>NC_069660.1:293200112-295963862 GCF_027244095.1 Hemicordylus capensis | reverse complement strand
GGAGATTCAGCCGTAGGTGGCCTTGTTGTGGAACTCGTTCTGCAGTTCAGCCTGCACCCCCTCACTTGTCCACAGTTCCACAAAGACCCTAGTCTCTGCATCTGTCCAAAGCTTGGCACCGACCTCTTTTGTGGCATTCCCAGCAGTGCCAGTGCCACCATTTGATGGCATGAGAGCAGAGGAGGGAGCAATGACTGCATGGCTGTTTGGAGCAGCTTGGCGTCCATGTGGAACTAGAGGTCGTGGGCCACCAAATTCCATTGGTCACATGACTGACAGTTGGGGCAGGTGTATGCAATGGGCCGTCTGCTGTGTGCATGCTCATGCAGGACTGGACACATGTGGATGTGGCCAGGCAACTACATCACACATAGTGGGATAGGGCCAAGTGCAGGGACATTGTCCTCATGCCCTCAAGGCCACATCAAGAATATCTACTGCAGACATTCTCTGATAGTGCAGTAAAGGTAAAGTATGCCATCAAGACAATTTGGATTCCTGGCACCCACAGAGCCCTGTGGTTTTATTTTGGTAGAATAAACAACAGGACAGCTGCAGGGCAATAGATACCGCCAAGGACAAGGAGTGGGCACCGATGACAGATTCATTGAGTAGGGATGTGCAAACCAGCTCCAGGTCAAGCCAGTTTGCCATTGAACCAGTCCTGTTGGATGGCTCACCCTCAAGCCCAACAGGGCCTGGTTTGAGTTGGTTTGGCTTGAAGTCGAGCCAAACTACCCGAGCCAGCTCAGGGGCTCTATACATGGGGTTTTTTTTTTAACCTTATGGCCGGGTCTGGCAGGTGCTATGGTCTCAGGTGGTCTCCAAATGTTTCCCTGCCTGCCACCAGCCTCCACCCTGTGGGCCTTGTCAGCCCTCTCCTGGCTCACAGTGTCCATTTTGAAGGCCACCATGCATGCACATTGGCTATTTGCATGCCTGACCATTTTAACTTCTAGAATACCCTGCCCCCTCAAGCCAGGCCCAAACCGGTTCAGCCTAGAGATGAACTGGTGCCCAGCTCAAGATACACAGAAACAAACAAGGCCTGGTTCGGTTCGAGTCCAGTTCGATTCTAACTGAACTGGGCTTCCTGGTTCCATGCACACCCCTATCACTGAGTGCTCATAGTGGGGAACAACGTGGGGACATGAGCATACCAAAGGTTGGCCTTGGAGGCCCCCTGGCTCTACAACTGTGCCCTCCACTTGGAGCAGCACAAGGTTCCTCTTACAGAGTAAGCTCCTCATCCAAGCATCCCTGCTGGTGCTGAAGCTAATAAGCAACCTTTCCAATGTTGTGAGGCACATGCATGAGGAGGGCAATAGGAGGTATGGCTCATGGCTGGGTGGTGGGGGCCTCTTCCCCCATCACAGTCTTAACACCCACACCCAGATGGGTGACGCTAATGTAGAATGGACCCACCAGGGGCTTTAAAGTTAACTGTGCTCCCCTACGGTGTCAGCCCACAAGAATTCAGCCATTTCACATTAACTAAGAGGCAGCTTGACAGCAGAAAACTAATTTTAAGATGCTGCAGGGAGATCACCGCAATGGCCACTTGTGCCCCTCAGCTTTTAACAGCAGCAATGTCTTTTGTTCAGCATCAGAAGACGTGTGCCCTTGCTGTGGGTAAATTGGAACCACCACCTTCCATGTGCCTGGGACCCCAACAGTGGGAACTGATGTGAGTGCACACCTGTTGTGCAGGTACCACCTTTCCTATGCCCAGCTGCCTATGCTGGGGGTGCATCGGACAGTGTCACAGGTTGCCCTGTTTGAGGCATAGTTATTTTAGGGACAAACTTACACTGGACCTTTTGTGGGGCACGGAAATCCAAAAGAGGATATCCTTTTGGGTGCAGTGCTGCTGTGCGGCACTGTGTTGTGCACACCAGTATTTCTGCACAGATGGCCACCAGTATGGGTGAAACGGCATGACATGCGCAGTGGTGGGTAGGACTGCTTTTCCCCACTTTTCACTGCCCCCCTCTTTCTCATCCATATTTCATTGAGGGAGGGACTCCCAGTTCCCTTGAAAGTAGCAGAAAGCTGGCAAAACCTGTTGTGTCTCTTTAAATTCTCCAAATGTGTCACTGTTGCCAGGCAGAATGGGGAAGAGAAAAAAGGATGGCGAGGCCATGGCACTTTAGCTGAGAGGTGGCCATCAAGAGCCATGGTGAGCACGGAACTACTGTGTCCCTGGGCGGGTCTGGGCTGCCCTCTCTATTATTATGGTTACAAAAGCAGCATGAAACTGCAGTTATGGTGGCACCCACATTCAGACAAAACTTGTGGCGGTGAACCTTACTATAAGCCTAAGCTTCAGATTGGAGTTTGGTGGGGAAAACCACAGGTCTCTCTCACCTTGAAACCACCATTGCAAGCATTCGGACATAACGGAGTTCCAACCTCTGCCCCCTTTAACTCTGGTTTCACGTTACATCCAAATGTGGCCTCTGTTTTCATAGTCTCCCCCCTCCCCATTGGTTGGTTTTATACATATAGAAAGCTGTTTAAAAGCAATTTGGCTGTAGTCTATGTAAGTCTATGTAACCTACCAAGCGTTTCTACTAAATACTCTGAAGTCTACAGTTACCAGCTGCATTAGGACTGTCAGCTTATTTACATCATTCCACTCTAATGTCAACAATTTCTCTGGAAGCATTTTGCTGTGACAAATCAGGACTGCTTCCCATCATTTTGGCTTAGGAGTTTTGAAGCTATTGCTCTAATTTGATCTTGCAATTGAAAGTGCATCTTTCCTTAAGGGCTAATGAGTTTAGAGTCCAGTTTGGAAGCAGAATGCTCATTTGACATGCAATTAAATGTTTATCCTCATAACTCCAGCACAGCTTTGAAAATAAATCTTGATGAAAATGTGAGGCCTACAGGCCAAGGTGACTTGCCAATTAAGCAGAAAAGAAGGAAGGGGGAATAATCACAGAACATTTTATGTGAACGTGCACCAGTCTGAAGAAGAAGAAGAAACAATTCCCCCCGCCATTAGCCCAGTGTTGTTAGTTAACTCTAATTTCATTAAGGTAGCCATAGGATGCAACAGTTATAAATCATATACCCTGGAAGGTCCTATTGAACTCAATAGAGGTTGGCTTGAACCCCTGCATTATGGTAGGGTACATTTTAACACCTATGTCCACTGAAGCATGTTACAGTCATAGCCCAGTGAATGGAAATCTATAGCCTTAAATAACAACAGTGAAATGTCTCTGCAGGATGAATTGAAGAGTGCAGCTACAGTTGAAATTCAAAGTGAATTTTGGGATTACTTATCAGGCAATCTTCCAAGGAATTTCAAGAGGGAGCCCAAGCTGTTTTTTAACACAAGAGTGATTCTGCACCTCCCTACTTTGTCACTGGATTTTTGCCTAAACATTGATAAGCATATGTAGCCATTGAACAGGAGGCAAGAGTGACACCAGGGTCAAGCCAAGTGTCAGAGCCAGGGGAAAAGCCAAAGGCTAGGAAACCCTAATGTTGCCAAGAAAAGCCCAGCCTGAACCGGAAGTCATTTTAATCTTTCCTTTTGAGCATAGCCGGCAACTAGCAGATCCACTCAGTACTTGGGAATCCTTCCCATCCAGGGAAACAGTCCATCCTGTACTCCTACTGGCTCACTGCATGGGACAGTTATGCACATTGCTGTGGGTTTCTGGTTCAAGCCCTAGTAGCAGCAGACACCAGAGTGTTCCTCAGGCCAAATGTCTGAGAATTTTTGAGGGTAACAAAAATGTTTTAATAAAGCAAGTGAAGTCTCTGGAAATGGGTTCTTGTCATGTCTACTTGCATCCAGATTTTAAAAATAGAATTTAAGCTCCTTGCACATATCTGAAGAGTGTACTCATAGAGAATAGCAAGCTAACTCTCATTGCCGTTAGGGATGTGCATGGAACCAGTTTGGAGGCCCTTTATGGACCTCCAAACTGGTTCAAAGAGCTTGCAGTCCCACTGGTTCGAAGGTGGCGGGGATCTCCCTTTAAGAGCAGGGGGAGGGTGCACTTACCCCTCCTGCCACTTTCCCCCCACTGGCATCAGTTTTTTAAAAAGCCCATCAGGGTGGCAGCATACTCCCTGCCACCCCGTTGCCCTCATCTTCCAGATATGGCCGGAACTTGCCAACGTGCCGGTGCATGCAGTCGATGACTTCCGGTCATACCCGGAAGACGAGGGCAATGGGGCAGCAGGGAGGTATGCTGCTGCCCCGATGGGCTTTTTAAAAAATGATGCTGGTGGGGGGGAATGTGGCAGGATGGGTAAGTGCACCCTCCCCCCACTCTTAAAGGGAGACACCCCCCTGCCACCTTTGAACCACCCCACTGCAGTTCCATGCACATCCCTAATTGCTGTGTGTTTTTTTCTGCCTGTGGCATCTTCCTCCCTCCTCAAATACTTACACTGATGATGCCACCCTATCAGGGATCACACAGAGAAGTGAATTATGATATCATACATGCTACGTGGCCCATCTGATTTGGCTATGTAATTCTGTCATCGAGGAAGAGTGAGGACAATATGAGTGAGTGAATATCTTTGCATGGAGTGTCAAAAATCACTAAGAAACGGGGAGGGGAGAATTTTTCACCACTGCTGAAAAGGTTTGTCAAAAAAAAAAAAATTAAATCATCTGGCTCAGCTCAAAACATAACACTTGGAGAATGCTCCATATACTCAAACAATCACAATAGAAGACAAAAGAAGAGGTAGTTGTTAACAGCTGCAGAACCCAATCTATTTAGTGGGTAATAGTTTAAACCATTACATTGAATTGCATTCTGAAGTCAATGGGGAGCTAGTACACCAGATGCAAGAACAACAATGCAGTGTGTTTCCAAGACCACACTCTATCAGAAGGCATGCTGTCCTGTTCAGTCAAAGGTTTTTGACTACCTCCCAAGAACCCTATTCTACTCTTCATGTGGAGTACAATACACTAACATTAATAGTTGGCAACTCCAAATCAGAATTAAAACCATGCTGTTTTGTCTATCATAGTGGAAAGTCTTCCTACCCACCACCAGAATCTGAACATTCAAATACAGCAATGGATTGAAGAACCACCTGCCGTATCCCTTAATGCCCAGTCACTGCTCCTGCTTCTAAACCTAAGTAAGGGGTCATCACTGGTTGATCTCTTTCCCTCTCAAGTCATGATAGCTGCTACATATGGTTGTTAATCCTTCCTTTTTTTACTTTAGATGAATGACGTACTCCCATGACAAAGCTTGTAGTTAGAAAAAAGTGTGATGTTCTGTGGAACACCTGAGAAATATGATGACATTTAGTTGACTGTCTGTTGTCATAAAATCTATGACAATTGTAACCTGAAAAATAAACCTGTATAAGACATGTATAATATAAAATAAACATGTGTAATATGATCTTTCACACAAGTATGTCTGTTCTATCTTTCTCTTTCTCCTCTCTCTTTAGATAGATTTTGAGAAGTTAGCTTGGAAAAACAAGGGGTGGCCTGTGTGCTGCTGTGAGGAAATATATTTCTCTGTTAAAAATGAATAAATAATACAAAAATATTAGCTGACATCCTGACTAAATTACTCAGTGAAATTAAATAGTCCTTTAGAGTAACTTGAGTAGTACTACTGAGTAAATTAGTCTGGATATCAGCCATCATCCTTGGGAATAAAATAATAGTGCCCAGTGGGAAGTTCCTCATGATGAAAAATGATGAGGAAGTTCCTTATGATGAAAATTATGTTTTGTGGACAACAGAGAAACACAACAGCAGAAAAGAGGTGTCTTACATGATTGTGCATGTGTGAGGTTGGGTAAGTCGGGGTGGGGGATGGCAGGGTTCAACCTACCTTCCCCCAGATGACCACTCAGAGCCTGGGCAGCACACAAGCCACACACCCATACAACCAGCACTGCCAAGAGCAGAATGGATGAATCCCATTGTCCTGGCCTCCATGGATCCCATAATGCAGTGTTCGACACACACGCTACATTGGGGGATTTCCCCAAGAGATGGGTGGTCTAGTCACCTGTTTCTGTGTGCGACTGGGCTAGTAGTAGCCCGGCTTGCACACAAGCAGGTAACTGGGGTTAAGGAAGCACCTGCTTCCTTAACCACAGCTAACAACCAGGCTTAGAAGCCGGGCTAGGCAGCACTGGCCCACCAGGATCCCGGCAGTTCCAAAATGCAGGCTAACACAGCTTAGGCTGCATGTGCGAATAGCCTCATTATTGGATTCCAACAACTGTGTACTTATCAAAATGCCAAACACTGGTTTAGTCATAAGAACATAAGAACAGCCCTGCTGGATCAAGCACAAGGCCCATCTAGTCCAGCATCCTGTTTCATACAGTGGCCCACCAGATGCCTCTGGGAAGCCCACAGGCAAGAGGTATGTGCATGCCCTGCTGTTGCTCCCGTGCAACTGGTTTTGAGAGGCATTGTGCCTCTGAGGCTGGAGATGGCCCACAGCCACTAGACTAGTAGCCATTGATAGACTTGTCCACCATGAATCTGTCTCTTTTAAAGCCTTCCAAGCTGGTGGCGATCACCATATCCCATGGCAAGGAAATGCATATATTAATTATGTGCTGTGTGAAAAAGTACTTCCTCTTGTTGGTCCTAAATTTTCCAACCTTCAGTTTCATGGGGTGACCCCTGGTTCTAGTGTTGTGAGAGAGGGAGAAAAATTTCTCTCTGTCCACCCTCTCCACTCCATCCCAGACCATCCCAGCAGCATGGGTGTGTATGGCCAGGGCTCTGGAGGCTTTTAAGGACCAGGAGAAAACCAGAGCATGAGCGGCCCCAATAACCAGGGCACAACAAATGGTCCTATATAACTGGTCATGCTCAGCAAAACCATTTGCTGCTGAAGATTTTTCTGAGGATTTTAGAGCAGTATTTTTAGAATGCTGCTTACTAAATTTTACTCTGAGAATGGGGAGAACATTTGAGTGTAATTATGAACATAAAGAAAGTATCAATTCATTCATCCATCACTTAGCCCCAGCTGTGTGCCAACCAAGCAAAATACAGTGCATAAGAGTCTGCAAGCAAAGAATACTGGAGAGACAGTGTGGTGTCATGACTAGAGCATTGGGAGACACAGGTTTAATAGGTGTCCTTAGACTAGTTACCATCTCTCAACTTAACCTATGACACAGAGTTGCTACGAGGAGTAAAAAGGGGAGAGTTTTGTACACCTTGCTGAGTTTCTTAAAGGCTAGATAAAAATAAAAATGACAAAATGGGGCACAATATCTCCTATTAATGAATCTGGATTGAGACTCTCATGGCTTCTATTTATCAAGGGGAAAGGGAGTCAGTTGGAGCCAATCAGAGCTTCCTGCCCCCCCCTTGACAAATAGCAGCTGCAAGGGGGGACCTGGATCAAAAGCATGATGGTGTAGGGTTTAAGACCCCCTACTCCTGCCTCTCTATGATCTGAATCCACAGAGGATTGATACAGCTGCTATTTAATCTTAAAAAACAACAACAACCAAGCTCATGCTTGCAAATACATTCTTAAGTTAACATCTGGTTTGACCCTAAGCCTCCTCAATTTATCATTTGCAGCATACAACTTATGGAATTCCCAGGCACAACAAATGGTAGCAGCCTTGAGCTTAGGTGGTTTTTTTAAAAAAAGAGAAAGGGGTAGACACATTAATGAAAGATAGGCCTGTTACTGGCCCTTTTGCCATGAGTACAAAATGGAATCTTTCTCACTACAGGTTATTGGGGACAAACAGGATAGCCATGGTCTCCATGCCCTGCTTAGAAGCTTCCAGACAGTGGCAGCTCAAGATCTCTGTGCACCCAAGGCAGGACACAAAGCACCATCCCCCATGCACGTACCCTCCTCTCCTCCTTTCCTGTTTAGTTTCTCCTGGCCTCACCTCTTGCCTCCTCATTGGCATCCTAAAAATCTGCTGCCTGAGGTGACTGCTTCACTTTGCCTCATGGAAGAACTGGTCCTACTTCCAGAGGTATCTGGGTGGCCATTGTGGGAAGAGAAGAGAAGGCTGGAGTAGACAAGGCTTTCTTTCCTGATCCAACAAGGCTGTTCCATATGTTCTTAGATCACATTGTTGTGTTTCATCTTTATTAAAAGACAGCAGAATAGATGAATCTAACTGCAAAGGAGGGCCATTTAAGGCAGGCTCCCAAAGCATCTGCTAACCATTATGTAAGGGAGTCCTCCCATGGCATACTGTATATCTCACAAAGTGTGTTTGTTGCCATGGCAATTACTTCTGTTTTGTTCCCTGGCAATACAAAACCTTGGGGGAAATGGCAATGAAAAGTTGGCATATGTGTAGTATTTATCAATGTAGTGTCTTTCATGAGTAGTAATTTGCAGGTGAGGGAGATAGACAATGAAAACTCATTCACAGTAAACATATGTGGCATTTCTTTATTTTATCGGTTCATGATTAAAAAAAAAACTGGAGAGGATCTTGGCACAAAAATAGAAGTCTGATTTTTACCATAGAAGTGAAATAAAAAATTAAAAAAATCTACTTACAAGAGGCCTGTGGTACAATATCTAGAAAACATATGGAGTGTTGGTTGTATTGTCTCTTGGCACTGAGCTTTTAAATTTCACCAGGTGTGAAAATGGAAAGCTCTCAGGAAAACAATGAGTTTTTTCTCAGTAGAGACCACCAGCTCTCTCTTATGCTGAAATGTCATGGAACACACAAAGACTTACTGAAGCTTTTCAGCTTATTCCAATTCCTCCTTTTTTGTGTATTCAGCAAGCTAATTTAACATTACATGCTGACTCTTATTGAAGGTTCCAGTTCCCTATGAGATGGGGACTGTGGCCAATTCAGAATGGCATAGAAGCTGTCAAAGCAGCACTGATTAGGATTCTGTGGGCCTATGTTTTCCTGGAAGTATACATGCTAGTCGATATGTCTAGTAATGTTGAGTTCTCTTGAAAATCTCCAGTACCCCAGCCATGATATCTAAATGAATTTAACCTCTTGATTGAGATGTGTGCATGCTGAAAAAGCTCAAGGGAATGTCTGGGTGAGGCTACACTGGCGGAAGACCACATTTTAGCACTCCCAGGCCCAGCCCTCGCTGGGAAGCCACCATGGTCTCCACCAGATCCCAGGAACAATGTCTCCATCAAACCCAGGTTCAGCTGTGGCAGCGGTGTCCGAGTGCTCAGCTGGCAGCCCTCAGACTTGGCCAAGAGAGGTCTCATCATGAGGAAGAAGGGTCTCCTCAGGAGGAGGAAGCAGGAGGACACACAGCTGTGGGATATGAGGCACCAATAAGTGAATGGACTCTGCTTGAGCACCACAGTTGCAGTCATCCATTGCTGGTGCTGGTGCTGGTGCAACAGTCTTTCCTGGCTGTATTCTTCTAGCCTCTGTTATCCAGTTTCATTCCCTGGGGCCTTCTTGGTTTTTGCTTCTTTGCCTTTTAATGCCTGATTGGGTTTTGCTGGCTTCAGTCTGCTGTAACTCTTCCAGGTGAGGCCCAGGGAAGCTATGCATACTCAGAAAGAGAGAAGGAGGAGTACTAGACTCTGGGTCAGAAGGTGGCCCTTTAAAGCTTTTATTCTTCAGGCAGGGAGGCAAGGGATACCTTGAGCTCAGAGGTATTTAACACCTCAGTCTGACTAACTGCAGCTTGTTCCATGCAGCTCTCCATGGTGCTGCAACCCATCTCACTTTGCTCCACTTCACTGGCTTCCTTCCAGACCTTGTGGGACAGGAGAGGACAGGACAATTACATTCCAAAGGCCTGGGTAAATAAAAGAGTCTTCAGCCACCTACAAAAGGGCAGAAGGGAGAGGGCAGTGTGATCTTGATAGGGAGAGCATTCCATATTCTGGGGGCAATAACTGGAGAGACTTTGTCCCACATGAAAGATAAAGGCATCTCTGTTGACACATGAAGCAGATCTGCCCCAGAAGATATTATGCATGCATTTATACATACATATTAAATCACCTTGCAGTTTTTTTTTTCATGTGGAACAGCTTACCCATGCAGACTGGGTAATTCCCTCCATGCCAGTGAAAATCATTCGCTTTTGTTTTTTGTCTTTTGAAACTTTTCAATAGCATGGAGAAAATTATTCAATCCACATGGAGAGCCACTGAACATGAGCACCTTACTGTATAAATACAGACACCATATGGACCAATTTGAGGCAGTCTGCATATTGCAGCTATTGTATGTGTGCCCATAAAAGCTGGGAAATTATTATCAGTGACTTAGATTTATTCTTCTATACTTTTCTCGCACTATTGATGTAGGTCTACAAAATCTCACTACTGTGAGGTC
This sequence comes from Hemicordylus capensis, assembly GCF_027244095.1. Classification (NCBI taxonomy): domain Eukaryota; kingdom Metazoa; phylum Chordata; class Lepidosauria; order Squamata; family Cordylidae; genus Hemicordylus; species Hemicordylus capensis. The sequence goes on along the minus strand of NC_069660.1, from coordinate 295,953,560 downwards.
TTTGAAGTGTAGTGTGATCAGTTTCAATCTATTGTTTCAGCCACTAGCCATAGCAACACATTTAAAATTATTATAACCAGTCAATAAAATTAAATGATAAAACTTATCAAATTATATAGTACAGTCAATTACATTACAACTGAGAAAAATGATTTGTGGCTTTGCGAATGCCATTTTTAAAAGTAGCACGTCTGCATGTGATCATAAAATTATATAAAAGGATACTTCTTCTTCTTCTTCGAAGGACAGACCAGTCATCATATTTCATAAAGTATCCATGAAATAGTTCTGCCTCATTCCTTTTTCATCGGGCAGTCAAACTATGAGGGAGATGCTCTGTTGGGTTAGTCCCACAACAGCAAAAACACAAGTTGTATGGGATCTCTGGGACAGCCTGCCCTCTAAAAGAGCAGATGGCATCCTTTGAATGCCAAACTGAGTTCTCTTCTCAACTGGAACTAGAACTCATCCATCTTGGATAAGTAGTCTCCTAGGCCAGGTTTATATTTAACTATACACACTTATACTTAAGTATCTAATAAATGTTATATCATTCTTGGTGTAAAGAGTAAAGACATATAGAAGTTGTGACTGAACTTTTGTTTCTCAACATATTCCATATAGTCAATACATGTCATCTTCCAATAGTTCACCAAAATTTAGGACAATGTGTTCTGCAATTTGTTCGGTTTTGTTTGACTGCTTTTACATGAGCTACCATGAACACAAGGCTGAAAAAAACACACTGAGGCACTGATAAAGGGAACTTAATCTGCCCTATGTATATGTAAATACGAGGTCTAGCATAAAACTGTTATCCAGGATGTGTTACAGAAATCTGGGGCACATGAATCTCATTGTAAATGGCAGAAGGAAGTAAAAAGGAACACAAATCACCCATCCCTTTTTCTACATATAATGTATGAACTGTCTCCTAGACAAACTATGGAATGGCTTTGAATACAAATCCAATGATATTCTTTCTTAGCCTGAGGAGAAACAATCAAGATATGAGGTTGTTTTTAAGATTTCTAGCTTCAGGGTACTATGAATCTTGTCGTGTTCCTGTTGTTTTCCTATTTAGCATGAGGACCTTTGTGTCTGCTTGCAAAATATCAATAGGTCTTTCTCTTTTCTTTTAAAATTAGAAGTATTTAATTTTCATTATGTTCAGTACATTGTGAATAGTATGGAGGATAATAATCTTGCCTTAAGAACAGTTCTTCAGTCAAGGCAAAAATTAAAATAAGATAAGGGTATTGGTTAAAGCATGGAACAGATGGAAGTGTCTGACTTTTATTGCATTTAACTTGTTAAGCAGATCATTTGGAACAATTTTACGGTACAGGAAGAAGCTTGCTCATATATCTGTGAGATCACAAGATGGTTTTCCTTGTGCTTTTGTCCTGTCTTCCATTTCAGATTTCAGTAGGGAGGACAGCAAATTTTCAGAGGGATAATATTCTCTGCAAGCCTTCTGGATATATTTATGATTAAACTGACACAAAAAGTGTATTTTAAGAGAATATGTTACGGTTTTGTTTTTATGCTTCTTAATAAATACTGCAGTGTTATCAATGCAAGGGAATTCCTTGTTTATCTTTCTTTTGAAGAAAGGAAAATATGTTTTTATATCTTTGGTATACAGACATAGTACATAGACCAGTTTAACCATTTTCAGAACAAATTGTCCTTATCACATGTTATAGTGCGTGTGGGAGGGTGCAGCAAAATGCTAGCAGGCTTTATTCCCAGCTGACTCATGTTCATTTAGAGGTCTGAAAAGACCGTGCACATACAACTGGATATGTGGAGGGCTCTTTCCACATGTTGGAAAACCTGTAAAAGTGAAGTTCCCAAACACATTGAGAGAGCCTTCTGAACAAAGGTGCATATATAGCTGAATGATGTATCCCCCCACCCCATACCTTACATTGAATGCATGGAGATCATGGGCAAGGTCTACTGTTCTGTTGCAACACCCTATGCACATTATGCACATTCCACTGAAGGCAGTATGATGTCAGAACAAAGTGAAAGTGTAAAACCAGTTGGACATAAATATGGGCATAATTGCATGTGTTTTTAAACAGTGGGATCTACCTCCCCTCCCACCCTTCCTGCATGGTGTCCAAGTACCTCTCCCCAAAGCTAAATGTTATACTGCCGTTGCAAATTAAAATGAAATATCTTTTAGTGGGGCTTCTTACAAAAGGGCTGAAAGTCAGCACCTTTTGTAGGCAACACAAATGTACACGTCAAATGTAGTAAAAATTGCATTCCCCTAATTTTCCACAAGCATAGTCTATTTTTCCTGATGCATATATTCCCAATCTTTTTTAAAAATGAAGTCATAGTTTTATCCCATTTAGAATCATCAAAGGGCATAAGAACAATAAAGCACACACATCTGTCAGCTGCATGTTGAAAAAGGTAAATTAGCTAACGTATTACTCCCACTGGGGATTTTTATTTATTTTTCATCTATATCCTGCTCTTCCTCCAAGAAGCTCAGAGCAATGCACATGGTTATGGTTATACTCACAACAATAGGAACATAAGAAGCTGCCTTATACTGTCAGACCCTTGGCCCATCTAGCTCAGTATTGTCTACTCTACACAGCCTAGCAGTGGTTTCTCCAAGGTTGCAGGCAGGAGTTTATCTCAGCTCTATCTGAGGTAGGTTAGGCAGCCTAACTTAGGCTGAGAGATAAGTGACTGGCCCTGAGTCACCCTGTGAGTTTCATGGTTGAATGGGGATTTGAACCTGCTTTTCCCTGGTTCTAGTACAACACTCTGAGCCGGGTCTCACGATCGGGAGCCCTGGGCGGCCGGATTGGCTGCCCACACGATTGCCGGCTCCGTGATGGAGCCGGCAGGGGCTGGGGGCAGTGGGGGCCAATCAGCCCCCAGAAGCTCCGGAGTGCTCACTTCACAAAACCAGTTTAGGGGGAGGAGTACTTGAGCGGGTTACCCGCTCTAGAACCACTGGGCTCGCAGCCAAGCCTGATGGTTCTCACAATTGCAGAAAATCAGGCTAGCGGAGGCTAGCCCAATTTTCTGCAATCGTGAGAATAGCCTCTCTATATCATATCATATCATATCATATCATATCATATCATATCATATCATATCATATCATATCATATCATATCATATCAATACAACATAAACTATTATATAAAATGTAAAATATAATATAGAAGATTATATGTATTAATATACAAATTAGTGGTGGAGGAATCTGGGCACCTGGGTCTCCAACTCACGGAAGTGCCCACAATCATGCTTACAGCCTTTGCTGCTTCAGAAATTGAGAGGGTGGGAGGGGAGTGAGTGACAGACATGGTGGCAGGGCTGGACTTCCATTCCCACTTGGGATGATATACTAGAATACACCATCCTTTTTAATTGTGAGGGGATTCTCACAATTGGGCAAAAGCGGGATAAGGGCGCCTAGCCCGCTTTTGCCCGATTGTCTGCTGCCATGGGAGCTGCGAGGCTCCTGGCAGCAAACCCTCCTAATCTCCCCCCCCCCCCAACGAGGTAAGCAGAGTGAGTGCTCCACTAACCCCATCTTTTCGATCATGTGTTGCCGCGGCGTGGCTCCACGACACGGCAACACATGAGGAGACCTCCACCGGGAGGCTGAAACAAGCCTCCCGGCCCTGGGGGTCTCTCCAGGATGCCCCGTGTGCTCGCGTGGGGCATCCTGAAATGTCTGGGGGGTTGCACGGCCTCGATCCCTGCAGCCCCCACCGGCTCTGTTACGGAGCCAGGGGCCGTGTGGGCAGCCAATCCAGCCACCCAGGGCTGCTTTCATGCTTGTCTACAGGGAGACCAGGCTAAGGTCTCTCTCCCTGCAAACCCCTTGCCAGCGAGTCTCACTAATTGTGAGACTAACCTTAATGTCTGAATGAGGCTTAGGGTTGCCACATATCCAGATTTGGCCTGCATATCCACGATTGGCCTGGACAGTCCAGAAATGGGATGTCTTGTCCAGGATGTAAGAATTATATTCCTGGATATGAAATGTCTAGGCATTTGAGCAGGAAAATATTTTTAATGAATTTTACTTCTCTGCAGGCATTGTAGCTACATGGTAATAGTGTTTAAAAGCCCCATATTCTTACTCTCCTCTGGGAGGAGAGCTGGTCTTGTGGTAGCAAGCATGACTTGTCCCCTTTGCTAAGCACGGTCTGCCCTGGCTGCTTACGAATGGGAGACTAAATGTGAAAGCACCATGAGATGTTCTCCTCAGGGGATGGAGCCACTCTGGGAAGAACATCTGAGGTTCCAAGTTCCTTCCCTGGCATCTCCAAGATGGGGCTGAGTGAGAGTCCTTCCTACAACCCTGGAGAAGAGGCAGCCAGTCTGTGTAGACAATACTGAGCTAAATGGACCAATGTTCTGACTCAGTATGTGGCAGCTTCCTATGTACCCTTTTATCTGATACCAGTGGTGCCAACTGACTAGATTAGCTCAGATTGGCCCTTCCTCTCATTTCTGGACCATCTTCAGAGTTATCAAAAATGGTAGTGGGTCTCTGGGTTTATCTGTGAAGTATATAGACAAAGAGAGCCCCCTTTTCTCTAGTAGTATTGTTGGGGATCTCACTTCTCTTTAGAACACTCTTAAAACACTTGTGTTGCCATCATCATTATATTTAGTTCACATATTTCATTGTGCCTATTGAGTTGAAAAGCTCCTGACCCTCTTTTGTGCAAAGAATGCTGTATGGAAAAGATTTGTGGTATGCAAGGACAAGGCAGTGGCGTGAGATCAAAATTATTAATAGTTTAATGAAATAGATATTAGAGCTCTTCTCATGATCCGTGAGAATAGCTCATGGGTGCTCTGTGGGGAGGGAAAGTTTAACGTATCTTCCCTGCAGATGATCAGCTGGAAGTCCCTGGGCGGGCAGATCACTCGCCCAGACGAGCAGCAGCTCCTGCTGCAGCTCCTGAGGTTGGGGTGCTGGGACGTGCTGCCACACATCACTTCACCCCTCAGAGCCCCAATAATGCACCGTGCAAGTGCACAATACATTACTGGGATCCCCACTGATTAAATAAAATGAGTTTTACTGGGAGGCTACTTAGGCGGGATCGGGCAGGAACCCAGTGGTTCACACGAGCGTGCAAAACCAGGCTGGGCTCCCTTAGCCCGGTTTTGCATGCTCATATGAATTGACTCATTATGTACAGAGAGGCAAGTGCAGTCTACTTTAGGTGCTCTTGCTACTGGCCGTTTGTTAGCCCCGCCTCTGCTCCAGGACTGGAATGCAAGTCACTAAAGCCCCATTCAAAAGCTGGCCTGGATCAAGGAATGGATTAACCAAAAAACACCACAAATGCTATAGGGAGCAATGCAGAAAACAGCTGCCAAGCCCTACTGTCAAGTATTCTTTCCACTGTTGAGCCTTGAATTCCAGTAAAAAAATACAGTTTAAAACGTGCACCCCTTTCCTTTTAATAGTTATGTCCAGGAATTTTCTCCAACAAGTGAGACAACCCTACACAACCCTGCTAATGGCAGGATATTTTCACCCCCAACACTGAAACATTTTCATCACTTTCATAAGCCCCCCTTGCTATGATAGTGATGAACTCCCTCCATAGTTTTTGCTCAAGAGAATTTCTTCAGCAAAAAGGGAGGATGACTTGAGGCCTCACACTACAAATCACATATATGCTTTCAAAATCAACAGTCACCAGTCTGGGTCAAATGTTGTTTTGACTTATTCCATGTGCCTGATGAATATAACTGAAAAGCATGTGCCCTTCAGATAAAATAGGTGTTGTCTGCAATGTAAAAAACAAAAGCAAAAACCCTCTGCAAATAAAAGATCTACTAGAATTAACTATTGCTGCTGCCCAGAGCTTGTAATGTAGTGCCCTATGCCAGGGTTTCTTAACCTTGGGCCGCCTGATGTTGTTGGACTACAACTTCCAGAATCTTCAGCTGCAGTAGCTTTTGCTTGAGAATTCTGGGAGTTGTAGTCCAACAACATCTGGGGGCCCAAGGTTAAGAAACCCTGCCCTATGCAGCTCCTACTCTCTCCCTGGAGCCACTCTTGCTTGCCTGAGAGTACTGTGAATTTCCCTGATTAACATAGCGATTACACCAAAAAATATTTTTGGAATGTAACATGATAAAATAGTCATCAATATCAATAACAAATAATATATCCTTGTGCACAGTGTGAGCCACAAGCCAGTTTCAAGAGTCTGAAAGTTCTCCAAGATGGAAATTTAGCTTCATTAGACATTGAAGAGCACTTCAAAGCATAAGCCCCCTGCCTGAAATGAAGCCCAACCCTTGAAACATGAACTTGGTACATGTGGCACGAGGTAGTTTAGTGACAGTGGTAAAAAGCCAGAAAGTCACAAAATCAGGATTCAAGATCATTCATATGACCACTTCATTTGGCATCCAAATTCAGCCGATGTGTCATTAATACACATTTCAGCATCACTTTAGGGCTAATGTGAATTTTGTCAAGACTGATGGAGACAAAGAATTGACTAACTAGCTGCACAGATAGAGGAGCCAGGCCAAATAAGATCAGCAGTTTTATTGAATCAGAGGAGAACCTACCGATTCCTTAGCCCTATTCAGAAATGATATTGTATGTGAGTTCAGATATCTGTGCACAGGTATACACTTTTGTGTGAATGACTGTACCTGCATTGATTTTGTTTAAAATGAACCTGAGTATACGTCCCTCAAGTACATGGTAGATAGGAAGTGTGCTGCTGTATGTGCATGCAACATAATAAGGCGCTTCTTACCATCACCATGGGTGGTCTGGGAGGAAGGCTGCTCACAACCTACCTCACCCTCAGAAGACCCAACCATCTATCTTTGGCCTGCCCCCTGCACACTGTCGTGAACTGATAGCTTGGCTAACCCTACAGGATTTACAACCTCATGAAAGTAAACAGAAAGCAGCAACGAAACTGGATGAAGGAAAATAAAAGGCTCGCAAAGAAAACAGTAAATGAATAAAGTCCCCTGAACTGAAACTAGGTACCCCACTCTAACAATAACTGAGTAATAAGTGGAAGGAAAAGACAAAACAAGGAATGAAACAAGTTAAGGACACAGAACAAGGAATAATGGGAACAATGCAGGGAAGTACAGACAAGACAAACTGGAACACGGAAAAGCTATAATATGCAAGAGAACACTATAAGCTGCCAGCGAGGTTGCAAACAGCAACTCAGCCATGGGAGACTGTTGAATATATATGGTTCCACAGAACCAACAACCAATCAGGCTTCCCTGAGTCAGCAGTTTGGCTTTCTTTCTTGTGATCTCCTGCACCTGGGTGAGTCCCACTGAGCCTGTCTCTTGATACCTCATCTCAATACAGGGGAAATCCCAGGCTCTTCCTCATCAGAAACCAAGTCTGGCAGCTGTTGAGAATCTTCAGCTCCAGAGTGTGGTTTCTCTGCCAATTCTTGTTGCTGTGGCTCACTAGCAGGTGAGTCCTCCTGCTCTGATTCTGAAGTCTGAGCCATGACACACACCCACACAGGCAGGCTTGCTCTGTGCAGCTCTGCGAGGCACGGAACAGGGCAGAGGGATCCGGGGTTGGAACTTGTTGTTCCGGCCTCTGGGCATCCAACTATGCAATGCACAACATGCATGTTGCATTGGGGATTCCCCCATCAGACGGGCACTCTATGCACCCATATCTGTGTCTTCTCAGGCTGAACTCAGCCCAAGGAGACACATGATATCCAATAGCTGGGGTAAGGGTGCAAGAGCACCCGTAACTTCGGCTAACAGCCGGGTTTCTTTAGAGGGTTAGGCGGGCAGCAAGCAAAGGGATCTGCAAGGGGCTGCCCTTGAAGGATATCCGAAAATTGCAGCTAGTGCAAAATGTGGCAGCTAGGGTTTTATCTGGAGCTGCCCAGTGGGAGCACATCACACCCATCTTGAAAGAGCTGCACTGGCTGCCAGTTTGTTTCCTGGTCCAATTCATGGTGCTGGTTATGACCTTTAAAGCCCTTAACAGTTTGGGCACGGGATACCTGAGGGACCACCTGCTTCCAAGGGTTGCTGCCCACTTGACGAGGTCATCTGAGGGGGTTCTGCTCCGGGTGCCGACAATGAGGGAGGCTTCGTTGTTGTGCACACAGGACAGGGCCTTCTCTGTTGCTGCCCCCAGACTCTGGAATGCTCTCCCGCTGGCTATTTGCTCCTCAGTTTCCATCACAGCTTTTAGAAGGCATGTTAAATCTTGGCTTTCCCCCCAGGCTTTTATATGATTGTCTCTGCTGCTGCTCTTTGTACTTTGTATTGCTTTTATGTTTGTGTTTTACATTTTTAATCAGATTTGTTTTATATTTTTAGCTTAATATTTTAATTGTGTCTTTTTTACAATCTTGTTTTTTTAAATTTTGCTGTAAACTGCCTTGGGATTGTTTTAATGAAAGGTGGTATATAAATTTAACAATCAATCATTCAATCAATCAATAAACAAACAAACAAACCTGCCTAACCCTGGCTGGGCTGCCCCAGGCTGGGTTAGGCTGGTTGTGAGAACAGCCTCAACATGTGAATAACTGTACATGGGTGTGCTGTACACAGATTGTACTTGCACTGAGCATAATGTGTGAACAGGGCTTTGGTGTCACTGCAGCTTCCCACTCTCCCAGCCATCTGTGGTAGCAACACTGCAGTGCAAAGGTCAGACTGGGAGTTTCCTCTTATAGTCATTCTAATGCAGGAAATAAGGCATGTGAGCTTCACCAGTCACATCTCTGCTTTGAGATGCTCAGGACCTTGTTAATAGATGTATATCTACCCCCGTGGTTTTCATACTTTACACCATCAGGGAATGCTTTTCATATGGATTCATCTACTGAGGGATGCCTGAATACCTGCCATAGCAGAGGATTCTTGGGCAAGTTCTAGGTACATACTTGCTTTTCACAGGGCACTGGCCAGCACTGTAGTCCTTCATCACATTGACCACATGAAGAATTTGCCCTAAAACATGCCCAACATTCTCTTCCAGATGCACATTGCTGGCACAGCTTCATAATGGTGGGCAGGTTTCTCTACCAAAGAAGCCTTTCTGCCATTATTATTGATTTTTGATTGATTGACTAAGTGCCGTCAAGTTGGTGTCGACTCTTAGCGACCACATAGATTCTCTCCAGGATTATCTGTCTTCAACTTGGTCTTTAAGGTCTCTCAGTGGTGCATTCATTGCTGTATTGACCACCTTGCTGCTGGTCATCCTCTTCTTCTCTTTCCTCCAACTTTCCCCAGCATTATGGACTTCTCAAGGGAGCTGGGTCTTCACTTAATATGTCCAAAGTATGATAGTTTGAGCCTGGTCATTTGTGCCTCAAGTGAAAATTCTGGATTGATTTATTCTATGATCAATTTGTTTGTTTTCCTGGCTGTCCATGGTATCCTCCAAAGTCTTATTATTGCTGGTGCATAAAGTGAGTGTCATCTACAGTTCTTCACATCAAGGAAGCCCTGCCTTGATGAGCTTCCAAGGAACCTCGCAGAGTTCCCCGAAATAGAGATTGACAATCACTAGCATGCAATCATGTGTAAAAGTACATGACTGCATGGAGAAATAGATGGGAGTCAGCTACCATTCAGGGATGGAGAATGCCCTTTTCCCAAAACCTGCAATTAACAGCAACAACTGTTGACCTCCTGTGTTCACAATCTTCCCCCCACATTTGCATTGAGAAATCTGGCACTGTAAATTGGTGAATGGTTGAGTTTCCTCAACCATGGCTTCCCAGACACTTTCAAAGCATTTGGCTTCTAATGTAGTCATATGGGGAACTCTACAGAGATTAAGAGATAGATTGATATTAAAATCTACCATTCTAAATTTGAACGTCAAAGTACTGTGATATGTTTTCAGTCATGAATGCTTCCTAGCTCAGTCTTTTCTTAGGCATATCATTGGCCAACAGTCCAGGAGGTGCATGTATGCGGACTGAAAATAAGCAGGATGTGAAAAGAAGACATTCCAGTCATGCTTTTGAGTGAAACAAACAGACTCAGTTTTGAAGAATCTGGAGTAGAGTTGTGCAAAGAGTTAAAGCCCCTCGGGGTGAATAGCTTCTTTCAGGCTATCTGAAGGAACCTGTTGCTGACTTGTAGGAGTAAACTCCAACTAGCCGTAAGGGTGAGTGGGCGACAAACTGGCAAATGCGGTTCAGTGTTAGCAAGTGTAAGGTGATGCACATTGGGATGAAAAACCCCAACTTCAAGTATACGCTGATTGGATTTGAGCTGTTGATGACTGACCAGGAGAGCGATCTTGGGGTCATGGTGGACAGCTCATTGAAAGTGTTGACTCAATGTGCGGCAGCTGTGAAAAAGGCCAATTCCATGCTAGGGATCATTAGGAAGGGGAATGAAAATAAAGCTGCTTATATTATAATGCCCTTATACAAAACTATGGTGCAACCACACTTGGAATACTGCGTACAATTCTGATCACCACATCTAAAAAAGGACATTGTAGAACTGGAAAAAGTGCAGAGGAGGACAACCAAGATGATCAGGGGCCCAGAGCACCTTTCTTATGAGGCAAGGCTACAACACTGGGGCTTTTTAGTTTAGAAAAAAGACGACTGTGGGGAGACATGATAGAGGTCTATAAAATCATGCATGGTGTGGAGAAAGTGGATAGAGATCATTCTCACTCTCACATAACACTAGAACCATTGGTCATCCCATGAAATTGATTGCCAGGAAATCTAGGATGAACAAACAGAAATTTTTCACGCAACACATAATCCACTTGTGGAATTCTCTGCCACAAGATGTGGCGACAACCAACAACCTGGATGGCTTTAAGAAGGGTTTGGACAACTTCATGGAGGAGAGGTCTATCAACGGCTACTAGTTGGAGGGCTGTGGGCCACCTCCAGCCCCAAAGGAAGGATGTCTCTGAGTACCAGTTGCAGGGGAGTAACAGCAGGAGAGAGGGCATGCCTTCAACTCCTGCCTGTGGTTTCCAGCGGTATCTGGTTAGGGATGTGCATGGACCGGTCCGGAGGCCATTCTAAAGGCCTCCGGACCGGTCCGGACACGGGGTGGTTCGGTTCGGGAAGATGGGGTGGGGGGGTTCCAATAAGGACGGGGGGGCTTTACTTACCCCTCCCAACAACGGCGCTGTATTTTCTTGAGCAATCGGACGGCAGGATACCTCCCTGTATTTTCTTGAGCAATCGGGCGGCAGGATACCTCCCAGTGCTCCATTGCCACGCGTGCAAAAGGCTTCTTAGAAGCCATTTGCAGCCAAGCCGGCAAAGGGGCAGCAGGGAGTTATCCTGCTGCCCGTTTTCTAAAAGGAGCAGTTGTTCCTTTTAGAAAACGGGTGGCAGGATAACTCCCTGCTGCCCCTTTGCCGGCTCAAAAGCCAAGCCAGCAAAGGGGCGGCAGGGAGTTATCCTGCCGCCCATTTGCAATGGAGCACTGGGGAGAAGGGGGCGGCAGGGGGCAGCTGCCCGATCCTTAATACATAAGGAGCCAAGCGGAGAATGAAGCGGGTGGCAGGGATGTATCCTGCTGCCCAATTGCTCAAGAAAATACAGCACCGTTGTTGGGAGGAGTAAGTAAAGCCCCCCCGGCCTTATTGGAACCCCCCACCCCAGTGCCGGAACGCAGCTCCGCGGTTCCGTGCACACCCCTATATCTGGTGGGTCACTGTGCAAAACAGGATGCTGGACTAGATGGGCCTTGGGCCTGATCCAGCAGGGCTGTTCTTATCTTCTTATGTCTCTAGGCGGTATACAATAAAAACAGAAAAGTTAAAACATTAGTTAAAACAGATAAATGACAACAAAGAAATTAAAACATTGGTTAAAATAAGTGACAGCAAAAAGTTAAAACATTACAACAATTTAAAATCTTAAAAACAATATTTTAAAACAATGTTAAAACTATTAAAATGGTAGTTAATTAAAAGCCTTGGGTGAACAAATGTGTCTTTAAAGTTTTTTTTTCAATTGTCAGAGATGTGGAGGCTCTTATTTCAGCAGGGAGAGTGTTCCAAAGCATCGGGGCAGCCACTGAGAAGGCCTGTCCCCGAGTAGCCACCAGACAAGCTGGTGGCAACTGCAGACGGACCTCTCCTGATGATCTTAATAGGCGATGGGGTTCATGATGAAGAAGACGTTCTCTTAAATACCCAGGGCCCAAGCCATTATAAGCCCTTATAAGCCATTATACCCAGGGCCCAAGGCTTTATGAGTTATAACCAGCACCTTGTATTTTGCCCAGAAACCTATTGGCAGCCAATGTAGCTCTTTCAATACAGGAGTACTATGGTATCTCTGAGATGACCCAGAGACCAACCTGGCTGCCGTATTCTGAACCAGCTGTATTTTCTGGATTACATAAAAAGGCATCCCAACATAGAGAGCATTACGGTAATCCAGTCTGGAGGTGACCAGCAGATGTACTACTGTCCTGAGGTCATTTATCTCAAGAAATGGATGCAGCTGATGTATCAGCTGAAGCTGATAAAAGGCCCCTCTGACCATTGCCTCAACCTGGGACACCAGGGAGAGGCTTGGATCCAGAAGCACCCCCAGACTGTGCACCTGTTCCTTCTGGGGAAGTGTGACCCCATCCAGAACCGGCAGATCAAACTAGTCTCCCGGGTTTTGACCCCGCACAATAAATACCTCCATCTTGTCTGGATTCAGTCTCAGTTTTTTATCCCTCATCCAGCCCATCACCGCCTCCAGGAAGAAATTTAGGGAGGTTATGCCTTCTCCTGAGGTTGATGTGGAGAAACAGATTTGGGTGTCATCAGCATACTGATAGCACCCTGCACCAAATCTCCTGATGATCTCTCCCAGTGGTTTCATGTGGATGGTAAACAACATCTGGGACAATATGGAGGCCTGAGGGACACCATATGGCAGTTCAGATTTTGAAGAACAGCAGTCTCCAAGGGACACCATCTAGAACCTGCCTGAAAGATAGGAGCGGAATCACTGCAGAGCAGTGCCCCCCACTCCAAACCCCCTCAGATGCTCCAGAAAGATACTATGGTCAATAGTATCAAAAGCCACAGGTCCAAAAGAACCAACAGAGTCACATTCCCACTGTCAATTCCCAATTGAAGATCATCCATCAGGCTGACCAAGGCAGTCTCCACCCCATAGCCCACCCAAAAGTCAGTCTGAAACAGGTCTAGATAATCAGTTTCCTCCAAGACTGTCTGGAGCTGGGAAGCCACAGCCCTCTCAATTACCTTGCCCAGCCACGGAAGGTTGGAGACAGGCCTGTAGTTACCCAACTCTGAGGAATCCAAGGCAGGCTTCTTTAGAAGCGGTCTAATAATTGCCTCCTTAAGACAAGGAAGCATCCTTCTCTCCCTCAGAGAAGCACTGATGATCTCTACCAGGCCTCCTACAACAATCCCCTTGCTATATAATATAAGCCATGTCGGGCAAGGGTCAAGAGAGCAGGTGGTAGGCCACACCGCTCTAAGCAGCTTGTCCATGTCCTCAGGAGTCACAAACTGGAACTGATCCAACCTAATCACACAAGAGGAGTTGCTGGACATCTGCACATCAGACACTGAAGTAATTGTGGAGCCTAAGTTGGCTCGAATACTCGATATTTTCCCGACAAAGAATTCATTAAGCATGTCACAGCGGGTAATCAATGGTTCTAGATTCTGATTCAAAGGAGAAGTGGCACATACTAGCCCTCTCACAACCCTGAACAACTCCACTGGACATGAACTTATGGATGGAATACCGGCAGAAAAGAATCTCCTCTTTACCACACATATTTTCTGAGCATAGATCTTCAAATGTATTCTATGTCGCAATCTGTCGGATTTGAGTCAAGTCTTTCTCCACTTGCATTCCAGTCGTCTACTTTGTCGTTTCAACCCTTGTTCTTCCGTATACCAAGGGGCCAATTTTGCAGTGGGTTGGAGAGGACTCTTAGGAGCAATCATGTCTACTGCCCCAGTGAGTTTGCTATTCCAGTTCTCCACCAGAGCATCAACAGGATCACTGGCAGAGCCAACACTAAATCCCTCCAAGGCTTCTTGGAATCCTATTGGATCCAATAACCTTCTTGGGTGGACCATCCTAATAGGCCCTTCAGCCCTGTGAAGGTGGGAAGTGATTGTGAGTCCAACCTTAACCAGATGGTGGTCCATCCATGACAATGGGGAAATCTCAGGAGTTCCCAACCACGGAACACCACCCTGATTGGAGTGAAAGACCAAATCAAGCATGTGACCAGCAATGTGTGTCAGTCCTGAGACCACTTGGGATAGGCCCATAGTCGTCATGGTTGCTATGAACTCCTGAGCCGCCCCGGACAAATTGGTCCCGAAATGAACATTGAAGTCCCCCAGCACCACAAGCCTGGGAAACTCTAATACCAAGCCCGAGACCAAGTCCATCAGCTCAGCGACTCCATTGAGCAGTGGGGTGATAGGTACACCAACAGAAGTCCCAATCTATCCCTGGTCCCCAAAGTTAGGAACACACATTTGATATGGTCCGGCACCTCAACATCCTGGTAAAGCAAATGCTATTCTTATAGACCACAGCAAATCCACCTCCTCGCTCGCGGTTCCTCACCCACTCCTCAACAGAGTACCCTGGAGGGAGAAGCTGGGACCAAACCAGGCCACTGGCCTCCCCCACCCAGGTCACCATAATACAAACTAGGTCAACTCCTGAAGTCAAATTGCTGACAGGGCATGAAATCTGCAACTGAAACACAGTTTATCTGCTCAATTTGGACCAGACACACTAGCGGCCCCGTTAACTTGTGATATATTGGTGCATGCTACTAATATGTCATCTCTCTGAAAACTGAATAAACACCTGTATATACCTTTGTACAAGGAGTCCTTGACCCAGGTTTAGATATACTTAGGGACAAATGGAACATGGAAATCACACAGAAACTGTCCTCAGAGCAATGGCACAAGGTAGTATTAAATGTAGTAGGTAGTGTTATATATAGCTCAATTGATCTCAAATTGCACCTTATCCAACAGAAGATTATTTTCAGGGCCTCCTGGACCCCCCCCCCCCCTACATCTTAAGCAATTAAATATGGCCTCATATAGTAATTGCTGGAGATGCAATAATCCTCACTCTGACTTAATGCATATGTTCTGGGACTGTCCCACAGTGCAAGGTTTTTGGAGGGAGGTTACTACACGTATTAATTTGGTGATGGACTCATCTCTAGCATTGAGGGTTTTTCTTCTTCCCCAATGGGTCGCCGCCCGTAAGAACCTGCCAGTTCTATAAAACACATTCCAAAGGGGTGCATAACTCCCCTCTCAATTTGCTCTGAGCTTTCCCCATCACTATTTGGGGCTTGGGATTTTAACCTCGCGGGCAGGACTAACCCAATGAGTGGGACTCAAACCAAGTGGGACTCTAAACCACCTTGTGCACCTAGACTATAGTGTCTAGGCTTGCACAACACTCACCCGCTCCTTGCAACCTTAATTCTTGCAACCTGGGACTCTAACCCTTGCACGCTTAAAACACATCCCACCGGCCGGACTGCACCCAGTGATCTGCCTCTCTGGACTCCTCAAACTTGTGGTGGCCACTCGGGGGCTGCTCTGCCTGTGAAAAAGGACCTGGGAAACTTCCTGGTAGCCGGCATGCCTTTTCACCCAGCAAGAGCCCCGGAGGGGACGCACCGCCCAGTGGGGTCCTTAATTGCACCCCATATCCGAGCCACGGCACCACTTGATGTATTGGGGTAGCCTTGACCCCAATAGGGGAGGTTCGTTCCTGGGCAGATGGAGCCCAATGATCAGCCCAGTTGAGAGGACTTAAAATCAAAGCTTTATTATGCTCTTAAGTAGCATAGGTACTGCTCGACTCATGTCAGAGCAGGACAAAAAATCATTCAGAAGGCAATACCTTTATACTCTAAAAATGCTTTCCAAAAGTCAGCTACACAGAGAAACAGAACATTGTGGTCAGGATAACGGGCCAAGGTTGGGGAACAACATACAAGCTATGCAGGCAGACAGCCAGTCTCACCAGACTTATCATCACTTTGTTACTTTGACTTTAAGAGAAGGAAAAGTACCAGTAAACAGTTTACAGTTCAAGAACTACTGACAAGGCTCTTCTTCTTCAGGGGACAAAGAGCTTAGTGAAACATAATGGCGTTGCTTATGTCAAGCTGTGCACTTCTATATCTAATCTGCCATAAATCATGAATGCAGTACTAGGACATATCCCAGCAGATTGGGGACTAAAATCAAGTTCTAAACAATGGCTATGTAGAGGTTTACTGGTGGCCAAGAGAGTAATACTGCAGCAATGGAAATTTCCCACTGCCCCTAGGATTGAGGACTTGGTGCATGACTTGCTTGAGTTCGTGGCACATGAAAAATTGGCTCCACAAAAGTAAATAAACAAGATAAATGGTCAGAAATCTGGGACAACTTCCATAACTTATTCATAAAAATGAGAATCCTGTTGATTTACCCACATCGCTTGTTGCAAAGGTGTGTATTCCTGCTCCCCTCTCCTCTCCCCCTTCTGCTTTTCCTCTCTCTTCTCACCACTCTTTCTCTTTGCCTCTATCTCTCCTTTCTTTCCTCACCTCCCTCCAGCCAGAGCAACACACAAAGACTGGCTTGGGGAAGAAAGGTCGGGCTCAGGGGGTGGGCTGGGAAAGATGTTTGTAAAATACATAATGTCAAAACTTGTAAATAAAATATTACATCTAATGCTCAGCTTGCATATTTGTAAATAAACAAGGAGGCTGTTCTCACACACAGTCTAACCCGGGCTTGGAACCTCCAGCCTGGATTAGGCTGCATGTGAGAACTGCTGGTATCAGGCCTAGCAGCGCCACCTAGCCTGGCTTTTAAGCCCAGCTTTTAGCCGAGGCTCAGTACCCCCTTACCCCTGGCTGCCTGTCTGTGTGCAAGAACAGGCTGCTTCTAGCCCAACTGCACACAGAGATGGGTGTCTAGAGCGCCTGTCTCTTGGAGGACTTCCCCAATACATTGCATGTACCATGTGGTGCATTGTGGGATACATGGAAGTCAAGACGAGTCCCAGCCTCAGATCAATCCGCCCTGTTCCACACTGCACGGAGCAGGGCTGATTGGCTGGGAGCATGCTTTGCACTTCCAACAAGCAACAACCAATTGTCTAGGGGGAAGCCTCCCCCACTGCCATAGGGGTCCGTAGGACATGTGAATGGCCCCCAAGTATTACAAAGATACAATAAGCTTTCAGTGATCTGTCCTCCGTAGGAAGCTGGAATCAAAAAAGCGATGGACTCTGAAACTTCTCAGCATTTGGAGAAATAGAGAGCCAGTGTGTAGCAGTACAAGTTGTTCTTTAGCAACAACACAGACCCAACTGGCCATTTTTAATAGGAAGATGTCATGGTGCCAAACCATTTTATTATATCAGGCTTGCATAACCTGTGAGCCACAACACTGAATGCACCACACTTGATACAGATGGTGGATTGCTAAGGTGCTTGATCACCCTCTGCCATTGATTGATTGATTGATTGCAGTCCCAGACAGGCAGCAAAAGCAGAGCATTTATCAAGCCTCCGGTGGACAGCCATGCAGACCTGGATTTTGTTCACAATTAAAATGAGTTACAGTATTTAAGAGTAAGAAAAGATGGAGCATTTTAATAAGTCATTCTCATTCAAGCATCTGTTGAATATAGCAACATAAATGTAGACTTGGGGACAGAGGCGTGTTACCGGCTTTTCTCCCAAAAATAGTTGGGATGAAAATTTCCCCTAGCTAATGTCTGTTTACAGTTGTTAGTGGATCTCACTTGAGTTTCTGCATGTAAAGTCCCATAACTTTGCTTAGCTCCCTAATGAGCACTCAGACATCATTCATAAAAGTGAATGTTTAATATTGTATACATGTCTCAAGGGACTGCGAAATAGTCTGTTTTTATATATAACTTGGGATTTTGTTTATTTGTTTAGGTTAACAGGATTTCATCTTCCTCCACCTGTGACTAGTACAAAATCTGTATTTTCACTACGATTGACCAGTGACTTTGCAGTGAGCGCCCATGGATTTAAAGTATATTATGAAGGTAAGATAAATGTACATGCTGGAGTGATGCCAAATATTCTCCCATTTGGATTTTTTGTTGGCAGAAACCAGCCATTTCAGAGGGAAGAAATCCATTTCCCAAATCCAATTTCAACACTGTTCAGCATCACAGTTTCTTTGACTTCTGCTTTGGAATAGTTGCTTCTCATCTGGTTATTTCTTCTTCCTTCTTTCTGCATTAGTCATATTGATGATGATGCCCAAGGAGGGATGACATATGAATCGAATGATGTCACAACACTGTGTTGCTGAGTATTATGGTGATTATGTCACTAAGTGCAAATGAGGGCAATTTATAGTAAGGAGAAATGAGTGCAACACTTTAGATTAGTCATGAGGGTGATCCCAACTGCTCAACAATCATGTAGTAAATGGATAACTCAGTAGTAAGTAGGGAGTCAGATTGGGTTACTGGAGCTTTCTCAGATGGCAACTTTGCTTTGCTTCACCCCCAGGAGGGTGGATGTGCGTTCACATATCAGCCAGATGTACCCCAAAGTCTGTGCAATATATCAGAGAGTGCTCCTTACGTGATTTGGGTTTCCCCCTGCATGTTGGAGCTTAGCCTGATTTATGTCCAAGATATAAAAAATCCACTTTTTGCATCGTTTTGGGGGGTTGGCTAAGATTTGCTCTAGGATACCCCTCTCCCACATTTAAAGCATATGTTTAAGCCTGCCTTCTGGGAATGCTCCTGGTGACTGCTGCTCTTCTTTTCTGAATTAGTCTGTTCCCCTGATTGCTCTTTCTTTCTCCTTCCTGGATTAGTCACATTAGCAGCCCCACCCAATCAAAGATAATGCAGTGAACTGGATAATAGTATGATGCTCTGTGATCATCAAACTCTATGATAACATTACTGTGAGCAAGTGAAAGTGACCAGGTAGATTAATTGGTAAACATTATTTCAAATGCACTAAAACTCATTGAAAAGAGAAGACATTTTATTTGACACTACTGAAAAACTTCACACAACACAAAAATCCTGCAGATATTTTCAACTTAGCTTAATGCATACCTATTGAGAATACATGTTGGATGCTTTTTTATCTGCCTAGGGATAAGAGGTAATCAGAAATAAATGGTTTGACTGACAAAAAATTAAATAGTAGCATGGCAGGAGATCTATCGTCATAGCTTATGGCCTGTTTCAGTATGAAATAACCTATTGGATTGTAATTCAATGAATATTTTGTATTCACTTTTAATGTCTGATGAACTACCGCATTTGAAATCAGAAAGAAAAATTCTCAGGTGAGGTTGGCAGCTGGCTTGCTATGGTTCTGATGGGCCAATTGCTTTCCCTTGTGTCGTGTGCTGGATTAATTTGAATCACTTAAAGTGAGGAGGGCTAGATTTCATGGTTCCTTCTAGCCCCCTGATTCGATGATATAGGACTCACTGGAGTCTCAGGATTATTTACTGAATTATTTATTTATTTTATTTATTTTTACATTTATATCCCACTTTTCCTCCAAGGAGCCCAGAGCGGTGTACTACATACTTAAGTTTCTCCTCACAACAACCCTGTGAAGTAGGTTAGGCTGAGAGAGAAGTGACTGGCCCAGAGTCACCCAGCTAGTATCATGGCTGAATGGGGATTTGAACTCGGGTCTCCCCGGTCCTGGTCCAGCATCCTAACCACTACACCACGCTGGCTACACTGCACTGAATTAAAGTGACTGGAGTCACTTAATAAAATTCTAGTTGAGCCCTTAAGATATTTTGGGTCCTGACAAAACCAATATAGATTAGCCCCTTCTCCATCCCAGCTTCATTCCTTGGTATTGTTCTTTGATGATGGGGAAGTATACTGCATTTCCAGCATTTAGGACTCAAGCAAGCAAGCAGTACCAATGGCTCCTTTTCCTTTGCTTCACGTTCTTATCCATGAATGGAAAGGAAGAAGACTTGTGGTACATGGCTTCACACTGCGGAAGGGTGAGGCTCAAGAGTACTTTTCACTTCTGTGTCCCTTTCTAGAGTTTTGATTCTAGTTACTCTGATTTTAGTTATAAGGCATTTTTAATATGGCATGATTGATCAAGTGTTGGATTTGGACCAGGAAAACAAGAGTTCAAATCCCTCCCAGACATAAAGCTCAGTTAATATTCTGGAGTTAGTCATTCTCAGTGAGAACATACCTTACAAGCATGTTGAGAACATCAAATGGAATAAGCCCATGTCCTGATACAAATGTAGAAAAGGAAGGATACAAATGTAGTGAGCACATACACACATTAAAAAGTAGGTTAGAAAAATCAAATGGAATTCACATGCACTCTCTCTTTCTCCCCCCCCCAAGTTATTTTGGAAGGCACCAATTTTGGAAGGCACCCATTTAAATTTCTACCTAAAACCCTTTTTCTTTCTTTCAATTTCATAATCAGGCTTATAATTTAGAGCAATTAAATTGTACCTATCTTGTCTCTTGGATCGTTATAGTGGTTTTGTGTTTATGCTTTCCATTCAAGATATGGTTTTGTCTAGTATGTTCCTTTCATATAAACATAAAACATATTACAGTTGTTCAGAACTCCAGATGTTCCAAAGGAACACTGTAAACTTTTTGTAATTCTCATCAGGTACATCGCCTGCCTGCTACTCTTCCAGTTATGCAATTGCAGTGGTAGGCAACTGTGTGTATTTTTCCAAGAACTATGTTAACCTATGTTATACCACATTAATATGATTAGAAGAAAGGGAATGATGTGCCAGGAGGAAGAGCAGCAGATGTTCATGCATGCAGTAGGTGGGCCAGCTTATTGTGCAACTGGCCTAGTGTGTTCCCAAATTCTAGAGAAACAGACATGTCTGTTGTAGCAAATGTCTTGGGATTTATGAATATACTTTATGAAAAGCCTTGTGGTAGCTTAAAGACTTACAAACATATTGGAGGACTAGTTTCATGAACTGGAGCCCATTTTATCAGATGCATCAATGCTCACCTAAGTGTATGGGGATGCATACCATGAATATAGAGAGGGAAAGAGGTGAGGCCAAGCAATGCAAGAGATACAAGCAGGTGTGTCATATTACTATGCACAACACAAAGGAATACAAGGATGAATCAGAATGGTGTTACCATCTCTCAACTAGTGTCCACTGGGAAAAAGTTCCACCTTATGAGGGACAATTACTTTCTATAGTCAACTAGCTGCTCCCAATACCTATTATAAAAATCAGTAAAAATAAAAGGTTTTGGGAATTTACAGGTAATTCTCATCATACAGATCAGAAGCAATGTTTTTAGTTAGGAACTCACTGACCAAACTCACGGGGGGTGGTACTAGGGAACTTACTATTGAGGTCTTGCAACTTGAGGGCGCTGAGTTCTGAAGGCCATCCAGCCTTGGGTTGTCATTCAGGGGGAGGGTGGGTGTTAATGCATACAGAATACCAGGTTCAAAAGATTCTGTAGTTCAGGGATAGGCTGACTTAAGGGTTCCAGGAGCTCCCCCCCCCCCGCCCCGCCGAGCCTTGGGAGCCATCAGCATGAATAAGCAGCTTTTAGGAAGAATGAGTCAATCACAAAATGCTCATTTGGGGAGGTCAAGCCAGTAGCAACATGGTGGCTTGAACAAAATTTTACATTGATGGAATAAGGGATTTTCAATTTTTAACATCAACCCCACTGAATTCCTGGATAGTTTTGTTGCAGGACAAGAGGGGAGCAAGAAAGGCTGCTTTGTGCAGGAAGAAAGTGGAGAGAGATTAATGGGAGAAAAAGTTAAAGCAACCCTGATCAGTCAGAGAGGGGGAGATTAAAAGTGGCATGGCCATGTCCCCACTCAGCCAGCCAGTCAGATCTGAAGCGTTGGTTGGAAGCAGAGGGAGGAGCAAGCCCAAATGCTTGGAAAGTGTCTTCAGATAATCCTGAGAGCTACCAGTCGCTCCTGAGCTACCTAATACTTGGGAGACAACTCTCTGACACTTGGATCTCAGAGATGCTTCTGATCATTGACAAGTACTGGCCTCTCTCAGTCCACACAGCTGATGTTTGATACCTCAACAAGATTTGTGAGGGCAGTGAGATAAATGCTGCAAATGTTGATTCTCCTTTTCCATCAGGGGCACTTGGTTTGAGAAGCAGCAGGCTGGGAACCGGCCAAAGAAAGTTACTTAGTAAAAGCCTTTTCCTGTGCAGAAGCTTTAGGAGGAAACAAGGAGTCTTTAAAACCCCAAGAGAAATGCCTCTCCTGCTTAAATGACCCCTCCCCACCATTTGCTTCTGGTTGATTACCATACACGTGGAATATGGCAGCTTGCCATCCCCTTCCTGGAAAGGGTATTTTGGTTAGTCACCATCCCCTGGTTTTGCAGACTCCTTTCAAATTAGATTTGCTTGGGAATAGAGCTGAAATGAATTCCACTTTGATCCATCTTTTCCACTTGTTGTGGTCCAGCGATAGGCAGGGTAGCTTACTCAGCATGTGCCTGTGCAAGAGAGATACTGATGTTCAGAGGGAGTGCAAAAAAGCAGGCTGCAGCCCACAGCAGGGGCCTCGTCAGCCTAGTTCTGTTTGAGTGGCGTGACATTCCTGTGTTCTTAGTGAGCTATTTTTATGATAATTAAGCAGGTAAGCAGCACTGGAGTTAATTTATTTGTGAAGAACTGTGTCCTGCAGGAAAGGGGTAGAATAAGTGAGCCAGCAGGTTAGTGGGGAATTATGTAGTTGTGTCTTATTCCCCCAAGTAAGCTTTAAGGCTTATAAGACAGTTTTACTATAGCGTTACTTTCCCACAACCATATTTACTTATACAGTACCAACGTACATTGTGGTATTCCAGTGACACCATCTGTTTATTTGGAGTAATTGTTCAGACAGCAGCAGCAGGGATGTGTGACACCCCCCTGAGAATTATGCAAGTTTTAGCAAAACTCTTGGCTTCCCTTACATTCTTCACATGTTTCACATGGGGAGAATCTCCCCCAACGACCACCACCCCAAGTTGCTTTGAATTTCACTTTAGGTGGAAAGTTGTGGCAACTCTAATTGGGAGCAATCTTGGGGAAAGCTGTATGTAATTTTAGACAAAACATTTCTTCTTCAGGCAATGCATAGTTTGGTCATGGAGTTCGCTGCTACAGAAACAGTTATGGTCATTGTGGAAAACTGGAGCGCATGACCTTAGCTGCAGCTGCTGCTGCTGCTGTTATTATTTACATTTATATCCCACTCTTCCTCCAAGGAGCCCAGAGCAATGTACTACATACTTCAGTTTCTCCTCACAACAACGCTGTGATGTAGGTTAGGCTGAGAGAGAAGTGACTGGCCCAGAGTCACCCAGCTAGTATCATGGCTGAATGGGGATTTGAACTCATAAGAACACAAGAACAGCCCTGCTGGGTCAGGCCCACGGCCCATCTAGTCCAGCATCCGATTTCACACAGTGGCCCACCAGATGCCGCTGGAAGCCACAGGCAGGAGTTGAGGGCATGCCTTCTCTCCTGCTGTTACTCCGACGCAACTCGTGAGCAGAGGCACCCCGCCCCCAAGGCTGGAGGTGGCCTACAGCCCTCCAACTAGTAGCCGTCAATAGACCTCTCTTCCATGAAGTTATCCAAACCCCTCTAAAAGCCATCCAGGTTGTTGGCTGTCACCACATCTCGTGGAAGAGAATTCCACAAGTTGATTATGCGTTGTATGAAAAAGTACTTCCGTTTGCTGGTCCTACATTTCCTGGAAATCAATTTCATACGATGACCCCTGGTTCTTGTGTTATGGGAGAGGGGGAAGAATTTCTCTCTATCCACTTTCTCCACACCATGCATGATTTTATAGACCTCTATCATGTCTCCCCACAGTCATCTTTTTTCTAAACTAAATAGCCCCAGGTGTTGTAGCCTAGCCTCTTAAGAAAGGTGCTCTAGGCCCCTGATCATCTTGGTTGCCCTCTTCTGCACCTTTTCCAGTTCTACGATCTCCTTTTTTAGATGTGGTGACCAGAATTGTACTCAGTACTCCAGGTGTGCACCATAGTTTTGTATAAGGGTATTATAATATTAGCAGTTTTATTTTCAATCCCCTTCCTAATGATCCCCTAGCATGGAATTGGCCTTTTTCACAGTTGCCGCACATTGAGTGGACATTGTCAATAAGCTGTCCACCACGACCCCAAGATCCCTCACCTGGTCAGTCACCGACAGCTCAGATCCCATCAGCATATACTTGCAGTTGTGGTTCTTCATCCCAATGTGCATCACTTTACACTTGCCAACATTGAACTGCATTTGCCTCAGGTCTCCCCGGTCCTAGTCCAGCACTCTAACCACTACACCATGCTGGCTCAAGTCTCTACGCCCCTGAAAGGGTTTTTCTGAAAGGGTTTTCACTGTCACCACCAACCATTTACAGAAAGGTTGTCCACCTGTGCCTCCCTGAACCCTCCCCCCCAAAAACACACACAAGGGAATTTTCAGCTCTGCAAAGATGGATATTCCCCGAACCTGAAGGGAAACCTCCAAACATCCCAGAGTCCTTGCACAGCAGTTGCACGTGGCAGGTGCAAGTCAGTTGTGGGTAGAGCAAACATGGTATAAAACCCAGCACAGTGTAGTATTATGTTTTATGCTGGTCTTTGACCGTAATAAATGTTGATAGTATTATGTTTAAAAAGTAAAAAGCTTTGTTTATTACAGTAAATAGAAAGAAGAGAGATTATAATCAGATAAAATACAAAAAGGTAAAAGCATTCTCTTTACATTCTAGTCTAGATGTTATTTTGACCAGAAGGCCAACATTCTTAGTTGCAAAGGGGATGGATGCAGAATATCCAGCCTAGCATAGTTGTGAGCAGTTGTTTGCCCCTACCAGGAGCAAAAAGAACTCTTAACTATCTCAAGAAAACTCTCTCTCCAGAGAGAACCAGAAATTCCCTTTCTCCCCTTTGCTTTTAAGAGTAAACATTAAAAAAAAATCCTGTGCCAATTTGTCTGGCACCCCAGATACATGGTAGGCAGGGAAATTCTGAGTTATTTATTTATTTATTTTTAATTTATTTTTTACATGTATATCCCGCTCTTCCTCCAAGGACTCAGAGCAGTGTACATGCTTATTTTTATCCTCACAACAACCTGTGAGGTAGGTTAGGCTGAGAGATACATGACAGACCCAGTGTCACCCAGTGAGTTCATGGTTTAATGGGGATTTGAATTCGGGTCTTCCCGGTCCTAGTCCAACACTCTAACCACTAGGCTATGCTGAGATTTTAAAGACTCTGTGTATGGGAGGATAGCCTTAGCCATTCTTTGAATCATGACAGCAATCTGCAAACAAAGGGAAGACAATAGGGGGAAATAGAGTTTTCCCCTATTTGTATCCATGACTCTTGATTTCTGTTGGTACCACCAAATAGCCAGGGCGACATCCACAGCGGGGGAATGTATATGTGTTTGCCTCATCTTCAGAAAATGGAGTCTTAAAACCACGGTTGTGACTGAATGAAGACTCTGGCTGTAGAAGGCTGGTCTAAAGGGAAGCCTTTTCTTCACATTTACTGGCTTTAAAACCCAGCTTGACAAATTCATGGATGGTAGGACTATCAATTTAGCCATAGGCACTTGACTTAACCTCTGTGTATAGGGGCAGTGTACCTCTGATTATTAGAGGCAGAGTACAATATAGCAGGGCATCATGTTCTGCTTTTGAGCTTCTCAGCATAAAGCATCTGTGTGGCAGCCCTTAAAAACAGCATGCTAAAGAAACATTTGACCTGACCTTGCAAAACAGTTCTTATGTTCTTTTGTTAAATATCTGAAGGTGCTCAGAATGCATACATTACAGAATTGCCATACAAGAAAAAACTGAGGAGAACCCTCTATTTATTTGTAACTGATAGTGTTCAGACTGGGTAGATATGTAGCAAATAGCTTTGTGTTATTCCATTGATTTTGGAAGGCCTGGAGTGGAAAGTTGGCAGCTGGCAGGATTTGTGATAATGTTTCAGACTGTCAGAATTCTAGGTCAATGGAGAGCTGCTTAGAAGGATACATAGAATGAGAATGTTTCTAAATCAAATTGTGCATGAACAAATCAGTTCCAACATTCAAGACGAACAGCAAAATTTCTCAGGGGGGTTTCATAAATCTCTAATTCTTTGTGTTTCAACCAGAGCTTCTTGTTTTAGGAACAATGCAACAGTGTTTCTAGAGAATATAGAGAAACATTAGAGCGTGTGTTTTGCATGGTCCCAGGTTCAATACCTGGCACCTCTCAAGTTGAAGGATTTCAGGACGAGGGCTGAAAAAGACATCTGCCTGATTCATTGAAAAGTCTTACCAGACAGAATAATCTATAGTAGGTTAGATGGGCCAGTAGTTTGACTTGGATCCCAATGTACCTCTGTGTTCATAGAGTCACCAAACATGAACAGAATGAGATTTGTAGTCATGGAAAGTGTCCTTCAGAAGTGTCCTGCAGAAGAAATTTTTTGGTGGACACAACACTTCTGTTCCTGAAAGATGCTTCCACATGCACAGGGGTAATTTGGGATCCAAGTCACTATAAGAAATGTTCATGTCCAGATGCTGAAGAATTTCTAAGGAAATGAATGAAAGTATACTTTGTGCAAGGCTGTATTTCAGACTACGTGAAAATGTAGTTAGAATGAGTAAGATATGAGTTTTATTATTTATTCAATTTTATTTATTCAATTTTTGATTTTATATATTGTCTTCAGAAGTCTGCAATGCCCTCTACACAGTTGTGTTAAAAGGATCTGCAGCTGATGTAGGGAATTACTGAAGCATGTAGAGCAAACACTATTGCTGTAATTAAAATGTACAAGGATATGGTTCTCAGCTATAATTTCGGAGCTTGTAAGTGAGAAAATATCAGAACAGGTAGAACATAGAACTGTGGTTAGTCTGCCTTTTAGGATTCAGAAGTCTAGCTAAAAACAGGCAAATGTGCCTATTGACTATCCATAAATAACTTACCTATTTGAGTTGATTTTTAAAATAAGATTCTGGAATGATTACCTGAGTCACCCATCTATGATAGTAACATCTTAGTGCCCCAAATACACAATCAAGGTCTTAAGTACCCTTCATTTGTTGCAATGAATTCATATAGAGGGTGGAGTGGAATCATACATGCGGTTTTCACTTCTATGGCCAACATAAGAACATAAGAATAGCCCTGCTGGATCAGGCCCAAGTCCCATCTAGTCCAGCATCCTGTTTCGCACAGTGGCCTACCAGATGCCGCTGGAAGCCACAGGCAGGAGTTGAGGGAATGCCCTCTCTCCTGCTGTTACTCTGCTGCCACTCGCACCCAGAGGCACCCCACCTCCGAGGCTGGAGGTGGCCTACAGCCCTCCAACTAGTAGCCGTGAATAGACCTCTCCTCCAGGAAGTTATCCAAACCCCTCTTAACGCTATCCAGGTTGTTGGCTGTCACCACATCTCGTGGCAGAGAAATCCACAAGTTGATTAGGCGTTATGTGAAAAAGTACTTTCGTTTGCTGGTCCTACATTTCCTGGAAATCAATTTCATACGATGACCCCTGGTTTTAGTGTTATGTGAGAGGGAGAAGAATTTCTCTCTATCCACTTTCTCCACACCATGCATGATTTTATAGACCTCTATCATGTCTCCCTGCAGTCATCTTTTTTCTAAACTAAATAGCCCCAGGTATTACAGCCTTGCCTCATAAGCCTATTGCAGCCTTGCCTCATAAAGGTGCTCTAGGCCCCTGATCATCTTGGTTGCCCTCTTCTGCACCTTTTCCAGTTCTACAATTTCCTTTTTTAGATATGGTGACCAAAATTGTACACAGTACTCCAAGTGTGCCCGCACCATAATTTTGTATAAGGGCATTATAATATTAGCGTTTTTGTTTTCAATCCCCTTCCTAATGATTCCTAGCATGGAAATGGCCTTTTTCACAGCTGCCGCACATTGTGTCAACATTTTTAACGAGCTGTCCACCACGACCCCAAGATCCCTCTCCTGGTCAGTCACCGACAGATCAGATCCCATCAGCATATACTTGAAGTTGGGGTTCTTCGTCCCAATGTGCATCACTTTACACTTGCCAACATTGAACCACATTTGCCACTTTGTCACCCACTCACCCAGTTTCGAGAGATCCTATTGGAGCTCTTCACAATCAGTTATGGATTTCACTACCCAAAAGTGTTTGGTATCATCTGCAAATTTGGCCAACTAGGATGCTTACCCCTGCTTCTAGATCATTTATGAATCAATTAAAAAGCACTGGTCCCAGTACAGATCCCTGGGGGACCCCACTTTTTATTTCCCTCCATTGCAAAAATTCTCCATTTATACCTACCCTCTGTTTTATTGTTGCATTTATTGTTGCATTTATATACCGCCTTTCATTAAAAGACAACCCCAAGACGGTTTACAAAAGTTAAACCATACAATAACAAAAGTTAAAACATACAATATTTCCAGTCTTTCAACCAGTTACATTCAATGTTTACATTGTATGTAATACAATTATACGTAATACAAAACATACAATGTTTCCTGTCATTCAACCAGTTAGCAATCCACACATGTACTTGTCCCCTTATCCCATGACCGCTAGGTTTCCTCAGGAGTCTTTGATGAGGAACTTTGTCAAAATCTTTTTGGAAGTCCAGGTATACTATGTCAACTGGATCACCATGATCCACACACTTGTTGACACTCTCAAAGAACTCCAAAAGGTAGGTCAGGCAAGATTTACCTTTGCGGAAGCCATGCTGGTTCTCTCCCAGCAGGGCCTGTTCTTCTATTTGCTTTACATTTTTATCCTTGAGGATGCTTTCCATCAATTTGCCTGGAACGGACATTAAGCTAACCAGCCTGTAATTTCCTGGATCACTCCTGGATACCTTCTTGAAAATTGGTGTTACATTTGCTACTCTCCAGTCCTCTGGTACTGAACCTGATTGCAGGGATAAGTTATATATTTTAGCAAGGAGGTAAATAATTTCACATTTGAGTTCTTTGAGGACTCTTGGATGGAAGCCATCCGGCCCTGATGATTTGTTAGTTTTCAGTTTTTCCAGACAGTTTTGAACATCATCTCTCATCACTTCTATCTAGCTTAGTTCTTTAGCTGCCATCCCCGAAAAGCCTGGTTCAGGAACAGGTATATGCTCAGTATCCTCTGCCATGAAGACAGATGCAAAGAACTCATTTAGCTTCTCTGCAACCTTCATATCCTCCTTAATAATCGCTTTCACTCCCTCACTGTCTAATGGTCCAACTGCCTCCCTGGCAGGTTTCCTGCTTCTGATGTATTTAAAGAAGTTTTTGTTATTCCCCTTGATACTTTTAGCTAAATGTTTCTCAAACTCTCTTTTCGCCTCCCTTATTGTTGCCTTGCATTTCTTTTGCCAGAGTTTGTGTTCTTTTCTGTTCTCTTCATTTGGACAGGCCTTCCAATTTCAGAAGGAAGTCTTCTTCCCTTTTATGGCTTCCTTGACAGTACCCGTTAGCCATGCTGACATTTTCCTGGACTTAGTGGTACCTTTCCTCTTTTTGGGTATACAATCTAACTGGGCTTCTAAGACTGTGGTTTTGAGTAAACTCCATGCACTCTGGAGCGAAGTGACTCTCCTGATTTTCCCTTTCAGCTTCATTTTCACCATTCTCCTCATTTTAGAGAAGTTTCCTCTTCTGAAATTCAAAATGTCTGTGTTAGACGTCCTTGGTGATTCTCTCCCCACATGTATGCTGAATTTGATGGCACTATGGTCACTGTTCCCTAAAGGGTCGATGACACTGACATCACACACCAGGTCCTGGGTGCCACTCAGAATTAAGTCCAAGGTTGCCTTCTCTCTGGTCGGTTCCAAGACCAGCTGTTCCAGGGCACAGTCATTTAGCGTATCTAGAAATTTGACCTCTTTGTCATGACCTGACTGTGAATTTACCCAGTCTATGTGTGGGTAATTGAAGTCATCCATCATCACAGCCCTGCCTCTCCTTGACTCTTCCCTGATTTCCTGCTGCAACTCCCAGTCACTGTCAGCGTTTTGATCAGGAGGGCGATAGCATGTCCCCAGTAGCACGTTCCCTTTCAGGGCTTGTACTGTTACCCACAGGGTTTCTGTGGAGGACTCCAGTCCACCCAGGTTTTCTAGCTTGTTAGATTCTATGCCTTCTTTAACATACAGTGCTACTCCACCTCCAAGGCGCCCCTCCCTGTCCTTTCTATAGAGTTTATATCCAGGGATAACAGTGTCCCACTGGTTCTCACTGTTCCACCATGTTTCTGTTATGCCCACTATATCTATTTCTGCTTTAGCCACCAAGCACTCCAGCTCACCCATTTTGGCTCGGAGGCTTCTGGCATTGGCATATAAGTACCTATATGCTGAATCTCTCACCTGATGTACTCTATCTTTCTTTTGACTCTTTGACCAGCTGGCACAGTCTCCCGTCTGCTCTTTATGCGGTACTGCTCTGTCCCCTTCTGTTTTATCTGAATCCTTTGCATCCTTGCAATTTAAAGGATGGCTTTTGCCGAACAGGATACTGCCCAGCTCCCATCGGCTGTTCCCCAGGTGTCATTTTAAAAGCTGCTCTGCAGCAGCTTTTGATTTTAAGCGCCAGCAGTCTGATTCCATCTTGGTTCAAGTGCAGCCTTTCCCTTTTGTACAGGCCTTGCTTGCCCCAAAATGTATCCCAGTGCCTAACAAATCTAAGCCCCTCCTCCCGGCACCAACGTCTCATCCATGCATTGAAACCCCTCAGCTCTGCCTGTCTCACTGTACCTGTGCATGGAACAGGTAGCATTTCTGAGAATGCTACCTTGTGGGTCCTGGACTTCAATATGCTACCTATCAGACTAAATTTGGCTTCCAGGACCTCTCGACTACATTTCCACACATCGTTGGTGCCGACATGCACCACAACAGCTGTCTCCTCCACAGCACTGCCTAAGAGCCTATCTAGATGCTGTGTGATGTCCACAAACTTCGCACCAGGCAGGCAAGTCACCGTACAGTCAACATGCAGGTCACAAACCCATCTCTATATACCTCTAATGATCGAATCACCCACTACAAGGAGGCCCCCAGCCACCAGAGGAATATCCCCTGTGCAAGAGGATATGGGCTCATCATCCATAGAAGGGGTCCCTTCTAAAGGAGCATTTCCCTCTTCCTCAGACCGATGTCCTCCTTGCCCGAGACCCTCATTCTCCCTGACAGCAGAGGAGCTATCAGCCCTGGAGTGGGATGTCTCTATCATGTCCCTGAAGGTCTCATCCACATGCCTCTCTGTCTCTCTGAGCTTCTCCAGGTCTGCCACCTTGTTCTCAAGGGAACAAACTTGCTCCCTGAGAGCCAGGAGCTCCTTGCCCCGAACACACAACCATGACTTTTCCCCATGGGGCAAATAGTCATACATGTGGCACTCTGTGCAATACACTGGGAAGTGCCCCCTCCCCTGCTGGCCTTCTATCTTCATACTGTTTTTGTTGGCTGTTTACAGTATTTAGACATAGCTTATTAGAAGGATAGATCTCAGCTGTAATGGTCAGGTATTTACTGTCCAAGCAGCCTTTCCCAAGAATATGAGGAAGGGATTTGTACTTATGTTCTCTTCTCCACCAGTCTCCTTGTGATCACCAGGGCTTGTTCCAGGCTCCCCCACACACTTCCCGCTAAACTCCTGCTAAACTCCTATGCTCTGTTCGCTATGCTCTCGGCCCTAAACCTCATGTAGAGAGTATTCTTCCAACTGACACAGGATGTGAGTCAAAGGAATATGGGGCCTCCCCCAGCCCTAGCTGACTCCGTCCCCTCCAGGCAGGGACAATCAACAAACACTGGAGTTAGCTAACTTGCAAATTCTAACCCTTGCAGGGACAAACAACAAACACTGGAGTTAGCTAACCCCCTTGCAAATTCTAACCCTTGCAGGGACAAACAACAAACACTGGAGTTAGCTAACTCCTGCAAATTCTAATCCTTGCAATTACAAACACAGAGAGAGAGACTAGGACTTATCCCTTTAAGAAAAACTAGCCCCTAAAACTCTCCCCTTCTCCTGTTAGTTGGTTTGAAGGGGGGAAGGGCTAGATGCTTAGAAAAGCTTGCTCACCTCCCCAAGATGTGTCTGCTCTTCCGACATCCATCCAACAACCTTTTTGAAAGATCAAAGCTCACACAAATCTTCTCTGTGGTTGGGAACCTTGGAAAAGGCAATATTCTCGGTCGTGGATATAGAGTTTACCTGCATTAATTTTGCCCATATGTGGGCTCTTTCAAAGGCTATGCTGGCTATGTTATGTGGAGGATGAAGATAGGAGGACAGCATGTGTGATCATGCCCCTCCTTATATTTACATATGTCATAACCCAGGCTTTTAATTAAATACTGTTTTAATAGCTTTAAGATTGTTAAAATTTTAAATTGTTGTAATGTTTTAACTCTTTTGCTGTCATTTATTTTAACTAATGTTTTAATTTTTTCTGTTATTTTTGTTTTGTTGTAAACCACCAAGACATAAGTTTTGGGTGGTATAAAAATAAGTTAAACAAACAAACAAACAAACAAACATAAAGGCAACATTATATGGTTCAGTGTTGGCCAATCTGAATCAAAATATATCCTACGTTTTTGAACTATCCTCTCTGTATTTGCTATAGAGAGATGGATCCAATCCAGCTTTGTTGTATACACAGAATAGTATTTGAAGTGCATTCTGATCCGCATTTTCATCCAATATCCATTGAGCTTAATAGAGATGGAATAAAATCTCTATACAGCTACATCAGCTGTGCTGCTGATCTCTACCGCAGCAATTGAATACTGTAGGGTTAACAGTTCCTAAAAAAAAAAAAAAACAGTAGGCATGCTTTTTATAGCAAGGGAAGTGATTTATACAGTACTCTTTCCCCCCACCTGTGGGAATCATGGGTGCTCACTAATTTAAGAATCACAAGATGGTTCAATACAATCATTTTACTACATATCTGCACCTGATGCAACAGGCAACAAAATTTTATTTAAAACAACAACATAGTTCCCTAAAATTAAATTGTGTGCTTCCTGTGCTTTTGCAACTAGGTGTGTGTTTCAGCAGTTTGCTAACAGACCAGGCAAGTAATTAAAATACTTCCTTGGTGTTTCTTCAGGGAAATATTTTGTTTAGGTCTGGGAGCAGAAGGAGAATGGGGACAGCAGAGGAGACATAACTAGATGAAAAAGGATCAACTTCAGAAGGCTAATATTACTAATGGGGGTTGAAAGCATCAGTAGTGTTCTTGTGAAGCAGCTGTAAGCAAAGCTCCCATTCATGGTTTCCTACCTGACTGGCATGTGCTGAAGGAAATACCATTCATCTGTGCTCTTGGCAACTGGCCACAAAAATCCCACAGACCTCATGTGGCATATTGCAGCCAAAAATTAATTCAGCTAAGCTGCTTATCTGAGATCCTCACTATGGATGTTGCAGCTGAAGTTCTCCAAATATTACTGATCGTAATTCTGATGTTTTCTACTTCCTGCCCCCTGCTTTTAAGGAATCTTCTGATTTTTTAGAAAGGAAGTTCAAGTTGACCTTCTTACGAACATATGTGTCATGGACATGGTAATGAAGGTGAGGTTTGGAACACTCCAGCCATTATTACTATGCATAAGAACAGCTAAGAGCTATAGCCATTTCACTATTCTTGAGATGGAACATGATACTACTACTACGACTACAATGACGAAGCATGTTTATATGCTGCTTTTCAGTACTAACTAGTCATCCAAGTATAGTTCCATTATATGACAGCCATTATAAGTGATTCTAGAATAGGATGTTTTGGACTATTTTCTGATTACTGGGCTTACAGTAGGTGCTCATCACGGTGACTACAGAAGGAGTTTGTTTAATTGAGGCAGACTATTCATGTAATTCTGCAGTGATTACCTGATGTCTTCTTCATATGCTTGGCACAGGCTAGGATATTTATTTATTTATTTGCAAAATCCCTAAGATAATTTGTCAACATTTTAAA
Source organism: Hemicordylus capensis (assembly GCF_027244095.1). Classification (NCBI taxonomy): domain Eukaryota; kingdom Metazoa; phylum Chordata; class Lepidosauria; order Squamata; family Cordylidae; genus Hemicordylus; species Hemicordylus capensis. Next base: position 295,919,458 of record NC_069660.1, on the reverse strand, counting down.
CTGTTATTCAACTTTCAAATGCAAAAATTTGAATTTTTCATTTTTATTTTGAATGTAAAAATTTCATGCAACATTCACACTGTGAGTGCGGCAGACTTGTGAGTATCCTGTGAAGGTTTTAATTCTGGCAGGCATCGCATCTGAAAGGTCATAAGCTTCAGATATCAAATACTCAAATAGTCAAATATTAAATAGTACTGTTGCATGCTGCTAGCCATTGAATGCTATCAATCACTGAATCAGCACATCAGCTATCAGATACTGTCAGATACAAAATCTTACTAAAGGTCAACTATAAAACTGCCAAATATGAATTCAAACATCACTGCATGTCAAAAACAGGCACCAAATAGTCTGAGACTGTCTGACAATCAGAATAATTTAATATCAGTATACGCAGATCCACCAATATAATTGATGGGTGTCTTAAGAGACCCTGCACTCTACCACTGAATTCCAGCTGTACTCTATAAAAGCACAGGTATTTGTATTTTAGAACCTGAGTGAAGTAAAGATATTTTTCCAGAAATGGTGCTGAATATTTGTTTGTTTGTTTGTTATATCTTATTTGTTTGTTATATCTTTGTGTAAACCGCCCTGAGCCATTTTTGGAAGGGTGGTATAGAAATCGAATGAATGAATGAATGAATGAATGAATGAATATTGGCTCCTTGTGGTAGGATAGGATGGAGATCAACCAATATACCCCACCCTTCATTATAGTTTCAATCTTCATTCAAACATTTGCAGAAGGGGAGATAAACATTATATTGAGGAGAAAGGCAAATAGAACAATGAGAGATGATAATTAAAAAAATTTTAAAAATGAGAGATGAGTATTAAAAAAAATTTCATATCATACTACTTATTTCTCCATGACATCTTTGCAACAAACATTCTTTTGGTACATGACAATAAGCAGAGAGTCAATTTCAAGTAGGAAAAGTCAAAAGTCAAATCTTGAGCTTGTGCTGGAATGTCTTGCTGCAGTCACAGGCCAAACACAGTGGAAGACCTGGTCCTATATGTGGTTTTCCTTTGCTGAAATATACCCATTATGTAACCTCTGCAAAACAGTCCCATAGTGTTGTAAGTGGGGCAGACCTGAACAGGAAATATCAGCAGCCCTCTCTGTAGGCTGTCTGACAGAGGTCTTTCTCAGCCCTACCTGAAGATGCTGGGCACATCTGCAGTAAACCATCTGCTCTACCACTGAACTGCAGCCCTTCCTCCCACAACAGGAAATCATTATGTAGTGCCAATAATATATTGCATTGGCCAAGATTTACTTTCACACATCCTTGTTTTCAAGGCAGATGTCATTTGTTTATGCATATTTTCCCCTTTTCTAGGTATGTATTTGCAGTCTATTACAGTCTAAAGAACCAATAAATTCACCTTTATTTGCCACTTGAGCCATTTCCATTGCCAAAGAGGCAAACCACTTCTGAACCAAAACACAGTGTGTTTCTTCAGCTATAGAATCTATTGCAGCAGCATCAAAGAAAGTTCTCATTGCACATGTTGTCTTGTCCTAAGAGCACATATGTCTTCCTGGCCATTTAAATTGCTTTAACTTCTGTTGTTAATTTGCAGGTGTAATTGCCATTTTATTGTTGTGTTTTGTATTCTGATATTGTGATTTTATTGTTATGTTTTAAACCACCTGGGAAACACCATTGAACTTTTAAAATAATAACTTGTTTGGATTGCACCCTGTATTTATAATAATCTCTGTAGCCATCCACTTTCAATTTCTACTGCAGATAAATGAAATCAATAGGGAACTGTAGCCCACTTGTAAAAAAACAAAAACAGTAAGGCACATTGACATATGGTAGGTATGCACTCTCTTACAATCGGAATTAATGTATAGAACATGTACAATGTATAGAGCATGTACTACTAGTTAGGAAAAGTATGAAATCAGGAATTGGCAAAATCAGCATGATAGGTCATAATCTAAATAAAAAGAAAAATTCTTAAATGCCAAGTTCCTAAAATAAAGAACCGTTAGCCTTTCAAAATAAATAAATGCAAATTAAAAATGGAACTTTAAGAGATGAAACGTGTGCTAAAGAGATATTTAGACTGAGGGCCAAACTAGACAACACATTATGGAACTTCAAAGGTTATAAAAATGCCCTGTGTACATGGCTATGTACAGTAGGGCAAAAGGAGAGGAAGTCCCGCCCCTGCTGCATCACTCACCGCGTGCCCTGCTGCTCATGCTTACAGTGGGACTCATCTGAAGAGGGCTCTGCTTTAAGCATCCACCCTTGCAATCACAGGAATGCCTGCCATTATGGGTAGGGCTCTGCCCTCTTCAGGCAGGTCCCACTGCAAGCATGAGTGGCGGGGCATGCAGGTGAGTGACATGGCAGGGGTTGGACTTTCTGTCCCTTCACCCTGCTTGTACATGACTGCAGTGGGGCATATATATAATGTACATTCTCTCCACAATGGACTATGAAATATATGGAACAATAGTATTTTATTCTAGTGTGTTTCAGTTAATTGGACAAACGAGTCTGGGCATCTGTCCATAGCCCGTAAGACCTAGATACTTTTTCTTTTCCATGTTTGTTAGTGAAATTTCTAAGCTTTCTTCTTACTGTCCAGGGACCCTAAGATAACTCTCACTGCCATTCCCCCAATCCTTAAACTAACTCACAAGACTAGGCAGGGGTTAGAAGATAGCAGGGTGCAGAAGACAAGACAGGTGCAATGTGTGTAGTAAACTTGCTCCTAGGTGTGAGGGAGCAGGTGCTGCATGGAGATTTTTTTCTTTTAAAGGATTTGGTAGAAGTTTGTTTTATTCCCCCTGCAGTCCTAGGAAAGGTGCAAGGTTGTGTGTTTTTTTTAATTGTAGTTTTCCCCAGGGCTGCTTTAATGAATACATTTGCGAAGTACAGGGGAAGAATGCAAAGCTTTGGTTGCTGAATTAGGACAGAACTGAATTGGCTCTAATTCAGCCTGATTAGCCCTAAAATGGGCAGTGGCTTGATTTGGGGAAAATCAGATTGAATCAGGCCAAATCCAGACTGATGATATTCAGGCTCAGTTCATCTGCCCAAGCATTGAGCAGCTCTACTGATTACCATATCAAACCATTCCACAGCCCTACTGATTAACATATCAAATCAAACAGAATGGTCTCAAAGACTGAAATCTGTCCATCAATCATACTTGTATCCCAAATGTCCTTTAAGGCAATCACAGCAATATTAAAAGAGTTATCCCATTTTAATCTGACAGCAACCCAAAGTCACCCTATGAACTTTCTAGCTGAGTGTAGAGTTCAACCTATACCTCCCAATCAACATCCAGTGTTTTATGCATTATATTGGTCTTCATCCTGATTAATGAAGCATCGGTACAATAGGAGAAGCACCCATGTAGCACCAGTGCTTCTGAAGAGTTCCAGACTAATGTTGCACTGGCGCTAGTATGAGTTTGTGTGTGAGAAAGAGAAGGGGGGCACAGTCACACATAATGCAGAAGTATGGAGCCATGAACCCACTACCCCCCACCCCTGTCCAAATTTGGTCGCAACAGAGAGCAGGGATTCCGCAATCAGCAAGACCGCAGAGAGGAGGGGAAACTAACGGTGCAGCTTCCTTATTTCATGAAGGACAGCCCACACAGCCAATGACAGCTGGAGAGAGGGAGGAGCTTCCTCCCTCAACACCGGTTTGAGGGAACGCAGCCTGCACTTACAAATTTGGACATCACGTTCAGGCTGCATTAAACTTCAGGTTGGGGTGAGAAAATGCACTACAACTTGAGGGTTCAGATTGGAGTTACAAAAACAAAACCTCGGAGCTGTTGCCTTGCTGAACTAGAGTTCCCTGCATTCATAAGAACAGCCTCGCTGCATCAGGCTGAAGGCCTATCTCATCCAGCACCCTGTTTCATACAGTGGCCTACCAGATGCCCTTGAGAAGCCCACAGACAAGAGGTGAGGGCGTCCCCTCTCTCCTGGTGTAGCTCTCCTGCAACTGGTATTCAGAGGCATGTTGCCTCTGATGCTGGAGGCGGCCTATAGCCACCAGACTAGTAGCCATTGATAGACTTGTCCTCCGGACATGCATGTTTGGCAACCTGCAGGTTTGGCAATCATCTCAGAGAGACCACATTACTCCTTTACTGATGGAGCTACACTGGCTGCCAATAGGTTTCCGGTCAAAATACAAAGTGCTAGTTATAACTTACAAAGCCCGAAACGGCTTAGGCCCTGGGTATCTAAAATAGCGTCTTCTTCACTACAAGCCCCACTGCCAATTGAGGTCATCTGAGGAGGTCCATCTCCAGTTACCGCCAACTCGGGTGGCTACACAGACGGGCCTTCTTGGTTGCTGCTCCGAGATTGTGGAATGTGCTCCCTGCTGAGATACGATCCTCTCCATCTCTGGCAATTTTCAAAAAACACCTGAAAACCCACCTTTTTGCCTAAGCTTTCTCAGCTTCCTATTTTTTTTAGGTTTTAATCTCTGGTTTATTTGTAAATTGTTAAATTGTTTTAAGTTTTTTGTATATGTTTTTAACTTGTTTTACACTATTAACTGCCCAGAGACAAAAGTTTGGGGCAGTGTGCAATTTTGATCAATCAATCAATCAAACAATAAAATAAAATAAAACCTCTGGTCCTTTAAACTCTGGTTCCGTGTTATTTGCAAATGCGGCCAGAGAAAGAGAGAGAAATTTTTTTTAGTAATCTCACCTTCTCCTGAAAGCCTATGCCCTTGAAGGCTGTATGACCCTCAGTGACCTATTTGTGGGTGGTACAGAGAAATTTCTAGGGGAGGTTATCCCCCAGAATTTGCCCCCAGTGGCAATCAGTAAGCTATCAGTAAGCTGATTTAGTTGAATTTTTCAGAAGCACCAGTCCTTCTCCTGTTGTGCTGGTGTTTTGTTAGTCTGGATGTTGGCCACTATAAATTCGTGTGTGTAAGCACTTGGTATTAGAGATGGAAGCAGATGGAAGAAAGAAATGATGGAAATTAAAAAGAGAAGCATGGGAGTAATGGGAATTAATTTAGCTTGGAAGAGTGACTGAGCATGATGGGATTTTTCATCTGTATTGCACATTTAAAGCTTGCGTAGATGTAAATAAATTAGCATATGCTACTGGTCCAGAGATTTTTTTTATTTGCTTTTGGGACTGATGGTAGTTTTAAAGCTGTAAATGGTAACTGCACATCCATGAATGAGGGCTATATACATATAGATCTTTTTAGAAGCCATTATCTAATTTTCTCTGGTGCTGCTGTTGAAATTATACTTTGAATGAAATTCTAAGCAATTTGTGGCTTCCCTCTAATGTGAAATATTTGACAACAAATAGTCATGAGGTTATTGGAGGGTTATTATTTTGCCCACCACAATGGACTATGAAATATATGAAAAAAATAGTATTTTATTCTAGTGTGTTTCAGCTAATTGGACACACAAGTCTGGGCATCTGTACATAACCTGTAAGACCTAGATACTTTTTCTTTTCCATGACTGATAGTGAAATTTCTAAGCTTACTTCTTATTATCCAGGGACCCTAAGATCTTAGCACGATATCCTTCATTGCCAAAACTAAGCACTCAAATAATGCATGATCCTTAGAGGGCAAGGCCATTAGACAGAATTTTGAAGCAAATCAAAGAGCCGATTTCATAGCTTGGGGCATAATGGCCTCCCAAGCCATTAGCTGATAAGTGACAACATGATAGATCTGGTGTGTTTCTAACTTTTCGCAGGGAATCGCAGGTGAAGAAATAAAGAAACATTGCGGTGTGTGTGTATTTTCTATTGTGGAACACAGGGGTGTAGCTATAATTGAGCAAAGGGGTTCAAAAAACCTGGGACCCCAGCTCCTGAGGGCCGTCCAGGTCCACTCCTCCCTATTTTCTTCATTATCTCCCTCACTCTGAGGGGCTGTTAGAGAGAGGGATGAACACGGGCCCCCTCTTCCCTAGTTACGCCCCTGGTGGAACAGATAGCATGATAGACATATTCTCCTAGTGACACTGTTGCCCCTATGAATCAGACAACTTCTTGAGTAAAGGAGCACCCATTTTGTCTGTCCAATTTTGCTCACGCCAACACATTGAGGCTGTATAGCCAAGAGAGGGCTAAGGCAGCCAAGCTCACTCTTGGCTGCTTGTGAGAAGCAGTGGGAGGCAAGAGGTTTCCAGCACCACCACCATGGCAAACCCACCTGTGCAGCCCACAGCTTAAATGGGGTTAAGGGAGCAAGCACTCCCTTATCCCCATTTTTTCAATAGCCTGGACTGGCAGACTGCAGGGCTCCCAGCCAGTGCTGGGGGATACCCACACTGCACTTGCACACTCACACAGTGCATTATGGGAGTTCCGGGGAGGGGCAGAACAATGCGTCCCAACCCCCCGACCCTCCACACTGCCAGACCTAGTGGAGGATCATCTGATGTGCGATCTGTACACCCAGTCCCCTCCCTGGACCATCTGAGGGGAAGGTAAGGTGACGAAACATTCCTCCCCGTCCACTCGCCCAACCCTTTTCACATATAAGAAAGGGCTCTTTTCTAATTTGGAGGGAACCATGCTGGTGTGTTTAAAATTGTCTTGAATTACATGTCATATAATGTAGGTTTCTAGCAGTAGCCTTATTGCCAAACTCAACATGTTTTATCAAGCAGTTAAATATATGCTACAAATGGCCAAAATTCCTAGGCCTGAGAACTACCTGTCAAACACATAATCTCATCATTTGCTACAGGATCTTCAACCTCCATTGCAGGTCCCTGCTGTGTCTACAAACTGCCTCTGCTGCTCATTCTTTTACAACAGGCTACCTCTCCTAAACTTCTCATCCCTGCTCTGACCTATCCAGACCAGTATTCCTTCCATACTCCTCAGCATTTGATGATTATGGGAAGTCATACCTTGGGTCATCGCAGTTTGTGTGAACACAATGGCTTCCGTTTAACCCACACTCTGAATTCTTAAGGCTCATATGCTGTTCTCACTGTCAGAGGTCAAGTTCCAGTGAAGAAGGCGAGTAGCTATGGGCTAGGCTTGCCAGCTTTTGAACCAGCAGCTAGAAGCACTTCTTTAACAGCTGTTTGTTCTGCTGATATCAGCAGATAATATTTTGCTCCATGCCATGAAAATCTCCATCTGTTGATTTCTGCACCTTCAAAAAAACAACAACACCCCACCCCACCTCTGTTTAAGGGGCAGCAGCAGGGCACACTGCTGTTATTGGGGTTTTGTTTGGGGCCGGTAGGTAACTTAGTATGTTCTCCTTTTTATGGAAGAGTAATACTCTAACTTTTGCATTGTTTGCATGAAAGTTACAGGAACAGGCCGGCTCTTGCATTTCCTAGGTTGCCTCCATCCAGCATTGAGTATATCTCTTTTAAAAAGAAAATGCCATCATTTATTTAACATAAACAGTTCTTTAAAATAAAAGCATTTAACATATCCTTCCAGAATGCTCAACACATTTTACAGACTTTGATGCTGTTCTCACGACACAAGCTGCTTAGGGTACAGCAAGCAGCTCGTGTCGTTGGAGCGCCAGGGGCGGAGGACTCCTGGCTGCTCCAGAAGAGCATAGCCTGACCTTTTGACCTGGCAGTTTACCGGGGTTAAATGAATTTGTGGTTCATTTAACTGCAGAAGGTGATCACGTGAATGATCACTTCCAGGTCAAAAGTCTTCTGCCCAGCCCGCTGCCATTTCCAGAAGTTAGCGGGAGGAGCATCTGCGCCAAGCATGACTGCTGCCCTAATGTGAGCGGCCACCATGCTTGTGACACACAGCCCTCTGGGATTGCAGGAGGGGAAGTCCTCCAGCTCCTAGCATTTGCCTTTGCTGCACCATACCTCATGTAGGTGTGCAGCGCAGTTTGGGCAAAAGATGGCTGCTGCTCAGCTGCTGGGGAAGGCATGTGAGCTCCTGCCTTCTCCACAGCCCTCCCGAGCATCAGCCAGAGGACATCTGCATCACCTCTTTATCTCTGTAGGACCAATCAGTAGCTGGAGCCCCAGGTACACACATGCACCCTATGTCCAGTATCAAGAATGATATTCCAAGATTGAGTGTGTCATACGAACCCGCCAATCTTGACATATTCTATGCTACTTGCAGCATGGAACCCAACCTCTGTGACTAAGATCTACAGTGAGGGACAGATGTTGGTTTCCCTATCCCAAGTAGAATAAAATATGCCAAGATTGGCAGGTTCATATGACATGCCCAGTCTTGGCATGTCATTCCTGAGGATGTATGTGTGTTCTTGGGGTTCCAGCCACTCTGCTAGACTTCAGGTTCAGCATGTTCACACCCATAGTAAATTCAAGGCAGAGGCAAGATTGAACAAAGGGCTTCCTTAGCTTCCTTGTTCAATAAAGAGCAATGTATTAATTATCTGAGTTTAGGCAAGTTACTATCTAAATTCTTCAATCTAGAGACTGGAGGAAGAATTGTAATATTTAATAACAATCATTTATAAACAATTCTAACATGTTGAATATGTATCATACATGTATACACGCAGAGTAAGGTGTTTTTATTTTACATACGTCTTTTTAAAAATAACATTACAGAAGGATGCTTAGAATATAATACTCTTTTATAATTTAGCACAAGTTGTATTTAAGTGATTATGATTCTGATGCCTCAGAAATAGTTGAATTTAAACAAACAAACAAATAAATAGTTGTATGTAAACAGCCCCTTTTCAGGAATAAAAATCCTTACATTTATGTATTTATTTATTTCTATTTCTATTTTATTTAACATATTTATATACTGCCCAAAACTCACATCTCTGGGTGGTTTACAATAAAACAACACAAATTAAAACAAGATTAAAACATTAAAACAATTTAAAAATTTATAAACAATATTAAATTCTATAAGTCTAATTAAAAGCCTGGGCGAACAAATGTGTTTTAACAGCCTTTTTAAAAGTTGTCAGATATGGAGAGGCTCTTATTTCAACAGGGAGCGCATTCCAAAGTCTTGGGGCAGCAATGGAGAAGTCCTGTCCCTAAGAAGCCACCAAACAAGCTGGTAGAAAACTAGCATGTCAGGAGAGAGAAAGATGACAATTCCCTGACAACTTTTCTATGTGGAGGCTTGTTCATGGTTTTTTAAAAAATCTATGTGGGGCTTTTTCTTGTTATGGAGATAGGCATGTAGGAAGCTGCCAGGTGGCCTGGTTGCCATGCCGCAGTGGTCACTGGCATCCTGGCACTGAAAACACACACCCTGCATCTGACATCAGATGCAGGGGCATGGCCATATGTGGAAATGGAGCCACACAGCCCCGTTTGCAAGGTGCTTCAGCCAGCGCCAGGTTTGCAGCATGGTTAGGAGCACCTTTCCCTGCCTGGAAAGGCAGAGAGACATGTTGCCAGCCAGGCTGGGAACCAAGTGCTGGCTGAAGCTTCTCACAAAGAGAGCCATGCGGTCCTGTGAGGACAGCAGGGTAGACTATCTGAAACCTTGGCTTCCTGTCAAGGATCATTCTGCCCTTTAGACAGCTAGCCATTAAGGCTGAGTATGCTGTGGGCTTCAGGATGTGACATAGTCTCTTCGAAAACCTGGAGGTTGTCTCTTCCTGTCTGGATACCTTCTCACGGGAGAAAGGGCTGAAGCATCAGCCAGGGGGATGTCCTTGGTAGTATTTTCTGCAGGCTGTGCTTCAGTGATGTCTTCTGGAGTGGAGGCACTGTTGAATCTCCTGCCAAGACAAGGTGTGCTCGGTTTCGATGGATAATACCAGTTGGGACTTCAACCATATAGGATCGAGGAGTCTTTGCATTTCCCTGTTCTACCAATAATCTGGCTCAGGAACTTGATTTCTGTTTATGAAAATTCACGTTTATCATTAAGAGTGATGCCGGATGTCTACAACCGTTTCAGGACAGCATGGAGTCATTGATGGTGTTGTATTTCTATGGATTAAAAAAAATGAGGATATCATCCATCTGGCACAGGACTCCTTCAAGGCCTTCCAGGAATTTGGGACATCCGTTTCTGGAAGTGCTCAGGTGCTGAAGAAATGCCAAATGGCAATCGATTAAAGCAAAAGTGTCCAAATGGTGTGATAAATGTAGTTAATAAAGCAGATTCAGGAGCCAATGGGATCTGTCAATATCCTGACTAGGCATCCAGTTTGGAGGAAACTCTTGCATTGCCAAATTGTCCTAATTGTCCTTTGTGTTTTCCACACAAAGGAGGATTTGCTGCTTGCAATGGAAGTTTTCATTGAGTCTAGTAAGATCAACACAGATCTGTACATTCCAGAGGTGTAGCTGGAGCGGATGGTTCAAAGAACCCCACCCCCCTCCAGCTCCTGAGTACCCCTCAGTTCCACCCCTCCCTATTTTCTTTAACTCACTGTTGGGTCCAGGTTGCAATGCTGGCCTCCAGGGGTTGCTGCCACAGCCATGGGGAAGTCTCAGAAGGGCCCCCCCCTGCTGCCCTCCCCCCAGTCCTTTTTGGGATGGTTTGGCCCATTACAGGCCCTCCTGGCCCTATGCCTGCTTGCAGTGGCCATTTTGAAGGAACTGTGAAGGTATGCGCACTGGCCGTTTGCATGCCCAGACATGCAAATGGCTAGTGCGTATACGCAGTTGTCTTCAAGCAGCAACCACCACAAGCAGGCAGAGGGCTAGGAAGACCCATAAAGGGCCAAACCAGCCCCAAAAAGACCAGTGGGAGGCTGGTGGGAGGGGAGGGGGAGGGCACACTCACCTCCGCAGCCATGGCAGCATCCCCTGGAGGCCAGCATTACATGGCGTTGAGTTATTAATTTTTTTTAAAAAAAATGGAACCCCAAAACCAGCCTGGTATGTTCAGCTTGAGTTTGAACTGAACCAAACCATACTGGGGCCTGTTTGGCTTGAGGGCAAGCCTTCGAACAGGCCTAGTTTGATGGTGAACCAGTTCAAACGCAAACCAGTTTGCACATCCCTAACTACCAGAGACCACCAGGGAGAGGGGTGAACTCAGTCCCCCTCTCCCCTAGCTATGCCCCTGGTATTTTCCCATTTGGTTTTGGTAAAACTACCATGCCTGCACACCGGTCAGTTGGGATGTCTACTCTTGAAATGACATCCAACTCTTGCATGCATTCCAGTTCACCCTTTACTCTGGGTAATAAGGGCAGAGAAATTCTTTGTCATGTTGCTAGGGCAAAGAGCTTCACATTGTCTTTAAGTTCAGTCTTATAGTTACTGTTCAGTTTGCCTAGGCCCCAGAACAGTTTGGGGAATCTTCTCTTGATGTCTGCAGCTTTATCAGTTGTAATACACTCTACTCTCTTCAGCAGGCCTAGGGCTTTGATTGCTGGGTGGTCCAGGAAAGGCATGCAGAGCCCATCTACTCTTGGGATGTAGTTTCTCAACTATGTTTGAGGGTAGTATAAATTTTCCCTTCATATCTAGCAGAGACTGTTCTGGCCATTTCAATATCTTGTGAGGTTCTTGACTAGGTATGAACTCAAAATGTTTCGTAGGCCATTATAGAGGCCTCCAAAACATTTTGGCCACTGGGGCCATTTTGGCTTTCGGAGGCGAAGGGAGTGTTCCCTTAAGGGTGGGGGAGGGGCACTTACCCCTCCTGCCACATTTCCCACATTGTATCCATTGTATCAAAGCCCCTTGGGGTGGCAGCGTACCTCCCTACCGCCCCGTTGCCATCCTGGGCCAGAAGTGGCCGGAAGTACCAGACACACGTGTGCCCACCGCATGCGCATGCATGCACAGCAGACAGGTATGCATAAGCATGTGATGACTGCATGCACGCCCGATACTTCCAGCCGAGGATGGCAGTGGGGCGGCAGGGAGGTATGCTGCCATCCCAAGGGGCTTTGATACAATGGAGCGCCAGGAGAGGAAATGAGGTGTGAGGGGTAAGTGTACACTCCCCCGCCCTTAAGGGGACACCCGCGCTGCCTCTGGAATGGTTCTGGGCACATCCCTATTCATGAAGTGTCAGTGCTTGTAAGTTCCTATATGTTGATATGGGCAACACACTGTTACATCTGCCCCTGAATCAATTTTAAATTCTACTTGGAGGGCTCTGTAGTAACTATGGTGGTGCATGGTGGTTCTGTTGGAGTCTATGCTCTGAGCGAGTGAGAGAATGAAGAAAATAGGACTGGGGGAGGGGCCTGCCAGGAGGCTCTTAGGAGTGTGCACAGAACTGGCTGGCCCAGTTTGGTTCAGGTGCAAACTGCACCCAGGCCAGTTCAGTCCGGCACCCCCCATTTCTCCCCCTGGTTCAATCCAGTCCAGGGGGTGGTGGTTCATGAATTTATTATTATTATTATTATTATTATTATTATTATTATTATTATTATTAAGTCACTCTTAAGTCACCACCGCAGCCCGTCCCGGGCTGATTTTCAGCCCATTCAGGCCTTCAAAAATCGGCATGGTGGTCATTTTTTAATTTAAAAAATAAAAATAAAAAATGGCTGCTGAAAAGTGGCCACCGCACATGCTCAAATGGTCCCTGTGAGGCCCTAGGCCTTGCCAGACCTCGCAGAGGCCATTTGAGCATGTGTAGAGGCCTCTGAAATGCCCGGGATGGGCTGCAGCAGTGACTTAAGAGGCCAGTGGGGGGAGAGGGAACCTTGAAGCCCCCCCCCCACTGTGGCCTTTAGGAAGCCCTCCAAAGGGGCTACAGGTTTTTTAAAAAATAATTTAAAAAATAGTTTGCAAAATGGAGAGGGGGTTCAGGGGGGTTCAGTTCTAACCCAACCCCCCAAAGGCAAATCCCTGAACCCCAAACCCCCAAACCAGTTCACACATCCCTAGAGGCTCTCAGGAGCTGGGTGGCTCAAGTTCATTGAACCCATGCACCCAGTTATAGCTCCGCCCCTGTTCCCATCAACTCAACCCAGTCAATTTTAGAGTATTCCCCTCTGCCATCCGATCTGCAAATTATGCCTTAAGATTTGACTTTACAATTCCTCTGAGGGATCAACAATGGTAAACCCCAGAGTTGCACATTTTGTTGCTGTCCGCAGATGTAATACAGTAGTTTGCAATCATAAGAAGCTCCCGAGTCATGATCCAGTAATGATCATGATGCATCCCAGTGTACTAGTATGGAAAGCAAGGGGTCATTTTGTGATTGGCAGTCTTGGAGGCATTCCAAAAGGCTATTGGATCTGATGCTGTGGCCTGCCCTTGTTTCAAAGGAGATGCTCCTGTTTGCAGCAGTGGGAATAATTTGTGACTCTGGGAAAAGGCAGTTGACCTTAGCTGTCCAAGCTCATGACCCTGATCTAAATTCTTCAGAGTGAAGCTTAGGAGTAGGGTGATGAATTTTATATTGTGAATAGTGTTCCTTCCTCGAAAGATAGCAAAATCAATTGCAGATGGAAGCATTGCTTCTTCTGAAGGTGGAACGGGATGGAGATGAAAGATTTTGATGGATATTTTTGAGAGATTTCTGAAACTGATATATTGATTTACATAATGCCAGGGATAATAAACATTTCATTTTATGCTGGACTTTTTAAGATCTGCACTGCAACAAATATAGGCATAATTTATTGCTTTATTTTACAGTTCCGCCTGAGCCTTAAACATTATCTTCCAGGCATGCTTCCATTAAACACAATCCATATAACCAAACTAAGCTAATACAATAAAGTCAAATAAAGCCTCATGAAAGAGAACCTAGCTCTATCTGCATTTATGCTTCTCTTCGATTAAATTGTGCATTGAAAGATCAGTGATGCCAGAAGTGCACAAAAAGTGAGGCAAGGGAACAAGGAAGTAGGGGAGAAGCCTCACATAGGCAACTTTTTGTATATGTGGGGTGGCATAAAAACAGTCAGTGGGCCAGATTGGACGATATTTCATCCTCCCAGCTTGCCACAGAAAATAAGGACTGTATGTATGTATGTATGTATGTATTCAATTTCTATACCACCCTTCCAAAAATGGCTCAGGGCGGTTTACATAGAGAAATAATAAATAAATAAGATGGATCCCTGTCCCCAAAGGGCTCACAATCTAAAAAGAAACATAAGATAGACGTCAGCAACAGTCACTGGAGGTACTGTGCTTGGGGTAGATAGGGCCAGTTACTCTCCCTCTGCTTAAAAAAAAGAGAATCACCATGTTAAAAGGTGCCTCTTTGCCAAGTTAGCAGGGGTTGACATGCACATGTATATGTTAACCCCACATGTGTATGACATGTACATGTGTAGCGGATTAAAGCCTTTGTCTCAGAGCAAGCTCACGCAAGGGGAAGAAGTGCTGAATCATCCCTGCTGAACTGCCTGGCTAGGCTTCTTCTAAAACTATTCTGTATTATTAGTAGGTTCAAAATGATGCCACCACCATCCCTTTTGTCTATAGAAGCTCTCTGGGCTTGGGCTGGGATAATTTTTTTTTTTTTAAACCCTCTTAATTTGGCTCTTGGACACGTACAAAAATCTTCCATGTGCAAGCCTACACGTGGTGAGAAAACTGATAGCTACTGAACGTTTGAGGATGTGTTTGCACCAGAGAAATCCCCCTTCGCCTGCACCCACTTTTCCTGAGTTAAAAACCAACTGGGAGAGGCTTGTAAGAAGAAAAGAACTAAAAAACAAACAAACACCCAGTTTGATTCAATTACTACAGACTGCTTCCATCTGAGGCTTTCTCAGCTTTTAGATACAGTTAATAATACTTAGTGGGTTACAATAATAGGTTAGGGATGCTTAATTGTTTATAGAGTCTTTTATAATGCCCTAGATCAGTTGGGCGTAGGATAGTGTTTTTTATTTGAATTATGTTGCAGGTAAACAATACGAGAACAGTATCAGGGATATACAAAGCAGAGAGAGAGAGAGAGAGAGAGAGAGAGAGAGAGAAGTCTGACTAAACAAACATTTCCCTAAATTGATCTTCCTGAAGCCAAAGCCCAGGCTTCCTTTCCTTGAACTCACCAACCTCCTGTTGAGAATCAAGCCCCTGCAGTTCTATCTTCCAAGAGCTGCGGTCATCCTGTTGCAGCAAATTTCATTGCCACATGTCCCCTTGCTCCTCCAGCACAGAACTTCCTTTTTTGTTCCCAGAATTCCCAGCAAAACCTCTCTAGTTACTCACCCCTGGTGGACTGATAGGGCAATCTCTGTAGGTCACCAGCCTGCCAGTCAAGACAAGCGTTTGCTTCTGGCTAACTCTTTAGAGGTAAGAGAACCTGGTCACTACAACATGCCATGTGAGAGTACATATGATTTCCTCCTTCTGGTGCTCAAGATTGCCTTTACCTAATCACATGCGGAGCAGGGTCTAGAAACTAAGTTGTATGAGGAACAGTTAAAGGAACTGGGTATGTTTGGCTTAGATAAGAGAAGACTAACTGGAAGTATGTCAGCCATTGCCAACTATCTGAAAGGCCATCACTCAGAAGAGGGCATAGACTTGTTCTCTGTTGCTCC
This sequence comes from Hemicordylus capensis, assembly GCF_027244095.1. Classification (NCBI taxonomy): domain Eukaryota; kingdom Metazoa; phylum Chordata; class Lepidosauria; order Squamata; family Cordylidae; genus Hemicordylus; species Hemicordylus capensis. The sequence goes on along the minus strand of NC_069660.1, from coordinate 295,904,018 downwards.
TGAGGTTAGGACTGAACCAATGGGATGAAATTACAAAGGCTTAGGCTAGACATTAGAAAGAATTCCCTGATAGTTAGAGGTGTTTGATAGTGGAGAAGTCTGCCTCACAAAGTGGCGGGCTTTCCTTTGCTAGAGGAGACCTGGTCTTGTGGTAGCAAGCATGAACTGTCCCTTTCCTAAGCAGGATCTGCCCTGGCTTGCATATGAATGGGAGACAACATGTGAGCACTGACAGATATTCCCCTTACGAGATGGGGCCGATTTGGGAAGAGCACCTGCATGGATGCATTCAGAAGGTTCCAAGTTCCCTCCCTGGCATCTCCGATAGGACTGAGAGAGACTCCTGCCTACAGCCTTGGAGAAGCCGCTGCCAGTCTCTGTAGACAGTACTGAGCTAGATGGCCTGACTTGGTATATAGCAGCTCTAAATGTTTCTAAATGGAGGCTAGGCAGCCATCTGCCAGGAGTACTGTTGAAATTTCCTGCTCTGAGCAGGGAGTAGAAGCATTAGCAGCTTGTCTGAAGGAGAGCGGGGGAGGGGGGAGTTTGCATCTCTCTCGCCTAAGAGCCCAGCTGCCTTCCGTCTGGCCACTTGACAAGTAGATCTGCATGGGCTCAGCTTGGGTTGCTCCTCTCTCTCCCACCTCTCCCACCAGCCGCACTGCCTGCAGGCTGGCTATTCATCAGGTAGAGCTACATGGTTAACTTCACAGCTCTACCTGATGAATGGCCAGCCTGCATGGAGTGTGACTCTTGGGCAAGGCAGGAGAAAAGGAGCAACCTTTGGTTTCCACCCCACTGGCTCCTTACAATGAGCCGCTGCTAAGTAAAAGACCTCCAACTTTCCTTCCAACCCTAAAATTCCATGATTCATTACATGGTCACTTTCCTCCAAAGTTCTCACTATTTCAGCTTAATTGGCCAACTCTTCCCTATCGGTTCAAATCAAATCAGGGATAGCAGATCCCCTTTCTGAATGAAGTTACCATTTGCTCTGCAGTGAGAAACATATAGGTACAAGTTGTCTACGTTTCCCAAAGGGCCAATGGCTGCCTCAGGGGATTATTTTGTTGACTGATGAAATGAACAAGAGGAGCAGTGTTAAATCTCCTCCCTTCTGCAGGCCCAATCTCATTCCTTCCCATTTTTAACTTGAAAATTACTGTAAAATGGGACAGCCAGTCACAGATCTCTCCAGTCACAGATCTGCCTTGTCTACTTTGGCTCTTAGCCACTTCACTACAGCAGCTGTCAGTCTAGTGTGTAGCAGCCAGCGAGTCTTCGTAATGTTGTAAAGCAGGCCTGCTCAATTTAGGTCCACCAGCTGTTTTTGGATTACAGCTCCCATAATCCCCAGACACAGTGGCCAATTGCCAGGGATTATGGGAGTTGTAGGCCAACATCTGCAGGAGGGCAGAAGTTGAGCAGCCCTGTTGGAAAGTAAAAGCCTGACATATTTCTGTCTGGGGGGGAAATGTCATTACATGAGGTACCACCAGATGGCATTTTAAAATAGCTCTGACTCAGTGAATCCAAGGTTGTTTCAAGATCTCCCATTCCTTCCTTCTGGAAGTTTGCATAATACATTAGTCATCATCTTGATACTCAGTTCTCGGGTTATTTTGGTTCTGAGCACCGTAGCAGTTTCACACATGAATGATTGCAAAGCAGGGATGGCAAAGTAGACCAACACAATTGATGTTAAAACCTGCTAGAAAGGACAAAACAATAGAGGGGTTAATTCAGTATTTATTTTGTCAGTACAAAATAATGGGGGGAAAGAGTGATAAAATAAATACATGTAACTTGCCTAGGGAGCAAGAGGTTGCCACTTCATATCCCTGCTGGTATGTTTCCCAGATTATGGGAAACACCTATATTGGGCAGCAGTGATATAGGAAGGTGCTGAAAGGCATCATCTCATATTTTGTGGGAGATGACAATGGTAAACCTCTCCTGTATTCTTCCAAAGACAACCACATGGCTCAGTGGTTGCCAGGATACCGACTTGATGGCACAACAACAACCACAACAAGAACCCCCATCTAGCATAGAGCATTGTTATGTAGTGTGGATATGGATGCTCAGTGAAATGTTTATTTACATTGCATACATTCCAGTGCCCATCTGGGTAGAATGGACCATAATATGTGCATGTGACAATGGTGCACATATCCTTCTGGAACAACTATAATCTTCGTGTCGAGAGCTGACTCTGGATAAGGGCCTCATGGTATGACTCTCAAATAAATCTGACTTCCAGGATCTAGTTCTCCAGAAGTTTTTTTAAAAAATAAATAAATAGGAGCATTTAAAGAGTCACTTTCTGTGACATGGAGATTAATACTTAAAAAGCCAAGTACTTAGTCACATATTAGTGTAAACATAACTGTTTTCCCACCATGGTTACATGGATTGGCAATAATATATCTGACCTGTGACATGAATCATACTTGTGCCACATTATATTACAGATATATGCTTTAAAAGGAATGTACAAAGCAGCTTAAATGGCTCAGGAGATGCCTTTTCATTTCTCTGATTCTCTGGGTGGAATCACACACTGCTTGTTTGTTTACTTACTTTATGAAGATTGACAGACATAATGCACTGTTGCAAGCGGGATGGAAGATATTGGTGCCGTCATTACAGACCTGGAAGTAGTGGCATCGCCGATGAGAACCAGTGATAGTGCGCAACCAGTGTTACCGTATTTCTTCCCATTGTAATGGATGGGGGAAACTGTGTTACCACTGGTAGCACTACCACTGGTTCACTACAGTAGCCGTACTGCTTCCAGGTTTATACAGCCACAGTGGTGCCAATGTCTTCCATCCCCCTTGGAACTGCTCATCGTATAGGCCATTGACTTTTCTGTCACCAGGTGGTGGGAATCAACGGGAAATAGTCGAAATATCCTCCATTTATTGCAGTTTACACAGCTAGCCAGCAAGAAGATGCTTGAAGTTTATCACTCATTGGGTCCCTTTGGACTATCTAATCTGACTTGATTTTTATTCTTGGTGATGGCAAAAGCATGTTTATTTGAAATATTTATATGCTGCCTTTCTGCATGGCAAGCTTCCAAGGTGCTGGAAAATGAGGGAGAAAATGCCCAATAAACCCAACAATGATTTGTTAAAGGCAATAGGGATGGATGAAGGCTTTTGGGGACTTTGATGTAAAATGTCTGGTCCTTAGATGTTACTCCTGCTACTGTGGCCATTCTGGGGTGCTGCTCCTCCAAGGTCCCTTGGTGACCAAGCTAGAGTACAATCCCTTCCTGCATGAGCTACCTGTGCATTTACTCCTATACAGTGAGGTATCTCCTCATAGGAACATAGGAAGCTGACATATACGGAGGCAGACTGCTGGTCTATCTAGCTCAGTATTGCCTACATAGACTGGCAGTGGCTTCTCCAAGGTTGCAGGCAGGAATCTCTTTCAGCCCTATCTTGGAGAAGTCAGGGAGGGAACTTGGAACCTTCTGTTCTTCCCAGAGTGGCCCCATCCCCTAAGGGGAATACCTTACAGTGCTCACACCTCTAGTCTCCCATTCATATGCAACCAGGGTGGGCCCTGCTTAGCTAAGGTGACAAGTCATGCTTGCTACCACAAGACCAGTTCTCCTCTCCAAACAACTGAACAGTCCTCATTCAAACAACTGAACAGCCTGCAGGGCCTTTCTGTTCTTGGTGACAGCAGTGAATGATGAGTCTCTAGGGAATGTGATATACAATGCCTACAGATGTTAGATGTTAATACTTTGGGTTGGGGGGCGGGGGATTGAATCAACCTGTCCTGTAATTCTCAACTCAACTGAAAGCATTGTTGCTGTTTAAAAAGTCAGTATATTCCCTGCTGCCCCTGACAGTTTGCCTCCAGCTGAAGTAGTTTTCAAACTGTATTCGGAAAAATGCTGGAGTTCCTCAGTTTTTATATAGGGTTGCTCACTGGGAAAATGTGCAATGTTTGAGAAGCTTTCCTGAAAGACAGCTTGCCCATGGCTGCCTATTTTCCCCTCCAGTGTGCAGGCACAAGAACATATTGGTGTGTTCCAGAATGCAATCTAAGTTGACATTGGGCAATAGGACTGGCAACTCCGACAGAAACTCTTCCTGGAGATTTATTTATATTTATTTATTGCCTCTGATATTTTTCATAACACCAAACCATTAAAATCTCCAGGATTGCCTCCAATAGTCACCTGGAGATTGATGCCAATTCCTGGAGGCCAATCCTGGGCAGACGGCAATCCTAGAGGGCATTGGTGAAGCCTAACAGACCGTGTCAGTATCCTGTATATACCATGTACCTCAGGAAATGCCCCCCAATTCTCTTCTGTAGCTGATATTTTATGCAAATATGTATGGGATTTTAGGCATTACAATTCCTTGAAGGAAGACAATGTGGCCACACAGCAAGTACACTCCTCACCAATTTGGGTTGCCTTTGTTTGTTTGTTTGTTTGTTTGTTGTTTGTTTAACGTATTTTTATACCACCCAAAACACAAGTTCTCTGGGCAGTTCACAAGACAATAAAAACAACCAAGAAAAAGATTAAAATATTTCAACAATTAAAATTTAAAAAGTTAAAACTATAAAAAGACAATTAAAACACAATTAAAACAGTATCTAATTAAAAGCCTGGGTGAACAAATGTGTCTTGACTGCCTCTTTAAAAGCTGTAAGAGATGGGGAGACTCTTATTTCAGCAGGAAGTATGTTCCAAAGCCTCGGGGCAGCAATGGAGAAGGTCCGTCCCTGAGTAGCCATCAGAGGAGCCAGTGGCAACTGCAGACGGACCTCTCCAGATGATCGCAATGGGTGGTGTGGTTCATAGCAAAGAAGAAGTTCTCTTAAATACCCAAGGCCCAAGCTGTTTAGGGCTTTAAGGCTAATTGATGTAAAATGGATGGTATGGCGCCAAATACTGGCAGAAACATTTGATTTAAAACCTTTTGTGGTCATTGGGCATCCTCTGGGTGGGAAATTTGGCTCTTCATGTTGATGTAAAGTTTCTTCCTTGATGTAGAGTTCATGAACAAGATGTGATGTAGGTTATCATTTTACATAAGAATTTTGTTTAAGTAATTCAGAGAACAGGTTAAAAAAAAAGAATTATACAGAAATGAATGGAAATGTGAAGAAGTAGATGGTATTGAGGTTTACTCACTTGCTGCCTTTAGGAAAAATATCCACAATAAGAACTTCATGGTTCACCAGGGGCGTATCTAGGGGTAGGGCAGGCAGGGCACGTGCCCCGGGCGCCACTTGAAGGGGGGCGCCATTTTGTTAAAAAAAATGGCTACCGAAAACAAAATGGCCACCGTGCATGCTCAAATGGCCTCTGTGAGGCTCTAGGTCATGCCAGGCTTTGCAGAGGCCATTTGAGCATGCGCAGTGGCCATTTTGTTTTCAGTGGCCATTTTTTTTTTAAGATTATTTTTAAAAACGGCCACTGCACATGCTCAAATGGTCCCTGCGAGGCCCTAGAGGCCAGCGGGGTGAGGGGGAATCTTTGCAAACCCCCCCAGCCTTTAGGAAGCCCCCCAAAGGGGCTACGGGTAATTATAAGATAAGATAAGATAAGATAAGATAAGACACTGTACACATATTCGGATTGGCACTTCAGGACTTGTGAATACTGAGCTGACGCTTAAGAGCTAGGTTTGTATTCATTTGCTCTTACTTTGCTTCTTGTGATAAGTGAGTTAAATGTGGTGTCTTGCTAATATGGCTATTAATGGCGAGTTTGTCTTTGAATCAGTGTGAAACCCTTAATATTAAGGCCCACTGGGAGTTTCTTGCTCTCTTTCTCTCATCTTAACAGTCTTTCTGAAAGACTAAAATATATTCCAAGCAGTGACACAGTTTACTCTGCATATCCTTTAATTATTTACAGAGTATCTGGGAAAAGTCAAATTCTCCATTTATTTTTAAAACTTATGTAATGGTGATGCTACGATAGTAGAGAATTAGACAGGCACTTCTGTTTAGTTTTCCAAGTACACCTCCACTTAGTATTTGGGTATTTCATGAGCCCCCACATAGTGAAATTTGTAGTTTTCCAGCATTTTTTGGTCTGGCTAAGTCCACTGCTAAATAGTTTTTGAAATATTAAAAGATTAATGAGCTTGACTTGTATTTTTGAGCTGATATTATGGTAAAGTTATCTGAAAGATGGGTGTCAGATGCTTGGACAGGGGGCGCAATTTCAGTGTTTGCCCTAGGCGCTATTTTCCCTAGATATGCCTCTGTGGTTCACAATAAGAAGTTAATGGTTCATGCTCAAATGCCCTAAATCCCCTATGTGTGCTAATACAGGCTGAAAGATTTTCTAGCAGACATTGAGGCTATTCCCACGTGCAGCCTAATTCAGGCTAGGGATGCCCAGCCTGGGTTAGTCTGCACATGAAAACCACCAGGATTGGGTCTGATCCCAACCAGGCAGCACCAACTAGTCCCGCTTTCAAACTCTGTTGTTAACCGCCCGAGGTTAAGGCAGTGAGCACTCCCTTAACCCGAGTTAACTGCTCATGTGTTCACTGGGGTTATGTTTAGCCCCAGTGGACACAGACATGGGCACATAGAGCACCTGTCTCCCGGAGGAATCCCCCAATGTACTGTGTGTGTAGTGAGGTGCATTGTGGCCTTCACAGAGGCCAGGACAATGTGTCCCAGCCTCAGATCAATCGGCCCTGTTCCACGCTGCACAGAGCAGAGCTGATCACGTAGGATTACACTCTGTACTCCCACCAAGTACTGACAGTCATCTGGGGGAAAGGCAAGGTTTGGGTAGCCTTTGCCCCTCCTGCCCACCCACCCGGTAGCCATATGAATGGCTCCATTCTCTTCTTTTAGACTGGTCAAATGCTGAATACACATTATCAGATTTTTGTATCTTCAATTGCAATTATTATGTCCGAGCTGACATTTATAATAGCATTTAAGGACATTCAAACAATTTCCATCAACAATCAGAGGTGGGGGTTTTTAGCCTACTTTCCTTAAGGAAAGTGAGCTTATGAGATCACCCAGCATTCTCTGTGTGTGCCCATGTCTGTGTGTCTCCCCATATCAAGTTTGCAATGCTTGGACCAATATCAACCAAATTGGGTACAGTTGTAGGGACTCATAGGGACACCTCGATGGCATAGTTTGTGGTGATGTAATTCACCCCAATTCAAGTTGGTGGACATGTAAGCATTTGAGGCACAAGTGGACTAACTTGTAAACTGCTTAACCAATTAGAACCAAATCTACTACAGCTGTAGGGACACATAGGTATGGTCCAATGATGTAGTTTGTGATTATGTCATCTGCCCCAGTTCAAGATGGCAGACATGTGAATGTTTGAGGCACAAGTGGGCTAACTTGTGGACCGTCTAACTTATTTGAACCAAATTTGGTACTGGTGTAGTGAGTGACACATAAGGATACCTCAATGGCATAGTTTGTGATGATGCCAGCCACCCTGATTAAAGATGTTGAGTGAACATTTGAGGCACAAGTGGTCTAACCTGTGAACCACCTAACCGATTTGAACCAAATTTGCTACAGGTATAGGGATACATAGGGATGCCTTAATGAAGTAGTTTGTGATGATTTCATCCACCCCAATTCAAGATGGCATGTGTGTTAACATTTAAGGCTGAAGTGGGCTAACTTGTGGGGATGGTAATTATCAATTCAGATTATAGTGAAAGGGAAGTAGGCAGATTGTTCTTACCAGAACAACTTGTTATATGATAATTTCATCATGATCATAAATGTATTGCCTCCATCTATGCATGAACAGGATTCAGAACAGGGATTTTTTGTATGGTTACTGTTCATTATTTCATAGAATGATTTCCACATGAACACAGTTAAGTGCACTTTGCTTTTGCTAAGAATTTAAGGTTTTAAGTCTCAGATTTGTATTCATTAATATAATCTTTATTATATCAAATAGAATTACAACTATCTAGTGTAAAAATTCTGATCTATTTTCCTGCCCCAAAACCTCAAATGTGATATTCGTACAATGATATTTTTCACAACAAATGTATTTCCACTTCAGTATTTCAGTCCAAAACCACAAAATCATGATCAATGAGGACTATTTCAATAACAATAAATGAACCATCTTCTATTAGTATCATTCCATACGTTTGGAATTGTCAGAGGGGGTTTCACAGGAAGCTTTCTTCAGCATAGTGTAGTGGTTAGAACATTGGACCAGGACAGGGGAGACCTGAGTTCAAATCCCCATCTGGTTATTAAACTCACCTGGGTGACTCTGGGCCACTAACTTACCTATGCCTAACCTACCTTGTTGTGAGGATAAACGTAACCAGGTACACTGCTCTGGGCTCCTTGGAGGAAGAGCAGAATATATGTGTAGAAATAAAATAAATTAAAAATAAATTCTGTTGGAGATCCAACAGCTTTATTGAATCCTGCCCATGACTACAGCCTCAGCAAAAACTACTAATCCCAGAGGCACCTGTGCCACTCTCAGAAGCTAGTAGGAAAGTTAAAGTAAAGTGGGGGGGGGCATCACTTTTAAACCAAAGCCAAGGCAGGCAGCTCACTGGGTGCATGCTCCCTCTGGAAAAAAGATGGAGCAACACAGCCTTTGCCTCTCTGCCGCCACCCAGTAACCCAGCAGTGAGAGGAGTAGGATCTGATGCAGCTGCCATATCTCTCATGCAACCCAACAGTTGGAAGTGGGGCTGAGCTGGCCTTTCCTGACAGCGCCACTGCTGAGACACTTGGGTTAGGTCAGAATGTGACCTATGATTGCACAGGCCTAATAGTTAGCATGCTTTGAGAGGGTCATGTGGTGGCAAGCATGACTTGCACCCTTAGCTAAGCAGGAGCTGCCCTGGTTGCATATGAATGGGAGACTTGATGTGTCAGTACAGTAAAATATTCCCCTCAGGGGATGGAGCTGCTCTGGGAAGAGCAGAAGTTTCCAAGTTCCTTCCCTGACTTCTTCAAGATAGGGCTGAGAGCGATTCCTGCCTGCAACCTTGGAGAAGCCGCTGCCAGTCTGTGTAGACAATACTGCACTAGATGGACCTATGATCTGACTCAGTATATCGCAGTTTCCTATGTCCTATGTCCCTATGAGGGGTGGACAAGTTTTGTTCTATAATATAGGTTATAGTAGATGATTGATAAATCCAAATCGCATAGACTAATTGGGGAACCAATTAGTATAGACTCTGCTGGGGAGCCCTTGAGGGACAAAACTAAGGGACAAAATTTAAGGCTAATTTCCATGGTATCTGTCTCTTTTGCGCACACGCACACACACACACACACATACACCCCTACAGAGTCATCTGCGCACTCAAACTGCTAGATTCCAGTTTAATGCACCACTGCAACTATGAAAAAATACACATCATGATAGTGCATTAATTTATGTTCCCAAGGAAATTTAAGGCAGTCTGTCAGTGCCCACACGACCTCTAGCAGGGGACAAACTGATAATGTGCAAATGAAGGAGCAGTGATACAGTACATGACTCTTCAGTGTGCTTTAAAGTCTCTCTGGGGCTTTACAAAGGAAACTTGCATGGGGGAAAAACTGTGATAACTGCACTGATATTCCAGTATTGGATATGAAAACATGAGCCTACCTCTGTTCCTGTTGTGAGAGCCAGAATGAGTTGGCACTATATTGACGAGTTCTGCAAAGACACATGCTTAGAAGGAAACAGGAAATTATTCACACCTTTCCTTGCAACAATTTAAACCTCCTTTGGGCTTCTCAGCATTGATTTAAACATGTACTGAATATTAAGCCTGCAAATCTTAGTATTAAAAGCCACTATGTTGTAGTGGGCAGTATCAGGCAGAAGAATGGTTGTCGATTTCTGACAGATTTGCAGTAGATATGCACATGTTTCTGACTTCCCATCAGGGGCAAAGTAATTGAACAAGGGGGGGCAAATGCCTGTGGGCCCCTGAGGGATGGCCCACCACCATCCGAGGGATAGCGTCATCCTTCACTATTCATGTTGTATGAATATATGTGGTGATTGTAGTAGGTGTGTGTGTGTGTCTGTGTCTGTGTCTGTGTCTGTGTGTCTGTGTATAAAACAAGTTGTTCTAATAGAATGAATCTGCCTACTTTCCTTTCACTATCCCAACAACTGGACTAAATTTGGTCCAAAGTGGTTAGGAAGTTCACAAGTTAGCCCACTTGTGCCTCAAACATTCATGTGTCTACCATCTTGAATTGGGGTGGATGACATTATTACAAACTATGCATTTGAGTTACCCTACAACTGTTACCCTGAGTTACCCTACAACAACTGTAGCAGATTTGGCTCAAATCAGTTCCCACGTACCTCAAATGTTCACATGTCTCCCATCTTGAATCAAGGTGGGTGACATCATTACAAACTACACCCTTGAGCCATCCCTGTATGTCCCTACACCTGTAGCAAATTTGGTTCAAATTGGCTAGGCAGTTCACAAGTTAGCCCAAATGTATCTCATATGTTCTTGCATCCGCCATCTTGAATTGGGTTGGTTGACATCATCACAAACTATGCAGTTGAGCATATTGGTCCAGGTATTGAGAAGATAATTGCCGGGTGGGGGCACACACATGGGAGGACACATGGACGGAATGCCGAATAATCTTAGAAGCCTACTGGAAACTAGGCTAAAAATGTTCCTGAGCCAGGGGAATGCAGGTGGCTCACTCCAACCTTGCTATACCATTGTTTCCCATTGTTTAATAAAGCAATGACAAAATGGTCTCCTCCCCACAAATTAGGCTGCTGAAACAATGAAGTTGGGGGAAAACTAGGAGTGGATTTGTGTGTAAGAGGCTGTGAGTTCTTTTCTCATATTGAAACAAATTCCTGGCTGAACATGTGCTCATATGAACTCTATGCATTCACTTTCAATGGAACTCTGTTCCCTTGAGCCACTATTTTGTACCCAACTCCAGCTGGTCAATTGTGGGGTTCTAGAAAAAACCAAGTTGTTCTAATAGAATGAATCTGCCTACTTTCCCACAAGCCTGATCTACTCTTCTTGTGAAGGACAGAATGCTTGTCCAGTATCCAAATGAACTTTCGCCATGAAGCTCCATGGGCAATTTTGGGCCAGATACTATCACTTGCCCTGACCTATCACATAGGGGTGTTGTGGGGGATGTTGTGGGGTGGGAAATCTCATATACACCTCTCCTACAAGCTACAACTTCTTCACACCCGTCAAATAGATTTGCAAAACTGATTGTTTCTGGAAGGGGGAGAGAAGTAAAATAGGGACTAGAGTTGCGCATTTTGTATTTTTTCTGTTTTGATTTGTACCAAATCCGAATCAACCTCATTTTGTATTTTGTCCGAAATTAAGTCTTCCGAATCACCTCAGTTTTGTTTTGTATCCAAATTAATCTGAATCTGAATTAATTCAGATTTAAAAATGGGCCACGTGGTCAAAAGAGTGGGAGGGGTTATAGTGCCCAATGAGTGGAAGCTACCACAAAATTTTCAAAGGAATTGGGCAAACTGCTGATTTTTGGTGAATTTTTGAAGTTTGGCGATTTTCGCCATTGGTTATGATGGAGGTTTCAGGAAAAGTATAGCTTCACACGTGGTGGGGCGGGGCCCAGAGTGGAGTGTGGTTGGTGGTAGTGCCCAGTTTGTACAAGGAAGCTACTACAATTTTTTCAGAAGAATTTGGCAAAGGGCTGATTTTTAAAGAATTAATCAAGTTATGTTTCTTTCAGATTTTCCTTGTAGGGTATAATGGAGGTTCCTGCAGTCCCATCACTGCACTTGAGGGGCACTGGGGTGGCCCAGAGCAAGTGGCAGTGTAGTGCACATAGGGTGCCAACCACCCACATGGGTTGCCAACCCATGAAGTACAGGGCTTTGTTGTTCTAGAAGTGTTCTGAGAGTAGATACTCTAGTAGCATATGAGAGTGGATTCATGGTTTTTAATTAAAAATCTCATTTGTTACCAGAGAATCTAAATGCAACACCTCAGAAACAACAAAGCCCAGTACCCCAATGGGTTAGCAATCCAGGGGGATGGTTGGCACCCCCTGTGCACTACACCACCACTTACTTCGGGCTATCCCAGTGTCCTGCTGAAACCTCCATTATTCCCTATGGGGGGAAATCTTAAAGATGTGTAAACCCCAAAAATTCCTAAGAAATCAGCCCTTTGCCCTATTTGTAATCTGGGTGCACCATCCTTGAGGCACTGCCGCCCAACCCACTGTTTTGCACCTGAAGCCCCACATAAACAAGTTGAAAGAGTGAAGAGAATGATGAACAACAACAACACTTAATTTTTTGGCACAGTTATTTGAGACTTTTGCAGCAGGTGTGAGCCTGTCCCTGTGGCACTAGCACAGCAGCACAACCCATTTGTGGATTCAAGCAATCTTTCAATTAAAACACTCCCTCCCCATGGAACAGTGACCACAAGTCATTTGAGATAACAAGATAGACCAATGAACTGCCTTGGTACTATGGAACAGCTTCAAATGTTCATTTAACTGAAGTGGAGTGAGCCATAGCCCAAACAAATCAGCCTACTGTTCAGAATTGTTGAGATTTATCATCACTGCATTTAAGAAAGTGCAAAACCATGGGTCATGGTTACATGAAAGAGAGAAGCAACTAAGATTCCTGGGGATGTCAATAGATTGATAGGAGTATTCCCCACCCCCCTCCTTTTGTGTCCTGTAGTCCCATGTGGATGACCTGTCCCTGCAATGGCAAAAGTTGTGAAACACTGGCTTAGACATCATGTCCCATCAAATTACATTGTGGCCTAAATTACATTAGACTGCTCAACTTGGACAACAAAACTTAGACACCACTGCAACTCATAAAAATCAGAAGAAAAACAAAATAGCTCTTCAAAAGACCCCTGAACAAGTCAAGAGATTCTTTCTAAACCTTTGGAAAGAAAAACCTGTGTAATTTTAGAACTTTCCTAACCAGCTTCTCGAAAAGCTTCTCCACACAATTTATACCATGGCTTTTAGCAAGAGCTTTGGAATTGCATTGAGCTCCCAAAGATATTTGGGTATTTCTGTCTCAAAATGCTGTCTTCCAAATCCCTTTGCAAGGTCAGTTTGCATTTCAATCACACTGAATACAACAAATACTTAACTAAACCATTCAGGCTCAACAGCTCTTTGCATATCTTATCTTCTGCTAATCACTCAGTGTCTCAGCTGGAGCGAGAGAGTCAGAGAAGTCAATTTCAATTGCAATGCTTTTCTGAAGAACAAAGCATTCTGTCTGAAACACAGTCATTTCAATTTGGAAACAAAAATCTCTCTTTTTTAAATTCTTGATTTTGTTTTGGTTACAAAACCTCTGAAATTGCCATTTTTGGGCACAAAACGTTTTGTATCCAAATCAAAATGCACAGGCCTAATAAGGACCCATGATTTAGGGCAGTCCTCACATTACAGAAGTGGTATAGTTTCTGTTTCTTTATGGTCTTCTACGTCAGGATACCACCATTGCCTGGGATATAATTTCTAGATTCAAAAATCCCTGGATCCTTGTGTCAGGACCAGACATTGTGGAGCCGTATCCAGATCTCGTCCTTCCACTCAAGTTCCCTGAGGTCAGTTATTTCAGCTGGGGAAGCTGGAGCTTGTAGTGTATCATATAGCTGCTACTGCTCTGTTCATCAGGCACCTGCAGAAGGCCAGATGCCTACTATGTATAGCCAACCTGGCCAATGAAAAGCCAACTGCAGGGGCGGATCTCACACATCTTCTGTGCATGAAGAGGGGTCTGAGGCCTGTGAACACACACTCTCTCTCTCTCTCTCTCTCTCTCTCTCTCTCTCTCTCTCTCTCTCTCTCTATCTCCATGGTAATTCCGTAGGCAATTCCCTTGGTTTAAGCTCTGAGGTACCCATTATAAAGCTGAGGTGAGTCCCTGAAGTATCCCCATATAAATACAAACCCCTGACATGGTTTGGGAAGCTACCACAAGGGAATTGGCTGCTACATTACTCCACTAATATACAAACTGGCCCTGAGGCTGGTAACTACAGGTATGTCCACCTCACCCCACAAATGTGATCATTTGTTCAAAGATGCACAAACAGAGATATCATATATGCAACTTGCTGCACCACCAGAACATCCTCTGATGAAAACAGAAGGGCAGATCAACGAATGAAAGAGTCCTTCTCTTGGACCCATTTCACTCCATCACAGCAAAAGCCTTTAAACATGGAAACAATCACGACTGTGGAGACCATTCAGATAAGGATAATAATTCAAATTGCTGTTGGAATTTGCTCTGTATGTCTGATATGGCCATTTTACAGCCCATCTGTATAGTCTTGCCATATAATGTTGCCACTCTATCTTTTATTTATATTTGTAAATGTTTCGTTAGATGCCTTTTTATCCTTTTACATTTGAATAAATTTATCACTTGTTCAATCAATCCAGTCCTTTGTATTTAGTACTGCAGTTGAAGAATTGCTAGCCTTGAAAAGATTTATTGCATAATCATTTTTGTTCACATTTGTTATGTAGCTATAAACATGGCTATTGATATTTTAGAAGAATACGTTCTTCATTCTCTCCATTAACACTTATAGTAGATTTCATTTCTGTGACATTGCCATCTAATGCTATTATTCTTACATTTCTCAAGTTCATCTTTTTAAAAAGGAAATATTTGTTAGGCACTGAAAGCAAACATTCTTAACCTGTTAGATCACTCCAGAAATCAATGTCCTGACAAAGAAAAGACTAAGTCTATAGTGGCTACAGTTGCTCATATTTCAACTTTGTTTTAATTATATTGTAAACAGCTTTGGGATTATTTTAATGGAAAGCGGTTTAGAAATCACACAAAAAATACTAAATATATGTATATAGCACAATGCCGTGTACGTTTATTCACAAGATGCTTTTTTTTTTTTGCCTCTTGACTCCCCCCCCCCCCGTAAATATGCATGGGATTGCAGCATTCCATGTATGTGTCTGTATGTTTGTGTGAATACACACACACACACACACACACACACACACACACACAGAAATGTGGTCTTTCATACATTTCTCGCCCAAAGGGTATTCACACATGCAGCCTAACCCATTCTAGGGCAGCCCAGCCTGGGTTAGGCTGCGCATGTGAAGCTCCAGGAGCAAGGTAGCTTCCCAGAAGCATAGGGAGGCTGGCAGCAGCCCACCACTGCGGCCCCCTGGCCCTATCCCCAGCGTCTGGCTAGCCATGCCCCTGCATCTGATGTCAGATGCGGGGGCATGGTGTCCCTCCCGAATGGGGCCGCACGGCCCTGTTTGAGAGGGAGATCAATCGGCCCCACAGCATTGGCAGCAAGACCAGGAGCGGCTCTCCCTGCCTTGAAGGTTATTTAAATGTTGAACCCGTTCACCCAATGGTGGCTCCGCCCTGTCACTCCCAGCGCTGCACCCACACCAAGCCCCACTTTCTAACCCGAATTTGTGATTTGCTTAACCTCAGCCAGCAATCGTCTGGGTGATTGCTGCCAGGTTAAATAGCCCCCCCCCCCCGGCTCATCGCCATTTCTGGGAGCTAACGAGGGGGAAGGAGTGGCCACGCCAAGTAAAGCAGCCACTGAGCTTGTGCCCGGAGGCACCCTGGAATGCGGGAGGGGGGAATCCTCCCGCTCCCCGCATCTCCCTCCTCTGCACCACTGCTCATGTGCGCGTGTGGTGCAGAAGAGGGGAGGATGGTGGCTGCTCATCTGCCAGGCAGTGTTCCCTCTAAGAGGGATTCCCAGATGTCTCAGCATCCCTAGCTGCAATAGCCTTTGCTTCGGGATTATGGGAGTTGTAGTCAACAACGTCTGGGAATCCCTCTTAGAAGGAACACTGCTGCCAGAGAAGGGGGGCAGTCTCCCGCCTTCCCTGCAGCCAGCCCGCCCTCCCCGGTGAGGTTAAGTGCAGGACCTCCCCACGTGTCTCTTCCTGCTTTTTCCGTTCAGCAAGTGCAGCTCTGTTTGGCATCATTTTCTTTTCTTTGAAACTGTGAAGCAGAGATGAATCTGTTATTGTACCCACTCTGTGGCATGAAGTGCACTGAAAGATATGCCAGGTTTCTTGCCTTTATTCTTTTTGACATGAGGTTAACATGGTAGGACTTGGGGGGAAATCTTCTAAGTTCTAAATCCTTCCAATGAGAATTTGCATGTTTCTGTTCTTGATTATGAATCATTTTTTAAAAAAGGTTTCATGATACCCTTTGCTGGTACTGTTGTTACTTTTTAATGTCACACCACATTATTATTATTTTTTATGTAAACATTTATTTCATCTGTATCCTGCTTTTTCAGTACAATTTGTTCAGTGGTGTACAATTGGAGCAAACAAAAAAGAAACAGGAAAATATTAGATGAAATGTAATACCCATTCCACTTCATACAGCTTGACCAACTTGAAAACAGAGGAAACAACCTATAAATCTGCTAGAATCCTATGATTCTCACCTATGAGGCTCCTACTTTACTCTCATAGATTACAGTATTTGTAAAGGTAAAGTGTGTTGTCGAGTCAATGTTGACTCCTGGCAACCACAGAGCCCTGTGGTTGTCTTTTGTAGAGTACAGGAGGGGTTTACCATTGCCATCTCCTGCAGTATGAGCAAAGAGACACTATTAAAGTGGTTATTCTCTTTTATTTAGCAGGGGGAAAGCAACTGGCACTATCCAACCTCAACACAGCATCCTTGAGTATGTTTGAGTGAGAAGCTAGTCCCACATGTTTGAAATAAATTCCATACACACATGGCTTGCATCCACAAAGTAACAACATGAAAATCAGCCGTAAGATTTCTGCTTCTTGAGAAAGAATCTGAGCACTTAGCATGGGCGATGATTAAACTTATTTAATGCTGAAGCTGGCTTTTCATCAGGGAGCATAAGGCATTGTTTAAGTTCTATAAATAAAGATGCCACACATGTTCCAAGCACAGAAGGAAAATACAACAGTTATTTTTGTCTCCCTGCTTCTGAAATAAAGTGTCAGCAGAGAAATTCTGCTGGTATACAGTATTTTTATGGTCTGAGCCACTTCAAACATATTCATCTTCTCTGACACAGACAGACACACGCACAGAGACACAGACACAGACACACACACAAATACCCCATAGTCTTCACCTCAGTTAATCAATTTGCCCTGACAGTTTCAGTAGTGGGAGGACAGATGAATGCCACAAAGTGAAAAGCCTGCCAGTCATGGAGAAATAGGTTAAGCTTTATGAAATGTAGTTTCTTAATTGAACAGCAGAGAGCCCCAGTGAAGTAACTTTGGCCAATAATGGCACTGTATCTAGAAGCAGCAATTAAGGAGAAGGGGGGGGGGGTTGGAGAGAGAGAGAGAGAGAGAGAGAGAGAGAGAGAGATGGTTTTGAACAAACTTATGAGGCACGATAGATTTTCTTCCTGCTCCCGTCCATTTCCCTCACACCTCTACATTTGAGTCCTTCGTCCTGAACATATTGTTTTCATTTTACCCTTTGGGTTAATCCAAAATTTTGGAGCAGAGAGCAGTCTAGAATCTAACATTTAAACGTTAAAGAAATTGGCTGTAAGCAGGACCAGCTCTGAGGACAGGTGCCTAGTGCCAATGCATGACATTTTGCTGGGAGAAGCAAACAGAGCCCCACTCTCTTTCCTCTCCATTCTCTTTATTCCTAGTAAAATCTCACCCCTAGTTCCTTCCTTTATTTCCAGATCTTTCCCCTTGTCTTCCTTTGCAGTTATGAAGGGAAGAGGGAAAGCACGGTAATATCATTTCACCTTCCTTCCTTTGCAGGCCAGTTATTGTCCCACAATCCACCACCTGCAGTGGTACACTTCCCCCTTAGGGCTGGCCCTCCAGGTGACCCATGCAGCCTCTGGGCCTTTTGGTTATTCTTAAAATGCTCCTATAAGAGTAAAGGTAATGGCTGACATGCAGACTAATGAAGCACCAGCGGTTCATGAGAAGTGCTGGAACTGCTGCTCTGCAGACTAATGCTGTTCTGCTTTTGTTTGTGTGTGTGGTGGTGGTGGTGGTGGTGGCTCCATTTTCACTTATCTCCCTTTCCCCAGAAAGCATTCTGTGCAACCTGAAAGTAGGTTCCTGATGGCTGTGTGTCGCTTAAGGCCCTATTTAAATACTCAGGGTATTTAAGAGAGCGCCTTCTTCTTCATGAACCCTTATGCCAATTAAAATAATCGGGGGAGGTCTGGATGTGGTTGCCACCGGCTCACTTAGTGGCGACCCAAAACCTGTCCTTCTCTAGAGTTGCCCCAGGGCTCTAGAACATACTCCCAGATGAAATTAGAATCTCCCCATTGAGTTGTTTTTAAATGACTTTTGAAAACACACCTGTTTTATCAGGCTTTTTCTGTTTTATATTATTTTTAGGTTTTAGTTGCTTTTGGTTAAATTGTAAACTCGATTGTAAACCCAGAGTTTATATAGTGTGGTATATAAATACGACCAATAAATATATATAGACATGCATATACATACAAATGTAATCTCAGCCTAACCTTCTTCACAGGGTTGTGGTGGGGAGAAACTTAAGTATGCTGTACACCACTCTGGGCTCCTTGGAGGAAGAGCGGGATATAAAATGAAATAATAATAATAAATAAATAGATAGATAAATACATATTGCTCCCTTCCTGTGAGCATGCTGGTGCTTCATTAGTCTGCATGACAGTCAATACATTTGTTTTTATTTGCTTAAACTTGACATAACTGTACAGATCAATGTGTTCAAATTTATTATTTTATATGACGGGAGTAAATCATGCATGCAGATTGTGTGTCAAGAAAATGACAGGGCTAAAAATGCAATTTGTAAAAATTGAATAAAAGCTTAACATATAGAGGGAAGCATCACAGACATTCCTTACCTGAGGGCACTTCTTGTCTAATGCTGACCTGGGCTGTAAGTATCACAGATGGACATGCACACTAGAATCCAACTTTTTCAATCAACAGAAAGAGCAAACAGAACTAGTTGTTGCCAGTTTGAATCCCGGTATGTTTCTCAGATTATGGAAAACACCTATATCAGGCAGCAACAATAGAAGATGCTGAAAGGCAGCATCTCAGACAGTGCAGGAGGAGGCAATGGTAAACCCCTCCTGTATTCTACCAAAGACAACCACAGGGCTCTGGGGGCGCCAGGAGTCGACACCAACTCGACGGCACACTTTACCTTTACCTTTACTGGTTATCAACAGTGGCAGATCATACCATCTACAGACAGAGAGAGAGACTAAAGTTTTCAAAGCATCTCATGCTCTGGTGGAAAGCAGATGAGCTGGATCCAAGTGGCACCAGCAAACAATGAGTAGATGTAAGATAAAGTGTGCCATCAAGTCAATTTCGACTCCTGGCAACCACAGAGCCCTGTGGTTTTCTTTGGTAGAATACAGGAGGGGATTTACCATTGCCTCCTCCCATGCAGTATGAGATTATGCCTTTCAGCATCTTCCTATATCACTGCTGCCCAATATAGTACCAGCGGGGATTCGAACCAGCAACCTTCTGCTTGTTAGTCAAGCATTTCCCTGCTGTGCCACTTAAGCAGATGTAACCCCTCCTAAAGTTTCAGGAGTTCAGTCAATTTCAAGAGTTACTCAGCTGCTGGAGCTTGCTGGAGCTCACAAAAGCTCGGCTGGTGTAGAGTATGAGGCTTTTCGCACACGCAGCTTTGCCCAGGCTAGGGCAACCCAGCCTGGGCTAGCCTGAAGTGCCAGGATCAAGCCCAATCCCAGCATTGCACCCGTGCCAAGCCTGAGTTTATAGCCCAGCATTTCGCTGAGGTTAAACAAACCTATGGTTCGTTTAAACTCAGCCAGTGAACCTCTGGGTGATCGCCACTGGGTTAAATGGTGTTCCCCCAGGTTGCCACCATTTCTGTCAGTGAGCTGGGGGGAAGGAGCAGCTGTGCCAAACACAGCCGTACTCTAAGGAAAGCAGCTATTGCGCTCATGTCCCAGGGCACCTTGGGATGCAGGAGGGGGGAGTCCTCTCACGCCCAGCTCCTGTGGTCACCATGTTGCCACTCATGTGGATGCATGGTGTGGCAGAGGGGAGGGTGGCCCCTGCACATCTGCTGGGGAAGGCAGGTGAGTCCATTCCATTCCATTTATTTATTTATATCAATGGGAATCTATCTATCTTCCCAATCTATGGGAACTTTTGTTGAAAAAAGCGGAATATAAATATTTGTTGTATTCTTAGCTCCCACATTGCACACAGCAGCGGCCTCGACGTTGTGTGGAAGACCTCAATTCCTCATATGAGGAACCCTACATCTTCCCAATGATCCCACTATCTAGCAGCTTCTTAAATCAGGGGTTTCCCACCTCTATGGTACTCCAGATGTTTCTGAACTGCAACTCCCGGCATCTCCAGCCACAACAGTTTGTAGCTGGGGATTATGGCAGTTATAGTTCATCCACAACTGGAGTACCACAGGATGGGAACCCTTTCCTAAATGAATAAAGGATGCTTTCTTTTGTGCAACTATGTGTAGATCTGGAGTGGGTGTGTAGCAGTAGACCCCACTATTGAGCTAATTGTCAGGATGTGCTGGAAAGAGAAAGGATTTTCAGCTTTGTGTATTTCGATAATCTGTGTTTTAGAGTGAGGAACATAGGAAGCCGCCTTCTACCAAGTCCGACCATTGGTCCATCTAACTCCATGTTGTCTACAATGACTGGCAGTGGATTCTCCAAGTTTCAGGCAGGAGTCTTTCTAAGCCCTACCTAAGTTGTCAGGGATTGAACCTGGGACCTTCTGCATACAAAGCTGATACTCTACCACTGAGCTAAAACCCCTTCCCCTGAACAGAATGGACAGTAATGGAATGGAATGGAATGGTACTTAATGGACAGTAAAACATGCATATCATCCTCACCATTTGCTTTGAATGTTTCCTCTTTCAAAGTCACATGACCTTCATATGTTATAGAAGTGTGTATGTTTCATACTCTGTTACCTATGTGTAATGCGAAAATCCACCTAAAAGCCACAGCAATGAGCAGTAAACTTGTCTAAATTGCTTGGGGAGAGGTTATGAACAATTAAGTAAAAGAACATACAGGTGATTCAAGCTGGTAGCCTAAAATGTAGATTTGATATTTCCATTGAGAAAGTAGATAGCAACATCATTTCTTGCCGTCAAGAGAAAGGAAAGATGTCCATGGAAAACATTAATTGAAAAGATTATTGAAATTTCCACACTTGGCTTGATTATAGTGAGTCAAAAGCCCTCCTCATTACTCTAGGGCAGTGGTTCCCAACCTGGGGGCCTCCAGATGTTGCTGAACTATAACTGCCATTATCCCATCCCAATAAATTGTAGCTGGTGTTGATGGGAATTGATGTTCAGCAACATCTGGAGGTTGGGAGCCACTGCTCTAGGATTATATGAATGTGTGTAGTGAGGAAATCTTTATGGTGACCTTCTCTCTCAACCTATGTGGATACAGTGACAGGGTTCCTGATCACATTCAGAAAGTCTTCTGCAGATACAGCTAAAGTCAGAGAAGGCTTCTGCCACTATGATTCCACTCTCCCATCTATGCACATTAGGGGTATGCACAAACCTAATGGTGCAGCGGGGATGGGGAATGACTTGACAAGCAAGCCAGAGGTTGCCTGTTTGAATCCCCGCTGGTATGTTTCCCAGACTATGGGAAACACCTATATTGGGCAGCAGCGATATAGGAGGATTCTGAAAGACATCATCTCATACTACACAAGAGATGGTAATGGTAAACCCCTCGTGTATTCTCCCAAAGACAACCACAGGGCTCTGTGGTCTCCAGGAGTCGACACCGACTCGACGGCTCACTTTGCTTTACTTTTATAAACCCCAAATCATGGTTCAGTTTGAATTCGAATCAAATTTGAACTGAACTGCATTCTGCCAAACCAGGCTGGTTGAACTGACCGGCCAGTCGGGTCCAGTTGACCAAACCAGTTTGGCAGTTTTAGCGGCAATATTTCTAAAGGGGAAACCAGTGAAGATTCCCCCTTTACAAGTAAAGGGGTGGGGGAATCCACTGAAGGGTGGTGGGGAAGTGGTAAGTAAGGCAGGCTAAGTTTCTTAATGTCCCAGTATGGCTGCTGACTCTGCCATGAGCCACCCCTCAGTAGGGATGGGTCCGGACCGGTCCGGAGGCCATTGTAAAGGTCTCCGGACCGTCCAGACCGGTTCGGACCTGGCCGGTCCGGTCCGGGTGGAGGGGATTCCTTTAAGGGAGGGGAGGGTTTACTTACCCCTCCCGCCGCTTTGCCCGCTCCAGTGCTCGTATTTACTGTAGAAATTGGGGCGGCAGGTCTACCCGCCGGCAGGGGCCGAGGCCGGGTAGACCGGGCCTCCGGCGTCAGGGAGACGTGAAGCTCGTGCGTGACGTGCGCGTGCGCAAAAGGCTTGCCGGAGCCTTTTGCATTGCGGAGGGGCAAGGGGCGGCAGGGAGGTATCCTGCTGCCCCAATTTCTACAGTAAATACGAGTGCTGGAGGGGGCAAAGCGGCGGGAGGGGTAAGTAAACCCTCCCCGCCCTTAGAGGAACCCCCTCCACAGTGCCGGACTGCATCTGTGTGGTTCCGTGCACACCCCTACCCTTCAGTGCAGCGCATTCACTGGATCGCTCTGTAAGCAAGTTGCTCACATGGTGGCAGCACAGTTCTGGCCTCCATGGATGTGCAGAGGCTGGAACCACACCACTACCACCACCACCACTACCACCACCATACAGGTGGCATGCTTGAAGAGCGATCTGGCGATTGGGCTGGGGGGGGCAGCGAATGGCAGCACCAGCAGCCAAGCTGGGTTGAGCCAGTAAGAACCTTAGACTCCCTTTCTTGCTGGTCCATCACCACCGTCCTTCAGTGTCGAACCGGTTCTCTCAAACAGGGCTTGGTTTGGTTCGGTCACAGACCGAACTAGCCCCAGTCTGGTTCACGATCAAACTGCCAGATCAGCTGATTTTGATGTGAATAGATTTGACATCGGTTTGTGCACACCCCTAATGCACGTTCATTTACCCTAGGGTTTCTCAAACCTGAGTCCCCAGATGATGTTGGACTATAACTCCTGTCATCCCCAGGCACAATAGCTATTAGCCAGGGATGATGGTAGTTGTAGTCCAACAACCAAAGTTGGACCAAATTTTAGGAATCCCTGATTTAACCCTAGTATTAAAAATGAGAAGAGCTACTCCCTAATGCTTGCTTAAGCCTGTTCTAATATTCCAGCATTTGGGGAGCCAGCAAGGAACTTCTGAAAAGAAAACAAATAATTTGACTTTCAATAAGTATAAGAATAACACGATATTATTTTTGAGGGACCAAGATCCCTGCTCCGGCACTCCTGTGACAAAAGCTGTTGGGTCCATATGGCACAACAGCCAGGATTGTAGATCTCAAATCCTGACACGTGTCAGAAATTAATTTGTATGTAAACCTGATGCTAGTCTACTCTGGGTAAATGTTTCCTCTGTTCAGAGTTTCCATCTAAAAGTATAATTGTAAGAAGTATTTAATTTGAATGACTTTAGTTAATATTTACAAATAAGGGAATTTTTGCTAATTAAATGTTCAAAGAACATTTGCCCATCTCTGTTAAGGAAGACTCTCTGAAGCATACTTTACACAAAGTTTTTCCTCAAAACTCCCACTGACATTAACAAGAGTTCTTCATGCAGAACAAGAATGGAATAAGAAATGCAAAGACTTGCCGGAAATGTTGTATGAAGAATTTTCCCTCAGAGTTTTATTTCTGAATACTGTAAAATAGGATGACTTGCATTGCAAATGTTGAGGGAACAGATCTCGTTTCCATACAAAATAAACTATGAAAATGCTAATTCTCCAAATCTGTTCAGATTTGTATATAGGAAATGTGGGTGGAATTTTTTTTTTAATACTACAATAGAGAACAATTATGATATTTCTTGTCTCAAAGCTTAGGATGATGTGTTAGGTTTTAGTACAAAGGGAGGGTGTCCAAAAATGCGAGTAGAATGTTTGTAGAAGGGCATGTACAAGAGTTCATACAGTTCATGATTCTGTTTGTACAAGACATTGCACAGGCAGAAGAGCACCTTTAGATTTAATTTTACTTTGAGAGCATAAGGTGTAGAGCAGTTCTTCTGTGAACAGAAGACACCTTCCAACGCAGGAAAATGTTGCCATCCATAGGATCTAACCCAGGAAAATTGGGTTCCTATTGCCATAGGAGGGATGCCAAACAAGCAGTCTCCAGTGATATCTGAAACCATAGTCATGTGGAGGACTGAACCTTATGCTGCTTGAATGTTTGAAAGAACTTGTATGCCAGGGATCCTCAACGTTGGGCCCCCAGATGTTCTTGGAATTCAACTCCCATAATCCCCAGGCCCAGTGCCCTTGGGCTGGGGATTATGGGAGTTGAAGTTCAAGAACATCTGGGGGCCCAACATTGAGGATCCCTGTTTATGCTATGTGAAAAATGAATATGCCAGGTGACTGCAAAAATCAAGAGTGGTGATAGTGTAGGAATTATGCATATGAGCTACTGTATTTTCCTGGTTGAAATCTTTGTTACGACCTCAATTCACTTTGTATGAAACTTAGCATGTGCAGAGTCCTAGGATTCTCATCCAGCCCCCTGCTCACTCTGGGCAACTGCTACAGCATCACCTACCACTGGTATCTCTTCACTGTGACAGCTATTTGGCCATTTGTCAGGGTGTTTTAACAATTCCCTGCACTGAGCAGAGGGCTGGAGATCTCCAAGTACCCTTCTAGCTCTCCAGTCCTACAATTCCTCTTTTCCCATCACAACAATCCTGTGGGGTAGGTTAGGCTGAGAACAAGTCACTGACACACGATCACCTGCTTAGCCTCATGGCTGAGAAGGTGATTTGGAGACTTGGGTTCCCCCACACTATGCTTTAATCGCTGCGCCACATTTCTTACTCCTGCGCATGAACGCAGGTGCAGCTGTGATGATTTTGCACGTGCTCAGGAACTCTGGACATGCTAAGATTCATACAAAGCAGATTGGTGTCATACTGTAGACCAGAACTGAACAGGCACTCAATATGTGTTCAGAGTCAACAAGTCAGTGAACAGAGTCATTGAACAAGAGACATACAAGGGAATATAATAGATACAGAGTGTAAGGGATGCCAAGTAAGCGAGGGACACAGGACAGTGTGGGGTGGACCAGGGGAGGAGCACTGAATAGTTGTACTGTATATTTATTGCTTTGTTTTGCAAAATCAGCTCCTGAGGTTGCTAGCGCAATCTTTTTAGACTGGAGCCTGAAAAATCAACACAGAAGTTTCAGTTCATTGGGTTTTTACCCCCTGAACATGCTTAATATATTCTGAAAGTCTGCTCCCTCTGTTAGCCATGCCCCCAAGTAGCCTCTTACAATTTGCAGATTATTCCTGTGTGTGGTGGAATCTGAGAGATGAGAGGGGAGATGATTCCCCCAGCAAAGAAAATTCAAAACAAGAGTGGATAGAGAATATTCTCCTCCATAGTTCTAACCACCTATTTGGGCCAGTACCACTCCTACAAGCAACTTTTTAAAAAGCAACGCACAATGGTCTGGATCCAGAGGACTTCACAATGAGTATTACATACCCAGCAGGGTTTATTTGTTTATTTTCTGTTTCAGGCTTTTTGTGGGGGGATGGGACATAAGAACAGCCCTGCTGGATCAGGCCCAAGGAGGCCCACCTAGTCCAGCATCCTGTTTCTCACAATGGCCCACTAGATGCCGCTGGAAGCCTACAGGCAGGAGTTGAGGGCATGCCCTTCCTCCTGCTGTTATACCCCTGCAACTGGTATTCAGAAGCATCTTGCCTTTGAGGCTGGAGGCGGCCTATAGCCCTCTGACCAGTAGCTGTCGATAGACCTCTCCTCCATGAAGTTAACAATAGAGGCCATAGGTGACAATAGATGAAATCCCGCACGACAAACTGCCAATGAGGCAGAAGTCAACATCCATTGGTGATATGGCATGGATATCAACTGTTTATAGCCTCAACTATTTAAAGAAATTCAAGCAAAATTATATTTCGCCAGACAAAATGAAAGACTCCAGGCAATCTATATTTCTTTGAAGCCTGGCCATTATGCAGAACTACAGGCCAGCAAGCTAACTTTCTGAAAGGACAGCCTTCCTGGAACATTCAATCTCGACACTTATTAAAACATAATTTATGGGCTGGAAGGGATAGAAATTATGCTTTCAGCGCTAGTCATGCTTTTACTGTGCACAGTGTCTAATGAAGTAAGAGGATGGATTGATGAGGTTTGGGGAGATAAATTACTACATCTGCTAGATGCAATTAGAATTTACAGTACGTTCAAAGTCTCTGTACAAACACCTTTAATTAATGGATTGAGTCTAACTATTTGTGCTAGGAGCTCAGTATTGTGTCTCAGGTGAAAAATAATTGGTTAAAAAAAAAGTACAAGCTTGTCTCATCTTCTTCATTCTAATTAGTTGTGGGAATTAATATTTTTAAGGACAAACTTAGACTTTGCTAAATCAGATAGAGCTTTTGCATTTGTGGCTTGTGATTTCAGGTATGTCTGCATTGCACAGCTACCACAGACCAGGGCATGGCATGGCATCGGGCTTGTGGCATCTATGCTGCAGTGAACATAAGAACATAAGAACAGCCCTACTAGATCAGGCCCAAGGCCCATCTAGTCCAGCATCCTGTTTCACACAGTGGCCCACCAGATGCCGCTGGAAGCCTACAGGCAGGAGTCGAGGGCATGCCCTCTCTCCTGCTGTTATACCCCTGCAACTGGTACTAAGAAGCATCCTGCCTTTGAGGCTGGAGGCGGCTTATAGCCCTCCAACTAGTAGCTGTTGATAGACCTCTCTTCCATGAAGTTATCTAAACCCCTCTTAAAGCCATCCAGGTTGTTGGCTGTCACCACATCTCATGGCAGAGAATTCCACAAGTTGATTATGCGTTGTGTGAAACAGTACTTCCATTTGTCAGTTCTCAATTTCCTGGCAATCAATTTCATGGGATGACACTTGTTCTAGTATTATGTGAGAGGGAGAAGAATTTCTCTCTATCCACTTTCTCCACACCATGCATGATTTTATAGACCTCTATCATGTCTCCCTGCAGTCATCTTTTTTCTAAACTAAATAGCCCCAGGTGTTGTAGCCTAGCCTCATAAGAAAGGTGCTCTAGGCCCCTGACCATCTTGGTTGCCCTCATCCTGTGACTTGCCTTGACTCTTCACTGGTCTGTTTTATAACTGCTTCAAACTTCCAAACAACAAAACACAAAACATTACTAGATAAAATATTATAATCTGATATTATCCACAGTAATAACATACAAGATTTGTCACAGGTGTTCTGTATTCTAAGACTATGTAATATAAGGCATTAAAAAGTATCATCTTCCCTTGCTTCCACTTCTGCTTCCTCTGTTTGGATGGAAATTGTGCAAATCTGACTCTCATTCTTGTCCTTTCTTCCTAGTTTAAAAGTAGGGCCACAAGGTTTAATAGGTTTCATTAGTAGATTATCCAACTAAAGCTACAGTTGAGTGATGGTTGAGGACAGGTTTTAATTTGTGAGGGCAAATTATAATTAGCGGGGCCACAAGTTAAGTACATTTTTGTGGTGAAGTATTTCTTTCTAACAATGGCCCAGTTCAGATGTCCTGTTGCCCAATCACCAATGCATAGCATGGAGACTTGGAACACCAAGCAAGCTTATGGGATCCCCCCTCCCAGTGGCAGCCCATCCCAGAGGGATGCGGGGGTGGGGTGTGAAAAAGGAGCTGCAGGTGCGACTTGTTCCCTCTCTTCTTCCCCTCCTCAACTTTGCCTCACCCTGCCACCACATTAAGCCCAGACATGTGAGTAAGTCCTTTACTGGATTGAGGGACCTGGTGAATGACCAGCCCCCATTCCTGGGCCAGTGGGGCAAGGAGAGGGAGAGCAAGGCAACTAGGGTGGGGTGAGAAGAGTGGAAATGAGGCTCATTTCACTCAAGGCTCATTTTCACCACCCTGCCCCACCAGGACAGGCCGCCACTGCTCTCTCCTTTCATTCTATCCCTGTCTCTGCAAATGCCCCCCTTTCCTTCCTGGTTAGTGATATAACATAGTTTATTATGCCATCAGAAGTGGTATAACTACAGCACCCATAACCATAGTAGCCATCAAATCAGAGGAAGATACCAGGATTGGAAGCTATTTTCAATCTCTCATTTGAGAGCAAGATATGGTTAGCTTTAGTTACGGCTATGCTGCTTGAGGCACTACAGTAAAAACCATAATTATTGCTAACCAGGCAGGGGTGTCACTCTAATTGAGCACAACCCTCAGGGACATATTTTTAAGTGGCACACGGTGCTTCCAGGGCAA
This sequence comes from Hemicordylus capensis, assembly GCF_027244095.1. Classification (NCBI taxonomy): domain Eukaryota; kingdom Metazoa; phylum Chordata; class Lepidosauria; order Squamata; family Cordylidae; genus Hemicordylus; species Hemicordylus capensis. The sequence goes on along the minus strand of NC_069660.1, from coordinate 295,875,601 downwards.
GGGGAGGTCATCCTATCCCCCACTGCAAGCACAAGTGCAGCATTAATCTGGGCCTCTTCAGAAGCACTGGTACTACACTATTGCTTTATTAATCTGGGTATCAGCCACTGCATTTGTCGAGTGTATATAATAATTTTGAAAATGTATTTGCTTATGGAGGATGGGCCTATCAATGGCTATTATCCAGGTTCAGAGGCAGAATACCTCTAAGAACCACTTGGTTTGCAAACATCAGAAGAGGGCTGTTGACTCCAGTGGTACGTGTGGGCTTCCTGGAAGCATTCAGCTGGCCACTGTTGGAGACAGGGTGCTACACTAGGCCCATAAGTCCTTAAGTCCCAGAAGTCTGCAACCCATAAGTCCTTAAGTCTTATGTTCTTCTTTTGTTCTAATGCTCTTAGTATACTTAGTCCTTTTTATATCTATTAAAATTTCATTTATTTATTTAAAAGATTTATAGCCTATCAAATCTTCACCAGCTGAATTCAAGGGGTCTTACAATCACAAACAAACTTTAAAAATACAATAAAACAGCAGCAATAAAACCATACACAGCAAACATAAGCATAACAGCCAATTATTAAAATGCACAAAGAGCAAAGGAATCAAAGGAATCAAACATAGTCTAAAGCAGGGATTTGCACGAGCCGTTCATGCAGGTGCCGGCGAGGCAAGGAGCACCTCCCTTAAGGAGCAGGAAAGCAGGTCCTTACCTGCTCAGCTGCCACCCTGCTACTTTTCCAGGCATGGCACTCACTCACGCAAAGGCCTGCAGCCTGTGCATAGTGTGGGCACAGAGAATTTAGTGAACTGGTGATCAACAGACTGGAAGTCCTAAAGAGCTGTGGCAAAGCAGAAATGGTTCAGTTTGTGTCACTACCAATTGTACTTTGGAAGGAGGCACATTTCAGAGCATCCAAGATCTCAGGTAATGTTGCTCGAGTGAACATTACACAGGCAAGAATTTTAAGTAGGGTTTTGGTTTTTGCCCCCCCCCCTTCCAAACATATAAAGACTTACACACTGGAAGTACATCTTAAGGATGCTATGGAGCAAAGTGAAGTTCAAAGTAACTGGAGCTTCACTCCTATGGAGATTGTGAAGGGGAAAGTGAAAGGATTGTGATTTAACCCACTATAAAAGCTTCCTTTGAAGAGCTCTCATGGCTGAAGGCATTGGGGATGGCAGCGGGGAACCTAACACAAATGCAGAAATACTAGCACAGGATTGATGGGCTGAGGGAAAAGACCTTTATAAGAAATCCTTTATACACTGATTACTAGACAGACTCTACCAGTAGATCTCTGCTTAGACACTTCTGGCTAATTCTGTGGCACATAGACTAAGAAACTCTAACTACATAGACTTAGCAGTAAGACTAATAGCATGGCTCTGTACTCTAAATGCATTATACACCTTATAAAACTGTGGACAGGTGTGTAGGGAGGCCAGCGGTGGCCCCAGGGGCATAACGAGGCTGGAGTGGGCCCAGAGACAAAATTTTAAAATGGGCCCCTCGCTGATACACACACACTCACTTCACATGTGACTTGCCTCTGGGGGGGCCCTCGAGGTGTGGGGGCCCCCAGGAAGCCGCCTCCCCTTGCCTAATGGTAGTTACACCCCTGGGTGGCCCCTGTTCCGGCCACCGCCGGTGGGCCTCCCAGCCACGACACCTGCATCTGACATCAGACACAGTGTCTGATGTCAGACTCAGGGGGCGGTGTTTTGCTTGCAAATGGGGCTGTGTGCCCCATTTCTAGCACATTCTCATCCAGCACCACGTTCGCAGTGTGGCCGGGAGTGGCTCTCCCTGCTTTAAGAAGGCAGGGAGATGCATTCCTGACCAGGCAGGGAAGCCAGTGTTGGGCTAAGCTGCTCAAAATGGAGCCGCAGGGGTTGTGGCTGGGGCACAGGCTGTGGCCCCTGAGTGGTGCGGCCTGGATTTTTTGAACCCATTTGCGCAATGGTGCCTCTGCCCCTGACTGTGGAGGCAACACAGGCATAGTGTGCAGGAGAGCCTCTCTGCCCAATCTTACGGGTCAAGCAGAACTGCGTGGTCTTAGGCGAAACTGTTTTGAAAGATGACCTCCAGTTTAACAAATTAAACACTGCAGAGGTCTAAAGATCTGCCTTGATTATGTGCCGAGTGTGCAAAATACCTTACCTGCTACTTTAGAATAAAAGCAGATTATTGAAAATACTAGATTTCAGCTGATACCCCAGTACCCATGAAACGATAATGATAATGAAAAATTAGAAACACAATTGCTTCCTCTTGGTTATGTATAATACTCATAGCAAATGAGTTTTGTTCTGCTTTTATGGATGAAAGTATTGGTAACTAGCAGTTCTTATTGAAAAATTGAAGCCCAGGGTGCATGTGGGGAAATTAATTATGAACCATCTAGCAGCACTGAATGATTACATAATCTGGTGTGTTCTGTATTGACAATAAATTATTTTAATATATTGGCAATTATGTTGACAGGGACTTAATATAATGGGGAGGAACTGGAGAACGAATGAAAATTAAATATTATGAGTGAAGAATTTGGATAATGGTATCTAGTCTATTGCATTGACTTTTGTGGAAGTATGCCAAATGAATCCACTAACTTTCTTGCTGGTTCCCACCCCCACCAGCAATTCAATGGTAATAAGCAATCAACTGTGACAGCACCTAAAATGCTTTCATATTAAGAAGCACAATCTGGGAAGAGAGAGAAAAGGATATTGGCAGCTAACACTTAGTGGCTAGGATTCAAAGAGTGACTTCAGGTGCCCTTGAAAGCATGGGTGTATCATGTGTAATTTTTGAATTATTTTTTTCAAACAGCAAACTCCTCATGTCATATCACAATCTGAGAGTCACTTCAATTTCCAAAGCAGTTTGCCATGTGGGATGGAGGAAACTGCTGTTTGAGGATACCAAGTTCAAAAGCCCCCTTCAGCACATGGGACTACTCCTGCAATTCTTTGGATCCTGGAAGCTGAGTTAATTCATAGAATTTTAGATTTGCAAAGGACAGTGGAGGTCTTTGAGTCCAACCCTCTGATCAGTGTAGGAATAGACAAGGAGATTGGACTAGAAGGCCTCCTATGAGTGGCTTCACACAACATGCTGAAAGCAGAGCTGCTGGTTACTGGACAATGCACATCCTCAGTGCGAGATGCAAATCTGGTCCCAGCACATATCCAAACCTGCCAATGTCAGGTTCCCCCTCCACCAGCCATCTTCTATAATCTACATTTGAAGTGGGCCAGTGGATGTTGGGTCTAGGAGGGGACCCAGCATTGGCGACCTGACATGGACGGATATGGACTACATACAGGGACTGGGACTTGTGGTTCGAGCCAGAGGAAGCAGTTGTTCCTCTTCTGGCATGTTGTGTGAAGCCATCCTACGAATTAACTTAGTTTAGTAGACTCATTGCTTCGAATCCAGAGAACTGCATGACATGTACTGAAGAAGGCTTCAGAGGCTTCTCAGCAGACATTTCATCACATACTACTTACAATACATAAGCATTTGTAATTTCCTAGCATCGAAGTATTGAGGTAGGTTTCTGCAATTTATGATTAAAAGATGTTAAAATACATATGTGAATGTACATAGTTATAGCAGAACTATGCAATTACACATAGCTATAAAGCTATGTGCTTGTGCTGTGTGGGCCTGTGAAATTACCCATAGCTCTATATAGCACAAAAGGTGGATGCTACAACCCGCTTCCAAAATTCATTATCCATGGATAATGAACCCTGAGGAGGAGAGAACACCATACTCTGCCCCAATGTATGGACATTATTTATCCACAGATCTTGAGTTCTTGAAAAAGTCCACAGTAAGTAATTATACACTGCCGGTTGCTTGTGTTGTCTTTTGAACATTGACTATGGGATCCAGACTCCACAAAGGAGCTCATAATTTGACTGGTTTATTAACAGTCCCCAAACAGAGCTCTTAATACAGGCCTGCAGAAGGGTTCCTCTTAGTCCAACAGTAGAGGGAAGGGGAAACCTGGAAGCTGGGTTTGGCAGCTAATTCACTATGGCTATATTTAATACATTTTAAAAGTTTCTTTCTTTCTTTCTTTCTTTCTTTCTTTCTTTCTTTCTTTCTTTCTTTCTTTCTTTCTTTCTTTCTTTCTTTCTCAGTGTTATTGACTTGTTGGTCAATTCAAATGAAATAACTGTTTTGACCAGTTTTCCTGGGCGACCAGACCTTTTTAATGTCCATTGTCTTATCTGATCTGAATGATGATATTTCAAGCAATGTAGCAAAGTTCTGTCTGATCATAAGCAAATCTGATAGGAATCTTGAATTAGCTGACTTTTTTCTTTCTTTATTCTCTCTGTAGTCAGCACATCACAGTAGGTATTATACTGGTATAGTCAGTATAATAGTATAGATAGATACTATTCTATTATACTGGCACAGTCAGTATAGATGAGGAGTGTTTTTAACATTCTGCCATTATAAGCCCTGGACATTCTATTGCTTATAAAGTCAAAGGTAGCCATCCAATTCCTCTGAAATCATGCAAATATCAACTGGGGGCAAGAGACACCAAATGCAGTGCAAATCTGTTGCAAAATGGCTGAGGTACAGCAGTTAAAGTTTTTAATTCCTAAAAAGAGGTTTCTAAGTTTTGGTGACTTTTTTTTCACCACAGATAATATATATTTCTAAATGTCTGATGTATTTTTAGCATTCCTCCAAAATTCAGCTGATGATGTTTCAGTAATTACTGTTTAAAATCCTCATAATAAAAAGGAAAAATAACTAAGGGAAAATTAGCTAAGAGCATAACTGAGTACGCCCACTGAGAATTCTGAAGCCAAATTTGTGGGGGCAAATCCTGGGAATTTCTAGCAAGTGACTTCCTGGTTCTGAACACAGGCACCTCTGAAAGACTCTATGAGCACTCTGGCACTTGTATAGTTAAACAACAATTCCTTCTTCTGTTGTGGCTGCACAGTTAGGAATAAATTTATTGAGTTGGTCTCATGCCCTTCTGTAGCATTGGGTACTACACTGCTATTCATAGTAATGATACATAATTCTTTTCTTCTTTTATAGAATTACAAAGTAGTTCTTGTGGAAATCCTGGAGTTCCACCCAAAGGTGTCTTGTATGGAACAAGGTTTGATGTCGGTGACAAAATCCGATACAGTTGTGTGACGGGATACATCCTGGATGGACACCCCCTACTCACCTGTATAGCCAACTCTGTAAACACAGCATCCTGGGATTTTCCAGTTCCTATCTGCAGGGGTAAGACAAAAGAATAATATTCAGCCCAAGTTAAGCATGTTTAAGTACCACTAATTTCTTACTGAAATGATGGGTACATAAAAGCGCTTGACTTTGGCTAGATTGTACCTAACTTTATTTTATGTTATCATGATAGCTATAATGTATGGTACACTCATAAACTGGGGTTTCTTACTATGTTGTGAATGTAAATATCTACTTTCAGAGCACAATGGTGGAAATTTACTATGAATGAAATGCTGTATATTTTAGCTTTTTAGTAGATCACAGTGTGAGCTGGGTTTTTTATATACTCTTCTGAACTATAATGCCAATGTTAATTTATTCCGGTAAAGAAAAGGGGAGATAGTTATTATATTTGATTTGGTAAATCAATAAATCATCTTATTAAAATGAGTTCATCATTGTAGTAAAGAATATTATGGATAAATACATTAAAAATAACAGTGTGTCAGTTTTAGTCAACAATAAGACTATTCAAGAGTCTTGGTGATAGTTACAACTCATCAAAATAAATAGCTATTATAAAACATGGCCATAAAATCACTTACACTCTAAATAAAATGCAGTCGTAAACAATATTTTAAAGCTAATTTGTGACCAAGCTCACTTTCACTAGCAGTTCCTGGGTTTTACTGGTTATTCGTGCAAAAAATGGAACTGCTGAAGTTATTTGTGCATATATTTTAATAACAACCCTCCCCCTCCCACCCACCCTTATGTGAATGTATGGCAGTTAGGGCTGTGCACATTATTTCAGATAAGGTTCAGATAAACTCAAGTTCAGCTACATGACACTTGGATCTTAAACTCAGCTCTGATTTAGGCTGCTGAATTAATGCTTAGCAAAGAGTAACATTTTGTTTTGGAATTCAAATTTGACTTAAGTTAAGCATGGAGTATTTCTTCTCTGAGTTCTCTGGCTTACCAACTAAGCTGGTAAGTAAGTTAATTATGGAAGTGCCGGAGAACACTGTTGGGTAATAAATTAATTAACTCTGCATGAAGGTCAACTGAATAATTAAATTTGTGCTTGACAAAAGAGAGCAGGAAATTGGAAATGGAGGAGCAACTAGCCACAAAATCAGATGGTAGTTTGGTGAAGGGATAACGGAATCTGTTCAGGGATGGGGACATCCCATGTGTCAGTATAAGAGCTGAGAAGCAGAAGACTGCCAGGCAATAGATCTGAAAAATATGTTTCCAGATCTACCTGTTCACTTATGAGATTAATAGATATTAAAGACTGAAAAATTCCATCTTAAAATCCTCAAAATGAAACATTTCAATTCAATAGTTGCTTTTGCAGTTGTATATGTGCCTGCTGAGTCTGTTGACACTATTTGCTTTAGAAATATATGTAGTGTGCTGATTAATACTGTGCCTGTTAGAACAGATGTAAGTGCCTTATGTGTGGCAGATCTCATGATTTGATTTAAATATTAAAAAAATACTTGTGAAATAATTGTTGCTCTAGGTTAAATTAAGAGAAATTTAGTCACAAAACCAGCTGTAGCCCTGTTTTTCCTGTTATGGCACTGGCAGTTATCTGAATTTAATCTTATTCATACAACCCTCTCCACCACCACCTTCTCAGGCAATCTTTAAGGTTCTTACTATTGATATCATTGCCTGTTCCCCAAAATAAAAATGATTTGGATACAGTTTTGAGAAGTTATTGTGTGGAAATATAGATTGTTCACAACGTTCACTGCATTCACTGAGTGGGATATGCCTATTTATATGCATGTCTTTAGCCCTGTTCAGGCATTATGTTGAATATGTGTACAGATATCTGTACACATGTACATTTTTTGTATAAATGACTGTACATGCATTCACTTTAAAAGTGAACCTGGGTATAGAACCCCCCCAACCGCAAGGTACAAATTGGGCATGGGTTACTATACATGGGTTGAACATAACATGCAAACTGTACATGTGTACATTGTCTGTACATTATCTGTACACATGTACATTTTTTTGTATAAATGACTGTACATGCATTCACTTTAAAAGTGAACCTGGGTATAGAACCCCCCAACTGCAAGGTACAAATTAGGCATGGGTTACTATACATGGGTTGAACATAACATGCAAACTGTACATGTGTACATTGTACACAGGTTGTATGTGTACTGAACATATGGCTTTTGAAAGCAGAAATTCCAGAATGGCTTGTCATGGTTGACCATTTTAAGAATCAGACAGCTGAGTGTAGAGATGCTGGCTGACATGATATGCAGTGTTATGTCACGGTAACACTGCACCCCAGGGTTGCTGCTGCAAAGTCATAAACAGCCTTGATGCTATTCAGAACCAGTGCCTGCTGGGGAGTGTATTTTTTTCTGAGCGCTACTTGGGAATATAGGGGGCTTGGGGTCAAACTCATATTTAGCTAGGAAATAAGTCCAGTTTAATGAGATATAGTTCTATTTATTTTCAAAGCAATCTGATCCAAGCTCAGCAAGCTCACTTCTCTCTAGGCTCAGTCTAATGTGTAATTTGTGTCCTATTGCAACTAGGATCAATAGGAAGGAAAGCTTGTTCTATGTCTGACAAGAAAGTCTTAGGTTGCATACAAATGCACCTATCTACAGGAGCCAGTTCAGGTTCTTTCTCCTGTACAGCAAGCTCTGCTCCCCACTGCATTCATTCTCCAATGACACATATGGCTGGTTCAAAATCCAGTGATTTTCACGCACCCACCACATTTTAGGGGGACTTTAAAAACCAGGAGCCTTTACAGCCAGGGCTTCCAGCTCTCTGACTCTCCAGCCAGTGAAGCCACTTTGAATCAAACTCATAGCGTTAAGGAAGCAGCTCCTTCCTCTCTGCTCCGAGTTTTCTTTTGTGTAAGTTCACATGCAGCTCACTTCCATGTTTTGCTTGTGGCCAATGGCTTCCTAGAGGAGACAGGACGCCATGCCTCCCTTTTTTCCAAGGGTTTGGTATGGCAATTAAAAACCCCTCTATGATCTGGCTCTGTTGAAACACATACACACTTCTGCTTAACTAGCCATCAGCCTTGGCTTTCTTTCCCTTCCCCCACAACCTCAACACACACACCCAGGTCACCAGCATTTGTCAGCCTTCCTAAAGTATTGCCTCTGCTTTTGCAGCCCACTTCTTGCTTGGATGGCATGATCCTTGGATAGCAAGGAAATACTCATTTTCAGCAAGGAAAGCCCTCTGCAGACTTCAGATTCTCCCATCTCCCCCCTCCAAAAACATTCAAAGAGGAGAAAAGAGAGAAATCCACTCTTTGCCTCTTGGCAGCTTTCTACAGTATTTGCATTTCATAGGCGTGACTTACTCTTATCCTGTTAATGTGAAGACTTACATCAGTGCCTGCTGCGTTTCTCTCCCAAAACTCTCCAAAAACTCTGGGGTAATTCAGGATTTTAAAAACTGAGACATAAACCAGAATGAAGTAAAATCCAGAAGGAATAGTCCAATTTGTGTGTGGGGTGCTTCCAAAGACATTGAACTGACCTCAGCGGGAATCCTCAGCGGATTCCCACTGACCTCACTGGATTGACCAGCTGACCTCAGCAGCAGATTGATGAACTGACCTCAGCAGGAACACACACCTTCCCTTCAGGAGGAAATTTGGGGTAAAGCCCCTGTGTGAGAAAACTCAAGGTGCCTGATATTGCTATCTCATTACAACGACAACAAACAGGAACAGCAGACCCATTAGGCAGACCTAGGCGGCCACTAGGGCACCAGTTATTGGCGGGGTGGGGGGTGGGGGACAGGCACCACTGCCCATCCACCTGCACTAGTAAATTAATTTCACTGGTCATCCGTGGAGAGTGGTCATTTTACCTGATGAACGAGCAGCCTGCATGGCTGAAGTTAAAACCAGAACTCTGCACTTAGGAACTTAGGAACATAGGAAACTGCCATATACTGAGTCAGACCATTGGTCTATCTAGCTCAGTATTGTCTTCACAGACTGGCAGTGGCTTCTCCAAGGCTGCAGGCAGGAATCTCTCTCAGCCCTATCTTGGAGATGCTGCCAGGGAGGGAACTTGAAACCTTCTGCTCTTCCCAGAGTGGCTTCATCCCCTGAGGGGAATGTCTCCCAGTGCTCACACATCAAGTCTCCCATTCATATGCAACCAGAGCAGACCCTGCTTATCTATGGGGACAAGTCATGCTTGCTACCACAAGACCAGCTCTCCTCTCCACTTCTCAGCTGAGGCAGTGCTAAAGTCCAACTTTGCCTAGGGCACCAAAAACTCTACAGCCAGTCCTGACAACAAATATTTTTATACTCCTTTTTAAAAATTGAGTATAGTTGAATGGTTGAAATAAATCCTTAAGCATTTATTTTCAAATCCCAATCTGTTTTTAGACTACTTTCCTTAAGGAAAGTAAGTTTATGAGATCACACAGCTTTCTGTGACTGTCTGTCCATGACCGTGTGTATGTATCAACTCTGCAATGCCTGGGCCAATTTGAACCAAATTTGGAATTGTTATAAGGACATATAGGGACACCTCAACAGTGTAATTTGTGATGATGTCTTCCACCCCATTCAAGATGGCAGATGTGTGAACATTTGAGAAGCAAGTGGGCTAACTTGTGGACCGCCTAATCGATTTGAATCAAATTTGGTACGGTGGTAGTGAGTGACACATGGGGACATCACAACAGCATAGCTTTGTGATGATGTCATCCACCCCATTTCAAGTTGGCGGACCCATGAATGTTTGAGGCGGAAGTTGGTAATGATCAATTAAGATTATAGTGAAAGGGAAGTAGGCAGATTAGTTCTTACCAGAACTTCTTGGGTTGTTTTTTTAATTGAAAAATTGCTCTGGGCAATAGGAGTGGGTGGTTTTGTGGTTGTTATAAGAACCAGCCAATTGACACTCTTTACAGACACAGCTGGGGATGGAGTGGCTTCATGATTAACACAAAAGCCAGCCACTCAGCATAGCCAGCTTCTACTAGAAACTGGAAGAACCATTTGTTCCTGAGCTTTTTCTTGTTAGGGAGGTTTTCATCTGTTTAAACAAGGGGTAAGTGGAGATCCACCTTGAGCTAATGTTGACCTGAAAACCCATCTTTTTGCCCAAGCTTTGTCAGCTTCCTAAAATGTTTTAGGTTTTAATCTCTGGTTGATTTTAAATTGTAAAATTGTTTTAAGTTTTTTGTATATGTTTTAAACTAGTTTTATGCTATTGTTAACTACCCAGAGATGAAAGTTTGGGGCAGTGTACAAATTAGATAGATAGATATCCCATTTTTGATGCCCCTTTAGGTAGCGTTGAAGATAGAGGGCTTTTGTCAGTTTTGAGGGATGTGGAGATTTTACAGAAAACACCATGTTTCTGGATGGTGGTGGCAGCAGCTCTGGGAGTGCTGCTGTTCCTGGTGACCATCATCTTTTGGCAGTGTGCAAAGGGAATGATGCACTGTCATTCATCATTCCAGGTGTGTTCTGGGGAGAAAACAGCAAACTGCCATTTACCCCTGGAATACAACAGGAATGGCAAAGTGTCCAAACATCATGGCATTTCCTAGTGCATAGTAGGTAAAAATGGCAGCCAACAGGGTCAACAGGAGTTCAAGCACAGCAGCTGCCAATTCTGCCTGTACATGAAAAGTGGTTGGGCTTTTTAAAAAAAAAATGAAAGCAAGTAAGATGTGCTGCTCCCCCAATCCCCAAATATGTTTTTTGTGCCTCCCTCAAATCAGGCCATATGCATCCCACTCCCTGACCCCTTCCCCAATATGCTTGGTGAATTTTGAATCAATATTACAGCCACCTTAATGCTCAATATCATTGTAAGTTCGCACAGAACCTGTTTTAACAGACTTCTTGCCATTTGAGAATGTGCAGCTTTGCTGGAAGTTTCTGAGGATGATTACTCTCTAATGAGCTGCTTATTACATTCCTCTCATTTATGGTGGAGATTCTCCTTGATTAAATCATCATCCATGGGGAGCGCCATTTGTCAGTGTCCTAAAACTCCCTACAAATAACCTTTTAATTAAGGAGGGAGCGTCTCCCAGGCTTCCTGCCTGTTTCTCTGTGAGCCTGTGTGGTACTTGAACTAAGTGGTAATCTCCAGAAGTTCAAAGCATTCTTATTCAATCAATGGAAGGCAGTCTCTCTTTTCTGATAAATGGTGTCCCTGACCCCTCTGGCTTTGATTTGTTAGAAAGGACAGAAAGAGATTATTCTTAGCTCCTTAAGTTATAGCATTGCACTGTCTATATTTATTTATTTATTTAGCACATTTTATATCAGAGTAAAACTGAAAAAGGTAATGAACTCCAACAAGAACAATAAAGCCCAACTGCTTAGAATTAAGAAGAACTATTCAGTACAATAAATGTAAGTTAAGCTGAATTATTGCAATGAGTATGTAGGCTGCTTAGGTATCTGCTATATATTCATTTGCAGGCATAGAGGTACCTACTGAATTTTAAAAGAAAGGAAATGTGGGTTGATGGGACAGTGGGGGCATGCTAAATAATCCAGAAATTGCAACCAAAGTCTGTAGAGAAGGTTGTCACTTATGTTGCACACTGCATTTTTAATATGCACTTTCCTCTATATCCTTGTGTCTGCTGACTCTGTAAAGAGCATGCGTTTTGAATGGGACTGTAGCTCAGTGACGGAATACATGCTTCACAGATCCTAGGTTCAATCCCTGGCATCTCCAGGAATGTCTGGGAAAGACATTGCCCTGAAACCCTGGAGTGCTGCTGCCAGTCAGTGTAGCTGATACTGAGCTAGGTGCACCAGTGGTCTGACTCAGTACAAAAGAGCTCATATATATCCTAAACGTATGGTGTGTGCTTTGGTTTTACCATTTAGCGTGTGACTGTCCGATTGCAAGCCTACTTTTTTCACGACTCTACACATACCTGGCCTGCCAACATTTCACAGATGAAAAATGAATGTGCTTGTAATGTCCTAGTGATTAGACCAAGAATCTCTGTGCGAACCCACTTTGTCCTGTACAACACATTCCTGAAAGTTCTACACTGCCTCCTGGATGTTGCGCTCATGTACTCTGCAGCAACCGGTCGTTCATTGCTTTAAAAACCAAAAGGGTGTTTCTGTGGTTAAAGATATGCTGGGAAAACACAATTGGTCTAAAATAGTTTATCAGCAGTTAGGAACATACATATGCAGTTGTAGTGTATGAAATGACAGGCTTAGTGTATGGTGCCTTAGTGTTCAAGTGTGCACATTTATATGCATGTGCACTAGAAGTGAGACGAATCCAATCCACTTTGATATTTCATTTCTGGAAATTTAATTCTAGAGATTCCACTTCTCCTTTGGGGTAGGGGTATGCACAAATGGTTTGGTGTCAAAACATTTCACCTTGAACCAGGCCGGTTGGGAGATTTAATCGTGGGCTGAACCAGGGGCAGTTCGATCAATGATCGAGCCAAACCAAGCCTGGTTCGGGTGCTCCAGTCTGTCACCGAATGGCTGGGGAGCAGCAAAAGAGATATGTAAAGGGACTGCTTACCTGCCAAGCATGCTGCATGTGCCACCCCCCCCCCCCCGCATGGTACAGCCCATAGCTAACATTTGCACAATCCTCCCTCCTTTACCAAGCCAGACCACGATTTCTGGTTTGTGCACGCCCCTGCTTTGGGGAAGGACGTGAACCCTGAAGGATGGCAATGACAACTTAGCAGCTCACAGAAATTTTTTTTAACAAGGTGTGTGTAACAAGGTAAAAACAGAAACAAAAATTAGAGTGATTTTCCAGAGACGGATGCTTCAATTCTTTCATTCATTCATATATTCATTTCGTGGAAGATTGTTTTTTTGCTGTTGTTGCCTTCTGTCAGCAGAATAGCATCCTCAATAACCTGAAGTAACATGATAGATTAGTTGTGAATACTATTGTCATGTGGAGATAGTAAAAAAAATCCTGCTAACTTGGTGATTCTCATTATTTAGCAGGGGAAGAGTAAGTGGCCCTATCCACCCTCAGCACAGTAATTACAGTGACTGTTGCTTTGCTGGTGTCTATCTTATGTTTCTTTTTAGCTTGTGAGCCCTTTGGGGACATCTTATTTATTTATTATTTCTCTGTGTAAACCACCCTGAGCCATTTTGGGAAGGGCGATATAGAAATCGGACAAATAAATAAATAAATAATAACTACTGAAAAGTTTTACTTACCAGTTCTGTTGGAACAGTCATTGTTCATTAAAACGGCACAATTTTATTGGGTTTATTAAAAATAAAAAATAGAAATAACAAATTGAAGGTAGAACTATTTAGATTTATTATGCTGTGGAATGGTCAATTACATTGTGCATAGCCCATGACCACTTTTTAAATACATTTTTCTCTCCTGACATATTAATTTTGATTGGGGCATTTTAAACCATGAAACATGACAGCAGTTTTATCATATCACCTTTTACTTCTGAGATAGTGTGGAAAATGCAAACTGCAACTGACTGCAGAGTGGTAGGAATGATTCGCAGAAGGCTAATAAATAAGGTCATAGTTATATATAATATTGTCACTCTGTAAAGGTTATATTAATTAAATGGTTTGATAATCAGAGTTAATATTCTGACATATTTTTAAAAGGTTGTTCTATTTATATGGATAAAAGAAGCAGCTAAATTATGAAAAACTCAGTAGGGCCTTTCACATGATCATATGGGAGTGGTCTGGAGTAGGGTAAAAATCTCCTACCCTGTTCCCCACAGACGAGCTAAACCTCCAATTGGGTCTACAAACCCAGCACCAAGACATGTATGGCAGCCACAAGCTGGAAGCATAGTAGGTCCTCCGAGGATTGAGAGAAGCTTCCCATCATGCACTGCTGCCAGCAGAAAGGAAAAGTCTTGTTGCCGTCATCCCTCGCCAAGTGCTAGGGTTCCATTCTGGCAAAACCTCACCATTGGCAAATTTGAGATTGGGGAGGCATTAAAGTCCGTGGGGAACTGGATTAGGGGAACTACGACTGCAAAAAGAACTAAAAATAAAGGAAAAACACACAAAAATTTTGCTTTAAAAATCACAAAAAATCCTGTAATATCACCAAGAGTCACCAAGAAGAATGAGCAGATCGAACCGCTGGAAATTTTTTCAACTCTCCAAAATCAGATTTTAAATTGGCAAGGGACAGCAAGGTCACCAAGGGTCACCAAGAAGAATGAGCAGATAGAACCTCTGAACCCCCCAAAATAGAGGAACCCCCCCATCACTAAAAACCTCGCCAACCCATGGATACACAGATCATGGTAGATAAGAACCGTCAAAATTTAAGAGTCACGTATACTCAAAACTGGTTGGTAAAACCGTGGTCGTCTAGGGATGACTGTGTGTCATCAGCTGCCGTCTGCCACTGAGGAACCGGAACAGACTCAGTTCTGCTGATACTGTTGTGGAGTCTGGATCATAGAGTGTGCTTGGCAGAGCAGGACCTCCATTGCTGGAGCCCCTGGATCCTATTGTTGTAATGGCTTCTATGCCCAATAGCTGGGTAGAAAAGGTGAATTGAAACATTACAGTTGGAGGGCTCTCTTTCCCTCCTGCTCTGGTAAGGAGCAGGATAAATGATCAGGGCTATCTGAGTTTCAGGAAGCTGGGCCGGAGGGATTCCCATGAGTTCATATGACTATGAATAACCGAACCCTGCTAATTGAGTAACAAGACACCCTGTAAAGTGGCGATTCTCTTAAATTTAGCAGGCGGAAAGCTATTAGCCCTATCCAGCCTCAGTACAGCATCCCTCCAGTGGCTGTTGCTAGTATCTGCCTTATATTTCTCTTTAGATTGCGAGCCCTTTGGGGACAGGGGACCATCTTATGTATTCATTATTTGTTTTTCTGTGTAAACTGCTCTGAGAACTTTGGTTGAAGAGTGGTATATAATATTCGTAGTAGTAGTAGTAACTGCCCATACTGTCTTCTACCCTTTATTTGATGGCGATGTGAATGGGGCTATTCTATTGCTTCATTTTGAGATGCTTCAGAATTAAAATGCACGTAGAAAGGCAATACAGTCATCTACTTCATTTTTCAAAAATATGTGAGGAATGATCTGGCCATTCCTTTCAATAGGACATATTTAAGTGTATGCTTATCTCTCTCAATGGAATTCATGGGACTTTAAAAACTGCTTAGTTTTGCCTGGATTGTGTTCACTGCATTGAATAAGTCCTATTACTTAGCTGCCAAAAAGCCCCTCCCAACAACATAGAAGAGTAGGGAAGAAAGTCAGCATGAAACAAAAAGGAGAGGTAATTTGTGGACTTTATCCTCTTACGGAACATGGCACAACTGCTTTTTGTAGGTCATGTGGCGAGAGTGTCATCTTTTTCAGACCACAAAAACAGCATATAGAGGCTTCACCTTTTTAAATAAAATATGTCTCAACTTATTATACTTGGAGGATGCACCACAGACTTTAACTACTTTTATAGTCATTTTTTCTCCCCAAGGAACTCTACTTTTGTGAACACTTTTGTTTTCTCTACAAGTGAATTCTCACATACCTCTCACCAAACTAAAGTTCCTTGGATTCTGCAGGGAAGGCCATCACAATTAAGCTGGTATAAGACCAATATGTTTGCAGTGTGATTGCATTCTAAGTTTCAATGAGACACAGAATGATTACGCTGGGTTTACACATCGTGATTTCTAGCCTATGGCCAGTCTCCACATCCTCCTCTTCCTAGAGTGCTTCTGTCCACCAGAGATGGGGTGACGACTTGGCACCAGAAGGAGAAGTGCTGGGAGCAACTCTCCCTGCCTACTCTCACACAATATTCCACTGTATTGGACGGGGTGCACCTAGGTAATTTTGAAGCTTGGACCTGAAGGGGCTGGGCTTCAGAGGCACCCGCCCACATGCTTGACACACACACAGGCTTGAGGGCTGGTGGGGCGGGCAAGTTAATGTTTTAAAAAACGTTTAACAACCGCCTCTGTGTGGCAGGGATGGCCACTCAAGGGGAGACCAAGGCAGGGGAGGCAGCAGCTACAAGAGCTCCCTCCCTGAACTTGCCTGCCTCCCAAATGATAGATTGGGACATTTTCAGCCAATAAATGGCCCTACATCGGCCGAAAATGGCCCAGTCTCTCATTTGGGAGGCAGGCAGGCTCAAGGAGGCAGCTCTTGCCACCTCCTCTGCCTCCCCTGTCTTGGTCTCCCCTTGGGTGGTCATCCCCGCTGCACAGTGGTGGACAGTTAAAAGTTTTTTTTAAAGTTTAAGAGGCATGTGGGCGGCATGCACGGGGCAACAGCAGGGCAAGTGTGGGGCAGCAGCGGGGCTCTGGGGAGGCCCCCCGAGACAGGAGGCCACGGACCTAATCCTCAAGGTCCATGGCTAAATCCACCTCTGGTATTAGATCCTGGGAGAAAGCAAGATTGTATATTCTTGTGCTACAACATTTGGACATATATAAGAAAAAATAAGAACAAAAGCATAGAGGTGCTGGATCAGGCTGAAGGCCCATTTAGTCCAGCATCCTGTTTCCCATAGTGTCCCACCATATGCCTCTTGGAAGCCCACAGGAAAGAGATAATCATCTTTGCCTGCCTCCCCCCGCCCCTTTCTCACACACCATGGTTTCACACAGCATTCTTGAGCACACAATTCCCATTGTTTAATAGTTTAAAAAACATTCAAAAACTATTAAAGATCAATAAATAGACTGATCTGCTTCAGTTTAAATATACAGAGCCCTCCCATCCTGCCCTATATCTGTTCCTGATATCAAAGCCCTAGGCATTCCAGGAGATTTAAAGGGTTGGGTAGAAAAGTAGGGTGCTTCACCCTCTTTTATGAAGGCAAAGGGAAGATTCCTTGGGGGGGGGGCAGCTTCCATTCCAAAAGTTTTTGTAAAATTTTTATTATTATTATTATTGTTTTAAACAGTCAGACAGGTGTTATTGACTGGTTTGTTTTATCCAGACATCGAGTCCTTCCCAAGGACCTGGGATGCCAGAATTTTATTGTCAATGTTGTTGCGGTTGTTATAGATAATGTCGCAGAATATAGGTTGTACCCAGTAAAGCTGCTTTTTGTAATTGGCTGATGGTGATTTCTGTGGCCCCTATGGTGTTGAAGTGCTCTTCAAGGTCTTTTGGAACTGCACCCAGGGCGCCAATTACCACTGGGATGATTTTGGTATTTTTCTGCCACAACCTTTCAATTTCAATTTGTAGATCTTTGTATTTGGTGATTTTTTCTGTTTCTTTTTCTTCTATTCTGCTATCCCCTGGTATTGCTATGTCGATTATTTTGACTTGTTTTTCTTTCTTCTCGACTACAGTTATATCTGGTGTATTGTGTGGCAGTTGTTTGTCTGTTTGTAGTTGGAAGTCCCATAATATTTTTACATCTTCATTTTCTTCAACTTTTTCAATTTTATGGTCCCACCAATTTTTGGTTACAGGTAGTTATATTTTTGCAGATGTTCCAGTGTATCATCCCTGCCACTTTGTCATGCCTTTGTTTGTAGTCAGTCTGTGCAATCTTTTTACAACAGCTGATTAGGTGGTCCATGTTTTCATCTGCTTCTTTGCAAAGGCGGCACTTGCTGTTTGTGGTTGATTTTTCGACTTTTGCTCTTATTGCTTTTGTTCTTAGTGCCTGTTCTTGTGCAGCCAGTATTAAACCTTCTGTTTCTTTCTTCAAGTTGCCATTCTTAAGCCATTGCCATGTCTTGGTGATGTCTGATTTTTCACTTATATTGTGCAAATATTGACCATGCAGTGGCTTATTTTTCCATTTTTCTGCTCGGTTCTTGACTTGTTCTTTCTTGTAGGCCTGCTTTGTTTCATTGGTGTTGAATAGTTTCGCATTTTTGACCATTTGAAGTGCATCTTCTTCACTGTCCTGTATATATTCTTCAAGGCCTCTTTTCTCCTCCTCTGCTGTTTGATGGACTTGCAGCATTCCTCTCCCACCTGAGCTGCGAGGGAGGTATAGTCTATTGACATCACTGCGGGGGTGCAGAGCATGATTGATGGTCATGATTTTCCTGGTCTTATGAGCTAGCGTCTCTATTATTATTTTTATTTTATTTTATTTTATTTTATTTTTTGTAAACCGGCCAGAGACATAAGTTTTGGGCGGTATAAAAATATGTTAAGTAATTAAAATAAATAAATAAAATAAAAATAAAACAAGCCAGTTACAGGACTTTTTTTGAATAGCCCCCCTCAATATTAAAAATAAACAAATTTACCAATCTACTTCAAATTAAATATACAGAGCCCTCCCATCCTGTCCTACATCTGTGCTGAATACCAAAGCCCTAGGCCAGGCCATCACAGAAACACACAGAGGTGGGGCGATAACCCAAGGGAATCCCACCCACACACCTTCTTGATGGCTCCCACAATGAGGCAGGCACAGCACACAAGCAGGCACACAGTGGGGGAGGCAGAGCAGAGGGTTTGCACAAGTCTGGGGGCAGCCAGCACTGGCCTCCTGCCTTTCAAGTTCAGCCCTCTGCTGCTGGGCAGCCTTCATCCTATGTGGAAGATGCATGTGGTGGGAAGAGGCCTCTGTGCTAGCCCCACCCACCCACCAAAAAGCTGATCATCAGGTGGCGGGGAGCAGTAACAGATTGCTGGAAGGCAGCGAGAGAGCCTCGGGGAAGGGAGGCATTGCCGAACCTGTGCCAGGGGCCACATGGGGAGGAGATTCCCAGTGCTGGCTGCTGGCATGCGCTCTGCTGGGACCCTCCAGGGTAGCGGGGAGGCTGGGGCCTTGGACTTGTGCCCCAAGGTCTGGGCCTCTCCCCTGCTGTTGCTTCCCCTGCAACTGATATTCAAAGGCATCTGAATTTGTGAATGGACGGTAAAGAAAGATGGTGTGCTCAGAGGCGTACATACTTGACTTCTTATTTGTAGTTAAACTTTATTCAGGAAAGTAAGAGAACTCACCAATGTAGTGTTTTGCACAGTAATTGTTTAAACCAGGATCCCAGCCACTATGTATGCAGACTCGGCATGCCAGGCAGCACCAGGCCATAGATCTTACTGGGAATCTATCTATCTATCTATCTATCTATCTATCTATCTATCTATCTATCTATCTATCTATCTAAACCACTTTGCAAATGTTTGTTGAAAAGCGATAGAAAAATATTGGTCGTGATTCAGCGAGGAGTATTGCCTTAGGAAATGAGGTACATAGGGAACTAGATATGGGGAGTGCATCCCTATTGGTTCTGCTGGACATCTCAGCAGTATTGATACCAGTGACAATTGTGTCCGTCTGTTTTGCCTTGCTAGGATAGGACTTGGAGGCACTGTGTAAGATGAAAAGTTCACAGTGTTTCCAGTTCTTCCTGGATGGCAAGTTCAAGAAGGAATTGCTGGGGGACTTCTGCTTGATGCTGTAGCCTCTCCTCTGCAGCATCCTTCAGGGATCAGTTTTGTCCCTTTATGTAACATATACATGAGACTGCTGGGGGAGGTTGTTTAGGGTGTGAAGGAATGAGGCCTGAATCTCTTCTTTTTATGTATTGAGTCTTGGAGAGCCAGGAGATTTATTTATTGCATATATATTTGCTTACTCCCTGTGTTCTGTGTTAAAAAAAGAAGCTGTGCAGCTGTCAAAAGCTCAATTTAAATTTTGGAGAAAAGAGAGGGTCTGATTTGATTGGATATGTTTTAAAATAAAGGAGGGAACTTTATGGCAGTAATTCATGAGTCTGATTAGTTTGTTTAGGAAAAAATGAAGGGGGTGGGGAGAGAATAAAAGGAGGCTTGCCTGCAGCAGAAGGTTAGTTCAAGTGAAGGAGTTCAAGTTAGTTGGAGTGCAAGTTCCAGTTGGAGTTGAAGCTGGTGTCTTGGAGAGCCAGGAGAGAAGAGCTGAGAACGCTGCTGAAATTATTGCTGAGAAATCAGCTGAACTGAAGTGATTCAGTTCTTTAGAGAGTTTCCGCTCAACTTTAAAAAGTTGAGCTGAAACTCACCAGAACTGGATAGAAAGGGCAAGACCTGAAGCGGAGAAGGCCAGGCTTACTGTAGAAGCTGAGTTTGGTTTCAACAATATGTGGATAGCACTTGGCTCTACATATCTGTGGCATCACAAGCCAGGGAAGCTGTGGAGACCCTCAATCAGTGTCTGAGGTTGGCGAAGGGCAGGATGTGGATACACATTATTAAATTAAATCCGTGCACAACAATGTTTCTCCTGGTCAAGAGACCTGCAGACTCACCAACAGTAAGTCAGGCTGTTCTGGATAGATTTGAATTTCCCTTCCACAGGTTCGCAGTTTTGGAGTACTCATGTTCCTGACTTTGCTCCTGTGTGCCCAGGTGATATCTGTGGCCCAGAATACTTTTGAGCGGCTTTGGTTGGTTTGCAAACTGTGCCTGTTCCTGACTCAGACAGACCTGGCTACAGCACCTCTACTGCAGTACTCTGCAGTACTTCAGCGGGTACAGAATGCAATTGCAAGGGTGTTAAGAGGTATTGGGAATTATGATCACACCACAACTTTGCTGTTTCACCTGCTTTGTTGACAGGTGCAAGTCAAGATTCTGGTTGTTACTTTTAATACCATAAATATTCCAGGGCCAGGGTGATTTAGGACCCCTACCTCCATCTATCCACCCACCTAAGACTTTCTGGGGAGGCCCTCTTGCGCATCATTGTCATCCTAGGCTTGGTTGGCAGTGATGCATGAGAAAGCCTTATCGGTGTTGATTCCACTTTGTGGAACTCCCTGCCCCATGATGTGCAGTTGGTGCCTTCCCTTCCTGTGTTTCGGCAAATGTTGAAATGCTGCTATTCCAAGAGGCATTGTTTGACTTTTTGAGACCATAGATTCATTGTCTCCCTGATTTGGTTTTTAAGATTTAATGGTTGGTTCAATTTATTTTTGTTAATATTTTAAATTGATTATTGTAAGCTCCTTTGGATCCTTTGTGGAGAAAAGCCGGGCAAAAGCTTCTATATTAAATAAAGAACACATGTGGAGGTGTCAGTGCCTTTAATCAAATGTGACACTGTGCATAGAATTCTACATTTATGCATAAACTTATGCCAGTCATATTTCAATGAGATCTCACTCCTACAGAAGTGAAATTTTTTTGAAGTTTATGAGTGATGAAGGAGGGAAGAATGACTAGGGTCTTGGACTCCCCCCACCTTTGTTGCTTCTTCAAGCTTGGGGGCTCTTTTGATCATTTTGGTCTTTCATTTTGGACTGTAGGCAAATCATTAGGGACAGTGTGTACTTGTCTGAAATGGAGAAAAGCCAAGGCACGTCCATTCTCATAAAAGTTTCAAGAGACCTTTAATAAACCTATTTGGCCTGAACTTGGTTCCATCTATCATGGGAAAGACTGCAGTTTCATTAACATGATATCCCCATGCTGAAATATTTATGCCGTACTC
Organism: Hemicordylus capensis; assembly: GCF_027244095.1. NCBI lineage: Eukaryota > Metazoa > Chordata > Lepidosauria > Squamata > Cordylidae > Hemicordylus > Hemicordylus capensis. Next base: position 295,853,941 of record NC_069660.1, on the reverse strand, counting down.
ATCACAAAATGGCCATTTGATAAATATAATGACATATCCCAGTGTGTCAGCAGATACCTCCATACTTCTGCAAAACTGGAGTCCTCCACAAACAACATGGGTAAGGTACTGTAAATTATCATGTCACAATGCAACTACTGCACAGTAAGGTGTGCCCTTAAGTCAGTGTCAACTCCTAGCAACCACAGAGTCCTGCAGATCTCTCACACTGAGAGATTATCCTGCAGCCTCCACCATGAGGCAGCTGACCACATGCTAATCCACACTCTCTACATAGACTTCATTTTTTCTTCCCAGAATTCCTGCTGCAGCTCTCATGTCCCACCCACTTGGTCTACTGATTGGTTGAGCCCTGGAGTTCACCAGCCTGTCAGTCAAGACAGGGGTTCACTTCCTGTTAACCCTATAGAAGGAGGGAAGGCTGGTCACTACAAGTGTAATATTTGAACTGTGGGATTATGCACAATTTAGACATTCTGCTCTCCACATGACTATGCAGGCGTGGATATGTGTGTGTGCAGTTTCTCCCCATTGTGTCTTTGGTGGCAAGTCTGTCAACAATAATCAGAACTGGCCCATGGACCATTCTGTCTTCATACAACTTGACTGAGTGCCAAGCACTAAGTGAATTCCCCACAAAATTCAATATTTCCTTACCAATCTTTTCCCGTGATGCCAGAGGGAAGGGAGGGAAGAGGGAATGGTTTAAAAACATTTATGTAATAATGTTTTAAATGTTTATAAATGCATGTGATAATTAATTGTTTTCTGTAGCATTTATAAAGCATTTCAAAACTGTTGCAATATAAGACAATTAAAATTAAGCCTTGAAGGCACCAGGAGTTTAACGAAAAAAAGTAGTAATAAATGCTTTGCATTATTAGCAAGCAGCATGAATTAAACTACAAGTGATGCTGCTAGAAGCACATTTACTTATATTATTGAAATTTTATGATGATCTTTGGAAGCGGCTGCATCTTTGTTAAATTCCAGAACTAACACAGATTCATCCAGTCAAAGCCTTGAAACATTTACAATTGCTTTTAAATCAGTATTATCTAGTTATTTGTATACAGCTATGAGCACTTTTTGGGGGCGGCGGGGGGGATCGTTCACTTTATTACAACTTCGTGAAATACATGGGACCAAACCAATCCAGAACTCATTATTAGAGGTTAGGTCTGGAACATGATTTTAGAGACAGGTCCAAGTGCTCAGCAATGTGAATCCATTACAAAACAGAGCGCATGTAGAATGGCTACAGCTGAGTAACCACAGTAATCCTCTAGGACTGGGGGTGGGGGGAAACTGCAGACTCGAAAGCAAGTCTTCTACGTAGATGTGCGGACTTCAGTGATCCATATCAACAGCTCTCCCCTGCTAGTCTCTAATCTGCCCCCCTCCCCTGTGGCATTCTTTTAATTACTCCTAAAATTATTATTTCTTGTTTACATAGTCAGACAGGTGTTATTGACTGGTTTGTTTTATCCAGACATCGAGTCCTTCCTAAGGACCTGGGATGGCTAAATTTTATTGTCAATGTTGTTGCTGCTGTTATAGATATCGTCGCAGAATATAGGCTGTTCCCAGTAAAGCTGCTTTTTGTAATTGGCTGGTGGTGATTTCTGTGGCCCCTATGGTGTTGAGGTGCTCTTCAAGGTCTTTTGGAACTGCACCCAGGGTGCCAATTACCACTGGGATTATTTTGGTCTTTTTCTGCCACAGCCTTTCAATTTCAATTTGTAGATCTTTGTATTTGGTGATTTTTTCCATTTCTTTTTCTTCTATTCTGCTATCCCCTGGTATTGCTATGTCGATTATTTTGACTTGTTTTTCTTTCTTCTCGACTACAGTTATATCTGGTGTATTGTGTGGCAGATGTTTGTCTGTTTGTAGTCGGAAGTCCCATAACATCATCATCATCATCATCATCATCATTTTAGAATGTATTACTTACATGTATGGACCTGCAACAAAATGTTGCAGTATACTCCTGATATACATGTGTTACCTGAGCCTGTGTGGGAGCATGGTGAAAGTTTAAGATACCTTTCTCTTTCATTCCACATTGGCCATCAGTTGCACAACTGCATTTTCTTGCATTGTGCTCATAAGTGCTCTTGTACAATTGCACACATGTTCAGTTACAAGACAGACAGAATGTTGCACAGTATGGCAGCCATAAAGAGTGGTGATTCTCTTTGTTTAGCAGGAGGAAAGCAACTGGCCTTATCCAACCCCAGCACAGGATCTCTCCAGTGGTTATTGCTGGTGTCTATTTTATGTTTCTTTTTAGATTGTCAGCCCTTTGGGGACAGGGAGCCATCCTGTTTATTTATTTCTCTATGTAAACTGCTTTGGGAACTTTGGTAAAAAAAAAGATATATAAATATTTATTGTTGCTTTAGTAGTTGCAGTAGTAGTGGTGGTGGTGGTGGTGGTGATGGTGGGCCAGTGATGTTTTGTGAGCTGCCTTGGGTCTGTTTTTAATGGAGGGGATATATAAATGTATAATATGAGATTTGAAACAGCCTCATGAGAATTGCTTTGGGTCTTCCCAAATGGTGGATTTGCAGGCCTACAAGCTATTGTACGATTTTACAAGCACAATATTGATTGATTGTGATTTCTGTCACTTAAATTCTGTTGTAAGGATTACAGTTTCAAATCCTTTCTCTTGGTTGCCAAGCAGACTTAAAAATGCCACCAAAGCCACTTTCTTTTTCTGCTTTTATCAGTGCAAGGTGAGAAATGATCTCTCTCCTTTTTTTATGGGCTGAATTTCATAGCAATATGTTATTTAGTATCGAGGGATTGTTTTATTTTTCAAGGAACTGCATGCACACACTATTTATTTGCTTGCTCTTTTGGTGGCTGACACTTTATAGCTGTAATAAAATGAGATTTAAATTCAGTCTACAAAGCTAGCATATTCACCAAGAACTGCACTTTCCTTCTTGTTTTTTGCTTGTTCCAGAAATTTTCCAGGACCTTAATTTGGAAAAGAGCATGAAAAAAGCTTTCAGCCTAGAACATTGTCTGATTTTGCCAATTAGTTTATACCATGTTGTAAGGAACACTGAAAAATAACACTTTATTATTCCATTGCCTTATAGTAATATAGCACCAAGTTGACATATGTCTTGCATAAACTACTGAAATGCTGATGATGTCAAAGATAAGTCATCGAATATTTGACTAGTTGATGATGTCAAAGATAAGGATCTTTGACTAGTGAACCCCAGAAATTAAAAGAAGAGTTTTTAGTGTGTAGAAAAGTTTTGGTTCCATACCTGGCATCTCCACTTATGATTGGGAAATACCTCTGTCTGAAACCCAAGATTTATTTATTTATTTATTTATTTTATTTTTACATTTGTATACCACCTTTCGTTAAAAACACAACCCCAAGGCAGTTTACAAAAATTAAAACATACAATAAAAAAGCAATAAAAAACATCAAGCTAAAAACATATAAAAACAGCCATAAAAACAATACAACAGATAAAAACACACAGAAGCCGCAGTAAAATTATGTAAAAGCCTGGGTAAAAAGCCAAGTCTTTACAAGCTTTCTAAAAGCCGTGATGGAGACCGAGGAACGAATGGCCACTGGGAGAGCATTCGAGAGTCTAGGAGCAGCAACAGAGAAGGCCCTGTCCCGAGTGCACGACAGCCTAGCCTCCCTCATTGTCGGCATTCGGAGCAGGGCCCCCTCAGATGTCCTTGTCAGGCGGGCAGCAACCTTTGGGAGCAGGCGGTCCCTCAAATACCCCGGGGCCCAAACCGTTTAGGGTTTTAAAGGTCAAAACCAGCACCTTGAATTGGACCCAGAAACGAACCGGCAGCCAGTGCAGCTCTTTCAAAATGGGGGTGATATGGTCCCAACGGGCAGCTCCGGATAAAACCCTCGCTGCCGCGTTTTGCACTAGCTGCAGTTTCCGGATATTCTTCAAGGGCAGCCCCACGTAGAGCGCATTACAGTAATCCAGCCGTGACGTGACTAAGGCGTGGGTAACTGTGGCCAAATCTGCCTTCTTGAGAAAGGGACACAGCTGGTGAACCAGCCGAAGCCATGCAAAGGCACCCCTGGCCACCGCCTTCACCTGAGCTTCCAAAAGCAGTGCCGGGTCCAGTAGTACCCCCAAGCTGCGTACTTGCTCCTTTAAGGGGAGTGCAAACCCATCCAGAACCGGTAGAATAGCCTCATCCCGATTGGCTCTCCTACTGACCAACAGTACCTCCGTCTTATCCGGATTCAATTTCAGTTTGTTAGCCCACATCCAACCCATCACAGCCTCCAGCCCCCAATTCAGGACATCCACCACCTCCCTAGGATCAGATGACAAGGAGAGATAGAGCTGAGTGTCATCCGCATATTGCTGACAACTCAGTCCAAGTCCCTGGATGACCTCTCCCAGCGGCTTCATGTAAACGTTAAACAGCATGGGGGACAAGACCGATCCCTGAGGGACCCCACAGGCCAACGGCCATGGGGCCGAGCAGTAGTCCCCCAGCACCACCTTCTGGACCCTCCCCCCAAGAACGGACCGGAACCACTGCAACGCAGTGCCTCCAATTCCCATACTCGAGAGGTGGCCCAGAAGGACACCATGGTCGATGGTATCGAACGCCGCCAAGAGGTCCAGCAGAACCAACAGGGACGCACTCCCCCTGTCTAGTTCTCGGCGTAGGTCATCCACTAGAGTGACCAAAGCAGTCTCAGTCCCATACCTGGGGCGGAAGCCAGATTGAAAAGGGTCCAGATAATCCGTATCATCCAAGACCCTCTGCAGCTGGGACGCCACCACACGCTCCATCACCTTGCCCAGAAAGGGAAGGTTAGACACAGGTCTATAGTTGTCCAGGTTGGAGGGATCAAGGGAGGGCTTTTTTAATAGTGGTCTTACCACCGCCTCCTTGAGGCACGATGGCATCCTCCCCTCCCTTAATGAAGCATTAACGATCACCTCCAACCATCTGCCCGTCCCCTCCCTGGCAGCTTTTATTAGCTATGAAGGGCAAGGGTCAAGAGCGCACGAAGTCGCCCGCACACTGCCCAGGATCTTGTCCACATCCTCAGGCCGCACCAACTGAAAAGAATCCAACACAACGGGACCAGATGGTACCAGAGGCACGTCTGCCGGAACTGCCAAAACTCTGGAGTCCAGGTCAGTACGGATGCTAGCGACTTTATCTGCAAAGCGACCGGCAAACCGATCACAAAGAGCTGTAGATGACTCCTCCCCCATTGTCTGGGGGGATGTGTGGAGCAAGGTTTTTACCACACGAAACAACTCTGTTTGTCTACAATGAGCAGACGCAATGGAGGCGGAGAAAAAACATTTCTTCACCACCCCCACCGCCACGGCATAGTCCCTAAAATGGGCTCTAGCCCGTGTTCGGTCAGATTCGTGGCAACTCTTCCTCCAGCGTCGTTCTAGCCGTTGCCCGAGTTGCTTCATCGCCCTAAGCTCCGAGGAAAACCAAGGAGCAGAACGGGCTCCACCAAGCCGGAGAGGGCGCTTGGGGGCAACCATGTCAACAGCCCGGGCCATCCCTCCATTCCAGAGGTCAACCAGGGCCTCGACAGGGTCACCAGCTCTGGACACTAGAAACTCCCTGAGGGCCGTCTGGAATCCAAGCGGATCCATAAGCCTCCGGGGGCGGACCATCCTAATTGGCCCACCACCCCTGCAGAGGGCAGACGGAGCAGTCAAACTAAACCCCACCAGATGATGATCTGTCCATGACAAAGGAGTGATCTTAAATTCCCCCACCTCCAGATCATTTATTTCCCGGTCTGCAAAAACCAGATCCAGAGTGTGTCCCACAATGTGGGTAGGGCCCGATACCAACTGAGACCGGCCCATGGTTGCCATGGAGGCCATGAAGTCCTGAGCCGCACCCACTAGGGGGGTCTCAGCGTGAACATTGAAATCCCCCAAAACAATAAGCCTGGGAGAACCCAAAGCCACCTCCAAGACCACCCCCGCCAGCTCAGGTAGGGAGACTGAAGTGCAGCGGGGTGGTCGGTACACCAGCAGAATCCCCAGCCTATCTCGGAGGCCCACCCTCAAGGACAAACACTCGAAATTCTGAAATTGCCTGACTGGGCACCTGGAAACGGGTAGAGTCTCTCGAAAGATGACTGCAACACCTCCTCCCTGACCCTCAAGGCGGGGCTGTTGCACGATCTGGAAACCTGGAGGGCAGAGCTGAGAGAGACCAACCCCGCCCAGTGCATCCAACCAGGTCTCTGTCACACATACCAGGTCAGCACGCTCATCCACAATCAAATCGTGGATAAGAGAAGTTTTTGCATTAACTGACCTGGCATTCAGCAGCAGCACCCTAATCCTCGAGGGAGTGTTCTCAGAGCTCCCTGGGGTCAGAGGGTTGGGAGAAGGGCCGGAAAAAGGAACAGGCCTCAATTGCCTGGACTGATTTCCCCTGTAACGGCCTGCCCAACTCCCACTGCCATACCTCCCTCTGCCCGCTACCCGTGATATTGCCGCCCCTACTCCGTACCCAGTTTTTTGCTCTCCCAGACTCATCTCCCCAGACTAACCCACCACGGCTTCTTGGCTGAATAAAAACCAGAACCAGACTCGCATAATCTTCTGCTGGCTTCTTAATTGTGGGAAGACGGATCTTCAAGGCAGAGGAAAGAGATCTTCTGGGCCCCAGGAAGCTTGCCCCACGGCTGAGAGCCACAAGGACGGGAGCCCTTGGGCCAGCCCTATATAGCAGACAAAGCCCCAGCTCAGCAACAGCCCAAGGAGATGATGTTACACACCTGAGGAGGGGCAGAAACACAGACAGCAAAGCAGTCAATGCCCCACCCAAGCTGTTCCCTCTGTCTTCTTCCACAGTTATGCTGTGGGTCAATATAGACAACTAGCTTAACCCGCGCAGAGCATCTGCACACTAGTACTTGATTACTCCCCTCACCCCCCCCGCCACAGCTCCCCTCACCTCAGAGATCTCTCCACCCTCACCTGAGCTACATTCATGTTCCTCCTCCTCTGTCCCATTGCTTCCATCCTCCTCACCCCTCTTGGTCACTCCTCCATCCCTTTACTCTAGGGGTGTGCAATTCGGGATTTTGGGTGATTCGGCTCGGACCCGAACCGAATCACCCCTGTTCTGTTTTGTGCCCGAATCTGGGTCACCCGAATCACCCTTGATTCGGTTCGGATTCAGATTTAATCTGAATCCGAATCTGAATCGATTCGGGGGGTAAAAAGGGGCCCAGGGGCAAAATTTTGGGGTGGGGTGGTAGTGCCCAATGGGTAGAGTCTACCACCCCAATTTCAGGGGGATTGGGCAAAATCCTGATTTTTGGTGAATTTTTAAAGTTTTAGTGACTTTGGGGCAGTTTGGGGGCATAGCATGGGATCTGGGCAAAAGGAGTGGGGTGGGGTGGTAGAGCCTAATGGGTGCAGGCTACCACCCCAATTTCAGGGGGATTGGGCCAAGGGCTGATTTTTGGTAAATTTCTGAAAATTTCATGTCTTTGGGGCAGATTGGGGCATATTGGGGCAGAAAGTGGGGCCTGGGGCAGAATAGTGGGGTGGGGTGGTAGTGCCTCATGGGTTCAGGCTACCACCCCAATTTCAGGGGGTTTGGACAAAGGGCTGATTTTTTGAGAATTTTTGAAGTTTTAGTGACTTTAGGGCAGTTTGGGGGCAGAAAGTGGATCTGCCCCAAAATAGTGGGGTGGGGTGGTAGTGCCTAATGGGTGGAGGCTACCACCCCCATTTCAGGGGGATTGGGCAGAGGGCTGATTTTTTGAGAATTTTTGAAGTTTGGGTGTCTTTGGGGCAGATTGGGGGCAGAAAGTGGATCTGCCCCAAAGGAGTGGGGTGGGCTGGTAGATAGTGCCTAATGGGTGGAGGCTACCACCCATCCCCAATTTAAGAGTGATTGGGCAGAGGGGTGAACTATGGTGAATTTATTTGTATGAGGTTTGTCTTCATAAGGTGAAGTGTGCTAAACTGATTACTTCCTCATATTATTCATAGTAAAGGAAAGTGTGAAAAAGTGAAAGTGGGGTCATGAGAGTTGTTTAATTGAAAAATATCTCATTTGCTATGATAGAATGAGAATTCACACCTCAGAAAAAACTTCTGCCCAATCCCCCTGAAATGGGGGTGGTAGCCTCCACCCATTAGGCACTACCACCCCACCCCACTATTTTGGGGCAGATCCACTTTCTGCCCCAAACTGCCCCAAAGTCACTAAAACTTCAAAAATTCTCAAAAAATCAGCCCTTTGTCCAAACCCCCTGAAATTGGGGTGGTAGCCTCCACCCATTAGGCACTACCACCCCACCCCACTATTCTGCCCCAGGCCCCACTTTCTGCCCCAATATGCCCCAATCTGCCCCAAAGACATGAAATTTTCAGAAATTTACCAAAAATCAGCCCTTGGCCCAATCCCCCTGAAATTGGGGTGGTAGCCTGCACCCATTAGGCACTACCACCCCACCCCACTCCTTTTGCCCAGATCCCATGCTATGCCCCCGAACTGCCCCAAAGTCACTAAAACTTTAAAAATTCACCAAAAATCAACCGTGAACCGAATCACCCGAATTTTTCATGCCCGAAGTTCAGGGGATTCGGCTCGTGCCCGAAAAATATCGGGGGACATCGGGGTGATTTGGTTCAGCCCCAAATCACCCAAAATTGTTCATTTTGGGCACAGATCGTTCTGTGCCCGAAATTTTTTGCACATCCCTACTTTACTCCTTCCCTCACACCCCTCTTGGTCACGGCTGCAGCATTGCTGGCACTTATTATTATTTATTTACACAGTCAGACAGGTGTTATTGACTGTTTTGTTTTATCCAGACATCAAGTCCTTCCCAAGGACCTGGGATCCTTGTTGTTGTTGTTGTTGTTGTTGTTGTTACATTTTATATCCTGCTCTTCCTCCAAGGAGCCCAGAGCAGTGTACTACATACTTCAGTTTCTCCTCACAACAACCCTGTGATGTAGGTTAGGCTGAGAGAGAAGTGACTGGCCCAGAGTCACCCAGCAAGTATTATGGCTGAATGGGGATTTGAACTTGGGTCTCCCCCGTCCTAGTAAAGCTCTCTAACCACTACAACACACTGGCTCTTCTACTGGCAAAGCTGCAGCCCCTTATCCTCAGAGACCTCCCCACCCTCACCTAAGCCCCACTCCTGCTCCTCCCCACAGGAACAGCAGCAGCAGCAGTAGCCATTGACCAGACCCTTCCTCGCTGCTGCCACCGCCATGGCCACTCGTTCCCTTCAGGCCACTGACAGGCCCGGGGCCATCACTTGCCTGTCTGCCTCCCTTCGCCAATGGCCTTGGTAGCCCCCAAACAGCAGCAGTGGTTGACTGGGCCCTAACTTGCTGCCAATAGGTGCTGCCATGGCCTCTCGTTCCCCTCAGGCCACTGACAGGCTCGGGCCTGTCCCTTGCCCTTCCTTATTTCTCTCTTCCCCCTTCTTTTTCTCTAACCCTAACCCTAACCCTCCACTTGCTCTTCCCCACTGTATTTCTTTCCCCCCTTCTCTCTCTCCCTTCCTGAGTTAACAGAAATTTTTCATCTTGTTTCTGCATCGAATTCACACAACGGCAGCTTCCTTCTCCTGAAGGGACTCTTTCTTCCCTCACAGCCCCTCTGTCCGCAGACCCCCACCCACTATCCTTTTATTTATATAGATCCCTCTCCTCTACAATCAAGAACATCTTCCAACCAGTAACAGTTGCATTCCAACTGACCTTAACCAGCACAGGCTCCTCCTCCCTATCTGCACATGGAATCCCCACTGCCCAGTCACCACGGTGCCACAGGCTCTTCCTCCCTATCTGCATATGGAATCCCCACTGCCCAATCACTATGGTGCTTCTGCTCTCAGAGGCTCCTCCTCCCTATCTGCATATGGAATCCCCACTGCCTAATCAGGTGCGTCTGTTCGTGAACTCTCGTGAGATCTGCCATTATTTATTTATTATTTATATATTTATTTGTTACATTTGTATCCCGCTCTTCCCCCGAGGAGCTCAGAGCGGTATACATGCTTATTTTTATCCTCACAACAACCCTGTGAGGTAGATGAGGCTGAGAGATAGGATGACCGGCCCAGAGTCACACAGTTAGTTTCATGGTTGAATGGGGATTGGAACTCGTGTCTTCCCGGTTCTAGTCCAACGCTCTAACCACTACACTATGTTGGATCATAGGCTTAGCCACAGGTATGCCTTAGAGAATTATATAGATAGATAGATACTGAACTAGATGGACCAATTGTCCGATTACGCATTCATTTATTTCTTTTTTTAATGTATGGTTAGATTTCTATACCACCTTTCATAAATTTTCCCGAGGGGGATTACAAGGTCAAAATACAACAGTAAAATCTGTAAAATCACATTAAAACAGCCAATGATCGGGTGATGCTGTCTGGAGCTAAGGGGATGAACTTCTAGCTACTGTAGTTTAGGAGGTTGGAGTGCCTATCCCTGTTTGCTTTTAATAAATAAAGTTGTGACCCTTTACTTACAAATATTGATTCGTGTCTTTATTGGTGTGGGTGCAAAGATAGATACTAGACAGATAGATAGGTTCTCTAAGTGAGTACATACTTGTACTAAATTGCTACTCGGACCGGTGCCTTTTAATTTATTCATAAATTATCTAGAAGTTGAGGTAAGCAGCGGGGTGGCCAAATTTGCAGATGCTACCAAACTCTTTTGGGTAGTGAAATCCAAAACAGATTGTGAGGAGCTCCAAAAGGATCTCTCCAAACTGGGTGAGTGGGCAACAAAATGGCAAATGCGGTTCAATGTTGGCAAGTGTAAAATGATGAACATTGGGACAAAAAACCCCAACTTCAAGTATACGTTGATGGGATCTGAGCTGTTGGTGACTGACTCAGGGTGGTTTGTATAATGCCCTTATACAAAACTATGTTGCAGCCACACCTGGAGTACTACGTACACTTCTGGTCACCATGTCTAAAGAAGGACATCATAGAACTGGAAAAGGTGCAGAAGAGAGCAACAAAGATGATCAGGGGCCTAGAGCACCTTTCTTATGAGGCAAGGCTACAACACCTGGGGCTATTTAGTTTAGAAAAAAAGACAACTGCGGGGAGACATGATAGAAGTCTATAAAATCATGCATGGTGTAGAGAAAGTGGATAGAGAGACATTCTCTTTCTCACATAGCACTAAAACCAGGGGTCATCCCAAGGAATTGGTTTCCAGGAAATTTAGAACTAGCAAACGGAGGTATTTTTCCAAACAATGCATAATCAACTCATGGAATTCTCTGCCACAAGATATGGTGACAGCCAACAACCTGGATGGCTTTAAGAGGGGTTTGGATAACTTCATGGAGGAGCGGTCTATCAATGGCCACTAGTCAGAGGGCTATAGGCCACCTCCAGCCTCAAAGCAGAATGCCTCTGAGTACCAGTTGCATGGGAGTAACAGCAGGAGGGAGGGAATGCCCTCAACTCCTGCCTGTGGCTTCCAGCGGCATCTGGTGGGCAACTCTGTGAAACAGGATGCTGGACTAGATGGGCCTTGGGCCTGATCCAGCAGGGCTGTTCTTATGTTCTAAATATCAAACAGGACTGTCGGCATAGTCAGGGTATAAGAACATGAGCTGAAACTGCTACAAATGTTAAACAATGATTAAAATTTATTTAACATTATCACACGCGGCCAATAAAAATGTGTGTGAGAGAGAATTTCCGCCTGAGCAGTTACTGTTAATTCCATTACTTTGAAAGAAAATAAATAGTTAAAAAGACTGAATTACCCGAAAAATTCAACCTTGCAAACATAATGTGTGCCCTCTTGGCCCTCTTAAACATGATGGAGTCTGTAATCCACTGGGATTCTTTAAACAACTGCTGAGGAAAAACCCAGCATCGAGATATGGAGGAAGGAACACCCATGGTTATCAAGGCTTATAGGATTAATAGGAAAGGCTCTATTGCTAATGGGGAAGAAGGCAAGGAAGTGATTGTAAAACTTGCTGATTTCTTTGCCAAAGAACAAAATGTAATGTCAGGTCAAGAAGTTAGAAGTTTCAGTATAAAAGGCATATTTTAAAAATATATTTCACAAGTGGAAAGTGCAGCAAAAATATCACGTCAGAACAGAAATCTCATGTATTATATTGCTGAGTAGGGATGGGCCTGGACTGGTCCGGAGGCCATTGAAAAGGCCTCTGGACCGGTCTGGACCTGGGTGGTTCGGTTCGGGGTGGGGGGTACCTTTAAGAGCGGCGGGAGGGTTTACTTACCCCTCCCGCTGCTTTCCCGCTGTGGCGCCGTAATCTTAAGAGTAATTGGGGCAGCAGGATACCTCCCTGCCACCCCTTCCCCGACGTTGCTTGCAAAACCTCCCAGCAGTGCTTTGCGCACGCGCACACACATCACAGAGACGTGAAGCGCGCACTAGTCTCTGTGACGTGCGCATGCGAGCGCAAAGCACTGCTGGGAGGTTTTGCAAGCAACGTCGGGGAAGGGGCAGCAGGGAAGTATCCTGCTGCCCCAATTACTCTTAAGATTACAGCACCACAGCGGGGAAAGCGGCGGGAGGGGTAAGTAAACCCTCCCACCGCTCTTAAAGGTACCCCCCACCCCAGTGCCGGACCGCAGTTTGCAGTTCCATGCATACCCCTATTGCTGAGGAAGGGACAGAATAGGACATTGATAGGTGGCACAAAGGTGAAATTGAAGATTGGGAGAATCAGAATGGTTCTCTTTGTTTTCTTGTTTGGTATATTATATTTTGTCATTTTTACTGTTTCTCTCTCACTCCTGTTCACATGATATCACATGCTCCTCACATACGAGTGAAAAACAAGCAGACACACCCAGAGGGCCAGGGACATTTATCCAAACTTGTTCAACTGTAGGTATGCCCCTAAATACAGAGGACACTTCATACAGTATATTTTATTTTTAATAACTTGTATTTTTAGGGATTCATATTCATATTAGAGGTTGTTATCAGCACTTTGAGCTCAGCCCAGAAGAGTGACTTACATCCTGAAGTCTGAAGACCAACCCTTCCCCAGGAAGTGCTCTTTGCCAGCCGAAAATATTCCCTGAGGAAGTTTTGTAACAAAACGAATATAGCATTTGGGGCCTTTACATTTCATTTCCTTTCTTTAGAGAGTATTATGAACAGATATAAAAGGAAGTACAAATTTTAAATAATTTCCTAATGTTAATAATGTAATAATTATGATTGGTAACTTTGTGGGGGGTATTCCCTGAGGGTTGCACAGTGCTCAGGGACATATTTTTGGGTGACACAGAGGGCTCCCAGTAGAAGGGAAGTTGTTGAAACTCTCTCTCTCTCTCACTCTCTCTCTCTCTCTCTCTCTCTCTCTCTCTCTCTCTCTCTCTCTCTCTCTCTCTCACACACACACACACACACACACACACACACACACACACACACACTCCTTTCCCAAGGCTGGGGAGGACCAGGGGTAAGGCAGGATCACTCCTGCCTTCCTCCACACGATTGCCGCTTCCACCCCACTCACCGTACCATGTTCCCATATAAACATCACTGCAGCAAACAATGCGGCCAGAGAGTTGCCAGGGGAAGGACGCCCAGTCACCAGAAAGCCCACAATGCATCATGCTGCTTCTGATGTGCACTGAAGGCACTCTAGAAGCCAGGGTCCTCCTTCCCCAAGCTGCCAGCAGTCCACACAGGGCTGCAGGCAGTCCATGCTGCTACATGACTGGGTGGTGGGGTAAGAGGGCATGTGTGTGCCCTCTTACCTCATTTATAGCCCAGGTTAAAAAAAACTGGTCTACCGGTCTACCCAGCGGGGCAGCGCAAGGATCAGGAAACCCAAGTAGGTCTGCTCATGTGAACAGCCTTGATGATTATAGAGCACAGGAATGAGACATATCTTTCTTAGACAGCACTGTCCTATCCAGCTTTTCCTCCTACCTTGATGCCACACAATCACTTCTCCCTCATCCTATCTAGTTGTTTGTTCCCACACAACTGAAAATTGGGAGCACACTACCAGGATACATTTTTAATTTCATTGTGCATCATTGTTTCACAGAAGCTAACATGATACTGAAGTTAAATGAAAACTGTTTCTTATTCAGCAAAGAAGGAGTAGAATCCAAAAATTAAATAATTTTTTTTACAGCTGCTCCCCAATGAATATTTGATTTTCTGCTATGTCAAATGGTCTTTGGGGTGGAAAGTGGCTTGTTCATGTACTATCCATTGGTCAGACTGGATGAGACACAGGCATTCAATGACTAGAAATCCCAACATTAAAAAAACACACCAAACAGCTGCATGTGGTGAGAGGGGTTAACTCCTTGCTTCACACCGGTTTCCTGACTTAAATCTTCTCCCTCAAGCTGCTCTTGAGCACAGAGACAATTTGGGTTGGGTCCATGATGATGCAGAAGGAAAAGCAGAGAAAGAGGGATCTATAGATTTGATTTGATTTATTTATTTTTACATTTTATATCCTGCTCTTCCTCCAAGGAGCCCAGAGCGGTGTACTACATACTTGAGTTTATCCTCACAACAACCCTGTGAAGTAGGTTAGGCTGAGAGAGAAGTTACTGGCCCAGAGTCACTCAGCTAGTATCATGGTTGAATGGGGATTTGAAATTGGGACTCCCCGGTCCTAGTCCAGCACTCTAACCACTACACCATGCTGGCTATGGTGGCTGGCTATGGAAGCATACACCAGATGTTATGCTTTCTCTCCCTGGCCTCTAGCTGATCCAGTTCCCCTTCCTGCTATTATTACTATTGGTGATATTTTTGGAGCTGTGGCAAACTTCAGGAAGTACCCTTCCACACACACACCACCCCATCCCACACCCACACACAAACAAAAATGAAAAGAATGCAAGTAGCCAGATGAAACTCCCTTCATGGCTGGTACTTCCTTACTTGAGGCAGCTATGTCTCTTTAGACACAACTTCCAGTGCTTCTCAGGCGGATACAAATGGTAATCTGCCTCTCCACAACCTAATCCAATTGCTGCAGCTGCTCCTGTTTCTGTTATTGAAGTTATGGATGCTGCTGTGCTGGCATTGTCCTGGGCTATGCCTTAAGTAATCTAAATCCATGCAAAGTTTCCCCTTTTCTGTCTCTCAAATGACAGGGACAATATGCTTTGCCCTCTGCCAGTAGCCTTTCTTCTGTCTCTTTTACTGCCAAAAATCATGAACAGTGACATCCTTTGGATCAAGTGAGGGGGGTGGAACCCCATGTTCCTATACAACTTCCAAGCATCAGAGAGCTTTCCTTAATCAATTCCATAGCAACTAAATTCAGTATTATGTGTTTTGTTGGCTGAGCAAGAAGGGAGTGCTCTGGTATTTAGGGCAATTCTGTTTTAACAAGCAAAGCATTTCTCTTAATTTCACAAAGGGAAGCCAACATGAAGACTAACCACCATCTCTAAGCTTGTCTCCAGAGAATGAACTAATGCTCTACTTGGCCCACACACTTCTGGAGCTGCTGTGCAAGATAAGCTGGTCCTCTAGCAATGCTTGCCCTTTAGATTGTCATGTGTCAAATCGATGCCATTTCATTTCCCAGCTGTACCCATTTGCCATCTGCTCATGAATCTCTTCTGCACAGAATATACATTACCGTCAAGGTAAATAAAACCTGCCAATCTCCCTCTTTGGGAGGAAGCTGCACTACCACCTCCCTTCCACTTCTGAACTATATCCACCTCCCTGCTGGCTGAGGCTGCATTTCCATCTTGCTCGTATTTACCTGCCAATTCTATATCCCTAATGGTTTAACATTTAGGTATATAGTACCTAATTATTATTCATACATAGTGTCATGGGCGTTTCTGATTGTTTAGTTGCTGTTGATTTAGTATTGGCATCTTGTTCTTCTGGCTTGGGGCTTGAATGGCATTTGAGCCACTTTGTTGAGGGTTGGTATTGCAGTGTGATTGGTGATGTTTGATACAATTTCAGGGAGGGATTCTGTCTGAAACAAGGCTTCAGAAAAATGGAGGTTAACACTGAAGTGTCTAAAAATGGAGGTTAACATGGAAGTGCATTGGATGCTTATTTCTAATGTCTGTTTTCAACTAGAAATTTCAGTTAAATCATCACGCACCAGCAATCACATAACACACAGTAATTATAACAGCTGTGTGATATAAAACTCCCTCTTCAGCAACCCAAAGTGTTTCTAGATCTTGAGTCTGAAAAATCAGTAGAAAAATAAAATGTATTTCAGCAGATGTGGTCCATGGGGAGAAAATGTACCTCCACATAGCAATCTGTATCCATTCAAGGTGTCCAAGAATTGGATTGGCTTCTCCGAGAGTAATTTGTCACCACATCACATATCATGGGCACTAAGTTACTCATGGAGGCAGTGTACATTTTGTACATAATGTTTTCTCAAATCTTCAGTTCCATGAGCTCAGCCAATCAACCAACTGTTGTAGAATTGTCTCTTGTGGCGAAAAACTCTACTGGTTTAGACCAAAAACCACAATCCCAGGAAATGAAATGAGAGTAAATGTGCTGTAATGGATAGATTGTGGCCAGGGAGAGCTAGGTTCAAAACCCTAATCAGCCATGAAGCTCTAGGTTTCTACTCTAGGTAGGAAGCTGCCTTATACATGTCAGATAACTGGTTCATTTAACTCAACCTACACTGACTGGCAATCGTTTTATCTGTCCAAGCCCTAGCTCTTTGATGCAAGGGATCAAATCCAAGTCCAGACTTTCTGTATATAATATATGTGTTCTGCCACCGACCAGCTGCACCTCCCCAGTGATTCATGCAAATATGCTACATGCAGCCTCCTTGGAGAACAAGTATTTATGCTGTGTCTCTACCACAGAGTGAATAAACAATCCATTCCCACTTGATGCAGAGTTGTGGCAGACCACTCCCAGCAGAGGTTGATTGGAAGGAGTCAAGACTGGAGCAAGCAATCATACAGTCACAGCAGCCATTCTGCTCGGGGAGTATGTTGTGCTTACAGGAGATTCCCAATTAATTAATTAATTAATTAATTAATTAATTAATTAATATCCTTTGCAACATGCTGGGGCTATTCACATGTGCAGGCAAAACCAGGCTAAGGAAGCTCAGCCTGGTTTTGCCTGCATGTGAGAACCACTGGGAGCTGCATGGCTCCCAGCTGCGGCGCGGTGGCAAACCCTGTAGGGAGCACCCAGCTCTTAGCCAGGGTTAAGTGCATGAGCACGCTCTTACCCCTGGCTAACTGATTGTGTGTCAGTGCCGCACAGCTCCGTTTGAGTCGTACATATGAGTAGTCTCCCAGCCTGAGTCAGGAGGCTCCCCATAATGCATTGTGCACTCATGGGGTGAATTATGGGAGTTCCGGTGGCCTCCTGGCCCCCAAACCTCCTGGCTGCCAGTAGCAGCCGGCAAACATCTGGGCAAGCAAACTGCTCACCCAGCAAGAAGACAAGGATTGGCTGTGGGGGGGGGGGGAGGTAAGTGTTTTAAGCCTTCCTCCCCTGCAGCGTGGAGCCCTTTCTCCCTGATAATGAGAAAGGGCTCAAAGTTTCCCAAAATCCTGGGAAATTGGTGTTGGAAATTCTCTTGTGGTGAGAGAATCCCTTTCTCAATATAGCAGAGTGCACAGAGGCATGACACAGCGGATTTAGTTAAGCATGCGTGTTTGCTGAGAGTAAAGTAACTTGGAGCCAATTCATAGTTTCAAATCAATATAAAAGGCATTTATTAAGGAACTCCATTCTAGATAGGAAAATGAGGATTTAGGATCTCTAATCTATCTATCTAAGTGGATGCAGTTGGATTCTGTATCCTCTCTGCACAAATGGTGCAGGGAGAGAACCTTGCCATGTTGCAAGGTAGGCAGCCAGGTAGCAAGAGAGAGAGAGAAGGAGGAAGGAAGTTGAATCCCCTGAGATTAGCAATCTACATTTCAAAGGGATAGCATCAGAGCAGTGGAGAAGGGATGACAAATATCTTGACCCTCTAGCCCTCTGACTTACTAGTCTGTCCTCCACTGTCTGAGGCAAGAGACAGCGCAAAGTCCTTTAACTTTCCAACAATTGGAGTTTCAGAAAGCACAGAGAAACCCCTCTGGGTCTAGTTGTATACATGGAAATATTGTTAGACGTTGAATAAGCACGTGTAGTTGGGATGCAGAGCCTGCCACTGTGATGCTGCATTCCTCCAGTTTGCATTCAGTTATTCATGAAGAGCACTTTAAAAAGGTTAGTACCCTTTTTTAATCTACACAGTATTGGTCCAATGTCAATAAAGTTGCATTATTATTATTTTTTTCTGTTTTTATATTGGTGTCAGAGAAAACACAGAAGAAAAGCCTTTATCTTTACCAAGTAGGAGCCTTCACCTCTGAGGCAAAGAGTTTTCCCTTCACAATTGGCTATAGTGTTTCCTGCAGTACTTCGCATCTGGAGTGAAGCTGTCCTTCAGAAACAGGGGACAAAAAGACAAACAAGAAACCCCTGCATATATTTTGTTGCTTCATATTTATAACTGCACTAGCAAACTAGGTACATTTAAACTGCAGGTAACAACAGAGAGACAAAGCAAGATGATTGTAATAGAGTTGATTTTGGAAAGGAAGAGGTTCGTGGATGGTGGGGGGGGCACCCTTATGTCTCACAACACATATTGAATAATGGAATGCTAATGATAAACTGCTGGTGTCCGATCTAAAATAGTTGTCTCTGCTTCCTCCAAAGATTTTATGTTGCAGAGTTAACATTTTAGCTCACAGAATGAAAAACTAACACAACAGATGAAGACAAATGAATTGATTAAAGTCACAGCTGCCTCCAGTAGGTAAGAAAACAGACACACATGAACATTCACAGTTTCACAAGATACTTCTCAAAAGCTTCTGTGACTGCTACATTTATTTTAATATCACTTCTTTAAAATATGCAAAATGAACAATTGTGAATAATAGTACTGAGGATTTAACATTTTAAATTTTTGTTTCAAAACTTCAAATTTTGACATTTAAACTGATATTGCAGTTTAAGACATTAATTCATGAATGGTAAAATTTCAACAACGCATTACATAAATCACAAACTAAGAGCTTATAGAGCTTTTATATGAAAGATTTGAGAACTGAAATGCCCCTTTCAGTGGTCATTTCAAGAATAGTGTCAGCAGTTTCATTCACAATCAGTTGATGCTGAAATCATAATCAAATTTAAACTTTTGATTCTGGAAATTGTTTCAGCCCTACTCATGAATTAAAACATTGGCAAGAACAGAACCATACATGTAAACTTATTAACATTTGACTACCTTTAGCTAAGTGAATGCACCACTGAGAGACCTTAAAGGCCAAGTTGAAGACAGATCATCTTGGAAAGAATCTATGTGGTTGCTAAGAGTCGATGCCGACTTGATGGCAATTACTCAATCAGCTAAGTGAAACAAATATACCAGATGTTTTTTGGTCTATGAATGTATGAAAACCACTCAGGAGGCATGCAAGAAATAGTCATAGTCTTCGTTTCCCATAACAAATATTCACATCTGCATATAAATCTACAGAATATAATCACAAAATCAGAGCCAGTTACCATGGATCTCTCTGTTTTCCATTTTATCTGAATTCTGCACCATTTCCTTTGGTTTCCTTTGATTTCCACCAGCAAAATCCCTGGATTTTTTCTGTCACCATTTTTTTAAACATATTTTAATATTTTGTAAAATATTTTCTGTTTCCTATCAAAATTGTTTATTTGATAATGCATTGCAGATAATATAATTACATACTTGTGTTTAGACAAATACAGAATGCATAGAATCTATAGATATCGCCATATCATAAAACCTGAACTACAGTAAAGTGGGATGGCTTTGATTCATGAGTTCTGTTGCAAATTTTGGCAAGATGAGAATTTGATAACATCTCTAAATATGGAGTCACAAAAAGAGAGATCAATAGTAGTGAAGTTGTACACGATGTCGTGAAATTAAGCTTATTTGGCTAAAGGGGAAAGGATAAGCAATATTGAGCCATTGAAGTGAGTGAAGTTTGGTGATTCGGTGAAGTCTGATTATCACTAACCCAACACAATGAACAATAGCAGTCTGGCCAACAACTGAGTGAAAACTATGATGAGTTATATTTTTATATGAAGTCTGGCTAATCCAGAGTCTTTATCCTGCCTGTCAATTGCAGAGGCTGATCTTATCCACTTATATTCCCTTATGTTCCTGAAAAGGGCTCTGAGATCACACATATTTGTGGATCCTTAAGCTATGTGTGATTCACACATAGGTTGATGTCGTAAACCTGTCAGGCTAATCTCGAGCTATATATCAGCAGATGGAGCATGAAGTAGGCAAAGGGTCAAAAGGATAATGTCAGAGCCAAGCAGTAAGCAATTGCCAAACCAAAGCCAGTCTGAGTCATTACAATATCCAGTTGGTCAAACCAAGTCCAAGTCGATTTCCACAGACTCCAAATGGTCCAGGGTCAAAGCACAGTCAAAACAAGCAGGAATACAGCTGGGTAGCTCACCAAAGCACGACGCTGCTACCAGCAATGCGGCTGAGGTGAAGCCATCTTAAATTGGCTGAAGCCATGTGTTTTCAATCATGTGTCCCTGACTCAGCTGCTCTTCTTGTTAGTCAAGCCGTTCTGCATGTGCATCTCTTCATTTCCTCCTGTCTTTTCGACTGACACCTCTCTGCAGCTGAGATCGGCTGTGCCTCCTCCACAGAAGCTGTAGTATTAGGATCTGTTTCTTTTTCAATGTCCCATGTGTCAGTCCCGCTCGCCTCTGCAAATTCTTGCCTTTGAGGTTGCTGCACTCTCTCCTCTGCTGTCACACTGCCTGTCTCCTCCTCATCCTCGGAGTCCGATAGCATGTCCATGACACTTGAACCTTAAGCTAGGGCTCATCTTCAAGCCATGAGGCTCCCAGTTCATCCTCCGGAGTCCTGATAAAATAGTTTCCTATGCAGCACCTTGTCATTCTAGATACAAGAAGGTCATTCTCACGATCAGCCCTACCTGAGGATGGCAGTGCTAGCTTGGTAGGACTGGTCGTGAGAACCACCAGGATTGCTCCCAATCCCAGCGCTCTGCCCCCAGGTAGACCGAGTTGGAAACCCAGGCTAAAAGTGAGGTAGGAGGACACCTGGGCATGTCCTACCTCTCTACTTGATTGTGTGGGTGAGGAGGCTGCCGAGGGTTCCTTTCAAGCTGCCAGCAGGCATATGTACCATAGAGCCTATGGGACAGAAGATATCCCTGTGTACTGTGCTACTCACACAGTGCATTGTGGGATATATGGCAGCCCAGCTGCCTTTCCTCCACCTCCCGTTTGCTGTGCTGGTCAACACTGTGCTGCTCATCTGGGTGCACAAGCAGTGGAGTCCTCTGAGAGGTTGGATCATGTTGGGAGAAGGCAAGTAGGCTCCTGCCTCCCCCCCCACCCACCCCACCCAGCCCTTTCCAGACACAGCCCTATTGGTTATGTGAACAGCCTTAATGTCAAACTGTCCATAGATTTTTCTAACTTGATAGCTCCTGTTCTTTCACTCTTAAGAGCTTCTTCATATTCAAATATTATATAAGATTTAATACTCACCATTATGTTTCTAAAGCTTTTCTTCCCTAGTCATGTTAACAATGGTCCAGGCAGCAACCTTCTTGTGCTGTTCTCCCACTGTGTAACCTGTACTGTTTTTGCCCCATAGAAATTGCCACGTTGTCCAATGTGGCCTCACCTGACAATCAGCATAATTCCTTTATATATGTTTTGCATACATTCACTCTTTTCATGTGCTAGAAATGCACAGAACTGCAGCTCATCCCTGAACATATTATAGATTATTCTAGCTCAGCAGCCCTCCCTTGAGAAGGCCGATCTGTCCGCTGTCACCCATGCCTTGTCAAATTATTGCAATGCACTTTACATAAGACTGCCTTTGAAAAGCATTTGGAAGCTGCATCCAAGGGCAGCCCATTGTGCTGTCTGCAGTGAAGTGCCAAATGCCGCCTTGCCTCCTGCCCCTGCTAGGGGCCCTTCTCCTTTCAAAACTGGTTCTTGTAAGCTTGAAAGTGGTGCAGGGGCAGAGAAGATGGAAGGTTGCCAGAAGCCTTGTGTCATTCTACTTCCAAGTTTTGGAAATACAGGTGAAACTCGGAAAATTAGAATATCGTGCAAAAGTCCATTAATTTCAGTAATGCAAATTAAAAGGTGATACTGATATGAGACAGACGCATTACATGCAAAGTGAGATAAGTCAAGCCTTAATTGGTTATAATTGTGATGATCATGGCGTACAGCTCATGGAAACCCCAAATCCACAATCCCAGAAAATTAGAATATTACATGGAACCAAGGTGATAAGGATTGTAGAATAGAACAATATCAGACCTCCGAAAAGTATACAGTGTACTGTGCTTGATTGGCCAGCAAACTCGCCTGACCTGACCCATAGAGAATCTATGGGGCATTGCCAAGAGAAGGATGAGAGACATGAGACCAAACAATGCAGAAGAGCTGAAGGCCACTAATGAAGCATCCTGGTCTTCCATAACACCTCATCAGTGCCACAGGCTGATAGCATCCATGCCATGCCGCATTGAGACAGTAATTGCTGCAAAAGGGGCCCAAACCAAGTACTGAATACATATGCATGCTTATACTTTTCAGAGGTCCGATATTGTTCTATTCTACAATCCTTGTCTTCTTGGTTCCATGTAATATTCTAATTTTCTGGGATTGTGGATTTGTAGTTTTCATGAGCTGTACGCCATGATCATCACAATTATAACAAATTAAGGCTTGACTTATCTCGCTTTGCATGTAATGCGTCTGTCTCATATATCAGTTTCACCTTTTAATTTGCATTACTGAAATTAATGGACTTTTGCACGATATTCTAATTTTCCGAGTTTCACCTGTAGTGGGTGTATAACAATTTGTATACACTATGGATGAGTTATTTTACAATGGCAGTGTAATTCTGCCTTGTAGGATTTCCTTTGCTCTAACTTTCTATATATAAAAGTAAAGGTAAAGTGTGCCATCAAGTCAATTTTGACTCCTGGCATCCACAGAGCCCTGTAGTTTTCTTTGGCAAAATACAGGAGGGGTTTACCCTTGCCTCCTCCTGTGCAGTATGAGCTGATGCCTTTCAGCATCTTCCTATATCGCTGCTGCCCGATATAGGTGTTTCCCATAATCTGGGAAACATACCAGCAGGGATTCAAACCGACAACCTTCTGCTTGTTTGTCAAGCATTTCCCCACTGTGCCATTATGTGGCATGATCACAATCATAACAAGATTTAAATAATAAATCTTTACTTCAAAGTTTATCTTTCTTAACACAATCAAACAACATAATTTTTTTTTAAAGTTGCATAGACTTGCTCACACTCATGTGTCCCAAAATGAGGGTTTTTCATAGTTGTTGCATTGTTTGCTTTAGAGTTCTTTCTTTTCCCACTTAGATCCAACCAAAATCTTGAATCTCACAGTTCCATATCTTGATCTTTCTTGGCTTGTGTTGAGACACAGTCTGATGTTGCTCCTCCTTCTTCTTGCAGTCTGAAATTAATAAGTAAAGGCTTATCAAACCAGCTAGTCTAACAGGAGCTCTCTAGCAGGCCTCTGGATCCTCTGAGGATTGCACCTTTAAAAAAAAAACCTATATATGGTAGTCCCTCCCTGCTCAACCTGCAGACCCCCTCTGGAGAAGCCTATATCATATAATGGGTTGACCCTTAAAGAGTAGGGGTTACATGCTGAGAAAAGGGCAGCCTTCTTTCTTCACCTTTCTTCTTCAAACTTGCAAAGTACAGATGGATCCCAAAGAGCTGGCAGCAGTGGAGGCTTCCTGCCATCCTGCTGGCACCCTGGTCATCCACTGCCTGAGGTGACCACCACACCTTAATTCATGAAAGGGCCATGCTTGGCTCTGTTAAAAGCAAAACAGTGCAGCTGGATGCTTTCAGGGGGCTCTTGGGTAGAACATGTTACTCTTTGAGCTTCATTGGCTCCCAGTTTGGTTCCAGGTGCAATTCAAGATGCTGGCTGTTACCTTAAAGCCCTAAACAGTTTGGGCCTAGATATCTTAAAGGTTGCTTGCTCACGTGTGATTTTATCCACCAAATAAGATCATCTTCTTTGGCTCAGCTGTTGTGAACAGGGCCTTCTCCATGGCAACCCCCAGGGTCTCAAAGTCCCT
This sequence comes from Hemicordylus capensis, assembly GCF_027244095.1. Classification (NCBI taxonomy): domain Eukaryota; kingdom Metazoa; phylum Chordata; class Lepidosauria; order Squamata; family Cordylidae; genus Hemicordylus; species Hemicordylus capensis. Next base: position 295,829,702 of record NC_069660.1, on the reverse strand, counting down.
TCTGCAGGAGAGCCATACTGCCCCTGGCTAGGGCTGTGGGTCATGTTGGTTCCAACTTGCATTTTGGACCAAACATGCTTTCTGTTGGTTGTTGCTGGGGAGAGTTCTGACATGAAGCAGACAGTCTCCAACAGTCAGAACTCTTGGGTGGCTCCAAGAATACTGTCATAATTGCCCTCACCTCCTCCTTCTTTATGTTTCACTGGGTGGGGACGGGACAGGCTGTATGTTGCTTGATCTTTGCTCTGGAGGAGGGACACACGTGCACACATACACACATACACCCCTACCTTTCGAGGTTTGTGTTTAAAAGGGACTTTTTTGTGTTATCTTTTCTTCTAGATTCTTGAGTGGTGTGCGTGTTTTTAGAATTGGTATTTCCGCCCCCTGAGAAATCTTTGATTGCTTTGATATGCTAACCAGTAAAGACCAAATGACTGGTTGATTTGAATTTTTACTGCTCCTTCTATTTTTAAACATTTTGATTCATTTTAGAGTGCATATGAGTGTTTTAATGTTGCAAACTGTCTTAAGTACAGTTTCTGACTAATATATTTAAATAACAACAAGCCTAGGCTTAGCAGAAGCTAATAAGAATGGTTGATAGTATACAGTTGCCACTAAGGAGCAGCAACCGAAGGTGAGAGGCGTTGTATACTCTTTATTAGTTAAAATCACTTGACAGCTGTGGAGACACTAGGAGGCTAGATCAGCACAATGCAAGTACAGCCTAATTGGTTGGCTATTCATTTTATATCTCTGGATTCATATCTCTATGAAGTTATCTGGTCATATTCTTCAATTTAACTTCACTGGCATTGTACTATGTGTAAATACGTACAGTCTTTAGTGGTGTATCTGAAGTTCTTTCCTCCCTCCCAGTTTCATGGCACACACACATGGCCCAGGTCTTGAGATGAGTTCAGATTATCACTCATGCTATTTGAAAAAATGCATTTTTCAGAATTAATTATTTGTGCTCAGATGATTACCCTGTTTGTGTGGCATTGTGTGGCATTGTGTGGAAAATAGAAAAGACTATCAATCATGATAGGTGTAATTAAAGCCTTTTCATAGCACCTAGAGGGATCCATTTTTAATCCATTTTTCAATGTACTAAAATAGACTTGTAAACCTGCTGCATTGCAGTTTTTTGTGGCTTTGCATTTATCAATATAAAATGACTTGGCCTAAAAAATAAAAAAGGAAACAGAAGGATACCAACTCTAAAATGCAAGAAGGCAAATGTCAGTCTTTCTTCTGAAAGGATATTATCACCTTCATTTAACCTGGGTCATGACTCCAATGTTTTTTACAATATTGAGAGGTGTGGTGTGAAGAACTGCAGGATCTTTGGATTATAAGATGCTCAATAGAATTTCTGCAGGGGTGTGTGTTGGGGGTTTAAGGGTTAAAGTTGATAGGATGGGAGTGACTTGAAGGAGAAAGAGGGAGTTACAGGATAGGGTGAAGGAGACCTAGCAGGCATGAAAGCCTATTATTAGTTTGATGATAAGAAAGCAGTCTGTGTTTGAGAAACTCCCATAATCTTGGTCATTGCTAACAACAAAGGGGAAGGACTTAACATGAGTAGCTAACATGGCTGTGAAAAAAGGGTGTGTGTAAATAAAGCCTTCTTGGACTGAGACTCTAGAGCAGTTTGGATGAATGGGAGATGTCAGACCTGGGAATCAGAGGATCTGGGTGTCAGACACTAAGTCCTCCCCCACCCACTATACCATGACCACTGGGTGAATTTGGGAACTACAGGTTGAACAGTTACCAAGAATCTATCTGGTTCTGAACTAACCCCATGCCACTGTTTGCTATAAAGCTTCCAGATTTACTGTACTCCCTTAATCTGGGGAATATATCATTGAAGGAGGCAACTAGGCTATCATCCTGCATACACTGACTGATGGTTCACTGGAAGCCCACATGGGAAAGAGGACTGCTTTGTATTTTAAGGCCGAGCATAGTTAGCAGGCTGTTGTACTCTTCTGCAACTTGCAGCAGTTTCCTTCACGGAGAATGTGGATATTGTGTGTACAAGGGTAGATAATGCTAAGCATTCACTTAAACTGTGTGGAAAGGCGAGTTATTTATGCACGATCACACTCTGCCTTAAAATGAGGCAGATCACACTCTGCATTAGTTAAGATGCTTTAGCTACCACATCCACCTGGAATGACTACTTTACAAATTTTGTACTTACAGTTATAGATTCTCCACTTGATCCGTAATCATGCACATAAAAGATAGGTAAAGCCACCCTCTTGCCACTCCTTAACCACCTGATTGTGAGCACAGCACGATACTTAAAGGGTGTTGTCATGCTGTCAAAAATGAATCTGTGTTAACTGTGCATTGCTGGACTAGCAATGTCAACCCAAAGGCAAAATGAGAAGGAGAAGTTTTTATTAGCAGTTGTGGGACATATGATTTCCCCTCCTCCCTTATCCCTATACTAGCTAGTCCTTGCATTCCCCCCCCCCCCACACCCACCCTGGTCTCTGATTATGTCCTAGTCAGCCAAACTCCTCTTGCCCTCATTCTTTCATTCTGGTAATGGGGTTTTCTCCTGTTCTAAAACCTGATATATTGCACTCATTTCCATACTGTCAGTATGGTAAAGAATGCCACCATTTTGTATGCAGAGAGCTTTGCACAGAGTTATTGTTAGTAGCTGGCATGAAGGGAATGTGAAGGGTAGGTTAGCTCACAGAGAATGGGTATTTTTGATTTTTGGAACCTGTTTTCACTTTTGAGAAATGTTTTGCCCAGCCCTAATTGCATTACATGCCCTTTACAACTCTCGTAATAAATTACAGTTGATCATTATTCACCAAATCCAATTTGCAGTGATAAATCATTACAACGGTTATGCAGAGGGCACACATGACTTAATCAATCTATATTTTAAAGAAAGGGAATGTGATTTTTATAGACAATAATTTAAATAGGGGTTCCTGTGTTAGCTTATAAATTAATCAGGCCAAAGCCTAGCTTACTCTCTGAAGATGGAGTAGTAAGTTATAGTGCATAAATTCAATGCTTTATACTGAAACTTCAGTAAACTAAGAGGAAATTCATGTTACACAAATAGTTTAGGTGCCTCTGCCTCTTTTGGAATCCTGAAGAAGGCAATAGACTTCTTCCCACCAGTGGCCAGACATGTAAAAAGTTATGTAGTCTTGCAGGAGGGACTGATTTACCCCTTAGTACCAATTATGGGTATAGAGCAGTAAACACAAACTTGGGAGACAGTTCATACTTTTAAACAAAGAAACTTATGCATCAAGATGCTTCATGATAATATATCCAGTGGCAAACCCAGGCAAACTGGGCACCCAGACTGCCCCTGCCGCGAGATTGGAACGCCTCACAATTTTCAGAGGCCGCTAAGTGGATGGTCGGGCTCAGCGGCCTTTCTCACTCCACCCACCAATGCCATGGGTGGAGGGGGGAGGCCTGCTTACCTCATCCACCACCTCCCGGCTGTGCACATGGGCGGCTATAATATTGGGAGGAGCGCTCACGGTGGTGCTGGTGCGCTCTTCTGGCCCTTCAAGGCCGCCCCAGGCCTTGGAGGCCATGGGCCTCCCCAAGGTCCAGGGGTTAGAGCACCTCTGAATATATCACTGCAGCTCCTTGAGTTTCCCAGAAGATTTCCTTACTGGCCAAGCACAGGAGATCTTGTTGTATACACCTATAGTAGCATCTCCACAACATCATGCAAACACACAGTTCTATTAGCCTTCCCCCTGAGGGAAATCACTATCTTTGAGATTCCTCTTGCCTCAGCAACAGTGATTAATCACATAAATTACCAGATTTTATTAATTTAAATACTTATACCCTGCTCAAGGTGGCTTGCAACATGATTTGAAAACCAGAATGGCAATTAAAAGTATAATGGTATAAAGCTAGAGATGGCAGATAAAATAATCACCTCTTGGAAAACGGTTAGAAGCTTCAAAGAAACAGGCCAAATGCCTGTTGGAAGAGAAAGGACTTCACAAGACCAAGAACAATTTCAAAATAAGGTCGTGGACATGCAGGTGGGCGGAGGGCTGGTCGGGAGGCAGGCAGGAGCAACTGCCATTTAAAGGCTGCCTACACATTAGTGACTGCCACCTAAGGCTCTGCCATGCCACTCGCTGTGGCACATAATTAGAGCCGCAGTGAGAAGTGGAGCAGGGAGACAGAGGAAGTCCTCTGGCATCCCTCAGGAGCATGGTGCCGCTCATCTCTGGGTCGCACACATGACCCAAAACCTATGGTTAAGGGCATTCTCATACCCTTTAATCTAGGTTAAAGCCTGAGGTAAATTCCTGGGCTTTGGGCTGAGGCAGCACCAGGACTGGGTAAATGCCTGGGCTTGGGGCTTTCAAATGGGGTTGTGCGGCCCCGTTTGGGAGGGAGACCACGTACCCCATATCTGACGTCAGATGCAGGGGTGTGGCTAGCTGGGTCCCTCAGAAATCGGGGGTGGGGCCAGGGTGCTGTGGCAGTGGCCACACACAGGTTGCCGCCAGCCTCCCTACGTTGTTGTCATGGACACCATATCCTGAAGTTATAGAAACCATCTCCTTTATGTGACTGTTTTCAGGCAGCATAATCATAGCACATTCCATAATCATATGATTCTATCCATCAGCACATTCCATCATACAACTAAAGTGAAATACATTGGCATTGGACATAGGCAACGTGTGGCTCTCCAGATGTTGTTGAACTACAGCACCCATTATTCCCAGCAGTAATAAACTGTAGCTGAGGGTGATTGGAATTATAGTTCAGCAAAACCTTTCTATATCTTTATATGCTAATTTCCTTTATTTTCCAGGTCTGTTTAACCTTGTGTGTAGTTCCTTATATTTTGTTCAGCTTTGCTTAAGTTACATAGATAATTTTATGTTAATCTAAGGTTATTTTTCTACTTCTAATGGCCAGGTGCAATATTTTAAAAATGTCTTCCACTTTTGACTCTGAACCTTTCCAGATGAAAGTGAGCTTTGGCGGATATATTTTTGGCAGAATAGAAAAGAGAGCTGACTGAGCATTCACTGTAATCTGGCTGAGAGAGAGCATCTGTCCTGAATAGGTCAAGTCCTATTTGGGGCTTCTAGGGGAAATGATAATCGGAAATCACATTCTGGAGGGCTGGATTTTAATTTCCCTGAATAATTATGCTCCCAATGAAATGAAAGGAGACTAGAATCTTGAAAGCATTTGTTCATACATTACTCTATATCTTAAGATAAAAGTAAGACTTCTTTAACTATAATACCGAACATTAAGACATGAGGAAGAAAAGCAAGGACAGCTGAAATTTAGCTGCTCTTTTTTTTTTAAACTAAGTCATGCACAAATTCTCTTATTAGGTATCTCCACTAGAGAATAAAGCACCAAAATTTATAGATTTTAGAATGCTTTTCTATGCTTCTTTTCCCCATGAATATTATTATTTTAGATGACTTTCTAAGAGGCTATTCTCAAAATCAGAACAATGAGAGTTGAAGTGGAGATCTAGGACCCTGAATCTGCATGCACTTCCGCAGTGTGTGTTGTGATAACTTGGGGTTTTGCCAGGAATCCAGATCTGCCATGGCAGTGAACCTGGATTGAGCCTGGATCAGTAATCTAGGATCTGATCTGAGCTGGCTGATCCAGATCCCCACTTCATCTCGCATCATTCTGATCATGAGAACAGGCCCTGTATTGCAGTTAGATCCAGTCTGGTGTAGTGTACAAGGAGATCTGGATAGCACTGCAGCAGTCACAACAGGAGGCCCAGCCTTATGGGGCTAGGAGCTTTTTGTAGGAGTCAGGGAAGGGCCCCCTTTCCTGGAGGTATGAGAGTCCCTGGGGCCAGTGTGGGCCCCCCTGGCCTTTGCACGGGTGCTAAAGGGGTGCGGGCCCCCACAAATTGAACAGTCATGGTGAAAATGACCTGAGGGCAGCATGCTCTTGAAGACTCAAACTCCTAGCACAGCTGGCAGAATTGGCCCCTGGGCCCAGCTGCCTGTCCCCTAGCTGGTGCTGCTATGGATTTCAATACCAAGTGACCACTGTCAGAGTACTCCCCAGCCACCAGTCAGTTTGGGGTCTTAGACCTTATACTCTTGATGATGAGTAGGAATAAAAAGAAAAGAATATTTAGGAAAAAATGGCTCTCCATCCACAAAGGGCTCACAGTCTAGAAAGAAGCACAAGGTAAACACTAGCAACAACCACAAGAGAGATACTGTGCTGGGGTTGAATGGGAACAGTTGCTCTCCCCTGCTTAAAATAAAGAGAATTGCCAATTTGAAAGGTTTCTCTTTGTGGAGTTACCAGGGTTATAACAAGTATGAGCAGGCATACAGGAACATGGCTTTCTTTCTTTCTTTCTTTCTTTCTTTCTTTCTTTCTTTCTTTCTTTCTTTCTTTCTTTCCTTACTTACTTACTTACTTACTTACTTAAAGATTTAATATTTCACGCAATCCACAGACTCAGGGCGGTGTATATGGTGTAGAACAGCAGCCAAGGTTTTTTCTTTTCTGTTTTTTTAAAAACAACATTTACATTAAAGGGCAAACACCTGGCAGAAAAGAAATGTCTTCCATAAAGATTTAAAGGCTGAAAGGGAGGAGGCAGACCAAATCTGGGTGGGGGAGGAGAGAGTTCCAGAGTAGGGGAGCAGCAACAGAGAAAGCCCTTCCATGGGACCTAGTACTATGGACTTCTCTAAGAAGGGCAACCTGAGAACATGTCACAGGAAGGGACAGGACTGGCTAGGATAGGCAGTCCTGAAGATAAACAGGTGCTAAGCCCTGAAGGGTTTTAAAGGTGAGAACCAGCACTTTGAAGTAGACCTGGAAGCAAATAGGTAACCAGTGCAGCAACCTCAAGAGAGGTGTCACACTATCTTATCTTCTAGTGCCCATAAGCTGGTGGACCGCTGCATTCTGGACCAACTAAAGCTTCCCAGTCGACTTCAAAGGCAACCCCAGGTAGAGCACATTACAGTAATCCAAATTAATCACCATAAACTACTCATCCATTATTATTCATTCTACTCATCCATTATTAGAGTATTTTTCACAGATCAGGATGGAAAGCAGGCAAATGACTCGCATAATTTTCATTAAAGGACTAGATTTGGCTTGCATAGCTTGTGACCCTGCTAAGCAAAAGGTTAGACCATCAAACATATATTGTAACCTGCCAGGCACTTGGCAATACCCTTGTTTTTGTAGATTTAGGTAGGCAACAAATCTAGGGAACTGATCAATACCATGCTAGTTCAGAATACAGCAGCACTATGGCTAACCGGGACATCCTGGGGTGGTCACATTTCTGCGAAGCTTTTTGTTTTCTGTAACTAACCCTAAATACATGAAACTGAAATAAATGCATGTTCTTCCCCTCTTTGCTCTCTATTTAGACTTCATTATTACATTATCAATGAACAGAATTACATTATTAATTTATTTTAGTTTGAAAAATGCATGCCTCCCTCTGTTGTCTCCTTTTTGCTCAGTTATAAACTGGCGCACCCTTCAGGCTGGGAGTTGTCTCTTACGCTCTGAAAAACACCATGCACAATGATGGCTCTATATATTTCAGCTGTGTTAAAAGAACTTCATTGGCTCAAACACAAAGGAACTGGTTCTGATCTTTAAAATCAAACAGTACTGGAACTTGGTAGCTACTTTCATATGAACATATCCTAAGATAGGCTTCAGAGATCCTGCTTTAGGTACTTCCACCTTCTGAGATGGGGGGGGGGTAGTTGGAGAGGGTTTTTTTTTTCCCCCAGTGATGGCAATAGTTATAAAACACTCTCCCCAGGAAAGTCTTGCAGGCACCAACAATTTTATTTTTTAGATTTTTTATTTATATTTTCACATGTATATCTAGCTTTTATCCTCACAACATCTCTGTGAAGAAGGCTACGCTGAGAGATAAGTGGCTGATCCAGTGTCATCCAGTGAGTTTCATGGCTGAGTGGGGACTTGAACTCAAGTCTCCCTCGTCCTAGTACAATGCCCTAAGCACTATACTATGCTGGCTGTTTTGATAGGGTTACAGGACCGTTTTCTTCTTCATTACTTTCTGTGGGTGTTTGGTTCCTGCTGATTGTATTGATCTGTTGTTAATGATCTTATTTGACTGACTTATTATTGTTGCTGCTACTGTTTAAGTTGCTGTGTTTAGGAAAAAAACTGTGGTTATTTGTTTTAATTTAAAATAATATAATGCAATGAAAGATAAGCACTTGGAAACAAGAAACCACAACATGTGTGTATGATACATTCATAGTTCCAACAAATAAAAGCATAAAAATGAGGTTATTCATTTATGAAGAAAGTTTCATTGTAAGCGCAGGATATTTTAACAGAAAAGCTGTATGTATGTATGTATGTATTTGCTTACTATTTAAACTATTTATACCTCATCCCTCCAGCACACTATTGCTTGGGGTGGCTCACAATACAAATAAAATAGATACAATATAAAACAGTAACAAGTTGTTCTAGTAAGAACTAATGAGCCTACTTTCCTTTCACTATCTCTACAACTGGACTAAATTTGGTTCAGATCAATGTCCACAAGTTAGATCTCTTGCACCTCAAATGTTCATGCATCCACCATCTTGGATTGGGGTGGATTACATCATTACAAACTATACCATTGAAGTGTCCCTGTGTGTCACTCTCTACAACTGTACCAAGTTTGGTTCAAATCAGTTAGATAGTCCTCAAGTTAGTGCGTTTGGACCTCAAAAGTTCACATGTCCAGCATCTTGGATCGGGTGGATGATATCATCAAAAACTACACCATTGGGGCATCCCTATGTGTCCATACAGCTGTAGCAAATTTGGTTCAAATCGGTTAAGTGGTTCACAAGTTAGCTCACTTGCTCCTCAAATGTTTATGGTTCTGCCATCTTGAATCAGGGTAGATGACATCATCACAAAGTATAGCACTGAGGTGTCCCTGTGTGTCAATCACTACAACTGTACCTAATTTGGTTCAAATCAGTTAGACAGTCCACAAGTTAATCCACTTGTGCCTCAAACATTCACACATCTGCCATCTTGAATTGGGATAGATGACATAATCACCAACTACACCATTGAGGTGTCCCTATGTGTCCCTACAGCTGCAGCAAATTTGGCTCATATTGGTTAAGCAGTTCACAAGTTAGCCCACTTGCACCTCAATTGTTTACAGGTCTGCCATCTTGAATCGGTGCGGATGACATCATCACAAACTATGCCATTGAGGTGTACATGTGTGTCACTCACTGCAACTGTACTCCGTTTGGTCCAAATGGGTTAGACAGTCCACACATTAGCCGGCTTGCACCTCAAACGTTCACGCAACAACAATCTTGGATTCGGGTGGATGACATCATCACACGGACGGACACACACACACACAGAATACTGGGTGATCTCATAAGCCTACTAGAAAGTAGGCTAAAAATCAATAAAATTACAGATTTTTAAATACAGGAAATTGAGCTCAGACAGCCTAAACAACTGCTTGGTGCCAGGAAATTGCTATTCTATCAGTTCCACAGCACCACTTCCTGCCTCTCTCCACACACCCCAAACTCTGCTATGGTAGTGTGCCTGTCAGACTCTGAGTAAGACAAGATACCTAGCCTATCCATTTAATAATCACACCAAAGGGGGAACCAAGGGCTCTTGAAAAGGTTCCTACTGACTATGCAAATTTAGTCTGCTTTTCAGATTGTTCAGAGTCCTTAAATTTAGCTGTATGCAGTAGCCAGTTTCCCCTTGTGCGTTCCCTCCCCCACCCCCTCAGCAGGGCTGCAGAACCCTGACAGATGCAGCTTTTCCCGTCACTGCATTCCCATGCTGGGAAAAGTGGCATCAATTTCTGTCAGCCAACTGTAAAAGGGACAGAGCCTGCACGTGAAGCAAGTCTCTTCTTCTTCTTATCTTCTTTCCATTCCATTGAGTTCAAACTATATTACTGTACAATACTCCTGTGCTCTATCTTTGAGTAGTTTTCTCTTCCTTCCGCAATCTTGCTACTTTAGAAAAAAAAAGTTCACCTTGTCCTGTGTTCCTGTTGTAAATTTAAACACACTGTCCTGTAACTGCCTTGGCTTGCTCTCTGATAGAATTCTAGTGTCTGTTCTAAAGTAAATTTCATGTCTCAGGTTTTGACTGTTAGGCATAAAACTAGCCCTTATTCAGAGTTTTATATGAATCTGCATGTCTTGAGCTACTTGTGTTCATTTCAACATTCCGGGTGGCCTGGAAGTTTGTAAGTATGTATGTATGTATTTGATTGATTGATTGATTGATTGATTGGGATGCATACTCCACCTTCCCTAGACATTACAACCAAGAAAACTTACATAACAATATAAAAACAAAATAACCAAAAGTAGAGACAATTTCAGTTCCCCATTTTGTGACACATATTTTCAAATAGTGTGTACCAAATTTCAATGCTATAATTCACTGGGAAGGACCCTTATAGTTTCAGTACATCTGTGAATAAGTGACATACTGAAAGGGTGCCTGTAGGGGCATCTTCCACAGATATCCCAATGTACTCCAGGCTCATTCCTTTATTGCACAAGGGAAGGGAATTCTTCCAAACAGCCTCTCTACATGCATTCTTAATACATATTTAAGCAAGTATTGGGAGCACATATAAAGAAGCTGTTCAAATGCACAGCCCCCACCCCTACATGATAAGGGACGTTCTGCTAGGACACTGGGACATCTGTGGAGGATGCCCTGTTGGGTGCGCTCTTGTGCATCCCCTTCCTAATCATGTGGGCAGGGACAGTATCATCCAAACTGATTCTCTGTCATTATGTCAATTATAATAGTAATTAGAAAGGTTTACAACCTCGAAACAGCAAATCAGATAATTGATATTTGAAAGGAGTTTGGTATTTATACTACTTGGAAGTATGTGGGAAATGGGGACAGGGGAAAACAATGTTTATTAATGACTGAAGCAATGTCTGAAAGGAACATATGAGGGAGGAGTTTCTATATTTTGTAAAAACTTCAAAGACATTTCAATTAACAATAATTCCTCCTACTGATTTTCCTTTGTTACTTCTCTTTTAACAGCGGAGGATGCATGTGGAGGGACAATGAGGGGATCCAGTGGCATCATCTCTAGCCCTAATTTTCCTAATGAGTACCACAATAATGCAGACTGCACCTGGACCATTGTGGCTGAGCCTGGAGACACCATTTCACTCATATTCACGGATTTTCAAATGGAAGAGAAATATGATTACTTGGAAATAGAAGGTTCAGAACCACCAACAATATGGTAAGTGAGTTTATCATTGTATGCAAGGTTGTCATGCAAAACTATCTCTGGAGTACTTCCTCTAGGCCAGGCCTGCATAATATAAGGCTGGGGGGCTGGATCTGGCCCACAGGGACTTTTTTTCTTTTTTCTTTTTTTGCTGGCCCACAGGTAGGAATATCCTGCAGCAACAGCACTCCCAAAAGGCAGAAGGCCACTCTTTAGGTCAGGTCCCTCTTCTCCAAGGTAGCCATCCTCTGCCCTCTGTGAAACTGCCTTACAGCAGCATCCTTTGCGTGTTTTCTCGGAAACAGGCTTACTTCTAAGCAAGCATGCCTAGGTTTGCAACCTGAAAGCAACACCAATTAAAGGAGAGGCGAGGACTTGAAGTTTGCTTTGTGTTGGCATGCACTCCAGATGCCCTAATGACCGAGCAGAGATAGGGACTATTTCCTGACCACTAAACCTAATTAAAATTGTAGGTCCCTTGATAAGAGGGAAAGGTTCACAAGTAATTAATAATTCTTTCATTAATATTTTCAATAATTAATTGTAATGTAATAATACACTGGAAATTGAACTCAGCCCCCAAACACCTCATCGTGGTTAGCCCATTGGGGCATTTGAGTTGTGCACCCCTGCTCTAAGCCTATTAAAATTCTTTGTATTCCCCTTGAAAATCCTACTGGTGTTTCAGTTGGGCTGGATCTCTCTGTTTTGCCTTGATTGTAACTTCAAGTGAAATGGAAGGCCAACTCAGAATTGTGTGACCCAATCCCAATCTGAGAAATCTGATGAATCTTATAAAAATTCTTTTAACTTCCCTTAAAGTTATTACAGATTGTTAATGTGATCAGGACTCTTCAAACCCAACTTGAATTTCACTTTAGGCAAAATTCAGCAATCACTCTAATTCTATTTCTTGATTATGAGTGCAGGATTTTGTGCAGGCAAGGGGTGGCCACACTAAATAGCCCTTGCTGGTCCTCCTGCAGTTGTCTTGGTTTTTCCTCAGTCAGTTTCCACAGAGAATTTGAGGGTCTAACTACGTGTTGGTTAAATACGATATTAAAAAGGCTTGTTTGCACAGAGATCACCCAGAAGTGACTGATATTTGTTTCACATCTAAGAAGGGATTGGCAAATTTCATTTATTTGATTATCTTGTTCTCTGTGTGTTTATTAATCTTGTACTGGATTCCCTGATAGTTTGTGAGAGGGTTAGGGTGAGGATGGGTCTGGGTAAGAGTCTTCCTCAGTGCATCATCAGGTTTTTTTGGGTTCCACTTTGAAGTGAAATGTAAATACATACATTTGAGAGACCATTCAAAGAAAACATGGATTAAAATGGAATTGTCTCAGTGTTTGACTCAATTTTGTTAGAATATATAGTTAATTCAGTGTATTTCATGATGCTATAGCCAGTCATAAAAACAATATAACTCTACCAATATATCCATACGTTAGCTACAAAAACTGCAAATATTGTTGAAGATCCATATTAGTTTCTGTAGGTGAAACTTCCCTGGCATCTTGTGCTACATGGTGAATTATGGCCATTAATTATGGTTGCTCTTGACAGTGGAGCTAAGCCAGTTTACATTACTAAATTCTTTTCCTATTGTGCTTGTTTGGTTAGGAAAAAAAACTCATATTGCAATCACTTTAGAACAATCTTGCAGATCTCTTTTCAAATGACAGTGCAAAAATCACAGAGGGTGGACTCTTACTAGAAAGACAGAAGCCCATAGCTCAGTTGTAGGGCACATACTATGCATTACAGTACATAGTCCTAGGTTCAGTGCTTGGCATTTCTTGCTTTTAAAAAAGCTCAAGTAGTAGGTCTGGCAAAGATTACTGCCTGAATCTTTGGGGAGCCACTGCCAGCTAAATGAACCAATAGTTTGATATTAGTATGCAGCAGCTTCATATTTCATCACTCAGTAATTGGCAGCTGAATATGTGAAGTCTTTGCACTGAGAAATACTAAGCCAATTCTCACAATTGACAGCTGGGTAGGAGGAGCATACAGCCAGGATCCTATCTATCTATCTATCTATCTTCTGTCTGTCTGTCACATTTGGATACCACCCAAAACGCAAGTCTCTGGGCGGTTTACAACAAAACAATTAAAACAACAGATAAAAAGATTAAAACATTGCAACAATTAAAATTTTAAATGTTAAAACTATTAGAAACACAATTAAAACAATATCTAATTAACACAATTAAAACAATGTCCTAGATTCTTGTGTGCTCCAGAGAACTGGTCATGAGTCAGCAAAATTCGAGGTAGGACAGAAAAGTGATCATGTACTAGCCACAATCAGGGCAGGATGGTGTGAGATGCGCTTTCTCTCCACCTTTGATACAATGCTGGGTAAACAATGGATGGCCACCACTGTCCTGTCCAGATTGTGTAGCCACAATGCACACAGTTACTTCCCTCTCCTCCTACTTCGAGTTTTGCTGATACATGACTGGTTCCCAGGAGTGCACACATGCCTGGGGTCCTGGCTGGATGTTTCTCCTACCCAGCTTTTGGAGATGAGAATGGAACCACTATGTTTTGAGTTGGTGTATCACCACTCTATTTGTGATATTTGACCTGTGATGGCTATTTCACACATAGAAGTCATCACTTGATTTTGCAGTCATCCACATTGAATTCACATAGGTTGAATTCACACAGGTTGTGTTAATTCACCCTGACATATCTCCAAGGTAAATGGGAGTAAAGACCTACAATATACACTCTATTAGATTTCATGTGATAGCTGCAAAATAAATAATATATGGATTTTTTTTTAGCATCCTATATCCCAGATTACTATGCATTGTTTTAGTTTTAATGAGCAGTATATCAAGATTAACTCAGGCTACCACTTAAGCGAGTTAATTATCTGCAATGAAAAGTTGCAGATTTGTCTGTGATTGTTCAAGATGTTAAATTGTCTAGACCTATCAGTAGCTTAATCATTTCAAAATTAGAATTTATTTCTGCCATTAATGGGGTAACAGAAAAAACATAAAGATGATATTAATCAGTCAAATTACTCAATTTTCACTTTATACAGCAACCTGTGTAGTTAAATCTGACACTTCAAAAAAGATGTTGTTTTTGTTTCCTTCTCCTCACCCCCATGCAAGAAGCTTCATCTTTAAATGACTGTACAGAATAAACATATACAGATGGAAATGCTTCTATTACCTAAGTGCAAACTATAAAATAAAGTACAGCATTAAAATGCTAATTTAATAATTGCTAATTTCAAAGAGCAGATTGAAGGAGCATTCTTTCCCGAGCTTGTCATTCATGTTGTAGAATTAGATTGATGTACTTGGTTATGCAAAAGCACCTCTCCATATGCTATGAAAAAATAGATCTACAAAATGTAATTAGCAGAGATTTGTTAATTAGATTTATTATGTTAATACTTTTTATCCCTTTAGAATAGTATTGAGGTTCAGCTTCTAATAACTGTGTTGATTATATCTACATAGACTACTCTATATCAGAGGCTAAACCCAAGATCCTCATGTTATCTTACTTTAGAAGTTCAATGGAACTTATCTTGTAAAATCCTATTAAACCTAGAAGTAAGGTTATAAAGTTTTATCCAGACAATGATGCTTTGAGCTTCTGTCTTGAGGTTCCATTAGCACCTGCATCTTCCAACTTAAAAGAGGGTTATGTGGTGTCATGTCCATCCAAACAAAATAACAAAGGGTTTCATTTTGTAGTGTAATTGAGATAAAAATGAATAACAGAATATTAGCATGAAAGAATGCTTTTTAAAAATGCCCATAATGCTTTTTTTCAAGTGATTACAAACACTTTGGGGAAAGTTATTCCCCACCCCACCCCAGGGATCATTGGGTTCAAGAGTACAATCATAGTTGGGTTTTTTCACTTGGGTGAGCTAAGAAATCCTGTTCTGCAAATATGTACCATGACTGAGTTTGAGCAAGAGAAAAGCCCATGGTGGAAGGCACCAATTGGCTGTGACATCAGCAACACATTCCAGAGCACTTATTGTCACTGGGCAGCATCCAGACTAAGTTGGACATAAGTCTCACCGAAATTAATTGGACTTAATTTCTACTTAATTTCTACATGACTAACATGTATAGTCATACCATAATGTGTAGTTAGTTGGTGATATCATCACATCTTGTGACAGTGTGCCCATATAAGTTACTTATACTGAGAAGCTCAGTGTAAGAGCTTCTGCATCTCTGGCTGTCTTTAAAAATCACTTAAGACACACCTGTTTTCTCAGGCCTTTTGCTAAAACTATTTTAAAATGTTTTTTGTTCAAAACTATTTTTAAAAGTGTATGCTTTTAAAATTGTTTTTATTGAGTTTTATTTATTGTTTTATATTGTGTGTACCTCCTTGAGATCTAGGTGTTAGGTGGGTTATAAATGTAATAAATAACTAATGAGTTATATGAAAATGAACTGGCTTACATCCACTCCAGCACTGTGCTGGTGCAACAGGAGCTGACATCCAGAATGACACTGTACTGTCACATGAGGAGGAGGGCAGTTTATAATGATCTCCCCTTCCATCTAAGCTCATTGTACCTCCCAAAAATATATCTCTAAGGCTGTGTGACCTCAGTGACATATTTTTGGGAGTCACAAGTGGCTTCAGAGGAAAGGAGAGATAATAAAAATTCACCCCTCTCCTCCTCTTGCAACAGTACAACATTAGTGTTGTGGACGTCAGCACCGGCTGCACCAGTACAGTGTTGTTGTGGATGTCATCCACTACTATTTATCCATCTTTGACTTGCTGCCAATGAACTTTTTTGTGTGTTCCTGAGTTTAGTATTATGAGCGGAAGAAAATATCAAGAAAATGTTGTCCAACATGTTGCACAGCCTAACATGGGTGATGCCCCAAGACTGCTCACACTGGCAGTCTTGTGGTTTTCTGCAAGAGCACAAATCCTTAAAGTAGCACACTCATGCCCCAAAAGCACTACTAAGATTGGAAACACATTGCTGATAGTCAAGCAACATGTTTCCAATCTATGTACAGGAATTCCCCAAATGGGTTGTGTTCCAAATGGGTTGTGTTCCAAAACTTCAATTATAAACCAGATGTTCATAACTTGGTTCACATGTCATTCCAAGGACAATGACTTATTTGTATGTGTGGGTTGGCATTTGTAAGTTGGGGACTTCCTTAATTTAATATGTTATGGAGTTTTGTTTGCAAATATGGATGTTTGTAAATTGGACATTTGTAACTTGGAGAGTGCCTGTAGTGCTTCTGGAGTGTGGGCACACTACAAAAACACAAGACCTCCTGTGTTTCACTAGGAGCCTACAATAGCACAGGTGGATCGACATGGCCCAAGTTAAGGCTGCACAACATTTGGACCAATATTTATTCTTTTTAAGGCACATAAAATAACTAGGTGCTGTGCAAAAATAAAATTAGCAAGACCCTGCCTGAGGGCTTACTATTTAAAACTAACATCATTTTGAAAATAAAAATAAAGGAAATTAATACATTTGGGGTAACAATTTGCCTTAAATCTCTAGGACAGACCTTTCTGGTACCACAGATCAGGACTGAAGAATTAGATTGTGACATCATAATGTGCAATATATATACACTAGCTTACATGTACTCTAGAGTACATGTATAATTCATGCCTTAGTGTGTTTCAGACAGTGGCATAGAGAGAACATTGACAGACCCTGTCCAGTCTGCCGTCAGCAGCCCCTGCTGCCCAAGCCACATCCACTGCGTCTGACGTCAGATGCACAGGAGGCATGGTTGCGTTTGCAAATGGGGTCGCACGCCCCATTTGCGAGTAAATAACATCCAGCGCCACATTTGCAGGGTGGGCGGGAGCATCTTTCCCCGGTTGCAAAGGCAGGGAGACATGTTCCCAGCTAGGCTGGGAACCCAAAATTAGCTGGAGCTTCTCAAAAACAGAACCATGTGGCTCTTTGGGCATTAGGCAATATAAATCAGAGAGTTGTCTTAGGAATAAAACATTGCTTTAAAAATACAGACAATTCTAACTGTCATAGAATTTAAGGACAATGAAATGTCCTTAAAATTATGTATTATTAACATACTGTTTAGATGAAAAATAATAGAGAACGGGTAGGTTTGGGCTCAGCAGGGATGTGCACAAAACTGGCCCAGCACTTCTTTTCTGGAGTGCCGAACCAGTTCCGTTGACCGGCATCTGAACCAGTTCAAAGGGGGGGGGTAACTTGAAGAGGCAGGGAAGGTGCTGTCTACCTGCCAGCCTCTGCCCTGCCACTCTTCCCTCACCAGTGCTCTCTCCTAAAGAGCACGCATGTGCATGCCATGTGCATGCCATATGCATGTGCTTCGGCCATTTGTGTGGCGATGCAGAATGGAGCGCAGGGAGGAATGCTGCAGTCCTACATGCCTGTTTTTGAAGAGAGCGCCAGTGGGGGAAGAGTGGTGGGATAGGGGCTGGCAGGTAGGCAGTGCCCTCCCTGCCTCTTAAAGTTACACCCCCCCCCGCCCTCCTGGGAATGCATGGAACCAATTCTGTGCACATCCCTAGGACTCAGTGGAGAAATACGTTCTAAGTCTAGATTCTATTCTGTCTCTCCACCATTTCCCCACCCAGCAGTGAAATGTCACATGAGAATCTGTTGATGGCTAAGTGGACTACCAGTGAAAGGATCATGGATGAGAGGAATTCAGCTTGGAGGATGAAAGATTCCACTTAGCTCTCAAGGATAATAGCCATTGATACATAAGCCATCTGGACATGTTCATATCCATTTTGAATGCTCCCTGATTGGATAAAATGTGTTCCCTTAATCTCAAACTCTGATTAGACTCTATTACATATGAGTCAGGAAAGCATTCGATAGCACCCCCATCTCCAAGAAAAAAAAGATGAAAACTTTTCCTAAGGCCTAGATAAATTAACAATTTATAGAATCTGGATTGTAGCAGGTCTTGTCTTGTCTTCTAATTGAAAGAGACATACAGTCTTAATTGCGTAGCAGCTACCACTACGATAAAGTATGACCTTCAATTATTCTGGAAAGCATCCGTGTTCTTTAGAATGCCACCACAAGGCAGAAACTTGCTTTAGAATTCAGCAGTTGTGAGTTACAATAATAATACCATGGATGGTGTTGGCATATGTTTTACGTGAGTTTTTATGTAATAATGTAGCATTTGTAGAATGCTCTTGAATGCTCAAAAAGCTTCACACACACCACACACTATGTTGTTGTAATCCTAACAATAATTCTACTTATTCTTATTGAAAATGTGGTTTTGAGGCTGACAGATTGTAGTTTTCCTACAGCTGCTCTCATTAAGGGAGGGCACATAGCAGCTCTGGGGACAATTTTAATCTGGACCATGTTGCAGAGGGAGAGGGTTAATCCCATCCCTAGTCACTCTGCAAGCCTGCTCTGGATTTGGGCTTCCTGTAGCTACCATTTAAAAATAAAACAAAACAGAAAGACGAAGTGTTTGATGTCATATCTTGTTGGACCCTGAGAGTTTTGTGGATTATGTAACTTCGACATTTCAGCTGACTGGATTTCCTGGAAGTACCATAACTCTTTGAGGGAACAGTTCTTGCCCTCATTTTACAATTGAGCCTTTTTTTTTTTACAATTGAGCCTTTTTTTTTTTTTTACAAGTGACTTTCATACTTTTCTAACAATCTACATATATTGAGCTGTATGTATGCCACACTTCCACAGGGAATACCCTTTGAACCCTTTGTTTTGAGGGATATGTAAGTGTGTGTGTGAGCGCACAAATACCAACCAGTCACAATTCCAGGTGGAATACATTTTGTTTTGTGCAATTCTTGGCACGTTCTACTAAGTTACATCTATGACTTACGGCAGCTGCAGCTTTGATTGCTTACTTACTGGTACACCAGCAGTAACTGATCCGATCTCATTATTAATATATGAAATTAAGATACTACTTATGTTTAGCATCTTTCAAATCTAGACAGACAGCTCCCAACCAATATAACTTAATTACATTGTATGGGGACCATTCCCAGAATAGATGCCGCTGTTGCATTTTTCTTTTTCAGAGAGATAATTATAATTTTCTTTTTCAGAGAGATAATTATAATTAAGGGCAACTTTCTTAATAAGAAGATAGAATTAATGTATTATAGTTCTGATGCAGGCATAAGAATAAAAGCAAACTTCATCTCCTACAGTTCTGAGATGAGTTATTTATCACAACAGCTATAGTGAAAATTTTTAAATATTAAGTGGGGGAGTGTTGAGCTTTGATTTTAAAACACCTGCATCAATTGCAGGAGTTCTTGGAAGCCTCTCACAGGACTAAACCTGTAAAGTATATAGTACAGGTCTGCATAACTCCTCCCTCCCCCCACAGATGTTGAACTACAACTCCCATAATTCCTGACTGTTGGTCTTTTTGGCTAGCAATAGAGTTGTAGTCCAAAAACTTCTGGAAAGCCAATTTGTGCAGCTGATATAGAAGGAGGGGGGGAGGCCTAAGGTTGCATCTGCATGAGAGCTTTCCTTGCTCCACTTTTGGCACAGTCTCTAACACACCCACACCCAAATCTGTCCTGCAAAAGTGAAGAGATAGAGGGTAATTGCAACTGCAGTGTGTTCAAGATCCACTTTTCACAGGACCCAATTCCCATGTGCGTGCACTACATGCATTCTGGTGTACACATGTAAAGCATGTGGACATATGAAGCTGCTGCCTACACTGACTGACAGTAGTTCTCCTGGCTTTCAGATGGGGGTCTATTCCAGCTCTCACTAGAAATGCCATGGAAAGAAGCTGTGACCTGCTCCATGCAAGAATGTCCTCTGCCACTGAGCTATGGCCCCATCCTCAAGGTCTCTGTGCAGAGGTCCCTGAACACATAGAGGCCAAATTTTCCCCATTCCTCTTTCCACACAGTCATTGCTATATTGGCTAAACATCTGCCCAGAGTTTAGATGTTAGTTTATTCAAGGAAGCTGTTCATTATCTGGTCCGATTGTGATGGATTCTTTTCAGTTAGTACAGCCTAAGGAAGTGGACAAGATCCTAGGCAGTGGGAGGGCAACATCATGTGCTCTGGTCCATTGCCCTTCATGGCTAGTATTGTAAAATCTGCCAGGGAAGGAAAAGGTAGATGGTTGGAGCCAATTATTAATGCTTCACTAAGAGAGGGCAAGATGCCAATGAGCCTCAAGCAGGCAGTGGTAAGACCACTATTTAAAAAGCTCTCCCTTGATTCCATCAACTTTTATAATTATTGGATGATACAGATTATCTAGACCCTTTTCAATCTGGCTTTCACCCTGGGTTTGGGACTGAAACTGCCTTGGTCACCCTGGTGGATGACCTGCACCAGGAACTAGACAGGGGGAGGAATACATTCCTGTTGGTTCTGCTGGACCTCTCAGCGGCATTCAGTGCCATCAACCATGGTATCCTTCTGGACTGCCTCTCAGGTATAGGGATTGGGGTGCTGCATTGAGTAGTCCCGGTCCTCTCTTGGGGCAGGTTGTAGAAGGTGGTGCTGGGGTACTTCTGCTCACCTCCTTGGCCTATGACCTATGGGGCCCCGCAAGGCTCAGTATTGTCACCCATGTTTAACATCTACATGAAACTGCTGGGAGATGTCATTGGGGGTTTGGACTGAAGTGTCATCAATATGCAGATGACACTCAATTCTACCTTTCCCTGATATCAGATCCTAGGGAAGCAGTGGATGTACTGAACCAGGGACTGGAGGCGGTCATGGACTGGATATTTGCTAGCAAACCGAGGTTAAATCCAGACAAAAGATGGAGGTACTGCTGGTTAGTAGAAAACCCAATCAGTATAGGGTGATTCTACCAGTTCTGGATGGGGCTGTACTACCCTAAAAAATGCAAGTGCATGGTTTGCAGGCGTTGCTTGACCTGGCTCTGCTTTTGGATGCTCAGGTGGAGGCAGTGGCCAGGGGTGCCTTTGCACAGCTTCAGCTAGTGCGTCAGATGCTCCCAAGGGCTTTTGTCCACCCCACAGGGTTGGCAGGGGGCTTTGTTCTGTGTGCTGATGTTGAGAGAGGCTATATTGTCGTGCGCATGGGACATGGTCTTCTCTGTTGTTGCCCCCAGGCTCTGGGATGCTCTCCCAGTGAATATCCACTTTTGACATCTGTGGCTCTTTTAAAAACAAAACAAAACAAAAACCTTTTTATTTGTCCAGGCTTTTACCCCTTAGGGGTTGCCAGGCCTCTCAGCTCTTCTGCTGAGTAGAATTGCATCAGCCTGAATGTAGAGCCATAGCAGAATTAACCAGCCCCAGAAAATACTGAGGCTATTCTCACGAGTAGCAGGAACAGGGCTAAGGGAGCCTCGTGTACAGCAACAAGAACTGCTTGGCTCCTGGTGGAGGCTCAGCGCTAAGCCTGCTTACGAATAGGGATGTACATGGAATCGGGCGGGTGGACTTTAAGGGCGGGGGAGGGTGCACTTACTCCTCCCTCCGCTTTTCTCTCACTGGCGCTCCATTAGCAAAGGCTCCATCAGGGTCGCAGCATACCTCCCTGCCGCCTCGTTTCCTCTTTGGCCGAAAGTACCAGGAAGTATCCAGCGTGCGTGCACATGCTGGGCCCATGCATGTGCATGTTGCGCATGCTTGCGCACACGTCGGACACAGGCAAGCAAGTGTGGCATACACAAACATAGGCACTGGGTACTTCCAGCCAAAGAGGAAATGGGGCAGCAGAGAAATATGCTGCCACCCCGACGGACGCTTTGCTAACAGAGCTCCAGTGAGGGAATAGTGGAGGGAGAGTTAAGTGCACACACCCCACCCTCAAATCAGACCCCCACTACCTTTGAACCAGCCAAACAGCCGGTTGTTTGAACAGGTTTGGAAGCCCTTAAAAGTTAAAAGGGCCTCCAAACATGTTCATGCACATCCCTACTTACAAAGCCCGCCATTTAACCCAGGTTTCAGGTGCGAGAGCTCCCCAAAACCAGTTGCAGGAGAGCAACAGCAGGAGATAGGGCACGCACATACCTCTTGTCTGTGAGCTCCCCAGAGGCATATGGTGGGCCACTGTGTGAAACAGGATGCTGGACTAGATGGGCCTTGGGCCTGATCCAGCAGGGCTGTTCTTATGTTCATCCCTCCCTCCCTCCCTCCCTCCTTCCTTAGCAATTTTTACTCTGTCCGTGTCTAAGAAGTCTGGCAAATCCTGCTATATAATTTGTTTGGGGTGGGGGGGACTTTAAAAAGTAATAGTTCCGTACCTTAATTTCATTCCAGTTTTACAGCAAGGAAACTGTGATTTAGGGGGTGGGGAAAATTGACTTGCACAACTGCAGTTCATTGGGCTGATATCTGACCTAAGGTCTCCTATTTCTGCAATAATCTCTCTAATGGATGACAGCAGCAGTTGCATTACTTCTTGCTAATAACCTCCTGCTGTTTTAACTATTGCGAATTATGCATTTTTTAAAAATGAGCCTTAGTTATTTTCATAAGATTTCTATATGGTCTTCTTAGTTAGCAACTTGTCATATTGCTTTTTTTAAAAAATCATCACTTTTGCTAACACAAACTAGATTGTTACCCACCCACCCTGCTTAGAGAATTAAACTGGCAATGATGGGCTTAGAGATTGTCAGTTCCAAAGCATGGAGAGGTTAAAATGCAGTAACATGTATCACTACTTTGCAGTTTGATTTATTGGCAACAGCATGTAGCAAACCATCAAGCTCCTGTGGTAGTGTGTCCCTGAATCGTTTACTTATTTTCAAGGGCAGCCTTTTAATTTCCAAAGGAAGACAAGTGAATAAACATTGAGGACTACATGTACACAAAGAACAGTTCAATGGACAATATGAGTTTTACACTAACAGCACAAGCATGTTTCATGTGTGCAGAACAGACATAGAATAAAAGTAGTCATCTTTATGTTAAAAAAATTATGGATAAACATCTCCACGTTTCTAGGCAGTCTGTGCTATAGTTAGCTTATTGCATGGGAACACAGAGAATTATGTACAAAGTCTATGTAGTTATTATAAGTTGCTAATTATATTTGATGACAGCCAACTAGGCACAGAGCCAAGTTTTTCCCATTTTTTATTACCATATGTACATGTTGATTTTGGGGGTGGGAGTTTCATTTGAAAATATACATGTATCTCAGAAATTCTTTCTTCAGTATGATTTCTGTGCATCCCCACTAATGGGTGTTCGAGCTCTGGGGCACACCCTTGATTGATGTGTTTGCCACTTCTGCCAATGACAATGACAAGCATTTTGCATCAGGGGAGGTCATGACTCTTATTCTCTGGGGGACGCATTCCTAATGTACTGGGGAACTCACCTATTTTACATGTTTCCACCATGCTCCCTCCTACACAGGGCTCCTCATAAGATAAGGAGAGATAGGGCAGCCTGTATACTCATAGTCCCCTGGTGGCCATGGCAGCCATGGTTCTAGAGTCGCTGGGTCCAAATGGTGGGTGGGGGAAATCCATAACCAAAAAAGTGGATATAGGGGACACTTTACCCAAAAAAAGTCTCCAGTTTGCATAAAATTTGCACACAATTATTGGTATTACATACACATATTTTGATTAAAAATTGGATAATTTGAGAATAAATACAGCTCAGCACTGTGAAACTGATGACCAGGTGAGCTGTATGACAAGGTGCTCTGCTCAGTCTGCTGTCTAGGTGCTGAGTTCTCAAGGCCCCTGCTTCTTAACTGTAAATTGGGGCTGCTCATGTGAACAGCCTCCTTATGTCTTGGGCTTAAGGTCCTGTAGTCATGCTTGGCTGGGGGTGGCTGTCCTTCAGAACATTGTTTGCTGTTGTTCAGCACCCTGCTCCAGGTGAGCTCACTTAGTACTCTCTCATTAGTAGGAATGCACAACAATGAAGAAGGGCAGGTTGCTTACCTATAACTCCTCCTTGCTGCAGTTTTCTTCCTTAAGGCAGTGGTTAAAGCTGTGGGGAGTAGTAAAGCATGCATTATTGAGAGCATTAGGGGTGGGGCTATTGTCAAGGTAATTGCCAAGGAAATTCTTTGAGGTAAATTTATGGAAGATTCCATCTTGTGTCTCTGCACTTGTGTCGGTACCTAGCTCTAGCTGCCTGCATAGATGGCTGGAAGTGGAGCCAGCAGCACTTTTCATGTGGGTTTCATGTTGAGTCATTGCAGCTTTCTCCTCTGAGGGTCAATGGAGTAGAGGGAAACTACTCAGAGGACTTTGGGGCTGGACTGAGCAGTAAGCCTTTAGCTCCCATACAGGAAAGTGATTAACTGCCTGAAAAAAGGAGCAGAAATTATTGACACATAACTTCTGGCTATACAGTAACACCTGTTGACCCTTCAGTCATGGATGTGCCTCAACAGAAGCCACTGTGAAATTCATACATGTTTGCATGTATTTTGGAACTGCAAACACCTATAGTTTTTTGGAGGTAGGGTGTGTGTTGCCATATCCAAGATACACAAATGTTGGAGGCATCGTTCTCCTACCTAGGATCAGCTACCTTCTCTGTAGCTGCTCCTGGGCTCTGGAATGCGCTCCTATGGACATTAGCAGCTTAATTGCTTTAGCAGCCTTTAAAAGAGCTTGGCTCTTTAGCTTGGCCTTTAGTGATTATGGAAATTATTTTATACTGGTTTTAATTTTATTTGTTTTAAATTAGTTATTTATTTTGTTTTTATCTGTTTTTATATTTGTGAACTGCCTAGAACCATTGGGGCGCAGTGGTATAAAAATCTAATAAAATAATCATATGGGAATTCTGGACTCAAAAGAGTTTTTATCCAAAGTTAAATTTAAAGATAATTTCAGGGATCCTCCCAAGAAGAAACATCGGATAATTTTCTCAGGAGGTGTTTCAACATTGCCATGCATGGTGCAATGCCTGGGGGTATACCATATTTACCCAAATAGAAGATTATTCTAAATGATGTTTAATGTTTAAATGATTTTAATTGTAAACTGCCCAGAGATGCAAGTTTTGAGCAGTATAGAAATATGTTAATCAAGAAAACACATTTAAGCAACCTTAAGAATAACCGGTTAAATACAGGTTATACTGTGTTTACCAGAAAGGAAGAGGACTGTGAATATAAGGCAACCTCCTGATTTCTAACATCAACTAACTTGGGGGAAAAACTAGTCTGGTTTCAGGTAAATACAGTAGATAATATGTAATAATTCAAAGTGATCGGCATATCCAATAATGGTGCAGAGTTGCTGCATGCAAAACACCTCCCTAGTGCTTTGTAATAGTACTCCAGAGTTCTGCTGCAAGGGTGAGAAGTGCTTTTCACTGATCTATCTTTCCCCTGGAAACAGTGTTTAACACCACTAGATATTTCCTTGAGGGTTGCACACAGCCATCATGTGAATATTTAGGGGTGTTAAAGAGCGTCTGAGGGAAGGAGAGTTCAGAAGAAAAATCTCCCCCCTGCCCTCACAGCAGAACTCTGGATTATTTAGCAATGCACAGGAGTTCTGCATGAGGCATTTCCATACCATTTGTGGAAATGTTGGCCAGATTTTAGAGCACGCAGATCTCTAGATAGTGAGTCCCCAATTCAGACATTATATGTAGAAGCATAGGTGGATTACCGCACAGGCAACAGAGGCAATTACCTATGGCGGCAAATCTTGGGGTGGAGGAAGGGTGAATCTTTTTCTTCCCTTTTAAAACTGCCACTGCTTGGAGGCAGCAGCGAGAGCTCCTAGTGGGCCCGCCTGCCTCCCAAATCATGTTGGGCGCAGGGCACTGCCTGCTTGGATGGCTGCTGAGACATTAAGGGGGAAGTCCCCCCATTTTTCTTCTAAAAGCCGCCATAGCCATGGGATGGTGGCAGCTGTGGGAACTGGGGGATGAGAGGAAAGTCCCCCCATTTACATTAAAACACCTCTGCCTGCACGGCAGAATGGGACAGCAGTGGCTACAAAGGGTTGTGGTGTCTGTTGTTGGGACGTCCAAAACAGGCTGTGACGGGGGCGTGCATGCTTTGGGAGCGAGGAGGGGAACTGAAAGGAGCGGCAGTGGACGCTGCTTCAAGGTAAAAAGGGAAACTTCCCCCCAGACACCACAACCCTTCCTGCTGCAGCCATTGCCGCCCCATTCTGGCATGCAGGCAGTGGCGTTGTAATGAAAAGGGAGAACTTTCCCCTCATCTCCCACTCCCTGAAGTTGCCACTGTGTGGCCTTTGCTGCCCCTCTCATCCTGCCACTGCAGCAGCTTTTAGAAGAAAAAGGTGGGGGATTTCCCTCTCCCCACACCTACCCTCTCTGCAGCAGTAGGGGAGGCAAATCCTTGGCTGCCTGCGGGTGGCAGAAGGCTTAAGTCACCTCTATGTAGAAGTGAAAGTCACTTCAGCTTGTAAAATCCCTGCTTCTTTTGAAGATCTAATAGTTTCTATTAAATATGGTGAATACAAAGAAACAGACTGAATGATGAACTTGAATTTTGATGCCGATTTCACCTTTCAAGTTAATGGGTATTAGTACACAAAAAATTTCAAGCAGGGACTTAAAACAGTGTCTCTTACCTTATTTCTACAGCTATGACTTCCATTTCCTCATAAACTGGGTCATAAAAAGCTGCAGGCAGCTTCTACCTTATTGTCTGGTTTCTATGTGCACAGAAATGTTGATTTTTGAAAGCAGCTAAGGATATCTGGAAATGGTGTTGCTATTTCTTTTCTCTATCCTCCCTCACATCTTCCTGATCCACTTGTTATGCCAGCATTTTGACTGAAATTAATTATTGCAATACACCTAAGATCATAAAAAAGATAAAGGAAATAGCATGCTTATTACTTTTCTAGTGACTTTTGATTAGACTCTCAGTTTGCTATGTCCACAAATTGAAATACTGTAGAGTATGCCTGTACTACTTGTGATGCACAAACTTGAATATATCATATGGTGGTGGTTGATGTACAGGTTAGTGTTTTCATGTGCAGTCTCACTGAATTTAATGGGACTTGTCCCATTAAGTTCAGTAGGACTACTCATGAGTAATTTAGCCCAATGGTCTGTCAAGTACTTGGCAAGCGCAGGGAGGGAATAAGTAAATAAATAAATGAATATACCAGTGGCTGGGATTACATTCCACCCTTGTTTAGATTGAGAAAAAACATTTGCCGATTAATTCCTAATGGTGAAGGTTCTGCCCACCTCACACAGCCCTAACCCTCCAGGGTGCTTTCCAGACTAGACCCTGCAACGGGGTCACAACAAATCTCTGAAATGTGCTTCCACACTTCCTATGTTGTCACACCGCAGTCCTGACGAAAGTGCCAGGGTGCTGTTCATATGTCAGATGCCTTGTTTCTAATTTAATAGTTGCGACTTAGTGCTATGACGTCGTTTATCCAGCGTAAAAAAGGTGGTTTGCGGTGGGGGTGTTAGTTTTCATGAGACTCCTCCCCCTTCAGGTTTTATGTTTTGAACTGAATGGCATTTTACTGAATGAATTTTACGTGATTTGCCTGAATGGAGCATTTTGCCGCATTTAAGTGGCTAGTCTGGAAAGCACCCAGATGCTAGATTACCCAGTCACAGTCTCTGAAGTGTAATTGCTTCCAGAATCCTTGTGTCACTTAATTCCTAAGTTACATTAGGAATGTTCTATAGTTCCCCCCAAAAAAACCCCCACATGCAACCCAATGAACACCCCAATTTTGCACAGAACACTGCTGTGCCTGCAAAGTTTGCTTTCAGTTCCATTCGTGTACATTTATTAAGTATGTCACATTAAGTGGCACAGCATGCAAAATGTTGCCGGTTCAAATCCACACTGGTATGTTTCCCAGACTATGGGAAACAACTATATTGGGCAGCAGCGATATAGGAAGATGCTGAAAGGCATCATCTCATCCTGTGAAGGAGACGGCAAAGGTAAACTCCTCCTGTATTCTACCAAAGACAACCACAGAACTCTGTGGTTGCCAGGAATCAAAACTGACTTGATGGCACACTTTACCTTTACATTTACTAAGTACTGGGTGGGAGGGAATCTTAATGTGATTGTATGCCCATAAGAATGGAGAAAATTATTCTTTCACAAATGGAAGGGTTGGGGTAGAGATAAAGAGGAAAGGGGTAAAAGAAGCGATGATGATGTCTATGTAAGCACTGTCCCACTGCTCTTTAGCACTAGATGAACCTAAAAGAAAATGAGAATGATCTACAGGAAAAACCATCCTGTTGATCCAACTAAAGGAGAAACAGCATATTTGATACATAATTTATTGGATTTATAATCTGGTGTGTTATTAAAGGCTCAAGCTGGGTAACAACCTTTATAAAACAAGAATATAGATTGCCACATAATAATAAAAGTTTAAGGCCAAAGCAAAAGACCCACTCATGTTTTGTATTTCTCATGCATTTCTCAAACAGGTACCCCCATATTGCATTGGCAAAATACTTTTGGAACTGTTGTGAACTACAAAAGCAATTTATGATATGTCTTTGGGATTTGCTTTTCAAGAAAAAAAAATGCACTGGATAAACATAAATCCTTAGGTTTGTTAGAGAGCCCATGAGGGGAGATTTCGTTATCTGCCCCAGCTGCAGCAGAAGTGCACAAGGGAGTACGGCTAATTAATTTTGTCTGGAGACATTGACTTAAAGTTCCAAATAAATTAGTTTATTTAGGAAATCCATCAGGGAGATAGATAAGACCTACATGCGCGATTGCTACTTGCTAGCTTCATACAGGAAGTGGGAAGGTGGGGCGGGAAAGGACCTGAGATTATCAGTCTAAAAAGGGGAAATCAGAATAGAGAAAGCATGTTCAGAGGGGAAATGCCCTCTCTGGCTATCTCTACCCCTAATGCCTTAGAGGTCAATAGGATTGCTGGTGCTACCCCTTCTCATTGTCTCATGCACCGATCTACAATTCCTATCTTCTCTCGAAGAATCTGGATCTGGTCTCTTGCCAGCGGCTTGGTCAGCCCATCTGCTACCATGTCTTGAGTTGAGCAGTACTTCAGCTTAACTAGCCCACTCTGTTGTGCTTTGTTTGAGACCTAGTCTTTTCTGTCAGAGAGAGAGTTGAATGCACCCTTGGTCCTCCTCAAACATCTCAATTGACTTTGGCTCATCAATTCCAGAGTCTAACAATAACTTGTGAAGTCACGTCACTTCTTGTCATGCTTGGCTAGCTGATATATACTCTGCTTCTATGTATTAGTGCAATAAATGACTGCTTCTGGCTAGCCCAACTGATGGCTCTGCCTCCATAGAAAAACAGATGTTTGCTTGTAGACTTGCGATCATTTATGTCTTCAGCCCAGTCTGCGTCCATGTATCCCACTATTCTGGGGTAGCTGCTTGTTGGTATTATGAGTATCAAGTGTGCTGTACCCTTTAGGTATCTTCCCAGCCTTTTGACTAGAGCCCAGTCATTCTTGGTTGGTGCAGTTACTCCTCTGCTCAGAATTCCCACCGCTGCAGCTATGTCCGGCCTTGTTACTGTTGCTATGTACAGAAGTTTCCCAATTGCTCTTCTGTATAGATTGTTGTATGGCAATGTCTCCATTGGTATACTGACCTCATTGGCTTCTGTCAGTTTCAGACATTCTAGAAGATCTTTTATTTTCTGTTTCTGGTTGAGATGGTAACTTCCATCCTCTTCTCTTTCTATTTGAATGCCAAGATTATAAGAAATGCTTCTTCGTTCTTTTACTTCCACTTCTTTGTTCAGGTGCTCCACAATCTCTTGACTGTCTTGTTTCTTTTGATGTTCTAGCAGCAAGCCATAGATGCTTTACTGGAGTTTGCATACAAGCCTCTCTTCTCCAGGTTCTTCGAATTCTGGTGGCTGCCCCATGTTGATGTCTTCCTCTGTTTCTCTTCACATGTAGGTGATGAACATGCATCTTTCTTGCTGCTTCTATGCTGCAAAGTGCTCTTACTGAAGTATGTTTCACGACAGGTGCAAATGTCTCATCATAGTCTTCACTAAACTTTTGAGAATATCCCTTGGCTACTAATCTGGCTTTGTAGCAGTCAATGTCTCCTCCGACATTGAATTGGTAGGCACATTTGCATCCGACTTACTTTTTTCCAGCAGGTAATTCCACAAGTTTCCAAGTGTTATTTTTGTGTAGAGATTTCATCTCTTCTTCTGCAGCTTTCCTCCAACTTTCAGCTTCATGGGTTGGCAATCTTTCAATGTCTTCCAGTGTGTAGGGTTCCCAGGACTCTCCCTTTCTGGCCATGTAGGAGAGTCTCTTGGGTGGAACCCCTTTCTTGGGTCTTTGTGAGTGTCTCACTTCTGGCTTAACTTCTAAATTTTAAGTGTTGCATCTGTTGTTTAGATTGGCAGTCTGTTCTACAGGTAACTGGCAATCATGACTGCTTCTCCCCAAAATTTGCTTGCCAATCCTGCCTCCTGCAACATGCACTTTGTCATCTCTAATAGGGAATGGTTCTTTCTTTTTGCTATGCCATTCTGTTGTAGGATATAAGGACTATTAGTTCATGTTGAATTCTTTGTTCCCTTAGGTAATTGGCCATTTCCTTTGATGTGAACTCACCCCCATAATCACTTCTTAGTCTGAGGTTTTCTGCTAAACTTGTTGCTCACTATTGCAACAAATAAATTTCTCCAGAACTTGGCTGTTCTCCTTTAGTGTTTAATTAAAAGTGTATCTGGAGTAGTCATCAATGAAAATAAAGAAATATCTATTTCCTCATGGTGATTCAACTTGCACTGATCTACAGACATCACTATGCATCAACTCTAGGATGTGCTGTAACTCTTTATCTGGATTGTTGCTCTAGCAGGGCTGAATCCTGAAGCCTTTTGCTAAATCCCTCTACTGAAGTTGAGAAATTATTTTAAAGTTTCTATGTCCAATTCTTTGATGCCATAATTGTTCATGTTGTTTATGCAGACATTGCAACATTGGCTTTCTCATTAATGTAATCAAGCTCATATAAGCCACTTTCATTTAAATATCCTCCCATTCACAACTTTTGTTTGTCTCAGATGTAACAGTAATTACCATGGAACTATACTCTCTAGCCTCTCCATGTGGCATATCTCACTGCAATTAAATTGCTTTCAAGTGTAGGGACATAAAGAGCTTCCTCAGTCTGCAAAATAACAATCTTTCCTTTGGCAGCTTCCATCTGATTTTTGCTTTCCCTCTGCAGTGAACTTTTTGTCACCTGTCAGGCTTATTGGGGTTTTATAATTCAAGTCCAGCTCACTGGTCTTTAATCAAATTTGCAGTTGTGCCACTATCAACAATTAAATTCCCATAGTCATTTTTGCAATCATTTCTAACATTTTCAGCAGATTCAACAGTTTCAAGAATTGCTGCAAACCCTTTTTCTACTGTTCTTTTTTTGGAATATCTTGTTGGCCCTTCTTTTCTGGTTTGGAGAAATTCTGAGTGATGAGTCATCCCTCTTGGAATTTCTTTCAGCAGGTCTAATGTTGCCAGGGCCTTTGTTCTTAAAACAATTCACTTGAAAATGACCTGGCTTCCTACAAAGCCAAAACACCTGCTCTTTTGTTTGGTCTGAAATGCTATAACCAGACTCTTTAGGTCAGAGAGCTCACTAGATGCTGCATCTCATATCAAAATCCTGAAGTGTTGAAATCAGAAATTCCAAATCAGGTTCCTCCCTTGATTCCAAAAACACAAAGTATCACTTGAAACTTTTCTGGCAGACTGTTGAAAATAAATCCAATAATTAATTGATCTGGGATTTTTACATTTTCCCTTTCACACCTTCTTGAAATGTCCAGAATTTATTTAAAATGCTCAGTCAAATGCTATCCTTTCAGCCTCATATTGTGCAGTCTCACAATCAGATCAACGATAGTTTTATTTATTTATTGTTAAATGTATATACTTTATATACTTTCATTAAAACAATCCCAAGGTGGTTTACAACAAAATTTAAAAAACAAGATTGTAAAAAAGACACAATTAAAATATTAAGCTAAAAATATAAAACAAATCTGATTAAAAATTTAAAACACAAGCATAAAAGAAATACAAAATACAAAGAGCAGCAGCAGAGACAATCATATAAAAGTCTGGGTTAAAAGCCACAATTTAACATGCTTTCTAAAAGCTGTGATGGAGACTGAGATGTGAATAGCCAACAGGAGAGCATTCCAGAGTCTCAGGGCAGCAACAGAGAAGTATTAGTTGCCTTCCTAACATACAGGCATTTTAAAATCTCCCAAGGATCCTTCGCTATCCTGGTCTTTCTCAAATGAACAATAAATGAGTCACTCACGTGTAAGCCTATGGATCTGTAGACTTTTCTGTTTTTGGCATCCTGTACTGCTTGTTCTTTAGCTACTTCAGGTCGGTCCTCCAGGACACTTTTCAGTCACTGAGCCATGAGAAAGAACTCCATCCTGAATGACCACATTTCAAAATTAAATCCATCCAGCTTCGAGATAACTTTGCCTGTGCTCCAGGCTCCATGGCAGAAAAAAGTTCCCTGCCATTCCACTGGAACTCCTTTCCAATTAAGCAGGCTTTCCACTTACGTACAGTGCTTTTTCATTAGTTTTCTCTGGGCTGTCTGGGATCACTGGGTTGACTGGGCCCATAACCCTGTTAGACAGCTCATGAGGGGAGGTTCCTTTATCTGCCCCCACTACAACAGAAGTGCACAGATAAGGGAGCACTGCTAATTAATATTGTCTGGAGACATGCACTTAAAGTTCCAGATAAAGAAGTTTATTTAGGAAATCCATCAGGGAGGTAGATAAGACCTATATGCTTGGTTGCTAGCTTCATATAGGAAGTGGGAGGGGAGAAGAAGGAAGGTGAGAGAATGATACCAGAGACTATCAGTCTAACAAAAGGGAATCAGAGTAGAGAAAGCATGGTCAGAAGGTGAATGTTCTTACTAGTTATCACTACCCCTAATGCCCCTAGTGGTCAATAGGTTTGCTGGTGCTAAGAGCTGATGTCGTCAGGGACTGCATCTCCAACAGCTTATCCTAAAGTACATAATTGGATGCTTGTCCAAATGTATATGCATACTAGACCACTTAAACAAACCATTGTTTGTCCCAGGTCACTTTAATACCTGCCTAACCTTAAGTGGTGCAGCTGGAAAATGCTTGACTAACTCCAGTTACCACCGGTATGTCTGGTGGCGAATTGGAACCGTTCCTTTTCTGTAGCTGCTCCTGGCTGATGGAATGCACTCCCGGCAGATATCCACAGTTTAGGCTCGCTGTTGCCCTTGAAGACAATGCTAAAAACTTACCTGTTTGGCCTGGCCTTCCTAGGTTTTTTAATTGTTTATTAAAGTATTCTAATTAGTTTTTAATGTTTTTTAAATGTTTTTTCAATTGTTTTTGTATTGTTTTTAGCACTGAGTCTTGAATGGTTTGTGTTTTTATGTCTTTTTAAATTTGTTGTACACCGCCCAGGGCCTTTGGATGGGGTGGTTTATAAATGTAAGAAATAAAATAAATAAATAACAAGCAGAAGGTTGCTGGTTCAAATCCCTGCTGCTACTATATTGGGCAGCAGCAGCAATATAGGAAGATGCTGAAAGGCATCATCTCATACTGTGTGGGAGGAAGCAATGGTAAACCCCTCCTGTATTCTACCAAATAAAAGAAAATTCCTCTGGGTGCCAGGAATTGAAACCGACTAGACAGCATACTTTACTTTACATTAAAAACACACACTTTGGGATTTGGTAAGGCTTGGATAAACCACAAGAGAATAGAAAATGCATGCCTTTTTTGATGACTACAGGTGAAACTCGGAAAATTAGAATATCGTGCAAAAGTCCATTAATTTCAGTAATGCAAATTAAAAGGTGAAACTGATATATGAGACAGACACATTACATGCAAAGCGAGATAAGTCAAGCCTTAATTTGTTATAATTGTGATGATCATGGCGTACAGCTCATGAAAACCCCAAATCCACAATCTCAGAAAATTAGAATATTACATGGAACCAAGAAGACAAGGATTGAAGAATAGAACAATATCGGACCTCTGAAAAGTATACAGTGTACTGTGCTTGATTGGCCAGCAAACTCGCCTGACCTGACCCCATAGAGAATCTATGGGGCATTGCCAAGAGAAGGATGAGAGACATGAGACCAAACAATGCAGAATTGCTGAAGGCCGCTAATGAAGCATCCTGGTCTTCTATAATACCTCATCATTGCCACAGGCTGATAGCATCCATGCCACGCCGCATTGAGGCAGTAATTGCTGCAAAAGGGGCCCAAACCAAATACTGAATACATATGCATGCTTATACTTTTCAGAGGTCCGATATTGTTCTATTCTTCAATCCTTGTCTTCTTGGTTTCATGTAATATTCTAATTTTCTGGGATTGTGGATTTGGGGTTTTCATGAGCTGTACGCCATGATCATCACAATTATAACAAATTAAGGCTTGACTTACCTCGCTTTGCATGTAATGCGTCTGTCTCATATATCAGTTTCACCTTTTAATTTGCATTACTGAAATTAATGGACTTTTGCACGATATTCTAATTTTCCGAGTTTCACCTGTAAGCTCGTATGGTACATGGCAGTGATGTAGCCACCTTTACACAAGGGGAGGACAAATTTCCCTGGATCACTGGGGTCTAGGGGCCAGCACAGTTCTCTTTCTCAGAGGGCACCCCTCACCCTGGCAAACAAGCACTTGCTGGCTCGAAGCATGAAGCACAGCCACTCGTCTGCTTTCAGAAAGCAAATAAAGTGCTGGCTGAGGGACAGCAAGGGGCTATGCATCCCCTCTTCCTGGTGCTGGCCATGTCCCTTGCATCAGCATGTGACATACAGCAACACAGGGAGTGTGGCCAACATCAGGAAGAAGGGAAGTGTGACCCTTCGGTCCTTTCCTTCTGGCACTTTGAGGCACAGAAAGAAAGCACCCAGCCAGCGAACAAAGCACCAGCTGGGAGTGCGTGAGGGTCCTTGCATCCCCCCTTCCCCATGTTGGCCATTATCCTTCATTGCTGTGCATCTAATGCCTATTCAGGGTGTGTGGTCAGTACTGGGAAGAGGGAATGCTCTGGTACCACCCTCCCTGGGCCACCAGCAAGCCACCTATACTAGTTTACATTGTACGTGGATAAGATACAATACCCATGTCTGTTTGTTTGTTACATTTATATACTGCCCCATACAAAAAAAAAGTCACTGGTGGTTCACAATCTAAAAACCATTAAAACATTGACACAATTAAAGCAGTTTTTAAAAATACAAATAAAAATGCTAAAACCCAGAGCTTTAAAACTATAAACTAAAAGCCTAGCTAAACATGTATATTTTCAGGTCCTTCTTAAAAACATCCAGAGAAGGGGAAACTCTAATTTCATTAGGAAGCACATTCCAGAGTCCCAGAGCAACTCTAGAAAAGGATGTCTCACCCATGTAATTTCATGCCCGGAAGTAAATTTAAAAAAAAAATTAAAAAAAAATTAACATATTTTTATACCGCCCAAAACTTACGTCTCTAGGTAGTTTACAAAAATTAAAAAGTAAAACATTAATTAAAAACAAAAACAGAAAATTTAAAAGCAAGAAATTTAAAACACAGTTTAAATTTTTAAAACAATATTCTAAAAACAACACTAAAACAATCAAAACAATATCAGTTAAAAGCCTGGGTGAACAGATGTGTCTTTAAAGACTCTTTAAAAGTTGTCAGAGATGGAGAGGCTCTTATTTCACTAGGGAGCGCATTCCAAAGCCGCGGCGCAGCGACGGAGAAGGCCCGTCCCTGAGTAGCCAACAGATGAGCCGATGGCAAATGCAGATGGACCTCTCCTGATTATCTCAATGGGCGGTGGGGTTCATAACGAAGAAGATGTTCTCGTAAATACCCAGGGCCCAAGCTGTTTAGGGCTTTATAGGTTATGACCAACATCTTGTATTTTGCCCGGAAACATATCGGCAGCCAGTGTAACTCCTTCAAGACGGGAGTAATATGGTCTCTCCTAGATGACCCAGAGACCAGCCTGGCTGCCATATTCTGGATCAACTGTAGTTTCCGGACTATGTACAAGGGCAGCCCCACATAGAGTGCATTACAGTAATCCAGTCTGGAGGTTATCAGCAGATGTAACACTGTTTTGAGGTCGTCTATCTCAAGAAATGTACACAGCTGGCTTATCAGCCAAAGCTGATAGTAGGCACTTCTGGCCACCGCCTCAACCTGGGACACCAAGGAGAGACTTGGATCCAGAAGCACCCCCAGACTGCGTACCTGTTCCTTCTGGGGAAGTATTACCTCATCCAGAACAGGCAGATCAAAATTGTCTCTCGAGTTCTGACCCCGCACAATGAGTACCTCCGTCTTATCTGGATCCAGTATCAGTTTGTTATCCCTCATCCAGCCCATTACTGCTTCCAGGCAGGCATTTAGGAAGGTTATGCTCTCTCCCGATGATGCTGACATGGAGAAATAGATTTGGATGTCATCAGCGTACTGATAGCACCCTGCACCAAATCTCCTGATGATCTCTCCTAGCGGTTTCATGTAGATGTTAAACAACATCGGAGACAATACGGAGCCCTGAGGGACACCATATGGAAGTTCAGATTTTGAATAACAACAGTCTCCAAGGGACACCATCTGGAACCTGCCCGAGAGATAGGAGCAGAACCACTGCAACAGAGTCACACTTCCTCTGTCAACTGCTAATTGGAGATCATCCATCAGGCTGACCAAAGCAGTCTCCACCCCATAGCCAGCCTGGAAGCCAGTTTGAAATGGGTCTAGATAATCCGTTTCCTCCCAGACTGTCTGGAGCTGGGAGGCCACCACCCTCTCAATTACCTTGCCAGCCACAAAAGGTTGGAGACAGGCCTGTAGGTACTCAGCTCTAAGGGATCCCAGGCAGGCTTCTTTAGAAGCGGTCTAATAATTGCCTCCTTAAGACTAAATCCCACTAAGTTCAAACAGACTGAAGCTATTCACCTGTGCAGGCAAAACAGGGCTAAGGAAGCCCAGCTGGTTTTGCATGTGTGTGTGTACCACTGGCACCGGGTCTGATCCCAGCAGCACTTCAATGGCAAACTCACCTCAGTAGCCACCTTCCAAAATGAGGTTAGGAGAGCAAGCATTTTTGTGATCGTCTGTCAGCTGTGGCTGCTTGCAGCCAGGGCTGGCAGACTGCGGGGCTCCTGTCCAGCTTCGGGGAGGGCAGGGGGGTCCCCATATTGCAAAGCACACTCACGTCGTGCATTGTGGGGGGGGCAGAGCAATATGACACAGGGCAATGCGACCCGGCACCATGACCCTCTTGAGTTACCAGGAGCAGCTGGCAATCTTCTGGGCAGGCGATCCTCCCACTCAAGAGGGAGCCCTTGGTTGTCTGCAGAGAGGTAAGCTTTTTAAGGCTCCCTACCCACTAGCCCTTTCGCCCTTTCTCACCGCTTGTGAGAAAGGGCTGACTTCTGTGTAAGTGTGCATAAGTTTGCAGCCTATAGAGAATTTTCAGTTTATTTTAAAGATAGAAGTAAGCCATAGGGAAGGTCGTTGTCCTGAAAGGTACATAGGGTTCAGGCTACTAAGAGCTTTATAGGTCAAAAGCAGCATATTGAATTGTGCTCATGAAGAGAAGAAGCTAGAACATTATAGGGAGATATGAAAGCTGCATTTTACTGAGTCAGATTATATCTGCATCAGAATATATCTAGCCCAGGCTTTTCTACACAAACAGGCAGTGGCTTGTCAAGCCACCAGGCAGTGGTATTCTACATCTGAGATCATTTTACTGGAGATGGCAGGGATGAAATTAGGATCTGACACTTACAAAGTATGTACTACATCACTGAACAGAGCTATAAGTTCTCTCAAGTATGGTCATGCAGTAGAACATTGGGTTCAGGCCTATGTATTCAAATATCATGTTGTTGTGATGATGCTCCTCAGCTTGTGGTACTAAACTCCATGTGTTGCTGAACTACAACTCCCATCATCCCCAGCTACAATTTATTGTGGCTGGGAATGATGGAAGTAGTTCAGCAACATCTGGAGTACCACAGGTTGCAAACCCTTGGTCTAAGAAGATGAGGATAAACATTTGGCAGGTCAGTAAAATGCCTGATATTCTTTCCCATGAAGTGGAGCTCATTGATGCTAGAACCTAAAATGGATGCTGGAGCACTGAGATTTTGACATCCCATACTTCTCTAGGCTGTGGGCTGGTACATTCAGCACAGAAATGCCAGCCAACCTTTGGCTATCATCCTTTTTGGTTTTAAAGCATTTTTTTCAAGTATGAATCAATGCCTTCAGTTCTTCATTAAGTTATGGACTCAATTACTGTATATTTTCAATGGAGCTTCCTGAGATGCATATATTTGAAACAAATAGTGGCTAGCATCCTTCCTGAAATGTGTAAGAAAGGGATCTTTGGGGATGCACCAGGAGCACAAGCACAGCTCCCTCAATCTTCTTCTGTATGAGGTGCTGCATTACAGGATTTAGAATGTTGAGTGTTGCTTGAGTTCTGGAAGCACTCTACAGGATCAGAAACACATTGCTGAGGGTCAGAGACATGTTTCCAGTCTTGCAGAGTGCTTCCAGAGCATGAGCAGTGCTCAGATTTCTTAGTCCTGTAGTGCAACAGCATGTGTACAGGA
Source organism: Hemicordylus capensis (assembly GCF_027244095.1). Classification (NCBI taxonomy): domain Eukaryota; kingdom Metazoa; phylum Chordata; class Lepidosauria; order Squamata; family Cordylidae; genus Hemicordylus; species Hemicordylus capensis. The sequence continues at coordinate 295,790,751 of NC_069660.1, read as the reverse complement.
GGATTGTGGGATTGCTCAATGCATTCGCAGGCTGAAATTGTGCTCAGCACATCCCCACAGAATCTCCTTAAGCACAAGCTTTGTTAGTCAGGATGTCATCCACTCTCCTTTGTTTTATCAACTAAAAGACTGTAACAATTAAAAAGGAGAATTGACTGAAGATAGAAACATAAACCACCATCCCCACGGAACACAACTGAAGTATTGGTCCATCTTCTGGACCAGTTAGTAGCTCATCTATTTTCTTCATAAACTTGCAATGCAGATGTAAACTGGTTAATAATAATTCCTGTTTCCCTGGAAAACTTGGATAATGTATTTCTGTGAGGGAGCTAGGGAATTCCTCAGCACCCTTTGCAATCTGCAGGAACCTTTGGAGGACATCATGCCAGTTAAACAGGTATAAAACCAACATTAATTTTTAGACTAAATATGACTTCTGTCTAGATCACTTGCTCAGTAGCTAAGGAAGTCACCATTCAAAAAGGACTATGCAATTTATTTATCAAGTACATAAACAGATACATAGTTATGTATGACATTTCAAATAATAAAACCATAAGCTTTTTCTCTGAACAATTGTGGGTGGCACACTTGTCAAGTAAGGATGCCTATATGCCATTACAAGCCCTTTTTAAGGTTCAGAGTGTTTGACAATATTCACAAGAATCCTTTGTGGTACATTATTATTGTATCGTTTTCATAGATAATGCATTGAGGATGGGTTGCCTAAAGAGTGCATAGCAGAGCCAGGCATATGAAATGAGGTTCCCTAAAATCAAAAGCAAACATTCTTCTTTGTGGAACACATTGAGGACATCTCTACAAAACACTCGTTTAGGTTACACTGAAGATATTTTTACTGAATTCAAACACATACACAGAAACACACGCACACTGGCCCCAATCACGTTCTCAAAGTTCTGTCTTCTTTTGACTCTTAAGTGTCCAAAGAGATAACAAAGACCAACTTTTATTTTCTTATGGTGATACAATACAGCAACACTCTTGCCACTTTAGCCCCACAAAAATAATTTGGACATTCATGGGTTTGCTGCCCAACTTGCTCTTAAATTATGCTTATGAAGGAAATGTTCTTACTGGACTGTAACCAAAGTATGTGTAAATCATGGCTGACAAATAGCTAAAAGCAAAAAGAAAGAAACAGTGAAGCTCTTCTCACGATCAGTGAGAAGATCCGTAAGGGGGTTTGCGGGGAGAGCGGGTTTAGCCCGCTCTCACCACAGACGATCAGAATGGAGCCCTGGGTGGCCGGATCGGCCTCCCACAAGACTGCTGGTTCTGACATGGAGCCAGTGGGGGCTGTGGGGATCGGGGGCCATGTGCCCCCTGGAAGTTCTACGATGCCCCGTGCAAGTGTACAGGGCATCCTGGAGAGTCCCCCAAGCTCCCGGTCGGGGGTCTACTTGTGTGTTGCTGTGCAGTGCAATGACACACAATAAAAAAGACAAGGTTAATGGAGTGCTCGCTCCGTTAACCTCAGCTAAGGGGAGGGATATTTAGGGTGGCTAGCTGCTGGGAGCGCAGCTCCTGTTGCTGCACACAATCACATGAAAGTGGGCTAGGCTCCCTTAGCCCGCTTTTGGCTGATCATGAGAATCGCCTCAGTGAATACTAACTGAGAGAAGCAGAAGTATAACTAATGTACAAATATATTTGAAAGAGATGAAAAATGAAACTGTGGCTATAACTTGTGACAGACTGCAATACTGCTTTCATTACATTCAGAGACAGAGAGGCAGATCGGTGGGGGGGGGGTGGAGAGGAGGAAGGAAAAGAGAGAAAAGGAAAGAAAAAGAAAGAGAAAAGCGGAACCATGAAAGAAAGCAAATTTGCATATAAAAGATTCAGATTTATTTCTAATTTAATGACAATCAATTGTCATTCCTTATCACTTTCTGGTGGTAATTTAGAAAGAATTTTTACACCTCAAAATTCTGATTGTCATTTTAAATAGCAGTCTGGGTGGAAACTGAATAGAACAGGGGGCATTTTCAGTTGCGACAGCAAGCTTCTATCTTCAATTGTTCCCTCTGTTTTGTCCTTCTTCCATTTTTAAGGGATGCTCCTCTGAATTCGGACTGCTGCATTTAGGAACATAGGAAGCTGCCATATACTGAGTCAGACCATTGGTCTATCTAGTTCAGTATTGTCTTCTCAGACGGGCAGCAGCTTCTCCAAGGTTGCAGGCAGAAATCTCTCTCAGCCCTATCTTGGAGAAGCCAGGGAGGGAACTTGAAAACTTCTGCTCTTCCCAGAGTGGCTCCATCCCCTGAGGGGAATACCGTACAGTGCTCACACTTCTAGTCTCCCTTTCATATGCAACCAGGGTGGACCCTGCTTAGCTAAGGAGACAAGTCATGCTTGCTACCATTTAAATATGAATAATGAGAACAGAGTATATGCAAAGGCAAATTGGTCATAGTATATTTCTAATTAAATGCAGGAGGTACATAATTTTGATCTGATGTGGGATGAATTGGACTTACACATGAAATTAACATAAGAACAGCCCTGCTGGATCAGGCCCAAGGCCCATCTAATCCAGCATCCCATTTCGCACAGTGGCCCACCAGATGCTGCTGGAAGCCACAGGCAGGAGTTGAGGGCATGCCCTCCCTCCTGCTGTTACATCCCCACAACTGGTACCCAGAGGCAGCCCGCCCCCGAGGCTGGAGGTGGCCTACAGCCCTCCGACTAGTAGCCATCAATAGACATCTCCTCCATGAAGTTATCCAAACCCCTCTTAAAGCCATCCAGGCTGTTGGCTGTCACCACATCTCGTGGAAGAGAATTCTACAAGTTGATTATGCGTTGTGTGAAAAAGTACTTCCGTTTGTTGGTCCTAGATTTCCCGGCAATCAATTTCATGGGATGACCCCTGGTTCTAGTGTTATGGGAGAGGGAGAAGAATTTCTTTCTATCCACTTTCTCCACACCATGTATGATTTTATAGACTTCTATCATGTCTCCCCGCAGTTGTCTTTTTTCTAAACTAAATAGTCCCAGGTGTTGTAGCCTAGCCTCATAAGAAAGGTGCTCTAGGCCCCTGATCATCTTGGTTGCCCTCTTCTGCACCTTTTCCAGTTCTACAATGTCCTTTTTTAGATGTGGTGACCAGAATTGTATGCAGTACTCCAGGTGTGGCCGCACCATAGTTTTGTATAAGGGCATTATAATATGAGTAGTTTTATTTTCAATCACCTTCTTAATGCTGCCAAGCATGGAATTGGCCTTTTTTTACAGCTGCCGCACATTGAGTGGACACTTTCAACGAGCTGTCCACCATGACCCCAAGATCCCTTTCCTGGTCAGCTCAGATCCCATCAGCATATATTTGAAGTTGGGGTTCTTCGTCCCAATGTGCATCACTTTACACTTGCCAACATTGAACTGCATTTGGCCCACTTTGCCGCCCACTCACCCAGTTTGAAGAGATCCTTTTGGAGCTACTCACAATCAGTTATGGATTTCACTACCCAAAAGAGTTTGGTATCATCTGCAAATTTGGCCACCTCACTGCTTACCCCTGCTTCTCGATCATTTATGAATCAATTAAAAAGCACTGGTCCCATTACAGATCCCTGAGGGACCCCACTTCTTACTTCCCTCCATTGTGAAAACTCTCCATTTATACCTACCCTCTGTTTCCTGTCTTTCAACCAGTTAGCAGTCCACACATGTACTTGTCCCTTTATCCCATGACAGCTAAGTTTCCTCAGGAGTCCTTGATGAGGAACTTTGTCAAAAGCTTTTTGGAAGTCCAGATATACTATGTCAACTGGATAACCTAGATCCACACACTTGTTGACACTCTCAAAGAAGTCCAAAAGTTTGGTGAGGCAAGATTTACCTTTGTGGAAACCATGCTGGTTCACTCCCAGCAGGGCCTGTTCTTCTATGTGCTTTACAATTTTATCCTTGAGGATGCTTTCCATCAATTTGCCTGGAACAGATGTTAAGCTAACCAGCCTGTAATTTCCCGGATCACCCCTGGATCCCTTCTTGAAAATCGGTGTTACATTTGCTACTCTCCAGTCCTCTAGTACAGAACCTGACTGCAGGGATAAGTTATATATTTTAGCAAGGAGGTCAGCACTTTCACATTTGAGTTCTTTGAGGACTCTTGGATGGATGCCATCCGACCCTGGTGATTTGTTAGTTTTCAGTTTTTCCAGACAGTTTAGAACATGATCTCTCGTCACTTCTATCTGACTCAGTTCACACTCAGTTCAGTTGGTCCACACCAAGTTCTTCACTGTAATTTCCAGATATACTTCCTTTGCAAATATGTATTTCCATATAATTCTTAGAATTACAAAAAATGTCACGTTTGTAAGTTGTTTGTAAGTTGCCCCAAAACATAAAGTCATCAGTATGCTGATGACTCCCAACTATATTTTGTTTGTTCATAGGGTGTCAGTAAAGGCTCTGGACCAGTGTTTGGAAGTAGTATGGACTGGATTGGGGAGGAAAAGCTGAAACTCAACCCAGAGAAGGTGGAGATGCTGTTTGTTGAGTGTGTTATCCATCTGGAAGATGCATTTAGCTAATTCTTGCTTACTGGGCAAAGTGGAACCTTTCCATGTGGTTGCTCTCTTATATTTAGCAGGGGAAGAGTAATTGACTCTATAGCTCAGCACAGTGTCTCTCCAGTGGCTGCTGCTGGAATCTCTCTTCTTGTTCTTGGATTGTGAGCTCTTGGGGGACATGAAATCACTTTCCAATTTCCTTTATATGTAAACCACTTTGCGCACTTCAAAAAGTGTGTGTGTGCATGTGTATGTGTGTGTAAAGATTTCTTAATTTTGGAGACATAAGGCCCATTCACATGTTATGTGCAACACTTGTACAATGAGTGTACAGTGTACACAGGTACAGAAGTACACTTCCCTATCTGTACCATGCATTTGAAGAGCCTGTACCCAGGTTTGCTTTTTAAATGAATATAGGTACAGTCATTCACACAATCACATGTACAAGTGTATAGATCTGTACACTCATACTATATAATAAACCCCTAAGATACCTGCATCCGTGTCTCTTGCAGGTGTTCCGCGCATGCGTGGCGTGCGGCCCCATCGTGGTTGGAGTTGAGCTCCTCTTGCTGACTTTGGCCGCCGGCGCCGACATGTTGGAGGGGAGGAAGGGGAGAGGGGAGGGAAGTGAAGGCGAGAGAGAGCCTGGAACTGTGCCGAAGCCTCGCCTCAGAGCGGCCCCGCTCGAGCCCGCTTCTCCGCACCGGGCTCCGCGCGTCCCTCAGGCTCCGGCTCCCTGGGAATGGGGTGGCGGCGGCGCCTCGGCTCCCCTCATGCTCTCTCCACACAGTGAGAGCTGCCACCTCCTCCTCCTGCTGCTGCTGCTGCTAACGAGGTGTGAGCGTGCTGTGCACAGGTGCAGAAGAGCTCTCCCTTTTCTTCCCCCCTCCTCCTCTCCTCCTCCTCCTCTCTACACAACTCTTCTAGCGCCCATTAATGTAACGGGCTTAATGTCTATATAGCATAATATCTGAATCGGATTATAGTTTCAATTATCGGTTTAAATCATTTTCAGGCTTATTTTAAAATGCAGTGCATGATTCAAACAAAATTAAGCATTTTCAAATCCCACTAAATTCAATAGAAGAGTTGCATCTGGGATCAGAGGTACCTCAGCAGTGGTGAAAAAAATTCATTAAGATGTATGTGTGTGTTCTAGAACTCCACATTCCATGTGTTCCTCAACCACAGTACCACAGTAATAGTCATGTGGTTCAGCCCCCCTTCCAATCTATTGAAAAATTGATGTGTTGGATTTTGGGGTCAACCCTTGCCATAATTCATGACAAGGAGAAATTTAAAAAAATGCACATAATGTTCTAGGAGTCAAAATAAGCCCCCCCCCAATGCTGTTTAATGTTTAGTCACTCTTTATGTTTCTAGAGACTTAGTTCTGCACTGTTCTTCGCATTTCTTGTAGAAAGGAGTATGGAGAGTGTAAATCTAATCTTTTTTTCTGTTTTCATAAAAGACCCGCCCCCGCCACCACCACCACCACAGAGACACGCTTTTCTCAATATCACTACAAATGGACTTAGGGGTCAAAAGTATCCCACAGGTTTACAAATTTCTTTGCAAACCTGAATGTGTTAAACTTTTTTCCAGCTGGACCTTTCCTTGTGACCTAACAATTTATTTATTTATTTATTTATTTATTTATTTGTAAAATCATAATTATTAGCAGAGGTCAATTTGAGTACTACATACTCATTCTACTGTGGGGGTAATTTTTACCGCACTGCATCTGCAAGAAACCAGCAGCCTCTCATCTCTACAAGTGTCCAGGCTTAATGACACCACTCAGTCAATGTACTTCAGATGAGGCCTTTTGTCTGTCTTTGCAAAATGTGTTGTTGAAGGTTGACGCCAGGCATCTTAGTCACCAGCAAGCCAGAACAATACAAATGCAAATTGTGCTAATCAGTGGTGTGGGATGTATTCATCTTGAAGTTTTAGGTCCCACACAGGTTTTGCAGAACTAAAGGATGTCCTTTACAAGTAAGGTATTTGGATTGCTGGACATGGTTGGCTGTTTAGGGTTGCTTCTGAATAGCAAGTACATTATAGAAGGCGAGTGGCCCATCCTAGCAACTGCTGTACATTTTTAATTACAAGGAATTGCACTGTTATGCTTATTTAACTGTTATAATTGTGTTATCTTTACGTTAATGGCAAAATGTTTTATGTTTTAAAATGATGGGGTAAATTAAACCCCACACTTTGTACACTTTACATAGCTGGTATTAGGGGTATTACTGTCTGTCAAGGACTATGTTAACCTAGATGGTTTTACTAGAAAAGGAAAGTTCTCAATCAACTTTTAATTTTTTAACTTCTAAACGGTCTCATGCTTAGTACCATCAATCAGGGTTTTGTATGGTTTTATTTCAGTGCATTTGACCCCCGAACCAGATTAATACAGTAAATCTGTTTTGTTTTGTTTTGTTACAATGAGTTAAGCTTATATAGGAAAGTGCTCTCAAGTTTTGGTTGGTTCTTGCCTTCAGCACTTAAGATTAGAAACAAATTTTGATCCCTGTGCCCCCCTCCTTGTGTATTTAGAAATTTATACCCTGCCTGTTCTCCAAGGAACTTACATAAGCTTACAAAAGTAAGTACAAATAATACCATAAAAACTTGGAAGCAGCATTTCCATGGTCTAAAAAAAAGCAGCAGAGAGTAAAAAGGAAACTGATAACAGGCCACATAAAAGCTACAAGAAAGCTTGCCAGAAAAGAAGTGTCTTTACTTGAACCTGAAGGCAGATGATGAGGAGAGTTTGGATTCCGGGGGGGGGGGGGAGGGGAGGAAGTTCCAGAAGGTAGAGGCCCCTATGGCGAATTCCTGCCATGTGTTATGGTCATGTGGGAGTAGGTAGTCTTTTACTTTAGAATGACTGTTAGGCTGTTCTCACATGCAGGCAAAACTGGGCTAGGGAAGCCCGGGCTAACGGGTACATTAACCTGGGCTAAATGATCATGTGTTGGAGCTACATGGCTCTGCACAGCACCAACACACCAGCAGCCTCCCGGCCAGTGTCAAAATATCCCCCGTAATGCACTGTGCATTCGCACCATGCATTATGAGAGGTTTGGGGGCCGGGAGGTTTGGGGGCCAGCAGAAACCAGTGATTGTCTGGGTGGGCAATCCACCTGCCCAGCAACAACAAAATGATCTTCTGAAGGGAGGTAAGCTTTTTGAGGCTTCCTCTCTTCGCCCCTCACGGATCATGAGAAAGGGCTCCATGACTTGTAAATAAGACAGAGGGCTTGTTCTGATCATCTTCTTGCTGGACAGAGTGTTCCTGTCCCACCTCTAGACCCATCAAACATTCATGCTTGGGGGAAATAGTTGTATTTAGCATACACACATAACATGATTCCAGTGGGCTTAGAACTGAACCACACAACCAGTATTTCACATACTACAATATAGGAATTTGTTATTCAGGCCAGCATGCATTATAATTTATACACATAAGCTCTTGCGGACATCCAGCTGGTGTAGAGGTGGAATAGATATGCCCAGAAAACAGAAAGGCGTAGTATTTTGCTTCCTTATCAGGCATAGAGCCTTTTCTCATGATCTGTGAGAAGGGCATGGGGAGGAAGTCTCAAAAAGCATACCTCCCCTGCAGACAATCCTCTCATTGTTGCTGAATGGGTGCATTGTCTGGCCAGGCGATTGCTGGCTTCTACCAGCAGCAGGGAGGTTCGGCAGCCAGGAGTTCCCCAGAACTCCCATAATGTACCATGAAAGTGTGTGGTGCATGATGGAGGATATTTTTATGCTGGCCGGGAGGCTGTCCAGAAGTCACACCCTGAACACAACATTGTCAGGAAATCACCTAGAAGTGAGGAACATTAGATGCCCTGTGATAAACAGTACCATACCGGTAGCACTCTTGGTATGCTTTGTTTGCTCTCTTTCCTTCTTGGACAGTGAGACCCATTTTGCTTGCTGTCCTTCATTATTCTGCTTACTAGCATGGTAACTGCATTTGTGCATGTCCCAGAATGATGCAAAGTACCAGTGATAGTCCTCTACTCTTTGCAGTGAGCACTTGCCTTTGAGAATAGTTCTGTCTCTGCAGGATTGGAGGCCTTGATTTCATGTTGAACATTACCTCAGTCAAGGCAGTTTTGTCCAAATTGTCTGATGGTATACGGCAAACAGTGTTGCAATAGTGTTGTGTAACACATACCAGTAGGCCAGCTAAGGTAGGCCAAGGCCTGTTTTCTGGACTCTTGCTGAGACTGTCATACATGTCGTCCTCCCTGCTACATGAATTGTGATTGAACTGTATGGTGTTGAAAATATATAGATGGGCTACTTACCTGTTTGCTCTGCTGCTGGCGGTACTGACACATGATCAGTTCTGCAGCACTGACACACGATCAGCTGGGCTTATGATGTATTTGCACCCTTAACCAGGGCTAACAACTGAGGCTCCCGTGTGGGTTTGCCACCATGCTACAGCAGGGAGCAGAAGCTCCCAGCAGTTCTCACACAGAGGCAAAACTGTACTGGGCTTTCGTAGCCTGGTTTTGCCTGTGCATGAGAACAGCCTCATAGTGTCTAATTCAGAAGGTCATCTGAACCAATCCAGTGAATGCAATATAGATAACTCAAATTTCGGCTCTTTCCAGGCATATCCAATTGTAAAGTAAAGTGGTGCCATCGAGTTGGTGTTGACTCCTGGTGACCACAGAGCCCTGTGGTTGTCTTTGGTAGAATACAGGAGGGGTTTACCATTGCCATCTCCCATGCAATGTGAGATGATGCCTTGCAGCATCTTCCTAGATCACTGCTGCTGGGTGTTTCCCATAGTCTGAGAAATGTACTGGTGGGGATTAGAACCGGCAACCTCTTGCACGCTAAGCAAATTACTTCCCCGCTGCACCAGATGCAAAGTATGAATTTGCCTATAAATTAAGAAATGACTTACAATGGATTTTGTGATAACTTAGCTGATAGGCACCTTTGTTTACAACAGTGACTGTGTTCATAGCATCTATAACCATGATCAGCATCTAATTTTTATTTTCAAAATGGCCCCTTTCCATTATTTTTTTATTGTTTTTCTCCACTTTATTTAAAGCAGCCTAATCAACAAACCTTTGTTTGTTCCACAGTTCTGGAATAGCCATAATATTCATTTTGCTGTTTTATTTAAATTTACAATCCAGTTAAGGCTCAGAATTTGAAACAAACTTTTTAGTGGACCCAATGTTTTAAAGTGTGATTCTCTCTCTCCTTTCATAATTCTAACTAAAAGCATTGTATCCCATGCATTAAACAGCAAAACCTTTTAAGTCTTACATTCATTCTAGAAGTTGTTTGGGTATTGTGAACTTACAAAGGAACTGCGCTGGCCTAATCATATTGCCTTCCACACAATATCTGCCATCTTCTAATTTCAATATCAACATTACAATAAAAAAGAGTAAGTAGAAAGCAGTTTCTCCTAATTCATTATTCTGCCCATGTCTTTCATGTTCTATTTTATTTAAGGCAATGGTTTCCAGACTGTGTTATGAGGAACCCTAGGGTTCTTCAGAAGGTCAGCAGAATTCTGTTGGAGGCACCCCAACATATTAGACCCAGAGGTACCGGCCCAGAAGTATATGGAATTCAGGCCTGTGTCTGATTTCATTTTATATTAAGAAATGAATTAATGCCTGGACTCAGGGTGAACTGACACCCAGACCTCATGAGGAAGAGGCGATCAAGCATTGTATTGTGAAATGGGTACTCAAGGAAGCACAAAAGCCAGGCCAGAACAATCCAAATGCTAAAATGTAACTCACTATCAGATAATGTCTGTGGAAGAGGCCAGGGGCTGATCTCCCCTTTCCTGTTGCAAGAAGTCTATGTTAATATCTGTTAATGATTGCTCTGCTATACTCAATTGCTCTCTACAGAAATTCAACATAGGGAAATGCACACAAACAAAACACCCATAGACTTTAATTCTTACTTTACTAACACCTTTACACCTCATAGAATCAGGCTAACAAATCTGGGACAAGAGAAGGGGCCCATTTGCAGCTCAGAGATGCAGATTTGCTTTGGGCAATGTCCCCTCCTCAAGATAGCAGCTAACAGAAAATGAGATTAAGATCTCTCTGGCCTGGCCAATATCCTGAATAATTAAAAGACATTATCCAGAAGGTAACAGCATTGTCAGCCTTTTGGGGACCCAGGAAAAGATGAGGAGATTTGAAAAGACTCTATGAGAAATCAAAGAAAAATACAACTATAAAGAATGAGGCTTACTGGACAGAGAACTAGCAGTCTTGTGCCTACACGCAATCTTGTGCCTACAAGCAAGATCTACTCATGAGCAATCCAAGGGTTTGCTGCCCAAGCCGCGGGGCTAGAGGCAGGAACTCTTGCCATGGGAGAAGAGAGTGTTTGTGACTTCTGCTGCAAAGTGAGAAGTCAAGACTTCCCCAGCCATGGTGTTCTGACTCTCAGCCGTGCTCTGAGCAAACTGCATGCTTGATCTAAAAGCTCCTGTCTCCAGCCAAAAGCTTCCCTCCTTCAGCTGAAAGCCCCCACTGCTCTCAAGCCTCTGATCTGGGTAATATGCTTCCCCACATGCCTTGGATCCCTCCATCCTTTCCTCTCCTTCTCCTTTCCCCCCTTTCCCTCTACTAATTCCCAACCCATGTCAGTTCTCAACCTTCCTTACCCCCCGCCTTTTCCATCTATTTCTGAATAGGCTCTAGGAAGATTTAACACACACACATATGTTAGTTAGGAACACTGGGTGAATATTGGTGCTGGCTAGGGTTGAAATACTTTTAGTAATATTGATAGAATGTTCTGCTTTCTGCTCAGCTAGATTGATGTTGTTATTATTTTATACTCAGTAAAGCCCATTGAATCGTTTAGCATTGGTTTAATCTCCTTTCTTCCTTGCACCCAGATCCTACATGGTCACTATATAAAAGAACTTGGTCACTTGGTGACATGGATGAGACTAGGGATGTGCAAAAAATTTTGGGCACAGAACGATCTGTGCCCGAAACGAGCAATTTCGGGTGATTCGGGGCCGAACCGAATCACCCCCGATGTCCCCCGATATTTTTCAGGGCCGAGCCGAATCACCCAAATTTCAGGAATGAAAAATTTGGGTGATTCGGTTCATGGTTGATTTGGGGGGATTTTTTGAAGTTTTAATGACTTTGGGGCAGTTTGGGGGCATAGCATGGGATCTGGGCAAAAAGAGTGGGGTGGGGTGGTAGTGCCTAATGGGTGCAGGCGACCACCCCAATTTCAGGGGGATTGGGCAAAGGGCTGATTTTTTGAGAATTTTTGAAGTTTTAGTGACTTTGGGGCAGTTTAGGGCAGTTTGGGGGCAGAAAGTGGATCTGCCCCAAAAGAGTGGGGTGGGGAGGTAGTGCCTAATGGGTGGAGGCTACCACCCCAATTTCAGGGGGATTGGACAGAGGCCTGATTTTTTGGGAATATTTGAAGTTTTGGTGTCTTTGGGGCAGATTGGGGGCAGAAAGTGGATCTGCCCCAAAGGAGTGGGGTGGGCTGGTAGATAGTGCCTAATGGGTGGAGGCTACCACCCGTCCCCAATTTCAGAGTGATTGGGCAGAGGGGTGAATTTTGGTGAATTCTGAGGTTTGTCTTCATAAGGTGAAGTGTGCTAAATTGATTACTTCCTCATATTCATAGTAATTGAGAGTGTGAAAAAGTGAAAGTGGGTTCATGAGAGTTGTCTAATCGAAAAAAATCTCATTTGCTATGATAGAATGAGAATTCACACCTCAGAAGTTTTTTCCCCAAAATCAGCCCTTTGCCCAATTCCCCTGAAATTGGGGTGGTAGACTCCACCCATTGGGCACTACCACCCCACCCCAAAATCTTGCCCCTGGGCCCCTTTTTTACCCCCTGAATCAATTCAGATTCGGATTAAATTCGAATCCGAACCGAATCAAGGGTGATTCGGGTGGCCCATATTCGGGCACAAAACAGAACAGGGGTGATTCGGTTCGGGTCCCAAACCGAATCACCGAATTCCCGAATTGCACACCCGAGATGAGACAGGCCTAATCTTGTATGCTAGCTAATGAGCATATTTAGTATATAAATCAGGCCTGGACCACAACAGTTCTTCACTGAGAAGAGGGTGATGACAGGAAAACTTTGCTTAAAGACAGCTTACCCACCATTATAGGAACATAGGAAGCTGCCATATACTGAGTCAGACCATTGGTCTATCTAGCTCAGTATTGTCTACACATACTGGCAGCAGCTTCTCCAGGGTTGCAGGCAGGAATCTCTCTCAGCCCTATCTTGGAGAAGCCAGGGAGGGAACTTGGAACCTAGATGCTCTTCCCACAGTGGCTCCATCTCATAAGGGGAATATCTTACAGTGCTCACATGTGGTCTCCCATTCCAATGCAACCAGGGTGGACCCTGCTTATTTAGGGGGACAAGTCATGCTTGCTACCATATGTAGCATTTAACCACTGGAATGAGGTGGGTGTGTTAAAGGATATACTCAGTTTTCACAGAGAAAGAGAGATGACCAATAGGCCAGGCCCATGCTCCATATAAACTGATGTGCCCCATAACATTCTGCAGTGTCCTTGTGGCAGGCGACTTTCACTCACAAGATATCTTTTATGCTCAAGATATCTGAGAGAGCGCCTTCTTCTGCATGATCCCCACCGCACATCAAGGTCATAGAGAGAGGTCCATCTCCAGAAGCTGCCAGCTTAAGGTTCCCAGATGTCAACTTTTATCCTGGATTTGCAACTATTTTAAGCCCCCTGCAACTATTTTTGTGGTGGAGGAGATCTCTGGAGTTCCAGAGATCCTGCTACAAGCGGCTCAAATCACTCAGTGGCTGTTATCCATGAGTAAGCCCATTGGAAACAATTGGCCTATTCATGTGTAATGTCTACTGTGTGGCAGCAGGAGGAGCTCATTTGTATGCTGCTGCTGTGCTAGCAATTCCCATCTCATTTCCCCAGTCAAGTGTGTTCTATTTTTGCATCTCCCTGCCTCCTCATTTTATCAGTGACTCACTGTGACTGGCCCAGTGGCCCCAAGGAGGGACTTCTTCTTTTTACTATTTTGTGTGTCTCCGCTGCTCTACAGCTGTGGTACACAGTCAGCAAACTCCCTCGAGGTCAGGAAACGTATGCTTCCCCTCTATGCACCACTGTAGAGGGGAGGCTAGTGTTGGACTGTGGAGAAGGGATGCATTCCCCACAAATAATGAAACTAAAATGCACCATTTGCCCAATGAGGTTCTGTGATCCAGAGATTACTGGTGTTTGAACTGTGTGGAAAGGGTTTTGTGGTGGTTCCCCTCTCCTTGGAAAATGAAAAGAAAATGCACCATTTGTTCCATAGGAGTCTATGATCCAGTCAGAGGAAGTGACTGTGTGGGAAAGGGTGTGTGTGAGTTGTATATTTTCTCATATTATCCTGTTCTTAGCAAAACATGCATATGTTATAGCAATTAGCATATTTAACTTTTATGCAATTTTTTTAATGCAAAGTGGAATTTTCAGAAACATTTTTGGTGAACAGCACCAACTGCTTCCACTTTTTTGGTGACAATTTCGATTATTTTACCACTTGGACCCAGCAACTCTATGCCAGCTTGTCTGGCGGTGACTCAGGAGCGGGCCTTCTCTGTAGTCACTCCTAGACTGTGGAATGCACTCCCTATAGATATTGGTGGCTTAACATCTTTATCAACCTTTAAGAACATAAGAACAGCCCTGCTGGATCAGGCCCAAGGCCCATCTAGTCCAGCATCCTGTTTCACACAGTGGCCCACCAGATGCCGCTGGAAGCCACAGACAGGAGTTGAGGGCATGCCCTCTCTCCTGTCGTTACTCCCCTGCAACTGGTACTCAGAGGCACCCTGCCCTTGAGGCTGGAGGTGGCCCACAGCCCTCCGACTAGTAGCCATTGATAGACCTCTCCTCCATGAAGTCATCCAAACCCCTCTTAAAGCCATCCAGGTTGTTGGCTGTCGCCACATCCTGTGGCAGAGAGTTCCATAAGTGGATCACGCATTGTGTGAAAAAGTACTTCCGTTTGTTGGTCCTAGACCTCCTGGCAATCAATTTCATGGAGTGACTCCTGGTTCTAGTGTTGTGTGAGAGGGAAAAGAATTTCTCTCTCCACTTTCTCCACACCATGCATGATTTTATAGACCTCTATCATGTCTCCCCACAGTCGTCTTTTTTCTAAATTAAATAGCCCCAGGTGTTGTAGTCTTGCCTCATAAGAAAGGTGCTCTAGGCCCCTGATCATCTTGGTTGCCCTCTTCTGCACCTTTTCCAGTTCTACAATGTCCTTTTTTAGATGTGATGACCAGAATTGTACTCAGTACTCCAGGTGTGGCCACACCATAGTTTTATATAAGGGCATTATAATATTAGCAGTTTTATTTTCAATCACCTTCTTAATGATGCCAAGCATGGAATTGGCCTTTTTTACAGCTGCCGCACATTGAGTCGACACTTTCAGCGAGCTGTCCACCACAACCCCAAGATCCCTCTCCTGGTCTGTCACCGACAGCTCGGATCCCATCAGCATATACTTGAAGTTGGAGTTTTTCGTCCCAATGTGCATCACTTTACGCTTGCTAACATTGAACCGCATTGGCCATTTTGTCACCCACTCCCCCAGTTTGGAGAGATCCTTTTGGAGCTCCTCACAATCCATTTGGGATTTCACTACCCGGAAGAGTTTGGTATCATCTGCAAATTTGGCCACATCGCTGCTTACCCCTGCTTCTAGATCATTTATGAATAAATTAAAAAGCACCAGTCCCAGTACAGATCCTTGGGGGACCCCACTTCTTACTTCCCTCCATTGTGAAAACTCTCCATTTATACCTACCCTCTGTTTCCTGTCTTCCAACCAGTTAGCAATCCACACATATACAGTACTTGTCTCTTTATCCCATGACAGCTAAGTTTCCTCAGGAGTCTTTGATGAGAAACTTTGTCAAAAGCTTTTTGGAAGTCCAGGTAAACTATGTCAACTGGATCACCTTGATCCACACTCTTGTTGACACTTTCAAAGAAGTCCAAAAGGTTGGTGAGGCAAGATTTACCTTTGTGGAAGCCATGCTGGCTCACTCCCAGCAGGGCCTGTTCTTCTAGGTGCTTTACAATTTTATCCTTGAGGATGCTTTCCATCAATTTGCCTGGAACGGACGTTAAGCTAACTGGCCTGTAATTTCCCGGATCGCCCCTGGATCCCTTTTTGAAAATCAGTGTTACATTTGCAGCTCTCCAGTCCTCTGGTACAGAGCCTGATTTCAGGGATAAGTTAAATATTTTAGGAAGGAGGTCGGCAATAAACAAAGCAATAAAGCAATAAAGCAAGTTTAAAAGAACCCTTAAGCTGCATTTTAAAAACCTGGCTTTTAGTTATCTTTGAATGTTTTAATTTAAAAAATACATTGTTTTAACTATTTTTTTAGTTTATCTCTATTGTATTTATTGTTATGAACTGCCTATAGCTTTCGTGGCAGGCAGTATATAAATTAAATAAATTTTTAAAATAGAATTTATGGTTTCATCTCGAGATAAACCACAGTGGCATATTACATACAAACTTTAGGAACTGTAGTTTAGCTCAAACCATTGTTGGGTAAAACAAACCAGGTTGGAACTATAGATTCAGATCCTGGATTGTTTGTTGCTTGTGTTTTGCGTTAAACTACTGTTCTTCAGGTCTGTACATAATATGACACTGTGGTTTAGCTAAAATAAAAGTTTTTCCTCCTCCTCTCACATGCAAAAGTGATTTAGGTCATGCAAGTCCATGGCTAGCAAGGGTCATTTTCATAGCAAGCACCTGAATCAGGGCAGTGTGAACAGAGTTGCCTATGCTTTAAGGCAAGAGTAGGAAGACTTGGCTCTCCTGCTGCCATCATTCCCAGCCACTCATCTCCCATAATTCTCAGCCACAATACATTGTTGCTGGAGATGATGGGAGTTGTAGTTCAACAACAGCTGGAGAGTCAAGGTTGCCTTGCCTAAACTTCAATTGGGCTAATCCACACAAAACCAAAATAAATGCTTGTTTTTCAGCTTGGTTGACTTTAATCTATCAGACTGGTCTGAAGGGGACATTGTGATAGACGAGAGACCTTGCTACACACCACACAGCAAGAAGCCATTGTGAGGCATATTGACAATCTGGGTGTGTTGTGATATTATTATTATTTTTATTATTATTATTATTTCAATTTCTATACCGCCCTTCCAAAAATGGCTCAGGGTTGTCTACACAGAGAAATAACAAACAAATAAGATGGAACCCTGTCCCCAAAGGGCTCACATTCTAAAGAGAAACGTAAGATAGACACCAGCAACAGTCACTGGAGATACTGTGCTGGGGGTGGATAGGGCCAGTTACTCTCCCCTTGCTATATAAAGAGAATCACCATGTTAAAAGGTGCCTCTTTGCCCAGTTAGCCGGGGTCATTCAGGTCCCATTCACTCAAAAGCAAAGTGGACTGATGGGGAGATATCAGGTTGGGTGGCGGGGAGTGCTTCAAGAATAGGTCCTCTTCATTAGCCCTGGCTACATTGCAGCGATGTAATTTCCCGTGCATGCCTAGGTTACAGATGTGCTAAAATATTTTCCCCTTTTCACAATTAGAGTACAGTAGGTCAGCAAATAACCTAGGAGGGACAGATATCATTCCCTCCCACTCCGTGGTTGTATAATTGAATCAACGCTCTCTGAGCTTCTCTTCAACAAATGGAACTTTTGAGTGGATTGGATAATTTCGTTAACTAAAAGCAGATATATGTTCATTCCAAGATTACGGCAGAGACGGATAGGAGTGAAACACAAACAAAGCATCCAGCCTTTTTTTTTTAATCCCCAGAGTGCGTTTAAATAGATTAATTTGCAGATCAGATGTTTTGGATTTAATCTAAGCTATTCAATGCTGATTTGATTTAAATAAAACTTCCTCTAGAGAGATTAACTCATCCCAAGATTGATCTCTATTAGACACATGCTTATGACATGAAAGTGAAGCCTGAGCTCTGGGAAGTGGAGGGGAGGATGTGTGCAGAATAACAACTAAGCATTCGGCAAATGAAAGAGCAGGCATGGAAGCCTTTTTAGATGTGTTCCTGGGACAGACTGACTCCAGTATTTGCGTATGGTGTTATTCAGTTATTAGGAGAGGAAGTTTATTCTTTAACGCTGTTTTCCTATTTAAAACAGTGGCAGTCTTTTTGTTTCTGGTATATTGCTTCTGAACTACACTGGCAGGCTGATAAATCAGATCACCAACCATACATAATTTATTTCAGTAGGTAACTGGCTGTGCAGTACAGAATACAAATACGTTTTGAACGCTGTTCTGCACACTGCATACTTGACCAGGTTTTAAACTTAGTCTCTGAAACATTCCCTTGCCCTTTATCTGTCTGTCCAGTTAGCTCAGCTGTGCTGTAAGGTCCTGTAATCTAAATGCACAAATGGTAAAGGATATAAATGTACAAATCTTCTTTTTTTGTAAATAAGACTTTTTATTGTAAAATTATTTGCTATTCATTATATTAAGAATGCTGTGCAGGGTCAAAAGGTCATGGCTTCTGTTCAGCACTTTCATTTTTGAGGGTTATGAAATGTACTGGTTTGATTTTGGGGGGAGATGTGAAGGAACAAGGCCTAAACTTCTTCTTTGTGTAAATGGGATTCTTTGTTATTCAATATATTAAGAAAGACTCAATGGGGTCAAACATTTGCAGCTCCTGCTCAGTAGTTTTGCAGGCAGCCCATGCGTTCATGCAATTGGAGATTGGGGTGGAAGGGCACACTTGCACCCTTCTACCTCAGTATAAGCCCAGATACTATAAGCCCAGGTAGGGCTGCTCATGAGCATGCCCTCAAAGTATTAATCTGGTTCTGTGAACATTTACAAGTGAATGCTGACATTCAGTACTTTGGGGGCACTCATTGTAATGGTAACCGGAAAATGCCCACATGGACAATTGCTCACATGGAAAATTGCTCACACGGGAAAAACTTATGCTTCCCCTCTATGTACCACTGTAGAGGGGAGGCTAGTGTTGAACAGTGGAGAAGGGGTGCATTCCCCACAAATAATGAAACTAAAATGCACCATTTGCCCAATGAGATTCTGTGATCCAGAGATTACCGGTGTTTGAACTGTGTGGAAAGGATTTTATGGTGGTTTCTCTCTGCTTTGAAAATGAAAAGAAAATGCACCATTTGTCCCATAGGAGTCTATGGGGAAATGCCCACACAGAAAAAATATGCACATATAGTAATTTGAAATGTGCATTTTAAAATCTTGTTATCTATATTACATTGTTTATTGTTTATTAACATCTATATTTTATCTTGTTTATTGTTTATTGACATCTATATTTTATCTTGTTACTGAGATCTTATGATTAAAATATTTCATATTCATATGCTCTTGCGTGCAAATGTTTGTAAGGGAAAATACAGGAAATAAAAGTGAACAGTTTTTTATCAACCAACTTTAAATTTATTTAATTTACAATTTGTCAACCTTTTAAATGTTGGTATGAAGTAATTTTTAAAGTAAGGACAGAAAGATATTATTTTAAATTAAATTATGTATGTATGTATTAAATTATGTAGGGGCAGAGCACAAGAACCCAGGAGATCAAATCAGGCTGCTGATGCTTGCTACTGCTCCCCCTGCTGGGAAACAGCTGGAATAGCAGCAGAAAGTTAAGCTAGCCCTTTTATGAAGTTGCACCCCCCCCCGGATCCGTCCTTGGACTGGCGCTCCGATAGAGACTCTTTCCGAACGCATCAAGGAAAAGATGTTACTACGCTCCAGCGCCAGAATTTTTCCATGTGGGCATTTTTCGGTGCGAGCAATGTTCCGTCTGCACATTTTTCTTGTGTGCATTTATGATGGTGGGGATTTTCTGTGCGCAATTTTCTTGTGTGGGTAATTTTCCATGTGCTTTTTTTCATAGAACATATTGTAACATGCACGGAAGAAATAATTCACTATTATTTTGAAAATTTATTAAACCATCACTGTATTATAATCAGGTACAGAATGTTCTTGCTGTTTTTAAATAGAGTAATATCTATCACTGGATTAGCCATAGATGGCTACAAAACATCGTGCTAAAAGAGATTAATTTATTTAGTACCATATAGCAAATTCACATCTTGTCTTGCAGACAGTAATGGATGTTTCAAGACAAGATGAGTGCTGAGCTGCCTCTCTGACATTATATGACACTGTGTCCTTGTTCTGAAATATGTGACATAATTTGACTTATTTCTTGGCTGTCAAACTATTACTACTGCTACGAATATTTATATACTGCTCTTCAACAAAAGTTCACAAAGCTGTTTACATAGAAAAATAAATAATACGTAAATTAGATGGTCCCCTGTCCCCAAAGGGCTCACAACCTAAAAAGAAACATAACGTAGGGATGTGCATGGAACCAGCGAATGCCGGTTCAAAGGAGGGAGCATTAACTTTAAGGACTGGGGAGGGTGATCTTAACCACCTGCCATGTGTCCCCCCCCCACCAGCGCTGTTCTCAAAAATGGTCCCACTGGGGCAGCAGCATACCTCCTTGCCACCCCAGTATGTCACGGACCAGAAGTGGCCACTGCACACGCATATCGGAGGCGCCATGATGATGAGGATGATTTATTTGATGTCTATACTGCCCTTCCAAAAATGGCTCAGGGCGGTTTACACAGAGAAATAACAAAAACATAAAATGGATCCCTGTCCCCAAAGGGATCACAATCTAAAACGAAACATAAGAGAAACGCCAGCAACAGTCACTGGAGGTACTGTGCTAGGGGTGGATAGGGGCAGTTACTCTCCCCCTGCAAAATAAAGAGAATCGCCACATTAAAAGGTGCCTCTTTGCCAAGTTAGCAGGGGCCTCTGAACTGGTTCTGTGTACATCCCTAACAAAAGGCAGATACCAGGAACAGCCACTGGAGGGATGTTGTGCTGGGGTTGGATAGGGCCAGTTGTGGTTTCAATAGTTTTGTGGTTTTCCAACAAGACATGTTAACCAACATATCTAGTAGCATATAAGGACTTTCTTTGATGCCTTTAATATTGTACCCATTATTTACAACCTCTAAGAAGTTAGACTTCTGTTACCACTAGGGCAGAAGAATAGTGGATGGAACAAATGTAATATGCACAGTTTCGAAGAACAAGAGACCAACACCAGGGAATCTCAGAGAAAACAGCAACCAGTGATGGTTTACTGATTGCACAGATGTGAGTCATCACTTAATAATGCAGCCACTAAACCCTTTTTTAGTCTTAATACACGTACAATACAGTAAAATGTTTGGAGGACTCTTCTCTGCTTGTTCATAAATTCTGGAAAATAGAAGTTTCTGAATGTATGGAGAAGATACTCTTGCAGGAAAAATCCTCTGGAATCTTGCCCTCCTGTTTGATCCAACCTCTTGCTTTCATCCTTCTATCTGAGTTGATAGAGAATGGGGTGTCTTGCCGGACCAAAGAGGATTGGACAAGTTTCCTGCTGTAGACTTTCTGCTGCCTGACTGAATTTAAGTCAAAATGTGCCAAGGGTGCGTGCTCAAATAAGCTTTTATTTATTTCATGATCATGAAAGGCACAGCACAGGTCAGAAAAAGTCTGGCAAGTACTAGGGATGTGCACAAACCGGTTTGCAGGCCATGTTGGAGGCCTGCGAACCGGTTCGCTGGTCGGGCGGACAGTCGCTGGGGGTGTGTTATCTTCTGGCCTATGGGCCTCCCGTCTCACATTTTTGAGAGGGGCCCCACATTCCTGGCTTGAACACTTTTCCTGACTCAAACAATTTTCTTTGTTTCAGGCCTAGTGGCTCTTTGTGCTGTTCAACAGCCTCGACCAAACTTTGAATTAAACTCTTATACACTTATTTGTAGGCCTGGATTAAACAATTCCATATCAATACCTCTATAAACACTGCTGTATATGTGTGGGTTTCAGATGGTACAATAAATGTATAAATTCAGGGAGACCCGAGTTCAAATCCCCATCCAGCCATGAAACTCACTGGGTTACTCTGGGCCAGTTGCTTATCTCTCAGTCTAACCCATCCCACAGAGTTGTGAAGATAAACTAGCCGTGTACACTGCTCTGGGTTTCTCAGAAAAAAAATTGGGATATAAATATAAAAATAAAATAATTAATAAAAACATTATTTATTATTATTATTATTATTTATCGTATTTAGTAGTAGTAGTATGTTTATTGCGGTCACAGACCAGATTTACAAACAATAACAATTAATAGCATTAATAAGAAAATTCAAGAATTTCAAAAGTTTACAAAATCACAAACTGTTCAAATTACTAATACAGTCTTTACGAAGCTTCAATGCCACAAAACAGAACTTTGCCACATTATCTGAAATTACAGGTTTAAAATTGGCCAGCATAATTTCCAAATAAAATTGGTCTGTGTGACCAGGATAAATGGCTAAAATAGGAGCAATAAATTTGCTGTGAGGGTCCTTATAAAACTGGCAATAAAGAATAACATGGGTGATAGACTCTATATCCCCTGAGCCACAGGGACAACAGTGCTGATCATAAAGAAGTCGATTGAATTTACCACCAAGTACTGCCGAAGGGAGAACATTCAATCGCACAAGGGTCAGAAATCTCCTAAATTTTGGTACCAAGATCGGGTCTAAATATTCAGCCGGTTTATAGTTAGAAGTTTGAGAATCTAAGTATATTCCCTTGGGTAGCCGTGCGAACTCCTCCTGCAAATCTATATCTCGGAGCCGTTGCTTCACAAAGCAAAGCACCTGCTCTAATCCTCGCCCAATAAGATCTTCTTGAGGTGTGCCCAAGTGATGCAATTTTAATTCCAGAGCTGATTTCCATTTGGAAATGAAACTGTCTGATAACACAAAAGGGGAAAGATCAGCCAGAAAGAAGATCGGGCTTAACCAAAATTTAATTATGCAAAACCATACTTTTGCTTTCAGAGTGGTGACCCCTGCTTCCCTACGAAGGATGGCATATGCTGTACCCCTGGGTACCTGAAAAATAGCCCTCAGGAATTTAGTTTGTACTGTTTCAAGCTGAGAGAAATTTTTCAGAGGACCGATCTGCGCCCCATAAAGAATTTGGGGATATATCTTGGCCTTCAACAATTTTATAGCTGCTGGTATGAAAAAGGCACCCCTAGAGTAATAGAAGGACTTAATCACATTTGCTGTCTGTTGAACACCTTGGGAAATATAATCAAGATGGGCTTCACGTGTTCCAGTTTGGTGGAATACTACCCCCAAATACTTAAAAACCTTAACTTGTTCAATACTATTCCTGTTTATTGTCCATTTAAAGGGTTTGGGGTGCTTTGAAAACACCATTATCTTGGTCTTAGAATAATTGATCTCTAAAGCCTCCTTACCAAACTCATTTATAGGTAGGAATCTCAAACGAGAGGTGCCCTTTTCTAGAGCATTGTTCTCTTAGACGGGTATTACGATGGAAATTGTAAATTAATAAAAGTAAACAACGGTCTATAGATGATTCCTTTAACTTCAGCCAGAGTTTGTCCCTAGATATGGAATCGAACACTGCCATGAAGAATATAAAAGCAGTAAATGATTTAGGTCTAAAGGAATATTTTTCAGCTAAAAATTGCAATGTAAATACTTGATGAGTTGTAGAGAAGCCTTCTCGAAACCCCACTTGCTCATCCATTAGGATACACTGATCATCCAACCAATCCTGGAGTTTCCTCAAAAGATGCCTGGCATATAACTTGTTGACAACGCTAAGAAGACTAATCAGTCAGTAATTATTTGGATCCTCCCTTAATCCTTTCTTGTAAAGTGGTACTATTATTGAAACACCCCAGTCCTCCGGGATTATATCTGAAGCATCTATGTAAGTAAAAGAAAAGCAAAGAGGGGAGCCCACCAATCAAGGTTATTACTAAAAAATTCAGTTATGATACAATGAAATTCTGGGGCCTAATAAATACATATGTCAGGGGCAGATGCCAGAGATGGAGTTTGCTTCCTCTCTATGTGTATTAATGTTATGTACTTTAAAATTGTGCATTAAAATGACTAAAAAGGGCACACATGATATACATGCATGTGTGAAAGCAGCTCTGAGATACCAGCACAAGAAATCTCAGAGTCCTTAAGTTTCATACATGATTTCCTCATGGGGAGGGGACAGAAAAAATGAATGGGTTGTGTTCCCTGTTTTTTACATGAGTAGTGTGTATATCCCTGTTACAAGTCTTTGTCTCAGAGCAAGCTCATATGACGAGAAGATAAAATGCTGAATCATCCCTTCTATGCTTTCCGAGCAAAGCCTTCTCCCAAAACTTTCCTGTAATCTTGATCCGTTCTAAGGCTGCCGCCACCTCCTACTTATTGACAAAGCTTAATCCCCCAATGGGCTTCAGTGGAAATCTCTGGGAAAACTCTCCTTCTTTTGCTATTGGGAATGTATACAAAAACCTTCCGTGTGCAAGCTTAAATGTGGTGAGAAAACTTGTAGTTGCTGAATGTCTGAGGATGTGTTTTGCACCAGAGTATGACCCCCTCCCAGTCCCCCGTTTCCTGAGCCAAAAATGGGAGTTCCCTGCCCTCCTGACTTTCCCCAGATTTGCAGAGAGATTTTCCTGCAGCCAGACCTCATGGCCACCTCTCCCCTGCTCCTCCACCCAGCTCCTTGTAACAAAGAAACCCTTCTTCCTCTCCAAGGGTCCTCTAGGTCCCACCCACCTGGTTTGCTGGTTGGCTGATCCCTGGAGTTCGGCAGCCTGTCAGTCAGGACAGAGTTCACTTCTGGTTAACTGTTTAGAGAGGAGGAGTGGCTGGTCACTACAATACCCCCCAGGTAAAACTCATTTTGAACTTGCATCACCTGCATGCAAACAGAATGCACAACAACACAACTCATATTTGCTGCTCTTCTGCAGGCAGGGAATGTGCAAAGGCATTTAGAAATAAAACACTGAGGTGCTTCACACGACACGTGCAAAGTGTCTGACAGGGTTCTGTGGGGAGAGAGGGCTTAGCCCACTCTCCCTGCAGATGAGCAGCCATTCGTAGCTGGGTGGCTGAATCGGCCACCCACATGGCTACAGGCTCCGTCATGGAGCCGGCAGGGGCTGTGGGGATCGGAGCCATTCAGCCCCTGGAAGTTCTAGGATGCCCCGCACAAGTGTGCAGGGTGTCCTGGAGAGACCCCTGAGCCCGGGAGCCTGGCTGCAGCCTCCAGGTTGGGCATATACTCATGTTTAATCATGCGCTGTAGTGACACAAGAGCAAAGAAATGAGTTTAACAGAGCGCTCGCTCTCCCCAAGCTAACTTGGCAAAGAGGCACCTTTTTAATGTGGTGATTCTCTTTATTTAGCAGGGGTAGAGTAACTGGCCTTATCCACCCCAGCACAGTACCTCCAGTGACTGTTGCTGGCGTCTATCTTATGTTTCTTTTTAGATTATGAGCCCTTTGGGGACAGGGATCCATCTTATTTATATATTATTTCTCTGTGTAAACCGCCCTGAGCCATTTTCGGAAGGGCGTTATAGAAATTGAATTAATAAATAATAATAATAATAATAATAATAATAATAATAATAATAATAATAATAATGGGAGGGTCTTCTAGGCGGGCTAGCCGGCTTAGGAGCACTGGGCTTGCCCGCAAACCTGGTGGTCCCCACGACCGATGGAAAGTGGGCTCAGCATCCTTTCCGTCGATCGTGGAAATAGCCTCACTAAGTTACATCTCCCGCTGCATAACTTGGGCAGTTCTGAATTGCCCATGCTACTTTGGGTGTCTAAAACACATCCACATTGATGCACAACAGGTCTGTTCTGCTACTACTTACCATTGTGTAATTGTAAATTGTGACAAACTGGCATTATTTGCAATGCAAGACAAGTTGCAACGTGCTATCATAGGAACATAGGAAACCGCCATATACTGAGTCAGACCATTGGTCTATCTAGCTCAGTATTGTCTACACAGACTGGCAGTAGCTTCTCCAAGGTTGCAGGCAGGAATCTCTCTCAGCTCTATCTCGGAGATACCAAGGAGGGAATTTGGAACCTTCTGCTCTTCCCAGAGCGGCTTCATCCCCTGAGGGGAATATCTTGCAGTGCTCACACATCAAGTCTCCCATTCAAATGCAACCAGGGCAGACCCTGCTTAGCTATGGGGACAAGTCATGCTTGCTACCACAAGACCAGCTCTCCTCTCCAAAAATCTTGTCCTATCTTGGAGAAGCCAGGGAGGGAATTTGGAACCTTCTGCTCTTCCCAGAGCGGCTTCATCCCCTGAGGGGAATATCTTGCAATGCTCACACATCAAGTCTCCCATTCATATGCAACCAGGGCAGATCCTGCTTAGCTATGGGGATAAGTCATTTTTGCTACCACAAGACCAGCTCCCCTCTTCACAGACCAGCCCTCCTCTGTAGTAGTAGTACAGCCCTGTACACAGCACTGTGGACTTGTGTTTAAATGCCTGCAGTGGTGTGGGCAGCTCAGAACTCCCCATGTTTTGTTGTGGGACATGTCAGCCAATTACTTTTGCATTGATCCTTATTTTCTGAGATCAATTAAATAGAAAGCAAGGTCTAATTAGAAAATTTCTAAACAGTTTCTTCTATAAAGAAACAGTGCACCACCAAGAGCAGTTGGAGTAATCCTGAAGTAACTGAGAAACCTCAGTTGCCAGTAGCCTTGTAGGGAGGAGGACAGCTTAACACCTGCCTCTATGAGACAGCTGCTGCCCAGTGGTGAGAGCCTGTGTAGTTGCTGTCTGCTGTTGTCAGCTTACCAGCCTGTGTGCCCCCTAACATGTGGGGCTGTTGCTGCTGCCCTGTGAGTGAGTCTGTGTGGGATCAGGGCCAGAGGGAGTGACTCAGCAGTTCTTGAGGACCAGCTGCCCAGATTAACCATCTTTCTGGGCTTATAAAAGGGCTGTTGCCCTGTGGCAGTGGGCCTGCCGCTGGCAGGGTCGACACCAAAGGGCAACACCAAAGGGGGTTGCCGCCTTGGAGGAGCCACCCTGTGGGGTGGCAAGGGCCAGGTGGTATTTTTGGCTTCTGCTGTTTTTTAGGTCCTGGGTGTTTCAGATGTGTCTTGGTTTGTCTGGGGATGGGGAGACAGGGTATGTATCCACTGACTGTAGGGTGGCTATACCAGTGGTGGTGGGGAATAGAAAAAGTAAAATTGGCAGGTCAGTGAGTTGTTATAGGAGAAGAGAAGTCAGAAATCTATTAGCTGTTTCCCCTTCTGGTTGCCCTGCCAGCTCTTTGACCTTGCGGAGCAGTGCCAACATCCCATAGACCCTCACCTTACTACTCTGTAATGCCAGGTCTGTCCAGAATAAGTTGGAAACTATCCATGATTTGATTCTGGATGAAGGGACAGACCTGGTATGTATTACAGAGGCTTGGTTGGGGGAGGCTGGCAGCCCAGTTTGGTCCCAACTTCTCCCTCCAGGGTACTCCTTGGAGGAGCAGGTGTGGGGACATGGGGCGAGAGGTGGAGTGGTTGTGGTCTATAGGAATAACCTTTCCCTGACCAGGATCCCTGTTTAAGTGTCTGACCATATTGAATATGTATACGTATGTTTGGGGACCAGGGATAGACTGGGGCTTCTGTTGGTGTACCGATTGCCCTGCTGCTCGATGGAGTCTGTAACTGAGCTAACGGACTTGGTCTTGGGTTTGGCGTTGGAGTCCCACAGGCTTGTGGTTCTGTGGGACTTCAATGTCCACTTTGGGAACAATTTGTCTCGGGTGGTTCAAGAGTTCATAGCGGCCATGACGACTATGGGCCTATCCAAAAGGGTCTCAGGACCAACACACATTGCTGGTCACACAGTTGATCTGGTCTTTCACTCTGATCAAGGTGGTGTTCCATGGGTGGGGACTCCTGTGATTTCCCCATTGTCATGGATGGACCATCATCTGGTTAAGGTTGGACTCACAGTAACATCCCACGTTTGCAGGGGTGAGGTGCCCATTAGAATAGTTCACCTGAGAAGGTTATTGGGTCCAATAGGGTTCCAAGAAGCCTTGGAGGGATTTCGTGTTGGCTCTGCCAGTGATCCTTTTGATGCCCTGGTGGAGAATTGGAACAGCAAACTCACCAGGGCAGTAGATATGATCGCTCCTAAGCGTCCTCTCCAACCTGCTTCAAAATTGGCCCCTTGGTATACAGAAGAACTATGGGGGCTGAAATGGTGAGGTAGAAGACTGGAGTGCAAGTGGGGGAAGACTTGACTCAAATCCGACAGATTACAACATAGAGCACATTTGAAGATCTATGCTCTGGCAATACGGGCAGCAAAGAAGCAATTCTTTTCAGCCCATATTGCGTCCACAAGTTCACATCCAGCAGAGTAGTTCAGGGTTGTGAGACAGCTAGTAAGTGCCCCTCCTCCCTTGAATCAGTATTTGGAATGATCTATTAAGTAACTTTTTAATGATTTTTGTGTGGATAAAATCTCTAATATTTGGGCCAACTTGGATTTAGACCCCACAATTTCTGTAGTATCTGAATCGGAGGTGTCTAGCGACTCCTCTTATGTGGTTTTAGTTTGTGACTCGTGAGGATGTGGACAAGCTGCTTGGAGGGATGTGACCTACCACCTGTTCTCTTGTGCCTTGCCTGACAAGGATAATACTATCTGGCAGGGAGGTTGTTGTCGAACGCCTAGTAGAGATCATAAATGCTTATCTGAGGGAGGGCAGGATGCCTCGTTGTCTTAAGGAGGCAATTATTAGACCACTTCTGAAGAAGCCTGTCTTGGATTCCTTAGAGCTGAGCAACTATAGGCCTGATTCCAACCTTCCTTGGTTGGGCAAAGTAATTGAGAGGGTGGTGGCCTCCCAACTCCAGGCAGTCTTGGATGAAATTGATTATCTAGACCTGTTTCAGATGGCTTTCGCATGGGCTATGGGGTGGAGACTGCCTTGGTCACCCTGATGGATGTTCTCCTATTGGGAATTGACAGAGGGTGTGTGACTATGTTGGTCCTTTTGGACCTTTTGCTGGCTTTCAATACTATCGACCATAGTATGCTTCTGGAGCGTTTGAAGGGGTTGGGGTGGGAGGCATTGCTTTGCAGTGGCTCTTACCTCTTGGGCAGATTCCAGATGGTGTCCCTCGGGAACTGTTCTTCAAAAACAGAACTTAGGTATGGTGTCCCTCAGGGCTCCGTATTGTCTCCAATGTTGTTCAGCATCTACATGAAACCGCTGGGAGAGATCATCAGGAGATTTGGTGCAGGGTGTTATCAGTATGCTGATGACACCCAAATCTTTTTCTCCATGTCAACATCAACAGAAGGCATAACCTCCCTAAATGCTTGCCTGGAGGCAGTGATGGGCTGGATGAGAGGTAACAAGCTGAGGCTGAATCCAGATAAGATGCAGGTAATTATTGTCCCCTGCTAACTGAGCAAAGAAGCACCTTCTAAAAGTGGTAGTTCTCTTGATTTAGCAGGGGGAGAGCAACTGGCCCTATCCGTCCCCAGCACAGCATCCCTCCAGTGGCTGTTGCTGGTGTCTGTCTTAAGTTTCTCATTTATATTGTGAGCTCTTTAAGGACAGGGAGCCATTTTATTCATTTATTTATATCTATGTAAACCGCTTTGGCAACTTTCATTGAAAAGTGATATATAAATATTTGTTGTATATGTAAATATTTGTTGTATTCATATTGTGCGGGGTCGGAACTCGGGAGATGATTTTGATCTGCCAGATCTGGATGGGGTCACACTTCCCCAGAAGGAACACGTACGTAGTCTAGGGGTGCTTCTGAACACAAAACTCTCCCTGGTGTCCCAGGTTGAGGCAGTGGCCAGAGGTGCGTTTTATCAGCTTTGGCTGATACACCAGCTACGTCCAGTTCTTGAGATAAATGATCTCAGAACAGTAGTACATCTGCTGGTCACCTCCAGACTTGACTATGGCAAGGTGCTCTATGTGGGGCTGCCTTTGTACATCGTCTGGTCGTGAGACCCACCTCATTGTTTTAATGGTGTTTTTAATAATTTTAACATTTTAAATTTTAATTGTTGTAATGTTTTAATCTTTCTGTCAGTTGTTTTTATTGTTTTGCTGTAAACTGCCCATAGACTTGTGTTTGGGGTGGTATACAAATGTGTTAAATTAAAAAAAATGTACACACTGAAGAAAAGAGCAATCCACTCTTAAATCAGTTGTAAATAATTACAGCAATCAGCTGTAAATAATTTTCAGTGAGCTGTGCAACCTGCTTGTCTTCTACTGCAAAAGAGAAAATGTACACTTGAGCAACATCAGTGAAAACTGCTCATGAGTGTAAACAACATGTGAGAAATTATTTGCAAGAATGGAATGGGTAAAATGTCATCTGCAATAAGGCTTCTCTTGAATTTTTAGTTCAGCATATATGTTTGACTTACAATGATGCAGACCATTGGCCATCTAGCCCAGTATTGTCTCCTTTCACTGCCAGCAATGCTCAAAAATAGGTCCCGTTCCCCCGTCCAGTGTGCCTATCTCTGATCATTGAAAATATTCCAGGACGAACTTGGAGTTTTATGCATACAAAGCTTGATGTTATTCTGACCTGTGGGCCCTCCATTTTGGATTCAAAACTGCTTGGCCTATATATAACCTATATAAACAACACTGAATATATTCATAATATTTATGCTGAGTTACATAATCTGCATATTATAATATTTAATTATTCAAGGAGGAGATATAGTTCAACGGTAGAGCACATGCTGCTTGTGCATAAGGTCTCAGGTGGAAATAATAGAATGTTGAGAAGGAACGATCTCAGGAAGCAAGAATAGAATACCTTCATATGAGGATGTCTTAACCAAATGGACAGTTGGGTTTTCTCAAAATATGGCTGCATTCACACAACCATGTTAATCCTGGTTAACGAGTTTGGTGTGAGCGTGTTAACCCATGCATGGATCCTGGCTAAGTTCCATGGAGTTAACAAGGATGTTTGATCTAAGATCAGTTCTGGTTTAGTTATCTGGATGCCTTAACCAGGATGCCCTTACCAGGATCCACTGATTGTATGTAACAGCACCTTGTATCTTTTGCATTGTATCTTTAAAATAAAAATGTGGTTCCTTGAAACTTTAAGTTCTCAGCATGAAGCTGAGCTCATTACAGAAAAAGCAAGGCCTATTGCTAAGCTATATCAATTCCCTTTTATCATCTGGCTGGTTCACCTAATTTAATAATCTGACTAGAGAACTGGAAACAGTAGGTCTTTGCTTCTGGCTCCTCCTTTTCTCATGAATGGTGCATGGATATCCATTTGTATACATTTAGTTATATTATAGACTATCTGGATTAGAACTGAGGGCAAAACTCAATTTTATTTCAGCAAAAGTATGTTTCCACCCCCACATTTACAGAGATATTGAAGGGGTGGAGGGCTTGCACATTAAGATTAGGGGGAATGAGGGATGCTCAACCCCTCCTGTGCATGCTAGTTCTTTCCCACTAATGTTCCCACCCCCAAGGTTGTTTTCTTCAAACAGAAGATTTTGGAATCCAGCTAAGAAAATATTAGGGATGTGCAAATTGATTCAGGTACAAATTGATGTGTACCCAAATCTAGCTGTTTGGGTGGTTTGGAGACAAAACAAATCACCTCTGTGGTCCATTGGCTAGATTCGGGTCCAAATTGAATCGCGCCTGATTTGATTCGAATTGATTCAAGATTTGGATCCCTCCTATTAATTCCGCCAGATGCCCAGCTTTCATATTTAAAAAAGCTAATCTCTAGCTCTTGTAGAAATTGAGTCATGGAGCAAAATGTCTGGTCACTATTTATCAAGTGTTTGGATTCTTTGGTGTATAATACCTTTTCCTCAATGAATCCCTATGAGGATTCATTACACACCTTCATTACTTCTATTCATTCTGACTGTCTTTTTGATAGTGCCAACTGCCATGTGCTAACTACACCCCATTCCCACCTGCAGGGCAGTGGGGTACTACTCAGTTTATGTTCTAGCATTGTTTTCAAGTGTTTACGCTCTTTGGTGTCTAATAACCTTTCCTCATAATAAATCCCTATGAGGATTCATTACACACCAAAGAGTCTAAACACCTCAAAAATTCCTAAAATATAAACTGAGTAGCCAGTGGCTCGTGGCTTATGGGGTAGTTGGAACATGGGATGCCACTAATTCCACACCCCAACCTGCAAAGCAGTGGGGTCAAAATGAACAGAAAAAATGAAGATGTGTACTGAAGATACCAAAAAATCTAAAGTACCCCGGTGTGTATGTGGGGGGGAGGGTGTAGTTAACACATGGCAGTTGACAATTGGCTGTCCAATGATAGTCAAAATGAACAGAAGAAATGAAGGTGTATAATGAATCCTCATAGGGATTCATTATGAGGAAAAGATATGAGACACCAAAGAATAGAAACATTTCAATATTCCTAAAAATTAAAACGAGTACCCCACTGCCTTGCAGGTGGGGGTGGGGGTGTAGTTGGCACTTGGCACTTGGCAGTTGACAGTCAAAATGAACAGAAGAAATGAAGGTGTGCAATGAATCCTCATAGGGATTAATTATGAGGAAAAGTTATTATACACCAAAGAATCCAAACACTTGAAAAATAATGACTGCACATTTTGCTCCGTAACCACTTCTACAAGGGCTAGAGCTTAGCTTTTTATTTTTTAAAAAATGAAAGCTAAGGATCCCTGTTAGGGTTAGGATATGGCAACTTGGAATCCCCATTGTTTCCTATGGCGGAAATGTTCAAAATCAGTACAAACTAAACAAATTCATTAAAAATCAACCAAGTGCCCCACTGCCTTGAAATTTGGGTGGTAGGTGGTACCAATGGGGACCTACCCAACACCCAAATTTGGTGCCCCTAGAACTTTGTTAAGTGGTCCAAATCAGTCCAAATCCAAATCAAATCAAAGCAAATACAAATCGAACGTGGGGTGATTTGGAGGGGGTAGATTTGGATACAAAATTAATCAGGGGTGATTTGTTTGGGGCACAAATCAAATAAAAATAATCAATTTGTGCACATCCCTAGGAAATATGTTTTGAAACTAGTTTGTAAAGCAGCATTTGGAAAGGAGGTTAAGTAACATTTGAAGGGAGGTTAAGCACCTCTTTTGTCTGTTGATCCTCTCCTGCAAAGCTCCCCAGCCCCACATTGCTTTTACAATGGAAACATGAGATTCCCAAGTTCTTATTTTCCCCACAACACCTAGTTTTGTTCTGGTGTTGTGTTAAATGGATCTATAAATACAATTTAAAAAGCCCGGCTCTCCTAGAATATAAGCCATTGCTTTAAACTATACTTGGCACACAGCTAAGGATGGACTGCCAATTCATTATGATAATAGCGAACGGCTTTATAATTTGCTTAGAAGATAAATTGACATGAGAAGAAAGGGTAGCTATATGACTGGAATAAGCAAAGATTTCACGCCAGTAGCCATTGCAAATCCTGTCAGTTTGCAGGACTACTTACAGAGAAATAATCCCACAGAAATCATGAACTGCAGAGATCAGGGTTTTTAAAAAAGATGATTTTAGTTAGAACATTGCCGATATCAGCATGTGCTTAATTAGAACAATCTTCGCCGTAACCCACAGCTGTCAAATCTAGAAAGCAATAATGAATAACTGCCTTGATAGGCAGATTTAACTAGATAGGAATAGTGTTAAAAATGAAAACGCTCCACCCTGCTCCCCGATATTAGAAAGATGTAATCACTAACTGATATCCTGATGTATAAAACATTAATGCTTTGAGGAAAGGCAGGGGCATGATGGGAGACCTTGTGCAACTCCTCCGTGTGTGTGTGTGTGTGTGTGTGTGTGTGTGTGTGTGTGTGTGCGTGTGCGCGCGCGCTATTAAACAAGAAATTCCACTGCTCCCCACTCTTTGGAAGGGCTCTGCAAGATCAGAAACAGATTGCTGAGGGTTAGTGATATGTTTGCTGTCTTGCAGAGCCCTTCCAGTGCACAAGCAGGACTCAGAAAGCTAATGGCTCTGGCACAGCAGCATGCCCACGAGGGGATGGGGGAGTTGCCCAAGCATCCCTGTTGTACCCCAGCACATGAAGGATGTCATCACTGTCTTGTTGCGTATAAAATTAAAAATGTAATTTAATGTTTACAGTGAACTTTTTGATGGAGAAAAGTTTAAGGTTCAGCATATAAATCTGAGACTTGACTCTTTATGCCTGCATGTTTTAAGTTCTCAGAATTCGAATGAACTCGTTGGATTTCAGGCAAGTCACCAGTTAGCTAGAGGTGTATGAACATTTTTTTATTGATGCATATAGTTCAAAGTATTGATTCACCATCTGGTTTCTTATCCCACATTAATTAATTAATTAATTAATTAATTAAATACTGTACTTCATGATGTAGATAATGAACTATCTATATTTGGAGTTTGGTGTTAGGTGCAGTATTCCCTGTGACAGAGATTCCCAGATGGTGCTGACTACAACCCCCATAATCCCCAGCCAAAAGCCGCTGCAACTG
Organism: Hemicordylus capensis; assembly: GCF_027244095.1. Lineage (NCBI taxonomy): Eukaryota > Metazoa > Chordata > Lepidosauria > Squamata > Cordylidae > Hemicordylus > Hemicordylus capensis. The sequence goes on along the minus strand of NC_069660.1, from coordinate 295,756,610 downwards.
GGGGAGGTAGGAGTTGTAGTAAAAAACAACAACTGGGAATCCCTGTTACAGGGAGCACAGGTTAGTAGGGATGTGCACAAAACCGGTTTGCCCAGTTTGGTTCGAATTTGAACCAGGAGGGGGTGGTTCAGTTTTGGTTTTGCTCGAACCGGGAGGAGGTGGTTCAGTTTTGGTTTTGCTCAAACCTGTTCCTGGTTCGGTTTGAATTCAAACCGTTTCAAACTGTTTTGAACTGGTTTGAACCAGTTTGGACATCCAAAAATGGGTAGGGTGGTAGATGGCACCCAGGGGTACCTGCCACCCAAACCCCAAAGCAATCAAACACTCGTACGGTTTTTTTTAATGAATTTTTGAATTTTATTTTTATTTTTTCTCATAGGGTATAATGGGACTTGAACCAGCCCATTCTTCGCTATTGTGGAGCACCCATGGGTGCCAACAACCACCCAAATCCTGAAGCAATCAGATACCCCTATGATTTTTTAATGAATACTTGAAATATTTTTAATTATTTTCTCATAGGGTATAATGGGAAAAGAACCAGCCCATGTCCCCTATTGTGGAGCACCTAGGGGCACAAAAGTGGGGTGGGTGGTAGAAACCCAGGGGTGCCTACCACCCACAAAGTTCCAAGGCAATCAGACACTTTTCTGTTTATTGGTGAATTTTAAAATTATTTTGGAATTCCTCATAGAGAATAATGAGGATTGCAGCAAATATATAGCTTCAAGTCAGGGAGAAAGGAGTGTCCTAGAGTGGAGTGTGGTGGGTGGTAGTTCCCAAGGTGGGCAAGGAAGCTATCAGAATTATTTGAAAGGAATTGGGCAAAAGGCTGATTTTTAAGTGATCTTTGAAGATTAAACGACTTTAAGGTTTTTCTCCATAAAGAAGCATGGAGGTGTCAGCAAATGTATAGCTTCACGTCAGGGGGAAAGGGATGTCCAAGAGTAGAGTGTGGTGGGTGGTAGTGCCCAAGGGGGCCCAGGAAGCTATCATAATTATTTGAAAGGAATTGGGCAAAGGGCTGAAGTTTATGTGTCTTTAAGGTTAGCAATGAGAGTGGATTCATGGTTTGTCATTGAAAATCTTATATGCTACCAAAGAATCTACACTCAGAACACTTCAGAAACAACAGAACCCAGTACCCCATTGGTTAGCAACCCATGGGGGTGGTTGGCACCCTCGCTCTGGGCCACCCCAGCACCCCCCCAAGTGCAGTTATGGGGCTGCTGAAACCTCAATTCTTCCCTATGGAGAAAAACCTTAAAGCCACTTGTGGGGTGCTGGGGTGGCCCAGAGTGAGTGGTGGTCTAGTGCACAGAGGGTACCAACCACCCCCATGGGTTGCTGAACCACGGGGTACTGGGTTTCGTTGTTTCTGAAGTGTTCTGAGTGTAGATTCTTTGGTAGCATATACGATTTTCAATGACAAACCATGAATCCACTCTCATCTGCTAACCTTAAAGACACATAAACTTCAAAAATCACTTAAAAATCAGCCCTTTGCCCAATTCCTTTCAAATAATTCTGATAGCTTCCTTGCCCACCCTGGGAACTACCACCCACCACACTCCGCTCTAGGACACCCCTCCCCCCCCGACGTGAAGCTATACATTTGCTGCAATCCTAATTATTCCCTATGAGGAATTCAAAAATACTTTAAAAATTCACCAATAATCAGAGGAGTGTCCAATTGCCTTGGGGTTTTGTGGGTGGTAGGCACCCCTGTCTGTATATCACCCACCCCACTTTTGTACACCTAGGTGCTCCACAATAGGGGATATGGGCTGGTTCGGGTCCTGTTATACTCTATAAGAAAAATAATTGAAACTATTTCAAATAATCATAAAAAATCATAGGAGTGTCCAATTGCTTCAGGGTTTGGGTGGTTGTTGGCACTCATGGGTGATACACAATAAGGAATAATGGGCTGGTTCGAGTCCCATTATACCCTATGAGAAAAAAACAGAAATAAATTTCAAAATTTCATTAAAAATCGTACGAGTGTGCGATTGCTTTGGGATTTGGGTGGTAGGTAGCCATGGGTGCCAGCTACCACCCCACCCACTTTTGGAGGTCTGAACCAGTACAAACCAGTTCGAATTGAACCACCCCCTCATTCAGTTTAAATTCGAACCTGCAGCTCAAACCTGATGGCTGGTTCGGTTCAAATTCGAACCTTCGAACCACCCCGGATCAAATTTGAACCAGTTCGCACATCCCTACAGGTTAGTAGGGATGTGCACGGAACCAGCTGGCCCAGTTCAAGTATGGACCAGACTCAAACCTGACCGGGCCAGTTCGGCATGGCAACCACTATAACAGCCCCCCCCCCGTTTGGTTCAGTCCGGGGGGGGGGGTGTTTCGCAAGTGTTTTTCCAATTTTTTTTAGTCACTCACCCCCTTTGGGGGAGTTGCTTGAGGTAACGGGGGGGGTGTCCGTTGATGTCTCCCTCTCCCACCAGCCCCTCTTATTGCCACCAGCGGCCTGTCTGTTTGGTTGGTTTTTGGCCAGTTCTGGCCTTTGAACTGAGGGACGGTGGCCATTTTGGACACCACAGTGCCGGTGCAATTGGCCTATGCAAGGCCTGGGTCAAGCCAGGCCTTCCAGATGCCAATTGCACAGGAGTGGTGGCAAAATGGCCACTGCGCCTCAGTTCGAAGGCCTGAATGGGCCGAAAAATCAGCCAAACGGGCTGCTGGCGGCAATAAGGGAGGCTGGCGGGGGGAGGGAGAACCACCACAGAACCCCTCCCACTGCCTCAAAGAACTCCTCCGAAGCGGGAAAGTGGCTTTAAAAAAAAAACACATTTGCAAACCCCCGAACAGTCCCGGGGTGTTCGGTCCGGGGTTGAACCTGGACCGTTGAACTGAACTAGCTTGAAATCAAACCTCTTGAAGATCAAGCTGGTTCACACAGGTTAGGTGTTAGCAATATGCAGTTGACACCCAATAGTGTTGTCTCTGAGACTTATATATTTTGCATTGTATTTTCTTTTCTTGTCTGTTATTATTCAATGTGTTATGTGTTTTTCTTTTATGCTTTAATTCTCTGTTGTGAGATGCCCAGAGAACAATTTGTTATGAAATGGCTAACAAAGGTTTGTTTGCTACTTACACACAGTCTACCAGATGTTATTGACTGGATTTGGTACTTTAATTATCAGGCCCTTTCCAATTATAATTATTATTGTTCTTCTTGTTGTTGTTGTTATTTACACAGTCAGACAGGTGTTATTAACTGGTTTGTTTTATCCAGACATCAAGTCCTTCCCAAGGACTTTGGATGGCTGAAGTGTATTATCAATATTGTTGCTGTTATTATTATATGTATCATCGCAGAATATAGGCTGTTCCCAGTAAAGTTGCTTTTTGTAATTGGCTGATGGTGATTTCTGTGGCCCCTATGGTGTTGGTATCATTTGTTGGCAGATGGTATTATTATGTTGTTGTTGTTTACACAATCAGACAGGTGTTATTGACCAGTTTGTTTTATCTGGACATCGAGTCCTTCCCAAGGACCTGGGATGGCTGAATTTTATTATCAGTGTAGATATCGTCACAGAATATAGGCTGTTCCCAGTAATGTTGTTTCTTGTAATTGGCTGATGGTGATTTCTGTGACCCCTATGGCACACTTGTCTAGTCCAAACTCCATTGCTATATCGCTACTGAATATACGGACAGTGTTTAGCAGTGATTTGATTTCTGACTGGGACTTTCCATACAACTTCAGATCGTCCATGTACAGCAGATGGTTGATTTTACTTGATGTTTTAGATGTTTGGTATCCGAGGCCTGTTTTGTTTAGTATTTGTGAAAGTGAGGTCATGGCGATTACAAACAACAGTCCCCTTGGAAAATGCCTCTTCTAATGCTAACCTGTCCAAGTGTCTCACCATTGATTGTTAACTGTGTACTCCACATGCTTATTGCTTTTAAAATATATATCTGAATGTTTTTGCTGACACCAGTTGTTTCTAAACATTTTAGTATCCATGTGTGAGGCAATGAATCGAAGGCTTTCTTGTAGTCTTGCAAATTGCTTGCAATTTTCTAAAATCATTTTGTCAATCAGCAGCTGGTCTTTTGTGCCTCTGGTGTTTGGGCAATTTCCTTTTATTTCCTATTATTATTATTTCTTATTATTTCCTAGTATTATTATTATTCCTATTATTCCTATTATTGTTGTTGTTGTTGTTGTTATCTTGTTTACACAGTCAGACAGGTGTCATTTTCTTCAACTTTTTCAATTTTATGGTCCCACCAATTTTTGGCTACAGGTAGCTTGCATTTTTTGCAGATGTTCCAGTGTATCATCCCTGCTACCTTGTCATGCCTTTGTTTGTAGTCAGTCTGTGCGATCTTTTTACAACAGCTGATTAGGTGGTCCACGGTTTCATCTGTTTCTTTACAAAGGCGGCACTTGCTGTTTGTTGTGGATTTTTTGACTTTTGCTCTTATTGCATTTGTTCTTAGTCCCTGTTCTTGAGCTTATTTATTATTATTATTATTATTATTATTATTATTATTAATTTATTTGCAGAATCATAATGCTCTCCTCGGAAGAGGCAAGTGTGTTGCTTGCAACTTGGATTTTAATCTGAGCTGTAGAAGAAATCCCTTCCAACTCCTTCCTATCCAGTCAGCCCTCTTTCCTCACTGGTCCCTGGCACAATGGTTCTCTGACCAACAACTGAGGACAGATAAAGTTGACTCCCTTCACTCTCCTCTCTCTGGTCGCAGTGGTGGCAGTGCTGTCATTCTGGCCTCATGCCATGGAGAGGGGAATTATGGATGTCCGAGTGGCACCCATTGTCTGGAGAATTTTTCATCAGGTTGCTGATGCATCAGCTGCAGCCCCACCCCTTGAAAGATATGTTCTTGCCAGTGTTCACTGTAACAGGGATTCTCAGATGTTGTGGAGTACAACTTCCATAATTCACAACTGCAATGACCAAAGACCATTGCAGCTGAGCATTATGGGAGTTGTACTCAACAACATCTGAGAATCCCTTTTACACCGAACACTGGCCCTTGCTAGATTTCCGCATGCTTTAGTAACATCCAGGCTCGACTATTACAATGTGTTATATTTGTAGCAGCTGCTTTTGAAATGTCTTCAGAAACATCAGTTTGTCCAAAACATAGCAGCCAGGTTGTTAACGGAGACTTGCTGCAGTAGCCTAGTTCACCTGTACTTAAAGCTGTTCACTGGCTCTCACTTCATTTTTGAGCACAACGTAGTGTTAGCACCTTACTCTAAGTGGGATCAGTATGATAACAAATTAGTTTCAATATAATTAAGTGTAAACTGATGCCCACTAGTGTAAAATACCAAATTGTATTGCATTGGATAAATACAGACAACCCACTTACCATGTTGCAAACGTGGGGAGGTTTGTATCCTTCTTAATGTTTACTAAAGTGAAGCAGTACAGAGCACTTGCAACTGTTTTTGAACTGTTCCTAAATTGCTCTTGGAACGCCTGCAGCAAAATGTGGAGATGGCCAATAGCTCGGAAAACTTTTAAAGGGAAATAGACAAATTAATGCAAGATAGGTCTATCAGCTATTGTTTTCCGTGGCAGAACCTCCATCTTCAGAGATTATGTACCATTGAGTAGCTGGGGGAGGCATGAAGTGACATGGGAGGCTATTACTTTCATGTTCTGCTTCTCAGTTTGCTAAAGGCCTCTGGTTGGCCACTGTGGGATATAGGATGCAGGGGCATATGGTATATTAGGCAAGGGGAGACAGTTGTCTCCTGGCCCACTGCCTCAATGCCCCCCCCAAGAGCAAGGCCAGCCATGCTGTGAGAGGCCCTGCACTGGTGGGCAGACACTTTAGGTGGGATGGGGAAGGTATATCCTGCCCCTCCTTGCTCTGCTGCTCTCCCCCGCCACCCCTCCATGGCCCGGTACAACTGCCAGTAAAGATCTGCTTGTAGCTAGCTGGAAACAGGAAGCTCCCTGTTCCCAAAATCCCACGGGGGCAACCTCACACTGCAGACACCATCTTGAGTGCCCCCCCCATGCAGGATGCTGGGAACAAGGCACTTCCTGTTCCCAGCTAGCTACAAGCAGATCTTTACAGGCAGCAGAGGCGGCGTGGCTGTCTCTGTGTGATGGCACCAGGCCACAGAGAGTGTATGGGGGGTCCCCTCCCCATCTAAAGGGCCTTTGGGCTGCCTGACTTGTTCACTCTTTGGGAACAGATTGCTACTACATACAGAAGAACCTTTCCACCTTCCAAGGGGTTTCCTCTAAACATTTTGTATCCCTCAACCATTTTTGTTGCATACCATCCTGAGGTAGAGACCAATTTGAAATTAAACCAGCTATGACAATTTATAGGGACTACAAACTGAGCCAGATCCCACTTTTGGACAAGTGGTTTTTTGTTTTGCTTTTTAAAAGATTTGTTTCTTTGAACCATTTTAATACAAATGTCTTGAGTGTGCTCAATTGTCAAGCTGCATGCATGAAAAATTGGCCAGCACAAACAGTGTAATAGTCATTAGGCAAATAGAACTTTTGAATTCACTAAGTGCTTTCTTGTCATTTTTAAAGGTAGTACAATTGTCTATATTTGGGGGGAAACTGATGTTTAACTTGATCTTTGGGAAACAGGACTACCACCCATTACATACAGTTTGTGGACAGAAGGTATTTTGACATTCAGTTTTGCTATACTGAAACAGAGTGACTTGCTTGCTGCTGGCCCTATCCATCTCCAGAACAGCATCCCTGCAGTGGCTATTGCCACTGTTGAAAAGTTGTGTATAAATATACCACGAGGGGCCCATTTTAAAATCTCGTCTCCGGGCCCACTCCAACCTTGGTATGCCCCTGATAGAATGCTGGACTAGATGGCCTGATTATGTTCTTTGGGCTACTTTATCTCATTTTAAACTGACAACCAGATGGGATCTTCTTTGGAGGCCCTTCTCTGGTGCCACATCTAGGATGTTAGATGGAGGGAAAATACTGAATCAACTCTGTGCTTCCTGAATGTAGAACTCCCCCATTAGATATGTTTGCCTGGTGCTGTTTTTGTTAATATTTAAATTCCAGGCAAAGTCTTTTCTGCTTGCCCAAGCTTTTGGTGTTCAATATCTGGGTTAGAGCTGTGTTTATTCTATGTGGAGGTTAAGCCTGTTGCTGCTACTGTTTGGGTTGGCTGACATAACTTGCAAATAACTGTTGGTTATTTTTTTCTGGATTATCTTTCTGATTTATTGCTGTAGTTCTATCAATCCTGCAAGTCACCCTTAAGACCATTTTTGGTGAAAGGGCAGGGTATACATTATTTAATTTCCCCCCACGGCGTATAACTGTAACAGCCACGCAATCGCATTGTTCTGCCAAAAGCAAGTTCTTCCTGTATTATCATATCCTTTTTATTTTGTCTGATTGTCTCTCATATCATTACTAATAATAGTAATAGTAATAATCTATATATATAATTATCTAAGATGTACCTGTGGCTGATCCTGTGTGTGGCAGCTCTTGCAAGATTTCTTGGCAGGGCAGAGCAGAGCAGAGCACAGCAGGGGGAGCCTCTCTCTGAGCCAGCTTGCCGAGGAGGGAGGGAGGTTGAGGAGGAGGAGGCATCATTGCGAGCTTGCAGGAGAGTGCACACTGGCTCCAACCACCTGCCTCCTCGCGAGGAGGACGGCCAAGCAGGCAGCGGCATGGGTGGTGAAACCGGGACTGAAGGGATGGGGGAGAGAACAAACTGGCTGAAGGGATGGGGACGAAATGAAGATGGGGCAGGGAGCCAGATCAATTGTGGGAGGGGGGAGACAGGGAGAACTAGGGGTGCAGATGCTCTGCACCGGATCAGCTAGTAGTTATTATTACTACTAATAATAGCAACAGTAACAATACAAAATATTGGCCAGCATCCAGAATAATACTATTCTTGCATAATAACATAGCTGCATAAAGTCATGGGAATTTTCAACAACAACCTTTATTACAGTCACAGACCAGCACAGTTTACAAGCAGAAGCCCAAGAAAATAAACCTGCATAACCTACAGGGTTATGATACAGTAGTTAAGCACATAGTCATGCACAAAGATCAGTTAACAATGATTCTTAATGAACTCCTGGTGAAATTTACTGGCTATTAAACAGAATTAGCCACATTATAAGGTCTCAAGTCATTCTGGTCAGTTAAAAGATAATCAAGATGAAAAGAATCTGTACAACCTGGATGGCAGCTAATAAAAGAGGTTATATGTTTATGCCGTATATCTCAGTAAAATTGACAATAAAGGAGCACGGGCCGTTATTTCAATATCTCCAATTTGCAGAGACAAGTACATTCTTTGTAGGGGATTTTTTAATATCTCCCTTCCAGGACTCCTGTTTGCAAGGCATTGCATCGTGCCTGTGTCAAAGCTCTGTGGTATTTTGGCATGGTTATCTGGTTTAGGTATCTGGCAGGGTTTGAACTCAGAACCTGGTTGCCCAAATGGACACTGATCAATTTGACGCTCCATATCATATATTCTTTGTCTGAGTTTGACCCTGGCAAACTTAATACCCCAGAGTTATTAGTGCAAAAGGGGAGAAACCATAATGATGCAGCCTTTCCTCCAGCTCTCTTTTCCACCTGGAGTGATAGCTATCCTTTAGTACAAATAGAGCATGAGATTTTCAATGAAACACCATGAATCCACTCTAATTTGCTATCATAGAATCCACACTCAGAATACCTCAGAAACAACAGAACCCTGTACCCCAATGGGTTAGAAACCCATGGGGGTGGTTGACACCCTATGTGCACTACACCACCACTCGCTCTGGGCCACCCCAGCACCCCCCAAGTGCACTTATGGGGCTGCTGAAAGCTCCATGTATACCTTATGAGGAAAAAGCTTAAAGACGCGTAATCTTCAACAATTTACCAAAAATCAGCCCTCTGCCCAAATCCTTTGAAAAAATTCAGGTAGCTTCCTTGCCCCTACCTGGCACTACCACCAACCCCACACTGCTCTAGGCCACCCCTTTGCCCCCGACGTGAAGCTATACATTTGCTGACACCTCGCTTCTTTATGGAGAAAAACCTTAAAGACGCATAAACTTCAACAATTCCCCAAAAATCAGCCCTCTGTCCAATCACTCTGAAATTGGGGTGGTAGCCTCCACCCATTAGGCACTACCACTCCACTCCACTCTTTTTGCCCACATCCCACGCTATGCCCCCGAACTGCCCCAAAGACACTAAAACTTCAAAAATTTCCCCAAAATCAGCCCTTTGCCCAATCCCCCTGAAATTTGGGTGGTAGCCTCCACCCATTGGGCACTACCACCCCACCCCACTATTTTGCCCCTGGGACCCATTTTTCTAACCCGAATCGATTTGGATTCAGATTTGGATTTAATCCAACTCCGAACTGAATCAGGGGTGATTCGGGTAGCCCATATTCGGGCACAGAACAGAACGGGGGTGATTCGGTTCGGGTCCTGAACCGAATCACCAAAAACCCGAATTGCACACCCCTAATGCCTCAGGTTGCACATCCATTGTGAAAGCAGTGCACAAACAACTCTAGCCTGGAATGGAAGTTCCAGACTTAGCACCACCACGAGCAAAATGTCCTTGTGCAAGTGCATATTTAGTCAGGATTTCATCCAATTTCAAAAATCTCTCAAACTGATTTACGGGGTGGGTGGGCAGCAACAAGCACAAGGAGATGTTTCCTATGCCCAAAGGGTTCACAGTCTAAAAAGAAACCCAAGGTAGACACCAGCAACAACCACAGGAGAGATGCTACATGGGATTGAATAGGATCAGTTGCTCCTCCCCTGCTAAATATAAGAGAATTACCACTTCAAAAGATTCTGCTTTTCCAGTTAGCAGAGGGATGGAATACATCTTGTGGATAATGCTGTAAGAGAAAATGCCATCCTGTGACAATCTGCCTGTTATGTGGGTCAAAATGATTCCTTGCATTCCTATATGTAATTACTTTATAATTTTTCTCAACCGGTCCTAGGAAGGGATAAATTAACCAGCAAGTTCCCACAGCTGAGAGGCAGGATGCTAGCTGCTTGTGATCCTTAACCTTGTCCTGGATATAGGTATTCTTTAAAGACAAAAGCTACTCCTCCATAAATCAGAACTACCCACATCTGTCAGTTTCCACATGTCAGTGAACAGAATTTAATGGCAACTGTTCCAGGCTGCTGCTGAAACGATATGATCACACGTTGCTCTTTATTCATTGTAAGAAAGGTGACATCTACCACAAGTTGTAAATGCAGCATCTCTGGTCCCCACCCCCCACCCCCACCCCGCTCTGAAGCTAGACTTATAGGAGAGAAAATTGATACAATGAGGAATTCCCAGGTGCCAACTTCAAAAATAATTTTAAATGTTATCACAAAATTAAATTGGCCCATAGAGCATTTAAAGACAACTGTGAAAAGTTCCTCCAGAAAAGAAGGAATTGTTTTATATTATAAGTTTCCCACCATGGACAATAGGGATTTCTTTCCTCCTTATGTTTTCCAATATGTACAGTGTCACTCATTTGTGTATTTGTCACAGATATTTTTCACATGCTATAACAAGGATGTCCCATGATATTATATATTTTCATTATGGGAATTGTGGCTGTCAGTTGTAGCTATCAGTTTGGAGCAAACATTAAGAGGTCCTGGGTTTTAAACCACAGCTTACGAGCTTCAGAGATGGTTTGGTGCTCCTTAAGATTTAATGATCCTGGGAACTGCAATTTCGGACCCATAAAAAGTGACAGTTATGCTAATTTTGATTAGTTTGAAAGTATAAATGCTACAAGGCAACTCCACAGTGGTAATGGGTGGGAGGGCCAACATATTTCAGAAGCAACTCATCAAGGGAGCACTGTGGTTGCTGCCTCTCCCGCTATGATAGGAGAAGGAAGCTAAGCAAGAAAACAAAAAGGTGAAGAAACTAGAGCCATGCCCTCAAACACCTCCACACTAATTAAATGTATATATCTATCTAGCTATTGAACTCATATATAATATATAGGATGGGAAAGACAGCACATCTGAATGCACAGAGTATACAAAGTTACATAGCTTGATTCACCTTTGTATGGCGGGTGGGGGGCGTGTTAACTGCAGTGCTACTGCTAGTGAGGCATCAACAGAAAGCGCTTTCTCCAAGCTTTTCCCACAACCACCTGATGCTGCTGCTGCAACAACAACAACAAATGTTTATATACCACTTTTCAACAGACTGTCCTGGAAGGGACTTGGCAGCTCTGCTATCTTGAATCAAGAGGGATGGTAAAACACGAGAATTCATCATAGACCCATTGCTGTAATAAGAGTTTAGTTGTACCACTGAGAGCGGTCACAGACTTGTCCTGTAATTTTTATTGAGTTTTATAGAAGGGAAAATGAAAGTGATGTGGCAGGGGACCAATGGATGATTCTTGATCGGTTGTGTGCCTTCTATCTGTCCAAGAAAGAGAGTCCATTACATAAATTTGCTCTTCTTTCCCTTCCCTTCCCTTCCCTCTCACTTGCACAGTCCTGAGGATGGCAGAGCCCAAGTGGAGAAGGAGGTGGCACTAGCATAAACTGTTTGCTGAAAGGTAGCAAGTGTATAGGGGCCATTGTCCAAATGTAGAAAGAGAGTCAAATTGATTGATGGAGGTATTTGAGGGGAGGGCAAAAGTGATATGAAGAATTGATAATTTGGAAAATAATTAAGGTGTCTAATTCAGCTCCTGTCAAAGTTTGAAGGAGGGTAATGTGGAGGTACATAAGATGGAACAGTAGATGAAGTAAACACAAAAGAGAACATACAACTGATCTCCAACCTCCCTGTTTTAGTGAAGGTATTGGAGAGGGTTGTATGTGTCCAGCTCGAGAGGGTTTTGGAGGAAACCAATTACCTTAATTCTTATCAGTCGGGTTTCAGGCCTCGGCATAGCATGGAGACAGCACTGGTCGCTCTGGTAGATGACCTTCTTCAGGACCTTGATGAGGGTAGTGTCCCTCTCTTGGTCCTTTTAGATTTCTCAGCGCTTTTTGACACTATTGATCATGCTTCATATCCTTCTCGACCGCCTGCATGGGCTAGGTATCAGGGGCACTGTTTTACAGTGGTTCCGTTTGTACCTTAGTGGACGTGTCCAGTTGGTATACATTGAGGGCATGTGTTCTGAGCCATGGCCACTTCTTTATGGAGTTCCCCAGGGTTCAGTTCTTGCCCCTGTCCTTTTTAACATCTATATGAAGCCGCTGGGTCAGGTCATTTGCCAGTTTGGGGTGAGATTCCATCAATACGCTGACGATACTCAGCTGTACATTGTCATCCCAGACCATGCTGGGGCTACTGTTTTTGTGCTTGTTTGATGTCTAGAAGCTGTTAAGATCTGGATGACTCAAAATAAGCTAAGACTAAACCCCACTAAGACTGAGCTGCTCTTATAGGGCTGCCTCATGCCAGCCAACAGTTGGAGCCAAACCTTTTTTTTTTTGGATGGGGTGGCACTGCCCTCAAAGGAGCTTGTACGTGACTTGGGGTTCTTTTGGACTCACGCCTCCTGCTTGAACAACAGGTGGAAGCTGCGGCTAGAAATGCATTTGCTCAGCTTCATCTGGTTCAACAATTACGCCCTTATCTTGATCGGCAGGCACTAACGATCGTGACTCATGCCCTTGTCATCTCTCGCTTAGATTACTGTAACACACTTTACCTAGGTTGCCTTTGAAGATGATCAGGAAGCTCCAGCGGGTCCAGAATGCAGCGGCTTGCCTACTTATGGGTGCTAAAAGGTATGATAGGGTAACACCTCACCTGAAGTCGCTGCACTGGTTACCCATTCGCTTCCAAATTCAATGTCCTGGTTCTTACCTTCAAAGCCTTGTGGGGCTTGGCACCTGTTTACCTACAGAATTGGTTCTCCCATCCAGTTACATCCCATCCTGTTAGATCATTTCAGATGGCCCTTTTGTCGGTCCCTGATTTTTGAGAGGTTCGGAGTTCTAGTAACCGTGCAAGGGCTTTTTTGGTTGTTGCCCCATTTCTTTGGAAATGTCTTCCCCTTCAGATGCATCTAGCCCCCTCTTTACCTGTCTTTAAATCCTTACTGAAGAGCTTTCTTTTCCACCGGGCATTTGCCCTGTAGTTTACTTTATTTCCTTTCCATTATCTATTTTAGTTTGCAATTTTTAATGTAATTTTTGATTGTAATTTTTCATGTTACCTTATTTACATGTCATTGTACACCACCTGCAGTCTTTGGAGTGGGCAGTATATTAAATGCTTCAAATAAATAAATAAATAAACAAACAAACAGACATAGTGACAGATCCTTGTTTCTCGTACCAGCTAAGAAGCCTCATCTAAAAGCTCTTATACAGCCTTCCCACTTCTTGTGGGAGCAGCTTGTTTAGTTGTTTTCCTTGCAGATTCCTCCCTTGGAGGACACACTCCAACAATGACCGCATTCGCATGTAATGCAAAACTGGAGGTTGATGAACCGACGGTTTTAATATGAAACTGTTAATTGTATCATGGATGCTTATCCAACAGCAGCCTCCAGTTTCAAGTCTGCGTGGCCCCTCCCTTTCACTTGCATTTGGAAATAAACATGTGGGTTTAATAAAGACTGCTTTCTCGTTATTTGGCAGCAATAAACTGGTAGCCTTTTCACTAGCACACCGGGACAGGTGTTTCCAATCTCTGATCCTGCAGATGCCACAGCTGTGGGCAATAACCCCATGCTAGCATCACTGGTTTAAAGGGCAGTGTGCCCTTCCAGTACCATGCACCTATCCACCTTGGTGGTGGGCCAGAGCAAGATGCACCCATGAGTGCTGTGCGAAGGCAGCTCTCACTGCCTACACCTCCCTGCTGCCTACCCCATTTCTGTCCCCCTTCCTGCACACCCTCCTTGGTTCTTGGAGGACTCCAATCCTTTCTTGTCTGTTTATGTGTGGGCCTCTCCTCTCCTCCATAGCTTAAATTCCCAGCCCATGGAGTCCCTCCTTGGCAGGGGAGCCTAACCAACCTGGAAAGGTAGCAAGAGGAAGCCTGCCTGCCTTTTCTGTTTTCCCTCCAATTCCCTTTAGGACATTGTGGGAACGCCAATGCCTCTTTTGTGAAACCTCCAAGGGGGCCCTTCAAACTGCATTGCTGCTCATAATGGATGTGTGGGTTGAAAAAGAAGAAGCGAGGAACAGTTTTCAAGGCAAAGAAATATGCTTTATTCCCAGAAACAAACAACATCCTTTTTGCTAACTTCAAAGAGCAAAACAATAGACTTGGTGGATTTTGAACAAGTGCGTTTGAATATTGGACTAGAAGCTGCAAGTTGGCTTGAAAGCTTGTTGTTTTGAGGTTTAGAAACATTTATGGGGGTCTACAACTGCTGTAAAGTGTCTTCTAAAAACAAGGCAAAGCAAGGGCAGGGTGCAGCTATGTCCACTGTGTGACATCCACATGCTAAGGAGCATGTACACTAAGGCTTAGTGGCCAGCCTACATGGTGGTGGGTTGGATGGCGGCGATTTTCCCAGAATCCCCTCCACTCTGCTCTTGGGGAGCAGTGGTTTGTGCATGTCCATCTCCTCCTGTCTCCCCAGTGTTTCCGTTCACCTCAGAGCAGCCCAAGCAGGAGTTTGGCTGTGATGTGCCTCCTTGCACAGTGGCCCTCGTTTTTGCAAGGGGAGGAGCAGGTGAGGGCGGCACATTTCTGAACATGTGCCTGGACTCCCTTAGCTACAAGGCTCCTGATTTGTGGTGGTGTGGTGAATAAATCTTGTTTTGACAGGGGCCTTGCATCATGGTGGCAGCAGGGCTACACCAGAGGGCCCTTCTACTGCTTGCCTGGGACCCTGGGGTGTCAAGTGCAGAGGGTCTTGTGCTGGGACCATGTGCTCCGTATACACAGGGGTGTTGACATGCTATCCAGACATGCCCACTGGGCTGACTCCCAATAGCCATCCATGTGGACCCACAGGGGGAGGTGTTTAGGGCATATCAGGCATGGATGGCAAATGCCCACTCTGTGGAACCCTGAAGGTCCGTTGCGGTGGGCCAGGGGGCGTTCGGGCCTGTGCATGCTTCTGCAGTGGAGCAAAGAACTGCTCTTGTGTTTTTTGTGAGTTCGGAGTGGCTTGGGAATGGTTCGAAGTACAGGCCGGTAGGGACCTAGCATCAGCAGCTGAGGTTGGTAGAGTGGCTGCTGTGAAGGGGAAAAGGGTGGTGGCTGGTTGGTGATTCCAGCTATAGAATCAGCCATGCATTCGAAGTAGGTGGTGTACTCCTCTCAGCTGCTGTTTCAGACCACTCTATGGCACCCATCACATCGCTCACATTGCAGTCTGAAACCACTTTGAAGGCCTGCACCGTCTGAACTTTTAAGACCTGCCTGTCTTCCTCATGCCTTTCCCCTTCTCTCAGGTCCATTCCATGCAGCAGATTGCAGGTGGCCTGCGAACTCTCAGCATGCTGCGTGATTAGGTCCTTGGCAAGCTGGAGATAGTCCACATGCCTCCTGTTGTGTAGCTGGGCCACACGTTTTGTATTGGTCATTGGCCTGCATGGGGCGGGATCTGGCTGGTCCTCAGGTTCTTCCTGTAAAGGTTGTGGCTGGCCTGGATCCTCTTTCACTGGTGATTACAGTGGGAGGGAACATGGAACCTAGTTGCTCTTCCCAGAGCCACTCCATCCCCTGAGGGAATATCTTGCAGTGCTCACACATCAAGTCTCCCATTCAAATGCAACCAGGGCAGACCCTGCTTAGCTAAGGGGACAAGTCATGCTTGCTACCACAAGACCACAATCCGTTTTGGATTTCACTACCCAAAAGAGTTTGGTATCATCTGCAAATGTGGCCACCTCGCTGCTTACCCCTACTTCTAGATCATTTATTAATCAATTAAAAAGCACTGGTCCCAGTACAGATCCCTGGGGGACCCCACTTCTTACTTCCCTCCATTGTGAAAGCTCTCCATTTATACCTACCCTCTGTTTCCTGTCTTTCAACCAGTTGGAAATCCACACACGTACTTGTCCCCTTATCCCATGACTGCTAAGTGTCCTCAGGAGTCTTTGATGAGGAACTTTGTCAAAATCTTTTTGGAAGTCCAGGTATACTATGTCCAGAGGCGTATCTAGGGAAAATAGGGCCTAGGGCAAGCACTGAAATTGTGCCCCCTGGCCAAACATCTGACACCCATCTTTCAGATAACTTTACTATAACATCAGCTCAAAAATACAAATCAAGCTCGTTAATCTTTTAATATTTCAAAAACTATTTAGCAGTGGGCATAGCCAGACCAAAAAATGCTGGAAAACTAATAATTTCAGTATGCTGGGGCTCATGAAATACCCAAATACTATGTGGAGGTGTACTTGGAAAACTAAACAGAAGTGCCTGTCTAATTCTCTACTATGCATTGTAGCATCACTATTACATAAGTTTTAAAAATAAATGGAGAATTTGACTTTCCCAGATACTCTGAAAATAATTAAAGGATATGCAGAGTAAACTGTCACTGCTTGGAATATATTCTAGAATTTCAGAAAGACAGTTAAAATGAGAGAAAGAGAGCAAGAAACTACCAGTGAGCCTTAATACTAAGGATTTCACACTGATTCAAAGACAAACTCACCATTAATAGCCATATTATTAAGACATCACATTTAACTCACTTAACACAAGAAGCAAAATAAGAGCAAATGAATACAATCCTAGCTCATAAGCTTCAGCTCAGTATTCACAAGCCCTCTGTACATAGTGCCAAACTGAATATGTGTACAGTGACTTATATTAAATTTAAAAAAATTACCTGTAGCCCCTTCGGGGGCTTCCTAAATGCCATGGTGGGGGGCTGCAAAGGACCCCCATCCCCCCACCAGCCTCTTAATTCACTGCTGCAGCCTGACCCATGCTGATTTTTGAGACTGTTTGGGCCTACAATGATCAGCATGGTGGCCATTTTGGAGGCCACCATGCATGCTCAAATGGCCTCTGCAAAGCCTAACAAGGCCTAGGGCCTAGGGCCTCACAGGAACCATTGGAGCATATTCGGTGGCCATTTTTAAAAATATTTTTTTTTAATGGCTGCCAAAAATAAAATGGCAACCGCACATGCTCAAATGGCCTCTGCAAGGCCTGGCATGGCCCATGGTCTCACACAGGCCATTTGAGCATGTGCAGTGGCTATTTTATTTTTGGCAGCCATTTTTTTTTTAATGTTCATTAAAAAAAAATTGCACCCCCCTTCAAGTGGCGCCCGGGGCACGTGCCCTGCCTGCCCCACCCTAGATATGCCCCTGACTATGTCAGCTGGATCACCTTGATCCACACACTTGTTGATACTCTCAAAGAACTCCAAAAGGCTTGTGAGGCAAGATTTACCTTTGCAGAAGCCATGCTGGTTCTCTCCCAGCAGGGCCTGTTCTTCTAGGTGCTTTACAATTTTATCCTTGAGGATGCTTTCCATCAATTTGCCTGGAGCAGACGTTAAGCTAACCAGCCTATAATTTCCCAGATCACCCCTGGATCCCTTTTTAAAAATAAATATTACATTTGCTACTTTCCAGTCCTCCAGTACAGAGCCCAAATGCAGGGATAAGTTATATATTTTAGCAAGGAAGTTGGCAATTTCACATTTGAGTTCTTTGAGGATGCTTGGATGGATGCCATCCGGCCCTGGCGATTTGTTAGTTTTTAGTTTTTCCAGACAGTTTAGAACATCATCTCTTGTCACTTCTATCTGACTCAGTTCTTTAGTCTCCATCCCGAAAAAGCCTGTTTTAGGAACAGGTATATGTTCAGTATCCTCTGCCGTGAAGACGGATGCAAAGAACTCATTTAGCTTGTCTGAAACCTCCATATCCTCCTTAATAATTCCTTTCACTCCCTCATTTTCGAATGGTCCAACTGCCTCCCTGGCAGGTTTCCTGCTTCTGATGTATTTAAAGAAGTTTTTATTATTCCCCTTGATACTTTTCGCTAAATGTACCTTTGGTGAGGTAAAACGCAGGTTGCTTTTGGCTCAAAACCACAGAATTCCAACCTCTGCCTCGTTTAACTCCAGTTTCACAATATGTCCAAATGCAGTCATTGTCATTGGCTCCAAGGTCATTGTGCACATCCTGAATACCTGGCACTTCTCAAGATTACTGTAGGCTCAAGTCTCCTGCTTTTGAAGCAGAGAGGCCATTTGGAGAGACTGTGGAAGCTAAAAAGGATAATGTGTTTATTTTTAAGAACCATACAAGTAGTTTCATGTGATTATTAGCCTCTTACACCTATACTATTTTGGGAGAGCTTCAAAGCCAGTTTTGTTATATTATCCTGAACAACTTCCTACCCTTCCTCCAAATAGCTTGGGACAAGCATATTAGACTTGGAGATAGTGAGCCTTTTCTCACGATCCATGAGAAGGGCTCACAGGTGGACTGAGGGGAACGTGGGTTAAAACTACCTTTCCCGCAGACGATTGGCCCCTGGGTGAGTGGATTGCCTGCCCACATGACCAGAAGCTCCTCCAGCAGCTCCAAGGGTTGGGGTGCTGGGACATGCCACCAAACATCGCCCTGCCCTCAGAGCTCCAATAATGCACTGCATAAGTGTGCAGTGTATTATGTGAATCCCCCCTCCCCTCCCTAAGTGTGCCAGCTGTGGCTGCAAGCAGCTGCAGCTGACACACGGGCCAAAAAAATTGAAATGAATGGAGTGGTCGCTCCCTTAACCTCCTTTTAATGGGAGGCTAAATAGGCCGGTTTGCCGCTGTGTAGCCACCGGGATCAGCCCGATCCCAGTGGTTCCCACATGCATGCAAGACTGGGCTGGGCTCCCTTAGTCTGGTTTTGCACGCCCATGTGACTAGCCTTAGTGACTACACCAAGGTCACAATGAGTTTCATGTCAAAGCAGGGTCATTAGGCTTGTTCTCTTTGTTGAGTCCCAAATGCTAACCACTATAGTACACTGTGTTTGTAGAATGCTATGAGGCTAATCTCACATGTGGTGGAAACCAGGCTATGGGATTCCAGCCTGGTTTCCACCGCACATGTGAACTGCCGGGAGCTGTATGACTCCCAGTGGCAAGCCCACTTAATCCCCACCCCCCACCCCCTTTAAGCATTCTGCTAACCCGTTTCTCCAATTGTGTGTCGACACAGTGCAGGAACTGTGCCTCAGGAACTCATGAAGAGATCCCCGACCAGCAGGCTACAACAAGCCTCCTGGCAACAGGGAGCTCTCCAGAATGCCCCGCACACTTGCACGGGGCATTCTGGGACTACTGGGGGCTGGGAAGTCTCTGATCCCCACCACCCCAACTGGCTCCACGATGGAGCTGGTAATCATGTGGGCCTCCATTCTCCTTTTCTGGGATAGCGGGTCAAACCCGCTCTCCCCTCAGAACCCTCTTAGGCTCTCCACACTGCTCATGTGGAGAACCTTTTTTAGTGGCTGACATCCAGACTAACTTACTAAATGGTACTATTCAGGGCATAGTCTTATGGATTATTTGTTTAGCTTATTTGAGTTTAATAAACTAAACCTATGGATTATTCCATTTCAAGAGGAATATCCAGGAGTAATCTAGACTAGAGGCCAGTCATAGTTTTTGGAAGAGAGACGCTACAGGCCTGCTCTTCTAAGAACCAAAGAGTGAAACTCCATCTGGGGTTGGCATATCTAAAATACTTTGTGATCTTATACTAAGCAACACGATCTTATACTTGTGATCTTATACTTAGCAACACGAAATGTTTGGTGTGCAGTTCTAAGTTTTAAAACACTGGCTCCACAATATCATCCTAACTAATGAAGCACCAGTGCTCTGTGAGAAGTGCTAGTGAAGAGGATGAGTGCCAGACTAATGCACTACCGGCACTCATGTGCAGGAGGTATTTCGACAACATCTCCTTCCCCCTCAAAAATCCTTTGTGTTACCTGAAAATATATCCCTGAGGGATGCACAACCCTCAGCAACCTATTTTTGGATGACACATAGGGCTTCGAGGGAAGGTCATCAAAACTTGCCCCCACATGTGAGAGCCAGTTAGTTGATCACCTCTGCAACATTGGCACATATCACAGAGCACCAACACTTCATTATTTAGGAAGTGACACTTTGAGGCTCCACACACTATTAATGTGTAGAGCCTCATGGGGTTCAGCGAGTACACAAGCAGTCACTTGTTGCAGCCGCCCAGAGAAGTGGCGGCCTCGGTCTGGCGCTCTTGCTCCTGGCCGGGGAACTCTGGAGGAAGGGGAGCACTGCTGTGTGGTGCCCTGGCCCCCAGAGCCCAAGGAAGGCACTGCGTGAGTGTGCGGTGCCTTCCTGGGTCCCCCCTCCCCTCCACCCCGAGTGTGTCAGCCGGGCTGTAAGCAGCCGCGGCTGACACATGATTGCAAAAATAAGGTTAACAGAGTGCTCACTCCATTAACCTTGTTGAAGGGGAGGGGTTGTTCAGCGGGCTAGCTGCCATGCAACCACCGGGCTCGCCTGAAAGCCTGGTGGTTCTGACAATCACTGGAAACTGGACTGGGCTCCCTTAGCCCAGTTTCCCATGATCATGGCAATAGCCTCTTTATTAGTTAGGATGCTGGCCATATATCACAAGTAGTGTTAGGACTGCCAACTTGGCCTTTTGTTGTTGTTTTGGAACTATTCTCTAGAAAAGCAAAGTCCCCCCTCCTTAGGTGAATAGATATGATAGCATTTCGAATTGAACCTACTAGAAATCATTGGACTTCCCTCCTGTTCTTCCAATATAGAATTTTTGACTTGAAGAGTTGGCAATCCTTAGTAGTACATAGGAGTACTTGTATATAAAAAAATGAAGCAGGGATTTTTTTTATATTGTGTACAAGTGGGGACAGTATTGAACCTTCTGAAAGGCATAATGTACTTTCTTGGAGACTGATTCAGGTTTTCTGACCCCTGTTAAATATTTTTCTTTATTTATTTTTTTCAGGTTATCTGGAATGAATATACCTCCTCCAATTATCAGCAACAAAAACTGGCTCAGACTTCATTTTGTTACAGACAGCAACCACCGATATCGTGGATTTAGTGCTCCCTATCAAGGTATATTTAATGAAACAATTTTTCCCTTTCAGACAGAGAAAGGGGTTTTACAAACATAACTGTACCTCCCAGTAAAAAAAAAAAAAAAAAGGAGGGGGGGACGCATATCTGTTACAGATGGATAGTACCAAGATACATAAACAATAATTCTCCTGCTCTGAACAACAGAGTTCTAAAATTACAGTACAGACCAAAGCAGATTCTTGCTGTAAATACTGAACATATTAAGAGGAATTTGGATGAGATAAATGTATGCGAAAGTACTTCTAAGTATCACTGAAGTGCATCATTGTCTATTGGAAATTTGAGGGCAGTGTGTGTTTGCAAAAACAGTGCATAAGAGCTGCATTGCCAAATGGAATTTTTTATCAAGTACAATCTTTTCTTCATATGCAGTATTTCCTTCTTGTGTATTTAATTAACCTGGTTAGGATTTTTATCTGTAGTTCTTATGAACAAGAAATTTTTTGGGGGGGGGGGGGACTAAAACCTGAGAATCTGAAGCATTAACCTGGGGACCACACATTTCTGGAACAAGGTCATTAGAAACACAAGTAGTAATGAAAACATATGTATTATAATATCTGGCAATACTGTGGTTTTTCAAACCCTGTTTTCTTTGCAAAAACATTATTTATAAAATGATGTGTCAAATAATCTTAAGGGAACCATTAACCATTCCTGACACAAGAGGTTTTTTTGTTTACCTCTGCAAGCAGTGTTCCCATAATTTCTAGCTTTACTTGACACATCTCTCAGATCTTTAGGACTAGATGCAGCAGCAATGCATGGAAATCACTTACATGAAAAGCTTCTTTGCCAATTTCCCATTAGCATGTTGAATTTAAACCACCTATACATAACTCCACTTACCTCCATTCTCTAAAAAGGATTCAAAGAGGGACCTATATTGTATGTATAAAATGTTATTATTTCATAACAATATAAGTTTAGAAAAGTAATTGCAGGTCCCTGGTTAGTATATTCATCTTGGGATGAAAACTTCTAAGACTGCTTTGCTTTCTGCCAGTGCCAAACTTATATAGTGGCTGCCTTTAGTTTGTGGCCTTAGAGTGAAAATAAATCTCTGTGTATTCTACCAAAGAAAACCACAGGGCTCTGTGGGCGCCAGGAGTCGAAATCGGCTTGATGGCACACTTTACCTTACCTAACCACGCAAATAACTTATTTGTGGGGGAAAGTGCATTGAAAATCATGGGATTTACTCTTGACTACATAGGTGGAGTCTTTATGCAACACAGATTGTACCAGATCAGCCTGATTACTGGAATTCCAATACTGAATTTAAAGGTGACCTCCACCCAGTATACATATACACACACATTCCAGCTAGGCAAAATGCAATTTATGTGTAGCAAACTTCACACAAAATGTGCACACACAAGTTTATTTTGGACACCATATATCATACTGGGCAATCAACAGAGTACACACGATGTTACATACATACATACATACATACATACATACATACAAAAAAATGACTGACCAATTTTCTGATAACTCTTAGGATGATAATTTAGATAAATGGAGTGCTGAGGGTATTCACTTCCTTTCCAGAGCAAAGCTGTTTGTATGGAAGTATTGCTTCCTTACAAAGTTGTAGTATCCATGATAGACATAACAAGAAGTGAGTGAATTACTGTATCAGACTGATAGAGCATCATATCATTTAAGAGCACTATTTGTCTTTAGGGGAAATGCGAGCTATAGTGCCCTTAAGGGCCATAATGTATCAAATTACAGGATAATTGATTGATTTTATACTCTGTTGGTAAAAACAATTCCTCACCTTGAAAGTATATTATGGTCATAAAATGGTGCAGAGTTAGATTAGCTTAAGCCAATTGATTTCAACTGACTCAGTTCTGAACTACAGCCTATACAGAGAGCTAAGAGAATTAAAACAATTAATTAGTAGATTAAGCCAGGGACTCCAAATCTTTTTTTAAAGTGTACCCCTTATGTTGGAAACCTTCAACTCAAGAACACCATAGATATGTGTTTGTGTGTGTGCGCGCGCATACACACATTTAAATGTTATGGTTATGAGGCAGACTACTCCAGTCACTGGCTTACATCCAGACTAAGTTATACATGAGTACATCCATTGAAAATAATGGGACAAGTTTACTTGTCCCATTAATTTCAGTAGGACTACTCAGTGCAGTGACACAGTATACTTGTTAATTTTCTGAAGCCTATCTGTCAGGGGAGGGGTGCACTGAGCTGCAGCATATAGCTAGCCAATCAGGAGCAGAGGAGGAGGGTCTTCACCCTCTTGTCTTCCCTTCTGCTGCACACATCACTGAGGTTGGATTAACTTCAAGCCAGTGATCCTCAGATGGGGAACGAATAGCACAGCTACAATGTGCGGCAGCAGGAGGGCTCTGAGTACTCCTGAGAGGCCTTCAAGAACCCCTAGGGGTACTAATATCCCCTGCTGGAAACCCCTGGATTAAGCTATATCAGCGATGCTGAGAAAAGTGTGCATCTGTTCATTTCGGGTGAGATGGAAGCTAATTTGGTTGTACTGTACCATTGACTGAGAAGAGGCCTAGGAGTCCACTTGGTTCCATACGTGTATTGCTAGAACATATGGCATCTTTTGACCTGGGTTCCATCAAGGACCTAACCGGAGAGTGTATTTTGAAGTTTGACTATATTTTAAACAATATAAAGTTGGCACCTAAGCACGTGGGTCTAGATTCCATATTTATTTATTTATATATTAAATTTCTATATATGGGCTCTATACTAGTGCTCATAATTGCAATTTTAAGAGTTCTAATTTTTGATACAAGAAGTGGAGTTTCAAGGGTTGTAATAAGTCCCTCAAAAAACCACTTAGTGGCTTTTTTTGCATATTTCCACACCTGTTCATAACTCCAATGTGCTACAACTTCAGTACCATGTATAGGCTTTTTTCTTCATGACTTCATGATCCAAGCCAATAGAGGATCACATACTGAACATGACATCACTTTGTCATGCAGCCAATCAAAGTTTGCTTTGTGACAATGTAATTGATAGCGTACAAAGCCTTCACTCTGAAGAGGAGGGAGGGCAGGTATCCCCAGTGCCCAAGCAATTGAGCGATACATCTTTTATTGCTGCACTGTGCTTGTGACAAGACTTCTAATCCAGCTTTAGTTGTCTGTAGTTATGAATGACTAATTGGTTCAGAATGTGGATGCGGAAACACACCCAGATATGCACCTGAAAGTGCATCATATTGAAAGTATTGCAGTATAGACAACATCTGTATTCGAATATGCATCTGAATGCCATACCACTGTACTGCATTGGGCATCCACACTAAGATGTGTACCTGAATGTGTGTTCCCATTCATTTTTTGTCTCAACTAATCAACCAAGCAGGACTGGATTAGAGGAGAGAACATGGGATCAGTTGCTTTGGCAACAATGGTGTGTGTTCCTCTTCTCTGTGACATCTGCTCGAGTTGCACAAAACAATGCAAAAAAAAAAAAAAAAAAAGGCAAAAGGAGGCATATTTCTCCTGGGTGAAAATGTTCATGAATGGTCCTCCAGTTTCAGCTCCGCATGTCTTTAAATGACTCAAAGGGAGTTTATTCCTTACGCAGGTTCAGGCAGGAGAAGATCTGAAATTGTATACACGGGTTCTAAGAACCTATGCACAGCTGCTGTTGGGGCTACTGAGCTCAACGCAACAGGCACCTGGCAATGCCACCCCCCCGGTGCTCCTTTTCTCCCCACTATACACGGCATCTCTTTTCTACCTGCCACACCTACAGTGGCGGCAGCCTCTCTGAGAGAGCAGGCCGCCACCACTGCTGCTGTCACTCACAGCAGGGAGAGAAGGAACACCCCACACACAGGGTGTAAAGAGAAGGAGCACAGCTGGGGGTGCTGCAGGGGGCATTGCAGTGTTGGGGGGGGGGATGCACCGGCTGCCTATGCCCTGCCTATGCTACTGGGTCCAGGTTTTTAATTATTTCTTGCTCACAAATTTAATCTTTGTTATGTAAATTGCAGTTTCATTTTCATACAGTTAGGCTTAATCCATCAAATGCCTGTTTAGGCAGGGAGCAGTTCTTTGTTTCAAACTGCCAAGCATGGCTCCATGGAGCTTTCTGCTTTGTTGAATGGTCATGCTTCCATTCAACAGGACACAGTGACTGATTGCACTGTTATAATAACAGCATGGACCCTCTCATTTGCTTAATCCTTTCAATAAATGTGTGGCCTGTTTCAATACACCATTTTATGTCCTGCTCATCTTCTACATCTTCCTCCAATTCACCATTTCCTTTCTCTCTCTAAATTTATAATATTGTGGGTTCACCCCTTTGCCACTTAAAGTACTATAATCTAAATTACCTTCCATTTCTATCTTTCTCTTACCTCTATTCCATCTCATCAGATATTAGGAATATTAAAATATCACATTATGTTGCTATCTTCAAACCCTTTTAACTTGAGAGACAGATTTGAACAGTCAATTTGCAAGCTGGTTTTTACATGAAGAGTTTGTGGGTTGTGCCCTTCCTGTCCCAGTGGCAAATACTGTTTGCACATAATGAAAACTATTCATGAGAACTGATATGTAGGTCTATTTATGGCAACTGATAAGTAGGTTTCAGACAGGGATGTTTTGCAAACATATCAAAAAGGAAACTTGTGTGACCTTCCTGTACTTTCTCTATGCATATTCATTAAGATAATGGCCATATATTTTTCATGGCATTGCTTGGTTTTCATTTCTCTTGAACTGAATCCCATCCATCCCTTTTCAATATTCTTTCATTTCCAGGTTACCATATCAAATAATTTCCAGCACCATTTTATTTTGGTCTTTTGTCTACCACTTATTTTCATTATTGCCTAATTTTCATTACTTCCTGCTAATATGGCAAAATCCTACTATCAGTTCAAACATACTTTATCATTTGGGAACAATTATGACTACCATGGATATTATGATGGCTTCCACTGTTACTACAGTATGTTGTTATTTATTAACCATCCTAGAGTAATAGCATTTTTGTCAGTCCAGAAGTATGTCCATTAGCAGAACTGTTAATGAATATTTCCTTTGTTAGTATGATTTTTAAAATGCATTTGCACAGAATTTCATCATGACAAATTATCACAGATACTATCCCATAATGGATAAAAATTGTGTGAATGGGCCTTTATTGTTATTTTTTGGGGAAGCCAACCTGGTTTGACGACTTCTTCCTATATTTTTGTTAGCATAATTATGAGCATAGAGAAGCATGAGGGCTAGACTGTAGCACCTCATTTTCTTTGATAAGTTATGGATTCATTTTATTTGAAATTAATATTTGGTGTGTATATGAGATCATTACTTAAATAATTAAGGCTGTGGCAACTTAAAAACTAACAATTTTATAGTGACTTAAGCTTCCATGGGCTTTGTTAGATGCATGAAATGGCCTCAGTACACACAGTGCATGCATACACAGTGCATACACACCCGCTTGGAGCGTTATATAACTCAGGGGGAGAGGGAGAAGGAGCAAGAGAGTTTGCTAATAATTGAGCCAAAAGGCCTTGAAATGCAAAGAGGAAATCCAAGGCCCATCTTACCATTGAGCAGGAAGTGGACTGCTTCAAGTAATGGATTGTGGGTCAGTTCTCAGGGATGACACAGCAGCCCTCCCAGAACATACCCCCATGGAAAACCTGCAGAGAAAGGAAGGAATGGAAGCACACTGTTTTTCCTCCTCCTTTCCTAATAGGAAAAGGGGGAAAGATTTCAATGAAAGATGAAACTGGGAGTGTGATTTTAATATAAAAATCGGAAAGGAGTGAGAAGGGAGGGGGTGCCATTTGGTTCTCCACTTTAGGCAGCACACTGTCATGGGCCAGCCAGACTGGGAAAACCATAGCACTGCTCCAATTCTATGCAGGGCTCAAATGTATTCAAGATAAGAGTAGAGTGAGCCATTTGCAAAAATTACTGGTAATGATATTATTTTTCTTGCAATGCTATTTTAACACCCAAACAAAGAGAATTTCTTCCCAGACCATGGAAAGATAATCTTTCCCTCCTAAAGATGAAAGTTTGGGCCATATAGAAGTTTGATTGGTAAATAAATAAATACTAATAGTAATACTAATACTAATACTTTATGTTATGTAGTGTAGATTCTTTCCCCCACTACAAATAATTGTCTCTCTTCAAGTGTTAAATTAGCATGGCAAGAAAAATAGTCTTATCACCAGTAACTGCTGTTGTGAATGGATCACTCTGTTCTTCTCTTGTATATACATATTTGGTGCCTACATAAAAAAATTGACAGTCTTTGATCACTCCTTGCATTCCATGGCCTTTTGAACCATTGTTTTCAATCCTTTTTATGGGTAGTTATGTATATGTCTAATATATAATAGTAAAATATATAATGAAGCCTATCCATGGCCTATCCATATGTGCCTGTCAATGGTTGAGAATAAATCTTCATGCATCTGACAAAGTGTTCTAGTACATAAAAGCTAATGCCAAAATAAGTTGTTACATCAGCAAAAAAAACCATGAAATGAGTTCCTTGGACCCAATGGGGATTTAGATGTGTGTGCCCCCGCCCCACTCCCCCACTCAAATGACAGCTTTCCACACTGCAAACCAACTGAAGGGAGTTTGAGATATGGTAAGGGGGTAGCTGTTTGAAGGGGAAAAAATGTAGAACAAGAATGCACTGGGCTGTAAGCCCATTGTATGAGCCAAAGCTGCTCTTGGAATCTTCTCTTAGTTGTTAAGGTACCAAAGGACCCTTTGCTTTTGCTGCAGTGGATTCACATGGCCAACCCTGTGGAATTTGTTGCTATAGAGTTAAGTAGTATGAGTGGTCCATATATTTGCTATTATTTCTTTCTGAAGTGCATATATGACAGTCTTACAACAGAAGTAAGCACATTTGAATAATGTTTGTGCAAAAATAGAGCTATTTTAAATATGCATATTAATATGTTTGTTCCTTTTTTGACTCTATGAAGCCATTTTTGTTACACCTAGAAGGAGACCCTGTTTTTGTGTAAGCAACTCAGTCTGGCAACTGAGCTGATAATAACTGTGCTATTTCAGCTTTAATTAACTTCATTAAATTCAGTATTCTGTTGAAGATTCTCCTTCCAGGAGCAACCTGGAGTTTTTGTTTTCCTACCTACAACAATTGTCCAAGTTCCTGAATATTTAATTTGAATTTTACCTTTCTTTGAGTTCATATATACATGGGAAATGAGAGTGCAAATAAAAACAAATGCAAATAAATACCAGTTCATTTCTCAGAAGCTCTTCCTTCTGGACTCAAAAGCTCTTCCTTTTGAAGCCACTATGACTTACTGAGGTCTTTCTCACAACCTCATGGTTGTGCTGCAGGGAAGGCAGGAATCTCGGCTAAACTCTGGGTTAAAAATTCAGGCTTGGTGTGAGGGCATCACCAGGATCAGGCTCGGTTAAGCTGCAGGTGTGGACAGCCTCATTGTCTTTGTTGCAGGAGATAACATATAGTTCTTATTTTCTCTTTCCTGGTTGTGTTTTCCTACTCTGACCAGAACTGAAGTTCCCTCCGTACTGTCCTGCTGCCCTTTTGGATCTGTATGAATCATTTTAGTACCTCTCTTGTTTCTTTGCTCTCTGATTTCCCCTCTTGTTCCTCCTTAGAATGATTCCAGCCAATCAGGGAGCACATAGTGAGGACATCCACACAATCAAAAACTGTGTTCTACCTGGGCTTGGGAACTGTGTGTGCTCCCAATTTTTGGTTGTGTGGAAGCAAGGTAAGAAGGAAACTTGGGTAGAAGTGATTGTGTGGAAACAAAGTAGGAGGAAAACCTGGGTAGCTTTTCTTCCTGCCTTGCATCCACACAATCATATCTGTGCAGGTCTTCCTCTTAACTTGCTTCCACACAACCAAAATTGGAAGCACACACAGCTCCCAAACCTGGATATAGAGGTGCACTCTGGTAATTTTGGGGCCTGAACCTAAAGGCCTTTGGAGACCACCCCCCAATGCAAGTTAAGCAGCATCCCCCTACACACACAGAGACATGCACAAACAGACCATGACAAACACAGTGAGGCGGGTCTCACGATCCGTAGATGTGATGGAGCCAGCGGGGACTGGGGAGTTTGGGGGCCACATGGCCCCCGGAAGCTCCAGTATGCCCTGTGCGAGCGCACAAGGCATACTGGAAAGACCACCAGACCTGGGAGGGAGCTTTCCACCTCCCCTCTGGGGGTCTACTTGGGAGTAGCTGCGGCACAGAGCCACGCCGCAGCTACTCACAATTTTGAAAAATGGGTTTGCGGAGCGCTCCACAAACCTGGTTTAAGGGGAGGGGTACTTAGGTGGGTTAAGCGCCTGGGAGCCTCCGGGCTTGCCTGCGAGCCCGGTGGCTCACACGGTCAGCTGAAATCGGGCTAGGCTCCTGTAGCCCGATTTCGGCTGATCGTCAGAATAGCCTCAGTATTTTTAATACATGGGTTCTTGAGGGCACAAACCTCAAATGAACTCACAATAATGAAAGAATATAAAACAGGTATATTCGTGCAAATATGCATTAGCAGAAACATTCCAACATGCAACTTAACATATTCCCATCCCACATATTTCTTTCCCCACTCCCCCTACTGTCTCTAAAGCACCTGGCACAGGTCATATTCACACGCGGCTGCCTGGTGCAGTGTGGACCAATGGCAACCACACCATCCAGGACAGACTAAGGAGGATTTGAGGGCCCCCAGGATGTGTGGAGGCTCTGGACTTTGGCCTCAAAGACCAGGGGTGAGAGCACCACTGACTGGAAAGAACACAGTTTTGGATTGTATGAATGACCTCAGTGAATGTGATAGCATCATAGTTTGATATACGAATATCACTGGTGTAATTGCAAGCAAACAGGTTTAATGTAGAGTGAGGGCAATACTTCCAGAACTGGTAACCTAGGTGACCCTAGATAATCAGCAATATGGGAGCAAATGTAGCTGATCCAGGACAATGCTTCCTGAATAGTTTAACACTTCAGCCTTCTTCTTCTTCTTCTTCTTCTTCTTTTTTTTGGCAGTCAATAGCTTTTGTGAAAATTGAGCTACAGTTCAGCTGAGCCATACAAACTACTTCTAACTTCAATGATACTCCAGGAAATGTTTCCATTTCTCCAAACTAGTAATCTTACACTACTAGGTGAGATAATGAGTCTCTGCACATGATTAGTGTGAAGAGCCGAAAGGGGGTTGACGGGGAGAGCGGGTTTGACCTGGTCTCCCTGCAGATGATCACTAGCCTGTTGCTGGGCAAGTGGATTGCCTGCCCAGATGAGTGGCAGCTTTGCTCTGGTGTCCCTGCTCCTGGCCATAGTTTGCTCGGGCGCTCCGGGGGTTGGGCGAAGGGAAGCACCGCCATGTGGTGCCCTGTGTCCTGTAGCCTCAGTTGTGGGTCCTGGAGCCTCATGCAGCCGCGGCAGACACACAGCCCAAAAAATGGGGTTAACAGAGTGCTTGCTCTGTTAACCTCGTTTAGGAGGGAAGGCATTTAGTCAGGCTTGCCACTGGGAGCCGCATGGCTCCTGTTACTGCACATGAGCAGCAAAAACCAGGCTGGGCTAGCGAGTGGGAGACCTCAGTTCTTCTTTTCCTGGTCAGGTAAGGGTTAAAAAGGAACTCCTTATCCAGCTCTAGAGTCTAGAAGTGGCTGTATGTTTGTCTTCCTCTCCGCCTACCAGGAGCTGCTTGTGGTCTCATCCAGGGAAACATGGAAACAGGAGATGCACCCTGATTTAAGTACTCTGGTTCCTCACCAATATTAGCAGTGGATGATTAACAGTCAGGATACAGCCCATTTTCTGCTGACTGTAAGAATCACCTCATACGCTTCTGCAAAAACAGCTAGAACAAGCTCACTTTAGCAAACAGTGAGGCTGTTCCCACAAGCAGCAAAAATCGGGCTAGGAGAGCGTAGCCTGATTTTTTGTTGCTCATGAAAACCACTGGGCTCGCAGGCAAGCCTGGTAGCTTACAAGCGGCTAGCCCGCTTAAGTAGCCCGCCCCTTAGCCCAGGTTAGCAGAGCGAGCACTCCGCTAACCTGTGTTAATGGATCATGAGTTGCCGTGGCATGGCTCCGCACTGCAGCAACTCACGGGGAGACCCCCAACTGGGAGTCTGAAAAGCAGCCTCTTGGCACAAGGATCTCTCCAGCATGCCCTGCGTACTCACGCAGGGCATGCTGGAGCTTCTCGGGGGCCACATGGCCCCTGATCCTCCTAGGCCCTGCCGCCTCCGTAATGGAGCCGGCAGTCATGTGGGCAGCCGATCCGGCACCCAGGGCTGCTGCCCTACTCGTGTGCGGAGACAGTAGGCTAAGCCCACTCTCCTCGCTAACCCCCTAGAGGCTCTTCTCACGTATCATGAGAAGAGCCTCAGTGAGTCTGTTCTCATGCACAGCCTAACCCAGGCTAGAGAAGCCCAGCTTGGGTTCGACTGTGCATGAGAACCACTGAGATGGAGCCTGATCCTAGCAGGGCAGTGCTGCATAGCCCAGCTTTTTAATCCAGCTTTTAGCCGGGGTTAAAGGTGTGAGTGCTCCCTTAACCCTCGCTCCAGATTGAGTGTTCACTCGGGCTTCATTCAGCCTGAGTAGACACAGAGACAGATACCTAGAGTGCCCATCTCCTGGGAAAATCCTACGATCCACCGTGCAAGTCACATGGTGCATTGTGGGATATCTGGGGGCTGGGGTGCATGATCCTGGCCTCCGGAGCTCTGTGCTATGTGGCACAGTGTGGATCATCTGGGAGTGCAGTCCATGCTCCCAGCAACATTTGGTCACTCATCTGGGGAGAAGGTGAGCTGGCCCCACCTTCCCCCCTGCCCACACCATTGCAAATAGCCCCATTGTGTGAATGACCTCAAACATTCTGGAGGTGGCCTACCTACACATGCCTTACTGTGAACATACAAGATGCCTTACATCCAAGGTGCCCTGTTAATAGGAAGCAGCAGAGAACATGGAACATCCCAACTTCAAGCATAAATAGTCCTGATTGCCTGCATTATGTACTCCCTTGAGAATGCAAAAAGAAAAATATAGCTGAATCCCATGTGGTTTCAATTCTTAGGTGAATGAGTTGAATCCGAGATAATATGCATAAAACTACAGCATAGGGGGTTGTTTTTTTAAATACACATTGAAGCTATTCAGACGAGCAGAAAACAGGGTTACATTCTGAAAGCAGATAGAACCTTATTTTTACCTCATAGCAAACAGACGGGCACATGCTGCAAACCCAGCAAGGAGTGTGAGTGACAGACGATTAACTTTTTAAGGTTCTCTCCAGCCTTTGCTAGCATTGTTCGTCCTCCAGCCCCGCCCATGGCAACAGCAGAGTGGACAGAGCAAGCACATGACCCAAGGAGACCACTCAGAGGGCTCCAAGCTGCAGTCCCGCTTTGTAGCTCTCTGATTGGTAGCCTCAGTTAACCCTTTCCTGGCACTTGCAGCACTGTCAAAGGAACTGAACTCCGTCCTGATGCCCAAAAGGAGAGAGAAGACTAGAGCAGCTGCAGCTGCCAACCAGCCCCAAAGGAAGAATCACACACACACCAGATGCCGATGAGAGCAATTGCAAGATGCCCCCATACGTAGCCCAGACACAAGGCACACTCTGTACACCGCAGCATGGTTTGGGAAGGCAGAAGGGGGAACCTTCCCCTCGCCCACTCACCCTCCCTTGCCACTCTTGCAGTGCCAGCAGGGTGGGAGAGTGAGTGGCAAAGTGTCGCCCACACCTGCACACCCTCATTGGCACTGCTACCCTCTGCATCTTGATGATGGTGTAGAGGGAGGGCGGGTGGGTGCAGTGTCACACTGAGGCAAGTTGGGCACCTGGACTGCCCCCGCCATGAGGCCCTCCGCCGCTGCTGTGAGCCTCCTGCTGCCACCGCGAGCCTCCCCCCCACTGCCATTGCCTCCATGAGGCCGAACCAGTGACCCTTGCACGGACAGTCATTCCAACGGTCGCTCCCACTCCACCAGCAGATGGAAGGAGGAACCGGTGGAGCCCAGAGCGGTGTACTACATACTCAAGTTCGTCTTCACAACAACCCTGTGAAGTAGGCTAGGCTGAGAGAGAAGTGACTGCCCCAGAGTCACCCAGCAAGTCTCATGGCTGAATAGGGATTTGAACTCGGGTCTCCCCGGTCCTAGTCCAGCACTTTAACCACTACACCATGCTGCAGGCAAGGGCAGCTGCAGGCAAGGGCAGGGACACTCCTGCTCTTGTCCAGTGACTTGCAGGGGACAGGAAGGAGCACAAAAATCCCCATTCAGCCATGAGACTTGCTGGGTGACTCTGGGCCAGTTACTTCACTCTCAGCCTGACCTACTTCACAGGGTTGTTCTGAGGAGGAACTTGAGTATGTAGTACACTGCTCTGGACTCCTTGGAGGAAGTGTGGGATATTCTATATTATTAATTCTTCTAGACAGGCCACGCGCCCTGCGGGGCAGCTGGAAAGCAGTTTGACTGTTGGATCGGGACGATGTGAAGCAGCAGAGAGCTCAGAGGCTGTCAGGCGAGCGGGCGACAGACCCTGGCAGTGGCAGAGGGAAGCAAGGACTGCGAGACAGAGATAGAAAGATAGAGAACAGAGAGCATGAGCACGAGACTTGGGGGGGGGAGACTTGCAGGGGGCAAGCGGGGGTGGCAAGAGACTTGCAGGGGGTGAGCGGGGGTGGTGAGAATGAGCGAGAGCATTGCGGGAGTGGCGAGAGACTTGCAGGGGGTGAGCAGGGGTGGCAAGAGTGAGTGAGAGCATTGCGGGAGTGGCGAGAGTGAGCAAGAGCATTGTGGGAGGGTGCAATGCCACAGGCTCAGTGCAAGACCACACAGATGCTCTCTCCAGGGTCAGCTAGTAAAATGTAAAATGAATGAATAGTATGACATGTGTCTGTGCAACTATTCTCCTTAGGGGATAGGGCTGCTATAGGAAGAAAGATTTGAGCTCCCTGCCAGGCATCTCCAGGTTGGGCTGAGCGGGAATCCCACCTGAGAGCCTCGGGAAGCCACTGCCAGTCTGTGTCAACAGTACTAAGACAGTACTAAGCTGGATGGACTAATGGTCTGACTCAGTGGAAGGCAGCTTCCTATGTTCATAGTTTCTCTTGGGCTCATTTGCAAGGTGCCTGCCACTTTAAGGAAGCTCAGTGCTGTTTGCTGGACAGGCTTTCCCCAAGGAAACTTCTGCTGTGCTTTGCAGCCCACTCTGTTATCCAGGCTCAATGGTATCCCGGGGGAGGGAGCCTCAAGCAGCGTTCCACAGCGTTCCGTGGCTCCACACAGGCACTGGGAGGGGGTAGGCAACCTCCCCTGCTTGCTGAACCTGGTGTTAGAGGAGGGGCTGGGAACTGGGTGACCCTCTTTTGACAGAGCCCTGTCTGAGAGCTTGCTGAGGTTCCACACGGTAGTGCTAACCCCACCTTCAGACCTCAAGTCCTGTTTTTGCTGGTCCTGAGAATAGCTTCATTGCCTCTATTTCTCAGATGCATGATTAAAATCTCACATTTTGCACATAAGGGTACAAGCTTAATCAGTGGCACATATATATGTGATTTCTAATGCTAGACAGACATAAGATCCTCGATAAATTCCAAATCACTGGAAAAATATCAGCTTCCTATTTGTATATTATTGTTAAGGTCACCATCTGCCTCTTCTACTTGGATTTGAAAGAGGGGAAAGGAAGGGCCAGATGTTGTAATAGGGTGGCCCGCTAGCTCTGCCCTTTTGTTGACCATCTTTTGTTTTCAGCCAAGTACTCACCTGTCCTCCAACTATCATATGATAAAGCCATTTGCCAATGGGGCTGAGTAGGATTTTTTTAATCTCCACCTTCCTAGGGTTCCCCACCCCCTGCTGTGCTCTGCTTTCTGGACATTCTGATCTGTGGGTGCTTTAACTAGAGTAGTTCCTGATCACAATGATATGTGAGTGCAGCCATAGGTATCATCATTGGTAACCAACTGGAAGTACTGCTACAGTGTGTGTAGGGGGGATCTTCATGCAGCAGCCTTTCATGGCTTTGCTGCCCTTTGTTTTTTAATATAGGAATGGAACCACACCGACCCACCCCCCTTTGGGAAATGTTTGTTGCACCCACTCAGAGATAGGAGCTTTGGGAGGGGTGGCAATGCAAGCAATCTTCTCATAGCGCAGCCAGCTATGGGGCTTGAATCAGACTTGGCAGCAGGCAGACCTGCTGCTGCTTCTATCAGGTTTAATTTGGTAGCCCAAGAAAGGGGGAGGCAGTCATTTTAAGATGGTTTATGATTCAGCCATATAGATGTACTTGCACTCTAGGCCAACCAATGTTGCCGATATTTTATTTTATTTTATTTTAATTATCTGTCTATCTGTCTTGTCTGTCTGTCTATTGTTAGATGTATATATTGCCTTTCATAAAATTATATACATTTAAAGGTTGATCTGAAAAGCTGTGGTCTGAGTTTTAAACCACACTTCATTGACTTGCCCCTCATTCAGGCATCCAGGTGCCACCGCCTTCTCCTTTTCCTAACAGAAAAACAGAACTATTTGCAATTTTTAGAGTAGGAAAGTATAGCAGCATGCCCAGAGCCTGGCTATCAACTCTCTGCTTGTTTATCTGTCTCCTAAATAAAACCAGTAGAAGAACCGTCCTTCATGTGACATAATCTGCTGCATTTTTGGCTTGCCTGAGCAGAGAGGAGCTATTGTGCGCTTAGAAGGTTAGACAAGTTTACTGTTGTCTTCCTTCCCATGCAGCATCCCTTTTCTTTTGCAAACATAATTGCAGACATAATGGTATATTTGCTAGCAAAAACAAGCTCTACTTGCTAGAGAGTTCAGTTTCAGCTGTAGAAGCAATTTATTCTTTGGAGATTATGCTGTCTCTTCTTGGAGGATGCTGGGTTTTCCCCCTCTTCAACTTCTTATAGATTGCCCAGCAGGAACAAGATCTGTTCCAGCTTAAAATGCCAGATTATTTATCAGTTTCATTACAACCCACTGAATTTAATCCTCTCCCCTAAATTCTCCCAATTATATGTGCATATACTAAAAACAAATGAACCAATCAGCCAACAACGCTAGGTAGTAGTTAGAGATGAAAATTTGCGAGTTATCCTTAAGCAGATCATATATTTATCTTTTCAATTGCTTGCTGCAGTCCAATGAAACTACCTAGATGTACTACACATTACTGTGTGTATTCTTTAACATTTTTAGAAGCTCTTTCATTTTAAACTTAGAAAGCCTCTTCAGTGATGACTACAGTGGGAATGTCATAGAAACCACAAAGCATAGCTGGTTATTTCTGAGATAGGTATATAGCTTTACTGGATCATACCACTGGCCATTATGGTATGCAGCATTCTGGCTGCAGAATGCTCTCTGCTGATGCTGCTGTGAATGAAGCCCCCTCTCTTTACTTCTAAATCCTGCTCTTCCTCCAAGGAGCCCAGAGCGGTGTACTACATACTTAGGTTTCTCCTCATAACAACCCTGTGAAGTAGGTTAGGCTGAGAGAGGAGTGACTGGCCCAGAGTCACCCAGCAAGTTCCCTTTTATATTTGCATCAAGCCCCATGGATTAGATTACACCATATTAGTGGAACCATTGCTGGGGAAATTAAATACATATGATGACTAGATTAAAATCATACAAGAGGAAGCTGACAAATTCTGAATGATAGTATGCTCTCTCCCAAATCAAGAACCATCTTATACAATAACAACAACAACAACAACAACAACAATAATAGCCTGGATCCAAAGAGCCATATGTCAGCTTCAATATGACAAATGAGCTTTGAACTTCTTGTTTCTTAACAGAAACTCTCCATGCTGTATGAGAAGAATTTTAAAATTAGTTTATTATTTGGCATGGGCATCTGTTCAAAGGAAAAAAGTCAGAATCCCACTGGGCATATTCAACTCCTTGGGCACACTTAAAATAGCTCTTTGAATCCAGGATGATAACTATAACAATAATACAAATGTTTTGAGGATTCTAAACATTCATACTTGCTGCAGTAGATTAAGGCAGATCAACTTTGGAACATGCTCCCTGCTGAAATAAGAGCTTCCCCATCTCCAACAATTTTTTAAAAATCTGTAAAGACACATTTGTTCACCCAGGCTTTTAAAAACCATTTTAATATTTTTAACATTGTTTTAAAATATTGTTTTAAGGTTTTAAATGGTTGTAATGTTTTAACTTTTTGCTGTCATTTATTTTAACCAATGTTTTAATTCCTTTGTTGTCATTTATCTGTTTTAACTAATGTTTTAAGTTATCTGTTTTTGTTGCAAACCGCCCAGAGACGTAAGTTTTGGGCGGTATTAAAATATGTTAAATAAATAAATAAACGGAAGCGGACCTTCCTCAGATTGTACAGGCTCCATTACTGCTTCTTTTTTTAAAGTAGTAAATGCAGAAGAATGAGGACATGTTGAACAGGAACAAATGGCAAGACTTGGCAATGACTCTACAGAATTATTGTAAATTCTGTTTTGGTTTTTTCCCTGTTCATGTTGAACATCAACAAGGATTTCTATGATAGCTGGGAATAAATGTGAAAGATGTGGGAAAGGACAGATATGGGGTCAGTGGCTGAACAGCAGTTTATTAAAGTGGAAGCAGAAACCATAGTCAGCAATGAGAGGAGAGAGAGTAGAAGGAATAGTAGGAAGAAGAAGAAGAAAAAGTGAAGAGGACCAAAATAACACTGGAGCAAAAACTGGAGCAAGAACAAACAGAAGAATAAAGATTTGTGGAAGATGAAGAAAGCAAAAGAATAAAGCAGTATTGAGCCCAAACAAGGCGTGCTTTTTACAAGTGTGTGCACCAATTGCAAAATGTGCTAGAGTAAGTACAGTATCAACATTCCTAACCAGTACTGTTTAACTACATAGGGGCTGGACAGCAACAGAGCAACTAGGGCACCAACAGATCATGCATATTAAAAAGTGCTCTACTGGATCTGACCAAAGTCTCAAGGCCAGCATCCTGTTTCCCACAGTGGCCAAGAAGATGCACCCACAAGTAGGATATGAAGGCAATAGCTTTCATCTGGGAACAATTACTGCAAA
The DNA here is from genome assembly GCF_027244095.1 of Hemicordylus capensis. NCBI lineage: Eukaryota > Metazoa > Chordata > Lepidosauria > Squamata > Cordylidae > Hemicordylus > Hemicordylus capensis. The sequence continues at coordinate 295,718,376 of NC_069660.1, read as the reverse complement.
TAAGCATGAAAAATGTGTGAAAGAGTGGAAGGTAGGGGTTGTCTAATGAACATTTTCACACAATGGAACATTTTGCAACAAAAAAACAGAATATTGAGCACACCTGGCACAGCACTTGAATCAAAATAATGGAACGATCCACAGTCAGATCAATCAAGAGGATGGACAAAATATCGAGGCTATTGGATTTTGAGGCTTTTTTTCTAGGGAAAAAAATCATTGGAAACCCCAGTGGTAGTGGTGGTGGTGATGTCTACATATATTGGTTTCACATTTTTTAAAAAGTCTTTTCTTTATGCTTGTTTAACTTAATTTACAGCCTTCACCAACTGTAAAAATAACAAAGGAAAATGTAAATATAAAGGCCCCTGCTTCTCTTAACTGTAGATGCTTTGGGTTAGGTTTACAACACACACAGTCCTCCTCCACATGGATCACCCAGCCTGCTTTTCTCATCCATGCCAGCAAGTTCACCTTTTGGCTCGAGGCAGGGTAGCCAGCTAGCTACCGAGCCAGCCTCTTTGCATGCTGGCACAGCAGTACATGCACATTCTCTCTACGACTACAAACATTTATAATCCACTTTCCAACAGAAGGTTTCACAGTGGTTTTCAAAGAAAAAATAAATAATAAGATGCTCCCCTATCCCCTAAGGGCTTACAATCTAAAAAAAAAAAAAATGCAAGGTAACACCAGCATCAGCCACTGAAGGAATGCTGTGCTGGGGTTGGATAGGTTCAGTTGCACTCCCCATGAAAAACAGAAGAGATTTGCCTCTTTTAAAAGTGCCTTTTTTACTTGGTTAATAACTGCTAACTTCTCAAGAGAGCAAAGTGTTCTGAGAGAACAAAATGTTCCAGCTGCTCCCCAGAACTTCAGACATCACAACACATGCACACACACACACACACACACACACACACACACACACACACACACAATTGGTCCCAAAAATATTATCTATTCCTCCTAATGCAAAAAAACCCCATTTGGTCCCCAAATTAGTCACATGTCCTCTATAAACGTCCCTAGTTGGCAACCCTAAGTGAAAGATGTTGGCTTACATTCACCCAGCAACTGTGCAAGGGGGAGAGGGGATATTTTCACCATTCTCTCCTTCCCTCTGAAAACCCATTATGCCTCCCCAGACTAAGGCCCTGTGGGTTGTTGCACCAGTGCAGTATTAGATTGGACAGAAGTCATTCTCTTTTAAAATAGTACCTTTTACGTTTGTTATCAAGGCATAGATTAATTACAATAGTGTTGTTTACAACTATAATGGGGATGTTTCCTAAATCGCATATAGCATTTTTAGTAGTACTAATCCATTAAGCAGCTTACCATTAGATAGTGTTGTTTCTTTCCATCCTACATAAAGTTTGAAAAAAATGTATGTTTAAAAACTCTGTTTAATGTTTCACATATCCTTGGTAGAGCAAAAACACTCTCCCATTTCATTAAATCCTCCATTTGAAGGTTCCTGCATGACCACAAATTTCTTCTGAACTGATCGGCTTCAGTGTTCCTATTTGGCTTTTACAACCCTCCAAACTTGTACCTCATAAGCAGAAGGGGCTGCTAAATTCCTTGTAAGGGCCAGAGGGCCCAAGACCTTTAGGCATGACATCCAACTGGTACAATTTTACCTACCGCACAAGGATGGTAAAATGAAACAAAATTAAGGAAGATATCAATGTGGTATAGAGGCAGCAACACTAACACGGCTAAGCATTTGAAGTCTGTGTGGTAAAATAGGCCCAATTTACCTCAGAGACATGAGTTAAATCATTAAAATTTAATCACAATTATTTATTTATTTATTATTCGATTTTTATACCGTCCTTCCAAAAATGGCTCTGGGCAGTTTACACAGAGAAATAATAAATAAATAAGATGGTTCCCTGTCCCCAAAGGGCTCACAATCTAAAAAGAAACATAAGACAGACACCAGCAACAGTCACTGGAGGTACTGTGCTGGGAGCGGATAGGGCCAGTTGCTCTCCCCCTGCTAAATAAAGAGAATCACCGTGTTAAAAGGTGCCTCTTTGCCCAGTTAGCAGGGGCTAACTTGATTGCCCTTTCTTTTCAGATTTCTCTTTCCTGGGGTGGGTGGGGGAAAGAGGAGCAGATTTCAGCTGTTCCTAGTGATTGATTGATTGATTGATTGATTGATTAAGTGCCATCAAGTTGGTGTCGACTCTTAGCGACCACATAGATAGATTCTCTCCAGGATGATCTGTCTTCAACTTGGCCTTTAAGGTCTCTCAGTGGTGCATTCATTGCTGTCGTAATTGAGTCCATCCACCTTGCTGCTGGTCATCCTCTTCTTCTCTTTCCTTCAACTTTCCCCAGCATTATGGACTTCTCAAGGGAGCTGGGTCTTCGCAAAACACAAGATGAGCAGGAAATGAGCACTGCTGCCTTCTCCACAGTGGCTCCCCCCACCACACACTTTTTTCAAGACAGAGAAAAATCAAATAAAAATACTTTCCCCTTATACTGGTCTGCACTATGAGAGGGTGATTGCAGGGAGGAGAGATTTTTTTTTAGTTATAAAATTAGCCCTAATACTAACTTTGTGATCTTCACTCCCTTCATCTCTACTCATTCATCTCCACTGTCCTTCGCCACATGATTGCTCCTTTTTTCAAAAAAGAGGCAGATAAACTCCAAGACCACAGTGATGATGTCACGGCAGAGCCAACATAGCTGCGTCTTGTTTGGGGCGCATGGCCAAATAGGAATTTCCTTGATTTCCGCTGCATATGTGCAAATTTCAGCAAAGAAACAAAAACCAGGTGACTTGTAATCACTGTTTGGTGAGAACAATAAAATCTTTTTAGGAGACAATTCCATTGCTATAGTTTCTGTGATTACAATTAGTCGCTGTGAAGCAAACTGACTTAATTTCTCTAATTAACCTTTTTAGTAACATCCCGTAACAATCTCCTCCCCAGTGTCATGTACTACTGACAGGTTTATAGGTTTTTTGTTGCTATGGAAGCTTAGGCCTTGGCTGTTGCTAGGCAGGCTGAGGCCTATGCTGTTACTACCTTGATCAGATGTAGGCTTCTAAAGAGAATGTGGTCCTCTTTGCCTTGTCAGCCCTGCTTATTGCAAGTTCCAGTTGCTGGTGATGCATCTAGACAGGTAGGTATCTTCCTCTGAGGTAGACACAGGCACTCTTAGACACACATTAGACACACACAGCTACAGGAAGCCCTTAAGATAGCTTCCACAGATGTTTGGTCTGCCACTAGCAGCTTCTCCTTTTCCCTTGACCAGTGATACCAACTCTTCTTCAGCCTGTCCCTCCTTCTTTCTTCTCTTGTCGGTGCCCTTGATGAACTCACATGAATTATCTCTTTACCTGCTGCACCTTGTCTTTTGACCTGCTGCATCTTGTCTTTACTTCTTGGAACCTTCAAGAAACCTTAAGCAATCTGTAGTAGACACCTGTCCATTCATGCCCTCATTGACTCCTCTGTCTAATAGTGCTGGACAGAATGTTAGCTGAGTGACCAATGACCTATTAAGAATTTGGATGCTTTTGGACTAAATAAATAGTGAAGCAAATCTTCTGTCTCATAAAAATACATAGCACAAATGGCCAGAGCATTGCAGCCTTTCCCTTTAAGTGACTTGCAGTGTGTCTCAGATTACACCCCATTAATTTTGTTAAATATAAGTCAATAAGAGAGCTACTAAATGGCACAACTGTATGTGGAGGTAAAATCTGCCTAATTTCCAGAGACAGGTCACCCAGTGTGTGTATCCCTTCACTTTGTCCTGTATAAGGAAATAGCTCCATTTGTGCCCAGCAATATATGGAAGTTCCTCCTCCCCCCACCCACCACTTTTAAAAAATGGATATTTTTTTGAAGCTAATGGTTCTCAGATGTTCTGGGGAAGCAATATTCAGTAGACCAACCTTGTGTGCTTTGGGATTGTTCTGCAAAGATAACTTTTGAATGCAAAAATATTGATTCTTATTTCCTACTTACATTGTGTATTCATGTATGCCATAATTTGGCTTCATGAAACAATACAGTTTTTGCTCTGTAAAGCTTAATAGCAGACTCCATTATTCTTCAAGATAGATTTTTGATAGGTAGAATTATTCATTATCTGTTCTACTTTGTTGGTGGTGTTATACATTCATTTCATTTCAGATTTCATGCAAAATGGAAATGGTTTGACTATGTTTATGAATTCACTGTTTGGTCATGCATGGGGCACTCTGCATTTGATTGTTTACATTTTCAGTTGGAAATAGGATATCCAGGTAACCTCAAGTTTAGACTCGGAGATGGACAGATCCTCCGATTTCAGGGATGGTGTTTGCTAAGGCAAGTAGTTGCACTTGATGGGTCAGGCACGGAATCTACCAGTGGCTGACATTCATAGCAATGGATTGCTTGCAGGACAACACTGGGCTAGCATAAAACTTAAGTAACTAGTTGCCCTAAGTCTGGAGTTTGTGCGTGTACCAAGTTAGTGTTGCACTACTGCAAGTCCCACTACTGCAACAGGCCTCATTTGTTTTAAGGGAAACTTGCGCAAGAGTAGTATAGCACAATTCTGCAAATTCCCATTTTGTGCACAATTATGTGACGTTTTTGTGCTAGCACAACTTTGCTTAAGCAAGCACTATGTTAAGCCAGTGTGTGTCGTCAAGTGTGTGTCATCAAGAATGGAGGCTGATGGAAATTGAGGTGGAGTTAAAAGTACAAGCCCAAGCCAAGCAGTACCATCCATCCATAATCTTATTCAATGTTTAGCTTATTTGTTAGAATAAGCAATGTAGGGATGGTACCTGGAGAAAAGAATAGATGGTAGTGTATCTACATTTATATTGATTACCATGTGATATATCTTGAACATTATTTGGTTTTCATTTAGTAATGTTTGTTACATCACTTATTTTCTACAAGTGTTTGCCCTGGTGAAAGGGTATTTTTCATATAATGGAGGAGTTTATCTAGTAGAATTCCCAATAGGGGCTCATTGCTTTAATGCACGTTATGATATTTTCAAAGAAATAAATATCTCTTTGAAGAAGTTCTGATGTTTTAATCTTAGAAAATATGTCTCATTATGCAATATATCTTCTGCAATTGTTCTAAATCATGCACATTTCATAGTTCATTTCTGCTTTCTTCTGGGTAGAAAATTTAATAAGTTCAGTGTGTGTTGCACTTATTTTTATGAACACACTTGACAGAATAGCTTAATTTATGACAAGGGTTTTGCCACTTTTCTTAAAGGTCATGAGGTTCAGCCCTTGAACAAGAAGCTGGGCTCCATTTGACAAGGTTAGGGCAGAGTGCTGTTGCAAGTTTAGAAGTGCTGAACTGTGGAGCAGATGCTAAGTCAAGGTCCTTTCAGTTCATTATCAAAATTCTAAGTAAGTCTATAGCAACATTAGTTATCATCCATGCTGTGTAATTAATTGCACTGCTCCTTTGATATTGTTTAGGATAAGACAGGAATATTCAGGCTCCTGGCCAAATGTTCCAATGGTGTATAAAACAGATGTTAGAGCCTATGTATAACACTCATAGTGGATACTTTCTTAAGGTGGATTCATGGTCACTTTTTTCTCATAGAAGGTGATATTTTTCTGGTTTTTCTGTCCCATTGTTTCAATCAGACACAACCATTAATTTGTTATCAAATATTTATTATTTGTTTGTTTATTACATTTCTATACCGCCTTATCCAAAGGCTCTGGGCAGTGTAGAAAAACAAAAACAAACAAACAACAATGTAAAACAACCAGCTTAAAACAATATAAAATAAATTTAAAATTAGTTTAAAACACTTAAGAACAATTTAAAACCCTTGGCGAGCCAGAAGGGATAGGTAGGTTTTTAGGGCTCTCTTGAAGGCCAACAATGAGCCCAAACTATGAATTCCTGGCAGGAGTGCATTCCACAGGCCAGGAACAGCTACAGAGAAGGCTCAGGTCCAGGTTGCCACCAGATATACTGGTGGTGACTAGAGATGGACCATTCCAGATGACCTCAACATGCAGTGGTGATCATACAGAAGAAGGTGCTATCTAAGGTAACCCATACCTAAGTCATTCAGGTCTTTAAAGGTAATAACCAGCACTTTGTATTTCACCTGGAAACATATCAGCAGCCAGTGCAACTGTTTAAGGACAGGCATAATATGGTATCTCTGGGTTACCCAAGACCAGTCTGGCTGCTACATTTTGAATTAACTGAAGTTTCTGAACTATGTACAAAGGTAGCCACACATAGAGCACATTGCAGTAGTCAAGCCTGGAGGTTACCAACCGATGCACCACTGTTTTGAGATTGTTCTCTACAAGGAATGGATGCAGCTGTTGAATCAGCTGGTTGAAAGTGCTTCTGGCCATAGCCTCCATCTGAGATACCAGGGTGAGGCCTGGATCCAAGAGCACTCCCAAGCTGCGTGCCTGTTCCTTCTGGGGAATTGTAACCCCATCCAGCACAGGAAACTCTAAGTCATCCCTCAAACTCCAATCCCCCACAATGAGCACCTCTGTTTTGCTTAGATTCAGCTTCAATTTGTTGTCCCTCATTTAACCCATTACTGCCGGTAGGCAGGCATTTAGGGAATGAATGCCATTCCATGATGATGATGACGATGATGATAGGGAGAAATACCCTGCACCAAATCTCCTGATGACCTCACCCAGTGGTTTCATGTAGATATTAAAAAACACTGGTGACAGAATGGAGGCCTGAGGGACCCCATGTAATAGCTCCCATTTCAAAGAGCGACTGTCACCATGTGCCAGCATCTGGAATCTGCCTGAGAGATAGGAACAGAACAACTGCAAAATATTTATATACTGCCTGACTCCAGAGGCTCCAGGCAGTTCATAAAGACAAAGACAAACAAGTCTAGCTATTAAAAGAATTAAAACATCTAACACATTCAGAAATCACAGCAATTAAAAAAATCTAAACAGCAATTTAAAACTTAAAACTCAGATGTTACTAAAAGCCTGGCTTTAAAAAAGCGTCTTAAGGGCTCTTTTGAAGGTTGGTAAAGATGTTAAACCACAAATGTCTATAGGAAGCGCATTCCACAGCTCAGGAGTGACTACAGAGAAGGCCCTCAGCCAAGTCACCGACAGACGAGCTGACAGAATATTTAGACAGACCCCTCTCAGTTATCGTAATGTGTGCTGGGGATCATGCAGAAGGAGGCACTCTCCCAGGTAACATGGTCCTAAGCCATTTAGAGCTTTAAATATAATTGATTGCCAGGAAATTTAAGACCAACAAACGGAAGTACTTTTTCACACAACGCATAATCAACTTGTGGAATTCTCTGCCACAAGATGTGGTGATAGCCAACCACCTGGATGGCTTTAAGGGGGATTTGGATAACTTCATGGAGGAGAGGTCTATCAATGGCTGCTAGTCGGAGGGCTTTAGGCCACCTCTAGCCTCAGAGGCGGGATGCCTCTGGATACCAGTTGCAGGGGAGTAACAGCAGGAGAGAGGGCATGCCCTCCTGCCTGTAGACTCCTAGTGGCATCTGGTGGGCCACTGTGTGAAACAGGATGCTAGACTAGATGGGCCATGGGCCTGATCCAGCAGGGCTGTTCTTATGTTCTTAACCAATTGCAGCCAGTGCCTCAACTCCTCCAAGTGATCTAGAACAGGGATTCTCAACGTTGGGTCCCCAGATGTTATTTGGCTTCAACTCCCATAATCCCCAACCAAAGGCCACTGTGGCCAAGGATTATGGGAGTTGAAGTCCAATAACATCTAGGGACCCAAAATTGAGAATCCCTGATCTAGAACGATACAATTGTCGATAGTATTGAACGCCACCGAGAGATCAAAAAGAACCAACAGAATCACACTCCCTCTGTCGATTCTCTGGTAAAGGTCATCCAATGGGCCGACCAAGGCTGTCTCTGAACCCCATAGCTAGCTCTAAGGCCAGTTTGAAATGAGTCTAGATAATCAGTTTTCCCCAAAACCATCTGGAGCTGGTTAGCCACCACTCTCAATCACCTTGCCCAACCATGGGAGACTGGAGACTGGTGTATTATTATCTGTCACTGAGGGATCTAGGAAAGACTTCTTAAAAGTGGTCTAACCATTGCCTTCTTCAAACAAGGAGGCATCCTACCCTCCCTCAGCCATGTGTTAATAATGTTAACTAGGCCACCTCACATAGTTTCCCTGCTAGATAGAAGTAGCCAAGTTGGGCGAGGATCCAGAGAACAAGTGGTAGGCCACACTTCCCCAAGCAGCTTGTCAACATCCTCAGGCATCGCAGATTGAAACTGATTCAATCTAATGCTGCAAGAGGGATTGCTGGACACACCCTTAATAGACTCTGCAAAAATAGTGAACTCCAAGTCAGCTTGAATACAAGAGTTTTTATTAGCAAAGAACTCATTGATTGATTGATTGATTGAATTTATATGCCGCCTGACTCCAGTGGTTCTAGGTGGTTTAAAAGTGTTACTGCAGAAACATTAAAAGTGTTACTGCAGAACATAGTCTCCAGGGATTCACTAGAAAAAGAAGGGCTTAATTGAATTAAACTCCTCACAACCCCGGGATAACTGCTGAATGCGAACCTGCAGATGCAATGCATGCAGACCAGAATTTATTTATTTTTAGTTTTTGCTACACACACTGCCTCTGCATAAACATTCAAATGGGCTCCATGCTGTGTCCTGCCAAATTCGATTTGAGTTCTCTGCCACCTGCATTCCCATAACCTACCTTCATTCATTCATTCATTTGATTTCTATACCACCCTTCCAAAAATGTCTCAGGGGGGTTTACACAGAGAAATAATAAATAAATAAGATGGATCCTTGTCCCCAAAGGGCTCACAATCTAAAAAGAAACATAAGACAGACACCAGCAACAGTCACTGGAGGTACTGTGCTGGGGGTCGATAGGGCCAGTTAGGGTCTTGCTGCTTCAGCCCCTTCAACTCCTCTGTATAAAAAGAGGACACTTTTAAAGCAGGTTGGGATGCTTAGGAGCTATCATGTCTACTGCCCTGGTGAGTTGCCTATGCCAGGTTCCCACCAGGGCATCGACAGAATAACTGGCAGCACCAACATTAACCCTCCCCCCCCCCCGGCTTTTTGGAATCCTACTGGATCCAGCAGCCTTCTTGGGCAGACCTTATAGGTCAACCAGCCCTTTAGGACTGGATTATGCTGTGGAACCAACCTTAACCAGGTAGTGGTCCGACCATGACAATGGGGAAACCACAGGATCCCCCAACCATGGAAAAACACCCGCACCCACCAATCCAAACAAAAGACCAAACTGAGTGTGTAGCTGGCAACATGACTTGGTCCTGGGATAGGCCCATAGTTGTTATGGCCACTATGAACTCTTGAGCCGCACCAGACAAGTTAGCCTCAAAGAGGATATTGAAGTCCCCCAGCATTAAAAGTCTGGGTGACTGCAACACCAACTCTGAGACCAGCTCTATCAGCTCAGATAGGGAGTCAGTTGGGCAGCAGGGTGAACAGTATACCAACAAGATCCTTAATCTATCTCTAGTTCCCAGCCTCAGAAATACACACTAAATATAAGTGAACTGTCTCACAGGGGCCCTGGCAAGGGAGATAGTATTCTTATGGACCACAGCTATTCCAACCCCCTGCCCACTCCCCCTAATCTGCTCCACAACAGAGTAGCCTGGGGAGAGAAGCTGGGCCCAAACTGGGCCACTAGCCTCCCCCATCCAGGTCTCAGTTATACATGCCGGTCATGGATGGTTTTGGTCTTATTCTGAACAGATTTGGCATTACAAAGGAGCATGGCTAGGTTCTGTAGGTAGTTAGATCTGCTTCTCAATCCCCAAGAGCAGACAGGGGATCCAGAAGTTGAAACAGTTACCAAATTACTAGTTTCCCTTTCCCTTTAATGGCCAGCTGCTCTGCCAGCACCAATTCTTCTATTTCCTACCACTAAAGTAAGAGCTGCCCCAGAGCTGCTGGATGCATCTCCTGCATCACCCTTCCTAAGGGAACCCAAACTCATATCAGCAAAAGGCCTGGCACAACCCAATAAAAAGGAGGACCAACAAACTCTAACCCAGAGCTCCAGCCCCACCCTCCCCACCCAAACCTCAGTCCTACATTGAAGGCCTAGCACCACAGCCCCCCTTTGGCAACTGGCTTTGGCAGCTGCCTACACGCAGTCCTCCAGTGAGCCTTCTTCCTTTTATGCTCCCAAGAGGTCCAGAGCCTGTTCTCTCATGAGAGATTTCTGGGCCCAAGGGACAGGTGGAGCTAGTCTAGCAATCAGGAAGAAGGCACAGATGGAACAGGGTCTGCTGGCATCGAAGCAAAAAACAAACAGCAAGCAGACTGTTCTTCAGAGGGTCCAGGGCTGCAGAACGTCTCCCTCATCTGAGGCAGGGAGATGGAACCAGAATGTCCAAACAGAGGAGAGACAGCTGGCATCCATCTAGGCGAAGTCAGGGGTGCCACCAGAGTCCAAGCCTCCTTACCTCACTCCCTCTGTCCTCTCCAAGATATTGATGTATATGTCATTAACAGAACTCAAGATACAGTCAGCTTTATGGCCAGTTAGTTTTGAACCATTTTATTTATTTTATTTATCCTATCTTATCTTATTTTATCTTATTGTATGTATGTATGTATTTTTATTTATATATCACCCCTCCAAAAATGGCTCAGGGCAGTTGAGCCATTGAGTTTAATTTAACAATTAAAATCAATTAACAGTAAAAATCAAAACTAAATCAATTAAACAATTAAAATCATTTAAACATTAAAATCATTTGAACATGAAAAACATTAACATTAAAATAATTTAAAACCAGTATTAAAAATTTAAACCATAAATCTAATTAAAAGCCTGGGTGAATAAATGCATCTTTAGTGCCTTTTTAAATGTTGCCAGAGATGGGGAGGCTCTTATTTCAACAAAGAGCACATTCCAAAGTCCAGGGGAAGCAACAGAGAAGGCCCATTCCCGAGTAGCCGCCAAACAGGTTGGTAGCAATTGCAGGCGAACCTCTCTAGATGATCTCAACAGGCGATGGGGTTCATGGTGAAGAAGACGTTCTCTTAAATACCCAGGGCCTATGCTGTTTAGGGTTTTATAGGTAATACTGTTAACTAGCACCTTGTATTTTGCCCGGAAACGTATCTGCAGCCAATGTAATTCTTTCAACACAGGTGTAATGTGGTCTCTCCTAGATGGTCCAGAGACCAACCTGGCCACCGCATTCTGGACTAACTGCAGTTTCCGCACTATGTACAAAGGCAGCCCCACACAGAGAGTATTGCAATAATCCAGCCTAGAGGTTACCAGCATATGTACCACTGTTCTGAGGTCATTCATCTCAAGAAACGGACGCAGCTGGCGTATCAGCCTATGCTGATAAAAGACACCTCTGGCCACCGCCTCAACCTGGGACACCAGGGAGAGGTTCAGATCCAGAAGCACCCCCAGACTGCGAAACTGTTCATTCCAGGGGAATGTGACCCCATCCAGAACATCTCCTGAGTTTTGACCCCACACAATAAGTACCTCCATCTTATCAAGATTCAGCCTCAGTTTCATCCAGCCCATTACTGCCTCTAGGCAACCATTTAGAGACGTTATGCCTTCTCCCGATGAGGTTGGCATGGAGAAGTAGATTTGGGTGTCATCAGCATACTGATAACATCCTGTACCAAATTCCTGATGATCTTTCCCAGTGGTTTCATATAGATGTTAAACAACATCAGAGACAACATGGAGCCCTGAGGGACACCATAGTAAAGTTCAGATTTGGAAGAGCAACAGTCTCCAAGGGACAGCATATGGAATCTCCCCTTGAGGTAGACACGGAACCACTGCAAAGCTGTGCCACCCCCAATCCCCTCAGACATTCCAGAAGGATACTATGGTCAAAAAGCCGCTGAGAGTCACACTCCCTCTGTCAATTCCCAATTGGAGCCGCTGAGAGTCACACTCCCTCTGTCAATTCCCAATTGGAGATCATCCATCAGGCTGAACAAGGCAATCTCCATCCCATAGCCTGCCCAAAAGCCAGTTTGAAATGGGTCTAGATAATCAGTTTCCTCCAAGACCACCTGGAGCTGGAGACCACCACCTTCTCAAACACTTTGCCCAGACATGGAAGGTTGGAAACAGGCCTGTAATTGCTTAACTCTGAGGGATCCAAGGCAGGCTTCTTCAGAAGTGGTTTAATTATTGCCTCCTTCGGACAAGGGGGCATCCTGCCCTCCCTCAGAGAAGCATTTATAATCTCTACTAGCCCTCTCCAACAGCCTCCCTGCCAGATAGTATAAGCCATGTTGGGCAAGCATCAAGCAAGCAGGTGGTAGGCCGCACCAGTCCAAGCAACTTGTTCACATCCTCAGGAGTCACAAACTAAAATTGATCCAGGGTCATCACCTAAGAGGAGCTGCTGGACACCTCAGCAACAGACACCGTAACAATTGTGGAGTTTGAATCTAAGTCAGCTTGAATACGAGATATTTTGTCCATGAAAAACTCATTTAAAATGTCACAGTGAGTAATTGTTGGTTCCAAGTACCGATTCAAGGGGGAAGGGGCGCACATTAGCCTCTTCACAATCCTGAACAACTCTGCCAGACGTGAACCTGAAGACGCTATGTGGGAGGAAAAGAATTGCTTCTCTGCCACATGTATCGCCTGAGCATAGATCTTCAAATGCACTCTATGTAGTAATCTGTCGGATTCAAGTCGAGTCTTTCTCCACTTGCACTCTAGTTGTCTACCTTGCTGCTTCAGTCCCTCTTGTTCTTTCATATATCAAGGGCCAGTTTCAAAGAAGTTTGGAGAGGACGCTTAGGAGTGATCATGTCCACTGCCCTGGTGAGTTGGTTATTCTACTTCTCCACCAGAGTATTGACAGGATCACCAGCAGAGCCAACACTAAATCCCCCCAAGGCTTCTCGGAATCCTATTGGATCCAATAACCTTCTCAAGGGGGACCATCCTAATGGGCCCCCGGACCCTGTGGAGGTGGAATGTGACATGAGTCAAACCTTAACAAGATGGTGGTCCTGCCATGACAATATGGAAATCACAGGAGTCCCTACCCACAGAACACTACCCTGATCAGAATAAAAGACCAGATCAAGCATGTGACCAGCAATATGTGTCAATCCCGAGACCACCTGGGGTAGGCCCATAGTTGCCATGGCCGATATGAACTACTGAGCTGCCCTGGCTGTCCCAAAGTGAACTTTGAAGTCACCCAGCACCACAAGCCCAATTATTACTTTATGTTGTTCCTGGCATGCACAACGTATGGCTAACCAAGTAAAAAACAGTCATGACTACTCACTAGTCATGTGTTGTGGCCTGCCAGGTGCATATCGACCCTCTGTTTTTAAAGTTCTTTGCATGCACAGCAAGGACATGATGACATGAAGGATACTGATGATATCAAGCTTTTTGGCCATACATGGATGGTGAGCTGTGTTCAGCTTGGTGGGTCACAAGTTGGGGCTATTCTCACAACCAACAAAAGTCGGGCTAGCAGAGGCTAGCCCAATTTTTGTTGGTCGTCAGAACCACCAGGCTCGCAGCCGAGCCCGGTGGTTCTGGAGCAGCTAACCCGCTCGAGAACCCCTGGCAAAAAGCAGGTTTGCAGAGCGAGTGCTCCTGCAAACCTGCTTTTTGCGATCGTGAGTAGCCGCAGTGCGCCTTCGTGCTGCACCTATTCATGAACAGACCCCCGGCTGGGAGGCTTAAAAGCAGCCTCCCGGCTTGGGGGTCTCCCCAGTATGCCCTCCCCAGTATGCCCAGTATGCCCCCGCTCCCCTGCTCCCCACCCCCCACCGGCTTCGTCTCAGAGCCGGGCATCGTGTGGGCGGCCGATCCGGCCACCTAGGGCTCCCTGCCCGCTCATGAGTGGGGAGAGCGGGCTTAGCCCACTCTTCCCGCTCACCAGACAAAACCGGGTCTCACTGATCATGAGACCTGGTCTGTTATGTAGGCTTGAATTCATCCTTTGGCAAACACAGCAGTTGAAGATCTCAGCAATCATGATGGTTGTGAAGTTGAACACATATTGGGCTTTTAAATAACCAGTTTTATGTGGCTCTCGTCATATATTCTGGGATGAGATATTTCTAGCATAGATATTTCAGTTTAACATTTGTCTACAGAATGGTAAGTTAGCTGCCAGTAAGAAATAGAGTACATCTGAAGCATTGAAACCATCTATATACACATTGCATTCTGTGTTTTTCTTCCTTTGAGTTGGGTTTTAGAATACTCTTTCAACAGCATAATTTTTAATCAAGTCTTCCTTTAGTCTAGTATTTAGCTGGATATTTAGGGACAAACCAGTAGCAGATCTGGGAATCAGGGTCTTAATGATGCATCTTAAAAAGGAAAAAAGGACATGATTTGTATAGAAAGGGGAAGGATAGAGGAGGATTGTTTCTCCCCTGAACTCCTTCTGAGTAAACCCTTTCTTCACTTGTCACTTCTCCCCTGCAAACTAGGGATGTGCAAACCAGCTTGAGGTCGAGACAGTTCGCCATTGAAGTGGGCTGGCTTGAGGGCTTGCCCTCGAGCTGGACTGGGCCCAGTTTGGCTTGAGGTTGAGCCAAACCCCCGTGGGCCAGCTTGGGGCCCTATATATGCCCTGGCCATTTGCGTGGCTGGGCCAAGCAAACGGCCAGGGCACATGTGCGGTGGCCTCCAAAATGGCCACCACCAGTGTTCCCTCTAACAGGGATTCCCAGATGTTGTTGATTACAAGTTCCATAATCCCCAAGCAAAAGCCATTGTAGCTGGAGATAATGGGAGTTGCAGTCAACTACATCTGGGAATCCCTGTTAGAAGGAATACTGGCCACCACCACCTCAGAAAGTGCTGAGACTTGCCAAAAATGGGCCGAACCAGCCTATAGAAGTCTGGGGGGAGGCCAGCTGGGGGAGAGGGAACCTCCAGAGACCCCACAGCAGCACCCCTCAGAGGCTGCCAGACCTGGTGGTATGTTTAAATTATCTATCTATCTATCTATCTATCTATCTATCTATCTATCTATCTATCTATTACTTTTAGAACCCCATACTGGCTCGAATTTGAGCTGAGCCGAGTTTGTAGTTTGGGGGCACAAAGCCAAATATGCCTGGTCTGGCTTGACTCTGGCTCAGGCTTGAACCAAACTGGGTAAACCGGTTTTGTGGACACCCCTACTCCAATCCTTTGCCCAGAACCTTTTCTCTGGCTAGGATTCCTGGGCTTCTGTTGGAATTCTGCATAACTGGAAACATAAACAGCTGGAGGAGGAGAGTCCTATGAGGGTAGGGTAGTTTGGCGAGGGTTAAGCATCAACCCACCCATTTATATTTCCATTCCCGCCCCCCACCACAACTGCTTTTTCAATGTTCAGCAGACCGAAGTCTCCCTTATGTATAAACATAAAATCATGTTCTCCAGAAAGTTTCTAGAGCCTTCTGTTTGTGGTGTTTTTCAAATTCATACAATGACTGTCCCCAATAATCCAGTTTTGTATTATAATCCAACAACAACAAAAAGCAGCAGCTGACATACTAAGGCTGCATGCATGCACCGGGAAGAAGCACCTGTGCTGCTGAGGGCACCACCCTAAAATATGTCTCTGAGAACTGTGTGACCCTCAGGGACATGGTATTGAGTGACTCAGGGCACTTCCAGAGGAAGGGGAGATTGGCAAAGATAGCACCCCCACGCCCCACCCCTGACCCATGCACAATGCCCTTAACTGTGGTAGTCAAGAAGTCTCTTCTTGCATGGATGCATCTCACCTACTGTGGGTGCAGCCTTAGTTAGGATGTCAGCAAACACCTCGAGCTGTGCCTAGAAAATGGCATGACGCTGGTATAGAGTTTGGGGGTGGTATATTTCTGTCAGCGTGTGTGGGGCGGTATAAAAGTGTAATAAATAAATAAATAAAATTAAATTAAATAAACTGACCAGTTAAGAGGGAAAAACCCCAACATACTGCTTCTGCTCAAAGTTTTGCAAGCATATAGTCGTAGGAGTTACTGCAGAAGGGAGGTTACCTGGCAAATCATTTTCATTATCTCAATATGTTTCGATGAGCCCTTTGGAGATTCTATATTTTTTCACAGTAATTTTGAGAAGTAATTTGAAAAAAGGATGAGACGAGGGTTACACACTCATACAGGACATGTGCTCTGTATGTCAGATATATTTGCCCAAATGGGCTACTGCATTAAAACTACTGCTTGATGCTTGTGTTCAATCACCTGGCTAATAGCTTATAAACAAAAACAGTATCAGCACAAGATGGGATGTACAGGGTATGATTGATCTTGCTTCTCATGAAGGGGTTTCCCATACGGTTCCAAATGGTCATGTTTTTCTCTCCCCCACAGCATGTGTATAGGCTCTGGAGCCTGCATAACTAAGTGGAGCAGAGAGTAGAGCTAAATGAGGATAGGGGAAGTGAATAGAGATTTTCCATTCCCATTACTGGGAATGTGCATGCACACTGACGGGGAAAGGAGAGACACACAGTTCTTTTGAGCCCTATGGGAATACCTCAGTGTATAAGCACTTCACTTTAATGGGGAAAGATCATACCCATAGCTTTCTAAGAATCTTTTCTAGAAAAATAATGTAGCTCTTAAACAGGGACAAATAATAGCCCTATTCAGGCATTACAGAAAGTGGGAATACCATACTCATGTAAAGTGTCCCCAAGAGTATATGCTTGGAAACACCATCCCCAAACTGATCTCCGCAGCTCTGTCTCCCACTCTCCATGCTTGTAGTCTTATAGTGCTTGTTTGGAGAGCACTGGAGAACATTACTTCCTATAATGCCTGAGCAGGGTTAAGGTTTCACCCACTGGATCATTTGAAAAGAAGAAGAAATATTTGTGCTGTGTTGTGCTGCCAGTCAGTAAAAAGTTGTCCTGTGGCTTTTTTCACAAGTGCACTTAATAGCTTTTATGTAAGAAATGCCCTCCTCAGATAAACTGGAAAGTGAATGACAAAAGACCAATCTGTTGCTGACCTGCAGACACCTCAAAAAATGATTTCTTTTATTCTTTTTGCGACCTTTTCTACTGAACTGTGCTTTGTGAGTTAAATGGGTATAGGTACATTATTTTATATTGATGTGTGAATATGTTCTCTGAGTATGGCAGATTTTATTTTGAATAAACAACTATTTTGAGTTGCCGCTCACTAAGCCAGTTGTTTTTAATGTGGTAAACAGAGGGGAAAAATTCTGATTAAATTGAGCAGAAAAGAAAAAAAACACAATTCTAAAGAAAAAAGTTAGCATCCAGTGCTACTGTGTGTCCCACAGGTTCTTCTTCCACTTTGACCCAAACTGCCTCCACTGGTGAGTTAGAGGAGGATATTGCGGCAACTGCTGGTGATAATACTGTTGCTAGCACATCTGCTGATGTTACTGTATCCAGTGTTACTGCTGTCACCAGACATAGAGTTTCCGAAGAGCAGCGAGTGCAAGCTGTGAATCTCAGAAAATCAGATCTGGAACTCGCCACTTCCAAGGAATCGCTCTCCCTTCAATCAGCAAATACCCAAAGTACAAGAAGACGGCCAAGAAATGCTGAACAGATAGAAAGAACTAAAGAGCTTGCAGTTGTTACTTATAGAGGTATTGGATGTTATTTTACTTGTGCCCATTTAGTCTACAGCCATAGATGTGTCACCTAAACTATTTTTATTTGACTCCATACAATGAAAAGGTAGGGAAAGGGTTCATTAAATAGAATGGATGTTGATGAGATCAGCATCTGGGGTCTGGAAAATGAAGGAGATGAAAGGCTTACTATTAGAAATAGTTAAGGTACTAGTGAAGAGGGAGGCTTCAGTCAAGTGAAGTCTGCTTCTGTGCACTAAAATAAGAGAAGCCTCTTTGGAGTGAACAGGGAATCACAGTGCGAGCTATTTCCATATGGTCTCTGCTCCATACTGCTAACTGATTCATTTGTGTCAGCTTGTCACATGGATCAGCCCCCACTTTCTCCCCATAATTTGCCTGCAAGTCACCACCCTGGATTTTGTAACATCAGACAAAACACTTAGTGGAGGAAGATTTGCCTGTTAGCCAATACACACAAAACTTCTTTATTTTGTTGATGAACTGCCACACAAATCATGCAGTAAGTAGACTATGGCAACTGTATTGGAAGAATTGACCCCGAATAAGAGAATAACACTTGTTGATTTGAAAGGTTCAGGGTAGTAGTTTATTATTCCAGCTCCAAATTCATGACATCCTATAAGAAAGACCAAACAGAATTTAGCAAAGTGAAGAGACCAGTTTAAGCTCAATTTAAATTACATGTATAATAACTGTAAATTTGGCAGATATATTGACTTGCAAAATTGTGTGCTATGATGGGTGTTAAAATTATTTACTGATGTTAGTAAACAGGGGAATTATTGAAATCCACAACAACATATTGGTTGTGTTTAGTGTCAAGGTTACCTATCAACCCCTCCCCAACAATATTTAATGATTAAGCAAAGGGCAGACTAAGAGGGAGAACAGCTTCAAAATGTAATAACGCCTTCAAACTGATATCCTGCTTTATTCTAATGATTATTTGAAAAACCATAATACAAATATGTTTAAAGTCCTATTTTGCTTAAAATTAAGTTGGTTGTATCTAAAATGTAGTGCTTATAAAATAACCCAGGTTTTTAGAAAAACATCATAATTTTATTACTGTAAATTATTCAACTTGTTCTTAAAATACTTTTAAGATCACATAATTTGATATTTAAAGTACAAATTTGATAACAGACTGTTATTTTGTTTACAACTAATACTATATTGATATATAGAATAACCTATGAAAGGGTTAAAAATAAATAAGAAACAAATAAATAGCAATTATTGCAAATAATTAAAAACAATTAAAAACAAATAAACAGCAATTATTGCAAATATGCACAAGGGTTTCCTACTTGGAGAAAGATCAGCCCAGTTCAGGAAAAATCTTTACATCCCTGGGGTGAGTTCTACAATATTTTAAGTAATATTGAAGTGAAACACCTATTCAGAGATAATTGCCTTTATCTGCCCCTTGTGTAACCACTGCATCTCCCTACCCTTTAAGAAGTAGATGGCATTCTCTCAGGCTTAGACCCCAGCATCTCTCTCTAGATAGTTGGCATTGATGGTTCTTTAAATTTGCAATCATTTCTTTATCTTGTAATCACTAAAGATACAAACACTCATTCTGATACTCTTTCTTTTTCTGGATTATTATTTTAGTTGCTGCCTCATATGTGTTGATTTTACAGTTTTCTTAGGATTATGTAAGGAATGCAAGGGGAGCCAGGTTTTTTAGGGAAGAGAAAGCATCTTTAACTTTTGACTGTCAAATCCACAGCTCTATGCTCGTACTCTGAAGCAGAATATACAGAAACATGCTGTCCTCTCTGTTCTGGCTACACATGAGTTAACGATTTTGTTGCACTGCTTGTGTTAAATTCTAGGTTGGTTAATTCTATTTTATTCCTCCCAAGTTCTTTGCTCTCTTAATTCTTCAACAGATTTTCTGCTACAGGGGTTTCCACCCCACTGGATGCATGTCAATGATAGTTGAGACATTTTCTCTGTGTAAGCTTACTGTGGGTCCTGGCTGTTGATCCTGCACTGGAAATGTTTACAATTGCGTTCCACAGTGGCACTAGCATCTTCTGCACAATATCAGAGAGAACATTTTTTACTACACTTCTAGATGAAATATAAACACATTTCTTCTTTCAGATATCTGCAGAAGTTAGAAGCTTTATAGCTTAAAAAAACGAAGTATACTATCTCTCTGAAACACTATCACATTGCAAGCAGCTCTTCGGGTGCCCATTCGCTTCATTGTTTGGGGTGCGCTATGCACACATATGTAACACAATCTGAGGCAGAGAGAGAATCCCCTTCATGAGCAGGGATTTATTTATTCATTAGTGCCCTTACAACAACACTGGCTGGAACAGAATTCAAAGTATATTTAATGCCTTCATTTGCCTACTAAATAAACCCTTAATGCAGCATCAGAATACATTTGTATTGCTTTATAGCTATATTCCAGTTAAGCCTGATAGACAAACTCTTATATGTAATTATTTGTTTAATTATAATTATATTGCTTTGGCATCCTATCCTTCCTCTAAGGACCCCGGGAAGTGTAGGCTTTCCCCCTTTTCTAATACTGCAACAACCCTGTGGAATAGGTTATGCAGAGATAGAGTAACTGGCCCATGGTCACCAAGAAAGCTTCATAGTGATTGATGTAAATCTACCTGGTTCAAATGCATCATTCTGTCCACTACAGACTACACCATATTGGCTCCCAATGTATGCCCACGTACAGTATTTGATACCTAGTGACTACTGAGCATTACTAGTACTTTTTTTTTGCATTTGTTGCTGATTTGCAAATGTAATATTATAGCTAAGTTATGTCCTAAATAGGAAATATGCAGTGGTATTCAACTGTAGAGTTACCCCCTTCTTTAGAGATAGTTAAATTTCGAGAAGCAAATAGAAGGGGGGAAACTAATGTTTCAGGCAATAAATCAACCACAAACTGATAGGATTAGGTAGACACTTTCCCCCTATGGGCAGGATTCTTGATAATTACATGTGTATAACCTTGCAGAGAGACAAAATAGGATTAAATGGACTGCTGGTCTAGTGCAGTATGACAAATGTGATAACCTTACGTTTCTTAAAGATAGATGGCAAGCAAAACAGAGTTATGTATCTTCCTTCCTGCTGGTCTACCTTACTGCTGGTCAGCAATCAGTTTGTTTCTTTATTAATGCAATCTCAATGTATAAAACAGAAGATAGCATTTTCCTCCAGCAACATCCTTTATTTCAGTTAATACAGAAGGAAGTATTGGTTATTTACTTTTAAAAGATTTGGCACTGCAGTAAGCTTCACTGATGGGAGTTTGTGGTAGAGACATTAGCTGATAAAAAAATTTCTGATTTGATATTTGCTTCAAATAATTAAGACATTTCATGTAGCAGAACAAATTATCAAGAAAAAAAACCCCTCATTAAACATTCAGATTGCTTCATTGTTGTATTTGTTCTAACTATTGCTATTTCCGGTCTTCATTTTTCCTCTCCCCCCCCCCCCCCACTATCCTTGGCCTAATTTGTTCACACGCTCCCATTTAATTTTATTGGCTGTGGCAACAAACATTATTTTACTTAGGGCATCATGTGATGTTATAATGTGAGATGTAGTGTAAAGCCACGACTGGCAAAATCATATGGATAATGAAAAACCCATAGCATCCAACATGGACAGCATATAAACAGCATGCCAGCTGCGACCTTATCTAGATAAATCAGATTTGGCCTCTGTTACTCATTCATGGGTTATATCCAGATTGGATTACTGCAATGCACACAATGGGCATCTGCCTTTGAGATGGTTCAGAAATGTCATCTGGTTTAGAATGCTGCTGCAAGGATGTTTGTGGGCTCTAGTTGCTACACACGTGTAATGTCTATGCAATGGCAGCTTCACTGGCTGCCAGTTTGCTTCCAGGCCAGATTCAAAGCGCTGGTTTAGACCTTCAAAGCCCTACATGGTTTGGAACTGGAGTATCTGTAGACCACATTCACTCCTATGAATCTGCCAGGGTCCTTCACACTCCACCACTGATGCCGACTCAACTGGCGAGGTCCAGGGACTAGGCCTTCTTAGTTGTGCCCCCTGTCTTTGGAATGCCTTGACAGAGGTGATTCATCATTCTCCCTCCTTGATCATTTCTTTTAAAAGAAACTGAAAACACTGCTTTTTAGAGAAATGTTTTAAAATAGGTTTTAATCAGCTTTTTAAATTTAGGCTGCATCCACAAAAGCATGGCAATTAGCAAGGATCATTGGGCCGGGGAGAACTGCTTCAGAATTTCTCACAAGAAACCATATCCTGGTTATCTTGCCTGGTTAAATGCAGTTTAACCACAGGGGTTTGGCCAGAAGTATCCAGAAATCCTGGGTGCTCACAATAAGCCCTGCAGGGTTCAGCCATCCTGGATGGTTGAACCACTCTAACCAGGATAGCTGTGATTGTGGGAATGCAGGCTTAGAGCCCTTTCTCATGATCCAGTGAGAGGGCTTATGGGGGTGGCAGAGAAGGCATCAGAAGTTCGCCTTCCCCGCAGACGAGCCATGTGGAGTTGCTGGGCGTGCAAATTGCATGCTCAACTGTCTGCAACTGCCACGAGCAGCACGGAGGTGCAGGGGTTGGGACACATCAATCCAGCCCCCAGAAATTCCACAATGCACTGCAGGAATGTGCAGTGCCTTATGATGACCCCCGCCCCCGGAGGGACTGGCACCTATCAGTGTTTCAGCCCGGTGGTTCCCATGATCCGTGGGCAGCGGGCTAAGCTCCCTAAGCCCGCTTTCCACTGATCAGGAGAATCGCCTCAATGGCTGACATACTCCACAGATTTCTTTACAAGAGTGGAAGAAGAGCTCCAGCCTCACAAGCAGCCAGGAAACTGACCGTGCATGAGGCTTGCCACTCAGCACTGTGGTGGAGGTGAAGAGGGAAGCAATTTTCATGTTTTTCTTCTCCTTGCAAATGCCCTGTTTGCATCTAGGAATATGTTTGCGAGGGCTGTGCAGCCCCCATGGAAATAGTCTTGGATTGAAGAAGAGCTTTTGTGGGAAAGGGAGAGATGAAAATCGCTTCACCTTCCATCCGCCCAGAACTGCACCGTAATCTTTGTGCACTGTCAATTTCTTGGCTCCTGCAAGGACAGAGCTCTTGCTCTTCCTTTGTACACCTGTGTGGCCTGTCAGCCACTATCTTCTATTTCATTTTGCTCCATGGTTATTGTTGTTTGTCTTTATCACTTATTGTTTTTAGTTGTGTTTTTATTGTAAGCTGCCCTGAGTAGCAGTGTGTTGGAGGACTGGGGTAGAATTATTTTAAATAAATAATATGCTCACAATAAGTGTTCAAAGGGACTGAAAATGCAAGGTGCTTTTCAACAGTTCTAAAAATGGATACAACATGAGACAAGTAGTTTTGGTTCCCCCCCAGTTACCTCTGCTCTTTCTAGTCTTAAACTATTCTGGGGTCACTGGCAACCCATCCTTTACTTTCTTATTCTGGCCTTGTGGTCATTCAACATGTTTAAACAAAAATGTTTAAATGATAATGTGTAAGACATGAGCAGTAGTGTACTGAAGCGGCGGGGTATAAATATGTTAGATAGATAGATAGATAGATAGATAGATAGATAGATAGATAGATAGATAGAGAAAACATAATCAAAGCACTTTATTCCACACTAGTCAGACCTCATTGGGGATATTGTGGCCAGTTCGGAGCACCACACTTTAAGAAGGATGTAGACAAATTGGAATGGCTTTAGAGGAGGGTGACAAGGATGGTCAGGGGTCTGAAGGGCAAGCCCTCTGAGGGAAGATTGAGAGTACTTAGTTTGCTTTCTTTGAAAAAGAGAAGACTGGGAGTGGGGACATGGAATGATATCACTCTTCAAATGCATTGTGAAGGACTGTTATGTAGAAGAGGGCAAAAGTTTGTAGTCCACTGCCCCAGAGGCAGGGGTGTAGCGAGGGGAGAAAGGGTCCATGTTCGCCTCTCTCTCTGGCGGCCCCTTGGAATGAGGGATACAATTAAGAAAATAGGGAGGGGTGGAACTAGGGGGCTGTCAGGAGCTCGGAAGCACAGGTTCTTTACACCCATCCGCTCAATTATAGCTACACCCTTGCCCAGAGGGCTGGACTAGATCATTATAGGAGGGTAGATTTTGCTTGAACAATTTGAGAAACTTCTTAATGATAAGATTATCATGGAGAAGAGAGCTGGACTTGTGGTAGCAAGCATGACTTGTCCCCTTAGCTAAGCAGGGTCCACCCTGGTTGCATGTGAATGGGAGACTAGGAGTGTGAGCACTGTAAGACTTCCCCCTCAGAGATGGGGCTGCTCTGGGAAGAGCATCTAGGTTCCAAGTTCCTTCCCTGGGATCTCCAGGATAGGGCTGAGAGAGATTCCTGCCTGCAACCTTGGAGAAGCCACTGCCAGTCTGTGTAGACAATACTGAGCAAGATGGACCAATGGTCTGACTCAGCATATGGCAGCTTCGTATGTTCCTATTAGATTAACAATGAAGTCAATCACCTAATAGGCTAGTGGGCTCTCTCTTGGAGGAGGTTTTTATGGCTGGTTTGCCATCTATAGGGGATGCTCTAGCTCTGGATTTCCTGCATCAAGCAGGGGTTTGGACCAGATGACCTATAGGCTAGGGATGTGCAAACCAGCTTGACTTTGAACAGGTTCAATGTTGAGGCAGTTCGTTTTGATGGTCCGGGGTTGAACCAAACCACCCCCAGTTTGGTCTGACCCTGGACCGAACACCTCCAACTGTTTGGGGGTTCGCAGTTAAAAAAATTTTTTTTTTACTGTATCCTCTTTGGGGGAGTTTCTTTGGGTGGTGGTGGTGGTGGAGTCTGTGCAGGTTCCCCCTCCCTCCGCCAGCTTCCATTATCACCGCCAGCGGCCCGTTTGGCCGGGTTTTCGGCCCATTCGGGCCTTCAAACTTTGGCACTGTGGCCATTTTGGATGCTGCTATGCCTGTGCAATTGGCCTCTGAGAGGCCTGGGTCATGCCAGGTCTTGCAGAGGTGCAGGGTCATCCAAAATGGCTGCCGTGCCAAAGTTTGAAGGCCCGAACAGGCTGAAAAACCTGCTGAATAGGCAGCTGGCAGTAATAATGGAGGCCAGTGGGGGGAGGGTGAACCTCCATGGATCCCCCCCAACATCCCAAGGAACTCCCCCGAAGGGGATATGATAATTAAAAAAATTAAAAAAATTGCAACCCCCCACCGGACCGGACCAGGAAGGTTTGAGGTGGTGCCGGGCCAAACTGACCCAGTCAGGTTCGAGTCCGGTTTGGACTCAAACCAAACCGAGCCAGCCAGTTCCATGCACATCCCTACTATAGGCCCCTCCAACTCTATGATTATACTTTTCGCTACCCAGATCGCTACCCAGGTTAAAAGTGAGGTAGGATGAAAATGGATCCTATCCTTTTGGTTATCTGCAACACTAAAGTGTTTAAAGTGCTCTGGGGAGCTGGCAGCCATATTTACCATAGAATTGTGTGGAAAGTGGGGCCAGGTAGAGCAGAGCTCCTGCAGTACTGATGGCTGCTCTCCGCTACTCTTACAATGCATTGTGGGACAGCTCGAGGTCCCAGCTCCCAATATAAGCTATGGAAAATACTACTGCGGCATTCGTGTGGGCCCATGAATTGCATAGCTAAAAGGAGGCTTTGGGAGCAGGCAAGTAGAATCCCGCCTTCCTTTCAGCCCATATTATCATGTGAAAGGGTCCTGAGTAGCACAGGTTCAGACAGGAAAGTATTTCCACTCCCCATACTGCCACAGAAACCAGTTTACCTGTCTCTATCGGGTCCACCTCGCGTGACTCCTTGACCTCCACTGCTGCCACTTTATTTGTTTTCCCACTGCCATAATATAGAATTCTAACTCAAAGGCTTAAATCTGACCAATCTCTTTAAAAGTCTCTTTAAATCTCTTTAAGAGAGCCAGTGTGGTGTAGTGGTTAGAGTGCTGGACTAGGACCGAGGAGACCCGAGTTCAAATCCCCATTCAGTCATAAAACTAGCTGGGTGACTCTGGGCCAGTCACTTCTCTCTCAGCCTAACCTACTTCACAGGGTTGTTGTGAAAGAGAAACTCAAGTATGTAGTACACCGCTCTGGGCTCCTTGGAGGAAGGGCGGGATATAAATGTAAAAAATAAAATAATAATAATAATAAATAATATTGCTTGAGCAGGTAATGGTGTCTTAGCTCTAGACATAACTGGTTAAGCAAATTATCCTGACCCCTTTCAGTCTAACTTCCACCCTGGATTTGGGATTGAAAATGTGCTGGTCGCTCTGGCAGATGACTTAACTAAGAACTAGATGGGAGGTACATTCCTGTTGGTTCTGTTGGATCTCTCAGCAGCTCTCAGTACCATTGACCATGGTATCCTTCTGGGCTGTCTTGAGGGAGGGGTGGGATTAGGAGGCACTGAGGCTATTGCCATGATTAGCCGAAATTGGGCTAGGGGAGCCTAGCCAAATTCCGTCTGATCGTGTGAGCCATTGGGCTCGTAGGCGAGCCCGGTTGCCTCCTGGAGATTAACCTACCAAACAACCCCTCCCCTTAAACCGGGTTTGCGGAGCGAGTGCTCTGCAAACCCAGTTTTTTAAAATCGTGAGTAGCTCCATGCCATGGCTACTCATGAGTAGACCCTTGCTGCCTCCCGGCTCCGGGGATCTCTCCAGTGTGCCCTGCGTGCTTGCGCAGGGCATACTGGAGCTTCCGGGGGCCGCTCGGCCCCCGATCCTTCCAGCCCCCGCTGGCTCCATCACAGAGCCGGCAGTTGTGTGGACAGCTGGCCAATCCGGCTGTCCAGGGCTCCTGCCCTGCTTGTCTGCGGGGAGAGCGGGCTTAGCCCACAATCCCCGCTTACCTTCTCAAACCGGGTCTCACTGATTGTGAGACCCGGCTCACTGTGTTACAGTGGTTCTGCTCTTTCCTGCAGGATAGGTTCCAGAATGCAATGTTCCAGTGACCCTGGTGGTCACTGGGGCTGGGGGCTGGCGTAGAGACTAGGACAGCATGGAATACACTCTGTCCATACTCAGAGACACTCTTTCTGCTTGATCACCCACATATTCGCCAGAGCAAGATGCATAGTCCTCAACCTTCAGTTTATCTCTTATGTCTACCTCACCCACATTGCCACCCCAATCTGATGTCAGGCTCACAATGGCATGCAATCTACCTGTGCTCAGAGACCTTCTTTCCTCCTACTGAAAACAGATTTAGAATTCTTGAAGATTTTGTTCCCTTCATAGTAACACTTAAAATCTTCAGAAGCTCTCCAAAGACAGTTTATCTGCCTTTCACAGAAGATAAAACTGAACATCCCAACCTCTGTTATTTAATTTTTAGGAGCAGGAAGCATCCTCCAACAAAATAATTAGTGCATCATTTTTGTGACAGACAGCAATACAATAGTTTTTACCCAGCACACACTGGAAACAGGGTCAGGATAGTCACTGAGGATGGGAAGGCCATCTCTTAAACTGACAAATCAGAACAAACACTTTGTTGCATGAGATCTTTCATAGTTAAAAAGCTGAATTGTGCCTATCAAGACCTGCATAAATGTATAAATTATATCAATATATCAATTATACCAATGCATAAATATATCAATTATATCATATATATCAGCGTAAACCACCCTGAGCCACTTGGCAGCATACAAACTGAATACACAAATAAGCTTTAACTTACAAGATATATAAGCTACATGTTGAATTAGCCATGTAGTGCATCAGGTTTCATGCAATATTTGCTTTTAAGAGACAAGCAGAGAAGTATGCAAACAGTACAAAATAAAGCCTTGGATTTACACACATGTACTGTGCACAAAACTTGCTCTTTGATAACTATTCTGTATCAACACAGTCTCAGGCAGACTCCGCAAAATCCACCTATGTCAAGAGGACAGAGGAATCACCCCACAACACCAGGAGGAAAGGGAGAGGGAAGATGGGGCTTCCCCAGATTTGGGAAATGACAGCAATGCCAGACCCTGTGGCCACTGGTCTAATTTGGGGTGTGTAGGGGAGAGAATTAAGGAAAGAGGTGTCCACTGCTCAGTTGACACAGAGAGAAAAGTATGTAATAGGGGAGAGCCAAGGACATCTTCTGCTAGGGCTGCTCCCCGCACCTTGTTCTCTGATCTCCTGGGTGGAAATGATACTGAAGGTCCTCACCATCCTGCAACACATTGAACTCAGCCAGCCAACCAGCCTGCCATCCCTTTCCCAACCCCATTTCCCCACCACCATCTTTCTTCCCTGTCCCCTCTTTCCCAAAGAGTCTCACCCCACTCCTGGCCACTGAGCAAGAGCATCAGCATGGAGTACCCCTATTTCACTCTTAAAAAGCAACTCCTTTTTTGAAGTGACTGTAGGGTGCATCATGGTGCCTAATTGTACCACAAATGAGCTGCTGGGTAGTGTGTAGTGTAGAGCCTGCCTGGAGGCAGCCCTCATTGTTGGCTGCCCAGGAGAACCGCTGTTGAGCCATGAGGGGAGAGGAGGGAGAGGAGGGGAGGGGAGGAGGGAGAGGGAGCAGAGGAGTGGAATGAATAATCGATCCCTCCATTCCCTGCCAGCTTGGTCTCCTGGGCAGTTGACAGAGGGCAGTCTCCCAGTGGGCTCTGCGCACTGCCCAGCCAGCTTGTTTGCAGTGCAGTTAGGAGCTATACCGCATAGCCACTTCAGTTGCTGCCCACACTAGCTGCCCCCACTTCACTTTCCTCCTCTCCTTTCTTCTTTTCCCAGCCAACTGGAGTGCATGTGTGAACTCTGCTTTTGCAAGGTGAGAGCAGCAATGCTGCTGCCCACAGGAGTTAAAAGAAATTGTGTGGAAAAACAAAGCATGTTGGTTTCTTCTGGGGAATGTCTATGCTAATCACGCAGGTCAGGATTTGGTACATTTGTGGGAACCAGATCTGCCACCCAACCTTGCTACATAATTTTATTTGAACTTCCCTTGGCATGCAACACACAGAGGCAGAGGAAGCCCCCTCTTGGATAGATGTAGGACTGCAGTTAAACCATAACTTGTAAGATTTCCCGGAGAGACAGAGAAGGACAAGAGAGAGAGGGAAGTGGAACAGATTAGTCATGTCTGTTTGGTAGAGGGGGGAGTGGTGCCCTTCCTGCCCTTAAAGTCCAGCTGCTCATGTAATGCTTGGGGACTCCTGCTCAACATCTTGGCCATTGACTTAAGGCATCTCACAAGGTTTTATCTGAAATTAAGCCTGGGCAAGACAGAGGCAAAACAGAGAAACAATACATGAGCCTGACCCTTAGAAAAGTTCCGCTGGTTCAGAATTTCACTGGGAGAGTCTTTAGCTGGATCATAACTGTTAGATCATGTAATGTTGATCCTTCACAAGCTACACTGGAAGCCAGTTTATTAGTATTATTATTATTATTATCATTAGTAGTAGTAGTACTACTACTAGTAGTAGTAGTAGTAGTACTTTTTAATGACTCACCTGTAGCTTATATATGGTAGGTACTTTACTTTTTGCAATTCTTTTTTTTTTTTTTAGTTTTTAAAAATAACGTTTGTATTGCAGTTTTAACATCTATAAATCTGATTGTAGTTTTAGCTTAGATTTTTAACTTGTTTATCTTAATTCAGTTAATTTTATTATTCTGATTTTACATTGTAACTATTTTATCAATGTTGTGAGCCGCCCCAAGCAGTAGTGTACTGGAGGGGTGGGGTATAAATATTTCAGATAGATAGACAGATAGATAATACTTGCATTCGTACTGCAACTATGACTACTTCTTGCAGTAGTAGTAGTAGTAGTAGTAGTAGTAGTGATTTTCAGGTGCAATTCAAAGTGCTGCTACTACCTTCATATCTTTTAGGGACAGGGTACCTGAGGGAACGAACAAATCTCCTAAATTCATTCTCCTTAATGAATCTGTGTGGCCTATAAGATCACGAGGAGGGCCAACTGCATGTGCCACCATTGTCTGAGGTTCATTGGGCAGCCATGCAGGATAGTCTCTTCTCTGCTAGAGCCCTCTTTCTGTGGAACTCCCTTCCCTAGGATATTTGATTGGCTCCCTCTCTCATACTTTTTAGACAACTACTAAAAATTTTCATGTTTAGAGAAACATTTCCCACCACATCTTATATTTTTATTTATAAATAAATATTATATGGATTTTACAGTGGTTTTATCTTTTGAATGGTTTTTGTCCAATATTTGTATTATTGATTACTTTATGGGTTATTTGTGTTTTGTTTTGTTTTTGTTGTATTGTAATTTTTAATATGCAGGTCATCATGAGACTATTGGGAGGAGGGTAGATTGTGGGGAAATGACTTGCCTAGTGAGCAAGAGGTTGCTGGTTCAAATCCCTGCTGGTATGTTTCCCAGAATATGGGAAACACCTATATTAGGCAGCAGCAATATAGGAAAGTGCTGAAAGGCATCATCTCATACTGCGCAGGAGGAGGCAATGGTAAACTCCTCCTGAATTCTGCCAAAGAAAACTGCATGGCGCTGTGGTTGCCTGAAGTCGACACCGACTCGAGACCACAACTTTATTTTAGATTGTCAAAGATAAATAAATACAGATAAATAAGATAAGTTGGTGATTAACATGATTACCATTAATTTTAATGGGCTAAGTGGGACTAACTTTCTATGGGCTGGAGCTACTATGTTCTTATCTGCATATTCATGAGTTATACAATCATTAGATGAAGGCCGATGGCTATACTTAAGATTGTAATTATATGAACGTTTGTACTTATAATGGCTCATGACATTATTCTGTCAGTGCTAAAATCAGTGAAAATAAAAAAACCAATCCAAAATATTCTTCGTTAAGGGGAAATATATATACCGTGTGTGTAGGTGTGTGTGCTCACACAATATATTGTATATACATTGTAAATACATTGTAATAGAGAGCCAGTGTGGTGTAGTGGTTAGAGTGCTGGACTAGGACCGGGGAGACCCAAGTTCAAATCCCCATTCAGCCATGAAACTAGCTGGGTGACTCTGGGCCAGTCACTTCTCTCTCAGCCTAATCTACTTCACAGGGTTGTTGTGAAAGAGAAACTCAAGTATGTAGTACACCGCTCTGGGCTCCATGGAGGAAAAGCGGGATATAAATGTAGTAGTAGTAGTAGTAGTACTACTACTACTACTAATAATAATAATAATACATTGCAAAGATATAATACATCAATCAAAGCTAGTCCCAATCCATGATAGGATTAACCCACAAAATCTTAGCTGACAATGGAATTGAATATATATATATATACACACACACGCACGCACACACATGCACACACACATTATCTCTATGGATATTAGAGGCTTAAGAGTTTTAGCAGCCTTTAAAAGAGCCTTAAAAATCTTTTTAGCCTAGCTTTTAGTGATGACTGAAATGATTTTAAATTGGTTTTAATTGTGTTAATGAATGTATTTGTGTTTTATCTGTTTTTATATTTGTGAATCACCCAGAGCCATCTGGGTGAGGCAGTAGAATAATCAAATCAATCAATAAATGTATACATTATTATCATTATCATTATTATTTTATTTTATTTCTATACTGCCCTTCCAAAAATGGCTCAGGGAAGTTTACACAGAGAAATAATAAATAAATAAGATGGATCCCTGTCCCCAAAGGGCTTGCAATCTAAAAGAAACATAAGATAGACACCAGCAACAGTCACTGGAGGTACTGTGCTGGGGGTGGATAGGGCCAGTTACTCTCCCCCTGCTAAATAAAGAAAATCAGCACGGTAAAAGGTGCCTCTTTGCCAAGTTAGCAGGGGTTACCAACATACAGACATACATAAAGTTTTAGATCCTCAGTCATATTTTCTCTAACTTCTAGCAGTCACAGAGAGACATTATGAGTTATTATAAGTGCAAACTTTCAAATAGACCATGTTCATAAAAGGCATCACAAAGTATGCATTTTAATTTAGAATTATAACTATGTACTAATTTCTGAGACTCTATTATATATGATGCGTATATGTGTTGAAAACTTTTGTGTAGCCTTTGTATCAAACTAGAACAAAATAATGCTCATCATATTCATTATAACAGTTTTTGTTTTAGAAGACAGTAGTGGCAGTTTTTATAATATACTATTTTGTTGACTGCTGTCAGTGGAGTGATATTCTTTACAGTTTCAGTGTGTCCTCCATATAAATCATGTATTTTTCAATAGACTAGACAACAAATTTATGTTTTTTATCATTCTGAAGCAGCTCATTAGTGTTTCTTTAACTCAAATAAAAGTCAAGAGAGAGACATTCAGAACTGCAAATTAAGTTATAAATATATATAGCACATGCCATATCATCATTTTGTTTAACTTGGCAGCTTTGTGGTATTTCTAATTTTAGAATGAGACATTGTTCTTCACGTTTCTTTTCTTGAAACATTTTGTTCTCATTAAAACTGAGAAAAAAGCTACATAAATATGAAACATGGTTTTGTACAAGCCAACATATTTTCATACAACTGAATTCACTGAGCTCCACTAAAATGTTCATTGATCTATAGCGGCATTTCCTTTTATGAATGGTTTGCATCAGGTCAATGTACTGGATAAGGGTTTGCTAAGTTATATCCTGTGGACATTCATTAGTATGTATTTTGCTACTTCCTGTTGCAATCTAGGAGTTTCCCTAATTTTCTTCTGTTTTTATTTAAATGTGAAAAGGGGGTAATGTCACAACAGGGAGTGAGTTGACAGAATGGAGGGACATTGGCTTAAGAGTAGCACTCATTTATTTGATGTTCAGCTCTAGGTTGACCTGCCAGCCAATCTAGATGCCAACTAGGGGAGTGTTGCTTCCAAAAAGATATTGACTATGTGTGATGATGTGTCTAGACATGATGTGATATGGTATGCTGAAGATACACATACGAGGTATATCAGTCCACTAGTACTGAGGATGAGGACTCAAATGAAATAGAAGTGGGGCAGATCCTTAACAATAGTTCATTAGCATATATTTAACACAATTTAGTGGCATCCCAATCTTATAAATTAAAAAGAAGAATGAAAAAGTTGCAAACTTTCTGGCAGAAGTGCTCTAACCCATGGACCTTGGGGCCCCAGTCCGTGGTCTACCAAGGTCCGGGAGGGCCCTCCAGATGGCTGGGGGGCCTCCTGTAGACACCCCACCTCCACTCCTCTGCTGCCCAGTGCGGCAAACCTACGGTGTTGTTTTTCCCCCCAGCCACTGCATGGCCAAGGGGTGGCTGCTGGTAGAAGGTGAGCCAAACAGTCCTCACCCCCTGGGTGGCGGCTGGAGTGATGCTGGGCCTGTCTGTTCATCCCAGTAGCTGTTGCTAATTGTGAGGTGCTCCTGTGTAGTTGAGAGAGATCATCACAAGCCTGTAATGTCATGGGCTTGCTATGATCTCTTCTAATAATACAGTTTTCTGTATCAAGAGCTTGCAACATTATCCCATACCTTTCTTATGCATGACATTGGACTCTAGAAGTAAGTGTGCTGGAGTGGGAAGGAGCTCTTTTCAGGTACCCTGTAACTGATGGTGTGGAATCCTGGCAGTATGTTTTACAGTAATCCATGGCATTAAACTCTTGGTCTACAGTCCATGAATTGTGGGGGAAATGTTGAAACTTCTGAAAAATAAGACTTCATACTGTAGAGGTACTGTCCTTGGTAGCTAAAGCTAAGATTACTTTGTCATATCTCCTTTTTAATTTGGAGTGTTATCCTAGTCTTTTTGGATTGGTTTAAATTACCAATTTCCTTTGTTACTATAGCTAACGTTAGACAGAAGAGATTTAGATGTCATTTAGATATTTAGATGGCATTTTACCTATTTCCCATTGCACTTGTTTAAAAAAATTGACATTTCCATTATGTTCTGCTATCCTTGTTGCACAAATGCAGTGCTTGTGTGGGCTGACCAAGAACACAAGAGATTAACAACTCTGAGCACCTGCTCAGCTATACGTTCTTGTGTATGAACATTTTGGTTTGTGCAAGCGCAGCATTAACCTAGAAGTTAGCCATTGACATTAATGGAAGTGTTACATACATGATTAAATATTCTCCTGTGAAATCAGTGGGACCTGAGAGTGCTTGACTTTGGCTGGATTGAACCCCACGTGTACCTCTTTTAAAACAGATTGAAATACATTTGTGAATGGAAAAATAGAGTTCAAGCAAAGTGTTAACACAGGAACTGACCTGCAGTTCATTCAGCGATCTCTGCTGTACTAAGAACATGACATATATGTTGTACAACAGTTTATAAGCCTCATAATTCCTCTTTTCATGCATATGTACACACACACACACACACACACACACACACACCTGTTTAAAAGGTAGAAATAAATGTTTTCCTTTAAAAAAACAATACATCTGTATGAAGACCTGCCATAAGAACCGGTTGATAGCACCAAACATTTCCACCTAAGCCTGTCCTCACACCCATACTTCATTACTCAGCCCATGCTATCGCAACTCTAAGCTACATGATTACATTGCAACAATAGTAGATATTCAACTCTGGAATGCGGGGAGGGATATTACTACTCAGATTTCTTTTATAATTGTTGGTAACCATCCATCTTCATAAGACAATGATTTTTGCCTATGTTGTTTCTCATGCCCTAAAAATTAATAATGCACTATGGGACTCCTCTAATTAATTCTGTTTTATTGATGTGTGAAGTCTTCATTGCATGAGTGGTCTGGAGCAGAAGAGTTCTTGCAAAGTTTAGAAAAAATAAAACCCTTTGAATTGTGCAGACTCTGCTTAATATTTATGGATCAACTGGATGAATTTGACCACATACCAACTGTTCTTTCATTTTATCTTCTATCTGTTTCAAAACTAAATTGCATTCTACAGGCTACAGCTCCCACTGCTTTTTCATCACAAAATGAATGTCTTGGGTAATAGTCAAATCTATTAGCATCAATGGCTAAAATCCAGACTAACATTACACACTCTGAAAGTATTGGGTCTGCACAATGGAGGAGAGGAGATTTTAGCCAATCTTCCCTTTCCTTTGGAGCCCACTGTGCCACATACCAAAAATATGTCCCTCAGGGCTGCAGAGGGAAGTGGAGGATGACAAAAATCTCCCCTATTGTGCACACCAAACATGTTTCAGTGTGTACAACAATAGAACTGGATTTCAGCCAATATATATATACTTATTTTTATTATGTATTTTAGTTTAGCATTATCTTATTGCAGATTCACCATTTATTTGCAAAACTTATTATAGGAAACAAATATATATAATTTAAACTTGAGGCACAATACAGCCAAAGTGAAGTATTATTAAACCACATTAGATCAATGGAAGAAATGTACAGCCAAAATCTATACCTTTATTTTGAAGTATGTCCCACTATGTTCAGCAGGGCTTACCCTGAAGTAAATGTGAATAGGATGGCAGCTGTGATGCCTGATCTTATGCATGTTTATTCAGAAATAAATCCCACTAAGTAAATGTTATCTATTCCTAAGTAAAAGTGCATGAAGTTGCAGGCTTAGCACACATACTTAATACTCTAACTGAAATTAATGGGATTTTGACCATGCTTCATTTTATCTGGATTATTCCCAATGTTTCTAACAAGCAGTTGTCTCTCTTATTTTGCTTCTGTCATCTTTCTCTTCTTCTTTTCCTGTGATTTCTGTCTTCTCTTTATTCCTTGCTGTTCTGAAGCAGCAACTGATTGCCCCATCTTTTTTTAAAAAAAGAAAAAAACCCTGCTGAAAATATAAAGCTTCATCCTTTTGCCAAATTACAGCATGGAGACAGGGGCTTCAAGGAGAAAAAGGGAATTGTCTATTAAAAATTAGAATAGCTGAGCTTATGTTTTTAAAAAGTAAATAAAAGCTATCCAATTAAAAACAGAGGCAAGGAGAGACATGTTTCTGATGTTGTTAAATATTGATCTCATCACATTTCTTATTGCATGACTCATAGCAAATGTGATATGTAAAGTTTATTCTGATGGATGATATTAGCTGTGAATTGGCATTACAACCGAACCTTCCTCTATGTCATTGACAAGACACAATATTATTTCTGCTGGGGTGTCAGAAATCTATTCATACTTACATGGGAGAGAGCCCTGTTGACCTCAGTGGAACTTACTTCATGAGAGGATTGGGGTGGACATAGGATTAGTCTGCTAAGAGAAATAACTGGAAGCATAATACAGTTTCTCTCTCCTTTAGCATAAAGATTTTCTGATCATTTTTTCAAAAAGGTATATTAAATAATTATGTGCCCTGTAGTTGGAAAACAAAAATTCTGCTAGAAAGATCAAAACTTTGAACTCAAAGTGAGGGTAGATTCACATGATCAAAATATTTACACATTGGCATCAATTTAAAGATCCCTCATATATATAATACATTTGGGGCTGTGCTGTCCATATAATCAAGTGATATGTTTGACACTCTTTGTGTTGGTAGTTGGACAATGCTTTCTCAGCTCGGGTGATCAAATGTAGCACAAGGCTACTGTACTTTTCAGAGTTACTTAGAAGAGAGTATTGTTCCTGGATACGATGAAGCACCATCCTAAGCATTTTTATATGGAATATCTTCCTCTAATTTCAGTGGTATAGTTCCTAGTCAGCATGATTAGGACTGCAGCCTTATTCTTCCTAAGACATCACTAGGGGCAAAAGAAGCTCACTCAATCTGCTTAAAATTCAGCTGACTTCCGCAAATGCTGAAAGCATTGCAACATGTTTTCAGACTGTAGCTCACCATATCTTCTCATATTTCCAGTTCTGGTAAACTTTCAAGGATTTAGAAAATCTGCAACTTTCTACATCCTTGCAAATTTACTCAAACACTGGAATAAAGCACAACCAGTTCACTGTGCAATAAGTTAAATACACCATGTGATTAACTTCCAGGGAAGGCTGTCATATACTGACTACTGACATTCTGATGAACAAAGCATGCATGTAAGGAGGGATGGTGGAGACATCTCATGTGATCCCCTTAGTTCCCCCTTACATGCATGCTATTGTGCCAGAGCCCTTAGAGTTCAGAATGCTCCCTGCCCTCTGGAAATGTTGTGTAAGGTCAGAAAGATGGTGGTGGTGATTGTGTTAGTGTAGCGAGTGTTCTGAACTCTATGGAATCTGGTACAACAGTATACATGTAGGGAGACTGGGGGAGTTGCTTTAAGATTTCTGGTGCATCCCTGCAGTCTGCAGCCCCTCCTTATGTGTATGCGTTGTTAGGACCACTGAATAACTGCCATAGGTTGTGAATGGGTCATCTATATCCACTCCTACATGACATAATTTTGTGGAAATTTCAGTAATGCTGTGATTTTCCCCCTGATCATATCAAAATTTCAAGTTTCTTTGTGATACTGATCTCATAATTAAATGTGCATAGTAGTGAGACAGGGAAAGCAGGGGTGCAGATCCCAAGTATTTGAGGAGTTGTCTCCTAAAGTGCTTTTCTTTCACCCCAAATATATTTTTCTTTCCCCCAAAGCATCTTTCCTCTCCTACCCCCCCGCCCGCAAATAAAATTAGGTGAAAATTTGCTCCTTAAGCTTTCCCTCTATCTGCACCTCTGAGAGAAGCACAGAGCAAGAGAGAGAAACCAGCATGGTCATGCTTCACACAACTTTGCTGATGTGTTATTTATACCATTGTTGGAAAAATGCTTTCTGGAATTATCAAGGGTTTTCCTGTATATTCCCCATGGATGGAATTTTCAGCCCATGTAAAATTCTGCCAGAGGATGGGGTGAAGGAGGATCCCAATTTTGTGTTATAGAACTCCACAATTTATAGAAGATGTCACAGAGGAATATTGAAAAAATGAGATTAATTACTGTTGTATCCATTAAAAAGAAAAATAAATACTCATTTAATGAGACAGGGATATGAAAACACTATTGTGTGCCTCTATTAAATACTCAGTTTTCCAGGTTCCATAATTGTATGATAAAGGTGCACAAAACCAGTTGTGACACATGGAAACTGGAAAATTTAAGTTTTATTTTTAAATTTTGCATAAGAGGCATCATATACTCAGTGCAGAAAAAAAGTTATATATAACCCTTGTTTGTTCCTGAATATTTTTACATAATCCAATTTCAATATTTGCCTTTTGTGTAAAAATACTCTCTTGAAGTGCTTCTTCCTCCATGTGGGTACACAATACTGTTAGAAAACACTTACTCTTAATTTGCACCTCCATGATAAAAAGAACTGTCAATTGAAATGAACTCTTCTTAGACTGTATTACCTGATATGTGTTTTTGTTTGTTTTCTTAACTAGTGAAAAAGGCCATAGATTTTAAATCTAGAGGATTTAAATTGTTTCCAGGGAAAGACAACAGCAACAAGTTTTCTATCTGTGAGTGTACTCCTTTTTGTTACTTTTTTCTAGTGCAAGAGTGAAGTTTGTGCTGTCTGTGTTTGTGTGTGTTTTCGCTATTGTCCACATATATCTAAGAGTTTAATTGCATTACATATTTCTTCTACAGTCTGCATGGTGAATGTGAAAGTGTAGTTGTACTCTGAAGAGTGACTCTACGAAATTGGCATTGTTGGAATGCATTTTACTTAGTATGTTAATGTTTTAAATCTAAATTTTGTGGAACTAAAAATAAATATTTTGTGTTCTAACTGTAGGATGTTATTTAACATTCAATTACTCCTTCTGTGAGCTTGATGCACAGTTGTTGATTTTAAGGGTCCATCCATGCACTGCAGTCCTAAGCAAGCCTACTTATCCCAGTCCAGCATGTGGAAACTTTGTGAAATGGGGAAGTTGCAGTGTCACACTGACCTCTAGTCTAGTTTGAAAAGAGAACACCAGAGGGGATTTGTGCTTGTTGTGTTTGCACTAGAGGAAGGAAAGGGAAGGGGAGATTCAGTTTATTGGCAACCAACTATCTTTGCCAGGACCAAATTACATAATAGATTAAGTCTGTCATTAAGAGCAGGGGTGTGCTCAGAATGTGATTTGGCATCTGAATCACAGCACGATCTCTTTAAAACACAGCCCCTTTAACATGGAGGAGAGCAGGCCCATACCTGCTGCTCCTCTGCTCACCACCACTTCTGTACCGGCAGTGCTCCCCTCAGCTATAATTGCATGCCAGTGGGGCATCCCCCAGCTGCCTCTGTGTGCTGCCATCATGCAGGGGCAGCTGGGATATGCCCTGCCAGTGTACAATCATGGCTGGGGTGGGGGGAGAGAATGATGCCAGTATGGAAGTAGCTCCAAGTGGAGTAGGAGTAGGTATGGACCTGCTGTCCTCCGTTTTAAAGGGGTTCTGTAAGCCCTCGTTTTTAAAGTGATTGTGCTGGGATTCGGATGCAAAATCACATTTTCAAGCATATAGCTAATTATGAGATGGGCATAAATGTCTCTCAACAAGCAAATACAGGGTGTGCTGATATGGATCAGGATCATGACGCACAACAAGACGTAGTTAATACATTTGCCTTGCAATGTTTTTCCACCAAAACCCACTCCTGAAGCAGTTAGTTTCCATAACCGGACAGACGTCTTTTAAAGTGCTTCTCTCATAGTAAGCAGGGAGGGAGCAATTGTCTCTATTCATTCCCGTATAGGCCCAGTCCATTTTATTTTTGTGTGTTTTTAGATTGGGAACTCTTTTGGGACAGGGAACCACCGTCTCATAGCTTTTCCTATGTAAACTACTTTGAAAACGTTTTCTGTTGAAAAGTGGTATATACATATGTTTAATAGAAATTATTCTCCACAAAGCAGCTGTATGCTGCAAATTGTCACAGCTTGAACAAATACCTTTTTCAGGGGGTGATTTTTTAATGGGAACGTGGCACAAAGTGTTAAACCCCTGTGCGCTGTGGCCCCAATCAGCATTTCCAGTTCTGTGGCTGCTTTTCATGAAAGATGGAGAGGGAGGGGGAGAGGGAGAGGGGGGGAGAGAGAGATACTTCTGCTTTTAAGCCTGCCTTCATTATAGGCTTAATATAATTTGTAGTTTGACCCACAGCTTGCCCACTGATTAGGAAAAGTTATTTTGAAATGAAGAGTCATTTTTTGGCTCTCTTCATGTCAATTCCTTTTCTAGTAAGATAGAAAGAGGGGCATATGAGGTGTTTGCCCTCCGGCCTGAAGAAGAAGGAAAAGGTTAAGAGACAAAGGTGACCGCCTTGAGGCTCCCACTTGAGCTCCCCCCCCCCCAGGTCAATGAGGATGGTTCCCCGTTTATCTAGGCCCTCAATAAGCCTTAAACAGCAAGTCCAGTTTTTTTTAAATTTGGGGTTCCAATTAATTAATCTCTTAAACTAATTAACTCTTCAGAGGTATTAAATTAGTTACCTCCTAACACTTCTGAAGCCCCTTTCCATTCAAAGCATGCAGAGGCGTATCTAGGGAAAATGGCGCCTAGGGCAAGCACTGAAATTGTGCCCCCTGCCCAAACATCTGACACCCATCTTTCAGATAACTTTACCATAATATCAGCTCAAAAATACAAGTCAAGCTCATTAATCTTTTAATATTTCAAAAACTATTTAGCAGTGGACGTAGCCAGACCAAAAAATGCTGGGAAACTATAAATTTCAGTATGCTGGGGCTCCTGAAATACCCAAATACTATGTGGAGGTGTACTTGGAAAACTAAACAGAAGTCCCTGTCTAATTCTCTGCTATGCATTGTAGCATCACTATTACATAAGTTTTAAAAATAAATGGAGAATTTGATTTTTCCCAGATAATCTGAAAATAATTAAAGGATATGCAGAGTAAACTGTGTCACTGCTTGGAATATATCCTAGAATTTCAGAAAGACAGTTAAAATGAGAGAAAGAGAGCAAGAAACTCCCAGTGGGCCTTAATACTAAGGATTTCACACTGATTCAAAGACAAACTCACCATTAATAGCCATATTATTAAGACATCACATTTAACTCACTTATCATAAGAAGCAAAGTAAGAACAAATGAATACAATCCTAGCTCATAAGCTTCAGCTCAGTATTCAAAGCCCTGATTCTCTGTACATTGTGCCAATCTGAATATGTGTTCAGTGACTTATATTATATTATTATTATTTTAAAATTTACCTGTAGCCCCTTCGGGGGGCTTCCTAAAGGCTGGGGGAGACTTCAAAGGTTCCCCTCCCCCTGCTGGCCTCTAGGGCCTCGCAGGGACCATTTGAGCATGTGTGGTGGCCATTTTTAAAGTTTTTTTTAAAAAATGGCTGCTGAAAACAAAATGGCCACCGCACATGCTCGAATGGCCTCTATGAGGCCTGGCATGGCCTAATTCCTCACAGAGGCCATTTGAGCATGCACAGTGGCCATTTTGTTTTCGGTTGCCTTTTTAAAAAAAAAATTAAAAATGGCGCCCCCTTCAAGTGGCACCTGGGGCATGTGCCCTGCCTGCCCTACCCTAGATACACCCCTGACAGCATGAGTATACACTATTGCCAGGAAGTCAGTAAGCTGGAAACTGAAGGTTCCTGGGGAGGACGTGCTTCCAGCGGGCATGTTATCTGAATGTGTCCAAGTCAGGTTCTTGAGCCTTCCACCCACCAGGATTTTAATTTGAACAGGGAATGTTGAACAGAGTTTAAGTTGAACAAAGAATGTTGGGAGAAAGTCAGGTGGAGGGCTCAGGAACCAGACTTGAAAATACACACATCCTGAGCAGAACCTGGTGTTCATAGTCACCCTGTTTTTCTCTCAAGGAGCCCAGAATTGTTTGCCTATGGTTGCCTGGCATCTTACTGGACCAGATCCTGTAATCATGTGTTTCCAGACTGTCCTCTGGGTCAAATAAGTAATCATCCTGTATAGACTATTCTCCTGCATTATTTAGCATAGGAGAGAATATTTTGGAGAAATATTCTACCCATTCTGTTAAATGTATCAGAGAATATTCTTTTACAAATCTAATCCCATATTGAAAAGGTGGGATTAAACTTCATAAAATGAAAACTTCAGTTTTATGAAAACTTCATAAAATGAATGACTTAGCTGACCTGTTCACCATGAATGTGGAGTTGCTTTAAGCAGGAGGGAGTAGTGGGAGATTGGCCTTATTTCAACCTTACATTGAATGCTCCACCATGCACCCATATACCAGTTTACTGAGCCCAAAATGTACAGTAGCTGGTAGACTTTATCCCTGGTGCTGTGTAGAATCAGCCCTCATTCTAAAAAATTGTCATAGATTTTGGCATCCATAACAATATTCCCCCCACAATTACAGATATATATGTACATATTTTATCGTTTCAAATCTCCAGGGCCTATATAATACTCTGTTTCTAAAAATATTTATTTGAATAAATCGTTAAAAATGCAAAAATGATCAGATTAAAAAACCCCATCTGTATACGGCATCAAAAGGTAGATGCATATTTTAATGATGTATAAAACAAGAAATATTTGGATTACAGATGAGAGACATGAAATTTATACAATACATTCAAAATAATATCTTGCTTACTAAATGCCTTTTGACTTGTTCCAGGGCTTCTTCAGTAAGGCTGATCTCACAAGCTGGCCAGGCTAGGCTGCTCAAATGGAGCACAGGGATCCATGCAGATCCCAGCGCTCCCACCCAGCCAAACCTTACTTTGAAGCCCAGCTCTTTCTTAGCTGAAGTTAAGGGAACCCAACCCAACCCGCAACCCAGCTGCCAGGATCGTGTTTCTCCTCGGGCTGCATGCAGCCTGAAGAGACACAGAGACGGGCACCTAGAATGCCCGTCTGATGGCGGAATCCCCCAATGCACTCCACACATCACACAGTGCATTGTGGGATACCCAGAGACTGGGATGTGCCATCCCGGCCTCTGGAGCTTTTGTTGTTGTTGTATGGCACAGTGCTACTTGTCTGGAAGCATGGTCTGTGCTCCCAGAAAAGGATCATTTATGGGGAAGGTAAGCATTTACAGCTTCCCCCATGCCTACCATCCCGCCCTGTTGAATGGTCATGTGAATAGTTCCAGTATCTTCTTTGCCAAACTTACTTTGACCTGTTGTTCCAAGTCTTCTTCAGTGGCCTAATAGTGCAACAAGTTCAGAACGTCAGTCTACAGACTCACTTGTAGTATACAGGTGAAACTCAGAAAATTAGAATATCGTGCAAAAGTCCATTAATTTCAGTAATGCAAATTAAAAGGTGAAACTGATATATGAGACAGACGCATTACATGCAAAGCGAGATAAGTCAAGCCTTAATTTGTTATAATTGTGATGATCATGGCGTACAGCTCATGAAAACCCCAAATCCACAATCCCAGAAAATTAGAATATTACATGGAACCAAGAAGACAAGGATTGTAGAATAGAACAATATCGGACCTCTGAAAAGTATACAGTGTACTATGCTTGATTGGCCAGCAAACTCGCCTGACCTGACCCCATAGAGAATCTATGGGGCATTGCCAAGAGAAGGATGAGAGACATGAGACCAAACAATGCAGAATTGCTGAAGGCCGCTAATGAAGCATCCTGGTCTTCCATAATACCTCATCAGTGCCACAGGCTGATAGCATCCATGCCATGCTGCATTGAGGCAGTAATTGCTGCAAAAGGGGCCCAAACCAAGTACTGAATACATATGCATGCTTATACTTTTCAGAGGTCCGATATTGTTCTATTCTTCAATCCTTGTCTTCTTGGTTCCATGTAATATTCTAATTTTCTGAGACTGTGGATTTGGGGTTTTCATGAGCTGTACGCCATGATCATCACAATTATAACAAATTAAGGCTTGACTTATCTCGCTTTGCATGTAATGCGTCTGTCTCATATATCAGTTTCACCTTTTAATTTGCATTACTGAAATTA
Organism: Hemicordylus capensis; assembly: GCF_027244095.1. Classification (NCBI taxonomy): domain Eukaryota; kingdom Metazoa; phylum Chordata; class Lepidosauria; order Squamata; family Cordylidae; genus Hemicordylus; species Hemicordylus capensis. The sequence continues at coordinate 295,674,861 of NC_069660.1, read as the reverse complement.
ATGGACTTTTGCACGATATTCTAATTTTCTGAGTTTCACCTGTATAATATTAGATGATGATGATGATGATGATGATGATGATGATGATGTATTTACACACAGTCTACCAGATATTATTGACTGGATTTGGTACTTTAATTATCGGGCCTCTTCCAGGGGTCTAGGATAACTAAAGATGATGATGATGATGATGATGATGTAACAACAACAACAACATAAGAACAGCCCTACTGGATCAGGCCCAAGGCCCATCTAGTCCAGGATTCTGTTTCTCACAGTGGCCCACCAGATGCCGCTTGAAGCCACAGGCAGGAGTTGAGGGCATGCCCTCTCTCCTGCTGTTACTCCTCTGCAACTGATATTCAGAGGTATCCTACCTCTGAGGCTGGAGGTGGCCTATAGCCCTCAGATTAGTAACTGTTGATAGACCTCTCCTCCATGAGGTTATCCAAACTCATCTTAAAGCCATCCAGGTTGTTGGCTGTCACTACATCTTGTGGCAGAGAATTCTACAAGTTGATTATGCATTGTGTGAAAAAGTACTTCTGTTTGTTGGTCCTAAATTTCCTGGCTATCAATTTCATGGAATGACTCCTGGTTCTGATGTTACATGAGAGGGAGAAAATTGTCTTTCTATCCACTTTATCCACACCATGCATGATTTTATAGACCTCTATCATGTCTCCCTGCAGTCGTCTTTTTTCTGATCTAAAAATCCCCAGGCCTTGCCTCATAAGGAAGGTGCTTTAGGCCCCTGATCATCTTGGTTGACTCTTCTGCACCTTTTCTAGTTCTACAATGTCCTCCTTTAGATGTGGTGACCAGAATTGGTCACCAGCAGTACTCCTAGCAGTGGCTGCACCATAGTTTTTTGTGTATATATATAATATAAGCAGTTTTATTTTCAGTCCCCTTCCTAATGATCCCTAGCATGGAATTGGCCTTTTTCACAGCTGCTGCACCTTGAGTCGACACTTTCAATGAGCTGTCCATCACAACCCCAAGATCCCTCTCCTGGTCAATCACTGACAGCTCAGATCCCATTGGCGTATGTGTGAAGTTGGGATTTCTTGTCCCAATGTGCAACACTGCACTTGCCAACACTGAATCACATTTTCCATTTTGTTGCCCGTTCACCCAGTTTGGAGAGCTCTTTTTGGAGCACCTCACAATCTGTTTTGGATTTCACAACCCTAAATAATTTGGTGTCATCTGCAAATGTGGCCACCTTGCTGCTTACCCTAACTTCTAGATCATTTATGAATAAATTAAAAAACAGCAGTCCTAGTACATATCCAAGTACAGATCCCACTTCTTACTTCCCTCCATTGTGGGAACTCTCCATTTATACCTACCCTATATTTCCTGTGCTTCAACCAGTTAATAATCCACACATACTGTACTTGTTAGGGATGTGCATGAAACTGGCTGATCTGGTTCAGTTCGATTCTGAACTGGACCTGAACCGGACCGGGCCAGTTCAGGTCAGCACCCCCTCGAACCCCACCCCCGGTTTGGGGTTTTGTGGTTTTGTTTTGTTTGTTTGTTTGTTTGTTTGTTTGTTTTAACTTACCCCCTCCAGGGGAGTTGCTTGAGGCAGTGGTGGGACTTCTGCCTCTGGCATGGTGGCCATTTTGGAGGCCACTGTGCCTGTGCAATGGGCCTCTGTGTGGCTTGGGTAATTTATTATTATTATTTTTTAAAGCCCCATGGATTTCAGTCATGTTAGTGACCTTAGTATGTAATAGTGGACAGAATTTGGACTCTTTTTTGGAGCGGTTCTTGATATCAGTCCTTTGGGTACAAAGTGGCAGTGAAAGTGAATAATACTGCTTTGAGGAGATATACAAATTCATTTGTAGACTCCAGGTCCGGAATCAATAACTATTATGGATAGTTATTTTAATTTGAACTTCTATGTTTTAATTGTTTTAAAATGTCTTGGTTTGTTTTATTGTGAACTGCCTAGAGACTTCAGTAGCGGGTGGTATACAAATATTTGAAAGATAGATAGATAGATGCATTATTAGGCCCCAAGGAAGACTTGGAACAGGCATAAACATATTTAGCAAAGAAGATATTGAGGCTGTCTCACGAGCAGTCAAGCCTGGGCTTGGCTGCCTGTGAGAACTGCCATGACCCATGCGGATCCTGGCGGTGTTGCGGTGGCAAACCCGCCTACATAGCCCATCACTTAGTCAAAGTAAAGAGCACGAGTGCACCCTTAACTTGAGCTGCTTGTGTGCAAGCGCCAGCTGTTCCCAGCTGGTACTGGCACAGGAGTGGGCACTTGACTGTCACTGGGGGGCGGGATGACACGTCCCAACCCCCACACCTCCATGCTGCCTGGGGCAGAAGTGGACTGTCTGGGCATGTGATCTGTGCACCCAGCCACGTCTTGGTAATCGTCTGCAAGGAAGGTAAGGTTATGCAGCCTTCATCCCCACCCACCCTCCTGCCCTCCCAAATGGTCACATGAATGGGCCCATTTTATATTTCATGTATACATTTCAAGTCACTTATCTGTGATTCAAATATTTCTTATTTTACAAAGCATGTGAATATGTTTTAATGGTATGGATAGATATAGATACATTTTTGATTCTATTTGTATATTTTGGTCCTAGTCTCGGAGAGTTCATTGGTTCCATTTTGGCCAGGTGTCTGTTTTCTTGTGTTTAGTACATACTTTACCTTTTAACTTCAACAGCATTGCACATGTGTGCAGAGGACACACTTTCTTTAGAAAAGGGCTGCACAACTCCTGCAGATGCTGAAGTACAACTCTCATTATCCCTGACTATTGACCACTGTGGCTGGGGATGATGGGAATTGCACGACTTCAGCCCTTCAATAACAGCTGTTCTGTGCAGTTCTTCTGCCTTAGAAGTAATTCCTTACTGTGTTGCTGTTCTTAGCTCCATTTGGGACTGAAAGCAAGTAAAAGCTCTTTTTTTCTTCCTTTTTTGAACTGAAAATAAACAAGAAGAAATCAACCTTACTTTATATCAACTAAGTTCTGTTGAATATGTAAAACTAAGAAGAAGGGGGTAGGGGTGGGATTAGTATTTATGTACCTAATGTCAGTAGAGATTACTTTGAAAGAGCAAAGCTGTTGGTGAACATTTTGCCATTTTACAGTCACTTTTCAGAGTGGAACCACTTTTGAAACATTTAATATGATCTATATGCATAAAATATGTACACTGTGTTTTCTTCTTCCCAAAGAAAATGACATTTATCAGTCTGTGTGCACCCTACGTGGATTTTGTTTGTGTTGATTATCTCCACCTGCAATAACTGCCTTGGAAGCAATTTTCCATATTTATCATGATGATGTATTTCCATAAGAAGCTGTACTTTGGTGGAATTTCTACAGCAGGTGTCCTATATGGGCAAGCCTATTTAATTTTACTGACAATGGAGAAATAAAATGGACCACTCAGTATTTTCATTTTTCCTATGATCATTTGAAATGGCTTTATACTGAATCAGTCTACTAGTCCATGTAACTGAGTATTTTCTACCCTCACAGAAGCTTTTCACAGAAGCTTTTCAAGGTCTGAGGCAAGAGCTTTTCATGTCCTACTGCTTGAGATTGTGGAGATGACAAGGCAACAGTTTCAGATCACATACATGCAAAGCACACACTCTTCCACTTCTCCTCTTTTTGTAGCACTTTATAGTTTTCCATAGTGTTCCCCATGAATCTATAAAATAAGATCAGTAAATCGTCCTGAGGAAACTGCTTTTATATTTAGGAAATGTAATAAATTGTCAAAAATATATTTTTTTAAAAGGTGGGGAGGAAAGAAAAGGAAGTTCCTTACAAACCAAAGTATGTTGGAATGGGAAACTAAGGAAGAAAGACTTATTTGCCTCCACATCTTTTCTCACTGTCTTCTTCTTTCCTTTAAGGTAGACATGAGATGACAAATAGTTGTATTGATTTTTAAGCCTCTGTATCACCTTAAGTGCTGCAGCGGGGAAATAACTTGCCTAGCGAGCAAGAAGTTGCCAGTTCGAATCCCTGCTGGTATGTTTCCCAGACTATGGGAGACACCTATATCGGGCAGCAACGATATAGGAAGGTGCTGAAAGGCATCATCTCAGATTGTGCGGGAGGAGGCAATGGTAAACCCCCTCCTGTATTCCAAAGAAAACCACAGGGCTCTGTGGGCACCAGGAGTCAAAATACTGACGACACTTGACGACACACTGAGACTTGACGACACACTTTACTTACCTACTTATGAACAAAGAACAGGTTGAAACACATTTCAACATGAAATAGAGGAAAATATACAGCTGGTTCTTTTTCACAGGGAAATACTAACTGCATAGTGTGGGAGGCTGAACAAGTGGCTCTTTTTTTCTTTTCTTTTTTTGGTAATGTTACCACTAAAGTGATTTTTATGCAAAGTTTATCGTTTCAATTTAATGTCATTGCTACTAACAGCTAATATTGATTCTACTGAATTGATGGAGTCATCTTCACCTTCTGTGCGGGTTCCAAAGGTGTCCTTCCACTCATCTAAGGATTACATTACAATTCAGGCCAGACTGTTTCTTGGAACGAAGGAAAATTTGAATCCAGAAATACTCTTCTGCTTGAGTAACAGGTTGTGTAAACTCTTGCACAAGCAAAATAATCAAAACTAGCTGGGCCGGGTGCAGAGCATCTCCCCCCTACCCCATGGCTGGCCCAGCCCTCTGCCGCTGCCTCCCAACCCCGGCGCCCGGGCTGAGCCCGCAGCTGCCTCCTCACCTCAGTGGCTGGGCCTGCCGCTTCCGCCTCCTCACCCTGGCAGCCAGGCTGGGCCTGCCACCACTGCTGCCTCCTCACCCCAGCAGCTGGGCTGGGCCCGCCTCCGTCTCCTCACCCTGGTGGCCAGGCCAAGCCTGGAGCTGCCACCTCCTTACCCTGGCAGCCGGGCTGGGCCTGCAGCCTCACCCTGGTGGCCGGGCCCTCTACCACCGCCACCTCCTCACCACCACCACCTCACCCTGGTGGCTGCACTAGACCTGCCACTGCCACCTTCTCACTCTGGTGGCCTGCCGCCACCACCTCCTCATCCCTGCAGTTGGGTGGTTGGGCCAGCCCGCCGCCACCTCCTCATCCCAGCAGCTGTTTTTTCCACATCGCGTCACTATCCCCAGGCAGCTGCTCTTGCAAGAGCTGCCACACATAGGATTAGCAATGGATATGCCTAGGAGAAATAAATATATAGATTGCTATAGGACCTACCTATTATAGAACTTGGTGAATTCTTGTGCAAACTCTTGCACAAGCCTTTATGAAATAGCACAAATAGCTATATTGCTTCTGCTCACAGTTGTTGGATCCAAACCACTGCCTCTACTACTTGACATTTAGTTATGGCCAGTAATCTACTCAGTACTATACAGTATTCAGCAGTTATATAGCCCAGACAGATTATTGTTAAGCCAATTTTAGAGATAGGCAGGTATCCCTAATTTTGCTAGCAAATTTGCACCATAAAGTATTGTGTGGAAAACTCATTTCACTAAAATGTTGTCTTTTAAATATTTAATTATTATAATGTGATTATTTAAAACATTAAATAATTAATAGTCCAAAAGAGTGATTTGTTAAGCCACGTATGGTAAATAGTCATTAACTCTTAAATGAAGATTAGTGGCTGATATCCTGAGTAGTGAAGTACCAGTGCATGGGAGAAGCACTAATGTAGCACCAGTGCTCCTGAAGAGTTCCAGTCTAACACTGCACTGGTGTGTGGGGGTGAGAGAGAGAGAGAGAGAGAGAGAGAGAGAGAGAGAGAGAGAGAGAGAGAAGGTGCCTTCTATATCACCCAAGAATATGTGCTTAAGCGCTGTGCGACCCTTGGGGACAAATTTTTGAGTGATACAGAGTATTGCCTGGGGAAGGGGAGATTGTTGAAATAATCACACACACACACACACACCCCGCCCAGCAATAGAGCTGCTACTTTTCAGAAGTACCGGTGCTTGTTAACCAGGATGTCAGCCAGTATGGTGAATTTTAAAATTTTCTTTTTTGGAAGTGCAACAACCACAATTCAACATCCTTCGCAACCCAGTCTAGTCATAATATTTGGATTTAGAGACTCCTGTCTATAAACCAGTGGGTAGGCCATTGCTCTGAACTTGGATTGTACTGATCTAGAGTATTTTTATTTATAAAGCATCATTATTTCACAATAGTGCTTGATACTATTGCAACATAAGCAAAAAAAAAGATTCCTATCCTTGAAGCTTACTAAATTTAATGGATGAGAGAATAAAGAGAGGAGTAAGCAAATGCAGTTTCATGTATTTAAACTTTGTTTCACTTGGGGATGAGGAATATGAAATTAAGCCACTTTTTGGAAAAGGTGAGCTTTGAGAGGCTTGGAAGGAATAGAAAAACATGACATTAGGAGTATTGGAAGCTGCCTTTATACTGCTATTGGTCCATCTAACTCAGTATTGTCTACACCAGGGTTTCTTAACCTTGGGCCCCCAGATGTTGTTGGACTACAACTTCCAGAATCCCCAGACATGGCCTTTGTGGCTGTGGAATCTGGGAGTTGTAGTCCCACAACATCTGGGGACCCACACGTTGAGAATCCCTGGTCTACACTGACTGGCAGCAGATTCTCCAAGGTTTCCGGCAGTTTTTTCCAGTCCTACCTGGATGTGCCAGGGATTGAACTTGGGACCTTTTGCATGTAAAGTGGATGCTCTACCACTGAGCTACGGCCACATTCCCAAAGGTGGCATACATGGGTCTCCCATCCAGGCACTGACCACACCAAGACAAGCTGTATCAGAAAGGTTGCTGTATCATGTGCCCTTAAACCATGTTCTGGGATGTTCATAGGTGTAGTATTGTCGGAGGAACTTCTCTGCATAAGCAAAGGGAAATGGAAAGAAATGTGCATAGAAGTAGCATACAGAGTTTTTAGCAACCTAGTGTGATAGTGTTGAAGGAATTAAAGTAATAGAAAAATAAGGGCAGAAAGAGCATGCCCATTGTCACATCCCCCATGGCCATCTCAGCAACTTTCCAGCAGCACATCTTTTTAATTGCATGGGGTGAGGGCTATTCATCCAAATGGGCCATCTACACATACTCCAAATAAACAAGTATTTGCAGTGCATGTAAGAGGGCCATTCTGATGAAGAGTTATTCCATTAGATAAAAAGATGTGCTGGGAGGGCATTGAGATGCTTCTGGAGGAGGTCACAATGGATATGCTCTCAGCACATACCCTTCCCAATCGTGTGGGCCAGTAAGTTATCATCTGAACTGGTCTAATGTAAAGATGTCATGTTTGTGCTGCATAAAGAATGGAATGGGGGAGGAGGCCAATTTAAGGAATTTGGCAGTAGATTTCTGGACTGAAGTTCAACATGGGAAGGTGAGAAAGACCTTTGAAGTAATCAAGCAGAGGGGACAGAGGGAATGGAGTATAATGGAACAAATAATGGAGAGGAATCAACTGCAATGCCAACACTATGTGCTTGATAAACAGGGTGGATGTTGAGGTTATTGATAAAGCCAGTGAACAGCTGAGGAAGAATTTTGGAAGAAGGATATTGGGAGAAAAGATGGCAGTTCAGTCTCAGACATACTGAATTTGGAACAGTCGTGAAAAAAATCAGAGAAACGAAGATGTGGGACTGGACAGAAAGGGAGCGGTCTGGAGTAAAGAAGTATACAGCAGAGTGACATCAACATGGACATCTGCAGGAATTTTTCTGTTGGGGACAAAGTGTATGTGTGTGTATGTCACACACACACACACACACACACTCACACACACACACACACACACACAGTATATAGAAATTTAATCTGGCCATGAGTCAGTTGGGACTGCCCCTTCCCTGACCCCCCACCCCGGATGTCCATGGGTGGTTCAGAAAACCTTGGGATTTGAGAAGCTCATCCATGGACAGTGTTGCAGGAATCTAAGGATCTCTGTGCAGATTTCTGTATTACCGGTATGCTTCCTATTCCACCATGGCCAGTGAAGTTGTTTTGTGTTTGTGTGTGTGGTGGGGGGAGGGAAAGATGAGTAAAGTAAAGGCTAGCCAAGGGTCAGAGATTTTCTCATTCCAAACTGACATGCTGTTGTATTTGGCTTGACTAAGGATCCATCATAGTTCCTGTCCCATCGATGGCAGCACCCCTTATAATTCCCCTGTCCTCCTGCACTTGTGCTGTTATTCAAGAGGACTAAGAGTCTGGAGTCTTCCCTGTGCCCTGGAAGCACTTCATAAAATCGCAAACATGTTGTGGAGTGTCAGTGATGTGTTCTTAGTCCTTTTGGGTAACAGTACAAGCAGAGGGGGTTAGGTGAGGTGTGCTGGTTCATGCCTGCACAACCTACTTACACACACTTAATTTGTCAGGATGTTCTTTTTGTAAGCAGAAGGCATGCCTTTCATTCAGCATAAATGCTATTATGTGATTATTTTTAAGATCTCAGAGACATCTTTGGGAACAGTGTGCTAAAACCAATTACAGAATATGTTCATTGATCCTTGAAAACAAACGTCTGTCATTTCACAGGTCTACCACTTAATAGAAAACAAGTTAACAAATAAATACTGATAAATCATTGGAGTGAGTGTCTCAGAAATGATCGTATTATCCAGTCATCACAAAACCACTGTTATGAGCCAGCTCTCCTTTTCTTATGGATCTTTCCTTGTTTTTGTACTTTGTTTTCGTGTAATGGTTCAAGAATTACATGAGTGATTTCATTTACCAAAATGTTTTGCTATATCAGGACACAGTTTTACAGTGTGGGAATGATGGCATAGTTGTGGGATGTGCCTAGTTATTAGCACATGTGAAAAAATCCTATTAGTAACAATCACTATGAGAGATGTAGAGCCCCTGGTGGCGCAGTGGTAAAACTGCCGCCCTGTAACCAGAAGGTTACAAGTTCAATCCTGACCAGGGGCTCAAGGTTGATTCAGCCTTCCATCCTTCCAAGGTCGGTAAAATGAGTACCCAGAATTTTGGGGGCAATATGCTAAATCACTGTAAACTGCTTAGAGAGCTCCGGCTATAGAGCGGTATATAAATGTAAGTGCTATTGCTATGTATATTATAGAGGGCAAAATTAGGGCAGAAACATGCCATAAACAAAGGGCAAAAACCAAACTACAAACTGGATGGACAGGAGCTAAGGAATTTCTTCGTATTTGTTCCCTGCTTAAAACCTGATGGAATGTCTCAGTAATAATATGCTATTGTTAATGGCTGCTTATGGAAGCATCATTGAAATGGGAGGAGCCAGCTAGGGCTGAGGTGAGTCACACCTGGTGGGAGTGGCGACATTTTTGTTGAGCCACATTTCTGTTCAGTTTGGTGCCTACTCTCTTTGTAAGAGGGAACGGCCAAGGAACGTAGTGAACAGAGATTAGCGAACAGGAATTAGCAAACAGGGTCATAGGATTTTGGTTTGGAGTTTAGTGAGGGAGTGTGTGTGGGAGCTCGAAAGGAGGGCCCTTGATCATAAGGAGCCCAGTGGGAAGAGAAGGTAAGTACTACTCCCTCTTTCATATTCATGGGAAAGAAAGTTTAAACTGTTGAATAGTTTACAACTACAGCTGCTAAGACCTAACTTTAAAATAAACAATCTCCAAATACTCTAAACCGCAAACAAAACCGATCATGAAGATAGAAAGCCAACAGGGGAGGGGGCGCTTTCCAGTGTATTGTACAGAGTGTTGCATGTATTACTATTTGTTTGAAGGGCAGAAGTCATGGGTGTGTGCTCAGTGCAAGGCATGCCTGGCTCTCAGGGAACCAGTTGGTTTCCTCAAAACTAAGATGGCAGATCTGGAGAAGCTCAGATAGTCTGTGGATGAGCCCTTCGGGGATGTAATAGAGGCATCCCACTCTGAGGCTGATGGCTCCTCTCCTGTCAGGGAGAATGAAGGTCTCGGGGAAGGATAACTTCTTTCTGAGAAAGAGGGGGAGGCTCCCTTGGAAGGGACCCTTTCCGTGAATGAAAGGGGATACTCCTTCAGGGGGTGGGGGCCTTCTAGTAGAGAGCGGGTTGATCATTATGATCTGTGTGACCCATGTGTAGACCGCATGGTGACTTGCCTGTCTGGTGCAAAGGTTGCAGACATCACATAGCATCTAGATAGGCTTTTAGGCAGTACTGGAGAGGAGTCAGCTGTCATGGTGCCTGTTGGCACCAACAATATTGGGAAATGCATTCGAGAGGTCCTAGAAGCCAAATTTAGGCTGCTAGGTAGTGTATTGAAATCCAGGACCCCCAAGGTAGCATTCTCAGAAATGCTACCTATTCTACATGCAGGGCCAGTGAGACAGGCAGAGCTGAGGGGTCTCAATGCATGGATGAGACGGTGGTGCAGAGAGGAGGAGTTTGGATTGTTAGGCACTGGGATACATTTTGGGACAAGACGAGCCTGTACAAAATGGACAGGCTCCACTTGAACCAATATGGAACCAGGCTGCTGGTGCTTAAAATAAAATAAGGTTGCTGATCCGCTACCGGGGGGGGGTGTTGCTGAAAGAAGCTGGGCAGTATCCAGTTTGGCAAATGCCATCCCTTAACGTGCGAGGGTGTAAATGCTTCAGATAAACCAGAAGGGGACAGAGCAGAACCAGATAAAAAACAGATAGAATGATGTGCTAGCTAGTCAAAGAGATCAAATGGCCAAAAGAAAGATAGTGCACACCAGGTATGAGATTCAGCATATGGGTGCTTATATGCCAATACCAGAAGCCTCTGAGCCAAGATGGAGTGCTTGGTTGCTAATGAAAACATAGATATAGTGGGCATAACGGAAACATGGTGGAACAGTAAGAACCAGTGGGACAAGGATAGAAACTCTATAGAAAGGACAGGGAGGGGCGAATTGGGTGTGAAGTAGCACTGTATATTAAAAAAGGGATAGAATCTCACAAGCTAGAAAATCTAGGAAGACGGGAGTCCTCCACAGAAACTGTGGGTAACAATAAAAGGCCTGAAAGGAAATGTGCTACTAGGGATTTGCTATTGTCCTCTTGATCAAAACACTGACAGTGACTGAGAGTTGCAGAAGGAAATCAGTGAGGCATCAAAGCGAGACAGAGCTGGAATAACGGGTGACTTCAATTACCCACAAGTAGACTGGGTAAATTAACAGTCAGGTAATGACAAAAAGGGCACATTTCTAGACATTCTGAATGTCTGTGCCTTCGAGCAGTTGGTCATGGAACCAACCAGAGAGAAGGCGACTTTGGACTTAATACTGAGTGGAGCCCAGTGCTTGGTGCAAGATGTCAGTGTCATGGAATCTTTTGGGGAATAATGACCATAGTGTGATGAAATTCAGTGTACATGCAAGGAGAGAATCACCAAGGAAGTCTAACGCAGACATTTTGAATTTCAGAAGAGGAAACTTCTCTAAAATGTGGATTTCAGTGAAAAGAAAACTGAAAGGGAAACTCAGGAAAGCCACTTTGATCCAGAACAGTGTTCCCTCTAACAGGGATTCCCAGATGCTGTTGACTACAATTCCCAGAACCCCCAAGTAAAGGCTATTGCTGCTGGGGATGCTGGGAATTGTAGTCAACAACTTTTGGGAATCCCTGTTGGAGGGAACACTGTTCCAGAATGCATGGAGTTTATTTAAAACCACAATAATAGAAGCACAATTAAAATGTATATCCATCCTGGCTAACACATAAAGTCAAGGGGAAGAAGACTTCCTTCAGAAATTGGAAAGGCCTGGCAAAATGAAAAGAGCAGAAAGGCATACAAAATTTGGCAAAAGCAATGCAAGGAGACAGTAAGGGAGGCGAAAAGACAGTTTGAGGAACATTTAGCTAAAAACATCAAGGGGAATAACAAAAAACATATTTAAATACATCAGATGCAGGAAACCTGCCAGGGAGGCAGTTGGACCATTAGACAATGAGGGAGTAAAGGGATTATTAAGAAGGATATGGAGAATGCAGAGAAGCTAAATGAGTTCTTTGCATCTGCCTTGATCCAGTTTACATAGTATACCTGGACTTTCAAAAAGCTCTCAACAAAGTGTCAAACAAAGACACTTGAGATAACCTAGCAGTCATGGCATAAGTGGACAGGTTCATGTGTGGATTGGTAACTGGTTGAAGGACAGGAAACAGAGGGTAGGAAGAAATTTACAGCTCTCTAAATGGAGGGAAGTAAGAAGTGGGGTCCCCCAGGGATCTGTACTGGGACTGGTGCTCTTTAACTTGTTCATAAATGATCCAGAAGTATGCATCCAGAAAAATAACCTTGGGTCAGGCCCAAGGCCTGTCTAGTCCAGCATCCTGGAATTGGTGCATATTTGAATGCATATATGCTAGGCACAAGTGTATTTTCACCACAGTCTCATGGACAGGCAGGCTGCAGTATCAATGTGTACAACATATTAATGTGTATACCCAACATGGAAAATACACCTTTGACTTAATACACACATTATAAAATGCTAGCATGGAAAATTCTCAAATTCACACAATTTAAATGACTGGAAAAATCAGTTTCTGATTCTAATTATTTTCCCCACCATCTTCAGTTATGGATATGGTGCATTGCTAGGATTTAGAAAAAAACAAAACCATGGTGAATAAATAAATATGAACAAAGCCGTGGTGTGTAAATCCAGTGGAAAATTGATGACATTTTCCTTTCAATTTCATCAAGATGATTAAAAATTTCAAACTGTAAAACTAGCATTGAGTATTAAAAGCAAAAAGAGATACCTATTGAAATCCATAAATTGAAATATTGCAATTTTGGTGCAAAATTTCAGCTGTACCCTAGAAAATACATTTGTTCAAAGATACAGATTATCCAATCCAAATCTTATTGCATATTTTTTACAGTATGTATGTGTGACCAGCTGTATAGAATATTCCACTGAAAACAATTTAGTGTGACTATGCATTTATTTAAAATATGTATGCCACCTTTCTACCAAAATTGATATTCAAACAAAATACCAGTGCTTGGCCATTCATTCCAATGGACTGTTAGGTGTGCATCCAATTCATGATTTTGACTCCAGGCACACAAAGTGATATATGCGCAGAAGCTTAATTTCACACATGGTTCTCCTTACCTGGATTGGAGCAAGCAATTATTTTTCATGTCACAAAAATAGATGAAAAATAGGGTGAAAACAGCCCCTAAGGTTTATGACAATGGCATTCTATATATGCATTGGGACATTTGGCACTCAGATTCCATCCTTGTTCTTCTGAATAGGTGAATATGCTTTGCTAGATAGTAAAAAGCATACATGTTTTGGTGAACTGCAGTCAAAGTAACAGTGCTATGATAGCTGCAGATTATCCAGTTTATTTTTATAATGTTCTACATGTAGCATGTATATAGTTACTGATTTGTCACATTTCTAGCCAGCCACACGGCTTCCGTGGAGCTCATGGTAGTGGTGATAATGGTATCAACTTTTTCACTTACTGAAGTAGGTTATGAGAAAAGATGATATGCCCCAATCCACACATGACCTTCATGTTGAACACGAATGGATTGCCTGCATCCAAACTCACACATTTTTATACACTGTCTTGTATTAGTTTATAGATACATTTTTTAAAATAATATTGTTAATAGTTTTTTTAGTTTAAAGTTCTCTTCTTTATTTTCTAAAATACAAAAAGTGCAACTACGTTTTTCATCATTTATAAATTCATGGCTGACATCCAGACTAATGGTGCATGGAAGAACATTTTGTATACACACCATGCAAGGGGTGATTTTCAGCAACACCCCTTTATTTGTTTAATTAATAAATATGCCAGGAAGCTGGTGTGACCAAGGGTGGAGATGGGGTGGTTAATCATCTTCGCTCCTTGGTTAAGGCTGTTCTTTTCCCCAGTTGGACTAGTCCCCCTGATGCTGGCTGATAACTTTAATTCAAAGTGGAAAAGATCTCTCCAACAGAAACTCTATTATTACAGCTTCTCACAGGAAGCCCTTGTTGATGATGGGTTTGGAGCAGGCCAAGTTAGCACTTAAACAACAGGTAACGGATATGGAAGGGCAATTAGACCAATCTTGCCTTCCAAGAGATGTATTTGTGAAGCAACTAAGATATTTAAATAAATAAAGGTGTCAAAATTTAGAAAAGCTTTGACTCAAGTGCATTTTAATGTGATTCCCATGGCCATTTTAGAAGGAAAATTTAAGGATATCCCTTATGTACTTGGCAAAGAGGCACATTTTAATGTGGTGATTATCTTTATTTAGCAGGGGGAGAGTAATTGGCCCTATCCACTCCCAGCACAGTACCTCCAGTGACTGTTGCTGGTTTATATCTTATGTTTCTTTTTAGACTGTGGTTGCCATCTTATTGGGAACAGGGTTCAATCTTATTTGTTATTTCTCTGCGTAAACCGCCCTGAGCCATTTTTTGAAGCGCGGTATAGAAATCGAATTAATAATAATAACAACAACAATAATAATAATATGTAGCCCGATTCTGCCCTTGTGGTGAAAGTGCCATTGAATTAATGGCTCATGTCCTTCTATACTGTCCTTTTAACAAGATTATTCATTCTCATGTTATTTTTAGTTAAATTCACATTGTAGTAAAATTTTCAAGCCACTCAGATTCATTTTACCCTCAGTATTTTTGGTCTGACTAGAATGGTCTTATTTATTTAAATATTGCAAAATTTTGTTTTATAGTTTGTAAAATTCATGAAGAGTTGCTTAATTTGTCTTAGGTTAGTGGTTATTATCTTTTTATCTAATTGCCTTATTTTGTTTTGTTAATCTTTAGAAACATTTACTGTGCTTTTCTGGTTGTTGACCACAATAATAAAGATTGGTTGAATTAATAAATATTAATTACCTTTTGTCATATAAAACTGCAAAATTGTGAATTGATGAACAGCATCCTAGCAAAGCACTGGTGCTCCATAAGAGGTCCTGGTGCTGTGGTTGGGGTCAATTAACTCAGCACCAGCATGCACTCGGGGAGAACAAAACTGGCCACCTCTCCTTCCCCTGGAAGTCCTTTGTGTCACTAGGAAAGATGTCCATGAAGGCCACAGAGTCCTCGGGGACATATTTTCAGGTGACATAGAGGGTCTTCTGAGGCAATGGAGGTCATTGAAATTCCATCTCCCCTGAGTGCATGCTAGTGCTGAGTTATTCCTGTCCACAGGGCCGGCATTTCTTATGAGCACCAGGGCTTTGTTAGGATGTCAGGTACTGTATGGTATTCTTGGCTGGCATCTAAACTAATGTTGCAGTGCAAATAATTTTCGCACATGCAGTGGAGGAGGGACAATTTTTACTGATGCTCCCTTTCCCCCAGCCCACTGTGCCACCTGCAAATGTGTCACTGATGGTCAAAATTTCTAGCCTTCAGAGACATGTTTTTAGGTGGCAAGATGGCTGAAGAAAGAAGGAGGAATCACTTAAAATTGCTCCTTTTCCATTGCACACATGAAACATCACTTGGCTTTTGCAGCATTAGTCTGACATCAGACACTGTTTATTTGATCCTACTTTTGATTTGGATATATGCACCAATATATTGATAAATAGGTTCAGAATGAACCCCACATGCTCTTTATGTCAGGAGAAAATTCTTTTAAACTATATCTGTCCAACTGATTAAAAAAGAAATTACATGTCAACATTCAGTAATTTAGATGTTGTGAAATGAAAACCGCAATTACTGATGTAATATGATATAACTAGCCGACTCCGCACAGAGCATCTGTGCGCACATTGGGGCTGGCGGTTACCTCTTACCCCCTACCTTATGCCCCAGTCTCCACCTCTAGGTCCAGCCACCTCTCCCCACTGCCACTTCTGCCCCCCACTTCCCCCCCCCGGGCCTTGCCTCCTTGGCTGGGCTGGGCCCACCGCTGCCTCTGGCCTTTGTGGCCAGGCCTGCCACTGCCATGGCAACCAATCCTCCTGGGTGTGCCTCTGCCAATCAGGCCCGTCTGCTGCCTAGCGAATCAGCTGGACACTGGGACGCACATTCCAAGGCACACCCAGGAGAATTATATATATAGATAAGACTGTAATTTCATGTCCACTCGCTTCAGATGAAGTCACGATGCATAAGAATTTAACGCAATAAGAATTTAACAATAACAAGATTAGAGGATGGATGCATTCATAGTTAAAAGTCAAAGTGGTTGAAAAAGTCCCAAAATGATTACTTTGCAGTATATATGAAGTATGAACTATTCATCAGAAACAAGTTCATGAAATTAAACTCTATATAAGATAAAGGAACCCTCCTTAGCATACTGTATATGTTATGACCATAGATAATGGGGATATTATGCACATTAAGAAGGGAGGGAGAGTATAGGGAGGGAATCGTGTTTCTTTTGAGTGCTATTCCCATTCTGAATTAACACAGAGATTCTGTGATATATACAGTATGTCTCTGGACAGAACTTCTTCAGAGTTTCCCTGCACATACAAAACTAACAGGGTGACAAGGTTCTAACCTAATCTAATCTTCCCCTTAACTTTCAAATGTTTATTATTCAGATAGGAAAGTTCTTACATAAGGGAACACTCAAACTATTTATCATGCTGCAATTTGAAGCGGTACAGTCTAGCATTCAGTAACTAACAAATCCCATGAAGCTGCTGAATGTGTGTTTTGCCTCAAAGGTGTGCAACAGAGCAAGAAACAACCTTCATTGCAACAAGCCCACGTTCTCCTATTCCTGAAGTCTTCAAGGCTTTGGTTACATTTTAGGACTGAGATATCTCAAGAGACCAAACTTTGTCTGATACCCTCTTACTTTGTCTGCGTGATGGGTAATATTGATCAGTATTACACCTAGGCTTAGAAGACAAGGAGTTTTTTTTTTTTTTTACTACTTAGGGATGTGCACAAATCATTCTTTTCAATTTGATTTTTACACAAATTGAATCACCCCCAATTTGTTTTGCGTCCAAATCTGCCCCGCCCATCACCCCAGATTTGATTTGTACCCATATTTACTGAATCTGAATCGATTCAGGGCAAAAAAAGGGTTCTGGGGGCAAAAGAGTGGGGTGGGTGGTAGTGCCCAATGGGTGGAAACTATTACCCAAATTTCAAAGAAATTTGGCAAAGGGGTGGTTTATAAAGAATTTTTGAAGTTGGTAGTTCTTAAAACTTTTCCCTATAGGGAATAATGGGGATTTCAGCAGCCTTATAGCCTCACATGGGCACCAGGGTGACCCAGAGTGGGTTGTGGTGGGTGGTAGTGCCCAATGGGAGCAAGGAAGCTATCACTCATATTTCAAAGAAATTGGGCAAAGGGGTGATTTTTAAAAGGTTTTTGAATTTCACGTCTTTAAGGTTTTCCCTATAGGGAATAATGGGGATTTCATCAGCCTTAGTTATAACTTCTGGTGGGGGTGATGCACCAGGGTGGCCCAGAGCGGGTTGTGGTGGGTGGTAGTACCCAATGGGTGTTGTGCTGGAGTTGGATAGGGCCAGTTGCTTCCACCTGCTAAATATTAGGGGTGTGCAATTCGGATTTTTGGGTGATTCGGCTCGGACCCGAGCCGAATCACCCCCGTTCTGTTTTGTGCCCGAATCTGGGTCACCCGAATCACCCTTGATTCGGTTCGGATTCGGATTTAATCTGAATCCGAATCCAAATCGATTCGGGGGGTAAAAAGGGGACCAGGGGCAAAATTTTGGGGTGGGGTGGTAGTGCCCAATGGGTAGAGTCTACCACCCCAATTTCAGGGGGATTGGGCAAAGTCCTGATTTTTTTGTGAATTTTTAAAGTTTTAGTGACTTTGGGGCAGTTCGGGGGCATAGCATGGGATGTGGGCAAAAGGAGTGGGGTGGGGTGGTAGTGCCTAATGGGTGCAGGCTACCACCCCAATTTCAGGGGGATTGGGCAAAGGGCTGATTTTTGGTAAATTTCTGAAATTTTCATGTCTTTGGGGCAGATTGGGGCATATTGGGGCAGAAAGTGGGGCCTGGGGCAGAATAGTGGGGTGGGGTGGTAGTGCCTAATGGGTGGAGGCTACCACCCCAATTTCAGGGGGTTTGGACAAAGGGGTGATTTTTTGAGAATTTTTGAAGTTTTGGTGACTTTGGGGCAGTTTGGGGGCAGAAAGTGGATCTGCCCCAAAAGAGTGGGGTGGGGTGGTAGTGCCTAATGGGTGGAGGCTACCACCCCAATTTCAGGGGGATTGGGCAGAGGGCTGATTTTTTGAGAATTTTTGAAGTTTGGGTGTCTTTGGGGCAGATTGGGGGCAGAAAGTGGATCTGCCCCAAAGGAGTGGGGTGGGCTGGTAGATAGTGCCTAATGGCTGGAGGCTACCACCCATCCCCAATTTAAGAGTGATTAGGCAGAGGGGGGAATTTTGGTGAATTTATTTTTATGAGGTTTGTCTTCATAAGGTGAAGTGTGCTAAATTGATTACTTCCTCATATTATTCATAGTAAAGGAAAGTGTGAAAAAGTGAAAGTGGGTCATGAGAGTTGTTTAATTGAAAAAAATCTCATTTGCTATGATAGAATGAGAATTCACACCTCAGAAAAAACTGTTATCATAGCCTCCACCCATTAGACACTATCTAGCAGCCCACCCCACTCCTTTGGGGCAGATCCACTTTCTGCCCCCAATCTGCCCCAAAGACACCCAAACTTCAAAAATTCTCAAAAAATCAGCCCTCTGCCCAATCCCCCTGAAATTGGGGTGGTAGCCTCCACCCATTAGGAACTACCTCCCCACTATTCTGCCCCAGGCCCCACTTTCTGCCCCAATATGCCCCAATCTGCCCCAAAGACATGAAAATTTCAGAAATTTACCAAAAATCAGCCCTTTGCCCAATCCCTCTGAAATTGGGGTGGTAGCCTGCACCCATTAAGCACTACCACCCTACCCCACTCCTTTTGCCCAGATCCCATGCTATGCCCCCGAACTGCCCCAAAGTCACTAAAACTTTAAAAAATCGCCAAAAATCAACCATGAACCGAATCACCCGAATTTTTTGTGCCCGAAATTCGGGTGATTCGGCTCGTGCCCGAAAAAATTTGGGGGACATCGGGGGTTATTCGGTTCGGCCCCGAATCACCTGAAATTGTTCGTTTCGGGCACAGATCGTTCTGTGCCCGAAATTTTTTGCACATCCCTACTAAATATAAGAGATTCACCACTTTGAAAGGTGCCTCTTTGCTGAGTTAGCAGGGGTTATTTTCAATTACTATTTATTCACATTAATTGAAAAGCAGTGCCAGCTGTGAAGGTTTATTATACCATTACCTGGTCTTTGCTCTGTGGTGTGTTGGTAATTGTGGACTTTGTCAACTACAAACTGCAAAGATGACTTGATTTTCTTCTCCATCACTTGCATGACATCTGCAGAAGTTATAGATATGATCAGTCAGCTGATCCTCACTGTACAATAACAGCAACTTTATTGTACAATTCATTTTTTGTGGAAAATATTCTTATTCATTGTACTGGAGAAAACAGTTTTCTGACAGGTAATCATCTGGATACAGAATTTATTGGTCATTTTAAAGAGACATGGTGATAAACATATCCCTCTGGCACTTCCTCAGAATCTGCTGAAACTCTCTTGAAGCATTAAACTTTCTGCTTTAAAAGAAAACTAGATCCTGTGAAGCAATTTGAATCTGAATAGTTGTTTCTTCTATCAGAATGATACTCTGTATTCTTACCTCACCTACTGCAAAACAAAAACCACCAACTTCACTGATGTACAACAAAGTATTAGGAAAGTAGAAATGGCAACCAGAAAAGTTGAAATCCTTTGATTGTGCCAACTGGGGGATAAAGAAATTGGCTGCCATGTTGTGCAGGATTACGAGGGCAGAACAAGAGCTCTATCCTCACAAGCAGCTGGGCAATGAACTGTGTGTGAGGCTTGCCTCACAATTCAGTGCTGGGCGGGCAGTAGGGGAAGTGATTTTTGCTTCTCTCCATTCCCTGCAAAAGCTGTTTTTCATGTCCATGAGAGCCATACAAGCTTTAGCAGGGAGGGAAGGGAAGCAAAAATAGCTTCCCCCTCCACCTTCCCAGCAAGCCTTAGGCATAGTTCATTTCCTGGCTGCTTGCAGAGATGGTGCTCTACGCTTCCTTCACTCCTGTGAACATGTGCAACATGTCAGCCATTGTTTTGAAACTACAGTATACTCAGAAGTAAGAAGTCTAAAATTGGATTTAGACTAATAATTTGCACTAGTAATAAAATAATAATTAATAATACCATTTTCATTCCCAAGTGTTTCCTCCTGTTGTAACCTAAGCATTCATTAGAAAGCTAGGGTATAGAATTGGTTACAGTGCCAGACTGGGACTGAGGGAGACCCAGATTAAAATCCCTGTTCAATTGTGCACTCACTAGGAGTGTGCAAACTGGCTTGAAATCAAACCAATTCAACATCAAGCTTGTTTGGTTTGCTGGCTCGGCGTCGAACTGAACCACCCCCTTTTCGATCCAACCCCAGACTGAACACCCCCAAATGTTTGGGGCGTTCGTGGACCTTTTCTTGTAAAAAAACCATTACCTTTACTCCCCTCTGGAGGGTTGCTGCTGGTGGTGGAGGGGTCCACAGAGGTTCCTCCCCTCTTGACCTTCAATATGCCCCCCTCTGGCCGGTTTGGCTCACTCTTCACCCGTTCAGGCGCTCTTTGGCTGACTTTTGGCCTTTTCCCAGTAGCCATTTTGGAGGCCGCGCCTATGCACTGCGCCTCTACATGGCCCGGGCCATGACAAGGCACAGTGTGTAGATGTGTGGCCTCCAAATTGGCTGCTGGGCAGCCGGGAAAAGGCCGAAAACCAGCCAAAGAGCAAAAGAACGGGCAAAGAGCTAGCCGAACCGGCCGGAGGGGGACATATTGGAGGTTAGTGGGGGGAGGGGCGACCTCTGTGGACCCCCCTCCACCTCTAGCAACTCCCTGGAGGGGAGTAAAGGTAGTTTTTTAATGAAAAAAGTTCCGCGAAACCCCCCCCAGACCAAACCAACCCGGGGGGGGGGGTTGAGGGAGTTCTGGACCAAACTGGCCAAGTTGGGTTCGAGTCCGGTCCAGACTCGAACCGAACCGGGGCAGCCAGTTCCATGCACATCCCTAGAAGCCACTGGACCTGTCATTAACTCTGAGCCAGTATACCTCATTATGTTGCTGTGATAATAAAATGGTCATTGGATGACCATGTATACTTCCGTAAACTCTTTGGAAGAAGGGCACAATAAAATTGCATAATATACATTTAAAATAGTTCAATACTCATATAAAGAGTAGTGGTAAGTTCACAGCTCTGAACAGCTAGCAATGTATGTGGTGACTTGATGACAGACATTATGCTAGCTGTATCGTAACTACCAGGTTACCAGAAGTTAATTTTATCCTTTGCAAACTGTCCTCCTTTAAATGGGTAATTTCTACTGATTTTGTGGAACTGCATTGTCATGGCAGGGCCAAACCCATGACTAGTGTGCTGTGTTTGGTTTGGTGTGTCATCGCAAGTTGTGCAGTCCTGGTGTCTCTCATGCTTGTTTATATGGGGACATTCAGTTTTTTAGAACTGCAGAAACTGCAGATAAACTGTAAGATTCAAAAGAATTAAAGAGAAAAGCAGAGCAGGTGCTGGAGCAATGGTGATCAAATCAGGGAATGGACTTCCTTGAAGGTCCACAACACCAACAATAGGAGGATCAAGGATCATGTCCAACGTCTTCCAATTTTAATGATAAATATTAGCAAGCAAACATTTGCAATTTGTGAATTGCAATTATCATGCTTAACCAGTGAATAAAAATTGAGATTTGGCTATGAGAGATGTGGACTTATGAATGCTATGTCCAATGCTTTAATTATTATTATTTATCTTACACTGAGCTTGGGATACATAAAAACCTACCAGAATAAATTTTCATATAAAGATGACTGATGTGATGCAGCAAATGCACATACTACTTAGCTGCTGCTATTAAATTAAACAAGCCCTAATTCCTCCATAACATAGTCACAGGAAAGAACAGGTGACATTGTGAACCCTTTGCATGAAATCCTTGGGCAAAGACCTTGAGTTACCACAAGAAAGGTAAGTGGATTCCACTTTGCATTTTCCTGACATGGTTCCAGTTTCACAGCTCTTCTGATAATCTACATGCTTCAATTGTGATCGATCTAGTAATACATTCTCATGAGCAAACCTTGAGGTATTCTATCGTAATCTTCCTGCCCTCTCCAGCCCCTGCCAGCAAACCATGGCAACATGGAGGAATCAAGCTGATACGATGGTAGCTTTCTCTTCCTATTGTGGATGTTGTGTATGTAGCATCCCTGTTGCTATCAAGGTCACTTATGCAGAAAGGCAGTTTATTCTGTAAATCTGTCTAATAAACAAACACTCACGTTGTTGGATAACATACTACTCTGTTGACCCAGCAAACTCTTAGCACTGAGCCAGAAGTTTTCAGATGTGGACTTTTGGCTTGAAATTGTGGAGGGAGTTGGGGGCCAGTGGGCCCCTGGCTTATCTTATTATGGTTTGGTGCTCTTCCCAGCAGATTCTGTTTGCTGGCCACCCTCACCCTCTATGATCCTGTTATCCAAGCGTCATCCAAGGAGCATTCTGGGGGAAATGGTGTTTCCAAATTTCTGTCCTTCTTCCCTGAAAAGCCTCTGAATCACCCTGTGATTTGGGGTGACTGAAATGAGATATCATTTCTGGTTCAGCAAGTATTGCTAGTGCAAAGGCACTGTCTGCCAACACCAGCAGCTGGTGTTGTACATTCCTATCTTGTGATTCTGAAAGCAGTTCAGAGGCCTGAACACAAAGTCTGCAGTAATTCCCTAGACTAGCTCTCAGCCTCAGCTCTGGGGTTCCCACATCAAGCCTTAGAGTATTTGACCGGGAGAGATACTTTTCTGTTTATTACGTGTATTTTAAAGAGTATCTAAGAGCAATTTTAGAGGTTGGATGCACCATCCCCACACTGATACTTTGTTGTGAGCAACCCAGAGATGGAAGTTTGGGGTGGCATACAAATTTGATAAAGAAACAGACAGAAAGTCAGACAAATAAATATGACAGGCATTTGACATGCATGCCAAATAAATATGACATGCATCCACAGCATTTCCTTCCATTACTCTGCACTGCTGGCAATATGAGGGGGCAGTGTAGCACTGGAAAGAGAACTGCATCTGCTGCATTGATGACAACATCCTATTGCCCCCTCCCACACACTTTAGCACTGAAATTAATGGGGCTGTGGGCTAAGGTTGCATTTCTAAAACCTTTAATTTAAACTGAATGTAATAATCAATGGCAATTCCAAGAAAATCTATTGAGGACTGGGATATTCTCCATTATAACCACAATTTGTTTTATACATGAAGGAGCGAAAACTGTCCCTGTCATTTGCATTGCAGGGGTGAGTAGGAGGGGAATCTTCCACATAGGCATTCATCATAAAGAATGAAAGCCTTGACTGAGAGCCAGACTGATGCTGTACTAGTGCAACAAACCAAGATGATACATCTGTGCAAGAAGGTCACGAAACTGAGCAGATGCTCAGAGTTGCTCAATGTCCTGTGCTCTCAGTCTGCATGTGCAAGTGTTGTGCTTGGATGACAACAATAACAGATGGCTTTGAATCATTCAAGGGGAACATATATGAACTGAGGAAGAGAGATTTCACAGTAGGAGGTGCACCACAGGTTGTGCAACTGTACCCTGGTGCATCTGTGTAACAGTAGCCTGGAAAACAAGCTCCCAATTTAGCGCAATTAGCAAGTGTAATATGTTTGCACTAATGCAGTCTTAGCCTGGATGTCAGCCTTTTTATAGGAGTCAACATCCTTTCTAATGGTGTGGAGGCGCTGCGTGCAAAGTGCCTCAGCAGCAGTTAGTAATCCAGGATCCCACTGTGTAGGTCGGGAAGCAATTTTCATTGATCTCTTTCCCCAGAAGTGCTTTTTAACATAAGGAAATATGTCCTTGAGGACTGTGCAATCCTCAGGGATATATTTATAGATGTCACTTCCAGGGGATATTAGTTCCCTGGGGAAGGGGGGATTGGCAAAAATTACCAATCCCCTTGCCTGTGCAGTAGGACTGTGAATTACTAAATGCTGAAGAGGCACTTTGCATGCAGTGCCTCTTTGTCTGTTTGTGAGGATGGCAGCCAGTGTTTATGAAAAATAGAGAATATTCTGTTTTTCTTGCAGAGTGGTAGTTTTGTAATATGTATGAATCCTTGTATTATTTCTTCTAGAAAATCCAG
This sequence comes from Hemicordylus capensis, assembly GCF_027244095.1. NCBI lineage: Eukaryota > Metazoa > Chordata > Lepidosauria > Squamata > Cordylidae > Hemicordylus > Hemicordylus capensis. Next base: position 295,650,585 of record NC_069660.1, on the reverse strand, counting down.
TAATGCTAAGTACCTCATCTGTAGCAGTAAAATATATAGGCTGCATATATTATTGCAATTCACTAAGCTTGTACTCTCAGCTGATTCTACTCGCTAACTAGGTCGGCTAGGAGGACTCTTCTCCATATGCTGACACCGGCTGAAACTAGTTAGTCAGACACATGGGACAAGGCCTTCTTGGTAATCATCCACAGGCTCTAGAACTCTCTCTCGGTGGAGATCCATTTGGCTCTCAGTCTTTTGTAGGAGATTGAAGATTGTTCATTTTATCCAGGCTTTGGTCACTGAGTTTGCCCTCTGTTCTCTTCTTAGGTTGCAGCTGTGTGTGTTTTATTTTTAGCATGTTTTCATTAATGTCTTATTATTGTGTTTAACTTGTCTGAGGATGAAGAGTGTTGTAAAAATATAAGTAATAAATATTTCCTGCAGACTCTTCCTGCAGTTTGGCACTAGTGCATTCTGTAGGGAAGCTGCAACACTGGAGCTAAACAGATAGGGAGCTTAGAGAATTGCTGCTGCAATAGGGAATCTCTGCCCTAGAGCGGGGAGTTGATCCTAATTTATTACTCTATACATTCAAGCGCCTATTCAAGCAAGGAGAGTTGAGCTCATGGAAGAGGTTCTGTTGTGAGCAGGGTTCTCTTTTCTTGATTGCAAGGGACTTTTATGCAGTAGATTAAGAACCATCCTGATGTCTACTTTATTTAGGATGCATAATATTGATTCAGGAATACTTTCAGTCAGATCTATTCACTCTCCCACTGAAATTCTAATAGCAATTATATTCCAGGCCTTAAATGGAGATGATGTTTGCGATCCATTTCCAGATTCCCAAAGAGTTATAATTCATATTAAAGTAATTATAGCCCTGTGATTTCTCAGTTTTCAAACAGAAAAATATGCATTTGGGCTGTTTCATGACAAACACAAAAATATTTTATTTTCTAGAAGAGTTATCATGGCTGTGTTTGTATTGATGGATCACAAGTTGTGTTCTATAAATAGATATACATGTTAAATTATCATTATAAGATAATTGGAATTAATGTTCTGTTGCAGAGTCTATTATCTTTTGATCTTTAAGGTACATTCCAGATATTGAAAACAAGCAGACATATTTTGTGGGTTTTTTCTGTTTCTATAAATCTCGAGCTATCTTAAACTAATTGTTTTGTTTTGTTTCCTTTTGCAGTAAATGAAGGAGGTATTAAACAGGCATCCAATTTGTGTCCAGATCCTGGAGAACCTGAGAATGGAAAACGGATAGGCTCAGATTTTAGGTAACATTTGTAATTTTGATCCCCCCAAAACAGTGGCTGACAATACAACCAGAGCATGGCACTGCTCTGCTCAGGGAAACTCAGCTGGCATCCAGATTGATCTGCTTTAGACACCAGGCTAAGTCTTTTTCATTCGACCAGGATTCTAGTGTCTAATTAGATGCTGGGATTTTTAGGTTCTTCATCTGGTTTCTTTGTTGTAATTGCTGCTTACACTGTTTTGCAGTTTTAATGATTGCCCAGCCTTCAGGGACATATTCTCATGTGTCTCAGGGCACATCTGAGGGGAAGGTGAGAACAGAGAAATTTGTCCCACTGCACAATCTGCACTGCTGAGTTGGTCAAACCCATTTGTAGCACGTGTACATCTTACATCTTGCCTGTTTTGCATTAGTCATCATGTCGGCAGTGTTTTGAGTGCTGTTTTACTGGATTTTGTATTGTTATTTATAGATGTCTGTAAAATGCATCTTTGGAGTTGTAAGGTGGAATATAAAATTCCTAAACCATCTATCTATCTATCTATCTATCTATCTATCTATCTATCTATCTATCTACCAACCATAAGGAAGGCCAAAATTGTGCCTGTCAATACCTGGCAGAACTTTTATAGATAGATAGATGGATGGATGGATGGATAGATATACCCTAGTTTTCATAAAGAGCAACTAGTTACAGTCTAGGCTAGGGATGTGCATGAACTTCAGTCCGTGGTTCAGTGAACTGGTTCATTCTGGTTTGGTGGTTCAAGGTTGGTGCTGGGGGTTGCAGCAAGCAGCCTTTAAAAATGAGTACAGCAGGTCCTTACCTGCCTGACCACTGCTCCATGCAGATTCCTGCAGCGGCAGCAATCCCACAACAGCCTGTGTGCAGTGCTGACACGCACATGGCCTCTGCACATGACTGGAAACCATCTGTGTGGTCAGCCTGGTGTTGTATTCACTTTTAAATGTGCCACTCACAACTGCCAACCCGGTGCTGCTCTCTTACCACCAAAACAGATCATGGTTGGGCCAATCTGGAAAAAACCAGTTTGCTAAACCATGAACTGGTTCGATTTTGCACCACTGCACAAACCGCTGTGCATCCTTAGTCTAGGGTGCTCCTTCTTCCAAACGGGTGGGTGGGTTGTGCTGACAACCTGGTTCAACTAACTCTTGGTGTAGGTAGAATCAGGCTTTTATAAGCTTGTTGCTGCCTCTCACTGTCAATCCTGCATGTCCATAAGCTAAGGTTTGGACCTCGTAACATGAGGCCTTGGGCAATTCAGATCCAAGGCTTTGCAGCTGTAAGGCCCAAATATCACTGCTGCTGCTTCCTATACACAGCTTTGCCATGGAGACCCTTGTCATGTGATATCAGGCTTAATTTCTGCAATGCCAAATTAGTATTTCAAAATTCTTATCATTACATCGATCATCATTTGAATACTTTTAAAAACCTGATATCAGTTTTTTCTAAGTTTAATTATTGAGGAGGGGGATTTTATACATGTCTACTGCAACAAAGATCAAATCAAGAAGCATTTAACATCTCAAACACAAACTGTGGTGATTGCATACAATGTGTGTTAGTCGTTACTTTTTTTTTGTCTTTCCCAACAATCCTACAAGATATACCATATAATTTTGTATTCTAAATAATGTCAGATCTCAGGGAGCTTTAAGCTGCCCGAGCTATATGGGAACCACTTTTTCATGTCTACTTTCTAGATTATCATATTATCTGGAACTGCAGGATTTTTGGGAAATAAAGTGCATAATGTATGTTATTGGATCAATTTTTTTTGCAAAGCAGCAGCATTCACATGTTTGAACTGCATAGATTTATTCATGAAAACATGCATTCTGAGTGAGAGTTCTATGTAATTCAAGACTTCATCTTGTTTCACTTTAAAAGTTGTTATAATAAGGATTTTACAGTATTGAAACTATGAGAAAAAGCTTGCTAGATCATTCACAAATAAAATATACACAATGCAAAAATAAACAAACAATCTTGTGATGATGATGATGATTTAGTACATTTATATACTGCCCCATACAAAAAAAAAGGTCCCTGGGCACAAAGAACAAAAACTGTATTTTTTTTAACACAAAGTAAATAAATACTAATTAATGCCATTAGACAGAGGGTTTTCTTAGAATAGAATGTCCTGAAATTAGTAATGGTTATCATACTGGAGATATTTGTGCCGCCCATGATTTTACTAGGAATAAACTGATTTAGAATAATATTTTTAAATGGCTCTTTACAGCCAACTGAACAGAACTTATTTTCACCTCACCCTATCTTTGCAGAGTCCCACAAGCAGATACCACCTATAAACAAGGTCACACACCTTTTAACACTACAGTAATGAAATAGAAATGGACAACTACAGCCAGTTCTGTATTCACAATCACTAGCATAGATCCCTCATCATTCAAGTATAACTCTTCGAGATAAAGATATAAAGGAGTGGGGTCAGAACAGAGAAGAGGGCGGAGTAATTGGAAGGAAGTATGAAGGAGAGATGAAGGCAGATAATTAAGGGGAGGGAGGGAGACTTGGATACATGCATAGAAAAAAGGGAATAGGGAAGATGCAAAGTAATGAAAATGGAGAGACAGAGAAGAGGGCAAAGGGATAATATGGAAGGGGCATATATGGGCAGACAGGCAACAAGAGAGAGAGAGAGAAAGAGAAAGAGAGAGAGAGAGAGAGAGAGAGAGAGATGATAGCAGAAGACATGAGACATAAGGAGTCCATGGACTGTGAGTAGCAAGTGCTTGTGAGACCCTTACTTCTGAAAAATGCTTGTTCTGGTTGCAGATAGAGCTAGACAGAGAAAAACAAGGTAGGGGAACCAAACTCTCAAGCAGAGCTGCTAATGGGCTTTCTTGACAGCCTAACTTGATTTAGGGTCCAGAGTGGCTAATGCTGCTATTTCTGGTGGCGGAATTTCTGCTGGGCAGGCAGCCTGGCCTGGCTGATGGGCATAGCAGACATTCTGTGTTCAGCAGTTACCTTCCCAAGTCTTACTTCAGCAGAGCATGTGACCATAGCAAGGGCTTTCCAAATATAGGCCAAGACAAGGAGCTGTGGCCACATCCCCCTCAACTGCTATGTGATCTAACTAGAGCTGCCATTGCTTCTTGTTGCCTTTAGTACAAAAATACACAGAAACCTGCTTTGGCTGCTCGAAGCAGTAAGAAATGCCCGTGTCGGAGCCTGTACTGCAGTGTTGTGTACAGGTAGCTATAAAAATTGGGACTTTTGTGGGCAGTGCTATACCGACAGTGTGTATATATAAATATACGTTTAAAAAAGCGAAAGGGGAGGGACCGTCCTGGGTAAATCAGGATTGTTGGAGGTTAAAGGCCATTGAGAATAATATGTGAGACTGAGATCTCTACTTAAAACATTTATTGGGTTTAATGAATTAACTCCTTTCAAGGACTGATGACTCAGGAGCTAATTAGGCCTTAATTGGGAGCCCTGGATTGTGTCAGAATTTCAGTCAGTTTGCTGGTTAGGTAGACCCTGTTTTTGTTCTGAGGCGAGAATTAACTGAACAAACAGGATGCTGGCCTGTGTTTCCGTAGACCCAAAAATGCTGTGAAGATAACGTTTTTCATTGGTTTTAGTAGGCCAGCCTATGTTGACATAAATAGAATGCTTATATTTGGTTAACAGTTGTATAGGCAGGGCTTGTGCTGTGACAGATAGGCAAACAAACAAACAATACAAGGTTGTTTGTTTATTTATCTGGTTCAGCATGCAAGGTTACCAAATGTCCCTTACACTCACTATTTTTCACAATACACATTTTTTCACATTAAAATCTTCAGGATTGTTTTCAGGAATCACCTGAAGATTAATGTCCTAACATGGTGGTTCCCACCAAGAGTACAACAATTCTTGGGGGTACTTTTAAGGCATGTAAGGAGTTTTCAGCCCTCCCACCTCAATATCTAGTGATTAAGACAAAGCTCCACTGCCTTCTATTAGAGGACTTAGCTATTCCAATCACTAGTTTACATCCAGCTTAAGTTATTCACGAGTAGTGCTATTGAAATTAGTGGGAAATGTTTACTTGTTCTATAAACCTACATGGGAATATTCATGAGTAACTTGGTCTGGATGTAAACCAGTGACTCTAATAGTCTGCCACATAACTGTAATATTTAAGTGTGTGTGTGTGTGTGTGTGTGTGTGTGTACACATATACAGAGAGGGTATGTGTATCTAAAAGGGAAAAAAGCCCCCCGCCCCAGTCCTAACAGAATAATTGAGACCAAGGACCCATTTGACCATGTTATCAACAGTGTCTGCTATTCATTTTTGATAGTTGGCCCTATTCTCACCTATTTCTAGGTTTGTGCAAAACATTATGTTAAATCTACAACCTACTTTTGAGCTGTTTACCATCTGGAGTATACCTTTGTTAGGGATGCAATGAAATCCCAAACTGGCACTGAGGAACTGTACATTTTATGCATATAAAAATACCCCCAAATGATATGCTTGAGGGACCACAACAACACTCCTGGGACCAGTTTAGCTAACTCACTTAGCGAGTTATTTATCCCTTTAAAGTCCAGCTGGTACACTAGCAAGCTATCCAATCCACTAGCAAGCTATCCAATGGTACACTAGCAAGCTATCCAATACAGATATAGTCCATTCTCAAAAAGCAGAGGTGTGTGTATGTGTGAGAGACAGAGAATGAACTGACAGGTACTTGAGAAGGACAAAAATCAGGGCTGTTACGTGATAGGAAGATGCTATCAATGTTTCACATATCTTTATAGCATGAGGTGGCTGTAAAATTTTCAAGTATTGCAATGTGGATCACTCAAACTACAAGGAAAATCACCATAGTTGCGAGTGTGAAGGCTGACTGTACAAACTGATCAATTGGTGGAGTAAGCTGAAAATGTTACAGCTTAACTATGGAGCCTCCATCAAGGGGGAGGATCGGTTACAGTTGGCACTGACTCCTTTGGTGATGACTAGGGACCAGGCCTTCTCTGTGACTTCCCCAGGGCTTTAGAATGTGGTCCCTGTCAAAATAAGAGCTTCTACATCTCTGGCTGCTTTTAAAATGAACCCTGAGACACACCTGTTTTCTCAGTTTTTTAGTTAAAATTTTTAAAACTGTTTATTAATAATAATAATAATAATAATAATAATAATAATAATAATTCAATTTCTATACCACCCTTCCAAAATTGGCTCAGGGCGGTTTACAAAAAGAAATAAAACAAATAAGATGGCTCCCTGTCCCCAAAGGGCTCACATTCTAAAAAGAAACATAAGACACACACCAGCAACAGTCACTGGAAGTACTGTGCTGGGTGTGGTTAGGGCCAGTTACTCTCCCTCTGCTAAATAAAGAGAATCACCATGGTAAAAGGGGCTTCTCTACCCAGTTAGCAGGGGTTTTAAGTTTTTTATTCTGTAAAACTGTTTTAATTTCTTATTTTGTTTATTCTGCTTTTCTGTTTTATTTTGAAATTATATACACTGCCTAGAGATTTATGTTAGGCAGTCTACAAATGTGGTAAATAAATTAATAAAGAGGGAGGTGGGTCCAGAAGTCTCTTATTTAAGGGATGGGGCATGCCCTCAGATGGTCTTTGCTTTATAGCGAGGAAGATACCAACAATAGGTATAATATAAGCTCCTAAGCTCTCTTGGCTCCTAAGCTGTTTACAAGATTGAGGTATAAGTTGGTGGGTCAAACTCTCCTAGTTCCAATTCATCATTCTTCAGACAACATTACTGAGAGATATTAAGCTTCTTTGATTTCAGTAATTAAGTTTAATTGACATCATCCCCTTAATACTTAAAATCGTAGCTTCTCACTACCAAAAACACATTCACTCTTCTGCTTCAGTAGTAATAGTCAAAATTGCTATTCAGCAGGCTCTTCTGCTCTTCTATTGTGTTTACAAAGCATACTTTTATATTTACTAGGACTGATGTGGTAATCTGAAAGGTTCAGCTACTTATGTGGATCCCAAATGAACCTTCTGTTTGCCTATATCTTATTTACTTTCCATCCAGGGGAAAAAGGAAAACCAGAGGCTAAATGTGCAAACCCTTGTGCAAACTAGCTGGGGTTTAAGAATGAGACTGCACATCCGGTTGTATTCAGAGCTCCTAAAATCAAGGAACTGTGATATACTTGGTGGGAATTATCATGGATATCTGAAACCCTGGGACAGAAATACACAAAACTCCATGGCAATAAAGCTACAGGCTTTGCACATCCCTAATATTTATGGTATCTTTATTTTAAGCCAAAGTAGTGACAAGGCTAATGTTGCATAATATGCAAGAACTGATAAAACTTTGATAACTGATGGGATTAATAAAAGAATAAATGTTTATAGAACTTTCAAAAAGTACAGGAAATAACAAGCATTAAGTATTTCCTCCCCTCTTGATGTGTTCAATTTTAGCCTGGATGCAACAGTACAATTTTCTTGTGATGAAGACTACGTGCTACAGGGGGCAAAAAGTATCACCTGTCAGAGAATAGCAGAAGTCTTTGCCGCATGGAGTGATCATAGACCAATGTGCAAAGGTAAATATATGAGTGACCTGCGATCATAGTGTTTCTTGTAAACCAAGTCCTATGAAGGAGCTGGGCATGTTTACCTGAAGAGGAAAAAATGAAGGAGAAGTATGATAGCTGTCTTCAAGTATCTGAAGGGCTGTGACATAGAAGAAGGAACAGACTTGTTCTCTGCTGCTGCTGAGGGCAGAACTAGAACCAATGGGCTGGAATTACAAGGAAGCAGATGTAGGCTAGAACTTAGGAAACATTTCTTAACTGTAAGGGCTGTTTGGCAGTGGAATAGTTTGCCTTGTGCAATGGTGGACTCTCCTTCACAGGAAGTTTTCAAATAGAGACTGGAAAGCCAGCCCTCAGTCAGGGATACTATAGGAGATTCCTGCATTGAGCAGGGAGTTGTATTAGAGGATAGTTGAAGGTAGGCTTGTGCATGAACAGAAATATTGGGACGAATCCAATTTGATAGATTTTGGTATCGGGTCTTTTGGCCCTTGTAAATATCATTATTATCCAGTTTCCAATCTGAAATCCTAGCAAATTCAATGCTAGGGATCATTAGAAAGGGGATTGAAAATAAAATGGCTAACATTATAATGCCCATATACAAAACTATGGTGCGACCACACTTGGAGTACTGCCTACAATTCTGGTCACCACATCTTAAAAAGGACATTGTTGAACTCGAGAAGGTACAGAAGAGGGCAACCAAGATGATCAGGGGCCTAGAGCACCTTTCTTATGAGGCAAGACTACAACACCTGGGGCTTTTTAGTTTAGAAAAAAGACGACTGCGGGGAGACGTGATAGAGGTCTATAAAATCATGCATGGTGTGGAGAAAGTGGAGAGAGAGAGAGATTCTTTTCCCTCTCACACAACACTAGAACCAGGGGTCACTCCATGAAATTGATTGCCAGGAGGTCTAGGACCAACAAACGGAAGTACTTTTTCACACAACGTTTGATCCACTTGTGGAACTCTCTGGCCACAGGACGTGGTGACAGCCATCAACCTGGATGGCTTTAAGAGGGGTTTGGATGACTTCATGGAGGAGAGGTCTATCAATGGCTACTAGTTGGAGGGCTGTGGGCCACCTCCAGCCTCAAGGGCAGGGTGCCTCTTAGTACCAGTTGCAGGGGAGTAATGGCAGGAGAGAAGGCACGCCTTCAACTCCTGTCTGTGGCTTCCAGCAGCATCTGGTGGGCCACTGTGCGGAACAGGATGCTGGACTAGATGGGCCTTGGGCCTGATCCAGCAGGGCTGTTCTTATGTTCTTATCCAATAACTATTGGAGAAAGTACCCATAGATGTCTTGGGGGGGGGGGCAGAGAGAAAAAATGGCTGGGCATAGAGCTCTGAAATTAAGCAGGACTCTATGTATTTAATTTCAATTAAATCTGTCCATTCCTTGATTTCTAATTAATTTGTAAAAGTAACCCGGAAATTGTACTCTCATCAAAATATCATGGCCAAATTGATGTCACATCCGAGAATCACAAGGGAAGTGATGTAACATCCAAGAAATCTATGTCTTGCTTTTTAAAGTGGTAAGTAAAAATAAATTAAAAATAGCCCAAATAAATAAATAAATGTTTGAGTAGGCAGCGGGGACAAGCAGACAGATGGCAGAAAATGGCTCCCCCCCAAAAAACTACAATTGGGGGGGGGATTTGCACTCCATTTTGTATTTATAAATAAATGTAAATAAAAATAAATAAATAAATATTTGTATGTAGACCGCCATTTTGTGCACCAATATTTTGTATTTGTATGTGGACCACCATTTTGTGCACTGATATTCCAATATTATTTCTGATATTTGACCTGATATCCAAAATACCATAATGGATTATTATGATCCGATATAGGCTTCCCTATATTGGATCAGAATTATTTGTGTTAGCTCTGATGATATCACTGATATCAGGCCATTAGGTATCAATGTCCAGCTCTGATATTGTATGATCCTATGTTCTAATGCAATGTCATGTGCAAGTGTTGTAAGGCAATTTACTTTTTGGAGGGGGTATGTGTCTCTTACTGTAATTGTGCTATGTCATTCTGTTAACTGATTTGGTTAATTGCATTACTTCTAACTGCCATACCTTGTTGAAGACAAATAGCATCTGAGATTATCATTACACCTCCACATTTTAAGGTGTCTACAGGAGTAACTGATGTCAGATTTCGTTAAGTATTACCCATTTTTAAGTCCTCAGTCCCATTTGTTCTTGCTTCCTTTTCTGTAGATATAGGGAAAATAGTCTCAAACCCTAACATGGAAAGTAAAGGGAAAGTGTGTCGTCAAATCGATTTTGACTCCTGGTGCCCACAGAGCCCTGTGGTTTTCTATCAGTAGAATTCAGGAGGGGTTTACCATTGCTGCCTCCCACGCAGTAAGAGATGATGCCTTTCAGCATTTTCCTGTATCACTGCTGTCCAATATAGTACCAGCGGGAATTCAAACCGGCAACCCTCTGCTTGTTAGTCAAGCATTCCCCCGCTTTGTCACTTAAAGTGTGCAAGAGGCAATCCTTAAACTACTTTCCTTTTATAAATTAGTCAGTGTTACACATTATGTTGCTTCCCTAAGCTATATGGATCCAGACTGTAAAAATTATGGGTCTGTATATATTTGGGGGACCACAGTACATGTCTGGTGGTGGGCTGAGTTTGTTCACACATGCTAACTTTCATTTCCAAGAAGTTGTTTATTTCGGTGGTACATATACATGGACTGGAATAATGCAGAATCTGTTAGCATGATCCCTTCACTAGGATGGCACACATATTTCTGAAGTATTTTTTATTCAGAGGGAGAATCAGTACGTAAGTAGTAAAGTATATTTACATGTTCATGGTTTCAGGTTTAATTCCTGGAATCTCCACCCAAAGGGATCCCAGAGAGCAGTGCTAGAAACAATCCCAGCATGAGATCATAAGGCAGCTTCATATGGTTACTCCAGCCTTGGGCAAGGAAGAATTTATCATCAACAGAGGCCAAAGCATCTTTCCTTTATACACTTGGAAAGCTACATTTCCCGCCTCCTTTAAGCTGGAGTCTCACTCTGCTACTGAGTACTCCTAATCCAGGGCATCCTGCCCTTGAAAGATGCTGGTCCAGATATTAAGGTTCTTCCAAATTTATGATTATATTAATTTGGATCTTAATAAATTCTTTATTTTGTACACTAAGCTTTCCATTAGTTTAAAAATGATTTTTTCCTTGGTAAAGTGCAATTCTAATTCTGTTTCTGTCTCTTGGACACTGATAATGTTTTTTGCTTCCCACCCCATTTTGTGAGCCAATTTTCATCATGCCTTCCTAGCTTCATTCTTATCTCTTCAGCCAAGTTCTGGCATAGCTTTGAAAGCTGTAACCATTTCATAGCACTCGAGCTTTCTGGCTCCTTCTGAGTTTCTTGTTTGTTAAAGCAGTGTTGGCATGAGGTGCTTATGGTAATTAAACCCACAAGTAAGTTACTTTCTGGCTTTATGTATATTTCTGTTGAAGTTATTTTTGTACTTCTTAATCATTCCTGGTTTCTGTTCATACCCTTTATTTCCTGGTCACTTCCTGGGCACTCAGTCATTGCTTTCTGGAGCACTGAAATAATCAATGCAAGTGTGATGTATCTTTAAAAACTCCTGGGCCTGCCTCCCTCCACAGGCCACTCATCCTATATGACCAACATCGCAAATCATATTCTCCAGCAATTTTCTAAATGCTCTACTGCTGTACAATGTTCATCAAACCACAGAGCATATTAACATGCCTGGAAAATTTATATACTTAATCATTTTTTTCCTGTGGGTTAGTTTAGGTGATATCTCACCAGCCTGCATGATTAGGAAGAGGACACACCAAGAGCACGCCCACTGAGACATTCTCTGCAGATGTCCAAGTGCCATTCCAGTACATGGCTTTTTTGTGTGTGTGCAGGATTCAGATTAGCAGTCCTCCCACATGATAAAGGGACATGCTGGGAAGGCAATGGGATGTCTGTGGAAGATGTAATGATGACATGTCTCCTTCCTAATTGTGTGAGACAGTAAAGTAACTGTATTGTGTGAAGTGGCCTGGTATCTGTTATGCTGCAGCATTTGTGTTTACTGTAGCTACACTTTGTGATTTAAAGTATAAAAACCCAACAACCTATCTTTAAAAACTGTTTCTTGATGTTTCAAATTTCCTACCATTCCCTAAGAAGCTTTTTAAAGGACTGGTTTAGAGGACTTTCTGAAACATATATTACCAGGATTCATTTGCTTCCATTATCTGTGCCTATCCCTTGGGCATGTCTTCTTGAATAATACATTTAATTTAATCTTTGACTACATGCACTGTTTTACTTATAATTATGTACATAATGATGTACCTGTTGACGTTATTTCCAGCCTTAACCATGTATCTCCCAACTATATTTTTATTATATTTGAAAATATTTGGAAATCATGAAGTTATGTTACAAATGTCACAATGAGCAAAAATGGGCAATTTAATTTTGAACCTACTTTTAGGTTGAACTTTATTTAATCTGAATAAGGAGGAGCTGTTGACTCCCCCCGCAACCCTTTCCCAACATGCCAAATAAAAAAGAATTGTTAAGGGATAGATTTTGCCTTAGATTATCAAATCAACCATGTGGGCTCTTCCCTTCCTTGCAGGCTGCTTCCAATCCAGTTAAACTAGATCTCAGAAACCTCCCGTCTTACTCATTCCGAATTCTACTAGCACCAAAACCAAAAACCTTCCCCCAACTACTATCGGTTAACATCCTGCAAAAAGTACTGTAGATTCAAGAGAGGCACACAAACAGCTACAAGGCGCTGTGAAGCAACCCTGCACTGCTGTGGACACAGGACTGCTCTGTGTCTATAAAGCGTTGCATAACTGCTTCTCCAGTGGTTAGTAGGTAGTCGCACAGGATGCCATGTTTGCTGGGGGGACACTCATGAAGTGAAATATGCAATTAATGTAGGTTCCATGGTCTGGAAAAGTTGGGGGATATCCAGTGTAACCAATGTAACTACTCGAGAATAAAGTCCTGCTTGTGAGTAAAAATTCACAGATCCGGATGTAAATATGTTAAATATGTGGTGGGAACACAGAGTGTGTTCACATGTAAATATGTTAAATATGTGGTGGGGACACTCTATAATGATGAGCCAGTGTGGTTAGAGAGCTGGACTAGGACCAGGGAGACCCAAGTTCAAATCCCCATTCAGCCTTAATACTTGCTGGGTGACTCTGGGCCAATCACTTCTTTCTCCGCCTAACCTACTTCACAGGGTTGTTGTGAGGAGAAACATAAATATGTAGTACACCACTCTGGGCTCCTTGGAAGAAGAGCGGGATGTAAAATGTAAATAATATATCCATGAAATATGGTGGAAATTGCCAAGAAGAGGAGAGAAGCCAAAGTCAAGAAAGTTAAAGACCTCATGAAGGAACTTAACAGGGAATTTCAGAAAGCTGTTAGAGGAGACAAGGAGCAGTACTACAATGACATCTGTGAAGACCTTGAGGATGGAAATAGACATGGAAAAACAAGGCATGTTTTTCAAAAGATCTCTGAACTCAGAAGGAGATTTCAACCACGAATTGGTATGTTAAAGGATGCCAAAGCTGATTCAGAGAAAATCAAACAGAGATGGAAGGAGTATACTGAAAATCTGTACAGCAGGGATGTCAACATCCAACATCTAGATACTCTAGAAGATATTCCCTACTTTCAAGAACCTCTAGTATGGGGAAATGAAGTTAGATCAGCGCTCCGGTAATTACCAAGTTGGAAGGCTACAGGAATTGATGGAATAGCTACATAAATATGGCAGGCAACAGAAGAAGAATCAGTCAAGGCTCTCACCAAACTATGCCAGCAAATTTGTAGAATGACACAGTGACCAACAGATTGGAAGAGGTCAGTCTACATACCCATACCAAAGAAAGGAGACTGAACAGATTGCACAAACTATTGCACAATATCCTTAATTCCACATGCTAGCAAAATAATGCTCAGGGTCATCCAATGCAGATTAGAGCCCTACATGGAAAGGGAAATGCTGGATGTTCATGCTGGTTTCAGGAAAGGCCAATGAACAAGAGACATCATTGCTGATGCATGCTGGATAATTGAGAAAGCCAAAGAATACCAACAAGAAGTCAATACTCGTAAGGACTTACTTCCATTTTTGTGGTGACTACCTGTGATCTTTGACATTTCTTCCTTCCTGAAAAAGTGCAACAATGTGTATTATCGGACTTTTTTGTTATGAGTTTGCTACTTTCTTAAACTGATTGAAAACATGTATTTCATGCCAAGCCATTTCCTGCTATAATGAAGCATGTTGTGATGGTGTCACCTCTTACTTTCTAGGAAAGAAACTAAATGGCTGCTTTATTTAGCAAAGAAGCATTTACCTCTGTTTTGGTGATATTAATATCTGAAGTTTTTCACTTCCTTTTTTTCTGAAAGAGTGCAACAAGTTATGTTCCTTACCTTGCATTGTTCCTTACCTTGTGTCATGATTTTTATTATATTTTCTTAAGTTGGCAGAATCTGTTATTCCCCCCTCTCCCCGCTTTTCCAGTTGATGCCCAAAATGAAGCTTTTCTTATTGTTGTTTAAGTTGACAACAATAAGAAGACTTTAGTTTTCTGTTTAAGTTTATCTGTTTCCAGGGTAAAGATACTTTTTCAGGTAACATAGAATCTTTTCCCCTACCCTCTCTAGAATTAAGCTTTGACAAGAATTAATTACAGAGCCAAAGAAAGGAAGTGAAACAATTTGGCATTTAGAGATGTTGAAATACATGCCTCATTTGCTGGATTGCTTTGTTTCAAACTGCCTCCAGTTGTTAGAAATTCCTGTTCTAGAAAAGAAAGATACTTCTTACCTGGCAGCCTTATCACTCATTTGTATATTTAAAAGGAGCACAACTGCTTTGTCATGATTATCTCATCTATTCTCGGGATAGGAGAAGAACCAAGCTGCCCCTGTGAAATGCTGCTTCTTCTCCTGCATTTTCTACACCACTGAGTTTAGCTGTCACCAGGGATCAGAATAGATAAACCACAGGTGATGTCATAATTGCCACCAAAGTTTCATTCTTCAGCACTGGGGAGAGATGTAGCTAGAAGGCACCTATTTGCACAACAAACATATAGATGTTTGCTATCTGGGAGTCTAGCTTGGAGAGAGTGCTAATTTGTCAGATCCCTCAGCCCAGGAGTTCCCAATTTTGGGTCCCCAGATGATGATGGACTACATCATCCCCAGCAGCAATGACCAGAGACCATTGTGGCTGGAAACGATGGGAGTTGTAGTCCCAGAACATCTGGGGACTCAAGATTGGAAACCCCTGCTCTAGCTAGCCTTTTTCCACAGCTGTGTTAGCCCACTATGGCAAAAACATCCAACAGCAACTGGATCCCATAACAACTGTAGCCCAACATATGGTGATGCAAAATGGTAATCCCTGCCCTAACCCACCATTCATTGAATTATAGTCCCCAGGGTTCTATGGGGAGAGAGAATGACAAACTAATTTAATTATATTGTGTATCACATTCAGAATTTTGAAATGTATGAGTTGTGGGGAGGAGAGGAATTCCACTTCCCCAGTGAATTGGGTGTGAGTCCCTAAGCACCAGCATCTGTTTGAAAAAGAGAGATGAAATACCAACTAAGGGCCACACTGCACATGGCATTAAATACACGTGTTAAACTCTTGTGCTTGCTTAGCAATCTCTTGAGAGAATAAAATAAGTATTTCAGATAGGATGCAGAACTTGTGGTTTTCAATGCATTGGGTTCCAGAATCCTTCCTCATGGATCCAGAACTGATTGCTGGAAAGGGGGGAAAGTGTGTGTCACACAAACTGTAAGGGATGGGATCTGAAGGATCCACAGAGCAGCCCTGCGTCCACAGCAGTGTGGACATGCTATAGAGTGCCTCGCAGGAAGCACACTTTATTCTTTGGCCTGCAGTTCTCTGTGCAGTACGTCAGCCTGTGACATTTTGTCAAGAACATGACTATTTATTGGTTGCTCAGTGATGTCCGTTCTAGTACCTGAATTGCTGAAGGGCCAGGGCAGCCAGCCTTCTATCTTTGTAATGTCTTCCTTAATTAATGTTTTGATTTGGCTAAAATTGGGGGAAGTCAGGAAGAAGAATTTGTCAATTTAATTAAGCTTGTCAGTTATCCCGTAATTTAAGCACCAACCCACTCACAGAAATCTAATGGTTCAAAAGCAAACTTTATTTCTCCTAATTTTCCTAACACATTCAAAATATATCTACAATATACCTTTTTAGTATGAACAATGCCCTTTGTTGTAAATATACAGGGAATTGTTGATTTTGAAATATAAATCTTAGAAACATTTCTCATATCAGCAAATGTGCTTTATTCATTTACATTTAAAGAGATAAAACAAATGAATATTTTCACAGTTGGCTGACAAACTTTTCTCTCTCCACATTTTCAGTCTTGATCCTTTCCGTGTGTCTCTTGCACACTGTAAAATATCTGAAGGGTCTCCCTAAATCTTGCTAGCCAACACAGCAAACACAAATTAAACAGCTGATCAACTAATACGACACACTAATATGTGTACCAAGCTAATGTATTGTTATCTTCAAGATGACAAGGAAGAGTAAAATAAATATTTGTAGAAGATAAAAGTATTTGGAAAAACAAAGAAATGCAGATAACCATATGCTAATATGTGGCCTGGTCCTGAGAGTTACTATAAGGAAGAGATAAATGATCAACACCGGCTAGCACATAAAGCCAGAAGAAGAAAAACATGGAAAATGTACTTGGTAAAAATGTCTAATAGAAAATAGGATATTGTTAGCAGAACTGCCCCAGAGCACTGGCTAGACGCTCCAAATGTGCTTTTGGCTTAGCATGGGGAATTAGCTTGGCTAAAGGGAGCAGTTTAGTTCCAGTATCAGTTTGAGCAAGTTTGTTTTGGAAAAGATGAGGAGATAGAAATACAGTTCAGTTCAAAAGCTTTATTAATATTCTGTGGGGGTACAGAAGGCAACAGTTTAGTTAGGCAAGGCAGTAAATTTTAGCTGATATTCTAGGAAGAGTAGGGCAAGCAGCAATTTAGCTTGAAGTCCTAATTAGAGATCGATCAGCTTGGTTAAGGTGCTTAGACCAGAGCCTGGTTTAAGGCTTGCAGTGAAAGTGCTTGAGAAGTGTGGAGAGAAGTGGCAAGGAGATTTAGAAGGACCAGAGATCAGTTTACCTATCCTTCCCAGGTAAGTTGGTGTCTTCATTGAAGGTTGGCAAGGAGGCTTCCTCTTGGGGGATCAGGCACGAAAAGTGAAGAAAAGGAGTGAAGGGTTACAACTCGTGTGTATGAGAGTCCATGGGATAGTGATCCAAGCAGATTTTGAATCCATGTGCTTTGGCTAGAGGTAGATATACCTCGAAACCTGCCCTGAATGGCTGTTTCCAAGCCATTCTACCCAGCCTGAAGGTGGCAGATTCCATGCAAGACAAAGAAATATATTGCCACATGAATTTAATCACTCTGAGGGTAGTTTGCCCAACAAAGGCAAGAGTAAGAAGCTATGTAAATGTGATGTAAGTGATGAATAGGACTGTACTTGGTTGGCTCTCTTAAGACCAGGTGTGGAAAAATTACATATCTATATTTTTTATGGTTTGCTCCATTGAGTCCTTGCCAGCTAAGTTGTTAATTCAGAACGGGTTAGGAAATGTGCCACTTATCTGTGTGCCTCCCAAGGAGTGCTCCACTGTTATCTCTTGCAGAAGGGAGGATTTCTTCCCTGATTGATTCTTCTCCTTTTGAAATGGGGACTGCTTGCCGATTACTGCCTTGTCTCTGAAAGAGAGGGGTGGGGGCTTCCCATTCAGTCTTTGCTATTATAATCTTGGGTGAACAGCTGTGAGTCTTGCCAAACCCAGGCAGGTGAAAAGTTAACCGTAGGGACTGCAATCTGGCTGTATAGCCCTTCAAAGTAATATAGATAGAGGGGTGCTGTCTGGGCTATCCCAAAACTAGGCTGACTGGTAACAAAGTATACTACTGAAAAACTATCCTGAGATGCTTAGAGCTATACATATGCTCTCTTTTTTTCCAGTGGGGAAGAGCTTATAAATTATTTTGTTTCCATACAGATAGTAACATATTAACTGCGGCATCCAGTATCATCATATAAACTATTGGCTGTGATGTGGCAACATTAGATTTTGCCAAGGATGGCATGCCTCAGAAGGTTTGACGGTTAGAAAGAGTGGGACTGGGATTTCTGAGTGGCTGTTTAAATGAAGTGGGTGACATCGAGACTCCTCCTCAATCAGTGCAAAGCTCATTCCATGAAGCATTGCGTTTATACAAGAAACACTTCTGCTTCCACAATTGCAATGCTCCATCCATTCACAAGTTGTAATTTGTACGCTGCCCAGTTTTAGTATTTATGAGTGGTTTTTCACCAAAACTCCATCTGAAATATGACAACTGATGTTTCTTATTTAATTGACCATTGTTGATTTATCTCATGTTGATGTAGACTAAATAACAAGATCAATTAAAGTTATAGGGAGTTTTAAAAATACTGCTAACTGAATTTGTGGAAATAAATATAACTAGCCGACCCCACACAGAGCATCTGTGCGCTCTTTGGGGCCGATTGTTCCCCCCTCCCTCTCCCTCCTGCCCTGGTCTCTCCTCTCTCCCCTCCAACCCCACGCTCACTTGCCCTCCCCCCTTCCATTCCTCCCCACCACCACGTGTACAGAGCCTCACAGGGTGGTGGGTGGCCAAAAAGGGCACTGCCGCCATTCCTCCTCCCAGGTGACGAACAGGGAAGCCCCACTGTCTGTTTCCCTCCCACCATCGGCTTCCCTTCCATTCCTCCCCGCTGCCTGCACAGAGCCTCACCGGGCAGCCAAAAAGGGCCCCGCTGCCACCATTCCTCCTCCAGGGAGGCAAACGGAAGCCCCGCCACCCATTTTCCTCCCTCTCCAGGCTGCTACAGGCATGGGGGCTTTGCCTCCACTGCCCGTTCCCCACTCACCCCCACCAGCGCTGCCCAGGCCAGGGCCAGTCCATGCCACTACCTCCCTCCTCCCAGCCCAGGCTGTGGCCATGCCAGTCATGACTGCAGCCGAGCTAGGCCTGCTGCTGCCACCACGTCACAGCAAAGGGATTCATAGAATAGGGATTCTTCTGTTGGATCAACAGCCCTGTTGCTCTTCAGACTTCCTGCCTTAGCTGGAGCAGAAATCTCAGAGGGGGCAGTGTGTTTCCCCTAGGCGTATAAATTTGAAAGACTTGAACATTCACTTTGATGTATCTCTGACAGATGCAGGTCAGGATTTAGTGGGCAACCTATGGCAACCTTCCTTCATTAGTACCAGACCCTACACACGTTGAGGGCATCACTTCAAAGCTTCAAAGGACTTTGGATGGCACTTATTTTCTTGACCCTTTCCAATCTGGCTACCGTCTGGGATTTGGGAACAAAACCTGCCTTGCTGGCCCTGGTGGATGACCTTCTCCAGGAACTGGGTAGGGGAGCATATCTCAGTGGGTTTTGCTGGACCTCTCAGCAACATTCAGTACCATCAACCATGGGGTCCTTCTAAGTGGCTTGAGGAGCTGGGACTGGGTAGGAGGTTTAATATTGTACTGGTTCCAGTCTCCCGTTGAAGGAGGAGTCCAGAGGGTGAGTTTCTGGATGTTAAAGAGCACTTCCAAGTAGGGATGTGCACAAATCGTGATTCGAAGAGTGATTTACAGAGCAGCCAGGACACTTTTAAAAGGGAAGAGAGCAGGCCCATACCTTCTCCTCCACCACTTGCCACAGCTTCCTGTTTGGGCGGTGCCCGCCCTCCAGCTGCCACAACTCAGTGGAAGTGTTCCCCCAAGCTTCCCTTGCATGTCAGCAGCACGGCCTCCACACATGCACAGTGGCCATTTGCATGGTCCATTGCTGACCATGTGTGGAGGCCATGTGCATTAGGCTTGAGTCTGAAACATTTCAGAGGCCATTATAGAGGCCTCTGAAACATTTTGGAAGCCGAGGCCATTTTGGCTTTCAGCTTTCGGGGGGGGGTCCTTTAAGGGTGGGGGAGGGTGCACTTACTCCTCCCGCTGCTTTCCTCCCGCCGGCACTCCTTTTTTTACCTAAACCCATGGGGTGACAGTGTACCTCCCTGCCGCCCCTTCCCCGCTTCGTCACCATAAGTCGCTGGAAGTAGAGGCTGCATGTACGCCCATTGTGCATGCGCATGTCCATCTGCTGTGAAAAGTGGCGGGAGGGGTAAGTGCACCTTCCCCCACCCTTAAGGAGCCACCCCTGCTGCTGCTCAAATGTGGCTGAGCCATTTCGGGCTCAAGCCTAATGTGCATGCCACTGGCATGCTATGGCAGCTGCGGAGAGTGGTGCCGGCACGCTATGGCAGCTGGGGGGGGGGCACACCGCCCAATCAGGAAGCTGCAGTGAGCAGAGGAGGAGCAGGTATGGATCTGCTCTCCTCCCTTTTAAAGGTGCCAGGGCTGTGCTGTGAATTGCTCTTTGAGTTGTGATTCTTGCACTTCCCTAATTGCAGGGGAAAGAGAGATATGTGAAATTACCCCTTCATGTTTGAGGGACTGTGCAGTGGGACTCTGAATTTTTAAATGCTGCAGAGGTGCTCTGCATGCAGTGCGCCTGCAGTGTTAGTTAGGATGTTGGTCCATGACTTTCATTTGGATAAGTACTGAGCTTTCTGACTTGGTTTTTTATTGTCTTGTCTTCATTTTCTATGCCATTTTTAAAATTGTGACCTTTATTTCATATGGGTGTAATTCTTCATTCTATGCCTAGTTGATCTGTAAATCCATATACATATTAAATACAGGATTATTAGCAATATTAGATGTCACTTTGACTGAAATAACGTTTGGGAATTAGCTATGTTAGATAATTTTTTAAAAAATAAAATCTGACCAATTGTATCAGTTTTAAGAGATTTGAATTTTTGTGTGCATATATGTTCTTCAGTGAAATATTTTCTGCATTCATTTTCCTTCTAAAAAGGGAATATTATTTGTATCAGGATTATCTTGCTTAAAAGTAATTGATTGTGTCAAATAATGGAGGTTTATTACAAACATGCTGTGCGCTTGACATGACTGTATTAATTTAAAACTGATTTTATTGTGCCATAAAATTAGTTGTAGTAAAACCTTAATGCCATATAATGCTTTGCTCATCAGTTACTTTTCAATGATATAAGAACATTATTTATGTAATGACAGCAGATAGTACTCTGATTTTTTGTTGTTGTTAAACATAGGAAAGAAACCAGTTTTGTGCTTGGTTTCAGTTTGCTGTTTGCAAGCTGTTGGAGCTGCTGATTTACTACTGCTGGTTCTATGTCACACATTTGGGAGTTGTACTTTGCAACATAAATCTGAGATCATTTTTATTTCTGATGTGTCTTATTATGCTCCTTCTGGCACACAGGTTGCAGGAGTCTGCCACATGGCCCACTTATTTCTGGAGGTTTAAAATAACCTTGTATATAAGCTCCTCCTTACCCTATAAGCTCCATGACATACTGTAGTAGAAGTGAATGACAGTTCTGAAGGCTGCTGATTATTTACCCTCCTGGATTCACATGAAACAATACTCGGGTAATGATAATAAACGAAATAAATGATATGTGTAGAAAAAGAAGTTATAATGAATGGTGATGTCCATTAACATAATTGAACAGCTTAAACAAAGCTGTTGTTTAGATGTGCAAATTGATTTGAGTTCGAATTGATTCAAGCTCAAAGTGGGCCATTTTGAGTTACTCAACCTCAAAACAATACACCCTTAAAATAAAGGGCCTGTTTAGAATTTGAATTGAAACAGCCCTGTTAGGAGCTCAAATCAATATGAGTGTTTCGAGCACCATTCTCTGGTGGACTTCCCTCCCTTGCTGATTGGTTTTCTGTCACTGGCTTCTAATCGGTTTGAGATCTCCTTGATTCTTGGTTGGCTTGTTATCATACAGATCAAGTGTTGTCATGGGTAATTGTGCCACCATTGTTTGGGGGGAGGGGGGAGGAACAAAAAAGGAGGGAATTTCAAAATGTTTTCAAAGGGCCTTGGGAGGTGAGGTAGAGAGAGCCCGTGGTGTGTCATTTAAGAGGATGCATCTGGAGAGGAGGAAGGAAGGACTCAAAGGGAGTTTGATATTGTGGTATTCAGCACTGAACATAATATTCTATGCTATTGCTGCTATATATCTGGTTTTGCTGGACCTCAGATTGACAATAGCAGAACTTGGATTCCTGCTTTCGTTCCTTGAGTTGTGGTTTGTTCTGTTTGTGAGATAGTGTTGTGGCGAGAAATGGACAGTGGCAGGTCAGCTCTTTCTCTCTGTGTGTAATATTTTCTTGGTGATTGCTTTGAGATGAGCTCTGGGTCTGACCTTGAGATTAACTTATGCTCAACTCACTGCTCTGGTCTGCTCTGAAATCTGCATTGCAAGTTGTAAAGGTAAAGTGTGCCATCGAGTGTACACAGTCAAAATATGGCTGAAGAGTCAAGCTTATGGCTATGTTTTCTGCTAAGAGTGCTGCTGTGGAAGCTGTTGCAATGGATCCATAATTGTGTGAGAGAACAGCCTGTGCCAGTGATGTTACTGACTGGCAGTGGATTCTGGGTTAGTGATTCTATTTTGGCCATTTTTGGACTGTGCTTGAAAAAATGTGTATGTTCTGTGTTGTGGGGGGCGCAGATTCCCTTTTACTGTGTGCTTCTAATCTGCAGTGTTTTGTAAGTCAGGGATGCAAAATGCATTGCAAGTTGCAGTGCAAAACTTGTGTGCACTCTGTGAGTGCAGCTTGTTTCGGCCACAGGGAACAATGGATAACTTGAAGCACACCATTGTTCCCCATGGCTAGCTCCTAGGGGCACCAGAGTGGGTTGGGTGGTAGGGCAGGATGGGTGCTACCTACCATCCAACCCACCAAATAAATGGAGAAGTGGGCAATTTCTAACAACTTTTTAACCTTAAAAGGGAAAAACGTTAAAAATTTCCTGCTTGCCCATTTCTTTGGTGAGTTGGGTGGTAGGTAGCACTCATCATGCCCTACCACCCAACCCACTTTAGTGCCCCTAGGAGCTAGCCATGGGAAGCAATGGTGTGTTTCAAGTTCCCTCTTGTTCCCTATGGCTGAAACACTCATATCAGCTCATTTTGAGGTTGATTCGTCAAAACAGCTGCTTTCAAATAATCGTTCCAAAGATTTTGTGATTTGTTTCAGGCCTGAAGTGAATAGCGAAATCTATTTCAGCACATCTCTACTGTTGTTTTTAGATATGAACTTCTCCCTGAGAGCTGATAATTAGATGTTTAACATTAGCCCTGATTTGCTCATTTCACAGTTCCTGTCAGAGTACCTAGTGCCTTTGGACATACAATATTCCGTTAAATTGTTTAATACACTTAATTTGAAAATATCCTCCTTTGAAAAGTCAATTGTGAAGGTATCTTCCAGGCAACAGATGCTTCTGTTAGAATCTCTGTGACTTAGATGGTTGAAGTCTCTGAAAGTATAAGTTCCTTTCAGTGGGGAAAGTATGGCTTTCATATCCAGCGGTAGTACTATTTATCTGATAGATTTTCCACTATCAGCTAAGTACAGTCTCCAAATCCTCATGGAACTTTTGGCAAAGTGACTTCATGATCCCTTGCAAAAGATGATCTGTGGTCTTATTCTCACAAATAGCAGATGAAATGGTAAACTTATAAATGGGAAGTATGATTAAAGACTCAAAGACTTGCATGACTGAATGCTCTTCCATTAAAAAAAGGCCACACATTAACTGTACATAGAAAAATAGCACACTAAGAAAATTAGACTAGATCCATCCTGCCTGACAATTGTCATTTACTATCTTCAAAATATATTTTTCATTGTCTAAGGTGGTACAGTTAAGACATTCTTATTTTTTAAGCACACACTAACTTGCCATTGGTGACCTGGGATTTTTGTTGGGGCGAGTGACATTGGCAGAGCATTTTGTTTTTTAATTGCAGTTGAAGCAATGATTATGTTTCCAGTGTCCAGCTCCTACCAATTGCCCTCTCAGAAATAACACAATGTGCTTAAGACTAGCAGATTCTGTTCCTTAGCAAACAACAACCATGTGGGGCGTCTTTTGGTTAACCCTTCCCCTACAGTATTTCACCACAAACAATAATCTCTCAAAAGCTGATGTTTGCCCCTGAAGTGACTGTTTTCAGACAATAACAGCTTTGGAGTAGGGTGGAGACACTGTTAACTTAGTTATTCTTGCATATTTAGCAGGAGGAGACCTTGTGACCCTGTGCAACCCCAGCACAGCATCTCTCCAGTGGTTGTTGCTGGTGTCTACCTTTTAGATTGTGAGCCATTCTGGAAACAGGAGGACATCTTATTTATTATTTATTTATTTGTCTATGTAAACTGCTTTAAGAAGTTTAATTGAGGTTCTACACACGACCGGTCTCGTTCATTGAGGCTCTACACATGATAGAACATTGGGGGCTGCCCTACCCCTGGAAGTCCCAGGAAGCCCTGCGCAACTGGGTGAAGCATCCTGGGGAGACCTCTGAGGCTGGGAGGCTTGTTGCAGCCTTCTAATCAGGGGTCTACTCATGTGTCGCCGTGCCACAGAGCCATGCTGTGGCGGCACATGATCAGTAAAATGTGGTTAATGGAGCGCTTGCTCCACTAACCTCATTTTAGGGGAGGGGTTTGTAGGCGGGCTGGCCGCCGTTGAACCACCTGGCTTGCCCAGTGGTTCTCACAATAGAGGGGGGAATCGGACTGGGCTCCCTTAGCCTGGTTTCTCTCCATCGTGAGAATTGCATCACTGAAAAGCAGTATATGAATATCCATAGTAGCAGACAGTAGTAGTAATAATAATGATTTGGGGCACAAAGGTACTGAAGGAGAAAAGGGCTAATCCAGTATGTGTAACAGTACTTTTTCTTTAGGTTTTCTTTTAGGTTTTTTCTGTCTTCCCTCTAAACTCTGCAGGGGTTAAAAGGTTGCAACCTCTGATTGATAGTCAAGTCTGAGGTAGTAAGCTGTAGCAAGTAACTAAGCATTCTGTCTGCAGGTGGAGACAGAAGGTTCTGGCTGCCTGAGGGGAGAATCTCCCTGATTGGTTTATGTATTGGATAAAAGGACAGAGTTGAACAGCAAGAGAGGGATCGCTGCTGAGGAGCAGAGTGAGGCATGAGCCTGAAGGCTGGGGGAAGTGGCAGTGAGGGAGCTGCCTGGGACCTACTGGAACCTGTTGGAACCTGCTGGGCTTTAAATGAGAAGTCTAGCATGCTTGTTTGTTTTATACTTTTAAATTGTACTCTTGTCCATGTGTTCCTGTAGAGGGTTTAAAAAAATATTTGAAGACTTTATTGTAGTAAACCTGTTCTTGTTTCCTCTCTCTATTTTACTGGTGTCTCTGTCTGCTGTTTTCTTTCCACCTCACACGTACTTGCCCACGTTATTTACCACGTTACTAAGTTTGAGATTTTTTTGAGAGAAAGAGCTAAAAATCTTATACAGGAAAACCTCAGCATTCGCAAGGGTTCTGTTCCCTAACATTGCCCAGAAAATGAATCTGTGAATACTGGATCATTATGGGGATTAGGTTCCTGGAGGCTTGGGAATCCATGGTAAAAATGGGCCAAAATGTGTGTGGAGGGGACAAAATAAGGTGCCCTACTGTGGTCCATGTGCCTCGAGCATTCCAAAAATGCCCCCCCCCCAAGTGCCAACTTCCTTTTTTACCCTATGAATAATCATGAAATGTGGACTTTAAAAAAAACAAAATGAGCAACAAAATGGCTCTGATGCACAAAATGGCGACCGGAAATTACCTCCATGTTCATTTCCGGCTGCCTCCAATCCATGGATATGTGGATTTAACCCATTTTTAGCTGGTTTAACATTGAGTATTCTGAGGTTGGGTGCTAATTACCCAACTGCAAATACACAAAACTGCAAGTGTTGGACCTGTGATTAACGAGGTCCTCCTGTACCAGCAGCAGCGGATGTTAAAACTGAGGCCAAGCTAGATGGACCAATGGTCTGATTTGGTATAAGGCAGCTTCCTATGTTCCAAATCTTTATTGCCAGCATTCCCTCACCTCTGTCTAGTCACCTTTAGTTGATTAGATGTTCAAGACACTGTATGGAGTTGTATGTAAGATTTACATCCAAAGTAGAAGTTGTCCATCCACACTGCATTATTTCAATGGAATGCACATTTCCACACCTATTCTGTCCCAACTAATCATGCCCAACTGCATGTAACCAGAGCCGGTGACGTGATAATATTGCTTCAAAGTGATGATGGGCAATGAAACTGCCAGCAAAACATAGCTGGGCAAGCAGAGTTAGCCTGGCAGCTAGGCAATGCGGATGCTTTCCTTCTCCTAAGGACCTGTAGATCAGGACTGAGGGCACAAATATAATTTTGTGTTTCATGTCTGCCGAAGGCTGATTTTCTTCCTCCACAAATGGTTCTGCATCCCCTGAAACAACAGCTAAGCACTACTTTCCAGTAATGGAGCAAAATGGTGAGGAGTATCATTGCTCTAATGCTAGGAGGCTGCTGGAAGTGGAAAAACCTAGGACTGCTCTCTACATTTGTATCAGGATACAGTCCCAACCATTAAGATCAATGTGTGTGTTTCCATTGACTGAAACAGGTTGTGGATTAGATCCTCTCAGAAGAGATGAGCCTGCAGAGTTTTCAGTACAGTAATTCTAATTAGCACTTTATATAATCGAAGGGCTAATAAGCAAAGTGTTTAATGAGTCGTTCAATATTGCAGGCTGGATTTTGGAAAGAGACTACACTGAAGGGTAATCAGCAATAAAAGAACTGGTTCATATGTGCACTTTTCTATCTCAGTGCAAAAGTATTGATTCTTCAGAGAAATGTAATGAGCATGAAGGACACATTTAAGGGCTATTTTTTTAGCTTCAGTTCCTTCATGT
Source organism: Hemicordylus capensis (assembly GCF_027244095.1). Taxonomy (NCBI): domain Eukaryota; kingdom Metazoa; phylum Chordata; class Lepidosauria; order Squamata; family Cordylidae; genus Hemicordylus; species Hemicordylus capensis. The sequence goes on along the minus strand of NC_069660.1, from coordinate 295,623,711 downwards.
TCTTAGATAGCTTTATACAGTGAAGTTCAAAAGTTTACTGTTGCAGGATTTTAAAACTGAAGTTTACCTTAGGAGTGCTCTTCAGAGTCACACACAACATTATCTAGGACTACATGGTTTAATAGGTTTAATATGAAGATTAATCACTGTTTTATCAATAATAGCTACAGTCCTATGCACTAGTAGTATGTCTAATTGAATTCACACTTATTCCAATTAACCATGATGGGATCAAGCTATTTGATAGCATTTACAATGCTCCTTATAATCGGAATACTATAATAATACTATAAGGATACTCTGTATTATATCTGTATGTTAATATACTGTGTGTGTAATTTTAAAATAAATTTTTAATAATAATTAAAGAATTCTGCAAGGTGCATCAGCTTAATCTTAACCATCATTGCAAACAAATTCATAAAAATCACTAACCCTCAAAACAGCAATAACAATAATAATTACACAGGTATAGGAGTGCCTGTGAATAATGGGTGGAGGTAAATCAGCATTCCATCATGTTATTTCACCTTACCCCCTTCCTGCACTTCCATGGTTTCTCAAAGCTTTCCCTTTCCATTATCCATGCTAGAATGGGCATTTTAAAGCTTAGAATTGCCTGCTGAACAAGTATTTCAGTTTTTTAATGAATCCATGGGAAAATGGTTAAATTACAAAGAGAACTCTGGTTTCTCTTCAGATTGTGTGACGTTAAAAGCATACATGGAATCATAAGACCACAACTGGTACTTTCCCACCCTTATCTTTACAGTGGGAGATTTTACTAACTAATAACAAAGCCCAGACTAACTCAGTTTCTCTGGGAAAGTTCCCTTTAGATGGTTTTTATTCAGTATGAGTCTCCTTGATGGGTTCCTCAAAGTGATGTTGTGAATTTCTACAGATTAAACATATCACTCTCATTAGCTTCTATGGAAACATCAAATTTGCACATCCGCAGTAACAGCTAGCTTTAGAGTGTTCCATTGAAATTTTGTGAGGAGAAAGAAAGGGGGAGGAGAAACCTAACAGCTTCTCTGACTGCTGACAGTGGCATGCATTGAGGCACATATCTATATAATTAATTCCTGTAGAGGGGATGCATGGGGATGTGGCAAAATCTGCCCCCACTGCAGCCTCCACGAATGGTGGACCCAGAGGGGGTGACACATGCAAGGGTGGGAGGGAGGAGCATGCGCCTCCTGAGCCGATGAAGCCCTGCCGCCCTGTGGAGGAGGGAGAGATGGCGATGGGCGGTGGGAGGACGACGGGCAGCAGGCGAAGCCCCGCCGCCCTGAGGAGGAGGATGGTGAGTTGGAGTGAGGAGGCGGCTCTGCCGTGAGTAGGAGGGCTAGAGGACAATGGGCAGCAGGAGGAGGATGGTTGGCGAGGAAGCCCTGCTGCCCCTAGGAGGAGGACGGCAAGTTGGAGGGAGGCGGAGGTGGTGGGATGGCCTGGCCCTGGCCCCCCACGGTGAGATGGCGGCGGCATGGGCGGGGGGGGAGGGCTGGGCCTAACTAGAGGCTCAGATGCTCTGTGCCCGGATCCATTAGTTTGCTCCATATTGGCCATTGCTATTCACACTCTAGGAAGCTATTCAGATGAGCAGAAAACAGGGTTACATCCTGAAAGCAGATAGAACGCTATTTTTACCTCATAGCAAACAGACGGGCACATGCTGCAAACCTGGCAGGGAGTGTAAGTGACAGACGATTAACTTTTTCAGGTTCTCTCCAGCCATTGCTAGCATTGTTCGTCCTCCAGCCCCGCCCATGGCAATAGCAGTCCGTGAGTGGACAAAGCAAGCATATGACCCAGGGAGACCACTCAGAGGGCTCCAAGCTGCAGTCCCTCTTTGCTGCTCCCTGATGGGTAGCCTCAGTTAACCCTTTCCTGGCAATTACAGCACTGTCAAAGGAACTGAACTCTGTCCTGATGCCCAAAAGGAGAGAGAAGACTAGAGCAGCTGGAGCTGCCAACCAGCCCCAAAGGAAGAATCACACAGACCCCCAACACACTTCTCAGATCCAGGAGGGACACAGCAGATGCCCCCTGGAGCAATTGCCAGATGCCGATGAGAGCAATTGCCAGATGCCCCCATAAGTAGCCCAGGCACAAGGCACACTCCGTACACCGCAGCATGGTTTGGGAAGGCAGAAGGGGGAACCTTCCCCTCGCCCACTCACCCTCCCCGCAGCTGTGGCTGTGGCCTCCATGGCACCCCACCCCACTGTATAGTGTGTGTGTAGAATGTAAAAAGGAGAACCACACACCCCCACTGCCACCGTTGCCAAGTGGCGACTCTGCCTCCCCATCAATCCACCACTGCCACCCTTTGCTAGCCTCTCTGGGCGTAGGAGGGTGGGCATGTGGGGGAGGGTGTCCCCTTCACATACCTGCCCTGATGCTGCCACTTGCCACTCTTGCAGTGCCAGCAGGGTGGGAGAGTGAGTGGCAAAGTGTCACCCACACCTGCACACCCTTATTGGCACTGCTACCCTCTGCATCTTGATGATGGTGTAGAGGGAGGGTGGGTGGGTGCAGTGTCACACCGAGGCAAATTGGGCACCTGGACTGCCCCCGCCGTGTGGCCCTCTGCTGCTGCTGTGAGCCCCCTGCAGCCACCGCGAGCCTCCCCCCCCCAACTGCCATTGCCGCCATGAGGCCAAACCAGTGACCTTTGCGCGGACAGTCATTCCAGCGGTCGCTCCCACTCCACCAGCAGACGGAAGGAGGAACCGGTGGAGCCCAGAGCGGTGTACTACATAGCCAAGTTTCTCCTCACAACAACCCTGTGAAGTAGGCTAGGCTGAGAGAGAAGTGACTGGCCCAGAGTCACCCAGCAAGTCTCATAGCTGAATGGGGATTTGAACTCGGGTCTCCCCGGTCCTAGTCCAGCACTTTAACCACTACACCATGCTGCAGGCAAGGGCAGCTGCAGGCAAGGGCAGGGACACTCCTGCTCTTGTCCAGTGACTTGCAGGGGACAGGAAGGAGCACAAAAATCCCCATTCAGCCATGAGACTTGCTGGGTGACTCTGGGCTAGTCACTTCACTCTCAGCCTGACCTACTCCACAGGGTTGTTCTGAGGAGGAACTTGAGTATGTACAGTGGGTATAGGAAAGAATCACCCCCTTTGAGAGACCTTAAATTCTGGTTCCCTTACATCCTGAAATGAAAATACAAAGAAAATTCCCTTCACCAGCTGTACTTATCCAATGCAACCTATAACATCCAACTGAAAAACATCACAATTACAGTCCAGAAAAAGTGTCAGAACCAAAAAACAAGAATTACTGAGATTGAAAAAGGATCACACACCCCCCATGTCAATATTTTGCTGAACCACCTTTTGCTTTAATAACAGCCTTGAGTCTGTTGGGATACTTCTCTATCAACCTTGCACATCTAGACGGAGCAATATTTGCCCACTCCTCCATACAGAACTGTTCAAGTTCGGTCACATTGGATGGTAGGTATTGGTGGACTGCTATCTTCAAATCTCTCCACAGATTTTCTATGGGATTTAGGTCTGGGCTCTGACTGGGCCACATGAGGACGTTCACTTTTTTCTCTTTCAGCCACTGTGTGGCCAATTTTGCTGTGTGCTTCGGATCGTTGTCATGTTGAAAGGTGAATCTTCTGCCCATCCTCAACTGTCTGGCAGAGGGTAGCAGGTTTTCTTCCAGAATCTGACGGTATTTTGCCCCATCCATTTTTACTTCTACCCTAACGAGAGCCCCAGTCCCTGAGGCAGAGAAACACCCCCACAACAGGATGCTGCCACCTCCATGCTTCACTGTAGGTATGGTGTGTTGTGGATGGTAAGCTGCGTTGGATTTACGCCAGGTGTACTGTTTGGTGTTGAGGCCAAATAGTTCAATCTTGGTCTCATCTGACCATAAGACCTTTTTCCATTTGGCATCAGAATCTTCAAGGTGCCTTCTGGCAAAGCTCAAACGAGCTTTAATGTGGCCTTTCTTGAGAAGTGGCTTTCTGCTTGCGACCCTCCCGAACAAGCCACATCTGTGGAGCGCTCGTGAAATTGTTGTCACATGCACAGAACAACCACTCTTTGCCATGAAGCCCTTTAACTCCTTCAGAGTGGCCATTGGCCTCTTGGTAACCTCTCTTACCAGTTTCCTCCTTGCTCTTCCATCCAGTTTGGAGGGCCGACCGGATCCAGGGAGGATAGCAGTCCACCAATACCTACCATCCAATGTGACTGAACTTGAACAGTTCTGTATGGAGGAGTGGACAAATATTGCTCCGTCTAGATGTGCAAGGTTGATAGAGAAGTATCCCAACAGACTCAAGGCTGTTATTAAAGCAAAAGGTGGTTCAACAAAATATTGACATTGGGGGCGGGGTGGGGTGATCCTTTTTCAATCTCAGTAATTCTTGTTTTTTATTTCTGACACTTTTTCTGGACTGTAATTGTGATGTTTTTCAGTTGGATGTTATAGGTTGCATTGGATAAGTACAGCTGGTGAAGGGAATTTTCTTTGTGTTTTCATTTCAGGATGTAAGGGAACCAGAATTTAAGGTCTCTCAAAGGGGGTGATTCTTTCCTATACCCACTGTAGTACACTGCTCTGGGCTCCTTGGAGGAAGAGTGGGATATTCTATATTATTAATTCTTCTAGATGGGCCATGCAACCTCCGGGGCATCTGAAAAGCAGTTTGACAGTTCTGTTGGGGGCGCTGTGAAGCGGGAGGGAGCTCAGAGGCTGTCAGGCGAGCAGGCGACAGTCCCTAGCATTGGCAGGGGGAAGCAAGGACTGCGAGACAGAGATAGAAAGACGGAGGACAGAGAGCACGAGCATGAGACTTTGGGGGGGGGGGAGACTTGCGGTGGAGGTGAGCGGGGTGGTGAGAGCGAGCGAGAGCATTGCGGGAATGGCGAGAGACTTGCGGGGGAGGCGAGCAGGGGTGGCGAGAGCGAGCGAGATAGTTGCGGGAGTGGCGAGAGAATTGCGGGGGGCGAGCGGGGTGATGAGAGCGAGTGAGAGCATTGCAGGAGTGGCAAGAGACTTGCGGGGGCGAGCGGGGTGATGAGAGCGAGTGAGAGCGTTGCGGGAGTGGCAAGAGAATTGCGAGGGGCGAGCGGGGGTGGCGAGAGCATTGTGGGAGTGGTGAGAGACCTGCGGGGGAGAGAGCAGGGGTGGCGAGAGCGAGTGAGAGCGTTGTGGGGGTGCAATGCCACATTCTCAGTGAAAGACGACACAGATGCTCTGTGCAGGTTCAGCTATTAAAATGTAAAATGAATGAATAATATGACATGTGTCTGTGCAACTATTCTCCTTAGGGGATAGGGCTGCTATAGGAAGAAGGATTTGAGCTCCCTGCCTGGCATCTCCAGGTTGGGCTGAGCGGGAATCCCGCCTGAGAGCCTCGGGAAGCCACTGCCAGTCTGTGTCGACAGGACTAAGACAGTACTAAGCTGGATGGACTAATGGTCTGACTCAGTGGAAAGCAGCTTCCTATGTTCATATTTTCCCTTGGGCTCATTTGCAAGGTGTCTGCCACTTCAAGGAAGCTCAGTGCTGTTTGCTGGACAGGCTTTCCCCAAGCAAACTTCTGCTGTGCTTTGCAGCCCACTCTGTTATCCGGGCTCTATGGTATCCACAGTTCCACAGCTTTCTGTGGCTCCACACGGGCACTGGGAGGGGGTAGGCAACCTCCCCTGCTTGCTGAACCTGCTTTTAGAGGAGGGGCTGGGAACTGGGTGACCCTCTTTTCACAGAGCACTCTTTGGGAGTTTGCTGTGGTTCCACACGGTAGTGCTAACCCCGCCTTCAGACCTCAAGCCCTGTTTTTGCTGGTGGTGAGAATAGCTTCTTGGTCTCTGTGCTTTCACAGAACGTATTGCAGAACTTTCCAGAGCTAGAATCCTTTTTGCAGAAGCCTCGCCCTCCCTTGTTTGTTCACCCTGTTTCTTGCCTCTTACCTCAGATTAGTCAACCCACTGCAACAGTCATATTGGAGAGCCTTCCTTCATGCTGCCTGTGACAGCTAAGCAAAACAAAAAAACAAGAACAGACTTTTTGTTGGTTATTTCCTCACCTTTTGTTATTTGGTTGCATTTCTCTCTCGTATTCTCAGGTATTCTTTGTATCATTTTTGTGTTTTATTTTTTCAGACCCCATCCCCCTCACCTTTGCCCCTTGGCTTATGGTCATGATGGCAACCTTTAAACTCTGCATGACCTACTTCTGATAACCATCTTGAATACTTACCCTGTCTCAGTGAAATCCATAGAACAGACTTTTGTAAAATTTGTCAGCCATTCACCAGGCAGGCTATCCCGAACCACGCCTCCAGGCCAAATGCTCTTTTGAGAGACAGGGCCCCACGTCCCACTGTTAGACTGGCACACACAACAGCCCCTACTGACCAGGGAAGTGCAACTCTATCTCTGCAAATCTGTGCCATTGCCTGCTGCCAGCTCCAATAGAAGCACAGCTGAACCGGACCATCAGGAGACACCCACCCGCACGTGTTAACTAAGCTGACACCATCAGCCTTGGGAACTTCCCAGCAACTCCCATCCAAGTCAGATGCATCCTGCTCTGTACTGTCAGTAGACGCTTCTAAATGTACTGGGGAGCCACTCAAGAAGATAAAGAGGAAGAAGATGGATAAGCCTCTGGCTCCCAAACCTAAGCAGACGGTTTCTGAGGTGACGTCCTCACTTCTTCAAGTTCCCTCCCACTCTCCCTCAGGGGAGGCGAGCATCCCAGACTCACAGCTGGATCTCAGTCTCGACCAGGAATGTGAATCAGACCATGCTCTCGCTTCCAATACTGGCTACGAACCTGATGCCCCCTATGGCCCTGTTTCACCCTCCTAAGGCAAACATTGTCACAGGCACAGATGCTGACTATCAGAGATCTCTGGACTATATTTTATTTATTTATTTATTTATTTATTTATTTATTGACATTTATATCCCTCTCTTCCTCCAAGGAGCCCAGAGCGGTGTACTACATACTTGAGTTTCTCCTCACAACAACCCTGTGAAGTAGGTTAGGCTGAGAGAGAAGTAACTGGCCCAGAGTCACCCAGCTAGTATCATGGCTGAATGGGGATTTGAACTCGGGTCTCCCCGGTCCTAGTCCAGCACTCTAACCACTCTTGACTCTAAGATGGTAGACAGAGGTTCTGAGAGTTTATTTGGCTCTAAAGACTTTTACCTATTTAAAGTAGATAGGTGTTTCCTGATCTGCTCCTTATTGGTGAACTATCCTGACCCCTTACCATTTACTTTGCTTTCATGAAGTTGCACAAAATACCCCTCTTGGGAGTTGAGATAGGTGGTTGGAAAAAATTGATTGATGTATGAAATAATCTGTTGATTAATGCTGAAGTCTTCCATTCTGATAAATCTTTACAGAAAATATTTCATGTTTCTAGGTTAGACACTGAGGCTACTCACACAACTGGGTGGGTCATGGGGGGGGCGGGGAAGGCTTTGCCAACTTGGTATGAGTTGGGCTGGGCGTCTTGTCTGCTTGATCCTTGCCACTCCTGGTTGATTTGTTAGTGGGGGGCGGGGCGGCGGCAGGGTGGGTGAGCTCCTGAGTCCAGGAGCTAGTGAATTCCTCACATAGGGAGGAAGAGGTTCCCCTAGCTTTGAAAGAAGCAGTGGTCCTCCCTCTTCTGAAGTCTTCATCCGTGGACCCAGAGATATTAGATCATTTTAGACTTATCTCCAATCTTCCCTCTTGGGAAGGTTTTGGAAAAAGTCGTTGCTGCTCAACTACAGAGAATCCCCGATGATGTGGATTTCCTTAACCCTTTTCAGTCAGGGTTTAGGCCACAGCACATCACGGAAGCGGCATTGTTTGCTTTGGTGAATGACCTCTATCGCAGCCTTGATGAGGGGAGCATGCCTCTCTTGGTTCTATTAGATCTCTCAGTGGCTTTTGATACTGGATCATCCTACTGGGTTTGGGAATCAGGGGCACAGTATTGTGCTGCTTCCATTCCTACCTTAGTGGATAGTTTCAGACAGTTTGCATTGGAGGTGAATGCTCTAGCCCATGGCCTCTCTCTTGTGCAGTGCGGCAGGGCTCAGTCCTCACTCCCTTGCTTTTTAACATCTATATGAGGCCGCTGGTGAGGTCATCTGCCGGTTTGGGGTGAGGTGTCATCAGTATGATGATGATACAATTGTACATCGCCACCCTGAGCTGATCTGGGGATGCCATGAATGTGTTGACTCAGTGTCTGAGGCTGTAAGTGTTTGGACAGGCCAAAACAAGCTTAGACTTATTTTCTCCAAGACAGAGTTGCTCTTTTTTAGTACTGGATCTGTCCCAGTTCTGTTGCACTCCCCTTGAAAGAGCAGGCTCGCGATGTGGGGGTCATCCTGGACTCACAGCTCCTGCCGGAACAGCAGGTGGAAGCTGGGGCCTGGGGAGCCTTTGCCCAGCTTTGTCTGGTGCACCAACTGCGATGTTACCTTGATCGGCAGGCCCTGGCAACCATAACTCATGCTCTCGTCAGCTCTCATTTGGACTATTGCAATGTGCTGTACCTGAGGTTGCCTTTGAAGATGACTTGGAAGCTTCAGCTGGCCCAAAATGCTGCAGCCCGGCTGCTTATGGACAACAGAAAATATGACCATGTTTCACATTTGTTGCAGTCACTCCATTGGTTGCCAGTTCACTTCCGGGTCCAATTCAACATGCTGTTTATCACCTATAAAACCCTTCAGGGTTTGCCTCCTTTGTACCTTCAGGACCGCCTCTCCCATCAAACTTCGACCCACCCTGTGAGGTCATCTCAGGTGTGCCTTCTCAGAGTTCTGGGCCCAGGTGGGGTACATGGGGCTCAGGCTCATGGGAGGGCCTTCTCTGTTGCAGCCCCCTCCTTATGGAACAGCCTGCCTCCTGAGATTCATAATGTCACCTTCCTTCTGTCCTTTAAGAAGCTTTTGAAAATTTATTTATTTTGCCAGGCTTTTAGTTTTTAATGTGTGTTTTTTCTCTTGTTTTTGTGGTTGGTTTAATTTATGTAAACCACCTTGAGTCTATGGAAGTCAAGTGGTCAGTAAACAAACAAACAAACAAACAAACAAACAAACAAACAAACAAACAAACAAACAAACCTTCCCGCCAATCAGCAGACTGCTACTCGGAGCATGTCTTGCGCTCCCAAATAATCCACACTGCTGCAAGTAATGTGGATCTCCAGAAGCTGGTATGATACTCTGGTCTCTGTGTGTCCCACAATGCACCACATGATGAGCCTGGTGCATTGGGGGATCCCCGTGTGAGATGGGCACTCTAGGTGCCCGTCTTTGTGCTCTTGGGCTGAAAGAACCTCAAGAACAAACATGATACTGGTGCTGGGGTTAAGGGTGCACTCCTGTGCTTAATCTTGTCTAAAGCTCACCCCTGATTTGTTTTGTATCCAAATATCACCCCAGATTCGGTTTATATTTGCTTGTCTTTGTTTTGGATTTGCACTGATTTGACCACTTAACAAGGTCCTAGGGGCACCAAATTTGGGTGGTGGGTAGGTCCCCACCTACCAACCAAATTTCAAGGCAGTGGGACACTTGGTTGATTTTTAATGAATTCATTTAGTTTGTACTGGTTTTGAATATTTCTGCCATAGGATGCAATGGGGATTCAGAGTTGCCATATCGTAACCCTAACACAGATCCCCACCTTTCATTTTTTTAAAAAGAGGCTAAGCTCTAGCCCTTGTAGAAGTGGAGTTATGAAGCAAAATGTGCAGTCATTTTTAAAGTGTTTGGATTCTTTGCTGAATAATAACTTCCCCCCATAATGAATCCCTATGAGGATTCATTGCACACCTTCATTTATTCTGTTCGTTTTGACTGTCACTGGACAGTGCCAACTGTCAAATGCCATGTGCCAACTACACCCCCACCCCCATCCCCACCCCAGCCTGAAAGGCAGTGGGGTACTCATTTCAATTTTTAGGAATATTGAAATGTTTAGATTCTTTGGTGTCTAATAACTTTTCCTAATAATGAATCCGTATGAGGATTCATGATATACCTTCATTTCTTCTGTTCATTTTGACTGTCGTTGGAGAGTGCCAACTGTCAACTGCCATGAGTCAACTGCACCCCCCACCCCACCCCCATGCACTGGGGTACTAAGTTTATTTTTTTAGGTATTTTTGAAGTATTTGGATTCTTTGATGTCTTCATTACACACCTTCATTTCTTCTGTTCATTTTGACCCCACTGCTTTGCAGGTGGGGGTGGGGAATCAGTGGCATCCCATATTGTGGGTTGCGGCATCCCCACAACCCACAAGCCACTGGGTACTCAGTTTATATTTTTGGAATTTTTGAGGTGTTTAGACTCTTTGGTGTATAATGAATCCTCATAGGGAACCATTATGAGGAAAGCTTATTAGACACCAAAGAGGCTAAACACTTGAAAACAATCCTAGAACATAAACTGAGTAGTACCCCACTGCCTTGCGAGTGGGATTATAGTGTAGTTGGCACATGGCAGTTGACAGTTGACACTGTTGAAAAGAAAGTCAAAATGAATAGGTGCATAATGAATCCTCATAGGGATTCATTGAGGGAAAGTTATTAGACACCAAAGAATCCAAACCCTTGAAATACAGGTGAAACTCGGAAAATTAGAATATCGTGCAAAAGTCCATTAATTTCAGTAATGCAAATTAAAAGGTGAAACTGATATATGAGACAGACGCATTACATGCAAAGCCAGATAAGTCAAGCCTTAATTTGTTATAATTGTGATGATCATGGCGTACAGCTCATGAAAACCCCAAATCCACAATCCCAGAAAATTTGGATATTACATGGAACCAAGAAGACAAGGTTTGTAGAATAGAACAGTATCGGACCTCTGAAAAGTATACAGTGTACTGTGCTTGATTGGCCAGCAAACTCGCCTGACCTGACCCCATAGAGAATCTATGGGGCATTGCCAAGAGAAGGATGAGAGACATGAGACCAAACAATGCAGAAGAGCTGAAGGCCGCTAATGAAGCATCCTGGTCTTCCAAAACACCTCATCAGTGCCACAGGCTGATAGCATCCATGCCACGCTGCATTGAGGCAATAATTGCTGCAAAAGGGGCCCAAACCAAGTACTGAATACATATGCATGCTTATACTTTTCAGAGGTCCGATATTGTTCTATTCTACAACCCGTGTCTTCTTGGTTCCATGTAATATTCTAATTTTCTGGGATTGTGGATTTGGGGTTTTCATGAGCTGTACGCCATGATCATCACAATTATAACAAATTAAGGCTTGACTTATCTCGCTTTGCATGTAATGCGTCTGTCTCATATATCAGTTTCACCTTTTAATTTGCATTACTGAAATTAATGGACTTTTGCACGATATTCTAATTTTCCTAGTTTCACCTGTATAGTGACCAAACATTTTGCTCCATACCTCCACTTCTACAAGGGATAGAATTAATTTTTTAAAGAAAATGATGGCTGGGAATCTGGGAGAATTAATAGGAGGGATCCAGATCTCGAATCGTTTTGAATCGAATCAGGCGCGATTCTATTTGGACCTGAATCTAACCAATGGACCACAGGGGTTATTTGTTTTATCTCCAAATTACCCAAATCAGCTAGATTTGGGTACAAATCAATTTGTATCTGAATCAATTTGCACAGCCCTATTATTCATTATAAGAAACCTCTGAAATATTTTTATGCAGTATTTCCAAGGATGATCAAGAGCTCATTAAATATAGCATTAAAATTTGTATAGTTAGATTTTGGAAACCTAGAATGCTGGATATCAAAAACTGGCAGTTTAAAAACTTGAATATTGTAGTTATAGAAAAAAACCCAATGTATTCAAATAAGAAAGGTTAGAATTTTCTTTTCAGGCAAAATAGCATTATTATATTTGCTATTTGCCAAATAAATATATCATTTTTCAGAACTCTGTTGAAGATGTTGAGAAAACATTTGCATTATTGTTACTGATGTATGCTTTTAAGATTATTATTGCTGTAATATATTTAATTAAAAAATTGATAAGAAAAGGTGCAGAAAATAAACTTCGCAGAAAGAAGTTGTCAGTCATGAAGATTTTGGTTTGTAGACTTAGAAATGCACATGACCATGGCCCTTTTCTCTACTAAGTTGTATGTAAAATGTATAATACAATAAATAACACACAACATAAGATGATCTATACAGAACAAGGTATTATGTTTCACAAACCTAAATTAAATGACAATATGTATTCCCAAAGTTTTTACAATAAAAAGTTTGTCCATTATTTAGCATTAGAGTTCATTTCAGTCCAGTACTATGATTAAAAAGGAAACTACGGTGCCTGTGATTTGCTTAAAAATTATTAATGTAAAACCAACAAAACTGCGGTGCCATTAGCAAGCTAAACATAATGATGCTACTGGCAGTGAAATTGAACTCTTCAAGCATAAGAAGACAATTTTATTTAAACTCAGCCAGCAAAAATGGCTATCCTCAAGAATTAAAACATGGCTGGGATGTGTGTCCTTGAAACTTTTCAACAGTTATGCACTGCAGGTTCTAAAGTCAAGGAGCCACATTAGATGAACTTTGGAAAATGGTCTGCTCTGTAGTTTAAATAACACGTGATGTGCAGGCTAATGATGTAAAACCTGCTGGAAAAACCCCCACACTTCTTATTGTAATGAGACTGTTAAATGAGTAATGGATGCAACTGCAGAGAGCTTTTAGGACAGTGGGAGATTGCTATTTCACACCTCAAGTCCTCCATGTTTTGTATTTACTTTGGAGAAAAAGGTTACTAAAGAATGATTACTACAGGCTGAGATCAGAACAGAAAAAAAGCAGAAGAGAGGGGAAAAATGTGGATGTGAAATGTCTGTGTACATCACAGCAATGATTACAATTTTGTATCACTTCATAGACTGTGGTAGGTTTTGGTCTATTGTGTCCTAAATGGCTCAAGAAGGTGAACCATTTTTTCCATGTCCCAGCATAATCTGTGATGCCCCTTCTCATCAGGGGCGTGGCTGTAATTGCACAAAGTGGGCGAAATGTCCCTGGACCCCTGATGGAGAAGCACTGTGACAGTCCACGCTTCAGTCCTCACTGCTTCTCTAAATAAGAAGGTGGGGTGGTGGTGGCAGCGACCCATCTTAACATTTTTGGCTAAGAACCACTCCAACCTAGCTACACCACTGCTTCTCATGTTACCTTCTTGGCATGAGAGCATTGCAGAATGTCCTTTTCTACATCCACAATGTAAGGTTTGCAGCACTAGGCCATGTAGGAACAGCCCATGCAGCAGCTCTGCCCAACATCAGTCTTGTCCCAGATATCAGAAGGGGCAATGTTGATATGAGAAGGAGCACAGAAGAATTTTTCTCCCACATGGCTTGGAGACCTTGATGTTATTGTTGCTCCCCTGAGCTGTCGGTGACTGACCAGGAGAGGGATCTTGGGGTCATGGTGGACAGCTCGTTGAAAGTGTCGACTCAATGTGTGGCAGCTGTGAAAAAGGCCAATTCCATGCTAGGGATCATTAGGAAGGGGATTGAAAATAAAACTGCTAATATTATAATGCCCTTATACAAAACTATGGTGCGGCCACACTTGGAGTACTACGTACAATTCATGTCACCACATCTAAAGAAGGACATTATAGAAGTGAAAAATGTGCAGAAGAGGACAACCAAGATGATCAGGGACCTGGTGCACCTTCCTTAAGAGGCAAGACTACAACACCTGGGGCTTTTTAGATTAGAAAAAAAGACGACTGTGGGGAGGCATGATAGAGGTCTATAAAATCATGCATGGTGTGGAGAAAGCCAGCAGAGATAAATTTTTCTCCCTCTCACTTAATACTAGAACCAAGAGTCACCCCATGAAATTGATTACCAGGAAATTTAGGACCAACAAACAGAAGTCCTTTTTCAGACAATGCTTAAACCACTTGTGGAATGCTCTGCCACAAGATGTGGTGACAGCCAACAACCTGGATGGCTTTTAGAGGGGTTTGGATGACTTCATGGAGGAGAGGTCTATCAATGGCTACTAGTCAGAGGGTTATAGGCCACGTCCAGTCTCAGAATACCAGTTGCAGGGGAGTAACAGCAAGAGAGATGGCATGACTTCAACTCCTGCCTGTAGACTCCCAGAGGCATCTGGTGGACCACTGTGTGAAACAGGATGCTGGACTAGATGGGCCCTGGGCCTAATCTAGCAGGGATGTTCTTATGTTAGGAACACCAAACATCAAGAAAGACACGCAGAGAGAGAGAGAGAGAGAGAGAGAGAGAGAGAGAGAGAGAGAGAGAGAGAGAGGATCTCTACATCAAGGCATTTTCCAGTGCAAATAAAGTAGAATGACCACATACAATGAGTATGTAGAAACAGATTGAAAATAACAGAATGGGAAATAAGATTTTAATTGTTATCCCCACATTGTAATAGGTATGTATATTGCATTCAATTGATATTGCAGCATTATTTTCAAAGGTTTTACCCATCTATGTGGAAACCAGTGAACTCATTGGTGTCATTCAAACTAATATTTCTTACATTTCCCCTCTGCATTGAGTTATAGGTGTCAGCTTTTTTCTCATTCTCCTTTATCTTGTATTTGGCAGATACATTTTGATACCTCAAGCTGATACATGTTTATAGTAAGTGAACTCCAAACTAGGCAACAAGGATTTTCTCATGGGCAGCCTAACCCAAGCTAGGACAGTCCAGACTGGGTTAGGCTGCTCATGTGGAACACCAGGATTGCTCCCGATCCCAGTGCTTCTGCTGAGCCTAATCCAGCTTTGAAGCCCGGCCTTCACACGACCTTCGTAAGTGCAGCCTGGGCATACACTTGACCCCAGCACCGGGATTCAGGGCACGCAAGCCGAGCATACACAGTGTTGAGTGCCTAGAGTGCCTGACTCATGAGGGATCCCCCAGTGCACCATGCTCATTGTGCAGTGCACTGTGGGATATCTTGAGGCTTGGATGCATTGTCCCAGCCTCTGCAGATCCACGCTGCTGTGGAGATCCGAGCAGCATGGATCATATGGAAGCGTGGTCTGTGTGTCCCACCAACAACCATCGATAGTCTGTGGGGGAAGGTAGGTCCAAACCCTGCCACCCCTCACTGCCCATCCTCTCCACCTCCTGGTTGTGTGAATAGCTTCATTATATTAAATATGGCATTGTTTACTTTGGGACTTATTTGCCCTTTAAAATAGCAGCCACATGGGGGCCTGATCAAGATTGTGCAGAGTTAGGAGGTGTTTAATCTTATTTCTGTACCATTTCCCCATGGAAAATTCAACCACAAAGGTGCCAGGGCAGTAAAGGGCACTTAGGAGGGCTCGTTGGCAGGCAGGTTTGGAGGCATTTTTGGATGACAAAATGGCATGGAAGTAAACGGTTAAACGCCCCTATCTCCACACAATGGTCTCAATCAAGATAGGGCTCCCACATGGTTGCTATTTGAAAGTAAACATAAGTGTCAAACTAGGCAATGATTTTGTTAACATTATATCTAGTTTGGCCCTGAGTTAGTACAGAGCTTTGTAACTGTTAGCTAGATTTCTGGCTCAGTTTCATTTTTTTCTCAAGTGCATAGTATCCCAATCTTCTTACACAAAAGTCTTTTGAGTTCTCAAAGACCCCCTTATATTGATATGCATTTTTTGTGCTGTAGAAAGGTCCATGTCTTAGTTATTTTCTCTGTTAAGCTTGAAGTTTACCAAAGGGCTAGGTCTTAGTATGGGAAGTGTGTTGAGTCACTGAGGCCATACTGTTTATAAAAGGGGAAAAGTGTAGGATGTTAAAATAAAAATTTAAAAAGCATCTCTGGAAGTCTTTGCTGCACAGCAATAAAATATTGAACGCTTCATAAGAGATTATTAAAAAGAAAGTGATCCTATGGAATAAAATAGATTAAAAGGGCTTAAAAAGTTATCCACAACAAAGATACGTTTCTGAAGGTTACAAGTGGTAGCAAACTGCAGTCTTTATTTGAGATATAATTTATCCTTTCAAGGCTTTTAAGAATTACATGAAAAAGATGCACTGGCAGAATGGATATTCGTTTGAACTGTTATAATTCACTCATTTTTGAATAGATAAAGCATGCTATGTAAGATCCTCAATAGCTACCAAATACTTCATTCTTCACTTCAGTACATTATTGGCATATCTTAGAATCTCCTCTTCACCCTTCAGTTCCCACTTAGTGCATTTTTGCAAAAGAGAATTAAAGCATTCTTGCCTAATACAACTTGTAGCACAGTTCTAAAGCATATGTTGGCCAGAATGCTTATTTGAATTACAAATGCTCATAGAAAGGCAAATTGAAGTAGTCACCACAGACAGCAGATTATTGGGGGGGAGGAGGCTGAGTACCCTACTCACCTGCTCAGCATTTCCACCTTGCTCAAATTTGAACAGGATGGAGATGAAGCAGAAGAAGTGGGGGAGTGGAGAGTGGTCTTCTGCAGCATCTCCACTGTTTTCCTTCCCTGATGGTGGTGGGCGGGTGAAGCAAGTGCTGTCATGCCACTGAGACAGGTAGTGATAATGGAGACAGGCTGTGATCAGATCTGATGACCTGACTCGGGCACCCAGATGTCTTGTGCCACCATTGCAAATCCCTATCTCTACTTTCTGCTGCATTACAATAGGGACCTCACATCTGCATCAATGGGATGAGACAGGGCAGGGCAGGAAGAGTCCATAGCAATTTAAACCTCACATCTGGCAAACATCTGAAAGATTCCTGTCAGGCCTTCCTGCTGGCTGCGGGGGGGGGGGAGTACTCACCCAAATGTGGGTCTGCGAAGACGGAGGCAGAGCCAGCTGGGACCTTATACAGTTGCCAGGGAGAGTCAGGACACCCAGGAACTCACAGACCCTGGATGGAACAGCATGGCCTGGCAGGTTGCCTCCTGGTGGCAAAGAGGAGAAGGCAGGTCCTCAGTAGCTGGCAAGACAGGCAACATCTGAAGGAGAGAGGATGCAGGCAGCTACATTGGAGAGGGCAGAGTCAGGTGGTTGGGATTGCCCTGATTGTAGGGCTTTATTTAAGGTTTGGATGGTACATATTCTTTTTATTACTCTCCCATCCTCTATATAATGTTTATTTTATGAAAATTAACTGGAAGCAAGCCTTTATGAACAATCCTTGCTTTTTGACCCATTCACATGTTATGTTCAATGAGTATAGAGTGGACACAGGTACAGATCTGTACACAGGTACAGTCATTCACAGGTTATGTTGAATGCAGGTTCAGAAGTACATTTCCCATACGTACCATGTATTTGAAGGGCCTGTATCCAGGTTCACTTTTAAAATGAACACATGTATATTCATTTACACAAACACATGTACGGGTACACAAACATCTGTACACTCAGACATCTGTACACTCATTATATCTGAACTGGGCTCTTCTCTTCTACATTTCTATATATTTGTTTCCCCGTTTTAATTCAATTAATGTCTTCTTTCATAAGGTTACACTGTTTGTTTGTTTGATTTACAACAAGATAAAAACAATTAAAACCAGTTAACAATTAAAATCAAAACAATAAAAACAGAATAAAACCAATTAAACATTCAAACAGCCACAAACCCTGGGAAACCAGGGCAACCATTTAAAACAATTTAAAACAGTTTACAGTAGTTTTACAACCCTGGAAGGCCAGGCCGTTTTAAGGGCTCTCCTGAAAGACAGTAATGAACACAAATTATGGATTTCTGCTGGGAGTGCATTCCATAGCGCAGGAGCAGCTACAGAGAAGGCCCGCCTCTGAGTTGCCACCAAAGAAACTGGTGGTAACTGGAGACGGATGACCTTAACGTGCGGTTGGGATCATGTGGAAGAAGGCGCTCTCTAAAATAACTTGGACCTAAGCCGTTCAGGGCTTTAAAGGTAATAACTAACACTTTGTATTTTGCCTGGAAACATATCGGCAGCCAGTGTAACTGTTTCAAGACAGGCATAATATGGTCTCCAGGTTGCTCCAGAGACCAATCTGGCTGCTGCATTTTGAACTAAATGAAATTTCCAAAATGCATACAAAGGCAGCCACATGCCCAGCACATTGCAATAGTCAAGCCGGGAGGTTACGGGCTGATGCACGATTGTTTTGAGGTCATCCTCTTCAAGGAATGGGTGCAGCTGGTGAATCAGCCAAAGCTGATAGAAAGCACTCCTGGACATGGCCTCCACCTGAGACACCAGAGTGAGGCCTGGGTCCAGGAGTACTCCCAAGCTGTGCACCTGCTCCTTCTGGGGGAATGTAACCCCATCCAGCACAGGAAGATCTAACTCATCCCTCAGATTCTGAGCCCCCCCAATGAGCACATCCGTCTTGCTTGGATTCAGCTTCAATCTGTTATCCCTCATCCACCCCTTTACTGCCTGTAGGCAATCATTTAGAGAACGAGTGCCATTTCCTGAAGATGAAAAGGAGAATTAGATTTGGGTGTCATCAGCATACTGATCACACCCAGCACCAAATCTCCTGATGACCTTACCCAGCGGTTTCATGTAGATATTGCAAAGCATTGGTGACAGAATGGAGCCCTGAGGGACTCCATATAACAACTCCTGTTTTGAGGAGCAACTGTCACCAAGCTCCACCATTTGGAATCTACCTGAGAGATAGGAGTGGAACCACTGCAAAGCAGTGCCCCCTATCCCCAACTCCCCCAGGCGATCCAGAAGGATACCATGGTTGATGGTATCGAACGCTGCCGATAGATCCAGAAGAACCAGCAAAGTCACACTCCCTCTGTCGGTTCCCCAGTAAAGGTAATCCATCAGGCCAACCAAGGCTGTCTCAACCCCATAGCCAGCTCTAAAGCCAGTTTGAAATGGGTCTAGATAATCAGTTTCCTCCCAAACTGCCTAGAGCTGGTTGTCTACCAACCTCTCGATCACCATGCCCAACCAAGGGATATTGGAGACTGGCCTATGACGATCCATCGCTAAGGTGTCCAGGGAAGGCTTCTTAAAAAGTAGTCTAACGATTGCCTCCTTCAGACAAGGAGGCACCCTACCCTCCCTCAGCGATGCATTTGTGATATTAACTAGGCCACCTCCAACAATCTCCCTGCTAGATAGAAGCAGTCAAATCGGGCAAGGAACAGGTGGTAGGCCGCACCGCCCCAAACACCGCCCCAAGCAGCTTGTCCACATCCTCAGGAGTGGAGTCCAAGTCGGCCCAAATAAAGGAAATTTTGTTCGCAAAGAACCCATTAAAAGCATCACAGCAGAACGACCCTGGGGACTGATTTGAAGTAGAAGGAGCAGAGACCAAACTCCTCACAACTCGGGATAGCTCTGCTGAGCACGAACCTGCAGTCGCAATGTGCGCAGACCAAAATCTCTTCTCTGCACGCACCTCATTCACACAAGTCTTCAAATGGGTCACATGCTGTATCCTGTCAGATTCGAACCAAGTTCTCCTCCACTTGCGCTTTAGTCACCTACCCAACCGCTTCAGCCCCCGCAACTCCTCAGTAGACCAAGGCGCTATTTTTGAAGGAGGTCAGAAGGGACGCTTAGGAGTAATAATGTCTACTGCCCTGATGAGTTTCCTGTTCCAGGTTCCCACTAGGGCTTCGACAGAATCACCAGCTGCACCAACGTCAAAATCCTCCAAGGCCTTTTGAAATCCTACTGGGTCCAGCATCCTTTTTGGATGGACCATCCTAATAGGTCCGCCATGCCTGCAAGGGTGGATTGTGGCTGTGAAACCAACCTTAACCAGGCAGTGGCCCCTCCATGACAATGGGGAAAACACAATGGGGACCCCCCACCCACGGAACACCTTCCTGATCCAAACAAAAGACCAAATCGAGTGTGTGGCTGGCAACATGAGTTGGTTCAGAAACTAATTGGGATAGGCCCATAGTTGTCATGGCTGCTATGAACTCCTGAGCCGCACCAGGTAAGCCAGCCCAAAGTGGATATTTAAGTCCCCCAGCACCAAAAGTCTAGGAGACTACAACACCAACTCCGCAACCAGCTCCGTCAGCTCAGTTAGGAAGTCAGTTGGGCAGCAGGGTGAACGGTACAACAGAATCCCCAATCTATCCCTAGTTCCCAGCCTCAAAAATATGCACTCAGTATAAGTCAACTGTCTCACAGGGGCCCTGGTAAGGGAAATGGTATTCTTATGGACCACAGCCATTCCCCCGCCCCCGCCCTCTTCCCCTAGCTTGCTCTGCAACAGAGTAACCTGGAGGAAGAAGCTGAGCCCACACGCCTCCCCCAACGAGGTCTCAGTTATACATGCCAGGTCAGCCCCCTCATTCATGATCAAATTGTGCACAATTTTGGTCTTATTCTGAACTGACCTATGCAGTCCTTGATGTTTATTGCACAGGATAGTATTATCTTATAATAGTACTTCCCTTTCCCTAAAGTCATCAGACAAGGCTGGTGGAAGCATCATCACTATCCTTGTGATTTGTTTCAAACAACCTCATCCCAACATCAAAGTACTAAGCAGAAAGTCTTTCTATATACTTTGTTATCTTGAGCTTTTTCCTTTCACCTCAGATAAAAACAATTAGATAGAACCACCCATTTATTTAAAATTTAATAATGCAAGAGTATCAGAAGTTGAATAATTTATTCAAAGGCTTATATATAAATCTCATATCTGTTTACCCTAACACAAATTTCATTATTATATTTTGGAGATCTAATCTCTGGATTTAAAATATGTATTTTTTCTGTATTAAAACCCTGCAGTTTTTACGTAGTAACAGATGGCAGTGACAAGAGTGACTGTGAGACTTGGCTTCTGAATATATTATTTTAATTCATATAATATCTAAAATCCTTTATAAATAGCAGCAGCTGTCAGACATAAATATAGCAAAAGCAGATCTTTTAAAAAAGATTTTTCATTTTAGATAAAGAAACACAAGTATGGTTCAAAGGTACACCATGTTCTATTACCTATCTAAAATGTTATAGTATGTCTGTTGATTTAGATCCCAATTTGAGATTATTCTTAAAATACATGGATTCAACTCAAGGTGTTTGTTACATGCATCATTTAACACAAGGATATTAAGAACATTAAAAAAAAAAAGTCTGTACTCTTCCCTGTCTGTAGTGAGACTTCTTGCTGCTACTTCTAATAGGCTGAGAAAATTTTTTAAAAATACTGTGTATCTGTTAGTTTGTGAGGTGTTTGTATTTCTATTTCCATTTTTATTGGGGCAGAAATAACTCACAAGAGCCAAGGTCAAACAGCTGATACCTGGCACATGAGGGTTTGTTCACCAGCCAGCCTATCTTTCCCTTTTAGAGCACATATTTAAGGCCCCTTAACATCTGACTCCAGAGTCCACATTGGTCCATTTAGCCAGAGGCGTAACTATAGGGGGGGCAGCGGGGGCACGTGCCCCGGGCGCCATCTTTTCTGGTCACGTGGGGGTGCCGCCATGACAAAAAAAAATTTTAAATTTTTTTTGTTAATACAAATGTTTCCTGCTCAGTGCAGCAGCGCTGCAGCAGTCAAGGGAGCACATCGGTGCCCCCTCCCCCATGAGCGGTCCCTTCAGCACTGCCCGTGGCCCCCCCATTGCTTTGCTGGCGCCTGGCGGCCAGTCAGTGGCCTGGCTTGGTGGCGGGCGCTTGTGAGGAAAAACCTAAGTATAATGTAGTATGTGGGGGGGGGGGGCACCATTTCAGTGCTTGCCCCGGGCGCCGTTTTCCCTAGTTACGCCTCTGCATTTAGCTCAGTATTTTCTACACAGACTAGCAGCAGCTTCTCCAAGGTTGCAGGCAGGAATCTCTCTCAGCCCTATCTTGGAGTGGGGAGGCCTAGCCCTACCTGCCCTGCAACCCTATTTTGTAACTGAATTCATGTCCTACAATTTTGGAAACTGGATTGTTGTGAATGTCCATAATATGTCCAACCTCCTGCAAAAAACCTGGGTCTCGCTTTTTGCTCTGCATTGGCACAAGTCAGCATGGGGCATAGCATGGTGGGGGAAAGGATCTTTCGATGGTAATATCACACAAGTATTAAAAAGAGAACACCCGGACTACTTGAGAGATTTGTTATTCACACTTAAAAATGGAAGGTTGAACCGGATCTATTTAAAGGATCCTCCTCAGTTAAGCAGCTAAGGAAAACAATTTATGGAGAGATTCTAGAAGTGGGTTTCTTAGAACCTGATTTAGAACGTAAACACTACAAACACCACACTTCACAGTACTTGTTGCAGCCCGATCACCCTATCGCTCTCTTTAAGGAGAAAAAAGTCCCTTTCCATTTATGGGAAACAAGGTGGCGCTTATACCATCAAGTACTACCACTTAATGCGGCTAAGCCATGGCTCCCAGAGGACCAGCAAGAGTGCCCTAAAATCACCTGCAAGCAGAAAGCTAGTGAGCTAGGTAAAACATTCAGGGAAACCCACTCACATTTCTTAAAAGAGTGTGTGGTCGCCAAAAGAGTGTGGCAGGGAGTAAGCAAGATGTTAGAGTGGCCTGATTTGGAAAAACAGACTTGGGAAGAACTAACCTCGGGTTTGAGCGATAGAACCTCCTTTAGAGGTCCCAGAAAGAAACCTTCAAGGAAACGGAACGGAACGGGTGCCCTCATACTAGGGAATTGGAACGTTCCCCTTCTCGTAATCAGGTTAGTAAACCTGTATGTCATTTATGTAATGCTCCTGCATAGGAATAGGGAGGGAAGACACGACCAAGAGGTTCACGCAGATGAGACAGTCAATCTCTTCTGGAAAAGTTTGTATGGTTATGTGCAAAATGACAAGAGTATCTCTTCTAAACAGCAATGGGACAAATTGTGGAAATGGATGTTGGACGTAACCCCCCCCCCCCCCGATTACCTGATGTGCCTTGAAATCCCCCACCCCCGAGTTACAGTACTACCTGCATATACTTCATAACCTTGTGGGTTTCCAAATCCTTGTGTGTAAATCGTTGTAGATATATCATGTACAAACAACCACTTTGTATATAATTGTGCTTTGGCAACGTACTGTATGCTTTGGTAGTTTGTTGGTTCAATAAAAAAATCTTGTCCTATAAAAAATCTTGTCTTATCTTGGAGAAGCCAGAGAGAGAACTTAAAACCTTCTGCTTTTCCCTCAGGGGATGGAGCGGCTCCATTCCCTGAGGGGAATATCTTACAGTGCTCACATGTGGTCTCCCATTCAAATGCAACCAGGGCAGACCCTGCTTAGCTAATGGGACAAGTCATGCTTGCTACCACAAGACCAGCTCTCCTCTCTTGTTACCATGACAACCTGTCAGCTTCCTCAGATGCATTGCACATACATAGCTTTACCTGGGCCTGATAGCCAGCTGTGTGGCTTTCAGCTAGCAAACTGAGCTCTCCCTGCAGTTCTGAGTGAGAAGTATGAAATGGGGCAATGGCAGTTGGAAGGGACCTCCTGGCCGTTGGCATGCAGAGCCCTCTAAGGGCTATCTAGTGTTTGAATACTTCCATTTTGGATTCTAAGCAACTCTAATCCACATGGATCTCTAAATAAGGGGCAATAGGTAGATTTTGTGCAGTTACTGTAATAAAGTGATATTATTCAGGAACTGTGATGTTTATCCTTTCTTTTATAGTAA
Organism: Hemicordylus capensis; assembly: GCF_027244095.1. Classification (NCBI taxonomy): domain Eukaryota; kingdom Metazoa; phylum Chordata; class Lepidosauria; order Squamata; family Cordylidae; genus Hemicordylus; species Hemicordylus capensis. Next base: position 295,600,090 of record NC_069660.1, on the reverse strand, counting down.
AGACTTGTGGATCCAATCTTCTAGGACCTAGTGGCACCTTCACATCTCCCAACTTTCCATTCCAGTATGACAGTAATGCTCAGTGTGTTTGGATCATCACAGCCATCAATCCAAATAAGGTAAGTCCAATGTTTAGAATATTTTGTAGTTCCATATCAAATAAAAAAAATCACAGCTCAAAAAGGATTAACTGTGATTTAAGTATGCATACACAAGTACACTTGACATGTACACTAGCCTGAAATCAGTAGATTCATGTCTTGTAATTCCCATTATGCTTTAAGGTAGGAATTTTAACTTACTGAGTATTGATTGATTGATTGATTGAGTGCATGAGTGAGTGCTGTCAAGTCAGTTGACTCTTAGCAACCACATAGATAGTTTCTCTCCAGGATGATCTGTCTTCAACTTGGCCTTTTAGGTTTTTAGGTATAATTGCTTGTAATTTCACATATTAGTCAAATTATGCTTGGATGTTTTCCTGTAAAGTGTAAAAGAGGCATCTTTTAAAGTCATGTTTCTCTTATATTTAGCAGGGGAAGAGCAATTGTCTCTATGCAGCCCCAGCATACTAATCCCTCCCATGACTTGCTGGTATCTAGCTTATCTTTCTTTTAAAATTGTAAGCTCTTTTGGGACAGAGCATCATCTCCATTCATTCCTTCATTCATTTATGTGTAAATCACTTTGAGAAGTTTCTTTGAAAAGCACTAAATAAATATTTGTTGTAGTAGTAGTATCTAAAGGGCCGCCTTGTTCCTTGCAGCTGCAACATATTAATAATCTGAAGCCCTTCTCTGGGTGCCTCTGCCTTCAGAAATGAGGCAGATGGTGGCCAGTGTTCCCTGTAATGGATGTTGTTGTCTACAGCTCCCAGCATCCCCTGGTCCAGGGATGTTTGGCTGGGGATGCTGGGAGTTGTAGTCAACAACATCTGGAATTTGCTATAACAGAGAGCGCTGGTGGTAGGCAACGAGTGGTCCTTCTGGGCTGTGTTGCCCTATCTCTAGTACACTCTCCTCCTGGGTAGGTCTTCCTCTTGGCACCAGCATTATGTCTCTCTATTTTTTCCAGGCCTTTTAAAATTCTACATCTCTTCATTTTTGCAAGCCTTTTCAGCAGAGTTTAGGTTTGTAGCTTTATTCTGCTTTTTTAATGCAGATGTTATTTGTTTATTTATTTATTTCATTTATAAACTGCCTCATCTGAAGGCTCTGGGCAGTGTATAACAAATTCAAAAAGGCATAAAATCACATACCATTTAAGACACAGTGCTAAAAACAATTCAAAACCATTTAAAACTAATTAAAATAATTTTAAAAACCATTTTAAAACCTTGGAAAGCCAGGCCAAACAAGTAAGTTTTTAGGGCTCTCTTAAAGGCCAACAGTGCACCTAAACTGTAGATATCTGCCGGGAGTGCATTTCATAGGCCAGTAGCAGCTACAGATAAGTCCCGGTTCCAAGTCGCCACCAGACGTACCGGTGAAGAGTGACCTCTCCAGATGACCTCAACAAGCGATGGGGATCATACCTACTTTATAATCTTGCTATTAATTGGGAGGGTTAGTATTAGGGATGTGTGAATCGATTCAGGTACAAATCAATTTGTACCCAAATCTAGCCGATTTGGGCAATTTGGAAACAGAACAAATCGCCCATGTGGTCCATTGGCTGGATTTGGGTACAAATCGAATTGCACCAGATTAGATTCGAACAGATTCAAGATTTGGATTCCTCCTAACATTTTCCCCAGATTCCCAGCTTTCACACACGCTGTTATGGAGCAAAATGTGTGGTCACTATTTTTCAAGTGTTTGGATTATTTGGTGTATAAAAACTTTCCTTCAATGAATCCCTATGAGGATTCATTATACAATTTCATTTCTTCTATTCATTTTGACTGTCTTTGGACAGTGCCAGCTGTCAACTGCTGTGTGCCAACTACACCGCCCTCCCACCCGCAAGGCAGTGGGGTACTACTCAGTTTATGCTCTAGGAATGTGTATAAGTGTTTAGACTCTTTGGTGTCTAATAACCTTTCCTTATAATGTATAATGAATCCTCATAGGGATTCATTTTGAGTAAAAGTTATTAGACACCAAATAATCTAAACACTTGGAATATAGTGACCACACATTTTGCTCCATAACTCCACTTCTACAAGGGCTAAAGCTTAGCTTTAAAAAAGAAAGAAAGCTGGGGTTCCTTGCTAGGGTTAGGATAGGGAGACTTCAAATCCCCATTATTTCCTATGGTGGAAATATACAAAATCAGTACAAACTACAAAAATGATTAAAATCATCCAAGTGCCCCACTACCTTGAAATTTGGATAGTAGGTGGCACCCAAGGGAACCTACCCACCACCCATATTTGGTGTCCCCAGGACCTTTATAAGTGGTCCAAATCAATCCAAATCGAATCAAATTAAAATGAAATCTGGGGTGATTCGGGGGGACAGATTTAGACACAAAACAAATCGGGGGTGTTTCGATTCTTGTACAAATCACACTGAAAAAAACTGATTTGTGCACATCACTAGTTGGTATTATTTTATTATGGTTAGCAACACTGAAAGCAAAGCTGATAGGATATTAATTTTTAAATGAATGGGAAAAATTTAAAAGTACATTTGGTATACAGATTAAGGCAAATGAGACATCCTTACTACTTGCAGTATATTACACCCACACATGTAGAAGCAAAGTTCTGCAAATTAACTTGAGAGATTTAGCTGAGTAGTTTATCATATACTGTAAGGAAAACAAGCAGCCAAAAGAATGAAACAATGGTGCCAACCATATTAATCTGTGATTTGTTGGCTGATATGACAGCTCAGTTGTGCTTTTATGAGAACTTCTTTAAAGGAAGGCCATAAAATGGATACTGAAACACTGTCTAGGAACTTTTTCTATTAATTTTGGTACAGAATTCTACAGAGGCAGCAGTTTTTAAGATCCAAGAACTAGTTTAGATGTTTTATTTATCTGTGGCTTCTCAGTGGTGCATAAAGATGTGCCAGAAAGAATAACATTTCTGATTACTTCAGCAATGCTACCTTAGAAATAGGGTAATTCCATGGTAACTCACATTGGATTTGGACAAGTGTAATAAAAGATTTTGAATTGTAAGGTGTTGATCCCTTTGTTTCTGTGTCAGGTAATCCTGTATTCATCTTTAAAGGGGTCTTGAATTTTAGCAAAACTGTATTAGTAACATTTAAAAAGGGATTAAGGAGCACATAGGCAGGCAACATTACATCTGGAGAACACAGAAGCTTTCTACCATCATTCAGCTGTTCACCTGACGCATAACTGCAGCATCTGGCTCTTCTCTCACTGCCTTTGAACAGAAAAAAGGCACGTGATCCGGGGTCGAAGGCAGTAAGAAGCATGTAGGCAGGCAACACAACATCCAGGCCTGGGTTTGCACCAGAGGTTGATATGACTGGGCTGCTGCCAAGGAATTAGGGCTCCCAGAAGGCCCTGCAGCTAGTCCGTGAGGGCACCTCTGTGACCTTTGTGTTGTGGTGCCAGAGCAACTCTCAGGGACCACTCGGATATGTGAGGGCCCATCAAAGACAGTTTGGCCAGGGTCCTGTGCACTATTCCTTTCTAAGCTGTGCATGCTCAAACCAGCCTAGTCTGCTACTCAGTTAATTTTAGCAGCCACACAGTCTCAGCTTCTCACCCTGCACTGCGATGGCTGCTTGTTTTTGTCTAAGGCAAAGCAAGTTATCCTGCTGCCTTCCTTTCCTCTCTTCTTCCCAGCTGACTTCAGCTCCTCTCTCCCTCCTGCCAGCGAGGAGGTAGAATTGATTCCTCATGACCAAACACTGGCGCGGAGGTTCACCTCTCTTCAAAGCCTTACTGTGCCTGCCTTCTGCCGGCTCTAAGCTCATGCATGTGTTGTGTGCAGCAGCAGACTGCCTCAGAGTCAGTTGCAGTACACATGGCAAGAGCGAGGCGAGGTGAGGCAGACAGAACGAGGCTGACTGTCTGAGTTTGGCAAGCTGAGCTTGGCTTTCAGTGTGTTTGGTGTCTGGTGCTGCTGGCCCCCAATCCCCACAGCTCTTCTGAGTGGGCCTGGCTGTTCCCTGCCCTTCTGCTGCTGCACCAGACCAGTACTCTTCCCCACGCCCCAAGACATAGCCCACCACTCTTCATCAGTCTTCTCTGCAATCTTAGCACCTTTATTTGGGTTGACTTGAAGGAGGGTTAGGCAGTTTCCAGAAGGAAGTGGAATATTCTGCAAGGCTTATAATGTTGTGAACTTTAATGTTTTAAAAAACATGATTATGCTATTTCACAACCATGTGTTGATGGTGAAAGAGAATGCCTTCAGATCCCACCCCCCCAACACCATGACTTTGTATAATAAGGAAGATCTTTAAAACCCCAAACAATTATTTATCTTGTCAGGACTGCACCTTACGTAGTGCTGAATGAGCATGTCTTCACCTTGATCACTAGTTATTATTATTTTTAGACGTCTCATTGACTTCAGTAGGACTCTCTTCCAAGCAGGCATGCTTAGGTCTGCAGCATTGTGTATGTGGACTTTATAAAGTGGTAGTTTATTGGATGTTATGTTTTGGCGTGATGTCTCTTGACCAGAGGTTAATTGTAGGTTTAATTGTTGATGCTCCAAGAAGAACAAAATAGTCTCAATTCCACCTATCGGTTGGCATTTTCATTTTGCAGGGTTTGAATTGTGTTGCTGTTATTGCTTGCAGCAACTTCATAGTGTCTAGAAGCCATCATAATTTACATATGTAGATAGTAGTACAGTAACCTAGTACATGTGGAATAAGGAAGGCCTTTTATTTTATTTTATTTGTTGTTTCTCTATGTAACCACTATGTAAACATTTGTTGAAAAGTGGTATATAAATATTTGTTGTTGATGTTGTTGTTGTTTGAATGTATGTGCATGCACATACTTCTTGCTTGTGGGCTCCCCAGAAGCATCTGGAGGGCCACTGTGTGAAACAGGATGCTGGACTAGATGGGCCTTGCGCCTGATCCAGCAGGGCTGTTCTTAGGTTCCCACTGCCTTGATACTGCCGCCCAGAACAAAACTCATTTTGCACACACATGAAAAAAATTAGAGGGAACACTGGTCCAAGCAGAAAACCAGCTAATCATCATCTCAGCAGATGCTGAAAACACATTCACTGCTCCTGGTGTGTGTGTGTGTGTGTGTGTGTGTGTGTGTGTGTGTACACGCTTTGGACAGAAAAAGACCTGCAATTGGAGGAAAGAAAGGATTTGCTACCTCAGAGCAACACCGTGTTCTGGAGAGCATTAAAAGAGCAACCGTGTTCTTGTAGTTTATTACTGTAATAGACTAAAAGACTATGGGCTGGTTCAGATGAATATGAGCTCAAGGGTTGATTCAGGAGCATGCTCATCCTGATGTCATTGAAGGATATCCTGCTGCACTGTTGGGACCTCTTTTAATTGCATGAAATGGATGTTAATTCAAAGTGCTCCTCTCATGCAATTAAAAGAGGTCCCAAGAGTGTTATTATTTGTTATTATTATTATTTATTACATTTGTACACCATCCCAAACTTTCGTCTCTGGGCGGTTTACAATAGTATAAAACAAGTTAAAATATATACAAAAACTTAAAACAATTTAACAATTTAAAAATCAGCCACAAATTAAAACCTTAAAATTTTAAAGAACGGAAAAAACTTGGGTGAAGAGGTGGGTTTTCAAATGCTTTCTAAAAATTGTGAGAGATGGGGAGGATCGTATCTCAGTAGGGAGCACATTCCACGGTCTCGGGGCAACAACCAAGAAAGCCCGTCCCTGTGTGGCCACCAGCTGAGCTGGCGGCAACTGGAGACGGACCTCTCCGGATGACCTCAATGGGTGGTGGGGATCATAATGAAGAAGACGTTCTCTTAAATACCCAGGACCTAAGCCATTTAGGGCTTTATAAGTTATGACAAGCACTTTGTATCTTGCCCGGAAACCTAGTGGCAGCCAGTGTAACTCTATCAACAAAGGAGTGATGTGGTCTCTCCAAGATGACCCACAGACCAACCTGGCCGCCGCATTCTGTACCAACTGAAGCTTCTGGACTACGTACAAAGGCAGCCTCACATAGAGCGCATTGCAGAAGTCAAGTCTGGAGGTTACCAACAGATGTACCACTGTTCTGAGGCTGTTTATCTCAAGAAACGGACGTAGCTAGTGTATCAGCCGAAGCTGATAGAAAACACCCCTGGCCACTGCCTCAGCCTGAGAAACCAGGGAGAGGTCTGGATCCAGAAGTACTCCCAGACTGCGAACCTGTTCCTTTTGGGGAAGTGTGACCCCATCTACAACAGGCAGAACAAAATCGTCTCTAGAGTTCTGACCCCGCACGATAAATACCTCCGTCTTATCTGGATTCAGTTTCAGTTTATTCTCCTTCATCCAGCCCATTACTACTTCCAGGAAAGCATTTAAGGAAGTTATGCCATCTCCTGAAGAAGTTGACATGGAGAAATAGATATGGGTGTCATCAGCATACTGATAACACGCAGCTCCAAATCCCCTGATGATCTCTCCCAGCGGTTTCATGTAAATGTTAAAGAGCATTGGAGAAAGTATGGAGCCTTGAGGGACACCATACTTAAGCTCAGATTTTGAAGAGCAACTATCTCCAATCTACACCATCTGGAATCTGTCTGAGAGGTAGGAGTGGAGCCACTGTAAAACAGTGCCCCCCCACCTCCAACACCCTCAGACGTTCCAGAAGGATACTATGGTCAATAGTATCGAAAGCCGCTGAGAGATCCAAAAGGACCAAAAGAGTCACACTTCCTCTGTCAATTCCTAATTGGAGACCATCCATCAGGCTGACCAAGGCAGTCTCCACCCCATAGCCCGCCCGAAAACCAGTTTGAAATGGGTCTAGATAGTCAGTTTCCTCCAAGACCGCCTGGAGCTGAGAGGCCATCACCTTCTCAATTACCTTGCCCACATAAGAGGAGTTGCCACATAAGAGGAGTTGCCGGATACCTCCAGTTCAGACACCGAATTAATTGTGGAGTCTCCATCTAAGTCGGCCCGAATCCGAGAGATTTTATCTGCAAAAAACTCTTTAAACACATCACAGCAGGTAACTGATGGCTCCAAATTCTGATTCAAGGAAGGGGGGGCACATACTAGCCCCCTCACAACCTTGAGCAACTCCACTGGACGTTAACTCTCAGATGCAATACGGGCAGAAAAGAACCGCTTCTTTGCCACACGTATTGCCTGAGCATAGATCTTTAAATGTGCTCTATGTGTTAATGTGTCGGATTCAAGTCGAGTCTTTCTCCACTTGTGCTCCAGTTGCCTACCTTGCCACTTCTGCCCCCATAGATCTTCCATATACCAAGAGGCCTGTTTTGAAGCGGGTCAGAGAGGACACTTAGGAGCAATTGTGTCTACTGCCTTGGCGAGCATGTTATTCCAATTTTGCACCAGGGCATCAACAGGGTCACCGGCAGAGCCAACATTAATCCCCCCAAGGCTTCTTGGAATCCTATTGGATCCAATAACCTATTTGGGTGGACCATTCTAATAGGCCCCTCGCCCCTGCAGAGATGGAAAGTGGTTGTAAGCCTAACCTTAACCAGATGGTGGTCCGTCCATGACAATGGGGAAATCACAGGAGTCCCCACCCATGGAACACCACCCTGATTAGAGTAAAAGACCAAATCAAGTGTGTGACCTGCAATGTGCTTCAGTCCAGAGACGACTTGGGATAGGCCCATAGTTGTAATGGCCGCTATGAACTCCTGAGCTGTCCTGGATAAATTGTTCCCAAAATGAACATTGAAGTCCCCCAGCACCAAAAGTCTGGGAGACTCCAGCGCAAGTTCCATGACCAAGTCCGTGAGCTCAGTAAGGGATTCCGTTGGGCAGTGGGGCGATCAGTACACCAACAGAAGTCCCAATCTATACCTGGTCCCCAAACTTAGGTACACACATTCAATATGTTCAGATACCTCGACAGGGACCCTGGTAAGGGAGATGTTATCCTTATAAACCACAGCCACTCCACCTCCTCGCCCACGTCCCCTCACCTGCTCCTCTACACAATACCCTGGAGGAAGAAGCTGGGACCAGACTTGGCCACCAGCCTCCCCCAACCAAGTCTCGGCGATACACACCAGGTAAGCCCATTCATCCATAATCAAATCATGGATGATCTTGGGTTTATTTTGGACTGACCTGGCATTGCAGAGGAGCAAGGTAAGGCTATTTGGGTTGTTGGCAGTGCTTCCCGAGGTCATAGAGCTGGCAGGACAGCTGGAAGGGGAGACAGCTATTAAATTTCTGACTGCCCTTCCCCTGGAACAGCCTGCTGACCTGCCAACATTTCTTCTTCTATACCCCACAACCACCGGCATAGCTGCCCCACATCCAAATAAGGTGCCTCCTGTCTCCCCATCTCTAGCTGAACCCAAACACATAACTATTTCAACCCAATCTCACCATCAGTGAAGTGAGCAAGAATCTTCTCTAGCCGTTCAAGTTAGTATGTTGGCCCCAGCCCTCAGTCCCACCTCCAAAGGCTGCCTCCAAAGGCTGGCCCCCTTTTGGGGCCTCTGGCTGCAGCCCACTCTAATAAAGGCCAAGATCTCAAAAGCCCAATGGGCGTGTCTCACATCCACACCAATCAGGCAGTTTGGCCAGGTGCAGAGTATATCTGGACACAATTGAGTTCAGCCCCTGATAGCAAACAGGCTACAGCAAGGAGGACAAGATCAAAGAAAAATCCTTGTGAGACGTCTTTCAATAACATCAGCATGGGTGCACTGTAGGCACCATTTTGTCCTGCTCACATGTTGGGACTCATTTGCATCCAAACTGGCCCAATGTAAACTATGTAAGCCCACTTGGGAATCCTTCTAGGCTGAAAGATGAGGTAGACATTTAGTAAATAAATTTAACTGCAGTTAAATTCAGTGACCTATTCTATGGTTTAAAAGGGTCACACACTGGGACTGCTTCATGACATTCCCAGTAAGTGGCACCAGAGGAAGGGATGTTATTCACTGTTGCCCCTTCCAGACCTCATGCAAAGGAGGGAGATGTTCATATCCCTTGTAGGGAGATACATGCTCTGTCATTGCACTGGGAAAAAACATAGGTCCCCGTAAGGGAGAGTTTCTCATTTCATTTCCCCTCTCCACATGATGGATGGAGAGCAGGAAAGGAATTGCTGACCCACACACAAAATTTGCTTTAGGGATCAGCTAAATCTTTAATTATGTGTGAGCTTATGAACATCTACAGATCCCTCAGACAAATGGCGGAATTTGCATTTAGGAGAGTACACAACTCCTCCTTGGCTACCCGCTCTTCAACAGCGGCCTCTATGGTCGCCAGGGCTTCCTTATTTTGGGTGGATTATTTACTGAGTGATCCACCTTCTGATCCGATCAAACTAAGACAACAGTTAAGATCCAGAATGCTCAGGACTTGGTGGCAGATGCCACTCTGGATTCAATCAGATTCTGTCACTTCTGTGGTTGGCAGAAGGCACCTCTGGCTTAAAAGCTGGCAGGTGGACTCTACATCAGAAATGAACCTCACAGCAGTTCCATATGACAGCATTAAGTTATTTGGTGACACTGCCCTCAAGGATATTTTAGTTGAGTCTAAGGACAAATGAAATATGATGCCATCAGCACCATGCAAGCCCGATAGGTCAACTTTTAGAAAGCCTTTTCAGCCCTTTTGGAGCTTTAGGGCCCCCTTCAAAGGCAGGGACTTCAGAACCCAATGTGGTTCCTGGAACCACCAGCGTTTCCCTTCCAGAAGCTTCAGAGTCAACAGACAAGCCTTCAACCAACAGAAAAAGCAGACAAAACAGCAGCCCTGACTCAAGAATTCCCAGGCTGGGAAGCTGCCTGTTGGCACACTTCCATGCGTGGGAGGCCTCCACAACATACAAGTGAGGACAAAAAGGAAGGAACACATCCTGTGATCAATGGAAGTATGATGACACTTTTGGCCAGATGAAAGGATCTGGTATAAAGTGAACTGTGAAAATATGCAGTATGACTTGTGGATGGATGGATCATCCATCTTATTTATTTATTATTTCTCTGTGTAAACCTCCCTGAGCCATTTTTGAAAGGGCGGTATAGAAATTGAATGAATGAATGAATGAATGAATGAATGAATAGTGCCTGAAGTTCTGATATCCTTCTTGCTGATGTAATTGCTATCTGGAAGGCCAACTTCAAAGACAGAATCTGTATTGCAATAGAATGTAGTGGTTCGAAGTGAGGAATCTGTAGAGCCTTTAACACTGTACTGAGGTCCCAACAGGGAAAGTGATGCACAGTAGGTGGCAAGAGAAATGTTGCCCCTCGGAGGAACCTTTTAAGGCGAGGGTATTAAGAATGTATGTACCTTGCTGACAGGCCCGAGATTAGACCTACTAGAGATGCTGCTTGTCATTTGGTTTTAGCCCCTTCTCGTGTCCCTCCTGAAGAAACTGCAGAGGGTGCTGAATTGAAGCCTCCCCACGAGGTATAATGGTGGGTAGGCCATCTTAGAAATGTTCTCCATGTACACTGATAGCTCCAATGTGTTGATGATCTTCTGGAGGCTATGATGAGTCAGTTCACTTTATACCAGATCCTTTCATCTGGCCAAAAGTGTCGTCATACTTCCATCGATCACAGGATGTGTTCCTTTCTTTTTGTCCTCACCCCACGCATCCATCGGAAAAGGTGTGGCACAAGTTGAATGTTATACATGTTGGGGTTTGTTAATTTAACCCCCAGTAGGTAAAGAGCAGAGCACCAAGGAAGAGAGCACACACTCCAGTTACAGAGCAGGTAGCAGAGGATAGTTTAGTTGTTGCAGCTATTTAGAGAAAACACATGGAGATTCTTGTAGAACTAAATATTTATGTATTTATTGGTTAAGTACATTTGGATAGGAAAGACCCAAACCTAATCTAAAGGACTACATAATGAATAGGTAAGGGGAGAAAGATATGTTTTCATCTGCTAAATAAAAAGGAAGGATTGGGACTCAGCACAGAAAGTGCTGAAGAGTCAGACCAGGGGTGATGGAGTAGGGACAGATAGGGAGACCATTACTCACTGTCTCTACTCCCAGTGCCCTTAGTGGTCATTAGGATAGTTGGTGCAAAAGGTCAATGCACTGGAACTCCATCTTCAATAAGATGATGCCTCAAGAAATATATAAAGCTGTCCGCGTCTTCCCGCACCATGGATACCTTATTTGTTTTGTTCCTACCTGGATCCATGGGTAGGGCAGTAACCTCCTCTACCATTGCCAGATGGATCTGAGCTTGCATTGCACTAGCATATGAGACACAGCATCTTCATCTACCTACTTGTATAGTCACATACAGAGTGGCAGCTACATCTGCTGCTGCCTTCTCAATGAATGCTCCCGTCCATGAAATTTGTAAGGCAGCAACATGGAAGAGTCCCTTGACCTTCACTAGACACTTTAAAATGGACACATATGCTTCAGGACAGGCAGCATTCGGTAGATGGGTGCAACAGCAGTGCTTACCCAGGAGTAGTCAAGGGTGCTCCCTCCCAAAGTGGCATACAAGGCTGTGGTAATTACCATACATAGGAACATGGGAAGCTGCCATATACTGAGTAAGACCATTGGTCTGTCTAGCTCAGTATTGTCTTCACAGACTGGCAGCGGCTTCTCCATAGTTGTAGGCAGGAATCTCTCTCAGCCCTATCTTGGAGAGGCCAGGGAGGGAACTTGGAAGCTTCTGCTCGTCCCAGAGTGCCTCTATCCCCTGAGGGGAATATCTTACAGTGCTCACACATCAAGTCTCCCATTCATATGCAACCAGGGCAGACCCTGCTTAGCTAAGGGGACAAGTCATGCTTGCTACCACAAGACCAGCTCTCCTCTCCATAAAAAAAATTGAATCAGACCATTGGTCTATCTAGCTCAGTATTGTCTTCACAGACTGGCAGCAGCTTCTCCAAGGTTTCAGGCAGGAATTTCTCTCAGCCCTATCGTGGAGACTCCAGGGAGGAAACTTGAAACCTTCTGCTCTTCCCAGACCAGCTCCATCCCCTGAGGGGAATATCTTACAGTGCTCACACTTCTAGTCTCCCATTCAAATGCAACCAGGGTGGACCCTGCTTAGCAAAGGAGACAATTCATGCTTGCTACCACAAGACTAGCTCTCCTCTCCTGAGATGTCATTGACCCAGCAGCTGAGAACGGAGCATTTGTTCACTAATCATGAAGGCTTCTTCTGGCTGCTGGAGTCAAGTACATCTCAGCTCACCCGGCTGGGCTCACTTGGCTACCCCTGAGAGAAATATCTTGAATTTTTCTTACCACACAGAAGTTGCAGTGCACAATTATTTGATGGACCCTGTCCCTTCCCCATGCATATTGCATATTTGACATACAGTTTTCAAAATTCCTTACTATTGTTAACAAATTCCTTACTATTGTTATCTGTATATTTTTTCGCTAGAACAGAGCATGTTTTTAAAGTAAAAAGGTAAAGTGTGCTGTCAAGTCGATTTTAACTCTTGGTACCCACAAAGCCCTATGGTTTTCTTTGGTAGAATACAGGAGGGGTTTACCATTGCCTCCTCCCATGCATTATGAGATGATGCCTTTCAGCATCTTCCTATATCGCTGCTGCCTGATATAGAACCAGCGGGGATTCAGACCAGAACCTTCTGCTTGTTAGTCAAGCATTTCCCCACTGCGCCATTAGGTGGCTTCATGATAGCATGTTTTTAGTAGTACCTTTATTTTATTTTATTTATTTATTTAATTTATTTATTCGATTTCTATACTGCCATTCAAAAAATGGCTCAGGGAGATTTACACAGAGAGATAACAAATAAATAAGATGGATCCCTGTCCCCAAAGGGCTCACAATCTAAAAAGAAACATAAGATTATCTATCTTGGCCTGAAAGATTTCGGGCGGGGCTATCATCCTCAGGCTCTAGTAAGCTTGTGTTCTTTTAAGCTAATTACCCTAGTCCTGCCTAGGAGCATGTGAGGAGGATAGCCCATAGAGATGTTCTTGACTCCAGCAGCCAGAAGAAGCCTTCACGGTAAGTTAACCAATAATCCGTTCTCATAAGTGGAAAGGTGGCTCAGTGCCTGGCTTTGCACTTTGTGGAGTGCAACTTTCTTTGCAAATACAAGCCTGGAGAAAGGATGGCAGAACTAATCAAGGGGTGTGGTGGACCCGGAAAGGGAGACCAACCATTCTTCATGTTACATGTAGTTTGCCCCTTAAACCTCCTGCTGCGTGTGCGGATTTCATTGCAGGCTTCTCTGGACTGCAGGTTTTGCAGGAAAATGGGGAGGGGGTTTCTGATAAAGTGTGATAAAAATTAGCTTTCAATATTGTTAGTAGAATGTTACATGCTGCTCGAGAATACAATTACCATAATGTGTGGTTATGAGTATAGCAGAAGTTTGCTAGTATAGCCAAAACATGTCAAAGGAAACCATCCTGGGATACAAAAAGAGCAAGAAAAAAAGATTGAGCTTGAGGCAGTTGCACTATATTTACCAGTTTGTCAGTGTCAGACTTTGGAGACCATGTTGATTAAGCATTTTTTGGAAGATGACCAACCCCCCTCAGCTATACAATTCTGAACCTTCTTTTCTGGAGTATTCCTGCTATTACTGACATATTGTCACAGTGTAATCTTGTGAAACTTTAGGTGGTATTCTTAATAACAATTTTTAAGCTTCTATCAAAATAGTCTAAATGAACACCAATAATGATTATCATAATTATTATTAGTCAAGAAATTCAATACTTTTGTTTGTAATAGTTCCATCTTTTAAAAAATGGTTCATATGGATGAGTTAATTTGAGCAACAATAAATTGAATGTGAATTTTCCTTAAAGCGAACTCTCTCTCTCTCTCTCTCTCTCACACACACACACACACACACACACACACACAGTAGAAGGGTATGTCACCCAAGCAGCATTGCATGTACACAAGTTGCACAAATGTGAATATTTTGCAGATAATGTTACACAAGTGTAAACCCATTATTTCCAACATGTAGTCTTTTGTAACATCATTTGAACAAAATTTGTATGTGTGAAACTTGTGTACATGTTATGCATGTACTGGGCTCATGTATGTTTGTGCAATATGTCTGCCTGTTATCAAGACATGGCTTTTTGTACAAAGAACGGTATGGCAGGAGCAGCCAGAGCCACCATCCTCTTCTGCCCTATCTTCCAATTTGTTCTTATGGTCTGCAATATTAATCTTATGAATCTTAATTATATTTTAACCAGTGGTTTTTCTACATCGTACACCACTTCCACTGGTACTGCAAGGGGAAAGCAATTGAATAAATATATAAAATAATAAGTCAGGTTTTTGAAAAGCTTCATAAATATTGCTTAGAACAGAGTGCATCTTAGAACTGGAGTACTCCAAAAATACTTGGGAGAGGTCTTTGGGCTATCTATCTGTTTCTGCTGTATGTAGGAAAACCAGAGCTAGAGCATCCCCAACAGGTGATGGTGCAGCCTCTGCTTGAAGATCTCCAGCAAGTGATAGCCCACCCACCGAAGCAGCATTCCCTCTAACAGGGAATTCCAGATGTTGTTGATTGCAACTCCCAGCATCCCCAGTGCGATGGCCTTTGGCTGGGAATTATGGAAGTTGTAGTCAACAACATCTGGGATTTCCTGCTAGAGGGTACATTGTCCCCAAGTAATTGGTTCCATTGTTGAACTGCTTTTACAGTTAATACGTTTTTCTCCAACTGAAATTTACCCTCCTGTAACTTAACTGTTTGTTTGTTTCTGTACCACCCAAAACTCACATCTGTGGGCAGTTTACAATAAAAATGCAATAAAAACAAAATTGAAATATTAAAATAATTTAAAATTTAAGGTATGTTAAAAGTGTTAAAAACGATTAAAATGGCAAATCTAATTAAAAGCCTGGGTGAACAGATGCATCTTGATTTACCTTTTAAATTTTGTTTTAAAAGGCTCTTATTTCTACAGGAAGTTCATTCCAAAGCCTTGGGTCAGCAACAGAGAAGGCCCATCTCTGAGTAACCACGGTTGCAACTGTAGACGAACCTCTCCTGATGATCTTAATGGGCAGTGGGGCAAAGAAGGCATTCTCTTAAATACCCTGGGTCTAAGCCATTTAGGGCTCTATAGGTTGTATTTTGCTTGGAAACTTATTGGTAGCCACTGTAGCTCTTTCAGTATAGGAGTAATAGTCAGTCAGTCTTTATTGTTACGGTCACCAACCAGAACAAAAAAAAATCAGCAAATAAAATTTAAAAATTAGTTAAAATACAATGTAAGAGTAATATGGTTTCTCTGAGATAACTCAGAGACCAACCTGACTGCCGCATTCTTTACCAACTGCAGTTTCCAGACTATGTAAAAAGGCAGCCCCACACAGGGCACATTGCAGTAGTCAAATCTTGAGGTTACCAGCATATGTTTATGTACCACTATTCTGAGGTTGTTTAATCTCAAAACATGGACGCAGCTGGCTTATCAGAAAAAGCTGATACAAAGCACCTCTGGCCACCACCTCAACCTGGAACACCATAGAAAGGTTCTTATCCAGAAGCACCCCCAGACAGCATACCTGTTCCTTCCAGGGAAGTGTGACATCAACCAGAACTGGCAAATCAAAATAATCTCCCAAATTCTGACCCCACACAATAAGTACCTCCATCTTATCTGAATTCAGCCTCAATTTGGTATCCCTCATCAATCCCATTACCGTCTCCAGGCAGGCAGTAAGGGAGGTTATTCCTTCTACTGATGATATTGACATGGAGAAATGAATTTGGGTGTCATCAGCATACTGATAGCACCCTGCACCAAATCTCCTGATGATCTCTCCCAACGCTTTCATGGAGACAGTATGGAGCCCTGAGGGACACCATATGAAAGTTCTGCTTTTGAAGAACAGTCTCCGTGGGACACCATTTGGAATCTGCCTGAGAAACCACTGCAAAGCAGTGCCACCCACAACCCCCCTCAGATGTTCCAGAAGGATATTATGGTTGATACTATTGAAAGCCATCAACAGATCCAATAGGAGCAACAGAGTCACACTCCCTCTGTCGTTCCCCAGTTGTAGATCATCATCAGGCCGACAAGGGCAATCTCCATCCCATAGCCCTCCTGAAAGCCAGTTTGAAATGGGTCTAGATCAGTGATTCTCAAATTTGGGTCCTCAGGTGTTATTGGACTTCAACTCCCATAATCCCCAACCAAAGGCCACTGAGGCTGGGGATTATGGGAGTTGAAGTCCAATAACACCTGAGGACCCAAGTTTGAGAATCCCTGGTCTAGATAATCAGTTTCTTCCAAGACTGCCTGGAACTGGTGTTGTGAGCTACTCCTGGTTTCACACTCTGTATATGCTCAGAGGGAAAGAGGCAAAGTCACATCATACACAAACTAAATTGGTTCTTGGAGATGGTGACCATGTAGGATCTGGGTGTGCAAGCAGAGATAGAGGAAGACACACTCAGGAAGTTCAATGGGCTTTATTATAGAAAGTTGCTCATCAGGATAAAATTCAAACAGGTCATTCAAATTAAACACATTTCCAATTCAAGGTGTAGTGCAATGTGCCTAGCTATCACATGTGTGTGCAATCAATAATTACAGCTGTCTAACAAATCCTAATAAAATATTTAGAGAAAAACAGAGAGAGAATAAAGAAGGGAGGGCTTAGGAAAAGGATGGCAGTGATTAGTAGGGAGGATGGAAGTGGGGAGCAGGCTGGGCTGTTCGTTGAATAGGCATCTCACCAAGTTCATGAAGAAGGCTTCAAAGGACTTGTTCATTGCTGGGGCTTGAGAGTGATGAGGCTTCAGATGAAAAGCTTGGCGCTGGATTTCACAGACAGAGTCAGCCCTGGATTCTTTGCCCCGCGGCAAGAATCACTGAGCAGTCTCTTATCTTCAGGTTTCAGGCCTCTGCTTAGGTATGCAGCTAGATAGCAGGCACTTGGGGTGTGCACATGAGCAAAGATCTGCTGGTTAGGCAAAGCTTGCTGATTTGCCATGTCGAGAGATCCCATCTTATAGTTGTTCCATTATTTGATCTCCATAGAGTCTATTCAAAATATCATCATCCTTCCTGGATCACAAAAGGTGTCAATTGCTGTTACCCTCCAGATCCTGTCTTTTAATTATGGATATTAGTTCAGGATATTAGGTCAATCAAGGGTAAACAGGATCTGGGTCCCGTCTCCTGTTTGGGCAGAGTGTTGTTCTATTGACATTCGCAAAGTAAATCTGCATCTCCTGAGCTTGCAAATGGGCATCTTCTTTTGTCCCCAGATTTTGTGGTGCCTGGTTCCCCCCGCCCAAGAGTGTTAAAAGGTTTTAGGAAGGAAAATTCAAAGCTGTGAGAGAGAACTTAAATCATTTTCTTTTGTGTGCATCGACCTAGGGTGGAATTCTAAAGACAGCAATAGGGTGTAAACAATGCTTCTAATTCTACATAGCAGATATTTCCTCAGAGAAAGAAGGGATTATCCTCTGGCAATTCAAGACAGTTCACTGGATAGCAGAGCAATCACCCATGATTGGTGTAAGTGCCACAGTGATAGCATTTGGATGTGTGGACAGGAAACCAAGCCTGGCCATTGTGTCTCCCATTTCACAAACATTGGGAAACAATGCTGGATTGCCTCTACCTTCACAAAGCAATTACCATCTATCCCAGAGGCAATTCATGAGACCTGGGTGTCATGTACTGGTCAGTTCATCTGAGTTCAAACATTAATTGATTCCTTAATAAAATGGAATCAGACACAGGCCTGGATTCCACACATAATTCTGGATTGGTAACTGTGGGTTTAATGTTGGAGTCAGGGTGTCCAAACACTGAGAGGCTACCACCCTCTCAATTACCTAGCCAAGCCACGGAAGCTTGGAGACAGGCCTGTAATTTCTTAACTCCAAGGGATCCAATGCAGACTTCTTCAAAAGAGGTCTAATAATTGGCCTCCCGCAGAGAACCAGTTACTGGGGGTGAGCGTACTCTCTCTTAATCCCTTTGCACATTGTTAACTCATTGTTTTCCAAACCCAAGTTGTAGTTCAGCAAAACCTGAGCTTGGGCTAATGCATGAAGAACAGACCTATGCATGCATGTATTAATAAAATAACAATAATAATTCATAAAGGATGTGAGATTTTGTCAGGTAATTTTTGACCTGTTCACCAAGTGTTTCAAGTACCTCTTTCTAATGAAAGGTAATTCCTCACAAATTTTTCTGTGCTAGCATCAGTGTTGGGTTACTGATCCTATGGTAAATGCTTCTAGTATTGTCAGAGAAATTGCAATCTGTTTCTTATCAGTTTTCTTGGGTTGAGAGGCAGAGGCAGAGAAGTTAAAGTTGTGGAGGAAGTTGTTGAGGAAGAACTATGTGAGGTGGAGTCTGAGGTGCACCTGGGTAATTTTGGAGCCTGGACCTAAAGGCTTTTAGAGGCCACCCCCCTGCTGTAAGTTAAGAACCACTTTTTAACATGTGAAAGCACAAACCACACCACCCAGGGCAGACTAAAGGGGATTTGGGGGCCCCCAGAGGGTATGCACGCCTTGGACTTGGGCTCCAAAGTCTAGGGGTAAGAGTTCCTCTGGGTGGAGTTAAGAGTTAACTCTTAATTGATTATGAAACACATGAAGGCCCAAATATCAAGGAAGCCAACATCTTTTTACAGTTCTTTTACAGACCCTTCACATTATCTTTCTTGTTTGGGAAGGTTTAGTTACTTATATTTCTCACGGCTCTTCAGGTTCTTTCTCCCTCATACATCCTAAACAGATCCTAGCACCAGCCCTAGTGGAATAGGACTCAGTAGTACTCTCAGGAGTATGAGTACTATATTGCTCTTAAAAAGGAGAATGAGATTTATCAGATGCACATGCAGGGTGTTGCCAGTTCTAGGAATTGAGGGGATGTGATGTGGTTGAGGGGTTCTTGTTGAGGAGGGGGACAACCATCATCCAGAGTTCCTATCCATAGTGTAGGATGAGAGAGAATAATAGTCTTCAGCCTTTTCGGAAAACAGTTACAATTTAAAAATAGCTGCTTCCCAGTGTGCACACAGACATGCTTTGCAGATGTGTTTCCGGTGGACTGTATCTTCCAGTTGCTCCCTATGGTCTTCTTTCTTTAGCAAATATCTGCTAAGCAATTAGATCTTTAAGACATATTTGTGTCCTGTACGGCTTCCGCTCTTTGTTAGCCTGCAAAAAAGAAGTTGTAAAAGGTACGGCAGATGATGGGGATGCTCCACATCTGTACACATGCTTGGCCTTAGGTTGTCTCTCCCTATTGCAGTTTTAATTATATACTGTATACATACGGTGACCAGAGTAAAGGTGAATGGGCTTGTGTCCATTTAAAGGTTATGTAGAACAGGGAATTTTAACAGCTGAAATTTTTATCAACCTTGATTATAAGAAATTATGTTTGATATGAATGTATGCCCTTGCATTCATTCATTCATTTATTTATTTATATTGTTAAATTTATATACCACTTGTCATTAAAACAATCCCAAGGAAGTTTACAGCAAAATTAAAAACAAGATTGTAAAAAAGACACAATTATAATATTAAGCTAAAAATACAAAACAAATCTGATTAAAAATGTAAAACACAAGCATAAAAGCAGTATAGAGTACAAAGAGCAGCACCAGAGACAATCATATAAAAGCCTGGGTAAAAAGCCACGATTTAACATGCTTTCTAAAAGCTGTGATGGAGACTGGGGAGCGAAAAGCCACTGGGAGAGCATTCCAGAGTCTGGGGGCAGCAATAGAGAAGACCCTGTCCCACATGCACGACAACCGAGCCTCCCTCATTGTCGGCAACCGGAGCAGAGCCCCCTCAGATGACCTTGTCAAGCGGGCAGCAACCCTTGAGAGCAGGCAGTCCCTCAGGTATGCTGGGCCCAAACCCTTTCCTGACATTCATTTGGATCCAATAAATGTATGTAAGGAGGGACAACAAGCTCTCTGCCTCCTGACTTATGTGAGTTGTTTAGTTTGTCTGTAGAAAGTCATAATACGTACCATGTGGTACCATGGACATCTCTACAGATGTTAAAAAATATGAAGGGGGGCAAAGTCTGCTGTCCCCTCTTTCCTGCACATTCATTATTTCTAAATGAATGATTGAACAGGGCTATAATATCATGGATAAAGCTGAAGGGCAAGAGGAAAGTTGCCATTGGGAGGGAAGGAGTAAGAAGTCAGGAGCATACATCTCCTACCCTGTTTGTAGTGTTATACCTTCAGTGGCCCAAGGAGAGAAATTTGGGGGCGGGGGGGGAGAATTGTGGATTCTATTGGAATCTATTTCTAATTATTTCTAATTTTGAACAGAACACAGACACTATACTTATATTATTCCTGGATTCTGAAGCAAGGCTTATAGCAGAAATCATGTTATTTTGTGATTGTAGAAGTATGATATACTGAAGAGATCTTCAATGACTTTTTCAGTATGAATAGTTTAGAGTGTTTATAATATTTTATCCCGAATGGAGAACAAACCAAAAGAATTATTTATGTAGGGAAAAATACCCTACTGTGTGAAGATAAAGATTTGTTATAATTTATTAATGTTTTCTATCATGATAAAGACAAACTTGTATATTAACATGAAGGCAATAAATCACCATTAAGTAGCACAAAGTGGTCAAATCAGAACAATAAACTACTTGTTAAGCTCTTAATGCTGAAAAAAATTAAAATGACATCCTGTTATTTCCTCAGTCTTGCACACTTTAGTTTTCACTTTAACAGCTTCTTTCACTTCAGATGTTGGTCCTTCTTTATGATTTCATGTTTGTGTGTTACACTTCCATGGCGGGATACCTTGCATCAATATATTAAATGTAAAATATTTTTACTGAAATATTCTTGATAACTGAAGGCACTTGAAAACAACCCTAGATGTCTTCAATGTATGCATTTTTGTAGAAATGTTCCTCATCATAAGCAGCTCATAATACAAATTTCATCCAAACTTAGATCACTGGGGTACGGATGTGTCCGAACCACGTTTCCAAGCATGGTTTGAGCACTTTTTAGGAAACAGTATTGGCAACTTTAAAGAAAAAGAGAGCAAGTCCTTACTGCACAGTGCCAGCATGCACATGGCATCCGCACATGTCTGCGCTTCGGGCACATCCCTACACTGGGACTACAGTAAGGCTCATAAATGTACATTGGCAGGCTTCAGCCCAAGTCAAAGACTGCCTCAAATGATCCTGTCTGAAATAGCCAACTCCAGTGAGCCATCACAGACTGTCCTCTTACATTGACAAGCTGTCTGTGACTTCTAATTAAATAACTTTTACCATTCGCTTCACAACTGCACAGTGCCTGTCTTTGGTATGAGACTCCAGGCAAGGGAGTCAGAAATGTCATAAGAGTTTCAAAAGACAACCTCAAATGTCATACCAAAGAACATGGTCCTTTACAGGCCAGTTATTACTGTTATTGTGCCATGACAGCACATCTTTCTGGTTTTGTCATGGGAAGATACACTGAGATCTTTGAACCATCTTAGCTTTAAAGTAACAAAAATATCCTAGCTTACAACAAAGGAGCTGAAATCACAACTTAGCTAGAGCAGTAATGCTATCACCTCTGGACATTGGATGACCAGTGATTTGTATAATAAAGCTAAATTAGACATCACATTCACAGTACTGCCTGTATACTTAAGATGAGGTGTAAAAACTGCATTAGGAACATAGGAAGCTGACCATTTTTAAAAAGCATTTGAAAACCCACCTCTTCACCCAGCTTTTTCAGCTTTAAAATCTTTTATGCTTTAATCTGTGTTTGATTTTTAAATTGTCTAAATTGTTTTAAGTTTTTGTGTATGTTTTGACTTGTTTTATGTTATTGTTAACTATCCAGAGACCAAGGTTTGGGGTGGTATATTAGGCAGAAATTCCTGAGTTGCATCACTAGCAAGTGCGTGGGAAGGCTACACCTAATTAATTTCTGCTGAGATGCACCTTTCCTCAGCCCAGTATCAAAATGAAAGACCAAGGCAAAGATGTGGGTGCACCACAAGTTAAGGTGACTAACTTCCAATTTCCACACATTTAGAGCACAAACGAACATTGTAAGTCTCTTAATTCTCATGAAATATTACATGTTTTGATATTTTCATTATTATAGATGTGCTAATAGATAAAATAGCACTTGAATAGCTAGATCTCTCCCGCTGTTCTGTAACATCTAGTACAATATATCCTGTATCATGTTTTATTTTCAATTATTTAGAACAATTATTTAGAGACATTTTAACCTTGCTTTATTCCCAAAGTAGAGAACAACAAAATAGAAATTATAGTAGGGATGTGCACGAACTGGTCTGGAGGCCATAATAGAGGCCTCTGAACTGGTTCAAACGTGGCCCAGTCCGGCAGTCCAGAGCTGGCAGGGGGTGGTTCTTTAAGGGTAGGGAGCTGCAATTACCCCTCCTACCGCTTTCCCATTTTTTGGCAATGATTTTGGGGTGGCAGAGTTCCTCCCTGCTGCCCCTGCCTCCATTGTTGTGTGCATGACGTGCACACATAACGTGCGCGGCGGGCACACACGTGCGGCTGGCAAACACACAAAAGCTACTTCCACTATTTCCAGCAAAAAACTGGGGCAGAGGCAACAGGGAGGAAAGCTGGCACCCCAAAATCATTGCCAAAAAATTGAGCGCCAATTAGGGGGAAAGCGGCAGGAGGGGTAAGTGCAACCCCCCACCCTTAAAGGTAGACCCACGCCAGCGCCAAACCGCGCCTCCACAGTTCCGTGCATGTCCCTACATTAAAATAGCTACCATACAATCAATAAAACAGTCAAATGTGTATTAAAGACAATCAAATAATTTCAAACAGCAATGCAGGTAGTAGTTGTAACTCTAATTGGCATGTCATAGACCTCTGTTTGCAGGGTACATACAGTGATGTTATGACACTGAAGAAGAAGAAGATAGTCCTTAAAGAAGTCTGTCTATCACATGCTGGTCCTTCATGTAGTCATCAAAATAGTCCTTTAAAAGTTGACATGATTCATCTAAGTAACTGGGGTGTAGAGTATAATTTCAAGTCCCTAAAGACATGAATATAATAGAGTTCAGATTTGAAGCATATGCATATAACACATATCTGATCTGTATTGTCTTAGTTAACAATATTTGAGATTTACTATAGAAGTGATTAGTGCAGAACAGAAGATTAATGTGCTGAAATGTAAAAACTCTTCCATTTTGAAGAGGAACTCCAGCAACAAATTGTACTTTATAGTGGGTTCTAATAGAGAGGTTGAGGTTTTCAGTTTATACATTGCCAGTTCAGTACTACTAGCCTTTGTGATAAAAAATTATTATAGAACTATTTTAAAAGCAAATATGAGCACTGTATATCAGTGTTCAATTGCTCAGTTCTTGTTGGAAACTTTGGGGTTGGAAGAAGGCATAGCAAAATGACAGATAATCATATGAATATTTTAGTTAGTCTAGAATAACCCAGCATATACTGACCAAGGATAGTATTATATAATACTGGAACTTATTCAGCCCTGGAACATTCAATGTTAATTGCCCATTATATAGTTCCATGGAAACCCTGCAGTGATGAAACTGACAAGTTTTTGCTGAACTTCTGCAGTGAGACTAGAGAAGTCCCTTGACTGCAGAGATAATTGTCAATTTCACCTCTGGAGTGAATGGTGGCTAACATGATATGCAATGCAACACCAGTGTTGACTATTATCTGTCGCTGCTGTGTACATGCCAGGCATCCAAGCAAGGAGTTGCACAACTACTTAAAACTGAACACCCACAGTTGTATAGTGTTACTATTGGAAACAATGGAAGAAATGCAAGTAGTATTTCACAACTGCAGGCATGCAGCTTTAATTAGTTTTTAAGTAGTTGTGTAACTGCATTTCACATCATGTCAGCTGGTGTTTCTAAACATTACTCAAGCTTGTAAATTTCACCTTTGGCTAGATAAAGTGCAACATCTTGCTTAAACTGAGAAAACTGTGGAAATAGCAAAAGTGAAACTGATAAACTTCCCCTTACCTTCCATCTCAGTTGTAAGTCTGGAGAAGCTACTTTATTTTTGTAGAGGCAACACTGATCCTTTGTCAATTGCAATTTCAACCTGCCATTAGGTTTCTGGACAAAATACAAAGTGCTAGTTATAGCACTTTGACTTAGGCCTTGGGTATCTAAGAGAGCGTCTTCTTCACTACAAGCCCCATAGGCCATAGATGTCATCTGAGGAGGTCCATCTCCCGTTACTGCCAACTTGTTTGGTGGCTACACAGAGATGGACCTTCTCGGTCACTGCCCCAAGATTGTGGAATGTGCCCCAAGATTGTGGAATGTACTTCCTGCTGAGATACAATCCTCCCCATTTCTGGCAGTTTTTAAAAAACACCTGAAAACCCATCTTTTCGCCCAAGCTTTCTCTGCTTTTTAAATTTTTAGGTTTTAATCTCTGCTTTATTTGTAAATTGTTAAATTGTTTTAAGTTTTTTTGTCTATGTTTTTAACTTGTTTTATGCTATTGTTAATCTCCCAGAGACTAAAGTTTGGGTTGGCCAATCTTACCAGGTTGGCCAATCCTTCATGAATGAATGAATGTAGTTCAATCACACTAAAGCAATCTCTACTGAAACAGATTTTATTTGCAACATCACATTGCAAGAAATTAAATTATTACCACTTCCATTTATGGAATTACCATAACCATGAAAGCATTTTCACTCTCTTAGAAATCTGTATCTATGCTCTGTGATAGCAGAAGCCCATTCTGCTGTTTCTGTGTTCTGTTGCTTGATATAACTGCCATTTTTTTTTCATCCATATCATATCAGAATAAAAATTTCTTCTAAACCAGCTTTTTCCTCTGGACTGGAATTGACACCATTCGGTTCATTCAGTTATGGAGAATCCAAATAAGAGAATACAAACAACATTGCTACCAAACCAGTGAAATCTACATGTGGAGTGGCACAGCACTGCCAGTCTACTTAGACTTCTGCTGTGAAATGTCCCTTCTCCTGTGAAATTTGAAGGGAGTGCAGTAGCTCAGTCGTTCAGCACCTGTTTTCTAGGTAGAGGATCCCAGGTGCAATTATTGGCTTCTGGAAGAACTGGGGAAGAATCTAGTCTGGAAACCTATAGAGCTGCTGCCAGTCAGTCTAGACTATACTGAGCTAGATGAACCAGTGGTCTGATTCAGTAAAAGGCAGCTTCATATGTTTTGTTGTTTTTCTCCATCATTTTCTTATTACTCAGGTACTAGTACAGTAATTACAAGTATCTTCTATTTCTGTTGCTGTGCTTGGCTAGAACTCTGAACTGCTTATCCCAGCTAACTGGATGATGAGGTGACTTTCTCTACGAATGTTTAGCATCTCCCCGAGTCAGACCATTGGTCCCTCTAGCTCAGTATTGTCTACACTGACTAGCAGTGCCTCTCCAAATTATCAGATAGGAATCTTTCCCAGCTCTACCTGGAGATGTTGCCAGAGGTTGAACTTGGGACCTTCTGCATGCAAAACAGATGCTCTATCACTGAGCTGTGGCCCCGCTAGGATTGTGGTGGTCCCTCCCTTGGTTTTTTTGTGTTTTTTTACACTGTGAACTTCTTTGAGATTGCAAACCTATTCATTTCTTTCGCTATGTAAACTGCTTTGTGAACTGGTCTTGTGGTAGGAGGAGAGCTGGTCTTGTGGTAGCAAGTATGACTTGTCCCCTTAGATAAGCAGGGTCCACCCTGGTTGCATGTGAAAGGGAGACTACATTCATTCATTTGATTTCTATACTGCCTTTCCAAAAATGGCTCAGGGTGGTTTACAGAGAGAAATAATAAATACCGATGGATCCCTGTCCCCAAATGGCTCACAAATCTAAAAAGAAACATAAGATAGACACCAGCAACAGTCATTGGAGGTACTGTGCTGCGGGTGGATAGGGCCAGTTACTCTCCCCCTGCTAAATAAAGAGAATCACCACATTAAAAGGTGCCTCTTTGCCATGTTAGCAGGGGTTCCAAGTTCTTACATGTGTGAGCATTGTAAGATATTCTCCTTGGGGGTTGGAGCCACAATGGGAAGAGCATCTAGGTTCCATGTTCTGTCCCTGGCATCTCCAAGATGGGGCTAAGAGGGATTCCTGCCTGCAACCTTGGAGAAGCTGCTGCCAGTCTGTGTAGACAATACTGAGCTAGATAGACCAATGGTCTGACTCTGTATATGGCAGCTTCCCATGTTCCTAACTTCTACTGTTGCTGAAAAGAAGTATATAAATACTCTTAATAATAATTTGGGTGGGGGCTTCATCCTGTAGCATGGAGTCAAAACACTTGCAGGGGGAATCTAAGAAAAAGGGTAATGAAGAGGAGGGAAGAGAGGAAAAGGAACAGTATACTGCTCCTTGTCTGCTGAGAACGATGAGAGGGAGAGAGGGATCTTGGTCTTGAGATCCATTTTCCACAACACATTAAGGCCTCCATGACTTCCAGTATTGCTAGATGGGCACTTTAATGCAAGGGATTCTAAAGTCTGTGTGCTCAGCAGGCACTATGCTGACCTCCACACAGTACTGCATTTTTCTCAGTGCTGGGAGGGTTCTTTAAGAGAGAACGAGCCCTCTCTTAAGAGCTCTTGTAAGGAAGCACTAAGAAAGGCTACACTTCCCAGCATTGTGTGCAGGGGCTCCAGAGGGCTCAATTTCTCTTAAAGATACCACTCAGCACTAGGCAAAGTGCAGCACAGCGCAGTGGGAACAGTCACCTCCACATGGTGCCAAGGACACAGTGCAGAGTATTCAGCCTTGATCGAAACTTCACAGAGGCCCCAAAAACAATTAGTCAGGGGGCCACACTTAGGGTTGATGAGGGTCATCACTGAAGAACACTGTGCTAGACCAAAAAAAGGCTAAATTGCGAAGGGCATATATGTACTCTCGCAATACATATACCCATTCCATTGGTGTTGCCCTAAAACTCTGTACAAATAGTTACAAACTAGGGATGTGCACAGAATGGGATCTGCATTCTGTTCCAAGCTCACAACAGAACACAAATGCCAGGAACATTATGTTGGAACAACTGGTCAAGAAGGTTGTTCCGTTCCGAGCTTGAAACAGGCCCTTTATTTGAAAGGTGTTCTGTTTCAAGCTCGAAACACTCGGAACGACCTGTTTCAAGCCAGAAAGTTTCGAGCTCAAAACATTCTGCACAACCCTGTTACAAGCCATTACTCTCCCCTGTCAGGTAGGCCAGTCACACTTACAGCCTTTGTCTTAATTGATGAAGACTGTAAGCGTGATTGCATGCCTTCCTGTGATTGGGAGGCTAGGACATCCCAGTAACCCAATCACAGGAAGGCACAGAGTCACTCTTACAGCCTTCACTTTTTAAGACAAAGGCTGTAAGCGTGACTGACCTGCCCAGCAGACGAAAGTGACTGATACACTGTTTGGTACCTCCGCCTCATTTTTGGAGGCTGTATGTCTCCGATTATAAGTACAGTCTCCAATTATAACTTCTGAATGGGGCTAAAGTCACAAAATGCATGTGTGAAATAGGCATCACAGATTTATCACCCCACATCTCTTCCAATACAATACATTTGAACTGGAGAAGTTCACATGTTCAACTCTGCATTGTTGAATGGTTTATGTACATGCATATGTGAGCCACTTTTAGCCATATCTCTTTGATAATTAACTGGTGCTGGCTTAGAAACAGTTTAGTTGTTTCATAGCCTGCTCAAAGACTCGCTGTGGTGTCAGCATATAAGTGTTCTGGAGACAAGGCATACAAATTGCTGCACAAAAACAATGGCAAAAAATAGCTCATTATGTGTTGCAGGGATTTTGCTATCTCATGGCAGGCAGATATATCATAGGCAGTGTGATGTAGAAACTGGAATGGTTGTTGATGTCTTATTTATTATACTTCCCAAATTAAGATGTTCAAATAATTATTCTCTTGGCAAACACTAAGGAATCAAGAGAAGATAAATTTATGATGATTAGAAACAAGTAGGCTAAAGAGGCTAGTCCAGAAGTTCAAGCTATGGCAAAGCAAAATAATCTGGGAAGGACATTAGCTCTTATACACTAACCATTGGAACTTGTACCTGAGATGTTACTAGACATTTCCAAGCTGTTTTCAATAGTTGTAAGGCTATTTATGTACCATCTTATTTATGTATTATTTTTCTATGTAAACTGCTTTGAGAACTTTGGTTGAAGAGCATTATATAAATATTCGTTGTAGTAGTAGTAGTAGAAGAAGAAGAAGAAGAAGAAGAAGAAGAAGAAGAAGAAGAAGAAGAAGAAGAAGAAGACATACTTCTTGTAATGCCAGATTCAGTCTCCGAAGCCAGGTTTTGCAATTCCTGCACACAAATCACATATTACTTGTTCTGTACTTCTGCTCTGGCCAATCCGTTTGTTGGGAATTTCATCCTCTACTGCATGAAAAAAGGAGAACGCCTTTGTCCCCTTGCCAATTCAATTATTATTCATATCTAGAAAGATTGCTAAAAGAGATTACTGTAGCTATTTTAAAAGTGGATTTCCCCTGTTTATTTCATTCATTTAGTTATTGTTCTGTTCTTACAAAAGTGGTCACATGGCTCATGTCCTTCACAGCAGCCCATCATTTTATTTACGGACTTCTTTATACTGCTACTGCAGTGAAAAATGCATCAATTTATATATCCATCCCACATACTGTGCTACCATCATTTATTCTAAAACAGTAAGCTAGAATCCCAACAAAACATATGTCTGCAATCCCAAAAGGGCACAACAACCTCAACCCTAACCTTAACAGGATATGTCTTCTATCCTTAAAGCACCAATCCTATTAAATTCAATATGATTTTTAAGTAAGTGCATCTGGCAAGTGTGTATGTATTTCTGCTGTCTCTGCACTTTTAGTCTATAGTCTGGGCAGCATATATAATGTTAATTAGGGTAACATAGCAGATGCAGATTAAAATTAGTTGGTTTGAAATCTGATTGAAAGATATTGTCTCTTGTATTCAGCACTCTCTAGCTTTCTCTTATGGTAAGAATTATGAAGGTGAAGGGCAAGGTCTAAGTCAGCTCTGGTGATCAACACACTCATTTCTGCCCACTGTATACTTATTGTTCATGCTCATTGTCGACTTATTTAATTCCCTAGACATATGTTTGGACAGCCTCCTGTTAGAGGGGTCTTCTGAAGTTGTTTCTGGGATGTTAAGTAGTCATGTTGGCTAGCTCCCCAGTTCTGTGTTTATGCACATCTGGGCTGCTGGCTAACAATAAATTGGTAAAATAACATAACAACCTTGAAGGGAAATTCTATCTGGAAATTAGGAGGGAAATAAATTGGAAAAGGGAAGAGTGATGAGATTTGTATTGGATAAAATAAAGAGGAAAATATGGAAGTAGTAGGTTACAGGTGAGAGTGTATGACGGCCAAATTATGCATGCAGTTAACACCTCTATTATAAAATGGGCTTAACCTGTAAGTGTACTAGAAATGGCCCTTATATCTTAAAAAAACCAAAAACTTCAGGAGCCTTCCAATCTAGGGTGGGAGTGTGATTTGGTCACCCCTGTGCCATTTTCGTATGGGAAATCTCTGCCATAGCAGAGATTTGCCCCCAAAGTGGTGCTGTGTTTCAGATTACAATTTGGGGATACATTGTCATATCAGGGAGGGAACTTTCAGTGTGAAAATGAGACAGAGGGCAAGTATTGATTCTCACCATCACCATGTGCCACACTCTCAGCATATGGGAACTCTGTGGCTGATTTTTAAAGGTTAATAAGAGTTCTTATGGTTCACTTCCAGATTATGCACATATCATAATGGCGTGATTAACATTATGCATACTTTAGCCATGAGAGAGCATGGCTGGTGCCAGAACTGAAAAGGTTTAAAATCCTTTGTAGAATAACATCCCAGTTCACAAATAACATTCACTGAAAAAGTTAAATTTAACTTTATTTAGTACCAGTGAAAGTCAATCAGGATTAATTGGTCTGAGGATCAAATTCTATTTTTATGATTTTTATGTGGCATCTGCGGTCTTGGAAAACTGGAGTGAGGGAGACAATGAAACCTTGGAGTAAAGGAGATAATGAAGGAAATAGGGAGAGGTGGAGTTGGGGGCCCCTCAAGAGCTGGGGGCCTGGGTTCTTTGAACCTATTCGCTCAATTATAGCTACACCCCTGTACAGGCACACTTAAGTTTCTTATGCAAAAAAATAAACAGAAACCGAACTTTTTTCTTGGCATTTGTTTAAGAAGTGATACTTCTGCTGTTCCCATTTGTGGTAAGAGGATATAACATACGCCCTTTAGTCTAATGCTCCTAGTTCTGAAACATTTTTGTTTCCTCAAAATTTCCTGTATAAAAATAGTTCTGATGCTGTTTATAATACCAAAATATCTTATTATATTGCCATGATCTCACTTTTTAATAAGTCTGATAAGTTTAAATTGAAACTTGATTCTATTCTTTCACCCATATAGGCCAGTAGTGGCTTGTACAGGTGAAGCAGGGATGGTGGTAAATGAGCTGCAGGTGTGACTTATTCCCAATCACCTCTTTCCCCTTCAAATGCCTTGCTTTGCCTCACCCCACCCACCACAATTTTAACCCTAGGTATATGGGCTGCTCCTTCACCTGGTTCACCCTAACCCAGGTGAATGAGCTGTCTGTATGGCAGCAGGGGAGGGGAGAGGAAACAAGGCAGCCAGGACAGGGAGAATTGAGTGGGAATCAGGGCTGGCGCGTCCATTAAGGCGAACTAGGCAGTTGCCTAGGGCGCCAAAATGGAGGGGGCGCCGCGCTGGCCAGCCTGCCGCCCCCCCACCCTGAGCGGTCAGCCTGCAGGCCCCTACCTGGCGGGGGAGAGCGAGGGGCCAAGAAGGCAGGACAAGGCAGCAGCCCTTTGTCTGGCGGTGGGGCGAGGCGGGGGACCCAACCCGGGGCTGCTGCCGCCCCCCTCCCAGGGCTCCCCATGCCGCGCGCGGCTGGGGCCAGGCAGGCAGCAGCAGCAGGCCCCGACCAGCCCCTGAGGCAGCAGCAGCAGCAAGGAGGCGGAGCCGCCTCCTCCGGGGGCGGGGTGGGACTCAGCTTGCTCTCTCTGGCCGCGCCGCGCCTGCTGGACAGAGCAGTCGAGGCCTTGCGAGGACCGCCTTCGCCTCCCGCTCCAGAGGGAGCCCCCTGCGTGGAGGCTCCCACCGAAGGCCAGCCAGCGGGGGCACCTGCCGGGCAGCGGCCTGCTGCTGCTGCTGCTGGGCACCCCGCAACCCCAGCCAGCCAGCCAGCCGCGCCTCTGGCGTGGCGGGGCTCCCCAGCCCGTCCACGCGCCCTACTTCGCCCAGCCTGCCAGTTGCAGCTGCAGGAGGAGGAGGAGGAGGGCGACCACCCTCACCCTGGAGCCCCGACCGGCCACTGGGCGCCCCGGAGCCGCCGTCAGCAGCGAGCCGGCTCTGCTGAGTGACTCTCAGCACGGGAAGCCCGCCGCGGCTGAGTCGAGGGCCTCGGTGGTGGCGCCCGCCCAGCAGCAGCCTGGCAGTTGCCCGCTGAGGAGCTTGCGGGGCGCATGGCGCCGCCGCCGGCACAAGCGGCAGGAGGGCGGAAAGCAGCGCCTGCTTGGTCGGCCACGGAGGAGAGGCCTGCAAGGAGGAGGCTGAGGCCGCTGCTGCCACCGCCTGCAAGAAGGCTGCCCCCCCCTGCCCTGCACACTCAGCGGGCTGCCGCTGCTCCCTCTCTGGTGGGGGGGGGGGTAGGGTTAGGGTTGTGGGTGGCACAGAGACATCAGGCAAGAGGGCTGCAGAAACCAGCAGCCACAGCCCCGGGAGAGCCTGGCAGTGCCTGGTGGCCGGCAGTAGCCAAAGGGCCACCAGCTCCATGGCAAGACACCACCACCTCCCCCCAGCCCCCCTGGACCCAGCCAGCTGGCTCACTACGGGGAGAGACTGTCCAGAAGGGTCCCCCCCATCCCTTCTGCCTCTCATCCCATTGGCTCCCCTGGCTGCCTAGCTCCTGCAAGTCTGCTCCATGGGCCCCACATTAGGGAGGTGCATGGAACTGGCCTGGGGTAACTTTAAGGGCAGGGGAGGGTGCACTTCTCTCCCCTCCCCGCGCTCGATTTCCTAAAAGTCCGTTGGGCTGGCATCGTGCCGCCCTGTTGTCCCCTTTACCAGATGGAACTGGAGGTACTCAACATATCTGTGTGCGTTGGGTGCGTGTGCAATGCACACAGGCGTGTCGAGTACTTCCAGTTACATCCGGTAAAGGGGGCAACGCTGCTGCCCCGATGAGCGCTGGCGGGGGGGGGGATTTCAAATTCTGTGCTTTTCATTCTTCCTATAATACATCTGTGTTTGAAATATGATTGGCCGGGGGGGGGGGGGCGCCAGAAGGTGATCTCGCCTAGGGCGCAAAAAACCCTAGCACCGGCCCTGGTGGGAATGAGCAGTTGATTTACTGCTTCCCTCTCCCCACTCAGCCTGTATGGGCTGCTACTTTCTCTCCCTTAGGCTCTGGTATACCTTGTGACTTTTTTCTTTTATCTCAATTTCTTAGTGGGTTAAAATGTTTGACCCATGTTGACGTGGGTTAAAAGTTGAACCTACGCATACATATTCTGAGAGGGCCCTGGGATTGATTCACTATTTTATTCATGCATTCATTCATTCATTTATTAATCCATCCATCCATCCATCCATCCATCCATCCATTCATTCTATCAATGCCTTTTTGCACTCAGACTTGCTTCTGAAGTTCTCTTGAGTTTCATGTCCATAATATTGTTTGAGAAACAGAACTGCCAGAAATTCTGCTGTTCATGTGTAGGGGTGTCCACAAAACTGGGTTGCCTGGTTTGGTTCGAGTCCAAAATGGACTCGAACCATTCCAGGCATATTCAGTTTTGGCACTCCTGAACACCCCACTCCAGTTTGGTTCGGGGTGTGTGTGTTTTTTTTTTTTTTAAAAATTAACCTTTAAAAAATGAATTTTACTTACTGCCACCCAGTCTGGGGGCTTAGATTTGGCTGCTGTGGGGTTGGGCCTCCAGAAGTTCCCCCTCCCCTCCACCTGGGTCCATGACCCAGCCACACAGAGGCCCATTGAGCATGAGTGGCGGCCTCCAAAATGGCTGCTGTAACAAAGGGCAGGCCTGGAACGGGCCAAAGACTGCCTGAACCAGGCAATTTGGACATAAATGGAGGCCAGTGGGGGGGACTTCTGGAGACTCCTCCGTGGCCAAATCTAAGCCCCCGGACCAGGTGGCAGAAAGTAAAATTTAATTAACAAAAGATTTTATTTTTTATTAAATCGTGAACACCCTCCACCCTGAACACCCCCTACGCTGGGTTGGTTTGGTCTGATAGTGAACTGAACTGAACTGGAGGGGCGGGGTTGGTTCAATATTGAACAATCAAATCAAACCTATTTGCACATCTCTGTTCATGTGTATGGCCCTTTGGACTGAGACTAGTAAATTTACCAAAAATCCAAATACTTTTATTGAATAAGACTGGAGGAAAGATTAGGGTCACAGCACAGGCAGTGGATAATTTAAGTATTTTTTCTTTACTATTTTCCTCATTAAATTTTCCATGTTCAAAGCTACTACCTTATATGCTCAACAGGTAGAACTTAGAGATACCATATTGGTATCTGTAAGAAGTGTCCTGCAGGGAAAATAGCAACTTCAGGAGGAGTCGGTTTTAATTGTGAGAATAGTGCAGGGGGAAAGAGTTAAATACCTCTTCCAGCACTACAACTCCAATCTTAATCACCTAACCACACCTGCTATTCACATGCTTAAAACCCACATATCTCCCATGTTACATTAGTTGCACCCTCATAGTTGCATACTATTCAGAGAAGAGGGCTGTATTATTTTGTACATTCCAGCCCAATGTCTCTGTATAAATATTAAACACAGTTGGGGTGGCCGAAGCAATTCCGGTGATTGGTGTGAAGGCCAGAATTGTATGCAGTATGCACACAGAAATGCTAATCATAAACCTGATCATCAAATAAATGATAGATTAAATATACCATCAGCTAGAACAATTTTAAATAATCTTAGAATGTTTCATCACTGCATATTTTAAAAGCACAATAATTTTCATTGTAGGAGTTACTTTTAAGAAATGGCAGTGGTGCTATAAGCTATCAGCTGAACATCAGGACTTAATTAGACTCTTTTTCTTAAAATAAGAAGGGAAAAAAAGGTCTTCCTTTGGTAGCTGATATTTATATGTTTTCTCCTTCCCATCCGCCTCTCCTCACCAAAAAAACAACACCCAGGAGATCTCACAGGCTGAAAACTAGTGCACACCCAGGTTCAAAAAGTTAGTTCAGAATAGACCCTAAGGTTATGTAATTCCATGCATGAGCATTACTGATGATTGCAACATCACTACGAGGTACTGGAAATATCAAGAAATACATGTGCGTATGTGCCACAGCCTTATTTGAACGTTACACGTGTAATTCTAGGAATAATTTTAAAGTTCTTTGCTTTATTCTGCATAGAATGTAAATATCCTTAAAATGCTTAATAATTAAATTCTAATTTGGCAACTTTAACTTTATAGAAGTCACATTACAGATGATAATATATGCAGGACTTTTAGGGGAATCTGTGATTAAACCAAGATATTCCATTAAAGCCTAAAAGAATCAAGGCAATAAATCCGACAATATTTTTAGCTTTTATAAGACAAAAGGTAATTGATTCCTTTGGTTTTATAGGGGAAATAGTTATTATATGCAAATGTATTTATTTAACTAAAGGGTAACAAATTTTGTATTTGTTTAATGATTTATTTGCATTTTGTTTTCATTTCTTTCCCCATAAGGGCATTATCTTGGTCTTTAATTAATCTGAGTAATTCATTATTTTTTGTTTGTTTGGGATGATCCTTATTTACAGACTGCCAATTGTTTAGAGAGCACATAGATGACTACTGAGACTGATTAAATGTCTTCAATTTTCTTAGTTCTTTAAAACAATATCTACATACAAAGCAAAGTTACAAAAATATTTAATATGAAAAGCTAGTAATCTTATTTTGTGATAGATTGTTTGTTTGGTTTAAATGTAAAATTCAGTGGCTGACATGATGAATTTGCCATAACGCTCTCCCCTGGGGCTGATGCAGATTCGTAGGCAACCGCAGCACTGTTCAGAATCAGTGGTTACACAAGTGGCACTACCACCATTTCCCCCATTCTCCACAATAGAGAAAACTGTGGTGGTGGTGCTTGTGCAATTGCTGGTTCTGAACAGCATTGGGGCTATTTGTGAGTGCACAGCATTTATGGGGCTGAGCATTACAGCAACATAATACTGCACATCATGTTGGCCAGTAATGATAGTAAGATTTCAGTTAATCTGCATCTTTGGAATATGGAAAGGCTCATAAGAAGAGTCTTTATTTGTCCAGTACAAATGCCCTATTCAGGTGACATACCAATCAATATGAAGGGGTGGACTAATGGAGAGCAAGAGCTGTCCCCACCTCCTTTCTGTATATTCACGAGAAGCCCTGCTTGTTACATATGAGCTGTAGCATCATTAGGGCATATGAGTTGTCGCATAACTAGGGCTCCATTCCTAATGGTTTGTTTCCTTTTTAATGCTTTTTCTCAATTTCATATATGTACTGTGCAGATGAACAGAATAAGGACAGCAAAACTATTTGAAATGGGCAGCCTGATCTTAAGGTCCCATAGCTGTAGCTCTTGCAAAAACTCAGGAAGCCAGTTTGTATTAAACATTGTATTTCAAGGTTGCTTTTTACTTGTGAAAATGTGTTATGATGAGTGTCCATTTTGTTCTGAATATTGCTTTTGTTTCAGATCTCTTTTATCCATATACAGTGAATGTTTCAGCATTACAAAAGTTCGCAAATAAATAAATAAATAAATAACATGTGCATGTGAAGCAGGTTAGGCTGTGAGAGATATGATAAGAGATAAGATAAGCCCAGGTAGTTTTATGGCCGAATGAGGTTTTGAACTTGGACCTCCCCAGTTCTAGTCCAGTACTGTAGCCACTACACTGAGTTGGCTAGTTACCTCTAACCTGTTAAAACTGCAGTAGATGAGATGAGTGTCTTCTTTTCCTCTTGGACGAAATCCATCATAAACCCCATACACAAAAGCATCAACTGCTGGCTTTTCCTTCTGGGTCAGAGAGTAGTAGGATTCTTACATATTAACAGTACAGTTCGAGCTGTGTTTGTGTACTGGGTGAAGCTCTGCCAGTCAGCCTCTGAACAAAAGCTTTAATATGGAAACCTTCCTAATTATTTTATTTGACATCCATGTATCTCTAGGGCTGCTTCTATTCTGTATATCACTCTAGCACAAATTGCATGTGAAGTTTTATTTTATTTTATTTACTATTAATAATTGCAGAAGTCATGTTATATCATGGCTGCATTGTGTATGAATTTTTTCTTTGTATTTATATGAATTCCATTCCTGTGTAGGGGTGGGACACAAACATATGCACATAGTTAAACATAACATAGTTTAAAAACATAAATGCTTTTGTTTTGACTACTGGTACATAATAAAATTCTTGCCTCTGGCATTTTCATTTGACTTGTTATCAAAAAAAGTATAATTTATACATTTAAGTTGGAATATTTGCCTTAGGGGTTGCATTGTGCTTAGAAATGTCATGGCAGCAGGAGTAAATTCTTGCCCCTAACCTCCATGATTTTTTTGCCCTGCATAAATGACTCATATTTATATATAAATAAAATATGAGAGACCAAAGTGTATTCTTATAACAAAAAGGCCTTCTGTGAATTCCATGCCATTGTATGATGCTGCTAATAAAGTGCAGGATTTTATTAATAATAATAATAATAATAATAATAATAATAATAATAATAATAATAATAACTGTTTTTCCTAATAGGTTATTCAGATTAATTTTGAAGAATTTGATCTGGAGATTGGCTATGATACACTAACAATTGGTGATGGAGGAGAAGTGGGTGATCCCAGAACTGTTCTTCAAGTGTAAGTCTCCTGTATTTACAATCAAGTTAATATTCTCTTCTTCTTTACACAAATGTGGCACTTTTTGAACTATGTCAAATTATGTTATCTAAAACCAGTCTCAAATACTTTGCACACTTGTATGCCATTGCACATGGCTTTAACAAAAATGGCTATGCTTAACCATGTAGCATGATGAATACAACAAAGGTGGGGGGAAGTGGGGCCATTACAGTTGTAATAAAGTAGAAATTTGCAGTAAAACCTGGATAATATTTCTATTTCTCAGTGACTCCTATGATAGATCACTATTTTATTTTATTTTATTTTATTTTATTTTATTTTAAAAAGCATGAGGCTGTTCCCATGATCAAAATCCCTGCTGGCTAGGGAGGACTAGGGGTTGGGTGGGGGGGAAGGCAGGACCCTTCCTATCTCTCACACACAATCAGACGCTTGTTAGAGCGCCACCACATTCCCACAAGACTGGTGTGGCAGAACTGAATACATAGGGGATCTGGAGGAGGAAGTCCTCCATTGCCCCACAGTGCACAGAACGGGAAGCCAAGAGGCTTTCTGCAGAAATGCTGCAGCTCCCGACTGCCTGGCCACTCTTTAAGTCTTGCTCTGTGATCCGCAGGGAGCTGGGCTTCTGGGAGCTGCAGAACATGGCCCTGATCACACTCACAATTGGGGCTGCTGAGGTGAGCTGGGGCTTTGCTCCTTTAACCTCGGTTTTAAGTTGGGTTTCCCAACAGGGTTAGCATGGGGTGGGAGTGGGTTCCGAGGTTCCACACAAGCCCCACAATCCCATTATTCCTGCTCCTGTCCCACTGCAACTGGTTGTGGGAATGACCTTATAATTTATTTCCCTAATTTCCCCATACTACTCTTTCCGACGACACAGTGCTATACAAAGACACAGAGGTGGGTCTCACGATCCGTGAGACCCGCTTTTGTTAGAACTGCTTTTGTTAGAGCGGGCAGGGAGCCCTTGGCGGCCGGATTGGCCGCCCACACGATGGCCAGCTCCGAGACGGAGCAAGCGGGGGGTGGGGGGAGCGGGGGCCGCGTGGCCCCCACAAGTCCCAGTATGCCCTGCACGAGCATGCATGGCATACTGGGGAGACCCCCGAGCTGGGAGGCTGCTTTTAAGCCTCCTGGCTGGGGGTCTGTTCATGAGTAGGCACGGCACGAAGCTGCGCCGCGGCTACTCACGAGCCTAAAAAGCAGGTTTGCTGGAGCGCTTGCTCCGCAAACCTGCTTTTTAGCAGGGGTTCTTGAGCGGGTTACCCACTCAAGAACCATAGGGCTTGGCTGCAAGCCCGGTGGTTCTTACGACCAACAAAAATCGGGCTAGGTTCTCCTAGCCTGATTTTTGTTGGTCGTGAGAATTGCCCCTCTGTTAAGCTATTCTCAAGAACGAGCAAAACAGCTAGGGGAGCCTAGCCTGGTTTTGCCGGCTTGTGAGAACTAGTGGGTGCTCCATTAACCCTATTTTTATGATCAACTGTGTTTCAACCGCAGCTGCTTCCAGCCGTTGCGGGCACACTCACAGGGATGGAGTGGATAGGGGGATCCCAGGAATGCACCATGCACTTGCTGCATGGTGGCACTTTCCTTCACTCGAACCCCAGAGCTGCTGGGTGGTGTGTGGTGGGGTGCAGGCGGCCCGTAGGAGAGCTGCCGCTCATCTGGACAGGCAATCTACCTGCCCAGTAATGGGTAAGTGATCGACTGCAGGGAGAGCAGGTCAAAGCTTCTCTCCCCGCAAACCACCTCTCAGCGCCACATACTGCTTGTGTGAAGCGCCTCAGTGTATAGCTACCATATGCAAGAAGCCACAAATTTAGGCTTCACTCCCCAGCCAACCATGATTTCTGGTCACCACCAATGCTCTCCTATGTGACATATGTACCTGATGCTACAGTAGCTGACATGTTACAAGATGTTTTATAATGTGGTCACACTGAAAATCCAGGCTGTACAGTTGCCCTAAACTGGAAGACTTGCCTCCTGTTGTCTCACACTACAGTAAGAAATTTCTGGTTGTGTGGAGCCTCCGCACATGAGCAGAGACCAGGGGGACTCTGAAGCTGCACCGGATACTGGGCAGAGCGCCACCACCCTACACAGGATTGTGGGTGGAGCGCAGCAGCTTATGGGTGCTGATTACATTCTTGTAAGCACCTGCTTTATTATTCCTCAAAGGTTCCTCTTACTGCCCCTCCCCAGCACTGCCCTCACCGGCTGTTCCTGTACGTAACAGGTTTAGGCCATAATCCTAAAGCCCCTGGCCAATATCCAGGCTAACAACAGACTGGCCGAACAGCATTCTCTGTCATGCAAGCAGGAGGGGGTGATTCCCAGCTATTTTTTTCTCCCTGCAGCTGCCTGTGGTTCCTGAAAATGTACCTCTGAGGCATGGGGTTTGTTGTTAGGAGGCACAGGTGAGAAGGGGGATTGCCGAAATCAGGGGTGGAGCCACCATTGGGCGAGCAGGTTCAAAGAACCCGAGTAGAACACACAGTATTTTTTATTGTGTATGACCTCGCAGTGAATTCTACTTACTCCAACTGAATTTACTCTTCTGTAGTTGAGGCTTGGGGCTTAGGTGTTGAAAGCATATTGGCATGCGGGAAGATAATGCAGGCACACTTCTTCAGATTTAGAAGGATTCTGATCTACTAAAAATGAACTGTTGATCGCAGCATGCCAAGTGTTGCTATGTTTAGATCCTGAGATTGGATGTTTTTAACAAGGAGTTGTTGAAAAGAAAGAAACGTTGCGTAGGCTATAGTATTTTGAAAGAATGCTTTTTCAACCCAGTTAGACAAGATGTGTACTCCTCGCTCTTGATTCTTATAGCTGAATACTGGTTAGATGGTAACACTTTCAAATAATGCAGATCCATGAACTACCTTCACTTTAAAGTGCAAGTTGAAGGGCCAGACTACACATCAAACACAGTTTGGTCTTGGATACTTGTTAGTTCTCATTTAAATAGAAGCTGTGGTGAAGGGAGCCAGATCAAGATTGGAATCGCTGCATGGGGGTGAGTGGGGGCGGGAGCTTTAATCCTTCATATCTGCCATGATCCCAGTACAAATCAGCCCCTTGTACCTGGAGCAGGGGTAAATAGCTAGTTGGGCTGATCTGGATCAGGTCCACAATGAGAGTAAAGTATTAACCCCCACCCCTTCCCGCCACAGTCTCAGTCTTGCCTGGATGACTGTTATTTATTATAGAAATTATTATTATTATTATTATTATTATTATTATTATTATTATTATTAATTCAGTTTCTATACCGCCCTTCCAAAAATGGCTCAGGGCGGTTTACAAAGAGAAATAAAATAAATAAAATGGCTCCCTGTCCCCAAAGGGCTCACATTCTAAAAAGAAACATAGGACACATACCAGCAACAGTCACTAGAAGTACTGTGCTGGGGGTGGATAGGGCCAGTTACTCTCCCCCTGCTAAATAAAGAGAATCACCACATTAAAAGGTGCCTCTTTGCCATGTTAGCAGGGGTTCCAAGTTCTTACATGTGTGAGCATTGTAAGATATTCTCCTTAGGGGTTGGAGCTGCAATGGGAAGAGCATCTAGGTTCCATGTTCCCTCCCTGGCATCTCCAAGATGGGGCTAAGAGAGATTCCTGCCTGCAACCTTGGAGAAGCTGCTGCCAGTCTGTGTTACTTCTATTTTTTAAAAAAACAACCAAGGTGCACATCCCTGTTCAGCCCTCAGAGACATATTTTGGGGTGGTACTGAAGGTTTCCTGGGGAAGGGGAGATTGTCAAAAAATTGCCCCTTCCTTGGGTCACTGGTGCAGTTAGTCTGCAAATATTGTAATCTGCTCCTCCTGCAACGCTGGCACTTCCTTGGTCTTTATGTGACATCAGCAATAGATTGCTGACAGGGTTCAAGCATGACAGGATGGTCATATTTTACCAAGGCTTGAGGGTTTATGGGGGCCAAGACCAGGCTGCAAGTGAGGGGGGAACCTGAAGAGGGAGAGGGAGATTAAGGGATTGCACAGGAAACTCTAGGATCTCAAAATAATATGCTCCCTCAATAACTACATATCCCAGAGTTCTTTAGTTCCTGCTGATACTTGAGTCTGATTCAGTTATGTTGTATGAGTGTACAGATAACTGCTCACTTGTGCATGTGTTTGTGTGAATGACTGTACCTCTGTTTTAAAAGTGAACCTGGATACAGGCTTTTCAAATGTGTGGTATAGATAGAAAGCATACATCTGTACCTGTGTTCAACATAACATATGAATGACTCTACCTGTGTGTATATCTGTACCTGTGTACATTGTGCAGTCATTGTATAACTTGTACACTAAAAAACTTACTTTCTCTTTTTGTAACAGTGCCGTTTTGTGAGTCTTCTGCTGTTTATATTTAGTTATTTTAAAGCTCGGCATTCTTACCCCTCCAATGTTGAAGGACACCTCCATTGTGGTCTCTTTTGTTGTCGTTATTTTGTCACAAGCAGCAACAGTTTTGGGGCCAGTGATGAGAAGTGAGGAAGTAATGGAGGGTAAGCAAGCCTGTGTACGGTCCTTATACTCTTGCTGTGAGTGTACAGAAGGGAACAAGAGGCAGGTGGCTGAAGGAGATGGAGCTAAAGGGGGCTGAAAACCTCCCCACTCCAGCACTTTCCCACCAAAACCAGGACTCTGTTCAAGGGGCCAAATCCCCGCCCCCCAGAATCTCACACAAACATTTGCTTTAAAATATGAGCATTCATGAATTGGAAAGGGTTCAGAGAGAGCAACAAAGTTGGTGAGGTGTCTGGACACCAAGTTCTAGAAGCAACTGTTGAGGGAGCTGGGTATGTTTATCCTGAAGAAGAGTAAACCAAGGGAAGCTCTGAACATGTTGATTTTAAGTGCAGACTAGAAGAAATGTGTTGAAATGACAAGGAAGCAGATTGAAGCTAGATGTTAGGAGAAATCTCCTAACCCTTAAGAGTTGTTCTACAGTTGAACAATCTGCTTAATGCATTTGGTGCACTCTCAATCTCTGTTTTCAAACAGAGGGTTTTCAAACAGAGGGTCTTGGATCTGACACACATTGCTGGTCAGAGGGTGGTGTTCCATGGGTGGGGACTCCTGTGATTTCCCCATTGTCATGGACGGACTACAATCTGTTTAAAGTTGGACTCACAGTCTCACCCCACCTTTGGAGGGGTGAGGGGCCCATCAGAATGGTCTGCCCGAGGATCCCTATTGGATCCCTATTGGATCCAATAGGGTTTCAATAAGCCTTGGAGGGATTTAGTGTTGGTTCTGCTGGTGATCCTGTTGATGCCCTGGTGGAGAATTGGAACAGTAAACTTACCAGGGCAGTAGACATGATCGCTCCTAAGCATCCTCTCCTTCAAAATTGCTTCAAAGCATCCAATTAGATACTAAACCCACACGGAGCATCTGCATGTTAGTACTAGATTGCTCCCCTCACCCCTGCCACAGCCCCCCTCACCTCATAGATCTCTCCACCCTCACCTGAGCCTCACTCCTGCTCCTCCTCCTCACTGCTTCCCCCTCACCCCTCTTAGTCCCTCCTCCATCCCTTTATGCCATTCCCCCTCCCCCCTCTAGGTAATGGCTGCAGCATTGCTGTCTATTGGCCAAGCTACAGCCCCCCTATCCCCAGAGATCTCTCCATCCTCACCCGAGCCCCGCTACTGCTCCTCCCCACAGGAGCAGCAACTGTTGTTGACTGGCCCTTCCTTGCTGCTGTCACTGCCATGGCTGCTCATTTCCCTCAGGCCGCTGACAGGCCCAGACCCTTCCCTTGCCTGCCTGCCTCCCTCTGCCAAAGGCCCCAGTAGCCCCAAACAGCAGCAGTGGCAATGGCAGCAGTAGCCCCAAACAGCAGCCTCCCTCCCTTGCTGCCAATAGGCACCGCCATGTCCACTTGTTCCCCCAGGCCACTGACAGGCTTCGGCCCATCACTCACCCTTCCTCCTTTCTCTCTTTCTCTCTCCATTCGTTCTTCCCCTCTGTCTTTCTTACCCTCCCTTCCTGAGTTAACAGAACTTGTTCATCTTGTTTTCTCATCTAATTCACACAATGGCACCCTGGTGGCGCAGTGGTAAAACTGCTGCCCTGTAACCAGAAGGTTACAAGTTTGATCCTGACCAGGGGCTCAAGGTTGACTCAGCCTTCCATCCTTCCGAGGTCGGTAAAATGAGTACCCAGAATGTTGGGGGCAATATGCTAAATCATTGTAAACCGCTTAGAGAGCTTCCAGCTATAGAGCGGTATATAAATGTAAGTGCTATTGCTAAGTGCTATTGCTCCCTAAAGGGCTGTTTCTTCCCTCACGACCCCTCTCTTCGCAGACCCCCATCCACTATCCTTATATATATAGAGAGAGAGAGATTCCTCTCCTTTACAAACAAGCACATCTTCCGACCAGTAACAGGTGCATTCCAAATGACCTTAACCATAACTGGCTTCTTCTCTCTATCTGCATATGGAATCCCCACTGCCCAGTCACCATGGTGCCACAGGCTTCTCCTCCCTATCTGCATATGGAATCCCCACTGCCCAATCACCATGGTGCTTCTGCTCTTCTCCTTTTCTGCATATGGAATCTCCACTGCCCAGTCAGGTGCTTTTGTTCGCGAACTCTCAACAGCTGCCACAGATGGGATTAACCACGGATATGCCCTAGAGAATTATATAGAGAGATTTTTTAAATTGTGTTTTTACTAGTTTTAATGTTTTAAATTTTAAATTGTTGTAATGTTTTCACCTTTGTATTTATTGTTATTGTTTTATTGTAAACCACCCAGAGACTTACGTTTTGGGCAGTATACCAATGTGGTAAATAAATAAATAGAAGACCTTCAAAGTACCTTCTGGCTCTAAAATTCTATGATTCTGAAGTCCAGATAGTCTTTAAGGGAGATGTAGAGTGATCATGCTATATGACTTATGCTGCTGTCTGCAGGCTGTTAATTGGATAGCCTTCTACAACTGTATTCAGTTCTGGGCATCTCCTTTTAAGAACATTAAAAACTAGTTTGACGGTTATAATTAATTTTGTGTTTTTAACTCATCTATTTCTATTTTAAATGATATAAACCACCGTTGGGGCATTACAGAAATGCAAAGAATTAATTAATCAAAAGCTGTAATTTGTTCTGAGGAGAGTAACTGAGATGGTGAGGGTCTAGAAACTATGTTTCATGAGGAATGGTTACAGAGGGAACAGAACTGTTCTGCATTGCGTCTGAGGGCAGATTAGAACTGATGGGTTGAAACTTGGGATGTGCAAATCAATTCAGACACAAATCGATTTGACTCTAATCTGGCTGATTCAAGTGTTTTGATTAAGAATTGAATCACCCCAGATTTGGATTG
This sequence comes from Hemicordylus capensis, assembly GCF_027244095.1. NCBI lineage: Eukaryota > Metazoa > Chordata > Lepidosauria > Squamata > Cordylidae > Hemicordylus > Hemicordylus capensis. The sequence continues at coordinate 295,555,579 of NC_069660.1, read as the reverse complement.
AATCTGTCCAAATTGATTCCAGTTTTGCTGTATGGGGCAAGGGGGTAGGGAGGGAGAGGAGAGTCTCATTTCAGTCTTTTAAAAAACTGAAGAGGTGCTGGGGCACCCTGAATTTATTGTGAAGAGCCTGCAGTGGGGGGGCGGGCATGTGAACCTTCATCCCCCTTTGACAAAGAAGAGCCATGGAGGCACCTTTGAACTGTTCCTGGCTGGAGCAGTAACTGCAGAGCCCACAGTGTGGGAGGAAGGTGGCAACCCAGCCCGCCATCCCCCTGCAGGTCAGGTTGCCTCCCTCTCCCCCACTGCCACCTCCCCCTCCATCCCAGGTTGCCCCCTTAGCCCTCTGCTGCCAGCTCTGCAGTAATTACCACTCCCTCCAAAAGCCTATAAAAGGCGCCTCTGTGCCTCTGCTTTGTCAAAGAAATGGGCAGTGACCGCAGGGGAGATGGTGGGTTGGGTGGCCACTTCCCCCCGCTGTGGAATCTGCAGTTACTGCTCCTGCCAGGAGCAGTTCCTGAAATGAGACCCCCGCTCAAATCAATTCAGGTTCTATTTGAATCTAATCAAATCTGAATCGAATTGACCTGTTTGGGGGCAGACGAAATTCGTGTTTGAATTGAAACAGCAATTTTCGATTCGTGCTGATCCCTAGTTGAAACAGCCCCTGCTGATTGAGCTAACAGGCACCTTTTAAAGTGGTGGCTTCCCTGTAGAGGGAGAGCAACCCTATTTAGTCATCTTTCTTGTATTTAGTAGCAGGAGAACAACTCTCTTTATTCACAATGTCTCTCCAATGCTTATTGCTGGTGTATCCCTTGTGATTCCGCTTAGATTGTGTGGTGGTGAGTGGTTTACATACCTTTTGCTATGTAAACCACTTCAAGAACTTCTTCATTGAAAAGTGGTATATAAATATGAGCAATAACAAATTACAGGAAACCAGGAATTTTCTACCTGTAAAAGCTGTTTGGTGGAGGTGGGTTCTCCTTCTCTATAAGTTTTCAGTCTGGATGGTGATCTGTCTGTTAGGGATGCTGTAACAGTTTCTTGACTTGAGCATGGAGTTGGGCTAGAAGTCCTCCAAGGTCCCTTCCAACTATAAAATTATGTGATGCTATGATTCTAGATAAGATTGTCCCTTTTCTTTCACTCTGATTTTCTCTGTATGTGTTTTCCTGCACGGTTTTCTAAGTCCCTCTCTCATTATCTTTATGACTCTTGGAGTGATCATACTTTGGAGAGAGTGGCAGGGGAGGGGGAGGAGATTAATCTCTTGTTAATAGCATTGCCCAGCGTTATAGATGTGTAGGAAGGACTCATGATTTGTCTGAAAATCGTGACAGTGGATTGCTTTAATGGTTTCATATCACAACATTATTTAAGTTCTAATAGATATATAAACACAACATTATCATTATAATTTCTCTTCATTTCAGATTCAATCTTCCACTGTTTTACAGTTTATCTCCTCCCCTACTGTCTCACTCCCTTATTCTAAGCAAATATGAATCATTTTTCACATGTCTGGGAATGTTTTGTAGCGGCTCATATGATGCAAAGCATATATTTTTTTAAAATGATGAAATTACAGTGTTTTGTTACGAATGTAAATGAACACTCCATCATTTTCTCTTATCAGCACATTATTCAAGCTATCGTGAGCTTCAAAGTAACATTGCCACTATATTATAATAAAGAAGATGTAGTGGCAAAGATGTGCAAATAATTTGCAGAAAATCTTTTTTCCAATTTACCATGCTGTCAGCCTGAGCACGATTGTCTTGGAGTTATTTCTTGTTCAAATTGGCATCTTTAATCTGCTTTGCAAGGTTTATTCATTTCTGTTTGATATGTTTCTTGGTGGCAAGTGAAATGGAGAAGCCCCCTTTGGGATACAATTTTATATATGAGCTATCTAGAAATTAAAGTGTGCTTCCAAATTGCCATAGGAGTAGGCTGATGAGTCACAATACATGACTCATTAGTGAATGACCCCAGGGAACCTCTCACAACAATTGTCTCTTCAAACACAGTACACTTCCCACCAGACTGATAAGCATCCAGCTAAGTGGTGATCTTTTAAGAAGAAACCTGACTTGATAGACTGTTATTACTTTTCTGCCCCATTTGCCTTTAATAATTAAGGAAATACCTTGAAGGGACAACTTAAAACCAAACTTCCCAGTTGGTTAGTTCCAATATACCTTGGTTCCAAGATCTGATTGGCCAAGGATCACAAAACAAAATTAAGTTCTTAAAGTTGTCCTTTTGAAAAAGAGAAGTTTGTTCCTCTAATGAGGGAGTCAGATATCACCCACCTGTGGGAACTGCTGCTAGCCATATAACATAGCAAGATGTTTTGGTTTTTTTTACTCTCAATTTTTGGACAGACTCAATAGACTTCCAATAATGCAAAGCCAGAGTATAAAAGTTAGGATTGTTGTTATCTTTCTTAAATTGCTGTATCTTTTGATTATTCAAGATGTTTCTCAGTGAATACCCCTTTGGTTTAAATGCTTTAAACAAGGGCTGCACAACTTGACCTTCCAGCTGTTGGACTCAAAGGTGCACCTAGGTAATCTTGGAGCATGGACCTAAAGGCTTTTGAACCCCCTCCCCATCCGCTGCAAGTTAAGCATCATTTTTTAACACATAGGTTCTTGAGGTCACAAACATACCACCCAGGACAGACTAAATATGATTTGGGGTCCCCCAGGGGGTATGGAGCTCCTGGACTTTGGCCCCAAAGTCCAGGGGTAAGAGCACCTCTGGTTGGACTGCAACTCCCACCATCCCTGTTGTCTGCTGAGGGTCAAAGTTATGCAGCCCTGCTCTAAACTATTGTAAGCACAATAGTGCTCCTTTTTAAAGAAAGTAGTTTTACCTTGAAGAGGAATGAAAGTTGTGTGGAAGTTCCTGTTCCAAGACAGAGTGCATCTATAGACCTGAATTCATGATATTCCTATACTAGCACTTTCTGCAGAGTTAACTCCTCTTTAGTCTAGAAATAGTCCATACTACTGCTTGTATTAAAGCCTCTTTGTGGTAAAACTCAGTGGGAGATTTTACCGTGTGTAGTATGCAGTGTCAGCTCCAGTTTCCAAGAGGCCCAAGATGAACTACCCTCTATCGGCTATATCTTATGTGGGTGACAGGTTTGTTTTCGGACTTACCATTTTTGAATGGAATGGGAGAAAGGAGATGATGACAGAACAGCTCTCTGGGCTGAAAGAGACACTCCAGGAATGCAAACACTCCTCACTTCATTTCTTTTCTGAGGGGGGAGAAAAGGAACTTTGGAGGGGAGATATGAGTTCTTAGATTTGGTGGGGGGGGAGTTAAGTAAAATGAGGAGCTGTTGCTTCAAATGCTTAAAGGGATTCTACACCCCAAATCACTCTGCCACCACTGCACTAGTGTGTGGGCACAGAGGGAGCTACAGGAATTAGGGATGTGTGAAACGTTTCGGGTACAGAGCAATCTGTACCCAAAACTGCCTGTTTCAGGTGATTCGTTGCCAAAACGAATCATCCTCTTGCCCTCCCAAAATGTTTTGGAGCCGAAATGAATCACCCCTGTTTCGGCTCAGAATTATTTGTAGCTTCGGCCCTCCATTTTGTGGCCGATAAAGTGCTTCTTCTTCCTCCTCCATTTTGAGTTCTGACATCTATTTGAATTTCCTGCCTTTTTGCCTCCCATTGACTTCAATGCAAAAAGGTCCGATCTGATGTCTACTTGAATTTCGGGTCCCAGGGCCTAAAGAGTGGTGTGGTGTGGTAGGGCCTAATGGGTGGAGGCTACCACCCAAATTGCAGAGGAATTGGGCAACGGGATGATTTTTTTGGTGAATTGTTCAAGTTTTTGTGTCTTTGAGCCAGATTTGGGACATAGAGTGGGATCTGGGGTAGAACAGTGGCGTGGGGTGGTGCCTAATGGGTGGAAGCTACCACCCAAATTGCAGAGGGATTGGGCAAAGGGCTGGTTTTTGGTGAATTGTTGAAGTTTATGCATCTTCCCCTATAAGGTATAATGGAGGGTGTATTGCTTCACATCGGGGGGAAAGGGGTGGCCTAGAGTGGTGTGGGGTTGGTGGTAGTGCCCAAGGGGGGCAAGGAAGCTACCAGAATTTTTTCAAAGGATTTTGGCAGAGGGCTGGTTTTTGGTGATTTGTTGACGTTTACATGTCTCTTTAAGGTTTTTCTCCATAGGGAAGAATGGAGGTTTCAGCAGCCCCATAACTGCACTTGTGGGGTTCTGGGGTGGCCCAGAGCAAGTGGCGGTGTAGTGCACATAGGTGTTCTGAGTGTAGATTCTCTGGTAGCAAATGAGAGTGGATTCATGGTTTGTACTGGAAATTTCATTTGCTACCAGATAGTCTACACACAGAACACCTCAGAAACAACAGAACCCTGTACCCTATGGGTTAGAAACCCATGGGAGTGGTTGGCACCCCATGTGCACAACACCACCACTCACTCTGGGTCACCCCAGCACCCCCCAAGTGCAGTTATTGGGCTGCCAGTGTAGCTCCACCAGTAAAGGAGTAACGTGGTCTCTCCAAGATGACCCAGAGACCAACCTGACCGCCGCAATCTGAACTAACTGAAGTTTCCGGACTACATACAAAGGCAGCCCCACGTAGAGTGTATTACAGAAGTCAAGTCTGGAGGTTACCAACAGATGTACCACTGTTTTGAGGTCATTGTGCGCTCTTGACCCTTGCCCTTCATGGCTAATAAAAGCTGCCAGGGAGGGTACAGGCAGATGGTTGGAGGTGATAATTAATGCTTCATTAAGGGAGGGCAGGATGCCCCCGTGCCTCAAGGAGGGGGTGGTAAGACCGTTATTAAAAAAGCCCTCCCTTGATCCCTCCAACCTGGACAACTATAGACCTGTATCTATCCTTCCTTTTTTGGGCAAGGTGATAGAGCGTGTGGTGGTGTCCCAGCTGCAGAGGGTCTTGGATGATACAGATTATCTGGACCCTTTTCAATCTGGCTTCCACCCTGGATATGGGACTGAAACTGCCTTGGTCGGTCTAGTGGATGACCTTCACCAGGAACTAGATGGGGGAGTGCATCCCTGTTGGTTCTGCTGGACCCCACTGTGGTGTTCGATACCATCGACCATGGTATCCTTCTGGACTGCCTCTTGAATATGGGAATTGGAGGTACTATGCTAGAGTGGCTCCGTTCCTTTCTTGGGGGGAGGAGTCTAGAAGTTGGTGCTGGGGGACTACTGCTCGACCCTGTGGCCATTAGCCTGTGGGGTCCTGCAGGGTTCAGTTCGGTTTTGTCCCCCATGCTGTTTAACATCTACATGAAGCCTCTGGGAAAGGTCATCTGGAGACTTGGACTGAGTTGTCAGCAATATGCAGATGACACTCAGCTCTGTCTCTCCTTGTCACCTGATCCTAGAGAGGTGGTGGATGTCCTGAATCAGGAATTGGAGGCCATGATGTGTTGGATGTGGGCTAATAAACTGAGACTGAATCCGGACAAGACGGAGGTAATGTTGGTCAGTAGGAGAACCAATCGGGATGAGGTGATTCTACCTGTTCTAGATGGGGTTGCACTCCCCTTGAAGGAGCAAGTACGTAGCTTGGGGGTATTACTGGATCCGGCTCTGCTTTTGGAATCTCATGTGGAGGCGGTGGCCAGGGGTGCCTTTGCACGGCTTCGGCTAGTGAGCCAGCTGTGTCCCTTTCTCGAGAAGGCAGATCTGGCCACAGTTACCCATGCCTTAGTCACGTCACGGCTGGATTACTGTAACATGCTCTACGTGGGGCTGCCCTTGAAGAATATCCAGAAACTGCAGCTTGTACAAAATGTGGCAGCTAGGGTTCTATCTGGAGCTATCCAGTGTGATCATATCACACCTATTTTGAAAGAGCTGCACTGGTTACCAGTGTGTTTCCAGGTCCAATTCAAGGTGCTGGTTTTGACCTTTAAAGCCCTTAACGGTTTGGGCCTGGGATACTTGAGGGACTGCCTGCTCCCAAAGATTGCTGCCCATTTGACGAGATCATCTGAGGGATCTCTGCTCCGGGTGCCAACAGTAAGGGGAGGCTCAGTTGTTGTGCACGCAGGACAGGGCGTTCTCTGTTGCTGCCCCCAGACTTTGGAATGCTCTCCCAGTGGTCATTCACTCCTCTGACTCCATTACAGTTTTTAGAAAGCTGGTTAAATCTTGGCTTTTTATCCAGGCCTTTACATGATTTTTTTATTGCAGCTTCTTTGTGTTTTTATCTGTGTACACTTTTTATGTTTGTATTTTATATATTTTAAATCAGATTTGTTGTCATATTTTTAGCTTAATACTTTTAACTGTCATTTTTATTATATGTTTTTTAACTGGGATTGTTTTTAATTTAAGGTGGTATATAAATTTAACAATAAACAAACAAACAAACAAATAAATCTCGAGAAATGGGCGCAGCTGGCGTATCAGCTGGAGCTGATAGAAAGCACACCTGGCCACCACCTCAACCTGAGAAACCAGGGAGAGGTGTGAATCCAGAAGTACTCCCAGACTGTGAACCTGTTCGTTCTGGGGAAGTGTGATCCCATCTAGAACAGGTAGATCAAAATCATCTCTATAGTTCTGACCCCGCACAATAAGTACCTCAGTTAAGACCGTGATTTTAGACAAGTTGACTTAATGTTGGCAAGATGCATTCTGAGTGATAGAGCACATACTTTGCATGAACAAGGTTTCAACTCTAACATCTTTAGCTAAATGCAAATGACAAGGGTGGGTGAGACCTGTGCCTGAACCTCTGGAGAGCAGCTACCAGTCTGAACTTATACCAGACTAAATGGTCCAAAGACCCAATTTGGTATAAGGCAACTTAATGTTCAGTTTTAACATTCATATTTGAGCGCTCCTAACTATTCCAACCTTGAATTATAATCCTGTCCATCCGTAGTAACTCAAGGCAATGGGATTCTACACACACACACACACACACACACACACTGAACAGGATTGCCCCTTTAGAAAACCCACTTCTGTGCAAACAGACTACATCTGGTTTCTGAAACATTAAAGTGTTACAAATGTGCTTTGATTTCTTTTAATAGCATTTAACCAGCACAGTCCAAATTAGCATTGATCAGGTGTGAGAGTCTGAAAGTGCCCAGAATAATTAGTAGCTTTAAATGGAAAGACAATTTAAACGAAATGTTTTGATTGCTTTTCAAAACAGTTAAGTCAGTGCATATTATTGCTACATTATATACACCTGTTGAAAGCAAAAGGGATAATTAGTAATCTACTCTAAAGCTCAAATCTGTAAACATCCAACTATCCCTTCTCTTTTAGGAGAATTAAATTTTCTTAAAGAGGACGGTTGACACATTGCTAAATAATACTATTGATAGTATTTCCATCTGGGATCATGTGTGCAGCTTTTTTTGAAAGCAGAATCTATAAAATATATGAAAAAAGAATGTCAGATTATTGGAAAATGTGTCAAAACTAATTATAATCAGGAACTCTGGAAATCTTCATGTTCATGATAATGGTGTTAATTCAAAGCATAGGAAGGACTCTATAAATGCAGCCAGTGAAATGCAGCCTCTTGTTGTATCCTTAGATTGGGATGCCAGTGTAACCTTACGCTTAGGGACACATAAGAAATATTACTTCTCACAACTAAGATGAACTAAGGTTTTATCAAGTATTAGAGCCATAACAAAGAGAGCATTGTTCTTCTATTCACTGAGGCCTATGGGACATATCTTGAGGCTTTGATTCTCTCCAAGAATTGATTGACAAAACCAGTTCAACAATAATTCCATTTCCATGATCAGATGTAGTAATCTCTCTTCAGATTCATCATGCCTATAGCTTAATTACATAATGCAATCAGAGGTGCTCTTACCCCTGGACTTCCTGGCCGAAGTCCAATGCCTCCACAGCCCCCAGGGATCCTCAGATCCTCTTTATTCTGTCCAGGGTGGTGTGGTCACCTGGCCGAGCATGATGATGCTTAATTTGCAGAGGAGAGGGGGCCTCCCTCCAAAGGCCTTTAGGTCCAGGCTTCCAAATTACCTAGGTGCACCTCTGAATGCAATGGTTTCTATCCTGTAGTCTATGGACCACTGGGGTTCCGTGAAGGTACTGCAGGTGGTCCATGGCAGAGGGAAATAATGGAGAGTGAGCATAATAAATTATTGGAAAAAGCTGTGTTTTTAATACCTCTTAATTTTGTTTGTTTCTTGTATATACCGCTGTTACGGTCCAGGCCTGATTTATATACTAAATATGCTCATTAGCTAGCATACAAAATTAGGCCTGGCTCATAGTGTCACCAAGTGACCAAGTTCTTTTATATGGTGACCATGTAGGATCTGGGAGCATGGAAGAAAGGAGATCAAACCAATCCTCAACGATTCAATGGGCTTTATTAAGTATAAAAGAGTAACAACATAATCTAGCAGAAAGCAGAACACTCTATCAATATTACTAACAGTATTTTAAACAGAACATCCTAGCCAGCACCAATATTCAACGTGTTCCTAACTAACATATGTGTGTGCATTAAATCTTCCTAGAGCCTAATACAATTCAGATATAGATGGAAAAAGGGGGGTCTAAGGAAAGCTGAGGGCTGGCATGATTTTGCGGTGGGGGGGAGATCAGGAATTAGTAGAGGAAAAGGGGAGGGAAGGAGAAGGAGGGGAAAAGATGGAGGGGCCCAAGGCTTGTAAGGAGCAGCATATTGCCAGCATCAGAGACTTGAGAGCGGTGGATCTCTTCAGCTGAAGGAACGAGGCTTCTTGGCTGGAGACAGGAGCGTTTGCAGTTGCTCAGATCACGGCTGAGAGCCAGAGCACCATGTCTGGGGAAGTCTTGACTTTTCACTGCGCAGTAGAAGTCACAGACAGCTCCTGTCCATGGACAGAGTTCCTGCTTGTTGCCCAGCGGCTTAGCTGCAAACTCTGGGATCCTTGTGAGCAGCTCTTGCTGTAGGCAAAAGATGCTAATCTGCCATGTCCAGAGACTCCTTCTTATAGTGGTTCCATCCTTTGATGTCCATTTGAGTCTTCTGGATCACAAAAGGTGTCTATTCCTGCTATCCTCTGAATACTGTCTTTTAATTACCAAAATTAGCTCAGGATATTTGGTCAGTCCAGAGAGATCTCAATCTCATCTTCTGTTAGCTGCTTATCTTGAGGAGGGGACATTGCCCAAAGCAAATCTACATCTTTGAGTTGCAAATGGGCCCCAGATGTGCTAGCCTGGTCCCAAAAGGTGCCCACAGTGTCTACCCCCACGCTTCTGCACTATCGGCATTATTGTGTGTAAGAGCTACCTTTCTGCAGCTCTCCAGATGCTGAAAGCACTCTATTATGGTGGAAATCTGTCCCTTCGAATTAGGGACATGTTTCTGCTATAATAGAGCACTTCCAGATTTCAGGTAGAACACTGAAAAAAGTCTCACTCCTGCATAAGAGCCCCTGCACTTCAAAAGCGTGTGGGCTAGTACTGTGTGTGTGCTGCTATCAGAAGCCTGCATGCAACATTAGTCAGGATATCAGTGTTCTGACCTCCTTGTATTCTGTTCTTCAGTGCTTTTGTACTTTATATGAATTTTAGAATTGGTCTATGACTGTTTAATAAACTTGACTGAATGATATCAGCCATTATCCTTTAATATATAGGTAATTTGTAGCTGTAGGTTAGCTAATGTGATATTGCTATGAAAATCCAGGCTTTACAAAGGAACACATTTTATCATTAAAACTTTGTCTCAGATACTGAACAGCTTTCACCTTCCTTTTAACCTAAGCATCAATTGTGAGAATCACACAAGATTACTGTTGTCATACCATTGCTCTGTTACAAAGCTCAAATATTGCAAAGTGGTGGTCTTTCTCTGTTTTTTAAAAAAGTGCTTTGATATTCTAGTCCTTAGAGTGCTGTAATCAAGATCTCTTTCTTGCTTTTTAATATCTCTCATTTGAAGCCAATTTCTGGCTAATAGGAGTTTTATTTTGTTTATGATTAGGTTAACGGGAAGCTTCGTGCCAGATTTAATTGTCAGCATGAACAATCAGATGTGGCTGCACCTTCAGACTGATGAAAGTGTGGGCTCAATTGGCTTCAAAGTGAACTACAAAGGTAACTATATAAGCTATCAGAGATTCACCTGTGAATCACACATGCAAGCCATTGTTTTCAGTCTGTAGATAATATAATTAGCCTATTTTGCCATATTATAAAGAATGATACACATTTTCATGGGTGCAAAATTTTCAAGGACACACTTAAATAATCCTCCTAATTCTAATTATTCCATTTCACTACCTTATTAACAGCAGATATGATTGATTACCTACAACTTGACTGTTCTCTGCCTGAGTAGATTAACAGTCAGGCAAAATCTGAAAATGGAACAGTTTGGGCACTGGATTTCCTGGCTCCATTCCCCACCCCACCCCCGCCCAGGTTATCCCAGACCCTAGGCTCCTCTAGGGTCTGGGATAGCCTGTAAATGGATCCATATCAGTCCAGAGAAGTTTTTGGGAGACTGCCAGTATTCTTCTTAAATTTACGAAAGTAGAGAGCAGGGAGGTCTCTTGTAAAGTGTGTGGTAGGGTCTTAGGCTCTCCAGTGATGGCAGGAACTATGGGAAATATAGTTCCTTTTAGGGGTGTAGCAAGGTTGAAGTGAGTCCTAAGACAAAAAGCGAAGGTGGACCCATGCCCCTCACAACCTTCTTCAAGAGGGAAAGCAAAGAGCAAGCTGCCACCCGGCTGGTGGACCCGCTCCCTCAGGGTACCAGGGACATTTCTTGTTCCTCCTCTTCAGTTATAGCTATGCCCCTGGTTCCTTTTCATCAATAGGAAGGATATTTTCCTCATCTGAACATTAGATTCCTGGAAATTATCTTCACTGCAATCCTAAGTAAATATAGTTGTCCACAAAGTTACATATAAAATGAACAAGAGATATGTTAAATTTAAGGGATTATATTTCTTTTTCTTACAACTTGAAAACATTTCCCATTCCCTTTCCTTTCCTTATAGGAAATGTAATCAAATGTACCTTGCTTTGAATTTGATCGCCTTGGCAAAGGCCTGATAAAGTTGAGGGTGGGCAGAGAGGGACATGGAACTAATGTTAATGAAACTGCTTCTGGGTTATGGCAAACCACCCCTGACTAACATTTGGGCTTGTGTGGGGAACTAGCGAATCTTAAAGCTCATTACAGTATACATTTCTGCAAAGCTTCAGTCTTGGAAATGACTGACAGAGACTTGAAGTCAAATACAATAAATTTATTTAGGGTTTTAGGAGTACAGAAAGGAAATATTGATTAGCAAACAACACAATGTTAACTGACAAAACTAACCAGACTAATAATATCATTAGTACTAGATTGAACCACACAAAGAATCATTTTAGCTTGAAATCCGAATTAAATCCACTCAAAGCTGACCAGAGAAATAGTCTTAGAGAGCAACTTTAGAATTTAAAGAGAGCAGGAAGAGAGGGGAGCAAGAGATTTCAGAGCAGATTAGTATACCTAGTTCTGTCCAATGGTGTATTCAGACACTTGTTGCTTAGCCAGTACTGAGGGACCTTTGTCTCCAGGGACAAGCAGGAAAGCAGGATGCAGGAGCGGGGACCTATATGCCACGCGTGGGTCAGGAAGCCATAAAAAGTCCAAAGGAGGCCTGATCTCAGGAGACCAGTTTCTTGATGCAGCCAAGCATGCTGCACAGATTAGGTCTGGAAGCACGGTCGATCTGGAGGCGAAAAGTGGGACGGGCACGAGAACCAAGGCACAGCAGGATGATATAGCTGGTGCCCAGATGCACACACACGAAGTGGGTGAGTGCAGAGAAGAGACACACTGCAAGGTGGTCTCGAAGACAGAAATAGGCAATGTCTTGCCCTCAGGTCAAATATTGACCACATCTTTCTGCTGACATCCATGATGGACAAAAGAATACATTTTGTCCTGTTCAGACTTTGGTGGGTGTGCTCTAAAAGCTTAATGAAGTGAATAGGTTTGAGAAACCTGTGTGGGACAGAGTGAATGGGTGTGTTAGGGCTTATCTCATGGGCCAGGAATCCCTTGATGGCTGATTGGAATGTTTTAAGGAGTGCTCCTCCAATGCTTCTGTTAGGGAGATGAGCTGGTTATACCTTATTTACACCTTCTGGCAAAGGTGATAAGCTTCAAGGCTAATCCTATGTGCCAACATAGAGGGGAGTACTCGGCTATTCCAGTTAGAAGAATCGCTCTTAATTAATGCATGTCTCCTTCAGCTTCCACATCTGTGCTGGAATCAGAGGAGAGCATGGGGAATAGTCTTCTTTCAGTTGCGGCTTAGGCTTTCCCCATGCTGAAATATAAGTGTCATACCCTCATGAATTAGCTTATGTAAGCATATGGTGAGCCCACGATCCTGTGAGTTCAGAGAGTCCAAAATGGGAACTACAAGCCTGTAGTTCCACATGATGTACAAGGGTGCTGTTTGGAGCCCCCAAACAGGCTGTACTCATAACACTAGTCTACGATCTAGCAGAATGAGGTTTTGGATTGAAAACTGGATTGTGAGACTGTTGTCCAGAAAGATTTGATACTGGTATTCTTAAATGTCTGAAGTACAAGACTCCATTAAAAGAAAATTAGGTAGACAACACATCTACATAAATGCAGGGAGCACCTCTTTTGCGGAACAGAAATAAATTCTGCATTAGAATTTTTTTTCTCCCATAAGGATGAGCCATGATGGCATGAAAGCAAGCCTGTTGTTTCTCTATGGCATATATTTGAAGGTAGTGAAAGAGCAGAGAAAAGGGACCTGAAAGATTTGCTTCTAAATAGCTATGTGAATTATCGATCCTGTACAGTCTACCTGGTTATATTTCTCTCTTAGCTGCTAGAAGGTTATGGGTATAAAAATTTATCCTTGCTCAAATTGTAAAAGCTATATGGATGACTGGTGACAACATTTAAGTCAGGAGCACAAATCTCAAAGCAGCCAGCTGGTCTTGAAAACAAGTTGGTGAATCAAGTGAGTGGTATTAAATACACTCTACTCCATCGCTTCTTAAGAGAAGAAAACACTTTGCAGTTGTAGAGAAGGGATTCCCAGAAATAGCATGAATGCTGCTTTACCTATTCTGACTCAGCTAAGGCTAGAACTTGGTAGGTAGTGGCTTCACCCTTTCCACCTCAGTTATTTTTCTGCAAAGACTTATTGAGATTGCTTGGAATGAGATTTGAGTGTTAGTATGGGATGATGGCATGGTTTATAATCTGACCCCCAAATAATTTAATAATTTAATTGAGTTGCATTTGGTCTATACTGTGTTTTCAGTGTTTTGTGATGCCACTTTTAGCATCTGACATGGGTGTGCTGTTATTTCCCTTCTTGGCATTGTTTCTTTATGGAAGCTTTGGAGTTACACTATTTTCTTTATGGGTATTGCAAGGATATCAAATTGCTGCAAGTTCAAAAAACTGCTGAATAGAGGACTGATACCAGCTCTGAAATACACAAATATCAGGGAAGAACAAATGCAGAGGGATTACTTTTGGTTACTATTCAGGAGCCTCCATCTTTGATCTGTACTTGCTCAAATAATTTGTTCTGTACCTGTTCAAAGAATTCTAAGAAAAAAGAGACTTGTAAGGACATGGCTGCTTGAACAGTAGTTGAATTGGTAGATAGAAATCAATATGATGAAATCGGACTTTAGCACCATGTCTGCTTTATTAAATCTGCCTGGCTGAATTTTGTTCTGGTTGGGGTAAATATTTTTCAAGAATACTGCTTAGTAAAGCTAACTGTTCTTTTATATTCCTGAGTTATTGGAATTTATAAAATACATTTGAAGACTAGTTCTTCTTAATTTCACCTGTTTTAGTTGTGGGTGGCAGGGGGATTCTTGATTTTAATTTGTGTTACACACATACACACACAGACACACAGACACACACACACACACCCCTTCTTTGTGGTCTCTGTGGGATCCATGCCTGCACAGAGACCTGCTCCGCAACTTTCCAGAGATTATTAAAACTTTTTTTTGGTATCCTGCCCCCATATGTATCCATACCCCAGTCACATAGTGTATCTCCCCAGTTGTTCACCAACTGCTGCAGAGAACTGACTTCTTGCATTGCTTTTTGCCACTACGGCTTTCTACACACTACAGTTCTCCCTGAGAGAGTGCTTTCAATGAAGCTCTCATTGCCTCAAGGGACTGCCATTACAGTGCCCCCTGAAATGGCTTCAGGCCTCATTGGTTTCTATTACCTCTGGGGCTGCTGAGACAGTCTTCAAGTCCTCCTGCACGGGTTCCTCAATGGTCCTGTATGCTGCGGCAAGCCTCCAGCCTTCGGGATTGAACAGTGCCACTCAGCTTGTCTCCAAGCTTTTACAGGCTATGTCTTTAGAGTGAAGCTCTCCAAAAAGAAACATTCAGCAACAGCACCCTCTGGCTGTGAATCAGCCAAAACATAAAATGAAAGAAAGCATGTGGCTCCTGAGCTTAAGCCTATGGAAGCCCTGTTCCAGCCCTGCTCATGGAACCAGAGCAGCTTGTCGACTCTGACTCTGACCAACAAAAAGAACTGCAACCTGACAAACCCGAGGGACTTTTAGACAATTATTTTAACCCTATGATTCCGAAGAAAGAGATGAAGGGGAATACACACCCTCTCTTAGAGACCAGGGCTCTTCGCCTCTGTGAACAGAGCACTACCCATGCAACTACCAGCCACACTTTGAGACTACAAATGCTGCTGTCACCATCAGGAGTTTTGTCCTTGTGACTACTCCTACCACCAGTATACTAGCAGATGTGGGCATGAGACTGGTAGGTATACCCATGAGACTTTTCCAGATTGGGACTAACCTACTCAGTGGTACCACTCACCATCTAGATACCACCATCCCCCGTCCCGTAGTAGATCCCCATGCAACACATAGGAATGCCTCTCAACTTCCTGTGCCCAGAGAAGCTATCCATGCCATCTGACTTGGAGCAGGAACAGACAACCTAGCAAGGGGAAAGTCTTCCATCTTGCCAATCCCTGAGTAAGACGTCAGCCCAGACATACAGCGACCTCACTTCATCTATGCAACCTGGAAACGTGCCTACTAAACAACCACTCTCTGCTTCTCATCCTGACCCTGATCCAGACATGGATGTAATCGTTTCCCCTTCAAAATGTCATTCTGATACTGAAACACAGTCACTGCCACAGGATACTCCATTGGATGCCCCACTTGTTGCTTCACACGATGCAGTGGAACTGGACATTATGTCAAACCCTCCCACTGAGGAAACACCCATTGAGGTAGCACCCGGCTCCATATTTAATCTATTTGTCAGATACTAAAACCCCTTTATTCTTGTACCCGATCCAAGGACTGCACTTTCCTGTTCAAACACCCTATGCCTAACT
Organism: Hemicordylus capensis; assembly: GCF_027244095.1. Taxonomy (NCBI): domain Eukaryota; kingdom Metazoa; phylum Chordata; class Lepidosauria; order Squamata; family Cordylidae; genus Hemicordylus; species Hemicordylus capensis. The sequence goes on along the minus strand of NC_069660.1, from coordinate 295,540,140 downwards.
TAGTGCTAATGGAAATATCTCAGTCTTGTTCCCGACAAAAGCCTTTATCCACACCAGCTGATGACGGGCATAAATTAGACACAATTGGGGAAAGGAATTACTCCACTGCATCACTTCAGTTGCACATCGCTGATTACCAAGCTTATGTGGCACAGCATATGCACATGCTCTTCAAGAAACTCTCTCCATTCATGGATCAAATCGTTCATCTGTACCAGAAAGAAACAGCCTGCAATATACTTACCGAAGGACATAAAATTGCAAAGCAGCTGCTTCATTCCACATTCCACACAGCAGGCTGTTCTTCCCATGCAAAATCCAGGATAGAGGACCTAGATTGGTCCTTCTGGCGGGGAACAAATTTTGGAAACAAGACCGATGAAACTCCGGAATGTGTACAGAAATTGAGCTCAACAGCTCACTCAATGACAACATCTCAGCAACCTTACTGATCAGGGAAATGGAACCAACAACTCACAGCTACTAGACTTTACTCAACACCTCCTGACTCATATTGTAGTACCAACTAGTAGCCCATTCGTAAACCTTCAAGCCAGTCCACAGTGAATTCGTCTGCAACCAAACCATGGCACCCCAATTATTAATCATTACCTAGTCATACAAATGGCCAGGGTGCATGAGTGGCGGCCTCCAAAATGGCCACCACCACCAGAGAAAGGCCTGGAATGGCCAGAAAATGGCCAGAAACAGCCCTTGGAAGGGCAGGGGGAGGCCAGCGGGCTGGTGGTGGGAGAAACACTCCCACGGCTGCAGCAGCACCCCTGGAGATCTCTGTACTCAGCGGTGAGCTTTAAAAATTATTTTTTAAACATTAGAATCCCTGAATTGGCCCCGAGCCACCCCTGCCCCCATCGTTGCCCGGCAAAAGGAGAAGTTTAATGCACAGATGCGCCCGTTGCGGTGCGCGTGCGCCCGTCGCCGCCATGCACACGTGCCGCACATGTCACACGTTGCATGTGCATGCAACATGTGATGTGTGTGGTGCGCACGCGGCAGTGGCAGTGATGGGCGCGTGTGCGCCGCAATGGGTGCATGCGTGCACTAAACTCCTTTTGCTGGGCAACGACAGGGGCAGGGGTGGCAGGGAGGAACGGTGCCGCTCCAAAAACGTTGCTTAAAAGTCGAGCGCCGGAGGGGCAAAAGCGACGGGAGGGGTAAGTACTACCCCCTTAAAGCTACATACCCCCCCCCCGCTGGACCAGCCCCAATCTGGACCAGTTCGGAGGCCTCTGACACGGCCCCGGACTGGTCCGGTGTACATCTCTAATATCATCTTTGCTTTAAGGGTCTGTCTAATGAGATTGGTTTGTTGGCCTCATTACCAGAATGTGCTTGAAGATGTGGTGGAAATAACCTCTGATAGCGTGCACTCAAATTGAGTTATAGTATGTGATGTTATTGGTCAGTTTTTGATTTAAGAACTACAAGTTTTTTTTGCCCCAAAGTAGTAGCAATAGCTGTGTCCTAAAGGTACAGCCACCATTTCTAAATGAAGTCTTGGTAATGTTAAACATGGTTGTCCAGCTACACGTCCCTGTTCCCTTTACCAAGCCTGGCTGGGCTTACCGGGGCTAGCCTCAGAGCAGGGACAGGGAGGGGTTGAGCATCACCTTGTGCCTCCTCCATTCCAGGCTGCTTGATCCTTGTGTCTGCCCCTCTCCAGGGGCCCGACACTCACCACCAGCCAGCCTCTCATCCCCGGCCGGCTCCTTATATGCCTCCACACAGGCTATGCATCGCCCACCCCCAATTTTGGGGCCAATGCCACTCTTTATTCCCTGTAATCGTCTACACTTTACATCTGCTGCCAATGTCTCTCCCCCTCCTCCCTCCTTCTACTCATGCTCCCTCCCTTCAGGAGGCGTGCTGCTGATGTTATCGTCGCGCGCTCCGCTTTCCTTTGCTTCTCCCCGGCTGCCACCCGTTCCTGTCTCCTTGGGCCCCCTCACCACTTTGTCCTCGGGGGTAAGGACAGCCAATCTTGCCGGACACTAGTCTCCTTCTATCATCATTACATTGGGCAACAGTGTTAATAGAAAGTGGATCAGTGACAGATAACTGTTGAGGAAAATGAGAGGGGCTTATCAATAACAATTAAGAAGTTACTGATGTGAATGAAAAGTCATGAACAGTTAATATTATTCAATGTTGAAAGCCTTTGTATTAGTTTGCTGGATTTGTATCTCTGTGCTGCCACAAGCTGCTATTGCTTTCTAAGCTCCAGGACCCTGAGCCCTGAACTGTTGACCCTTCATGCTGTCTCCTGAATTTCTTGCCTTTCTCCAAGCCTTCTGTTTTTCTATCATAGGAAGCTTCCATATACTGTGTCAGACCATTAGTTCATCTGGCTCAGTATTGCCTGTACAGACTGGTAGCAGCTTCTTCAAAGTTATGGGCAAAGGTCTCTCTCAGCCCTATCTTGGAGATGCCAGGGAGGGGACTGCATGCAAGTATGCAGATGCTCTTCCCTGAGTGTCCCCACCCCTAAGTAGAATATCTTAGTGCTCACATGTAGTCTCCCATTCAAGTGCAGACCCTGCTTACCATAGGGGACAATTAATGGTAGTTAAAACTACCACAAGACCAGATCTCCTCCCACCTCCTATTTTATTTTCTGGAACTCATGCACTAAGGTAGCAATGGAAAGGGAAAGTCTGTTCCACTCACTGCTGTGGTAATGAAGTCTCCTGCCTCAAAGTGTTCCTGTATAAAGCCAACTAAAGTTGTCAAGATTATTGTCTGACTGCAGTATTTACCAGGGTACAGCTGGCTATAATCTTTGCTTTTCCGTCAATAATATTACATAACCTGTTTGAAGAGGACCCAAGGTAATGATGGCTGCTGTAGGGTCTGCTGATGTCTTGAAGCCTGCAGTTTTAACAAGAGTAGATAAATTTTATGTCTCTCAGCAAATAAGTGATCACAGTTTTTGTTGGGTATTGAGAGCACTGTTCTCAATTTATGGAGTAGTGGTGGCAGTGAGATTTCAGGAAAGTGCTGGAATGATGAGAGAGTTTGATGCATGCTTCTATAGAATTTCTAAGCAGTATTGCTTACCCCCACCCCCAATAATAAAATTGTGTGCATAATGCACTTCAGATCACAACTGTTTTCAAGACCAGCCAAACTATAGATCACCTTTGTATCACCCTGATGTACAACACACAAAGGTGTTTCCCCCCGTGTGCCCCTAAAATTCTGTTGGGACTCCTGAATAATCTGGATTCTTAACACTGCCCTTTTCACAGCCAGCTATAAAACAGAAACACTAGTGATAGGAAATGTTTTGGAAATGCTGATCAGCAGATGCTCTATATACTGAAAATATTCTTTTGCTTGGCTGTGTAATCAAGTTAAATCTGTGGAAGATATTCTGAGTTAATATATTACTGAAGAGTCAGTTCAGCAGCATTTGTAAAGAATGTCTTCTGGTGTTCCAGGCATATTTAATGATGCACTAATGTTATTATTTAATTAATATTCTAGAAAGGGGAGTTGGAATAACTTGTTCATTTCTACATCTAACAGCTATTTAATGTAGTGAAAAAGCAGTGTAACATATATGTCTTCAGTTGGAAAATAAGTAACTTAACATAAAATAACAAGGTCTAATATTCCCTGGGTCTGCATACTAGCAGAGGATAGTTCTAAATCTTGAATATAGTAAGAAATATGAATAAACAGGAATTATTGTTTAATTATATTCACTCCAGAATTCTCACATAGTGGCTATTCTCACACACTGTGGAAACCAGGCTAATGAGCCCTGCGCTCTGCTAACCCCATTTGTTTGATCGTGTGTTGCCGTGGTGTGGCTCTGTGCTGCAGTTACTCACGAGTAGCCCCTCCCAACCAGGAGGCTACATCAAGCCTCTCAGCATTGGGGGGGGGGCTCCCCAGAATGCCCCACGCACACACGCGGGGCATGCTGGGACTTCCGAGAGCCAGGAGGCCCCCAATCTCCACCACCCCAACTGGCTCCATGACGGACCTGGTAACCGTGTGGGTAGTCGATCTGGCTGCCCAGGGCGAGCTGCCTGCTCATCTGTCAAGCCCACTCTCCCCGCAGAACCCTCTAAGGCTCTCCACATGAGCGAATGTGGAGAGCCTTATAGTATTTGGAATCCATAAGTTGAAATGGGTAATGAGGGAGGTATGAGAGTTTTCTTCCCTTTATCAAGAGAAAAAAAGTCAGAATTAAGGTGAAATAATGTGATGATTAAAAAGAAAGTAATAATTTTGGAACTGTAGTAGGCTGAACTTGTTGCTAAATATCACTGCAATTAGTCTAAACATAATGGCCTGGTTGCGACATCATAATAAACTACAGTTTGTTTTGACAAGAGCAAGCAGGTACAAACCTTGGGATTGTAACTTGTACCAGGGAGGAGATTGGAAGCTACTGTTTGTGCCACAGTTTGTATCGAACTACACAGTTTGATACAGTTTGACAACATTTTGATAACAGTTTCCTGTTACATCTGTTTAAAAGCCAGGATATTGGACTACAACATAATGGGAAACAGCAGTTTGTTGAAAGAACAAAAGGAAACAGGAAAAAGAAGGGAAGAGGGAAAAGGAGCACCTGAGAAGTAGTCATAGCAAACTAGTGGGGAGTCAGAAGCTCTCTGGAATACTTATGATTCAAAAGATTTATTGGGAAGGGGGAAGAAGGGGGTGAAATCTGTGTATCTCTTTTGCCTCCCACCCCCGCTTTTTTGCCACCATTGCAAAACTGGTAGGAGCAGCAGCTATTCTACTGGGCCTAAAATGGCAGCCACCTTTCTCTCTCTCTCTAGACTGCCTCTGTGACTGATGCATTGCATAACATAGTTTATGAGCATTCTTGGCAAAAAAAATCTTGCCTTCTGCCAAGTCTTCAACTGTCAGGAGAATTGCCATTTCTGCTGCCACTGGTAATCCCTCCCCCAATGTATTTTAGCTCTTCTGCTCCATTTTACCCTGGGCCGGCAAAAAGGCCCCCACCTTGCTGCCTGTAAATAAGACAGCAAAATAGGAGGAGGACATTTTTTGCTCAGTTTTAGCACTGAAAAACTATGGCTTATTGTTCCACCCTCACTAGGCCCTTACATTTTCAAAAGGTATTTTTGAAGCCCTTTTGCTCGAAGGGATGAATCCTTACTGTAGGACATGTCATTAGTAAAGATGGTATGCTCGGATAATCATTGTTAGCTGTATGGTAAAATGATATTTTATGAGTTTTGCCAACAAACAGAAGTTGCAGTACTTACTGTACTAAATTATGTTTAAAAGATTATATGAAAATCCACACATTGGCCATTTTCAAGTAAACACATTCCATGTAAGTTGTTATAATGTGTCTGAAAGTACATGGTAATGTTATCTAGGGATTGGATTCGGGGGGCGGGTGGCGGTGGTGGTGGTGATGGGAGTGGTGATAAAGGACAGGATATTTTTAAAAGTCATGGGTGAAATACAGGTGAAACTCGGAAAATTAGAATATTGTGCAAAAGTCCATTAATTTCAGTAATGCATATTAAAAGGTGAAACTGATATATGAGACAGACGCATTACATGCAAAGCGAGATAAGTCAAGCCTTAATTTGTTATAATTGTGATGATCATGGCGTACAGCTCATGAAAACCCCAAATCCACAATCTCAGAAAATTAGAATATTACATGGAACCAATAAGACAAGGATTGAAGAATAGAACAATATCGGACCTCTGAAAAGTATACAGTGTACTGTGCTTGACTGGCCAGCAAACTCGCCTGACCTGACCCCATAGAGACTCTATGGGGCATTGCCAAGAGAAGGATGAGAGACACGACACCAAACAATGCAGAACTGCTGAAGGCCGCTAATGAAGCATCCTGGTCTTCCATAATACCTCATCAGTGCCACAGGCTGATAGCATCCATGCCACGCCGCATTGAGGCAGTAATTGCTGCAAAAGGGGCCCAAACCAAGTACTGAATACATATGCATGCTTATACTTTTCAGAGGTCCGATATTGTTCTGTTCTTCGATCCTTGTCTTCTTGGTTCCATGTAATATTCTAATTTTCTGAGATTGTGGATTTGGGGTTTTCATGAGCTGTACGCCATGATCATCACAATTATAACAAATTAAGGCTTGACTTATCTCGCTTTGCATGTAATGCATCTGTCTCATATATCAGTTTCACCTTTTAATTTGCATTACTGAAATTAATGGACTTTTGCACGATATTCTAATTTTCCGAATTATCCTGTCATTATTCTAATTTAAAATAATACTGAATGTGTTAAGGAATTTCCAATGAAGCTTGTCAGAGATGCAAGTCTGGGCTACACAATTTAATAAATTTAATTAATGATTCATTTGTATAGTACATTGTCTCCTTTAATAGATCTAACATATTTTACAAGCAAATACAGTTCTACATTTTAAAATAATGTCTCTTCACTTGTTCCTTTTGGTCAAGGTTTCTTGGGGGGATTTGGAGGGTGTTAGATCAACTGCTCTGGTTCTGGGTTGGCAATTCATTTTACACCATGGGAATTGTTGCAGCATAATTCCTTTCTGTGCTAGGGATGTTTTGTTTTGTTTTGTTTCATTTCTATACTGCCCCATACAAAAATGTCCCTGGATGGTTCATAATCTAAAAACCATTAAGACATTGACATGAAACAATTTAAACAAAAACACTAAAACCTGAAGCTTTAAAACCATAGACAAAAAGCCTGGCTAAACAGGTGTGTATTCAGGTCCTACTTAAAAACATTCAGAGAAGGGGAGACTCAAATTTCATTAGGAAGCATGTTCCAGAATCCTGGGGCAACTCTCTTGCCACCAACCGAGCCAGTGGCAACTACAACTGGACCTCTTCAGATGATCTTAATAGGCAGCGGAGTTGATGAAAAAGGTGTTCTCTTAAATACCTTGGACCCAAGCCGTTTAAGGGCTTTATAGGTAATGACCAGCACTTTGTATTTCGCCCAGAAACCTATTGGCAGCCAGTGTAAATAAGAACATAAGAACGGCCCTGCTGGATCAGTCTCAAGGCCTATCTAGTCCAGCATCCTGTTTCACACAGTGGCCCACCATATGCCTCTGGGGAGCCCACACACAAGAGGTGAGGGCATGCCCTTTCTCCTTCTTTTGCTCCCCTGAAACTGGTATTGAGAGGCATCGTACCGCTAAGACTGGAGGTGGCCCACAGCCACTAGACTAGTAGCCATTGATCGATCTGTCCTCCATGAATTTGTCTAAACCCCTTTTAAAGCCATCCAAGCTGATGGCCATCACCACATCCCATGGCAAAGAATTCCATAGATTAATTATGCACCGTGTGAAAAAGTACTTCTTTCTGTCGATCCCAAATTTCCTGACCTTCAGTTTCATGGGCTGATACCCAGTTCTAGTTTGGTGTGTGTGTGAGAGAAATGTCTCTCTGTCCACTCCATGCATAATTTTATACATCTCGATTGTGTCTTCCCTTAGTCGCCTCTTTTCCAAGGTAAAGAGCCCCAGATACTGTAGCCTAGCTTCATAAGGAAGGTGCTCCAGGCCCCTGATCATCTTGGTTGTCCTCTTCTTTGGTAGTTCTTTTAAAATGGGTGTAATATGATCTCTTCTGGCAACTCTGGAGACCAAACTGGCTGCTGCATTCTGTACTAACTTCAGTTTCCAAACTATGTACAAAGGCAGCCCTATGTAGAGCGCATTGTAGTAGTCAAGTCTGGATGCTACCAGCATATGCATCACTGTTTTAGGGTCGTTGATCTCCAGAAATGGAAGTAGCTGGCAAATCAGCCAAAGCAGATAGAGAGCACTCCTGGCCACTGCCTCAACCTGAGTAATGTCACAATAACTGTGGTGCATAGAAGCAGTCTACACTGTGGCACATCCCCACATCACTGCCCCCCCCCACCACCGCTCGGTCTCTGGGATGGTGACAGTGGTATTAGGAGGTGTTGTGCTATGGGTTTGCATTACAGAAGCTTCTGATTTTACATTCACAGCAGGAGAACAATTTGTACTGTAGCAGCTGCAAAACCAACCAGGCTAAGTGCAAACGGGCTGAAACTGGCCTCAGTAACAGGAAAATGAGTTTCTGGCATGAGGGACTCTGGAGCTGTTGGGAGGTGACAAGCAAATAGTTTCCTCCAATCCCTGCTACTAAGTTCTTCCCTTTCTCCCAGTCACTACTGATAGCACCCAGATTAAATTAATCATAACTCCCATTTAAATTAATTGGACTTTAGAGATGACTTTAGTTCTCTTGTTGATTTCAGTGGTTCTTAATCAGGACTAAGTAGTCTGAATGCTGCTTACTGTTTTCTTTTCTCCTAACCCCATTGCTTCTGGAGAGGAGTGAGGAAAAAAGATTACCCTTATTGAGTAACCTGTCTCCCTTCTCCCCACTGTTTCTTCTAGATAGTGTGGAAGCAGACAGGTTGCGCCCAAAACTTTGGTCTTGGAGAGGGAGGAATTGAGGATAGGCATGACACTAGCAAGTAACAGTAAAGGAATGAGCAAGGCAAGTGATAATATAAGACTCCCTACTACTTTCCTTCATCCTTTGTTAGTGTAGTGGTTAGAGTTTTGAACTGGGTTCAAATCTCAATTTAGCCATGAAACTCACTGGGTTACTCTGGATGAGTCATGTATCTTTCAGCCCAACCTGTCTCACAGGTAGGGGTGTGCATGGACCACATGCTGTGGTTTGGTCCGAATTCACATCGAAGTGCCACTCCGTGAACCAGTTTGTCAAACTGACCGACTGCACTGGTTGAACCGACAAGCCAGCTCGAACTGGTTCGGAATGGTTTGCGATCCAACTGCCTGATTTGCAGCAGACTGGTTTGACTGTGAACTGGTCTGTGCACACCCCTACTCAGGGTTGTTGTGAGGCTAAGCATAACCATGTACACCACTCAGGGGCATAGCAAGGTTGGAGTGGGCCCAGAGACAAGATTTTAAAATGCCCCCCCACGCGAAGCGAAGCTCACGAAGTAAAGAAATCTTAAATGAGGCTGAATAGTGGTAACAAAACCCCACTGAAGCTCAGTTCACGAAGTAAAGAAATCTTAAATGAAGCTGAATAGTGGTAACAAAAAAGCAGAGTAAAATTTTATCTCTATCTCTATCTATCTCCTATGTGCCACAACAGAACATCATCCTAGATTTTTTTTAAGGTTTTGTTACTTGTGGACGATGCAAGTCATTTAATGGTACTAGAGAAAGACATGCTGTTCTGGTAGCTCCAGGTCTGAACACTCACATCAATTTCGGAGGATGAATACAACTGAAGGATGCCTGGGCGGGTGTGTGGCTGGGGGAGTCAGTCATGCGACTTGCCTCTGCCCCCCCCAAAGCAGTGGGCCCCAGACAACTGTCTCCCCTTGCCCTATTATAGTTACACCCCTGACACCACTCTGAGCTTCTTGGAGGAAGTACAGGATATAACATAAACAAATGAATCAGTCATATACTCGCCATGTCACATTTTTCACAGCCTCCTCCATTGTTTACAGCCTTCAAATAAGATTTTCAATCTTTCAGGGTGTGTTCTGAACTCTAAGCCCTTTTCTGCAACAGCACACATACTACCTTTGGGAATAATATGGGGGCTTGTACTGTGTGCCCTCAGCGGGGCTCAGACCACATGCACTTTGCAAGTCAAGATGCCATTCACTTATAGAAAATGTGCAGCTGTTCAGTAGTGCTTTCCACATAGTGTGTGAATAACTGTATATGTGTACAGATCTGTAAGATTGCATACTGTACAAAGATTGTACATGTATTCAACATAAGGTGTGATCCGGACCTTACTCAGAACTCTATTCTTGTTTTGACTGTAGGGAAAGGGATGTTGGAGAGGGAGGAAATGGGAGCAATTGATATATTTGGCTGCAAAAGCTATATTGCTCTAGGGGCAGATAGAATCTGGGCTGAGGTAACCGCTCCTCTGATTCTCCCCCACTGTACCATGAAAGCCACCCATTTCTACAGCTTATTTTGTCATGGTTAATATGCCCAGCAAATCTGGAGAACAACACAGCGACCAACAGATTGAAAGAGGTCTGTCTACATACCCATACCAAAGGAAGGAAACTTAACAGATTGCACAAACCATTGCACAATGTCCTTGATTTCAAATGCTAGCAAAATAATGCTCAGGATTATCCAACACAGATTAAAGCCCTACGTGGAAAGGGAAATTCCGAATGTTTTAAGATGGTTTCAGAAAAGGCCGAGGAACAAGAGACATCATTGCTGATGCATGCTGGACAATTGAGAAGTCAATATGTGCTTTATTGACTATAGAAAAGCCTTTGATTGCCACAGACTAGCACTTGGTAGGATTGCAATGAAGGCCTTGGAAAGAATATTTACATAGGAACATAGGAAGCTGCCATATACTGAGTCAGAACATTGGTCCATCAAGCTCAGTATTGTTTACACAGACTGACAGCAGCTTCTCCAAGGTTGCAGGCAGGAATCTCTTTCAGCCCTATCTTGGAGATGCCAGGTAGGGAACTTGGAACCTATATGCTTTTCTCAGAGCGGCTCTATCCCCTAAGGGGAATATCTTACGGTGCTCTCATGTGGTCTCCCATCCAAATGCAACCAGAGCAGATCCTGCTTAGCTAAGGGGACAAGTCATGTTTGCTACCACAAGACCAGCTCTCCTCCATTTAGATGCTGTGATGTGTCTATACACAGTCCATAATGCTGGGAAAAGTTGGAGGAAAGAGAAGAAGAGGATGACCAGCAGCAAGGTGGATGGACTCGATCACGATAGCAAGAATGCACCACTGAGAGACCTTAAAGGCCAAGGTGAAGACAAATCATCCTGTAGAGAATCTATCTATGTGGTTGCTAAGAGTTGACACCCACTTGACAGCACTTCATCAATCAATCAATATGTCAGCATAGTGGTTACACTAAACTACATTTACAATAATGTAATAATGCTATCATAATTTCACCGTGCTGCCGTCACCTGAAGTTCTAATAGCATAGGAAATTAGCTGCACTCATCGTCGTTTAGCCAAAGTAAGTGTCATATGTTGGTTTTTCCTATTATCACATTTAAGAGCACAAAGCATTGTTGTTGGAAATCCTGATTCTTCCATGTGATAAGAAGACTTTCAGATGTCTTGGTTTTAAAGTACTGAATTCCTCCCTCTGAAAATATAAACCATTGTTATTTACATCAGATTAACTCTTGTTATCTGCTGAAGGAAAGGAAAGGTATTGGAAATTGCCAGTAACCACGCTCATGAGATGGTATTTTATGAGCTACTACAAGAGACACAGGAACTAAAATGTGTTTTCATGAACATGATAATTTGATAAAGAAAATTATAGCCAGTAGTAAGGGGAGTCATTAAGCTGATAAAAACCTCCACAGAAAGTGATCAATTAATTTATAAGCCAGAAGAATGAATACCATATTTCCCCATAGCTGAACACACCAAGTTGCTTTGGAATAATATACACACAATTTGAAGCATTCATTGTCTGGCATCCAGGTGACACTGCACTAGCAAGTAACAAGAAGGTACAGAGCTGCACATTGTCATGGGGATGCTCAAAGTTTCACAATCTCTTGCATTCTCATTGCACTTGCTCAAGCATTGCACTATAACAGCAAGAGTAGCAGAACAGGATGTGGGTGTTTCATAGCAGGAGGAACAGCACAGGTTGCACACCTTGTTGCACAAGCTCACTGTTGCACAGGCACAATAGTCACCTGCAACACAAGCTCCTGAATTAGTGGAACTAGTTTTCCAAATATCTTTGCACTAGCATGTTTGTGCTAGCACATTGTTAGCCTGCCTAATACATCAGTTTAATTTTAATGGGACTTCCTCGAGGAAATATAGTCAGGCTTTCAGCTGCTATCTGTAGGTATATAGACATGTAAACCTTGCTTTCTGTTTACAAAGAGCCCTTCAAGAGAACCCTTCCTTCCCCCTCTCTTGGAATATGGGGTATAAGGATGGTAACGCAGCAGGTCTATTTAGTTGGAATCCAGTTGATCTATCGAGAGAGTACTGGATTTAGAGTCCAAACATCTGAATCCAAACTAAAATTTGAACCAATGGGATGTCTCTATAGCTGGGTTCAGATGAACAGCTGAGATAGTAAAGCTCTTCTGAGGTGATGCTGATGACCTGGTGTCTGCTGTTTGTTCATATATTGACTCTGAGGCATGTTCCAGGCAAGAGGTGAGATCTCCATTTATATCCTAAGGAACATGAATTCTGGATTGAGTCAGGAAGTTCTAGGTTATTACGTTGCAAATCATTTGAGTGCAATCGCCCCTGCTTTGGGTTAAGTAGTTGGATTAGGTGATCTTTGAAATCCGTACAAGCATCCATATACTTCTGATAAATCTAATTATTAACAGTATAAACGTGCGCCCCTACCCCTTATAACCTCTAAACAGTAGCTATGCATTCTAGTTATATATCTGGCATATAGTCGCATCAGTTATGTCCTGCTTGATAAATCAAACACATCAGCTTGATCAGAGAAAGTCACACTTTAGTTCATTTGAAACCAAATCATAACTACTTTAAGTCCTATTGATTTAAGTGGGATTATTTGCAATTTACTTCGTCTGGATTTTGGCTATGCAATAGTATTCAGGATTCTTTTGTGGACTAGGTGAGCTCTGTAAATGTGAAAGGATGAGATGAGATTTAAAAAGAAGCTTAGTATTAACTCATTGCTTTAAAATGAACAAAATGAAGTATAGCAGAAGATATCTCAAATGTTTCATTTCCATCCCAAGTTACTTTGTACCATCATCTTAAAGGCAACCTGATGTTTTAACATTCCTCCCCCAGGCTTACAAAACAAAGCCAAAGAAAGTAATAAATAATAAATAACATTTGGTAAGACAGTGTGGTGCATTGTTGCCTCCTGAAGAAATGTGTTCATAATACTGAAAGCTGCACAGATAAGACGTTAACCCTTGGGCATATTATTTTTCCTCATAATTCAGAAACGTTTATAAAATGAAATAAGAGTAGTCAAAAAGCTGTAAGGCAGCTTTCCTACAACTTCGTGCAAACCAAATCGCTTGATCAGTCATAGCATATGTACAACACTGTGCAAGGTGCCAAGTCAATTAAGCCACTAATTGACTGTTTTCAAAGGAGACAGATGGTGGATGAAATTATATTCACTTAGAAGTTTCTTGCGATCTACACCTATGGGCGATATATCCAACCAGGAATTTGAGAAATGTTACCTGCGTCTTTTTCACTCCCAATTCCATTATACTTCAAAGAACTGACTTCAAGCTCATGGGCACAGTGGGTGAGAATGCTGCTGCCTACAGGTATATTGTGTAAAGAATAAAAAATGGGAGGATGGGTTTGGAAAATAGCCACTCTCAGTAAACCAAGATAGCCTCTCTTGACCAATCTGGCTCAAAGTTTGTTTATCTTCCTTGAATAATTAAAAACATCAGCTGTTTGTTTATTTATCACATTTATAAACCACCTCACATATGAATCTTGAGGTGGTGTACAATGGTTTAAAATACAGCAGAATAAGATCATCCTTTCGTTGAGATTAAGACTGCAATCTTGTGTACATTCAACGGAAAGAAAGTCTCATTGAACAGCTGTGATTTACTTCTGAGTAGGCATGGATAGACTTACACTGTGAAATTGTGTGTCAGCTGGACCTGTGTCAAGTTATGCACTAGAGTGGTAATTGTGCAGCTAAGTGGTAGTAAAACTCTCACAGTTTCCACAGGCTATTTATTCTCTTGTGTGGAAACAAGTGATGATGAAGTTTCATGCTCAGGATAGAAACATGTAATTTGAGAATGGCCATGCAAGTTTTTATTTTCCTGCCAACCCGGAGAGTGTGCAAATATATTTAAATTTCTGCTGTCCAGTGTATAAATTGTAGATAAATTGGAGACTTCTCCCTGACTCATACATAGGAGTCAAGTATGAGACAAGAGGTGGGGAGAGCCTTCCAGAGTGGCTGGCTTAGCCTGGTCAATGAAGCAGGAGCAGAGTTATACATATATAAGATGGTTCCTCCTCCCCTCCAGCACAGCTTTCTGCAGTGCAGTATCCCACTTTCTCACCCTGGTTTACAGCAGTACAGGTATAACTGATTGGCTCTTTTGTGTGTGTGTGTGTGGGGGGGTCATCTCACTCCATGATTGACTGGGATAGAGAGATATATGACTTCTCCCCGATTTGGGTGGGGGGTGGGTAGGAGGAAGAACTCAGATTATTTCTGGGCTGGTCCAAGATGGTCTCTGAAGAGTTCACTCATTCTAGTTGTGAATACGAGTTTCAGGCTAACGCTGAGCCTATTCAGTAATAAGGGAAAGACGCCTTACCATGTATTCCAAAGCATGTCCTAGAGCTGAACAATTGGATCAGAAACAGGTTCAAAGCCCTGCTGAGAGCTTGCTGTTATTAAATTCTGTACTCTGCACATGATCAGGGACACTTCTTCCTTTATTTCTACTTTACGAGCAATAGAGATGTATCTTGGCACTGAGCAGAAGGCAACTCATTCCTTTTGGACCGTATCCCCTAGATTTCTTTGAGCATGCTATCCCAGTACCCAAGTCCCTGCTCTGAATATGCTGGTACAGAACAGTATTGTAAGTTTTGCGTGTCCCTTTACACTGGCAAGTTTAAGTGTTTTGGCTAGGATTCAAATAAGGGTAAAACTAGTTCTGTGAGTCCAGACCCATGGGGAATGTATATTTATTTTTATGGAACAATGCTTCATTGTGACCTGTGCCAAACTGCTTTTGAAACTGAGAGGTGTTTCACAAGCAGTTTGAGATATGGTATGTGGGCCAGCTGTTCAAAATAAAACAGTTAGAAGTCATGGGATAACACAGAAGCTATTCACATGATTGATCAAAACCGGGCTACCAAAGGCCAGACCAGCTTTGATCAATCGTGGGAACCACCAGGCTCACGGGCGAGGCTGGTGGTTCCCTGGCAGCTAGCCCACCTAATGACCCCTCCCCTTGAACAAGGTTAACGGAGCAACCTTTTTTTTCTGATCAAGTGTCAGCTGCGGCTGCTTGCAGCCATGGCTGGTGTACTTGGGGTGGGAGGGAGAGAGGAGACCCCCAGGATGGCACAGTGCACTCACATGGTGTCTTCCTGGGGTTCAAGAGGCCGGGGCGCCACACAGCAATACTCCCCTTCCCCCAATCCCTGGAGTTCCCAACGGTGCTGCAGCCAGGCGCATGAGCGCCCGATCGGAGCAGTTGCTCGTCGCTGATGTGGTGGAAGAGTAAATGAGTAAGGACAGTAAGGATGGCCGAAAGATGGAACGGGGCTCTCTAGCTGGCTGTAGCAACTGTCAGAGCTGTGTTGCAACCAGTGAGAGGCTTCTGTATACGAAAGGTTCATGGGTTCTTTTGTGACCTGGTTTTCATTTATAGCTGAATTTGTATTATATTATCAAAATTAGATAAAATCTGCTATGAGGTACTTCATTTCAGCAGTTTTTATAGCTTGTTTGTCTCCAAATACATGACTTTTCTGCTACATCTAATTCCATGATATTAAACAGGATATTATGCTGCATTGCTGATGGAACAATAATATTTTCAATCACATTATCAAACTGCTTGTAAACCGTTAAAGCGGCCACACATTTTTTATTTGCATATGTCACTTTGAGCCCCAAACTAGCTGTGCCACATGGCAATTTAACCCAGATGGAAAGATGTACAAGTTCTTATTTCAATGCAGAGCGTGCATTGGATGCAGAATTCTAGCTATAATCTTTGGCAGTCTTCAAAATTTTTGTTCATAGATAAATATAGAGAGACTACTGTATATTTTATTTTCACTGCCTTTTCCTCTGCTCCATGGAATTAAAAGCTAAATATAGTATAATTTTATATCTTCCTCTTTGCTGCTCTGAGTTACACATTATACACTTAAAGTATTAACAAAACTAGATTCCTAGTCCTAGTTAGGTATTCTTGATAAATACCTAACAGAACAGTCTGACTTTGTACTCTTCTTTTCCTTTACCACTTGTCAATGTTAAATACATTTGCCTTGCCACTGAAAGGCAGTAAACATTTCTTGTAACAAAATGCTGCCCCCATTGCAAGAAGTGTCTGGTAACTGTCTAAATAATTCTCGAGTTGTTCCTTCAAGAGCTATTTTGTTTACTTTTTTTGTTTACTCTGCCAAGTAAAGTCCTGATATTTTATTCCTTTGATTCCTCGTGTTCCTTTGGGTTTCTGGAAAGCCAGTCTTTCCGACTGTTTTTAGAACCAAATCATTCTCTTTGTCAGATAAGTAGCGTTGATGCTCTGATGCCCTTGGCCACAGCAAAATCAAACTGCTGTCTCCATGTTAGGTTCATAAACAGTCTTGCTTAACTGTGGGATCTCTTGAGGGGGGTTCTTTCAAAGTAATAGAAGCAAACATGGATTTAATTCCTTCATAAGAACATGCCTGTCCTTCACACAGTGGCCCATCAGATGCCTCAGAGAAGCCCACAGTCAAGAGTTGAGTGCCTGCCCTTTTACCTTCTGTTGCTCCACTGCAACTGGTGTTTAGGGGCATCTTGCCTCTGAGCCTGACCTATAAGCAGAAGACTAGAGATGTGCACAAACTGCAGTCTGTGCACTAGTTTGGCACTGTGGGGAGAGGAGTGGGATCTTTTTTTAAAAGAGAGAATATACTTGGAGGCTATTCACACGATTATAGAAAATCCGGCTAGCCTCCGCTAGCCCGATTTTCTGCAGTTGTGAGAACCACCGGGCTTGGCTGCCAGCCTAGTGGTTCTTGAGCTGGTAACCTGCTCAAGTAGCTCACCCCTAAAACCGGGTTTGCGGAGCAAGCGCTCCGCAAACCTGTTTTTTTAAAAAAATTGTGAGTAGCTGCGGTGCGGCTCTGCGTCACGGCTACTCACGAGGTGACCCCTGGAGGGGAGGCAAAAAGCCACCTCTTGGCTCCGGGGGTCTTGCCAGCATGCCCTGTACACTCACACAGGGCATGCTGGAGCTTCCGGGGGCCGATTGAACCCCGCTCTCCCCAGCCCCGCCAGCTCAGTCACGGAGCTGGCAATCGTGTGGGCGGCCAATCCGGCCGCCCAGGGCTCCTGCCCTGCTCGTGTGTGGTAGCCCGCTGTCCCCACTCACTCTCCAAAACCGGGTCTCACTGATCGTGAGACCCGGCTCTTGGACTCCCTTACCTGCTCTCCATTGCTTTATGTCACCAGAAACCATGCATGGCACCAGTTGTTGGTTCTAAATTCTCCGACCTTCATTTTCATGGGATGACCCCTGGTTCTAGAGAGAGGGAGAAAATTTTTTCTCTGTTCACTCACTCTGCTCCATGTATAATTGTGTACACCTCTATCATGTCTCCCCATAATCACCATAATCACCATAGTTTGGCTTTTCCAAACTAAAAAGCCCTAGGTGTGGTAGCCTACCTCATAAGGAAGGTCCTCCAGGCCCCTGATCATCTTGGTTGTTCTCTTCTTTAACCTTTTTCAGTTCTACAATGTCCTCCTTAAGATACGGTGATCAGAACTATATGCAGTACTCCAAGTGTGGCTGCACCATAGATTTCATAGCTGCCATGCACTGAGTTGAGACTTTCAATGAGATGTTCACCATAACACCAAGATCTTTCTCCTGGCAAGTCACTGACAGCTGAGACCTCATCATTGTATAAGTTGGGTTTTTTTGCCCCAATATGCATTACCTTACATGGAACCACCCTTTTCATTTTGTCACCCACTCACCCAGTTTTAATTGATCATTTTGGAGCTCCTCACAGTCTGTTGTGGATTTCACTGCCCTAAGTAGTTTAGTGTCATCTGCAAATTTGGCCACATTGTTCCTTATCTGAACTTCTAGATCATTTATGAACAAATTAAATAGCACTGCTCCCTGTACAGATTCTTGGGGGACCCCTCTTCTGTCTTCCCTCCACTTTGGAAACTGTCCATTTATTCCTACCCTCTGTTTCCAGTCCTTCAACCAGTTTCCAATCCACACATAAACATGTCCCCTTATCCCATGACTGCTAAGTTTGCTCAAGAGCCTTTGGTGGGGAACTTTGTCAAAAGTCTCTTGGAAGTCCAGGTATACTATGTCAACTGGATTACCTTTATCCACGTGCCTGTTGACATTCTCAAACAACTCCAAAAGTTTAGTGAGGCAAGACTTTCCCTTGTAGAAGCCATGCAGTTGTACTTCAGCAAGACCAGTTCTTTTATATGTTTAATAATTTTGTTCTTAAGTATGTTTTCCATAAGTTTGCCTGGCACAGAAGTTAAGCTAATTGGCCTGTAATTTACTGGAATCCCCTGGATCTCCCTTTTAAAAAAATGGGAGTCACATTAGCTATTTTCCAGTCCTCTGGTACAGAGCCTAATTGTAGGGACACATTACATATTTGTGCTAGGAAATCAGCAATTTAACATTTGAGTTCCTTCAGAACTCTTGGGTGGGTGTCACCTGGCCCTAGCAATTCATTAATTTTTAGCTTTTCAAGATATGTTATAACGTCTTATCTCATCACCTCAAATTGGCCTAGTTCTTCAGCCTCCAAGCCTGAGAAGCTCAATTCTGATTGGGTATATGGTCAGTATGAACCATACAGTATGACCATTCAGCTTCTCTGCAATCTCCTGATCCTCCTCAATAATTGCTTTCACACCCTCATCATCTAAGCGTCCAACCACCTCCTTGGCAGGTTTTCTGTTTCTGATATATTTAAATAAGTTTTTGTTATTCCCCTTGACAGTTCTAGCTATATGCTCCTCAGATTCTCTTTTTACATCCCTTATTATCTACTTGCCAGAGTTTAAGTTCCTTTCTGTTCTCTTCATTTTGGCAGGACTTCCATTTTCTGAAGGAAGTCTTCTTCCCTTTTATCACTTCCCTGACTCTACTTGTTAGCCATGCTGGTGTCTTCCTGAACCTAGTAGACTTTTTGGCATCCTCCTGAACTTTCCCTTTGTGGAAATTATGCCATTTCTGTACACAAAATTGATTGAAGCAAGAATTGTGAAATCTCTGAACTGGAATAAAAGAGAAAGCAAAGTATTGCTACTACTAGTAGGTAGATTACAATACATTAATGTGATGATGATCTAATTTATAGGACACATTAGTTCATCAGCACATTAATATGATTGGGTAGAAAGCAAAGACAAAAACAATGTCTTGATTAGTCACCCTGACTTCACTTGAAAATGATTTGGATTTTTCAAGTGTTCTTATTGGAAGCTCAAGCATTCTTGAGTCATTTTTCATGAATTTTATAGGAGGAGCATTCAAAGTATCCAAAATAATATGTATTTAGTGGATTTATACTTCACACTTGCTCAAGAGATGTTTTCAGGGCAGCTTAAATAAAGCATGTAATTCAGAAATAGAAAAGAATCATAGAGTTGGAGGGAGCCTTGTAGCCCCAGTCAAGCCTGCTGCCCAGTATAGGCAATCTGAGCTGGAACATCCTGTAGAAATGGCTGCCTAGCCTTTACTTGGAGACCTCCATCAAGAAATACAAAGTGCTGGTTATTACCTTTAAAGCCCTGAATGGCTTAGGTCCGAGTTATCTAAGAGAGTGCCTTCTTCTACATGATCCCCACCGCACGTTAAGGTCATCCAAGGAAGTCCGTCTCCAGTTGCCACTGGTTCGTCTGGTGGTGATGCAGAGGCGGGCCTTCTCTGTAGCTGCTCCTGGGCTATGGAATGCACTCCTGGCAGAAATTCATAATCTGAGATCGTTGCTGTCCTTCAAGAGAGCCCTTAAAACCTACCTATTTGGCCTGGCCTTCCAGAGTTTTAAATGATTAACTGTTTTAAACTGTTTTAAACTGTTGCCCTGATTTTCAGGGCTTGTAGCTGTTTTATTTGTTTTATTGTGTGTTAATAGTTTGATTTTAATTGTTAATTTGTTTTAATTGTTTTTATCATGTTGTGAACCACCCTGAGCCATTTTGGAAGGGCGGTATATAAATCAAATCAAATAAATAAATAAATAAATAAATAAGAGCCCATTTGTTACCACACCTGCTCAGACACATGCCAACTATCTTGGTTTGTGGCTTCTTGGCTAGTCAAAATACAAAATAAATCTTGTGGATTTTAGGATTACAATTAATGAGGTTACGTGCTCTGTCGTGTTATTTGGGAGGCAGAAAAAATAAAAACCCTATCCTTCTTGGCCATAAATTCCTAACTAGGAGTGCAAGATTGTAGTTTTCTTTGCCTCTCACATCAATTCAAAAAGTAGAGAAGGCTAAAAACTTCATGAGGCGCTTCACATGGTCAACGTGAAGCACCACAAGGTGGTTTGTGGGCTTAGCCCTCTCTCCCTGCACACGAGCAGTCACTCATTGCTGGGCGGCTGGATCGGCTGACCAGATGAGCTGCTGCTCTGGCCGGGAGCTCTTGCTCCCAGACACAGGTCCATCAGGAGCTCTGGGGATCAGGGGAAGGAGAGTGCCGCTGTGACTCTTGGCGAGGAACATCATTTCTGATCAACCTTAATAGAGTAATTTCCAGCTAGGGACATACCCCACCAGACCGCTTATATACCTAGTGAGCCTGCCCAGCCTCCATGTACCTGCTTCCTCTTCACAAAGATAAGATTTTGGAGGGGAGTAGGGGGAACTGGCTTTGGCGGGATGAATAGTGACAGGATGGGAAGTGAACGCAATTTAGAGGCAGATCCAAACTCAAAGGAATCTGGGCCTGGCTTGAAAGAGGGCAAAGCAGTTTGAATGAATGGGTGTTTGAATTTGACCGACCCTGTTTGAAGTTTGCCACTATCACTAGGCTTCATAGTCAACTAACACTATTGTCATCAAAACAGGAAGACATAAATACCATTGCAGACACAAACCATGAGGCCTTTAGCAGTTTTTGGCTGACTCTCTGAATTGCTAGCTACAATCCTTCAAATCTTATTGGATTTTTGATTTAAACAGAGGAAGTTATTGAAAATGTGTCTGCATGTTATGCATATAAACTAACCAGAAGGAAAAAAGAAAAACTAGCCAATGTAGAATGGATTCCCTACTCCAGGTGATTATGTAAGCAATGTAGAATAGTGGTGAACTCAGCATACAGCTTTCATCATGCAGCACAGGATGTTTGTCATGTTCTATGAGAGAGGGCTTTCATTTGTAGCACTAAGAAATTTATCAGGGCCAGAGCTTTGCCCTGGGCTTTCCATGGGAGAGCCTTTTAGATCTAATAAAACCTTCTAGCCTAGCCTGACAAGTCACAAGAAAGCATACTCACACTCACACAGACAGACAGACAGACAGAGACGGAGAGGGTTGTGAAGATAAACAATTTCACGTCGCTCTGGGCTTTTGGGCAGAAGAGCGGGATACAAATGTACAAATAAAACAGTCTACCTTGCAGCAATCCTTTTCTGTCTGTTAGTGTCTTGTGATATTTGCAGTCTCATCTGCTTTTCTTAAACAGAAGGAACCAGTTAGAAAAAAATATTTATTTAGGGATGGAATCCAGTGCCATTCTGTCAAAATGCATTCGTCCAGCAAATGACTATTCTTTATCTCCAGGACTTAACTATATCACCTATACATTATGCCTGATCACTAAGAGCAAGAGATGGAATCAAAGGACAAAAAGATTCCATTTTACAAAGCGACCAGTTCCTTCTCAGCATAGCCTTGGGCACCATGCCAGCAAATTTGAGAGACAGTGAAATCTTCTAACAAAACTCTTAAAAGTAAATATTTTCCCCACCAATATTTACACCTGTTATTCATTTCCCTTCCTTTTCTTGCAGTTGTTTTTACTAAGAACACACACACACAAATAAAAGGAGAAAAGGAGAAGCTTCTCATACTGTAACACATCCCTCATACCCTGCAGACTGCACTAATGCTTGAGCAAGTGTTAAGTGAACAGGAAGCAGAAAGCTGTTTTCTCCTACTTCAGGGTTCTTTGGATTCATAACATATATAAGACGGTTGTCCTTACGACCAGTTCTGCCCAGGAAGGACTGCCATTGCCTGGGTAGAGCCAATCGTGATAAGCACAAGGATTGTTCCTAATCCTGGCAGTCCTTGAGCAGGTAGCTCGGTTGCCCAGGCTAAAAGTGATGTAGGAGGGCTTGTTCACATCCTCCGACTCCACTCCTCATTCCTGTAGATGACTGGGCTG
The DNA here is from genome assembly GCF_027244095.1 of Hemicordylus capensis. Taxonomy (NCBI): domain Eukaryota; kingdom Metazoa; phylum Chordata; class Lepidosauria; order Squamata; family Cordylidae; genus Hemicordylus; species Hemicordylus capensis. The sequence continues at coordinate 295,517,949 of NC_069660.1, read as the reverse complement.
TTGGTTAGGATTTTTTCCTGGTTTCCGTCCCCAGGAAACGAAATTGTGTGAATGACCTCAATATATGTAATTGACCTCAACCTTTAAAGTAGCAAGTGCCTTGCAAAATTCTGGGAGGAGGGCGGGAATCAGTATTTCATAAAGGTGCCTCATTTTCCCAGTAATTTTTATATTTATAATAATGTGTGCCATATGTTGGAAGGAGGGCTATGTATATAGTTGTGATGTGACAAATGTCCAGACTAGGGTTGGACCCTTTCATGCCAAGGGTGCACAACCCGAGTATGTACTGGGGCTAGAGGTGATGTTGGCCAAAGCTGAGAAGGCTGGACCCACTGTCACACAAAGCCCAGCATGCCAAATTACTGCTGGGGAATATAAAGTGCTCTGTGTTGCATAGTCTGCGATTTTTTTTGTCCTTGTTATGAGAAGAGAAAGTGGGGAGACTAAAGCCCTGTTTGCATGTTCAAATAGCAAGCCTCTGAGCACATTTAGTGCACCAAAGCAGGCTGGAAGTTCCGTACTAGCATGTTACTCATCCCCTCCACCATGCTGCGTATACTTACGATGACGTTTGTCTGAAGAGGGTAGCACCTGCCACTGTGGCATTTTCCTGTTCCAACAAGTGCCTCTGTAACTCTGAGTGGTGAGGTGGAGTGGGTGAATGATGTGCCAGAACAGGACAAACTCTCTTTGGCACTGTCAGTATTTTTAGAGGCTTTTTATTTGAACATCCAAATAGGGCTTAATTCTCAGCAGTACTTAGCAGGAAAGACAAGCAGGCACTCTTCTCTCCATGCACCTTGCTGGGGTTCCTTCCCTTCTCCCTCTCACCCTGTAGCCCCTGCTTGTGTCACACATATCCCTGCGGTACAACCTTGGACTTAATCCTGAGTGGCACCCAGGCCCTGATGCATGATATCGATTTCATGGACCCTGTAGTGATTCAGCTTACATGTAGGGAGAGAATCACCAAGGAAATCTAAAACAGACACTTTGAATTTCAGAAGAAGCTTCTCCAAAATGAGGAGTATGGTGAAAAGAAAGCTGAAAGGGAAAATCAGGAGAGTCACTTTGCTCCAGAATTCATGGAGTTTACTTAAAACCACAGTACTAGAAGCCCAGTTAGAATGTATACCAAAATTGAGGAAAGGTACCACAAAGACTGGGAGGATGCCAACATGGCTAACAGGTAAAGTCAAGGAAGCTATAAAGGGGAAGAAGACTTCCTTCCGAAACTGGAAGGCCTGCCCAAATGAAGAGAACGGAAAGGAACTCAAACTCTGGCAAAAGAAAAGAAATGCAAGGTGACAATAAGGAAGTCAAAAAGAGAGTTTGAGGAACTTTTAGCTAAAAGCATCAAGGGGAATAACACAAACTTCTTTAAATACATCAGAAGCAGGAAACCTGCCAGAGAGGTTTTTGGACCATGAGACAATGAGGGAGTGAAAGGGGTTATTAAGGAGAATATGCAGGTTGCAGAGAAACTAAATGAGTTCTTTGCATCTGTCTTCACGACAGAGGATACTGAGCATTTACCTGTTCCTGAGCCAGGCTTTTCAGGGATGGGGGCTAAAGAACTGAGTCAGAGAGAAGTGATAAGAGATGATGTTCTAAACTGTCTGGAAAAATTAAAAACTAGCAAATTGCCAGGGCCAGATGACATCCATTCAATAGTCCTTCGAGAACTCAAATGTGTAATTGCTGACCTCCTTGCAAAAATATATAACTTATCCCTACAATCAGGCGCTGAACCAGGAGACTGGAAAGTAGCAAATATAAAATCAAATTTCAATATGGGATTCAGGGTGATCCGGGAAATTACAGGCCGGTTAGCTTAACGTCTGTTCCAGGCAAATTGATGGAAAGCATCCTCAAGGATAAAATTGTAAAGCACATAGAAGAACAAGACCTACTGGGCCGTGTTCCCTCTAATAGGCATTCTCAAATGTTGTTGATTACAGCACTCATAATCCCCAAGCAAAAGCCCTTGCAGCTGAGGATTCTGGGAGTTGTAATCAACGTCTGAAAATCCCTATTAGAGGGCACTGCTGCTGGGGGAGAACCAGCATGGCTTCGCAAAAGTAAATCTTGCCTCACAAAACTTTTAGAGTTCTTTGAGAGTTTCAGCAGGTGTGTGGATAAAGGTGATCTGGTTGACATAGTATACCAGGATTTCCAAAAAACGTTCAACTAAGTTTCTCATCAAAGACTCCTGAGAAAACTTAGCAGTCATGGGATAAGGGGACAAGTACATGTTTGGATTCCTAACTGGTTGAAGGACAGGAAACAGAGGGTAGGTATAAATGGAGAGTTTTTACAATGGAGGGAAGTAAGAAGTGGGGTCCCCCAGGGATCTGTACTCGGATTGGTGATTTTAATTTATTCATAAATGATCTAGAAGTTGGGGTAAGCAGCAAGGTGGCCAAACTTGCAGATGACACCAAACTATTGTAAACTATGGTAGTGAGATCCAAAACAGATTGTGAGGAGCTCCAAAAAGATCTCTCCAAACTGGGGGATTGGGAAACAAAATGACAAATGTGATTCAATGTTGGCAAGTGTAAAGTGATGCACATTGGGACGAAAAACCCCAACTTCAGGTATATGTTGATGGGAACTGAGCTGTTGGTGACTGACCAGGAGAGGGATCTTGGTGTTGTGGTGGACAGCTCATTGAAAGTGTTGACTCAGTGTGCAGCAGCTGTGAAAAATGCCAATTCCATGCTATGGATCATTAGGAAAGGGGTTGAAAATAAAATGACTAATATTATCATGTCCTTATACAAAACTATGATGTGGCCACTCCTGGAGTACTGCGTACAATTCTGGTCACCACATCTTTAAAAGGACATTGTTGAACTAGAAAAGGTGCAGAAGAGGGCAACCAACATGATCTAGAGCACCATTTAATGAGGCAAGGCTATAACACCTGGGCTTTTTAGTTTATTAAAACAACTACTATGGGGAGATATGACAGAGGTCTATAAAATCATGCATGGTGTGTACAATGTGGAAAGAGAGAATTTTTTCTCCCTCTCACATAACACTAGAATCAGGGGTCATTGTATGATATTGATTGCCAGGAAATTTAGGACCAAGAAATTGAAGTACTTTTTATACAACTCATAATTAACTTGTGGGATTCTCTTCCACAAGATGTGTTGACAGCCAACCACCTGGATGGCTATAAGAGGGGTTTGGATAACTTCATGGAGGAGAGGTCTATCAACAGCTACTAGTTAGAGGGTTGTGGGCCACCTCCAACCTCAAAGGCAGGATGCCTCTGAGTACCAGTTGCAGGGGAGTAACAGCAGGAGAGAGGGCATGCCCTCAACTCCTGCCTGTGGCTTCCAGTAGCATCTGGTGGGCCACTGTGTGAAACAGGATGCTGGACTAGATGGGCCTTGGGTCTGATCCAGCAGAGCTGTTCTTATGGGTAGGCCTCTCACACACTGAGAACGGTATACTATGTAACATGATAATATGCCATTATAATAGTAATATTAGCCATTTGGTGGTTTTGGTTTTTAAAAAAATCTAAACATAGAATTTATTATGCACAAAACATGACCCAGCCTAACGATTGTTAAGCCAGAAGATTTAGAGTACTCCTTTTACAACTCAGATCCTAAGCATGTTGACTTAGAAGTAAGTTGCATTACTCTTTTACTTTCAGTAAATAGGTTGATGGGCTCCTTTGTGATAGCAATGAATGCACCACTGAGTGACCTTAAAGGCCAACTTGAAGACAGATAATCCTGGAGAGAATCTATCTGGTCGCTAAGAGTCGACACCAACTTGACAGCACTTAATCAATCAATCAAATAAGTTTAGGGCTGAGGTGTTCACATACTACATTATTACTATTAGCATTTCCAAGGCTCTTCATGCAAAACCTATTGTTGTATCAACAAATGTATGAATACTTATTTATTTATTTATTTATTTATTTATTTATTTATTTATTACTCAGTACCTAAGAAAAATTGTATAATTTTGGAACCTGGATCTAAAGGCCTTTGGAAGCCCCCCTCCCCGGCTGTAGCCCTCCCCCCATCCCTGCAAGTTAAGCATCATAACCTGAAGGCCAGTGTTCCTTCTTAGGCGTGCACATATGTGCGCACACACATAGTTTTTTAAATGTCCGCTCAGCCAATTTTCGATCCTACTCATTTTGAATCAGGGAGATCCCATTCTGAATGTACATGCACAGACGGTCTTGATATTGCCACCCAGAATGAGACTCATTCCACACTCCGATGGAAAAATTAGATAGAAAACTGGCCACAACTCCCCTCCAGCTTTACCAATGCATTTAATTGTTCAGTCTCTGTAATGCAATACTAATTCATCTGAACTGCAAATTAAGAACTTATAGCAAGCTTTTCCCCTTATCTTTTTTTCTTCTTCTCTTCCTATGAAGGCCTTTTCCATCAAATGGGATGGCAGAACATTGTCTACTTTTTACAGACTTCCCATAATGTTATTTTTGCTGGCTTCCCCCCTATCTTTTCTCCTTACAGGGGCAAAACTAGTTGTGGTGTGGTAGTGTTATTTTTTGTGGAAAGGTTGGCAGGGGTGGGGAGTCAAATTTTGGGGTAGAATCAGATGCAGACTGATGGCACTGGGAAAGGCTGCAGCTTCTAAAAGGATTTTGGTGAATCATGTTGCTTTCTGAGTGGGTGAAACTTGAGTGTCATGATTTCACAGGCACAAGTAATGCTCCTTAGTGTTTTATGTTCTTAGAATACTTTAGAAGGCTTTCTCTATAAAGTTGTGTAAACTGTCTTACTTTCTTTTATTAAATTATTGGGAATCATCAACTTTCTGTTGCCTATCTACTTAATGCCTGCTTCTGCTTTAATATGCCACAGTACTCTTTTTCTGCTTTGATTCCCACCCGCTCCACTCCTGCTTTGGGGGGAGATCTGAAAGACTTTATGGATTTAGTCCCACAGTCTTTTCTATTATATACCCAAATACCATGTGCCCCATTTAGGATTAGCTGGATTCAGATCCCAGCTCTGCCATGGATTCTTCATGTGGTCTTGGGCAAGTCACTATTACTCAGCCTCTGCTACCTGAAGAGGAAATGGGAGGAACATCCTACCTTGCAAACAATCAATGCACTCCAAAAGAAATCCTGTGATTTCAAGCAGACCAGAGCAAATAGAAGACTTGCAGCCAAAGACTTAAAAGAACTCTGCAAGTTTCAACACCACCTATTTAAACAACAGAAGGGGTATTTTACCTGGATTGTAAATGGGGGACAACCAAACAGGAACTAGATTCCATATTATTAAAAGGTGGGGGGAGGTTATAATGAACCCCACAATGTTTCTCTGTACAGGAAAGGAATTCAACATTCTGATCCTTAGGAAGCTATCTTGGCAAGGGAAAGCTTTCATATCCCTACCTAACCTGCTTTTATATACATACCTACCCTATCCTGCCCAGCAACAGAAGCTTCCTTACTATTCCAGATCCAAACTCTCCCCATTGACCAACCTGTACTGTTCCACCAAATATTCAGAGAAGTGGCATTGCCAAGAAACTATAAACCAGTGACGCTGGTTCCATTGTTTGCTTGCCCCACAGGGTGGGGGCGTGGGAGGGGGGGAGACGCAGGAAGTAAACAGCCAGTCTCAGAAAAAGGCTTGCAAAAGTGCCAAGAGAGAAATAAGATTTCATCCGAATAAAAGTCCTATAAGGAACACAACATCAAGGCTTCAGATACTTCTTTGTAGAAAACCTTCTCCTTGTCCACTGACAGGCTCATTTCTTCGAACCATAGGGAGAAAGACTCTCTGTTCTGACTGGGAAGTTTTCTCTCCCTCCTTTTTAGCACCAGTGCTTCTGTTTGCTCCCCCCACCCCACCAAGGTAGGTGAATCTTAATGGGGCATTTGCAAGGAGCTGGTGCCTGGAGGTTGCAGCCCAAAGCAGAGATTGACCCATAATGCCCAGCTTAACCTCTGGGGAGGAATCTATTTACAGTCCAATCCTCCCACCCCCACCCAAAATGAGAGGAAGAACTAGAGCTGCCATGCGGGGAGAGAGAGAGCACCAGGGAGAGAAAGAGACATTCCCCTCCTCCTGGTGGAAAGGAGATGATGGAGGGGAGGCTAGGGACACTTGATGGGGGGGGGGCATGTCTCTTCTTGCGTCCAAGATGGGAAAGGGGAAACTGAAGCCAGAGAATAGGGCTCCATGGGCAAATTGATGGAATTGGAGCTCCCCATTGATCCTCTTCTTCCACCTCACCACTCCCGCCACTTCCTTTTCTTCTGAGCTTTTTTGCTTGGGAAGGGAAGCCACTGCTGCTGGTAAGGGAAGGGACAGAGAAAGGGAAGGAAGGTCGCAGTTCAGCAGCAAGACAGTTGGCAACACCACCAGCCAGCAGAGGCGAACTAATAATGCTCATTTTACCTGACTGAATCTAGCCTTTCTGTCAACAGCTGTTCTCACAAGCAGTCAAGACCAGGCTAAAGAAGCCAAGCCCAAACATGGGTGCCCATAAGAACTGTCGGGGGGCATGTGGCTCCCTGCAGCACCTTGGTGGCAAGCCAACCTATGGAGCTTGCCTCATAAACGAGACTAAAGGAGTGAATGCTGGGTGCGCATTCACCACTCAGCATTCACCCAGTTGCACTATCTGCACAGTTCTGCACTATATGCACACCCAGATGTTCCTTGGAGATCATCTGCTGCAGAAGGCGGGCTTTTGCAGCCTTCCACACCGCCCTACCCGCCCGGTCATGAGAACGAGCTCATATCCTCCACTGATAGTAAGATTAAAGAGAATATTCTTCAATTGTCAAGAATATTCTCTAGCCCACCTTAGGGCAATACGTTAACTTTAGAGAATATATATATATGTGTGTATATATATATGTGTGTGTGTGTGTGTGTATATATATGTATATATATATATATATATATATATATATATATATATATATATATATATATACATACATATACACACGTCTATACCGCCCACGCTTTTGTCTTGGGGTGGTTAACAGAAAACAATTAAAACACATATAAAAAGTTAAAACAATACAACAATTTAAAATCAGCCATAAAAATTAAAAACATACAGTTTTTTAGTAGTTTTTTGAAATTTTTTACATATGATGTAATATGAAATGATTCCCTAATGCTTAATGTCCTTTGATTTAAATAGATCATGAGGATTGAAAAAAGAAAATGTGAATTCTCAAACAGTTTTGTTTCAAACGGCTTATGCTTCAAAAGATTATTGAAGTTTAGAAGCTTGGGCTAACAACACAGTAATGTAAATGTGTGCATGATAGCCTGCTGTGGTTAATTTTAAAGACATTAACAGCAGATAAACAACTTTGGATGAGGAGAACTTTGAGTGGAGAAGCTCTGTGTGTGTGTGTGTGTGTGTGTGTGTGTGTGTGTGTATGTCTGTAAGTGGTTAAGTCTGTTTCTGCCTGCAGCTTCTCCAGTCCAGATTGCCCTTCCGCAAAGAGCTTGTTCTAGGATTCAAAACACAAATTGGATAAAATAGTCAATTTTTGGAACACCACTGTTTTGGTTATTTTCAGGCCTTCATAATGCATATCAGTCTAGACCTAGGGCTTGTTCATACATGTGTCTGCTCCACTATATCAGCTATGAGCAGATAGACTCATACACGTGTTCACATAGAGGAAGTAATGATGAAGCAGAGGTCTGTGTATATATGGGGTTAAATATGATGGTTGTGATTCCAGTTGCACTACCACTTGTGTGAACTGGCCCCTGGTTAAGCCACAAGGGTTATATTGGAATCAGTGCACTTGACTATGTTTATCATGTACAAATTTACTTGTGTGACATAGTTGTTATCAATTGTGTGATGTGATCAATTATCACAGATAGAACTTTCTCCTCACTGGATATAGTATCCATTGATAGGTGCAGCCTTTTCAGTAGATAGCCTTTAAATAATCATGTGGTTTTGGTTCTTAGTTATTTTTTATTGTTTACATAAAGGCCAGTCATTTGGTGCAGTAGAAATAGTATCAGGTGTGACCTAGGTGGCCTCAAAAGAGCATTACAGGCATTGGCAGATTACTGTACCACCCAGGATCTATCCATAAATTATGACAAAACCAAAATTATGGTTTTCTCAAATAGACCTAGAAACTGTGCTTGGTCTTTAAATGGTCATAAATTGGAGCAAGTGAGGGAGTTTAAATATTTAGGATGGGTCCTGCAAGCAAATAAGAACTTTGCTGCCCATAGGGATTATGTACGTCTCAATGCCCAAAGAGTTGTCACGGCAATCGAATCTTTGTATACCAGAAAACATGCCCAATCAGTCCAGGTGGTCCTTGAACTTTTCAAGGCCAAAGTTTTGGCCCTACTTATGGTGGGTGCGCAGATGGGCACCTACACTAACTTTTGGAGGGTAGAAATTGTTCAAACCAAATTCCTCAGGGGTATACTGAGGGTCACTCAGTCTGTCCCCAACGCATGCCTCAGACTGGAAGTGGGCTGGCCTACTGTTGAGGCTAGAATCTGGAAGGCCATGTTCAGTTTTTGGCTCAAGCTGTTTTTCTGCCCTGATGGGCTTGCCTCGCTAGTCCTAGAAGACTCTTTTAAGACCCGATGGAAATGGGTCATTAACAATAAATTAAGCAGGTTGGGTTTTTCATTTTCGGTGATAAGACAGATGGGCCTAGAGAAGGCCTCAGACGCCATAAACCAACGCATAATGGACATTGCCAGGCAGGAGGATGTTAGTAAAATAAGATATGGGGTTTTTATGGGGGCCCAAATTGATAATTGGCTCCCGGCTCGATACTTGATAAAGCTATCCTTTGTTGAACACCGTAGAGCAATGACTGCAGCCAGACTCAATGCCCTTCCTTCTGCCATCCTGGAAGGGCGATTCCAGAAAATCCCCTATCTCCAGAGATTGTTCCCCTGTCTTGCGGGAGAGGTTGCATCTACCGAACACATGTTGTTGCACTGTCATTTTTATAAAGAGCAAAGAGCAGAATTAATTTCCCCCCTTTTAAGAAATCGCAGATTGACCTCAGGTCAGGAGAAAGTGGAGTTTCTACTTGCAGACCGGGATGATTTCATCGCGGCAAGAGTTGCCAAGTTTCTTAAGGAATTAAGACTTTGAGGCTGTTCACACGATGGGGTGAAATCGGGCTAGCAGAGGCTAGCCCAATTTCACCCCATTGTGTGAACCGCTGGGCTCAGCTGTGAGCCCTGTGGTTCCTAGGTGGGTAACCCGCCTAAATACTCCTGCCCTAAAACCAGTTTTGCGGAGCGAGTGCTCTTCAAACCCGGGCTATTGGATCGTGAGTAGCCACAGTGTGGCTCCGCGCCACACCTTACTGATTAAGAGACCCCTGGAGGGGAGGCGAAAAGCCACCTCCCAGCTCCGGGGGTCTCGCCTGCATGCCCTGTGTGCTTGTGCAGGGCATGCTGGAGCTTCCAGGGTCCGATAAGCCCCCGCTCTCCTCAGCCCCCGCCGGCTCCGCCACGGAGCCAGCAATCGTGTGGGTGGCCAATCCAGCCGCCCAGGGCTCCTTCCTGCTCACCACCACAAACTGGGTCTAACTGATCGTGAGACCCGGTCCAGTGTAAAATTACACAGAGAGCGCTCTTCCCCAATGCATCTCAGGAGCTGGCAGCAGGAGCAGGTTTCTTGCCCCTAGGGCGTTCTGTCCCCAATGCCAGCTGAAGTACAATGGGAAAAACCTTAGTTGGCACTTTCAGAAGAGGAGACTGTTGTTCAGGCATTGATCATCTTTGGCAGGGAGTTTCCATGAGATCTCCCCCATATTTCAGATGCTCAAGATACTCCAAAAGAGAGTCCTGACCAGGTATGAGAAGGTGATCCTAAATCTACCCTGGGCAGGATGTTTTGTCCTGCTCCATCTGAAATAAGATGTGCTTTGGGAGGGGGAGAAGGAGCTGGAGGCATAACACTGGTTCTCCACTCATTCTCCTGTGTAGAGGGGTAGTAAGGAGTGCTGTGGCCACCATTTGTTTACTCGTAGGTCTGGAAAACCACCCATTTTCCTTCTTGGCTGCGTTTTCCCAAACTTACCAGTAATCCATTTCCCTAGGCATAAACATCTTGAGTCTCTCTCTTAAAAGTTTTAAGTGACAATAATCAAAAGTGTCCTGTGCTGGCCAAATTTGCTTTCATGGCTTGATCCTCAGGCATACCCATCTGAACCGGAAGATTACCCACCTCCGAAGCCTGCAGGAATGTCCACAATGGGGTTCCCAGGGGAATCTTACTTTCCCCGGCCCCCATTGTCCTACCTTATTATGATAGCAGTATGCCTTGGCTTTCCACTCTCTGTAGAGGATGCCCTTGTGGCGTTCCAAGACCCAGCTCACCTGCAGTTGGGGTACCATGTCCCTGTTTCCTCTTTCTTATTTAGTTTTGAATCGGGGCCAAAAAAAAGAAAAAAGATTTTGAGAGTCTGACACTGGTGGGGTATCAAGTCCAACCTCTTTACAGCCCAGCTATGCCCATAGACTCACTGATCAAACGCCTGAGGGATCAAAAGTTCCCATTGCTGGCTGGCGGACATTGCAGAGTCCCTGGCAGTCAAGAGTGACCAAGAGTTCCTGGCATAGGAGTCGTGAAATTGTTAGAAGGGAGAAATTCTCCCTGTCGCTTGTCTTATGGTTAGGTAATTTTACTGGACACCAGCATCAAAGTTTCAAACAAAGCTTTATTCATTGCTAGCAAAAAGCTTCTGGATGCGGCCAGCCCCCCTCTGGCAGATCATCAGTCTTATATACTGAACCGTAAACAACTTTTGTACCTGCACATTGTTGACAAGCCAAAGCGTTACTTTTAACCCCAAAGGATCCGATTTGCTTCCAAGTGCGATAGTTAATACTTTCCAGTTCTCAAGACATCTGGCTTGTGGCCTTGGTTTCTCCACACCCTCTCCTCCGAGACATTCCTTTAGCCATTGCCATCATAAAATATTTTCAAGGTGAGGGGAGGGGGAGGGATCTACCAGCCACCCCAAATGCCATTGATAAAGCATCTATGCAAACCAACCGTGCTTTTTTGCTGTTTGAGAGCTATTTGCAAATAATATTCCAACAAAACTGAAGTGTCCCACCTCCCTAGTCCCAATAGGATTAACCGGAAGTGAACCACTGTCTTGACTGACAGGCTTGTGACCTCCAGGGCTCTACCAATCAGTCCACCATGTGGGTGGGACATGAGAGCTGCTGTGATGAAGAAGGAGAAAGTTAGCAGAGAGTGCAGGGCAGCATGGAGTTTGTGCCCACATAGTGAATGCTGCAGGACAATCCTTCAGGGTGAGAGATTTGCAGGAGGCTTGATCTTGCCAGGAATGTTGGTGAGTTTTAAAGGGAAATGAAGCTAGGGCTTTATGACTTCGGGCATCTAGCATAGGAAAGGTTTGTTTAGTCAGACTTTGTATTAGGAATTTATCTTGTTTTTGTGTGTGTGCTTTGCATGTTCCTAAATATCTGTTATTTGTAACTGAGTAACTAAGTTCTATTATGTACCGCCCAAGAAAGATCTGGGTGCTTTGAAAAATTCTTGTAACCAACCTAAGTGTTTTTAAGTGCATCTAAAAAGTGAAAGCCTCACTCTGTAGCAAATGAATACGTTGTATTTTTGGTTCTTTTCTTTTTACAAATCTCTCAGAGTTGATTATTAACTCGGAAGAAGTGGGGAGCCAACTAGTGCACAGCATCTCTTGGAGTTCAGCTCAGCTACCTTGTTTTCTGACCACGTGTGGGCATATATTTGGAAGTTGTTTATATTTGCCCACTAGCAAGATAAAGAGGGAAATCTAAGCTGTGGCACTCCAGCCCAGGCTGTCCAGTCTCTCATAAAAGAGTGTCTGGTGGCAGCATTTTAATCTCTTGAAGGTCTAAAGTTAAAAGTTTTTAAAAGGGAAGCCCCCTCAAAGAGCTCATCAGGGGTGACTCAGAACTTTTCTCCCTCATGTGAGCTGGCTCTGAGTCAAAGAGCTGGGTCTCACAATCAGTGAGACCTGGTTTTTGCAGCTAAGCCCGTTCCCCCCACAGAGGATCATGGAGGGAGCCCTGGGTGGCCTGATCGGCCACCCACATGATTGCCGGCTCCGTAACAGAGCCGGCGGGGGCTGAGGAGAGCGGGGGCTGATCAGCCTCTGGAAGCTCCAGCATGCCCTGCGCGAGCACATAGGGCATGCAGGCGAGACCCCCGGAGCCGGGAGGTGGCTTTTCACCTCCCCTCCAGGGGTCTCTTCATGAGTAGGCGTGGTGCGGAGCTGCACCGTGGCTACTCACAATCCAATAGCCCGGGTTTGCGGAGCGCTTGCTCCGCAAAACTGGTTTTAGGGCAGGAGTATTTAGGCGGGTTACCCACCTAGGAACCACCGGGCTCGCAGCTGAGCCCGGTGGTTCACACGATGGGGTGAAATTTGGCTATCCTCCGCAAGCCCGATTTCACCCCATCGTGTGAATAGCCTCAAAGTCTTAATTCCTTACACAAACAGTGCTAAATTATTAGTGATTAACTTATCTGTAAATACGAAGAGCCAGACAATCTTAAAGTCATCTGTCCTTTTAAAAATCTTTTAAAAGAAGAATGGAATTGTTCCCTAGGTGAATTATACAGAAAGCAGTATAATATAATGTTTTATGTCCTCAGTTTGATTAGCTCTGCATACACAAGAGTGAGTATTAACTGGCCTTTGAGGAAATCTTTCCACAAACTATTTTGTAGGCATAGTTTCGAAATAAAACTGAGTAAAGGCATGTTTAACAGGAAAAAGGTTAGTTCTTTCAAATAGATGGATGGCCTTTTTATAATCAATCTTGATTTTACAATACCAAGATAAATTGTTAGCATTTGTTACTGTAATCAAGATCTACTTTAGCATCCGTAGCAAAGATCATACCATGTATTTTTCTATCAGAAAACCTCTTGAGGGGTCAAAATAGGGGAATGTACTATAAATAAATGCTGTTTTAGAAATACAAGATTTTGCAGAAATCTTGTTCTTTAAAAAATACACAGAAGATTGCAAGTAAGAAGCAGGATTGAGACTAGTGTCGATCATTGAGGTGGGTCTCACGATCACAGAGACCAACCTGGGGAGGGTGAGCGGGGAGAGCAGGCTTCGCCCGCTCTCCCCACACACGAGCAGCCAGTCTGCTCTGGGTGGCCCTCTGTGCAGGGCATGCTGGAGAGAACCCTGGAGCTGGGAGGTGGCTTTCCAGTGTGCCTTGTTTATGCTTTCCTACTTTGTTCCGTTAATTCCTTGTTTCTGGTGTCCTTCGCTCTTTAATTCTTTGCTCTGTGTTTTCTTTTCAGTTATTACTCAGTTATTGTTAGAGCAGGGTACCTAGTTCAGTTCAGGGGGACTTCATTCATTTACTGTTTTCTTTGTGAGCCTTTTATTTTCCTTTGTGTAGCTTCGCTGCTGCTTTCTGTCAATTCAAAGGGGGAGTGCTGAAGAGGGTTGTAAATCCTGTTGGGTGAGTCGAGCTAGCAGATTTACGACACTAAGTAGCACAAACCACTATGAGACAAATACTTTTTTTTTAATTACACAAGTACAACACTGTCTGGATCCTTCCTAATTTGTATGATTGTGTACTGTTCAGAAATGGCAATTACTTCATTAGCAGCAGGGGAGGCTCTTCACTTAGGGCAAAGTGGGCGGCATCCTCCTGAAATATCAATGCCACCACCATTTTTGATAACTCACTGCCTCCCTGTGTGTGGCTGCCCTTTACACTTATTTTATTGCACGAGCTGGTTGTTATTGTGAAGGGCATGTTGCTAATATACAGTATGTTGGAAATAAACATATCTAATAAGGTCATTTGTGAAATATTCCTGCATTGTTTTTGAGGAGTGTCCCCTTCATCTTCCCGTGTCCCATCCCAACTTGTTCCCAAGGTTCCTACAACCCCCAAAAGCAACCTTTCAGGGAGCTGGTGGGAAGAGAGGTGGAGGAGGTTTTTTGGCATCCATTTCTATATGTACAAGCCACTGGGGATGTAACTTGCCAAGGGAGCAAGAGGTTGCTGGTACGAATCCCCGCTGGTATGTTTCACAGAGTATGGAAAACCCCTATATCAGGCAGCAGCAATATAGGAAGATGCTGAAAGGCATCATCTCAATTACGTGGGAGGAGGTAATGGTAATCCCCTCCTGTATTCTATCAAACAAAACCACATGGCTCTGTGGTTGCCAGGAGCCAACACCAGCTGAACGGCACAACTTTACCTTTACTTTCTTTATGCCCATGGGAGTTAGTTGTGGGTTTTTTTCTTTCTTCGCCTCTGCACCGCCCACTTTGTCTCTGCCCATCACCTGCTCTGCCTGGTGCCCACCCAGTCCCAGAAGTCACCAGCCGCCACTGATTAGCAGTTTTTTTTGGTGAAAAATTTATATCCTCACAGTCCTTTTTCTTCTTCTTCTTCCCCCCGGAATTGCTATTGACTGTTAAATTTATTTCTTCGTAGTAAATTGTGTATTTGTTATTTCCACAGAGATTGAAAAAGAAAGCTGTGGGGATCCTGGAACTCCATTATATGGTATTAGAGAAGGGGATGGATTTTCCAATCGTGATGTGTTAAGGTTTGAGTGTCAGTTTGGGTTTGAACTGATTGGAGAAAAATCTATTGTCTGTCAAGAGAACAACCAGTGGTCGGCAAACATACCAATCTGTATTTGTGAGTACAAAATTATTTATTCTAATGACTTTCAAACAGCATATATTAATCAGTCTTGTCAGTTTGTTTCATTATCTTATCCTGGGGAATACAGTTTGCTAATGATGCCATCAAACAATATTCTGAGTTCAAATCTCAGTTCCATTTAAAGTAAATGTTCTGTCTTCATCCAAAAATTACTGTTATGAATGGGGCTGCTGGGTGCCATCATATTGCAGAAGACCATTAGAAGACCATTATATTCCATGAAGTTAGTAATAGTTGAATTGCTATCAAGGCCATTTAAATTATTTACATATCTTTTTTGTTTATGCATTATACGTATGTGTGTATTAAAAAAATAATCAATTATATAATATGATATATTATAATATAGTGAGGCTATTCAGTCTGGTTTGTGCGGGTCATGTGCTGCCACAGGAGCTACGCAGCCTCTGGCAGCAAGCCCACTTAATTGCCCCCTCCCAAGATGAGTTTAGCAGAGTGAGCACTCTGCTAACCCCATTTTGGTGGCCGTGTGTCACCGCAGTGCGGCTCTGTGCCATGGCAACACATGAGGAGACCCCAGCTGGGAGGCTACAACAAGCCTCTCGGTGCTAGACTCTTGCAGGGCATTCTGGGACTTCCGGGGGCTAGGTGTCCCCCGATCTCCTCCACCCCAACCGACTCCATGATGGAGCTGGTAATCATGTGGGTAGCCAATCCGGCCACCTAGGGAGAGCTGTGTGCTCGTGTGCAGGGAGAGCGGGTCAAGCCCACTCTCCTCGCCAATCCCCTGCAGGCTCATTATATTATAATATATCATATAATATATTGGATAGGAAATACAGAAACATATTTCCACACTTTTGTTCAAAATATTGTTAGAAGTACACAAGCAGGACACAGGAACATAGGAAACTGCCATATACTGAGTCAGACCATAGGTCTATCTAGCTCAGTATTGTCTTCACAGACTGGCAGCTGCTTCTCCAAGGTTACAGGCAGGAATCTCTCTCAGCCCTATCTTGGAGATGCCATGGAGGGAACTTGGAACCTTCTGATGCTCTTCGCAGAGCGGCTTCATCCCCTGAGGGGAATATCTTGCAGTGCTCACACATCAAGTCTCCCATTCATATGCAACCAGGGCAGAACCTGCTTAGCTACGGGGACAAGTCATGCTTACTACCACAAGACCAGCTCTCCTCTCCCAGACCAGGTCATACATTACGTTAATGCTAGTGAAATAACATTAAATTATTAAATATGAAATATCTGGCTAACAAGGAAAGCTGAAAAACCCTTTGTGGCAAATGCAATTGTGTTTATAACTACACATGGCAACAGTGACCTTCTAACTCTTAATGTGTTCAGTGTGGAATTGTTAATCTGAACAGCTCCCTATATAAGAAAATAAGTAGTGCCAAATGATTAAAGGCTGTCAGCCATAGATAAATCTATGTCTGGCTTAGTGTGATTTCAGTAATCCATAACTGTTCACTTTTCCCCTATCGTTTACTGTTCATAGATATCTTTATAGGCATTAAAAAGAGGACACTGGTAGCAAATAGGATAATCAGTTTGAAATATCTTCTATTGGTTTTGCAGCTGGCACAAAGATCGTTGCTTCAATTCAGCTACAGTTATTCGTGTCTGAAAGTAGTTTTGCAGCTACAAGCCTGCTTCAGTGGGAACACATCATACTGATATGTGGTGGGAAGGAGGTGTCATCCAGCAACCTCAGTATCCAGCATAGCTGTCCAAGAGTACATTGCCTCAGTGGCCTGTTCCCAAGGGAATCCCTCCACAACATCAATTAGTATTAAACAAGGCAGAAGCAGGAAGGGTGGGGTTAATCCCCATTCATTCAAAAGGCCTTTCAGGCACCAATCTGCTATTGGGAGGATGGGACTGAGAAAGAGCAAGAGTCAGTAGCCTTAGTTATTTCCAATCCTCTCCACTTCTCATTTTGCTGGAGGATCAAAAGAGACCTGTCTGCTTTGCTGCCTTAGTCATTTGGTGATAATCATGAATGCAACAGCCTTTTGTTTTCTCTGATCAGGGTCAATAACTCTTTCAGTTGAGATAATGATTATTTTCTTATAGAATTCAAGAATATTATTGGGATGCAGGCTGTATATATTAAAATAGGTTTTGATCTCACTTTTTATCCCTCCCCCCCCCCCCGGCTTTCAACAGTTCCTTGCCTTTCTAATTTCACGGCACCGATGGGAACAGTTCTTTCTCCTGACTACCCAGAAGGATATGGAAATAATTTGAACTGCATTTGGACAATCATCTCAGATCCAGGGAGTCGAATTCATCTCTCCTTTAATGACTTTGACTTGGAATCTCAATTTGACTTCCTTGCAATTAAAGATGGTGACTCTCCAGATTCTCCAATACTTGGAACATTCACGGGAGCCGAAGTGCCATCCCATTTGACTAGTAACAGTCATATTATACGCCTGGAATTTCAAGCTGACCACTCAATGTCAGGACGTGGTTTTAATATCACATATAACAGTGAGTAGCTTTTTAATTCACAATCTGAACAACAGGTGTACACTATTATTTACAGTAACATATGAAAGTGTTGTACAAGAAACAGATTCCAGATACCTTTTTCACAATAGTTTCTAGCCAGATGCATTCTTCTTCTTCATCATCATCATGATCATCATCATCTATATATATTTAATTCTCTTGGGACCATGCATGCCTAGGATTTGGCAGCGGAACTCTCGCGACACGCTGCAAGAGTTCGGAACTGAGGGAAATGTCGGTTGCGGGTTAGAGGAGCCTGGAGGAGGAGACCGAGGGGGTGCTGCTCTGGCGGCTGGGGGCAGTTAGTGAGGGGCGGCGAGAGGAGAGGAGGCTGCGGGTGGCTGAGTCATGCCGCCGAGAAATCTTGGCTGGGCGGGTTCCCGAAAATGGCTGGGCGGAGGCTGGCGCAGCAACTGGGGCTGTTGTGGCGGGCATGGGGGCTGGGAAGGGGGAGAGCAGCGGAGGAGGTGGCGGGCCCTGGCAAAGGAGGCAGCCAGCAGGCAAAAATGATGGGGAATAGATTGGGGCGGAAGTGGGGCAGGAAGCGGTGAGGAGAGACTAGCGGTGCAGATGCTGTGTGCCGGTTCAGCTAGTAATAATCATAATAGTAATTCCACAGATTTATTACCACATTTGCTTCAGACACATGTATACTATCACATTAGTATTTATGCTTGTAGTTGAGTTGGGGAATTAGCTCAGAAGCTAAACTTACAAGTGAGCATAATGAAAGATCACAGTCTGGACACAGTCAAATGCTAATAGTAGGGTACTCCAGGAGCAGCAGACTTGGAGACAAGGATTTGTGAAACAAGAAATGAAGTGCATTAATCAGCCTTAGAAGCCCAAGGAGGCCCAAATTCAAATCCTCATTCAGCCATGAAACTCACTGGGTGACTTTGGGCCAGTCACTGATCTCTCAGTGGGGATAAACATAACCATGTGCACTGCTCTGGGCTCTGTGAAGGAAGAGTGGGATATACAAACATACATACATACATACATACATACATACATACATACATACATACATACAATATGAGGAAGGAGGAGGAGTAGAGAATAGTGGTGGCTCTAACAGCCTGGTGGCTTGTATAGGAATGTAAAGGAGATGGCACAGAGAGTGTGATTGTGGGGTGGCTGGGTGGGAGGAGTAAAGAACACAGATTGGAATGGAAAGAAAGTTCTATTACCTTTCTTGATCTGCCTTCCCTGCTTTGGGAAGGAATGCTGTGCAACGCCAAAGGAACATCCCCACTCCTGGGGAGGGGGAAATTGGAGGTCCCTTGTGAAGTTTTGCTGGCAGAGGGCAAGGATCGGCAGCAGAGTGCAGGTGCAACACCCAGTACTGTGGCTCACATCAAGCAGGTGGAGCACTGAATTTCACAGTCAATCAATCACAGAGGTTAACCTGTGGCAAGCTTGCCATGGGAAGGGCTCAGCCTCAAAGGCTTCTGTCTGGGAGTTCAGCACAGGGATTCTTTCTCTAGGATGTGCACTCAGAAAGTCTTTGGGCTCTCAGGCAGTCAGGACACAAGGAGGATCTTGTTCAAGACAGTAGTCCAAGCACTAAGACTGTGAAGAAGGACTAGGGCAGTACAGCAGCTGTTCCACCAAAGAACAACTTTCATTCCGGATCTCATAATCCAGGGTTCCAATTTGGGGCTTAGCAGCCCAATGATTTTGACTCAAACATGGGAAGTGGAATTGAGAGCAAGAGCAGACCTTTGGGTGAGCAGCATATTAACATTTCTTTTGTCACCTGAACTTAAGCTTCTTCAAGGATGCACATGTCTCAGTAGCGGGGAGGCTTCCATTTCCAGGTGATTGTCCCACGGGTCTAGCTTAGCAGAGCATTACCATCTGATTTATTGTGAAGCCACTTTCCTATGTGTCACAAATTCCTGCTTACGCTGGGGGGCTTTTAATGGCATGTTTCCCCAGCATGAAGCAAAGGAAAAAGAAGGGTGGGAGGAAGCAGACTATCAGTGGTCCGATTTGCAAAAAGGAGCACCTGTACCAATATTACCAATGTATCTGCACAGGGTGTGGCTGTGCCCATGATCAAAATCCCTGGTGGCTAGGTGGGCTGGGGGGCGCAGGAGCCTAGCCGCTCTTTAAGTGTTACTCTGTGATCCGCAGGGAGCCAGGCTTCTGGGAGCTGCAGAACACAGCCCTGATCTCACACACGATCGGAGCTACTGAGGTGAGCTGGGGCTTTGCTCCTTTAACCTCAGTTTTAAGCTGGATTTCCCAAAAGGGTATCCCTGCTCTGGAGCAGTGGGATAGGATTGGGTTCTGCACCCCAGGTTTTCCTCTTCCCGCCCCACTGCCGCTGGTTGTGAGAACGATCTTTCCCTTTACTGCACTTTCCAACTACACAGTGCTATACAAATACAAATTGTATAGCTGCCATATGCACAGATCCACAAATTTAGGCTTCGTTCCCTAGCCATCCATTACTTCTGGTCACCACTAATCCCCTCTCTCCCCTTAGTTCCACCCCTGGATGCTGCTGGGGACACTTGTGGCAGCATCTAGGGGTTTTGTAAAGTATAGGGATTGCATCCAGGTAAGCAGGGAAAAGAAGCTAGCAGAAAGGGCTGTGGGAGAGTAGAACCAATCCTATCTGGGCTGCCGCATGCAATTGAGGTCTTTGAGTCCAATCCTAAATGTATCCAGTTTTTTTCCTCAGCTTGGCTTCGACTACTCTTTGCCCTATGGACTTAAACAAGACCTTTAAGCACTGTAAGTCCTGCAGAGGTACTCACCTGTCAGGCGTGAAGAGTGCTTAATTGGGGAGAAAATCATCATATAAATTTTCTGTAGAATCTGCCTTTTGTTTTCAAAACAAGCATGAAAGAGCAGGTAGCTTTGCTTCAGAGCTGTCCTATAAGAGGTGGCACTCAGGCCCCCAGCCCTGATGCCAAGCCCGTCGGCCTCGGTTTTGGCTGATCATCGGCCATCAACATCTGCTACGACACTGAGCACTCCACCCTTGACTTCTTTGAAGCACCATGATGGCAACTCTGCCTTTAATAAGCCAGCCTCTTTTAGGAAAGGGGGCCGACACCATCAACATAAGACATGCAAGCATGATTGCCCCAACACCACTGGACAACCAGAGTCCAAGGACCAACATGTTGCTTCTTCCATCTTGACATTGATGATGTTGGGTGCTCCCATCTCACTAAATTCAATGTCTTCTCCACATACCTCGCCTTCAATGGCCCAAGGCTGAGGAATACTTTCACCCACACCTGATGTTCTCTGTCCACTGTCAGTACCAAAGACCATTGTTGCTTCCATGCATTGACCTCGTCATTGACATCATCGACTGCAGCTCTATCGACCCCAGGTCTGTCTATCCAGAAGACACGACTGACGGCTACTATTACTCGGCTGTCGTTTACACCTACAGTCTCCATGCCTTTGGGGTATCTTCAGCTAACACCGTTGATGTCGACAATACATCTTCATCCAATATTGATGAGACCTCCATCTCCTATTGTACTGGACTCACCTGCTTCCTCACCTGACAGCTCACATTATAGGGGCAGCTTGGGTTCAGACAGGGGCCACCGGCGGTTTCCAGTAGAGATTTCCCCAGCGTCCTCTGCCTGATGCCTGGAATCCCTGATGGGTTCCACTAATTGAACCCTTTCTGCATCAACCTTCAAGGGGTTCCCATTACATGACCTTGACGATGACGATGTCACTTCCATCCCACTGCTGCCACAGACCCCTTCTGCATCCCCTGCTCGTCACCCACTGAGATACTCCCCTTCCCACCCTTGGAAGGAGCAATTCCATTACGCTTGCTTCCCTTCTTCCATCTTGTCCACTCAATCACCTGAGCTCACCGGGTGCCCTTGACCCTGGTCATATCCCCTTGCAGCTCCACCTGCTCCACCTGTTCCTGCACCATCAGCACCTTCGCTGGAACCAGAGCAAACTCTGAATCCTCCATGACCGGCTACTGAGTTACTTCCTCTGATGAAGATTCAGTTCAGATGGAAAACCTGACCAATACATCTCCTGATGAACACGTGACTGCTCCACCTTCCACCTCCCCCATGAAGGAAACCAAGTCTTATAGGGTGCAGGTCACAGAAATGGCCAAGGCCCTGGGTCTTGAACTCCAAGTTCCTGTTCTGGTGATTAAAGATCCAGTATACTACTTTCCATGCTAAAAGGGCAAGGAGGCACCTTTTTAAAGTGGTGATTCTCTTTATTTGGCAAGGGGAGAGCAACTGGCTCTATCCGCCCCCAGCACAGTATCTCTCCAAAGACTGTTGCTCGGGGCTCTCTTATGTTTCTTTTTAGATTGTGAGCCCTTTGGGGACAGAGATCCATCTTATTTATTTATTATTTCTCTATGTACGCCACTTTGGAAATTTTTCTTGAAAAGTGGTGTATAAATATTTGTAGTAGTAGTAATTTAATATAAATAATAATTATTATTTATTTAGTTATTTAAGTCAAATGGCTCCTCTGTCAAATGTCTGCAAGTCAAATGGCTTCTCTGCCTATGTTATCTGTATTAGTCAATAGTGTTCCCTGTAAGAGGAATTCCCAGATGCTGTTGACTACAACTCCCAGAATCCCCAGCTACAATGACCTTTGGCTGGTGGTTATGGTTATGTAGTCAACAACATCTGGGAATCCCTCTTACAGGAAACAGTATTAGTCAGCACTTCCAAAGTTTCATGGGATACTTCTGTTGCATCTGCCACCACCTCTAAGCAACTGGAGATCCTTTATAGGGTGCAAAAGGAGTCTTGCCCCTTTCTGTTTAAGCATATCCCCCTCCCCAACTCATTGGTTGTGGACTATGCACTGAACACTAAGTCGGGATGCAAGCATTTGGTGCCTGTCAATAAAGAGGGCAGGAAGCTGGATGCAATGGGCAGAAACTTCTACTCAACTTCCTGCCTTTCGTTGAAGATTGCTAATTACATGCCCTGCATGGCCAAACTGAAAGCGGATTGGGCTGACCCCCCCCCCCCGACTGTTGAAGAAGTTGCATCTAACACCACAGTGCAGTATCATATTTATCAGTGCTGTCTCAGATGTGGTTTCCAAATGTGCTTATCTCCCAGAAGAGCCTCTATTGCCAACCTGATCTCTGTCTTTTGAGTGACTCCCAAGCAGAGGGCTCGCACCATTCAGCACCTCTTAGGCTTGATGGCTGCCCGCACGACCATCATCTCCCAGGCTTGTCTGAAGATGCACAGACTACAGAGTTGGTTCCTCTCCATTTTCTGGCCAAACCTGGAAAATCAGAACATATGGCTAACTATACCATCCCATGTTCTACGCTCCCTTCATTGATGGACTGTCCCTCATTCCCTCTCTCAAGGCATTCCCTTTAATCTCCAATCCCCATCGATCACCCTCACAACAAATGCTTCACTTCAGGGGTGGAGACCCACTGTTGCCATCTACACACACAGGGCCATTGGAACACTCAACAATGGGCTATTCACATCAATTTCCTCAAGCTTCTAGCTGCCTTACTAGCTCTAAAAGCCTTCCTGCCTATCCTGAAGGGGTGTACGATACAAATCCACTTGCACAATACAACCACAATGGCGTATATAAACCATCAAGGCAGCACCATCTCCAGATCTCTAAACAACCTGGCGATGCAGCCGTGGGAGTGGTGTCTAAGCAATTGCATCCATTCGGTTCCTCTCCACATCGAAGGAGTTGACAACGCCCTAGCAGACTCACTGGGCAGCGATCTTGCTCTTTCCACTCCACACGAATGGGAGTTAATCAACAAAGTAATCTAGGACATCTTTTGCTTCTGGGAGACTCCCATTCTGGACTTTTTGGTGACCCAGACCAACAGAAAATGTGAACTTCTCTGCTCGAGAGCAAAAGTGGGAAATACCTCAATGGGAGATGCTTTCCAGATACTCTGGAGGGACCATCTCTTCTATCTGACCACACCTTCCCAAAGCTCCTGAAGGTCACAAGGAAAATTCTCCAGGAGGGGATTTGCTGTATCCTCCTGTCTCCATGGTGGTCTAGACAACTATGGTTTCCCACCTTACTCTGATTGTCCCAAGGACAGCATCGCCATCTTACATGCCAACGGGACTTGCTCTCCCAAGAATCCAGGCACATTCTCCCCCAGAATCTAGGAGCTCTCGACCTTACAGCTTGGAGGATAAATTACTAGATGAGATCCTGATTGATTG
This sequence comes from Hemicordylus capensis, assembly GCF_027244095.1. Lineage (NCBI taxonomy): Eukaryota > Metazoa > Chordata > Lepidosauria > Squamata > Cordylidae > Hemicordylus > Hemicordylus capensis. The sequence goes on along the minus strand of NC_069660.1, from coordinate 295,494,500 downwards.
ATTGTCCAATTTATATACCACTTTTCATTAAAATCTCAAAGCAGTTTACAATATAATTAAAATGATACATAATTGAAATACAAAAGCGCAGATAATATAAATATAAAAATAATATATATATTTTAAAATTTAAATAGATATTGAATGGAAATAATGAATGGAAGGTCTCCCCCAGGATAAATTACATGTATAGAAAGGCTTTACTTTCTATGCCACCTCGAAACACCCTTTTCTGCCTCCTTCCGGCACATTCTTCTCCTATATCTGACATCACTAAAGCAATTGGGTCTTTCCAACACCTTACTCAAGGTTCACCTGACCACTATCTCAGCTTGTCATTCAGTATGGGATAAATGCAGTATGGGATAGTCGTTCAGTCTTCATTCACCCGGACTTTAAGAGATTCCTTAAGGGAGTTTTATAACAACCTATTGAGCCATAGTCTGTCTCTAGTCCTGTCCTCTCTGCATGAACGGCCCTTCAAGACTCTCCTTTCTTTATCCCTGAGGAATGTTTCCCTTTTTTGATAGCCATCAACTCAGCGAGGTGAGTCTGACAAGGTACTCACCTCGTTGACAAGGTACCCTGACAAGGTAGTCCTTGGTCCTGACCTGTCATTCCACCCCAAGTTGATCTCCAATTTCCACCTCAACCAGGACATTATTCTGCCACCCTTCTTCATTAACCCTCTGATGCCTCTAGAGAAGTTTATGCACTCTCTCAGTGTCCAAAGGTGCCTCCTCTACTGTCTGGATCACACTAAATCCCTCTATCAATCCAGAAAGCTTTTTCTCTCCTACTCTGGAACCAACAAGGGACACACCATCTCATGTCAGAGACTCTCTAACTGGCTCATTGATCTCATTTTCTACTGTTATAGGCAGCAAGGAATACAGACATCAGTGAAAGTCCAAGCACATTCTACTTCCACTGCCTATATGTTGGGCATTAGCATGGTTAATATCGGCAAGGCTGCTACCTGGTCTTCTGACTTGCCCTTTGTAAGGCACTATGCTGTGGATCTCCACTCTGCTGCTGAGGCAAACTTTGGCCATGTGCTGACGGATCTCCACTCTGCTGCTGAGGCCAAACTTTGATTCATGTTCACTCACAACACCCACCCGACCTACCCTACTGCTTCCATGTCTTCACAGCATTAGTCTCTTACCTGTTTCACCTGTACTCTCTTGGTCTTCATATATCGCAGCGACGGCTTCAGGAACTGAGAGAGAAGGTGCTCTCCTGCCTAGTTTAACAGATGCTTCCCGGATGCCTAGGAATGCCGGAGAGCATATTCCTTCGTGGGACTACTGCACAGGGGCAGAAGACCCACTTGTGAGTGATCATGGATCACCAGAGAGATCACCTGTAACAGGTAGCAACCTGCTTTTTCAGTAGCTTGTGAATATGCCAAACATGGTAGATGTCTGTTTATATTGGTCTTTCTGAAAGAATACAAGGGGTGTCGGGCATTTATTTTTTAAACAAACTGCACTTAAGCAATTAATAACAATATAAGTTTACTGCTTTTCCAAAGTGACATTGGTGGCAAGTGTTGTCACTAATAAGCTGTTAAAGTGTGATTGAAGAACATTAAAGTTAAATTAATGGAGATGCATGTCACAGCAGCTTTTAATATAAAAATGTTAGTTTGCTACTAGTGATTCCTATTCCAATTCTTTTTGCTTTTCACATTTTGTCATGTTTCATGTGATGTTAAATGTAAGACTAAATTTAGATGAGATTTTGTTTGTTTGTTTCCCAGTGCACTTAATAAATGGATTTTTGGCATCTTGTCTTTGTTTTTATATTCGTATACCATATAAACCTGTATTTATGTGTGTTTTGAATATATTCTCCTTTTGAAAAATAAAGTGACATCTTGTGAAAGTAAATCCAACTTTCTTCCAATAAAGTTTGCATAGGATTGCAGCTGTGGTGAGATTTAGAAGCACAGTTCATGAATGGAAGGGAAAGGGTAGACAACAGACTCTGTGTATTAGCCAGTGCAGAGGTTGTGCAGCAGATATGACTTGATCTAAAATTGACTCAGATGACTTGTGCTCTGCTGTGGTTGGATTAGAATCAGGAACAATATTGTTGCTTAGTTATCCCATTCAGCGCTGCATTCCTGTCTGAGGAGAAATTTATTTATTGATTTATTTATTCATCCATTCATTCATTACATTGAAACCCCGCCTTTCCTCTGAGGAGCTCAGAGCTGTGTACATGCTTATTTTCATCCTCACAACGACCCTGTGAGGTAGGTTAGGCTGAGAGATACATGACCGGCCCAGAGTCACCCAGTGAGTTTCATGGTTGAATGGGGATTCAAACTTGGGTCTTCCCAGTCCTAGTCCAACACTCTGACCACTACACTATGCTGGCTCTTATCAATTGTCAATATCTTTTAACTATCAATTATCTTTCCCTCTGTGCTAGACCTGCAGGGGACCAACTGGCCCCATTATTTACATTTACACAGTTTCATTGGCTAACATCCAGACTAAGGAGGTGCTGGGTCATTGTGGATCTCCCCTTCTCTCTAAAGCAGACTGTGACACACACACACACACACACACACACACACACACACACACACACACGTCCCTGAGGGCTGTGCAGGGAGAACCACCCAGAGGTGGAAGATTGGAGCAGTGTACAAATACAGTACAATCAATCAATCAATCAATCAATCAATCAGGGGGTCAGCATCAGCTTCAGAGGGAAGGGGAGAATGACAAAAATCACCACTGCTAAGGATCATAGTCTGGATGTCAGCCATTGTTTCCCAAATGTGGTCTCAGATGATATGCCCCTCTATTGTTTTCTTTAGCCATCCACCCCCCACTCTAGTAATTTCCTGTGCACTGGTACAATTTGCATCAGCTAGATTGCTTTTGTTGTTGTTGTTGTTGTTCATCCTTTTCTCAATTAAAATACATTTTGGCTCCTTGAAATTTAGGCTGGATGCTTTTGCCAACAACACTTTTGCACTTTATCATCTGATTTATTTCAGTGTTGTTTCTCCTGCAGAATCAGGTAGACAATGATATAACATGTAGTCTTCTTTGCCTTTTTCTTTCCATATCCCCTAAACCTTTCATTAAAATCCCAGGAGTTAGGAACTCATATACTGAGTCAGAACCTTGGTCCATCCAGTTCAGTATTGTATGCACAGACTGGCAGCGGCTTCTCCAAGGTTGCAGGCAGGAATCTCTCTCAGCCCTATCTTGGAGATGCTGCCAGAGAGGGAATTTGGAACCTAGATGCTCTTCCCAGAGCGGCTCCATCCCCTGAGGGGAATATCTTACAATGCTCACACATCAAGTCTCCCTTTCATATGCAACCAGGGCAGACCCTGCTTAGCTTAGGGGACAAGTCATGCTTTCTACCACAGGACCAGCTCTCCTCACTTACTGCTAACAGAGTTAATCTTTTAGCAGTAAGTGAGTCGGGTCTCACAATCAGTGAGACCCGGTTTGGTGAGCTGAGTGGGGAGAGCGGGCTAAGCCGACTCTCCCTACAGACAATCACAGCGGGAGCCCTGGGTGGCTGGATGACGGAGCCAGCGGGGGCTAGGGAGCTCGGGGGCCGGGAGGCAGCTTTTCGCCTCCCCCTGGGGTCTACTCGTGAGTAGCCGTGGTGCAAAGCCACGCCGCGGCTACTCACGATCGGGAAGCCCGGGTTTGCGGAGTGCTTGCTCCGCAAACCTGGGCTTAGGGGAGGGCTACAAAAGCGGGCTAGCTGCTGTAAGCCACCGGGCTCGCCTGCGAGCCTGGTGGTTTACACGAGCAGCAAAAATTGGGCTAGGCTCTCCTAGCCCGATTTTTGCTGCTTGTGAGAATAGCCCTAGTCTCTTCTAGGAGAGTGGTGGGTAAACCTCAGATGCTGAAGATAACTGCTCCCCCCACCTCGCCAATGGTTTTTTAAAAAATGATGAATTGTAGCAATGAGAGATTTTCCAGCCATTTATGAATGAGTGACTTCATTATGAATAACTATCATGTGTTTCATCATATGAGTGAGCAAGAGAGGAATAGAAAAGAGGGATGTTAATGCAGAACACTTACTTTGCTGTCTTCAAGAATTAATAAGGTGTATTGTATATTGCACTTTCATAGAATGATAACCCATATGCAATTTGTCATGAATAATTAGTATTTGTTAGTGTGGTTATAAATATAATTTCATATCTGTTGCTTTGCATTTTGTGTGCTCTTGAGTTAATAATAATAGTAAATATGTCATTTTTGATGTAGTTATATGGGCACAGAAACAAAACTTGCTGTCTACAGTTGCCATCCCAGGGATTTGCCTAAATTTGGTATTTGTGCCACAGTAGTCAGATTTCCATTGCAAAACTGGAAAAAGGTATATAAAACATGTCACATCTGCAATAAATGAAGCTCCATATGGAACAAGGAATCTGAAATGTTCATCATGCTTCCCCACCTCTTTGTTCCTTTCTGTTTTAAAGCCTTTGGACACAATGAATGTCCTGATCCTGGCATACCCATCAATGCACGGCGGTTTGGTGACAATTTTCAGTTGGGAAGTTCAATATCTGTCATTTGTGAAGAAGGATTTATTAAAACCCAAGGCACTGAAACAATTACTTGTGTACTGATGGATGGGAAGGTTATGTGGAGTGGACCTATCCCTAAGTGTGGAGGTAGGATGGATATCTAGTTTTGTTATAATATAATTTACAATATATTATTTTTTCACAATGCAATAATTTTTGGCAGTCATAATGTTTGGATTAATTCAACCAAGTGTCACATATTTGAGCATCCTCAGTAGTGCAGTTTACTGAAAGTCCTTGTTCAGATATCTGATGCATGGTGGATTATTTTGCATGGTCGCATTTCATATGGGTACCATTACAAACTGATCATCAGGCCATTGTGGTTGGGAATGATGGGAGTTGTAGTCCAACAACATCTGGGGATTGGACCCAAGATTGGATCTTGGGTCCCTGCTCTGAGGAATCTTGGGAGCCACAGGAACCCTGCATGCTTCAAATGCCACATATATGCATCATGGTGCAGAGGATTTACTACAGCTTGTGACTTTCCTGACATGGACAGGGCACTCTTTACCACTTCCAGTAAGTAATGCAAAGAATGTGGGGACTGATGGGAGGGATTTGCCCATGATGGGATGAGTGCAGGCTGCAAGGAGGTTTCTAGGCTCTATTGTGATTTACCAAGATAATGCATGTGAAACATTTAAACATATAAAATGTGCTACACAGATGTTAAGTATTTAAGAATTCATATGCTAAATATCACATCCATTGCTGTATAAGCAGAGGAGAAAAATAACCTTTTCTGGGATTAATCTATCATTAGTTTTGAACAGTGTTTCCAAAATAAGATTCCTCTTGTCCTGTAGTTATATATCAAGTGCAGTGATGTGGCACAATATAATAATTGGCTGCTATATAGCACATTTCAGGTGCTCAAAGCACTTTTAGATAGATTCACAGTATTCCTGATAACCATTTTGTAAGGGACAGCAGTATTATAATCCCTGTATTGTAGATGGGGGGTTGAGGCCGAGAGCTAGAAGTTGCATTAGGGGCGAACTATGAGGCTGTTCTCACACACAGCCTAACCCAGACTAGGGAAGCCCACCCTGGGTTAGGCTGCACGTGTTAACTGCCAGGATCAGGCCCAATCCCATCGGGGCTGTGCCACCAAGTCCTGCTTTGTAGCCCGGCTATTAGTCGAGGTTAAGAGAGTGAGTGCTCCCTTAACCCAGGCTATGGGATTGTGTGTTTGCTGGGGCTATGTTTAGCCCCAGCGGACACAGAGGCAGGTGCCTAGAGTGCCTGTCTCCTGGGGGAATCCCATAATTCATTGTGTGTGTGTGAGGCATGCAGCACGGATCATCTGGGAGTGTGGTACACGCTCCCAGCAACATGGAATCAGTCATCTGGGGGAAGGTGAATGTAACAAGCCTCTCCCTTACCTGCTGCCCTGCCTACCCGCTCATGTGAATGACCTCTATATGTTACACATGAATGTTGTAACAGTGGTGCATCAGTCCTTTTAAGGGCAGGAAAATCCACTTCAGGAGAAGGGAAATAACAGTGGAGAAGCAGCATGTCTTGCCTTTAGAATTATCTGCTATCTAAAACTATATTGAGAGTTTATGGTAGAGGTGCAGAGACATAATGGTCCACAACTCAGTCTCTTAACCCCTATCCTGCGCTAGGACATCTTAACCTCTATTCTGTACTAGGACACCTGTTATTTCAGCATTTTAGATATCTGTTTTGCCATGAAAGCTTTGAAGATGAACCAACAACACTTTAACAACCACAAGGCTATTTTATATTTTTATGTGCAACCTTTCATTTGTGCTTTTCTTTCTGTTTCTGCAAGAATTCCTGCCTGACAATAACAAGAAGTCTTTGTTTTCTTCTTTTCAGCTCCATGTGGTGGGCATTTTTCTTCTCCCAGTGGGGTCATCCTTTCCCCAGGCTGGCCTGGGTATTATAAAGACTCATTGAATTGTGAGTGGGTGATTGAAGCTGAACCAGGACACTCTATCAAAATTACATTTGAAAGGTCTTGACAAAAGCTTTTTTCTCCTATTATATTTCCACTTTTTACTTATAAATTGGAGATTATTTCTTTCCACTGTCATATAAATATAAAACTAATTTTCATTTAACAAGCATTCATTTTTCTTGGTTGTGTTTGTGTGACTTTTACAAACTATTGGAATGTGAGCCAGTTTATTCCTGTTGATTCTCCGATTTAGGCATAGAATCAGCAGCAGTGGGGTCATGTACTTTGCTTTGCGGAATTTGTCAAAGGACACTAGACAAGATCTCTACAATTTCATCTTCTCAAGGCTGAATTTTTTTTTAAATTTAATATTATTTCCATCTATATTTTAAATTGAATTTAATCATGTTAAATCAGAATACTAGTACTTCATGGATCTCTTTGAAATAAAGCATCTAAAGTCTTTGGCACAATACTTTAAGCCCTTTGATTACATTAACTGAGCTTAAGTATGTGTAATTGAAACAACTGCATATCTTTCCCTCTTTACCCCTACCTTTATTTCCCCAACTTTCCTTTGTTATCTCACTGTTGTCAATATCTAGATTGTAAACCCATTGTGAGCTTGAGAGACCTGTCCTCTCAGGGTTTGTTGAGTGCCATGTACATGGAAAGGGCTACATAAATAATAAAAATAATAATAATTAATAATTAATAATCTACTTTTATTTTTGAATGCCTATATCTCTGAAGAAGCGGGACAGTGCAATAACAAAGCTTTATTTAATTACTGCAGCTTTAAGGAATCATGATTACGAAGATTGTAAATTATTCATCAGTAGAACTTAAGAAGATGTCTTACATAATTACTTTTTTCCTCAAAAAATTAGAGGAGTGTTTTGAAATACAATGCATTTCAAAGTAGAAGAGGCTTAATATTCTTCTGAACACGTTTTAGAGGGTTTTTGTTTTTTTTAAAGTACCTTGCTGTAATTGGTGACATACTCCTCTGGGCAGAGGTGTATTTAGACACAGACCTTGGGGAGCAGGTCCATGATCTCCTGACGGGGCCTCAGAATATTGGGAGGGGGCTCCCAGAGCCCCACTGCCCCATGCCCGCCACTGCCCCGCCACCATGCTGCTGCCCCATGCTGATAAATGCCATTCTCACCGCTGGTGGGTGAGCAGTGAGCAGAGCACACACACACACACACACACAGAGCGGTGGCAGCCTGTCTGCTGGGCACGCCAACACAATGAGAATATGGAGCATCGCATGCCAGTGACATCATGGCATGCAACTTTCCATATTCACACTGTGCAGGTGTGCCTGCCAGACAGGCCACCACTGCTACGGGGGGAAGCCTGTTCTGCTTGCCGCTCACCCCCGTCCCCAGCAGTGAGGAGGGCAAATATCGGCATGGGGCAGCGGTGGGCATGGGGCAGTGGAGACTTGTTCTTCCAGCTGGGGGCCGACTGTCGACAGGATGCCGGGCCCGAAGGAGCCGCCACCACTTCGGATGCCCTCGGGGGGCAAAGGACACATTCTCTCCCTGAGTAGCCTACACGGCCGCTTTGGCATAGCCCATCGTTGGAGTCTTTGCGACTTTGCCGCCCAGCAGGGCTTCCCCTTGGGTGCATCCGGCCACCAGGCCACTCCACACAGTGCCTCACTGGGCTCCTATAGCCCCTCAATGGACTTCCAGACATCTGGTCCCCCTCCAGCCCCCACCTCAATCATGTGGAGCACCCTCCCTGGAGACAGGGGCAGTGGAAGGGCAAAGAATTAAGGCAGGCCCCACGACGGCAGCAGCAGCAGTGTGTGGTGGCCCCTGCCATCAAAGTACAAAAAGGCCCACAACCTTGCATATGAGTGAATAGGGTTCATTTTTTCCTGCTTTTCCCCAGGTCTGATGAATGAAAAATTATTATTATTAATAATAATAATAATAATAATTAATAAAAAATACAATTAATAAAACCCTTAACAAGAAAGCAAAATGCTAAAGAGGAGCTTATTCTTGTAATTTCCTGATTCACAGCAGCTAACGCAGATATGTGAAGCTGTTTGAATCTCAAGTATATTACGTTTTTTTAATGTGCAAAAAGTAGCAGTGTCTTCAGTGCTGTCTGCTGTTATAGGCAGTTGACAGGAAATGGAGCAGCAGGAAGTATGGAGATGTCCACCCTTACTGGCTCAATTTCTTGCCCAATTGTAGGAGGAGGAGGAGGAGGAGTGATGGCAGTGGATGTGGCCTTGTGTGTTAGCTACTTTCCATAACTGTTCACTGCACAGAAGACACCTCTGTAGACACCTGCTGCCAATTAGTGTAGAGGGTATTAAGCGAAAAGGACCAATGGCTTGACTCAGTATAAAGCAGCTACATCTGTTCATAGTGTAAGTGAATGGCTGCTCTGCTGATCTAGGTAGCATCTTGTCATCAGCCATTTCCTAAGTCTTCCTGAAGAACTAAGCCACCTTCTCTGGAAGCTGGAACTTGAAACCAGAAGCACATCAACTGTCAATGGTCAGAGGCAACTCACTGAAGTGCAATGCCACAGAGCAGGCTATTGCTAGAGAGTTTTTTGTTGTCTTCAGAAAACTTAGGGGAAAGTAAAATTTACAAGTGTCTGCTGATTTGCCTTTTTTGCCTTTAGTAGTGGGCGAATTTGGCCCCGAATCTTTGTTATTGTTGGTTTTTCCACCTTCCTTTCTATCCTTAGTTTTCCTCTGTTTCTCCCCACTTGCCTCTATACCTGTCTGCCCCACTTTCTTCTCATTTGAATGAGTTCTTTAAAATACCTTGTTTTCTCTTAGTGCCCTCCCTTATGACTTATCGGCTTTATTTTTGCATACACAAAAAGAAACGTCCATGTTTATGAAGGAATATCTTCTTTATAGATTATATAATTATATCCTACCTCTGCATATTCTCATTTCCCCCTATGTAGGGGTGTACACAGAACTGGTTTGGCCATTTCCGTTTGAATCCAAACCAGTTTTGAACTGGCCCGGCCCAGTCCAGTTCCGTATATGGCCAAACCAGGTCTGGTCCAGTTTGACCACTGAACCAGGCCAAACTGGTTCGGAGGATATACTTGTTAAGTGGAATCAGGTCCCATTTACAAGTAAAGGGGTGTTCCCGAGGCGGTGATGGCAAGAGGAGGAAACATCTGCTTACCCTGGTTGCTTGCCACTACTTGTCCTCCTGGCATGGTAAGTGTGCTTCCTCCTCCTTTACTGAGTCACTGGCTTGGTGGTGGCTCGGTTCTGGCCTCTGCCCAAATGTGGAGGCCATTTTCGTGAGCTATGCGCATGCGTGGAGGCCAGAACCAATCTGCCATTGAGTTGGCAATTTGGTAAAGGAGTGGAGAGCATGCTTGACATGCTACGGCCTCAGGAATGCCCCTTACTGTCCCGAACCAGTTTACTTGAACCGGGCCCGGTTCAGTTCGATCATGGACCAAAACTTCAAACTGGCCCCAGTTCAAGGCAAACTGGTTCAGAATGAACCATTTGTGCACACCCCTATCCCTTTGCCCTTTCTGCCTCTTTTTTCCTTTTGTCTCACTGATGCTTAGACTATGAGCTTTCAGCATGGACTGGTCTTCTTAAATTCTCTGTGCAACAATTTCCTTTAAGTGATTTCTAAAATAATAATAATGATGATGATAAGAAGAAATAAAATCTGTTTTATAGTGCTTTGTGAATGGCATGATATGTTCAATAGGGACATTCGCAGAATGAGTACACACAGATTTGTGGTTAGTTGGTATTGAATGAAAAGATCATGCCAAAATGGGGTCTCTGCTGAACCATGTTTCATCTGACCAAATTTCATCTGACCAAATGTGTATTAGGGGTGTGCACGGAACCGCCAAACTGCGGTCCGGCACTGGGGTGGAGTGTAGCTTTAAGAGCGGGGGGAGGGTTTACTTACCCCTCCCGCCACTTTCCCGTTCTGGCGCCGTAATTGTAGGAGTAATTGGGGCGGCAGGATACCTCCCTGCCGCCCCTTCCCCGCTGTTGCTGTAAAAAACTCCCAGGAGTCCTTTGCGCACGTCACAGAGACGTGAAGCACGCGCACGACGTGTGCATGCGCAAAGGACTCCTGGGAGTTTTTTACAGCGACAGTGGGGAAGGGGCTGCAGGGAGGTATTCTGCCGCCCCAATTACTCTTACAATTACAGCACCAGAGCGGGAAAGCGGTGGGAGGGGTAAGTAAACCCTCCTGCCGCTCTTAAAGCTACCCCCCCCACCCGAATTGGACTGCCCAGGTCCGGACCGGTCCGGAGGCCTTTACAATGGCCTCCGGACCAGTCTGGGCCCATCCCTAATGTGTATACCTGAAATCTGCGAGCATATGGAAAGAAGCATAACATTGTCTTCCATACCAGTCTGCCTACTAAGCCTCTATCCTTGGGTTTATTATCTGGATTTAAGCATGGCATTATTATACTTGGTCCAATAGGCAGGCTTTCAAACAATACTTTGAAAGAGTAAGAAGATTCAAGCTTTAAATATCTCAGTTTGTCTTGTGTATATGAGAGAGAGAGTTTTGTAGACCAGGTTAGTTAATGAAGCATTTGTTCTATGCTGTTTTCCATGCCATTCTATTATTTATTTAAAAGTTTTTAATAACAAATAAATAAATAAATAAATAAACTTTATTTATTTATTTATTTATTTATTTTATTATTAAAACTTTCAAAAGGCTCAGGGCGGTTTACATTAAAACACCATTAAAATCAGTTAATAATTAAAACAAATTATAAAGCATAAAACAATGATTAACAATTAAAAACATCATAAAACAGCAATTAAATAATCAGAACAATTTAAAAACATGTTTTAAAAAGCTTGTTCTACTGTTGATTCTACTAATCATTCTACTAGAGAGAGCAGTTCTCAGGCAATACCTGTAAGGTCCACCACCATGTCTGGAAGCCTACTGAAGAGAACTGTTAAGCTTTTTAGTTTAAATGGTGTCATTTGAAGCCTTTCACTTCTTCTGATGTTAAGCAATTGGCTGAATTGTCCAGTTTGGCTGAGCTCTGAAAACCAACAAAGTATGGGCTGATTTGCATGATCATTAGTGTGTACAGCTTGCAGGACTAGGAAGCATGAAGCAGGCTTCTGATTCTCTCCTTCAGACCCATCATTCATAGTATGGGCTCATGGATCTCATCCACAGTGAGACCTGTAAACTGCAGAGGTTCAGAAATCATGTTGCTTTTCTTTGAAGTCAGAATAGTGATGAATGACATGAGGCTATTCACACAAGTGAAAATGGTGTTCTATTTGGATTCGAGAGCTGTGTGTGCTCCCAATTTTCGGTTGTATGAGCACAAACAACTAGGGAGGAGGAGGGAGAATTGATTGTGTGGAAGTAAGGTAGGAGGAAAAGCTATCCAGATTTTCCTCCTACCTTGCTTCCACACAATTACCTCTCCCTCCTCCTACCTAGTTGTTTGCAACCACATAACCGAAAACTGGGAGCACATACAGCCCCAACCCAGGGTAGAACAGAGTTTTTACTTGTGTGATTGACCCCAACATGTTTAATGTTTTCAGTCCTCAAATAGTTAGATTGAACAGAAACAATGGCATTGAGCGATGTGAATTCAGATTTTTTTATTTTCATATGATGATGAAGCCTAATTATTGCAGCTTAAATGCCAGCAGTTAATCATCTTGTTGCTAAGCATGGCACTAGACTAATGAGCGTAGACCTTGCACACCATACCATTAATTTAAGTTATTTCCAGGAAATATCATTGTGTGTTTCAAATATGCATATAGTTTAATGTTCTCCAGATTTTCCCCAGTTGATTAGATAATGAATATTTCTCACTTCTCAGGAATTTCTTACTTTTGAGAAATGATGTCTAAATGAGGTTTATACTTCTTTATAATTAAGACATTTGTGACTCCCAGGGGGTGGTCTATTGTATATGATGATTTCTGTAAAACTGTCATCCATGGAAACAAAGGCTGCTTAGCATGAATACAGGTAATCATTTTCCAAGTAGTAACTTAGCACAATTTGCATGTAACCATTTCATATATGGCTATCTATGTTACAGTCCAGTGTGGAGAATTGTACCATACAGCAGTTGGAAATGTGTGATGATATCTGCAGTAAAGGTCTTTGCCCACCCTCTGATTTATCTTTTTTAAAGCTATAGTATTTGTTAGTTGGAGTGTGTAGGCAAAATTAACTCAATGTTACCATATTAGTAATATCATGTTACAGAATTGGTGTCTGAATGACATAAAAACTGTAAAAGGTTTTCCAAATTAGAAAGATGTGATTATTAATAGTAACAACATTAATATGCAATATTCAGGCACTTTTTAAAAGTGGTGATTCTCTTTATTGAGCAGGGGGAGAGCAACTGGCCCTATCCATCACCAGCACAGCATCCCTCCAGTGGCTGTTGCTAATGTGTATCTTATGATTTCTTTATTTACAAGAACATGTACACAGTGGGAGAGCATACAGTCATGGGTAGCAACCATGTTATAATTACCACTGCTGCCATGTTTTTTGGGTGCCTTATAAGGTTTAGCTTACCTCTCTACCAGCACTGTACATGTTCTTGTTTGATTTGATAAATGCTTCCTACTTAAGACGGTCTTGAACATATCACTGTTTTATGCAATAGGACTGAGCCTGCACTGGACATAAAATTATGCTTAAGCTGCCACACAGAGGCTGTTCTCATGAGCAGCTAAACCCAGCCTTAGGCAGCCAAGCCTGGGCTTTGCTGCCCATGAGAACCACCAGGATCCACGTGGATCCCAGCACTGCCACAGCACCAAACCCAGCTTTCAAGCCCAGCTTTTAGCCAGGGTTAATGGAGCGAGTGCTCCGTTAACCCAGGCACCGGGATCATGTGTCAGCTCTGACACCGAGATGGGTACTTAGAGCACTCATCCCCCAGAGGAATCCCCCATTTATTTATTTGATTTCTATGCCACCCTTCCAAAAATGACTCCGGACAGTTTACATTAAATGCACTGCACTGCACTTGTCACACGGTGCATTGTGGGATTTCCCCGGCCTCCAGAACACTACACCAGTTGCTGCTGCAGCGATACTGTGCATGGAGGTGAGGCTGGGGCTAGTCTGGGATTGTCTACAGGGAAGGTAGTCTTGACCATGCCTTCCCCCCGCCTGCCTGCCTGCCTGCACAATCGTGTGAAAGGCCCCACTGTGTTACATTTTCATACAACTAGATGTCAACTTGTGTACTAGGTATGTTTATTTTGAATAATGAAAGTGACTGTGGCAGCATTTATATTTTTTTTTAAAAATTGACCCATATATTAAGAAGCCATTTTCTTTTCTAAGCAAATTAGATTGGTTTGTCTATCTTACTATTGTTAACAATATGTTTCTTGATGAGTTGTAATGCATAGTTATTTGTCTAGGAACATAAACATTAGGTTAGGTTTATATACACCTTTGGAGTAGTATTATGTTCCTCCCAGAAGACATGAAACATGTCTGTGAATGCTCTGAGTGAGCGTGTGTTCCAAGTTAGTAGTCTGAGGACTACTGCAATTTCCCTTTAGTCGTGGTGTACTAAGGAGCAGTGCAGTGCTCCAGGAAGACAAAAAAGGGATTGAGGCATGACAGAATGTCCTTAGCCCAAATGTCATGGTTGCTTTTTCTAATGTGACTGTGCCAGAGAAATGAGGAAGAGGAGAAGAGGGAAACAGGTCCCTCTTTCCACTCTTCCATTGCTCACCCCACAGCTGCCACAGGGAGCTGTAACCACAAGAAAGGCAAGAGAAATGCAGCAAACCTACTTGGGCGGAGAAGAATTTCACGGGGATGAACTCCTCCTTTGTGGTCTTTTTAAAATTCTAACACTGTTCCCTGAGCCCAAGATTAGAGAAGTTTGTAAAAGTTTGCCAGCACCCCTATATAATGCTTAGCCATGCTTGGAGCTAACCAGAATTTGTTGTATTAACCCTGATTAAGATGCCAAATGTACCCTGAAAAGCGGCAAATACATTTTTGACACTATGCAGCTATCGACTGTGCGAAGTTGTATGTTCCTAAACTAGGAGCTGCATAGTCAGAGAAAAGGACCATTATAGCCTGCCTTTCTGACATTATCTGATTTAAGTCAAGGTAACATTATCCCTTGCAAATTGTCATAGTTACATATAAAATTATGATCTCTGTTTAATCCATTGTTTTTGAAACCAACAAAATTTCCCAGTCTTATACTTAGAACAATGAATGAGTGGTCAGAAGGGATTTTTTATTGACATTTTATAATGTTAATTAATGCATAATCTTTAGATGTGTGACCTTTAGCTACAATGTTATCCTGAATACTTTTGATTCAGTGAATGAGATCCTTTGTGATAGATGATGTAGGATTTTTTTTTAAGTACTTACTTGATCTGTGTGCCCTTTAAGAAAGAGATGACTAAACGACTTGTTATGTTTTAATATGTGCCGTGCTCACTTGCTCTCCTCAGTAGTTAAATTTTGGTTTTAATGGGCTGTGAATTATTTTGCAAACCCAAGGTTTTTATTGTTTGGGCTAAAACAATGAATTTTCAAATGTGGACATTTACTAGTAGAGTTCTAAACTTCTATTATTGAAACATATTCTAATTCAACTAATGTTAACAGAACAACTTGAAAGTTAGGACTGCAAATCTTAAAACAAATTTATGCACTACATTTCTCTTTTTGCTTAAGTGTGAAATAATGTAAAATACTCAGGAGATGTACATGGGAACATAGGAAGCTGCCTTCTACCGAGTCAGACCATTGGTCCATCTAGCTTAGTATTGTCTACACAGACTGGCAGGGGCTTCTCCAAGGTTGCAGGCAGGAATCTCTCTCGGCCCTATCTGGAGATGCCAAGGAGGGAACTTGGAACCTAGATGCTCTTCCCAGAGCAGCTCCATCCCGTAAGGGGAATATCTTACAGTGCTCACACATCAAGTCTCCCATTCATATGCTTTCAGGGTTTTTTGTGTACATTTTTAAAGGTTATATGGTAGGCTCCTCGTTGTTTTATTTCTTCTGCATCTGGATTGGCACAGGAAGGCTACTCCTTTGCAAGCTGTGTATGGTCTAGAGGAGGCCACTAGTTGCAAATCACTACCTAATTATAATTAAATTGTGTGACAGACTGCAGTCCTCTGAAATTATGCATGGAAAAAGTCTCAAAGAACTCACTTGAATTACCATTTACTGCTCCAGTTGAGGATGTAAACTATATGACCTAAGGCAGGCTGGTCAATGTAATTAAGTTTGATTTTACATATGTATTGCAACCTTTTGCCACTGCCAAGGGAAGATATGATAATACATGTATTTAGGACTGAACTGTAAAAAATTATCAATAGTGGATATGAAATCTGAGCACTTGAGTACAAGTTAAAGGAAAGTCACTTGCTCTGCTGCTGATTATTTGGTAAACCTACTCATGGATTTATTTTCAATTAAGATCTTATAATTCCACTGATGTGGATGGTATTCTGGATACCCTTTATGTCTAATTCTATCTAATTTAATGCCTATTGAGGGGAAATATCAGTTACTTTGTGGAATCTCTTGTGCCTGCTGTTGACATGAAAGAAAAAATAATGCTGTGATCAGAAGTGCAACATCTTGCAAAATTTCAGAGTTTTGTGTACAAAGGCTACAAGGCATATTGGTGAAACTAACAAGCTTTCCTTCCCCACCAGAGAAGGCCTTTGCTGCAGAAGTGAACCTTACAAGGGGTTTGAAACTCCTTGTCAATATCACCTCTGTATTGATGAAGCTTCACTGGTTTTGCTGCAAAGGTGGAGCAAACACTGGTTAGTTTCATCAGGAAATATTTTTCATTATTTTTAACTCACATGCATACATCTGGGAAAAGCCCCTTTCACAGTAGGGTTTAAACTGATAAGTGGATAATGTGCACGTATGCACAGAAATTGTTCAGAAACTTCGTAGGTATCGGAAGTACTCCTCTTCTGTGTATATCTTGACCCAATTGAATGAAAAAATTGAAAGCTCTGTGCAAATGCTATGCATCATAAATAATATGAATAAACCTTTGAATAATATTTAGAATACAAGAGTCATGCTTCATTTAAATACCAGATGTGTCCTATCATGATGATTTTCTGTGTCTGTGATCTTTGGGTATATTTTATGTCTATATGTGTGTTTCTCCAATATAGATTCCAGACAGAACTCAATTATGATGTTCTAGAAGTGCATGATGGACCCAATCTTCTGTCACCACTTCTTGGATCT
Source organism: Hemicordylus capensis (assembly GCF_027244095.1). Taxonomy (NCBI): domain Eukaryota; kingdom Metazoa; phylum Chordata; class Lepidosauria; order Squamata; family Cordylidae; genus Hemicordylus; species Hemicordylus capensis. Next base: position 295,477,690 of record NC_069660.1, on the reverse strand, counting down.
TACAATGGTACACAAGTCCCCCAGTTTCTGTTCAGTAGCAGTAACTTTATTTACCTTCTGTTTACAACGGACAACAGCCGTTCCAATAATGGATTCAAGATCCACTATGAAAGTAAGTTTGTTTTCCTTTCTTTTGTGGAAAGACACTTGTGCATTGTTTATACAATCACATTCTCCTTCCATGTATTTGTTGCTAATCATACCCATGGACAAGAAGCCCTGAGCACAAGTTTCCAGGGCACCTGATTGAATATTGACTATTGAATATTCAAGCATCCTGGAAAACTGCATGCTCCTTGCTAATCCATGTATATTATCCTATCTATCTATCTATCTATCTATCTATCTATCTATCTATCTATCTATCTATCTATCTAATTTCTATATCTCCTGATATAGATAGAATTCTCCAGGTGGTGTACAAGTTGAAACATAACAAATATAAAATTCATGAAACAGATAAACACTATCTGACGGAGTACAAAAATATATTAACATTTCAATTTCAGTTTAGATACTCAGAATCTCAGCCAAAAATAATTTAATGGGGAAGTTGTGAGTGATTCATAATGAAGCTGTGCATTCCAGTCTGGTAAAACTAATATTCTGAACCTGGTGAATGCAGACTTTATCAGTCTCAGTACATGTTTAGGCTCTCCACATGTGCAGTGTGGAGAGCCTAACCAGGCTCTGTGGGGAAGAGCAGGATTAGCCCGCTCTCCCCGCAGACAAGCAGGGAGCTCGCCCTGGGGAGCTGGATCGGCTACCCACATGACTAACGGCTCTGTCACGGAGCCGGTGGGGATCAGGGGCCACCAGAAGCCACAGAACACTCTAAGCGAGTGTGCAGGGCATTCTGGGGAGACCCCTGAAGTGGGGAGGATTGTTGGAGTCTCCAGGTTAGGGGTCTGCTCATGAGTCGCCATGGCATGGAGCTGCACTGTGGTGACTCACGATAGCCCAGACGGGGTTAGCAGAGCACTCACTTCCCTAAACTAGTTTTAAGGGGAGGTGTACTTTGGGAGGTTTGCTGCTGGGAGCCTCGCATCTCCCGTTGCCACACACAGCCTCCCCAAAGTGGGCTGGGCTCTCTTAGCCCACTTTTGGGAGGTCGTAAGAATAGCCTCATCATGGCTGTTCTCATGAGCAGCCAAGACTGGGCTATGGCAGCTAAGCCTGGGCTTGGTTAACCATGGCAACCGCCTGGAGCCGACCGGATCCTGGTGGCACCTCTGTGGCAAACCCACCTAGGGAGCCCACCTCTTAAATGAGGTTAGGGGAGTGAGTGCTCCCTTTACCCTGTTTACCTGACTGTGTGTCAATGACAGCTGCTTTTAGCCAGTGCTGAAACACTGATGGGTGCCCACCTGTCACTGGGGGATCCCCACAATACACCGTGCACTGATGGGGTGCATTTCCAGGGGCCGGGACAATGCATCCTGACCTCCACGCTGCCAGGGGCAGAGGTGGAGCTTCTAGGCATGTGACCCATGTGCCCAGCGACAACAAGATGGCCATCTGTGGGAGAGGTAAGCTTTCCACCTGGCTGCCCTCCAGGCTTGATTGTGAGAAAGGCCCCATTGTCTCTTTAATGAGTGGCTGAAATCCAGAACAACTGAGCTTGGAAGCACCAGGAAGACATGTCTGTGCAGCAAAGAGCCTCTTCACTGCTGCTGGGCCTGTGCATAGCAGTGCCTTTTTAATGCTTTGTTCTGGGTCTGAAAGTGCGCTGTGCCATCCAAAATATGTCCCTGACAGCAGCATGACTCTCAGGTGCATATTCTTGGGTGACACATTGCACTTGCAGAGCCAGAACAAAGCATCAAAATCCACTTCCACTGACGCTACACAGCTAGAGCAGCTTTCTGCAGCACGGATGCCTCTTCCTGGCACATGTTGTTCTGGATCTCAGCCATTTTTCATCTTAGTTACTTTGCACAAAAATGCTGTACTTATTATGACAGCAGGATCCCGTTTGTTGTTTATATTAAAATGTCTGCATTGTTACAATGTCTACATTTTGTACAGCAGATAAAACAAGATAAAGCAAGCCCTCACACCTCCAATTGAAGAGATATGCCATATAGGCAAAGGGAGTTGGGAGACAAGGGGGAAGAGGGAGGAGGGACAAGAAGATTAAGTGCTGAACACCTGAGAGAACAGTGCAAACTATAGAGTAACTTGTTGCCTATGCCAAGTATTATATGGTTGTATTTTTTCCACATGGATAAGCTGCTATTAAATTATTTTCTAATACATTAAACTTGTATTCATCAGGCATGTAACACAACTTTCACTGTTTTTCTTTGACTGCAATATCTGCACTGACTAGCACAATGAAATCCATCATGCATTGTTTAATATGAGTCTTTGAGCTTTTTAATTTTAACAGTTCCAGGATGGGCGGCGGTGGGGTTGAAAGAACATTTAAAGGTGTATAGGAAAGTCTCAGTTTCTGCAAAAGTTGTATGTAGTGCCGTTCAGTAAGAGAAACTGATTGCAGAAGAAGAAAATGCTTTAGTAGATTAATGTAAACTTTTACCAAGTTAGCTATGCTTTTGCTAAATACAGTGAGATTTCTCCAATTCATGGTAGCCCCTGTACCTTAAAAAAAATTTGTAATGGTATAAGCTCACTTTTTTTCCTAGCGTGATTGTAGACCAATTGAATAATTGCTCTGTTTCATCAAGTGCTTTCAAATGCTATTACATAAGCTGTGAGACTATTCACGCAATGGGATGAAATCGGGCTAGCGGAGGCTGGCCCGATTTCATCCCATCATGTGAACCACTGGGCTCGGCTGTGAGCCCAGTGGTTTCTGAGCGGGTAACCCACCCCTTAAACCGGGTTTGCAGAGCGAGCACTCCACAAACCCGGTTTTTTGGATCGTGAGTAGCCGTAGCGTGGCTCCGCACTGCCGCTACTTATGAGTATACCCCCAGCCGGGAGGCTTAAAAGCAGCCTGCCAGATTGGGGGTCTCTCCAGTATGCCCTGCATGCCCGCACAGGGCATACTGAAGCTTCCGGGGGCCACACGGCCCGCGCGGCCCCCAATCCACCCAGCCCCTGCTGGGCTCCATCACAGAGTCAGCAGTCGTGTGGGTGGCCAATCCGGCCGCCCATGGCTCCCGCCCTGCTTGTCAGTCTTGTTTATAGCATAAGTAGGCTCTGTAGGCACCAGGCGTTAAAATCGACTTGATGGCACACTTTACCTTTAGCTACTCTGAACTAGTTTTGTGATATCTCCAACTGACCAATATCTCCTAGGAGTTTTGAAATATGGTACTGTGTATAGTTTACTCACTTGCTTTAACTTTTTTTATTATGAGTAATACTACTTATTGCTGACTGGAATGTGATAATAGGGTGAGCACCATGTTAACGGTAACTCACTTCCTTAAGAAACGTATGTGGTCAGGTATTGGATTTAGTTCAAGTTTGCATCATTCTACCTCCACCACTGAGAAACTCTGCACACTGAGAGGGCTAGCCAACTCTTTAGGATGGTTCAGACAAAATGCTAGCCCACCCATGGTATTCAAAACCAAACTATAGTTTGCATGACATCCAAATTGACAGTAAGCCCTTTCTCACGATTGGAAAAAGGGCTCAAAAGGGTTGAGTGAAGGAAGCCTTCAAAAGCTTACCTCCTCTGCAAATGATCCACTCGTAGAATCTGAACCATAGATTCACCTCCTCAGGCAGCATGGAGGGTAGGGGGTGGGGAGTGTCTTCCCACCCCCACCCCAAACTTGCATAATGCCCTCCTAACCTCATAATGTCCCCTAACCTCATTTTGAAGGAGGGCTCTGCAGGAGGGTTTCCTGCCACCGCAGCAGCTCCTGCTTGCCTCTACTGCTTCTCATGAGCAGCCAAGACCAAGCTTGGCTGCCACAGTACACCCTTGGCTGTTCGTGAGACTGGCCTCAGTGTCTTACAAACGATTGTTTGTGAATGGTCAGGATTTGGAAGTCTGAAGTTAGTTTGCATGGTTTCAACAAGGAGTTTCATGGGGGCTATTCTCACGAGCAGCAAAAATCGGGCTAGGGGAGCCTAGCCCGATTTTTGCTGCTCATGTAAACCACCGGGCTTGCAGGTGAGCCCAGTAGCTTACAAGCGGCTAGCCCGCTTTTGTAGCCCTCCCCTAAGCCTGGGTTTGTGGAGTGAGCGCTCTGCAAACCCGGGCTTCCTGATTGTGAGTAGCCGCAGTGCGGCTCCATGCCACGGCTACTCACGAGTAGACCCCTACAGGGGAGGTGAAAAGCCACCTCCCAGCTCCAGGGTTCTCCCCAGTATGCCCTGCGCGCTCGCACAAGGCATACTGGAGCTGAGCTTCCCAGCCGCCACTGGCTCCATCACGGAGCCGGCAATTGTGTGGGTGGCCAATCTGGCCACCCAGGGCTCCCTCCCTGCTCGTGTGCAGGGAGAGCGGGCTTAGCCCACTCTCCCTGCACACTCTCCAAAACTGGGTCTCACTGATCGTGAGATCTGGCTCATGGTGTTACATTCTAACCAGTCATATACTTTATTTACCCGAATTGAAGACAACTCTGAATTTAGGACGGCCCTCTTAAAAAGTGGGGGTTAAATACAGGTTATAGTTGAGTTAACTTGAAAGGAACAGAACTCTGAATTTAAAACAACCTCCTGTTTCTAATATTTAAAAACTTGGGGGGGGGGGACCTGGTCTTCTTGGATTCAGGTAGATACAGTTAAGTAGGTTGGGAGTCCTATTTAAGTCAAAACATGATGTCCACATTTTGGGGAAAGTGCTAGAGACTTTAATTAGGATACAAAGGCCATACCTTCTTGTGTTAGCAGTACAAAGTGGGAGAAAGTTTATCATTGTCCTGCATGATAAACTTGCAGATTAACCAGAAATACAAGATACTGAAGCTATTCACCAGGGTGGCTTTGATTTAAATAAAATTGATTTAAATCACGATTTAAATCACTAGTCAGTAAGACTAGATTTCAATCATTTTTATTTTTTTTAACATAAAGACTGGTTCTTGCTGGTTTAATCCTAATATTTACAACCAGATGAAGGTTTCATTTTTGGTCCTCTTCTGGATAGAAAAATTGCCCAAAATAATCTTACAGAAACCTCTGGAAGAACATGACATTGTGAATGGATTAATGGGATTCATTTACCAACAAATATAAACATTGCTTTTATACAGCCTCATGCTACATAATTAAAAACTAATCCTTATTTAATGATAAATAACCTTTGGACTTTAATATATCTTAAATAGAAAACTATCTTTAGATAGATTTTTCCCCTCAAAAAGCATTTTATTTTAAAAAATCATATTTAAATCAAAAAATGTGATTTTCAATTTTTTTAAAAAATCATTGATTTTTATCTACCCTGCTATTCACACATGCAGGCAAAACCGGATTAAGGAAGCCCATCCTGGTTTTGCCTGATTATGTGCACTACCAGCAGTGCCTCAGTGGTAAACCTGTCTAGGCAGCCACTTCCAGAATGTGGTTAGGAAAGCGAGTGCTGTTCGATATCGAACCGGTTTGGTTCGATGGTGCGATATTGGACCGAACCCCACAACCCAGTTTTGTGCACATTCCTACACCCGGTTTCTATTATCGTCTGCCAGCCGTGGCTGCTTGCAGCCATGCCTGGCACATTGCAGAGATCACGGTCAGCTTCAGAGAGGGGAGATCCTCATAATGCACCACACACTTGCACGGTGCATTATTGGAGCTTCAGGGGGTGGGGTGATGCAGGGTGACGCATCCTAGCACCCAGGTCCTCCCAGCTACTGGCTGCAGACAGTAGCTGTCTGGGCGGGCAAGCCACTCACTGAAGAGGACTCCCTCAATCATCTGTGGGGAGAAAACCTCTATAGGGCTTCCTCTCCACTAACCCTCTTGCCCTTTCTCACTGCTTGTGAGAAAGGGCTCACTGTCTTCAGAACTGAAGAACCTTGCTAATGCATAACTCAGTCAGACCTTGGCTTCTGACAAACCTTTGTGACTTGACTTCTTTCCCTGCGGTGACCTTGAGCCCTTTCTCAGGATTGCAGAGGAAGGGCTCAAGGGAGAGCAGGGAGGAAGCCTTAAAATGCTTACCTCCCTGCATACCATCTTCGAAACCTTGCTGGGAGGGCAGAATGCACGCTCAGATGATTGCTGGCTTCTGCTGGCAGCAGGGGGGCTTGGGGGGTAAGGAGGCCCCAGGAACTCCCATCATGCGCCATGCAAGTGCATCATGGGGTTCCTCCTGATGCTGGCCAGGAGCTCTGCAGTATCCCAGCCCTGGCTGCAAGTAGCCCAGGCTGGCAGACGATAGGAAAAACAAGGTTAAGGGAGTGCTTGCTCCCTTAAACTCATTTTGAAGGCAGGCTCTGGAAGCCCCTTTTTGCCTGCACGTGAGAATAGCCTCCTTAGGTGAATAACTAAAACAGAAGGGGTGAATTCGTATTTAAGCAACATTCTCAGTTTAAAGTCACCTGTATTGATTCTACTCTTGACATGCTACCATTTAGAAATACAAAAATTCAGTTTTATGACATATAGAGGTCATTCACACTGTCAAAAACTGTGTTCATTCTGGGTTTAGAAACTGTGTGCGCTCCCATTATTTTGTTGTTTGAAAGCAAATTAAGAGGAAAACCTGAGTAGAAGTGATTTGGGCTATTCTCATGATTAGCAAAAATCGGGCCTAGCCTAGCCTAGCCCAATTTTTGCTAATTGTGAGAACCACTGGGCTCAGCTGCGAGCCTGGTGGTTCTCGAGCAGGTAACCCGCTCCTGTAGCCCTCCCCATAGCCTGGGTTTGCGGAGCGAGTGCTCCACAAACCTGGGATATCTGGACATGAGTAGACCCCCAGAGGGGAAGCGAAAAGCCGCCTCCTGGCTCCGGGAGTCTCCCCAGTATGCCCTGCATGCTCGCGCAGGGCATACTGGGGCTTCCGGGGGGTGCATGGCCCCCAAGCTCCCCAGCACCCACGAAGCCGGCAATCATATGGGCAGCCAGTCCGGCTGCCCAGGGCTCCCTGCCCTCTCTTGTGCGGGAAGAGCGGGCTTAGCCCGCTCTCCCTGCGCACTGGAAGAAACCGGATCTCGCTGATTGTGAGACTCAGTCCATAGTGTGGAAGCAAGGTAGGAGGAAAAGCTACCCAGGTTTTTCTCCTACCTTGCTTCCACACAACCCAAAATTAGGAGCACACACAGTTCCAAAACCTGGGTAGAACACAGTTTTTCATTGTGTGAATGACATCATAGAAATACTACCCTGGAGGAATTTAGTAGCTGGGAAGTAGCTGAGGTGTTTTTACACTGAGAAGAAAACCTGAATCTGTATTCATCTCCACATGCTAAAATTGCAAGCCTTGTGTTCTGTTTCTAATGACTGCTTGCCATAATTATACAGCAGTGGTGTCAGTTTAAAAATAGCTATTTTTAAAAAAGAATATTTAGTTCTTTTTTCAGAAATAGATATTTATTTCTGAGATCTCTTCTGAGCAGTGATCCCAAAGTAGTGAACAACAATTTCCAAAGCCAGAAAAAACTGAAATAATCAAACTTTATATAGAAGACACAACATTATAATAAATAACCAACTTGAAGCCATAGAACCAGATGATTCACCAAAAGTTACTTATAAACTGGAAGATGTCTTATACTGCCATAAATCTGTCCCTGCAATTGTCCTCAATAACAATCTGAGAGATCTAGAGATGTACGGAGCAAAAATATAGATAGAAATTAGGCAGGAATTGTAAGTGAATGAGAGTAGGGAATGCTCTGGGAAAACTCTGGAAAACTGCTCTGCAGTTTATTAACCTGTGACAGCTGAATCCCAACACCTCTCAACACAATGCTGTAAACCTAACTCAAAGTAACTGTTAAACACTAGGGATGTGCACGAATCAATTTTTATCTATTCGATTTGTACCTCAATTAGATAAACCCCGATTTGTTTTGGGTCCAAATCTGGCCAGCTAGCACAGGGGCGATTTGTTTTGTCCACAAATCTTTCAAAACAGGTAGATTTGGGTAAAAATAGTTTTGTACCCAAATTGATTCACACAGGCAGTGATTCTGTCAGTGGCAGGAAGGGGGTGAAAAAAAATTCTTTTCTCTTTTCCTCAATCAGGAAAGCAGGAACCAAAAGCAAATAATCCACTCTAGGCAGCAGGCAGGCAAGGCAAAGCAAAGCTACTCTGGCTCTCTCTCTTCTCCCATGATGCAGAATGGTGGCTACCTGCCTCCTTAAGTACATTTGAAAATCCCTCCTTCCCACCCTTGTCCATTCTTTGACCCTTCCCCTAGCCAATGCGGGGTCAGTCACCCCTGGCAACACAAGATTTGAATTGAAACAAGCCAATCTGGAACCAGGGAGGAATTGCTAGCCAGTCATTGCACACTGTAAGTGACCAATCTGCAGCTTGGGAGGGTGGGATTTTCAAAAGAAGAAAAAATGTCCTGATACAAAATGGATACAGCAAGAGAGATCACCACAAAATGGTGGCCTGAATCTACAAGTTTTCAGGTCTGAAATCTGGGTGATTTTTTTGTTTTTTACCCAAATCTCGCTAGCTAGCACAGGGGTGGTTTGTTTTGTCCCCATATCGCCCATAACAGGTAGATTTGCGTACAAATAATTTTGCAGCCAAATCGATTTGCACATCCCTGTTAAACACTTGTCTGTGTCAGGGCTTAAGTGTTTATATGAAATTAAATGAGTTTGCGCTCTTGGAGTGAGGTTTTGCTGCAGTCACATGACATGGATATGTTTTAGCTGGCCAAACACACTGAGTGACATCTCCAATAACAGTTTGCATGTGGAGCCAAAACAAAACTAACACATGCATGTGCAATGCTTGTGGCTATGCTCCTGCAGTGAGGAGGCTTGTGTGGATCAGGAGGACACACACACACACACACACACACACACACACTGCAGAAATGATCCCTGTGACCCAGAATTGGGTTGCTGAGAGTCGTGCAGCCCTCGACAATCTATTTCCGAATATCAAAAAGTGCTTCCACTGTGAAAGGGATTGGCAGAAATCTCCGTCCCTGACCCCTGCAAAGGTCTGCAGTGCAGTAGTACACTGCAATAGTAGTGCACATGCTTTTTCTTCCACTCTGTATGCACACCGTTAGTGGTTATGTCAGTCAATAAATATCTCCGATGCTTTTTGTTGATAAATTACATATTCACCTCGAGCCTTTGTGTTGCCAAGTAGGATGAATTAAAGATAAGTGTAATATGAACACCATTTTTCTATTATAAATAGTTCATCTTTAGGTAATAAGCAAAGGTACAGAAATGCTGGCATGTCTCAGAGGAAGCAGGGAACACAAGTGGAGACGAGAGTGACAGTAGTCCATAAATGTGGTGCTAGTGTTTGCAACACTTCTGTTTTCATTTCCCATTCTTTCTCTCTCTCACACAGTCATTCACTCATTCTCCGATTTACAACTCCATTCACACGACTCATGGACCTGTTCACATACCATTTCCACAAACACTGTTCACATATTTGATCAAACTTCTGACTGTTTTTTCCACACCGTTGCTTCCTTTGTTTTCTCTATTCTTTCTTACAAATGGTTCACTAAAAACTATTGAAATGTGTGTAATTCTTTCCTTCAGCATGAAAGAAAGGTTCTCAAATTATTCATTTTACCTTTGAAGCATTTTTTCCCCTTGCACGGCAGGTGTCACAGTTAACACCTATTCTTGTTTGGATCCTGGCATTCCTGTCCATGGTCGTCGTTATGGGCACGACTTTTCCATTGGTTCAACAGTATCATTTGGGTGTGACCCAGGTTATAGACTGAGCCACGAAGAGCCTCTGCTATGTGAAAAGAACCACTGGTGGAGCCATCCACTTCCTACTTGTGATGGTAAGAATTAACTGAGTGAACATAGAAAAGCATATATGATATTTTTATGTTGATGTTCAGCTTTCTCCATATACTTGTGATCTATACAATTGTCTGTTGCTACAGGCACAAGGTCCACACATGGCCATAGGGGAGGCAAGGAGCAGGACCAGTCCTGCATTTCCATTCTGTTTGTCTTCATTGTTTCTAAACTGACCAAAGACTTCAGGTCCTGATGAGGAAAAAGGCGGTTGGGAGGCGGGGACCAATTCTCCTTGGCCCCAAGGCATGATCTTCATCATGAAAGAGGAGAAATGCCAGTGGACCCAGAAGGCAAGGTCTTGAGTAACATAGCCCTGCCTCCCATCCCTATAATTGTTTTTAGAATGGATAGGCAGAATATTAATCTCCCCATGAAATTCCTGTTCGTAGTGACTGAGCATCTGGTGGGCCACTGTGTGAAACAGGATGCTAGACTGGATAGGCCTTGGACCTGATCCAGTAGGGCTGCTCCTATGTTCTTAGCCACCTGGTGTCAGGAGTGGTGGACAGTTTTTCACCCCCAAGATAATGTTCCCACAACATTTCTCTACAAGATTGAATGGAAGTAGTGCTGCTATGGGGGCAGGGGGACTTGGATATGTGACTGAGCCCCTCCTGGATAAATTATTCTATCTACATTTTATCTACCTCATAGAGAAGTGGGAAGTGGTTTTTTAGCAGTGGCAGCTCCTCCCCCTCCCCTCTCAGGGAAATGGAGAGTAAGAGTTTCTTCCACTTCCCTCTAAGTCCCTCAGCAGTAGTGGCAGCTCCTTTGTCTCCCTCCTTCCTGATGAATAATGGGCTTCAAAGTTGGGAGGAAAGGTTGCTTTGGAAATGTGGGAGGAAGAGTTGCTATAGAAGTCTCCAAGATGAAATGATGAAAGGCACGCTGCAACCTGTAGATGGGGGTGCTCGATGCAGCAGCTGCACAGATCTCTCAGCTGACTTGCACCACTAGTACTGGGAAGTTCAGGTATTGCTGCAATAGGTGGCTCTCTGATGAGTATTGGTCCTTGGTCAGTGCTCGACCTGGCCAACCCCTGATTTATTTATTTATTTATTTATTCATTCATTCATTCGTCACTTTTTTATACTGCCTCAAACACGAGTTCTCTGGGTGGTTTACAAAATAATAAAAATCAATGAAAAGATTAACACATCGATATTTAAAATGTTAAAACTATTAAAACACAGTTAAAAACAATGTCCAGTTAAAAGCCTGCATGAACAAATGAGTCTTGACTGCCTTTTAAAAAGTTGTAAGAGATGGGGACTCTCTTATTTCAGCAGGAAGTGCATTCCAAAGCCTCAGGGCAGCAATGGAGAAGGCCCGTCCCCGAGTAGCCACCAGACAAGCCGGTGGCAACTGCAGACAAACTTCTCCAGATTATCTCAATTGGCAGTGTGGTTCATAGCAAAGAAAGCATTCTCTTAAATACCCAGGGCCCAAGCTGTTTAGGGCTTTATAGGTTAACCAAAACCTTGTATTTTGCTCAGAAACTTATTGGCAGCCAGTGTAAATCTTTTAAGATGTGAGTGATATGGTCTCTCCGAGATGACCCAGAGACCATCTGGCTGTCGCATTCTGGACTAAATGCAGTTTCTGGACTATATACAAAGGGAGCCCCACATAGAGTGCATTGCAGTAGTCAAGTCTGGAGGTGACCTGCAAATGTACTACTGTTCTGAGGTCATTTATCTCAAGAAATGGATGCAGCTGGCATATCAGCCAAAGCTGATAAAAGGCACCTCTGGCCACTGCCTCAACCTGGGACACCAGGGAGAGTTTTGTGTCCAGAAGCACCCCTAGACTGCATACCTGTTCCTTCTGAGGAAGTGTGACCCCATCCAGAACAGGCAGATCAAAATAATTTCCCAAGTTCCAATCCCGCACAATAAGTACCTCTGTCTTATCTGGATTCAGCCTCAGCTTGTTATCCCTTATCCAGCCCATCTCTACCTCCAGGCTGGCATTTTGGGAGGTTATGCCTTCTCCTGATGATGCTGACATGCAGAAATAGATTTGAGTGCCATCAGCATACTGATAGCACCCTGCACCAAATCTCCAGTTGATCTCTCCCAGTGGTTTCATGTAGATTTTAAACAACATCGGAGACAATATGGAGCCCTGAGGGACACCTTTCTGAAGTTCAGTTTTTGAAGAACAACAGTCCCTGAGGGACATCATCTGGAATCTGTCTGAGGGATAAGAGTGGAACCACTGCAAAGCAGTGCCTCCCACCCAATTGTGGAGTCTAAATCCAATTCGGCCTGAATATGAGAGATTTTATCCACACACAAAATTGTTACACACGTCACAGCGGGTAATAGATGGTTCCAAATTCTGATTCAAGAGAGGAGGGGCACTTGCTAGCCATCTCACAATCCTGAACAACTCCGCCAGACGTGAACTTGTGAATGCAATATGGGCCGAAAAGAATCGCTTATTTGCTGCCTGTATAGCCAGAGCATAGATCTTCAAATGTGCTCTATGTTGTATTCTATTGGATTCGAGTCGAGTCTTCCTCCACTTGTGCTCCAGTTGTCGACCTTGCCGCTTCAGCCCTCGTAGTTCTTCCGGATACTAAGGGGCCAATTTTGAAGCGGGCTGGAGAAGACGCTTAGGAGCAATCATATCTACTGCCCTGGTGAGCTTGCTGTTCCAGTTCTCCACCAGGGCATCAACAGGATCACCGCCAGAGCCAACACTAAATCCCTCCAAGGCTTCTTGGAACCCTATTGGATCCAATAACCTTCTTGGGCGGACCATTCCAATGGGCCCCTTGCCCCTGCGAAGGTGGGGTGTGACTGTGAATCCAACCTTAACCAGATGGAGGTCCATCCATGACAATGGGGAAATCACAGGAGTCCCCGTCCAAGGAACACCTCCCTGGTCCCCAAACTTAGGTACACACATTCAATATTGTCAGACACTTCCACTGGGATCCTGGTCAGGGAGAGGTTATTTTTATAGACCACAGCCACTCCACGTCCCCACACCTGCTCTTCAACAGAGTACCCTGGAGCGACAAGCTGGGACCAGACTGGGCCACCTGCCTCCCCCAACCAAGTCTCTGTAATACATACCAGGTCCGCCCCTTCATCCAGAATCAGATCATAGATAGTTTCCGACTTATTCTGGACAGACCTGGCATTACAGAGGAGCAAAGTGAGAGTCTGTGGGAGGTTGGCACTGCTCCCCAAGGTCAAAAAGCTTGCTGGACATCCGAAAGGGGAAACAGCTAATAGATTTCTGACTTCCCTTCCCCTGTAATGACGGGCACCCCATAATTAGTGGACACACACCCTGTCTCCCCATCCCCAGACAAACCAAGCCACATCTGAAACACCTAGGATCCAAAAACAACAGATGCCAAAAATATCACCAGGCCCTTGCCCTCGTTGCCCCTCAAAGTGGTTCCGCCACCTCCTCTGGTCCTGATCCCACACAAGGTCATACTGGGTTCAAGTGGTGGACATGGCTAAGGCTTTAGGCTTAGAATTGAAAGTGCTGGCAACTCATGTACTATGAGATGATGCCTTTCAGCATCTTCCTATATTGCTTCTGCCAGATATAGGTGTTTCCATAGTCTGCAAAACATACCAGTGGGGGATTCAAACCAACAACCTCTGGCTTTCTAGTCAAGTCATTTCTGCTGTACTCTACATCCCCTCAAAGTGATATGAAATATAAAACCAAAAATCTGCACTTTGAAGGGGGCAGTCTGTTGGACAAAATGATGGAGAAAATGAAGTCCTGCTATATGGTGAGGACTTTCTCATTGAACCCACAACAACCAATAGGTCTTTTGACATGCACAAATTCCAGTTTAAGCAGTCAGAGCACAAAGACTACAATGTCAATAAAATCCTAGACAATGGCAACAACAAAGGACCAAGCCTTCAGACCAGTCAAAGCAGACTGTTTGATGCTTTGGACCTGGAAGTAACTCAGACAAAACTCCCTTCTCTGATTCGACATGCTCCTTTCCCCCATGCTTGCCATCTGTCTCATCACATGAGACATGATGATGCCTGAGTGTTGCTTATAGTAATGACAGGCTATGCCATTGAGTTTACAAGCCACCCCATATTCACGGGGATAAAATAAACCCACTCAACTCCTACCTTAGCAGAAGAAGTGCTATCCTTACTGGAGAAAGTGGTGATAGGGTCTCTTCACTGAAAAGAATGGGATAAGGGCTTTTATTCAAGGTATTTCCAGGTGTCTAAACAGGATGGAGGCCTCTGTCCCATCATGGATCTTCACAACCTAGACAAATATGTGAAAGCCCAGAAGTTCAGAATGATCTCCTTGCAGGGCATTCTTCCCTTTCTATTGAGGTGGGAATGGTTTGTGACACCAGATCTGAAGGATGCCTGTTTCCATGTGGGGATATGGCTGGAACACAGGAAGTACAGTACTTGAGATTCACACAGGACCAACAAAGTTACCATTATGCAGTCCTCCCATGTGAACTCTCTACAGCCCCCTCTGTCTGCACAAAGTGTGTAATTGCCACCATGGCACACCTGAGGACACGAAGCATTTCAGCTTACCATTTCCAAGATGACTGGTTACTGATATCAGAATTCAAGGAATACAATACACCCTAGTCTCTCAGGTCCCATACAGACTGGATTTGTTATCAGAATTGGGGATAAGAGTTAATCTGAATAAATCAGTCTTAATACTGCAAAAGCATATTCAATGTATCAAAGCAATCTTGGGCTTGCAAATGAAGAGAGAATATCTTTTGGGAAAACAGATAATCTAATCACCTCTTTGTCTCTCAGGCCAAAGCAAAGGTCTCAGGTAATTCAGAGACTGCTAGATCTCATGATCTCTTGTGTGGCTACTGTGCCCCATGCAAGACTTTTGAATGCACAGTCTCTGCATTGCCACGCAGAGGCCCATTGAGCAGGTGTGGCAGCCACCAAAATGGCCACTGCACTGGAGGGGGAAGGCCCATATGTGCCAAAGAGCCAGCCAAATGGCCAGTTAGGGTGGCAAGGAGGCTGGCGGGGGAGTGGGAATCCCTGTGAAACCCACCACCACCTAGAGGAAGGCCCCTGGAGGGGGCAAGTGATAAAAAACAATTGGGGGAGAATTGCGAACCCCCAGTGGGGTTCTGTCTGAAGTCGGACTGAACAGGGGGTGGTTTGGTCTGACCCCAAACAGTCAAATTGAACTTGTTCGACATCGGACACATTTGACATTCGACGTCAAACCTGTTTACACACCACCAGCCCTCAGTGGCAAAAGAAAGTGGCATTATATGCGACAGTGTGAGCATAAGAAGAGCTGGTGCTTAGTAAAACTATCTTACTGTTGCTGTAGATAATTGTTCTTTGCAATCTGTAATGGTCCATTCTGATGCTATTGTAGCACATAGTATATGCGGACACATCTCTTTGCTGAATAGACTCCATGAATAACTTTTCTTAATGCTACTAGGCACTACATGCTTACCATCTAAAAATAACCACTATTAAGGAGCTCCCCGTGAATAGTATTCTCTGTTGTGCAATAACATTACATATTGTGACAAATTTCTTCTTCGAGATGCTGAACTAGCATGCAATTCATTAAGTAAACGAGAGCCTTCTTTTTCTCTAGAGCACATCACTAAATGGCAATTGTCCACTGAATAAATATCCACTAAAAGCAAGATTGAGCATATTTATTCTAGTCCATTTATGGATTCATGGCTGGACTCATTTTAATTTTCTTACTCTATTGGTTCTTCCAGTGTAATGATTTTAATGAACTGGGTCAAATCTGGACTTGACCACTGGGCAAAGAAAGAATCCTTTTTCCCTAGGTCTGTTCATTGAAAACTCGAAAGTTGGATGCTTTCCACTATCCTCCCCCACCCTTAATCTCACATTGCAACTGTATATTTATCTATTTGTATGTAGTCATTTTCCAAAAGTGAGATTAGCTTGCCTACAAGAAATTGAATATTGCCAAGGAAGCATAGTTTATTGACATAGAACAAAGCTATTGGTTTTGTAAACTCCCTTCTTTAAAAATAAAATAAAAATCAACCTTTCTCCAGGAACATCCAAGGTGGGGGAAGAAAAAGCAGTGAAGGAGGGTGATATTCATGCAATGCAAAACAAATCTGTGTGAGTGAATGGTTTTGGCTCATCCCTATGTTTTGGTCTGCTTTTCTTTGTGGCAGGATTGTTGTTGATGAACCTGTTCTCCCCTACCCCTTCTTAATTGCAATAGCAGAGGCAGCACAGCCCTTTTGAATAGGTTTTGTTGCATATACGCAAGATGTGACTTGGACTACTATAGCTAGTAGTTAGTTTTGTGCCTAACATATTAACTTTGTCCCCACTCATAAATTACTCCTCTGCAAGATTAGAAAGATTCACTGCATACCATGCATAAGGGTTGTAGTATTGTTACATAGCTGCATAGCACTGTTGCAGTAGTAGGCATAGCTGCTTCAACATCATCAGTGGCTGCTCCTACATGGGAAGTGAAGTTGGTCCCAGAACTCATGAAGCCACCACTTCTTCCTTCCTGCCTGTTTGTGGCACATTTCCAGCTTTCCTCAGTTCACACTTTTTTGTCTTGCTTCAATGTGACTGAATTTTGCTTTATTTCCTGACTTGCTGGACAGAATATCCTTGGCTATTAAATCTTTATTTCTGACCTTGACTATGGAGGACCTTTGAATTGGAAGTGAAACCTTTCTTCTTTACATGTTACAAGACTCTCCACTTTTTTGGCATCAACAATCTACCTGAATGTCAAATAATGCTTGTTTAGAGTACAAAATGTATGGCTGCACCCATGCATAATAGAACCAAAGTAAATGCACAAGGTAATTAGTTGAATTTAAAAAAGTTTTTCACACACACACACACACACACACACACACACACACACACACACACACTATCTGGCTTGCATGAGAAGTTATAGAAAGACCAACATTCTCTTGAGTCTATTTAATTACACCCATCCATGCCGGAATAAAATCTGAAATGTATCCAGCTTTTTCTCTCTCTTTCAGTTCTGTGCCTCTTTTAGTTTATTTGCGGTGCATGATGTTGAAGCTCGCGTTATAATTACCTCTGGCATTCGTTATGTGCCTCTTGTTTGCACTGCAGGCGGGTTTGGGGGGGGAATAGTTTGTTAGGAAAGTGCATTTTAAAAGTAAGAGAATGCATAATAGTCCAAGAAAAATCAATAGCATTACTATCTGAAGAAAGGAACTGTCTTTATTATGCCTAATGTAAGGACATCAAATTAGTGGTGAGGAACATGTTTGTGTTTCTGATCTGCACTTTCAGCCTGGCCTATCCTTGTATATGGTGGTCAGGATAGAAATGGGGGGAAACTCCTTTTAAAAATATATAGATGTCCCCCCGCCCATCTTCTGTTATATAAAAAGGAGTCAAATGATTATTGTGCTGGAATTTGCTAGACAGGCATTGTCTCTGCTCTTGTCTAGGGGCATGCTTGTCTTTGTTATGTGCTTAGGCCTGGGGATGGAGTCTAAGTTTCTGTTAGCCTTCTTACTTCTTGTCTTGAATTTCAAACTGAGAGGTTCACTCTCTCACTGCACAAGAAACTCTTAGAGCCTCTTCTCATGATCAGTGAGAAGAGCCTGGAGTGGGTTAGTGGGCCGACGGGGGCTGGGAGGATCGGGGGCTGCACAGCCCCTAGAAGCTCCAGCATGCCCTGCATGAGTGCGCAGGGCATTCTGGAGAGACCCCCGAGCCGTGAAGCTGCTTTTTAGCCTCCCGGTTGGGGGTCTACTCATGAGTTGCCGTGGTGCGGAGCCGCACCGTAGCAACACACAAGCACGAAGACGGAGTTTGCGGACCGCTCTGCTAAGGGCTAAGCTCTGCTAAGGGCAGGGGCAATTAAGCGGGTTACCAGCTTGTAAACCACCGGGATTGCCTGCGAGCCCGGTGGTTTACATGACCAGTAAAAATCAGGCTAGACTCTCCTAACCTGATTTTTGCTGGTTGTGAGAATAGCCCCTTAGTTTATTGTTTCTTTGGCCTGTGTTTCTTTAGTAATAAATATCAAACTCTTGTTTCTCAGTTAAAGTAATCTTCCTGTGTATACACGATCAGTAATTACTCTGCAATGTTGGGTTATGGGCCTAGTTATGAAGTAATAAGATGGGAGATAGGTTTGCAGGCAAGAAAGCTAGACAAGATGACTACTTTAACATCTGTGGGGAGGTGTCCCACTGTTGAACTGATCAATGAAAAAAACTTCAGAAAGAGGTCTTTCAGAGTGAAAATGCTGCTGAATTCACTTGGATGTATTCAAGACCAACAGAAAATGGAGAAAAACAGTGAGAATGGGATTCTGCAGACAAGCAAGCCATGGGACACATATGTGTGACTGAAAGTGATCAGTTAATTTGTCATATAGAAGGTTAAAAAAATACAGCCACAAATATAGCAACAAAAAAAATACAGCAACACATTTCAACAAAGAACCAGGAATAGTCAAGTTTCCCTTATGCTACAGTTGTGTAACAAAAGATTCAAAGAAGGAGAGGGTCTGCAGGAGCACACATGCTCATTTTTGGGAACATTGAGAGTGTTGGAACTGCACGAGACAAATATTCTTGAATCAGCAAAAATTGGACTTTCGCTTAATACCTTGCCTAAAGATTATTAAAATATTGTCAGTTTTCTGCAAATTAAAGAAAATGTGACTTTGAATTTTGTGCAGGACTATTTGCAATGTTGTAAAAGCAGACAGAAAGAGAGGAATGCGTTAAACATCAAGCTTACAAAGTTGCTAATGTAAGCAGTGTTTTATATGTGGAAGCACCTTGCATTTGAGGAACGCTTGTCCTAGTAAACAGCAAGGGAATTATTCTCAACAGAGAAAAGGGCATAAGACTAAATTACAGAACAATGGCTATTATAACAAGCAAACTTGCCTATGCAAAAGTGAAATCAATCAAAATAATGCTGAGAAATGAAAAATTATGCTCTACAAAATAAATAATCTGCAGGATTGATGCAAATCAAAGTTGAAACAAAATAAATGTGGATAGTGGAGCTACTTCACATTTTTTTAAAATAATTTGCAAGATTTCTCTCAAATA
The DNA here is from genome assembly GCF_027244095.1 of Hemicordylus capensis. NCBI lineage: Eukaryota > Metazoa > Chordata > Lepidosauria > Squamata > Cordylidae > Hemicordylus > Hemicordylus capensis. The sequence goes on along the minus strand of NC_069660.1, from coordinate 295,458,687 downwards.
ATCATGGAAAATAAAAGTCCCATATACCTTGCTAACGGGCAGCAATTTTTTGCAGAAGGAAAAGGGACAGTTTATCTGAAGTGTAATCTTGGTACAAATAAAGTGAATTAAGTGTCAGTGGCATACTACGTTCCAAGTTTGCAAACAAGTTTAAAGAGTGTAAAAACAGCTACAAGGTGTGGATGTAGGGATGAAGGGACCATTGTTTTATTTTCAAAGGAGGAAAACTCCTGATAAAAGGGATGTTGAAAGATGGTGAACTGTATGAAACAGAGTGAAAAAGGGAGCATTTTGTCTATCACCAGGAGTCCACCCGCACTCTGTGCATGCTCAATCAACAGGCAGCAGAGTGAAGGGGGAACCAGTGCTGCAATCCCCACAATTCTAATTTCTAACGTGGCTCATGGACAGCTTGACGTTCGAGAGAATGAACCAGACCCAAGGCTATTGAAGAAATGTGAGCTTTACTGTAAGAAAATAGAAACATAACTGGAGCATCTGGGCAATTACACATACAGTGTTTAGCCATCAGAGTTTAAAGCACAATTCTAGCTTTCTAATGTTGGATGAATGTAAGCTGTTGTCTGTTCTCACTGACCAAATTCAAAAACAGGTTACCTAGGAGAGCGCCGCCTTCTGCATGATCCCCATTGCACATTGAGATCATCGAGATAGGTCCATCTCTGTATGCCTCTGGCTCATCTGCCGGTGACTTGTGAGTGGGCCTTCTCTGTAGTCACTCCTAGGCTGTGCAGTGTCCTTCCTATAGACATTCAGGGTTCAACATTTTTGCCAGCCTTCAAAAGAGCCCATAAGATACCTTTTTTTCCAGCCAGGCTTTTAGTACTCTCTGATTTTTTTAAAAATTGTTGATTTTAACAGGGTTTTTTTGTTTTTATTGTGTGTATTTCTGTGAACCACCTAGAGCCTTTGGAGTCAGGCGGTAAATAAATAAGTAACAGTTTCAACCAAGAAGGAAAGACCAACTTAGATAAATGCAGGGAAGGCGGCGGAGGGGGTGGGGGGAGAGGTGGACATTTGGCAAGGGGAGGGAGGGAGGCTGGGAATTGAGTAAGCCAGACAATCAGCTGGTGCTGATCAGTAGAGGACAGGGGAGGCGATTTTAAGTGGAAAGAATCTCCAGAAGGCAAAGGAGCTGCATAATTACCCCAACTAGCCTTGGCAGTCAGGCACAAAATTCCTGTTCAAGTCACTCAGGCTGGCAAGTGTAGGAGATAGACATCTTGGATCTGGCTCGGATGACGGTGTCATAGGAAACTTGCCTCACATGCTGACAATAAGGACATACCAAACAAGCACTCTCTATGAAAACTGACCTCTGTCAATAATCAACAGTTAAACAGATAGTCAGACATGGCCTTATTCTGCCATATTGCCTAAAGACAACCTCTCTTATAGGGATCAGATTCATAGATCTGTCCCTATAGCCTTCAGATAGATTTTCCATGCCTGTCAAATCTCATGATGTAAACAATTGCTCTGAACTCAGCACTGGCCATCCCCCTCCCCACTTACAGTAGGTGGGCTCTTATAACTAAAACTCTGGATCCGAAGAAACATGCAATTAACAGGCACCTCAGTGCCTCTGTCTGGGTCAAGACGGTATCAAGGAAAGAGCAACAGGAGGGGTGGGTACCCCATAAGAACACTGGATCATGGTCAGTATTTTTCCCCTGCCATGCGTTTCAATATAGTTTAGCAAGCAATCTTCACAATAGCATAACAATATCCTGACTGCTCCAGACAGATCGATCAAAACCAGTACAATCAGCATTACAGTAGAACAAATTTTTGGCAAGCAATGCATGATATTGTTCAAGGTACTTAGCAGTTAGCTAAGACAAGTATGTCTAGTAATTCCCCCCTTTCTCTGGGTGACTGGTTCACCTAGAATCCAGTCATATCTCTAAGCAAAAAAATCTTGTGTAGGGATATTTGGGATAGACACAGGCCTTTGTCTATCTATTTGGGAGACCCTTGAAGGTAGACCACAGTTGGACCCCCTGTGCCTTACAAGCAAGTTAATTTGTGCACACAAAGATTGCATGAGTCTTTTGGCATCGCAGATTCGGGCATCCAAACAAGTAATGCATTTCAAGATTAGTAAGAGAACAAATGGCAAGAAACCTACAGGTTAAACCATGCAAATCTGAAATGAAATGCATTGAAGGCAAAAGCAACAAAGGGCACATGTTCATCAACCACAGAAAGGCAATCCAGTGAGGTTTTGAATTTGATTTACAGTGATATTTGTGAGCTATTCCCAGTCATATGGAAAGAATTTCCTGACTTTTGTAAATGATTTTCCTTACTATACCTACACTTACCTACTCAAAGAGAAATATGAGATGTTGCCAAAACCTAAAGAATATGTGGGCAGAGTAAGCAATGATAATGGTGGGAATATAGTGAGAAGGATACTGAACAATACTTAAAAGAACAGGATTTAAACATGAGAGAACAATACTTTATACTCCACCAGTAAAATGGAGTGGCAGAGAAAAAGAACAGAACATTGATTGAAATGTCTGGAAGTATGCTTCTTGACTCAGGTCTAGAAAACAAATGCTGGGGAGAAGCTGTAATGATGACTGCAATGTATCTGTATAATAGACTTCCAGCTAAAATAGCAATAGCAATAGCACTTACATATATATACCGCTTTATAGCCGGAGCTCTCTAAGCTGTTTACAATGATTTAGCATATTGCCCCCAACATTCTGGGTACTCATTTTACCGACCTGGTCAGGATGGAACTTGTAACCTTCTGGTTACAGGGCGACAGTTTTACCACTGCGCCACCAGGGGCTCTTAAAACTAATGGAATAGCATCCTTTGAACTGTGGAATGGGACAAAACCTAACTTAAAGTGTTTTCAAGTATTTGGATGCAAAGCATATGCATATATTCCTAAAGAACTAAGAAGAAAATTAGATTGCAGAAGTGAAGAAAGAATATTCATAGGTTATGCACTGGATAGCAAAAGCTACAGGACACTTGATCCTATCACAGAGACTGTTAAACTGCACAGTGTTGTGTATTTTAATGAGGGGCAAAAGTTAAATGCCAGTGTGATGTCTGACTGTGACCTGGATTTTCCAATAAGTGAAAAGGTGAAACAGCAACCACAGCAACAACATGAACAAACAATCATAGACGACTACCACTACTACTACTACTACTATAATATTTATATACCGCTCGTCAACCAAAGTTCTCAAAGCGGTTTACATAGAAAAATAAATAATACATCAAGAAGATGGTCCCCTGTCCCTAAAGGGCTCACAATCTAAAAAGAAACATAAGGCAGATACCAGCAACAGCCACTGGAGGGATGCTGTGCTGGGGTTGGATAGGGCCAGCTGCTCTTCCCCTGCTAAATATGAGAGTCACCACTTTGAAAGATGCTTCTTAGAGTATGCTTAGTTAGACAGGGGTTAGCCTATGATATAATAGAGAGACTCATTCAAGAAGGGGAGATTGAGACAGAACTAGAGAGTTCAAATCAAGAAGGGAAGATTGAAATAGAACAAGAAGTAAGATGCTCACGCAGAGGTAATAAAAGGGTTTCCACCTAAAAGATTGTTATGGGCAGCCAGAGAGGAGAAAATGCCAAAACCTACATTGGCACAAAATTGAAGGCATGCCTGATTCAGAGACAGATAAATAGCTGAAGAGTGAGACAACTAGAAGAGGAATGTTGGAATTTGCTAGATAGGCATAGTCTCTTCTCTTGTTGAGAGACAAACATTTTTTGGTGTGTTTTGCATCTATGTTCAGGTTTGAGGGTGGAGTCTAAATTTCTGTTAGCCTTCTTACTTGCTGTCTTGAATTTCAAATTGAGAGGTTCTCTCTCTCAATGCATAAGAGAGTGTTAGTTTATTGTTTTCTTAGCCTACATTCAATTAGTAATAAATATCAAATTCTTGTTTCTCAATTAAAGTAAGTTTCCTATGTAATCACTTATACAAGATAAATAATTACTCTGCAACAGATTGGCTACCTTTTGGGAAATTATCCATTTATTATGACTAATTTCTGTCTTAGGAACATAGGAACATAGGAAACTGCCATATATTGAGTCAGACCATAGGTCTATCTAGCTCAGTATTGTCTTCACAGACTGGCAGCGGCTTCTCCAAGGTTGCAGGCAGGTATCTCTCTCAGCCCTATCTTGGAGAAGCCAGGGAGGGAACTTGGAACCTGCTCTTCCCAGAGCAGCTTCATCCCCTGAGGGGAATATCTTACAGTGCTCACACTTCAAGTCTCCCATTCATATGCAACTAGGGCAGACCCTGCTTAGCTATGGGAACAAGTCATGCTTGCTACCACAAGACCAGCTCTCCTCTCCAAGTCTTATACTTGGGGAGGTCCTCCAGGTATCCAGGGCCCAAGCCATTTACGGCTTAAGAGGTCAAAACCAGCACCTTGAATTGGACCCAGAGACAGATTGCCAGCCAATGTAGCTCTTTCAAAATGGGAGTAATATATATGGTCCCAGTGGGCAGCTCCAAATAACAACCTAGCTGCCACATTTTGCAATAGCTGCAGTTTTTGAATATTCTTCAAGGGCAGCCCCACGTAGACGTGTTGCAGTAATCCAGCTGTGACATGACTAAGGTTTGAGTAAGGGTGGCCAGATCTATCTTCTCAAAAGGGACTCAGCTGGCACACTAGCTGAAGCAGTGCAAAGGGACCCTTAGCCAACGTCTCCACATGAGCTTCCAAAAGCATAGCCAGGTCCAGCAGTACCCCCAAGCTGCGCACTTGCTCTTTCAAGGGGAGTGCAACCCCATCCAGAACCAGTATAATCTCCTCATCTCCTACTGACCAACAGTACCTCTGTCATCCCCAGAATCAATCTCAGTTTGTTCCCACATCCAGCCCATCACTGCCTCCAGACCCCGATTCAGAACATCCACCACCTCCCTAGCTTCAGGTGACAAGGAGAGATAGAGCTGAGTGTCATCTGCATATTGCTGACAACTCAGTCCAAGTCCCCAGATGACCTCTCCCAGTGGTTTATGTAGATGTTAAAACAGCATGGGGGACAAAACCAAACCTTGCGGGACCCCACAGGCCAATGGCCACATAGCCATGTAGCAGTCTCCCAGCATCACCTTCTGGACCCTTTCCCCAAGAAAGGACCAAAGTCACTCCAAAGCAGTGCCTCCAGTCCCTGTACCCGAGAGGTGATCCTTAAGGATACCATGGTTGAAGGTATTGAACGCTTTTGAAAGGTCCAGCAGAACCAACAGGGACGTATTCCACTGTCAAGCTCCCAGCGTAGGTCATCCACTAGAGCAAGCAAGACAGTTTCAGTTCCATATCCAGGATGGAAGCCAGTTTGAAAAGGGTATAGATAATCCGTATCATCCAAACCCTTCTGCAGCTGGGATATAACCATATGCCCTATCACTTTGTCCAAGAAGGGAAGGTTAGAAGCTGGTCTATGGTTGTCTTGGTTGGAGGAATCCAGGGTGGGCTTTTTTAATAATAGTCTTACCATCACCTTCTTGAGGCATGATGGTAGCTTGTCCTCCTTTAATGAGGCATTGATTATAGCCTACAACCATCTGCCTGTAGCTTCCATGGCAGATTTTATTAGCCACAAAGGGCAAGGGTCAAGAGCGCAAGATGTTGCTCACACACTGCCCAGAAATTTGTCCACATCCTCAGGCTGTATTAATATAAAAGAACCCAGCACAATAGGACCAGATGGTACTCGAGGCACATCTGCTGGAACTGCCGTAACCCTGGAGTCCAGATCAGCATGGATGCGAGCAACTTTATCTGCAAGTTTACATGCAAACTGATCACAACGAACTGTAGATGCTTCCTCCCAAATTACCTGGGGGGATGTGTGAAGCAATGTCTTTGCTACATGGAACAGCTCTATTGGTTTGCACTGAGCAGATGCAATGGAGGCAGAGAACAAGCAATTCTTCACTGTCCCCACCACGATGGAGTGGTCCCTAAATGGATTCTAGCCCGTGTGCGGTCAGATTTGTCATAACTCTTCCTCCAGCATCATTCCAGCCATCGTCCGAGTTGTTTAACTTCCATAAGCTTCAAGGAAAAACAACGAGCAGAACAGACTCCACCAAGCCAGAGAGAGTGTTTAGGAGTGACCATGACAGTAGCCCGAACTGTCTCCATGTTCCAGAAGTTAAACAGGGCCTCGACAGAGACACACCAACTGTGGATTCTGGACACTGGAAATTCCCCAAGGGCTGTATGGAAACCGAGGAGATCCATAAGCCTCTGGGGGTGGATCATTTTAATTGGTCCACCATCCCTGCAGAGAGTCGACAGAGCAGTCAACTAAACCCCACCAGATGATGATCTGTCCATGACAAGGGAGTTATCTCAAACTCCCACACCTCCAGATCATTTATTCCCAGGTCAGCAAAAACCACATGCAGCGTATGTCCTGCCATGTGTGTAGGGACAGATACCAGCCGAGATAGGCCCATGGAGGCCATGAAATCCTGAGCTGCTCCTACAAGGGTCACCTCAGCATGGACATTGAAGTCCTCCAAGACTGTAAGCTTGGGTGAGCCTAAAGACACCTCTGAACCCAAAGCTACCTTTTCCAGCTCAGGTAGGAAGACTGAAGTGCAGCAGGGTGGTCTGTACACCAACAGAATCCCCAGCCCATCTCAGAGGCCCACCTTCAAGGACAAACACTTGAAATTCTGAGATTGCCTAACCAGGCACCTGGAAAGGGGAAAGGTCTCATGATTGATGACTGTAACATCCCCTCCCCGACACTTAAGGCAGGGTTGCTGCAGGAGAGGAGAGCTGGTCTTGAAGTAGCAAGCATGACTTGTCCCCTTAGCTAAGCAGGGCCCACCCTGGTTGCATATGAATCGGAGACTAGAAGTGTGAGCACTGTAAGATATTCCCCTCAGGGGATGAAGCCGCTCTGGGAAGAACAGAAGGTTCCAAGTTCCCTCCCTGGCTTCTCCAAGATATGGCTGAGAGAGATTCCTGCCTGCAGTCTTGGAGAAGCTTCTGCCAGACTGTGAAGACAATACTGAGCTAGATAGACCTATGGTCTGACTCAGTATATGGCAGCTTTCTATGTTCCTTTGTTCCTATCAGGAAACCTGGAGGACAAAGCTGAGAAAGATCAACCCCACCCATCTCATCCAGCCAGGTCTTCGTCACACATACCAGGTCAGCATGCTCTTCCATCTCTCGTGGATGAGAGATGTTTTGCCATTTATTGACATGGCATTCAACAGAAGTACCCTAATACTAGAGGGAGTGTTCCCAGAGCTCCCTGGATCCACAGGTTTGGGAGAAAAGCCAAAAATAAAATAAAATAAAATAATGAACACACACACACACACACACACACACATATATAGGACAGGCCTCAATTGCGTGGACCTTTCCCCCCATAACAGCTTGTTGGCCTAGCCCATTGGCTGCTGCTCCTGTTTTCAGTGCATGGCTTGGCTTGACTTTGCCTTAGTTTCCACCTTGTCTTGCTTTGCCTAAATTCCTTCTCTTTTAACTTGGCAGGAGTGGATATGATAATATATCTTTTCCCCCCTATTCTGTCAGTTATGGCTGTTATAGGGTGTGCTAAGATAGACTTGAGTACAATTGTCTAACAAGTCCTGTTTTAGAATGTTGCCAAAACATTTAGGGATATTTTGAATTTCACTAAGATGTATGGTTAGTTGTTTTGTTTTTACAAAATTGCCACCATTGAGCACCTTTGTCTGAAATTGCTGTTAAATTATACAGAGTGCTGGATTTCACAGCATTGTTTTATACTGAATTTGACATTTAGATACTAATAAATGATGAAGAGAACACATTAACCAGACGAATCAGAAATATAATGTACTTCTGTTTCATTCATTGCTTCTAGAGCAGGTAGCCGTATTAACTGTAATTGTTGCTTAATCAAATTACATGAGGAGGGCAATATTTTTTGAAACATTCAGAACATATAAGGGGTTTATTTTGTCAAAAAAGAAAGAAAGAAAACATGGAACTTTCCAACTCTCTATTTAATTCTTTTGCTTGTGGGCTTAATGTGTTAATCACAACATGATCAAATTCTAATCCCATTTTAGAAAGTGGGAACCTGGCTATGATTATGTGAAGACACTGAGCATGTTAGAAGTTACATATCAGAAATCATTTGGCACATGGAAATGGTATGTGATGTGGAGTGAGATGAATGAACAAGGAATGGGGATAGCATAAAAGCTGATATGGAAGAGAGCCTAAGAACTGAGCTACACAGAACTTGACTGTGAATGGAAAAAAATAGGCTAACCATAAGGATGCAAAAAAATGATGCATGTAAATTAAGTTGTTGTCTATGGAAATGGAAAACAACCATTTCTGGGTTGGGGGAGTGTCCATTTGCAACGGACTTTGCAAAAGAAGCATCATTATATGATTCACACACATAGAAATGTTATGTAAAATGAAACACTTATGATCCAGTGATGCAGCCCTGTATTCATCCACAAACCTCTTCCACTGTGGGAAATGGTATGGTATATGTGCCCAGTAGAGCAATCCATTGGCTCTGGATTGCAGAGCAGACTAAGTATTGCCAAATTATGTCCATTGTAAAAGTCTATGTATATATTGATTCTAATGTGGCTGAGCTGCAGAGGTTGGGTCCATATGTGCACAATTATTCCATGTATTTGTTCCCATTTGTGTTTTTATTTAAAATTTAAAATGGCAGGTACTCAAGGGCAGGTAAGTATACTGGACAGGGTAAGGCTAGACAGAGAGAAATCCAGCAAGCTGAAGTCTGTCAGGCTACCACCAAGGTTGGCCTTGTTGCCCTTTATCAGAGAAGATCTGGGAGCTTTATGTCAGCCATTGGCACTAGACTGGCCCTCTGATATAACGACAACCCAGACCCAAAGGATTGTGCTTTTAGTAAGAACAACACTGCTGGAACTGTGTCATTCCTTCAGATCTGACCATCCCTCCTGTCTTAACAGGGATCCACTGTCTTCACAGGTTCAGCCCTGGCTGTGCATGACATAAAGGGATAAACACAGACAAAGTTCACTGAGATATTAGTTTCAATTAAGCCAGAAACTTTTAAAGACAGCATCAGGTTGGACCTTTCAACCATACTCTATCCATCTTATGAATAAATAAAATGAAATATCAATCAACATTTCTCAGGTTCAAGTCACAAATCTAAACCTGGATAAATTATTTTTTGAACTAAATCACATTTTGATGAAGCCTTACTCTAGTAAAATAATTTTCTTTGGTAGAACATTTAATGGGGAGGGGTAGAGAGAGATTGTAGAAGATGAAAATAAAAGAAAACAAACAAAAGGTTATATTCAACAATTAAGATAATGCTATTCTATGTAGATAGTGGATATTTCAGTTTATGACAGAATACCAAAAGGGACATTGTAATTAAAAAGTGAGTCACTCCTTTTCAGCAGTTTCAAGTACTCCTCCATTTTGCATAATACATAATTGATCTGTGGAAACCATTGCAAGAAGTAGTAATTCAGGCCAAGAGAGATTTTTTCAAAAATATGAGTAGAAACCATTGTGTAAAACAGCCCTATTGCTCAGCTAAAGCAATCTCCTGGAAACAATATAAGCACTCTGCTTTGAGCCCAGTTTTCCAAACTGTTTTAAGAACTGTCTAGAACAATAACGTAACATATTTATGTAATTAATTTCTTTTTTATGTTGCATTTCAGTTTGAAAAAATAAAAGAGTAGTGTTAAAAAAAACAGTTCAAGTTGCAGTAAAATTATATCTTTGTCCTAGAGTCTGATTACTAGATGTTGACTAAGGAGCTGTTAATCGGTTTGGAAGAATTATTAAAGTTTTGCCCTTCCTAAAATAATACAGTAGGCCTTCCATATCTCCAGCAGTGAAATGCATAGTTTCATTTGAGCAGTGATGAAAGCTCAAGTATCTTCTACTCTGAATGAGACTGAGAAGTGTGAATAAGAGGAAGTGAAATGGACATTTACTTCTTGTTTCTGCACCTCATTATATCTGAATTAGCTCTTGGTGTAATCAGCAGTTATGAAAATGGTTAAAGGCAATGAGCAGAAACATTCTAATCCAAAAGGTTCTTGCCTTTAAAAAAATCATATATATACACACACACACGCACACACACACACACACACACACACAAATATACACACACACATATATATTTAGTTGATACCTATAGAAAATCTATTTATTATTTCTGAGGCTAAACAGGCAATAGTTTACATCCGAGTTTTTTAGAAGGTGGTATATGAAAGCTCCCTTGAGAAGTCCATAATGCTGGGAAAAGTTGAAGGAAAGAGAAGAGGAGATGACTAGCAGCAAGGTTAGGACAGCAATGAATGCACCACTGAGAGACCTTAAAGACCAAACTCAGGACAGATCATCCAGGAGAGAATCTATCTATGTGGTTGCTAAGAGTCGACACTGACTTGACGGCACTTAATTAATCAATCATTCAATCAATACGAAAGAGGCATTAGTTCTAGCAATGGTTCATTCCCCCTTTATCTCTGGTAAAATAGGTACTACAGGTTTTAATATGGTTTCAAAACACTTCCAAAACTAATTGGAGGTGACATGTGGGAAAATGTGTGTGTTTGTATGCACACCATGGGAAGCATAGATCTCTCAAACAATGTTCAGCTTCCTCAAAGTAATTGTCTGTGTCCAGTCTTAGGTTTCATTTTCCCTTTGCTTGCATCTCCTTTCCTTTCCTACTTAGGACTTAGATGGGTGTTTAATACTCATTGTGATACTGAGAACGTACATCATTTTCTTTCTGCAAAGGATACATTTTTTTCATTAGGAATTCTTTGAAATCAACCAGTATAATTAGCAATTCATTTTCATAATACTTATTACCGGAGCTACTCAACAATTAATTAATCATGTTTCATTTCTGAGCACTTTGTGTAAATATTGGCTGCAATTAGAGATTTGTCACCCAAGGGAACTGTTGGCACTCCCACATATAGGCTATTGTTTAAACAGAGATAATAGATTTTCAGCTTGCTCTTTTGGATGCTTAGTTTTAAGATGAATTGCTTCGTTTGTGTGCCTGCATTGTTTTTTTCCTTTCATTCTCAGCTTTGTGTGGAGGAGATGTTAGAGGACCCAGTGGGACTATTTTATCCCCAGGTTACCCTGAATTATACCCAAACTCACTGAATTGCACATGGACTGTGGATGTTACCCATGGAAAAGGTAAATGATTTATCTCTATTTTACATAACCATTAATGCCTTTAGTGTGGTTTTTATTCCATCTTTCATATAATTGGTTGATGTGGAGCTCCATCTGGCACATTTTGTCATCATTAAAAACTTTCTTTTTTTGCATTACCACTACCTTTGTACTGCTCTGTTCTCTATAAACCTTCCAATATTTGTTAATGAGAAGCTGGTATTCTATATTAATATACTGCTGGTTCCTTAAGGAGTTTGTGCATAAGCATATAGTCTCCACAAGCTCCCATTAATGGTTGAGGTCATTTGGAGGTGTTGAGAGGGACCACACAGCACCCCAAACATGTTGGTTTGTGGATGAGCCCCGGATCTCCCACCAGAACCAAAAGCCACCTCCAAAGAAGCAGCCACATAATGTTGAAATGAAGGTTCTGAAAGGAGGTTCTCCTCCTCCTGTCAGTCAACAGGCCCAGTCAATAACTGCTGAACTTTACTCAGATACTGATTACTATTGTCTTTATTTATGCTTGTATGTATTCAGTGCCATGCATGCATATGGCACTTCACAAAGAATGAGAGGACTGCCCCCTCGGAGCTTACAGTCTTGTTATCTCCACAAGGAAAAGATCAGAAGCAGTGTAGGGTTAGGGAGGAAGGGATATGCTGGGAAATAATATGCGAATGCTTCAGTTACACATACTTGCGTTTAAAGTAGGGTATCGGGAGACAGAGATTCCACAGAAAAGCATATTTTAAAGAAAGATTTGGAAAGAAGTTAGAGAAGGGTCAGTCAACTTAAGTGGTGCAGTGGAGAAATGTCAGGGATGTGCACGGAACCGTGGTGGGGAGGCTCAAAGGTGGCAGGGGTGGTGCTTTAAGAGTGGGGGATGGTGCACTTACCCCACTGCTGCTTCCCCCCCCCACTGCTCCCCCCCCCGCTTCCCCCCCAGCTTCTGTTTTCATAAAAGCTCATCGGGGCGGCAGCATACCTCTGTGCCACCCCGTTGCCCCCATTGTCCAGATATAACCAGAAGTCCCTGATGTGCCGGAGAAGAACAATCTGGTTCTTTGAACCAGTTTGGAGGCCCATAAAGGGTCTCTGAACGAGTGGTTCCGTGCAGATCCCTTGGAAATGCTTGACTAACAAGCAGAAGGTTGCTGCTGGTACTGTACTGGCCAGCAGCAATGTAGGAAGATTCTGAAAGGTGATTGAAGGTGGTAGAGCTGGAGCAGTGAAGCTCATGGGCAGGAGTATAACAGGACATGAGATCTGAGAGGTAGAGAGGAGCATCTCCGTGGAGGATATTCAAGGGATGTTCAAGGTCTGAGTAGAGATTTGAACTCTAATCACCCTGTTTCTAGTCTAAAACTCTATCCATTAACACACCATGGGAATAATCCATCAAAACACAATTAAAACATATTGGAATTGTGAGGAAAACCAACTCCAGTGTCTCGTCAAAGATTTTCATGTCGGCCAACATTATTGGTTCTATTCTGAAATAGTTTTCTTTCTTTAATACAGTTTATTAACCTTTATTGCATTTAAGTACATCATTAACGTGAACTTACATGTTTTAACAAATACAAATAACACCTGTTGAACTACTATGCAGAAGCAATTTAATATAAATTTAACCGAATGTAGAATATTGCATTTGATTTTGATTTTTTTAAGGCAAAGGTATTTCTGACAATGCACTATAATATATGAATCTGATTCTGTAAATGAGTAGTAATGTTTTCATAATAAGCAACTTTTATCCTTTAACCCAATTTCAAAATATAGCCTAATACCGAGAAATGCATTTAAAAACAAATCGAGTTTCAGTTTTAAAAACTGGGGAATGGGAGGGCAAGGGTGATATAAAGCTTGTTTAATTTTCTGAACCTGTGTTTGTAATGAAATTTATGAGTTTAATCAGTGATATAATTGCTTTCATGTTAAATATGTGATATGTGAGTCTAATTTTATTTTTCTAATAGGAGTGCAGTTCACCTTTCACACCTTTCATTTGGAAGATCATCACGACTACTTACTAATCACAGAGAATGGCAGTTTCACTCAGCCGCTAGCACGCCTGACTGGCTCAGAAGTTCCGTCAGCAATCAACGCTGGTCTCTATGGAAATTTCAGGGCTCAGTTGCGCTTTATTTCTGACTTTTCAATATCATACGAAGGATTTAATATTACTTTCTCTGGTAAGTGAGCAAAATGAGCTATTTGTGTAAAATGAGGAAAATCCACTATTTTCCTGGACCTAGCTTGTAGTGGGGAAGAATTTTATTCTGCCAAGTACCTTTAAAAAAGCTTTCATTTTGCTTTTTTTGCCACTTTATATAATAAAAATCTCACTTTGTCTGTTGTGGCTTTTGCAGTGGATGCTGAAGAAAATTACAATAAATTGTAAAGAACATTATTCAGTGGGAAAATTATGCTGCATCAGAATAATTTCAAGTCTAATTTCAAGAAGTGATATTCCAAATGAGCTCATAAGGAAATTTGTCATGCTTTTATGCTGTACAGTTATTTTCTTTCATTGTATGTGTCAGACTCAAAGACATTTATAGCTCTTATAGGAATGTTAAGCATGCATTTTGCAGACACTATGAACATTTATGAGCATGATTTTAAAACTGTAGCTGAATTGCCTATTTACTTATATGAACATTTATTCTGAAAAATTTTCTGAAGGTTAAATTGATGCTCAGGTACAAATGCATGCTTTGTAATAATGGAATAGATGGTTAAGAAACATACCTGCAAGATATTTTGAAGCAATAATTTGCTTTGTTTTTTCTTTCTTTCATTTCCCCAGAATATAATCTCGAACCCTGTGAAGATCCTGGGACTCCTCAATTTGGAAGCAGAATAGGATTTAACTTTGGAGTAGGAGACACCTTAACATTTTCCTGTTCATCTGGATACCGTTTAGAAGGGGCTTCAGAGATTATCTGTCTCGGTGGTGGCCGACGTGTGTGGAGTGCACCTCTGCCCAGGTGTGTGGGTACGTGGTCAGCTGCTTTCATTTGCTTGTATGTGTGGTCATTGTCCATGGAGTTGCAACTATACAGCATGGATAAGCATGGTAACACACTTATTAGTTTTGATTCAATATACATCTCCCACATTTTTTCAGCTTAATTTGTCAGGTTTTCTGGTTCTAGATCAGGCCTGCTCAACTTTGACCCCCCCCCCACCCAGATGTTTTTGGATTAATGCTCCCATAATCCCCAACCACAGTGGTCAATAGCCAGGGGTTATGGGAGTTGTAGGCCAATAGCTGCAGGAGGGCCAAAGCTGAGCCCTGTCCTAGATGCAGTCTAAACTTTAGCACTCAGTAATTTTTTTGTTTTAATCTGCTTCCCCATTTACAAAAATACATTTTATTTGCAGATTTTAGCAAGAAAGTTGTTCATAACTTGCTTAAGAAAATTCACAAATAAAATGTTTCTGAAATACAAACTGAGCGGCCAGTTTTGCTTTTGTTCTGGCAGGTTCAACAAAAGTGATACACATCTATTGCTTCTTGACTGAGGTTTCCAGGCCATTAGGAACTAGTAGCCAAACCACATGTTATACTAAACATGTTGTTTGGCCCTGTATGGTTGTGTTTCACACTTAAGGAGCATCTGAGTGTGAGGATAGGCAGTCAGGAGCAGTACTGTGGCATGTGGGAAGAGGGCTTCACCCCCTACCCAGGGCCCAGATCTGAATTCTGCCCCACCCACGGCTGCTTTTTCTGGAGAGGGAAACTCCCTTTGATGCCAGTGGAAGCTTCCCCTCAGGCAAAACTGTAGCCATGGAGAGGGGAATCCAGATCAGAATTATGAGGGGCAAAAGGGGCTAATCTCCATCCCCTGCATGCTGATTTTCCCAATCCAATTCATGGCTGCTCTTTGATTTTCAAAAAAACACAAACATACATGTATGGTCAAACTACTCATGTAATGAAATGTGTAGTTTGGACTATGTTCACCAATATCTCTGATGACTAGAGCAAATCAAATCACGTCTATTTGTCAAATCAGGAACTTCTATCAGGATTGGCCCATATGGGCGGGACAGGGGGGCGATAAACAAGACGGAGGGGCAGCTTGTTCCTGTTCTCCTAACCTCATCCCACCTGCCTCCCTCTACCTTGTCTCACCCACTGCCGCATTAACCCTAAGCATGTGAGCTGGTTATTCATCCAGTTGAGGCCCTGGACAAATAACTGGCCCATGTGCCTAGGGTTAAAATGGCAGTGGGTGAAATGAGGCAGAGTAAAGTAACTGGGGTGGGGAGACAAGAGCGGAAATGAGCCACACCTGTGGCTCATTTGGCAGCACCCTTACCCTGCCCACATGAGTCATATGAGTGTTGCAAGGGGTTCTAGTAAGTACTTTAGGCTTCACACAAGGGTGCTTGTTTGACCCATAAAGCCCTGCTACTGTTTTACATTAACTAAGAGTGAATACGCTCTGTGCTTCCCTCTGACTGCAGATGGGCAATCTGTCTTTCAGAGAAGCTTGTTCATAATTACTGATATTCTCACTGACAAGCTGAATGCTACGCTTTCAAGGAACCCTGGATTCCAAAACATAACATGAAATCTACTGTGGTAGGTCACTCAACTCACACATTTGTTGCCACACCTGCTTGGTCACCTACAATTTGACTTTCAGATTCCCAAGATAGTGTAATTTCTCATGCTCATTCCTGCTGGTAAGCTCCAGTTTGGTAATAGCCTGCTGATTTTCAGATACTGACTGAAATCCAGGTATGCTTTCATCTCTTCATGTAAAGGCTCCTTTTTCTTTATCAGGTTTCATTGGAATACTCCATATTATCGGTAGGAATCATCTTTGTTCACAGGGTTTCTTTCTGACCTGGGTCATGATCCGGTAACATCCATAAAAATGGATTCTGTGCCTGTGCAGAACACTCCAGGTAGAATTTGTTAGCTCCTCACAGTGCCGGCCAACAGCCACTGTGCGTGCTTCGCACCTGCTCATATTATTATTATTATTATTATTATTATTATTATTATTATTAATTTATTTGATTTCTATTCCGCCCTTCCAAAAATGGCTCCGGGCGGTTTACACAGAGACGGTTTGGCGCCTCATAGTTCAGTTTCTTTGTGACCGCCAATGTGTTTGGTCTTTCATTTGTTCTTGGCTCCTCACAAAGTGTCTGTTGCTAAATTTATTGGTTTTAACTTGGATTGTTAATGGAATTTTTATCGGATTGCCCTTTTGGAAACCTTTGTTTACTTCTTGTGTATGTCTCTAACTGGATAAGATTGTTGTTCTGTTAACCGACGATGGTACCTCAGCGGTGTGATTGGAAGTGTATGACTATGGACTGGTGAAGTTAACAATTCTTGGAATGTCCTTTATGAGCCCAATGCCTAGAGAAAAGACCACCTTTAATAGGTGTATGCGACGTAGGGGGAAGATTCCCTCTATGGATGACCATGACCGCTGTCTCCTATGTTTGGGGGGAAGGACATAATGCCACCACGTGTTCTGTCTGCAGCTCGTTTTCAAAACTAACTTTGAAAAATAAGGCTGCACATTTGTGGATGGCTTTGTTGGAAGAAGCACTGGCACCAAAAGGTGCTTCCAGATCTCCTGAGGCAGTGATTGCAAGTTTGACATTGGCATCAGGAACTGCAATGCAAACACCGTCTAAAACCCCAATGCCAGAATCTTCAATATCGAAGGGCTCTCCCTTTAAGAAGCCGTGAGTCCCAGAGGAGTGTTTGTCTCGCCATTGAGAGAAGAATAGGAAACAGAGGCGAGAGGACAGGTCAGACTCCCCTCCCCGCAAAAAGCATAAAGAAAAAAAGTTAGCAGAGGGAGAGGCAGCTGTTAGCGCCCAGCAGTGCAACCAATTCTCCGTCTGGTTTGCAATGCCTAGTGCATCTGTCACCATCGAAGTTGATGCTGGAAAGGGGAAGTACTGTGACGGTTTCGACATCTGCACCTTGGCATCGAACAGCTTCTTTGTTGCTGGCTCCTACCCCACGCCAGTTCCTGTTGACGCCGAGAACCCTGGTGTCTACATTGATGTCGGAATAGAGTCTGTTTGCCTGTGGGTTTTGATGCCGCCGGCAATGCCATAGAGCAGACGACCCTGAGACAGTCTTTGACCCTGAGATGGCTTGGAATATCCTCTCCATGCTAGAACCAAGTGAGAGCACTCCTTCGGCACAGACATTTCGAGGTTTCTTGAGCCAGGATCTCGATGTCAAGGAGGAGGATTTGGTGGAGGTGCTGAAGACCTCTTCTTTGCCCCCTTTTCAATCTAGGGTTTCGTTGACGGGCTCATTGCCAGTGGGAGGATGGAGTGGTGTGTTTATGAACTTCACCACTGTATGCCCCTGATGACTACATGGAGTTTAAAAAATGGAAGGCATATAAGATGGGTATGGAACTAACCCCTGCTAACTTGGCAAAGAGGCATCTATTAACATGGTGATATTCTTTATTTAGCAGGAGGAGAGTAACTGGCGCTATCCACCCCCAGCATAGTACCTCCAGTGACTGTTGCTGGTGTCATGTTTCTTTTTAGATTGTGGGCCCTTTGGGGACAGGGATCCATCTTATTTATTTACTGTTTCTCTGTGTAAACCACTCTGAGCCATTTTTGGAAGGGTGGTATAGAAATCAAATAAATAAGTAAATAAAATCATCCAGACTGCTACACAAATGACCCCTCCAATGACCCCTCCTACTACTATGGAACAATGGGGAAAAATCTAAATACACAATGAAGACCTTTATGTCCACAACCTCATCTTTTGCAGATACCTTCAATATAGTTAAAGGCAAATAACTACTGCCAGAATGACGGGAGAGATTTCTGTAAACCCTTCCAGAAGTATAATTAAAAAACCATACTACCAAAAGAATAAGAACCACCAGGGGGCTCATGTTAAAGGCTCCCCATCAGCCTAAACAACATCTTTGACTGCTTAGTTAGCCCACATGTACAACAACCGATGGGAGAGACAACACCCTCTTCCCTTATGCAGTGACGACACTAATACCTGTGACGTCTCCAGTAATAATATCAAACATCAGTGCCGGTCATATCAGACTGGTAAGCATAGCACCGTATAACATCAGACCGGTGGGTATTCTGGATAGTCTGGACAAATTATGCCATCAAGTTCAAAGCATTGCCAGTCTATGCGGGTGTGAAGTACACTCCAGTATCAGTGGTGTTGATGGAGGAGGTGGAGACACTGCTGGGAAAAGGAGTGCTCTCTCCGCTACAGTGGGCAAGCAGATACGGGGGTGTCTATTTCCGGTACTTTCAGATCCCAAAACGGGATGGAGGAATACGCCCAATAATAGACCTACGATGGTTCAATCTGTATGTCAATGTGTATGTCAGTGTGAGAAAGTTCTGGATGATTACATTGTAAGCTATCCTGCCTCTTCTATATGTTGAGGAATGGGTTGCAGCGTTGGACTTAAAGGACATTTGTTTTCATCTTGCCATACAGGGAAACCACAGAAGGTATCTGAGATTCACAGTGGGTGAGAACATTTACCAATACAATGTGCTACCCTTTGGGCTGGTGACAGCACCAAGAGTATTTACCAAATGCATAGCTGTAGTGGTGGCACATTTACGTACACAGGGTGTGACCATTTAATGTCCTATCTCAACTACTGGCTTCTTACAGCAAAAACAAAAGAGTTGTTTTCCCAGATAACTTGCGTTACAACTCTCCTGGAAAGCTTGGGCATCCAAATCAATTGGAAGAAGTCCCACTTGGTACCTACCAAAACACTTCAGTACATAGGTGTGGTTCTGGATATGGTTCAGCAGAGAGCCTACCTGCCAGAAGACAGTTTTCTACAGATTTGGAGATTGATACTAATAATGCAACTGAGGCCAGTTCAAAAGGCTCAGACAAATCAAGTAATAATGGATCTGATGGCTTCTTGCATGGCCACGGTCCACTGCGCCAGACTGTGCATGTGGAAACTACAACAGTGGTACCTTTCAACATTCCAACTCAACGTGGACAACCAAAGCCTTTGCCTAGACTTGCAAGATTCAATTCTGAATTGATTGTTGTGGTGGACAAAAGACACAAACTTTCTAGAGAGGATACCTTTCAGAGTTCCAATACCAGAAGTCTGTATAGTGTTGGATGCCTCTCTAACAGGCTGGGGGGCTCACATGTCAGGACTGGAGGCTCAGGGGCTCTGAAACACTACTCAAAAGACTTTACATATACATTTTCTAGAGCTGCTCGCAGCTTTTCAGGCACTAAAGTCATTTCAAAAAAATCTGCTCGGGAAAACAGTTCAACTGCAGATGGACAATACAACCGCAATAGGGTACGTGAACAACTGGGGTGGGGGGCAGTGTCCTGCTCCCTCTGCAATCTAAGCCAGCATATATGGAACTGGTGCATACCACGGAAAATCCATTTGGTAGCAATACGTGTAAAGGAGATAAACAATACCCTTGCAGATGCCTTGAGCAGGTCCCAGGTGTGCCTTTAACAAGACAAGTGGGAGATAGACATAAGCTGCCTAAAAGACCTATTCAAGTCCTGGGGACAGCCCACTGAAGATCTTTTCTCAACAAAGGACAATGCCAAATGCTGTCAGTACTACTTAAGAACGGGTTTGGGATGGTGATCAAAGGATGATGCATTCCAGTTCCAATGGACGCACAGCTTATTCTATTTGTTCCTCCTGTATCCACTACTCAACAGAGTGGCAGCAAAGATTTTACAGGACGGCACCCATTGCATACTAATAACTCCATGGTGTCCAAGGCAACCTTAGTTTCAACGAGTACTCAAACTTTCAGCAGGGGTGCACGTACAGTTAAAACAAACTATGGATCTGCTCACACATGGACGTCTGCTACATCCAAACCTAAAAATACTAAGGCTTAGAGCATGGCAGATACACTTTTAAACACATTTTGTTGAATGATAAAAAGGCATCCACAAGAAAAAACTATAGTGCAAAACGGAAACAATTCAGAGGGCATGCTAGGGCACAGGGCTTCAAAGCCAAGGATGCCTCTATAAGAGACATTTTGCGTTACCTCATGACATTGAAAGCAGAAGGCTTGGTGAATACCCCGCTCAGGATACATTTGGCTGCCATTTTCTCCTTCCATGGAGGGTGTGCTGGGAAGCTGCATTCCCCTGACAGTAAAAGATTTGTTAAAGGGTTTAACAATCTGTACCCGCCAGTGTGGAGACCCATGGATAGATGGAGTCTTTCTCTGGTTCTATCGGCCCTAATGGAAAGGCCATTTGAAGCCATGGCTATGGCTAAATTTAAAATGGTGATGATTAAGACAGTGTTTCTGATTGCCATTACTATGGTGAAAAGGGTGAGTACCAGTTGCAGGGGAGTAACAGCAGGAGAGAGGGCATGCCCCCAACTCCTGCCTGTGGCTTCCAGCAGCATCTGGTGGGCCACTGTGCGAAACAAGATGCTGGACTAGATGGGCCTTGGGCCTGATCCAGCAGGGCTATTCTTATGTTCTTATGAACTAGCTGCTTTGTTTATTGACGAACTACACACAAGGTTTCACAATGACAAGGTGGTGATGCAGTTGGATCTGGAATTCAGGACAAATATATTTTCTGACTTCTACATGAATCAAGATATTGTCTTACTCACTTTCTCCCAAAATCCCAAGTCACCATTGGAAAAAGCAGTGCATAGTCTAGATGTGCTATGTGCTCTTCTGTTCTGTTTGTGGAGGACATCTGCAATTAGGAAAACAAAACAACTGTTAGTCACTTATAAGTTGAAAGATGGGGAAATCCAGTCTCAAGATAACGGATCTCTCATTGGCTAGTGGAGACTATCTACCTGGTCTATAAGATGCAGAAGGTGGATCCTCCTAAGACAGTGAAGGCCCACTCAAGGGTGTATGTGTCCTCAGCAGCACATTTGTCTGGAATTAATTTCAAAGATATTGGTATGGCTGTGACATGGGCGTTGGAAGAGACATTTGTGAGCACTATGTGGTGGACCTGTACTCAGCCACAGCTAATTTTGGGAGGGGTGTACTCAAGCAAGTTTTGCAGTAGCTGCCTGCTCCCATCTCCTGGAGTAGTGAAGCTCATGAGTCACCCGTTTTTATGGATGTTATCAGATCATGACCCAGATAAACAGGTTGCTTACTTGTAACAGGTGATCGGTAGTGATCTGGTAACATTAATGAAACCTTCCCATCCGTCCCCACATCAGATACTGCAAGCAAATGATACATGTCCATACGTACATTTGAAGGAAAGGCTGCAATCAAGTGGCCATCAAGAAACTAAATTATGAAGTGCCAAACCACCATTATGAGCAGGCGCAGTGGTGGTTGGTTGGCCCTGCGAGGAGCTAACTAATTATACCTGAAGTGTTCCACTCAAATGCAGAACCCATTTTTATTAATGTTACCGGATCACTGCCAAATCACCTGTTACAGGTGAGTAACCTGTTTTTATTATTGCAGTCCTCCCATACATTCTTTTAGGTCCCTTTTAGACAACTTGATTTCTACTGTCTAAATCTCTACTGTCTAAATCGGCACAACCATAATGACCACATGCTCTCATTCCCCCCCTCCCCGGGGGGGGGAGATCACATCTGACACATATGTTTTGGTTCCTACTTTTCTAAGTGGCGGGAGATTCTGGAGGGAGTTCCTTAGGAGAGGAAACTCTGGAAAATATTAATCTTTTTAATAATCTTTTTCTTTATACATGTTCATGCTGAGTTGGTATTATGTGGGTGCAGAGTTAGGGTCAATTGACACAAAACCATTCTTAACACAACACAGTCAGATGTTCTGTTGTGTTCATTCTTTTGCCTACCCTCGGCCAGCAATCTACCCCTAAACCTTGAAAAGGGGCTATTTCTCCCCACTTTAAATAACAGAGCATTGTACCCCTCAGCAGAGGGGGAAATAACCTCTAATCTTACAAAATAACAGCCTTGAGTACAGAATGAATGATTGAGCAAAAGCTATTAATTAATTTGCATTGCTTGAAAGGATGAGGTGAACAGTTCAGGGAATAAATCCTGACCAATGCTGTACTGCCAGTACACCCCACAGCAGGAGCACCCGAGCCAGCATCTCCATCACAGACATAGCCCTGCCTTAATCCTTTGACTCTGACAGATCCCTGAGGATTTGTGAGCCCTAGTAGAGCCCCCCCACCCACCCGCAGGCCACTGCCACAGCACCTGTGAAGTCAGCACAGAAAATTGGACAATGTCCCTCTGGGAAATAGATACTTTTCTAGGGAAGGGGTGGGACCAATTCATTCTGCCTGCAAAGCAGCCATAAAAACTGGCAGTCAGCTCCAAGAATCCACTAGAACAACATCCCTCACAGGTTGGTAGTACCAGGATTCCTGCCTGGAGCATTTCTTGGCGGCCAACTCTTGTTGGGCAGCATTATTATCCCTCACCCCTGAATGTCTCAGGAATTATGCTATGTCCTGGGGAGGGGAGGTCCCTGCTATGTTGAATGTATGGACACATTCAGATGCTCAAGACGTAAGGCAGAACATCTTTTTCAACATATTTGGTGAGCTAAGATGCTGTGGGGCTGGGGATCGGAAATGGGGACCTCCAGCAGCCAGTCTCTGATGCCTTACTTCTGATGCTACCAGGAAAGTTCATGGGGGATAGAGTGGCTGGCTTGAGTCCAGCTACATCCCCTGAAAATGGCAGGAACAGAAACTTCAGCCAGTAATTCTAAGAGGAATAGGTGACCCAAGGAGACAAAAGGGGTCTTTCTGGCCTTATGTAAGAACATAACTCCTAGGAAGTCTGAGGAAACTTGTTCCACCAAGTAACCATGCAGAGTGTTCTGCCATGCACTACCTCACCTTACCTGCCTGACCCAGTACCTGGCCACCAACCCATCTTTAACCATGTCTTCTGCCTCTACATCTGATCTTTGTCTGCCAGATCAGGAATCTGACCCTTGCCTGCCTCAATCATATCCACTTCTGGACCCTTTGATCCTTATTTATGCATGCCAGAATCACCTGCCCAACTGGTTTTATCTCAAAGGTTGGCCAAGGCCTGACCGGTCATCATGTCCTAATATCCAATTTTCTTTTATTTCAAGTGTCACAGGCTATCAGAATATTAACTTGTGGAAGGCTACAATTTGACATGTGGATGGTTGCAATTATTTTCTTCGATTTTGAATTATTTTGTAGAAAAGTCATTGTAGGATGATATTGATGAATCTTTTTATGGCAGCAAAAATTGCATTAGTCATATGTTGGAAATTGGTTTCACTTTCTAAAGTGTAAGTATAATTATTAAAGCCCTTGGAGATTGTGCAAATGGGCACATTAACATATTTAGTCTGTTGAGAAAATGGACTATACCAACATACATTTTCCAGAAATTGAAAGCACTTGTTAATTAATGAAGTTAACAACAGAGTTTTGGAGAGACCAGAACTTGTATTTATGACATTTGACTGAATTTCACTGTATTTGTATCAGTTAAAACAAATTAACACTGATGAGGAAGGGTGCCACTTAAGTGTAAGTTGCACTCCACAAACAGGGCACAGGAACAAGGACTACTACCATCTAGTCCCATGTTCCCTGTAGCTGAAATTTATGTAGGATTAAGGTGACCAAAGGTGCATGGAACCTCCCTCTATCGTCTGGAGAGGTTTGTCCACAGTTGCCACCAGCTTGTCTGGTGACTGCACAGGGCCAGGCAGGCATGGAGGGAACCAAGTGGTGGCCCATGTTCTGCCAGTACCGTGGCCCTGTCCTGCAGCAAAATCGGCCTGCACTGCATTTACAGTGTGGCCAGGAGCATCTCTCCGTGCCTTTAAAAGGCAAAAGGGGACCATGTGGCCCCATTTGGGAGCAAAATCACGCCCCGCGTCTGACGTCAGATGAGGGGGGCATGTCTGGGCCTGCGAGGCACGGCCCCTGATTGGCGGTGGTCCAGGTTCTTTTAACCCATTTGCCCAATGGTGGCTTCACCCTTGGGAACAGGCCTTCTCTGTTGCCACCCTCTCCCCCGAGACTCTGGAATGCGCTCCCTGCTGAAGTAAGAACATCCCCACATCTGATAACTTTTTAAAAGTCTTTAAAGACACATTTATTAACCCAAGCTTTTTAAGTAGACTTGTGGTTTTAAACTCTTTTAAAGTTTTGATTTGTTTATGTTGCTGTAAACCACACAGAGACAGAGATTCAGGCAGTGTACAAAAATAATAGACAGATAGATAGGTAGATGGATATTTTGCAGGAAAACCCTCTGGAATCTAACCTTCCTGTTTGATTCAGTTACTTGCGTTCATCCTTCTATCACATGGATAGAGAATGGGGCGTCTTGCCAGAAACCAAAGAGGATTAGACTAAATTCCCACAGTTATACTTGTTGCCTGATTTAATGAAGTCAAACAAGGATGCATTGCTTTAAAAAAAGCTTTTATTTCCTGTCATGAAAGGCATGAGCACAGTCTGAGAACATCTGGCTGATACTGTGCGCCGAAGCCATACAGGTGGCTAGCTTTTATAGGTTTCAAACATACAAGCATATCAGTAAAGCAATTAATACATGTTATTTGTTATTAAACATACATATTCCAGAGGTGCCACCTAGAGCCTGGGAAGATGAGTTGCTACCTGGCCTTTCTGACAACTTTAATCCCTATTGTATCTCCTTGTACCATCAAGGTCCTCTTTCTGCTGACTGTGGAATTTAGCTAATGGCCTGTGTTTGACAGGTCCTGATACCTGTTCTCTCTGGTGGGCTTCTCAACCCACATTCTTGAGAGGGGCCCCCCGCTCTTGACTTTGGCCTCTATTACTGAGAGGCTTCTCAGTTCTGAGCAACCTGCTGGCTTTATATTCTATTAGGGATCTGAACCAAACTACTTTGAATTATACTTTGATATACTTATTTGTAGGCCTGGATTAAACAATTCGTTATCAGATAGGTAGATAGTCCTTTTCTGTGGGTAGGTTGTGGCTATGACTCATTTGTCAAGAATTAAGGTTAATCTATCACCCATATACATTTTATTTTCTTTGTGGAAATCTTTCATGTTCAAAATCATAATATAATAAGATTAAGGTGCAACATGATACAGCATGGTCCCCCCCCCCACCCGCCTTCTAACTGCTAGTTATATATATTTGCTACCCATGTTTCTTGGGTTTAGCTGACAACCTTCATTCAATCTTAATTTAGTTTCAGTATGGAAATTGTTTCTCTCTAGTTATTTTATTTCCCTTTGATTTCATTGATGTCAGTTTTGAATGATAACTATTTCTTTCCCAGCATTATTTATGCCATCTACCACTAAGCATAATTTTATTGAATCAACACTAGAGATGATTTACCTTTTCAGAAATTGTGTAGGTCTCTCCTAAGGTATTATAGTTTCAGTTTTATTTCTCTTTTTTCAGAATTGTCTGGAGGGGAAGTAATGGTAATGGAAGTGAAACTAAAACAGAAGCAGCAACAAATGAAAATTTTGTTTCGAGAATTAGAGAATTGTTTCTAATAATTACTCTGCTGTTAAAATGACTAAACAACCATTGCAATGACTAATTTTCAAAAGTATTCCACATCATGTTGATTATGGCCAAAAAGGCAGTGATATATAACTTGGCATTTATTTATACAACAAGAGTCTAGTAGATCAGAATCATACATTTATTTTTATAACTGATCTCTAGATAGACACAAATATTAATGACATAGCATTAGGTTGCTTTTAAAGTCCCACATTTACAATAAAAAAATAATGTATGTTCTCTATTGAGCTATACTTCAAATTCTGTTTTATCTGCAGCTGAATGTGGAGCTTCTGCAACAAATAATGAAGGAATTTTGTTGTCCCCCAATTACCCACTCAACTATGAAAACAACCATGAATGTATTTATAGCATTCAAGTGCAAGCTGGGAAGGGAATCAATATTTCTGCCAGAACTTTTCATCTTGCGCAAGGAGATGTTCTTAAGGTATGTTGTAATTTTGGAATGATGTATCATTATCTCAGAACATATGGCATCTGTCAGTTTATTGCACGATAGTTAGAAGCAACTTTACATTTAACCCCAGTTTTCTTTTACCAGCTCCAGCTATTATATTCTAACCTAACCCTATATCAATCTTGGAATTCAAGTCTAAGATTTCAAATATTCCTGTTTTCTGTTGGGATCAAAGTATACATGATTATCTTGTTATTTTAATATGCTCAGAAGATCTCCCCCCCTCCCACTTCACATCCTTTAGATGAAAGAAATTCATCCGCTGTGAACAGATATTCAAAATAAGAACATAAGAACAGCATTGCTGGATCAGGCCCAAGACCTATCTAGTCCAGCATCCTGTTTCATACAGTGGCTCACCAGATGCCCCTGTAATCTTTCTTGCTGTTGTTCCTTTGCAACTGGTATTTAGAGACGCCATGCCTCTGAGGCTGGATGTGGCCTATAGCCACCAGATTAGTAGCCATTGATAGAGCTGTCCTCCGTGAATTTGTCTAAGCCCCTTTTAAAGCCATCCAAGCTATTTGCCATCAACACATCCCGTGGCAGAGAATACCATAGATTTTATAAACCGCTATCATGACTCCCTGCAGTTGCCTCTTTTCCAGACTAAAAAGCCACAGATGCTGTAGCCTTGTCTCATAAGGAATCTGCTGTAGGCCCCTGGTCATATTGGTTGCCCTCTTCTGCACCTTTTCCAAGTTCTACAATGTCCTTCTTAAGATACGATTACCAGAACTGTATGCAGTACTCCAGATGTGTCCGCACAGTAGATTTGTATGAGAGCATTTTAATACAGGAGGACCTTGCTAATCATGGGTCCAGCACTCGAGGATTCACATATCCGCGGTTGGATAATTTGCACCTGACCTCGGTATATGTGAAAAAGGTTAATAAAGGGTTAAGCCACCTATCCACAGGTTGGGAGGAGCCAGAAATGACCTTGGAGGTCATTTCCACCTGCCATTTTGATTGCTGGGATGATTGGGAGCCATTTTATGGCTGAAACTGGGGCAAAACCTGCTATTTTTGGCCAGTTTTTGGCCAGGTCTTAGCATAGTAGGGCACTTTGCAGGATCATCTGGAGGTGATTTGTGGCAAAAATGGAGGCAAAACCCATGATATTTGGCCAATTTTCAGCCAGTTTTTTTTACCCAGGAACCTAAACCCCTGATTCCTGTTGCTCTAATGCCCTGATATTTGCAGATTTGGTATCCACAGCTCAGGGTTCTCCTGTATTAGCATTTTTTTATTCTCAATCCCCTTCCTAATGATTCCTGGCATGGAATTTGCCTTTTTTTCACATCTGCCTCACACTATGTTGACACTTAACAAGCTGTCCGAGCATTGAAAATTGTATTTGGGAGAATATTAAACAGACACTTTGGGATATCAGTTTAACTTCAGCAACTTGGCTAAATCAGAAGAAGGTCCTTGGAATTATCTAAGTCAATTGTTAAATATCTCTGCAGCATGTTTCTATGATCCCCAAAGTTGGTTTCTTTACTTCAGGTTCCCTTTTAAGTATGTTTAAGTATGTTTCAGAAACCATTTTTCTTCTGGTCACACCCAAAGACTAGTCTTTATCATCATTTCAAGTGACTTTATTCCTAAATTAAGCTTTGTAGCCAATTTACTTTTTGTTTTATATACAGGTGAAACTCGGAAAATTAGAATATCGTGCAAAAGTCCATTAATTTCAGTAATGCAAATTAAAAGGTGAAACTGATATATGAGACAGACGCATTACATGCAAAGCGAGATAAGTCAAGCCTTAATTTGTTATAATTGTGATGATCATGGCGTACAGCTCATGAAAACCCCAAATCCACAATCTCAGAAAATTAGAATATTACATGGAACCAAGAAGACAAGGACTGAAGAATAGAACAATATCGGACCTCTGAAAAGTATACAGTGTACTGTGCTTGATTGGCCAGCAAACTCGCCTGACCTGACCCATAGAGAATCTATGGGGCATTGCCAAGAGAAGGATGAGAGACATGAGACCAAACAATGCAGATTTGCTGAAGGCCGCTAATGAAGCATCCTGGTCTTCCATAACACCTCATCAATGCCACAGGCTGATAGCATCCATGCCACGCCGCATTGAGGCAGTAATTGCTGCAAAAGGGGCCCAAACCAAGTACTGAATACATATGCATGCTTATACTTTTCAGAGGTCCGATATTGTTCTATTCTTCAATCCTTGTCTTCTTGATTCCATGTAATATTCTAATTTTCTGAGATTGTGGATTTGGGGTTTTCATGAGCTGTACGATATTCTAATTTTCCGAGTTTCACCTGTAGAGAATGTCTTCTCATTGAGAGAGTCATTTTATTTTACTCCATATAATCTTCACTTCTCTCTTCCCTATGCTATATATCCACTTCATGTGTGATTGTTCCACATTTCAGGTTCTTGCTCAGATCTAGGCCAGAGTTCAGCCTAGGACTAGAAACAACAGCTGACATCCAGGCTAACACTGCACTAGTGCAGATATGTTGCACTAGCTAGTTCCTCTAAGTTGGGAGCTTGTGTTCCAGACAAGTGTTGCACTGGATCAAGAGGATGCCCTTCCACCTCTTGCTGTGAAACTTCTTCTACAGTCCATATCTGTTGCATGGAATTATGCAAAACTCTCCTTGTGCAAGCAGACTGAGATTGTACAACTCTGAACATCTGCTCAGCTACATGACCTTCTTGTGTGTGTGCATCTTTGCTCATTGCACTAATGCATCATTAGTAATGCATGAAAATAACATTTTGTTCAGTTGTTTCCAGTAAAATAATTGGGAAAGAGGAATTCCACATTTTTCACCACCAAAGTTCACAATGTATGCCAGAACTCAAATTTTGTGTTCAGTATACAATCTGATACAATGAACCGCTGCCCAAATTTAAACTTCATCTGATCATACTTCTTTTGAATACTTGATTCTGCACTTGATTCATGGCCAAACTAGATGAGATGTTAGAGATCCATGATCCAACAATCTGACCTCTTTATATTTATTTATTTTTTAAAGTAGCCAGGGCTGTTCATCTCAGAATCAGGCCATTACACATGCAGTTAAGAGGGACTTTAACAACCCTTCACAATTTTCCCGAGGAAACATTTCCCCAGGTATATCTCTTCTAGGCAAATGCAGGTGTGCCCATACATTTTTCCCAGTATGGTAAATCTTAGCTTCAGGTATTGTTTACACTGTGAAACTAGTGGGTAGAAAGGTCAAACCCCGCTTCCTCATAGTATCTTGGTCCCAATACAAATTGACATCCACTAGTTGCCTTTTGGAAAAACAAAAATTTCCAATGCCTCTTATTGTTTGACCCTGAGTATTTGAGAGTATATTTTTGTTATGAGGTCAAAAACGCCTCCATGTGCAGCTTCCACATGGTGTGAAACTTGGTAGGGTGCTGAACAATTAACATTGAGGCATATTTGCACCAGAGTAAAACCCCTTTTTCCTGAGTTCAAAATCCACTCAGGCAGGTAAAATCCAAAGAACAAAAATGGGGGGGGGGGAACTATTCAAAATACTACAGACTGCTTCTGTCTGAGGCTTTCTCAGCTTTTCGTTACAGGTAACAGAAACACTTAGTACTTGCAGGGATACTTTCAAAGATCACTACAGCTGGTATTTGGAGTGGCACACTTTAAAAACTGTGGTTACCCAGTTGCAAAGATTCAAAAAGTGCCCCCTGTTGCAAGAAACCTTTAAAAGCACCTTTACAGGGTACACAGACATCTACAGAACCCTGGTTGGATAAAAGGGCTCAAGATCAGTTCCTCTTAGTTACGTCACAGATAAAAACACTATAGACCAATTGTAAGGATTGAAAAGCATAAAATCAAATGAAATCTAATGCAGGCTACCTAACACATGGTTCCCTGGCTAAACCTTTCCTCGAAGCCAAAACCCTTGGCTTCCTTTTCCCTTGAACTCACCCCAAACTCCAGGAGATAATTCAAGTTTCCTACAATCCTGTCTCAAAGATCTGCAGATGTCCTTCCCTGAGAAAATTCCCCAGGCTAGCGTTTGGCCATGAGGCAGTCAGACTTCATGGCTGGTGCTCACGAAGTCTGCTCCCCATCTTCTCTCATTGTCCTCCTGGCTCCTTCTGACAACAAAGACCTCCTTCACTTCCCACTGCCAAACCCTCTAGGTTCCAGTCACCATGTGCTGAGTGGCTGATCCCTAGAGCCCACTGCCTGACAGACAGGACAGGGTTCACTTCCAGTTCACTCTTTAGGGGAGGAGAGGACTGATCACCACAGCTTAAATCCAACAATAGCAATAGCAATAGCAATAGCACTTACATTTATATACTGCTTTATAGCCAGAGCTCTCTAAGCGGTTTACAATGATTTAGCATATTGCCCCCAACATTCTGGGTACTCATTTTACTGACCTCGGAAGGATGGAAGGCTGAGTCAACCTTGAGCCCCTAGTCAGGATTGAACTTGTAACCTTCTGGTTACAGGGCGGCAGTTTTACCACTGCGCCACAGGGGCTCTCCAACAGGCAGAGATTTCTACAGGTATTGAACCTTGGGAGAGTAATTAATAACTGCACATTTGGTAACTTCTCACTTTCAGTGGATGTGCCACCTTTTTGTTATTTTCTGGACATTCAAGTAGATGAAGTGGTGGTGGGGAAACTCGCTATGTGATGGCCTTGAATAAAATCGTGAATCCCAAGAATCCAGTGGTTCTTGACATGGCTGGCTTCACATGATTAAACCAGGACTCATTGTTACTCCTACAGGCTTTGGGCCCACATGTTTCCCTGTGGCTTTCATGTAGAAGGAGAGAACATGTGCAGCTTCCATTAGTAGTTTTAAATAAACTAGAATTTCTCATTGCATCTGAACCCAGCAAACACCACTTTGTTCTAACCACTGCATGTGAACAAGTTGGGATATCTAACTGGGATGGCAAATTCCACAAGCAGAAGCTGCAAATTCCCTCCCCTTCAGATCAGTGTGCAAACCTGATGGTTGTGCTAGTAGTAGTAAATCATGGCTCAGTAGTATAGCACATACAGTATTGTGCTCTACTGCTGGGCACATATTTCAGGAGCCAGGAAATACTTATTTATTAATCTAATGAATCTATACTCCACCTTCAAAACGTATTTAGGTTATCCCATAAAACTTTAAAATTACAAAAAATAAAATAAAATCCATATCAAATCTAACAAACTAACAACAATTTGTTAATTTTTTATTAATGTTGTTAATAAATTTTGTTATGTTGTTATTACCAACAAAAATAAACCCTGCAATGAGAACAGCAGATCCTGGGGCAGATCAATTTGGGGGGATTAACTGTTTTTCAAGAACTGACTAAAGGGTCCATTTAGTCCAGCATCCTCTTTCTACAGTGGCCATACAGGTACTTCCAGTATGCCTACAAAACAGGGTGTGAAGGAGCAGCCTGTGTGGGAGCTGCGGGGGTGGGGGGCAGGGGGGAGAGGCATCTTTAAGCCCAAATTTAAGCCGATCCACCGCCGCAGGGAGTGCCGGGCAGTGTGGTGTTACTCAGATTAGTTTGCAGCTGCAGCCAGAGTGGAGGTAAGCACCTATTTGTGTTTAAAGGTACCTCTTGCCTTCCCCCACTGCTCCTGGTGGCGCCCGCACTGGTTGCTCCTACAGTCAACCCTAATGCTTTCCCACAAGGAATTATGTAGATTTGTTGTGGATCAGGGTAGCACACTGTCCCTCTAAATATGAAGGTTTCATTTAGTTATCATGGCTAATAGGAAGATAAATTTCCTCAGGTCCCTTGTACCTAAGACCCTGCCATTACAGCATTTCACCTTATTGGGAGAGTAGGAGGACACCTTGCAATGAAGTAGTACTCAGATGAGGTAAGTACAAAGGGAAGGCCAGTCATGGGAGGGAGGGGGATTGGTGGCTTGTAGGGTTAGTGGAGGCAAAGAAGTCATGGGGATTGATGCCACTTGCTTCGTATTCCAGCCTGAGCATTACAAGCTGAACGAGTTTGTATTTCAAGCTAGGTAGTTATTAAAATTAATATAGTGAAATAATTGTCAGTAGCATGACTAGTCATTTTCAGTTCATATTCTGTCAGTATATACATAAAGTTAGAATCCTGTCCCTCTCCTCTAGTTTTTAGATATTTTGAATTTGCGTAATTTGAATATCATTGATATTTTGTTCGCCATTCACCCAGTTTTCATATTTTGTATGGTCTGTTTGGATTTTCACCACCCTGAGTAATTTGGTGTCATCCTCAGGTCAGAAGGACTAATGGTCCAATTCAGTATACTATAACATCATATGACGATTAAGACAAAAAAGTTACTGGTACTATTATTTTTTCTTCTCTCATTATTAGCATATTAAGATTCCAATTAAATAGCAAATATATGTGTGAAACTGGCACAAAGACAGATAACTTATTGGACCAGGTCTCACGATCGGTGAGACCCGGTTTCCTCGGGTGAGCGGGAAGAGCAGGCTAAGCCCACTCTCCCTGCTCATGAGCGGGCAGGGAGCCCTGGGCAGCCGGATTGCCACCCACACGATGCTCGGCTCCGTGACAGAGCCAGAGGGGGGTGGGGGGGAGCAGGGGTCACGTGGCCCCCGCAAGCCCCAGTATGCCCTGCGCGAGTGAGTAGGCGTGGCGCGAAGGCGTGGTGCAGCTACTCATGATCGTAAAAAGCAGGTTTGCTGGAACGCTCGCTCCGCAAACCTGCTTTTTGCCAGGGGTTCTCAAGCGGGTTACCTGCTCAAGAACCAAAGGGCTCAGCTGCGAGCCTGGTGGTTCTTACGGTCAACAAAAATTGTGCTAGCCTCTGCTAGCCTGACTTTTGTTGATCATGAGAATTGCCCCGTTGTTTCTCTCTCTCTCTTTTTGGCCTCCCCCCTTCCTCCTTTAACAGAAATTAAAGGAAAATATGTCAATTTATGGTTTACTACTTGTTTTTAATGTCCATGTGCCATGTTAACCAATACTGATTGTTTTTAAAGCAGCAGACCATCAAGCTATCAGTATGGGGTTCTTTTCCTGCTGAAGTTTTACTGTGTGTCAGAAATGAATGAGGAGTAGAATATAGTCAAATGCAAACATTATTATTATTTAAATATTCTAAACATCAAATAAAGTAGGTACAAATAATCCAATTGCAGTTTAGTTTAAAACCTGTATAACCTAAATGCAATGTGAGAACTTCTGACTTTCAGTTGACAAAATGGCATTCTATTAAAACAGATTGTGTGTGAAAATATTTCCCAGTGCAATTCAAGGATATTTACCAGAATAAAAAAAAGAGCGGAGGGGGAGCCCCTTTAGGAGGACAGAAAGCAAAAATAAAGAATTAATATTGGTTCCCAATTTACATATAGATTAAATTGTACTTCCAACTTACAGCTACAGATATTCTGTTTGTCTCATTGTAATACTTTTTCATTCCTTTCATACTACTGAGATCAATGTGTAAATCTCTTTATACAGCAAGATCGTGAAAAGTCTACTTTCATATTCATGGCTCAAGAGATTGCATTTTTGCATTATGCTGCTTCTGTAACTGGTGTAGAAATGATTATTTTGATTACTTCTTATGTGTGGATGCCTCCATTGGCAGTGGCAATGTAAACACAGATGTTTAAAAACCCTCTACTATAGTGGAAGCCTTGCCCCAGCTATTGCCATGCAATTTTTTCCCCTTTTAAAATCAGAGCAGTATCGAATCTACATTGCTTTACTCTGCTGTGTCTATTTAAAGTATCCAAAGCCAATTTGTTTTCCAGATATATGATGGAAGGGATAACACAGCCCACTTACTGGGTGCCTTTACTGGAGCTTCACTGCGAGGACTGACACTGAGCAGTACTTCAAATCATCTTTGGCTTGAGTTTAATTCAGATTCCGAGGGAACAGATGAAGGTTTTCAACTTGTTTACACCAGTAAGTTTTTTTTAGAAGTTAAATAATGGAAAGATGTATTTCGGAATTATCAGAACCCTTCAGCCTCTCATGGTGAGAAAAGGGGATGCAACTAGGGATGTGTGTGGATCGATTCGTCATGGCCCGCTGAATCGTTTTGGCGGGGCGGGAAGCAGTACTTTTAAGCATGAATAAAGCAGGTCCTTAGTGCTCCTCAAGCACCTTGTCACTTTTCTGGGTGCAGGACTGCACCGCTCAGAAGTCTGTGCAGCTTCACCCCGCATGGCACTAGGGTGCACATGACTTCCATGCATGTGCAGCAGCCTTGTGCATCCTGCCACTGCATGCAGTCTGTGGGTGAAGCCCTATGGCCGCATGCGGACTTCTGAGTGGCGCAGCGGCATGCCCAGAAAAGTGGCGGGATGGTGGAGGAGCAGGTAAGGATCTACTTTACTCGTGCTTATAGGTACCACTCCCCACCCTGCCAAAACATCTGTGCACATCCCTAGGTGCAACCTCATGTTGAATTAGGGAGGAGAGCTGGTCTTGTGGTAGCAAGCATGAATTGTCCTGTTTGCTAAGCAGGGTCTGTCCTGATTACACTTGAATGAGAGACTACATGTGAGCAGTGTTCCCTCTAAAAGGGATTCCCAGATGTTGTTGACTAAAACTCCCAGAATCCCCAGCTGCAATGGCTTTTGTTGTTGAGTTGTAGTCAACAACAACTGTGAATCTCTGTAAGAGGGAACACTGCATGTGAGCACCATAAGATATTCCCCTTAGGGGGTGGGGCCACTCTGGGAAGAGTACCTGCATGCTTGCATGCAGAAGGTTGCAAGTTCCCTCCCTGGCATCTCCAAGATAGGGCTGAGAAAGATTCCTCCCTGCAACCTTGGAGAAGCTGCTGCCAGTCTGTGTAGACAATACTGAGCTAGCTGGACTGACTCGGTATATGGCATGACTCAGTATATGGCAGCTGTATATGTTCCTGTGAATTTATTATGTAAGAATGTCATCACATTACCAAATCAATTATAGTATTGTTGCACCACCACAATTTTTCCAAAAGGTGGAGTCGGTGATGATGGCTTGGGGTCTGTGATGGAGCTCTCACATCATCTTTAACAGAAATAAAAAAGTAGCAAAAGTAACCAGGCTGTCAGCAGTTACATGGCATTTGAAAAACTGGCTTAACTTTTTTCATATCAAATCAAATAATCTTAACATTAACATTTACCTCATGTAAATATTCAGATTCCATTCTTTTAAAACTATGACACAGTGGGACTCGCCTTAAATCACCTCCAACCTTCTAAACTAAAGGGCGGTTTTGTCATTGAAAGTTCCCTATTTTTAATATATTTGAAATAAAATCATTACGAAGTATACACATATGACATAGATTTTTTGGGAGGGCAGGGGCTGGCATTGGGTGGGTTCCCCACCCTTGTAATTGTATTACAAGAGTTCGGGAAAGTGGGACAAGTTTAGGACTGTTTATAAAGGCTGTGAACGTTGTATACAGTACTTGCCTTCTGTCAGTGGCCATCAGTGGCTAAAGTTTAGTTCCTGACATTTATTTTTTACCGTATTTTTTGGCATAAATGCCACAGCACTTAGGTTTTTAAAAGTTACGTTAAAGTGCCTGTGTCATTTACGCTAGAATTGAGGGGCAAGGGAAGGAGGCACGGGGGCAGCACAGCAGGACTTTCCAACCAACAACCATGTGGAGCACATGGTCGAGAGGGCCTGGAAGGAAAAGAGGCAGAGGAGGAGGAGTGGAGACAGCGCAGTTGGGCTTACATTGAGGAGTTCAAATAGAACAAAATATATGACATTTAATATTTTCTAAGAAACAAAAACATGTAGTTGATCATGGATTTGAGGGTTTTTTAAAGCTGAAGTAGAAGCCATTACAGTATTTTAATGCCACAGAAATACAATATTTGTGTTTAAACCACCAAGCTAACAAGTTGTTCTAGTAAGAACTAATCTGCCTACTTTCCTTTCATTTTCTCTACAACTGGACTAAATTTGGTTCAAATTGAGGTCTGTCTCTTGTGCCTCAAAATTTACACGTCCGCCATCTTGAATGAGGGTATCATTCATCATCACAGAATATTCCATTGATATAGATCGCATGTGCCCCTACATGTGCCTCTACAGCTGTAGCAAATTTGGTTCAAATTGGTTAGGCGGTTCACAAGTTAGCCCACTTGTGCCTCAAAAGTTTATGCACCCACCATCTTGAATTGGGGCGGACATCATCAAAAATAGTGTCCCCTCTAATTTTTATAATCAGTGAGCAGAAAGAGGTTTTTTTTCTGGGTTGCAGTATCAAGGCAGTGTGTGCACATAATTCTTTCTTTCTCTTCCACGCATGCACAGCAAACCAGGAAATAATGGCACCATTTTTAAACACACACACCCCGCCCTGAGACCCACAGAAATAATTAACTACTTTTTAACCACTTCCTTTTCTAAATAAAAAAGGTGAGGAAGAAACTTCTTCTCTGTGGCTCTCATTAGAGAGATGACCGATACAGCATTTCAATCTCGAGGATGAAATGAGCAAATTCATCAAGGAGGGAATTTGACAGATCACTTCTAGGAGGCCATCCCAAAGACAGGTGGCCACTACTAAGAAGGCCTTGTTCCTGGGCCTTGTTCAGGGTCTCCGCCGTCAGTGGTGGAGATCAGAGGATCCTGGCAGATTCATATGGGCAAATGCAGT
Source organism: Hemicordylus capensis (assembly GCF_027244095.1). Lineage (NCBI taxonomy): Eukaryota > Metazoa > Chordata > Lepidosauria > Squamata > Cordylidae > Hemicordylus > Hemicordylus capensis. The sequence goes on along the minus strand of NC_069660.1, from coordinate 295,421,767 downwards.
CTAACTGGTTTGTTGGAGCTTTGACGGTCAAAACTAACACTTCTTCCTCTCCTTTGTTGCCTCCCTTGTGTCTCTTTCCTAACTGTGAGCTCTTTGGGACACAGAACTATCTTCTCTTTCTGTGCAAAGCACCACACAAAGAGATGGTACATTATAAATTAACAATGCATTTTTATGAAATTCCCAAATTCTACAGTTAGAAAGTGATGAGCATCCCAGTAGAATTAATGTTCTCTTTCTCTTGCAGTTTGGTCATATTTTTAAGAGTGTGTATTGTTTGATTATGACAGAATAAGTATTGTCAAGTTTAAGAGTTATTATGCATTTGCAGTTTAATTATGCACTAGCAGATAAAGGATATACCTGAACTGCATGTGTCTGGTCATTTTGTCAATTCCTGCTCTTGTATTAGATTTGCATATCTTGTACCTGCACATGCAGTTGGACTATTTTTGTTTAACTCCCCCTGTCCCCAGGCCCCCACCTCCAGTCTCTCTGGGCTGCCAGGGTGAGCTGTCGGCGGGTGACGGGGAGCCACATCCACCTCCCATCCTTCTCTGGAGCCGTCTGCAGATCTTGACAGACATCTTGCAAGATCTGCAGCTGGAACTGGAGGAGGCCCAGCCAGGGGTGGAGGAAGGAAAGAGGTGGTGGCAGCAGTGGTGCAGTGGCAGCCCCGCTGAGGAGAGGGGGAAACGGGGCAATGTTTCATAGCCAGGGAGAGGGGGAAATAGGGTGCAATTGGGCGGTGGTGGCGTGCTCAGCAGAGACTGCGTGCCCACCAGCAACTGCTGCACAGGGGCCTGGGGGATTGTGTGCGCAAACACACCTTAGAGAGAACAGAGATCACACACTGTGCCACTGAAGTATCCCTGTGTGTCTCTACAACTGTACCCGATTTGGTTCATATTAGTCCAGGTGCTGCGAAGTTGATAGCCGGGGGGGGGGGGGGGGCGGGGACACACACACAGACACATGGGCACACAGAATTCCAGGTGATCTCATAAGTCTGCTGGAAAGTAGGCTAAAAATTCAGCCTCTAGATTTCAAGCCTGTATCATTGACAAGCAAAATTAATAACATTGTTGAGCTGGTTTTGCTTTGTTTTTGCTTCTTCCACAGGTTTTGAGCTTTCTCATTGTGAAGATCCAGGTGTTCCACAATTTGGATACAAGATAAGTGATCAAGGCCACTTTGCTGGCAGCACCATCATTTATGGATGCAACCCTGGCTACACACTCCATGGAAGTAGCCTCCTGAAGTGTATGACAGGAGAAAGAAGGGCATGGGACTACCCTCTGCCTTCTTGTATAGGTAGTTGATTTCTTTATAGCATTAATGAACACATTGATAATAATAACTAAATGGACTTTTAGGTAGTGTATTACTTACATTGTGCAGCTGCAAACAGAATATGTGGACCAGGTACAGGTAGCCTTAGCTGTGTTCATGTAGCATCATTTCTTGTCTTCTTATTTCAGTGTTAGGAACTTTGCCAGGGCACCCATGACAGTTGGTGTTGGTGCTGTGCCTCAATTGCAGAGTTAATGACTTGTACCCCACTAGGCTTAGCAAAAAAACACCCCGACACAGGTAACTTTCAAACTGAAGAATATATTGTGGTAAAGGACACTTACATGATATATCAGCTCAATAAGTCCAGTTACACACAGGCATATATATGTATACACATCAGGCACATAGATACAGCATAGGTATAGCAGCCGGGTGGACCACAGTGGTACAGCATTTACCACTGTGGACAGTTAGCTCTTCTTTGAGCCTTGTTCTTATACTGGCTTTGGCCAATCACTCTAGGTCAGTACTTGAACCCTCATCACCTTTCAATTGGCTTCACATGTTGCCAGTCGCCACTTACTGCAACCACAGTGACTTGCACTTATTACTTAAAGCTATACACACAACAACATCTCACAGTGATACATCTTGACAGTTGGGGAAAGGGCCAATGCATTGGACGATACTAGATGAAGCTCCCAAATCCAGGAGGGTGGGGGAGGGGAGGGGATGAAGAGGTGGGCAGGGCTAATTGCGGCTTCTTGCATCAAAATGCAAGGGCCATGGGAGCAGCTTTGTAAGCTAGGCCTGATGCAGAGTTTTGCTTGCCAAAAGACCCCAAAGAAACAAAAAAAAAAAAGTGAAGTGAAAATCGGTACAGGAAATCTGAGAGGCAGGTGAAGAAAACTACACCCCTCTCTGTGCCACATACCTTGTGTATGTGGTGTCTTCTGTAGCTATTTAATTGCCAATCTATCTAGCTTTTTAAAATCACTTATCCTAAAACAGATGCCTAAGACAAGTCTCCAATTTCTACTATTAGAATAAGACTTCTGTATATAGCCAGGCCATACGAGGCAGGCAGCAAGTCAGCTGGAGGCATGAGCTCAAAGGGAGCTGCTGAACTAGCAAAATGCTGGTATGAAGAGCGTAATAGCCAGCAAGAGCTCTGCGCCTTCCTGGATCTGTAGGCTGCTCTGCTCTAAAGGAGGACCCTGAGAGTAGGCCTATTTGGAAGGAAGCCTCAAGCAGCCAAGAGAGCTGTACTTTCCCCCCAAAGCTGGGACTCAGCTCTGGCACAGTGTTCCATTCATGGGGACTTGGGGGCAATGGAAGGGTTTGTAAAGATGAGACAGGAGCCTTGCTGCGGGACACCAGGTCCTCAGTCCTCCAGGGATTCTCCAATGAGGTGGCTGATTCTGGCAGCTTTGGATTTGAGAAATCTAGAAGACTGTCATCAGGATTGGGGAACCAGGCTGGGGCAACATCCCCTTCCTCCTTTGAAATCCTTTCCTCCAGGTGGAGTCTGAATGAACCCCAAACTGCTTCTGTCACACATTGTTATATGTTCACTGAAGGATCTTTTCCAACATGCCTCTGGAAAATAATATTGACAGTTTCTATTGTGGATTTTATTATCATCTTATAGTGAAGATTTCTGATAAACTGTAACATTCCATATTCAGCATCCATAAAAATGTGGTGTACATTAATTAAAATATATTTGGTATTCAAAGCTCATAAACCACCCTGAACCGTTTTGGAAGGGCGGTATAAAAATTAAATAAGTAAACAAACAAACAAAGAAGTTATTTGCAGCAGAGCTAACCAAACATTTCCCTACATTTCTGAACATTTTGTGTGTGTGTGTGTGTGTGTATATATATATATATATATATATATGTGTGTGTGTGTGTGTGTGTATACACATACATACACACACACACATCATATGTATAGATGTGCAGAGTGTGTGTGTGTGTGTGTGTGTGTGTGTGTGTGTGTGTGAAGCAAGATGAATTAAAGATCATTGGAATGACTGTGAGTGATATTCTGCAACCCCACACATTTCTTATCTGTGTGCTCTATTCTGTCTTCTGTGCACTGGCGCGTGCTGGCAGTCACACAAAAGAGTTGAGCTGTGATGCTAATAGTGGTTGAAGCAAGAGGTTGAAGAGCTCCTACATCCATCATTACTCATTGAAGGTGTTGATGGTTCTTTCCTCATCTCTACCTGCCTGTGTTCTTGCAAGTATAATTCAGAGCCAATTAGTCAGAACCTACCTGTTTTTCCTGCCTCTCACAACATGTCCAAGGCTTAATATGTGAGCTTTTGCTCCTTAAAAGAGCTCCAGCACCTGCCATGGTGTTCATTTTCAAGACCTCTAGCAGTTCGAGCATCAAAATTATGCTAGAGGCAGAGGAAAGGCAGGGAGGGATCTGCAGACCCCCGCCATTCAAACCACTCCCCAGTGCCAGCTTTTCTCAGGTAAGAATTGCAGGGATGGGATGCAAAAAGCATTTGCCAGACTCTTCTGCCTTCATTATTTGGCAAGGTAAAGAAGTGATTGATGGGAGCTCTCTGTGACAACTAATTTTTAACCGTTGAGAAATGAGGCTGATGCTTTTGAAAAGGAAGCAGAAGTTTAATGAGCATTGTACTCTGTAGAACACAGAATTTCTAAGATGCTGTGGGCCAGCACTTATATGCATAGCTAGCACTGGATGTATAGACATATAGGCTGTTAGGCAACTTTCCTCTATTTTAACATGGCTCTTGAATTATCTTATGGTGTGCAGAGAATGTATTGAGTAGGGTATAGTTCACACTAGGAATATGGCCTCTTGCTCCTGTCATATTCCATCTCAATAACACACTAGAGCTCCTTTCACACTCCGTGAGAGGAGCTCGCGTGTGGTCTGCAGGAAAGGAGGGTTAAACTTTCCTTCTCCGCAGATGATCAGTGCTTAGTCCCTGGGCGGGTGGATCGCTGGCGATCAAACGAGCAGCGGCTCCTGGGATCGGGGTGCTGGGACACACCTCTGCGCATTGCTCTGCTCCCTAGAGCCTCAGTAATGCATTGCGTGAGTGTGTGGTGCATTACTGGGACCCCCGCTCCCCACCAAGTGTGCAAGCCATGGCTGACACGTGATTAGAAGAATCCGGTTAAAGGAGTACTCTCTCCCTTAACCTCATTTAGCAGGGAGGCTACATAAGCGGGTTTGCCACCGTGTGGCCATTGGGAGTGGGCCCAATCCCGGTGGTTCTCATGAGCGGACAAAACCAGGCTGGTTCACATGAGCGTGCAAAACCTTAGCCCAGTTTTGCATGCTTGTGTGAATAGCCTTTTTGGCTAGTACCCAGCATACCTGGAGCATATCTAACATAATGGCTAATCCAGCTCTTGTGAGCTACTTTTGGATAATAAATAGCAAAATAAATTGATTTACTGTGAAATAATAGATTATATGACATAAAGACAGGCAGAATGATTACTGGAAATAATTTCCAATTTCCATGTTGTTTTCACCAGCTGAATGTGGAGGTCGTTTTAAAGGAGAATCCTCAGGACGAATTTTATCTCCAGGCTATCCTTTTCCTTATGACAACAATCTGCGCTGTATGTGGATGATTGAAGTTGATATAGGAAATATTGTCAGGTATTCCAGTGTAATCCTAGTTTGTAAAATAATTAAAGCCTCAAAATAAGGAACCTCACCTATGTAGTTAACAGATAATTTAATTGGCATGCTGAGTGTGATAAACAATTTACTAGTTTAAATCTTGCATGTGAAGTTGTACAGGGCCACAGTCTGAGACACTCAATGCCAACCTCCCAATGACTTTCCCCAGCACTTTCATATATGTGTTAAATAGATAGACGGGATAGAATGGAACCTGTGGGATGCCAAAAGCCAATGGCCATGGTGATAAGCAGGATTTCCCCAGCACTATCTTCTGGAACCTGTCTTGTAGGAAGGGACAAAACCACTGCATGCAAAGCAGATGCTCTACCACTGCGCTATGGGCCCATCCCCAAAGATGGCATACATGGGTCTCCCATCCAGGCACTGGCCACACCAAGACCTGCATAGTTTCAGGAAGTAGATTTTATTGTGTGCCCTTAGACCATTCTCTGGGAGACCACATTTCCCCCCATATGCTAATAGAGACTTGATTTGTGAATGTATATTTCAGTGGTAGGCCCAATGACATAATGATGATGAGGTGGGTCACAGGCTAAAGCATAGTTCCTGTTCCAAGGTTTACAGAACAGGCTATGCTGAGCTACAGGATCTAAGCTATATCTTGTAAAGACAGGTTTGATTGCAGTTATTTTCATGTAATTATAAGCAATCTGAAAAGATAAATCACTGATCTTTTTAACAGCCTCCAGTTTCTTGCGTTTGATACTGAAGCATCACATGATATACTACGTGTTTGGGATGGTCCACCTGAAAATGACATGCTGTTAAAAGAAATAAGTGGCTCTCTTATTCCAGAAGGCATCCACAGTACTCTCAATATTGTAACAATCCAATTTGACACAGACTTCTATATCAGCAAATCTGGATTTGCCATTCAGTTTTCAAGTAAGTTAGTATATACATATGCATCTAGGATGGTTCTCAATTTATTAATCTGGGTTTTGTTTTTCTGGTATTCAGCTACTTGCAGAATCCCCACCAGTTAAACCCATATTCACATTTGCTGCAGATTCAGGAGGGAATGAGCCCTCTTGTCAAAAGAGGGCTGCAGTCATGCTGTTAAGTGTTAAAGTGGCTGAAGTGTTGGTGTATTATTAGGGACACTCCGGTTCAACTCCCCACTCAGATATGAAACTCACTGTGTGATCCTAGGCCAATCACTATAGCTCTATTCAGACATTATGTTGTATCTGGGTTCAAATGTCTGTACATAGGAAGTTGCCAAATACTGAGTCAGACCATAGGTCCATCTCTCTCAGTATTGTCTACACAGTCTGGCAGTGGCTTCTCCAAGGTCACAGGCAGGAATCTCTCTCAGTCCTATCTTTGAGATGCCAGGGAAGGAACTTGGAACCTTCCACATGCAAACCTGCAGATGCCCTTCCCAGAGTGGCCCCATCCCCTGAGGGGAATATCTTACAGTGCTCACACTTCTCGTCTCCCTTTCATATGCAACCAGGGCAGACCCTGCTTAGCTAAGGGGACAAGTCCCCTGCTGCCTGGCATCAGGGAATCTTTTTAACAAAATGATTTTGGACACAGACCTGAGTCTGGCTTTTTGGGGCTTCAACTCCTGTCCAGTTGGGGTGGCCTTGGCTATAACAATACAGGCTTTCATTTTAAAAGTGAATGCAGGAAATGCAGGAACAGATAAGAAGTGTACTGCTATACCTATGTTCAATATAACATATGAGTACATTGTTCCTCCATACAGGTCTGACAGATTGTATGAGTCTTGATCATAACTTGTGAATAGGGCTTATCTCTTGGGCTAATTGGAACATAGGAAACTGCCATATACTGAGTCAGACCATTGGTCCATCTAGCTCAGTACTGTCTACACAGACTGGCAGCTGCTTCTCCAAGGTTGCAGGCAGGAATCTCTCTCAGCTTTATCTTGGAAATGCCAGGGAGGGAACTTGGAACCTAGATGCTCTTCCTAGAGCGGCTCTGTCCCTTAAGGGGAATATCTTACAGTGCTCACTGTTAGAGGTTGAATGCCCCTAGTGGTCATTAGGACAGTTGGTGCAAAAGGTCTATGCACTGGAAGTTCATCTCCAACACTCACACATGTAGTCTTCCATTCATATGCAACCAGGGCAGACCCTGCTTAACTAAGGGGACAACTCATGCTTGCTACCACAAGATCCTGTGCACTTAATTTCAGAATCGTCAAAGCCCATCAGAGCCCCTGGTGGCGCAGTGGTAAAACTGCCGCCCTGTAACCAGAAGGTTACAAGTTCAATCCTGACCAGGGGCTCAAGGTTGACTCAGCCTTCCATCCTTCCGAGGTCGGTAAAATGAGTACCCAGAATGTTGGGGGCAATATGCTAAATCATTGTAAACCGCTTAGAGAGCTTCGGCTATAGAGCGGTATATAAATGTAAGTGCTATTGCTATTGCTAAGTGCTATCCGAAGGGCAGCAGTCACAGCCCCAGTTTGAAAGCAGTGCATGCTAAGCTGGAGAGCTGGTTCTCCTAAGGTCTAGTAAGAGTTGCCTTTGCGCAAAGCAACCCAGAGATGGTATTGTGTCAGGCATCCTCCAGTAGGAGGCTGTAACCCCATGTAACACCACAAAGCCCTAACCAGGCCCATGGTGGTGTTGCCAGCCGCAGCTAGTGCAATCTCCTGGCCCTTACCCGTCTGGTTGGTCTTGGACCTGCGCAGCAACAGCCCAACCCCTGCCTCCGTGAAGGAGAGGTCAGCAAATTGCAAACACCCCATCTGAGAGGCCCGACCACTACGGGGGAGCCCCCCGCCACAAAAGAAACTGTCACTGCGGCATGAAATAGAGCTACTTCCCAAGCTTAGCTACACAGGACTCTGCCATCCCCAGAATTGCCCTGAAGACCCCCTTGCTTGAGATTCAAAAGACAGGGGAGCCAAATAGCCAGCCAAGATGGAAGTGTAGGTACATCAGAAACTGCATGAGATGGTCAGGGGGAATGGGCCAGGTGTCAAGAAAACCAGCCTGCTGTCTACATGAATGGAAAGAAGCTACCTTACTTGTATAACTGGCCCTGATACTGGGGGCCAAGGATGTATCAATGGCCTGCTGGGCTTCTACCCACCAAGCCTCCACAGGGCCTCTGGCTCAAAATTGGCCTCTGCGGCTAACTCCTGAATCTTGCTTCCTGAAAATGAGACAGGGCATTGGCTATGTTATTCTGGAGCCTGGTGGCATGACACGCTACAAAGAGGATGTTGAACTGTAGGCAGTGAAGGACAAAGAGGCACAAAAGCCCCATGACCCTAGTTGAACAGGAGGTTTGAGAGTGCACACAATGTACTACTGACTGATTGTCACACCGGTAGTAGGGATGTGCACGGAACCGTGCGGCGCGGTCCGGCACTGAGGGGGGGTCTACCTTTAAGGGCGGGGGGGGGTTAGAATGTACCCCTCCCCCGCTCTTCCCCCTCCGGCGCTGCAGTTTAAATCGAAGTTTTGGGGGCGGCAGCGTTCCTCTGTGCCGCCCCTGCCCCCGTCGTTGCCAGGAAGTCTCAGTAACAGGAGCACGCATGTGTGCGTCGTGGCGCGTGCGCACCTGTCACCGCCGTGCGCGCGCGCCGCCTATGTCACACGCAGCGTAGGGGAGTCAAAGGGTACGAATACCTTGCTAGCTGCCACCTCCTTAGCTATCTTTTTTGTGCACAATCTCCTCCACACTTGTGTCATGGCTCAGACCTCTGAGTCAGAAGAGGAACAGGAGGACTCGGTTTGGAGTGCGGGCTCAGAGGCACAACAGCAGGATTTGGTTGGGGAAACAGAATCTGGACCTGGGCTGGAACGGCAGCATACAGAGGAATCTCAACAGCTGGCAGACATGAGTGCTGAAGAGGCTGATCAGGAGGAAGCTGAAATTTCACCTGTATTAAGAAGGCATCTCAAGCGAAAGGCTCAGTAGGAGACATGCAGGCGCAAGATATCACAGAAGAGGAAATAGAAGTGCTGAGTCAGGAAAGCCTGATTGGCTGCCGGTTATCTTGAGCCCTATATTAAGCAGACTGTTCTTGGCACAGATTGCTATTAGCAACTTTCGCTTACTGCAGACTGTGTTCATACTTCGCATTTTTCAACCTTTCATGTTCCAGCCTGCCCTTGTTCTGTTTATTCCCTGCTCTTTGTTCTGTTCATTCATTCCTTGCTCTGTTGTTTTTCCAGTTATTACTCAGTTATCATAGAGGGGGGTACCTAGTTTAGTTCAAGAGTCTTTATTTTGTTTGCTACTATTTTTCTTTGTGAGTCTTTTTCGCTTTCATTTGTGCAGCTTTGCTGCTACTCTTATTTCCAGATTTTCTGTTTAAATCACAGAAGTAGAGCTAAAGGAGTTATAAATCCTGTCAGGTTAGCCGAGCCAACAGATTTACGACAACTGGCCACAGCCCACAAATTATGAGCAAAAAAGGTGCATGCTGTGAGGACAATGGGATCCTAAAGCCTTTCTTAAAAACCCTGCAACAGATAACTAGCTGCTTGGCAGTCCGGGTAGCTTGTAAGCAGCCTGGACAAAACTTCTAGCTTAATTGGGCTGGGACCCTTTTCCAGGAGATGGGGATGGGAGTTGCCCTTCTTTTGGTTAGGTTGGCGACTCTGGAATTCCAAACTTTGGCCAGGCTACAAGAAGAGGTGGGGTGCTTGGCACCACAGAAACCACACACGTTGCGGTACCGGCAAGGTAACCTGGTACATCTCTCACCACTCTGGAATTCCCAGCACACCAGGATGGGTTGAACTCACTGCTGGCCAGTACCTGAATCACTGGAGGAGTCTGGTGCCTTGGAAAAAAGATGGCCACTATTAGCCCCTGTCGCCATCAACTGGACATGACGGGGACATGATTGGTAACCACAGCTTATTCAGAGGGGCATCCCATTATTATTATTGTTTATTTATTTACACAGCCAAACAGGTGTTACTGACTGGTTTGTTTTATCCAGACATCGAGTCATTCCCAAGGACCTGGGATGGCTGGATTTTAGTATCAATGTTGTTGCTGTTATTATGGATATTGTTGCAGAATATAGGCTGTACCCAGTAAAGTTGCTTTTTGTAATTGGCTGATGGTGATTTATGTGGCCCCTATGGTGTTGAGGTGCTCTTCAAGGTCTTTTGAAATTGTACCTCGGGTGCCAATTACCACTGGGATTATTTTGGTCTTCTTCTGCCACAGCCTTTCAATTTCAATTTGTAGATCTTTGTATTTGGTGATTTTTTCTATTTCTTTTTCTTCTATTCTGCTATCCCCTGGTATTGCTATGTCAATTATTTTAACTTGTTTTTCTTTCTTCTCGACTACAGTTATATCTGGTGTATTGTGTGGCAGATGTTTGTCTGTTTGTAGTCGGAAGTCCCATAATATTTTTGCATCTTCATTTTCTACCACTTTTTCAATTGTATGGTCCCACCCATACAGCCACTCTGTATGTGGGGGAAAGTCGCATGGTAGCCGGAAGTGAGGGTTGCCGCGGCGCGTCGGCGCGTCCTCCATGGCAGAGTCGTTCTCAGTGGCTGCTGGGAGGCGGCGGTGGCTCCTGGGGGAGCCGCCGGGCGGAGAGGCCGGCTTCTTCGACTTCATTATTGGCACTGGGCAGCAGTAATAACTTTTCAAAACTGTGAGTCAAAGCGGCTGGCGGCATTGCAGAGGGACAAGGGGCAGCAGGGAAGTATCCTGCTGCCCCAATTATTACATTAAATACGCGCGCTGGATGGGGGCAAGCGGGGCAGTAAGTAAACCCTCCCCACCCTTAAAGGAACCCACCCACCCGGACCCGGACCAGCCAGATCCGAACTGGTCTGGACAGTCCGGAGGCCTTTACAATGGCCTCCGGACCGGTTCGGACACACCCCTACCCGTTGGTGTGGATGTGGTACCCTGCAGAGCCACAACTTTCCAAACCTGTTCAGCCGCCCCCTGTGTGTACAGAGGCCCACCATGGATGCCCGGGAAAGCCCCAAGAGCCCAGGGGTGCACCAACCTCCAAAACGCGACATGGGCCAAGAATACATAGGCCAAGGGTTCCCCGTCCTTCTCACCTACTGGAGCCGGCACTAAGGGTTTGTAGTGTGATACACAGCTTTCCCCCAATTCTCAAATTGCCATATTTTATCTTTGGGGAAATGCAGTTCTTCCCCAGGTAGCCAGTTCATTACTGTTGTGAATGCTGAATGTGGAGATGTATATTGTACAATGCACATACCAACCCTAGTGACCAGACAACACCATTTCCCCAGACTCCCAGATGCATGCTGTTCTGTAATTTCCCCCCACACCACCACACACACACCATTAAAAAAATAAAATCCTTTATTTCTGTACCTTTCCCAGTTGTGCTCCTGCAATGCTCTGAAAGTACCAGGGTTTTTTATGCTGCAAGGCTGCCTTTTTCTACTTTCTAGTGACTGTTCTACATAAAACCTAAATATATTGATTGGACCCTATCAAGTCAGCACTAATGGCATCTTTGTCCCTCTGAATGCTTTCTAGAAGACAGCTTTAAAAGCCAGAGTTTAATGCCAGGTATGTTAACTAGGTCTTCCCAAATTCAGATAAATCCTCTACTTGTCTGATTTGCGGGGGAAATGTAGACATGCATGCCACATCTCTCAGATTAAAATTTGTCCTTGCAAGATAAAATTAGTCAGTCAGATATATTAGTTTGCCTTTTCTTACCATCTAATTGAAATAATTCTAGAGCCTCAGACTTCTTTTTGATGAAGCAAAACTATATTTTATTAAACTAGAAAAAATACTTTTATCTGACCCAAATGCAGAATCATAATATCAAAGAGTAGGAATACTCTTACACTCAATTTCTGAGAGAATTCTCTTTATCTTTCTCATTAATCCTTTCTCTTTCGTTAATCCTTTCCCTTTCATTAAATTCTTTTAAAGTTGACATCTGATCCAAATGGAGTGCAAGATAGTCAGAATGTTGCCATAGTAATCATTGGTACAATTCACTGGCTTTGAATTGTTGACAGTCAAAATTCTTTGAAGATTTGAATTATAACATGTATTCTACTTTCTTCTTTCCTTTTGCTGGTAAGAGACACACAGACTGTGTAGCACTGTTCTTGAACCAAAGCTGAACAGCAGTTCTGCACTGCACCTGTTTCCCAGATGTATGCTGCCAATAGAATGAAGCACTTTCCAGGGACTTAGGGAAAGCAAGTATCCCTTGCATTGACTGGTTAACAATCCCAATCCAGATTGATCAGTTATGCCCATATATACATTGCTGAATGAGCAATAGATAACTTGTACAAACATGCAAATCTTTGAATTTAACAAGTCCAGAGTTTGTACAGTCTTCATTGCAACTTTAGGGTGAAGTTTTAAAGGACATAATCTGATCCTCCTGGGTCAGGCCAAGGGTCTGTCTAGTTCTTCATCCTATTTTCCAGAGTGGTCAACTAAATACCTCTAGGGAGTCCACAAGAAGGCATGAAGTCAATAGCTTTCTTGTGCTGTTGAATTTTAGGTGCAACAAGGAGTGTTGCAGACTTCTTCTCTGCTGTGATGAAATGCATAGTTCAGGACCACTCCCGATGAATGAGATTGGGGAAAAAACATATTGCTTTCTATGGATTTTATGCATCTCATACATTTGCAGAAAATGATGACTGACATTCAGACTAACACTGCATTAGTGCAATGAGCAAAGATGCACACATGCAAGAAAGCACTCCCTGCCAACTAAGCAAAGAGGCACCTTCTTAAAGTGGCAATTCTCTTTATTTTGCAAGGGGAGAGCAACTGCCCCTATCCAGCCCCAGCACAGCATCCCTCCTGTAGTTGTTGGTGACTTATTTTTAGATTGTGAGCCCTTTGGGGAAAGGGTTGCATTTTTTTTTGGTATTTATATCTATGTATACTGTTTTGGGAACTTCTATTCATTCATTCATTCATTCATTCATTCGATTTCTATACTGCTCTTCCAAAATGGCTCAGGGCGGTTTACATTAAAACAAAACAATTAAAATCAATTAACAGTTAAAAACAGAGAATATAAAAACACAATAAAACAATTAACAATTAAAACATTCAACACAGTTAAAAAACCCCCCGTAAAACCAGGTTACAGCAGATTAAAAACATTTACAATAATTTAAAAACCCTGGAAGGCCAGGCCAAATAGATAGGTTCTGAGAGCTCTCCTGAAGGACAATAATGAATTCAGATTATGGATTTCTGCTGGGTGTGCATTCCACAGCCCAGGAGCAGCTACAGAGAAGGCCAGCCTCTGAGTCGCCACTAGATGTACCAGTGGTAACTGGAGACGGACCTCCTCAGATGACCTTAACATGCCAATGGGGATCATGCAGAAGAAGGCGCTCTCTAAGGTAACCTGGATCTATGCCGTTCAGGGCTTTAAAGGTAATAACTAGCACTTTGTATTTTGCCTGGAAACATATCAGCCGTCAGTGCAGCTGTTTCAAAACGGGCATAATATGGTCTCTCCGGGTTGCCCCAGAGACCAATCTGCCTGTTGCATTTTGAACTAACTGAAGTTTCTGAACTACATACAGAGGCAGCCCCACATAGAGCACATTGCAGTAGTCAAGCCTGGAGGTTACCAGCTGATGCACCACTATTCGGACTCAGCTGTCGAATCAGCCGAAGCTGATAGAAAGCAGTCCTAGCCATAGCCTCCACCTGAGATACCAGGATGAGGCCTGGGTTCAGGAGTACTCCCAAGCTGTGTACCTGCTCCTTCTGGGGGAGTGTAATCCCACCCAGCACAGGAAGATCTAACTCATCCCTCACATTCTGAGCCCCTACAATGAGCACCTCCATCTTGCTTGGATTCAGTTTTAATTGTTATCCCTCATCCAGCCCATTACTTCCTGTAGGCAGGCATTTAGAGAATGAACGCCATTTCCTGATGATGCAGATGAAAAGGAGAAGTAGATTTTGGTGTCATCAGCATACTGATAACACCCACTACCAAATCTTCTGATGACCATATCCAGCAGTTTCATGTAGATATTAAAAAGCATTGGTGACAGAATGGAGCCCTGAGGGACTCCATATAACAGCTTCTGTTTTGAGGAGCAACTGTCACCAAGCTCCAACATTTGCAACCTACCCAGAGATAGGAGAGGAACCACTGCAAAGCAGTGCCCCCCTATCCCCAATCCCTCAGGCGATGCAGAAGGATGGTATTGAATGCCACTGAAAGATCCAGAACCAACAGAGTCACACACCCTCTGTCAATTCCCTGGTAAAGGTCATCCATCAGTCTGACCAAGACTATCTCAACCCCATAGCCAGCTCTAACGCCAGCTTGAAATGGGTCTAGATAATCATTTTCCTCCAAAACCACGAGGAGGTGGTCGGACACCACCCTCTCAATCACCTTGCTCAAGAGATATTGGAGATTGGCTTATAATTATACATTGCTAAGGGGTCCAGGGAAGGCTTCTTAAGAAGTGGTCCAACCATTGCCTCCTTCAAACATAGAGGCACCCTACCCTTCCTCAGTGATGTATCTATGATATTAACTAGGCCACCTCCCACAATCTCCCTGCTAGAAGTAGCTAAGTCAGAAAAGGATCCAGAGAACAAGTGGTAGGCCGCACCACCCCAAGCAGCTTGTCCACATCCTCAGGAGTCCCATTGGAACTGATCAAAACTAATACTACAAGAGGGATTGCTGGACACTTCCTTCATAGACCCTGCAGAAATAGTGGAGTCCAAGTCAACCTGAATACAGGAGATTTTGTCCACAAAGAACCCATTAAAAGCATCACAGCAGAATGTTTCAGGGGACTGATTTGTTGAAATCAAATCACTTTTGTTGCAAAATGAAAAATAAATATTCATTATAGTTGTAGTTTGTCGTAGAAAGGGATGGGACTGTAGCTCAGTAGTAGAGCATTTGCCTCACATGCAGAAGATACTAGGTTCTTCAATCCCTGGCATCTCCAGGTAGGGCTGGGAAAGACTCGTGCCTGAAACCTTGGATAGCCTCTGGCAGTCAATGTAGACATTGCTGAGCTAGATGATCCAATGGCCTGATTCAGGATAAAGACCGCTTCCAGTGTTCTCAAGGTCATTTAGCTGAGCAGATGTGCAATGTTACTCAATCTTTTGCAATTTCAGTTCGCTTGTGCAAGTGTTGCACTTGAGCAACAAGGAAAGCAGATGCTTTACATTATTCCTGCAAATTATATGTACTTAGGAAGAGATTTCACAGTGGGAAGTGAGCCATAGGTTGTTCACATCCTGTTGCACCAGTAGAGCACTAGTCTGGAATACAAGTTCCTGACTTAGCAGAACTAGCTAAGACAACATCCTTGCCATGTTCAATGTCAGTCATTGAATCTTAATACATATTATTGTGCCAGTTATTTGGATAGGAAATGAAGTCATGCACATGGCTGTGACAGCAGCGGGGAGGGTGGGTTGGAATGAACCGAGCCGCATGGCTAATGCACCCACATGATGAGTACCGCTGTGAGCTACACAGCATCCTGGAGGCCAGAAAAATGAGTCCTGGCCTCCATGTATCCCACAGTGCACTGTGCAATGAGCGCAATGCTTTGGGGGAATCCCCTGTGAGTTGGGAGCTCTAGTTGCCCAACTCTGTGTGGGCTCGGGCTTCACACACACAACCCAGGACAAGGACCTTGTGACAGAGGCAGCCCAATCCAGGTTAAAAATAACCACACCTAGCCTGTATTGGGCTGGGTCCAATATGTGAAAGCAATTGAAAAGCTACATTTTTAAACTGTTTTTGTTTTCTGGGTTTTCTTGTGGTGGAGGGTGTTGTAGAAAAAAATCCAATGATTTATAGCAGAAGAGTGAAATGGAAATAGAAAAGAAAGTAGGTGAAATTTGGATGAAATGGAAACAACCAGCCAGCCATCTGAGCCATCATGTATACTAGCTGACTTTTGGTCCCATCATCCAATTTTCTCTCTCTTGACATGACTCACTTTTCTAGTCCCAACTCTAGACTTGAAACTTTATCCTTTTAGAAACTCAGTCCCCTTGATCTGACCTGCAGTTTGTCATGTCCACTAAAATACTTTTAGATACCACTATATAGAGACTGATTAAAAGATATAGGGACTTGCTAGCTAACTGATCTGTTAGTGTTTCATTTATGTTCTCTGAATACCTCTCTTTTGTTGACTTGCTCAGACAAGAACAATCTACAATGATTAAAGAATTTCTGGATAGTTGTTCCCTTTGCTTTGCTTATATATTTATTTGGTAACTTGTTATGGGTTAAGGTTGTGATCTCAAGCATTTTTGCAGAAGTGTGTCCTTTTTAACTTGTAATTTATACAGAATGAATTTTTCCTTACCAAGGAAAAGAATACACCAACATAAGTTTTGGTGTAGTAGTAGTAGTAGTAGAAATTGCTCAGAAAATCTCCTGAGGAAGTTGGTTTCCCTGAAATGTTGAACCAGTGCTAAAATAATAAGCCCTCCCACCATTAGCAGCTGAAATATTAATTAGAATGGGATCTACCACTAACAATTTTTATCTTATGATAAATTACTGTTTCATGTCATGATCACCATACTAGAAATTTAAAACAAATTAAGGCATTAAATAAAGCTGATAAGCTTGCTCCATCTCACCTTCTTTGTTTTAGCAGCAGGGGGAAATGTGGTTTAAATTAATTTAAGAAAGCTGCAAAATGTCTGCAGCCAGTAGACTGCAGTTTTGAACTGCAACATGGTACATAAGTCTTTTAAATGGGTTGTAGCATTGATCTCCATAGTAAGATCTCCTTCTTGTCGTCCCTATTTATTTCAGATTGTTAATTCCATGTGGTTGCATAGATAGGGAAATGAATTAAACCTATCTCTTATTATTTCTTAATAAGATTTCAATTCTGCTTTACATTAATTGAATTAAACAGAATATTCCCAAGAAAATAGCATTGATACATTAAGTGAAGGGAAATAATTTTGATTCTGTTATGAATTTGTTCTCCATTTGTTTTCCATTTACTGTTGATAAACATTTAAACAAGTGTGCATACAAAACCATCTTCTACAGGATTATTCTTTCTGGTTACTGGTATAAACTGGAATTTGTTTCCTGTTTATACATTTCCAGGCCATGTGTTTGTTAGAATAGCATCTTAGCCAATATGGCATACCCTTTCAACATGTATTAGATGAAAATAACCACATGTTTAATGCTGTATGAACAGTGTCATTATATGCTTTGCTATACTAGATAAATGTGGCTAATCTTCAGCTTTAGTGAGATGCTTGAGGGTTATGGTCCACCACATACTAGCGCAGAAGAAATATCATTGAGGACTAAATTGTATTTGACACAGCATAACTCAACCTGAGCCATGCAAAATCTATTTTTAAAAATGGTGGGGATATTTAACATGGGACTACGACTAGAAGACTAAACTAATGACAGCGGTTACAGCAACCAGCCTCAGAATTGATAATGAAGGCATTGAAGTGGTGGATAGCTTCTATCTTTTAGGATTGACCATCGACAGTAAAGGACCCAGCAGTCAAGAAATATGCCACAGACTAGCACTTGGTAGGGTTGCAATGTAGAGCTTGGAAAGGATATTTTGATACCGTGATGTGTCTATACCTACAAAGATTAGAATCGTTTGGACAATGGTTTTTCCCATGGCACTCTATGTGAAAGCTGGACTTCAAAGAAGCAAGATAGAAAAAGCATTGACACTTTTGAACTTTAGTGCTGGAGAAGACTTTTGAGGATACCATGGATAGCCAGGAAAACAAACAAATGGATCATAGAACAAATCAATCCAGAATGTTCACTCAAGGCACAAATGGCTGGGCTCAAACTATCATACTATCAACACATTCTGTGAAAACCCTTGAGAAGTCCATAATGCTGGGGAAAGTTGAAGGAAAAAGAAGAGGAGGACGACCAGCAGCAAGGTGGATGGACTCGATCACAACAGCATTGAATGCACCACTGAGAGACCTAAAAGGCCAAGTTGAAGATGGATCATTCTGGAGATAATCTATTTTATGTGGTTGCTAAGAATCGACACCAACTTGATGGCACTTAATCAATCAATCAATCAATCAATCAATCAGTTTAGCATGGCCGTGTGTGCTGAACCTGTTCCAACAACAGATTGGGAATAGAGCCATAGCTCAGAGGTAGAACATCTGCTTTGCATGTTGAAGATCCCACATTCAATCCTGGCATCTCTAGGTAGGGCTCAGAAAGGTTACTGTCTGAAACCTTGGAGAGCCACTGCCAGTCAGTGCATACAGTACTGAGCTAAATGGGCCAATGGTCTGACTCTATATAAGACAGTTTCATATATTTCTATGTTCCTCACATTTTTTCTCTTTGAAAAGGAAAGATTGTGCCATCGGGTCAGTGTGGCGACCGTTGTTGAAATCAATTTTTATCCTGTTGAGGGTTGCTTCTAGTCATGGAGCCCAACGGGGGAGAGCCCTGACAAAATAACAGTTTCAGTGGATAAAAACACAGATGGGAAATGTCTTAGCTCCCCCATCCTGCCTACCAATAATGCTTCTTAAATCACCTTCTCAGCACCACTGGAGGAGTCTGCCACTGTTATGTCTAGTTATGTTTAGTTTGTTTATGTCTGTTTTAGCCAAACAAAATTGAAAATACAGAAAACTCTTATAAAATAAGTATAGAACTCACTGAGATTGAAATTTATCTGAGGCTTTGTGGGAAAGGTTTACAAGTGGAATTATTGCAAATTAGTCTTGGGAAATATTTTATTTAATATTTCTATTTAATGACCTTGGCATTGGATAAAGCAATGCATTCATGAAATTCACTAATGATACAAAGTTGGGAGGCATCGTTGAAAGGAGGAGGATAGGAAGATTAGGCAGATAGGACTAGAAAACTACTTGGAATGAAGTAATTTTAAAATGATGAAATTTGAAAGTATAACATATAAGAAGAAATCATTTGAAGACTAATCTGAAACATTTTCTCTCTTTCTGCTAGAAACTCATATTTTGGAGATGGTAGAAGAGAAAGGCTTGAGGATTATTCATCACAGGTTGATGATGAATCATGAATGTGAAGTAGCTGCAAGGAAGGCAAACTGTGATTTTAAGATATAGATATAGATATAAATAGACAAAGCCAGTAAATTCAGGAAATTACTTGAATATCTTGCACAGTTTAGTTATTCAGACTGAAGGTAACAACATTCAAAACCAGAAGTAGTACTAACTAGAGAATAAGAATAAGAGAAATGTAAACAAATAACCTACTTAGTATTTAAAGGTGGAGGGTTATTGTATTTGCTTGGACTCATTTAGGGCATAAGATGATATATCTGACTGGATAGTTCTAGAAATCATTGCTCAAATCCTGAAACTGACAAAAGCCATTTTAGGTCCTGCATTTGTCTTGATTTTGATCACTTCTATATGTGAATGAACATATGCCATATAGTTCTGCCCAGCTGGTGAGATCATGCAGAGCCCTGGTTGCATATGAATGGGAGACTACATGTGTGAGCACTGTAAGATATTCCCCTTAGGGGGATGGAGCCACTCTGGGAAGAGCATCTAGGTTCAAGTTTCCTCCCTAGCATCTCCAAGATAGGGCTGAGAGAGGCTCCTGCCTGCAACCTTGGAGAAGCCACTGCCAGTCTGTGTAGACCATACTGAGCTAGATGGACCTATGGTCTCACTCAGTATATTGGCAGCTTCCTGTGCTCCTATAGGAAGAGAGCTGGTCTTGTGGTAGCAAGCATGACTTGTCCCCTTAGCTAAGCAGGGTCCACCCTGGTCGCACATGAAAGGGAGACTAGAAGTGTGACCACTGTAAGATATTCCCCTCAGGGGATGGAGCCACTCTGGGAAGAGCATCTAGGTTCCAAGTGCCTTCCCCAGCATCTCCAAGATTGGGCTGAGAAAGCAAGCCTTTCTGGCTTGCTGGCTCCAACTCTCTGGAACTCCCTTTCTCTTGATCTTAATCTCACCCAGGGATCGCTCATCCCCCAGGTGAACCAGGCAGTTGCCTAGGGTGCCAAATGGGGAATGTGACCCTGCCAATGGCATGGGTCACGTTCCACCTGTGTGGGTGCCCCCCACATACACAAGTGGGCATGCACACTTCCCATCACCAGAGTAAGAGAGCAGGTGACCGAGTGGGTGCTGCCCATCCCTGTCACCCTCTCAGCCACCCACTTGCTCTCCTCACTGCCTCTGCTCACCGCTCCTGCAGCTGCTGGCCATGGTACATTATAATCATGTTGCCATGTCGTGTGGCAATGCCATTATAATGCACCATACCGTGGCAGGCCAGCTGCCTGCAGTGAGCATTGTTGGCGAGGAGAGCAAGTGGGCAGCCAGACAGGCAACAGGGACCACCCGTCTTCCCACTTGCTCTCCTCTGCTCCTCCACCCACCGCTCCTGCAACTGCCAGCTGCTTCTGGGCACATTATTAGAATGTATTGTGGTAGGCCGGTTGCATAAAAGCAGTTGGCGGCTTTAGGAGCAGAGGGGCAAAGGCATTGAGGAGAGCAAGTGGGTGGGCAGGTGACAGGGACCATCCACCCACCCGTGTGGGCCAAGGGGGCAGGGGGTGAGAAAAACCTCTGGTGCTTCTCCCTGAGAGGAATCTTGAAATTTCACTTTGACAACAATTTCAGTCCCAAGCCTACATACATCAGAGCCAACCTAGAAATGGTGGTGGCAGCTTTTATGTGTTAACAGAGCTTGAAAGAAAGGATGAGGCCTGATTTTAACAGCAAAAGTGTGCATGGTCAAGGACTGAAAAATTATCCTGCCAGCTATGGGCTCAGCCCTTTCCCCAGCCAAGCACACTTCCAGTATCAGAACATGGCTAAAGTGGAAAGGGTTGGGGAGACAAGCTGAAGGGAGGTCATCTGCAGGCAAGACGAGGCTTTGCACTCCTTACCAGCCTGTTCATTTCGCTTTTACAGTCGGGCCTGATTCCAGAGCTCTTCAGTTATTTGGAAACTGTGTGTGCTGAACCTGGGAACGGGTGCAGGCTAGCCATGTCCCTGGCACAAATGTGCTCTGTCGGCATACCTTCTGCTCTCCCCAAGGTCAGTGTTTGTCTGAAGAGGACAGCACTGAACCTGGGGCAATAAAATCTGTGTGGTTTAGAACCCAGCAGTTTCAGTGCTGTACTTCTTAGACACATGCTGAACCCAGGCACGCGGGGGTTTGTGTCCATAGAACTTGTTGATGCCAGGGGACATGGCTAGTTGACACACTTCCTGGGCACAGTGCCCCAGGATTATAACTTCAGAACAACCCTTCCCTCTTTCTGCATAATTGGGCTAGTTCTACGTTTAAACACAATGAACTGCTACCACATTTGAACTGCTCCTCGGCTGCTCACTCCTGTGCATGTCAAGACATAGGGAAAGGGAGAGTGAGCAACTGAGTTGCCTCAATGATGGGTTCTGCCAAAGCTTCTGTTCCTCTTCACACTTGTATATAGAAAGTCAAAGAGCCCCTTTGCTTGTGGTTTGGCTTATTGCGGGAGCAAGTCACCATGTTAAACTATTCTGCTGCTACATTTGCTCAGTTGGGAATGTGATCCCTGCTAAAAATTAGTTGCTGGCCAGGGATATGGAGCATTGTATATTCTATTGTTTTGGCCAATATGCTCCTCCACAGTGGAAAGAAGCTCATGAATATGGAACAACAGCAAGAGGAATGCAGGAAAAATCAAGTTACATCAAGAAAAAAGCGCTGTTCCACATATGGTACCATATTGACACAGCTAGTAGTGAATATGGTTTCTTCAAGGGCTCATGTCTTCAAAAATGGAGCTACATAAATTCTGTTTTACTTCCAGTAATGCTACCATTGGACTGTGTCTATGTGCAGTACTTTATAAACAAACTATCAACGATATTGTTGAATAATGAAAAACGTTTCCCCAACTATAGCAGAGTATAATGCAAAGGTAAAGTGTGCCATCAAGTTGGTGTTGGCTCCTGGCGCCCAGAGAGCCCTGTGGTTGTCTTTGGTAGAATACAGGAGGGGTTTACCATTGCCATCCGTAGTACAATGCAAATTGTGCATGTTCACATTTTGCAGGAGGCTTATTGGATTCACTCCCCATGCTTTGAAAGAAGCTTTGTTTCAAGACTGCATTGCAGGTGTGATTGCAAGGTTATAAGAAACTTTATCTTTGTTGGAATTTTTGCTTACTCAACACGTTTTCATGGGGAGCAGTGGAAAAGTGTTCACTTCTTTCTTGCTGAAAGAAGCAAGCAGCTAATAGAAACTTTGGTATTTGGCTCACATACTAGAAATGTACAGTAATGGCTTTAAAGTACCAAGCACAAAGAAGGCAGGCAGGCAGGTAGTTCAGAGGTATTAGGATGAGACATAACATAGCAAAAATAAAGCAAAGGCAAAATTAAAGCAAAATCTAGTAAAATACACAGTCAGTAAGTAATAAGACTGTTCTCATGAGTGGCCTAACCCAGGCTAGGGCAGCCCAGCCTGGGTTAGGCTGCTTGTGTGCAGCGCTGGGATCCACACGGATCCCGGTGTTGCCTACCCACCTAACCATACTTTGAAGCCTGGCCTTTAGCTGAGCTTAAAAGCGCTAGCATGTCCTTAACCCCGGTGCTGGGATTGTGTGTGGGCTCAAGCTGCTTGCAGCCTGAGTACACACAGAGATGGGTGCCTAGAGTACCCATCTCACTGGGGTATTCCCCAATGCATTGCACTCACCGCATGGTGCATTGTGGGATATCTGGAGGCCAGGATGTGCATACAGCAGTGCAAATAGGGGCAGAGCTACGGTTGTGCGAACAGGTTCAAAGGATCTAGGCTATGAGTGAGAAGGGCTGCCAAAGCCCACAGGTGGGCATGGCTGAGGTCCATAAGAGCCCCGAGTGAACTCCCCCTGCCCACCTGGGCTCCGGCGAGCCCTGAGCCAGCTCTGCCATGTCATTTCAGGCAGCACTTTCTGCCTGGAAGCACCTATTACCCTTTCTCTCCCTCGATGAAGGGAGAGAAAGGGGGATAGAAGCTTTCAGGCAGCAAATGCTGCCTGAAATGAAAGGGCAGAGCTTGCTCAGCGATGTGGGGGGGGAGTGCCCTGGGGGTTCTTATGGAGCCCGAGCTACATCTTGTGCACGTAACTTCACGGACATGGGACGTCGCTTGAGGAGCGGCCAGGCAGGGCCGGACCCAGGCCGCCATTCAGCTGGCTGCATGCCTGAGTGCGAATCATATTGGCGTACAGCTCATGCGCTGAAGACCAGCAGAGCAACCATCTGGAGATAAGGTAGATTGAACCCTGCCCTCCTCCCTGACCTGATATTGGTCATGAGAACGGCCTTAATAATTATGAAGAGAGGGGAAAGTGTATTTAAGAAAAAACAAACACAGCACAAGAAAACCAATTTTGGGCATGTGTTGGGGAGGAAATGAAAAATACAAATGTTGTTCAAACAGAGCAATTATTCTGAGTCCTTATTATTGATGATGACTTCCAACCATTTGTTAGTTTTTAAGAGATATCTAGGTTGCTGGTTTGAATCCCCGCTGGTACTATATCGGGCAGCAGTGATACAGGAAGATGCAGAAAGGCATCAATCTCATACTGTACGGCAGATGGTAATGGTAAACCCCTCCTGAATGGTAAACCCCTTCTTCTACCAAAGAACCACAGGGCTCTGTGGGCTCCAGGAATCAAAATCGACTTGACAGCACACTTTACCTTTACCTTTCATGTAGACATAAACTTCCATCTCTAATTCCTATGTTTGAGAAAAAGAGAGCAAACCTGGATAACCACATTGATAACTTTTCAATAATTAATTGTAACCATATAAAAACAAAAACAAACCATTTAAACACTTTCACAGAAATGAAACAAACAGTTTAAAATTAATTCTAATTACAAGCCTGAGAAAATAGGTATGTCTTAAGGATCTTTTTACAAGCAATCAGAGATGGAGAAGCAATCAGAGTGCATTCCAAAGTCCTGGGGCAGCCATAGAGAAGGCCCAGCCCCAAGCCGCCCGCAGATGAGCCAGTGGCAACTGTAACCGGACCTCCCCAGATGATCTTAATAGGTGGCAGGGTTCATGATAGGAAGGTGATCTCTTAAATACTGTGAGCCTATTCTGTTAATTAGCAACACAGGAAAATACAGTAAACTAAATTGTGGGTAGAAAACTTTGGGTAGAGGCAATTGCAACAGTGTACACTTTCCCCCTGGATTGTACCCAGAGTATGTTGTGATTTTGGCCCAACTATTTAGATATGAATAAAATGGGGAGGCAACTTGACCTATCCTGGGATATCCTGTGGCAATTTCTGGTGCATCTGGTGGAGATACAAAGGCACAATGTAATTCATTTTATTTGCATTATCTCAGATCCTTCTCATCCTTTAAACAGCACTTATATGTAAACAGTTCAGCATATCCATTCTACTGACCTATGTGGTATTGCATTCCAAGTGCTGAAATGCTACATTGAATCTACAAAAATGTGATGTACTCAGTAATGAAAACAGATGGTAAATTAAAAGGAATAAGTGTGTGTGTGTGTGTGTGTGTGTGTGTGCGCGCGGGGGGGGGGGGGTTAATTGGACCATATATTTTTGTGATGATTTCCCCAAAGAAAAGAGCCCTAGAAAACTCTCTGGCATACCAGAACTACTTAACAATTTTTAAATATGCAGTGTTTCTTACTATCAATTAAAAAATTGATATTTTAATTATTATTTTTCCTTCTAGGCTCTGTAGCCACAGCCTGCCGTGATCCCGGAGTCCCCATGAACGGAACACGAAATGGGGATGGAAGAGAACCTGGAGACACAGTCATTTTTCAGTGTGACCCTGGCTATGAGTTGCAAGGAGATGAGAGAATAACCTGCATTCAGGTAGAAAATCGGTACTTCTGGCAGCCCAACCCACCAGTCTGTATAGGTATGCAGAAACCAAGAGAAGACACAACTGCTTTTCTGACTCTGGAAATGGGAAACATGTTATACTTACACAGTCCCAAAGGCAAAAGCCAATGTCTTATAGTTAACAAGGCTAGTTAACAATTAGCATGAGCTAATCTCCTCATGGCCTATAATCTCTCAGCTTCTGTTCAGAAAGAAGCCTTGCTCCTACTAAACAACAAACAAACTAGGAAGCCGTTCTACCTATTTTCAAGTCAAACCTCAATTTCCCCCCACAGTGAAGCCCACTGACCTTCCCTAAAAATTGGGGAGAGTACATTTCTCATAGACTCCTGGGAAAATAATATTTCCCAAGAGCCACAGAGACTTTTTATTCTGGTGTACTGCTATGCAGCAACACACCAGATGCTGGAGAGATAAGAGTGGCAGAGATCTTCTTCTTGATCTCTCCTCATGGCTGGAATGGCTCTGGCCAGCCATTAAGCAAGTTGTAGAGGGAAGGAGTTAATTTTTGGTGGATTGGGAAGCTGGCTGAAAAACTCACTTTGAAAAGAGTGAGTTTGGGAGCTGAGTGGAGGAACTAGAAATTCTTATACAGCTCAGATTTCTATCTAAATTAGAGAATAATTTGGTCTCAATGGGCACCTCTTCTTTGAAGTGAACATTAAGTGTCTCCCAAAACCCATAGCAAGACACCAGATTAATTTGCCTTAAAAAAAAATCCATTGCATGTGTGAGGACAATTTAATAGGCCACACTGGACAGTATTGTATAATTTGTAGTAGTCAAGGTACTTGCTTGGTTTTTTAACAAAATGGGCAAACGTGTTCACAACCTCTGTTATTTATTAGGATTCTCATTCTGTCCAAAGGGATATAAAGGGCAGTAGGTTGATCTTTCATACATGTGCTTTGGAAGCTGCCTTCTCAGAACAACCCTTCATACATCTCAAAGAGCCTGTCCAGAAAGTTGAGACACTCTCTGGAGCAGCATCTGATGTGCCACAAATAATTCCAGTTGTCAAGTTGGACCAGCATTCTGGTGGGATGATCAGAGGTCTTCAGGCTCACATTGAGGTCTCTTTGGATCACAAACAGAATGGCCAGGAACATTCATATATTTTAAAAGGCAGAATGTGTATTTTAAAGATGTTTGGTGAAATATTTTTCCCCATTCAAAAAAACAAAACAAAGTTACCACAGCCTGCTTTCATTTAGAACTTTAGTACTAAATTGTTTTTCACTGCTGGAATTATATAGAGAATTGTTCACTAAAGGATTCTTCAACGAAAACTTGCATTAAAGAAATTAGCCTTTATGAAAATTGATCATTTTGTCTTATTAGAATTTATATGAGAGGAATGTGTTGTGACAATGTTCTTTGTAAATATTTAATATGAGTAGGAGATCAGATTGTTCTGGGATGGCCAAACATCTAACAGCTTTATTTTCTGTGATGATCTGGAAACCACAATTACCGCTGATGTGTTTAAAAAGAAAACAACACGGTACAAAGACTTTAATGCTACTGTGCATAACTCTCCCTGTTATCAGCTTGTAAAAAAGACATTATACAAAAAGGAGATCAAAGGAGATACAGAAATCATGATATTTTCTTTTAAAAATTAAAATGTATGAGTGCTTAGTGCTTTCTAAATATTTTCCCCAGCCTATATGTTTGAATTTGCTTGTGCAATGACCCAACAGCATCAGTTTAGATTCATGTTTTATGAAACAGTGTGCCAGCATAGTATTCTGGCCACTTCATCCTAGGTATTTATCTTTATCGTTATACTTCCATTTTGTTTTTTAAAAAATAGTCAAATATGTCTCATCATTTCCAATACATTCTGAGACATCAGTGACTAACATAGAGTGGTTACTGGGCACTGTATATTACTAGAATGTAAATTGCCAGATCATTCCCATGCTAGCCTTTCACATACACATTTGTGAAAATAAAAAGATGCTAAAGCATTGGCAGATCAACTTATTCTGGTCTTTCCCCAAAAAAATTAATCAGCAGAACTAAAAATAATATTTTCGAGAGCTGTATTTAAGGTTAACCTATAGCTTTGTGGCATCAATTAACAGATGCTTTCTAATACAAAGCTACAGTTTTATAAATCCATAAAAAACCTTCCATAAATAGAAAGGAATATAGATAAACATACCCGCACAGCACATGGGAGTCAGAAATTGTTCTCATCACAGAAACATTCTCCCCACATTCCAGAAGTGAGCTTAGTAGAAGGAAATAGTTTGTTCTCTCAAGTTTAGGAAATGGATTGTGATTGTTGCGGCAGACCTATTTCTTTGAGAGTGGGGCAACACAAAGATGAGGCAACGAAGAGAACAAAAGCAGTCTGTAGTCAGGAAAAACAGATATCCTAGTTGCTCCTACCACTGAATAAGCTTGATCCAAAAGCAAGATCAGGGTGGTAACAGACAGGTTAAATTATCTCTGACACCACTCAGGTCACTGGTTCAAGATCAGGGCACACTTGTGTTTTGATGTCGAAGCTATTCACATGTGTGTACAAAACCAGGCTAAGAAAGCCCAGCCCGGTTTTACACGTGTGTGTACCGCTGGAATAAAGCCGGATCCCAGTGATGCCCCAGCGGCAAACCTGTCTAGGTAGCCTCCCTCCAAAAAGAGGTTAGTAGAGTGAGCGCTCTCCTAACCCTTTTTCCAAGATCATCTGCCAGCCCTGGCTGCTTGCAGCCAGGGCTGATCAACTGTGGGGCTCCCTATCAGTTTCTGGGAGGGAAGGGGGATTCCCACAATGCACTGAGCACTCACACGGTGCATTATAGAAGCTTCAGCAGGTGGGGCAACGCAGGATGATTCATCCACACCCCGACCCTCAGAGCTACCAGCAGCAGCTGGTAATCATCTTGGTGGGCAATCTACCTGCCCAAAGGAAAGGGCCAGATTGTCCCTGAAGAGGTAAGCTTTCTAAGGCTTCCTCCCCACTAGCCCTCTTGCCCTTTCTCTCTGCTCGTAGGAAAGGGCTCACTGTGTCTCTGTAGGACAACTGCTCTTCAGGAAAAGGAAAAGAAGCTAAAACGGGGGTCAAAACCCATGTGCACACACATAGACAGATTCTTGTCTTTTATACTGATT
This sequence comes from Hemicordylus capensis, assembly GCF_027244095.1. Lineage (NCBI taxonomy): Eukaryota > Metazoa > Chordata > Lepidosauria > Squamata > Cordylidae > Hemicordylus > Hemicordylus capensis. The sequence continues at coordinate 295,393,740 of NC_069660.1, read as the reverse complement.
CTGAACTTAATTATGCATCTTTTACTCTTCACATTATGTTCAAAATATTCATAAAAATGAAAAAGTGCAATGCTAATTCCAGTATAAAATATCTGATGAGATTACAGCACTCTTAAACTTGTCTGGTACACAGTTCTAATTATATTGATTTGCTTGTACTTTGCTTGTGATGTTACTGACATGGTATGAATTATTCTTTGTTTTTGTTTCGTACAATAATACAACTTGTTGAGAAAGATGGAGTAATCACAGATCATCCATGCTTGATCTTTTAAGTGCATGTATACATACACTCACATTATTTATTTCAATTAGTTTGCAAGGGAATTTTTGTTGAGGATATTTTGCCTATAACTTTCACATTCAGTGTGTGAACAGACTGGTGTATAACCTGGAATGAAATTGTCAGTCCTTTGCTGCTTAACTTCAGTGAAATACCTGTTAAAATTGCACCCTTCCCCTGATATATCTACTAAAATATCTCTTCTGTTTAGCACAAGGAGAGCAACTAGCCATGTCCAAACCCAGCACAGCTTACATCCAGTGGTGGCTGCTGGTGTCTAACATGCTTTTTTAAAGAGTATGAGCCCTTTTGGGACAGGGAGTCATATTTACTTACTTACTGTTGTTGTTGTTGTTGTTGTGTTTGTTGTTTGTAAACCACTCTGGGAACTTTTGTTGAAAACTGTTATATAAATATTAGTAGACAGCAACTCTTCAGGATTTCATACAGAGTCATTACCCACCACTCCATGGAAATGCTAAGGATTGCACATGGTCCTTTTAAATGCAAAACATATACAGTACTCTACCTCTGATCTATGGCTCCATCCCCAAGTACTCTGTGTGTGTGTGTGTGTGTGTGTGTGTGTAATTGACATTTCAAAGTACACATTCTCACTATCTACTTTGGAAAAATTAATGGAAAATCAGAATAAGTATAGATAAATATTTATGTAAATGAAATGATCTTGAATAGGCTTTCTTCCAGCAGATCCACCTTATTTCTAGATCTTCAACATGATTCTAAAAGAGTAATTAGTTTGTTGCTGACTCAAAGAGCCCTTTTTCACGAGCAGTGAGAAAGGGCAAGAGGATTAGTGGGGAGGAAACCCTAAAGAGCATACGTCCCCACAGACAAACAACGGTGTCCTCTTCAGTGGGCGGATTGCCTGCCCAGATGACTACAGTCTGCCAGCTGTAGCTGCAAGCAGCCACAGCTGGCAAACAATCTCACTCTCCTAACCATGTTTTGGAGGCTGACTGCCTAGGCTGCTTTGCCAGCGAGGCGCAAACCCGTGCAGGCAAAACCGGGCTGGGCTTCCTTAGCCTAGTTTTGCCTGTGTGTGTGAATAGCTTCAAAAACTAATCTGGATTGGCTCAATCTGGGTGGTAAACAGCTCCAAATCAAAGAGGACACTACAGGAGTAACCAATAATGTTCTGCCTAGTAATTTTGCTTTGTTTTTAAATGATTGGCAGTATGTTTTTACTCAAATACCCTAGTGAGTCATCTTTGGTTGAATCCTGTGGGCTGCTTTCAAAAGCAGAAAATATGTCTACCTACACAAGGGGAGATTATTGGTTTGTCTGGATTCTTTCTGCCTGCAGCCCCTCACGCCACATTTCACACCTTTCCTGATGATACCAGTGTTCCCTCTAAGGCATGCTCGTGTGCTACTCACACATTAAAAAATGTTTGCTCAGTTAATTTTAGATCCCGCTCTTGTTGAATCAGGAAGGCTCCACTCCGAATGCATGTGCACACACACACTGCCTTGATACTCCTGCCCTGAGCAAAACTCATTCCATACACTGGATAGCACCCTGAGTCTTATAAGTAACTCGTGTGAGGGCAGTGGAAAGAAAGCCCTGTTCGCTTGCAGTTCTTAGGATTTTAACACGTGTTCTTAACTTTTGATAATTTCCAAAATTATAATACCAGCCTTTATGTATGATTTGATATTCACCTGCTGTGTATGCATAGTAATGCTCAATACCCAAAATTCAAGCAATACTAAAGCAGCTCAAAAAGTTGATTGTGTTCTTACAGGGTTTTTTCTCTCTTCCCAGTTTCTGTATCTAGAGTGCTTCTCTTGTTTAGAGGTACTAAAAATAGCATTAGATATCGCCTGTGCTGGGGATGGGCTTAAAATAGATGGATGATGTTCGCTAGTGCAAGTTGGAAGTAATACAATATTTCCCTTTGCTTATTACCTATTGGTCTCGGTTGTTTTAAAATACAAAGGAAAAGTTTTGGGATTCAATTGTTATCGTTTTTCTTTGATTCATTCACAGCACCCTGTGGAGGCAATTTGACAGGCTCATCAGGCTTTATTCTTTCACCAAATTTCCCTCATCCTTATCCCCACAGCAGAGACTGTGACTGGACTATCACTGTTAATAATGACTATGTAATATCATTAGCATTTATCAGGTAAGTTGCTAGTTGGCTTAAGTTTTAAATAATCAGCCTGCCATTGACTCCTTAGGACATTCCCTGTCAAATATAGCAACTATGTTGTTTAACAAATCCCAGTGGTTCTGCTTTTCTGAGCTTTTATAAGAGTGGAACAGTAGATTCTTAGCGTAATGCATGCTGAGATGGCTTGTTGGTGAGATCAAGCCACTTGTTACCAGTCTGAGGGTGATAAGGAAGAGAGGAGGAGATCCAGGATCTGAGGTTCCATGTGCTTTTAAAAGGGTTAATATATAAAATAGAGCAGGGGACCAGGTCTCCAGCACTGAGGGTAATTTGCCTTAACGCTTTCCCCTGTATTTTTAATTATTTATTTGATTCATATATACCACTCCTCCAAAAAATGGCTCAGGGCAGTTTACAACAAATAAAAACAATTAAAATCAATTAACAGTTAAAATCAAAACTAAATCAATTAAACATTAACATTTCCCAGGAAATTCGCCTAGCCAACAAGTGGCTTTCCTGCTTCAGGACAGCATACCTGCCATTACTCGGAAAGTGGCGGGCTTTTGTGCAGCAGCTCGAAGAGTGTGCCAGTTTTTAATTAACAGTCCTAGTGCTGCTGTATAACCTTTCAATTATAACATTGTTGATGGGTTAGACTGTTGACTTTAAAAAAAAAATATTTATATTGTAATTGTAATTTTCCCCCCTTTGTTGTGCTGGTCATAGACCGTAATAAACTTTGAATGCTGAAAAACATTAACATTAAAATCATTTAAAACATTAACATTAAAATCATTTTAAACCAGCATTAAAAAATTAAACCATTAATCTAATTAAAAGCCTGGGTGAATAAATGTGTCTTCAGCACCTTTTTAAAAGTTGCAAGAGATGGGGAGGCTCTTATTTCAACAGGGAGCACATTCCAAAGTCCAGAGGCAGCAATGGAGAAGGCCCATTCCCAAGTAGCCCCGTTCCCGAGTAGCCTCCAAGCAAGTTGGCAAACCTCTTTAGATGATCTCAACAGGTGGTGGTGCTCAAGGTGAAGAAGGCGTTCTCTTAAATACCCAGGGCCTATGCTGTTTAGGGCTTTATAGGTAATCACCAGCACCTTGTATTTTGCCCAGAAATGTATCATCAGCCAGTGTAGTTCTTTCAACACAGGAGTATTATGGTCTCTCCTACATGATCCAGAGACCAACCTGGCTGCCACATTCTGGACCAATTGCAGTTTATGGACTATGTACAAAGGCAGCCCCACATAGAGTGCATTGCAGTAATCCAGCCTAGAGGTTACCAGCATATGTACCACCGTTTTGAGTTTGTTCATCTCAAGAAACGGATGTAGCTGGCATATCAGCTGAAGCTGATTAAAAAAAAACACCTCTGGCCACCGCCTCTACCTGGGACACCAAGGAGAGGTTAAGATCCAGAAGCACCCCCAGACTGCATACCTGTTCCTTCTGGGGGAGCGTGACCCCCATCCAGAACTGGCAGATCAATATCGTTTCCCGGGTTCCAAATTGGCACAATAAGTACCTCCGTCTTATCTGAATTCAGCCTCAGCTTGTTATCTAACCTACCTCACAGGGTTGTTGCAAGGATAAACATTACCATGTACACCGCTCTGAGCTCCTCGGAGGAAAAAGCGGAATATAAGTGTTAAAAATAAAATAAAAAAATAAAATAAAATCCCTCATCCAGCCCATTACTGCCTCCAGGCAGGGCATTTAGTGAGGTTATGCCTTCTCCTGATGAGGTTGACATGGAGAAGTAGAGTTGGGTGTCATCAGTATACTGATAACACCCTGCACCAAATCTCTGATGATCTCTCCCAGTGGTTTCATGTAGATGGTAAACAACATCAGACAATATGGATTCCTGAGGGACACCATAGGAAAATCCAGATTTAGAGGAACAGTCTCCAAGGGACACCATCTGGAATCTGCCTGTGAGGTAGGAGCAGAACCACTGCAAAGCAGTGTCTCCAACCCCCAATCCCCTCAGACGTTCCAGGTGGATACTATGGTCAATAGTATCGAAAGCTGCCGAGAGATCCAAAAGGACCAACGGAGTCACACTCCCTCTGTCAATTCCCATTTGGAGATCATCCATCAGGCCGACCAAGGCAGTCTCCACCCCACAGCCTGCCCAAAAGCCAGTTTGAAATGGGTCAAGATGATCAGTTTCCTCCAAGACTGCCTGGAGCTGTGAGGCCACCACATTCTCAATCAACATATTCATTTTCTGATCCATATTTCATCCATGCAGATGCTGTTTGAGAAATATACAGGTACCATAGGCCCCGAGATTGTGATGAATAATCAAATCATAGAATTTCAAAGCTGGAAGGGAAGTTATTCTAGCCCACATTCTGCTCAGCGTAGGAAATTGCTACAGGTTCTTTGACAGATGGCTGTCCAGCCTTTGTTTAAAAGCTTCTAGTGAAGGAAAGCCCACCATTGCAAGAGGTACACTGTTCCACTGTCCTACAGCTCTTGATTGATGGATGGATGATGGATTAAGTGCCATCAAGTCTGTGTCGACTCTTAGCGACCACATAGATAGATTCTCTCCAGATAATCTCCAGGATGATCTGTCTTCAACTTGGCATTTAAGTTCTCTCAGTGGTGCATTCATTGCTGTCGTAATCAAGTCCATCCACCTTGCTGCTGGTTGTCCTCTTCTTCTCTTTCTTTCAATTTTTCCCAGCATTATTGACTTTTCAAGGGAGCTGATAATATTAGTATATTAAAATTCAGAAATATATTTTTATCATTTGGATGACTCTGATGATCATTATTCAGTTTATTTTAGAAATTTTAAAATTTTGTATGTGTCCTGTTTTTTTAATTCATAATATTTTGTTGCTAAAGAAACATGCACAGACTCTTGCTGCCAAGGGCGTAGCTAGGGGAGAGGGGGCCCATGTTCATCCCTCTCTCCAGCAGTCCCTCAGAGTGAGGGAGATAATGAAGAAAATATGGAAGGGTCGAGCTTGGGGGCCCGTTTTCTTTCAACCCGTTCTCTCAATTATAGCTACACCCCTGCTTGCTGCACATCAAATTTAGTCACACAACCTTTTTGTGAGAGCAGCTTTGTTGCTGAAAATGTGGAACACAGTTAACATTTCAGTCTTGTGAGTCTTGGTTAACTGTTATCAGTTGAGTTGGTTTGTACTGGTCAAGCCCATAAAGGTTTTTCTTCAGGATAAAGTTAGAAATCTGAGTGAAAAAATGTTGATCCTAAAACAAAAGCATTGATGGTCTGGGCTAACTGCTCTACAGCTTTTATAGGAGATGTGTGCATGAGATTAAAGGAAAATGTCAAAGTAATATTGAGAATCTGTTTTATAAGCCATATATTTACATAATAATAAGGCTCAGGTGAGCAATGCCATCCTGGTTATTAAATGCTGTTTGTTCAAATTCTCTACCATAATTCAGTGCCGAACATGATACCACAGATTAAACAAATCAAATATATTGTCTATATTGTGTTTCTGACCTATAAAAAACAACATGGACAGAATATTTGTAAAAGTAAATGCAACAAAAAGTTCACACCAAATCAGGAGGCAGGCATACACAGTGCTAAAAGGTGTACAGGAAGTTATAAAAATGTGTTAAGCAATGGACTGGTTCAGATGTTAATTTGATCTGGGACTAAATCCTGGCTTCATGCAAAGCCCCTGACCCTTGAGAGTGTGCATTCCCCCTTCCCTGCCTTCTCAAGAGCAGAAGTAATCTTTTACTGATTCTGGTTAGGAACAAGTCAGAATCGCTTGGTTCACACAAAAGAAGCAGCCCTGGCATGCCCTAACCAGCATCGGAAATGCAATACTTGCAACTCTCTTGTGGGTTGGAGAGAGGAAGTGTGTGCTACCAAGGCTCAGAGACGACGTGTTTATGGTATGTAGTGACCAGGTTCACATATAACAGGAAGGCATAGTTTCCTGCCAGGAGTGCAAGCCTCAGAGAGCTGGGGGATTGTACATTTCACTTGTCCTCTTTTGTGCACAAGAGGAGGATAATGTAAGCTTTTGCTTCCATTTTAAGAACAAACTGTGATTTTGAATTAAGAGAACTGCAGTTTATTCACTAACTAGAGTTAGAACAAGCCATGATGTCAACCATGTTTTAGATCCGGATTTATTCTAATCCTAGTCAGGTAAAGATCCCATTTCCCAATCTGTATCTAATATGAAAGTATTGTCTGTTTTTAAAGTGAGAGAAGATTCTTTCACTCTTCTTATATTGTGTCTGGAGGAGGAGGAGGAGCAGCGTGCTACCTTGTGGCTCCTAAATTTCAAAGCAGCAAAGCATGGTTTGTCATTACATCTGACCCTGTGAAAGGTCTTACATGAAAGTCCTAAAAGGCTATGCAGAACATTCTTACATAATGGTTTTACCTTTAACAAGAATTATTAGGATAAAAGTAGTGGGTAAGCCATGTCGCACCTAACATTTGTTCCTTTTTGTACATTTTGCAGCTTCAGTATAGAACCAAACTATGACTTTCTCTATATATATGATGGGCCAGACAGCAATAGCCCACTAATTGGGAGTTTTCAAGATAGCAAGTTGCCAGAGAGGATAGAAAGCAGTTCATATTCAATGCACCTGGCTTTTCGAAGTGATGGATCTGTTAGCTTTACTGGTTTCCACTTGGAGTATAAAGGTAAATGCACATCATTGTATTACAACATTTCCCTTCACATATCTATTTGCCTAGCATTATAGTACTGCTAGAATGCCTGCATAAAGTCAAGGTTTTTTATGTTTTCTATTAATTCTGTGGCTGGTGTCCTTCATTTCTAAGCACAGATTTGTCAGTTTGATGTTTTTGGTGATGATTGCTTGTTGCAAACTGCATAAAAGGTTTGAAGGATTTACAGCAGTCTTTATAACAGTGTTTAATTACAGACCTTCTTCCCACTTAGACAGTAAAGCTGTATCTAGACGATACCACTTCAGACTGGACTGCAGGTATACTCTTAGCTGAACGGAAAGTTCTTTCTAAATAATTCTACATATCCTGTCGGCAAGAAGTGTTGTACCATGTGCTCCTCTACTAAAGATACTAGTTATCTATATGGAGGATGTTATTTAGAATGGAAGGACATTCAGTCACTTTTGCCCCACCTGCACTCTGGAGTCATACAGCCTAGACACAGGTTTACCATCACAGTGAGAATAAGGCATTAGGAGTAAACCAGATTGCACTGAGATGTGTGACCAGTTTCCCAATGGCTTTTTATATTGAAATGCTGCCATATGGACCGTAAATCTAATTGGAACAGCTGTGGAGTGGAATCGGTGCATAACATTTTCTCCTTGAGCCAATTTTTTGGTCAAAATTAGTCATCTTTGACTAACAAATATGAAGAATCCATGTTTTCTCATGTGACTTCCCACTCTCTACCATTTTAACTGGAAAAATTGCATGAAAGGAAAGGTCTTTGGTCCCTTCCATGAGGTAAGACGAGGCAGTCACTTCAGGCATAGATACTAGGAGGAAAAAAGTCATAGGAACATAGGAAGCTGCCATATACTGAATCAGACCATAGGTCCAGCTAGCTCAGTATTGTCTACACTGACAAGGCAGCGGCTCCTCCAAGGTTGCAGGCAGGAATCTCTCAGCCCTATCTTGGAGAAGCCAGGGAAGGAACTTGAAGCTTAGATGCTCTTCCCAGAGCGGCTCCATCCCCTAAGGGGAATATCTTACAGTGCTCACATTTCTAGTCTCCCTTTTATATGCAACCAGGGTAGACCCTGCTTAGCTTAAAGGGACAAGTCATGCTTGCTAACACAAGACAAGCTCTCTTCCCTACATCAGATCAGTCATGTATAGACTGATCATGCATCTCCCAGTTTCTCACCTTTTGTGCTGCTTAGCTGGACATTTTGTGGACATTTTGGATGTGCATTTCCATATTTCAGTCTGTTTGTCTTTTGACATATGAACGTACAGTATATGAAGCTGTCTTACCCCAAGTCAGACCATTGGCTCATCTTGCTGAATATTGTCTATGCTGATTGGCAGAAGCTCTCAACACTTGTTTCAGATAGGGTTGTTTCACAGCCCTGCTGGACGTGCAAGATTGAATCTGGAACATTCTATTTGAAAAGCATATGCTTGATCATTGAACTGTGTCCCACTCCCAACATAAAATAATTACTATGCAATAATGTTACATATAGTGCCTTTTACCTGCACTTTTGTATGGCCAGATAATGCCTTTAAGCAATTCTTGAAAGTGTGTGTGTGTTCCTGACTGTTATTGGGCAATTGGCATTGGGCAATTGCTTTCCAACAATTAAAAGGAAACCTCATATGGATACAATAGTATGAGAGAAAAACAAATTAAGAGATAATTGTCTTATAAGGGGGAAACTCTCAAAACTAAGGACACTTCATTCTTCTTACTGCAGCCAAACTACGTGAGTCCTGCTTTGATCCTGGTAATATAATGAATGGCACAAGACTTGGAATGGATTATAAATTGGGATCAACAGTCACATACTATTGTGATGCCGGTTATGTTCTTCAAGGATATTCTACACTCACATGTATCATGGGAGATGATGGGAGACCTGGATGGAACAGAGCCTTACCCAGCTGTCATGGTAAGAGCTTTGTTTTGTTAATCTCGAGGAGAAAATAAACTATGTTTACTTCAGTTCAAATAAATGGATTTTGTCCTCATGAGGTTCAGTTCACTATTGGCATAGTGCCTGTCAGCATATGTCATAGCAGAGTTCTGTTCTAGCCTATGATACATGCTACAGGCGTTCAGAACAGTAGGTTGATATGGTGAACTGAAAGCCAGTGTGTATAGGTCTCTCCAGCTTGGAGAGTAATAACATAATTAATAATATGCAAAAAAATTAAAAGAAAGAAAAAATGCAGGTGCTATTCAGACAAGTGGTTTGTTTATAGAGCCATCTAGGCAATGGCAGCACTAGAAAAAAAATGGGGGCGGCACAGAAGGGGCAAAGTGCATTTCTGGGTGGGCAATCTGTGTCCCACATGTTAGATTTCTTCAGCATAAATGGGGCAGGTGGTGGTGAAGTACTTATCTGAGGGGGCACTTCTCCCTCCCCTCCCCTACAGAACTACCTTTCAATCTAGATAGCATCTACCTCACTCACTCCTCAGAATGTTCTTTCTTACGTTAAAAAGTTGCAAATTATTGAGTGAATAGAGAGATTTAATTTTAACAGATCATCTTACCACATAGCTAAAGTTGTTTGTCTTTTTCCAGCAAAAGGCTCCCGCCCAATTCGAGTTCTCAAAGTAGCTGTAACCCATGTAGATGGTCACAGGAATTGCTCCCACTTCTAAAACCATGGTTACGCATTATGGCTATCAGTATAATTTGGAAAACTATGACATACTGCCATAAATGAGAGGTTTTGGTTTCATATAGTATGTTCAAGGGTCTCTGAATTCACATTTTATATTATAAAAAGATCCTCTGTGAACCCAGACTAGACATGCCAGCTCTTTGATTATATCAGAGTAGCTAAAGCAATGGGACCCAGTGGGTTTATCTTAATGCCATTCAGCTTAAACTCAAAAGTTTTGAAATCTTGTAAGCAACCATTATAGTATTGTTCATGTTTAAACTACTTTCCAGTAGGCGTATGAGATCACTCAGAATTCTGTATGTGTGTCCGTGTGTCTATGTGTGTGTACGTGTGTCTCCCGCTCTGCAACTTTGCAACACCTGGACCAATATGAACCAAATCGAGTACAGTTGTAGGGACACCTCAACAGCGTTGTTTGTGATGATGTCATTCAAGATGGCAGATGAGTAAACTAATGAGGTACAAATGGGCTAACTTGTGAACAGCCTAACCAATTTGAACCAAATTTGCTACAGATGTAGGGACAAATAGGGATGCCCAAATGGCAAGATGTGTGATGATGTCATGCACTCCAGTTCAAGATGGTGGCCACATGAATATCTGAGGCACAAGTGGGCTAATTTGTGGACTGTCTAACCAATTTAAATCAATTTAGGCACAGTTGCAGTGAGTGACACAGAGGAACACCTCAGTGGTGTAGTTTGTGATGATGTCATCCACCCTGATTCAAGATGGTGGACGTGTAAACTTCCACCATCATGGACTGTAATAAAAAATTATTACAGTCCATGACCAAGAAAACAAGAAATAAAAACAATACAATACAGTAAAAATATACAAAATTAAAAGAATAAATTAGATAAAACTGAGTTACAAAGATGGCAAGGTCATACACAGCTAAGTTTATCTCGTCTCATTTTACATGCCGCAGCACAAAATCTTGCAATCCTCTCTGTAACCTCTGAGTGGCGATCCATTTAAAAAATAAGAAATATAATAATCATCAGAATGACCCAGTTTATCTTTTAAAAGAGGTTCTATCCATATGAGGCGAATAGTCCTATAAAAGGCACAATGTAAAAGGATGTGTGCTACCGACTCAACAACTCAAGTGCCACAAGCGCATAACCGATTCCTTAAGGGAATTCCCTTAAACCTCCCTTATAACACCTCAGAAGGTAATGCATTAAAGCGTGCCTGTGAGAAAGCGCTTCTATGACTTAAAGTGGTCAGGCGTATCAGGTAGCCTGTTGGCTGGGGATAGTTCAAAAAACTGCCTAAGGTGTTCTTTGCAGTAATCAAACTTAGTTCTCTTTGTTTCTCCGTATCTAGCACTCTTTGCTTAGCTATCTTTTTAGCAACATCAGGTGTTAAAGATGACAGATATTTCAATGAGAACCCACACTTAACATGGATGACCTGTGAGTTCTTTCACCAGGATGACTGGAATTCATCTTCCAACACTAATGGCATAAGGCCCAAGGGGCGGGCGTGGAGTTTAAGCCAAAAATTAATCAGATATAACCACGCTTGGGCTTCAACTCTAATCACTCCAGATTCAAGGCATAAGGCAGCATTGGGGACACATTTAGAAAGATGAAAAATAGCCTGAAGGAAGCCCACCTGAACAGCTTCCAGTATAGAAAAGTTACCAGTAGGGAAGATCTGGATTCTGTATAACATTTGGGCTAATATTTTGGCCTGGAGCACCTTGAGGGCTGCTGGAATATAATATCCACCTTTAGTATAGAAAATTTTTTTAACCGCAGTTGCACTCCTTTGGGCACTTGCTGCCATATACTCATAGTGCGGTTTCCATGACCCTCCAGAGTGAAAAACAATGCCTAAATATTTATAAGTTTTAACCTGTTGAACCCTGATGCCATTTATTACCCATTTATTATTTTTCGGTCTCTTACTAAATACCACGAGTTTAGATTGTGGGGTATTAATGATAAGAGATTCATTCTCACAATATTGCGTGAGTATTCTCAAAGCTCATGTCATGCCAGTGAGTGTTGTGGATAGTATAACCGCATCGTCGGCATAGAGCTGTATAGAAGTAGGTCTACCTGCTAGCTTTGGTTGATGAACATCAGGGCTATCCAGGAGGGGAATTAAAAAATTAATATAAAAGTTTAAAAGAAAGGGGGCTTAAATACAGCCTTGTTTAACTCCCCTCTGCATGGAAACTGTGTCAGATAAATGGCCAATGGTATCACACTTAACTCTCACAAAAGTATTTTAATACAGCATGTAAATGAGTAAGAGTAGGCAAGGGTCTATTGAAGTTTGGCCAGTTTGCTCCATAAGCGAGATCTATGAATTGAATCAAAGGCAGCTTGAATGTCAATAAATGTCGCATATAAGGAGGCATTATTACTGGTATATTTTTCCGTGAGGTGACACAGAACCAAGGCCTAGCCCAGTGTGGAATGACCAGGTCGAAAGCCAGCTTGTTCCTTTCTAAGAACATTATTCTGCTCTGCCCATTCAATAAGCTTTTGACATAGATGTCTTGCATACATTTTACTTATACTTAACAAACGTATTGGACGATAAGTCGCAGGATTGGCGTGCTGACCACTTTTGAATATAGGAACAATAACAGCCGTATTACATCATCTGGGATTTGCATAGCCTGATCTATATATGTAAAAAGACTTGCTAAGACCCATGTGGGCTAACTTGTGGACAGTCTAACCGATTATTTCTACAAATTTGATACATCTGAATAGACTCATAGGGATGCCCCAATGGTGTAGTTTGTGATGATGTCACCCACCCTGATCCAAGATGGTGGGTGCATAAACGTTTGAGGCACAAGTGCACTAACTTGAGGACTGTCTAACTGATTTGAACCAAATTTGGAACAGCTGTAGTGAGTGACACACAAGGACACCTCAGTGGTGCAGTTTGTAATGATGACATCCACCCTGACCCAAAATGACAGACACATGAACATTTGCTGGTCAATGGACCGAATAAACTTATAACTAACTAACTGAACATTTGAGGTGCAAGGGATCTAACTTGTGGACCTCGATTTGCATCAAATTTAGCCAAGATGTAGAAACAGTTAAAGGAAAGTAGGCTAATTAGTTCTTTTAAAAAAACTTTTTAGTCATTTTGGCCTGCTGCAAAGTGAGCCTCAAACCAATCTGATTGTGTAATATTGTATATACAAAATTTTGATTTTACATGACAGTAGGGTTGTGATGAAGTTAGCAGGTAAGGAGAAACGATTGAGTAGAAAGCTCCAGAAAGTTGCATTTCTAGGTCAGGTCTGCCATCAGTAATAATGAGATATGGGTCCGAGTATTCTATACTTGCTTTTCATGATGTGAACTTACATGACTTTACTTCTGTGTGATAAAGCAAGGGGGTGGGGAATCCCATGCACTGTGTTTTTTTTAAAGGTGAATGAAACAAAAAAAAAAAGTAATGAAAGATGGAAGCAAAGCTATATATTTTAAACATTATCCAGTGTCTCTCTCTGTAAGCAATCTATGGATAAGGATTAGCCTTTGGCTAATATCCTTATTTCAAATGTCCTTGAAGCCTCTCTAATAAGTGTGGGATGTGAACCAAGTCCATAATTTTATTCTTATATGAATTAATCCAAAGATTAACTACGCTAATTCACTAAGCCATTTGGCATTTGATGATAGCTGTTAAGAGCAGGGTATAATTAAGGTGCGCTGATTAAATTTTTTCATATGACAAAGGATAATGTAATGATTTTAGTCAGCTTTACCAAATATTCTCCATTCCAATAGTATTACAAAAGATTTACCTTCCAAGTAACCAAAATCTATTGTACAAATCAGTACTCAATTCTTCAGTGTATAGGAATAGAACTGATTCTTCTAGGGATGTGCATAAAACCGGTTCTCCCGGTTCGGTTTGGGTCCGAATCGGGTCCGGACCGGACTGGGGAGGTTCGGTTTTCGTTTTGCCGGACCACCCCCCCGGTCCGGTTCGGTTTCGAACCGGTTCGGATCCGAACTGAACCGGTTCGGATCACAAAAAGTGGCTGGTTTTGAAGGGGACATTGTGTTCTACCTGCCACCCAAATTTCAAGTCGATTGGACCTTCCTCTGATTTTTTACAATTTTTTTTTTAAAAATTAATTCTTGCCCATAACTCACAATGTGGAGCCCTTAGGGGCAAAAAAGCTGGGGTGGGTGGTAGCCACCCATGGGTGTCCTCCACCCCAAAAATCCCAAGGCAATTGGTTGCTCCTAGTATTATTGGTGAATTTTTGAAGAAATTTTTTTTCCCATTGGCTAGAATGGGGGTTTGGGGCTGCCCCAGACCCGCCTCTGTGGGGTGGCAGCACCGCCAAAGTGGGTCCGGGGCCATGGCAAAAATGCCCTCAGTCCCTCCCTGCAATCCCCGTAGAGATAGGAGTGATGGTTCTGTTGTTTTTCTGAGGTGTTCTGAGTGTAGATTCTATGATAGCTAATGAGATTTCCAATGAGACACCATGAATCCACTCTCATTTGCTATCACAGAATCCACACCACACTCACTCAGAACACCTCAGAAAAACAACAGAACCATCACTCCTATCTCTACGGGGATTGCTGGGAGGGACTGAGGGCATTTTTGCCATGGCCCCGGACCCACTTTGGCGGTGCTGCCACCCCACAGAGGCGGGTCTGGGGCAGCCCCAAACCCCCATTCTAGCCAATGGAAAAAATTTTTTCTTCAAAAATTCACCAATAATACTAGGAGCAACCCAACAATTGCCACCCCATCTTTTTGGCCCCTCTCTCTGGGCGCCCTAACACGTAACACCTAGTCAGTCCATCTTAATGCCTACCTACTACCACCACTCCTATCCAAGCAATTAAGAGGAGGACACTCAGAGAGACAACACCCACTCTCTGATCTAACAAAAAGGCCACTGCTGTGCTGCCTGCCAGCACAGCAGCAGCAGCGGAGCAGCACACTAAGCACAAGAGCAGCACACACAGAGAAGAAGCAGGAGGCGGAGCAGCAGAGCAGCAGACCTGCCGCTCTGCATGATGGGTGATGTGACGCCCAAAGAAACCACCGCCTCACTCAGTGCCTGCCACTGACTAGGCACGACAGACAGAAGCCAGCCAACCTGCTCTGCTCTGCTGCTCCCCATGGATGATGCACACACACCCTACATCTGCATCCAAATTACCAGACCAGACCAAGTGCGCAGAGTCAGCACAGGACAGCAGCCACCAGCCCAGCAACAGCAACAGCTACTACTGCTACCACCACAACCAGTGTTGCCGCTACAATAACATTCCCAGTCCAGTCACGCGTGCCACAGCCTGAGCCTAGCACACAGCCAACAGCTGCTGCCAGCCAGTGCCTGGCAAGCCCAGCCAACATGAGGAGGAGAGAGCTAACAAGTAGACGGCGCACGCACATCACCAACCCATCACGACGGCGCAACTGCAAGGGGAGAGGGCACAATTACAGGCAGGAGGAGGAGGAGGCGAGGCAATCCTAGCACAGATTTGAAAGTTTAAAATCCACCAGGACATCTTCTAGAATCTAGACTTCTGTTTTTTCTACCACCAGCTGTAGTGTCTAGTTAGTCAGTGTGCTGTGCAGCTGAGCTGAGCTGAGCTGAGCTGCGTGTGAGGAAGGATGATTGTGGCTAGTTCTTTAGTTTCAGCAGACTGAGCATTGAGCATGGGCAGTGGCCTTGGGAAGCAACACAATTACACGACACTCACCTGCTGCTGCTGGTTCTAGAAGTTGCCTCTTCTCGTCTTTTCACCTCTTTGTTTGTGTGTGTGTGTGTGTGTGTGTGTGTGTGTGTGTGTGTGCAGTGAGTGCATGCCTTTTGCCTTGCTGGAAAGAAATGCTTCTCTGGTCCACCACCACATATCTGCTCAAGGACACAGAGGCCCAAGGCAGAGGTGGTGGTGGCACCAGTGTGAGTGCATGTGTGCTGGTGGTGTTTGCCACCACAGGTGTTTTGTGTGTGTATGTGTGCGCTGCTAGCTAGGAGGGGGGAGGGAGGCAGGGAGGGAGGCAGGGAGGCAGGGGGGAGGAAAGGGGAGGGGGAGAGGGATGTAGAGGGGATTGAAGGGGGGAGGGTCCGGCTCAGAGTTGGTCAGCCACATATTTGTGCACACACGTGGTCACGTGTGTGCTTCGGTGGGAGAGACCAGACTCTCATCATCTGCCAGACCGGGGTTGGGGGCAGGTGAGGCGGTGGTGGGCTGGAAGGGAGGGAGGATGGAAGGTGGTGAAGAGGAAGGGGAGAGGATGAGAGGGGAAGGATGGAGGGAGGCATGGGGGGGAGGAAAAAAAACATGTAGACAGACGCACACCACACTACACACAGAAAGCATCCACACACAGAGACAGTGCTAGGCATCCATTCACACAGACAGACAGACACACAACAGGAAGAGACAGACTGCGCCTGCACCACACACACACACACACAGACCCAATTCCCCCCCTGCACAGTTATCAATCAATATGTTGTGTTGGCAGCCAGTTCATTGCTATTCTGATGGTTTTGGGTTTTTTGCCATCAGCCAACATCAACAGTGACCACAATCAAGATGAACATAAGATGATAATAATTCATTCGTTTCATTTGAAAAAATCACCCAATCATTTTCTCCATGTAAACCAAGCCCCCCACACATGATTTCTGGTAACATTTTCAATAAAATCAATTCATTTGGCATTCATCATTTTGTTCTCCCTCTGTCACCTTTTTTTCTTTCTTTTGCATAATTTTGAGGCTTGATTTTGACATGGGGTTTTTAAAGAAAAAATTATTTACATGTTTATTTACATACAGTATTTACATATCTACACTGCATTTTAGAACGTATACCCGCCGCTGCCGCTAAGTCTAGTACTCCGTGGGCTGTGCTACTTTGGGGGGGTGTGCCGTGCCCACGCCAGGTCCCCAAATGCTGACAGGTGGATAGATAAAGGGCCTGTGCTGGTCAGCATTGGGTTTCTTTTTAGGTGGGCGTGAGCATTGTAAACATCTGGCCAGTCACAGCACTACAACTACTACTACCACTGCATCTCTGTGTGGGCACACTACACGCTGCGACTGGCTGGCACGGCTCAGCATCTGTCACGTCAGCTCAGCTAGAGGTGGAAGGGGGGAGGGTAGGGATAAGCACAGAGGTCGAGCCAGGCAGGTGACCAACCATGGGGCAACCCACGGTAATCACTCGCCCGGCTCAAACTCCAGCTTGGGGTAGCCCAACAGGGGGAGGTTCACCTTAAGGAAGACCAGCTGCTCCACCAGACCAGGGTCCAAGCGGGAGCGAGAGGGTGTCACCACGTCCCCGGCACGTGAAAACACCCGCTCGCTCTGGACACTGGTTGGGGGGCAGGAGAGGAGGCGCACAGCCACCACCGCCAGGTCCGGCCAGACTTGGTGGCGGCTCGCCCAGAACTGTGCGCAGTCCACGCCGTCTCCCTCCACAGGCTCCTCCAAGTACTGCGCAACGCATTGCTCAGCACTGGAGGGGGGCCTGGCAGGTCGAGCCTCCCGCATACCAGGCATGGCGCCATAGCAGAACCGCTGAAACCACTGGGCGGATCTCGAGTCGGTAGCAAATGGCTGCTGCGATGGCGCCGCCTGGGATGCCGCGCTGCTGGACTGGGAAGAGGGAGGGGAAGGGGAAGCTGACGCCGGCTGGCCGCCCATGCTCCTGCTGGGTGCGGGTTGGGCCGCGAGGGCTGCCCCCGCACCACTACCAACACCCTGGTCTCTGCGGGCCCTAGCGGCCTCCTCCTCCCTAACCTTCTCGACCAGGATGCCCTTCCACCTGGGCAAGTCGTCGGCACTCACGGCATTGCCCTTGAGGGCTGGGTGACAGAGACAAGCGAGGACATACTCCTCCCTGTCTCCCAGCACATCAACGAGCCGCTTGTCAACCCCAGACCTCAGCCTCCCAGCCAGAGCACGACCCTCTGGCGTGGTCAGAGAGATATGGAGTCCACCCATCAGCTTCTCTAGACCAACAGCTGTGGGCAGCGCCTGGCTCAAGGGAGTGGTGTTGCCACACAAGCCCTTCGTGGCAAGCTGGAAGGGCTCGAGTGCCGACACCGCCTCGGACATCTGCTTCCACTCTGCGTTCGAGAAGTCGCAGACATCCAAGGACTCGTCCCTCACCAGGGCGACAAGGGCTCTCTCCTGCTCCAACAGGCGCTGGAACAGGAGGAAGGTGGAGTTCCACCGCGTCTCCACATCCGTAGGGATGAGATGGCGAGGAAGGCCAAGGTCATCCTGCTTCTGGCGAAGCAGTCTCCTGGACTTCTCGCTGCGGTGGAAGTGGGCGGCCAGCTTGCGGGACTTATCCACAAGCGTGGCCGTGGCAGCAACAGCAGCTGGGATGGGGCGGGCCCCCTTCTCCTGGGACGCCTTCAGCTCCTTAAGGCCAAGGGCGTCCCTGACGGTCAGATGGAGCGTGTGTGCCATACACCGTATGTTCACACAGTCCATGACTGTCTCGACAGCGGCGGTAACGTTGGCTCCATTGTCGGTGACAATGAAGCCGCGGGAGAGGTGTGGACACCCGCCAATCCACTCCTCTATCTGGCGGTCGAGTACGGCCGCCACCTCCTCCACGGTGTGCCTCGTGTCCATCGTCTCCACGTGCAGGACGGCCCACCTGTGCCGTAGTGCAGCGGGAGCCGCGCCGGACCCGGAAGCATCGCCCGCGGAGGTCCCCTCACTCTCCGGTCCCCACCAGTGGGCAGTGAGGGCCAGGAAAGAAGCGTGCATCCCACTGACACTGGTCCAGAGGTCAGTCGTGAAATGCACGCTTGTCCCGGCCGGAGCTGCACGCAGCTCGGCCAACACGAGCTCCCTGCACCGGCGGTACAGGGAGGGGACCACGTTCCGGCTGAACGTGGTCCTTGAGGGGATGACATATTCGGGAGCCAGGTATTGGAGAATCCGGCGGAAGCCGTTGTTCTCGACCACCTGAAACGGCTGGTCATCGGTGGAAATCATCTCCCCTATGAGGCGGGTGAGGTGATGATGGTCCACGCGAACAATACGCTGGCTGCCCGAGGACTGCGTCCACCGCTGGACGGGCAGTGTAG
The DNA here is from genome assembly GCF_027244095.1 of Hemicordylus capensis. Taxonomy (NCBI): domain Eukaryota; kingdom Metazoa; phylum Chordata; class Lepidosauria; order Squamata; family Cordylidae; genus Hemicordylus; species Hemicordylus capensis. The sequence continues at coordinate 295,374,856 of NC_069660.1, read as the reverse complement.
CCTGCCTGCTGGCTGGCACACTGCCGCTGCCCGCCCTAGTGGCAGATGCACAAGGCGCACTAGCGCTGCCAGCCTGTCCCCTGAGACCTGGGTGGTGACGCTCTAGGTGTCTCCACATAGGCGTCGTACCCAGGTGCGCAGGGTCCCTTCCACGGCTGACAAGCATCCTGCAGTGGACACAGCGGGCGTGGAATGGGTCATCTTGAGGGACCTCAAAATGCACCCATGCACCACTGCCCTTGGCCTCCCTCGCCCTGGCCGCCGTCCTAGGCCGTTTCTCGCAGGGTGGCTGCAGTCCTGGGGGGGGGGGGCGGCCACCGCTGCCTGCCCACTGCTGCCACCCAACCCGCCCCTTCCGCCCTCCACAGCGGAGGAAGGGCCCGGCTGAACTGGCATCGGAGAGGCAGGCCTCTCCTCCACCACCTCGCCAGACCGCTCCCCACCAGAGTGTCGGGCTTCACGAGGGGGGGCCCCACTGAGCGGCGAAAGGATAGGGGGAAGGGTCCCCAGAGGGAGGGAGAACCTGGCTGCATCGCTGCCAGCCGCACGGTCCTCACCGCCCTCTACCTGCTCTTCCAACTCCACAGTCTCCTCCACCTCAACAACTGGCGGTAGCTCAGCAGCACCTGGTGCCGCCGGCGAGGAGGGACCCGCCACAGCCCTAACGGTGCCTCTGCCTCTGCCGCGATTGGCGGCAGCAGGCGTGGGGAACTGAATCCTGCGCACCAAAGATGGGGCCGGAGCAAAGAATTCTCCAATGGGGAGAACTGGGGTGTCCTCAGGCTCCCCGCGTCCTCTCCCTCCCCGTGCCGCAGGCGCACCCCGCACCTGGCCTCTCCCACCTCTGCCTGCCAGCCTTGAGCGAGCCCTGCCCGCCACACGGCGCTCAGACATGCTGCTAGGTCAGAAGGAGGGAGACTTTAGGAGGAAGGCCAGACAGGGTCAAAAAAATAATTTGGAGGGGCTTAGGGGCCAAAAAAAAGGCAGCTGATTTGGAGGAGGCGGGGGGGGGAGTTTGTTTTTAAAAAAGGAAGCCAATTGGGGGGAAAGGAAGACTTTTTGATATGGGGGGGGAAAGCCAATCGAAGTGAGGGGGAGGGTGTCCTTTTTGAATTTGGGAGTCAACCACCAAGCCAATTGGGGAGATGGGTCTGGGAGGGGTTTTTTTTAGAAAAATAGGGGGTTAAAGGGTGGAACCCCGGTGTGGGAGGGTGGCACGGGCAGTTGGGTGGAGTAGTTGTGGTGTGGGTGGCAAGTTTTTAACTTTTTTTGGGGGGGAGAGTGGATGGGGGGAGGGCACAGCACCTACCGGGGGTGGGGGAGGGATGCAGTCAACGCTTGGGAACCTGCAGATCAAAGGAGGAAACCCTTATTTAGTGAACTTGAACACAAAGTGTGGGTTCTGGGGGGTGGTTCTCAAGTAATGCTCCTGTGGGGGGAGCATCAAACTCAATGCAGCCTATTTAGTGACTCTAAATTGCAAACAACCAAAACCAGAACCCAGTCACACCAACACAGAGGTTGAACCCACCCACTCTGTGACTCTGCCTGCCCAATGCCATGGCAAGCAAGCAGCAGCAAACACTTGATGGCAGCCTCATGGATTGAACATCATGATCATCATCATACGTGTGTATTGGCCCAGCATGTAGTGGCAGCATCAGAGCCCAGCCAGGACCCCACTCAGACTGCCCCAGAGGCAAGGAAGCACTCTGGCATGGCATGGGCCCAGCATGTAGTGGCAGCATCAGAGCCCAGCCAGGACCCCACTCAGACTGCCCCAGAGGCAAGGAAGCACTCTGGCATGGCATGGGCCCAGCATGTAGTGGCAGCATCGCATCAGAACCCTGGACCCCACTCAGACTGCCCCAGAGGCAAGGAAGCACTCTGGAAGGCACCTGTTCAAAAACCACCTGCAAGACGCATGCAATGCAACGCAACACACAGCAGCAATTTCTTTATTGGGCATGGGCATGAAGACACAAGTTTTACAACAGTACATCTCCTCTCCAAGGTTCCCTCCCTCCTCCCCACACCCAAATGCATTTCAGAATAGGGGTGTCCCTATTTAAAACCGCCAGCTAGGGAGAGAAAGGGGCAACAAAAGGTGCACAATCGCACACGCACTAACCCCTCTTCTTCCGGTCCTTCTCCTGCCGCTCACTGCTGGTCACGGATTCGCCGCCGCCAGCCAGCCACCCTGGGCTGAGACACAGCAGGGCGGCCGCACGAGGCACACAGGCAACCGGGGTAGTTCAACAACGATGGAGGGGCAGAAGTGAGGAGACAACACTATTTGTGTCGCTCAACTCACCCCCAAGCAGAGACAAAATCAACCAAAAACTATAAAAAGAAAAAAAAACTGATGGCAGCCGCCAGGTGGGTAGGCTACTGTGTGCGGCTGCAGCTGTGGGAGAGGAGGTGGAAAGTGAAGGGGAGCAGAGAGAGAAAAGACTAAGAGAGAGAGAAAAGAGGGGGGGGCAGGGACAAAGAGAAAGAGAGGAGAGAGAGAGAAAAGAAAGAGAGAGAGAGGAGAAATAGAGAGGATAGAGAGAAAGAGGAGAGAGGAGAAGCGCAGCGCAGCAGGGAGGGGGGATTCAGGTGTGGGGGGAGGACACAGCAGTAGCAGCGGTCCAAAGAGGTGGGGGGAGCAGAGAGGGTGTGTGTGGTTGGGGGCTAGTGTGTGGCAGGGGGCCTGGGGTAAGTGGAGAGAGTCGGGGGCAAGGATAAAAAGAGGTGGGGTGGGGGGAGCAGAGAGGGTGTGTGTGGTTGGGGGCTAGTGTGTGGCAGGGGGCCTGGGGTAAGTGGAGAGAGTCAGGGGCAAGGAGAAAAAGAGGTGGGGTGGGGGGAGCAGAGAGGGTGTGTGTGGTTGGGGGCTAGTGTGTGGCAGGGGGCCTGGGGTAAGTGGAGAGAGTCAGGGGCAAGGAGAAAAAGAGGTGGGGTGGGGGGAGCAGAGAGGGTGTGTGTGGTTGGGGGCTAGTGTGTGGCAGAGGGGTGTTGGGGGGAAGGGGAGGGGGCAACAACAAACAGCAACGGAGAAACTGGAACAACTCGGGCAGCAGCAGCGATTAGGCTGGATGGGGTGGTTGGGGGAGGAGCTGGGCCTGGGCTAGGGTCTGGGAGGAGGGAGGGTGGGGGGGCAGGCGGGGGGGGAGGAGGAGGAGGAGGGTAGCAAAATATATAAAGCAATATATATCAAGAGAACACAAGCCAGAAGTTTAAAAAAAAAAAATGAAAAGAAAGACTATAACCAGCAGAAAAAACTTGGGTGTGGGGGTGTGGGGAGGGGGAACCAAACACAGACTCTGAGGGGGGCCACTAAGTGAACAGAGACAATGAAACCACAATTGCTGCAAATTAACAATAGCAAATGAATAAGTGGAACCAAGCAAAGAAAACTGGACTCTGTTTGGCAGCAGCAAACTTGGGAGAAGGCTGGATGGGGTGGGGTTGGGGTGGGGTGTGGTTGGACTTGGAGGGGCAAGTTAGGAGCAGGGAACCAAAACTGATTATATGGGACAACAAGAAACAACAACAGAATCCTCTGGGGTGGGGGGGAGGGATTCAGGGAACCAACTCGCAGGGCAGCAGCAGTCAGCAGAAACAAACAAAATGGTACAATTTAAGCAAAACCAGCAAGCAATATATAAATGAAACCAATGCAATGCAATGTGAAAATCAAAAAGTTGGACAAAAACAAGGCAGGACAAAGAGCAATAATTAATGGAAGAAGTTTTAAAGCAATGAGGATGCAGTGGGTGGGAGTGGGGGAGGGGGAGGGTAGGCCCAAAGGATGAGAAGGGAAAGGGGGGGAGGGGGGGAGAAAAGCAGACAGACAAGGAACAGGGAAAATTGGGGGAAATTAAGAAGAAAGTAAAGTGAAGTAACACACAGTATACAGACAAGAGACAGACAGAGAGAGAAGACACACAGAGAGTCACAAAGGGCAGGTGGACAAAGGATTAGACAGAGCACACACAGAGAGACACAGGACACAGTCAGGACTCACAGAGACACCAGAGCAGCCAGCAAAGGGCAAGCAGGTCTCAGAGATGATCCCACAACTGCCGCCAAGAGAAGTTTCCAGAGAAGAGGCTTGGGTTTATATAGGTTTGAAATTCCCTCCTTTGGGAGCCCCCACCTTTGCACTCCCCCCACGGCCAACAGGGTGCCAGCTCTCAACAGTGCAACAGCCAAGCAGCCTACCAGACCAAAGGACTCATTCTGGCCAATCAAGGATCAATAGTGCAGCCAATACAATGCCTGGAAATAGCATCACAAAATGGATGCAAGGAGGAGCAAAAGTTTCAGGAAGGAGACACAAAATGGAGGACAGACTTGGAACTTTAAAGAGACACTCAGAGACTCAATTTCATTCCCGAACCGGTTCGGGAAACCCGAGCCGGTTCGGTACCGAACCGGCTCGAATTCGGTCCGGCTCGGTCCCGGAAGGGCCCGATTCGGTCCGGGATCGAGCCGCCGGATCCGGACCGGTTCGGGACGATTCGGTCCGGATCCGGACCGAACCGCACATCCCTAGATTCTTCCACTTTTATTTTTAATTATGTTTATGTTAAAGTGTATGCAAAGATGAGTTTTCTTTTTAGATAATTTCAGCCTGAAAGAGACATCTAGATTCAGACCCAGGTTAAGAGGTTAGGAAGTCAGCCCAGGAAATAGAAACCTTAGATGTTGGGAAAAATAGAAATGTTAGGTGCCAGACAGAAATGAAACTTAGCCTTCCAATTTGGCCCAAATCACAGGAGGGGAGTTAAAATTAAACTATGGTCTGGATCTCATGGTTTGAGGTGAGGAGGAGGAGGAGGAGGAGGAGGAGGAGGAGGAGGAGGAGGCTTCCGCCAACATTTAGGATCTGTGTGCACTCCTGATAATCAGTCATGTGGGCGGGGGTAATGTTGTGTGGAGGGCTGGGAGGTGACTGTCTCTTGCAAGCAATCCTGGTTGGGCAGTGTGAGCAGCAGAGCTCCTCCATCCTGCATCCAATCCTAGATCACGGATGGCTGTCCATTCCTCCTGATTGGGGTTGCTTGCAGCAGACAATCACTTCCTGCTCTTCCGCCCAACAAAACCCCTGCCCACATGTCTGATTATTGCAGAGCTCCCAAATCTTGGCTGAAGCCTCCTGCTCTTTACATCTAATTGTGAGAACCAGCCCTGTATATTGGCCTGTTTTGTTTTGTTTTAAATATTTATACCCCGCTCTTCCAGTACACGACTGCTCAGGGCGGCTCACAACAATAAAACAGATACAATATACAATAAAAGAAATAAAATTAACCAAATTAAGTAAGTAAAAAAATCAGGTTAAAAAAATCAGGTTAAAAACCACGATCAGTATTAAATTTCAAATTAAAAGTTATTTTAAAAGTTAAAAGTTGATAATTATATAAACTAATTGGATGGCCCAGCCCAACACACATGATGCTCGACCATGACTATATCTCTCATTTCCAGCTTACAGTAGTGCCTTTCCCTAATTGCATGGTGAGATGTTTCATCCAAACTGCCCTTATACACATACTAGAATTACTAGTAGTGTTTATCCTTATCACATGAGCAGCTGAAGTATTGTCTGAATTGGCCCTGTGCTACAGTACAGTAAAACAGAAAGAATTTAGCCAGACAGAAAGAAGAAGAAATCAGATGAGCCTAGAATGCTAAGCAAGGAACTGCTAAAAAAGAAAGACCAAAAAAAAAAAAAAAAAAAGGAGAAGAAGAAGGATATTCACATGGACTGAAAGAAAGTGGTGGGTTTTAAGGACCTAGCTGTAGCTAAGTTTAGTTGGATGTGTTCATCCTTTGTTGTTTTGATACTCTATTGCTCTCATGGTTTTCTGCAATTTTTCCTGTTGTGCAAATCTGTTTGTTGCTGTTTAAAGTAAAAGATAAAGTGTGCCATCAAATCAGCTTTGACTCCTGGCGCCCACAGAGCTCTGTGGTTTTCTTTGGTAGAATACAGGAGGGGTTTACCATTGTCTCCTTCCGTGCAGTATGAGATGATGCCTTTCAGCATCTTCCTATATTGCTGCTGCCCAGTAGAGTGCCAGCAGGGTTTTGAACCAGCAACCTTCTGCTTGTTGGTCAAGCATTTCCCCACTGTGCCACTTAAGGTGACTTTTTGCTGTTTAGTAAATTTTTAATTTTGTTATTAACTCACCTAGATCTAGTAGTGTGATGTAGGGGTTAAGAATCCAGGACTAGGAATGGGGAAGTCTGGGTTCAAGTTCTCATTCAGCAGTGACCTGATTTACTCTGAACCTTTTTTCACCCCACTCTATTCAAGTATTGACTGAGATTTATTTTAAAAGTTGAAGAGAGAGAAGGTTGTTTGGTGGAGGGACCAGGAGAAAATAAGTACTGTCTCTTTATGGCAACTGTAGGAGGGGTTCAGCTGAACCCGCTGAACCCGCACACTAGTGCACTCAGCCTGTTTTTGGAATGAAATGTTGTATGAATGGAATAAATTAAGCCAAATTGAAAATATTTGTTTAAGTCCCCACTATCTTTTAGATAAAGCTTAAGGTCAGCCTGCAAACTCATTTTTCTTATTTATTTATTTATTTATTTATTTATTTATTTATTTATTTATTTATTTAACATATTTTTATACTGCCCAAAACACAAGTTCTCTGGGCAGTTTACAAGACAATAAAAACAACCAATAAAAAGATTAACATATTTTAACAATTAAAATTTTAAAAGTTAAAACTATTAAAGCACAATTAAAATACAATTAAAACAATATCTAATTAAAAGCCTGAGTGAGCAAATGAGTCTTGACTGCCCTTTTAAAAGTTGTAAGAGATGGAGACTCTCTTATTTCAGCAGGAAGTGTGTTCCAAAACCTCAGGGCAGCAATGGAGAAGATCTGTCCCTGAGTTGCCACCAGATGAGCCAGTGGCAACTGCAGACTAAGAGGTGACATTTAAGAACTGGAGAGTAGCAATCTTAAACCTACCAGCACAGCCACATGCACTGGGTTCAAATCTAGCCTCTGGCAGGACGCTCATAGAGTGACTCTCTCTCTCAACCCTTCAAAGGGTTGTTGTGCAGATAAATGAGAAATCACATCACTTACACCACACTGAGCTCCTCCTTGGAGGAAGAAATATCTCCTCCATCCTGTAAGGCAACGACATGACATCTCCCCACCCCCACTAGCCTTACTTTCCTTGATGTAACTCTGGAGGTTCCCAGCTTCACTCACCCTTTTCTCTGGGCTCCAGACCGGCCTCCCTTAGCGCCCTCCACTCTGTATACACAGCCAAGCTCTAGACACCACTTCACCTTCCTTTTTCATTTGCCACCCCCTTCCCCTTCTGTGCACACCCCAGCGGCACCTTCTTGCCCGCAGTAGGACACGGCTGGGGAGACCAAAGACCGTGTTGCTCCCTCCATGACCCCAAATGGCCTGCACAATGACCCTTCCCCTTGTCCCCAGAAGCCGGCAGCAGAATTGAATACATGCTCCCTCGTGGACCCCAAGTAGAAGCCAAGAAGCTGCCTGAAGCTTCTACTTCAGAGAAAGCTGCCGCTCTTGTACATAACGAAGCTTGCAAGATTTTCAAGATCGCCGCTGTGCGATCAGCAAACTCCTTCTTGGGTTTGCAGGATGAAATTGGGGAGGGGGACCCACAGGAAAACAAAAACCACAAAGCTTGACAGAGCCCATTATTCACAATGTGACTACATATCCTAGTAGGCTTTACATCAGACTTTGCTTGCCCGTTATCCCCCTCCCCCCACTCACCAGCAGTTGCGATTGTCCTTCTCTCCCCCACTTGCCCATTCATCCCCACCAGCTCACCCGGCAGCAGTACCTGTTGCTGCTCACCCATTCCTCCCCCCCACTCACCCGTTCGTCTCCCGCTTGCCTGGCAGCTGCTTGCAAACCCTCCCCCTCCCAGCCCCAGTTCGTTCTCCCTCAGCAGCCACCCGCCGCTTGTCCTGGCTGCTGCTTTTCCTCCCTGGCCGCCCATGGCACTTTCCCTTCCTGCCGGCCGGGCCGCTGTTTTCTCTCCCCACTGACTTGCCTGCCTGGCCACCATTTTCTTTCCCCCACCCATCCCCGACACTATCTGGCAGCTCTCCAGACTCACGTGAGAGCTGCCACACATGGGATTAGCGATGGTAACGTTTAAGAGAATTATATAGATACTGTAGATGTTCCAGGTCTGCATGTATATACTCATATGAATTACAGTGCACTCCAGACCTTTTTATAAACAAAACTTGACTTTATTCAGAATCTGCCTGCATAGGTATCTCAGAGGATGAAAGAGCACAGAATGGCACTGCAGAAGCATGTAAACAGAGAGTGAATCATATGATGTATTCTCTTCCCAATTGTGTGTAGGTACACCTGTCTCATTGTAACTCTGGTAGGGGATGCACAAGTTTACACTTCATAAGATTCCCTGGAAGCATGGAAACTGGTTGCCCAATACACAAAGTAATACAGAAGTAAAGAATGTATATATGTTAAATCAGGCTGTTTTCAGCCCAAGACCCAATTTTTGGTTTACGTATTATCTCCTATAATGAGGCTATCCTCACGCACAGTGGAAACTGGGCTAAGAGACCCCAGCCTTAGACATGCACTTCTGTGGGGCATGCTGGGACTTCTAAGGGCTGGCAAGCCACTGAACCCTGCTGCCCCAACTGGCTCTGTGATAGGGATGTGTACAAAACCAGTTTGCCTGGTTCTGTTTGAATTTGAACCGGGTTTGAACCAGGAGGGGGAGGTTTGGTTTTAGTTTTGCTCAACCCCACCTCAGTTTGGTTCAAATTCAAGCTTCCCAAAGTGGGTGGAGTGGTAGCTGGCACCCATGGGTGCCTACCACCCAACCCCCAAAGCAATTGGACACTCCTATGAACTTTTTATGAATTTTTGGAAAAAAATAATTATTTTTTTCTCACAGGGTATAATGGGACTCAAACCAGCCCATTATCCCCTATTTTGGAGCACCTAGGGGCCCAAAAACACCAAGGCAATTGGACACTCCTCCAATTATGGATGAATTTTAAAAGTATTTTTGAATTCCCCATAGGGAAGAATGGAGGTTTCAGCAAATGTATTGCTTCATGTCGGGGGGAAAGGGGTGGCCCAGGGCAGAGTGTTGTGGGTGGTAGTGCCTAAGGGGGGCAAGGAAGCTACCAGAATTATTTCAAAAGAATCGGGCAAAGGGCTGATTTTTAAGTGATTTTTGAATTTTACGCAACTTTAAGGTTTTTCTCCATAGGGAAGAATGGAGTTCTCAGCAGCCCCATAATTGCACTTGGGGGCTCTAGGGTGGTCCAGAGCGAGTGGTGGTATAGTGCACAGAGGGTGCCAACCACCCCCATGGGTTGGTAACCCATGGGGTACTGGGTTTTGTTGCTTCTGAAGTGATCTGCGTGTAGATTCTCTGGTAGCATATGAGATTTTCAATGACAAACCATCAATCCACTCTCGTTGGCTATCAGACAATTTCTAGCTCATTGACCATAATGGCTGTTGGTGGCATTTTGAGGTCTGTCTATCCAAGCCACATAATGGCATAGCGGTAAATGACTTGCCTAGCAAGCATGAGGTTGCTGGTTCGAATCCCCACTGGTATGTGTCCCACACAATGGGAAACACCTATATCGGGCAGCAGCGATATAGGAAGATGCTGAAAGGCATCATCTTATACTGCACAGGAGGTGGCGATGGTAAACCCCTCCTGTATTCTACCAAAGAAAAACCCCAGGGCTCTGTGGTCACCAGGAGTCGACACCGACTCGACGGCACACGGCACACCTACGTAGCACTATTAGTGACCAATGCTTTGATGCAGTTGAGGCACATGATTTGATTTGACTCTTTAGGGCATAGCATCATATAATGCACAAATGTTGTGACTCATTAAGATTGGCAAAACTTTCCTGCTGTGTTTAGGTATAAGTTTGTAAGAAAGAAGCGTTATGCTAAAATACTTCTGAGCTCAATTTTACTTGAAATGGATACTTAGAGATGAGACCAAGTCTCCAGATAATGTAATTAAATTTTTAATAATGCTCAGCATTATTGCAAATTCCATATGTAATTTGACACGTAGTTTCACTGCTGATAGGTTTTGCTGAGGAAATAGAACAGAATTTGCATATAAGATTTACCTCATTTGAGAATTAATGCTTTTGTGAAAAGGACTTCTTTCCTCTCTTCCTCATTTTACATTCTAAGGAAAAGACCATGTATGTACCTAAATCTTAAACTAGAACTTTTCATTCAATATGTGTTTAGCATTTGATATTAGAGAAAATATGCCAGATGCTAGTCTTGCAATGTAATGATAAAAAGTGCAGTTTTGATACAGGCCCGAGGACTTTATTGCTGTTCAGTTGGGAGGAGAGTCTAGAATGGAGAGGAGAGTTTTTGAGAATTTACTTGGTGTGCATCCCATCAGTCCTAATGCTTACCTCTACAATCTTATAAGCTGTTAGGCCCTCTCTCTCCATTTTTCTTTCCTGTCCCATTTTAACTTCAACATTTCACCACTCAGTTGCTCTTGATCATAGATTTTAATTTCTAGGTGCAGATCATCTGCTATTTCTTTTAACCCACCCTCATAGTCCCCAGGGCAGAAGTGAGAATTATCCATGAATCCAGGATTTTAGCATAAAATGTGATCGGGCAAAGGTATGCCACCTCATCACCAAAAGAGTAGAAGCAAAGACAGTAGTTCCAGGTTCACAGTAAGCTCCAAAGCAGGAAGGCTTTCTGCAGACAATGTGATAGTTTAGTTTGTTGTTGCTGCTGCTTGCTGTTGTTAATCTCTGCAGGCTTTGTTGGTCCTGGAAACTCACAAACCTATTTTTTAGGTTGTTTTTGATTTTATTTCCCTCTTAATTTACACATATACATATACATACAGTATATACACTGGCAGCTGGTAAACACTAGGCCTGGGAGGGGGGAGGACAGATGCAGACGAGAACCCACTTGCCAAGGCAGGAGCCTCCTCCCCACCGTGCTTTCCTCCATGCTTGTGGGGGGAAAGCTTGCCAACATGGAGGAAAGCAGAAAGGGGGTGGGGGCAGAAGGCAGTGGCCAAAAGGCAGGAGAGGGGGAGGAGAAGGTGGGGCCAACAGGTAAGAACCGGGGGTGGGGGTGGGAGAGAAGGCAGGGGCCAAAAGGCAGAAGCGGGTGGAGAAGGCAGGGGCCAAAAAGCAAAAGACAGAAAGCAGAGAACAGAAAAAGAGGGGCAGGGGGAAAGGAGACAGAGGGGCAGAAAAGGGAACTCAAGTGAGAGAAAGCCAGTATTCCCCCACCAAACAAACTAACAGAGAAGCTCAGGCTTACAAGCAGCCAGCAAATCTTCCAGAACACGGAACTTCCTCCAGCCGCTCCCCCTTGCCTGCTGCTTCCTTCCTTGGTCTTATTGGCTGGAACAGCCTGCTAATCAGCCTGCTAATCGAGCTGTTCTAGCCAGTCTGATTCCTTGGGGGCGCTGGCTAGGGTTGCCAACAGTCCGGGATTGACTGGGACGTCCCGTAATTTTGGGGGAAGCGCTTGTCCTGTCCAGGACGCTCTTTCCCCTGCATTTGGGTGGCTGGTGGGTGGCAGCGGCAGCCAGCGCGAGCAAGCTCCACTCCTCCCTGTGGCTCTTTCCCTGCTTGGCTCACTTGTAGGCTGCTGCTGCTGCATTGCTCCAGCCTCCTGCCCACCCAACAATCAGCCGTTGGGCTGGTGCGCCATGGGTGGAGCTTGCACAGAAGCCTGTTTGTTGCAGCTTCACCTAACAGCAGCGCTGCTGTGCACACAGTAGGACAGAGCTCTTCTTGCACTGCAACCTAAATGGGGAATGGATCAGCTCTAGAGTAAATGAAGCTCTTCTCACGATTGGAGGGGCAAGCTAGCAGGCTTTCTGCGGGGAAGGAGGGTTTAGCTTACCTTCCCTGCAGACGATCAGTAGCAGTTCCCTGGGCGGGCGGATCACCCATACAAGCTGCAGCATTCCTGCAGCCCACCCATGACTCTCCTGGCAGCTCCAAGGGTCAGGTGCAGGGAAGCGCCACCATGCGGTGCCCCATCCTCCAGAGCCCCGGTAATGCACTGTGCGAAGGCACAGTGCATTACTGGAATTCTCCTCCCTCCCCTGAGTGTGCCCACCGTAGCTGCTAGCAGCTGGGGCAGACACAAGATCCAAAAAATGAGGTCAAGGGAGCGCTTGCTCCCTTAACCTCATTTAAGCAGGAGGCCTCATAGGTGGGTTTTAAGTTGGAGGCCTCATAGGATCCCACCATGTGGCCACCGGGATCGAGCACAATCCCAGTGGTTCACACAAGCGTGCAAAACCAGGCTGGACTACCTAATCTGGTTTTGCATGATCATGTGAATAGCCTGTGTTTGGGATTACACTTGGAATCAAAATCCACCATTACAGTGCATATACTCGGAAGTGTTACATTCTACGAACGTGTACTAGTCCCTCTGTAAACAATAAACAGTCCCAGGAAACAGTACCCCCCTTCCTTTCTCTTTCTCAGTTGCTGCCCATATAGATCAGCCTAGTTTGGCAGAGCGTCTCCATGCTTGCATCAGTGGCCTGAAGAAAGCATACTGTGGGCTGGTTCTCATGATCAGAATGAAAGTGGAGGACCTCCCAGCTGAGATTCAGGACTGTGTGCATTCTTGAAAATGGATCCTGTGGGCTTGTGTAATGTTTGGCAGAGGACTGAGAAGGGACCACATGTCAGACAGAGGACCGGGAAGGGCATAGGACCAGGAAGGTCAGGCAGAGGGCTGGGAAAGGATTGACAGATCTCTGTCAGGCAGCACAGTGCCACCCAACCAGGATTGCTTTTCGCACATGATAACTTCCTGCTTCTCCATCTGGCATTGCCCTCCTCAACATGATTCATTTGCAGTTCACATGAACCGGAGGTCCTCCACCTGGCTTTGGATTGTGAGATCCATCCCAGTGTATTGTAAATACTACTTTGTGTTTTGATTTGTTCTCCATTGTTTCAGATTTAGTTCCATGGTGATAATGGGGTGTTGATGAAGGACTTCACAGTGATAATGGGGTGTTGTTGAAGTAAAGACTGGGCAGAACATGCTTTTTGAGAGAGGATGACAAAAACGTAATAGTATGTCTTTGGGGAATCTATTGGAGGCAAAAGGTCAATTGGATTAGTTTAGAAGAGGGAGAAATGGGATCAGAAGTTATGGGAAATAGGTATCAGGTATGTGTTTGTGTTTGGGGTTTTTTGCTCAGGTATCCACCTTTTTTATTATTGTTACATGTAGAATGCATTGGTTTCAGAAAGTTTCAGAAGGCTCTAGGGGCTATGATTTTCTCTTTTGGGGGAAAGCTCTCTTGTTTATAAGTGGCTGGAGTTTGAAATACTACAGTCACATGGTGCAATGTGATTATATCACGTATTGGCTACTGTTGAACACTCTGACAGTAGGTTTTGCCATGTCCGTCTGATACAAATATAACTCAATGTAGATAGAGTTTTTGCCATGATTACATCAAAGTTTTCTCTCAAGACAGCATAGTAATGCAAATATAAAATCAGCATTGGTCAGAATGATTGTTTGCATTACCAGTGCCTCTTGTTTGCTATCTTTTTCACATGAGCAAAAGGCAGATATTAACATATGTACCATGTGATATAAATATGATTGTAACCCCATCTTTTAAAACATTCTATGCTTGCTAGTGTAGTCTTGTCCTCTTTCAACAGAAACCAGTGGTGAAATCATTATATTGTTGATTTTTCTCCCCCAGAGTGTCCATTTTGGACTTCTCAGTTTGTTTTGTTTTCTTCCTCTCTGTGTTGTCATTTCTTTCTAGAAATGTTGAGGGACTTTCATTTTTGTTAAGTTATTAGATTCTTAGTGCATGACTCACAAGCAATGCGGATAATTTCAACTGGAAATGTAAATCATTTGATATCTCAGTTTCTCAGACCTGCTGGTGTTTGTTAAGTTTTCTTGCTCTTTCACTCTACCATATTAAGCATGATCATTATGTTCATGTTTTGCATGAATTTTGCATTATAAATATTAAAATAAGATACAATATATACGAATTACCTGGTACAGCAGTCTGTAAAGAGAAGACTGTTTATTAGAAAAACTCCTTTCACACTAAGGTATAAGAGATCTGTGTCCCATTAAATTCAGAGGAAGCTGCATTTGATATATGGTTAAGTGTGGCACCACAAATTTTACCTTATACTACCTGGTGAGAAAGCCTACTGATTTACATGGATCTTATTTTGGTTGTTCACTCCAGTGCCACGTTTATGTTGTGGGTGTGGGAATATGAATGGAATGCTCATATGGAGCCTTTAACTCATAAGAATTTCAATGGAAGGAGGAAACAGCTTCTTCATTGAAATGAATGGGAAATTGTGTGCAGGGACGTTTGTGTGGGCACGTAAGAGCCCTCTTAATAGGTTTCAAGATTGGGCTGTGGTGTGTGTGCATTTAGGGGAAGCGCTGAAATGGAACTCAACATTATTACATAAGAACAGCCCTGCTGGATCAGGCCAAGGCCCATCTAGTCCAGCATTCTGTTTCACACAGTGGCCCACCAGATGTTGCTGGAAGCCTACAGAGCATGCCCTCTCTCCTGCTGTTACTCCCCTGCAACTGGTACTCAGAAGCTATGGCGGATTAACGTAGTAGCAAATGTAGCATTTGCTACAGGCCCCACATTTTCGAGGGCCCCGCACGCCCCAGCTTCCAATAAATATCCCTTTCCTGCTAAATGTGCCTTTCAAGAGAAGGCCCAGCACAGCATCTGTCCAGTGGTTGTTGCTGGTGCCTACCACATTTTTCTTTTTAGATTGTGAGCCCTTTGGACACAGAGCATCATCTATCCACTCTTTATTTTTCTATGTAAACCACTTTGAGAATTTTGATTGAAAAATGTTATATAAATGTTCACTGTTGTAGTAAGTGTGAGTTTTTGGCTTGGTCTCCCATACTCCAAAATATAGCAAATGAAAAAATTGAATTACTTTACTATGCAAGTAAATAATTTATGTTTTAATATTTATGTGCATGTTTTAAAAATTTAGGGCCCCTTTATAACATATGCTACAGGCCCCCATACTAGCTTAATCCGACCCTTCTCAGAAGCATCCTGCTTCTGAAAGGACAGTTGAATCAAAAGCACAGTTGTATGTGTGGCTTAAATATTGTTTCATTTACAGAGATCTGACTCAGGACAAAGACATTTATGCTTAGGATTTTACACAATAAAAATTGACCAAGAAGGCCATCTACTGTTCTGGATAATGGACCACACCAGCAGAAATGCAACCACCAAAAGCATTGTGTTTTTGTCATTCACTTTTCTGTCCGTTGGGGAAGTAACATACACTAATATAAAATTATGTTATTTGATCTGTGTGTCAGACATATTTAAACTAACTACTTATCATTTCAGTACCTTATTAAAATATTTTGCATCTTTATTCCCTAGCACCTTGTGGAAGTCGTTCTACAGGTTCAGAAGGCACAGTTTTATCACCAAACTACCCTAAAAACTACAGTATAGGCCACAACTGCATCTATTCCATTGCTGTTCCAAAAGAGTTTGGTGAGTAGTATTTGTGCTTTATTTATGTCTGTCATTTCACTATTATTGCTTACATATCTTTGTTTTGGCATTGCAATTATTTGAAGGTGAAAACCTAAATAATTGATCTGAAAGCCGTATTAAAAATTATTGCTGCTGGCTTTAACTTTGAACATGAGTTGGTTATTTTGCAAAATTATTTCAAACTTTCCCCTGAGTATATATGCATTTTAGATAAAGTTGTGGCTGCTGTTTTCATAGAAAAATTGTGGCAATTTTAGCCAATTCTTTCAAAGAAACGTAAATGTCTTGAAGATGAGAGACTATATACATCAATGGAAAACGTTATCTTGGTTAAACTTGGTTGTGCATATCAAGCAGGAATGGTTGTTGTTGTTGCCCCTCCACTAACTGAGAAAAGAGGCACCTTTTAAAGCAACCGGGGGGGAGGGGGGGCTGTCTTCCTTTTAGCAGGGGGAAATCAACTGTCCTTGTCCATCCCAGCATAATGCCCCTTTCAGTGGTGGTTGTTGGTGTCTCCTTTGTATTTCTTCTTATTAGTATTATTTTGACCCCTTTTGGGAAAGGAAACATCCCCTCATTCCTTTGCTATGTAAACCACTCTGAGAACTCGTTTGTTGTTTAAAAAACAACAACACAGTGTGTAAATATTCTAAGACAATCCATATTATTGTGCCATCCAAGTTCTTACAATCTAAAGAACAGTGGCTGACATACTAACACAGAAGTGCACATGTAAGGAGGGATGTGGCAGAAGCCTGTGCACAATCCCTCCAGTCCCTCTACACACTTCCCAGCTCTTCCCATACTACATATGTGAAACATGCCTTTGATCCTCAGTGATGTGCCTTGTTTCTTACAGATCACTTTCGGAGTGCAAGCATTGCTGGGAAGTTTAGCCCAGATCTGCAGCAGTGAATGTGTAGAGGGACTGGGGCATTTGTGTGTGGGCCCCTGTCACATCCCTGCATTTCCTCCTTACAAATGCACTTTGTTAGAATATCAGCCCAAAATCTGGTAACCAAAATATGGAGGAGAAAACACCCCAAAACCGTTAGCATTAGAAATAGTGATTGAATACAAGTTTGTTAGCTCTATGTATATTAGGAATGTGCGAATCGATTCAGGTGCAAATCGCTTTGTACACAAATTTAGCTGATTCAGGCAATTTGGAGACAGAACAAATTGCCCTTGTGGTCCATTGGCTAGATCCGGGTACAAATCAAATTGTGCCAGATTCGATTCAAATTGATTTGAGATTCAGATTCCTCCTATCATTTCCCCCAGATTCCCAGGGTTACCTTTTTCGGGGGGGTGGGGGTGGAGGTAAGCTCTAGCCGTTGTAGAAGTGGAGTTGTGGAGCAAAATGTGTAGTCACTGTTTTTCAAGTGTTTGGATTCTGTGGTGTATAATAACTTTTCCTCAATGAATCCCTATGAGGATTCATTACACACCTTCATTTCTTCTATTCATTTTGACTGTCTTTGGACAGTGCCAACTGTCGACTGCCATGCACCAACTACACCTCTCACCCGAAAGGCAGTGGGATACTACTCAGTTGTTTATGTTCTAGGGATTTTTTCAAGTGTTTGGACACCAAAGTATTCTTTGGTCTCTAATAACCTTTCCTCATAATGAATCCCTATGAGGATCCATTACACACCAAAGAGTCTAAACACCTCAAAATTCCTAAAATATAAATTGAGTGCTCAGTAGATTGCAGGTTGGGGGGTAGTTGGCACATGGGATGCCACTAATTCCGCACCTCCACCCACAAATCAGTGTGATCAAAATGACAGAAGAAATGAATTTATTTATTGCCAAAGAATCTAAACACTTCAAAAATCCCTAAAAAATAAACTGAGTAATAAACTGAGTGTTTGGGGGGGTGTAGTTGACACATGACATTTGCTCCATAACTCCACTTCTACAAGGGCTAGAGCTTAGCTTTTTGCTTTTTAAAAATGAAACCTTGGGGTCCATGTTAGGGTTAGGATAGGGAGGATTTTAATTCCCATTATTGCTTGTAGTCGCTGCACTGGATACTTATTTGCTTCCGGGTCCAATTCAAATTGCTGGTTCTCACCTTTAAAACCCTTCAGAGCTTAGCACCTGCTTACCTTCAGGACTGCCTCTCCCGGCTGGTCCTGTCCCATCCTGTGAGATCTTCTCTGGTTGCCCTTCTTTTGGTCCCTGGTCTCAGAGAGGTCCATAGTCCTAGGGCCCGTGGAAGGGCTTTGTCTGTTACTGCCCCTTCACTTTGGAATTCTCCCCCGCCCAATTTGGTCTGCCTCCTCCCTTTCAGCCTTTAAAATCTTATTGAAGACATTTCTTTTCCACCAGGCATTTGCCCTTTAATTAAAAAACAAAATCTCTCGGATAATGTTTTTATTTGTACACCACACTGAGTCAATGGATTGGGCAGTATATTAAATCTTTTATAAATAAATAAATTATTTCCTTTGGCAGAAATATACAAAATCAGTAAAAACTAAAAAAAACCACTAACTATCAACCAAATGTCTCACTGCCTTGAAATTTGGATGGCACCCTTGGGGACCAACCCAC
This sequence comes from Hemicordylus capensis, assembly GCF_027244095.1. Classification (NCBI taxonomy): domain Eukaryota; kingdom Metazoa; phylum Chordata; class Lepidosauria; order Squamata; family Cordylidae; genus Hemicordylus; species Hemicordylus capensis. The sequence continues at coordinate 295,356,683 of NC_069660.1, read as the reverse complement.
TCCCCAAATTTGGTGCCCCTAGGACCTTTATTAGTGGTCTGAATCAATCCAAATCAAATCCAAGTAGAATCTGGGATGATTCGGGGAGACAGATTCAGACATAAAAATAGGGGTGATTTGATTCTGGCACAAATCAAATCAAAACAATCAATCCGTGCACATCCCTAGTGTATATATGAGAAGAGAAGATATGAGTCAGAGCTATATATAAAATTATGGTTAGTGGACAAGAATAATTATGAGTTACAGTTAACAAAATGCAATCTTACATGTCATGTCATCCAAACCAATGGCATTTAGCAATGAAGGAGACTTGGAATCAAAGGGTAGAAATACATTACCATTTCTGACTGAATGGAGGGTGTGTTCCTATAGGCTCCAGCCACACTGTATGATGGGTGTTACTTTGCCACAAATTCTGCCTTTCCAGATATTTGAGCAGTTTTGGAAGGATTATAAGACTTTGCTCACTGTCTTACTGGCACCTGCAGATGACTAGTTCTTTATACAGACACATGATGGAACCTTTTAAGGGGCAACAGTGCAACAACTGCATTGACTGTTTCCATTCCAAATATATTGTAGTCATGCAAGTCAGTACAAAAGCTCAGACTAAAAAAAACCTGTTGGGTTTGACTGAACTACACAAGATTTTGCACTGGGGCAGTTCTTTGAGTGTCAAAGGGAGAGAGACAGACAGACACACTACCAAATAGTTCAAATGTCTGAAATCTTAGGAAGAAGAAAAGAAACTTAAAGAAATAATACCATTCCCCATACCAGCTATGCAATGACATAGTACACAATTTAGAAGATCAGAAAAATGAAATAAATGTATTAATTAATTGAGTTGAAAATACAATTTATCAAAGAAGTTAAAATATTGGTATCATTTCTTGTATGAAAAACTCATTATTATTATTTTCACTGTAGTTCTTTTAAATCCTGTTTAGAATATTACTTTTCCATTCCTTTATATCATCAGTTATAAGAGATTTGACATTTCCAGAGGAGTAACCATCTTAGTTTCTGGCAAAAAAGAAAGAAAAGAAGAAAAACTACAAACAAAAAAACAAAACAAAACAAAATGGTGGACAACTAGACCAATTTTTTTTTAATGTATATATAAAGATGTTTGGGCCTCAATGATAGATATCAAAGAAGATACCATCTGCTTCCACAACAGGTAGACAGTTGAACTTTGGGATTGGTATATGCATAGTCAGCATACCCTAACTACCAGAGAAGTCTTATTGTTTTATACCAATCTCATTTGAAACCCAGGACATAAAAGTTACCATGATTTCAGTATCGAGAGAACCTAGGAACAGGTGGAATGAAATGCTGGGTAGTGGGAGTTCTACATCACATGCTTAAAATGCTTCAACTTGGGCAACTGAAGACTTCCTGTAGAAATCTATTCCAGTAGTACTACATGTACTACTTCTCATGATCTCCCATAAGTAGGTAGAAAGTAAGTAGAAGAAAACCAGAGATTCCCAGAGTGCACGTGCTCCTGTTGTTCATGTCATCTGAAGTTGCCAGTACTCATGGTTACTGACCTCTGCACAAGGTGCTACTGAGGATTTCTGCCGAACCTGACAGTTGGGTGGAGATTCTCAATAGACTCTTCAGAGATTGGTAACCAAGCACATTGGTGGCTTCAGATATTCCCCTTAAGGGATGGAGCTGCTCTGGGAAGAACATCTAGGTTCCAAGTTCCCTCCCTGACATCTCCAAGATAGGGCTGAGAGAGATTCCTGTCTGCAACCTTGGAGAAGCCGCTGCCAGTCTGTTTAGACAATACTGAGCTAGATGGACTAATGGTCTGACTCAGTATATGGCAGCTTCCTATGTCACTATGACAACAAGCCAATGGGAACATTTGCACCGTGGGAACCTATTGTTTCCTCCTACTTACTTTCTACCTACTTATGGGCGATTGTTAGAACCTGCCCTACATATAATTAAATTGATTTTCACTTAGGCTCTCTCTTCTGTTGTTTTCCCTCCCCTCTTTCCTCGATTCTCTTGCTTCTCAGTGTGTTGATCCTGCTGCTGTCTCATTTGCCCTTTTTGCTACTTTGGATTTTTTTTTAATCCTGTTTGTTTTTGATCCCATGGATGCCCTTCTCTGCAACCTTGTCTGACTGCATTTCTTTATTATTACTGGCATTGCATCAGAACTGCATAACTTCTCTATCACGATGCAAGCATTTTGATTTTATGCTGGTGCCTTATTCATCTAGTCTTTCTTGCCTGAGCTACATTCAGTTTCTTCTATAATTCAGACTCCCCCGCTATGGATTATTTTTTAAATATCCAACAATATCCAACAAACTATGCTCCAAGGATGAATTACAGTGTGTGTGTGTGTGTGTGTGTGTGTGTGTGTGTGTGTGTGTGTTTTATTTATTCCATTTCTATACCGCCCTTCCAGAAATGGCTCAGGGTGGTTTACACAGAGAAATAATAAATAAATAAGATGGATCCCTGTCCCCAAAGGGCTCACATTCGAAAAAGAAACATCAGATAGACACCAGCCACAGTCACTGGAGGTACTGTGCTGGGGGTGGATAGGGCCAGTTACTCTCCCCCTGCTAAATAAAGAGAATCACCACGTTAAAAGGTGACTCTTTGCGCAATTAACAGGGGTACATGTGTGTGTATGTGTGTGTGTGTGTGTGTGTGTGTATGTACACACACACACACACACACACACTGTATATATATATATATATATATATATATATATATATATATATATATATATATATATATTCTACCCATGAGGAATTTACAAATTAACAAATTAACATTCCCCTAACTAAAACACTACTTGGAATTAACTTCCACTGGCCTTTGAGATTTATTTTGTAGCAATTGTTTAGGACTGCTTTGTGATCGTCTTGCTCCTTCTTGCTCTTTCGACTCCACTTGGTGCTAACAGAATATGCTACAAATATACAAACATCAGCACATCAGAACCAGGCAGGCAGGGCGGGGGAGAGCAGGTGGAACTCACCTTCTTCCCCAGACAAGTGTTGGTCTGTTGCTGAGAGCGTGGACATGCTTGATGTTTTGGGGGATTTCCCCAGGAGATGGGTGCTCTAGGCACCCATCTCTGTGTCCACTGTGGCTGAATATAGCCCCAGTGAACACACATTCCTGGAGCCCAGGTTAAAGTCTCACTTCAGCCCTTAACTGCAGCTAAGAGCGGGGTTTAAAAGCTGCCCCACCGGAACTGGGCCAGAGCCCGGTGGTTCTCACATGCAGACTAACATAGGCTGGGCTTCCCTAGCCTGGATTAGGGTGCACGTGAGAATAGCCTCTGTGTTTGTTTACACCAGATCAAAAACAACACAGCATTTTGCATATATACTGTACTTAAAAACAAAAGGTGAATCAGTTCTGCATAACATACAAAGCAACTTTTATACAATTCTGGTGCAAAGGGAAGCTAAGTAAATGGTGGGCTGCATCCAAACTTGCATGGCTCCGTTCCTTTCTTGGGGGGAGGGTCCAGAAGGTGGTGCTGGGGGACTACTGCTCAGCCCCATGGCCATTGGCCTGTGGGGTCCCACAGGGTTCGATTCTGTCCCCCATGCTGTTTAACATTTACATGAAGCCGCTGGGAGAGGTCATCCAGAGACTTGGACTGAGTTGTCAGCAGTATGCAGATGACACTCGGCTCTATCTCTCCTTGTCACTGGATCCTAGGGAGGCGGTGGATGTCCTGAATCGGGGACTGGAGGTCGTGATGGGCTGGATATGGGCTAATAAACTGAGACTGAATCCAGACAAGATGGAGGTGATGTTGGTCAGTAGGAGAGCCAATCAAGATGAGGAGATTTTACCGGTTCTGGATGGGGTTGCACTCCCCTTGAAGGAGCAAGTATGCAGCTTGGGGGTACTACTGGACCCGGCTCTGCTTGTGGAGGCTCAGCTGGAGGAGGTGGCCAGGGGTGCCTTTGCACGGCTTCGGCTAGTGAGCCAGCTGCGTCCCTTTCTCGAGAAGGCAGATCTGGCCACGGTTACCCATGCCTTAGTCATGTCACGGCTGGATTACTGCAATGCGCTCTAAGTGGGGCTGCCTTTGAAGAATATTCAGAAACTGCAGCTTGTACAAAATGTGGCAGCTAGGGTTCTATCTGGAGCTGCCCAGTGTGATCATATCACACCTATTTTGAAAGAGCTGCACTGGTTACCAGTGTGTTTCCGGGTCCAATTCATGGTGCTGGTGTTGACCTTTAAAGCCCTTAACGGTTTGGACCCGGGATATTTGAGGGACTGCCTGCTCCCAAAGGTTTCTGCCCACTTGACAAGATCATCTGAGGGGGCTCTGCTCCGGGTGCCGACAATGAGGGAGGCTAGGTTGTTGTGCACTCGGGACAGGGCCTTCTCTGTTGTTGCCCCCAGTCTTTGGAATGCTCTCTCTGTGGCCATTCACTCCTCAGACTCCATTACTGTTTTTAGAAAGCTGGTTAAATCTTGGCTTTTTATCCAAGCGTTTACATGATTGTTTTATTGCTGCTTCTCTGTGTTTTTATCCATGTCTGGTTTTTGTATATTATATATTTTAATATTGGATTGTTTTTATATTTTTAGCTAAATATTTTTAATTCATTTTTATTATGTGTTTTAACTTTTGTAAACCGCTTTGGGGTTGTTTTTAGCGAAAGGCGGTATAGAAATCTAACAATCAATCAATCAATCAATAACAAAGCTCAAGTGAAGAATCTTTTCTGATCCCTTTTCCCCACTGCAGTCTTCTGAGCCCCATCTCCCAAAAGCTACACATGAAAGCCAGGTGGCCCTTAGGAATGGTGTAATATTTGCCCAAGAGGCTGTAGAGGAATGGGGAAACCTCCAATTGTGGAAAGTGGCTCTGCCTAGGAATATGCACGAAATGTGATCCGGAAACTGAATCATGGTACATCCCTTTAAAACGGAGGTGGTAACATCCCCTTTAATTTGGAGGAGAGCAGGTCCATACCTGCTCCTCCTCCTGCTCACTGCCACTTCTGTTATTGCAACGTTCTTCCCAGCTATGCTAGCGCACCAGCAGGGCATCTCCCAGCTGCCCCTGTGCAATGCTGGCACTCACATGGTGACCACCACGAATGCACAGTTTCTGAAAGGCGGTTTCCAAATTGCCTTTTGTGCACATCCCTAGCTCTGCCAGCTTTCTGGAAATTCCCATTTCCAACTGCAGGCTGTCAATTACATCCTGCACGATTTCTGATACACGATTTCACATCCCAGCCCTCGGAAGTGGCTTACAGCTTAAGGGGATGTAGTGAGAAGAAGATCAGGAAAGACCCCTTTCTTTATTTTCATTGTGCTTGTGCAAGTTTGAATATAGCCCATTTCATTGTGTCTAAAAACAACGACAACACAAGGCTTTTTCCTCCCAAAACAAATTCCTATGTTTGAATTAGGGAAATGCTAGAAGAGCTGGTAATTGTATTATTAGATTTATCTCTTAATTATGTTTTTTTCTTAACTGCTTGGCACTAGAAAACATGTTCCATTTCCCATTGACCTAATGAGAACCACAGCAATAAGAAAATTATAAACACTGTTAAATTCAGACTATTACTCTATCTATAATACCATTTGGAAAGCAATCTTTACCTGAGCTTTCTCCAAAACCAAAGTAATCATTTCAACTTTCTGCGTTTTCTGCTGCTATCACTTAACCTTCCCATAACATATTCTAAGCATTGGTATTTATCAAACCTCATCCTCTCTTTTTACCTGTGTCCTCTGTAACTTAAGGTTGCTCTATACAGCTATATGTGGTTTACTAGGTGACTAGCATCTTCTAGAACAGGGCTGCAAATCTTTGCCCTCTAGTTGTTTTTTGACTACAGCTCATCCCTAGCCACTGTGACCAATAGTCAGAGGTGATGAGAGTTGTAGTCCAGCATCTGTAAGAGGGCCAAAGTTGTGCAGCTCTGTTCTAGAATCTTTTGCAGAAGCACACAGGAGGGGAAACCACCACACCAAGAGGTAGAAAGGAAGGAAATGGGAACAGTGCAATACAGTTTATTAAAGAACAGATCACAACACGTTTCGAGAAAAAATCTTGTTCAGGGGAAGTGGTTTACAGGGCACAATACTTGACTTCCAGTCCTGGATGCTACTGCCAAAACTTCAAAAACAAGAGCACTGAGAAAGAAACGTAGCGGGTTTCATGGACAACAGATGATGATGTTATCAGATGACTTGAACACAGATCCACACCAAAATACTGTAGATCCAGACATGGTCCTTTGGTCAAGGACTTCATTACTTTTATGTTTTTGAGTAAGCTCTGGCCTGGCTCTGACAAATGGATGGAACTTGGATTATTCATCCCAGTGTTTACTTTCTGGCTCAGAGATGTATGGATTATTATTTGGTGATTAAAATCTGTTTGACATAAGATTGATTCCCAATGTATGTTTATGTAGTAAATTGCATGAAGCCAATGTGTAGCTAAACACATATGAAAATTGCATATGTGCCTATCTTGGTGAGGCACAATCAACAGTGCCAACATGGTTGACACTGACAGGTTCTGTGTTGCATTCTGTCTGAATTCCATCACATCCAGTACTCCCACTTATTTCCTAAAGATAGAGTGGAATTGCTGATCTGTCGGCTCCCAGTCATGCAACTTGCCATGTATGAAAGACATCAACTAGGTTAACAGTTCAGGGAGCTTGTGAAATATGTTTTCCCTGCATTCAGGAAAACCATCTGCTGGTAAACAGGACGATCCATCTAATTTTATGATAAGGGTGTTTATGGCTTACAGCCAGGCATGCAATAGATTTGTAAACAGGTTGAAATGATTGTACTTTAAACTGTTGTCTGCTTCATTGACCAGGGGATTGATGTAAACTGGATGCTTGTATTTTGCCAAGGTCTGGGAGGTAATTTATATTTCTTGCAATCTTATTTTTCTGGATATTGCTTAATGTATCAAAAGCCAGTTGAAAAAAAATGCTATTTCTTGTACAGCTATTTTAGCCTGTTTTTCATAGATGACAGATGATAGTTTCTAGACATTTTTTACCCAGTATTCAAGAAAATCCCAAGATTGCCCATGAGCATATAAAAAATAAGACCTTGTGAGATTAAGAACAACACTGTATTTATGTCTTGTGAATTCAGGAGCAGCATACAGATTTCAGGTTCAGGCTCAGCACTTAATATCAGTAAAATGAAAAATGAAAAATGTCAAGATTATAAGTATCTAGCTAAAAAGAAGAAGCTTATTGTGAAAACCAGTTTTGACACTAGAGATGGACAGATTCCTGAAGTTGGAGTAAATGCATTAATTTCCTGAATACCATCCAGGTGCTTGGAAAATTAATCTAGACTCCAGATTAGGTCTCAGTCAGATCACCAAGCACTGGTGCACACAGCAATATACTTTCTAGCCAGGGCCATATCTTCTGGGGTGTTCATATATGTTGTTGACAGCTGGATTAAAAACAGGATTGAAACCTGGGATGAAAGTCGATAGTTCGGCAGCAACAAATGTAGATAAAAGGAAAAACCCTAGATCAACATAGGCGGTGACAAAGCAGTGATTAGAGGTTTTCCGTGGTTCGGTCTGAATTCAAACAGAATTTGAGCCACACCACGGGTTTGTGAATGATCGGCTGGGCAGTGGGTTTGACAAACCAACTCAAACTGCTTCGAAGTGGTTCTCCCATAGGGAATAATGGTGGAATCAAAATCACCCCATTTTCCCCCATTGGTAGCTCCTTGGGACCCCAAAGTGGGTTGGATGGTAGGGCATGAGGGTGCTACCTACCACCAAATCCCCAGAACAATTGGGCAATCTGATGATTTTTAATGATTTTATAAAATGTTATCCAGGTCATTACAGGTCATTGACCTACTGACCCAGATAAGATTCAAAAATTCATTAAAAATCGCCTGATTGCTCAGTTGTTTTACAGGTTGGGTGGAAGGTGGCAACCATCATTTCCTACCACTCAACCCCCACTTGTGTCCCTGGGAGTTACCCATGGGGAACGATGGAGTGGTTTGAGTCTCCCACTATTCTCTATAGGTGCAACAGCACACTGCATGCAAACACATCACACAATTTTTGAAACACAGTACAAAGTGAAATCTCAGTCTGTCCCTCTCAGCATAGAATATGGCACATTTCAAACACCATCCAAAAAAGAATCACTGACCCAGAATCCACTGCCAGCCACAGTGCTTGCTTGCACTGCTGTAGTAATATCATTTGCACAAGTTTTGCGCTCTCTCTCCCACAATTATGACTCTTTACTTCCCAGCATTGCAGATCCCACAGCATATAGCTGAAAGCACACAGGAGGGGGAAAGCACCACACCAACAGTTAGGAAGGAAGGAAACAGGAACGGTGTGATACAGTTTATTAAAGAGTAGATCCTGATGCGTTTTGAGTAGGGGACTCACAGTGGTTCACAGGGCCCAATACTCGACTTGTAACTAGTTAGTGAAGCTGTTTAGACGTCACGTGTTGTGCCCTATAAGCCACTGTGAGTCCCCTGAAGAAGAGTTTTACTCAAAACACGTTGGGACCTATTCTTTAATAAACTCTATTACAGCATATAGCTGCCCACAAGCTAAACTAGACCAACTTCAGCCACATTTTGAAAGAGTAGAGCATCTTGCAAATGTGGGATCAGATTGGAGACCAGACCAGACCAGTGAGTGAAGCAGAAGGCCAGACATGGAGCTCACAGCAGTTACCAAGAAATATTATGCAGAGAGAGAGAGCACTGTCACTGTCCTTTTCTCGCCCCAACACAAACAATCCAAACCACAAACCAAGTTCTGCCTTTGAGATCCAGCAAAACCAGACAGTTATAGCAGCAATAGCACTGCATATTATACTCAGTGCTGAGAAAATAAAACCTCAAAATCAAACCTTCCTTCCTCCTAACTGATGTATCTTCTTCTTCAGGAGAGACATAGTATAAGGGCTCTCTCTCTGCCTCCCAGTCCCTTTGAATACATTTTGAATTTGAAATGTCCTCCTTTTTTGTCACTCCCTCCTCCCCCACCAATGGGGGCACAGTTGTCCATGACAAAACTGGATTTGTATGATAACAAGCCAACCAAGAAGAAAGGAGGTCACAAGCCAATTAGAAGGCAGTGGCAGAAAACCAAGCAGCAAGGGAAAAACAGGACAACAGCCCTCCAAAATGGTGCCTGGATCCAGCACAGCCGCTTGAACTGGTTTGCTTTGAACCGGGTTCGATTTGGGTCAGTGTAGCATCGGCCCCCTTTTTGGGTGGTTTGTGGTGGACCAATTCACGATCAAACCATTCTGCACATCCCTAGCAGTGACCAAGTCTTCAAGAAATGCAAGGGACTAGAAGCAGTGCTCCACAGAACAGGGGCAGAGATAAATCCTACTTATATGTTATTAAAACAGAGGCTGTACTCAGACTCTCAAAACACATTGCAAGTCCTGCCCGATGCAACATCACCTTCTTCCCCACGCTGCTCATGGTTCCAGCAGCATTTATCTGAAGAAGTGAATGCTATAACTATGATGGCAGACATCTCCATGATTGGGAGTCTGGGGCGCCCCTCCCAAGCACAGAAATGCCTGCCATCATGGTTACAGCATTTGCCTCTTCAGATGAATGCTGCTGGGGAGATGGTGGGTCACATGCTGGAGCGGGGCTTCTGGAACATGTTGAGAGGCTTTACATGAGTACAGACTCTGTTTTAATACTGTCTGCATAGGACTTCAGATACACAAAGATAATGCCTGTTATCAACCATAGATCAGGTCAGAATTGTCCAAGTATAATATATAGCTGAATACTAGAAAGTACATGCAGATGTGAGATAGCAGATAATGATTGAGCTATTGGTGCTGGATAGTTTCCTAGTAATCCTGAAAGGTTGGCAGATATGGGTATCTCCACAATATCTAATGAAGTGCATCTTAAGAATTTGTGTATAGTTATACTTAGATTTTAGTTTGATAGATGGAAGATGTTGAGCCCTATGGCATTGAAGGATTTCTTGCTTTCACAAATCTGCATGTAAGGGTGACATAAAGACAACATTTAAAACTTTACTGCTGACCATGCCTGATCATAGTATGAACATCTGTAGTTGCTGTCTGGACATGGCGACTACCATACCAACAATATGGATACCTAATATTGGTATGGTTTAAACTGAAACTAATTGGGAAACTTTGATGATTATTCCAGTGCTTTTTCTGGTTGAAAATAAACTTACAAATACAGCATAATGTCTGTACAAACATTATGTACACAGAACAGGGTCCCACCCCATGATAATGCTCACAAAACCTGACAGTACAGTTGTTAAGCTGAACACATGTAGTGGCGGGGCCAGGAGATGTGATCCTGTTCCCCCTCTTTATGCATCCATTTTACATAGCCATGACATCCGCACAGTCCTAGGAACACTCTCAAAACAAGTACTATTGATAAATGATGTATCACAGCCCTGTTCATAGTCTTGCTTACACTTTCATTCTGTATAAGAATAATGAGACAAATGATATTAAATTAAAAAAAGTCTTATTTAGGATATCTTCACATGTTAATTACTAGGAATGTAATTAGCATTCCTAGTAATGTTAATTACCAGTTCAGAAGCTTCAACTAGTCCAGAATGCAGCTGCCTGCCTACTTGTGGGTGGGCATAGAATTGATTGTGTGTCACCTCTTTTACGGTTGCTGCACTAGTTGCATGTTCGCTTCCAGGTCCAATTCAAAGTGCTGGTTCTCACCTGCAAAGCCCTTTTGGGCTCAGCACCTGTATATATCTGGGATCGCCTCTCTTGGCCAGTTGTATCCTGGCCTGTGAGGTCTTCTGTGTAGTGTGTGGTCCCTGGACACAGACGAGGGCCTTCTCCGTGGCCACCCTTCTATTTGGAACACTCTTCTGCCCTAGATTTGTTCAGCTCCCTCCCTGGCTGCTTTTAAGGCCCTTTTTAAGACCCACCTGTTTCGCCAGGCATTTGCCCTTTAATTATTATTATTATTATTTTTTTAAAAAAAATGTTATTGGTGTTATTGCTGTTCACTGCCGAGAGTCTTGGGAGGAGGCAGTATATAAGATAATTTTAATGAATGAATGAATGAATTCCTTATAGTCTGGTTAGAGTATGTCTTCAATTGTTGCTGCTTGCCTCTGATTTATTTATCTGCCACCACAGTTCACAGATACCTTAGCCTGTTATCCCACCTTATCCCACTTGAATAACACACAGATCCATAAAAGATGTAAAAGAAATGGTGGATAGGATGGACAGTCTTTTGGAAATTCTCATCCTAGGGAGAACCTACACAAACATTGTGGTTCTGTTTCTCATATTCAGCTATTTGATCCTTAAGAGGATTTCTGCAAATTGAAAGTGATTTATACAAAGTAATTGAATTCACTCTAACTTGAATAACTGTTAAAATGAATTATGTTTTCTAAAATGAGAGTAGCTGAAATAATTGAAAGACCATAATATAGATCTTGCTTAGGTTGGGCTTAAAGGGTTTTTGATTTTTTGTGACTATCACATGCAGCTGGCATTATAAAAATGTGCTGCAGTGGAAGCTGGCACACTGTGAGTGTCAAAGTAGTGATCCTTGAAATCTCTTCCAGTTCCGTGGTTCTATACAATTTAGGTAGAGCTGAAGTTGATTTTACTTCTTTGTTCTGGCTTCCCCCCCTCCACAACATTAAGTTCCTTTACTCTAGAAGAACCCAAATGTGGCTCATTCATGCAGTAAATAAGTATTATACTTCTGCACTTCAAGCACATATTTTCCCTTTATTGAAGGTGTGTATTTCAAAAGCTGTATTTGGTCAGTATTGGCTGACATACTGCGCAAGAGTACATCAGCCTAGAAATGTTGTATTTGTTCAACTTGCATTACACAAGAGTAAGGTAACTGGAAATAATGAATTTACTCTTGCATAGCACAATTTGCACAAATGTATTACTAGGCTGATGTACTCTTGCATAGTATGTCACACAACCTATTTAACATGTCCTCTGAACTAAAAAGTCAGCAAAAGTACTGCCTGTTTTTTAAAATGAAGAATATGGGTGAACATCTCAAGATCACAACTTTAATAAACAATGACGAATAGTGTTAAAATAATAGTAGCAATTTGTGCTGGGCTGAAGAGGTGGAGGTTCTTTTAATAAACATTTTCACACCTGTCCAAGAAACACTCATCTTTTGAGGCTGACCTGTCACACCTCTATGCTAGAAGGTGCGAAACTGCTCACAAGGCAGTGAATTGCAGGGATGGTGATGAGGTAACATACTAGATTGCTTTCTTGTCCTGATCTGGTCTTGCTTTGTTGTCACGTTGGGGGAAAATGTGGATGGAAACACTCATTTGCATCCATATATAAATATACATTCCATTTAAAATAGTTCAGTGTGGTGTTACCAGAACTGCCCCCAGAGCACTGGCTAGACGCTCCAGTTGCGCTTTGGCTTAGAGTGGGGAGATTAGCTTGGCTTGAGGGAGCAGTTCAGTTCCATTATCAATTTGAGCAAGTGTTAATGATACTGCTCCTGGGTGCGGGTGGGGGATTGGCAAACACCCCCTAACTACTTTTGGGTTTGTGTGGGGAACTAGCGAGTTTAGATGGAGCAGCTCATTTTCAGAATAAATTTGTGCAAAGCTGCAGTCACGGAAGTGACTGATAGTGTTTGAAGTTCAAAAATGAAATCAGGTTTATTTTATGGTTTGGGGGTACAGGAAGGAAATCTTGTTTAGCACACAATGCAGTATTAACAAAATGAACAAGGCTAATAAATCAGTAGTACTAACTTGAAGCATTTTGGCTTGAGACCTTAATTAAATCAACTCAGGGCTGACCAGAGTAAGGGTCTTAGAGAACAGCTTTTGATTTTAAGAGAGCAGAAGAAGAGGGGAGCCAAGGGCTTTAGAGCAGAGACGAGTTATACCTGGGTCCGTCCGGTGGGGTGTGTGGACTCTTGGATCTCTACCAGTGTTGAAGGGCCTCTTTCCTCCAGGACAGGTAAGAAGGCAGGAGTGGGGACCCAAGTGCCACAGGAGGGCCAGGCAAAATCCAAAGAGGGTCTGATCTTGTGGGGGCAGGATCTGGAGGCATCCAAGTGCACTGCACAGATCAGGCTTGGAAGCAGGGTTGATCTGGAGGTGACAAGCAGCATAGGAATGAGAATCCAGGCACAGCAAGATGGTATAGCTAATGCCCAAATGTATGAACACACAACAGGTGAAGAGACACATGAAAAGAAGAGAAACACAGTTTGGTGGTCTCCAGGGCTGAAATAGGTAGCATCTTGCCCTGAGGCGGAATGCTGACCACACCTTTCTGTTGGAAAGGGTGACAATGGTGATGAACAAAGGAATACATTGGGTCCAATTCAAACTTTGCTGGGTGAGCTTCTACCAGCACAATGAGGTGAATAGGTTAAGAAACCTGTTTACGGTGGAATGAAATGGGCACATCAGAGCTTATCTTGCAGTCAGGAAGGACCTTGAGATTGTCTAGGAATGTTTTAACAAGCCTTCTCCTCATGCCCCAAGCCAACCATTAACACTTGTGTTCAAGAAGGAGATGAGCCTGTTACCTCTTATCTTATTCCTTCCTGCGAAGGTGATAAGTTTGAACTGATACAGTGTGCCAACATAGGGAGGTAGCATTTGGCTGGATCTTTAGAAGAATAGCACTTAATTAACTTGTGTCTACTGCGGCTTCCTCACCTAGATTGAAATCAGGGAGGCAAGTAGAGGCATAGTCCTCCTGCAGTCATGGGTTAAATTTGACCTAGAGCCACCTTTCCCAAGCTACGTGCCAAGTGACATACACCATGACTTAGCTCATGTGAACCAAATGGTGAACTCATGATCACATGGGTTCACAGAGACAAAAATGGAAACTACAAGTCTGTAACTCCAAATCAGGTGTAGGGGTGCTCCTGGGAGCCCCCAACCAGCTATCAGGGTTACACAAGTTTTGGCATATTGGGAAAAATGAGGAAACAGGAATACAGTTCAAAGGTTTTATTAAGGGTAAAATGGGGCACATGTTTGGTTAGGCAACACAGTCTATCTTGGCTGATGTTTTAACTGAGAGTCTTCCTGAAAATCAATTAGCTAAGGTCCTAATTAAGATTAATTTAGGTTGGCTAAGGCTCTTAGACCAGAGCCTGTCTTAAGGCTTGCTGTGAAAAGTGCTTGGGAAACAGGGAGGGAGGCAGAGTAGTGGCGAGGAAACTTAGAAGGGCAAGAGATAAGTTTTACCTATCCTTCCCAGGCAAGTTGGGGCATTTATTGCACATTGGCAGAGAGGCCTCCTTATGGGGAACAGTCAGGAAAGTGGAGAAGAGGAGCGAGGAGCAATGGGCTACAATTTGCATGTATGAGAGTCCATAGGATAGTGTACTAAACAGATTCCAAGCTATGTGCTTTGGTCAGAGGTAGATATTCCTCAAAATGTGCCCTGAGGCAGTCCCCAATCCATTCTGCCTACCCAGAGGGTGGCAGATTCAACTAATGATGAAGAAGTTCATTGCTACTCAAACATAATCATTCTGAGTCCCAACAAAGGTGAGATGAAGCTATGCAAATGTGGTGTACTTGGTGAATAGAGCTGTGCTTGGTTGGCTCTCTTAAGTCCAGGATGTATTCTAGGTGTAAAAAAATTACACATTTATAGTCTCTCCACTGGGTCCTTGCCAACCAACTTTTAGCATGACAAGTCTGGGGAATGGCTACTAGTCGGACGGCTGTGGACCACCTCTAGCCTCAAAGGCAGGATGCCTCTGAGTACCATTTGCAGGGGAGAAATGGCAGGTGAGAGGGCACGCCCTCAACTCCTGTCTGTGGCTTCCAGTGGCATCTGGTGGGCCACTGTGCGAAACAGGATGCTGGACTAGATGGGCCTTGGGCCTGATCCAGCAGGGCTGTTCTTATGTTCTTATGTTCTTACTAGTATCTTTCAGCCCGTTAGATTAACGGGTGCTAGTAGCCTGGTGCCTGCGGCAGTGTCTCCCTCGGCTCTTCTGCGCACGCGCACCACGCATGCCCAGAACGTCCGAGGGAGACACGGGCGGACACGCTAGGGTTTTATTATATAGGATGAATGTGCCGCTTACCTGCATTACTCCCAAAGAGTGCTTTACTGCTATCTCTCTTAGATGGGGAGATTCCTCCTGTCAGTGAGTTACCTTTGAAGTAGGGCCTGAATAGGCTGGCATATCTTGTTATCAAAGGGTTTGGTGTATCCTTTTCAGTCTTGTAGCTGCTAAACCTAAAGGGACAATGCCAGCACAGCCTATACTTATTGACCTGTTTGGAGCCAAGTCTTCTGATTGGGCAGGGTAAAGCATGCATTCAGGGTAAGATTATGAGCCCATGACACAATGTGGTTGAAACATCATTTGAGTAATGGGGTGCTCTCTGTGCTACCCCGAAATATGGCTTACTGGCAACAGTGGACAGGTGACATTGGATGTCCATCCAGATGCATATGGGAGTGCATACATCTGGATGTGCAAGGGAATGCCTAGGTCATCCATCTATACTGCATTACTTTGATTTGGATTGTGTTTGGGTGCAATGAAGCTGCCAGCATGGCATGGCATCAGGCACTCAACATTTGCCATGTCATCTGGAAAACAAAGCTGAAGCAGATTGAGAGAACAATGGCACAGGAAGGTGTGTGTGTGTGTGTGTGTGTGTAGGGGGAATAGGGCTCTTTTGCGCACAGTTCACTTCACCCAAGATGGTAATTTCTATATTCAAAAATCATGAAATTTTGGCAGTGCTTAAAAGCAAATAATCACTAGTCCTAAATCTGTGACTGACATCCAGACTTAACGAAGCACTCGTGCTACAGAAGAAGCACCAATACTTTTGAAAGATTCAACCATCTCAGCTCCACTACCCATGCAGTGGGGGGGGGGGTGGATTTTGACCACCTTCCCATCTCAGGAAGTGCTCTGTGCTACCCTAAAGCATGCCCCTGAGGGTGGCATAGCCCTTAATCTGGAACTCTTCAAAAGCATTGGAGCTACACTGGTGCATCTCCAATAGCACGGTGCTTCATTAGTCTAGATGCCAGCCAGTAGAGCTGTTTCAAAAGGTCTGTGAAAGAGGAATGGCCCTGAACACATTACCTCTCAGAACTTTGCTATATTTGAGAATCTACACTGCAAGCAAAATGCCATCTGGTAGAAGTGGCTGAGATGACTTGAGTGGGTCACTCTGAACATTGGCACTAAAGGTGAGACAAAACGGAGAATGGTTCAAAATATGAGCAGAGGATTGGCAGCAGGCCAATCAAAGGCAAAGGGTTCACCAAGAAATGTGCCAAGGGGCTTGGGAATAAAGGGCACTTTGATTAAGCAGTTGGATGCACTACACAATGAGTGTTGAATATACACTACTACAGTGCATTCAAGGAGCCCTAGCAGCAAAAGATTAGGAGACTATTCACCACTGACAGTTCTTTGATACAGCCTGTTAGCTATGCTGTAAATCTACTGGGATTTCAGAAGTGAGAGTTTATTTTTACCCAGGTTCCTGGTACTGTTTCCACACCTAGGCCTGAAGTGTTGGGTTTGTGGTCTGCAGGAGATGATCACTCTTTAGAGCTCAGTTTCTGGAGTGGGGGGAGGGAGAGGCAATGTAGCCCTTTTTCAATCTTTCATTATTCTGTCATGCAGAATCACAGCTTCAATATTTCACACTGTGATGGGTTTAAGCTAGAAGACAAATGATTCACAAAAGAACACCACATGCCATAGGCAGAATCTTTTGTAAACATAGAAGACTCGTCATCTTTGACACACTCCCACTGATCCTGAAGAAGGGAGCAATGATCTCTAATTGTTTAACACTGCAATCCTGTACTGATTAAAATTAAAATGCAGAAGCTTAAATTTTCTGGGCTTTTTTGCTGGCTCATGATTTTCTTTGTATTTAATAATAGTAGGGAACTCAGTGGAAATTACCAGAAGGTTTGCTTGTGCTGAATTAAGACTGTCAGTTCACTGTTTGGGTGGGAATGGAGATCTCAGGATCAGTGGCTTCTTACTAGCTAATCTTAGGTTTAATCTTGCCTTCGTCAGCACTCCTTTTTCTACTAATATAAACCTGTAAAGTTCAGGACTGTGTATAATATTTATCCCTAACAGTTGCTTTGAGAGTTTTCTCCCCTTAGGATATCCACTTTCATTTTTTTGGACATTGGAATTTGACTGCAGGTAAATTGACATGCTTGACCATCCTGTCTCTCCAGTTATTTTGGAGCTCTGAAGATTTGCTTGAAGTAGGGATCCCCAGAACTCGTAGTTATCCATTTCAATAATGAACTGAAGTAAAACCTGTTCCAACAAATTGTCCTTAAAGATTACTCTTTGCTTTTGCTGGACTAGAAGGGAAAGTTTTACTCATTGCTTCTTTTGGAGCACATCCATAGACTGTGCAATTTCATTTAAGTCATGTGCATGGGGGGGCATATTAAGTGACATTATATGCATATATAACCTAAATTATATATCCTGATAAGCATACATAAATTGAGAATCTTGAAAATCTGTGCTCTTTATTTCTAGCCACCCCATCCTGCTAGTCACATAATGCATGCATAACCTCCATTCATATCCCATCCATAGACTATTAACAAGGCCTGTTTATACTCATTACTCATATTCCATCCACATACATACCATGCACACATTTATTTATTTATAAATTCACACTCTCACACACACTCAACATTCACTCACATCCAGCCTGGCATTTGTCAGTACTACAGTAGTGCTGAATACCAGCAAAAAGAATGCTGCTATAAAATATCCATAGCATTTTCGCTGCTCTATATCATTTAGCAAAGAGACTGACAGTTGTGCTAGAAGTTGCACAGCCTTGGCTGAGTCTTGTGAGAACTACATCCCTTATCTGGGGAGCAGTCATAAAGAATCCCTCCCTGAGGGCCTTTATTTTAATACAGGGGTTCCCAACAAAGTGTACTAGCACCCCTAGGGGTAGGTACTTGGAGCACTCTTGGGGGTACTTGGAGCTCTCCTATCTCCCCACACAGCAGCTGCACTATTTGTTTCTCATATGAGGATCACAAGTCTGAAGCCAATGCATCCTCAGCTATGTGTCTACTGCAAAAGGGGAGGGAGGAGGGGGGAGACCTTTCTTCCCTGCTTCTGATTGGCTGGCTGCATGTTGAAGCTCAGGGTACCTTTCCTTTCAGTCTAACAAACTTGTGAACATTAGCACTGAGTACTCTGATATAGGAAGATGCGGAAAGGCATCGCCTCATACTGCATGGGAGGAGGCAATGGTAAACCCCTCCTGTATTCTACCAAAGACAACCACAGGGCTCTGTGGTTGCCATAGTCGACACGTTCTTGACAGCACACTTTACTCCCACTGAAATTTATAGGAGTATTTATACTCCCATTAATTTCATTAAGACTGCTTATCAGTAACAGTGTCAACGTGAGCCAGTATCGACGTGAGCCAGTGACTGAAGTAGCCTGTCTCCCTAACTGTAACACGTAAATTTGTGTTTTATGTAGTTTATGAGACTGGCTACTGCTGTCACTGCCTTACATCCAGATTTAGTTACTCTTAAAAAGTCTTGCTGAAATTAATGGAACAAGTCTACTTGCCCCATTAATTTCAGTGTGGGTATGAGTAATTTAGTCTTGATGAAAGCCAGTGACTTGAGCCTTTAACCTGTAAGTAAGAGTGTGAGTGTGTGTACACCTACTAAAAATCTCTGTGGAGTACCTGAGCTGAAGGTTTGTGAAAGGGAGGGGGTACACTTATGTTTCAAGAAATAAGTTTGGGAAAACCTGTATAATATGTTGCTTAAGTGAATGTGTTCTTGGTTGAGGACACTATTTTGTACAATATATTACATGGCAATATATTTATTATTATTATTTTGATTTCTATACCGCCCTTCCAAAAATGGCTCAGGGCGGTTTACACAGAGAAATAATAAATAAATAAATAATGATTTGTCCCAGGCCCCTGAATAAACTGCATGGGTGAGTGGGAATGTACATATACATCCAAAGTAAAGTCTCTGTTCATGGACTTGTTTGGCAGTGATTTTAGATACATGGTGTGGGTGGGTGTGTATGTTCTTCCCCTTCCTCAGTCTGAGAATCATCTACAAGGTGACTAAGTGACTGAAATACAAACCAGGATCTCCCCAGTTACCTCTAGGGATGTGCACGGAACTAGGTGGGGGAAGTTCAAAGGTGTGGGGGTGACTTTAGGAGTGGGAGAGGGTGCACTTACCCCTCCCTCCATTTCCCCAACACTCTTAAAGTCACCCCCCCACACACACACACCTTCAAACTGGCAGAACCACCGGTCGTTCAAACTGGTTCGGAGACCCATAAAGGCCATCTGAACCGCTTCTCTGCACATCCCCTTGTTACCTCTGCATGAGTTTACTGGGTGGCCTTGGGCAATCATCTCAGCCTCACCTTCCCAGCTGCAGCACAGGGATATTATTTGCCATACAGGATTGCTGAAAGGAGGACAAGATAATACATTGAAAGTATTATACAACTCCTTAGGCATTTCTGATCCACATACAGAAATCACCACTTGTTACAGTTACTGATGTATTTGAAGTGTGAGATACTTTCCATGTGTTTGATGAGATCAGCTGTAGATCTGAAACTAGCACAAAAGGGAATCTGGAAGGAATTACATCAATAGACCACTAACAATTGGTTGGTGAATGGTCCAGAAAAGATTGACTATTGCATACTCCAAGCACAAAATTTGTTCTGCCAGCTGAGCAAACCCAACCAAACAATGTTGTCAATGCACATTATCCCTGTTAGACAGTTCATTGAGTGTGGAATCTGCAGACAGTTTAAAAGCCATGTCATTCTTCAGTTGCTTGGGCAATGTCAGTTTTACTTTAAAATGTGCTTCATATTTGAAAAAAGCAATAGCATAGGCATGGATAGCTGATAAAGTATGTCCAGCAAGACAAAGAAATAGAAGCAAAAAACCCAACAGCCCAAGCTTGAATGTTCTGGTTAATACTACTAACGTGCTCGATTTTCTTTTCTTTTACTTTGTTCAGTACTGTTGCATGGAACTTTGATTCATTTAAATGTTTATTAGTTAAACATTTTCCATAAGATGTAAAAGGGGGAAAGAAGGCAGATTATCTAGAAGCATCTCGGAATATTTACAGCACAATCCTGTGAACAATTACTGTACTTATGAGTAAGACTTATTGTACTTGATGGCCTATATCCAGACTAACTCTGTGCCAGTGCGCCTGTGATTTTTGTGAACCCCCACCCCCTTAATCTTAAATCTATGACTTCCAGAACAATTCCTCTGACCGCTAGGCACTAGGGATGTGCAAACAGGTTTGACATTGAATGTGTTTGACGTTGAACCGGTTTGGTTAGATCATTTGGGGTTGAACGGGACCATCCCCTATTCGTTCCAAACACCACCATCCCAACTGTTTGGGGGGCTCACAGACTATATATATATATAGAGAGAGAGAGACTATATATATAGAGAGAGAGAGGGGGGGGTAGGTGGCATGTGTCTGTGTCTGCGGAGGTTCCCCATCCCCCCGCCAGCCTCCCTTCATGCCTATACCAGCCATTCAGCTGGCTATTTGTCCCAAGCCATGCAGAGGCCAATTGCTCAGGCACGGCAGCATCCAAAATGGCTGCCGTGCCAGAGGGGGGAAGGCCAGAATGGGCCGAAGAGCCATGAAGAGAATGCCAGTGTGGGGAGGGGAAACCACCATGGACCCCCCCACTGCTGCCTCCAACAACTCCCCTGAAGGGAGTAAGTAAAAAATAAGTTTGTGAACCCCCCAAAAATGAACCAGGGGGTTCGAGGGGGTGCCGGAATGAACCGGCCTGGTTCATTTTCAGTATGGACTCAAACTGAACTGGATCAATCGTTTCCGTGCACACCCCTACTAGGCACATGCAGCAGCAGCAGAGAGAAGAGGGAAGATAGCTGAAAATTGTGTGTGCCCTCAAGCACTGGAAAACCTTGGTGCATTTGTACAAGGTTATTCTGGATATTAGCCAATAGAACTTACTTATAAGTCATCGATTATTACTGGCCCACATATTCTTCAGGGGAGAGCAAGAGCTTTCCGCTTGCAGAGAGGCTACTGCAGAGCTCAGATTGTCCCACAGGTGGACATGTGCATGTAGAGGAAGAATGGCAGTTCAGTCCCCAAATAGCAAAGCAAAAACAGTTTGGTGAGAAAGAAGCAAAGGAAGACGTCTTGAGATAGTTCCTTAGTACTGAAGAACTACAAGGATTTACAAATAAATGTGTAAAAACCTGCAGTTTAATTTCAGCTGTAGCTCGTGGCTGAAGAGAGAGATCAAACAAACAGCCATCTCTGGAGATACAAAATGGAGACTTAACACTGGAAGAACAAAGAGGAGAAGAGTACAGCAATTTTATCCATGACCCTAAAAACCCCCAGTGGTCACTATGAGACATTGAAGCTGAGAGCTGATGCTGCCAGGGTCCTAGCTCCAACACTCCTTCTCATTGGCTCATGCTGCTGTCTATAAGTCCCAACTTTTCCCTCAAGGTTTTGAAACGATCCATAAGATGTGCTTAGTTAGCATATCTGCTAATAATTGTTGACCTGGACAGTACAGCAATTTTACAAGTCCATTTTCTTGTGCATCCTGAACATAGTGATATTTGGTTTCAATGTGTTTTGTTCTAAATTCACTGGCTTCTGGGCCTCATTTCCCTTTGTATGGGAAGAATGGCAGTTCAACTCCCATTAGCAGAGCAAAACTAGTAGAGTGAGAACTCAGCCAAGCAGGAGGTCTGGAGATAGTTCTTTTAGTTTGACGAACAACAATTATTTGGGAGTTACAAACAAATAGGAAAGGTGAGCTTAAGGCTGCAAGGGATGAGAGACTAAACCAAACAGCCATCTCTGGAGAGACAAAATGGACACTAACACTGGAAGAACAAAGAGGGGAAGAGTCCAGAACTTTTATCCATGACCCTAACCCCCACTCCATTGTCACTAAGAGACATTGCAACTGATAGTTGATGCTGCCAGGGTCCTAGCTCCAACAGTGCAAAGGGGGAAATGACAATTTTCACTGTTCTCCCCTCCCTCCTTTTTGGTTTCCAGAAATATATTCCTCAGGGACATATTACTATTTTTGCAGGGAGGGGAGAGCAGCAAAAAAATTAGCTGCTGCTCCCTCTGTGTGCACTCAGCTGTGAGATAAGCCCTTGGCTTAGTTCCACAGCAGCCTCTCTGTGAAAGTGCCACTCTTGCTCCACTCTCCTAATGCTGGGTGGGAGTTGCAGCAGGAAATCAGGGAGGTGTCAAGAAGAGGCAGGGCTGTAATTATGGGTGACTTCAATTACCCACACATAGACTGGCTAAATTCACAGTCAGGTTATGACAAAGAGGTCAGATATCTAGATACGCTAAATGACTGTGCCCTAGAACAGTTGGTCTTGGAACCAACCAGAAAGAAGGCAACCTTGGACTTAATTCTGAGTGGCACCCAGGACCTGGTGTGCAATGTCAGTGTCATTGACCCTTTAGGAAACAGTGGCCATAGTGCCATCAAATTCAGCATACATGCGGGGAGAGAATCACCAAGGATGTCTAACACAGACATTTTGAATTTCAGGAGAGGAAACTTCTGCAAAATGAGGAGTATGGTGAAAAGAAAGCTGAAAGGGGAAATCAGGAGAGTCACTTTGCTCCAGAGTGCATGGAGTTTACTCAAAACCACAATACTAGAAGCCCAGTTAGATTGTATACCCAAAAGGAGGAAAGGTACCACTAAGTCCAGAAGGATGCCAGCATGGCTAATCGGTACCGTCAAGGAAGCCATAAAAGGGAAGAAGACTTCCTTCCGAAATTGGAAGGCCTGTCCAAATGAAGAGAAGAGAAAGGAACACAAACTCTGGCAAAAAAATGCAAGGTGACAATAAGGGAGGCAAAAAGGGAGTTTGAGGAACATTTAGCCAAAAGTATCAAGGGGAATAACAAAAACTTCTTTAAATACATCAGAAGCAGGAAACCTGACAGAGAGAGGGTTGGACAATTAGACAATGAGGGAGTGAAAGGGATTATTAAGGAGGATATGGAGGTTGCAGAGAAGCTAAATGAGTTTGCGTCCATCTTCACAGCAGAGGATACTGAGCATATACCGGTTCCTGAAACAGGCTTTTTAGGGATGGAGGCTAAAGAAATGACTCAGACAGAAGTGACAAGAGATGATGTTCTAAACTGTCTGGAAAAACTGAAAACTAACAAATCACCAGGGCCTGATGGCATCCATCCAAGAGTCCTCAAAGAACTCAAATGTGAAATTGCTGACCTCCTTGCTAAAATATTTAACTTATCCCTAAAATCGGGATCTGTACCAGAGGACTGGAGAGTAGAAAATGTAACACCAATTTTAAAAAAGGGATCCAGGGGCCATCTGGGAAATTACAGGCCGGTTAGCCTAACATCCGTTCCAGGCAAATTGATGGAAAGCATAGGGACATAGGAAACTGCCATATCCTGAGTCAGACCATTGGTCCATCTAGCTCAGTATTGTCTTCACAGACTGGCAGCGGCTTCTCCAAGGTTGCAGGCAGGAATCTCTCTCAGCCCTATCTTGGAGAAGCCAGGGAGGGAACTTGAAACCTTCTGCTCTTCCTAGAGCAGCTTCATCCCCTGAGGGGAATATCTTGCAGTGTTCACACATCAAGTCTCCCATTCATATGCAACCAGGGCAGACCCTGCTTAGCTAAGGGGACAAGTCATGCTTGTTACCACAAGCCAGCATCCTCAAGGATAAAATTGTAAAGCACCTAGAAGAACAGGCCCTGCTGGGAGTGAACCAGCATGGCTTCTGCAAAGGTAAATCTTGCCTCAACAACCTTTTGGGGTTCTTTAAGAGTGTCAACAAGTGTTTGGATCAAGGTGATCTAGTTGACATAGTATACCTGGACTTCGAAAAAGCTTTTGACAAAATTCCTCATCAAAGACTCCTAAGGAAACTTAGCGGTCATGGTATAAGGGGACAAGTACATGTGTGTATTGCTAACTGCTTGAAAGACAGGAAACAGAGGGTGGGTATAAATGGAGAGTTTTCACAGTGGAGGGTAGTAAGAAGTGGGGTCCCCCAGGGATCTGTACTGGGACCGGTGCTTTTTAATTTATTCATGAATGATCTAGAAGCAGGGGTAAGCAGCAAGGTGGCCAAATTTGCAGATGATACCAAACTCTTCTGGGTAGTGAAATCCAAAATGGATTGTGAGGAGCTTCAAGGGGATCTCTCCAAACTGGGTGAGTGGGCGACAAAGTGGCAAATGCGGTTCAGTGTTGGATAGTGTAAAGTGATGCACATTGGGATGAAAAGCCCCAACCAAGTATATGCTGATGGGATCTGAGCTGTGGGTGACTGACCAAGAGAGGGATCTTGGGGTCATGGTGGACAGCTAGTTGAAAGTGTCAACTCAACGTGCGGCAGCTGTGAAAAAGGCCAATTCCATGCTAGGCATCATTAGGAGGGGGATTGAAAATAAAACTGCTAATATTATAATGCCCTTATAAAAAACTATAGTGCTGCCACACCTGGAGTACTGTGAACAATTCTGGTCACCACATCTAAAAAAGGACATTATAGAACTGGAAAAGGTGCAGAAGAGGGCAACCAAGATGATCAGGGGCCTAGAGCACCTTTCTTATGAGGCTAGGCTACAACACATGAGGCTATTTAGATTAGAAAAAAAGACGACTGCGGGGAGACATGATAGAGGTTTATAAAATCATGCATGGTGTGGAGAAAGTGGAGAGAGAGAAATTCTTCTCCCTCTCCTATAACACTAGAACCAAGGGTCATCCCATGAAACTGATTGCCGGGAAATTTAGGACCAACAAACGGAAGTACTTTTTCACACAACGCATAATCCACTTGTGGAATTCTCTGCCACAAGATGTGTTGACAGCCAACAACCTTGATGGCTTTAAGAAGGGTTTCGATAACTTCATGGAGGAGAGATCTATTGACGGCTACGAGTCAGCAGGCTGTGGGCCACCTCCAGCCTCAAAGGCAGGACGCCTCTGAGTACCAGTTGCAGGGGAGTAACAGCAGGAGAGAGGGCATGCCCTCAACTCCTGCCTGTGGCTTCCAGTGGCATCTGGTAGGCCACTGTGCGAAACAGGATGCTGGACTAGATGGGCCTTGGGCCTGATCCAGCAAGGCTATTCTTATGGGGAACATTTTGACCATCATTTTTATTACTTATATACTGTTTTCCAGTAAAACAATTCATAAATATCAAAAGGAATGGGATTATGTCCCCAAAGTGCTCAGTCCAAAAAGTAACACAAGGCAGACACCAGCCACAGCCTTTGGAAAGGACAGTATGCTGGGTTGAACAGGGACTGTTGCTTTCCTTGCTCAATATATGAGAGCCACCCCTTTAAATATTGACTCTTTGTCCAGTTACCAGGGTAAGACATGCCTAGGGATTCTGTGTGAAGTGAGGTCCTTCCATATACAAGTCCTAAGCTGATAGGACAACATATCTGTTTATGTTTACATTTTACCCTCCTGATGTTATGAGTCAGGTTGTGGAATTCATCATGGTAGGCTAATTGAGCTACAGTATTTGGTTAAAACTGCTGTTTCCCTAACTAGGCCTCTTAATGTTTACATATCTCATGTATGTTGGCATGAAATACTATCTTGCAGTGGCAAAAAGTTCTCTCAGAAGCTTACATTCAGAGAGATATCTGAAGTCCTCTTAGCTCCCATGAATATGTAAAATAGGATGGGCATGAAATGGGGTTTGAACCATGGTTCAAGCATTCTTGGGAAAACTGAGTAGAGAACTTTAAGGAGAGCAGGTTCTTGCCTGTTCTCTGCTGCCCCATGGAGCTTCCTGATGCAGTGGCGCACATCCCAATAAATATCGAACATGTATTGCCGTGAAAGTGATGCATTGCTGACAGAAATCCACACTTAGTTACATGTTCCAGTGCACGATCAGACTCTGTTTCCCTCTCCTATAATTTATTTAGCTTTTGTACATCTATTTTGTACAATTATTATTGTTTTTCAGGTGTAAAGCAAATTAGAAAGCATTAGTCACAAGTAAGGTCCAGGATAACCAAAAGAACAGCAGCATTCTTATCAGAAACATAATCTGTTGGCTGATTGCAGTATTTCACAAATCATGAAATAAAATTACTTTTCATCCCAAATTCAGATAGATCCTGAAAGTCATATACACTCCTCATCTTCACTGCTTTATAAATGTAGCCTTTGAATATCCACCAACGAAAGAAGAAATATAGTAGAATTAATTGCAAGCCTTTGAGCACATGTTCCATAATTAGAGAAGGGAACAAAGATTTGGGATTTTGAATTGCACTCTTACATTTCTCTCCCAGTTGCAATTACCTCAAGACTGTGAATATTTCAGAAGCACCAAGGTGAATAACGAACCCAAGTGCCATTTCATTGGATGTTTTGAACATGGTTTTTGTTTTTCAGTACATTCTCAGAAATGTTTGTTTGCCGGGGTGTGTGTGTCTTTGTAATATATAAAAATACATCAACCCTGTATTTTGATGTGGCGGGGAGAGGGACATTCGAGACATTTATGTTCTGGATGGCTGGATCATATTGCCATCCCAATGTCCAGCTTCTCACAGAGTTAAAAATGTATTCAGTGTTAATAGCAATAGTATGTGCATGTGGCAATAATATGTTTGTCAGTATACTGTGACCTGGCCAGTAATCAGGGAGTGCTACATTGACAGTTGTTCAAGGTGTTCTCTTGCCCCCTTTAATGTTGTTGGGTAGCAAGTACTGTTACCACATCTTCACACCTCATCTGCTCAGTTGGCCACTGGGGGGAGGTAGGCTGCAACTGGGGACTGAATTTGATCCACTTTACGCCCCTAAGGTGCACCATATCTTCTATTTTGTGTGTGTGTGTGTGTGTGTGTGTGTGTGTGTGTGTGTGTGTGTGTGTCTTTCCAATAAAATTGCCAATCCTCTGACTGCCAGGGTGGCTCCATGTTTCTGGTGGTCAGCAATGTTATGCTGCATCATACTTTTGGCTAGTATTGGTCTTGGAAAGTAATGAGACCTTTACCAACAAGGGTCAAGCCTGGAGCACTGGAAACTCTTCTAAACAGCTGCCCTTAGTTCTTCTTATATTTTAATTCTGCTTCATATTCTCATTGGGTTTTTTTCTGGGTGGCCCAACATACAACGAGATAAAGGATGCTGTAACTAATGAAGAGCTACACTTTCAGAGGAAGCCTGTCTTGCAGCCCACCTGGGATTGTACCATTTCGAAATGCTGTTGATAGAATCTTAAGATTTAGTGTTTCCTCACTGTATTGGAATTTCTTTTCATAAGAACAGCCCTGCTGGATCAAGCCTAGGGCCTATCTAGTTCACCATCCCATTTCACACAATGGCCCACCAGATGCCTTAGAGAAGCCCACAGGCAAGAGCTGAGGACATGCCTTCTCTCATGCTGTTGCTTCCCTGCAACTGGTATTTAGAGACATCTTGCCTCTGAGGCTGGAGGTGGCCTATAGCTCCCACTTCTATGCATGCACCCATAGAGGAGTGCATGTGGCTTATTTCAGGCCACATGCCTTTTGCTGTTCAAGAAGAATCATTTGGAAGAATCATTTTCCCCATTAAAACTGATATTTAAAATGTTTTGTTGTGCACTGCAGTATGTACTTGGCCACTTGTTTATGGTTGTCTTCCTTCCATTTCCTTCTCCCAACTATTTTCTCTAAAACATTTAAAGTTAATCATTTTTATTGTGTTCTCTCCATCTCCTTTTCTTTCTCTTTTTTCAGCCCCGCCCCTCCCCTGTTCAAATAGATTTGTTTCAGGCCGACTAAATTTTAATATTAATAGATTTTGCACCCTTGGTAGGAAACTCAGTAAGAACCATTGCTGAGTGTACAATTTGTATACTCCTCTGAAGACCTCACTGTCCAATTAACTTGAGATATAGTCAGTCACAGCATAGCACAGTACATACCATTCATTTGCAGGGCATAAAAGTAGTGGCAGTAGTACCAGCTTTAACAATAGAGAAGGACATACTTGCATCAGAAGTGAAAGTACTATTTCTTTTTTTACTATTTTATGAAGCTCATTAACGGGAACACACTTTGTTTCTGGCAGTATGTCAGAAAATCTTTGGAGAACCGTATCCATGGCAGTTTAAATTTCTGGGTTGTTCACTGAATTCTGTCAAGGTGCTGTTGAGAGCTAGACTAAATCTAAACAGAACTGCTATACAAGAGGTAAGACTGTGTAGATAGCAGCAACAAGAAGGAAGAAAATAGGCCTCATTTTCACAGATATAGTAAATCTGTGTCAAGATTTGTGATATCTGGTTTTTAGTTGGAGGTGGGCTTTCATGATAGAATGCCCCTCCATATGCACAAATTATTTCCACATAGACAACTAGTATGTCTGGAAACATGGTAGGTTAGAATGGTTCTCTATGACGTCTGGTTTTCCATGTGGAAGGAATTTTCTAGTGTAGAAGAGCATTCAGTTATGTGAGCCCCCACTTGGAATCTGAGATTCTGTAGCCCAAATTTGCATTTTCTGCATCAGTGAGATTAGAAGACCTCTAAGGTCCCTTCCAGCTCTAATATTTTATGGATATAAAATAGGACTCTTTAGGACTTGTAGGACCCATTCTAAGGGAGGCAAGTCAAATAAATCAACAGTGCCTGGTGTTCCGATTCCTGTGTATTTGGCACTAGGAAATGTAAGTGATGGTAGGTGCAACCCTGCCTTCCCTCCTGCCCACCCTCCCCACTGCTATTTTGGTCATGTGCACAGTCTCATTACCTTTAAAGGTGTCATTATCATGCTATTAGCAGGTATGTGCACGAATCAATTCGGAGCATCCAGTAGGGACACACCAAATTCTTTTGGTTAGGGCGAGAGCGGTACTGTTAAGCATGAGTAAAGCATGTCCTTACTTGTTCTTCCACTGCCCCACCATTTTTCTTGGCTCCTCAGAAATTCATGCATGGCTGTGGGACACACTTGGCCAGTGTGCATGCACATGCATGGCCATGCATAGCTGTGGCAGCCTGAGAAGTATATGCAAGAGTCCTCAAAGAAGTATGTCCAAGAGTCCTCAAAGAACTCAAATGTGAAATTGCCAACCTCCTTACTAAAATATATAACTTATCCCTGAAAATCGGGCTCTGTACCAGAGGACTGGAGAGTAGCAAATGTTACACCGATTTTCAAAAAGGGATCCAGGGGCGATCTGGGAAATCTGGGAAATCACCGGCCGGTTAGCCTAACGTCCGTTCCAGGCAAATTGATGGAAAGCACCCTCAAGGATAAAATTGTAAAGCACCTAGAAGAACAGGCCCTGCTGGGAGTGAGCCAGCATGGCTTTCACAAAGGTAAATCTTGCCTCACCAAACTTTTGGAGTTCTTTGAAAGTGTCAACACATGGCTGTGGGACACAAATGTGCATGGCTGCGGGACACACATGGCCACTGCACATGTGTGGTGGCCGTGTGTGTCCTGCTGTCCTGTCCGGACTCCTAGGTGAAGCCCCGCGGACATGCACGGAATTCTGAGCAGCTCTGCACTATGCCTGGAAAACTGACAGGGTGGTGGAGGAGCAGGGAAGGACCTGCTTTACTCATGCTTAAAGGTACCACTCCCTGCCCCATCAAGAAGGGCGTTCCAGAGTCTCGGGACAACTCTAGGAAAGGCGCAGTTTCATGTCACCACCAACCAAGCCAGTGGCAACAGCGACTGAACCTCCCCAGATTATCTTAACAGGCAATTGGGTTGATGAAGAAGAAGGCGCTCTCTTAAATACTTGGACCCAAGCCATTTAAGGCTTTGTAGGTACTAACTAGCACTTTGTATTTTGCCTAGAAACTTATTGGCAGCCAGTGTAATTATTTTAAAATGGGTGTAATATGATCTCTTCATGCCCAAAGAATAACTTACTGCAGTTTCCAAACTAGGTACAAAGGCAGCCCAACGTAGAGCACATTGCAGTAGTCAAGTCAAGATGTTACCAGCATATGCACCACTGTTTTAAGATCATTTATCTCCAGAAATGGATGATAAAAAACACTCCTGGCCACTGCCTCAACCTGATAAATCAGGGAGAGGTTTTTTCCAGAAGTACTCCCTGACTATGTACTTGTTCTTTCTGGGGGAGTACAACCCCTTCCAGAAAGGGCAGATCTAAATCCCTTCCTAAGTCTTGACCATCTTGCTTGGATTCAGCCTCCATTTGTTCTCTCTCATCCAGCCCAATACCATCTCCAGGCAGGTATTTACTACTACTACTACTACTACTACTACTACTACTATTACTGATATTTATATACCCCTCTTCAACCAAAATTCTCCAAGCGGTTTACACAGAAAAAACAAACACATAAATAAGATGGCCCCCTGACCCCAATGATCTCACAATCTAAAAAGAAACATAAGGTAAACACCAGAGGCAGCCACTGGAGAGATGCTGTGCTGGGGTTGGATAGGGACAGTTCCTCTTCCTATGCTAAATATAAGAGCATCACCACTTTATCAGGTGTCTCTTTGCTCAGTTAGCAGGGGCTAGCTGAGCAAAGAGACAAATTTAGAGAATGTAGGCCCTTTCCTGATGAAGTTGACATGGAGAAATAGATCTGGGTGTCATCAGCATACCGATAACACCCTGCACCATATTACCTAATGATCTCTCCCCGTAGTTTCATGTAGATGTTAAAAAGCTTTGTGGGACTTCATACCGGAGCTCTTGTTTTGAAGATCAACAGTCTCCAAGAGAAAACCACCTGGAACCTACCCGAGAGGTAGTAGTGGGACCACTGCACAGCTGTGCCATCAGAACATTCAGGCCATTGTGCATTCCGAGCTCGGAATAGAATGCAAAACCCATTCCGTGCACACCTCTACTGTATACTTATTATACAAGCATTGAACATAATACGTAAATAGGGCTATTGAGAGAATTCAGAGAGGATCTCTCACAGATATCAGAACTTCACTACTGTAGTAGTTAAGCACCACCACCCGCCCAAGTTATATTTGTTGAAGTTTCCCTTAAAACTGTTATTTCTGTGTTACAGAACATACATGTACTTGTGCATTCTAGAGATTGCGAGCAGTTATAAGGATTCCTTGATGATGTAAAGATACTGTGATGGCTTAAGAGATCACTATACAATCTCTTAAAGCTGTTCTTAGTTTTCCAGGAAAACATTAAGGAGAACAAATTGCACAGTTCCAGACAGAGTCATTTATCACCATCCTTTGCCATTATATATCCCTGGAAATATTATTCTTTCCCCCCACATTACGCGGTATTTGATTATTAACTGAGATGTTAGTGCTAGATTCTCTCTCTGCTCAGATAGATTCACTGAGGATGTAGGATTTATGTCAGCATTTTGCCTGTAGCTACATTTGTTTTCAAAATGAAATTTTGGATATGTGACCCCCATGAAGTTTATTCCCACCCCCAGATAAAAGATATGACACACAGAACAATAATGCTTGACAAAATGTAGCAAACCTTTAACAGCTGGCAGTAAAATATGGTTGTGTTTTTGTCACTGCTTTGCAACATTTTCTAGTTTTCTTGCATATTTCTAAATAATCATTTTGCCAGAGCAGAGCGTGTCACAAATCTGTTTTTCCTTAGTGTTTCAGACAAGAACAGCAAAATCAAAGCTTCTGGAAAATATCGGTTGCCATCTAATGTTTTGAAATCATTTTGCAGCCCGAATTAACCTGCCAGAAAAGTTTTGTGATCCGATTTGTTTGAGTGTCTTTGTTCACACATGCATGTGTGCATGAAATGACACAGAAAAGCTTCTAGTATTGGCCCAGATGTTCTCTCATTAGCAAAAGAATGGCAACTATATGCTTCTAGTATTATAATGGTCATAGCACATGTAGACAGATTTGGCCCCCTCTCCTCATGGTAATTAGACATTTTAGCTCTTGAGGAAGGGAAGCTGGAGGTAGTGATGGAGTCAAACTGACTGGCGCCACCTATACCTCATCCGTCCCCTGCATGATGATACATCCCTAAAAGTAAGGTGTAACCCCCAAGGTTATCAAGCACCGTTCCCACCCGTAAGGGTGTCAAACAAGGCTGTATATTTGCCACATTCCTGTTTAACTTCTATATTAACGCCATGGTGGGTCACCCTAATAAACCTGACTTTCACCCCTCCCCCAGTTTCTCAGAAAAACACGTGTCTACTTTGCTGTACACATATGATGTAGCAACTCTCTCTAGGACCCCCATAGGTCTCAGGAAAGCTCTGAGGGCCCCTGCCCAATACTGCAAGGAAGACCAGTTGGAAATCAACTATCACAAAACCAAAATCATGGCCTTCACTAAGAGACCCAAGAAACATTCCTGGTGTAAGAACTGGCACATAATCAAGCAGGTTTCATACTTTAAATACTTGGGGGTGCTCTTCCATGCCTCTGGCACCTGAAAAGTTCATGGGTGTCATGCTGCCCCAAATGCCCAGAGGAGCACCAATGCCATCCTAAAATTCTTCCAATCAAGATGAGTCCCTATACACCTGTAGCCCTTAAACTGTTTGAAGCCAAGTCACTGGTACAACGCCTCTATGGTGCCCAACTTGCCCCTTCTCCAATTCTGCTCCATTGGAGCTTGTCTAGTCCAAATTCCTAAGAGCAGTTCTCCAAGTACCATGGTGCATCTCTAACGATAGCCTATGTCTAGAGACAGATCTGGTGAAAGTGGAGGCCAGAGTTTGGATGGCCATACTCAATTACTGGTTAAGACAATCCCTCCTGCCACTTGGTCTAGCCCCCCTAACACTACAGGACAATCCACCTGTAGCAAATGGCCAAGACACATGCGCTTG
The DNA here is from genome assembly GCF_027244095.1 of Hemicordylus capensis. Lineage (NCBI taxonomy): Eukaryota > Metazoa > Chordata > Lepidosauria > Squamata > Cordylidae > Hemicordylus > Hemicordylus capensis. Next base: position 295,323,702 of record NC_069660.1, on the reverse strand, counting down.
GTACACATGTGCAGGTGCATTGGCCATTTGTGTGGTGATGCTATCTGGGGCTGCAGGGAGGCATGCTGCAGCCCTGCGTGCCAACTTTCTGAGAGCGTGCTGGTGGGGGAAAGCGGCAGGGCAGGGACTGGCAGGGAAGCAACGTCTCCCCTGCCCCTTAAAGAACACCCCCCCCTCCGAAACGGCTTGAACACCAGTTGACAGAACCAGTTTGGTGTTCCTAGAATGGAGTGCCGAATAGTTCCATGCAAATCCCTATTTAACTATCGTTTTAAGATAGCTTACCACAGCTTAACAGTAGCTGTATAGCAGTGTATAGCTTTCATACTACCACAAACTCATTAGCTACTGTCTTCACAGTTCCAGGCGTAGCCTGTTTCCATGCTGCTTCAAAGTTGTTTTAATGTACTTCACTTTATGCTGGTCAAAGACCGTAATAAAGACTGATTGACTACTGCAGTGCTCTCTATGTGGGGTTGCCTTTGTACATAGTCCGGAAATTGCATTTCATACAGAATGATGCAACCAGGTTGATCTCTGGATTATTTCAAGGAGAGTATATTATACCTATACTAAAAGAACTACATTGGCTACCAATAGGTTTTTGGGCAAAATACAAGCTGCTGGTTATAACTTATAAAGACCTAAACAGTTTAGGCCCAGGGTATTTAAGAGAACGAGGTTGTTCACACGCACAGCCAAGAGGAAGCTCAGGCAGCCAAGCCCACTCTTGCCTGTGCATGTGAAGGCACGGTAGCAAACTCACCTGCATAGCCACCCCCTTAAATGAGGTTAATGGAGTGCTCTCTCCATTAACCCCATTTCTCTGGTCGTGTACAGCACCGGCTGCTTTTAGTTGGCTCTGAAGCAGTGACAGGTGCCCGCACAGTGCATTACTGGAATTCTGACAGCTAGGAGGACACATCCTGTCCTATGACCCTGTGCCCTGCCATATGCCAGAGAGCAACGAGAGATTGTCTTCAGGGAAGGCAAGTTTGAGCAGCCTTTCCCACGTCCCTTCGCCAAGCCCTTACCACTGATCGTGAGAAAGGGTTCAGTGACTTTTTCACTATGAACCTCATCATACATTAAGCTGGTCTTGTGGTAGCAAGCATGACATGTTCCCTTAGCTAAGCAGGTTCTGGCCTGGTTGCATATGAATGGGAGACTTGATGTGTGAGCACTGTAAGATATTTCCCTTAAGGGATGGAGTTGCTCTGGGAAGAGCAGAAGGTTCCAAGTTCCCTCCCTGGCTGAGAGAGACTCCTGCCTACAACCCTGGAGAAGCTGCTGCCAGTCTGTGTAGATAATACTGAGCTAGATGGACCAGTGGTCTAACTCAGTGAGGCAATTCACACAATCAAAACCTGTGTTCTACTTGGTTTTAGGAGCTGTGTGAGCTCCCATTTTCAGTTGTGTGGAAGCAAAGTAAGAGGAAAACATGGGTAGAAGTGATTTTGTGGAAGCAAGGTAGGAGGAAAAGCTACCCAGGTTTTTGTTCTACCTTGCTTCTACACAATCACTTCTACCCAGATTTTCCTCCTACCTTGCTTCCACATAACCAAAAATTGGGAGCACACATAGCTCCCAAACCTGGTTAGAACACAGTTTCTGAGGTGGGTCTCACGATCTGTGAGACCCACTTTCTGCAAAACTGCAGGGAGCTAAGCCACCTCTCCACGCAGACGACCGAGCAGGGAGCCCTGGGCGGCCGGATCGGCCACCCACACGGTTGCCGGCTCTGTGACGGAGCCGGCGGGGGCTGGGGGGAGCGGGGGCCACATGGCCCCTGGAAGCCCCAGTATGCCCTGCGTGAGCATGCAGGACATACTGGGGGGACCCCCAAAGCAGGGAGGCAGCTTTTCGGCTCCCGGTTGGGGGTCTACTCACGAGTAGCTGTGGCACAGAGCCACGCCACGGCTACTCACAAGCAGATAGCCCGAGTTTGCGGAGCGCTCACTCCGCAAACCCGGGCTATGGGGCGGGCTACTTGATCGGGTTAGCCTCTTAAGTACCACCGGGCTCGCTTGCAAGCCCGGTGGTTCTTACGATTAACGAAAAGTGGGCTATGCTCTCCTAGACCGATTTTTGTTAATCGTGAGAATAGCCCCTCTGATTTTGTGAATGACCTCAATATATGGCAGCTGCCTATGTTCCTATGTCCTTCTGCAGTTGCCGCCAGCTCATCTGGCGGCTACACAGGGATGGGACTTTCCTGTTGCCACCCCAAGACTCTCATCTCTGACAACTTTTAGAAAGTCTTTAAAGGTACACATACTCATGCAAGCTTTTTAATGAGATTTGTGGTTTTAAATTGTTTTAAGGTATTAATTTCTGTTTTAATTTCTTTTATGTTGCTGTAAACCAACCAGAGAGAGAAGTTTGCAGTGATGAACAAATATGATAAACAAATAAATGTGTCACCTAGCTGGTTTCTGGAAAAGTTCATGCAGGTTGAAGAGATGGTTTAGATTGTATGTCCAGTAGAATGTTCAGGGTTTATAATAGTAGGATGTTGAAACAACTCATATTAACTATACTGGCACAACTGTGCTAGTATTATATATTATTCCAGTTTTGTTGTTAAAATTTATAGTAAATCAACATATGGCTGGAACAGCAGGTTGTGTTGGGCTGCCTATTTTTCTTTGCAAAATGCTGTCTTAATTAAAAACCAGCTCAGATTACAAATTTCAGATCCAAATATGGATTGTGAGCATTCCAAACACCAGACTGTCAGATTTTTATTTTAGGCTACTGAAGAAATGAAAATCGAATCAAGGGAAGTGGCTTTGTTGTATAAACATTAGTGTGAGTTGATTTCTGCTTAATGCGAATATCTAGTTCTGAGAATTACAGTATATATTTGATTGGAGGTCTGTATTAACTTTTCATTTTGGCATATTTTCCCCAAACACTTTGGAATGAAGATTTGTGACACTGTAGATCAGTTGAATGAAGGTTCACAACATTTACTGCTACTATGAACATTTATACACTGTTTTTCAACAAGTCTTGGGTTCAGTGAGGTCATATGTGTCTAAGGGTTTATTCACATCCCTCCAAACCAGCATGCTGCGAGCAGTTAGTTTAAGTAAGCATTCTGTAAGCCTCCCTTACCACTCTGATGCTAAATTGGTTCACCAACCTTCCCTATATCTTCCCTGTGCCATAATTATCATGGTGAAAGATGAGCCTGAATAGGTCAAATCAATATATTTCTCTCCCGCGCCCAAAGCAGAGTAGATGGTAGGGGAGCTCAGTGTGGCCCCATTTGCAAAACACTTCAGCCAGCACTGGGTTCCTAGCCTGGCTGGGAACGCATCTCTCTGCCTTTCAAGGCAGGGAAAGGTGCTCCCAGCCAGGCTAGAAACCCAACGCTGGCTGAAGCACCTTGCCAACTGGATCGTGCATCTCTGTTTCTGCATATGGCCATGCCCCCTGCGGGTGTCAGACACAGGGGGTGTGGCTAGGTTGAATGGGCCCGCTCCACAGCGAGTGGCAGCCAAGTTCTTTGGACCCATCCGCACAATGGTGGCTCCGCCCCAGCCAATCCCCAAATTGAGTCAGAACCAAAAACATCCTACTTGAATGGGATTGGGTACTCCTGCACTGTCTGAAGTGGGTTGGGAAGGAGGGCTGCTGGAGCTGAGCACCATGATATGGATGTCATAAATGGGCACTGTCCTTTGGCCAGGTTGCATGATACCCTGACTGAACTCCACCCCAAGCTTCCTGTGCTCTACCCCTTCGAAATGGTGAAGTCATCCCTTTTCACTCACAGTAGGCAGCAGGAGGGCACCCTCCTTGATTTTACAAACGGAAACAAAGGAGAAGACGCTGCCAGTATGTACAGACAATACTGTGCTAGATGGGCCAGTGGTCCGACTCAATATATGGCAGCTTCCTATGTTCCTAAGTACCTAAACAAATTTATTTTTTAAAAAAATCTACACCAGAGATTCCAAGTTCTCATAGATATTCTTAATCATTTGATAATTTCATTCTTTATTTGCGTTTACGGCACAATTTGCCAGTAGTTGAGAATTCTCTTTGATTATTTGCTGATATCTGCTCCCCCACCCCCATTCATGCATCCACCATAGGGTTTTTCACCTGTATTTGTTAAAGAAGAAATCAGTTCTATTTATTCAAGTACACATTTCTTGAGAACTGTTAGCAAATTAACCTGAGTGTGAAATCCTTTCAGATAAATGGACTAATGAATCATCACATTCAAACAATACACTTTCCTAGTTAGCATAACATGGATGATAATTACCTTCAGAAAAATGCTGCATTTTTAATTTTGTAGGTTTCAATTACTGAACAGAATCTAAAATCTTGTATTGCATTGAAATAATGGAGCAAAAGAATTCTCTTTTCCTTGATATTAGTACAGCTGTATGATAGTATATATGTACTTCAAAAGCCTATACACACTCAATTTAATACTTCTGCAGTTTTGTTGCTTCTATTCTATCTCCTTCCTTTCCAACAGTAAAAAGGCTTTTAAAAAATTTGCAAACTTTTATTCATTGCATTTACATCTGTCCTTTCATTCAGGGAAATCAGAAGGGTGCATACAGGGGATTTTTCCATGTGATCCTCTTTGAGTTATAGGCTGAAGAAACTGAGCCCAAGATTACCTAGTCAGCAAGCGCCAACGCCGCGGACGCATCCCATCACCATGGCGAGGCACTTTAAAGGGGCAAGTGGCACAAGCTGCCACTTGCACATAAGTCTTTCCATAACAATAGTGCTACGGCGGGCTGGCAGGGGCTTGGTAGGACCTGCCCGCCTCCTCTTAAGGGAACTCCTCTGCACCATTGGAAGTGCACTGAAGCAATTCGGTGCACATCCCTCATGCACGGAACCAGTTCCATGCACTCCCAGGAGGGTAGGGGGTTCTCCTTAAGGAGCAGGGGAGGCACTGCCCACCTGCGAGCCCCTGCCCTGCTGCTTTGCTCCCGCAGGCACTCTTGCAAAAAGCGGCTGTTCAGGGCTGCAGCGTACCTCCCCGCAGCCCCGGTCAGTATCGCCATACAAATGGCTGACGTCCGTGTGTGTGCACGTCATGCACATGAGCATCAGCTATTTGCATGGCAATGCTGACTGGAGATGCAGAGAGGCATGCTGCAACCCCGGGCACCTGCTTTCTGCGAGAGTGCCGGTGGGGGGAAAGTGGCGGGGTGGCAGCTGGCCGGTAGGCAGCGCCTCCCCTAGCTCTTAAAAAAAAACCCCACCCTCCAAACTGGTACAAACGGTGGTTGATGGAACTGGTTCGGCACTCCTAGAATGGAGAGCGAAACGGTTCCGTGCAGATCCCTATCACCCTCTCTTAACTAATGCACCTACCAGGTCATAACAAACTCTGAAATTATGATAATAGCAATTAGAACCAATCACTGTCCTTCTGTCTGGCTCATTTATCTGATTGGATTCCATGGATAGCAAATATCGAAATTAGATACAGCTGAACACAGCTTTGCAGAAACATACTTGACTCCTTCCTGATTCTAAATATTTATAGTGAATCTGTTTATCACTTTGAAGTAATGTAATTTTGTGATGTGCTGGGCCAACAGTCAACAAGCCTCACCCTAAACATGTATTTCCAGGTGCTACAACTAATAGAATCAGACTTGTATTTTGCATTCCCTTTTGAGTGAGTTTGTTTTACTGTTTTTGGTCCAGACTTGGAGTTCTTCTAGACAGCAATATATTCAGCTTCAGTACAAATTATGATGAGAGATAAAGTGAGAAATCCACATAATATTCAAGTATATTGCATAATATTATTAACAACTTCTGTGGCATTCCATGAAAAGTGGTTTTTCTTTTGTTTGTTTTTAAAATTAGAATATGAAGAGTTTGAAAAAACAGCCCCCGCCCCGCAACACACACACACACACACACACACACACACACACAAACACACACAGATTACCAGCAGATGGTATTAAGAATACGGTAAAGCATAGTCATGACTAACTTTGTCCAGTAAATGACTAAATTTGTCCAGTAAAATGTTTGAGGTCTGTTACCAGGGCAGACCTCTTTCCACTTGTAAGATTTGGACATAATAAAGAATACAAGCATCTTTGCAGGGCACAAAATAATTAAACTCACATGAAGCATAATTTCATTTGTTTTATTGGACAGATGCATTAAATTCAAATCAGAATTTGAGAATTCTGATGTCAATGAGAATTTGGCAGACTCTTCACTATCTCTCTGATAAAAGCTGGAGGTTCAGAAGAATTTAGCTATAGTCCAGGTGTGTGTTTGTGTATATGTGTGTGTGGTATGTATTCGCTGTTATTTGTATGGTTTTATTGTTCTTGACCATTCTCTTTACTTTTAAGAACACATGCACAGTAGTGCTAACAATTTGGCTTTGTTATCAATATATTATTAGTGGACCTTGGAATCTGGTCCTGTGAGAAGTCTCTGACTGTCTGTTGTAGTGTGTCGCACAGTACCCATTTTGTCTCCTTTCTCAGACAATAGCAGTTTTTGAGGAGGGTGTGTAAGTCAAGGAGATAGTGCAAGGGAAACTCCCCTTCCTAACATTATGGTCCTAATCCAAATCCTCCTCTCTTTCCCACAGTTGTTTGCAATGCAAGAAATGACTACAAAGCATCCATGTTGCATGCAGCTTGACCCTTATATAGTGCTTTAGGGACAATCAATGAGTAATCATACAACAATCAGACATGGTCATAAACAAAAAATATATTTCTAACTTTGGACATTTTTAATATCAAGGAACATCACAGTTCTCAGATAATCTAGTTGCTCATTTGTAGTCAGTAGGACTAATCTATTAAGAGTGATTAACTCTAGTATATAAATTAATGCATGGCTTGCTGTACCAGAAGTTGCTAGGGAACTAAAAATGTAGGAGACTTGCAGCCCACAAGTACCAGATTTATTTTTTTATTTGTTTGTTTATTTAATTTCGATACCACCTAATATAGAAATCTGTAGGCAGTGTACAGATTAATACATAATATAAAATTTGAGTCACCCCTGGTAATAAAAAGGCATATAGTTGGTAAAGACGATCAGAGCTGAAACAGAAACAGAAACAGAAACAGAAACAGCTCTGAAACAGAGCTGAATTAAACTTACAAGTTATATAAGAACGAAAGATGCTTGACAGATGCTTAATATGTTTATGGAAAATTGGCTTAAGTTAATCAGATATTGGCAGAATAAGGCACATTGCTCACAAGATATTAGATTTTTGTTTCATATGTTGTGATAGTACTTTTAATGCTTTTTTGTTTTGTTTACTTTTAAAAGAAATGTTAAGTTGTTTAAAGTTGTATGTGGATAGGTATTGTTTTTTTAAAAAAACATAAAAAGTAAATAAAAACAAAAATATCAAAGATGTTGCTCTTTAGAATAACTGTTTAATTACAGCACCTTTCATTTCAAATAGAAATCACTTTTAACAATATGAGAACCAATGTTAGAATGTATAAATTCTTATTCAAAATATTTAAGTACAGCCATACATAAAATCCACAATTCTCTTGCATATTAAGGTCTCACATGGGTAACAATTTAGAAATATTGACTTCAGTGGAATTCATTGGCTCAGAAGAGTATTTTTTAGGATTTCAGCCAAAAGGAAAACAATAACTCTTCAGGAAATATTTACCTCCATCTCTGTGTTGTTTTCAGACAGGCGTGCAATGACGACAGCTTAAGAGCTTTGCATTATCTTGTGTTTGACAAGGTAAAGTGTGTACATGAGAGCCTTAAATTGCATCTAAACGACCCATTGTTGAAGACATCTAATTCCATTCAGCCAAGTCAAGGTCTTACAGAGCATACAGATGTCAGTGTACAGTGTACAGCCAAGACAAAGATAATATATACAGTATATAGAATTGTCTCTCAATAGATTACTATTTACTAAAGAGATTACTAATAGATTACTATTACTAAAGAAATTAATAAAAATTACTAAATTGTTAGTAATTTTAATCTGTACATCTCTAGGAGTGAAGGTTGCCTTTTGTCAGCATCTCTAAGCATATTGTTTAGGACTGGACAATTGCCTAGTGACACTCATCATTTTTGTTGTCTTTTTTGCCTGGTAACCCCTTGCTACCCATCTGTCATTATTCTATTCTCAGGGCTATATTCTGCCATGTCACTTTTAAAATAACCCTTTATTTTTAAAAGGGATTTTTGAAAATTAAAACTGAATGATAGGGGAAAGTACTAGGCTTTCTGTTCCTCCTATCATTAGTACATAATCATGAATATCAACTGCTGTTGGTGAAGATATGAACAGGCATTAAGCAATTTTTATTCAGTGTACCTCTGGCAAAGTGTTTCCAATTCTAGGTCTTCCATTGCTTCCTCAAAATATATAATATCAGAAAAATAACAAACAAGGAATGGGAACCAAGACGGAACTAGAGTGTAATAGTGAACCATTTAGTAATAGCAAACCTTGTTCTACATAACACCTTCACTAGTATAACTCTGAACAGTAGCCGTCAATTTATATAGGGTTGGCTTCATATGACCACCAGAAAGTATGTAGGAGGAAAACAGAGGTTCCTGGTGAATCCGCCCTACATCTGTAACCAAGGATTGAAGTTGGGCAGTGAATGTTAAGTGCAATGAACCCCCACTGTCCACCCAACATGGTGGGATGAAACAGCATGCAAATGGGCGGAAGTACTGGCTCATGCCAGGTACACATGCTTGCCAGGAACCTTTCGTTCTCTCCTACTTTTGGCAGTCATGTGAAGCTGCCCATAGAGTTCACACACATTTTAAGTGTTTCATACCAACTAGCTTGACCACCACAGAGCATCTGCGCGCTAGAACGGTATTGCTCTCCTCACACCCTGCCACAGCTCCCTCACCCCAGGGACCTCCCCATCCTCACCTGATCCCCAGATTCCTCCGTTCCTGCTCCTCTTCCCTCCTTGCCGGTCTGGAACAGCTCCCAACTTGAGCTCCAGCGCTGCCCATGCCCAGAGCAATGGCGCTGCCACCACTGCCGCCTCTGACTGGGCCCGACACCCACGTGGCTCTGCGCTCCAGGCACCTCCAGCGTGCCATGCATGCGTGTGCCACACAAGGCCCTAGCGCTTTATATAGAGAGTTTGTAACATATCTGCTATTATAAAAGATGTTTAGAGTGATTGTTTTTAGTACACCCTTGGTTAGAAACTGTTTTCCCCCCTGGTACCCCCCCCCAATACTTTTAAATATCATTTGTTTGTAGACATTTTTATGTGATTGTTATAAGCTGTGCCAAAAAGTGCATCCTGCAATTGTTTGTTTTAGGTCTTTTCTTTTTCTCCTCTTGGAAGAAAGCAAATCTGCTCTAGAGTAATGGTGTTGTTGTGGGTGTTCATGAGCAAAGAGATCCATCAGGTCATTCCATTACTGTGAAGATTGGGACCTTGAAGTGCATTTGGTATTCAAAATGTAACTAGTCACAAGGATGATGTACTGACATGACATGTATTCTTTATGTTTTCAAGGGAAAGACTGACCTAAACAGATTGGAGATGTTAAAATGTAAATGTATAAGTCAACTGTACTGTGTATTTCTGATTTAGACACATAATTTATGAAAACTATATCAGCCCTGATGCTGACCTTTAAAGAAAAATTCAGAACAATTGAAGATAATTTGTTCAAGAGTCCTAACTTTCTGCAAGATTATTGTCACTATCTACCCTTAAATGGGGATAAATGGGCATGCTGGAATATTAGTAGTATAATATTGCTTTCCCTCCCCCCCCCCTTAAATATGTCATGCTTTAGTTTGTTCTAAACAGGAGCCAGGGGTGTAGCAAGGTTGGAGTGGGCCCAGAGACAAGATTTTAAAATGCCCCCCCCTCACTGAAGCTCAGCTCATGAAGTAAAGAAATTCCGGAGGATGAATACAACTTAAGGAAGCCCGGGCGGGTACGTGGCTGGGGGAGACAGTCATGTGACTTGCCTCTGGGGGGACCCCAAGAGAGTGGGGCCCCAGACAACTATCTCCCCTTGCCTTATTATAGTTACGCCCCTGACAGAAGCAATATCTTTATTACAGTCAGCAACCACATGCTTTAGTTTATACCATGGTATATATGTGATAAAATAATGAGCATTATCTGCATACTATGACTGCATGATCTGCCATGATCATATCCATCCTGTGACTGCTGTTGCCTGTCCCTCAACAATATATTTGAGGTTATTTCAAATAACCATTTGAACACTCATGCAGAGTGTCGTTTCACCCAGCAAACGGCGGTTTGCTGGGTGAAACTACAATGCAAAAGGGGAACACATAAAATCAAAAAATCTCAATAAGAAAAACTGTGTTAATGGAATAAGCAAATGCAGTGGAAGAGACTAATGCACATACTCAAAGAAAAATATAACCAATCCATATATTAATGTATCAATATCACCTAGTTAAGGCTGGTTAGAACAACCATATATTAATATCAATTTCACAAAGTCACAAATGATCATAAAGTATCACAGAGTGTAAGTACATGAATAGGGCAGGAGAAATACATACAATGTGGAAGGATAGTAGTCAGTATAAACCATCATACATAAGCCATATTTAGACTAGAAAAAGCAGATGTTTGAGGAGGAGAAACTAAGCTCCTATATGGACCCAATGGGTAAAGTTTCTGATGTTTCCTTGGTAGGTCATTCCCATTCATGTAGGAGATTAGATAGTCTTCATGGGTCACTGAAGTATCAAAGGGTTATAATACGCTTGATTCCAGATCCAAAAACTTCAACAGCTGGCTGAGATGGGTGTATTCAAATTTCCAGAAATGTATGAGAATAGTCCTTGAAAACTGCCTAGGTATCAGGTTTTTTCACCACTGCTTCCTCACGAAGGACTATGGAAACAGAAACACATCACTGTCTGCTACAATATAAATAAGTTTAACAACATACCACAGTATCTTTAAAATATAAGACAACATAGTGTCTAATTAACAGCAAGTTCCATACTCCCATGATATAATACTAAATCTTACCTAGAGGTAATTCTTCAAAACTTTCCTCAAGGTTGAAACCTTATCTATACTGAATTCCTGCCACATCACCTTCTTATATACAGCTGCCCATAAAGGTTTGACCAGCTAACTCTTAATGCTACAGGCTGCTGCTGTTTGGTGATCAAGGTGGTTGGGGAATTTCTGTTCTTACCATTTGGTAACAATAGGTTGGACAGATGCATTGGCTTCTACAGTGAAGGCTATATAACTGCACAATTGCTGACTGGATAGGCACCCCATTGCAGGAGGGGTGCCTGTCTGGTCAGCAACCGTGTGCTTTCACAGGACTAGCTGTGGCACTCTCCACCAATGCCTCCCAGCACCAAAAGGGAAGGGGAGGATTCATTGGCTCCCTCAGTTGCTTTTATTTGTTTATGTGTTTATTTATTATTTAAAATATTTATGCCCTGCCACTCCAGTACATTACTGCTCACGGCAGCTCACTGCTCGGGTTAGCTCATAGTTACAATGTAAAATCAGACTAATAAAATTAACCAAATTAAGTTAAACAAGTTAAAAATCCAAGCTAAAACTACAATCAGAATTACAAATTTTAAATTTTCAAATTAAAAGTTATTTTTAAAAACCTAAAAACTATTCTGCAAGATCTGTAGGATTTACAATCTTGCAGGATTGTAAAGGTCTGCAAGATTTACAATCTGCAATTGTAAACACTAAAGGATCTACCAGATATAAGCAACAGCTATAAACATGAAAACGTCTCTTTTTAAAGATGTGTTTTCAGTTGTTGTTTCTAAAAAACACTGAGGGAGGGAGCATGGGGAAGCTTTACAGGGAGGATGTTTCAGAGCCGAGGGGCCACAGCCAAAAAGGCCCTGTCTCTAGTCCCCACCAACCAGATCTCTGTTGCTGACAGGGCCATGAGCAGAGCCTGAGATGAGCAGAGGGCCCTGGCAAATGCATTCCGACAGATACTCTGGGCCCAAGTCATGTAGAGCTTTAAAGGTCAAGACCAGAACCTTGAATCTAGCTCAGAAGCAGACTGGTAACCAATGAAGCTGCCGCAGGATGGGTGTGATACTTGTGAAGCAACTTGCACCTATGAGCATTCTTGCGGCGGCATTCTGCACAAGCTGAAGGTTCTGAACCATCTTCAAGGGTAGCCCCATGCAGAGCACATTTCAGTGGTCCAATCTGGATGTTACCAAAGCATGAGTGACTGAGGCCAGGTCTGACTACTCCAAGTCCACTGTACATGCTACACTGTATTCAGCAGCAACTTAGCCTGCACAGCACATCTCATTATCCACTGCTGGTCAAAGGTGACATCCAGCTATTCACTGAGGTCAACGTTACCATAAGCAGCACTCCATGAATTTCCAAGCAATTGTATTTATTGATTTTTTATGTATTTATTTATTTTTGCATTTATATACCGCCTTTCATTAAAAAGACAACCCCAAGGTGGTTTACAAAAGTTAAAAACATACAATGTTTGGCAAATAGTAAGATACTAAATGCCATCTATAGCAAACTAGGGATACAGAATTAATTCTTAAAATCCTGACTCCCCACTTTTCATGGTGTATTTATTTATATATGTATTAAAACATTTATTTTTTGTTTTGTTTTATATATTTTTTGCTATATATATTTTTTCAAAATTGGTAGAACTACTACCACCATTATTTTCAATACATCACTGGAGACACACTAAGATTCCAATTTAATAAGAACCTTAAAGAATCCTAACAATCTCTGGGGAACAAGTCTAGCCATTGCAAACACTGGTGGGCAGCGAATTATGACTAAAAGGTAAAATTTATTTAAGAAAATCAGAGCTTACATGGCATTAAACATACCACAAAAGACAGAAGTAAAAAATGTACAGTAAAATATAAAAACGGCAGAAGGCATATAAGTTGGAAACTATTATATATATTAGCCATTTTCATTCTAGATCTGTCCAGAGTGTTGTTTCCAAATTGAATCTAAAAATTAAACTAGTTTCACTAAAATCTATTTGTTCAGGTCTTTGTTCAGGTAAATAAAGCAAAGTAGCAAATGTTGGTGCTTCAGGTGATATTGTCTGGCTATTCCTAATGAGTGAGTGGGTTTTTGTGGTTTGCTTCAGCAACCTATTCAGTAAGAGACAAATTATAGCAGATTTATACCTGTTATGTGGTTTAATTGTTTGTTTGTTTATTGATTTGATTTCTATACTGCCCTTCCAAAAATGGCTCAGGGCGGTTTACATTAAAATAAAATTAAAATCAATTAACTGTCAAAACTGAAAACAGTAAGAACAACACAAAACCATTATTAAAACAATTAAAACAGTTTTTATAACCCTGGAAAACTGGGCCAAACAGATAGGTCTTAAGGGCTCTGCTGAAGGCCAATAATGAACTCAGATTACGGATTTCCGCAGGGAGCGCATTCCACAGCCTAGTAGCAGCTACAGAGAAGGCCCGTTTCTGAGTCACCACCAGACGTGCTGCTGGTAACTGAAGACGGACCTCCTCAGATGACTTTAACATGCGGTGGGGATCATGAAGAAGAAAGCACTCTCTAAGATAACTCAGACCTAAGCCATATAGGACTTTAAAGGTTATAACCATCACTTTGCATTCTGCCCGGAAACATATTGGCAGCTAGTGCAACTGCTTCAAAACAGGCATAATATGGTCTCTCCAGGTTACTGCAGAGATCAATCTGGCTGTTGCATTTTGAACTAACTGAAGTTTCTGAACTACGTACAAAGGCAGTCCCACGTAGGGCACATTGCAATAGTTACCAGGTTACCAGTTGCATCCATTCCTTGAAGAGGGCACCTCAAAACTGTGGTGGTAACCTCCAGGCTTGACTATTGCAATGCCCCCTACTTGGGGCTGCCGTTGTATTAGTTCGGAAATTTCAGTTAGTTCAAAATGGGCTCATAGTGAAATGAATGCTATGATTGTGCTGCATAGCTAATCAGATTTGACAATGTAACAATATCACTGTGGGGCAGACAAACAGAGTGAATTGAGAATAAGGATGTAGTGACCAGTCTCCTCTCCCTCTAACGAGTTAACCAGAAGTGAACACTTGTCTTGACTGACAGGCTGGTGAACTCCAGGGCTCAGCCAATCAGCATACCAGGTGGGTGGGATCTAGAGAGCTGTTGCCAGGAAGAAAGGAAATCTTTGTTAAAAGAAGCTAGTCTAGAGGTGCTCAGAAGGTCATTTGGCTATGGAGGTTGGTTGCAGGAGAATAACTCTGCAGATCCTTGATGAATAGGAGGACAGTAAGCTTGAATTCTCATCAGGCATTTGGTGAGTTCAAGGCAAGGAGCCAGGGCTTATGGCTTTGGGAAGTTTAGTCCAGGGAAAGGTTTGTTTAGCCAGCATGGTGTAGTGGTAGAGTGAAGCACTAGGACCGGGGAGACCCGAGTTCAAATCCCTATTCAGCTATCATACTTGCTGGGTGACTCTGGGCCAGTCACTTCTCTCTCAGCCTAACCTACTTCACAGGGTTGTTGTGAGGAGAAACTTAAGTATGTAGTACACTGCTCGGGGCTCCTTGGAGGAAGAGTGGGATATAAATTTTTTTTTTTTTAAGTCAGACTTTGCGTTACGGATGTCATATTTATTTGTTGTGTGTGCTTTTGCATATTCCTGATACTGTTCTATTTTAGTTTACCTGTAACATAATTAAAATAAAAAACACTAGCCTACACCCATCCTACCTAGAGCATTACAAAAGTCTCTATAAACATTTAAGCATGCCTAGTACAAGCTATTTTTGCAACCTATTAAGTATTCTTAACTGTATCGAAAAGCTGAGATAGCCTTAGACAGAAACAGTCCGTAGTAATTGAATAAAACTGGTTTTTTAGTTCTTTTCTTTTCACAAGCCTCTCCAAGTTGGTTTTTAACTCAGGAAAAGCGGGGAGGGCCAAAGGAGAATTTCTCTGGTGCAAACACATCCTCAAACGTTCATCAGCTATCAGTTTTCTCACCACGTGTAGGCTTGTACGTGGAAGATTTTTGTAATTGTCCAAGAGCTAAATTAACAGGTTTTTTTCCTGGGTTATCCCACCCCAAGCCCAGAGAGTTTATTTAGGCAAAAGGGGAGGTGGTGGCAGTATACTTTTGAATCTACCAATAATACAGAATAGTTTCAGGAGAAGCCTAGCCAGCAGCACGGCAGGGATGGTTCAGCATTTCTTCCCCTCACGTTAACATGCTCTGAGACAAAGGCTTTACTCCACTACAAAGGACAATGTTTCCTGGATCAGCATCCATGGGTGACCTTAGCATATTTTGGATGATGTGATCAAGATACCATTTTGACATTTTGTAGCCAATCAGATCTGTCTATGTGCTGATATAAGTGAGGGCAAATGAAGACTGCCTCAGGAAACTTTACCTCTGAAGAGACAAGTACTTTTACACATTTTTTAAATTTTGTACTGTCGTTAATATTTTTGATAAACTCTACTCTTTTGGCCTCCCCTTAAGCCCTATTCACACATTATGTTCAACACTCACACAGGTACAGATCTTTGCATAGATACAGTTATTCTTATGTTATGTGAATATAGGTTCAGTAGTACACTTCTTATTTGTATCATTTCAGGAGGTACATAAATGTACCCAAGTTCATTTATGAACACAGGTGAGGTCATTAATGCAAAAACATGTATGTGTGTACAGGCACATGAATGCAGATACAACATCATGTCTGAATACACTTTTGTTTTGATGTAGACATCTCTTCTCATCATATTTTAACCATTTTAGAGAGGCTAGATGTTTTTTCGGTTGTTTGAAGTTTTTGTTGTTTACAATGCAAAGATTTCAAAAGTGAACCTATAATATATGGCTAAGTGTTGGCTGGCATCCAGAGCAACAGATACACAGAACACTTCTGGAGGCAAGGAAGATCACACAAAGACTCTGATTCGGAGGAAGCCACCAGATATGTTAAGAGCATCCTCTTGCTGCAAAGACACAGGTTCCACTATGTCATCACTTCATTGCTGTGGACGTCAGCCACTGAATTTCTCACAAACTTGGAGAAGCTGGATCTTTTGACCATTGGCTGAAGCAGATAAATCCTCTCTTTTTCACCTCCCTGGTTTGCTACTGTTAAAGATATCTCTTGAGGACAGACATCCTGCTCTAAATTTCTTCATTTGTATTCTATTTCTTATATGAATAGGGAATCCTGTATATAATTCACTTGCCCTTGATATCTAAAGCATTCAGAAATCTGGACCACATTTTGCCAATGAGACCTGTTAAGATTCTATGTGTGCTAGAAAAAAGGTTCTCAAATTACAAATTATTTTTTAAAACTCGAATGGAGGTTCTTATCCATTTGAAATGTATCCACATTCAGCTGTGTAAAAGCAACTGATGAAAAGATCAAATGAGTGGCTGAGAGCAATCAAGCAAAATGGAATATTTATAAGCATGAGATAGACAAATAATGGGAAGGAAATTGTCTTTGAAATCAAGACAATTCCAACAGAGAACCAAACAATGCAATGTAAATATGATGATCACCTTTGTTATTGCAAGTTGCCACTCTAGAGGAAATACAAGAAAAGAGGCTGATGAGAAGAAAGCATATGCCTCTGCAAATGTTGCGTTATAGTTATGGATCATGGAAGGGCAATAAAGAAAGACATTATATAGGGGGAAATCAGTGGCCCATAAAGACTGTCATTTACTGGAATGAATATTAAAAGGCAGACTTTTTAGATTACGCTTAAGAAGTGTGGGATAACAACCAAAGATATCCTGAACAAGGGGAATATGCCATTTTATTTATTTTAGTTTAAATATTAATCAACTACTTTCTCAAAAGCTCTGAATGGTACACATTTATTAGAAACACAAATATAAAAAAGAACACATATACAACGAAATTAAACAGAGGTTTGCTGGGGGGGGAAAAAAACATTTTCCAGCCCCTTCTAAATACTAACAGCATAGGTTTTAGTAATTCCTATGACAGAAACATTAAATGTTTAAGGCATTTGCTGTAAAGGTCCTGCTCCTAGCTGCTACTTGCTTAATTGCTGCAAGACTAGAGCAACAAAAATTTCAGCTGGCCAGACCTCTCAATAGGGAGACATTCGTTACTGGGTTTGCTCTAGGGTTGTGCACACAAGCAGTTGGCCTGATTTGGTTCGACTCCAGACTAGACTCAAACCAGACCAGGGATGTTCGATTTTGCATCCCCCAAAACACTCGCTGGCTCAGCTCACGTGGCTCAAGTTTGAGCCGGCTTGGGGGTTTCTAAGTGTGTGTGTGTGTGTGTGTGTAAATTAAAAAAAACTGCTGGGCCTGGGTCATCCGTCGGCCTTTAGGGGGTACTGCCGCAGCCATGGGGGTATGTGTCTCAGAATGTTTCCCCTCCCCCCACCGGCCTCCCCTTGTCTTCTTTGGACCATTAAGGCTCATTTCCTGGCCTTTGCAGCCCTCTCCTGTTTCGCAGTGGCCATTTTGAAGGCCACCACACATGTGCACTGGCCATTTGTATGCCCAGGCACCTTCTGAAACCCTCCCCCTCCCCAGGCACAGCAGTACCTCCCAGAGGACACCAGATGACCCAGGCCTGGCTGTGAATTTAATATATATTCACATTTTGAACTACTGAGCCAGGCGGGGGAGGGTGTGGGTGTGATTCAGCTTGAAGTCAAACTGAACCGGGTCCTGTTTGACTCAAGGGTGAGCCATCAAACAGGCCCGGTTCAATGGCGAACTGGCTCATCCTCCAGCCGGTTCGCACATTCCTAGTTTGCTCTAAAGTAACCACGCTTCATGGCTAGTGTTTTGCTCAAAGTGGGGGAAATTAGCTCTAATGGGTGCAAACATACAGCTATGTTAAATTTAAAATATCAGGGAAAATTTATTGTGATATGGGCAGACTGGAAGTTAGGATAAATTGAAGCTAGGAAACACAGGCATGTGCCTCGAGAACAAAGAGTGGCTTTACTGAGAGGCAATAGTGTGACAGAATTAGAAAATAGGGTATTTATTTATTTATTTATTTATTTAACATATTTGTATACCACCCAAAACACAAGTCTCCGGGCGGTTTACAACAAAACAATATAAACAACAACCAAAAAGGTTAAAACATTAAAACAGTTTAAAATTTAAAATGTTAAAAATATTAAATATCATCAAACTATTAAAGCAGTATCTAATCAAAAGCCTAGGTAAACAAATGTGTCTTGACTGCCTTTTAAAGAGATGGGGAGGCTCTTATTTCAGCAGCGAGTGTGTTCCAAATCCTCGGGGCAGCAATAGAGAGTAGCCACCAGATGAACTAGTGGCAGCTGCAGACGAACCTCTCTTGATGATCCACTTGTGGAACGCTCTGCCTCAGGATGTGGTGACAGCCAACAACCTGGATGGCTTTAAGAGGGGTTTGGATGACTTCATGGAGCGGAGGTCTATCAATGGCTACTAGTCGGAGGGCTGTAGGCCACCTCCTGCCTCAAGGGCAGGGTGCCTCTGAGTACCAGTTGCAGGGGAGTAATGGCAGGTGAGAGGGCATGCCCTCAACTCCTGACTGTAGGCTCCCAATGGCATCTGGTGGGCCACTGTGTGAAACAGGATGCTGGACTAGATGGGCCTTGGGCCTGATCCAGCAGGGCTGTTCTTATGTTCTTATGATGATCTCAATGGGCGGTATGGTTCATAGCGAAGAAGACGTTTTCTTAAATACCCAAGGCCCAAGCTGTTTAGGGCTTTATAGGTTATAACCAAAACCTTGTATTTTGCCTTTGCTTGGGGATTATGGGAATTATAGTCAACAACATCTGGGAATTCCTGTTAGATGGAACACTGGTTGGTGCCATCCTCCCATTTGCACCCAGCAGAAGGCCAGTATGTTGTCATAC
Source organism: Hemicordylus capensis (assembly GCF_027244095.1). Lineage (NCBI taxonomy): Eukaryota > Metazoa > Chordata > Lepidosauria > Squamata > Cordylidae > Hemicordylus > Hemicordylus capensis. The sequence goes on along the minus strand of NC_069660.1, from coordinate 295,304,775 downwards.
TGCTCTCTCCCAAAGCTTGCCCATGCAAACCAGGTGTGGCCTAACTGGCCTGCTCTTCCTCTTTCTCCCCAGGAGCCACAGTTAATGCTGTATCCTTATCTGTCTACAATGTGTGATCAGAGCAGGCTTAAGAAGATAGGGTAGCCATCCCCTGTATGGTACAAACTCTGCCCCTTTAATTCCTGAAGGCATCCAAGAATGAGATGATGGCTGTGGTAAAATATAAAGTTTATTCTGCAGTAAGTTTACATAGACCCAAACAATAATACCAAATCTGTAATGAAGCTGGGATGTGAATTTGCTTTGCACATGATATATCAACAGCCCATGCAATTAGAAAGGGGGTCACACCAAGAGTTTGCCTGTCATGATGTCTTCTGCAGATGTTCCAACATCCTTCCATCACATTCCTTTATCAATTCCTTTATCCATTTTTGTTTTGATAGTTTTTAATGTTTTAGAATATTGTTTTAAAAACAATTTAATTGTCATGTTTTTAAATTTCTGTTTTCTGTTTTTAACTAATGTTTTACTTTTGTTTTTATCTGGTTGTAAACCACCCAGAGATGTAAGTTTTGGGCGGTATAGAAATACATTAAATAAATAAATTAGGAGACCTGCTCATCTGAACAACAATTCTACATCTCCTTCAGCTAGTAACTAGAGTGAATACATAGCAGCTGTTTGGACTAACAGTGCCCCCACTCTCCAACACACACACAATAAAGGGACTTGACAGGTGGGCATTGTGACATCCATGCTCTTGACACGACCCTTTCAAAATCATGTGGGTTGGTTTGATACAGTTTGAACTGGACATCTGACAAATGACATATGTTTTATTTTAAGGACACCCAAACAATAGCCTTACTCTTATTATACAGTGTTTTGGAAGTCTCTGTTTTTATTTTCATTCATTCATTCATTCGATTTATATATCAGCCTTCCAAAAATGGCTCAGGGTGGTTTACATCAAAGTAAAAACTATTAAAATCAATTAGCAATTAAAATCAAAACTATAAAAATGGCATAAAACTAATTAACAGTTAAAACATTTAAACAGTTTAAAACCCCAGAGAACCAGGCTGAACACTTACAGCAGTAAAAAACAATGTATAAAAAATGAAAAACCCTGGAAGGCCAAGCCTCTACTGGGTCTCTCCCTAAGGGCTCCTCTGAAGGCCAGCAATGAACTCAAATTACGGATTTCTGCTTGGAGTGCATTCCCCAGCCCCGGGGCAGCTACAGAGAAGGCCCACCTCTGAGTTGCCACCAGATGAACCGGTGGTAACCGGAGACTACCACCCGTAGACCAATTAATTGTTAATTGATTTTAATTGTTTTGTTTTTAATGTAAACTGCCCTGAGCCATTTTTGGAAGAGCGGTATAGAAATGGAATAAATAAATAAAATAAACAAATATTTTCCCCAGCTCATTTTCAACATCTGAAGTCTTGCCTGGAATGCTTATTTTTTATTTTTAGATTGTGAGCCCTTTGGGGACAGGGATCCATCTTATTTATTTATTATTTCTCTGTGTAAACCACCCTGAGCCATTTTTGGAAGGGCGGTATAGAAATCGAATTTATTATTATTATTATTATTATTATTGATCCAGTAACCGGTGTTACTAGATTTTCTATTCTTGGAGGATGATTTTCCTGATCACTATTGGGACCGCTCCAAAAAGTCCACCTAAATGTCTACCCAAAATGTCCTCCACGAATACTGCTCACATTAGCATCCCTGACGGTTACAAACTGATTCTTCGTTCCCTTCCAATCTTGCGTCCTCTGCTATGTCCTTATCAGACACTTCTCTGCCACCTCCAAATCCAACAGCTTCCTGAAGTTTAAAAGACTTTTGAAGTTCAAAAGGTTCCTACAATCTGAAAATGTTGGCCCATTGTAGGGTTGAGACTCATTTGTATCAGAATTTATAAAACTTGCTTCTTTAGCAGCAACAAGTGGAAAATGGCTTATAGAAACATCATAGCAACCAATGATTCACTTTATGGGGGAAGATAGCCTTTTATCCCACCCCCACCCCCATCCAAGGCAATGATATTCCGGGCATGGAAATACTGATGACAATACTGATGACAGAAACATCCACTGGATGCATAAAAAGTAACCAGATATCTATATATGAAATGTTTCCTTGGAAAAAGATTAGAGGTTGATTTACACAGCTATTGTGAAGGTAGAAAAGTCATTATAATTGTTTTCACTTCTTGGCCTGCTCTTCATGTGCTTATGGCTATAAGTTCTAAGCGTTGCTATGTTTTCTGTTAATTAAAAAACAGAAGGGAGGAAAAGTAACAAAGTGTTCCTTTGTAACCTTCAAATGTAATTTGAAGGCCATGAGTCACAGGCATGCTTTGTATTTGGAAGGACTATGGAGATCCTTAGAATATTTATTGATTGATTTATAAACCATTTTAGCTGACTTTCCAACTAAAACTGTTCAAAATGATTTTCATAAAAAAGGACAGTCACAATAAAATCCAGACTACCTAGTGCCACACAGCAGATACCGTATCTCTTTTGAGAAGTAGGACCACTGTTTCTTACCCTCTTCATATCCCAGGGCAAATGAGATAAGACCCAATTCTCTCCTAAGCCCTCTGCCTATGTGCCAAAAAGGATTTGACAGAAGAGAGGGGTTTGGTGGCTAGCATAAATAATAGTTGATTAGTGAACTAATCCTAAATTTGTTCGACCCCTGTTGCAAAGGAAAAGAAAGATCGGCAAAAATTGCCTCTTCCTCATTGCACACACAAAATGTTATTCTGCGCATGTGATGTTATTCAGGATGTCAGCTAACATTCCTTAACTTTACAGACACAAGAAAAGTGTGATGGCGTTCTTCCTTGTACATTATTTCTGTACCACAGAGGCCTTCAGCTTGTGATGTCATGTTATCTTTCACCAGAATCTATTGTCTGCACATATCCCCCCCCCGTTCTTTTTGCCCATTTGATTCTCATTATGCACTTCTAAGATATAAGGTGCCTTGTAAATTGATTAAGGATCCAAAGGCACCATCTTCATGGAAACATTAATCACACTGAAGTTAATTAAACTTCCAGTGGGACAATCAGCAATAATTAAACAGTTTTGTATCCAGCAGATTAAGGAAATAAAATGGTTTCTGTGTATGGCTATGTTTACCATTTCTTCAAATCAGGCTTATGCCTTATGTCCAGACTTTATAGCCACACTGGGCAAAATAACTGAGGCCAATTAATCCAGGGGTACTTTGTGTAATAGCATGAAACTATTTGTGATGGTAATAGGATGGCATCTGTACTGCTTTCTGCTTCCTCCTGGGATGCACCACTTTGTAGATGTGATCAGTCCACATTGTGCTGACTGAACCCTTCCCCAGAGTATGCAGATAAATATGCCCCGGAACTGCAACACCTTGTGCATAAATAGCCAATCACCTTCAATGACATAAGAAGCCATTCCCTGGAATGTTGGCTGTTTATCAAGAAGAATAAAGATCCATTACCCTTATTATGATATTAGAATGGTATCACGTATTATCAGGATGATGCATGTATTGTCAGAAAAGAACAAAAAAGGTTTATTCTTTCTGCCTCCCTCCCTTTTTCTTTTCTTCTTCTTTTTCACTCTTGCGTTTAGTGGTATTTGGCCAGTTTGTATTTTTCCAGACATCACTTCATGACGTGGTTGAGGTATATGATGGGCCAACTCAACAGTCATCTTTATTATCTTCTCTCTCAGGATCCCACTCAGGTATCTCTTAATAGAACTGTAATGCATTCATTGTTTATGGAATAAAATGTATACCAGATAGTCTAGTGACTAGACTGTTGGACTTGGACCTAGAAACACTGTGCTGAAGTCCCAGATCATTTCTCATCTATAAACATGGTAATTCTATGATATAACACAGGAATGTTAACCTATTGGGAAGTCAGTTGAGGGATTCAGTTTTCATATTACATGTGATTATTTCTCAGGAACATCTATAGCTTAATCTATAACTCTCTGGTTCTGCACACTGAGTAGACAATTAAATGGGCCTGTACTGGATATGCATGCCAAAGATTTTTTATTTATTTATTTTTGCTTAAAAGGAGGGAGGGGGGTTGACTGCTTTTTAGAAATATTCCTATAGGTATGAAGTTTTAGAAGTACCACAACAAATGTTAAAACTGTTTCCTACCACCCTGAAATCTAAAATGGTACTCCTTTGTGAAGTAACTACCTCTGTAACCTAATTAATTTTGTATGATTCTGTATACTTAGGTTAGTGATAGGAACCTTACAAAATAGAGGGTCCAAAAGCAATCCAACACAAGCAGAAGATCCTTCCATGAGTGAGAAAGGTCTATTATTTCTACCAATTTCCCCTTCCACCTGTTTTCCCCTTTGCCATTCCCCGCACTGTTTCCCAGGGTCCCTGACTTAGATTTTCAGGGGCAGGCAGTTCTAGTGGAGAGAAAAGGGAAGGAAATGGCCATCAAGCCTGTGGAGTTCTGGAGTTCTGAATTTTTGTCTGCCACCATTTATTTGGTTATACTTCATATAAATAATGTAATAGTCTGTGTTAAGTCAATACTGTTCTTAAGTTAGGTATTGTATAGATTCTAAATGTGGTGTACATTATATATAATCTGAAGTAGATATATTTAAATTCAACTGGGCACAGACTAGCTAAACTTAAGTACTTTGAAGAGGGCAGGAGTTAAGAACATTATTAACTTTCCCATCGGAATTAGTGCCATTCACCAGTGATTAATCAGACTTATAAATTGGCCGGCATTCTGCACAATATAATCTGGGCAGTTTTGATCCATCGTTCTGTTGTGGGAATCTAAAACAACACCCATGGTGCTCCGAAAAAAGGAATGGTGTGCTACTACATAAAATTGTGCAATCACAATTCCAATGGTCATCGTGTCCCAAGGGGCCCCACTGCTGAAAATACATTCTTTGCTCTCATACAACATGACAGCTCTTAGCTGTTATCAGAATAATATCCTTACCTCCTAAAATCCATTAGACCCTTCCAACATATGATTACTGAACATGTTCCTTCTAAACAGCACACAAAGTTAAACTTGGCAGAATGTAAACTTCTTTCCTAAAGGTACAATCAGCATTAAATTGCATAAGGGTAGCTTTGATAGTCTGTTGAAGCAAAAAAAAAAAAAAAAGGTTTTGTTGCCTCAAAAAGAGTAATCAATTTATTGTGGCATAAACATTTGTGACCCAATAGTTTGTTAAGATTATTGAAATCAAATTGTTTCTGAGATGCATTGTTTGTTTTCTTGAGTAGGAGAATCCCTTCCCTTGAGCTCAGGTAACCAGATTACCATTCGATTTACTTCAGTTGGACCTGTAACAGCTAAAGGATTTCACTTTGTATACCAAGGTATGAGACTCAGGTGCCTCGTGGCTGCTTTACTTAATCCTGTGTGCTAATCTCAAACCTATTATTCTCCTTTCATAATTTTAAGATCTTTTAAAAAGTTAAAGAACTGTTAACTCAGCAGACATATAAAGTTAACTCAGCAGACACATAAACAGGTTAAATATAGATAGGGAAAATACAATCTGGTTGTTGCTTTGACATATTTCTGAATGTCTGTATATTTTGAATCCTTCTGCTTCTTATTAGCACTATTATGTATCTCTAAAACTGAAAGCAAATCTTTAGAAAGCCTAAGGTTTTTAAACTTGGGGTGGGTGGGTTATGAAATGGGAAAATACGAAAGCTATTTTCCTTTTTAGTTAATCTGATCTATTTGTGTTCATCTAGCCTGCTGCTTAAATAGAGCTTTCCATATCAGCGTGTGCATGTTGCTGGTGTCTATCTTGTGTTTTTTTAAGAATGTGAGCCCTTTGGGCACAGGAAGCCAACTTATTTCTTTATTATCTCTCTGTGTAAACTGCCCTGAGCCATTTTTGGAAGGGCGGTATAGAAATCAAATTAATAATAATAATAATAATAATAATAATAATAATGGCAGTGGTATTACACTGAGCTGAAACAATAATTTTGCTATTAATTATCAAGATGTTTAACATTTACCTTTTTAAAAGAATCAGATAATTGAATGATTGCATGTCACCATGTGCTACTGAAGTTCAGTCTTTCATAAGATTTGAATACCAATATGACAACCAGAGCATATGTTCATGAAGCTGTATTGGATTAAAGCCTTTGTCTCAGAGCAATGTCACATGAAGGGAAGAAAAATGTGGAACCATCCCTGTTGAGCTTTCTGACAGGGCTTCTCCCAAGAAGAGAAATAATTCCCAATAGGGGTGTGCACGGAACCGCCACACTGCGGTCCGGCACTGGGGTGGGGGGTCACTTTAAGAGCGGTGGGAGGGTTTACTTACCCCTCCCGCCGCTTTCTGATGTGGCGCCATAATTCCTAGTGTAATTGGGGCAGCAGGATATCTCCCTGCCGCCCCTTCCCCGCTGCTCCTCTGCTGCAAAGCTCCCAGTAATCAGTGACATGGCATGCGCGCACAACATGGGACCGGTCCGGACCCACCCCTAATTCCCAAGAAGAGAAAGAATTCTCCCAATTCTTTCCTGAAATTTTTGGAGGGTTCTAATGACTGCCGCCACCACCCACTTATCGTCATAGCTCCCCCCACAAAGGTGTTGGATGGAATCCCATGGAAAACTCTCTTAATTTGGCTCTTGGACAAATACAAAAATCTTCCACATGCAGGCCTACACATGGTGAGAAAACTGATAACTGTTGACTGCCTGAGGTATGTTTGCACCAGAGTAAAAAACCCTTTCAGTCCCACCCTTCTCCTGAGTTAAAAACCCACTCAGAGAGGCTTGTAAAAGAAAAGAACTAAAATAAAAACTGTTTTAGTCAAATGCTACAGATTGCTTCTGTCTGAGGCTTTCTCAGCCTCTTAGTTACAGGTAAAAATATTCAGTAGGTTACAAGAATACTTCAAAATGTACCCTGGATGATGTTGGGGTAGCACACTTTAAAAATCATTTTTACTCACTTCCAAAGAACAGGTATGAAGGAAAATGCAAAAGCACACTTAAATGTTTCCAGTACAGGTAAGCAATCATAGAACTGTATCAAATATATACAAAGCCCACCAAAAAAAAAAATTGAAAGTCTACCACAAAGTCTAACTATTGCAGTCGAAAGTCTACCACAAAGTCTAACCCCTGCTAACTTGGCAAAGAGGCACCATTTAACGTGGTGATTCTATTTATTTAGCAAGGGGAGAGTAACTGGTCCTATCCACTCCCAGCACAGTACCTCCAGGGACTATTGCTGGTGTCTATCTTATGTTTCTTTTTAGATTGTGATCCCTTTGGGGACAGGGATCCATCTTATTTATTATTTATCTGTGTAAACTGCCCTGAGCCATTTTTTGGAAGGGCGGTATAGAAATCAATCAATCAAACAAACAAACAAACTTTCCCCTAGACTAACATCCCAAAGCCAGAGCCCAGGCTTCCTTTCCTTGAAATCACAAAATTCTGGTTGAGAACTCAAGCTTCCTGCCCTCTTGGCTTCCCGGGTCCTGTAGAGACATTTTCCTGCAACCAGTCCTCATGGCCACATGTCCTCCTCTGCACCTCCAGCCAGCTTCTTCTAACAAAGAAACTCTTCTCTTCCTGCCAACAGCTCTCTAGGTCTTACCCAGCTGGTGTGCTGATTGCCTGAGCCATGGAGTTCACCAGTTTGTCAGTCAAGACAGGGTTTATTTCCGGTTAACTCTTTAAGGGAATGGGTGGCTGATCACTACAGAAGCTATAGCCAATACATTCAAATATCTACCTATCACTTTTGTATGAACTCAGTATGTTAGTTGAAAAAAGGAACATCATTCTAGTGTTATTTTGCAAAAGGTGATAGCTCTATTTAGGCTAATCGGAGTTGTAATTTTATTTCCATTTAAGTTTAAGCCCCTGATATGGGGACTCGATCAGAAGCTACATTAATGTCTTTAAGTGGCAAAAGCTTTTTTTTTTAAGGCATTTTAAACATTTGTGCAGAATAAGCTCTTTTCTTACTCCTCCTCTCCACCTTCTGCCCTATGAATCAGTATCTGAGTGGCTGCAATTTCTTGTGTGTTTCTAGCGGTTCCAAGGACAAGTGCAACACAGTGCAGTTCCGTGCCTGAACCACGATTTGGAAAAAGGATTGGAAATGAATTTGCAGTTGGTTCATTGGTTCTTTTTGAGTGTAATCCAGGCTACATACTCTATGGATCAATAGCAATTAGATGTGACACAGTGCCCAATGCACTGGCACAGTGGAATGATTCTCTTCCTACATGTGTTGGTGAGTAGTTAAAGCTGTAATTTTTTTTAGAAGTCTAGTTAACTGTCTAATGAAGTATTATGTAATGTCTGACTTCACTACTGCATTATTTGCTTCTGTACTGTGGCCACCACCCATACCATACTGACTTTCGATTTTGATTTGAATTATATGCCATAAGAATTCTCGCTTACCGTAGACAAATATTATAACACAAACTACACATGTAGTTAAACGTGTAGTTTCACTCTGCATTATTTTTTTTACTTAAATAGTAAATATTTAAATAGTAAGATCCCCACCCCACCCACATTACTTAAATAGTAGTAGCAGGGAGGGGCAGTCAGTATCAGGCACTGTATCAAGACCACAGTGCACTGGAAGATGCTATTTAATCCTTTCCCCACACACCAGGGTCTTGACAAGAACTGCATATTTTAAATTGCCATTAGCCCCTGGAAGGCAGTTCTCTGGTGTTAAGAGATACAGCTGGTCTTGTGGGAGATGATCTTGTGGTAGCAAGCATGAATTGTCCCCTTGGCTAAGCATGGTCTACCCTGGTTTGCATTTGAATGGGAAATGTGTGAGCATTGTAAGATATTCCCCTCAGGGGATGGGGCCACTCTGGGAAGAGCACCTGCATGCTTGCATGCAGAAAGTTCCAAGTTCCCTCCTTGGCATATCCAAGATAGGGCTGAGAAAGACTCCTGCCTGCAACTTTGGAGAAGACGCTGCCATAGACCATACTGAGCTAGATGGACCAGTGCCAGAGCACAGTATATGACAGCTTCCTGTGTTCCTAAGTAGTAGCAGCTTGGGGGGTGGGACTTTTGTTTGGATGCAAAGAAAAATGCCATAATATCCTTCCATCCATGCTATGGTCCCAATCCCGTTTGCTGCCTCCAGCTGCTGTTTAAATGTTTAAAAAGCCAGTTCCATACTTACATAAGGCCAGATTACATCTTTAATGTCATGTCTTATTTGGCCCTAAGCGGTCCCTGAATATAATCAGGGGCTGACATCTAGAGCAATGAACCACTTGTGAAAGGATTTCACATTGCTATAGCATAATAGTGTTCTTGCACAATCACCATTTTTAACTAAAGAGGATAGTAATCCTCTTGCAGTAGCAAAACTGTGCTCATTCCACAAGAAGCTCCTTACTCCAGATGTTGGCCAGGGTTAACCTTAGGTGCTGCTATCTTTCTTTCCCTTCCTTCAATCCTAACCTATTTTTGATAATATAATTAACATAATACCATTGATGAACTCACCAAGCACAAAGGATCTCGGACAACCAGCCTCTTTAAAAAAAAAAAATCATGTGAAGACACCCCTTTAAATAGCTTGTTCAAGGTTGTTTGTTTATTTAATAAATTTGTATACTGCCTACTACTGAAGTCTCTAGGTGGTTTACAGCATAAAACAAACCAAGAATAGAACAAACCAAGAATTTAACACTTAACACATAAAAACCAGATTAAACTATCCATAAAACCACCAACTAACTAAAAAGAGATGTGTCTTCCATTGCTTCCTAAAAGCTAACAGGGATGGAGCAGCTCTGATCTCACCAGGAAGTGCATTCCGCAGTCCTGGGACAACAATAGAGAAGGCACTTTGAGTTGCCACCAGATGAGCTGGCTGCACCCTCAGACGAACCTCCCCTGAAGATCGTAATAGGCGGCAGGGTTCATAACAAAGAAGGCGCTCTCTTAAATACCATGGGCCCAAGCCATTAAGGGCTTTATCGGTAGTAACCACCACTTTCTATTCTGCCCAGAAACCTAGTGGTACCTAGTGTAGAACTTGTAGAATCGGAGTAATATGGTCTCTATGGGACATACCATAGAGAACAATCTGGTAGCACCATTCTGTACCTTTTTGTCCTGTCCTCCATGTCTGTGGAGCAGTAACATTCTCCGAGAGACAGACTGGGCAGGTGCCTGCAAGCAGGCCATAGGCCTGCTCCGCCCCCGCCCCCAGGAGGACGCCTGACCAATGGGAGTCAGCTCCCAGCGTCACGTGCTCCTCCTAGGGGGCTGAGGCAAACGAGCCACGCAGCCTAGAGCGGCTGCGATCAGCTTGCTTCTCCATGCTAGTGCAGCTTTTAACTATATTTTGCTTTAACCTTTGTTTTTCAATATAACATGTACCTAGTTCGTTCAACCCTTTTATAATCTTTTTACTCCAGCATCATAATTTCCTTCTTTGTGATGTATTAATATCCTCAGTCCTATTTTGCAGAATTACTACCAAGCCAGTTAGCTCCATTTTATATTTGTACATGTAACATCTTATTTCCTGAGGTGTAATGCATTTCTTCTGTGTATCTTGGCTGCAATTGCTCCTATATGCGAAAGGAAGTGTAGACTGCTGATTTAATGCCGCGTGCAAGCATTATAAAAATGCTGTCTACTGCTTCACTAAATGCATTAATTAAAACAGTAAATGAAAATCACACCAAAGAAACTACCATAGTCTATCAGTTAATATCCTGTCCCAGTTGACCAATTATATACTGCATGCTAAGTGTAACCTTTCAGTATATGGTGTGCTTGGCTCATAACTTATTCGGCACATATGTCATTAAGTAACATAATGAGGTTGTTCTCGTGACCAGGTGGCTGGGTGGCAAGGAAGGCTGCAGAAGCTCACCTTCCCCGCATCATCCTCACAGACGTTCCATCGCTGTCCCAGGGGCTAGAACTTGTTGTCCCAGCCTCTGGAAATACCACAATGTACTGTGCAAGTGCACAGGTGCTGGGATCCCCCCAGCGACAGGCAGGTGACTGTCGTTGCTTCAGCGCTGGCTGCAAGCAGCCGGTGCTGGCAGACGATCAGGAAAATGCAGTTAAGGGAGCGCTCGTTTACGAGGTGGGTTTGGTGCCAAGGTGCCACCAGGAGAAGCCCGGTCTTGGCTACTCATGAGAACAGCCTTATTAATTCACTTATAAGAATCTGTGGGACAATACCACATTTTATTATATATACATTTTATTTTGCTTATCTGCTGAGAATCTGATATACAGCATTACTGTAAGGCACGCGCAAACACACACACACACACACACCCTGGCCTCCAGTGCCTGCAAATCCCAGCCATATCTGGGCTCAACCCCACTGCTGTGCTCATTCCAGTCTCATTGCTGAGCCTAGGATGCAGAAGCAGTTTCACAATCCTTGTCTGGGAGTCATAAGCTCCGAATATCCTATAATTTCTAAGAGTGCTTTTGCAATTGTTTTGATAATCTTACCGATTTAATCTATATTTCACATCTCCAGACACAGTGAAAGCTTTATAGCTAGCTGTGCAAATTATAAAGTTTTCATTGATATTATATTAGCCTCCCATGCTGCAATTTGATTAGAAAGGACTGCGGATATAGTTACTTGTGAAATCAACAATATTCAATTATTTGTTTCCTTAGCATGCAACATTTGAAAGTATTTGTTTGCTTTCCTTTTTTATGTTAACAACTCTTAGAGGCTGATTTTTTACTGGCATGTCAGTGTGCGTAGATGAGAAAAAAGGAGGGGGAAATCTGACTGAAGGTAATTTGACCTAAGCAAGGTTTACAAGCCAAAAGCATAAGCTGCTCTTCATTAGTACATATCACTCTTCTAATATGAACCATAAATATGCATGAGCTGAAAATTGCACTGAGCAAAATCAGGTTAATAATTGAAATGCTAGACATGACCATTTTAAATTGCCATAGCTCTCTAGCAAATGCCTTGATGTTTCCTTACAGATAACTGCCATCAGTCATTGTGTCTGCTCCTGCTTTTACCAGTAATTATTTAAACTGTTTAAATAACACTGACCTTTAGTTTATTCATGTAGTCCCTGACAGATTCTATCAGTTATGTGCACTACAAAATGTAGCTCCTGTATTCATTACTCAGATAAGTTTCCTTCTTCTACATATTCTCAAAGTCCTCATATTTGTATCTAATGAAATGAGCTCAAGAACTTGATAATGTTGTTGCATCAGAGTGATGTATTAGCTGCTAATGGAACTGATAAAACTCCTCATCCATCATTTCTTCAAGCCATTAAAATACCAGCAGAGTATCTGTATTTAGATGACAGCCTAATGTGATTACATTAGAATGTCTAGAATCTTGACCAAAAGTATCATTCATGTTTAGCAGCGACGCAGTACCCCTCTGAATTCTTTCTATTTATGTCTGTTATTACTGTCATTATTTATGTTGTGCTTTATGTGGATGTGGCCTATACTATTTTGAGCAATCCCTAGGGTAATATAACTGATTCCACTGATGCCAACAACAAAAGTTCCTTTGGCTTTAACAAGGTCTGGATTTCTCAAATTCAGTGGGACTAAAAAAGCTGACTTATTTTAAGTCCTGGGACTCCATCCATCTCTACAAAATGTATTGATCTCAACTTATGTTTCAAGACAGAACACCAAAACAAAAGTCTTGCCAGGGTCAAGAAGATGTTAAAAATGGAATTACTTAGCCAGTCAGAGAGTTTACTGTTAAGTTATTGAAGTAAGCTATGCCTCTGTGCCCAGTTCACTCATTTAACACCTGCTCTGCTACTCATTTAACTCTGTTCTGAGCAGAGGATTGAGAGTAGAAGACCTCCATGGTCAACTCCAGCTCCACATTTCTATTATTCTGCCCAATTATAATCTATCAAAACATATTTTTCCCATTTTAATTAGGTTAATTGCATATAGAAAGGTGGAAGTTCAAGGGTTTTTTTGGTGGGGGAGTAGGGGGAACATAACGTAAGTCTGACCTTGCATTTAGCAGATTGTTGGGGAGTGATTTCAAGAATAGCTTATCCTGACCGCACACCTCTCTTTCTGTTCCGCTGCTTCCTGCTTATGGCGAATGTTTGCAAACAAAAGAAGTTTCATCAGTCACCATATTTGTTCATCCGTTGTTCTCTCCCTCATTACTAACCTTTATTTATTTATTTTATTTATTTATTCAATTTCGATTTATAACCAATAAATATAAGACAAAGTCATTTATTCCCACTTCAGAAAATGAATATCTTCTCACCATTTAGCTTGTGGACCTCCATTTATTGGGAAGCTTGTATAGTCTCTTTGTTACTGGCATTTTGGTATACAGTTACAACCTTTGACTCCATTAAGCCTTTAAAAGGTTAGGATTGTCTCATCTTCTTGGTTGTGGTTTTGATGTCTGTGGTCTCAGTCTTATTATTTCATGATAAAGGTAAAGGTAAAGTGTGCTGTTGAGTTGGTGTCGACTCCTGGAGACCACAGAGCCCTGTGGTTGTCTTTGGTAGAATACAGGAGTGGTTTGCCATTGCTTCCTCCTGTGCAGTATGAGATGATGCCTTTCAGCATATTCCTATATTGCTGCTGCCGGATATACTGTAGGTGTTTCCCATAGTCTGGGAAGCATACCATCGGGGATTTGAACCGGCAACCTCTGGCTTGGTAGTCAAGCCATTTCCCTGCTGTGCCATGATATTCTATTTTAAATTTTGTTGTGAAACACCTTAGGGGATCATATTTGGTACCAAAAAGTAGAATATAAGTGTTCTGAATAATAACAAACGTTGGTGGTATAGCAGACAGGCTGCTAGGAAAGACAGGAATCTTTCTTAAAGCTTCTCTGCTCACATATTGCTTATCCTATGTCTTTAAAGGTCCCTGTTCCACTATCTCCCAACAGCACTCTTAGGGCATCAGAGCATATTCTAGGCCATAAGATGACTCAAATGAACAGCTGTTCTGCTAAGCACACTTGACCATCCTCAGTCAGCAGTATCCAACCCTTAAGGGATGCCTTTCAATTCAAAGAAAGCGGTCCAAGGAAACATAGGAAGTCACCATGGGAGGAAACTTTGCTTTTCAATAGTGTACATTAGGGATGTGCAAGACGTTTCAAGCTCAAAACGTTTTGAGCTCAAAATGGGCGTTTCAAGCGTTTTGAGCTCAAAACAATACACCTTTAAAATAAAGGGCCTGTTTCAAGCTTGAAACAAAGCAACTCTGTGTCAAGTTGACACATTTCTAGTGCTTTGAGCACCATATTGGAGGCCACTTTTCCCCTTGGTTTTCTGGCACTGGCTTCCAATTGGTTTGAGATCTCCCTGCTTCTTGGTTCATACAAATCAAGTGTTGTCATGACAATTGTGCCCCCATTGGCTGTGGGAAGGCAGGAGGGGGGAAGGGAATTTTAACATATATTCAAAGGGCCTGGGAAGGGGAGGCAGAAAGAGCCCTTAGTGTGCCCTTGGAGAGGAGGAAGGAATCAAGGAAGGTTTGATTTTGTGGTTTTCTTTTTTCAGCACTGAGTATAATATGCTGTGCTGTTTCTACGATAACTATCTGGTTTTTATGGATCTCAGATCGACAAAGGCAGAACTTGGGTGTCTGACTGCCTTCCATGAGTTGTGGTTAGTTTTGTTTGAGAGATAGTGTTGTGGCAAGAAAGTGATAGTGTCGTCATCATCGTCATCATCATCATCATCATCATCATCATCATCATCATCATCATCATCTCTCTCTTTCTCTCTCTCTCCCATATTTCTTGGTGATTGCTGTGATGAGTTCCATGTCTGGCCTTGATACTCTTGTGCTTCACTCATTGCTCTGGTCTGCTCTGCAATCTGCATTGCAAGGTGTGCTCGGTCAAAATGTGGATGAAGACATTGTTCTAGGTGCAATGCAAAACTTCTGTGCATTCTATGAGTGCAGCTTGTTTCAGCTGTAGGAGACAATGGGGAAACTCAAAAGACCCCATTGTTCCTCATGGTAGCTCTTATGAACACCAGAGTGGGTTGGGTGGTAGGGCAAGATGGGTGCTGCCACCCAGACACCCAGCCCACAAAAGAAATGAGCAAGCGGGCAACTTTAAACAAAATCTTAACCTTTTCCCCCAAACCCCATACAATTGGGATTTTTTTGAGTTTCCCCATTGGCTGAAACACTCAGAACATTTTGAGTTGGCTTCATCAAAATAGCCGATCAGCCGCTGTTTCGATGAAACATTTTTAGCCTTTTGCGCTTAGTCTTGAGCTCTTAGTCTTGCAAAATCAATTTTGTCCACATCCCTCAGGTGCATTGTCCCAACAAAAATGACCTCTTAATGTTTTGCTCATTGATTGCAGAATCGATGGGACCTCAAATACTGGCCTGTAGAAAGTATTATTTCGGAGAAGAAAGAAGACAAATATACTGAATGTAGTTGCCAGATATATGTACATTTGTGTAAATTTATCAAATGTGTTAGAGCTCTTAAATGACTTAATGTGGTGTTCACAGCAGGGTTGGTGGGAGTTGTCTTACTGATAAATGAGCGTTCTGGCTCATTGATTTTCTAAAAAATGTGAGAAATGAAATGAAATAAAATAAAATAGGCATATATATGCAAATTCCTTCATATTGTTGATTTTTTTAAAAAATTGCAAGATTTGTGTTTCATGTATTCTAATTCGTTTCCCCATTTTTCAGAGAGATTCTGAGGTTTAATGTTCGGTTTTCTTTTCCTGAGACCAACCAACCTGCGTATAGGATCATATTGTAAAACTTTTTTTCAGATCAGTCATGTTTGTAATTGTATAAGCTTTTATTACATCTTATCCCTTTTCTGATTTATGATGTACCTCTTTCCATGCTTTATGCATTTTGCTTCCAGTGCCCTGTGGAGGAATTTTAACTAAGCGCAAAGGGACCATTTTGTCCCCTGGCTACCCTGAGCCTTATGACAACAACCTAAATTGTGTGTGGAAGATCACAGTGCCAGAAGGAGCTGGAATTCAAGTAAGGATATATGTAAATTTCTTATATCACCATAGATGTTCATCTCTAGGAAAGCTGAGGGTAAGAAAAGATAATTAAACAAATCACAAAAGTTGTAACAAGCAATTAACAACTGTCATAATAGGATTAGTTATTTTTGAAAGATAGGCCCTGGAAATGTTTGTAAAGGTATATAAACCTTTTTCTGAAAGAATACATAATCAGAGACATTTATGTTCATAAAAAAATCCTTGTAGTTTGTCAAGGTGATACATTTCAGTCTGTATAGATCTTAACAGATTATTGTACTATCTAACATAAGGGATGGTTAAATTGGTATCTTTCTCAAAGACAAAAGGCATGATATTGAACTGGCGAGTTCAGTGGCTGACATCTAGACTAAGTTATCCAAAACTGCTACTCAGGAGCAGAGGCGTTCTTACTCCCGCACCTTGGGGCACCAGTCTGTTGCTTCCCGGGCAGGAGCAGCCACTGGGCCTGTCTGTTTGGCCTAGCGGCCCTTGAGAACTGCGAGGTGCTCCAGCACACCTGCACAGTTTGAATAGAGCCTATGTTCAAACAGCGCAGGCACGTTGGAGCACCTCGCAGTTCTCAAGGGCCAGGTACAGAAGCCGTTCCTGTTCCGCCCACTGCAGCCATACAGGGGAAGCTTGCTCGACTCAACCCCCGGTCGCGCTCATGGCAGCTAGAATTACTGGAAAGATTGGTGGTTCGGCCTCTCAATGGCGGTGGAGGGGCCTTGCGGCAGCGGTGCAAAATCTCATGGCAGCGGGTGGGGGCCTCCCGGAGGGGGCGGTCCAGGTGCCCAAACTACCTAGGTGCACCACTGCTCTGGAGTTACACTAAATGATTACTTAATTTCAATAGGACTTCTGTTGAGTAATTAATCAGAAGGTCAACCGGGATCCCTAGATGTTTACTGGCTAACAAGAAAATCTACAACAGTGTGCAGTTTAAGGTCATTCTACTGTACTGCCTTGTGATAGCATAATCCAGCATAGCATAGCATAGACCATCTTGTTTTATACAAACACATTAGACTTTCCTTGATACATCTCAGATTTCATTTTGGAATATTGAAATACGATTTAAATTTCATTTTCTAGAAAGTTTGGTGCCAACCCCAGAGACAGAAACACCCTCAAACATTTCACATCTTTTCACATATTTAGAAGATATGGGATTAAAGGAAAGAGATGAGTTTAAATGTGTCATACAGATGCCTGTATTGAACAGAAGATTTCATGGTCAATAGGGAAGTGCACGAGCTGGTTTGGAACCTCCTCTGGGAAGTGCCGAACCAGCTTGTAGGGATGTGCACGGAGATCTTCGGCGCCGGCGGGGGTAGCGCTTTAAGGGCAGGGGAGGGTGTACGGATAGTACTCTTCCCCCTCCGGCGCTGCGGTACTATCCGTAGTTTTCGGGGCGGCAGGGTCCTTCCCTGCTGCCCCGGTGCCCGTCGTTGCCCGGAACAAGCTTCCAATGTACTACGCATGCGTGCGTCGCGGCGTGCACCACATACATCACACGCACGCATGCGTGTGACGTATAAGGCGCGCATGCGTAGTACATTGGAAGCTTGTTCCGTGCAACGACAGGCACCGGGGCGGCAGGGAAGGACCCTGCCCCCCCGAAAACTACGGATAGTACCGCAGCGCCGGAGGGGGAAGAGCGGCGGGAGGGGTAAGTTCTACCCCGCCGCCCTTAAAGATAGACGCCCCCCCCCCGCCGGACCACCGGACCGGTCCCTTCCCAAACCGGTTCGGAGGCCTCCAACATGGCCTCCAGACCAGTTCGGGCACACCACTACTTCAGTGTCTTTCTTACTCACCTGATATATTCCTTACTAACTTTGGTCTTCACTTCAGCTTGTTTGATCTTGTCACTTTGGAAAATGCCCAAATACTCATTTTTCCTTGATTTATTGCCAAATAGCACATTTGTCCAGTCCAAACTCCATTGCGATATCACAGCTATAAATTCTAACCTTATTGAGTAATGACTCAATTTCGGATGGTGACTTTCCATACAGCTTTAGATCGTCCATAGAAAGAAGGTGGGAAAGCTTAACTGATGTTTTTGAAGTTTGGTATCCATGATTTATTTTATTTAAGATAATGGATAGCGGAATTAGGGATAATACAAAAAGTAAAGGCGACAATGAGTCTCCTTGAAATAATCATTTCCAGATATTAACTTCTCCCACTTCTTCTCCATTTACTAGCAAATGAGTCTTCCATGTGTTCATTGCCTTTTTTACAAAGTGTTTAATGTTATTCACTCCAGTCATATCCAAGCATTTTAAAATCCAGTTATGTGGTAATTAGTCAAACTCTTTCTTATAGTCAATCCAAGCTACATTTAGATTCGTCTTTCTTTGTTTACAATTTTCCAAAACCATTTTGTCAATAAGAAGCTGATCTTTTGTGCCTCTTGTTTTCCAACGGTTTCCCTTCTGTTCTATTGGTAACAAACTGTTCCTTTCTAGGTGGTCTTGCACAGCATCTGCTACAATTGCTGTCATGAGCTTGAACATTGCTAGAAGGCAAGTTATTAGCCTATAGTTACTTGGTACTGCGCCTTTTTCATAGTCTTTCAGAAGAAGACAAGTCTTGCCAGTTGTCATCCACTCATCAAGTTCTCCACCTTCCAGTATATCATTCAATGCTTGGCTAATCTTTTATGTAAGCTGGTCAGATGTTTGAGCCAAAAGCCATGTACTTCATCCATCCCCGGTGCTGTCCAATTCTTAAATCTTTTTTGCTCAGTTTCCAACCAGTTGGGTCTTATTATCAAGTCATCCATTTTGGTTCCATCCAGTTTCCCCTCAAATTTTTATATCCATTCTGCATTCTTGTTGTAATCAACAGGGTTGTCCCAAATGTTTCTCTAAAACCCAAGAAGCTGTTCCCTGTCCAGTTGCACAATGTTATCCGATTTTTCTCCAATAACACTCCAATAAAACTGGCGTTGATTTGAATAGAAAAGGAAATGTTGGTATTGCAATACACAAACATCATATCGGCTGATCTTCTTAGCTATCACTGTAATTTGCTGTTTCACAATTTTGAGGGCTTCTTTGATCTTCCTGGTGCTTCTTTACTAAGTATTCCTTGAATTTTCCATTTTTAAGCTTTTGCTTTTTCATGTCCTTCAGTTTGCTGGCATCTGCCCTTAACTTATTGATCTTCCTTTCCAATCCAACCTTCCATTTTGGTTTTTCCTTTTGTTGTATCTTTGGCTTGTTAAGTTCATATCCAAGCTCTTGTATGATCACTGCTGCTGCACTGTACATGAGCTGGTTTGTTTCCTTTAATTTCTCAGTCTTAATCTCGGCTACAGCTTTGTTCAGGTCATTTAATGCTTGTGCCAGATCTTTTTGGACACCAGCTTCAGTGCAGGCAGTCTTTTACGCTCTTTTCTTACATTCTTATGTTCAACAATTTTTCCTTTCAGTTCTTCTTGCATCTCAGTTAGCTGATGATCTTGAGAATTTGGCACAATCAACAGACGTGTTTCACTTCTTTCTTTGTATTCATTTTCGGCTATGCTTTGTTGCTCTACCACTATTCCTTCAGGATCTGCTGGAGAATTTCTTGGCAGTTCATGGTCAGTATCCTCACTCTGGTTATTTTGCTGGAGTTCATCCAATTCCACATCAGTTAATACTTTCTTTCGCATTTTTAACTGACGTTGATCCACTAATCTGAGTTCCGTAATTTTCGAGTTCGGATGTTTTTGTCTCCAAATTTCATACATTCTTTTCTGGAATCCACATTTTGACGGGTTTGATTTAAAGTAACAAATCATAATTTCTCGATTTTCTGTCACTGTATACTTTTGACATTGAGTTTCTTCTTCTAGTAGCTCTACGGTCTCCAGCCCTGTTTGCTCAGCTGAAGATCCTGAGTCCTGTAACCCATTTTTTGACAAGTGCCCGGGTACTCTAGCACTCATGTGGCCCTTGTTGACCCAGGCAATGACCAATCTGGTATAAAATTCATTTTTCTTGTTCTCACCATGGTTATGGGATTAGGCACATTTAGTCTGACTTCTCAGCAGAGGCCTCTCTGGTTTGGGTGACCCTGCAGCATAGCCCTCTGCATCCTTGAAGCTCACAAGCCCTTCCACCTCATCAAGGTAGTGCCCAGCAGAGGGGTCTTCTTCTTCTTCTTCTTCTTCTTCTTCTTCTTCTTCTTCTTCTTCTTCTTCTTCTTCTTCTTCTTCTTCTTCATTGGCTGGCATTCTCCACTGCCCTCCAACAATGTAAGAAGGGCTATGGTTGAGCAAGAAGCCTTTAGCATCCCAGCCTGAAGTCTTCTTGTGCAGTGTACTGGGTGCAGAGGGAGAGGTGGAAATTATATTTGCATCTCTGCCACCCCTCCAAAAGCCCTTTTCATTTGAAGAAATATGTTCTTGTGGGCTGTGTACAAACAGAACAAGCTTTTCGAGGGAGGAGATAGACACGGAAATTGCTGCCTACCCCCACCCCCATCCTCTTGGTTCCCGGTCTGCTGTGCAAGAAGCTTTCAGTTGAAGGCTCCTTGCAGATCTGCAACCCTCCTTCTGTCGCCAGAAGGCTGTGGAGAATGTCATTCATCACCACCACCATCATTATCATCATGCTATTTACACACAGTCTACCAGTCTTCAAGTTCTTTTGGTACTGCACCAAGGGCACTACCTTGATGAGATGGAGAGGCTTGCAAGCTTCAAGGATGCAGAGGGCTATGCTGGAAGGTCACCCAAACCAGACAGGCCTCTGATGAGAAGCCAGACTAAATGTACCTAATCCCATAACCATGGTGAGAACAAGAAAAACGAATTCTATACTGGATCGGTCATCGCCTGGGTCAACAAGGGTCAAGTGATAGACTCATCAGATTATGACTCAATTATCAGAACCCAATTCTTCTCAATGACTGTCAGATCAGGCGTATTGTGCGCTAAATGCCTGTATTATTATTAACAATTATTATCAATAATAATATATGTTGACCTGGGAAAATTATAGTATGTGGAATTCATGTGACACTTAATTTCAGCATTATTTGAAACAGTCTTATGTGGTGTTAAGTTTTATTTCTCTGCAACAGTCTCCAATATATTATTTCCATATCAGCATTATTTCAGATGCTCATTGGCTTCTGTCTAAACAATTGTTTACAACTTTCCTGTACTTGCAGGCATAGAAACTGAAAATCCTGTTTTATAATTACAAGACACATTACACACCCAGGATTAGACACATATGTATTATGTGCAATCCAGCATTATTTTCTGAAGGTTGAATTCCAAGGAGATGAACTGAGCAGGCACTTCTAATTTTGCTGTTAATGTTCTTTCTTCCTTATAGGTACAAGTTATAAGTTTTGCAACTGAGCATAACTGGGACTCTTTGGATTTTTATGATGGTGGTGATAATAATGCTCCAAGGCTTGGAAGCTATTCAGGTGAGTGGGGGGGAAATGACTACATTTGTGATACTCTATGATAAACAATCAACCTGCGCCACATCTGAAGATGCCAGCTATAAAACTTCTTGAATCACATTCATGTAATACAGAAAGGTGTTGAAATGCATCATCTTTCAGGCCAAGTTTGAGAATCAAACTGCATGTCGGATTCTTATGGTTTCATTATTTAGTACTACTATAAATTGGTGCCTGTGTTGAGACAGATTTTATTACCATCTGCCACTACATATCTTCATTGCAAGTGTGAATTCAGGGTATCTTGAATTACATTTCCAGTATTAATCTACTGTGGCACATCCTGTTTACCAATAGCTAGAATTTAAAAGGCAATTGTTTTTTTAGAGTCAAGTTGAAAACTATTGATATGATTTGCAAGGACAGGCTAAAGAATCAGGGTGGGGTTTTTTTTGTTTTTGTTTTGTTTTTTTTATGACTGAGAACCATAACTACCAGTCATTCAACTTCTTCTATGCTACCTGCTCTCCTTGTATCATTTTCTCTGTCTTTGTCAGCTAAGCTTCTTCCTTCCCTCCCCATCATTGGCCTGTGGGCCCTAGGGACTTGTTGCTTTATCATCAGATCAAGCTATTGTTTCACCATATATTTTCCTTCTGAAGTTGCTTTTCCTTGAATTGCTTGAGAGGTGCTTGGAGCATGTGGAGCTCTTCAGACCAGTTTATTCACTTATATGATATATCAAGGACCACTTTGTGCAATACTTTCCTTCCATGAACTGTTCCATTATCATCAGCACGGGGATGGGGGATGGCACAGGCACAGTTAATCCAAACCACTGTTCTACATGCAACCCAGATAGTTTAAACTACCTCCCACGCCTTGAACTCAATAAAGGAACACACTAGGAAGATGTCAGGATGAGCGTACTCTCACAGTGTCCCCCTTAATAATCATGCGGGCCAGTTTTCTGGTGGTATCATCTTAATTGGCCCCATGAGTAGAAAAAGTAAAAGGTAAAGTTGTGTCATTGAGTTGGTGTTGACTCCTGGTGACCACAGAGCCATGTGGTTTTCTTTGGTATAATACAGGAGGGGTTTATCATTGCCATCTCCCGCACAGCCTCTCATGTGCATGGCTGAGCCAAGCGGTCAGGAGGTGGTGGGACAGGCATGGAAATTGACTGGGGGTTAGGTATGTTTTGCACAGCCTTTCCCCCTGCCCACCCAACCTCTGGTCGTGTGAATACACTTGTTTGCTATTATTAGAAAGTTCCATATGGTGCCAAAGAATCTGGTACTGTAATAGTCTATGTGCGGCTGATGTGGTTGTGATGCGACAAGGGCAATAAGTGTTCATGGCTGATCCTGTGCTAAGGTGAGCATGGCATTGGGTTTTAGTGTAGGTATTTGACCCTGGAAACAAAGAATTAGCATTCATTTCTATGAGCTGCTGTAACAGTGGAAGGATATGTTGTCAGCCTTTTAAGTATCAGTGAGAATCACAAAGAAGCTATAGCAGGTGCTTGAGCCAGGGCTGGTGTAAAGCATGAGGATCTTTGGAAACCAGCCAACACTAACATTACAGCAGTGGGCCTACTGCACACCCCACCCACCCAGAGCCCCTCTGCTTTCCCTTCTCCTCGTGGTCACTGCCTGTTCATCTTCCTTTTCTAAACAAGTGAACAGCAACAGGAGAAGCAGCAGAAGCCTCTTTTCTGCTTTCCCTCTCCCTCTCAGTTGTGGTGCAGATTGGGTCCATAGGGTGTGAGAAGGTGAATGAGCAGTGATGATAAACCAACTCAGAGAGAGGGGTCTGTTGTGGACATCTTGCCCAAGGGCACCCCAGCAGCTGAGTATGACACTTTCTCTTGCTATCATGTTTTTGCCACTGTACTGTGCACTGTAGAATACTGTTATTTCATAGTGAATGTAGTTACCTAGTAAAATGGACCAAAGCTGAATGATTCTTTTCCTGAAAGATTTTATATGTGCATAAACAGAATTCTGTTATGAAAATAAAAGTTGTATCCTTCGCATTGATACAATAAGTCAGTTTTCATTTTCCACAGGAACTACAATACCTCCACTTCTCAACAGCACATCCAACAATTTGTACCTAAACTTTCAGTCAGATATTAGTGTGTCAGCTGCTGGATTTCATTTGGAGTATACAGGTAATGTACTTGCCTTATATCATACAGTTGAGTAATAGTTTTGGAAACATTCTGTAAAAGAAGGACTGCAGTCAAAGTAGCCATGGTCTTGGCCTTGTGGAATGAGTGTGTGGCAGAACTGGGAGTTAATGGCTCATTGTTTTGTTTTGGTCTTAACTTGTAGTATTCAGATACTCTGGAACACTCATATAAAATGTGCTCTATGTGGGGCTGCCTTCGTACATAATCTGGAAACTGCACTTGGTCCAGAATGCGGTAGCCAGGTTGGTCTCTGGGTCATCTTGGAGAGACCATATCACTCCTATCTTAAAAGATCTACACTGGTTGCCGATAATTTTCCAGGCATAATACAAGGTTTTGGTTATAACCTATAAAGCCCTAAATAGCTTGGGCCCTGCCACACCACCCATTGAGATCATCTGGAGAGGTTTGTCTGCAGTTGCCACCAGCTCGTCTGGTAGCTACTCAGGGACGGGCCTTCTCCATTGCTGCCCCAAGGCTTTGGAACACACATCCTGCTGAAATAAGAGCCTCCCCATCAATTACAACTTTTAAAAAGGGAGTCAAGACGCATTTCTTCACCCAGGCTTTTAATTAGATATTGTTTTAGTTGTGTTTTTAATAGTTTTAACATTTTAAATTTTAATTGTTGTAAGATTTTAATCTTTTTATCTGGTGTTTTTATTGTTTTGTTGTAAACTGCCCAGAGACTTGCATTTTGGGTGGTATGCAGATGTGTTAAATATATACATAAATTAGGGGTTATGTCCCCTGTAAAATATTCTGAATTCTATATTTGTAACTCCTCTATAACAAATTGTAGCTCTGGATGAAGTTAGTGATGACTAATTCAGCACTGATACCTTGCATTAATAATATTAGATACAGATAGAGAAAACATGCACAACATATGTTATTTTCTTTTGACTTGGGCAAAAATGTTCCCGTGTATTCTCTTATAAATAAGGCTAGAAGGACTAAAATGATAAACAGGGAATTGTGATCAATTTATCTGTTATCTGCCCATAATATTCTGTTTACTACTTTTTTCATCCGTACCCATTTTGTACTGTGGCCATTGTAGGTATTGAATTTTGAGATGCTCTATATCTGTAGTTGTGATAGAGATGCGTATTTGTAAGCTTTTCATCTACTGTCATGTAATTGTCTCCTTCCACCTTGCATTTCACCGTTGTGCTGTCTGCTTCCAAAGATATCCAAGTAATTGGTTGTTTGAGAGCTGGTGGGAGAGAAGGCAGTCTGAGATATGAGAGAGTTGTCACCATTATATAGTGATCTCAAAATCCAGTCATCACCATCACTATTCCATTTCACCTGAAATATATCTTGTAGTTGCCTAGATACTATTGTCTACGCATGAAATTCAAGAGAGTTGTGTGATCGTAAGTGGCAGTAAGTAGAATGGACTGCAAGTTGAATACTTCTGCACACCCCATCCTGCTTCCATCGATGTTACAGATGTAGGAGTGATTTTAGAAAACAATATAGTTGAAGACTGGACATCAAGAAAAGAGATAAAAGGGAGAGTCAAGCATTTGATGGCTAGACCATAATTGAGAAGTGGGGGCCAAATTTGGCTGGCTTCTGTGAACACATGGGGTGTCCATAGGGAGACTTGAGTAAAAGGTAAAAAGTTAAACTCACTCTTTGCAGCCTCTTCCAGTGGCTAAACCAAAACTTTACAGGTGAGCTCTATGCTCTAAACACACAACATAAATAACACCTATGCTAGATGAGAGAACTTTTAAGTGAATTTCTGTAAAACCAACTCATCCACAATAGGATGGTCATTCTCTGAAACCTTGGAGAAACCTTTGAAACTACTCCTACTATGAATATTTATATACCACCTTTCAACAAAAGTTCCCTAAGTGGTTTACATAGAAAAATAAATAAAGATGGATCCATCTTTATGGACACAGAGCACTTCCAGGGGAGGAGGAGGTAACTGTAGCATCCACCTGAGATACCAGGGTGAGACCAGGATCCAAGAGCACTCCCAAACTGTATATCTATTATTTCTGGAGGAGTGTAACCCCATCCAGGAAAGGAAGATCTGGTCCATCCCTCAAATTCCGGTCCGTCACACAGTCTTGTTTAGATTCACTTCAATTTATTATCCCTCAACCAACCCATTACTGTCTGTAGGCAGCCATTTAGGGAGTAAATTTAGTTATTTATTGTTCAATGTCTATACTGCCTTTCATAAGACATCCCAAGGTGATTTACAAAAATTAAAATACAATAAAATTCCATTAAAATCACATTAAAACATTAAAATCAGTTAAAACAATAAAAACCACAAAACACCACTATAAAAAAGAGAGAGATAAACACAGGAGCTAAGAAACCTGACATCCCCAAAGTGTAAAAGCCTGGACAAATAAAAAGGTCTTTAGTTTTGGGCCATAGATGTCAAGGAGCGGAAACTCAATGGGAGAGCATTCCAGAACCTGGAGGAGGCCTTGTCCCTAATGAATGCTTTTTCCTGATACTGATGACAACGAGAAATAGACTTTGGTGTCATCTACCTACTGATAACACCCTGCACCAAAACACCTGATGACATCACCCAGCAGTTTTGTGTAGGTGTTAGAAAGTATTGGTGACAGAACTTTTAGCTTAAGTTTATTATTAGTTCAAATTCTAGATACCAGTTATCTGGTATCTAGGATTTGAACTTTTGTTAAGTAACAGATGGTGCTAAACAAAAAACCCCAAGGGTGATGTTAAGGTTCCAGTGGTTGGTGAGCAAACCCAGTGATGTTCCTGAACTGAACTATTCATTCCTTGTGATTGCCTGACCAAACTCTGGGAAACCTGCCAATACAAGCAGCCAGCAGCATATACAGAGGCTTTATTACATAATCTGGCATCTCTGTTTTCCTGACCACTTTAGCTAAAGTGAGATGAACAAGCTGTCATCCCAGATGAGTGTCTGGCTATCTCCAATGAGAAGCACCCACTTTTTGCTGTTTCTTGTTTCAGTTCCACTTTCCCTTAAGGATATGGACAGAGTGTCATTTGGGTATAAAGGCTACTACATGCAGTTTGGATATATGCCCATTTTGGCTGGTGAAGGCCAGCTGAAGCAGACTTCCTGGGCAACTGGCATCTGTGATTTATTAGGAGATGATAGGGTCCTGCTTATATCGAAGAAGTTAGTGATTAGAGAACTTAACTGAGCGTGTGTAAGCAGAGCAACTCTAATCATTCCTTGACAAAACTTCCTTCCTTGACATTTTTCAATCTGGGTTCCAGGAGACTGCCTTGAGGCTGATGGGAAAGTACTTCCCTGCCCAATAGATCTCTCAGTGGCTTTTGACACTGTGGATCATACCATTCTTTTTGACAGCTGGTCAGACTGTTCTTGGTTGGCACTCAAGTGTCTGAAATGTGTTCTTTCTGACTGCTTTCAAAGTGTGGTTATTGATGCTAACTCAGCACCACAGAAATTGTGTCATGGTGTTCCACAGGGCTCGGTGTCATCATCATTGCTGTTGCAATATCTGTGAGAAGCCGTGCTTTTGTAACCTCCAGGACTTACCACTGCTGCAATGCCTTAATATGAAGCAGTCTTTAAGATGACTCAGAAGCAACAGCTGATGCAGCATGTTGTGACTGGCCTCCACGTGAACGTTAAGAGGCAAGAACTGCTGTTCAGCTGCTTTTCTGACATGCACTGGATGCCTCTGAGTGTTTGAGCCCAGTTCAAGGTGTGGAATCTGTGGATGTTTGCTTTTTGAGTCCTTCATGGCCTGGGATCAACATATTTTATAGCCAGGCTCTTCCAGAATAATCCCTCATGCCAGTTGCAGACAGTTATTTAGGCCCTGCTCTGTATAACCTTATGACATGAGGTAAAACATAACTACAAGAAGCAAGGCCTTGATCACAATTGCCCCAGGACTGTGGAATGACCTTCCTATTGAAATTAGAAACTGTTCTTCCCTCATGGCCTTTTGTGGGGAGTTGTAAAACTTATTTATTTCAGAAGGCTTTTGGCTGCTGAGGCAATGTGTAGGCTGATCAGACTGACTTTGATAGCAGCTGACTTTTGATGAGCTTTTTGTTTTTTGCATTTTTTGTCTAATTACTGTTTTAAAAATTTTAATTATGCTTTATAATGTTTGTATGTAAACTGTTTCAAGCACGAGAAAACTGGTATATAGAATTTTCAAACAAATAATTAAAATGATTGCTGTGGAGCCACTCTCCAAGGCTGAAGTCATTTGAAAGGGAAGAAAAGAACATCTGCTAAAATCAAGGGTGTTTGATTCAATCTTCCATTCCTCCAAGAGCAGGACTATAACCAGTCTTTTTCATTAGGTGGAGCTACCACATTTTCAGGTGGTGTTTCAAGGAAATGAATGCAAAGTTAGTGGCCTTGCCCGAGAATGATTGCACAAAATGTTTCTTTAATACACAGTCTTCAGAAAAATAAGGGATATAAGCAAAACTTATTCCAAGAGATATAAGTAAAACTGAGCTGTCTTTATACCCAGGGGCTGACAATTCAGGATAGCAATCCTAAGTCACAAACCTATGAAACAGCTGCTGAATTTCATAGCACAGACGTGAAGAATGTGGAATATTCATTGAATGTGAGAGTGCCTGTCCCGCTATTTAGCAATTAAAACTAACAATAATTTGATGCATTACAAACTAAAGTCGCCATACAAAGGTCATTGTCAGATACCTGAATTGTTAGAGAACCTGTCAGGTATTGTGCAATATTTTATGCTAGTACTCTGCAAGCAAAGATAGATGTTCCTAGCAATGCTATATCTGGAAGTCACCTTTCCATCTTCCAAACCCAAGCATAATTCAGGTGTG
Organism: Hemicordylus capensis; assembly: GCF_027244095.1. Lineage (NCBI taxonomy): Eukaryota > Metazoa > Chordata > Lepidosauria > Squamata > Cordylidae > Hemicordylus > Hemicordylus capensis. Next base: position 295,276,236 of record NC_069660.1, on the reverse strand, counting down.
ATTAACATTGTGTCCTATGTGTGGCTGAGATAGGTTAGTGTTGGCATGTTGGCCATTATCAGGAGGTAAAATGTTATGTCCTCAGCTGTCACCATTAAATGTAAAAATTCAGTTTGTTAGTACAGGCAAACCTCGGCATTCGTGGACCTGACACCCATGGTTTGGGGTATCTGTGGTCAGGTAATTGGCACCCAACCTTGGAATATGCAATAAAAATTGGCACTCAACGCATTAATATCCTCGTATCTGTGGGTTGGGGTGGGCAGAAATGCCCCCTGATGTCATTCCCACCCACCATTTTGTGACTAATAAATAAAAAGTGTTTGGCACTTGTGGGGGGATTACTGGAGGCCTGCGGACTACGGTAGGTCAATTTATCACCCCCCTCCATTTTTGCCCCTTTTCTCCGTGATTTTCAGGCCTCCAGGAACCTAACCCCTGTGATGCCATTGCCCCAGTTACTTGGTATTAGTGGTTTTGGTATCTGCGACAGTAGCTGGGAATGGAACCCCTGTGTATACCAAGGTTTTCCTGTATTGTGCCTTTTTAATTTGTTGTGGTGTGTGTGTGTGTGTGTGTGTGTGTGTGTATAGAGAGAGAGAGGAATCAGCATAGTAGCTAATTCTGAATACCTTGACCATTTTGGAGTCTCTCTATTTTAAAGGAGGGGTATATGCATGTCCCATTTTCATATTTTCTAGAAATCAAGATGTCTTAGCCTTTATGCATACTAAATTTCAGCTTTCTGGGTTATGTACAAGTACTGTATGTACAATTTTTGTAACCACACGAGTCAGTCTTAAGCATCTTTGGTTCAAATCTGTAACAAGAGGAGCAGTGAATACGTTTGGGCGTAGCAAATGCCACCCATCCCTACTGTACTTCCTTGACCCCTACCTCCATCCTCTCAGATCCTGTGGCCAGTAAGCATGACTCTCTAATAATACAAAGCTGGCTTCCTAGAGCACCTAGTTTCCTTAGAGCAGGACATATTGCCAAAAGCCCTTCCACAAGACTGAACCACTCTAGGCAGTTGGCTCTGTCTTGCAGACTCTTCTCTGGACAACAGAATATTATGAACAGTAGAAAAGCAGTGCTAAGTACCCACAGAGATGGAAGGACTACAGCTTGAGCAACAGAACTCAGATTTTCCAGGTGGGGCCACAAATACTTTGTGGTACCTTGTCAGCACTGTGGCTATAACCGGGGAAGCTGCACTCAAGCGTGCACACACATAGAGTTTTCTTTTCCTCCCTAAGGAGTTCTAAAATATAATATATCTTTGTCTCATGTTTATATGTTACACTGATATCTCACAACTGTCCTGTGATATCAGACAGGGAGGCAGTAACTCATCCTTGGCCACACAGTGAGCTTCGTGGTTAAGTAACGATTTAAACATGGATGTCCTGCGTCTGGACCACAGTAATATTTTGGATTGGGACTTTGTTGAACTAAACTTTAGCATTTACTTGGTGAGCAATGAAGTAAATGTGTTTATTATTTCAGCAGGTTGCAAGTTTTACTGTTTAAGCAATTAGCCCTGCTGCACAATAAATATTATTGGTTCCCTTAGAATTTATCATCATACTGCTACTCTGAGCAAGAACCACACATGCTGCTGCAATTAAGTCAAATATATCTAAACAAGGATTTTATTAACTGAATGCAGTAGAATGTTATTCTTGATGGTTTGGGATTTTATTAACAGCTGTGTTAATTCTCCAAAATGACATTAGGATAAATTGCTAAACAGACTCTCTGAGCTATTCTTTTAGTCCAGAGATGTGGTAGTTCAAATAGTTGCAAGTAGTTTTCACTGTGTGAGCTGCATTTGAAGATGACTTTTTATTTTTAATTGGCATATCGTGACTGGCTGTATATCACTTTCCAAGCAAGCTTTCCTGGCAGGCAACATGGGGACCCTTTTGTAAGTGATGCCTATCCAGTTTTGAGCCTGTTTTAATGCTAGCCTAACAACCAGAGAAAGTCTTCTGCATTTAATATTTAAACATCGTGTTTAATTTTTAAACATTCAAGTTCTTTATTTTTATTATTATTAAAACTCATGTTTAAATCACTTTCTGACTCTTGTACCCTAGAAGGGACTTTGTGGCAGTTTGCACTCAATTTAGCTCACAGACATTTTTCAAACATGCTGCAAATGGTCATTTGAGCCCCCGCCTTTCTCTTTCACCACTTGTGTTCTTATAACACAACATGCCTGTGTTCTCTGGGAAATGTTTGGAGATGAGGAAATAAGTAATGATGGGAACACTTCTTTAAAAGATATAGGACTACCCAGACATTTGTGAGATTAATGTCTTGGATCCTAATTTCCATGAGTGGGACTGTACTCATGGCATGGGCTTTCCAGCCTTCCTCTTCTCTCTCCAACATCTTGCATCCCCCTGAAAATCTGCTTCTGAAGATCAGGAGACCCTCTGGAACCGCTCCTCATGAGGCGAGGGGCAGCAGCAAAAAAGGAAGATTAGTAACAAATGTTCTCCTTTGCATAAATTGGAATATCTTTTGTTTTCACAAGAACAATGGATGTATATATGGAGGGAGCAGAATCACAGCAGAAGATTTCATCCCTGACCTACATGCATTTTTCTGTTCATTTGAGGTTCTGATGAAATTTGGTATGTGTCCGAGAAATAGGTGAACCCTGAAGAGCTTGTTTTGCAATAGGATAGAATAATCCAGGTTATTCCCCTGCAGAATTGGGTAGAATCTGAATAGTTTGATGAGTCAATCTAAATTGGCATGGTGAAGTTTTTCATCCCCTCCCCACCAGGCCCCGCCACTTTTCTTACTAGTCTTGGCAGTGGCAAAGCAACAGGAAAGGCAGCACCACCACCACCACTGCCATGTGGAGAGAAGGTAGCTTTCCCCCCTCACACACACATACACACACACACACACCACAGCAGGAGGTTTTCCACACATGGCTCTATGCCTCGAGGTATCTGAAGAGCGAATCTGCGTTGCAGCAGATTTGAGGCATTTTAATTTGGGGGATTAGATGGACGATTCACATAGCCATCAGCACCTTCTTTGCATAGCCATCAGAACCTCCATCAACACCTTGGGAGAAAGCAGAAGCCCTGAAGTTTTTTCAAAAGCTGCTGGAAATAGAGGAATTTTTTTTACTGTGGACATAACTTGGGCTAAGCCAGAATTCACAGCCTCCATTTGGGGAGAATCAAAGTCCTGTCTGTCCTGGTCCCTGATAGCCCACAGGGAGGTTGGATTAAATCCAGCAAATATGTGGACTGACACACTCCAATCAAGATTGGATTTGAGGGGAAAGCCCTGTTTGCAAAACCTCCAGAAGAAAGTAGGGACTAGTAGGATTTTTCCTCTTCCCGCCTTTGTTGCTCTTATGTACGACTCCACAAACTGCTGGAGGGAAGTGTTGGATATGGAGTTCCAGTGCATCGACTTTTTGCACCAACTGTCCTAATGACCACTAAGGGCATTAGGAGCACAGGTAGCTAGTGAGGGTCTCCTAACCTGTCCCTGCTTTCCTCTGCTCTGTGACCGTGCTTTGACTCCTCAGTTACTTCCTGTAGTCAGTCCTCTTCCTTTCCTCCTAGAGAGAAGATGGAAATGGAGTGATGGAGAGATGGAAACATCTCTCTATCCCCCTACCTATTCATTATGCAGCTGATAGATAGGATAGGCCTTTCCTATCTCAAATGTACTTCACCAATAAATCAATTTAGTTTAGACTCTACAGTGATTTCCATGTGTGTCACTTAAATAGCTGCAACTCTGCACTCTGTAACTGGAGTGGTAGCTTCCTTGGTGCTTTGCTAAATAATCACAACCCCCCACAGAAAGGCATGGTGGCCCTTGGAGTTATCCGGCATTGTATTGAAGTACCTCTTGGGAGCACTCCACCTAGTGGCCACCATGCCTTTGCTCTTGCACTCTGCAACGCATTAGAGCAGGGATGAGAGAAGCCTTCTATTCTTTGCTTTTCTCCTGGTGCCCTCTAAGGATGGGGAGAGGTAGAAAAAAATACTCCTTCCTCCATGCATGATGCCTCTGCTGCTTCCTCCATGCATGGTGCCTCTGCTATTGCCAGGACAAGAAAGGAAAGAGTGAGGTTTGGTGGGGAGTTGGTCCGTGAGTGGTAAAGATCTGCTCCAAACTTCCTGAGCTCAGAAGAAGTCTTGGGACTTGTGTCATTCACTTCTCTTTTGAAGGCGCTTTCCCGAGGGAGCTTTTCCAAGCTCTAAGGGGGACTTTTCCATCACTTCCCAGGATCCCCATAAGAAAAGATGATGTGAATGAGTTCCTTGAAGTTAGCAGGTTTGGCAACCACTGTTGTAAAGCTCCCATTCTGCTGTTTATAATCTCAGTCAATAAGCATTCAAGGTTGCCGGAAAATTATTAATAATGTTCTGCATGTCATCTGTGACTAATGATGGAAGAAATTTATTTTGTCATTGTTAAGTTTTTTAACTTTTCACAGCTATAGGTTTGGACTCTTGCCCTGAACCACAGACCCCAAACAGTGGAATTAAAATTGGAGACAGATACATGGTTGGAGATGTGGTTTCCTTCCAGTGTGACCAAGGATATTCTCTTCAGGTCGGTTTGTTGTTATTTTAAAATAACGCAAAACTATCATTTCATCTGTATATAACAAGGAGTTTATATGATATCTGTAATATGAAACCCAATACACTGAGTTATAATTTTACCATTAGATTACTGACTTTTCCAAAGTAACACATGCACGTGTATTAAAAACAGTAATTGGTGTTTATTATTATTAATATCTGCTTGATGAGTATACTGTATCTCTCTGCAAATATAAGGTTGAATCCAATGAATCATGAGTGCATTTCCCCTCATCAAAAGGGAAACTCCTACCTCCTACTTCTCACTGCAGCACTCTATAATCCTCAAAAAGATCCTCCAGAAGATCAGGGAATCTTCCAGGATGATACTGAGACAACATAGGCAGCTCCAGCTGGTGAAGAGGGGAAATGATGAAAAATGGAGATCCTTCTCCTCCATTCGCACCTTAAGTGGCACAGTGTGGAAATGCTTGACTAACAAGCAGAAGGTTGCCAGTCTGAATCCCCACTGGTGCTATATTGGGCAGCAGTAATATAGGAAGATGCTGAAAGGCATCATCTCATGCTGCATGGGAGGAGGCAATGGTAAACCCCTCCTGTATTCTACCAAAGAGAACCACAGGACTCTATGGGCACCAGGAGTCGAAATCAACTCCATGGCACACTTTACCTTTACCCATCCATACTGCCAATGAAAGTGCTTTTCTGCTTTCACAGGGCTTCAGTGGACTCAAACCATAACATATTGCCTTCTCTAGCCAAGGAAACTATGTGATTACATTAATTACTAGATGCCAGGGCTATCTTCAATAAAAGGGGAAGAAAGAAAACAGAAGGAAACACCAATGAACAATCAGAAAATAATATTATTTCTAAGAGATCTTTGCTACATGGTGGAGGTAGATAGTTTATACCTTATTAGCTCTATCACCCTAGTCCTGTCTACACAGCCACCCATACTGCCTTTCACCAGCTTGGCTGTGGTCAGCCTCCCAGCTCCATCCTCCTTTAAATCCCGAGTGCCCCATCAGCAGGGCTGAACACAGTCCCTTGGCATGGCCAGGTCCCTGAGTCCCAGCACTTTATCTCACAAACATGAGTCTGAAGGTCTGCAGATAACAGCAGATGGCAGGAGAAGGATTAAATACTCCCTTCTCTCCCATCCCTTTTCTGAAGTGAATTGCCCCCTAATGAGGGTGCTTTGCAAGAGGCAAGGGCCATCAGAGCTTCATTATGTGGACCAATTTAACTAAGCCCGCAGTCTTCCACCCAGCTACTAAGGAGTAGGTCCCATTGAACTCCCTAGCACTTATTTCCAAGTACATATGCATTTAATGGGATTTCTTTTTAAAATCATTTTAATAAGTACAGTTGGTGCCAGTTCTGTGAAAGTGACATGTAACAAAATAAGGCACCATTCACATTCTAGCAAAAGCCATGGAAGAGCTATTATTGATTTTATTTGAGCTGGATTGTAATCCAACTGAGGGGAAACATTGATTCTTCAGTCCACTGAATGTAAAGCCTACATTGAGGCTTTCTTCTTTCTTTTTCTCCCTTGGTGAAGAACATATTTAAATGTAGAATGGCATGCTGTCTGGATTTGTGACTGTTTGTTGGGATAAATGTCCAATTAATAGATTTTCTTTCTGAATAGACTTGTGGTGTTTACTATGGGTTTATTTTATTCTACAAATGCAGGTATAAAGATGGGAGAAAATTCATTAGAAGACTCTTAAATTGCCATAGTTAATTATACCTTTAGAAATTGTGCAGACTGTTCTAGTTCTGTAGCCTTTTTATTCTTGATGTTACTTATTTATGAAGTGGTGTGAAAGTGATGCTTTAGCAGAGTTGCATAAGTTGATAGATAAGTATAGATCAGACAGGTATCTTCCCCAAGCTGCTGGGGCATGGGCAGAGGGAAGGAATGAAGGTGGGAGGATAGGGAAGACAGAGGAGAGAATGATAAATGGTGAAGAGAAGGAAAGAGTGGCAATGGTTAGGGTGACAAGGAATTAATACAAGTGTGAATCCACTCCCTGGTCTGCACTTTCTTCCAGACATCTTGCAGCTTAACTCCCTGCCTTTAGTAGGGATGTGCATTAATTGATCATTTCAGTTCAATTTGTGCCGGAATCAAATCACCCCTGATTTGTTTTGTGTCCAAATCTGTCCCCATGAATCACCCCAGATTTGATTTGATTCAGATTTGGATCGATTTGGACCACTTATAAAGGTCCTAGGGGCACCACATTTGGGTGGTGAGTAGGTCCCCATGGGTGCCAGCTACTGTCCAAATTTCAAGGCAACCAAAATCATTTGGTTGATTTTTAATGATATTTTTAAAGTTTTCACTGATTTTGCATATTTCCTACTTAGGAAATAATGGGGATTCGAAGTCAGCCTATCCTAACCCTATCATGGATCCTCAGCTTTAATTTTTTTTTTAAGCTAAGCTCTAGCCCTTGTAGAAGTGGAGTTATGGAGCAAAATGTGCGGCCACTATTTTTCAAGTGTTTTGGTTCTTTGGTGTCTAATAACTTTTCCGCATAATGAAGTGTATCATGAATCCCTATGAGGATTCATGATACACCTTCATTTCTTCTATTCATTTTGACTATCATTGGACAGTGCCAACTGGCACGTGCCATGTGCCTACTACATCCCCCACACACACACGCACACGCTGGGGTACTCAGTTTGTTTTTTAAGGAATTTTTGAAGTGTTTAGTTGATTTGGTGTCTTCATTACACACCTTTGTTTCTTCTGTTCATTTTTACCCCACTGCTTTGCGGGTGGGGGTGGGGAATTAGTGTCATCCCATGTGCTAACTACCCCCAACCCTCAAGCCACTGGGTACTCAGTTTACCTTTTAGGAATTTTTGAGGAGCTTAGACTCTTTGGTGTGTAATGAATCCTCACAGTGATCCATTATAAGGAAAGGATATTAGACACCAAAGAGTCTAAACACTTGAAAAGATTCCTAGAACATAAACTAAGTAGTACCCCACTGCCTTGCACTTGAGAGGGTAGTGTAGTTGGCACATGGCAGCTGACAGTTGGCACTGTCCAAAGAAAGTCAAAATCAATAGAAGAAAAGAAGGTGTGTAATAAATCCTCATAGGGATTCATTGAGGAAAAGTTATTATACACCAAAGAATCTAAACACTTAAAAAAATAGTGACCACACATTTTGCTCCATTTTTAATTTTTAAAAAATGAAAGCTATGAATCTGGGGGAATTAATAGGAGGAATCCAAATCTTGAATTGATTTGAATTGAATGGCACCATTCGATTTGGACCCGAATCTAGGCAATGGACCACAAAGGTGATTTATTCTGTCTCCAAATTGCCCGAACCAGCTAGATTTGGGTACAAATAGATTTGTATCTGAATCAATTTGCACATCCCTAGCCTTTAGTTCTGCTTAGGTATTTATTTAATTAATTTGTTTGTTTGTTTTGAGAAATTATATCCTGCCTTTCCAATTTTAAAAGAAGCTGCAGGCTTACAACAAGAGTTAAAACAACCACAAATCAAGCAACAAGAGTTGAAACTAGCTCTGAAAAGCAACAAAAAAATAATTCTAAACAAGATAGCCATCAAACAATCAAAAAGCCAGGCCTTTAATAAGCATTGGAAGGTTGGCAGGCTGAATGCCATTTGAGTGCAATATGAATCTCCAAGGGCAAGGTTCTACATCTTTGGAGCTACCACAAAGAAGGCCATTCAATGAGGCGGTTCCCACGATCAGTGGGAGCTGCCTGGAAAGGGTTAGCGGGAAGAGCAGGCTTAGCCTGCTCTCCCCACAGACGACCTAGCAGTCTGCTCCATTACGGAACTGGCGGGGGCTGGGGGGATCGGGGGGCCACACGGCCCCCGGAAGCTCCAGCATGCTGGAAGAGACCCCCGAGCTGGGAGGTGGCTTTTCGCCTCCCCTCCAGGGGTCTCCTTGTGAGGAGTCCTGGCACGGAGCCGTGCTGTGGCTTCTCACATTGGCCAAAACCACGTTTGCAGAGCTCTCTGCTCTGCAAACCTTGTTTAAGCACTGGACTACATAAGCGGGTAACCTGCTTAAGAACCACCGGAGCCTGGTGGTTCTCACTATGGGAGAAAATTGGGCTAGCCTCCGCTAGCCCGAATTCCTCCCATCGTGCAAATAGCCTCAATATGTCACTACCAATCAAACTTTGGAAAGTGGCAGAATGCACAAGAGGCCCTCCATCGATGAACTTGATTATCAGTCATTGATCAATCAGTTGCATCATTGTAAATGGCACCAATGCACATTGTTCTGTGTCTGTATTCCTAAATCCATACTGGTGACTATCATCATTATAGATACAACCAAGGAATGATCTGAATTGTCTCCTATTTGAATGGATAATCACTGTTAGTGTTTGTTATCATGTTAACACAAAATTGCCTTGCTAGCTTGCTGAATTTGTAAATGGAATCTCTTGTTATGATAGGGACATTCACATATCACCTGCATGCCTGGACCAGTAAGAAGATGGAATTACCCTATTCCAATTTGCTTAGGTATGTCTATTGTGTATAATATTTGTTTATTTTTTATAAACACTGAACATTATTATTGAACAAAACATAACATGTTTGATTATATACAGATCCTGTTTATGTGCCTTGCCTTTTCTTGAGTATTTCAGAGGGAGTTACCAAATCAGTTGAAATCATTCTGGGTTACCCAAGGCTTACTGAGAAGCAGATGAAAGTAGTTACTTGATTAAAATAATCAGTAGACACCAAAGAAGCACTGGATTACCTAACTGGTGGTGGTTAAGATGGTTCTGAAATAAAATAAATAAATCAGTCATGTAATAAGATTCAGAAAATATAATATGGGTTTCCCAAAGTCATATTTGCAACCAATTAGAGAAAATCATCCAATCCAAATAATTATGAATTATCCCAGAGAAGTTGGCAGGCATGCCTAAATTAAATGGATATATAATTGGGAAAAGCTCTTAAGACAGTTTAAATTACAGAGCTTTTCTCAATTGTAATGATTTTGCATGATAGAGGATGAAATACTATCTTAACATAAAATAATATAAACTTCTGATCTTAAAAAGGCACTTATTTCATGAATTAATATGTAGAGTTTAACTGTTTTGCCTCCATTTAAGTGGTCTCAGTTTGCTTCTCTTAAACTACAGCTTTATGTATCTCTCTCTCATTTTGTAGCACAGTGTGGTGGTTCCACGTCAGACTTCAGTGGTGTGATCCTTAGTCCAGGCTTTCCTGGAAACTATCCCAGCAGTTTAGACTGCACATGGACAATTAAGCTGCCTATTGGTTTTGGTAAGTTTGTTCTTTCAGTGATAATCCTGTGTATGTGTGGAGTTCCCCTCACACTTTATAAGTGCTCTAATATATGAGTTGACATCTAGAGCAATGAACTGCTAGCAGAATGAGCAAATTTGTCCTAGTACAAGACATTAGCTGAGCTATGCTAAAACCCAGGGATTAGAAGAATTGTGCTATAGTGCTATAGCACTCTTGTGCAAATGTCACCATTGAAACAAAAGAGGTATGCTACAGTTGTGCAACTGTTGCCTAATGACAAGCATGCTTGCAATTGCACAATAGTAATCTGGAGTGCAAGCTCTTTGACTTAGACTAAATACTGCAACAGTTTTGTGCTAGAACAATGTCCTTCTACAAGCGGCCTGTTGCTCTGGATATCAGCAAGAATTTCTAGGAGCAGTGCTACATACATTGTATTTTCTTTGGGGGAAAGGAAGCACTGGAGACTTATGGCATGTTTGTAACATTTTATTTACTTACAAATATGCAAGTAGATATGCAGTGGCTTGTTAGAGACAGTTCAGTGATAGAATGCGTGTTTTGCATGCAGAAGGTCCCAAGTCCCTTCCCCCACTGGCATCTCTAGATGGGTCTAGGAAAGATCTTTGTCTGAAGAAAGTTTCCATTGGATATAGATTAGGGATGTGCAAAACTTGTTTGATCGCTAACTGGACTGCCGCAAACTGGGTTGGTTCAATTGAAACCGCTCTGAACCGGTTTGAGCTGTTTCATCTAACCAACTGGCCCAGCCAATCGCTTCAACTGAACCGATTTGCATACCCACGGTTTGGTCTGAATTTGGTTCAGATTCAGACCAAACTGTGTCAAATGGTCCATCCACACCCCTAATATAAATAAAAACAGAAGAAATCAGTATCATTTGAGATTAAATACACAGTAAAAATGCTGATCTACGGCATAATTTATCAGACCTAGGAAATTGAAGCTGTTCTCAGATGTTGGAAGGAATCTCTGCAGACTAGTTTGAACAGTATTTTAAGTTGGATAATTATAGCATTATTCCTCACTTTTCAATAATTAAATTGACACTTGATGTCTCTTGTTGAATATTATATGAAATCCACATGCTTATCTCCACAGACCCATTCAATAGTGCTTATTATCTTATAATGAAAACAATGATTTATCAATTTTTTGTTGGCACTGCATTATTTCAAGCCAAAAATCATTTCATATTATTTTGCCTTCTATGGGCCACTGCTAGAATAAATGCTTGTTTTCTTTCTCGGGTTTCTTCCAATAGCCTAATCTCTTAATTATCTATGTGATCTCACCTTTTAAATAGTAAATCAAATTCTATTTCTCTCTGTGTTTCAAAGGTCTGTGAGAGTCGTGTGCTCCCAGACTCCCTCCTCCTTTCCTCTGACAAATGGATAATCAGTTGGAGAACAGAAGGGGTGTTGACATTAACTTCCTCATTTGGGAGGAAGGTGCATGATTCCCAAGACTGGGCTGTTTGTTTAGAGGTTCCTTCCAAGCAGTGTGTGAAACTACATGTGATACTAGACGGGTCACTAGAAGTTGCATTTTATTTAATTTTTGCATTATAATAGCTCCTATGAGAGGGACCATGGTGCAAGGGGAAAGGGTCAAAAAGAAATTTGGAAGCTGTAAGGATACTTCTAGCATCAGGTGTGGTCTGACCAACATAAGCTCACTTAGCATTCTGCAAATTATAGCAAATGCATGACAAGACAGCTATTGGTTCTTAGTGAAACATAAAATATATATTATAAAGTATCTAGAGCTGGTTGTGTTGAGTTGATGTGGATTGACTTATTCTTTCTGGGTTCTTATACATATGACCCTTTCAACAACATATGCCAAGATCCCACAATACTGCCAAGATATTGAGAGTAGTTGAGAGCTCTAAGCTGATGTTCTTTATATATTTTAATGAATGTGCATGGGGGAAATGCGTTATAACAGAGGTAGGCTCCACCCCGACCCACACATTTTCAGTAGAAAAGCTAGGTTTCTGAACAACTGTATATGCAGAGCATAATCAGTCAGCATAACCAGAATCTGGCAGCATGTTAATCCAGTAATACGACGTCTTAATAAGAGCTATTTCTCCACTGATACTTTCTATACATAATTACTATACAGTTTTGGTATGTTTTGTCATATTTATTTATTTATTGTCTGATGTTTTTCAGGGGTTCACTTGCAATTTGTTAATTTCTCAACGGAGACAATACATGATTATTTGGAAGTAAGAAGTGGATCAACAGATATTAGTACCATTATCGGGAGACTAAGTGGCCCTCAGCTCCCTGCTTCCCTTTTTAGTACAACCCATGAAACTAGCTTATATTTTCACAGCGACTATTCTCAGAACAAACAAGGTTTTCATATTGTGTATCAAGGTGAGTGGTTTCTTTTCCTTATGTCGACATCTTTAAACACACTCTACAACTCCAGAATTATCCTAAATAATGTGTCATTTATTAGGAACTATTGGGCCTCAGCTATGGAATACATGAACAATTTCAATTGGCCATGCTTTAGACTCATACTATGTGTGCAGTTAGCCCACTGATGCACCCTGCTCTCATGCACAAGCCCTATAACATCATGTCAGTATGATTCAGAAGGCCTTTTGTTCTGCAACAATTATCAGTGTTTTGAGATATACAAAAGTATATTTTAAAGAAACCCAGCTTCCATTCCATTATGGTGTACTGAAGAGATCCTTATCCTTATTTTATTTCAGCATATCAGTTACAAAGTTGTCCTGATCCACGGCCGTTTCGGAATGGTTTTGTCATTGGAGCAGATTTTACTGTAGGACAAGCAGTTTCATTTGAGTGTTTTCCTGGATACACCTTAATTGGGAACTCAGCACTTACTTGCCTTCATGGGATTAGTCGTAACTGGAACCATCCAGTACCAAGATGTGAAGGTATGTTTTCAGTAGAGATGTTCTCATTCATATACAGTTTAGCTTTATAGACTGCCTTCGGATTTAGTGCTCAAATAATTTGCATTGAGCTCTCAATGGTCTTCTGAAAGTCTATTCAGAGATGGGAAGTGAACTGCAGGAGTGTCTGATGCCTTCTCCATAGGGTTAAAGTGATTGGGAGCATAGAGAGAGATTTACAGCATGAACAGGGAAGGTCTGGGGGAGGGGAGCACATACACCAACATCCCACTCCCAATTCCTTAAGTTGTGCCAGGTCCAAGTAGCAAACCTAATGGCCAAAGCCTCCCCCACCCCCGCTTCCTTAGAGTGCCTAGCAGCATCTTTTATAAGCTTTCTAAATAATAATTTTATTCCTTCCCATAGGATTGTATTTTTAATGAAATGGGAGGGAGAGGGTTAATGTATTGCATGTATTCAGAATTGTGTCTGCTTCATAGCAGCTATGATCACAGGTAAAGGTTTTTAAAGTTTTTATACCCTTTTTAAAGTGCAGAAACATTATGGCATTCCTGCACATAATTGCCTTTCTTCTTTTTTTACAGCTCTCTGTGGAGGAAATATAACTGCAATGAATGGCACTATATATTCTCCTGGCTATCCTGATGAGTACCCCAACTTCCAAGACTGCTTTTGGCTTGTAAGAGTTCCACCGGGACATGGAATTTATATCAATTTCACTGTTCTTCAAACAGAACCGATATATGATTTCATAACTGTCTGGTAAGCAGTTGTTAATTTATATTACAACACATAGGAACAAGGCAGATTACAAGCAGTATTTTATTGATTTGGCATGTTTAGTGTTCCAAGTTAGTGCCAACAAACGATCTCCCAAACTGACTTAATCATAAAAGAACATGTTGTGTCTTGTTCAGTAAAGTAGTTGCAGAAAGGTAAAACCATGCTCCATGTTTGAAAAACGACGTTTAGAATTACTGAGGGCCAGGGCAGACAAAAAGGTCTCTGGTCACCATTTGCTGAGTTCTTCAGATCCTACAGAGAACGTAGAGATAGGGAAGAGGAGAAAAGCCAGAAGCAGCAGCAACCTGAGACATTATAGATACAGGAAGCATGGGCTTAAGGGAATGATGAGAACTGAGGGAAAGAGCAAAAAGGGAAACCCCTGAGGTATAAATGAAGCAGGAGAAAGCCATAGCAAGAATTCTGAAAGACAATAGGAAGTTGAAGGGATAATGTATAGAGAGGAGAGATGCTTTCAGCTGCAGAAGTAAAGCAGCCTGAAATTAATGGGTTAATTTCAAACAACCAGACAAATCTTTGGCTGGAGGCAGGCTTCCAGTCTGTCTTACTACATAATATACACCTTAAAAACAAAACAAACAAGAAAAAACAGGTATCCATAACTGAAGCTATCCAACATGCTTTACTTTTCTGTTAGAGGGCTTGTTTGGGATCAATTGTTCCAGCAGTGTTGAAACAAAAATGTGTAGGTTTTCATACTTTTCAAAGAGTACTTAAAGCAGCATCATGTGGAATAGGTAACCACTTGATGCAAATCAAGACTTTGAAAAGCAACTAGCACTTGAAGATCACTTCTCTTTGTGTTTGAATTTTTATTTTTATTTTACAAAAAGAAGTACAGATGGGGGAAAGAGCAGAACACTTTTAGGAATGGAGCAAAATGAGATATAACAGCTAGCAGTTTTAAAAGTGACATTTTGTCCAGGATTGAGTTGATTAAAAAATCTGCTGGAACATTAAGGACCACATAATTTTAAATGGCCTGTAATTTTATGTTCATTCAAATGTCACCATTTCAACATCCAACCATGACCACAAACCACATGACTGTGACCAAATGCTAACATCTGCAGATGCAATTAATTGCACCTTCATATTGCAGGGACCATTTGAGTGCTCCATAAACATTGTTTTCAGAACATTAGATAACTGTAAAATACGCTTGACAGAAATCTTATGAAACTAAAAGTGCAGTATGCACATGTTATGTGGTTGTTTCACACAATACATTAGGATGGAAACAGACCAAGATACATGAAAATGTTACCCCAGAACAGTGAGAGTTACAGTAGCAAGAACTGCTTGCTGTTTGATCTTCATATTTACCAGGAGGTTTTTCACACCCGGCTTTTAATTCGCAACTCCTCTGGAATGGAGGTGTGCGTTCACATATCTGCCAAATTTGCTTCAAAGTCCCTGGAGCTATCAGGGAGCACCTCACACACAATTCAGTTTTTTCATCATGCATTAGAGTGTAGCCCAATTTATACCCAGGGTAAAAAAACCTCACTTTTTGCATCAGTTTTTTTGGGCAACTTCGAACTCACAGTAAAGCCTCTGAGAAAACCTGCAGTAAAGCCTGCTGCCTGAGAGTTATTCGCATATGGCTTCATGCTGTGGGGTAAATGTTGAGCAAAGTCACTTCGAATTACACTCGTGGCACTGAGGGAAACAGCCCCTCCCCTCTGCTCTTGGTTATTGTTTTTGCAAGTTCACATGGCATGCCTCTGTCTTTTCCTTCTAGCCAATGGTGCGGGGAGAGATTACTAGAGATCTATATCTGCATTTCTAAAGAAAGTATCCCTTTTATCATGTTAATGATTCTATGTCAGTGCCTCTCCCTATTTGCTCTGGCATTTTCAGAAAAGGTAGCTTAAAACCAGCATTTTAAAAACCCGCAAATATATCGAGATAAGCTAGAATTTGCCAGACAAAGCCCGATTTGTGTGTGGAGTGGGTCCAAGGATCTTGAAGGGACTTCGGGGTAAGTTTGGCTGGTGTGTGAACACACACACTCTCTTCTGAAGAAGATTTGGGGTAGAAGCCCTGTCTTTAAAGCCTCCTGAGAAAGCTCAAGTTTAGAGAAACTGAAGTGAAGGTTCAGACCTGCTTCTAACCTTTTTGGGCAAGGTGATAGAACATATGGTGGCGTCTCAGCTGCAAAGGATGAGGGTCTTGACAGAGGGAATGCATCCCTGCTGGTTCTGCTGGACCTCTTACAGCGTTTGATACCATCAGCCATGGTATCCTGGACTGCCTCTCGAGTTTGGGGCCTGGAGGCACTGCTTTTGAGTGGCTTTTGTCCTTTCTTGGGATGAGGGTCCAGAAGATGGTGCTTGGGGACTACTGCTCGACTTCTTGGCCATTGGCCTGTGGGGTCCCCCATGCTGTTCAACATCTACATGGAACTGCTGGGAGAGGTCATCCGAGGACTTGGACTGCGTTGTCAACAATATAAGATGACACTCAGCTCTATCTCTCCTTATCACCTGATCTTAGGGAGGCAGTGGATGACCCAAATCAGGGCTTGGAGGCTGTGATGGGCTGGATGCAGGCTAGTAAAGTGAGATTGAATCCAGACAAAATGGAGGTGCTGTTGGTCAGTAGGAGAGCCAGTCGGGATGAAATGATCTGACCAGTTCTGGATGGAGTTGCACTCCTCTTGAAAGAGCAAGTGAGCAGCTTGGGAGTACTGCTGGACCCAGCTCTGCTTTTGGAAACTCAGGTGGAGCCGGTGGCCAGAGATGCTTTTGCATAGCTTTGGCTAGTGTGTCAGCTGCGTCCCTTTCTCAAGAAGGCAGATCTGGCCACAGTTACCCATGCCCTAGTCATGCCGCAGATTAATTACTGTAATACACTCTGCATGGGGCTGCCCTTGAAGAACACAGTATTCGGAAACCACAACTAGTGCAAAATGTGGCAGCTAGGATTGTATCCAGAACTTCCCATTGGGATCATATTACATCCATCCTGAAAGAGCTTTACTGGCTAGCAATTTGGCGCTTTGGAATGCTCTCCCAACTGGAATAGTCTGCCTCCTTGACAGATTTTAGGAAAAAAGTAAAGATGTGGCTCTTCACCCAGGCTTTTGAATGACAGAATTTTTTTCTTTTTGCTACTGCTTCTTTGTGGTTGATGTATTATTTCGGGTGGGTTAATAAATTTTTAAATAGAGATATTATTTTTATATTTATATTATCTGTACTTTCATATTTTAATTATGAATTGTTAATTTTTGAGATCATCTGTACCTTTGTATTTTAATTATGCATTGTTTATATTGTAAACCGCTCTGAGATTATTTGACTGAAAAGTGGTATACAAATAGAAAAATGAATGAATGAATCCATACATAAGTTGACACTGAGCAGAATGAGAAGAAAGTCCTTCCTCCCAACACTTTGATGTTTGTAGAGAAAGTTGATGGAGAAAAATAGGAAAGGGTGGAATAGGAGCTTAATCTTAGTTATGTTTAAGGAATGAAGGGGCCGTGATGAATGTATGACACACCCACCTTTCTTTTTCTTTCTTTTTTGGATGAAAATAAACCTATTAGGTTACATTCCCCAAGAACTCCTGCTGAACATCTGTCATTTATTTCAATAATTCTCAAGTACAAGTTCCATTGAAATGGAAAGTGGGAGAGATGACGGATACCAGCTGCTCTTAGGGAATTTTGCCCGTTGTTTATTAGTTTGCAGAATGGCATGGTCCCCACCCCCCGCATTCTTCCTTGCATTGACCTCAATGTTTGTGTGCACTGAATTCTACTTAAACCAGGTGGCAAGATATATATGTAACTGTGGTGTTGGTTTTGTTATTGTTCCTTCTTAGGGATGGACCTGACCAAAGTTCTCCTCAGATTGGGCAGTTTAGTGGCAACACTGCATTGGAATCAGTGTACAGCACTTCCAATCAGATACTCATCAAGTTCCACAGTGACTTCACAACAAGTGGCTTCTTTGTGCTTAGTTATCATGGTTAGTGTTGCACAGATTTGCTGATTGTCTAATAAATGAATAAAATAAAGAAAAATAAAGTTGTGCTGTTGAGTCGATGTTGACTCCTGGCGACCACAGAGCCATGTGGTTTTCTTTGGTAGAATACAAGAGGGGTTTACCATTGCCATCTCCCATGTAGTATGAGATGATGCCTTTCAGCATCTTCCTGTATCGCAGCTGCCCGACAGAGGTGTTTCCCATAGTCTGGGAAACATACTAGCAGGGATTTGAGCCAGCAACCTCTTGCTCCCTCGGCAAGTTACTTCCCCACTGTGCCATTAGGTGGCTCAATAAATGAATAAAACAATTTTATTTATTTGTTTGTTTTAAAAAGATGCCTATATACTTCCAAATGAACTGTATATTATTGTACATAGCACAGTCACAGACATTTTATTTTTAAAATGTTGCTCTTTTCCCATAACTAACTAAGCAGTCATATTCCTGCTTGTGGGAAATGTAAAGTGCATTGCAAAATAAGAATGGAGTAGGATTTGTGTAGACAAGTGCACGAGGGTAGGAGATCATTGATAGAGCATCCCTAGTCCATGAACCCAACCAAGGGAGGAACACAAAAAAGTTTAGTAGTTGGGTTTCTGGAAAAGAACAGGAAATGCTCTTCAACTCTGAGCCTCATTTATATAATCTGTCAGCTGGCTCAAATGCCTTTCAACCCACACAAGTCCACAAGCTATCCTCACCCCATCATGTAGGCCCCCTTATAGCCCAGCATTCCCTCCTGGTGTCACCTTGATCACCTCCTCCGTCTTTTCTCCAAACTAAAACCAGTCGAAAACTAAAGCAAGCTGTAATCCCCTACTCAGGTGCCTGTTTTCACCTAGTACCAATTCTGAACCCTTTCAAAAGGGTGTCCCACTTGTGAGCCGCCCAGCAAGTGACCCACCATCCTCCAAATCCTGTTGTGTCAAGCATCTGACACCTCCCACATGCCTCCCAACCCAGCTGTGTGTATAAGCCACACTGCCTACCTGCTAGTTCTGACAAATAGTAATTCTACAAAATTCCCTCTCCATGGGAAGCAATGGAGTGATGCTAAGTGTGTGGATTTTGCTTAGGCCCTGGTAGAGGCAGGTCTTCTCTTACTGGTAGTTGCTAGTTGCCAGGTAGCAGTTTTAGCTGAAGACAACATATGTGATCAACCTTAAGATGAGTAATGCAAGTGAAGTGGAACTTATCTGAATAGTTGAAAATGCCACTTTTAAAAACAACCATATTTGACTTCCTAGCTTTTCAAATTCTGTTGAGTCATGGTGGTCTTCTGTTAGATTTTGATCCTTTTGAGATAAAGCTATAAATGTTTGTTGTTATCTCATGAAATGGAGCAAATCATTCATCAAAGTGCCTTTTGCATTTTATAGCCTACCAGCTTCGAACCTGTCAACCTCCGCCTTCCATACCAAATGCTGAAATTCTGACTGAGGATGATGAATTTGAAATAGGTAAAGTCAGTCTATGCATAAATAACATATTTCACCCCCAAGTAAACTGCTAAATATACATAAAACTCTTTGAAGTTTAAGATCTGTATCAGTTTGGGCAATATTAGCAAGTAGCTGGATATGTTAGAACTTCCTACATTTTAACTGAACTGGTGACCCTGCCCTGGAACATTTTAAAAATATGTAAATAATAAGCTCATAAAACTGGAAGGTAAGCTACACAGGCTTAACATCTTTTGGCTCCAAATGGGAGAAGGGTGATGAATAATATGCAAAGAGATTATGATATCTTAAGTTCAGGATTTTATCTTCTTCTCTTTGAAAAGTATTTCATCCAGTCTAATGGCATTTTCTAGACACTCAGCCTAGAACAACCTCTCTTATTTTTACATACACTATCCAAAAACAGCAAGATGGCTACCTTCCTCCCCTAGCCACTGCTTAGTCTGAGGAGTGGGAATCACTGACCTCCTATATGCGGAATAATATTGTGCAAGTGGAAGAATATTCAATCCACGAGAGAGGGAGGGGCAATTTTCCGTACCTTCTGTACCCCCCAAAAATATGACCTTGAAGGCCTGTCTGCCTGCAAGGATATATTTTTAGAAGCAGCAGGGAAAGCAGGGGTCACTGAAAATCATCCCTCTCCAAGTGGAATGGTCTTGGCCTATGTTAATCTGGATGTAAACCTGTTGCTGGTGATTATCTTGTGTTTCTTTTTAGATTGTGAGCCCTTTGTGGACAGGGATCCATTTTATTTATTTATTATTTCTCTGTGTAAACCGCCCTGAGCCATTTTTTGGAAGGGTGGTATAGAAATCGAATAAATAAATAACAACAATAGTCTGGATAAAACAAACCAGTCAATAACACCTGTCTGACTGTGTAAACAAGAAATAATAATATGTATTTTAGTTAGCTATGTGACCACTGAAACAATAGAGAAATTTGAAACTAATGCATCTCATAAAAAATTGGCATATACAAATTTATGTTCATGATATGTATCTGTTTGATACATGATATGTATCTGCATTTTTAAGCTTATGCACACATGCACACACATATTACACAGATATGAGCCCCTGGTGGCGCAGTGGTAAAACTGCCACCCTGTAACCAGAAGGTTACAAGTTTGATCCTGACCAGGGGCTCAAGGTTGACTCAGCCTTCCATCCTTCCGAGGTCGGTAAAATGGGTACCCAGAATGTTGGGGGGCAATATGCTAAATCATTGTAAACCGCTTAGAGAGCTTCGGCTATAAAGTGGTATATAAATGTAAGTGCTATTGCTATTGCTAAGTGCTATATGTACATTGGATCTCAATGAATTTATCCTGTTGCATTCAGGTGCAATGCTAGGGGTTGCAGGGAATGGAAGGTTTGTACATCCTCCAGTATCTCATATCGCCATTCAGCCATCTATCTATGTACCATGCAGGTTACTTGTGCTCAGGTAACTTGCACAGTACATGGAGGGCTGAGTGGGAATATGTGTGAAAACTCACATTCTCTGTTATGTCTCTTAAAATGTCCTGTAATGGTGGCCATGATCTCACATTGGTATCACATTGATGGGCAAACAAGGCTCTGTTGACTTCTCTGAGACTTCTTTGTGCTCATAGTGGAGTATAGTAGAGTACTGTGTTCACAGTAGAGTATTCCACTCATGTTTTTAAAACATGTGATTTTTAGAAATTACTTCAATTGAATGTTGTGAGCGATGGGGGTAGGGGGGGAAATCACACTTTTGTAACATATGTACATGCACATGTTTTGTAACATATGTACATGCACATGCTTGCTGAATAACTTCAGCTTTTCATAGTGGATTAAATTTAAAAAAAAAAAAAACAATCCCCTTTACATTTTCCAACAATGTAGCACATTTTGTGTCCTTCCCATATATATCCAGGATGGTCATCCCCATTTCCAAGAGAGTGGCACTATACGATATGACCTGGTACATTTTATAATCCTACTGAGGACATTTCAGTGGACTATGGCTGTAAAAACTTCTGTCTTCTGTAGGATTCCTCGTCTGGCCAACAGAATTTGGCTGCATTCCTAGCCAGCACTATCTACAGATGTGGGTAGACAGGCACATGCATCCAGAGGTGTTTTGAAAGGCTTGATTGCAGCCAGTTACCTGGCTGAATGCACAAGATGGTTTTCGCTTTAAAACTGGTTTGCTTTTTCAGTCTGATGATCACCTGCTGTAAAAGTCTTAAGAATTCCTCTATCTGAATGTGTGAAATACCTCCCCAAGAAACCATATCACTGTGGCCCTTGTGAGGACATGAAACAAGGAGGGTAAACCAGGTCTCACAAGGAAAGAGTCCAAAGTGTGGGGGAAAGAGTGTGAATTTTTTGTCCTTGCCACATTCAGTGGCATTTAATGCAAGTACTTCCCATGAAGCACTGCATATATGGAGTTAAATACTTAATAAGGTGTGTTTCAAAAGTTACATTTGAATCCCATCCTGCAGTTTTAGTTCCAACAAGCCATCTACTAACTACAATATATATTATGTCAGGGACAGCAAGAGGAAAAGTACTTGACACTTGACAGCATCTCTTTAATTACTGCCATGACTATTACAAAATAGAGAGCTTTAAAACTCCACCAGCCTCTTGCTCTGCTCTGCAAAGTAGCAAGCATCCAAAGCTTGTGAGTCACACTAACAGTAGAGCTGGCAAGAAATGATAAATGTAGCTGCTCATTCGCCACAACATTTCCTCTTCCTAATCAAAGCTATTTGTGCCAGTGGTCATTTACACATTATATATAGTGGGGATAGTACTTCATTAATCAATGCTCCTGTCAACATCAAAAGTCCGCATTAATTGTTGTTTAACTTCAGCCTTCTCCTCCTCCTTATTTTTTGTCAAACAGGGGACATAATCAGGTACCAGTGTCTACCAGGCTTTACATTAGTTGGTAATGAGATTCTGACATGTAGACTGGGAGAGAGGCTACAGATGGATGGAGTACCTCCTGCTTGCCAAGGTTTTTTTGGTTTGGATTTGTATTTTACCTTATTAGTATGTACTTGCAAGTTGTGTCATATTTTCAGATCTTGCATTTGCTTAAAACAGACATACCTACTTCTATAACACTTTACAGGCTTCCTCAACCTGCGGCCCTCCAGATGTTGCTGAACTACAATTCCCATCATCCCAGCCACAATAAGTTGTAGCTGGAGGTGATGGGAATTGTAGTTCAGCAACATCTGGAGGGCAGCAGGTTGGGGAAGCCTGCTTTAGAGTGTTCAAAGCACTGCATATATAACCCTTGCAATCAACCCTGTAAGATGTCAGTATTATTACTGCCATCTTGCAGATGTGGAAGAAGTTGAGAGATAGTGGCTTGCCTAAGACTATTTGCTAAGTTCATGGTGATATTCAACCAGGCCCCTCCTGATTAATAACTCCTACTTAAAGCTACTATACTATACCTGTTCAGCATTTATTTATAAAATGTTACTTTATTTTCAACCCAATTGGATCTTCATAGTATACAGTGGCTCTATCTATCTATCTATCTATCTATCTATCTATCTATCTATCTATCTAATCTATACACACACACCTCACTCTTCTTCTCCCCACACTCCAAGGATGGGGATGCCCTGAATATACAGCCTCAATTGAACTAGCATGCTACTTAATAAGAGAAAAGGTCATGCTGTGGTGTAGGCTGGTAGACTGCAGTAGGGATGTGCACTAACCTGTTCAGAAGCCTCTCAACAACTGGCTGTTTGGTCAGTTGGAAAGTGGGGGGGTTGACTTTAAGGGTGGGGGAGGGTGCACTTACCCCTCCCTCCTCTTCCCCCCCCCACTGGTGCTCCATTTGGAAAGGTTCCTTCAGGGTGGCAGCATATATCCCTGTTGCTCCATCTCCTCTTTGCCCGTAAGTACCAGGAAGTACCCAGTGTGTGTGTGTGTGTGTGTGTGTGTGCACACTGGGTGCTTGTGTGAGAGAGTGCGACGTGCAAGTGCATGCACGTGGTGTGTGCACGCGCACCGGGTACTTCTTGGTACTTCTGGGCAAAGAAGAGATGGGATGGCAAGGAGGTATGCTGCTGCGCCAGCAGGGGGGAAGTGGAGGGAGGGGTGTGCACCCTCCCCCACCCTTAAAGTCAGACTTCCCTGCCTTCAAACTTCCCCTGCCCAGTTCCACGCACATCCCTAGACTGGAGCAGTCTAACACAGCAATAGAGGTATATAATCTCTCTGCCTCCTACCCAGTGGTTATTTCCCCCCATAGCAATTTCTACTTAATTGGCATCTCTAGAAAGCAGAACGCAAATGATAAATGTGATAGTCTGGAACAGAGGTAAGATAATTGCAGATGGATCCATTGTCTCTTAAATGTTATCTTTCAAAATGCAAAGGGGTTTTTCCCCTTTAAAATCCAAGAGTTTCACAGAAATGTGCCCTTTTATTATATGACAAGAAATAAGATTAAATTTAATGTACTGAGTCACTGAGTTTATAGAAGTTCTACAAACTTTTAAGTCCTTGCAGCTTTCAGTATCTTTTGTGGAGCTGCCACAACTGAGTAACTAACAAGACATTTCTTAGGGATTTTTACCTTTCAGGTACTGTTGCTAAGAATAGATATCTAGTCTTTTAAAATAAGATAAATTCGGTTTCTCAAAAGCCATAATTGCAATTTTACAAATGTCCTTGTTCTTTTTTAAAGAATGCCATTTGACTCCACCACCATATTTTCACCTGTGTAGAGCAGATCATCATAAATGCCTTAGTTTATAATCATAAACAACACAACAAAAGAAGAATAAAGATGCTAATTAAGCTTAAATTGCTCCAAATATCTATCTAGGACAGTAGCCAACAACATCTTGTTTGGGAGTTAGAGAATATGTATTTCTAGATGTAGAGTCTTGTCATATCTTCCTGTACGTTTGTAGTGGGATTTTCTTGTTTCACCGTTAGTAAACTCCTTAGCAGTAGATTCCCATTAATAAACTCAAGTAAAGGTAAAGTGTGCCATCAAGTCGATTTTGACTCCTGGTGCCCACAGAGCTCTGTGGTTTTCTTTGGTAGAATACAGGAGGGGTTTACCATTGCCATCTCCCACGCAGTGTGAGATGATGCCTTTCAGCATCTTCCTATATCACTGCTGCCTGATATAGTACCAGTGGGGATTCGAACCGGCAACCTTCTGCTTGTTAGTGAAGCATTTCCCCACTGTGCCACTTAAGGTGACACATGTACAACTATTTAATCTGATATACTCACTAGATGTTAAAGACAGGCAAGGGCATTTCAGGTTTTGCCAGCTTTCTCAGTCTGGAACTCTCTAAGTCAGAGGGAGGAGAGCTGGTCTTGTAGCAAGCATGAATTCTCCCCTTTGCTAAGCAGGCTGTGCCTTGTCTTGCATTTGGATGCAAACTTTGATTTGCATTTGATTCCATGTGAACGCTATAAAATATTCCCCTTAGATGTTAGGGCCGTTTAAATATTTATTTGAAATATTTAGGGCCATTTAAATATTTATTTGAAATATTTATACCATGTACCTTCAGTACACTACTGCTTGGGATGGGTCACAACATTAATAGAATCGATACTATATATGAAGTAAAAGATTAATACAATTAAACAAGTTAAAAGACCAAGCTAAAACCACATTTAAAGTTACAAAATTTAAAAGTTTCACATTAAAAGTTATTAATAAAAAGCTAAAAATGAAGAACTAAAACAGTATTTTTTTAAAAACTTACCAAATATAAGCAGCAGATAAAACATTAAAAAGCTTCTTTACAAAGGTACCTTCTTCTTTTTTAAGCCACTAAGGGAGGCAGCATGGTGAACACCCTGGGAGGGCATTCCAAAGCCGAGGGGCAAAACCAAAAAGGCCCAGTGGAAGGGGAATCTCCAGTGAAAGGGGAATCTTCCACTGACCCAGTGGTGAAGGTCAGTGGAAGAGTATCTGAATTCAGAAGGTCCCAGGTTCACTCACTGGCATCTCCAGGTAGGGCTGGGAAAGACTCTTGCCTGAAACCATGGAGAGCCACTGCCAGACAATCACTGATGCTGAACACTCAAAACTACTTGGATGAAAGATAGCAAAAGTGCAGTGCATTCTTGTGTAAGTTTACTCAGAATCCTGGAATATGTCTTCTAGCTGTGTCAAGAATAAAGCACTATTCAGTTTATTCATGTATACATTTATTTTAGAAAGTGTTTGTTAATAAAGTGCTAGTTAATATGTCCTTGTGTATTCTGTTTATAGAAATGAAGCCATGAATCCATATGTTTACAGTGTCCAGTACTGGGGCAGGGGTGTGGGGGAATCCTATGGCTTTCCAGTTATCTGAATCTTTAAAAAACATGTCTCTTTCTTGCAGTACTCTGTCCTGCAAATGAGTTACGCCTGGATTCAACAGGAGTGATACTGAGTCCTGGCTACCCAGAGAGCTATCCAAACCTCCAGATGTGTGCATGGACCATTACAGTGGAAAAGGGTTATAATATCAGCCTTTACTTTGAATTCTTCCAGACGGAAAAGGAGTTTGATATACTTGAGGTGTTTGATGGTAACTATAGGAACACAACCTTGGATGCTTTAGTATAATATGTGTATCTTGTTTTCAGCCTCTAATATTTATTGTATGCATCATATCATACATATGAATTAAAGTGTGCTTGTTGGGTTACATTATCATTTTTAGTCTGCACCCCATTATTAAAAAATGAACCATTGAGCAAATGGCTATAATATATTGCATTATTTCACTTACTGCTCACAAGGAACATTTTTGATATAACTCTAATGTTAGTCTTTCTTTTTTCTGCCTTATCCCTCCTTCCTCTGCTACCAAGGACCAAATAGTCACAGTCCATTGCTTATCTCCCTAAGTGGTGATTACTCTTCCTCACTAAATATAACTAGCAGTGGCCATGAAGTTTTCCTCCGGTGGTCAGCAGATCATGGCACCAACAAAAAGGGTTTCCGGATAAGATATATAGGTATGTAAATTAAATCCCTTCATTCCAAAGTGTCCCATATTAGCATCTCAGTGTTCAGTGTATGCATAAATAAGTTCCTCTATCCGAAACGTATCCCCATTCTGATTTACAGATGTGTAGAATTCCCACCCACAAAAGGAATTATGCAATTTTTATTGAACCTTTGAATTTCCTCAAAAATCTGACATTTGCCTGAATGTCTCACTTTGAATGTCACTTTAGATAAGCTTTTAATAGCAACCTTATGACTGAACTAGACCAGTGGTTTTGAGGTTGTAAAGTATGGATGCCTTATAGAGAAAGTCAGAGCATCCCTTGATCCTCTCACCATTTGTAGTTGTCATGATTGAGTGTCAACTAAGTGGCAAAAGTGTCAACCCGCTGCCACTTTCTTCAAATCTGTGTTGGCTACAAAGCGGCTTTTGTGAGTTGCATACACAGTTCAAACCAGTACAATCTCAGTCTGATTTATTTATGGATTATAATTATTGTTTTAATAATCAGGAGAGCCTTAAAGACCCATCTTTTTAACCAGGCTTTTAATGATATCCAGTTTTAGTGTTATCTAGTTTTAATTGTAATTTTAATTGGTTTTTGATCTTAATTGTTATGTATTTTTTATTTTAGTGTAAACTGCCCAGAGCCAATTTAGGAAGGGTAGTATATAAATCAAATAAACAAACCAATAAATAAAATCCTACCTAATCCTAGCAGATATATAATAAATCAATATATGATAAATCAGAATCCTAAAAAGGACTACTTAAATTAAATTATCTTCACTGCCCACTTTCATTCATTCATTCATTCGATTTCTATACCACCCTTCCAAAAAATGGCTCAGGAAAGTTTACATAGAGAAATAATAAATAAATAAATAAGGTGGATCCCTGTCCCCTAAGTGCTCACAATCTAAAAAGAAACATAAGAAACCAGCAACAGTCACTGGAGGTACTGTGCTGGGGGTGGATAGGGCCAGTTACTCTCCCCCTGCTAAATAAAGAGAACTACCACGTTAAAAGGTGCCTCTTTGCCAAGTTAGCAGGGGTTATAAAAGCACTTAAAAGCAGACAGTGAGGGGGCCAAGAATACTTCTCTTAGGGGCTATTCCACATCGAAGAGGCCACAGTCCAAAAGGCGTTTGCTTGGATACCACCTGTCCTATCCTAGACAGCAGCAGGACCTGAAGGAGGACCTATGCCAGGGATGGGGAATCTTGGCACTCCAGCTGTTTTTGGACTACAACTCCCATAATCCCCAGCCACAGAGGCCAATAGCTAGGGGTTATGGGAACTGTAGGCCAACATCTGCAGGAGTGCCAAGGTTCCCTGATTATGCAATGAAATTAATGTCCCAGGCCAGTTCGTATGAGGGGAATGGTATTCCTGATATATTCTGGTCCCAAACGTTAGGGCTTTAAAGGTGAAGGCCAGCTCCTTGAACTGAGTGCAGATGCAAACTGAAAAAAGTGAACCTGATGGAGGACTAGCATACTATGGTTTGGATAGACAGTTTCCATCACAACTCATACAGTTGCATTCTTGACCAACTCCTGTCTGGCAGATTTAATAAGCCACGAAGGGCAAGGATCCAGAGCACATGTGATGAGCTTCAGCTCTCCAAGAAAATTAACCACATCCTCAGAATGCTTATATTTGGATTGTGCCACTATTGCTTGATTTCCAGATTCCGAAAATCTGACGTGCTTTTGGTCTGTTGGGCTTATATAAGCCAATGGGTAATTTAGTTAGTCACCCGAGTACCCTTTCCATCATAATGCCCTTGAGCTAGTCAACTGCCCCATGAACATTAGGCCCTTGTGAGCATGAAATCAAGCAGGTGACAAAATCTCTCTTGACAGGTAAGGCAATTGCTTGAAACCTGCCCCACCCCCTGGAATCAAGCAGGTCTATCTATCTATCTATCTATCTATCTATCTATCTATCTATCTATCTATCTTCTCTTAGAGAGAGAGAGAGAGAGAGACAGACACAGATAGAATAAAGAAAACACAAAAGTAGAAATAATAGTTACAGTGCTAATTTCTAATCTGTTTGCAGTCCAGTGTTGCAGTGTTGCAGTCCAGACTGCCCTCATATTTTTATTTAAAGAAGGAAATGCCGTTTCTTCCTCAAAACATATATACAGATAGCAGTATTAACTACCAGATCTGTGTCTGTGTGAATATGGATAGGACATACAAGCTGTCTCCCTCAAACAGTCATTCTCTCCTTTTGAAATGTAACTAAGTAGAAGTCATTTGCATCTTTTCAAAATCTCTGGCATTTTCCCTGCCCCTCACCTCATGCCAGGCAAGTTCATATTCTTTTTATCCAGCAAGTGACCTGTATCATCTTTCTTGTCTTCCTACCAATATTTATTAGCCTAGATACAAGTTAAAAGAATTATCAATTAGAGTATGCAGGAATCTTCAGATAGAAAATTGAACTTCAGTGTTGACATAGTGTAAGTACATTACGTTTGTAATTAACACATGCAAATTTTATTAGATAGAAGAAGATTCACAAATAATATTTGTGAATGGAAAAATGAATTATAAATTAGAAGCTAATTTATAGCAGGAATTGGTGCAGGAAAATTATTTCAAAAAGGAAATCTACAGCAACATATTATGCATGATACAGCAAATGCATTGCAAGACATCCCATTACTAGTATGCACTGTTTAAGAACAAATGGAAAACTAACCAAATAGATCCTATTGGCTTATTTTCCATATGTTTGAAAACAAATATGTGCCAAAAATGGATACTAATGAGGTGATTTTAAGAATTTTCCATTTGTTACCCATTTGGGACTTGAGGTATTTACCTTAACTGGTTGGCAGCTGAGGTCCTCTGTGCAGCTGCTATTCTGTTTCCCAAGTAACCAGTGGGAAGTGCTATGCTCGGTGCTTTGGGGGGAAATGAAGTGGCACCTTGTGCATGGGTGTGAGTGCATGTGTGGACACATGCACGATGACAGTCATTTTATTTTCTCCCATAGCCTCAAATTCAGCTTCAGTCTGGAGCATTGCAGGGAGAATAAGATGGTGGGCTTCACTGATGGCCACTACTTTTTCTCCACAAAACTCTGGACTGATGCTTCATTTGGGGCAAATTAAAATAGCAGCCATAAGAACACAGCTATGCAGAGGACCTCCTCTGCCTGCCACAACCACACCAGGTGTAGAGATGACTACTAAAACACTGTATAAATGACTAGTGACATTTGGAAATGAGGACAAGAGTATGGAAACAAACCAAAGCTTTAATCGTGAAAAAAAAAACCAACCCCACAATATTACGGACTGCTATATCCCATTCAGTTTTAATGCTTAATTGTCAGAACATGTTGCTTTCCTGAATCACTGCCCCGTATAGGATGTCTTTGTTGCCAAAACAAACAAACAAAAGGTGCAAGAAACATCCACAATGACCCTGGCTGAGTGTCAGAGCCTAGTTACATTTTTTTCTATGGGGTAGGCTGGCTACAGCCATACCACACACCCCTTTGAACTTGACAATGCTAGGAGACCTCTGTGCTCTTTCCCCATAATGTCCATGTATGGACAGGGATGTGACCAAAGCCTGCACATCTGTTATTTCCTCCCTTCTGCTTGAATCTTTCTCTGTTGCCCCTTCCACTCAAGGAGCCCTCAGGAACTTTACTTTTATCACCAGATACTGCAGTTCCTCATAATAAAATACTTGCAGTTAAATAGCTTAATAGAAGAAAAAATGCATTCTTTGCTTTGTTTTTAAAGCTCTTTACTGCAGCACTCCAGAGTCACCACCTCATGGATTCATTGTTAGTCAAACAGGTGGGCAGCTCAACAGTGTGGTTCGTTGGACTTGTGACCGAGGATTCCGGCTTGTTGGGAAAAGCACTGCTGTGTGTAGGAAATCCCCCAATGGATATCATGCATGGGATGCACCTGTCCCAGCCTGTCAAGGTAAGCACTGTTTCATTACAAATTAGAATCAGCACACCATTTGACACTCCATAGATGCTACAGTACCTCAGTAGTGGGGACAACTCCATATACATTGGGTGTGTGCACATGGAACTGAGTTCATCTGCAAGACTTTGTTCATGTAAGGATTAAGTGACCTCATTTGAGTTCCCATGAGCCTCAGAAGGCTGTTTGCATATCTTCAGTGTGTATTTCCCCCAAGCTTTTCTACTGTATTAATATTTATTTTATTTATATACCACCCATCCAAAAATGGCTCAGGGTGGTTTTTGCACAGAAACCTGTTAATATTACAGGTTCGTGACAGAACAATTCTGTGTACAGACTTTACAGATACTTTAGGAAAGTTCATATATGTGTTTAATTCAAAAAATTTACACTTCATTACTAAAGTTGGTGATACATATTTCACAAGTGAAAATTCTACCATACATTAGACCATTTATATGTATACTGTATATATGTCTCTGTGTGTATGTATTCCGTTTTTGATTGTTGAGAGTCAGATGCATTGTGTAGTTTTGTTCTTAAGTCAAAGTTTTGCAGATTTAAAGAAAAGCCTTGGTTATTTTTATTTATTCCATAGCATCGGAATTCTGTTTTAAAATGATGTATTGTTAACTATTTGTGAATAATCTGGGGGGGAAATAATTATGTTATCTTGTTGACAAAAAATTATTATGACAGATAACTATTAATGAAAAATCCTTGTTAGTAAGCTTTTTTAAAATGCAATTTCTTAAAAATGAGAGCATTTGCCATTTTGTTACTGCTACTTTGTATGAAAAACAAAGTTGTTAATGCTATTTTACTATTCATACTAGCTTCTTAGAAATAACTGATGACATGAGTGGGAGAGTGCAGACCCTCATTAGAGAAATGCCATCCAGATACTTTTCCTACTTAAATGCAAGACCACATATATGTTCCTCCTGACCCTTTGGAGAGATGTGAGATTGAAATTGTCTCTATGCTAATTTCTCATAAGTCGTTTTCAAGAATAAGCCTTTGATCTGAATTACAGAGGTTTTAGGTAGAAGAATTCCATCCCATATTTTGAACAAAATTTATGTCAGAAGTCGTGTTAGTGGCAATATCTATTAATATTAGTTGCAAAACTTTTCCCATCTACGTATGTGAGAACCTCATTTCAATTTTGATTTCATTTCTTCTGTGATAATGTTTTAAACCAGTCTACACAATGTTTGACCCATCAAGTCAAATGCAGTCCATTAGCCAAGTTTAATTTTAAACAACACAAGAGTAAAGAAAAATCCTGATCTAGACCAGGCTTCCCCAACCTGCGGCCCTCCAGATGTTGCTGAACTACAACTTCCAGCATTCCTAGCCACAATTGTGGCTGGGTATGCTGGGAGTTGTAGTTCAGCAATACCTGGAGGGCCGCAGGTTGGGGAAGCCTGGTCTAGACCATGTATTGTGGCCTAAGTGAATCTATTGTTTTTGCAGTCCCAGGAAGGCAGCAAAATTAGGAGGTTTCAGAATGGCAAATGACACTTCCATCTACTATACACACCCCAAACACTCACACACACACACACACACACACACACAAACCCTGGGGTACTCAGTTTATTTTTTAGGATTTTTTGAACTGTTTAGATTCTTTGGTGTCTTCATTACATACCTTCATTTCTTCTGTTCATTTTGAACCCACTGTTTGTGGGTGGGGCTGGGGAATTAGTGGCATCCCATGTGCCAACTACCTCCTAACCCGCAAGCCACTGTGTACTCAGTTTATCTTTTAGGAATTTTTGAGGTGTTTAGACTCTTTGTTGTGTAATGAATCCTAACAGGGATTCATTATGAGGAAAGGTTATTAGATACCAAAGAGTCTAAACACTTGAAAAAATTCCTAGGACATAACTGAGTAGTACCCCACTGCCTTGTGAGTGGGAGGGGGTGTAGTTGGAACATGGCAGTTGGCACTGTCCAAAGACAGTCAAAATGAATAGAAGAAATGAAGGTATGTAATGAATCCTCATAGAGATTCATTGAGGAAAAGTTATTATACACCAAAGAATACAAACACTTGAAAAGTAGTGACCACACATTTTCCTCCATAACTCCACTTCTAGAAGGCTAAAGCTTAGCTTTAAAAGAAAGAAAGAAAGCTGGTACTCTGGGGAAATTAATTGGAGGAAAACAAATCTTGAATTGATTTGAATTGAATCTGGTGCAATTCAATTTGGACATGAATCTAGACAATGGACCACAGGGGCAATTTTTTCTTTCTCCGAATCACCCGAATGAGCTAGGTTTGGGTACAAATCAATTTGTACCGGAATCAAT
Organism: Hemicordylus capensis; assembly: GCF_027244095.1. NCBI lineage: Eukaryota > Metazoa > Chordata > Lepidosauria > Squamata > Cordylidae > Hemicordylus > Hemicordylus capensis. The sequence continues at coordinate 295,243,846 of NC_069660.1, read as the reverse complement.
TTGCACATCCCTACTTTTCAGTGCAGTCACCATGTCTGTGATAATGTTTTAAACCAGTCTACACAATGTTTGACCCATCAAGTCAAATGCAGTCCATTAGCCAAGTTTAATTTTAAACAACACAAGAGTAAAGAAAAATCCTGATCTAGACCAGGCTTCTCCAACCTGCGGCCCTCCAGATGTTGCTGAACTACAACTTCCAGCATTCCTAGCCACAATTGTGGCTGGGTATGCTGGGAGTTGTAGTTCAGCAATACCTGGAGGGCCGCAGGTTGGGGAAGCCTGGTCTAGACCATGTATTGTGGCCTAAGTGAATCTATTGTTTTTGCAGTCCCAGGAAGGCAGCAAAATTAGGAGGTTTCAGAATGGCAAATGACACTTCCATCTACTATACACACCCCAAACACTCACTCACACACACACACACACACACACACACACACACACACACACACACAAACCCTGGGGTACTCAGTTTATTTTTTAGGATTTTTTGAACTGTTTAGATTCTTTGGTGTCTTCATTACATACCTTCATTTCTTCTGTTCATTTTGACCCCACTGTTTGTGGGTGGGGCTGGGGAATTAGTGGCATCCCATGTGCCAACTACCTCCCAACCCGCAAGCCACTGTGTACTCAGTTTATCTTTTAGGAATTTTTGAGGTGTTTAGACTCTTTGTTGTGTAATGAATCCTCACAGGGATTCATTATGAGGAAAGGTTATTAGATACCAAAGAGTCTAAACACTTGAAAAAATTCCTAGGACATAACTGAGTAGTACCCCACTGCCTTGTGAGTGGGAGGGGGTGTAGTTGGAACATGGCAGTTGGCACTGTCCAAAGACAGTCAAAATGAATAGAAGAAATGAAGGTATGTAATGAATCCTCATAGAGATTCATTGAGGAAAAGTTATTATACACCAAAGAATACAAACACTTGAAAAGTAGTGACCACACATTTTCCTCCATAACTCCACTTCTAGAAGGCTAAAGCTTAGCTTTAAAAGAAAGAAAGAAAGCTGGTACTCTGGGGAAATTAATTGGAGGAAAACAAATCTTGAATTGATTTGAATTGAATCTGGTGCAATTCAATTTGGACCTGAATCTAGACAATGGACCACAGGGGCAATTTTTTCTTTCTCCGAATCACCCGAATGAGCTAGATTTGGGTACAAATCAATTTGTACCGGAATCAATTTGCACATCCCTACTTTTCAGTGTAGTCACCATGTCTGCACTGATTGGCATGTGAAAAGGGGGGCGGGGATATATAGAACGTGGTGACCTCCATGTTAAAATTGCACTGTTCCATGTAGTCTGCCACAGCAGTTCATATTTTTTCTCAGATAAGTAGCACTTTTGAGAGACAGAATACTGAAAAACCTTTATGAGGAAATATATGGAGTGTAATAATATCTGGAAAAATATTAGTTTGCTAGGAGAACCAGGAGAGGAAATAGAAAGTGATGTTGTTACTGGATAAAAGAAAGGGCACTATAACTTTATTAAGCAAGCTAAAGCAAATCGTGTTCAAAAGGTAGGGCAAACAACACAGAGGAACCTTGTACATGACTTGCCTTGGCTCACCTTCCTGCAAGATTCTTGCTTTGTAGCTAAAGCTGTTTTTACTCTACTTCAAAGAGGACTATTTCTACAAGTACTATGACTACTACTCTAACTGAATGTTTGTTTAGCACCGAGGTTATGCAGTGCCCTGAAGAGAACAAAGAAATGTTACAGTTTTCTGCCAAGAGAGCTTATAGACTAATTGGTCAGTCTGGAGAAATGTGAAAGGATAGGAAGGGGCTTGATTGTTTTGATTTTTTTTTTAAGCAGCAGGGATGTGGGATGGATAAAGCTAGCTGATGGCAGAGAGCACGCAGAGTATGAATCTGCTGTGATCTGCGAAAGGCTTTACAGAAACAGAGCTGAGGACATTTGCTTGATGGATGGAATGGTAGGCAACTGTTCTAGGCATAAGGATCAGCATAATTGAGGGCAGGGGTGGAAAAACAAGAGAGGTCCATGGCTGGTGAGCTTTTGCTGAGCAAATCCCTTTGCAATAACTTTCATTCTGAATGTGATCACCACTGCAGAGGAGTTGCATCCACATGCTAGATCGCCACAAGGGCCCAAGGTATTTTGGTATTTGTATACTATGTTGTTCCCAGTCTGCATTCATATGATTGGGTACATATTCACTTAGAAATCCTATTGTGTTCAGTAGGGCTTACCCTTAATGCATACACTATAAACGGTAAATGCATACTTAAGACAATCTGGTACAGAAGCAAACTGATGAGCTGTGTGGAACAGTTGTAGAAGCATGGGGAGGAAAAGGAAATGAGAGTGTTGTGCTTAATTATTGCTTATTTTTTCTTGCAAATGTTGGAAAATGTTCTGATTGCACATGTGTTTTGAATTTTGAAAAGAACAGACAACAGAAAATACTATTCAGGTGCATTTTTTTTCTACCTGTGTCTTTGTTTTGAATTTTCAGCAATCTCTTGTGGGATTCCAAAAGCTCCTGTGAATGGTGGGATATTAACTACAGATTATTTAGTAGGCACCCGGGTTACTTATTTTTGCAATGATGGGTATAGGCTATCATCCAAGGAACTAACTACTGCAGTCTGCCAACCAGATGGCACATGGAGCAACCATAATAAAACACCTCGTTGTGTAGGTAAGGATAATCTAGGAATACTTTTCAGGCTGAAAAAGCTTATTCTGTTTTCTTTTCAACAATTAAAGCTATAAATTTAAGATTCAAGAATTTGCATTTGGGTATTTATTTATCTGAAATGTTGATGTATATTTTTAATGGTAGCTGTTTATGGTGCACTATGAAGCATCCTGTAAACAGTGGGGAAAAATCAACATGGTAACAAAAATATTAAAAGAGATGGTCCACCAAGAATGTGCTTTTATCAACTTTGAAATGAATGGGAATTCCACAAGAACAGAGCTGTTGGGCCTTAGGCAGGAAAAGTTCCCAGTACACAAAGTGTAATACTCAGCATCACATCTTGAATTTCCTATACTCCTATGGGGGAATAGGATCTGTAGAAAACTTGCATCTGTAGAAAGCTTGCAGCTGGAGGTTTTTCACACATGGCTCTCTGCCTCGAGGTATCTGAAGAGCGATTTCCAGGCATTTTAATTCAAGGGATTAGATGGACCATTCGCATAGCCATCAGCACCTCCATCAACACCTTCGGAGAAAGCAGAAGCCCTGGAGGTTTTTTCAAAAGCTGCTGGAAATTGAAGATTTTTTTACCCTGGACATAATTCGGGCTAAGCCAGAATTTGCAGACTCCCTTCAGAGAAAAACAAAGCCCTGTCTGTCCTGGTCCCTGAGAGCCTACAGGGAGGTCGGGTTAAATCCAGCGAATATGTGGACTGGCACCCTCCAATCAGGAGTGGATTCAGGGGGGGAAGCCCTTTCTGTAAAACATCCTGCTGACCTTAAGTTACACATTTTCTTTTCAGAAAATATACAACCATAGAATCACTATGAAGTAGTTAAAATCTCTGAAATAGTCTTGCTCCCTGACCTTATGAAGCCACACTGTAATCCCTCAGGAAAATAGTTTCTGTCAAACTTTTATAGTTGTTTTTAGTTACTTTCAAAGTATTTGTTTATGAGAGGGTTGTTTTATTGAGATTAAAGAGACTTTTAATTATTGTCGTTTACTATTTTTGTATATTGTAAACTACTCAGCAATCAACTGATTAAATATTTTAAATAAGAAAGCAAGCAAGACAAATCCCTTGATTACTAAAAAGTCATGGAAAACAGGATGGGTGGTGAAGATAATTAACAATTCAGCAAAGTAGAAATCTGTCCATAGTGTTTACCCTAGAACAAAGAGTAAATGTCTTAATTCTATTCTGATTATAAATTGGTACACTGCCCTGACCAGAGCAGAGGTATCCAGTGTGTTTGTTTTAAAGGCTCAACTATAATATTTAAAAATAGCCACCACCCCCCAAAGTGGGCAATATTGAGCTAGCAGAAATGACTGAAATTTTTGCAGGTTGCAAAGCTGGAAGGACATTTTGGATCTTTTCATTGGGTGGTGTAAGGCAAAATGGTGTTAAACTTGCTGCTACCAGTGGTACTTCTTCTGGAGGCTGGCAGTCATAATTCGGCCCCCCCCCCAGCTCCTCACAGTGAGAGCACGAAGCATGCCTTAATTGGCATGTTTGGCTTCAGATGGCTTGATTGGCTCTTGATTGGCTTCAGAATTTATTACATTTTATCCCATGCTTTCTTCAGAGTTCAGTGTGGCGTGTTCATGGTTCTGCTGCTCCCCATTTTATTCTCACAACAACCCTGTGAAATAGCCTAGGATGAGAGATATAGTGACTAGTTTTCTAATGAGCTTCATGGGTGTATGGAGAATGGAATCAAAGTCTCCCAGTTCTTAGTCCAGCACTCTAACCACTATACTGCACTGAATCTTCAACATCTTTTTGATAGCATTGTTCTGAAGTTAATCAGAGAAGGCAGTACTTTCTGCCCTCACTGAAGGGCAAAAAAAAGTTGAGACCAAAGTGGTTTTGATGCTTTTCACTCTGCATATCTCCCCAGATTAAGGACAAATTTTGGTTCAGTTTTAGTAATCACCTGCCACACATAGTTCCCTTCCTAAACAGACTTATTTGGAATTAAATTCCAACTCAGTTATATTTACTTTAAAGTAGGATTGGGATGCTATTACTTAGTCATTCACATATTACTTTTTTGCGAGCAGTGTCTACTATGCCTGTAACAATTCTCCTTATTTTTTAATATTTTATCATTTCAAATAAATGTACCAACAGTCCTCTGAGCTAAGTCATCATGCTTCCTGTTCCGGAGATAGGTGGCAGACTTAGAGAGGGACCTTGCTTGATAGTCTCCTAGTATAGTCATAGCCAAGATGGGATTTAAATAAAATTATTCCAGATAAGTGAAAACAAAAGCTGCAGAAAAGACTGTCAGAATTTTGGGGATTATCTAAACCACATGTTGCAGACCCGGGCTTGTGAGAGGGAGAGCACCAGAAGCTTTACAACTCTCCAAGTTTAGGCCACTGGGACATAATAGCACTGTGGAGGAGATTAAGCAGATAATGCCCTGTGGCAAGGGCATAAGTATAATAGGGCAAAGGGAGGCAGTTGTCTGGGGGCCCACTGCTTTGGTGGGAGGAGAGGCAAGTCACTTGACTGACTCCCCCAGCTGCACACCCGCCCGGGCTTTCTTCAGTTGTATTTATCCTTCAAAATTGATGTGAGTGTTAAGACCTGGAGCTACCAGAACAGCATGTCTTTCTCTAGTACCATTAAATGACTTGCATTGTCCACAGTTTACACAATCTTTTCAAAAATAATGGAAGATGATGTTCTATTGTGGCACATAGGTATATATCTCTATCTCTATCTCTGTCTATAGATAGATAGATAGATAGATGGATATAAATTTTACTATGCTTTGTGTTACCATTATTCAGCCTCATTTAAGATTTCTTTACTTCATGAGCTGAGCTTCAGTGGGGCGGGGGGCATTTTAAAATATTGTCTCTGGGCCCCCTCCAACCTTGCTATGCCCCTGCCCTATGGAAAATTCAAATAGGAGAAAAAGGCTTCTAACCTACGATGGCAGTGTTGTGTTGATTCAAAGGAATTAAATCAGGGTCCCTTTTTGATGGTCCGATAAGCAGATCGCTGCAAGAACCCTGATAGTGTTTCTAAGATGGGGGGAATCAAGGATGCCTACTTTTTAGGGGCACGCTTACATATGCTTATCTAATAGGTAAACAATAAAGTTTAACAATAAAGATTGTTAAAATGAGTTTATCACAATCATGCATGCAGTTGAATGAAAAGAGAAAGAAATCTAATAATTAATTATTGAACAGTGTAAAAACTATAGGGCATTTCTGGAATTCAGTTATGGAACACTGATAAAGATAGCTCATATTATTTCCTAAGGAGATGAGGAGGATGTAACAAATATTGACTTTTTGTAGAAAATATGGAATCTTTGCATTTATTATTGGAACACTAGGTGACATATTTTTTATTTGCTTAGCTTTTCTGTAAGATAGGGTGTGTGTGGGTATGTTGTGGCCTACCTTGTCTCCCTCAGACCTGCAGAGAGCAGAGTTTACCCAGCACTGGCTGAGGCCAACCCAACTATTTATTTCATTTGCTTATAGCCTGTGCACACTTACCTGGGTGCCTGGGGCTGGGAGTAAGCCTCAGTGGACTCAGTGGGACTTACTTCTGAGTAAACATGCATATTTTTGGCTAGTTAGATTATATGCCTGCTATAATTCAAAAGGTGAGAGTTGGCTATAAATGCACCCAACAGTAAATGCATCCAACAACAGTAGCCCTTTTTGTCTATCGTCCTTAGGGATGATTAGCTGCCCTGCCCTACTGCCCTGGCCAGTCTTGGGAAGGACTCTAGCTCCCTTCTCTAGCTCCCTTCCAGATGCCATCATAATACCAAGGTCCATATATTATTGGTTAATTACACATATCTCTCAGTCTCAAGAGTTTTGTCATTGTTTCTATCATGGGATAGTACATCTTAAGTTATAAGCACTACAGAAGTAATCAATTATTGTGATTCTAAACTTTTGCCCCAAGTAAAAAGATTTGCTATTTTTTGCCCATATCAACTGAAGGTCAATATTGAGGAAAAGGACCCTCATGAGCCATAACCAGATCATATTCCGGCACAAGGGGTAGTTGTGATAGCCCTTAATATTACTGTTTGGCTGGCATGAAAATCCCACTAAATGGGAATGTTAAAGGAGTTCCCTATTTGTAAGAGGAAGATGACAGCATCAAGACAAGTGATGAAATACGTTCATAATCCAAAAGGATCCAAAGTGCTTATATAAGGATTATATTGCTAACCAAATAAATATAGCATTTTTCTGCTGTAAAACCTAATCCATGAAGTAATTATTTTGAGCAGCAAAATAAATCTGGATACTAATCATCAAAATCTGAAGAGAAGAAATAAAATACAGAATATTTTTCCTAGGCTTAAATTTGGCTCAGATCCAAGTTAACTGTTTCATGAAAACCACTGTGGAGCTGTTTGGGTCATGAACCCAGATAATGTCATAACCCCAACACATGAACTCACTCTGATTAGAATTCAAGGCCAACACAACTTTTGCCTGTGTTTGTTAATTTTTCCCTTATGAAAATATGGAACTGTAATACTGCCTTTCTTTCTTTGTATCTTTCTTTCTAAAGTTGTTACATGTCCAAGCATTAATTCTTTCACCTTGGAACATGGAAGGTGGCGAATAGTGAATGGCTCTCACTATGAGTACAAAACTAAAGTTGTTTTTAGCTGTGATCCTGGATACCATGGGTTAGGACCAGAATCCATTGAATGTCTCGCCAATGGAACTTGGAGTTGGAGAAATGAGAGACCATATTGCCAAAGTGAGTATTCTGTTTGTCCGAGTTATCAGGACTTCCATCTCCATCACCTTTCCCATTCATCTACTTTCAGCTATGCTCATGGTAGCCGAGATGGGCCCAAAAGTTGTAGCTTCCCACCCACTGACTTTTCACCTCTAAACTCTCATCTGAGGTCTGACACCTGAGAAACCTTCTCAATGGCTGTATTACTCAAACTGTTTACCTTAAAGTTATCTCTGTGAAGTCCTCTTAAAACTCATATGACTAATTCTGGTTTACTCAACAGAGAGGACATGGAGGACGACAGCAACCCATATTGATGTTGATTAATATGCATAATATGATATGTCAGCTATACCCATTTCTTGAGGGAAATCTTAAAACAGTGGTATATATAACCTCCAGGCTAGACTACTGTAATGCACTCTGTGTGGGGCCTCCTTTGTATGTAGTGTGGAAACTACAGTTGTTGCAAAATGCGGCAGCCAGACTGGTCTCCAGGATAACCTGAAGAGACCATATACCACCGATCTTAAAAGAACTGCACTTTTAAGAACTTCACTGGCTGCTGATATGTTTCCGAATGAAATGCAAAGTGCTGCTTATTACCTACAAAGCCCTGAACTGGATATTTAAGAGAGCATCTCTTTTGTCATGAACATTCCTGCTTATTAAGACCATCTGGGGAGGTCCAGTTATGGCTACCTCCAGCTTGGTTGGTGGTTACCCGGGACTGGGCCTTCTCTGTGGCTGCCCTTGGGTTCTGGAATGCACTTCCTTGTTAAAAACAAAGTTTTCCAACTCCGGAGAAACTGATATAACTGATTTTATATCATCATTGTTTTAATCATGTTATTCTGTTTTTATATTGCATTTTAACTTATGTCCTAGGGATGCAAATGTCAGGCAGAACAGAAATATAGAGAGAGGGAGAGATAGATAGGCTGTCATTTACCAATTGTAGCCTCTGCACTGTACAGTTTTCAAGGACATGTTTATATCTTTCAGTAGACAAGCTGAGAGTCATGAACATAGAAAAGTGAGCATTACATCTATTATTTAATTGAACACAATTGAATCATTTTTCTATAAACTATATGCCTGAAGTTGTCATATTCTTCGGTTTATCAATAGAATGTTGCAAGCAGTTGTCACTATATACCACTCATAACTAAGGCAACTAGCATTTTAATTTCTATCACTGGAAAATGAATACTGAATGTTTACAATCAGATATGATGCTTCAGTATATTTCTTCTTGTTTTAACTTCTAAGTTATTTCCTGTGGAGAACTTCCCATCCCTCCAAATGGGAATAAAATTGGAACTCAGATCACATATGGCTCGACGGCAATTTTTACTTGTGACTTGGGATTTATGCTGGTGGGTTCAGCTGTACGGGAATGTCTCTCTGCTGGACTATGGAGTGGAACTGAAACAAGGTGCTTAGGTAAGAAAACAGTTGCCCTTCCTATCCATTATATTGGTGGTTTTCATTATTTTTTAAACAGGGGTCCAGTTTGGCAAAAAACTTCCAGCGTGAGAGCCATTTCCCACTGTGCTGACCTCCACACAGTCCTGCACTTTTCTCAGTGCTGGGAGGGCCTTAAAAGAGAGAAGGAGCCCTCTTTTAGGAGCTCTCAGAGGAGAGCCCTAGGACTTCCCAGCACTGTGTGCATGCCTTCCAAGATGGTACAGGGGCTCAGAAGGGCCCCATTTCCTTTGAAATTGTGGAGTACTACACACAGAGTGTCAACAAACCCACAAGCCCATGGAGTTTTGTTGTTTTCAATGTCTGAGGTGTTCTGGGAGTTGATTCTCTGGTAGGAAATGAGAGTAAATTTTCTCATTTCTTACCAGAGAATCTACTCTTAGAACGTCTGAGACATTGAAAACAACAAAACCCAGCGCCCCATGGCTTGTTGTTCTGTAGGTAGTTGGCACCCTATGTGCACTACACCACCACCTGCTCCAAGCCACCCTGGTGCCCCCCAATTGTAGTTATGGGGCTGCTGAAATTCCCCATTATTCCCTATTGGGGAAAAGCTTAAAGACGTGCCCACTTCAGAAATTCTTTATAAATCAATCCTTTCACCAATTTCTTTGAAATCAGGGTGGTAGCAGGCACCTATTGGGGCACTACCACCTGACCCACTTTTCTGCCCCCAAAATCCCTTTTCTGCCCAACATCTGCCCCCCAAATAGCCAACTTCAAAAAACAAATTAAAACACCCCTTTGCCCAATTTCTTTGAAATATGGGTTGTAGCTTCCTTGCACCCATTGGGCAGTATCCTCACCACAACCCATTCTGGGCCACCCTGATGAAATCCCCATTATTCCCCATGGGGAAGTTTAAAGATGCACCAACTTCAGAAATTCTTTAAACATCACCCCCTTTGCCCAATTTCTTTGAAATTTGGATAGTACCTACCACCCATTGGGCACTATCACCCAACCCACTTTGGCTACAAAATGCAGGTCCGAATTGCCAAATTTTTCAGGTCCAAATATGGGGTGATTTGTTTTGTACCTGAATCTGGGCAATTGAGCTCAGGGGTGATTTTTTATTATTATTATTATTATTATTATTATTATTATTATTATTATTATTATTATTATTATTATTAATTTGGTCTACAAATCACCTGAATCAGCCAGATTCGGGTACAAATCATTTTGTACCAGAATCGTTTCACACATCCCTAGTCCTAAGAGCCAAAAACAAACAAACAAACAAAAACCCCATGCAAGTAGAATTTTATGTGTCAAAGGACTTGTGCTTTTCAAACAGTAGCCTTCCACACTTTGGAAAATCATTTTTCAACCAAAGATCCCTTTAAATAGAATTTCTTATGTGGCATGGGGATCTTCCGAAGAACAAACAATTCAGTGTCACAGTGGGCATACTCAAGAATGGGTATCCTTAAGGAACATCTCTAGGTTCCAGCTGTATGTTTTATAGCAGAAAGAAAGGAATAAGTTCACTTTTCTCATAAAAGATTGTGTAAAGAATTGTTCACATAAATCACCATTGATATGCTAGAGCATTTTCCAAGGTATTTCAAATATTCTGAATAGTTTTTGCCTGCTGTTATGTTGCCTTGCTTAGCTGTGAAGTTTGGGGTTTTTTTGTAATTTTACTGCTCTTTTTCATTGATAATTGGATGTTCTTGTTTTAACACTTCTATTATTTGTTTGTTTATTTGAAGCACTTGTGTCCCACCTTTCTGCCCCATTGAAAGGACTATCAAGGTGACTAACAACATTCCATAAAACCGTGTTACCACTAATACATAATAAAATTGTAGAGCCAATATACTAAAAATATTTCAGAACATTAAAGCCAGAGAGCAGTCAAAGGCCCAAGGGCCATAAAATCAACAAAATACCAGTGGGGGGGATGTTTTAACCCCCCATTTAACAGTGATGGGAGCAATCAAGCCTAAGGAGGGAGGGCATCCCATTATCTGGGTGGTGCAGCTACTAAAAAGGCCATGTCCCATGCCCCATTAACTCCGGTAAAAATATATATTTCCCCTCTATGAGGGCTAGCCTGGGGTTCCACTGTGGCAAGCCCACTTATGTAGCTACCCTGTTAAACAAGGTCAATGGAGCAAGTGCTCCGTTAACCTCGTTCTTTTCATAGTGTGTCTGTGGTGGGCACACTGAAAGAGGTGGGATCCCAGAAATGCACCACACACTCATACACTGCATTACTGGGGCTTGGTGGGTGTGGGTGTCACGCAGCGGCTCTTCCCGTTGCCCAACCCCCGGATCTGTCAAGCAAGCCATGGCCAGGTGCGGGAGCACCGGAGCCAAGCTGCTGCTCATCTGGGCGGGGGATCTGACAGCCCGAAGAAGGGTAAGTGATCGTCTGTGCAGAACCCCTTTCGTCTCTTCACACTGATCATGTGTAGAGCCCTAAATTCTGTGTAGCATCAATGAAAACACAACAACAATTGACACAGTCATGATCCAGTTGGATGTAATAGTTTTGTTTTGTTGTTTGTTTTGAACTTTATGTTTGATCTTTGATCAAAATAGGATCCCGGAAAACCAGAACTGTAGTTATGGGTTACAGGTCATGTTATCAACTGCCCAGGTCATTTCCTAATTCCAGAGGTCAACCAGGCTTCCACAGGACCAGCATATTAGCCCCCTTGAAACTCGTTATATAACAGTTTTCTATATAAAGTTTCTTTTGTGGTTGCTTTTTATAGATGTTATCCAAAATTCCATAAACACAGGTGGGTCCGTTTGTTTTCTATAAATAAATATTCCATGTTCAGAAGAGAATAATGCATACAGTGGTCTGTATGCTGGCCTTTACCATCAGCCAACCCATCAAGAGCTACAAAGGCGTCGGTGTGTGTGAGAGAATTGTTATTAATATTTATATACTGGTTTTCAGCAGTTTACATAGAAAAATAAATAAGGTGTTGCACTGTCTCCACGGGGCTCACAGTTTCAACAGAAATACAAGGGATATACCGGCAACAGCCACCGGAGGGATGCCATGCTAGGGATGGATAGGGCCAATTGCTCTCCCCTTCTCATTGTAAGAGAATCACCACTTTAAAAGGTGCCTGTTTGCTCAGTTAGCAGAGATTACTGTACTACCCCAAGGCCCATCAAAAATGCCACAGCGACAGGGAACTGTTATTGTTTGTATGTGTTACCTTTCTGTTAGTCTCCTCTGCCTCTGATATGCATAGATATTGTGGGGCCAATTCCACTTTCAGAGCTTTGTGGAGCAAGTGGACAAATGGCAAAAGATTGTGATTGAACATATTTTGTTCTGAATTATTGTATTGACTTTACAGCAGACATCAATTCAGGACTCTGCAAGCAGTTGGCATTTCCTTTCCAGTTGGGGTTAAGGTGCTGATAGCAATTTGAAGTTGCCATTATAGTTCTACTCTCATTTATCATTGCTAAGGCAGTGTGTGGGGCTATGCAATGAAATGGCACTAGAAATGTACTTTGGGGCTTCAACCAGCAAAAAATAGAAAGAGATTTCCCTCTGCTCACCTAGTAAAAACATTTGTTTGCAGTATTCTTTCCCCTTTAGGATGATAGTTCTACAGTTCCATTTCTCTTTCATTGTTAACCTTCAACCAGAGCAGTTCTTGCCTTCCATGAATAAAATAATTAGTTGATCTTTGGCAGACTCCTTTGTACACATCAGAATGTGTGTTGACTGAACACAGTAGGGGATAGTTGGATCACACCCATTGTCCTTTCTGTTTACTTATTTATATTTATTAGAAATATTTGATATACCGCCCACTTCAAAGACTCTGGGCAGAGTACAAAAACATGCAAAGCAAGACAACATTAAAATTACATTCTAAATTAAAAACTAAAGTAACTTCATCTACATGAAGCCGCTGGGAGAGGTCATCCGGGGATTTCGACTGAGTTGTCAGCAATATGCGGATGACACTCAGCTCTATCTCTCCTTGTCATCTGATCCTAGGGAGGCGGTGGATGTCCTGAACCGGGGGCTGGAGGCCGTGATGGGTTGGATGTGGGCTAACAAACTGAAATTGAATCCGGATAAGACGGAGGTACTGTTGGTCAGTAGGAGAGCCAATCGGGATGAGGAGATTTTACCAGTTCTGGATGGGGTTGCACTCCCCTTGAAGGAGCAAGTACGCAGCTTGGGGGTACTACTGGACCCGGCTCTGCTTTTGGAAGCTCAGGTGGAGGCGGTGGCCAGGGTTGCCTTTGCACGGCTTCGGCTGGTGCGCCAGCTGCGTCCCTTTCTCGAGAAGGCAGATCTGGCCACGGTTACCCACGCCTTAGTCACGTCACGGCTGGATTACTGTAATGCGCTCTACGTGGGGCTGCCCTTGAAGAATATCCGGAAACTGCAGCTAGTGCAAAACGCGGCAGCGAGGGTTTTATCCAGAGCTGCTCGTTGGGAACATATCACCCTCATTTTGAAAGAGCTGCACTGGCTACCGGTTCGTTTCCGGGTCCAATTCAAGGTGCTGGTTTTGACCTTTAAAGCCCTAAACGGTTTGGGCCCGGGGTATTTGAGGGACCGCCTGCTCCCAAGGGTTGCTGCCCGCTTGACGAGGACATCTGAGGGGGCCCTGCTCCGGGTGCCGACAATGAGAGAGGCCCGGCTGTCGTGCACTCGGGACAGGGCCTTCTCTGTTGCTGCCCCCAGACTCTGGAATGCTCTCCCAGTGGCCATTCGTTCCTCGGACTCCATCATGGCTTTTAGAAAGCTTGTAAAGACTTGGCTTTTTACCCAGGCTTTTACATAATCGTTTTTTACTGCTGCTTCTGGGTGTTTTTATTTGTTGTATTGTTTTATGCCTGTTTTTATATGTTTTTATATTCTTAGCATGTTGTTTTTATTGTGTTTTTATTGTATGTTTTTAACTTTTGTAAACCGCCTTGGGGCTATATTTTAACGAAAGGCGGTATAAAAATGCAAAAATAAAAATAAATAAAATAAAACTAACAAAAAAGAAAAAAGCCAGATAGGTAAACTACAGGGCAAAAGACTGGCGAAAAAGAAAAGTTTTCAATAGAAATTTAAAAATCAGTAAGGAAGGGGCTAAATGAATCTGAAGGGGAAGGGAGTTCCAGAGAAGTAGGGTAGCAACCAAAAAGGCCCTTTCATGGGTCCTAGCACCCCGAACCTCTCGGAAATCAGGGACCGACAAAAGGGCCATCTGAGATGACCTGACCATATGGGATGTAACTGGATGGGAGAGGCGGGTCTGTAGGTAGACAGGCGCCAAACCCCGCAAGGCTTTGAAGGTCAGAACCAGGACCTTCAATTGATCTCGGAAGCGAATAGGCAACCAGTGCAATGACTACAGAAGAGTTGTTACCCTGTCATATTTTCTGACACCCATAAGTAAATGAGCCACTGCATTCTGGACCCATTGTAGCTTCCCGATCGAAAGCTACAACGGGTTTTTGATTGTTTTTAATGTTGTTTTAAAATATTGTTTAAAAATTTTTAAATTGTTGTGTTTTAAATTTCTTGTTTCTGTTTTTAACTAATGTTTTAATGTTTTTATCTTTTTATAAACCGCCCAGAGACTTCAGTTTTCGACAGTATAAAATATGTTAAATAAATAAATAAATAAATAAATAGTCGAATCAGATGAAGCTTGGCAAAAGCACTTCTGGCTGCGGCCTCCACCTGCTGTTCAAGCAGGAGGCGCGAGTCCAAAAGGACCCCCAAATCACGAACAAGCTCCTTTGGGGCAGCGCCACCCCATCTAAAACAAGGTTCACATCCAGCTGTTGGCCAGTATGAGGGCTAAAGTAGTTCAGTCTTAGTGGGATTCAGTCTAAGCTTATTTTGATTCATCCAGACCTTAACAGCTTCCAGGGATAGAGCAAGCACACAAACAACTTCCCCTGAATGGTCTGGGATGGCAATATACAGCTGAGTATCATCAGCGTACTGATGAAATCTCACCCCAAACTGGGAAATGACCTGACCCAGCAGCTTCATATAGATGTTAAAGAGGACAGGGGCAAGAACTGAACCCTGGGGAACTCCATAAAGGAGTGGCCATGGGTCAGAGCATCTGTCCTCAATGCAGACCGACTGGACACACCCGCTATCTGTTGACCTCAATAGCTGTGTGTGACAGAGCCAAAGGAATGTGGTTTCTCCTGGACCACCACTATTTTAATCTTCAGGATTGACTACTGTAATAAATTGTATGTGGAGATTATAGGATGACTGTCAAAACAGCAGTTAGTGTTTTGAATTAACACAGTCCCTGTTTGTTATGAACTAACATTAACAGTTAATGTTATGAACAAACACAGCTGATTGGCAGCTAACTGGGACCGCTCATTGAGAAATATCTCACTAGAGGTCTCCCCTGGTCCCCAGTAGGGATGTGCATGAGCTGTTCATGCACTCCCTTGTGGGGCAGGGAGGGCTACCTTTAAGATGCAGGTAAGGAGCTCTTTACCTGCTCGCCCCACCTCACCACTTTCCCCTCACTGGCACACGTTTTAGAAACAGCCGTTTCTAAAGAAAGCTTTAGAAGCTGCATCACTGCTTCCTGCAGCCCCATGTGGCGTCGGCACGCACATGGCCGGAGTCAGCAACACAATGCTGACCATGCAAGTGAGTGGTGTGTCTGCACCCTGGCTATGTGTGTGTCGATGTGAGGTTTTGCAGGAAGCAGCACTGTAGACCCACACAGCTGTTTCTAAAATGAGCACCAGCAGAGGGAAAGTGATCATGCAGGGTTGAGCAGATAAGAGTGTCCATCCCTTCCTGTTGAGCTGACTCAAACGCCAGTGTTCAAGCAGGTTCGGTGCTTGGAAAAGAAGTGACGAACAGGCTTGTGTTCATTCCTAGTCCCCAGTCTATTTCTAAGAACACCAATTTATGGTGAAGGTGGTTTCCTTTAATAACAGAAATGGCTTGGGACCTGGATACCTTCTTCAACATCACCCTATCCATGAAGCTTCAGGGACTCTCTTTTGGGTGCCCCCACTTGTTGTTCCGGCCTCCAGGCATTGCTCAATGCAATGCTCAGCATGCGTTGCATTGGAGATTTCCCCCTTCAGACGGGTGCTCTGTGCTCCCATCTCTTGGGTTTATTGAGAGGGTTAGGCAGGAGAGGGATGGAGGGATCCATGATGATCCCACTGCTTCTCACGACCAGCCCAGTTCTGCTTGAGGCCAGAGGCGGATTAACGTAGTAGCAAATGTAGCATTTGCTACGGGCCCCGCGTTTTTGAGGGCCCCGCATGCCCAGCTTCCAACTGGGAATTAAAGTTAAAACTTTACCTGCTTTATTTGGTCCATGTTAGACAAAATATCCCTTTTCTGCTAAATGTGCCTTTTAAGAGAAGGCCCAGCACAGCATCTGTCCAGTGGCTGTTGCTGGTGCCTACCACATTTTTCTTTTTAGAGTGTGAGCCCTTTGGAGACAGAGAAGCATCTATCCACTCTTTATTTTTCTATGTAAACCACTTTGAGAATTTTGATTGAAAAATGTTATATAAATGTTCACTGTTGTAGTAAGTGTGAGTTTTTGGCTTGGTCTCCCATACTCCAAAATATAGCAAATGAAAAAATTGAATTACTTTACTATGCAAGTAAATAATTTATGTTTTAATATTTATGTGCATTTTTAAAAAAAATTAGGGCCCCTTTATAACATATGCTACAGGCCCTGCACTGGCTTAATCCGGCCCTGCTTGGGGCAGCCCAGGCAGGGTGAGGCTGGTCATGAGAAAAGCCTCCCTATCTTGTTCCCTTTGGCAGCCAGTAGCAGTTTCTGGGGATGAGGAAGGCTCTAAATTAGGGAAATGGTACCAATGGAAATGAATGACCCATCTTCCTGAATGCTATGGCCTCAGTCCAGATTAGCTGCTTGGAAAGAAAGAAAGTTGGATCAGGAGATGTACATTGCCAAGAAACGGAAAAGGAGGAACCCTCCAAAACATAAATGTTGGATTGACAAAATTTGAGAGCTGCTGGTATAGGACAAACTCTTCCCAGCTAAAAGCCTTTGCTAATCTCAATTATAAAGTTTCTTTATGGAATGCTGATTACTTTTTTGAAAAAATGCCAAAAATCTGCATATATAAGACCTGAAAGGTTGAAAATAATTTTTATTTTTTATTTTGTAATTTTATTTACAAAAATTCTAAATTAAGTGAAGTAATGATAAAAAAAAATGAAGCATCATAATTGCGCCTGATCTGTGTTTTAACTGTACAGTATTTGTTTTCTTTTGTACATTTCTGCAACAAACAAACATTAAAAGTATAGGAAAAGAAAAGGGAGATACAATCACAGCTAGGTTCCTAATGGAGAAAAGCTAGATTTCAACCTTAAGATTTGACAAGTAAGTATTTGGCATAGGAAAAGTGGAGAGATTCTGGGGGTTGACAAATAGCTATATTTATTTTCCCTTGGACCTTGAAAAAAAGAGCAAAGGAAACCAATTAGAAAATAAAAGCTGTCAGGAATTGTTATGTGAACAGAACCCAATTTTACTGAACTTTTACCATAAACAATTACCTGTTTGCTGGCAAAGGTCACTATTGTTTGCTAGTTGTACAAAAGCAAGCACTCTGCTTCCAGGGGAATCATTAGTTGTTGTTTTTTTTAAAAAGGGAATACAAAACTTGAATTGTTCTTTTATCACAGAACTTTGAATGAAATCTTTTTACATTTCAAAGGTACAGAAGCTAGGTTACAAAGGTGACACTTCAGGCCCATCTCTTTATATATCTTCTTTGTACTTTTTCCAATAGATGCATAAAGATTAAAAATTAAACATGAAAATATCTACAGGTTAAAAGACTTTTAACTGAAGCAGAAGTAGTCCTATCTAATATGCAGCAGCGGGGGATGTAATCATGGTTGTTTCTGGTCCTTGTTGTTACATGCATTGCCATCAATCACATGGATACTTTTAAATATATACTATTTGTGCTAGCCGACCCTGCACAGAACATCTGTGTGGTATTTCCCACCCCGTTTCCCACCCCGGCTGGTCCTTCTCTTCCCCCACCCCCGCCCATGGTTTCTGGCCAGCTTTAAAGCAGGCCTGTCTCCTCCTGGGCCGTATCCCCTTCATGGTGGCCCAGCCGCCTCCTCACCCTGCCGCCATTGCGGCTGGGCCCGAAACTGCTGCCACGGCTGGGCCCGCTGCATCCCTTGTGCAACTCCTTTGCAATCAGGCCCCAATTTCTCCATCCTTACTCCTGCCTTTGCTAGGAACTCTCGCAGTGTGTTGCGAGAGTTCCGCGTGAGAGTTCCATCCCAAAGACACGCATCCCCATGGTGGGCAGCTAAGAGAAATAATTATATAGATGCTATCAGAGGCAAAATCTGATTATTACACAATTTTAAAAATTCTGTAAATGCACCTACAGAAGGAATTCTACTTTCTAACCAATATATATTCTTGAGCTCTTGGATTCAAAAATCAAATGTCATGCTTTTTAAAAGTTTACATGAAACCTCTGAGGGAGGTCATCTGGGAGTTTAGCATAAGTCGTCATCAGTATGCTTTCTGTATCTGTACCATCCCCGCTTGAAAAATCTGTGAATATTCTGAAGCATTTTGGAGAAATTGTGGATGAAAATAAATACAGGCAGGACTCTGAGGTTGTTCACATATGCAGACTCGGGCAGCCCAGCCTGGGCTAAGCTGCCCATGTGAAGCACCAGGATTGAGCCTGATCCCAGTGCTGCCCACTGTTCCCTCTAACAGGGATTCCCAAATGTTGTTCACTTCCAACTCCAAGCTGCAATGGCCTTTGGCTGGGAATTATTATTATTATTACAATGCCTCCATCCTGAGCCATTAGTGGAGGGGCAGTATATAAATAAAATAAATAAATAAATACCACCCAACTCACAACGACTCTGGGCAGTGCACAAACCATAACAAAATTACAAAGACGAACAAAATTTAACAAAATCACAATAAAGGCACCATAAAATCATAGCAAAATCACAAAGGCTAAGCCATTTCAAGGCAAGACCTAACACAATCAATAATGTATTGAGGATAGATCCAGAAGCCCAACATCCCGCCCTCAGCCCCACCCCCGAAGGCCAACCCCCTTTGGTGGCCATAGCCAACAGCTGCACCCCATCCCTGGATTTATAGCTGGGCCAGCCACACCCCCACAGCTCTCACCAACAGGACCCAGCTGGCCACAATGACCCACTCAGCCAGGAAAAGGAGCAGCCTGCAGGCTTCAGGTAGAAAGGAGGTAGCAAGGCCTAAGAAGGTCAGCTTCTGCAGTCCCAGAAGGATGATCCCAGTCCAAGTCTCTCAGGCCACACAACATCTGGATATCCCTGTTAGAGGGAACACTGCTGCCCATGCCAAGCCCAAGTTTTTAACCTGGTTTTTAGCCAAGGATAAGGCGAGCCTATGGCCAGCAATCATCTGGGTGATTCCCACCTGGCCAAATAGCTTCCACCAGCATTTCCAGCAGTGAGATGGGGGGAAGGCTCAGTTGTTCTGCGCTCATGTTCTGGGGAACCCTGGGATGCAGGAGGGAGTAGTCCTCCTGCTCCCAACGTTTCTCTTTGCCACACCACTGCTTGTATGGGCATGCAGCTTGGTGAAGGGAATGCCGCTGCTCATCTGTGGGGAAAGGCAGACAAGCTCCTGCTCTCCTCCCAGACCTGGGATTCACACAGCTGAGGTTGTGTGTACGACCTCTGAGATCCACCTGGCCGTTGTATGGGAAAGGGACTTTTCTGTGGTGGCCCTCTCCATGCAGAATTCCCTCTTCCAAGAGATTCAGCTGATTGCCGCTCTCTTACTGTCCCAGTACCTCCTCAAAACTCACCTGTTCAGCAGGCTTTCCCCCAAAATCTCTAGTTAAGAAATTATTTTAAATTGTTTTAAGCTCTTCAGTCTGGTATACTTAAAATACTATATTGTGCTTTTGTTGCTTTTTTACTTTTATGTCTATTTTACACACTTTGTCTATTTTACACATCAGCTTAGAACAATGAAGTAAAAGTCAAGATCTATTTTTGAATGAATAAACAAAATAGAAATAAACAATAAAGACTTGAGGATGTCTCTGTATGTGTGATCTAGAAGTCACTAAGTGTATAGATAAAAACACTTAGATAAATATGCATAATTGTTTAACATGTTTTGAGTAGTGGATCACGGTGTCCGGGCCAGCCCTCAATAGCAGAAGAAATTAAGATGCAGAGAAAGCTGCATTCAGAGACAAATCACTTTACAGTATTAAAAAATGCAATGTTAATCACTTTAAGGGATTAAATAAATGCAAAGTTGAACTAAACCCATTTTCAGAATGGGAAATTGGTTGTGTGCAATAAAAGCTTATTCCAGGACAAATACTGCTGCTTTGGAAAATGATGGGGTAAGAGAAATTATAGATGTCACATCTCTTTTGAAGTTAATTACCTATTTGTCTCTGCATGTAATAGGTCACAGAGGGACTTAACTGATTAGATAGCAGAAGAATTGAGTGTAGTTAGTTGCTGCGCTTTTTGTTGCCATGTGTTTATTAAGCAGAGTTGTGTGGTGCCTAAAGACTAATATGTGCATTGTGACAAAAATGTGGGGGACCCAAGGCTCATGTCATCAGATGTGGACTAGAATGCAAAATACCCTATGATACAACAGTTTTTTGTCTTATTTGGATTGGGTGCACTTTGGATACAAACATTAATTAAATATTTCTACGGTTTAAGTCATTTTTGTGTTTAGCTTTCTATGAGAATTCAATATCTTTTCCAGTAAAGATGTGCACAAAGCAGTTTGGATGGGCACCCCTGGTTGAACTGGTTGGGCGGGGCGGGGAACAGTTCCCTTCAGAGCTGGGTAAGCAGGTCCTTTCATGCTCTGCTGCTCCCCCGCTGCTTTTCTGGTCATGGCGCGTGCTCTAGCAAAAGCTGTGTGTGGCTGTGGTGGTGTTCCCTGAAGGTGGCGCATACAGATGTGGCACATACATGAGAGCGTAAGGACTTGTTCACCAGCTTCTTAAGGGAACCACTCCCTGCACAAGCCATGGGAAGAGAGCTGGTCTTGTGGTAGCAAGCATGACTTGTCCCCTTAAGCTAAGCAGGATCTGCCCTGGTTGCATATGAAAGGGAGACTTGAAGTGTGAGCACTGTAAGATATGCCGCTCTGGGAAGAGCATCTAGGCTCCAAGTTCCTTCCCTGGCATCTCCAAGATAGGGCTGAGAGAGATTCCTGCCTGCAACCTTGGAGAAGCCGCTGCCAGTCTGTGTAGACAATACTGAGCGAGATGGACCTATGGTCTGACTCAGTATATGGGCAGTTTCCTATGTTCATTCGTGCACATCCCTGTTTTCCAGTTGGCTTTCCTTGGAAAAGAGGGATTCACAGATACAGTCATTTATTTTTGTATCTGACGTTGAGATATGCTTATATTAGTGGTTGAGGGAAAGTGATATTGTTGTGTTTTAACTCCATCCATTCATTCCAGAGAACTAGTTGTGTTACTCTCTTGCGGGGGTGGGGGGGTGGGATTATTTTTAGTAGATGTTTGGATTGCTTATCTTGCTCATCCCAAACCTGATAAATACATAAAATAAATTTGCTATACTTTTGCCTTCCATTATATTAATGTGATGCTATTCCACAACACTGTATTAAAAACAGCAAACTATTCTAATTAA
Organism: Hemicordylus capensis; assembly: GCF_027244095.1. NCBI lineage: Eukaryota > Metazoa > Chordata > Lepidosauria > Squamata > Cordylidae > Hemicordylus > Hemicordylus capensis. The sequence continues at coordinate 295,222,243 of NC_069660.1, read as the reverse complement.
AAATATTCTGGTTAAAAACCACAGTTATTTTCTTCATTCTACTCAAATTCTCTTATTTTTAAGACAGCAAAGAGATAAAACCTAGGAGCAACAAATTCCTAGAAAAGATCATTATTGTGATATTTGCAAGAGCAGTTTCATATGAGTAATAATGAAAATTTAAATCTAAACAAATTCAGAATGTATTACTTGATAGACGTTAGCATTGCAAGTGAAAATACATATTTGGTGATCTTGACGAAAAATAGCAACTTTCCCCTCTCTAAATATGCCATCTGTCATGAACCTTTCACAGGAACGCATCTGGCAGTGCTTTAATGATAGTAACAGAAAATAAGAATGAGTGTGAAGAATGCAACAGGAATGGCAATATTAGTGATAGGGTAGGTGTGCTATCTTGAGACTAAATAAATGACTCCTTAAGTTCAGTTATTTAGAGTGGCTAGCATAGGTCTTTCATAAGGGATTTGGAAAGATGAGGGACATTTGTGTCAGATCATCAGGCTTTTGCTTACAATGGGCAGGCTTCCAGATAGGAGGTGGGGGATTAGTATAGCCATTTCCTGCACTGCAGTCTTGTCTGTCTCACCAAATCCTTTAAAATGCCCTCTGACAAAAATTGAAAGTTCTGATAAAGTATTGGATTGTTCTCTCGTCCCACACTACAACCAGACCATACTGCCTTGTACTGGCTATAGTAAGCTAGATTTCTTTCCAGGCAGCTTAAGGTGGAAGAAATCTTATTATAATAATGATAAGACTTGGGTAGAATCTTCAGAACTGTAGAACATGAGGTCATTTTTATTATTAATAAATGCTTGGTAGTATTACTGTAGTTTTAGCTATCTATTTTCATAAACAACATTGCACAGTATTTTCCTGGTGAAAAGTTTTTTGAAATCCCTTTGAGAAATCACATCTTTTTTACTACTCTCTAGAAAATGGCAACTGAGATGACATTTCCACTCACCATTCCTTAAAATTTAAGAGATTATAAGCTACCAGAAAATTCTAGCTAAGAACTGTGGCATATGCACTTAAAGAGTGGCTGGATTGAAAAAGAATATTCTGGCTGGAATTATGAAATGGACAGAAAGAATAGACCAGCTTTTTGGGCTGATTCCAGATTGTTATATACTTGTCCAAAATGGAGTGTTTGTAACAACCCCCCACCCCCCAAAAAACCCACTTCATATGAACAGTCTCTGTATTGCTGAATAAAACAATTTGTTATTTTTCCTGGATTACAGAAAAACCTTTATCAGAGCAACAGCCCTGAAAAATTTCCATTGTAAAAAGGAGCACAGAATGAGTTATTGCCTGCAAAGAATGATCAAGAGCAACTATATTTTAAATTGAACAATAGTTGGGTAACTTCTCAAATGTTACTCAAATAGATTGGTTTCAGACTTTGGAGAAAGAACTGGTTTTTTCCTTCATCTGGCCCAGAGCCCTGAAAATAAGAGTTTAAAGTGAAAGCATCGAAAGACCATTAACGAAAGAAGGGACCATAAAATGTGTGGTGTATAGCTGGGTTTGCAGTAGCGAGCGCGCTCGTATTCTCAACAATGTCAAATAGGCCCTCTGAGATACTTTTCTTCACAGAGATCTTGGTGGCTAAAAGGGGAAAAATCTCTTCCCCAAGCTATTGAAATCCCAGGGAATTAAACAAGCTATACTGGAACTGCTATGCAGTAAATAGTTACAATTATCTGTAATACTACTACAATTGCCATTGTTTAAAATCCTTCCTATGCATCTCCTTTTTCACGGCCTATGAGAGAACCATTCTCCAGGACAGGCAGGCAAAAACAGTGGTTTCCTTGGTGATGGGAATGACTGTGAATGAAAGCTCTCACTATAGCCCCTCCCCTTCAGAAATGCATCTTTTCATTTGCGCAGTTTATATAGTATTGCCTTCAAATGGAGACTCAATACCTTAACCCTTCATTCTGACATTTTCTTACTGATCAGCAGATTATCTGAAATATATGTATGTATATGTGTATATATATTATATATATGTATGTTTGGGTAGCATCTCCTTGCGCTTTGCCACATGTTGCTACCTGCAGGTCATGCTTAGAGAATTATTTTAGTGTGTTCAAATGCAAATACAGTACAGTATCCTCATCTAGTTTTTGATTTATTTTTACCTATTATTTATTTTCTCACATTTATATCTCATCCTTACTCCAATTAGTCCTGGGCTGGCTTCCCTACCTGTAGAAACTAAAGGACAGGCTGAAGTTTGGTTTGGAGGTCTCTCATATGTGGCATGTTTACATCTTATTTTATACTTTTGTAGTGTGTTTTTAAAGTATTGTATCCTGTAGTTAAAGAAAAGTGAGGCAATTTGAAGGAAGGAAGGAAGGAAGGAAGGAAGGAAGGAAGGAAGGCCTTCAGTTGAGTTAGGCTGAGGCCGTGACTGGCTACCATTATACCACTTTGGTACATACTATTCTTGTTCAACAAGACTTTTTAGTAAGCTCATTGGAGAGCTGGTGTGATATAGTGTCCAACTTGGACCAGGAGACTTAGTTTCAAATTCCTCTCAATAGGTGAAGGCTGGGATACATATAGTAACTAGACAACAAATAAGTGGGGCTGAATATAAATAATTACTCAAATTTTATGCAATTGTAACCATGATTTGTGTATCCTATTGTAGCGGGCCATTGTGGCATTCCAGAACTTATAGTCAATGGTCAAGTAATTGGAGAAAATTATGGCTACAGGGACACGGTGGTATACCAGTGCAATCCTGGCTTCCGACTGATTGGTTCTTCTGTACGAATATGCCAGCAAGATCACAACTGGTCTGGTCAGCTTCCATCCTGTGTGCGTAAGTAAGCATGGCAGAGGTTATGATGTTATTTTTATTAATTTGATGAAAGAATGGTGATTGTACTGAACACTAAAAGTCTTAAATATTCATTTTTCCAATACACTAAGATATATGGGGGGGGGTTAAGAAGGCATGAGATTTTTTTTTTTAAATTGTGTATTAGATAATGTGCTGTGCAATGCTATGTATGTTTACTCAACATTTTTGCAATTGAAAATACTCTGATTTTGTTGTTGTTGAAACATTGGAAACAATGTAATGCTTCTGAAGTGTGGGCACAGTTGTTTAAATACTTGTGCAATAGCACTCTTGCATGAGACCGCCTTTGTTTCTTTAGAAACCTGGAGCAGCGCTGGCCAATCAGAAATGTTGGCATAAGTGAGTGTAACATGTCAGCCAGCAAATAAGATTAGATTTCCTGTTAAATGTTTGAGACATATTCCTTGAATGCTGGGTGTTTCTGAAAATAAGAGTGCTTCTATTTTTATTCAAATGTGAACATTTCAGAATGGAATTATCATTGCTTAGTAGAGTTAGAAACCAAACGTCACTATTAGAAACCTCTTTCTTGCTTAATAATCTATGATCAGATTCATTTTAAAAAAAATATCTCACACTGTTTTGTTTGCAGCCAGTATAGAATACAAAATAAGTAGTCCAAGGCCAAGGGTAGCCTCATAAGAGGTGGGAATAGTTTCCCTCTTTATAAGGACAGTTATGAAAGCTCTTTGACTGAACAGAGTGAGTTGTTTTGCACTGCAGCTCTTCAGGAAAAGGGCTAGAATAAAGGACTGAAATGGTGAAGGATATCCCATTAGAGACAATAACCATCCATCACATTTTAATAAATATTCAGAAGCTCTATGCTGTACATCTGCAGGTCAATGAAAACAGAAAGATGAGCATTGATTTCTGTTGGATTTTGAGGTTTTTTGAGCCATATTTAAGTACCAGATGTAATTTCATTATTTTTTTTCATAATAACTTTTTGTTCAGATATATAGCCAGATCCATTAGGCACTGCACTGTGGAATGGTAACAGATATTAAGCCAACAAGAGCTATTACAGTTCAAAACTTTAGAAATCGTGGCGTTTCACTTGGGAGATACTGTCTTTGGAAATGTTTAGTATTAACAGAATGCATTATTAAATAGTGAAGCTCAGTTTTACGGGTATAATTTAATTTGCTGTTATGAGTATCTAGCTGTTTTGCGGTTGGAGAGAGAATACTAACGAAGAAAGAGATAAATATATACAGGAATTTACAATGGTGAGCAATTTCCAGTGGTTCTCACTCTGCTAGAGAAGCGAGTCACTGATCTTTTGCCAGTTAGCAGGGGTGTGAGCAGTCAGCACAATCTTAATACACTGATGTTTGGAGAAAGGACATTAAATGATACTAGCTGATCCAGCGCAGAGCATCTGTGCCCCTAGTCCATGCCACTGCCTTCTCCCTCCACCCCGGCTGCCACTTTTTTGTTTGCCCACCTCTGGCTGCCTTCTCCCCATGCCCGCCACCACCTGCTTGTTCCCTGCCTGCCGCCTACACCCATCTCCTTTTGCGGTGCTTGCCCACCCCCAATTTCTGGCTGCCTACCAGCCGGCCGGCCAGCTGGCCGCCTGTTGGTCACGGCCTCTTGGCCACCCGCTGCCATTTTCTTTGGCTGGCTTGCCGGCCGCCACAACCACCATATTCATTCTCTGGACTGCCCCATGGCTATCTAGCAGCTCTCTGAACTCTTGCGAGAACTTCCACACATGGGATTAGCCATGGGTATGTCTTAGAGAATTATATATAAAGGTAGTGCATAACGAAATACATTTGTTTATTTGTTTCCCCCATACAAAATATGCTTAATATGAAAATAAAGGGAATTGCCACACGTCCAGGCACGCTGTTTCCATCTAGCTTTTTGCAGCTCATGACCCCATGATGTTCTTGGTCTAGCCCACCTATGTCAAAAGGCACTTATATGTGTGCAGTGTAGATGAGGCCCTGACCATTACCTTCCAGACTACCATTGATACAGGTTGCAGAGAAGGCCTGATTTATTTATTTAAATCTTTATCCTGCCTTTCTTCTATGATATAATTCATTGTGCCTGGGGTAGCTTTTCCTCCTATTTTGTTTCCACACGATCACTTCTACCCAGATTTTCCTCTTACCTTGCTTCCACACAACCAAAAATTGGGAGCACGCACAGCTCTCAAACCCAGGTGTTTCTGCTTGTGTGGATGACCTCCTTGTCTAATCCTTTGAGGGTAAAGGTAAAGTGTGCTGACATGTCGATTTCGATTCCTGGCGCCCACAGAGCCCTGTGGTTTTCTTTCGTAGAATACAGGAGGGGTTTATCATTGCCATCTCCTGCACAGTATGAGATGATGCTTTTCAGCATCTTCCTGTATCGCTGCTGCCCGGTATCGGTGTTTCTCATAGTCTGGAGAACATACCAGCGGGGATTTGATTCAGCAACCTTCTGCTTCTTAGTCAAGCATTTCCCTGCTGGACCACTTAAGGTGATGAACCTCTAAAGTGAGGCTGTTTTAAAAAACTTGGGAACCAATGCCTCGGCTGCTAGAGTCACATGCTTGTTTGTTTGTTTTTTTGCTTTTTTGCTTCCTTCCCACACAGGTCATCTGCTTCCCCAACAACATGAAAGCTGAGAGAAGGCTGTGACATCTTCAAAATTAAATCAAAAACATTATTAACTATACAGTACAATGAAAAGTGATAACAATATGCTCTCTTTCTCTCTTGTTTCTGATGTCAGCTGTTAGTTGCGGTCATCCTGGAAGCCCGATTTATGGAAGAACGAGTGGGAATGGTTTCAACTTCAATGATGTTGTGACATTCTCTTGTAACACTGGCTATGTCATGCAAGGCACAACAAAAGCCCACTGTCAATCAAACAGGCAATGGAGCCATCCACCACCGATATGTAAAGGTAAGACTGGGCAGAGGGAGGGGAATGTTTAGACTCTGGGAAGGAAGTTTGCTTGGTATGAAAAAGAAAAACCATGGGGAAATAGATTCAGTTAATATCTCTGTTATCTACCATTTTCAAAAATTGGCTGACATCCTGACTGTCAAATCACGTGTGCTTCAAGGGACTGCAGGGGTGTGACGGGACCCATCACGGGACCCCCTTTCCTCCTGCAACAGACCACACTGTTGTGCCAGAGCCATTAGACTTCAGAACACTGTTTGCATTCCAGGAGGGCTCTGCAAGATTGGAAACACATTGCTGACTCTCAGTGACATGTTTCTGATCATGCAGAGCTCTTCTGGAATGCAAGCAGCGCATGGAAGTCTAATAGCTCTGGCCCAACAGCGTGCATGCAAGGGGAAAGAGCAGGGGTTTAGCTATAACTGAGTAGGTGTGTTCAAAAAACCCAGCCCCCCCCCAGCTCCACCCTTTCCAGTCTTCTTTATTATCTCCCTCACTCCAAGGGGCTGCCTCGGAGAGGGGCAAACACAGGCCCCCTCTCCCCTAGCTACGCCCCGGGAAAGGGTGAGAAACACAACAGCACCCATCGTAACCCTGCAGTCCCTTGAAGCACTCACACTTCATAGTCAAGATGTTGGCCATAGGTTTTAAAAGACAGAAGGCCTCTTACAATTTAAAACACTTTTCAACGATTCATAATTCCTTTTTAACAGCAGTAACACAAGCTCTACCGCTGAGTTTTACGATGGTACAGAATGTTAGACCATACAAATTGTATCTTTGAATTCATTCTTGCCTGATGTTTGCTCTTCTGTTAGAGATTTTGTTTCATCTTTTCTGTCTGGAGCTATCGCTGGAATAGCCAGCTCTTTAGAAAGTTTATCTCACAGCCGTTTAGTTTTACCTCATATCTAATAAATGAGGTTTGGTTGGTATTTTTGCCTAACAGTAATAAATCAGTTTAGTGCATTGGACAATAATATATAGCATTATAAACATTATTGCTCTAGAGGCCAGAGGCCCAAGGTGCATATTGATTTCATTTGTTTTTGGAAAGCTTAGACAGCCATGAAATTTTAAATCATATTTTAAAAGTAGACTTTGAACCACTGAGCTGATAATGAACATCAAATCATGTTCTCTCTCTCTCTTTTCCTAAGGGGTACCAAACCCTTGTTCGTGCTTTAAGTACGATGACATTTATGTTGATTAACGTTAATCAAGACTTGATGTTGCCTGTTGAAAACTGCTAAACTTCCCTAATAATAGCAAGCTTACAAGTTGTTTTATATCAAGTTAAAGTACGGCATCCCCTCTAGTAGGTTCCTATCACAGTGACAGAAAAAAATATAGCAACATCCATAATGAGAAAAATTACTCATAGGGCTGCAAAAAATTCTCTGCTGAAGATAATGTGGAACTGGCCCTATTTGACACCATTTCTCTTTTATCAAATATTCTTGTTCCAGTTTGTGGCATACATTGTTCTACATATCCTGATTTTATTTTTTTCTTTTAAGTGTATGGATAAAATAATCCTTCTTCCTCAAATTAAACAATGATACATTCTACTCAAGACATCATTATTATTATTATTATTATTATTATTATTATTATTATTATTATTATTATTTAACATATTTTTATACTGCCCAAAACTTACTTCTCTGGTCAGTTTACAACAAAATAAAAACAGAAAGTAAAACATTAGTTAAAACAAAAACAAAAAGTTTAAAACATTACAACAATTTTAAAAAATTAAACAATATTTTAAAACAGCATTAAAACCATAAAAATTAAATTAAAATTAAAACCATAAAACCATAAAAACAATATTAATTAAAAGCCTGGGTGAACAGATGGATCTTTAAAGACTTTTAAAAAGCTGTCAGAGATGGGGAGGCTCTTATTTCACTAGGGAGCGCATTCCAAAGCCTCTGGGCAGCAGCGGAGAAGGCCCGCCCCAGAGTGGCCACCAGATGAGCCAGTGGCAAATGCAGATGGACCTCTCCAGATGCTCTCAGTGGGCAGTGGGGTTCATGATGAAGAAGACGTTCTCTTAAATACCCAGGGCCCAAGCTGTTTAGGGCTTAATAGGTTATACGCAACACCTTGTATTTTGCCCGGAAACATCGGCAGCCAGTGTAGCTCCTTCAGTACAGGAGTTATATGGTCTCTCCGAGATGACCCAGAGACCAACCTGGCTGTTGCATTCTGGACCAACTAGTTTCTGCAACATATACAAGGGTAGCCCCACATAGAGCAAATTGCAGTAATCCAGTCTGGAAGTTACCAGCAGATGTACCACTGACTTGAGGTCGTTCATCTCAGGAAACATCATCCATCAGGCCAACCAAGGCAGTCTCCACCCCATAGCCAGCCCAAAAATCAGTTTGAAATGGGTCAAGATAATCAGTTTCATCCAAGACTGTCTGGAGCTGGGAGGCCACCACCCTCTCAATTACCTTGCCCAGCCATGGAAGGTTGGAGACAAGCCTGTAGTTGCTCAGCTCTGAGGGATCCAAGCTTGCACATAAAGTCCCATGTTAGTAGTGAAGCTATCTGGTCCTAAACAAATCCATAGTGAGCATGGAAGATCCATCTCAGGACTACACAATGAATAAATATCTGAGTAGAAAATACACAATTCTGTGACCATGCATGCCATGGGTATTGTTTGATTGCCCCAGCCTTGCTTCTACTGAAGGATGAGATGTGAAGCATTGATTAGATTGAGATCCAGGTCATTACTTTGCGCATTGTAGGAAGGCAGGATAGAGAACCAGTTCCTTCATTGTTTTTCTAACTGGCTGTTAATCAATAGAGTCATGGCCCTTTCCTCCACCTATGCCTCATGTCTTCATTGGTCTATGCAATGTGTCAATCATGAAGGCACTTGTGTTTTGCCACCATCTTCCTTTCCAAATTATTGTAAACACTGGCTTGTTCCATCCTTCTCTTGGTGCCACTCACATGTATTTGGAAGTGGACAGCAGTGAATAATACACATATTCATATCTGGACACAACCCAAATGTCTGTTGTTCTTGGGACTGTGTACAAAAAGCAGAGTGAAACCATGATGTGAGTCTTCCAGCAAAATCACAGTGAAAACTTGTTCTTATCAAATGAATAGGGCATTGCTGCCAGGTACACCATCATGCACAGAAAGAACACAGAGCACAATATGCTCAATAGGTTCCTTGGCTATTTTTGTAGAGATGGATGGTAGCTAATAGCTACCATATATTGGTGACAGCATTCTGTGTTTGGTGTTTATTTTTTCTTTCCAGATTTTTAAAATGCTTTTATTAGTAATATAAGTAAAAAACAGAAATGTTATATCTCTGAGATTTAGACAAAAATACAAGTTTACAAACAAGATCTTATCCATCCAAGAAAAAAAAGAACCCCCATTCATAAGAAAGATACGAAGGTAGTGATATTTTATATAAGAAATAAAATAAATGTAATTAAATAGCCACACAGAGTCTAAATCTAGGCATCCATATAGAGCTTTTGGCCTCCCAGGGAGCCGGACAGAGAGAGGAGAACCAACCTCTACCTAGGTGAACACCCGTTGTGTTCTGCAGTAAAAATACCTATCACAAAAATTATATTATATTCTTTATTCTTAAGAAAGAAGAAAGAAAGTGTTTATTTTTAATTAACGCATTTAGTATTGTTATTTATTTTATTTCTCAAAGCAAAATGAAGTCTCTCTTCGGTTTTTTTGTTTCTTCACCTTATGAAACACTGAATCCCTCAGAGCAACTTTTATTTGAATAAGGGGTAATAATTGGTTGTTGGTTAATTCCACAAAATTGGAATCCAGTAGCAAATGTAACCCCAATGCAGGACCAGCATCAGGGGTTGGTACTGGACAGCTGTCCAGGGCCCTCAAAAGGGTCTGTTGCCTCTGTGTCTGTGGCCTTAGCGTGATGGTGATGGAGTAGCTCTCTGGGGCCCAATCATTTACAATTTGTGACTCCTGAGGATGTGGTCAGGCTCCTTGGAAGTGTTTGGCCTATCACTTGTCCTTTGGACCCATGTCCAACATGGCTTATAACATCTAGCAGGGAGGCTGTTAGCAATGGCCTAGTTGACATTGTAAATGCCTCACTCAGGGAGGGTAGGATGCCTCCATGTTTGAAGGAAGCAATTGTCAGACCTTTGCTTAAGAAGCCTGCCCTAGAGCCCTCAGTGATGGATAATTATAGGCCAGTCTCCAACCTCCCTTGGATGGGCAAGATAATCAAGAGAGTGGTGGCTGATCAACTCCAGGCCATTTTGGAAGATACTGATTATCTAGATCAGGCCTGCTCAAGCTAGCCTCCACCCCAAGCTTCTTTTGGACTACAACTCCCATAATCCCCAGCTACAGTGGCCAAAAGCCAGGGATTATGGAAGTTGTAGGCCAACATCTGCAGGAGGGGCAAAGTTGAGCAGCCCTGAACTAGATCCATTTCAAACTGGCTTTAGAGCAGGCTATGGGGTGTTAGCCTTGGTTGGCCTGATGGATGATCTCTACCAGGGAATGAACAGAGGGAAATGTGACTCTGTTGGTTCTTTTGGACCTCTCTGTGGCTTTCGATACTATCAGCTATGGCATCCTTCTGGATCATCTGGGGGATTTGAGAACAGGTGGCACTGCTTTGCAGTGGTTCCATTCCTATCTCTGTGGTAGATTCTAGATCGCGCCACTTGAAGATAGTTGCTCTCTGAAATGAAAGCTATTGCATAGTGTCCCTCAGGGCTCCATCCTATCTCTGATGCTTTTTAATATCTACATGAATCCTCTGGGTGAGATCATCAGGAGATTTGGAGCAGGGTGTTATCAATTTCTGGAAAATGAATAAACAATAAATAATATGCCGATCAGCCCCAAATCTGTTTCTCCATGACATCATCATCAGGGAATGGCATAGCCCCACTAAATGCCTGCCTATAGGCAGTAATTGACGGGATGAAGGATAATAAATTGGAACTGAATCCAAGCAAGACGGAGGCACTCATAGTAAGGGGTCATACTTTAAGGGATGTAATAGACCTTCCTGTTCTGTATGGGGTTGCACTCCCCTCCCCCAAAGGAAAGGGTACGTAGCTTGGGAGTGCTTCTGGAACCAGGCCTCACTCTGGTTTCTCATTGAGGCTTTTTATGAACCCAGGAGTGCTTTTTATCAACTCATTTGATACAACAGCTGCATCCATTCCTTGAAGATAGTGATCTCAGAATTGTGGTGCACTCTCTGGTGACATCTAGGCTTGACAACTGCAATGCACTCTACGTGGGGCTGCCTTTGTATGTAGTTCGGAAACTTCAGTTGGTTAAAAATGCAGTGGCTACTTTGGTCTCCAGCTGTCTCGGAGAGAACATATTATGCCTGTTTTATATTAGTTGCATCGGCTACCAATAGGTTTCTGGGCAAAATACAAAGTTCTGGGGATGACCTTTCAGGCCCTAAATGGCTTAGGACCAAGTTACCTAGGAGATGCATTTATTTTTGTGAACTGCCTAGAGCTTTTGGAGTCAGGTGGTATATTAATTAAGGGGGGCAGTTGGACAACATTGATCTGGAGGGCAGTTCGTCAAAGTTCCCATAATTTCTGGAGCTGGCAGCTGCCCTGCTTTCAGTTTCCCCCCAGCTAAGCATTACAGACAATGGGAAATCCATATTTTGTTTGTAATTTCCCATCAGTGGAAATTTTCTTTTAACCAGGCTGATCAAGTTCCAGGATGATCCCATCATCCACACTATTACCAAATAATTTAGTAAACAGCAAATGATACATGAATGAATAGCCTTTGCTTTCTAAGAAATATCTTATATTATGCTATGCTTGATTTTTTAAAAATGTGGATTATACATTTGTTCCCCTTGTTTATTATTTTCTGTTCAGTGGTCAACTGTTCTGATCCAGGAATCCCTGCAAATTCTATACGAGAAAGTAAAATTGAACATGGAAATTTCACCTATGGCACAGTTGTTTTTTATGACTGTAATCCTGGATATTTTTTATTTGGATCCTCAGTTTTAGTCTGCCAACCAAATGGTCACTGGGACAAACCTCTTCCAGAATGCATTAGTAAGTATTTTAGAATACGTGGTAGTTATTTTCAGTGTAGTTACAATGTGTTATTTTCATGTTAAAATAAGCAGGACCAGTCACAAGCGGTCAGTTTCCAAAAATGTGTACATGCAGCAAAGTAGATGAGTGCAAACCAATCTGGGTTTAGGTTGTAGTTTTTCCCCATCTACAAAGAAGTGCTGACTGACTGGGAAATCTGTAACTTTTGAAATGTACTGTCTTCCTCTACCATCTACTCAAGTAAATTGTTTATCTAATGTTGTTTTAGAAATTGAATAAATAAATAATAATAATAATAATAATAATAATAATAATAATAATAATTATTATTATTATTATTAGTTTGTTTGTTTGTTTAACACATTTTTATACCACCCAAAATGCAAGTTCTCTGGGTGGTTTACAAGACAATAAAAACAACCAATAAAAATATTAAAACATTTCAACAATTAAAATGTAAAATGTTAAAACTATTAAAACACAAATGGGCCAGTTTGGGTGGTCCAAGTTTGAACTGACCCGGCCCCAGTTCTAAGAACCAGTTTGCGGGATAGTTCAGGGGTATACTTTTAAAGGGGAATCCAGTGAGGATTCCCCTTTACAAATAAAGGGCATTCCTTATAGTAATGCAGGGGATGAGAGAAAGGGTACTTTTAACTTTTAATTTTGAGTCAGTGGGGACGGCAGAGGTGGTGGCAGTGGTGGAGAAAGCAGTGGTGGGGGCTCCTCCAAACCTCCCAGCTGACCTTCCGAAGAGCAGCATGGTGATGCAAATAGCCTCTGGTGCACGGAAGCCCGAACCGGGCCCCAGCTTGCCTGGGCTGCTCTTTGGGAGGCGGGCGAGGGGGAGAAGCCAGTGCTGCAGCCACCTCCACTGTCCCCACTACATCAAAAGTAAAGGTAAAAAGTACCCTTTCTCTCCCCCCACATCAGCATTACTATAGGTCAGGGATTCTCAAACTTGGGTCCTCAGGTGTTATTGGACTTCAACTCCCATAATCCCCAGCCTCAGGGGCCTTTGGTTGGGGATTATGGGAGTTGAAGTCCTATAACACCTGAGGACCCAAGTTTGAGAATCACTGCTATAGGTAATGCCCTTTACTTGTAAGAGGAATCCTCACCGGATTCCCCTTTAAAAGTATATCCTCTGAACCAGCTCGAGAACCAGTTTGGCCTGGTTTGATGGCTGAACTGGACTGGACCCAGTTTGGTTGCACCTGAGACCAGGCTGAATCCACTTTGGATTCAAATCGAACCAGCCAAACGGGCAATTTGCTTATCTCTATCCATAGCTGCAAAATCTGCATTATTGACTTGTGATCAGATTCCTGGAAAACTACATATCATAGCTGCAATTCCTCCTTTAAGAATTGTCTTCATAGAGACAACTGGTATTGAAATGGTTATCTTTCTAAAGTTTTGACCAAAATGATGTTGGTACTATACACACACCTATTGATATATAATCTGTTATATATATTATAGATGTATGTGTGTATGTATATGTGTGTGTATATATATTCTGTAAACAATAGTGACAAATTATGGGCAGCTATTTCTTCCATTTTCATCTTTACACCATATTTACAAAGTCTCTTAATAGCTGTTCTTATGGTTACTTTAAGCAAACTGTATGTAACTGAATCAAAACGTCAGCCATATGCCGTCATAGGCCGACATTCCCCATAGTAAAAAAAGAAAAGAACAGGGGTAAAAGACCCCTAGCACCACCTTCTCGAACCAATCATGTACATTGGAACAGAATCATAAGTGCATGTGCCTCCAAAATCCAACTCAAACAGCTGATCAAGAAGTATAGACTGTTTGATGATATTGAAATCCACTGAAAACTACAGCAGAATTTGCAGAGTCACACTGCTTCTGTTCTTATCTCAGCAATGGTCATCCATCATGGTGAGCAATACAATTTCAGTTCCTATCTTGGAAGGGCGGTATAGAAATGTTATTATTATTATTATTATTATTATTATTATTATTATTATTATTATTAATAATAATAATAAAATCACCATCAGCCAATTACAAAAACCAACATTACTGGGAACAGCCTATATTCTGCGACTATATCTATAATAATAACAGCAACAGCATTGATAATAAAATTCAGCCATCCCAGGTCCTTGGGAAGGACGATGTCTGGATAAAACAAACCGGTCAATAACACCTGTCTGACTGTGTAAATAACAACAACAACAATTATTTAAATAGATCCAGAAAATTGTTGCAGTCCAGAAGTGCCTGGCATTGCGCAACAACCATTGCCCTCAAAGATAAATGTGACTGGTCTATAGCTGAAAAAAATATTCTGGGTCTAGAGAAATTTACTTACAGGATTGCCTTATGAAAGCTTTCTTCAGAGCTGCCATGGTCACACCCTCATGAGACATTTATTGCCTCCTGGCAATAAATGTCAATGTTCTTTTACTCAGTGTTCTTTTACTGAATGAAATGAACCAAGAGGGACAAGGGTTGAGCAAATGGGTGATCCACCACATTCCTCGAAACATTGTCCATGTCACTGAAGGTTGTATGTTTCCCTTATTATGCCACTTTCAAAAGGTCTTGGTTTTATAGCTGTTTTCTTGCATTTGCTAAATAATTGGAAATAAAAGCCTTTTCTCTCGCATAACTGATAATCTGTGAAATGTTTTTTGGCCTGGCAGACAAACCAAATACAATTCAACCATGCTTTAAAAATGTGCCCCATTGCATATCACAGCAGCCTCTTTTCAATACTGGGGGTGAAGGGCACTCGTTTCTTTTCTAGGATGTACATTACTCAGGTGGATAATGTTCTACACAATGGAGCAAATGATGTCTCCTCTTGTTTCTTTTGTTCTCATTGAATAGGTGCCTGTTGGCCTAAACAGCAAAGTGTTGCCATTGCGTTTCTAGGACTCGCTCATTACTTTTTAAAAATACTTTGCAACAGACATTTGAATGCTGAGAACATTTTAGCAATGTTGCCTTGATTTAAAATCTATTTTTCCCCACTTATAGCTAATTCACTTCCATGCCCGATTTAAATATATATATAATATTCTGCCTCCAACAAAATTTAATTCAGGTGCTATTAAGAGCCAAGAAAAGAGATAATCAGTATGGCATGCAATGAAACTGCTTTCTTGTTTTCATATTATATTGTTTAAACCTTTTTTGTATGGTCACACTCAGAAGTTGATAACCAGATTACATGTGGAATTACATATAAATATGAAGATCACTGGAGTCTAGATGGAAATTTCTGGTTTACTTAGTTTTTTTTCTATGAAGTAGAAGGGTGATCTCTGTCTCCACAGAAACATGTTGTAAAATTTAAGATAATCAAAGGGCCACTTCATCCATTGGGCCAGTTTGGACAATACCATTCATTAGCAAAACCCACAGTATGAGGGGTGTAAATGTAAATGTCTTACTTCCCCTCCTGGTGTGCTGTTCCCACTTTGCATAACATCCAGGAAATGGTTCATCTGAATTGCCCTGCCATGTGATTGTTCAAAGTGGGGATGACATACCAGGTGGGAAAGCAGCACATTTGCACTTTACTGTGTGGTAGAGAGAACCAGTGGATGGTATCTTCCATATGGCTCAAAATGAATTTTTTAGGGGCATACATTTTGATGTACACCTTAAAATGTAACATTAATGTGACCAACACATATTGGCAAAAACATCATACAGGAGCTAGGACTAGCTGCAACTCATTCTCAAGTGTACACTTGCTGACAAAACCAGGTGAAACACTGTCTCAGTGCTTTTGAAAAGGTAGGCTTAGAGACTCCTTTGTCCCTGGCCCTCTATTTGACCTGGCCCTCTATTTGACCTGTAGAGGCTGACTATAGTTATACTATATTGGCTAAAAAGTGCTTTGCACATGCTTGTTATTGTATTCCATTCTTCAAAGAAAAGCAATGATTAGCCTTGGCTCGCTTTAAGCTGTAAGCAGCGCTAATTCATGCTACCTCACTGAAACTACTAATCTCTTTAAAATGTCTCATGCTTTTTAGGACAAATATTATTCTATCTATCTATCTACCAACCAAATATTTCTAAACCACCTATCTGCATCTCCAGGTGGTTTTTACTTACACACACAACACAACACAACACAACAACAACAACCCTTAAAAAACCATAATAAAAACAACTAAAACAATTTAAAATTTAACTAAAAGCCTATCAGGTGTGTTTTAAGAGATGTTTTTAAAGCAGCCAGAGAAGGGAAAGCTGTTATGGAGTAAATTCCAAAGTCCTGAGGCAGATATAGGAGCACTGGTTACAAGTCACCACCCAATGAGCCTGTTACAACTGTAAATGGACCAAACCTCTCCTGACAATCTCAATGGATGGTGGGTTTGTAATATAGAATCCCAATGATGTATTGCCATTGGCCTTTGAAACAGGAAGACTAATTGGAAGAATTGTATTAAAAAAACTTGCCATCCTTTTTTGTACTGGCTGAACACGTCATTTCTAGTTTTTGTTTTTTGAAGGCTATTGCAAAGGATGAAGATTATTTTAAGGAAAAGACTGAATTATTTAGAATATAAATATTATCAGGTGATCTTCACCTGTTTCATAAATACAGCTCTCTCTGGAAGTGTTCATTGCTTGTCTGGCATTACCATTTACTGTATCTTTGTTCATATAATACCAGAATCTATTTTTGTTCACATTGTAGGACTGATAGTGATTAAAACAACATAGATAGTCAATGCAACGTTATTTAAAGATATAAAACTACAGTATTATCAGCTTTCTAACCCTTAGCAGCACACCTAACCAATAATAATCTAATTGATGCACCTGGCTGTGAGTAGTTAATGTTGTCTTAAATTAACCTTAACAGCATTTCCCAGTTTTGTTTTGTTTTTAAAAATTGCATTTGGAAGAGAGAGAAGGGGATATGTTAACTCTGTGATAATGTATAGTGCCCATTAGAAAAATACAATGGACTTAAAATATAAAACAAACTATTATGTCTATTAATAATTACTTAACTATAGTTTAAAAAACTAATTCTGATTATTCCTCCATAATTCAAATCGTTCTAGAATCTCCGGCTTCTCAGTAGTCTAGGAAGTTTTTCTAAAGCTGCTTCAGAAAGTATCTTAATAATAAAGAAAAGAAGGCTTAACATACTTTCATTATGCTCTTTGACATTTATTTATTCTTTGTGCATGAGATTTCTACGCTACATTTCAGCCCAGAAAGATCTCCAGAGATCGCTTAGATAAAATATTGCAATGCAATTATACTAGGACTACTTCCACCCCTTCTGACACATGGCATTGCTCTGGGTTAGCATATCTCCCAACCCCCCAAAACCATTTCTCATAAGGCCATTTTGATTCTTCCCACCATCACACTCCTTCGCTTACTGGCAGTTGGAGGTCCATTGCCTGACTGTGCATTCCTGACTTCTCCCTTGGTCTGTCACTGTTCCAAGGGCAGAGAGAGAATGGTCAGGTACAGCAGCTAGCTTCAGGTGAGATGTTGAATATTCTGGCTATTGCTCATTACTCTCTTCTACTTCAGAACTCTAGGTCTTTTTTTTTGTTTTTTTAACTGTCCAAAGGCAGAGAGGGAGGAGTCAGGTTTTTTCCCTCCTCCCCATGTATCCCCACTTTAGACAACAAAATGTAGTCATATGCTAATGGATAGAGACATATGCATGGTTACATACATATAATATAACCAACCATAGCTTAGGAACATAGGAAACATAGGAAACTGCCATATACTGAGTCAGACCATTGGTCTATCTAGCTCAGTATTGTCTTCACAGACTGGCAGCGGCTTCTCCAAGGTTACAGGCAGGAATCTCTCTCAGCCCTGTCTTGGAGATGCCAGGGAGGGAACTTGAAACCTTATGCTCTTCCCAGAGCGGCTTCATCCCCTGAGGGGAATATCTTGCAGTGCTCACACATCAAGTCTCCCATTCATATGCAACCAGGGCAGACCCTGCTTAGCTATGGGGACAAGTCATGCTTGCTACCACAAGACCAGCTCTCCTCTAAGGAGAGCTGGTCATACAAACAGCTTGTTATACAAACAGACCCATTATCTGATAGACTTGAGAAGAGGAGTACAATGTCAATAAGGTCGTCTAATGGACATGTATAATATGGTAATGGCAAACCTGAACAATTAGATTGGTGATTATAATGTAATTTTTATCTCCAATATTTATGCATCGTAGTGATTGACTGTGGTCATCCTGGCATTCCCCCAAATGCAATCCTGTCTGGAGAGAAATATACATTTGGATCTACTGTCCGTTACACCTGCACAGGAAGGCGATTGCTAATAGGCCAGCCATCTCGGACATGTCAGTTAAATGGACGTTGGAGTGGATCTATGCCTCATTGCTCAGGTACCACTTTTGAAGTATGTGAATGTGCTTTTGAAACCAATTCTAACCTCATATTAGTTTTGGCTGGAATTTGTTTGCCTTCCAGGTACTGAAAATAAAAGCCAAACTATTGTTGCAAAGTTATAGCTGCAGCCAAAGCTAAGTTATACTACAAAGAAAGCCAAATGGGAAAGTACAAGGTTTTGAATAATGCTTAGCATGAAGGGCAAATGTCCAGGACACTTGATTATAGGACACCTGATTATTTAGTGATGAATATTTATATTCTATGCTATTTTCATATTGCACAGGAAGGTGTGCAATTCCATACGGGCTATTTATGAATCATTATTTCCTTGTCTTGATTTAGTTTTCTTTAATATGCAGAATGACTGACAGATACCATTGCCTATATACAGCACATGTATGTAATATGTGTCATGTGTTCACTGTTGATAAAGTCACAGGTATTCTGCTTTCTACTTGTTTAACCTCATCCTGAGCTATAGGGTAAATTCCTACGCCTGGCTTTTTAAATGTGTTTAGCAAAGTATTGGGAGGAAAACCACCCCCAAATGCATTGGCTTTTTCCTCTGTTGGGGTACTTTCTGTCCCAGCCCCATGTTGTATCAGAAGGGAGGAAAATCACCCAAAAGTGCAAGGACTCTCTCCATATGGTAGTTTCTAGTGCAGAGCTGGCAGAGGCTCTCCTTTGCAAGGAGTTGACCTTTATAGGCACTATGAGAAACAACAAGCCTGACATAACCTGAGATATGCAACCACGTTCACAAAGGTAACCACTCCCCCCTGTTGGGAGGCGGGGGAGATGTGATTACCATGGAAGGCTGGTTTCTAGAATGCAATTGACAAGCTACCAGATCTGTGATGATTGCCTTTAGGTCTGTCACAGTGTGCCCTTTCACCTGAAATGCTGAGAACTGTGATGTTGAAGTTTGGATTCTCATTAGTGTAGGGTCTGAAATGTTAATTTTTTTTAGCTAGGAAAATTCATGTTTTCTGTGAGTTGTGCAGGCGCACAGGGCATCTTGTGTGACCACAGTGGGGGTCACCACAGCACTCCCCTGAAGCAAAATATTCAATTATTATAGGTTCCGTGGTCTGGAAAAGTTGTTGGTGGCAGCCAGTGTGACTACTTGAGAGTAAGAAGTCCTACAGTGAAATTTCATGACTCAAGATGAGGGTTAAAAAACAGCATCCATTTGACTTCCCAACATTATGTAATACTGTTGTGTGCCCACACCCAGGATGGACTATGCAAATGAAGAGTAGAACTATGAAAGTTCAGGCAGGCTTGATTTTCAATGCCTGAGCCAGGGAGAATTGGTAAGATGCAAGTGGGAAAGCTGCCCAATAGCCTCCACAGAAGAAAAAGCCAAAACTCTTTGGGGCTATTCCCACAATCTGCAAATATCGGGCTAGGAGAGCCTAGCCTGATTTTTGCAGATTGTAAGAACTACCAGGCTTGGCTGCATGCCTGGTGGTTCTAAAGCGGGTAACCTGCTCAAGAACCCCTGGCCCAAAACCAGGTTTTCAGAGCGAGCGCTCAGGAAACCTGGTTTTGAAAATTGTGAGTAGCCGCGCCGTGCCTACTCATGAGGAGACCCCTGGAGGGGAGGCGAAAAGCCGCCTCCCGGCTCCGGGGGTCTTGCCAGCATGTCCTGCACGCTTGCGCAGGGCATGCTGGAGCTTGCTGGGGCCAATCGGCCCCTGCTCCCCCCAGCCCCCACCGGCTGCATCACAGAGCCGGCAATCGTGTGGGCGGCCTGTCCAGCCACCCAAGGCTCCCTTCCCACTCACTGCCACAAACCTGGTCTCACGGATCGTGAGACCCAGTCCATTGTCTCCCTCACCAGTGAAGTAACCCTGTTCTGTTTCTGAAAGGGAAGGAGTTTGACACAGTTAATCTCTTGGTGTTATGAAGCACTGCCCCCTTAGGTGCTGGTGGGCAAGTTTTGAGAGAATTCCTCAACTTCTCTGCTTTTTGGGAGCACTCTGGAGGTACTGCTAACCACAGTAGGACTTAGCAGAAGGAACATGCCTTAGCCCAGCCTGTAGCAGTGACAAAAAACTGAAGAGCCCAGCTTCTTAAGATTAGCTCTTGAAGCTTTCAGGCTGGATGAAACAAGAGCTGGGACTGAGCATCATGCCCCCCTCCCACCCCACTCCAAAATACCTCCAGAAAGCCCCAAACCCCAGAAAAATAAAATTTGCACAAGAAGGAAGTCCCAAGAGAGAAGGGGCTTATGTCTTTGTTGCTAACTTTTGTTTTCTCACCATGCTCACGCTCAGGTAACACACATACACCAAGGATATAGTGCAACATTTTCCTGTGGGTTCATACTTGTAGTAAACGTAATTTATATTTTGTGTGAGCAAGATTTCTGAATTTCAATTCAGTTTTTGGCTGAAATGTTTTGTGGACTAATTTGAAGCTACCCTGCCTGGGGTCATCACTTTTATTGTGCTATATTTTATTCTATATAAAACAATAGATTTGGTGCCATTGAAAAGCATCAATCAAATGCCTTTCTTGTGAAATAGTCCAGTAGCCCACTTTGATCTACAGCATAGTTGTAAAAAGACAGACATAAACCTTTTCATTAAAAAATGTCTAGCAGAAAAATCTGCTGTAACTGTTTTTGTACTGTAAAATGACTGATTACCACTTCATAGACTTCATGGCACACAATAACCCTTCTCACCCAGACTGATTTATGACCGCTTTGTTATATATTGGACTATTGAGAGATAGTCAGTATTGGCAAGTATGTTCTTCTTGTTGTTAGCGGATATCCTGACTAAGGTTGCATGTCCTGACTAAGCTTGCATGTGCACAACCGTTTGTGCAGCAGATATCTTCCTGCTTCAGCAGTATGGGAGCTTAAACATGGAGGCACAATTTTTGCCAATCTCCCCTTCCAGCAGAAGTGCTCTGTCCAGCATATGAATATGTCACTGAGGGTTGCACAGCCCTTAGGGACATATTTGCATGTTGCACAGAGTGCTTCCAGGGAAAGGGGAGATCACATGGGCAACCCTAAGCACGAGTGCCCACACTGCTGAAACGGGAACAAATCTGTTATAAGCATACATTTTTGGGCTGCATGGCATGTGCATGCAGCATTAAGCAAAATGCCAGCCATTACTTTTATTTTTGTAGCTGTCAGTTGAATATGGACAGCTGCTCTCAATCTGCTAACTATAAAAGAGCCACCATTTTCTCTTCCCCAATTAGCAGGTATAGACATTTGCTTAAAAATTAAATAAATTTATTCTCATTTTACATTACTGTGGGTGGGATCTTTGTTCTTGCACAGGTTCTAATAGGAGATTAGGAAAAATTTCTTTTTAGGTCAATCACGCAAATGATTCTGGGATTTCTTGATCTTCTTGTGTAGTATTCACAACAGGTTACTTGCTTGACACAGTGCGGTGAGTTCCAGTACAGTATAGTAATTGCTTCTGATTCTTTATTATACTATGTTGTACTCTGGATGATACATATTGATTTATTACAAATCAACATATTTATTTGAGTACCACCTATCCTGCAGAGTACTAGAACTGTGCCACTCAGATCTATCCCAGCCCAACTGTCAAATGAAGTTAGAATTTATTCTTTGTCAGTAGACTAGACCAATTTTTGGTTGGTTTTTTTTATTTAATTGCTATAAGCTACAGGAATACAGCAAGCAGATGTTTAAATGTTCTGTTTAAACACTTGCTTTAAAACATTCTGATACATTTGAAATTTCTATAATAGCCTATGGAACATTTCATGTTTAATAAGCCCTGTAATTCAAAATTACTCCAAGAAATTTTGAATATGTATAGTTTCTGTATATTTTTTTCATGGAACATGTTAATTTTTGCATTGATTAAAGAATTGTCTTCTAGTGTTACACTATTTATGGATGCTTAATACTCACACTTTGGATCCATTTCAGTTACCACATTAATTAACTTAAAATACAGCAATGTAATCCATCATATTTTTTTAATCCCTGAAATGATCTTTATATCATAAATTCTAGGTGATGCTGCAGGATCCTGTGGGGATCCGGGGATCCCAGGTCACGGTTCTAGAGAAGAAAGCAATTTTAGAACTAAAAGTGTTGTGCAATTCTCCTGTGAGCTTGGTTACATACTTCATGGATCAGAGGAAAGAACATGTCTGGGAAATGGAAGCTGGACAGGAAGGCAACCAGAATGTAAAGGTAAACTTTGATGGCTGGGATCCAGTATCATATTAATCCGGTATCATATTATTAAAAGCAATCACTACAACAGTCCTTGCAAGCCAAAGAGCTATCCATGTTGTTTTAGAGAAGTCCATCTGCTATGGATTAGCTGACTGTAAAACTCAGGTCTATAGTCTTCTCTTCTGGTATTGCAAGATTAGCCATGGTTTAGCCAGGGGTAGCAATGAATATTATGAGCCCTTCTCTTCCACCACACAGATAGAATCCAATGTGTTCCCTCTAAGTACTGGATCAAATGGTGGCCTGATTTCCACAATTTCTCAACCTCCAAGAAAAATGTGGGGGAGAATCTTGTACAATTGGACACACATACAAATGGTCCAGTTTTCACTGAGACTATCTGCATGGTGGAGAAGAAGATTTCATACTTCTCTTTCACCATACTATTTCAGTGCTGCCCTTGGCTGAATTTACCTCTTTGTGTATAGTGTTTTATAAAACACATGACTAACTTGTGCAGAACTGTGCCTTACTGGATATTTATTCTAAATCAGAAGATGCTACTAATTTACATATTTAATGTTGTGTAATTTAATTTTGCATGCTAATTTGCATTAATGAAGCAAAGGCAAAAATTTAAAACTTGCCACAAACAGCTCAGGCTGTGTCTGATGGCCAAAACAGAGGCGTAACTAGGGAAAACGGCGCCCGGGCCAAGCACTGAAATTGCGCCCCCCCCCGCCGCCGCCCCCCCAACATACATCTGACTGACACACATGTTTCAGAAAACTTTTATTTTAAAAATTACCAAAATTACCAAAAATTTCAAAATGCACTACATACTTAGGTTTTTCCTCACAACAACCCTGTGAAGTTGGCTTGTATCTCAAACATCAGAATTATGATGCAATGATGATTATTATGATTATGATGCCCCTCCCTCACGCCCTGGTTCTGTTCCTGACTTTCTCTTGTGAGTGACTGTATTTTAACAAAACGAGAACCAAGGACTCCAAAGTAATTCGAGAGACTAGGGTGATAGTGCTAAAGACTCCTTATTCTCCCGCTGTTAAAGAAAGACTCCCCTTTTCCAAAACCGCGTGCTATTTACACCAGAAAAGGTTTCAAATGGAGGGGGAAGCATTTATGCATTTATGCTTTGTTTTATGTTACAATTTCAAAGTTAGAAAAACTATAAAAGGGCCATTTTAGAGAAGATATGCACCTGCCTTAGTTGCAAATCCTGCTTTTTTGAGATTCCCTGCAATTGAATAAAGCGATAATATACACCTTTGCTATTTAAATTGGTTGGAGAGTATTTATGACAATAAAAAATGAAATGGCATTTCAGATGCAACATTGGTTGCCTAAGACCACTCAGATTTAACTAATCTTCATCACATTGACAAAAAGAGCAATTAAAATTAAAATCCATGACTAAAACCAAACCACTTTGGGGTTGTTTTTAATGAAAGGTGGTATATAAATTTAACAATAAATGTTTAGAAGTATATACTTTCATCCCCTGCCCAACCTACAATTAATTCCAGCTTATTTTCAAAGAGCTTCAAGTTTTATTTACAAATTGCTTGGCAACACCAATGTTTAAGTAATCGCTAATTGCTCCTAGTGATAGTTTTACTTATTGTTAAATTTATATACCACCTTTCATTAAAACATTCTCTGTTCATCTGATTTTCAGTCTGGTTAATTAAATCGGTGGAGGTTTAGACTTTCCTGATGGGCTGAAACAGCTAATCCATTCTGATGATGACATATAATTAAATTAGCTTGCATTACATAGTGAAAAAGTCCAGGAAGGGAGAGATGGGGGGATGTAGAACCCAAGGTTCCACATCCCCCCATCTCCCCCTCCCTGAACCTTTTCAGTTAAAACGTGGTTAGATTATAGGGGAGGAAGGACTTGAATGAGCAAAAAGGGGAACTGGTTCGGGCGTTCAGGAAGTTGTTCAGAAGAGGGAGTTGTTCAGGAAGTTTGCTCTGGTGCGTGTCCTCCTCTCGACATATGCGCGACTGGTGGCGGGGCGGCGGGGCGCACCAGGGAGTGAGAGTCAGAGACTTGGACTATGAAGATGCCGTGGCACCCAGTGCTGGGTGAGCAATGCCAATGGGGGGGCGCGCTGGGACCGGAGGAGGGGGACTGCTCTGCAAAAAAAAAAAAAAAATCAAGAAAAAATAAATAAATAAAATTTTCCGGCAAATCGGTGGGGGCACTTTTTGGCACCCCCTGCCAAGTGGCGCCCAGGGCATGTGCCCCCCCGCCCCCCCCATAGATACGCCTATGGGCCAAAAAGCTACCTGTTGCATTAAACACATAGTTTGGCTTGCACATGTATGTGTCTGATTTTTTAAAGTTAAATAGCAGTCATAAGGGCCCATCCAAACTTAGGACTGCAGCATCTGGAGAGCAGGTATGTATGAAATGCTTCACCGTATGGTCCACATGCTCACTGTATCTTAAGAAAGATGTTGTAGAACTAGAGTAGGTGCAGAAGAGGGCAACCAAGATGATCGCTGGCCTGGAGCACGTTCCTTATGATGCTAGGCTACAGCATCTGGGGCTCTTTACCTTGGAAAAGAGGCGACTAAGGGCAGACATGATCGTGGTGTATACAATTATTCATGGAATGGAAAGGGTGGACAGAGATAAATGTTTCTCTCACACACTCAACAATAGAACCAGTGATCACCCCATGAAACTGAAGGTTGGAAAAGTTAGGAAGTACTTTTTCATAGAGTGCATAATTAATCTATGGAATTTTTTGCCATGGGATCTGGTGATGGCCACCAGCTCGGATGGCTTTAAAAAGGGGCTTAGACAAATGCATGGAGGACAGGTCTATCAATGGCTACTAGTCTGGTGGCTGTGGGCCACCTCCAGCCTCAGAGGCACGATGCCTCTCTAAACCAGTTGCAGGGGAGCAACAGCAAGAAAGAGGGCATGCACATACCTCTTGCCTATGGGCTCCCAGAGGCATCTGGTGAGCCACTGTGTGAAACAGGATGCTGGACTAGATGGATCTTGGGCCTGAGCCAGCAGGGCTTTTCTTATGTTCCTACCTCCAGAACCATGTTGCACACATTGTGTCCCAGAAGCTATTAAAACCATCCACATGACCCTGAAACCCGAGGCAGAGAGGGCTGGGAGGGGGAGGCAGGTTCACTCCTACCTTCCCCCCCCCCAGAAGATTGCGGAGATCTTTGAGCTGCATGGCTCATACAATCACTGTTGCAGCAAATGGCACAACCATCTGGAGGTCGGGGGAACAAAGCCCGGCCTCCAGAAATCTCGTGATGCATTGGAGAAGGATTCCCCACCCGGCTCTATGAATACTTGGGCTGCAGGCTGTTGTTCCATGGACCCCTTTGGGGGTCAAACTACATTTTGCTGGGTGTTAGCTGACCTCATACTGTGGAGGTTCCATAAGCAGAGAAAGCTGTTATAGGGACATAGAAGTAAATAAGAAACCCGGTTCTCGAGGAAACAGTTTACACCCAAGCTGTAATCCAATTTGAACATTAGAAGAAAGAAAAAGCAATAGTCTCAAATGACCTGAAAATATTGAGTTGCAATAAAGAAAACAAATGAAAGAAGAGCTCTGTTTTGTTTTGAAATAAATGTCATGCTAAGCACTGAACTTGGAACCAACCTTTCAAAGTGGCTGTGATCTCATAAAATAAGATTATTGTAAGCCCAAAAGCAGGGAGAAAAGAAAAAGAGATACTTGCATTCTGTTATTATCCTAAGGGCTACTATCTGAGGAGTTTTACCAAGACTGAATCATGTGAATGAACTCATTAAAAGGAGTTCATTTACATGTGAGCAAGATTTGGCACTAGGTTTCTTTAAGTATAGCATACAGTAATATTTCATAGCCTTTTGTTGTGGCCAGAGGCAACAGTGCTGAATAATTAGCATTTGAGATCATTTTTCTCCAGAGCAATGAAATATCAGAGAATGTAATCTATGGCAAAACTGAATGCAACAATTAAACTAAGAAAAATCAAAATATTTGCTTTCCCCAGCATTTTATATACATACTCCTTGGTGGTTTTCCTCCAGCATTCATACACAGATTATGAGGTCATTCTCCTGCCTGACTCACCGCACAATATCTCCCTGCCTTCCTAAACTCTGCTACTCACTCGATACACAATCGGCATGGCAGCAAGCAGCAGAGCCGGGAGCCAGAGGAGGAATGCCACTCCCCACTCCTTTCACTGCATTAGCAGGGATATGGGATAAGTGGGTGGCGGAGTTGTGGGCCCTTCCCAGGAGACAGGCATGTGGGCTGCCATTTTAGTCCCCCAGCACATGACACCGGTGGACCAATCACGTGCAAGGAGTGGCTGCATAAGCAGTTGGCTCCATTGCTCTATGGACAGGCACCCTCCCACCTGCCCCTGGACTCAGTGAGGGATATTCCGGTCATCATTGGGGCCAAGTAGTAATTTTTTGGCTCTCAACTGATTAGCTAATGTTGGGGCCCTTTTTTGCCTACTTCTCACTGATTTTGTTAAGCCAGTCCCTAGGGTTAATTGGTCACTTTGCGGATGAGTGGGAGTCAGGGTAGGTTAATTTACATTGGTGTTGGGCTGGAGGGCCATTATGGGGAGTGGGGATATGGAGGAAGGCTTGGTGATCTCACAACTCTCAGGCTGGATCCGCTCCCACTCGGATGCATGCCAGCGAATGCTGCTCAGTGCCCCGCGACCTGGGTTGAGGTGGGCTGGCATGCATCTCCTTGATGGGGGTAAGCTCATGGTAGAGAAGACGTTCGGACTGGCTACCAAGCCAAATCAAAGCCCAGTCTTTCATCCTCCTGTGGGCATACCTCCTATGAGACTGACCCACATAGGGGATACCCGCACTTTAGTTAAGATTCCTCATTGCAGGTTTTGTAAATATTCAATAAAGTGGCCCTAGTTAGTTCCAATTATGCATGTCCTGTTGTTATTTGAGCCTGGGTTTGCAAGACCAGGAGCACAGTGCATTGGGGGATTCCCCCACTGCTGGGCAGGAGATTGGCGTGCATGGGAGGATTCCCCCACTGCACAACCAGGACACTGGGTTAGGGTTAGCACATCCATGCCCTTCTACCTCAATATTAGCCCAGATTAAAAACCCAGGCTACCCAACTCCACATGAGCAGCCATTCCTAGGTAGGGCTACTCAAGTACATGCCCTCTATATAAGAACTACTTGCTAAAATTCCAGCTAAAGCTTGATCTGAAGCAGACTGGTGTGGTTCTTCCTGAGATAAAATGTATACAGAATTAGAAGAGAAATCAAAGAATTTCAATAAGATGAGTGAAATTTCTCTGCAGGCAGGGGTTGCATTCTGGTAGTTTTTAATCAGATTCCACTAAAGTAAACATTGAAGCAAATTTGGGGTCCTTCCTCTGGTGAAACTTTTGCAGACTTTGAAGAGCAACAAAAATTTCTCAAGGGGATTCTCACATCCCTAGTATGAACTATTTTGTGTTTAGTCTAATTACTTGCTTACATTCATGGGAGTATTATTTGGATCTTAAAGTAGGTGTCCCCCCCCACCTGTCGTATTTCTATAATGCCGGAAATGTGCATCCGTAGGTGCTGTAGACAAGATAAAATACAACAAATATAAAAAGAGGATAAAATGATTAAAACAATTATATAAAACCAATTAAAATTATTTAAATGCCTGAAAAAAACAGATGCATCTAAAAAGTCACTTAAATAGCATGTCTGTAATGCTTCTGTCTTTTCCCTGATTCCTGTGCTTTCTGTATTTGACTTTCTAGCTGTACAGTGTGGTAACCCTGGAACAACAGCCAATGGGAAGGTTTTTCGCATAGATGGCACAACGTTCTCTAGTTCTGTAATTTATTCCTGCATGGAAGGCTACATCCTGTCTGGACCTTCTGTAAGACAGTGTACAGCCAATGGAACATGGTCTGGCTCCTTGCCTAATTGCACAAGTACGTGTTTGTGTGTTAATTAAATCGTTACTCACTTTTTTTTTCCTGAGGTGTGAATTCTCATTCTATCATAGCAAATGAGATTTTTTTCAATTAAACAACTCTCATGACCCCACTTTCACTTTTTCACACTTTCCTTTACTATGAATAATATGAGGAAGTAATCAATTTAGCACACTTCACCTTATGAAGACAAACCTCATAAAAATAAATTCACCAAAATTCACCCCCTGCCCAATCACTCTTAAATTGGGGATGGGTGGTAGCCTCCACCCATTAGGCACTATCTACCAGCCCACCCCACTCCTTTGGGGCAGATCCACTTTCTGCCCCAAAGACACCCAAACTTCAAAAATTCTCAAAAAATCGGCCCTCTGCCCAATCCCCCTGAAATGGGGGTGGTAGCCTCCACCCATGAGGCACTACCACCCCACCCCACTATTTTGGGGCAGATCCACTTTCTGCCCCCAAACTGCCCCAAAGTCACTAAAACTTCAAAAATTCTCAAAAAATCAGCCCTTTGTCCAAACCCCCTGAAATTGGGGTGGTAGCCTGAACCCATGAGGCACTCCCACCCCACCCCACTATTCTGCCCCAGGCCCCACTTTCTGCCCCAATATGCCCCAATCTGCCCCAAAGACATGAAATTTTCAGAAATTTACCAAAAATCAGCCCTTTGCCCAATCCCCCTGAAATTGGGGTGGTAGCCTGCACCCATTAGGCACTACCACCCCACCCCACTCCTTTTGCCCAGATCCCATGCTATGCCCCCGAACTGCCCCAAAGTCACTAAAACTTTAAAAATTCACCAAAAATCAGGATTTTGCCCAATCCCCCTGAAATTGGGGTGGTAGACTGCAAAACCAAGAAGGCTGCAAAACCTTACCTCCCCCACAAACAATTGCCCTGTCAGTGCTGGATGTGTGGATTGCACCAGCTCTCCCCAGCAGCGGGAACTCCAGGTCTCCTACCCCCTACCCTGAAATCCCATCATTTACCCTGCGGGTGTGCAGTGCATTATGGGGAAGTCCCCCCCCCAAATGCTGGCTGGGAGCCCCACAGTCTCCTAGCCTGGGCTGGAAGCAGCCAGGGCTGGCAGACAAAGAAATGGGGCTAAAGGAGTACGTGTGGGCTCCGGAGGCGGGTTTGCCACTGGAATCCGCATGGCTCCCTGCGGTTCTGACGATCAGCCGAGACCAGGCTTGGCTTTCTTAGCCCAGTTTTGGCTGAGTGTCAGAATAGTCTCCAAGACTGTCAGTGGGACTTACATCCTAGTAAACATGTATAGGATTGGTGTGTTAATGTTTATTTTAGTTGTCATTTCATTCTCAGTGGCTGGCATTCTGTGCAGCCTTACAAAGGTGTAACAACATCTCCATCCTTGAAGGAGCCACTAAACGAATTGCGGCTCACAACTCAGTGTGGGATGCACAGCCCTCACCGATATATTCCTGGATGCGAAAAGAGCTTTTGTGGGGAGGGGAGAGAAGAAATTTCCCCTCCTCCTCTGCCCATACTTTGCTGAGAGCCAAGCCTCACCAACAGTTAGTTTAATGGCTCCTTGCAAGGTTGGAGCTCTTTCTCCACACTTGCAAGGTTGTGCAGAATGTTAGCCCTTGCCTGTTAAATATTATGAATTGCTGTATTCTTGATTCATTTTCTGAATCTTTGAAGTCTTTAAAAAATCTTTATCATTTCTGTAACTTATTAAAGTTTCTAATTTTTTTTTGAAATCAATCGTTTTCTGCATCTTCTCTGAAACTCACATAAACAGCTCTAGGCAAAATCATGCTATTTAATGAGAAATCTGGAAATTTGGGAGTGTATCCAAAGTAAGTAATTGAAATTAATGGGACCCACATTCAGTCACAACTAACTTTTCTCATTGTTTTCAGTGGCACTCAGTCAGAACTACCTTTCTTTGGATACAACCCTTGATGTTCAAAAAAGTATTACCCCCTGCATTTTTGCTGCTCTGTTTTCATAGATGCAAATATTTAAACTTGATCCTCAGATGTTTCTAGCTAATGCTTGATGTGGAACTTAGGCCATAGGAAGAATCCTCAGGAGACATGGGTGCAAAAAGATATAGATGCAGTAAAAGTTAAAACACAGGGGTGGGGGTCAAAAATACCATGAGCCGAGAGTAGTCATTTGCTGCAGCTATGGAAAAATTAATAGTTAGAATTCAGTCTCTAGACAATGAATTATTATCAGATAAAGTTATGTTCCCAAATAGGCTTTATTCTAAGTCTTATTGATTTCAGTTGAATTAAAGGGTTATTTGATGTGGCTTTCTTAAAAACAAGGGTTTTGAACATTGAAAAATTGAAAAAATGCCACATTATGAAGATAAAAATGTATTCTTTATAACAGAAATCCTATATTTTTATGCATTTGCCACTCCAGGAAAGTGAGAAGTTCTAAGGGCAATGCTATGGGGTTTAGTTTTCTTTAGATAAGAAAATATTGGTGACTTCTGATGGCTTTCTAATACAGTAGACTCATGTTATTTGTAGATTCTCCATTCATGTATCCACATATCTGCAGTCAGGTCATAGGGACCCAGTTTCTTTAATCGCAGAGGGAAGATGAAAACTATTACAGTCTATTTATAACTGCTGTTGAGCCCTCATTAGTTTAGAAATTATACAGCCTCCTCTCAAATGGGGGTTCACACTTCACAACACAGAGGTACTGGCAGAGTCACTCTTACCCCTAGACCTCTGGGCCGAAATCCAGGGCCTCCACATGCCTGGGGGGCCTCCAAATCCTTTTTAGTCTGTCCCAGGTGGTGTGGTCATGTTAAATATGTGTTTAAAATACTGTGTGGGTGGGGTGGGGGTCCTCCAAAGGCCTTTAGGTCCAGGCTCTAAAATTACCGAGGTGCACTTCTGGGTACTGGCTCAGAAGGTACCTGCATCAGCAACTTCAAAGCATTTGGCTGAAATGCTTTCACTTGAACCAAAATGTCCATTGAGGAGCAACACTCCAGCCTTATATGCATTATAATCTGCTGCCTCTTCTTGTATAAGTAAAAACATGATTGATACAATAGTATACAGTTTATCAGGCTTTATGCATTTAGTCTCTACAAAATAAAGAACATACAGAACAAATTTTATTTTTCTGCTGGTGGGTTGGGTTTTTTGTGTTTTTTGTGTTTTTGTTTTGTTTTTTTGGCTTTTAACAATGGAGACACATTTATCACGTATGTGCAATAAATGATTCATTTTACCACATTCCCCCCCCCAAAAAAACCCAATGTCACCGCACTGATGTTTTACCATCTGTTCTTCAACTCCTGTTCTCACAGTAATCAATTGTGGAGATCCAGGTGTCCCAGCCAATGGCCTGAGATATGGTGATGATTATGTTGTTGGACAAAACGTTACCTATATGTGCCAGCCTGGGTACACAATAGAATCCAACAGCTCCAAATTGCGTACTTGCACCACCAACGGCACGTGGAGTGGAACACTTCCTACATGTAAAGGTATCAGTTTGGATTTGAAAGACATTTATATTGCAGTCTCCCTAACCTAGCGTTTTGGTGCAGCATGCCTGTACAGTGTTCTGGTCATCTATAGTGGCCTACCAGGTGCTTTCAGTCCTCTGACTATTGCAGTGCCAAGCATGCTGGCAGACATGAGATTTATAGAGCTACAGATGAATCACATATGGATGCATGGTAAGAATCAGATTGACTTTTGACCAAACTTGAGTCAGAGCTGAGACCATGGTTTCTGGTAAGATGGAAACTTCTCTGGAAAATTTTCTACTTATTTATGGGGTGTTCCAGACCCTCCAGGTGTCCCCCCTCCAACCTCCAGAAGCCAGGTGTCCCCCCTCCAACCTCTCTAAGTGGTCTAGAATAGCCTAGGGACAACCTCTAGTCTGCTTCCAAATTCCGCACATGATGTGAAGGATGAGGTAAAAATGCAGCCCTGCACAAAATTGAGGTTAAAAATGCTTCCTTTACAAAGGGAAAATTTGAGATGAAAATATTCCCTTTCCCATATTAGAGGCCTTAGGTATGGGCTGCAGAATTTTATTCCACTCCAAGGATATCTGTCTGCATCCTATTCTGGAAGTCTCCTATGTCGTGTTCAGTTTGTTAACCACAAGTTGTACAGGTCTGGTGTAACTGTTGCTGTGTTTCCTCAAATGCCTTATGATGACGGACATACCATGCAAGGAAACATCAGCCCAGTAACGTGACAGGCACACAAGTTACATAACTGCTCAGATTGCACAAATGATGATATACAATGGGCTTACTCTTGTATAACATCATTTGTGCAATTTGTGCAGTTATGTAACTTGCATGCATGCAATGTTACTGGGCTGACGTACCCTTGCTTGCTATGTCAGCCCATGCGTACAATTTTACTCTGTTTCTGATAGGGAGATCTAGCAGCAGAAAGAGATCATGGGTGTTTGGTGAGGGTTATATTTTTAACTTCATCTGAAAAATATCCCATAACTGAGAAGAGTGAATATAATTTTAAAACATAATGAGCTCTTCTGAATCACACCAAAGGTTCACCTTGTTGAGTATCCTATTTGCCATTGTGGCAAACCAGATTTTAGGAAGTTCAGAAGCAGGGCATGAAGGCAAGGACCATTCTCCCTTGCTGCCTCCTGGCAACTGGTATTTAGTGATATATTGAACTCTATGCTGTCTATTACAGATAGAGAGAACTACATATTTCTGATACTAAAGCTGTCTTCTTCTAAGTCTCAAATTGCAAATGCTCCAAACTGGGGAAAATGCTTGTTCTGGTTAACTGTGAGGTTTTTAATATTTGTGATTAATGCTATAATCAAAGGATTACATCTTTTAATCCATTGACTTATCTTAATTGCTATGGTCTCTCAATCTCCAATCAGAATTAACTTGATGATATTGTGATATGTGATCAGTTAACATACATCTCCATCACATATAATTGTAAAGAAATGGGCATCTTCACCATGCAATTTTCCTTGTTTTTCCTATTTTTAATTAAACATACCTTTTTTGCCACATGGCCAGCAGAAAAGATTAAAATGTTATGAATTCAACCTCCCTCATCCATCAGTCACTTGCACACTTTTCTGCTCCTTCTGTATAGGGGTGTGCGTGGACCGAGGTTTGTGGACAGGTCCAAATGCGGACCGAACCATGGTTCTGCAAACTGGTTCAGTATGGTTTGGCCCAATCACAAACCAGTCCGGCAGTTTGAGGGCTGGTGAGGGCGGAGATGGGAGGGCCGGAGAGCAGCACCTTTAAAAGTAAATAAGCAGGTCCTTATTACTGGCACAAGGTGCTCCATCAGCACTCATCTGGCTGCTGCACATGCGTGGAGGCTATTTGCATAGTCATTGCATGGGCTGCTGCAGGGAGCACCAGAAGCTGCCTTCACTGGCCCTCATACCACCGGACCAGTTTGTGGTTGAGCTGAACTGGACCAAACCGGTTTGCTGTACCATGGTTCAGTCAGCATTTGGACCTGACCATGAATCTCCGTTTGTGCAGACCCCTAATTCTGTTGCTCTCCCATGCTATTTATTTATTTATTTATTTATTTATTCATTCATTCATTCATTCATTCATTCATTCATTCATTCTATTTCTATACCACCTTTCCAAAAATGGCTCAGTGCGGTTTACACAGAGAAATAATAAATACAAAAGATGGATCCCTGTCCCCAAAGGGCTCACAATCTAAAAAGAAACACAAGCTACTGTAGCTACCAGCAACAGTCACTTGAGGTACTGTGCTGGGGGTGGATAGGGCCAGTTACTCTCCCCCTGCTCAATGAAGAGAATCACCACATCAAAAGGTGCCTCTTTGCCAAGTTAGCAGGGGTCTTATTGACTCTTGCTTTCTTCTTGTTAAATTCTGTCAAACTCTCTTAATCCATTATTACCTACTTGTTTGTTCATATAATCATCCATTCAGCCACTTCAAACATTACTTCTTCAAATGTGATCCTGATGTTTTAAGTGGAATCCAAACAATGTGAATGTGAAATCTGTACGTCATACAGGTACATTCATTAGCGAGAAGGGAAAAGCTGCTGCTCCTTATCCTCTCTGAAATATTCATTTGGATAGAATGAACAAGTGTCTGAGGGATTGGAATAGCAGCAGGCTCCACCCCCAACCTATGTGCCTTTGTTTCAGTGTCAGGCTGTCCATATAGGTCTTTGCTTGTAGGGACCTCTCTGCATAATCAGGAACCCTGCCTTTACCAGAAACATGGTTTGCCACTATATAATTGCCCTCGGATCTCTAATTCTTTCTCCATCCCTCATAACATTTCCATTTCCACTTACACTTTGTCCATATTCATTCTGTCTCTTTTCACATTCCCTTCTCCTTCCTTATTTTCCCCCATCCTTGACTACCTATTATTTAGCAGTGCTTCTTTCAGCATCACTGCCATATATATTAATCAACCAGGCACCAACAAATCTTTTGCCTAAAGGGCAGAAGAAGATCTGAAACTTGAGCTTGCAGCTTCAGTATAGGATTCTTGGAACAATCATTCCTCCCCCGGCCCAAGGGTGTTTTGTAGCAGATGGCAGTGGCCGACAGTATGGGAGGATCAGTGGCGGGTGGATAAACGACCCTTCGAAGAGGTCCACTCTCATGCCGTTTGTCCCATCCTGGCTGCCTTGCTCTCCCTTGCTGCGCCTGGCCCTGGCATTCTCCCCTTGCAGACAGAATGTTTTTTTCAACCTGGCAAATGACCAGCCCATGAGCAAGGAGTTAATGCCATGGCTGGTTGCAGCGAGGGAGAGCATTGCAGCCAGGATGGAGTGAGAGGACTGAGAATGAGTCTCATTGAGGCACTTTTACCATCCCCTGATCTGCCCATTGCTCATTTACCACCCCCACTCCCACCCCGATCCATCCATACCAGCCCCCACTGGCACTTGATTGCAAGCCTTTTGAGTCAGTTCCTCCCCAAACCTGCTTTTACCACCACCACTACAAATATTTATATACAGTTTTTCAAAAAAATTCCAAAGCAGATTACATAGAAGAATAAATAACAAAGAAAGATGCTGCCTTGTCCTCAATGGCTCGCAGTATAAAAAGAAACATCACGTAGACAGCAGCAGCAGCCATGGGAAGAATTCTTTTCTGGGGCTGGATAGGAACCGTGGCTCTCCCCCTGCTAAATATAAAATACAAAAAGGTGCCTCTTTGCTCATTCAGCAGGGGTTTTAATGTCTCTAGAAGAAATCAAACTGCAATTAGATGCCATTGTTTCCTCCTATTGCACTGATTCATCTTTTTTATATGCCATGAACAGCCTGCATACCCATCAAGCCCACTCCTTCATACACAGTCTGTCCAAAAACATAATCCAAAACCATTCTCCTTGTGTATTTGATTAATTAGTTATTAATTTGCATCCTTAGACCTTAATAATGAGGCACTCTTTACAGTTAATGGAATAGATAGATAGATAGATAGATAGATAGATAGATAGATAGATAGTGTGTGTGTGTGTGTATCTACAGTATAATTTTTATATATCAGTATAGCTATATGTGTGGACCATATTTATAAGGCTAAATCATATTACTTATTTATCAAGGGTAAATACACATGTATATATAAGATATCTCTGTGTCTGATCCTCTATGTTATATTTTGAGCATCAATATTATTTTCTCTGCTGGCTGCATGCAACATTCAGTATGTATGGTATATATATATATATATATATATATATATATATATATATATATATACATATTAGACATGAAAATGATTAAGTATGGTATATCAGGAAAGTAGCAGCAAAGAAATGTGATTATTCCAGTGATGATGCATAAAATGATAGTGTCCTCCAAAAATGTTAAATTAGCCCATATGGTTCTTCTAGTAACTATAGACACTGGGGACATTTGCAGCTGCTGTGCCTAATGACTGTAAATGTTGTTGCAGCTGTTACCTGTCCAACTCCACCCCAGATCTCTAATGGAAGACAGGAAGGAACAAATTTTGACTGGGGATTTAGTATTAGCTATGTCTGCTCGCCTGGCTATGAACTATCTTTTCCTGCTGTTTTGACCTGTGTTGGAAATGGAACATGGAGTGGTGAAGTACCTCAGTGCTTACGTAAGTAGTTCTTTGAAGTTTATATTTTATTTTGATTGTTGTTTCCATTAAAGCTCTATTTTTTAAATGAAAAAGCCAAAGTTTTAGTAACACATAAAATAACATCCTTGCTGGATCAGGCCCAAGACCAATCTAGTCCAGCATCCTGATTCATACAGTACTCACCAGATGCCTCTGGGAAGCCCACAAGCAGGAGATGGAAGTCATGCCCTCTCTCCTACCCATTACCCCGCTGCGACTGGTACTTAGAGGCATCTTGCCTCTGAGCCTAAAGGCAGCCTGTAGCCATCAAGTCTAGTAGCTTGTCCTCCATGAATTTGTCTAAGCCCCTTTCTGAAGTCATCCATGCTGGTGGCCATCACTACATCGGGTGGCAGAGAATTCCATAGATTAATTATTTGATTGATTGATTGATCATATTTATATACTGCCTGATATGTATATCTCTAGGCGGTGTACAGAATTTAAAACAACCAATATAAATCAGAGTATAAAACACTTAAACCAATTTCGCAGGATAAAAACAGTTAAAACAATTTCACAGGATACAAACAATTAAACAGCTTAAACTTAATTTCATTGAAAAGCTTGAGAGATCAGGTGTGTCTTGAAGGTCTTTTTAAAAGCAATCAGAGATGGAGATGCTCTTATTTTGACAGGGAGCATATTCCAAAGCCCTCAAACAGCCACAGAGAAGGCCCAGCCCCATGTTGCCACTAAGCAAGTCAGTGGCAACCATAACTGGATCTCCCCAGATCAACTTAATAGGCAGCATCGTTCAAGACAAAGAAGGCATTCTTAAGTAACCTGGACCCAAGCCATTCTGGGCTTTATAAGTAATAACCTGCACTTTGTATTTCGCTCGGAAGCATATTGGCAGCCATTAAACCTTTTTAAATGTTTTAAGGTCATTTGCCTCCAGAAATGGGTGTAGGTGTTTACCAGCTGTAGCTGATAGAAAGCTCTCCTGGCCACTGCCTCAACCTGAGAAACCAGAGAGAGTTCTAGATACAAGACCACACCTTGGTATCCTTCTGGATCCCCTGGGGGGACTGGATGTAGGGGGCACTGCTTTGCAGTGGTTCCACTCTTGGGCAGATTCCAGACAGTGTTACTTGGAGACTGTTGCTCTACGAAGCAAGGGCTTTTGTATGGCATCCCTCAGGACTCCATTCTGTCTCCCGTGCTTTTTAACATCTACATGAAACCACTGGGAGATCATCAGAGGATTTCGTGCAGGGTGTTATCAGTATGCTGAGGACACCAACATCTATTTCTTCATGTCAGCTTCATCAGGCGATGGCATAATTTCCCTAAATGCTTGCTTCGAGACAGAAATGTGCTGGATGAGGGATAACAAATTGAGACTGAATCCAAACAAGATGAAGGTGCTCTTTGCAGGAAGCTGCAGTTCAGAAAATGGGATAGATTTGCCCATTCTTAATGAGGTTACCCTCCCCTGGAAGGAACAGTTCCACAGTTTGAGAGTACTTCTGGTCCCAACCCTCTCTCTGATTCCTCAGGTGGAGGCGGTGGCCAGGAGTGCTTTCCATCAGCTTCAGCTGGTTCACCAACTGTGCCCTTTCCTGGAAGTTAGTGACCTTAAGACAGTGCTGCACATGTTGGTAACCTCCCGGTTTGACTACAGCAATGCACTCTATGTGGGGCTGCCTTTATACGTAGTCCAGAAACTGCAATTGGTACAGAATGCTGCTGCAAGATTAGTCTCCGGGTCGTCCCGCAGAGACCATATTACTTACAGTTTTAAAAGAACTACACTCACTGCTAATGAGTTTCCAGGCAACATATAAAGTGTTGGTTATTACCTATAAAGCCCTTAACAGTTTGGGTCCACGGTATTTAAGAGAATTCCTTCTTTGTTATGAACCCCACCACCTATTAAGATCTTCAGGGAAGGTTCATTTGAGGGTGCCACCAGCTTGGCTGGTAATGACTCAGAAGTGAGCCTTCTCTGTAGTTGCCCCAGAGCTGTGGACTTCCTGCTGAGATTAGAGCTGCTCCATCTCTGTTGACCTTTAGGAAACAGCTGAAGACTCATCTCTTCAGCCAAGCTTTTTAGCTATCTAGTGGTTTTTAGCATTTTAATTTGAACTTTTATATGTTCAAATATAATATATTTGAACATATAAAAGTTGTTCAACTGCTGCTACTATATAGCTGCTACTATATCGGGCAGCAGCGATATAGGAAGATGTTTAAAGGCATCATCTCACACTGCGCGGGAGATGGCAATGGTAAATCCCTCCTGAATTCTACCAAAGAAAACCACAGGGCTCTGTGAGTGCCCTGAGTCGACACCAACTCAATGGCACACTTTACAAGGGTCAAGAGAACAGGTTGTAGGAAGCAATCTGTCCATATCCTCAGAAGTTACAAACTAAAACTGATCCAATCTAATCCTATAAGAGTGTAGCCGTTAGAGTGCTGAACTAGGACCGGGGAGGCCTGAGTTCTTGCTGGGTGACTCTGGACCAGTCACTTCTCTCTCAGCCTAACCTACTTCACAGGGTTGTTGTGAGGAGAAACTTAACTATGTACCAGGCTCCTTGGAGGAAGAGCGGAATATAAATGTTAAAAACAAACAAAGCGGACTCTGCAATAACCATGGAATCCAGTTCAGCCGTTATATGAGATATTTATTTTAAGAAGTCATTAAAGAAGTCACTGCAAGTAACTGATGGTTTCAAGTTCAAATTCAAGGGGGAGGGGCATATACTAGCCTTCTCACAACCCTAGACAACTCTGCTGGCCATGAATTTGCAGAAGCAATGTGGGCAGAAAAGAACGCTTCTTTGCCACTTGCACTGCCAGAGCATAGATCTTCAAAAGTGCTCTGGCTTGGGATCTGTCGGATTCTCTCCAAGGCTTCCTCCACTTGTGCTCTAGTCATCTACTTTGCTGCATCAGCTTGCATAGTTCTTCCAAATTCCACAGGGCTAATTTTGAAGCAGGTTGAGAGGAGACTTAGGAGCAATTATGTCTACTACTCTAGTGAGTTCAATTATCCCATGTTTGCTCTAGAGCATTGACAGACACAATAGTGGAGCCAACTCTAAACCCTTCCAAGGCTTCTTAAAAATCCTATTGGATCAAATAACTTTTTGAGCAGACCAACCTAATAGGTCCTTCATCCCTGCCTCGGTGGGTTGTGGCTGTAAGTCCTACCTTAACCAGGTGGTGGTCCATCCATGACAATGGTGAGATAACAGGAGTCCACACTCACAGAACACCATCCTGATCAGATCAAATCAAGTATGTGACCAGTATGCGTCAGTCCAAAGACCAGTTGGGATAGGCCCATATCAGTCAGGGCCACTATAAACTTCTTAGCCGCTCCTGACAACCCGGTCTTGAAATAAACATTGAAGTCCCCAACCACATGACAAGCCTGGGTGACTCCAGTGCCAACTCTGCAGCCAGATCTGTCACCTCAGTTAAGGACTCTGTTGGGCAGCAGTGTGATTGGTACACCAACAGAAGTCCCAGTCTACCCTTGGTGCCTAAGCTTAGGTACACACATTCAATATAGGCCAATTCCCTGACAGGGATCCTGGTAAGGTAGATGGTATTCTTAAACACCACTGCCATGCTACTTCCCTGCCCACATCCTCTCACCTGCTCCACTATGGAGTATCCCACTGGGAGAAGAGACCAAACTGGACCACTAGCCTCTCCCTAATTATGTACTGTGTGAAAAAGTACTTCCTTTTGTCAATCTGAAATTTCCTGGCAATCCGTTTCATGACCATGCATCCTGGACTTGTAGATTGGACTTGTGCAAACATAATGCTAGGGATTTCTTAACCACTGTTAAGATCTGAGGAGCAAGCCACAAGGCTATTCCCCCACTCCTCAACTCTTTCCCACTTTCTTCCTTGCTCTCGAGAACCAATTTTCCCCACATTTTCCTACCTTTTCTTACAGGCTCTTTTCTCAATTAAGCAGTTCATCAGGAGTGACAAGTACAGCTCGTGTAACCAGGGGTTCTTCTTTATCAGGATTGGAAACCAGGGTTTGAAACTTGATTTAAAATAGTGAGGTGCAGAAACAAGAGAATGGGTGATGGGGTGCAGACAGAGGGAAAACATGAGGAGCAACTCCTCACTTAATGTTTTTTGTGAAGAGAAATGGATTATTAAGTTTGGTGAGGTTTGTTGAGTTAAAGGCA
This sequence comes from Hemicordylus capensis, assembly GCF_027244095.1. Taxonomy (NCBI): domain Eukaryota; kingdom Metazoa; phylum Chordata; class Lepidosauria; order Squamata; family Cordylidae; genus Hemicordylus; species Hemicordylus capensis. Next base: position 295,181,462 of record NC_069660.1, on the reverse strand, counting down.
GGGGGAAAGATCTTCAAATGCTTAGGGAGGAGCTGCAAACCCTGGTTAGCTTCATTAAATGTCAGTATATATGTGATAGTGCTTTTAAGGCTTGCATGAGAAGAGTAGGTGTAGTTTGCACTGGGGTGGGAGTGCATAATTTCATGCCCTGCACACGATCTCTTAAGATGCCTAGCATTACTTCTAGAGTAGCATTGGAGAAGCTGGGCTTGGTCCTGTGCACCCTGGAAATGAGACCTGACTCCTAGAATCAGGCTGTACTTCAGCTAGGATGAGACAACAAAACTTTGTACATATTGATGTCCATGGTTTTGTGTCCTGTGGATTTTCTAGTTCCTAAAGACAGTGCAGGTGTAGTAGAAGAAAGACCAGTGGCAGTGCATGCCTCACATTTTATACAGCAGAAGCGAGTTTGACAAATATGACAAAAATGCCACCTGAAGCAAGTTCAGCACTGTCCTCTACTCAGGCAAAACTCTCACTGATATCAATACAGAAGATATCAGTACAGAAGAGACTCCAGGCTATGTCTCTGACAATTGGACTCCCCCCCCCCCAAATATTATATTAAATTACCTCATTTATACAGAAAGTTTTATTATCATAAAATTGCTGACATTGATGGATTTTGTACTGCTGGAGATTTCATTACATTTACAATAACAAATGCATGCTGGCTCTTTATGCTGGATTCATGCATGGAATCCCCAGCCCCCTTTTCTTCGTAAAAAATTATTATTATTATGTGAAATAAATTATTATTATTATGTTAAAGTGAATGCAATGGGTTAGATTACCTGGGAAATTGAGTTCTATATGTATTGTCAAAAAAATTATAAATGAAAGTGATAATAGTATTATATGGGAAAGGTTTTAATTTTGAGACATTATGGTACAGTGTGATATGCGTCCCCATCCTGTGCTTACTTGGAAGTCTCACTCAGTTCTCTAGGTCTTACTCCCAGTTACATGTGAATAGAATTTCAGCCAATCAGTTACCCATTTGCTGTGAAGACTACAGTGTATGTAGTCTCTTTATATACATTGACTGCTCTGAAGCAAGTGTTCTTTGGAATGCAATCTTAAGATGTCTGTCATTCTCAACCAAAGTTCTATAGATGCTCCATTGTACATACATGGCTTCCCAGAGTGTACTGGCTCCCAATTTTGCAAATAGTAATATTTTACCTGCATATCTGTCCAACCTAGAGAAAAATAAGAGTGAAGTGAATCGTTGTGATGTCTGGTTTCCATGGTTACCCATGTGAATGGGCAGTGACTTAAGTATCAAACAATAGCAAGTAGCTTGAAAAAAATATATTGAATAATGCAGTTCCTCCACATGTTATCTCTAGAAAAAAAAGTAACCCAACTCCCAGAATGCTTAGAATTTATTTGTGTGAGAAATGTTTAAAAATATTTTCTTGAGGAGAGCTGGTCTTGTGGTAGCAAGCATGACTTGTCCCCATAGCTAAGCAGGGTCTGCCCTGGTTGCATCTGAATGGGAAACTTGATGTGTGAGCACTGCAAGATATTCCCCTCAGGGAATGAAGCCGCTCTGGGAAGAGCAGAAGGTTTCAAGTTCCCTCCCTGGCTTCTCCAAGATTGGGCTGAGAGAGATTCCTGCCTGCAGCCTTGGAGAAGCCGCTGCCAATCTGTGAAGACAATACTGAGCTAGATAGACCAATGGTCTGACTCAGTATATGGCAGTTTCCTATGTTCCTATGAGAGTTTGGGTTCTTGTTAATACAAAGAAGCTGTGAGGTGGAGAATGTAGATTTGACAGCTTTGGACATTCAGTGACAAACTGAGTTTCACTTTGTGGCAGTATGATAAGTAAACCATGTACAATGGCTGACATGTCTTGCAGTGTGACACACACAGTACAGACCTGTACATGCCATGGCAGGACTTTAACACATGGTGACACTTTTGTGGAAGAGGCAAGCTCACCCTTGAGTGAGCGGGAATTTACTCCAGGGAGTAATGCAAATAGGCTTCTACCTTTGATTACACAAGTGTAAGCTCTTCTGGAATAGCCCTCTTGTGCTGCAGCAGCACCGTATGTGTTAGAGCCCTGCAGTGGTGTGTGGTGGGCCTGTAGTGCCCGTGTTAGGTTGCCACTGTGTTTTTGTATATCTCTGTGTGTAGAATGCCTTCTAAAAATGCAGATGCTGTGGAAAAGGAAACTCAGAGAACAGGACATTTGATGCTCTCTATCTGCCCTCCCCCTTTATTGCCAAACAACCAAAGCCACTCAGCTGGTTTACTTAGTTTTCTATATAGCTTGAATACATTCTGTTGTCTTTTTCTACAGCAAAGTTTTGTGGTGATCCAGGAGTACCTTCACAAGGCAAAAGGGAAGGCAAGAGCTTCATTTATCAGTCTGAGGTCTCTTTTAGCTGTAACCTTCCATTTGTATTGGTTGGTTCTACTACTCGGATCTGTCAAGCAGATGGCACATGGAGTGGGTCACCTCCTCGTTGCATAGGTATAGTGGAATCGATTTTATTCTGTTGCAGGCTTTCTTTACACTTTTTCATTAACTGTGCAATGTTATTTTCACTGGGTCCAATCTACCACATCCACTTTTAGAGGGAGGGTCACTGATCTTCTCCCTGATCTGCAACTCCCTCCAAAATGGCTCCAACAGATCAAAGACCTCTCCAGATGATTCAGGGACCTTGCAGAGCAGCTTTTCTGGGACAGCAGGGCTGCAGATCAGAAGGGGAAATTGACAAGCCTCCCGCAAACCAAACAAAACAAGTGGGGGGAAACCAAGTGAAACCAAACCTTTTCTTTGTGAAGCATTTTTAGATACAAGCCTATATATACAGGATATTGGCAACTCCATATCGTAACAGATGTGCATAACTAAAGATCATCAGCCCAAGACTGCGATCATACAGAGCGGAAAAAGTTCTTATATAAGGAGCACTTAGATGAGAACACCTTTTGCGATACAAATGCACACAAGCAATTGTATAATTTGGCCTGAGGGGGAGAACAAAAGATATGTGGTTTATATTAAAATGTCCTCCCCCTACATTTGTTTTGCTTTTTTTATTTGAACGTTTATTGGTTTCCAGAACTAGTAGTAGAACTGATGAATTGTTTTCCATCCAGCAGTTCCTGAGGTCAGGCTGTAAGGCACTTACTTTATGTGTATTTTTAAGCTAAAGTTTTGCTAATATATTTGCATAAATAAGTTATGAAATGAAGATTCAAGCAGCTCAGTTTACATTTCGACAGTTCTGAAAATCTCACCAGCTTCATATGAATTTTGTTACAAACAGATTCACACTCTTCAGATTAAGTTTAACCAATTTAAATATAGCAATGCATTTTATTTTACAATTTTCTCTTCCTTAGAACCTACACGCACAGCATGTGAAAACCCTGGAATTCCCCGTCATGGATCACAAAACAATACATTTGGTTATCAGGTAAGACTGGTTAAGATGAATTTATATTGCACTCTCATTTAGTCAATTCCCCCACTCACTGCACCTCCTCATGCCACATTCTCCAAGGGATCTCCCACCCACAGAGACAGCTTTTGGGGGGATTTGGACCTGCACTGAGGAGGAGAGGCGGGGAAAACCCATTAAATGAGCAGAGTTCAGATTGTTCTTCTTGGGTTTCAGATACAAGCCATTACATGTGAGCTTTATCGTTAGGAGTTAAAATGAAGCAAAATTCCCATTGAATATGAAAAGGGAACTTGGTGACTTAGCCATTATGACTGCACACCAATACTTGTTCAACACAATAAAATCCCATGAGGACTAGGGATCTGCGAACAGGTTCGACTTCAAACGTGTTCAACATCTAACCGGGTTGGTTCAGCTGTTTGGGGTCAAACCAAATCACCCCCCATTCGGTCCGAACCCCCTGGGGGTTCATGATTTTAATTTTTTTAAATTGCACTTACCCCCTCTGGGGGAGTTGTTCAAGGTTCCCCCTCCTACGCCAGCCTTCCTTATGCTATAATTCGGCCACTCTTCAGCCTTCCCCCTCAGCGTGTTAGCCTCCCAAATAGCCACCACACAGTGGGGGTGTGGCTGAATTATGGCATAAGGGAGGCCAGCAGGCAGAGGGGGAACCTCTGCAGCCACACACACACTGCTGCCTCAAACAACTCCCCAGGAGTGGGTAAGTGTAATACAAAATTTTTTAAAACATCGTGAACCCTCCCCTGGACCGTACCAAAATGAGGGGGATTCGAGGGGGTGCCGGACCGAACTGGCCCATTCCAGTTTGGGTCCAATTTGGACTCGACCTGAACTGGACCAGCCGGTTCCATGCACACCCCTAACGAGGAGTGATTACTTTGAATCTAAATTAGATTACTCTGAATCTAAGCTGATCAAATTGCTATGGGTGATATGGTAAGAATAAATTCACTAACCATCATTGTGTGTGCTCTTACACTGTACAATTTGCATTAGTTCATGCTTTACATTATAGTGTATAAAATTCTGCATTAGCAAGTGTTTATCATTAGAGATGTACAAATTTATTCGAGTTGAATAGATTTGAGCTCAAATCGAGCCGACTCGAGTGGTTCCAACTTGAATTGAATCATTCTTAGATTCAGATTGACCCTGATTTGAGCACGAACTGATTTGAGTGCCTTTTCGGGTGGGCATTCTCCTCTTGCTGATTGGTTTTCTAGCAATGGCTTCCAATATGCTGGAGATCTCCTTGTTTCTTGTTTGGCTTTTTATCATACCAACCAAGTGTTGTCAAGGCAACTGTGCCCCATTGGCTGAGTGGAGGGAGGCGGAACAAAAAAGGAGGAAATTTCAAAATGTTTTCAAAGGGCCTGGGGAGGAGAGGGAGCCCTTAATGTGCCCTTGAAGAGGATACATCAGGAGAGGAGGTAGAAAGGAATCAAGGAAGGTATGGTTTTGTGGTTTTCTTTTCTCAGCACTTGAGTATAAAATGGTGTGCTATTGCAGCTATATTATGAGATTTTGCTGGGTCTCAGATTGACAAAGGCAGAACATGGGCGACTTCCTTCCTTCCTTGAACTGTGGTTTGGTTTGTTAGTGAGATGGAGCTGTGGCAAAAAATGGACAGTGACAGCTCAGCTTTCTCTGCATCCATATGTGTAATCTTTCTTGGTGATTGCTGTAAAGAGCTCCATGTCTGGCCTTGAGACTAACTTCTGCTTCACTCACTGGCCTGGTCTGCTCTGCAATCTGAATGGCAAGGTGTACTTAGTCAAAATGTGGCTGAAGATGTTCTAGTTGAGTTTATATCTATGCTTGTTGGCTGCTGTGGCAGCTGTTGTAGTGCTGAAGGAAGGAGTCATAATTGTGCATGAGAGAGCAACTTGTGCCAATGGTGTTACTGCAGTGTAGGCACTGTGGCTGGCAGTGATTCTTTTTGGGTCATTTTTGGACGTTGTGTTTGGCAAAATGTGGTGTTCTGTGTTGGGAAAGACTATGTGATTCTGTTCTGCAATGTTTTTCAAGGCAGGGTTGCAAAATTTGAGCGCACTGCTTGTTTCAGCCATAGAGAACAATGGGGAACTTGAATCACTCCATTGTTTCCCTAGTTAGGTTTTAAGAACAGCAAAGTGGGTTAGGTGGTATGGCATTATACGTGCTACCTACTACCCAACCCACAAAAGAAATGGGCAAGTGGGCGATTTTTTTTAAAAAAAACAAACCTTGCGCCCAAACCCCCATAGGAGCCTAAGGGGTTTGGGGGGAAAGGTTAAAACAATGAATATTGCCCGCTTGCCCATTTCTTTTGTGAATTGGGTGGTAGGTAGCACTGATCAGCCCAATTTGGTGTTACCCATGGGAAACAATGGGGTGATTCATTGCTCCCTATTGATGAACCACTCAAATATATTCAAGTTGATTCACTGAAACAGCCAGCAATGACCGCTGTTTCAGTGCATCAATTAAAGTATTTTGCAATTCAATTTGAACTTGAATTGAATCGCAGAATCCGATTCATGCATATCTCTACTTTTCATTTTGCACAAATCACAGGCTACTTTGCTTTAAAAGTAATGCTTGGGAGAAATTCTCTCGGAGCCCCCAAAGTATAGTTAACATCTTCTGCACACATTCAGCCCAGATTTCAAAGATCGACTCAGTTTTTAAATGCTTTCCTGTCCCCTTAAGAACCTTCTGGCAACATTTTGGTAAGCAGCTTGAAACAAAGAAGGGCATAGTATTGCTGCAGCTGGAAGGGGAAATGATGGATATTCAAAAGAGACAGAAAAGACAGGAGGATAAGAAACTATAGCCTGGTGTGAGGGTCAAGGAACTCTTCAAGGTTATAAACTTGATTCAGGGCTTTTGTTACCTTAGCAAGGATGACCTATATGCTTACAAGATTTCCTCTGCAGCTACATAGACAAAGGCTTCTGTTTAATGCAAACAGAAGTGGAGACCACTAGAAGTGGTGAGATATCTGTGCATTTGTAAGGGAGAGTGTGTGATTCCAGTTATCTCCATTGTTAACCCAGCCCTGCATGTGCATGCATGTGCATGCACACACAAATGGAAGACACCACATAGTCTTCCAGCTTCCCACAAAGCAAAGGTCATCAAGCCCTCTTCCTAGAAAAACAAACGACTTCTCTCTATGCTGTCCTTAGGGGAACATAGGAAGCTGCCTTATACTGGGTTAGATCATTGGTGCATCTAGCTCAGTACTGTTTATACCAGGACTCAGAGGCATAGCTATAATTGAACAAGTGTGTGTGTGTGTGTGTGTGTGTGTGTGTGTGTGTGTGTGTGTGTGTGTGTGTGATGAACTCCTGACAGTGAGGGGACCTGTCAGCTGAGTGACAACTTTCTCTTAGCTACCCCCTCCCCTCTCTCCAAACAAGAGGGCATCGAGGTTGAGGGTGAGAGCCCATATTCACTTTTTTGTCTGATGTCTCAGGGCCCAGTCCTTGCCCATTCAATGGCCCCAGGAGCACTTTCCATCAACTTTGGCTGATTCAACAGCCACATCCATTCCTTGAAGAGAACGATCTCAAAACAGTGGTGCATCAGCCGGTAACCTCCAGGCTTGACTATTGCAATGTGCTCTATGTGGGGCTGCCTTTGTATGTAGTTCAGAAACTTCAGTTAGTTCAAAATGCAGCAGCCAGACTGGTCTCTGGGATAACCCGAAGAGACCATATTATGCCTGTTTTAAAACAGTTTTAAAAAGGCTGCCGGTATGTTTCTGGGCAAAAGACAAAGTGCTGGTTATTACCTTTTAAAGTCCTGAATGGCTCTCTGAGGTGACCTCAGAGAGCACCTTCTTCTTTATTATCCCCATTGCATGTTGACTTCATGCCGGGCCTTCTCTATAGCTGTATATCCGTAATTTAGGCTCATTGTTGTCCTTTAAGAGACCACTAAAAAATTACTAGTTTGGCCTGGTTTTCCAAGGTTTTTAAATTGTTTTTATATTGTTTTAAGCAGTGTGTTTTGAATTCTTTTTGTTTTTATGTTTTTAAAACTTGTTGTGCACCACCCAGAGCCTTTGGATGGGGCGGTCTTGAAATGTAATAACTAAATAATAATATAAATACATAAATAATCAGACTCTGCACCTGAGGACTAGAAAGTAGCCAATGTAACACTGATTTCCAAAAAGGATCTAGGGGCAATCTGGGAAATTACAGGCCAGCTAGCTAAATCTATGTTCCGGGCAAATTGATGGAAAACATTCTCAGGGATAGAATTGTAAAGCACATAGAAGAACAGGCCCTGCTGGGGGAGAACCAGCATGGCTTCTGCAAAGGTAAATCTTGCCTCACCAACCTTTTGGAGTTCTTTGAGAGTGTCAGCAAGTGTGTGGATAAAGGTGATCTATTGGACATAGTATACCTGGACTTCCAATAAGCTTTTGACAAGGTTCCTCATCAAAGACTCCTGAGAAAACGTAGCAGGCAAGTACTGCTAGGGGGACAAGTACATGTGTGGATTGGTAACTGGTTGAAGGACAGGAAACACAGGGTAGGTATAAATGGAGAGTTTCACAATGGAGGAAAGTAAGAAGTGGGGTGCCTCAATTTATTCATAAATGATCTAGAAGCAGGGGTAAGCAGAGAGTTGGCCAAATTTGCAGATGACACCAAACTATTTAGGGTAGTGTAATCCACAAAAGATTGTGAGGAGCTCCAAAAGGATCTTTCCAAACTGGGGGAGTGGGTGACAAAATGGCAAAAGCAGTTCAGTGTTGGCAGTTGCAAAGTGATGTATATTGGGGCAAAAAACCACCCAACTTCCCATATATGCTGGTGGGATCTGAGTTGTTAGTGAGTGACTGACCTGGAGTGGGAGCTTGGGTCGTGGTGGACAGCTTGTTGAAAGTGTCGACTCAATGTGCGGCAGGTGTTAAGAAGGCCAATTCCATACTACGGAACATTAGGAAGGGGGTTGAAAATAAAAATGCGAATATTACAATGCCCTTATACAAATCTATGGTGTGGCCATACTTGGAGTACTGCGTACAGTTCTGATCACCATACCTAAAGAAGGAAATTGTAGAACTGGAAAAGGTGCAGAAGAGGGCAACCAAGATGATCAGGGGCCTAGAGCACCTTCCTTAGGAGGCAAGGCTAGGGCTTTTTACACCTGGGGCTTTTTACATCAGAAAAAAGTCGACTATGGGGAGACATGATAGAGGTCTATAAAATCATGCATGGCATGGAGAAAGTGGATAGAGATAATTTTTTCTTGCATAATACTAGAACCAGGGGCCATCCTTTGAAATTGATTGCCAAGAAATTTAGGACCAACAAACAGAAGTACTTTTTCATACTTTTTCATTCTCTGCCACAAGATGTGGTGACAGCCAACAACCTGGATGGCTTTAAGAAGGGTTTGGATAACTTCATGGAGGAGAGGTGCCCTCAACTCCTTCCTGTGGGCTTCCAGCAGCACCTGGTGAGCTACTGTGTGAAACAGGGTGCCCGGCCTAGATGGGCCTTGGGCCTGATCCAGCAGGGCTGTTCTTAAGGGAGGCACATTTTTGGCAAGGAACAAAAGAGAAATTAATACGCCCTTATCCATGACAGTCTCCTGCTGAAGGCTGCAGCCACAGAGGCAGGGTTTTCTAAAGGGGACAAAAGGTCGGCAAAAGTGACTGGATGTCTAGTCTGGTTTGGCTCCCAGTTGTCGGACTCTAGTACAGTATTTGTTCTTGTGTGCTTCTGTAGATTCTGTTGAAATTGCTGACATCCTTCGAGAGACATACCGCTGTAGCCCTGCTTTCAGTCCTACCTGCACCATGCACAGGGAATCTTTATATAACAGGAATTATTCAGTATATTTAATGTCTTCACCAGCCTATCCAGTGCTTTATTATATTGTAGATCTTTCCCGAACCACTAAACAGATTTTACAAAGACAAAATATATTTGGATGTCAGTTTTTACTAACTTCATCTACAATCTTCAAAAACAAATTGCTTCCTTGAAATGAACTGTGGACTTGATATATTTGTGTAGAGATACTGCTGGTAACATAAGAAATTGTTTATAGCATTCTGACTGTATGCCATTGCAGGACAACATAGTACTGAACTGCAGTATCTGGGATTTATTTAGAGCAAACTGCTATATGTAGGATTTTTACATTCTTTTCTTTCCCCCTAAGTATAGATGTGCAAAATTTGCAACTTCATTTATATTAAACAAGAAGGGAGCCAAGGAGCAATCTGAATTTAGAAAGAAGAACAGCTCCATTACATTTGTGGTAGCCTTGTGTTAACTTTGGGGTCACTTTTATGAAGGTTTGTGTGACATTCAGCATGGAGATAAGGAGAAAACTTGCAAGCTATTCTTTTCTGTGAAATTAATGCTTATATAAGGCACAGAACTGATAACACAGGAAGATGAGTTTGTTTAGCCATAGAAATGTGCAGTGCTAGATAAGAAACAGGAATTAGAGGGCTTTCCCTTTTCTGTTCCTTTATCGTTACATGAGTTTGCTCCGCCCTGTCAGTGCCGTCTGACATCAGGTGCAGCAGGGGGCGTGGCCTTGCTCTGAAATGGGGCTGTGCACCCATTTTAGAGCAAATGCCAGCCAATGCTGTGTATGCCTTAAGGCAGGGAAAGCAGCTCCTGCCCACGCTGTGAATGCAGCGCTACTGATATTTGCTCTGAAATGGAGCATGAGGCCCTATTTCCGAGTGAAGCCGTGCCCTCTGCTTGCTTTCCTCCCTCCCCCAGGCAAGCACACATGGTGGCGGTGGGCAGCTGCAGCGGCCGCTGCGCATGCCACTGCCAGGAGCCAAGCACGCAGGCAGTCCATGAGGCTGCCCGCCGCTTGCCAGCACAGTGGGGTCCCTCCAAACCACCCCAGTCACCCTGCCCTAAAGTTGGGCCTGTGCCCTGTATTCTATGAATAGAATATGCATAGTTCTGGATTCGAGTTTACTGAAGAAATTCTGACATTGAGTTCCTTCTGATCCTGTGTATCTCTCTCCCTGTCCATGCTAGCAATCTGAACCTCTACACTGATAAAACACCATAAAAATCTTGTATTCAGATTCAAGGCTTTTTGTAGTGTTTTACTGATCCGTATATGCTTCTGCGTATTGCTTAAACACCACACCAAAAGAATCACATGCACATTCACAGCAGGTTTCACATGCACAATCACAATAAATTTTCTGGTTCACCATACATTTTATCACATCAGGATTGCTCATTATTGGTGTTTTATCAATTTTAATACAATGTATACAGGGGAAAGAAACAACTAAACTGGAAACTGCAGCAAACAGTGCTCTACAAAAGTTAGAAATTTTGGTGAATTTCTAAGCCTTCTGTTCTACTTTGGAAACAAGATTCAGTAATTCAGAACTCAAACATCCAGGAAATTTAAATGAGGATTTTGAAGATATCACCAATCAAAAGCAGTTGCCATCCAGTCTGGCTCTCCACTACTGTTTCTACAGGCAGAGGGAATAATTTATCTCCCCCACATACTTTTTTTAAAGCTCTCAGTCTCTATTGTGGATTTGAGCAAGGGAAGAAAATGTATTTGTATTGATTGCAGGGCTTTTCCCACTGAATATTATTGGGTTTTTTCCACCCCCCAAATATCAGAAACCAGTCTCGTATTGGTACAAAACACAATTGTCTGAGGCATAATTTTGTGATACATGTTAATTACATTTGGTAAATACCTTTTTGCTCACTCAGACCTTTTAAATTTTAAATTTTATTTTTTTTAAATTGTGATCTGATTGTAATTGATTTTTTTTAAATGTTTTAAAATTGTTTTTGTATTATACTTTGTAGTTCCCCCACATCCTTTTTTTTGGTTTGTTATGGTTTAATGTATGTTTTTATTTCATGTTTCAATGTTGTGTTGTAAGCCACCCAGAGAACCATTTGTTATGGGGTGGCTAACAAAGTTGTTTATTTATATTTATTATTATGCTATGTACGCACAGTCTACCAAATGTTATTGACTGGATTTGGTACTTTAATTATCAGCCCTTTCCAAGGGTCTAGGATAACTACAGAAAAATTAAAGGTATCGTCGTAGTATTCATGCTGCGCCAAGTAGTGTGGCCCCTCCAACAGGCCCTACCTTGATGAGGCAGAGGGGCTTGATGAGGTGGAGGGGCTTGCGAGCTTTGAGAATACAGAGGGCTACGTTGGAGGGTCACCCAAAGACAGGCCTCTGCTGAGAAGCCAGACTAAATGTCCCTAATCTCATAACTATGGTGAGAACAAGAAAAATCTATCCTATACTGGATCGGTTGTCACCCGAGTCAACAAGGGTTGAGTGCTAGAGTCCCTGGGCACTTGTCAAAAAATGGGTTACAGGACTCAGGATCTTCAGCTGAGGAACCAGGGCTGGATACTGTAGAGCTATTTTGGAAGAACAAACTCAGTGTCAAAAAACAATAAATAATAATAATATTTATTTATTTATTTACACTTGTGACAAAATCAGATTGTGAAGTTGCCATTGAAGAAATCCAAGAGACATCATCATTTCTGCTGACTTTCCATATGTTTATGTAATACAACCACTGTATGACCAGTTCCAATGATAAGCACATGTAGATTTGTTTTAGGGTCTATTTTAGATATGTCAGTTAGGATTCAAGGTCCTATCCTAAGTATTTCATTGCTCAAGGCAGAAAACTGGAATGAGAACGCTTCAGAAGGCAGGAGTTTTTGAAGTCTCAGTGCTCAAAAGGACCATATATTTCTTGTTGACTGGTCAGATTAAAGCCTGTTTGGCTATATGTCATAGTTAGACTAGAAAGTGTTACTGTACCAACACTGATGGTAGTATATGAAAAAATAATAGCAATATGAAAGAATGCTTTGGAAAAAACCAGCAGCAGTTCCCAGCTATTTGTGCTTACTTTTGGTGTTCTGTAAGCTACAGTGACTTTGTTCATCACTTCAAGAGACTGTTGAGACATATCTTTTTTCCATTATGGACAGCCAAACAATGTATACTAATTCTGGAACCTTCTTAGAGAAAAACAGGATGATTTCATATTAATCACTGAAATTTGCATGAAATAGTCTGACCATTTGAAGCTGTCCAAAGCTCCCATATGATGAACTTGGGTTAGTTTTAACATGTCATTGGTTACTGGAAGAGAAGAGGATTTGGAACTGGAACAAACATTTTAATCAAGGCCCTGACAATAAAGAAGAGGCTAGGAATTGTGTGTTGGATTGTTTAGGTTAGAGGAAATGTGTTATTCACAGTAAGGCTCTCAGGTGCAACTAGATGTGATTTTAAACACATTTTGCTTTGCATGTTGATTTTGGTTTTGATAAAAATCAGCCATTGGGGGACTGATCAGGATTATATTGGGTGGAGGGTATTTAATCCTTTCCCCCTCTATAGGGGCCTCAATCTGGATCAGGTTTTGCTGATCCAGATTGTTTGCTAGAGGTTGGTAGTAAAAGCCATATTATTCAAAGACTCCTTTGTGCACTAAGAAGTATTTTCTCTTTTTTGCAAAATAAAATAAAATCATCCTTAAGATAGAAAGGAATGCTGATATTATGGAAATTAGAGCTGAAAAAGACATCCCAACTCATACGGGTTTTACTTCTCATTAACCAAAACAATGCATTATTTATGTTCAATAGGTGGGAAACATTGTGCAGTTTCAATGCAAAAAAGGATATCTTCTTCAAGGATCTACAACTCGCACCTGCCTTCATGATCTTATGTGGAGTGGGATTCAGCCAGAATGTATACGTAAGTTCAAGGGGGAAACAGTAAAATGATAATATGGCCAGTCATTTCACTCTCAGCCTAACCTACTTCACAGGGTTGTTGTGAAAGAGAAACTTAAGTATGTAGTACACCGCTCTGGGCTCCTTGGAGGAAGAGCGGAATATAAATGTATTATTTATTATTATTATTATTATTATTTTATTTATTAAGTAGTCAGTATATCTCAGGCATTTGTTCTCTGGCATGGTATGCATAAAGTGGCTGACATACCATTCAAGGGTATGTCAGCCCAGTAATGTGGGGATGCAAATTACACGAATTGCACAAATACTGATACATAAGATTAGGCCCACTGGAAACAATGGGCTTGTGGATGTTTAATACATTGTATCCAATAGGTTGAATGTATCCAATAGGTTATAGCTTCCTATTTACAGATAACATTTGAAGTGTGAAACATTTTAGTGTTGTGCAAATGATTCAGATCATCATAAAATAAGCTGGACTGTATCAGACACTTTGCCCTCATGGCTTTACTGATCTGTTTTTTACCCTGTCAGTACCAAAAAGCAGACATGATGTGGTTCCACCCAAAAACAAAAACTTAGAAGCAACTCTGGGAAAGGGGCTAAATTGGATCTGGGAAGTGAAATGAGTGAGGCAGTAGTGACCATTTCCTCTGGATTATTATCCCACTTGAAATTGCTGCAAAAGTTGCTATTAGCCCTACTGGAAGGGGAGGGGCATAGAAGTATGTATCTGTATGTGTCTTTTCCCCATCAGTGGGGCTAATAGGCTGGGTAGGTGACTGGAGCGCAGGTGGAGGAGAACTCAGTTTGAATTTGACAGGATGGAGCATGTGACCCACTTGAGGGCTTACGTGGAGGCAGTGCGTACGACAAAAAAGAAGTTCTGGTTGGTTTGCATTGCTTCTGCGGATTCACATTCAGCAGAGTTATCCCGGGTAGTGAGGAGTCTAATTTCTACTCCTTCTGTTTCTAATCGGCTCCCGGAGGTGCTCTACTGTGATGCCCTCAGTGGGTTATTTGCAGACAAAATCTCCTGTATTCTGGCCAACTTGGATTCCACTTTTTCTGCAGGGTCTACAAAGGAGATGTCCAGCAATCCTTCTTGTAGTATTAGGTTTGATCAGTTTCAATCTGTGATTCCTGAGGATGTGGACAAGCTGCTTGGAGCAGTGCAGTCCACCACTTGTTCTCTGGACCCTTGCCCGACTTGACTGCTTCGATCTAGCAAGGAGATTATTCGAGGAGGCCTGGTGAATATCATAAATGCATCGCTGAGGGAGGGTAAGGTGCCTCCATGCTTGAAGGAGGCAATAATTAGACCGTTTCTTAAGAAGCCTTCCCTAGATCCCTCGGTGATGGGTAATTATAGGCCAATCTCTAATCTCCCTTGGTTGGGCAAGGTGATCGAGAGGGTGGTGGCCGACCAGCTCCAGGCGGTTTTGGAGGAAACTGATTATCTAGACCCATTTCAAACTGGCTTTAGAGCGGGCTATGGGGTTGAGACACCTTGGTTGGCCTGATGGATGACCTATATCGGGGAATCGACAGAGGGAGTGTGACTTTGTTGGTTCTCTTGGATCTCTTGGCGGCATTTGATACCATCAACCATGGTATCCTTCTGGGTCGCCTGGCGGAGTTGGGGAAAGGAGGCATTGCTCTGCAGTGGTTCCGCTCCTATCTCTTGGGCATATCCCAGATGATGGAGCTTGGTGACAGTTGCTCTTCTCAACGAGAGCTGTTATATGGAGTCCCTCAGGGCTCCATTCTGTCACCAATGCTTTTCAATATTTACATGAAACCGCTGGGTGAGGTCATCAGGAGATTTGGTGCTGGGTGTTATCAGTATGCTGATGACACCCAAATCTACTTCTTTCTTTCATCTGCTTCATCAGGAAATGGCGTTCATTCCCTAAATACCTGCCTACAGGCAGAAATGGGCTGGATGAGGGATAACAAATTGAAGCTGAATCCAAGCAAGATGGAGGTACTCATTGTAGGGGCTCAGAATCTGAGGGATGAGTTAGATCTCCCTGTGCTGAATGGGGTTACACTCCCCCGGAAGGAGCAGGTACACAGCTTGGGGGTACTCCTGGTTCCAGGCCTCACTCTGGTATCTCAGGTGGAGGCTGTGGCCAGGAATGCTTTTTATCAGCTTAGGCTGATCCATTCCTAGAGGAGGATGACCTCAGAACAGTGGTGCACCAGCTGGTAACCTCCAGGCTTCACTACTGCAATGCGCTCTACGTGGGGCTGCCTTTGTACGTAGTTTGGAAACTTCAGTTAGTTCAAAATGCGGCAGCAAGGTTGGTCTCTGGGGCAACCCGGAGAGACCATATTATGCCTTTTTTGAAATAGCTGCACTGGTTGCCAATATGTTTCCAAGCAAAATACAAAGTGTGGTTATTACCTTTAAAGCCCTGAATGGCTTAGGTACAGGTTACCTTAAAGAGCATCTTCTTCGGTCTGATCCCCACTGCACGCTAAGATCATCTGAGGAGGTCCGGCTCCAGTTGCCACCAGCTCATCTGGTGGCAACCCAGAGGCGGGCCTTCTCTGTAGCCGCTCCTAGACTGTGGAATGCGCTCCCTGCAGACATCCGTAATTTGAATTATTTATTGAAATTTAGGAGAGCCTTAACGACCTACCTGTTCGGCCTGGCCTTCCAGTGCTCTTAAATTGTTTTAAAGGGTCTTTGATGTTTTTGAACCGCCCTGAGCTATTTGTAAGGGCGGTCTAAAAATTGAACAAATAAATAATAGCTGCCCCTCACTTTTGTGTATTAGACACATTGATTACTGAAGACAAGGTCTTCCCTGTGTTCTGGTTACAGAACTGCCTTGCCAGGTACATACACACTAGCACCACCTTGCTAAGTTTTACATACCAGGTCAAAACACTTTTATTTCCCACACTTCAAAATAAATGGTGATTAAATTTAGGGCTGCCTTTCACTCTTATTGCAGCACTTTGTACTGTATCCTGGTTTTATGTAGTCTTTTGCAATACATTAAGGTCGTTCTCATGACCAAAACTTAACCAGCCTGGGGAGGGCTCGGGAGAAGGCCGGAAACTTCCTACATTCCCCCACACGATCAGCGCCACTCCAGGTCTTCCCAGAAGTGTGCATCCACACGACCGGTGCGTGAGCACTCCAGGAGGAGCCAGGGGGAAAGCAGACTGCAACCTCCTGCATCCCACAATACACTGGATGAGGAGCACGGCACATTGGGTATTTTCCCCACTGCTGGGCACACTTACTGCCTGTTTCTATGAACGCTTGGCCTCAGGCAGCCCGAGTGTTCACATGCTCCAAGAGTGAGGGAGGATGTGTGCGCATTAACCTGGGCACTTTTAGCCCAGGTTTAAAAAACAAACAGCTACCTGGCTGGAGAGCACCAGGATCAGGACCGATCCCAGCACTTCACACAACCAACTCTACCCAGGTAGGGCTGTACAAACCCGGGTAGAGCTGGTCCTGTGAACGACCGTATTGTGTTGTATCTTGATGTTGTGATGTTATGATTTAATAACATCTACCTGTTTTTCTTAATTATAAGTACCTTGACTTTAACTTTATCCAGCTAGAAGGAGAGACATCAACTCCCTTCATCATATATACATACATACAGTACATACATACATACTAGCAGCTTCAGGGATGATTTTATTTGGGGAAATGGTACAGGGAGAAGGTATAGCTCTCCAAACACACTGCAGAATATAAATGCAACCTAAGAACCCACTGCTATGCTGGAGTAGGTCTATAGTTCACAGCAATGCTATAGTTCCTGCAGCTAAGGAGAGAGAGATCAAGGGCATGCCCTCTACCTTGTAATATAATTAGCTGCATATCATCATATCTGGGCTTGAATTTAGCATAATAGTACTGTATATTTTGTCATATTGAATATAAATTATTGCTTTCTTTTTAGCGCACAGTTGTAAACAGCCAGAATCTCCAGACCATATGAATGTTGCAGGAATGGACCTTCCCTCCCTTGGTTATACTCTGATATATACCTGCCAACCAGGATTCTTCCTAGCAGGAGGATCAGAACACAGAGTCTGCAGATCTGATGGCACTTGGACTGGGAAAGTTCCTGTTTGTGAAGGTAATTTCTTGCCTTTCCTGCTTGCTGTCTTAGGACAAAAGTAGATGGGTGTAGCTATAATTGAACAAAGGAGGGATTTAGGGCTGCCATATGGAAAAGACAAGTGGAAAAGAGGATGCATAGAAGATGGAATTTCAGCAAACACTGCTAGTTATGCAGGGAAAAGAAAGGCTGTACCTGCTGAAATTCCATGCACCTCTTAAAGGTTTGGGAGACCTTCTTTTCTGTATGGCAGCTCTACCCTGGGCCTATGAGGGAGTGGTGGCCAACTGCTGGGTAAACAGCTTGCTCCTCACACTCCCCTCCCACCTCTCTAAAGAAGGGGGTGGGGCAGGAACTCATTTTCACATTTTGTTCCAGGCCCTACTCCAAGCTTGCTACACCCCTGGAACTAGATATAAGAGAAACAGAACTGCAAGCTCTGTATATAGCACAGTAGCTACCTCGAGTATTATTGTACTGGCGGGGTGGGGTGTGCATGAAACAGATTATGCGTGGTTCCACATAATCCACTGATCATTCTGTTGGGACAAGTGGTTGAGACAGTTGTTCTGATGAAACAATCTCGGAAAATTCTGAGATAGTTCCGAGGGCCATTTTAGAATCCAAAATGGTTCTGGCCCCTATGCATGCAGGGTGGCCATTTGCATGGTGGTGCTGACCACACAAATGGCCACTGGGAGTACACAGAGGCAAGAACAGTGCCATTTTGGATTCCAGAATGGATGCCATTTTGGATTCCAAAATGGATTTTGGATTCCAAAATGGCACTCAGAACGTTCCAAGTTGGAATGGGCTCATTCCATTCCAAGCTTGGAACAGGACCTTCATTTTAAGGGTTTTCTTTTCCAAACATGGGACACTAGAGACTGCCTGTTACGAGACAGAACATTTCAACATCCCTAACAAAAATAATAAATAAATAAATTCTATGCTCAGCTTTTTTTTTTTTTTTACATCAAAACTTCCAGAGATTATTTTTCTAAACAGAAATATCAGAGCTCTTACATTCCAGTGAGCCATGATCTTCAGTCCTAATTGTGCTGGGGCAGGCTGTGATTATTCAGTAACAAGGGAAATAATAAAAAGTCCTTTTTCTTGTATTATTATTTCACACACTTCAGGAAAGCCCTGGCATAGTGAATATTCTGAGGGTGAACACTGGCTATCATGGGGTTTTCTTTTGTAAAACGTGATGTCTGTAAAATAAATTAATTGGGAGGCAGACAGCAGGAGAGAAAGGCCTCATGTCTTGTATTCAGTTGTGCAAGATACTATGAAGGAGGGCTAGCTTCCAAATAGTATGGTCGAGCATAAAGTAGCCAAACCCTTTTGATCTTATTGATACATACGGAAAACTTGAAAAAGCTTGTTACTTTCAGATGGAAAGGTCATTAGGAGAAAAAGCAGTGTGTTCTCCTGTCCTCTCTTGGTGATGATGAAAATAGTTTTCAGAGAAAAATGACGCTACTGGTGATTTTCTAGGAATAAAGAATTATGTTGCTTTCATCTGTCTTATAGTGATCCAAGTTGCAAAAGACATCACAGTAATAACGATCCATGTAGCAGTGGTAACTTCTTGTTCCATTTCAGAAACATTCTGTTCTTGAAATTTGTAACTTTTTACCAGGCCTAGTATAGGAGAAATAGTAATTGTGACTTTGGTTTATAGAAGCATAGAACTCATGGCAATTTCAGAAACTATTAACTTTACATTTCTAACACTGAGACCCATTTCTCATGCTTGGTGTCCCCCATATAATTATCAGTCTCATCAGTTGCTTTATATTGTATCTATTTTATTACTGTTGTGCATAGTCGTGTACTGGAGGGTTGAGGTACAAATATTTTAAATAAATTACAATCAGGGTAAAGAAAAACACAGCTGTCCACTTTAAATGGATTACATTATATTCTACTTTGATTCTAGCTAAGTGAAGATAGACTATGAATATAAACTTGATGTGCTGTTCTCTTCTCTAGAATTGAAATT
Source organism: Hemicordylus capensis (assembly GCF_027244095.1). Lineage (NCBI taxonomy): Eukaryota > Metazoa > Chordata > Lepidosauria > Squamata > Cordylidae > Hemicordylus > Hemicordylus capensis. The sequence continues at coordinate 295,162,129 of NC_069660.1, read as the reverse complement.
GCACTAATACACCCTAATACAAAATATGCATTTATATGGTAATATGATCTACCTACCTACCTACCTACCTATATGTCTATCATATTTTTATATCTCCTGATATGTACATCTCTAGGCAATGTACAACATTTAAAATATTTAAGTCACAGATTAAAATATATGGCACAATAAAAACAATAGAATAAAATAATCATTAAAACAAAAATTTAAAATTATTAAAATTGAATTGAATTAAAATCAGCTACCCAAAAATTCTGCTTTACGGTTTTCTCTACTTACTGAACAGATACACGGCAAACACACTTTTGATTTTAATGGCTTTGGTTTTCATCCTTGGACACTTGTATCCAGTTGTACCTATAATGCATTGTAGGAAGAACAGCTATCACAAGATCGCATCATAATATGTTACATGTGGCTGTATTAGAAATCACAAGAGTTTTGGTTATGTTTCTGTGCTTAACTCTCCCCGACTTTTCTTTACTTATATCAACAGCTGGTTCCAAAATACTGGTAAAAGACCCTAGGCCAGCATTGGGAACACCAAGTCCCAAACTGAATGGTGAGTCTTTTGATTTAACAATTTACTGCTAAGCTAAGAAACAGAAATGACACCATTTGAGTAGCTTATAATAGACAGGATATTATATATAAAATATATATAATAAAATAATATACAGGAGAAATCTCACAAATTTGTCTTTTGGAACTTTGAAGCTAATGCATGTATGGTAAAATTGAATCAAAGCACAGGATAGGAATTACTAGACAGCTGTGGGAAGAGATATGCAAGCAAGTGGGAAGAGATATGGAAGCTAGGGATGTTATTTTAAAGGACTGTTGTTTTCCCCAAATGCATGTATCTTGGTATCTTAGATCAATTTAGATATTCAATAATTTTTTTAAAAAAATCTAACTTAAGAAAATAAGACAGTAACTGCTTGAAGTGATGTGGTCAACTGGGTAGCCAAGAATTTGCTCCTTTTGTTTTGTCACCCACTCCAAGCTGTGATTCTGTATAAATTGCCTTGCACTGGTTGCCAAGAGAGTTCTCTGGTGCATCACAATAACAAGTGCTCTAATGAAGTAACACATGTAGATGCTATTTATAGCAGTGATTTTGCACCACTTCTATGCTAACGATTAGTGTGAACTGAGTTTGTAAGTACTTTGTATCACTCTTGTACACTATCACACTCTGTAAACAAAAGTAAGGGGGAATTGGTTTTTAGAGGTATCATGCAATTGTGTATCAACAACTTTGAATTTTAACCCATGCAATGTTACTTTTTAAAAATCCTACATCCAGATCAAAGACTAGCTTTTCCCCCCCTTTGGCTGAGAATAGCTTCATTATCCCCTGTTGTCAAATTGGCCCTGTGGTATGTTTGCAAACTTCAACAATGTTGAAGGCAATTAAGTGAAGAAATAAAATTTGTTCCTTTATTTCAGGGCTCATCCATATGTGCATTTTTGCACATTTTTAGAGTATGATATATGGTATCCTGATATAGAAAAACATAAGGAAGATGCATGCAGCATATGAGTTATGGAGACATTTTTGGAGCTTGCAAAAGTATTTTCTCTCTGCAACTTGTAGAGTAACAAAAGAACATTAGCTGAAGAAATTATTGTTATCTACAGGTTTATAAAAGTTAATAATTCTAGGGTTGCTACATGACTTCATCTAGTTCAAGCAGGGTGATATGTGTACAGAACCAAACTTAGTGCATATACATCCTGTGCAGATGTACATCTGGATGCACATCTATATCCACATTCTGTTGCTCATTTGGGTACCATTTAAATGACTGGTTGATATGGACAGGAATATAATTGGTACTATATCTAGATTGCACTAAGACTGGGCCTGGTATGTTTTTCTTCAATGGAGTTAATCTTTGGGTGTCAGGACATTATCACTTGTGAAGTTCTGTTTGTCATGAGTACACACGTTAAGAAATGGATGGGCTTTGTATCTCATCCTTATACAAAAAGAGCTATAATGGACATCAGGTGCTTTCTGACATTCTTATGAGTAATTCAAAGTTGTCACTGCTTTTTCTTATTGATTCTTTTCCTATGTTAAATATACCCAGTTCCTTCAGCCTTTCTTCATGTGTCTTAATTAGAAATGAACTAAAGGGGGTAGTCACCTTTTGAACACTTTTGCCCTCTTAAGACATTAAATAAGAAAACACAGTACACAAGTACAGCATCTATAATGGGACCAGGAGTTCCATCCTGATCCCATCACTTACCCCTCATAGGGGCCTCATGGATATGCCGGCGTTAGTCTGAAGAAGCTGATCACATATAATTGAATTTGGGCATTTCTGTGATTTCTGTGACATGCCAGCCTCCCAGTCACAGAAATGCCCACATTCCTCTTCAGACGAATGCCAGTTTATCTGTGAGTGGCACCTGCAAGGGGTGAGTGATGGGGGAGACCTGCAAGGTTTGAGGTGAGCCTTCTGGCCCCATCTTAGATGTACAGCATATTTTATTTAATGCACGGCTGCACAACTTCAGCCCTCCAGTTAGAATCACTGCTCATCTTTGTTCATTCATAATCTTCTTTGGTGCAAAATGATGAATAAACTTGAATAAACTTAGAAAGAATCCACTCTCATTTTGTACCAGAGAATCTACTCTCAGAACACTTCAGACATTGAAAACAACAAAACCCATAGCCCCATGGGCTTGTCATTTTGGGGGTGATTGGCACCCTATGTGCACTACACCACAACCTGCTCTGGGCCACCCTGGTGCCCCTCAAGTGGAGTTATGGGGCTGCTGAAATTCCCCATTATTCCCTATGGGGGCAAAACTTAAAAAAACTTCTTTTAAAAAAAATCACCCCTTTGCCCAGTTTTTTTGAAATCTGGGTGGTAGCTTCCTTGCACCCATTGGGCCCTACCACCCACCACAACCCACTCTGGGCCACCCTAACCCCCGCCCCCACCAGGAGTTATAACTAAGGCTGATGAAATCCCCTTTATTCCCTATGGGGAAAAGCTTAAAGATGTATGAACTTCAAAATATTTTTTAGAAATCACCCCTTTGCCCAATTTCTTTGAAATCTGGGTGGTAGCTTCCTTGCACCCATTCAGCACTATCACCCGCCACAACCCACTCTGGGCCACCCTGGTGCCCCCCATGTGGAGCTATAAGGCTGCTGAAATCCCCATTATTCCTTATGGGAGAAAGCTTAAAGATGCACAAACTTTTTTAAAAAATCGAAAATCACCCCTTTGCCCAATTTCTTTGAAATTTGGGTGGTAGCTTCCACCCATTGGGCACTATCACCCACCCAACTCTTTTGCCCCCAGAACCCCCTTTTTGCCCCAAATCAGTTCATATTTTGAAAATTTGGGTACAAATTGAATCTGGAGTGATGGGGGGGCATTTGGACCCCAAACAAAGTGGGGGTTATTCAGTTCAGGTACAAATTGTATTAAAAATTTGATTTGTGCACATCCCTAATAGATATAGTGATTAGAGATAGTAGCAACATTAACAATGGCAAATTGTTCTATTAGCTGGCAAATTTGTGCCAGCTAATAGTTTTGAGTTAATTGTTAATTGGTTTGGTTTTGCTTTGGTTGTTTGTTTGTTTTTTGCTGGACTAAGACTGTAAATAAAACTTTTTTATTTACAGTGACTGCTGTGAAAAAGAATTGATGTTTTTCCATCCAGAATTAGGCAATAATTGATCTCATTGACTGGGATCACCCATGTGAGCAGTTCAGGAAGTACTGCCCTCAATCAACTTTAATAGTGCTTGGTGATGTTGTCACATAGTTAATCTGATTGGCTCCATAGCACCAAGTTGTTGTCATGTTTATTATGTGTTCATACAGTGATGACAGCCTTTGGGAATCAAATTTGGGCCCTAGGTTTCCACTTGCCTATTCCTAACTTACATTCAGTTTTAACTACTTGCAATGCAATCCTATATTTGCAGTATATCAGCCTTCCAAAGCAAGAAAGACAAACCTGAGAGCCTATTTCCTAATATAAGACTGCTACCACTAACATTATTTTTTAGTATTGCTATAACATCAGTACAATAGAACATTAGGTCTGGACTGGAGTTTCTATTTGTAGGTGTGATCTATCCAAATTAAGCATCTTAGTGGTTACATAATTCCCTTACTGAAGTGGCTGGCTGAAATCCTAACAAAACATTAATGCAAGAAACAGCAGTTCTCCTGAAGAGTTCCAGTCCACACTAAATTTCACAGGTGCTAATGAGCGTGTGTGGGAATTTTAATGACCTCCCCTTCTGCATCACCCAAAAGATCACCAGAAAATATGCCTCTGAGGACTGTACAACCCACAGGACATATTTTCAGGTAGCACAGAGTGCTTCCTGGGAAAGGAGAGGTTGTCAAATTTTCCACCCTTGCTAAATCAGCAGTGGAAGCTGCTAAATCAGCAGTTAGTTGAACTTTTCATAAATACTGGTACTTCTCTCATTGCACCAGTTTCATTACTCAGGATGTCAGCCATGGGAAATTTAAAAATGCTTAATATTAGCTGGATCTTTCTGTCTGGTGTGTGTGTGTGTGTGTGTGTGTGTGTGTGTGTGTGTTTTACATTTTTGAGAAGCGTTTTTTAAAATATTTATTATACAGTTAAGTATGCAGTTGGCACTGTCACTACCATTCAACGTGATGAATTATATACATATAAACTATAATGCAATAACCTGTCATTTAGCTAGCATTTTTGGTCCAAGAGTTGATACTCCAAAGCACCTGAGCTCTAAATATAGACATGAAGGAAGATAGGAGCGAGGAGGGAGAGAGGGAGATGGGTGGGTGGTAGCCCATGGTAGCACAATTAAGCACACCTCCTGTCCCCACCCCAGCATCGCTATTTTATCTTCATCATCATTTTGTCCCTTCCGTACTTGCTTTGTTCTTGTTGTTACCAGTTATGCTAATATTTTGTTTGGTCAAATTTCTTAAATAATTGGAGCATGAAATCAGGAATGGCGAATACAGCAAATGAGACTGGAGGAAGAGAAGGGCTGCTGTTTTGTGGCTGTTGGTTGGCAATTTATTGTTAGGATAATAGCCCAGAATAGTCTGCTGGTGGGAGCTGATGGTTAGAATGGAGATGGAGTGTATTTGAATGAACATCAACTTAGATATTACTTTAAGCAAACACTATGCAGCTGTGTACTTGTTTTTGCTATGTAAAATACTATGTGTGGTACCTCAGTTTGAATCAGCATCACGGCAGCATGAGCAACCCTTTGCTCCCACTACAGTCCTAATCCGGACTGTTCCCCAAAGGATGATGAAGTGTTCTGAGTGTAGATTTTCTGGTAGCAGATGAGAGTGGATTCATGGTTTGTCATTGAAAATCTCATATGCTACCAGATAATCTACACCCAGAACACCTCAGAAACAACAAAACCCCTTTCCCCATGGGTTAGCAACCCATGGGGGTGGTTGGTACCCTATGTGCACTACACCACCTCTCGCTCTGGGCCACCCCAGTGCCCCCCAAGTGGAATTATGGGACTGATGAAACCTCCATTATTCCCTATGGGGGAAAATCTTAAAGACGTGTAAACTTCATTAATCCTTTAAAAATCAGCCCTTTGCCCAATTCCTTTGAAATAATTGTGGTAGCTTCTTGCCCCCATTGGGCACTACCACCCACTCTACTCCGCTCTAGGCTACCCCTTTCCCCCAGAAGTGAAATGATACAATCTGTTTGGTGGCAGGACCCATTGGGGCACTACCACCCGACCCACTCTTCCACCCCTGAAGCCCCCGTTCTGCACCGAATCTACCCCAAAGAACATAACAGCACACATCAACAACAACAGAGCTTTGCAAGGAACCAGGTTTCCAAAGCAAGATCACAAAGATGCAGCAGACTAGGCCCTAAGCGAACAACATTGCCTTGTTCTCTCTCCCCCAAGCATTTTTTGTCCACAAGCAACAGAGACACAGCTACATCTGTGGCACCTGGCCATAAAAGTGGGATAAGTTAGGAAGGGTGCAAACAACAACATTCTGCCAGTGGAACAGTGAGGTTTGCTCCCACCTACCCAAGTAGAAAAGTGATGATCCTGACAACAATGGCACACAACTTTTGGTGCATTTTTTGACATTTCTGCAATAGATTGGAGCCTGTGGCACCACACAACCTATTTGATGCAAGCAATCTAGTTTGAATAAAAATGATGATGATGCTAGAAGGAGAGAAAGAGAGAGAACCTCCCCAAAATACAGCACAACATCAAACCATCCAAGGCATTTTAATTGCATTTATTTATTTATTTATTTATTTATTTATTCATTCACACACACATTGAAACTAGGAAACAGATACAAGGGACCAGATAGGGTAAGGTAACAGAGACACAATAGCAGATACAATATAACTATGGATTGAACAGCATAGATACAATTAACTAATACAACAATAATGATTAAGGAATATCATACAAGAGGCTGCTGGGCAGAGAATATCATTATGGGGCAGAGGGCAGGCTTCTGTTTTTTAAAAGTGCCCCTCCAAAAAAATCTCTTTGGAATGGGAAAAGAAGACAGACTTGGTTTTTTTTAACCATGAGGCTACACTACCACCTACTAGTACTAGCTAATGATGATCCCTCCCACACAGAACCCCTGTTTAAACTTCTTCTAACCTAAACAACATGTAACTTTTAAAATTCAATTGCAACCCCAAACCAAACAGGGAAAAAAACCCAAGAGTACAGAATTCCAGTGGGAGGTGTGGGGGGTGTGGGGGTGAAAATGGGGGTACATTCACTCAGTCTAGGGCTGGTGACACTGGTGGCTGGAACAGACACACAGGCACAGGCAGGCAGCGATTCTCTCAAGGGGGTGAAAAAAAAATCTCCTGTAACAAAAAAGCAATGCAGCAGATAAATCCATTCCCAGGCTGGCATACAGTACTAGCCATAGCAGGCTGGCAGCTGGGCTCAGGCTGGCAACAAGGCAGGCACAGGCAATGGCTGCATGGCATCATGGCAACTTGAGGCATGCAATGCAAACTAGTTCTCGTTCTCTCTCTCTCTCTCTCTCTCTCTCTCTTCAATGAGGCAGAAAGGCAGAATGGCAACAGAGTAACTATCCTGTTGAATGAATTGAAAACCCCTCCTAGAACTCCCTCCACTTTTGCCCCCTTCTTCAACCCTTCCCCTGGCCAATGTGGGGTCAGTAAAGAGTGGAAAGAGGCAAAAGAGCCAATAGGGAACAAGAAGGGAATCGTCAGCAGGTCAGCCCATGCTTTAGGTCACCAATCAGAAGGCTGGAAGGGCGGGAAATTCAAAGAGACGTCAAAAACAAAATGGAGACTGACTCAGAGATTGCCACAAAATGGAGGTCTGAAACAACAAAACATTTGTAGCCAAAACAGGGATGATTCATTTTGTATACAAAACTGATAATACAATTTTTGAAAAGCCAGATGTGAAAAGTATTAAAGGTGCCAGCCAGATACAAAAAGTATTGCCCTAGTCTTCTTGCTCTCTGCTCTTATGACAGCACATTTTTTCCTCCTCCTTGCCCACTATCATTTGCTGAGATAAGAAATAAGGGATGCTTTTGAAAATAGATCCATCATCACAAAGTGATAAGTTCAGGAAGAAGAAATAATGGCTTACAGGAACAGCTGCATAACTTTGATAGCTCTTTCTGTGTCATACTTCCTGCCTATATTAGGATTGGGAATTAGTGGTGAGTGGGCAATTTTGTTAAGAATTTCTTTATACATCTGGAAAAAAAGAATGGAAATTCCATAGCGATTGATGGACTCACATTCATTTGACTTGTTTGAACACAAGAATTTAATATGCAGGTGCCAAAGTACGCTTTAAATCTTGAGATTTAAAAGTGGTAATCTTTTGGCTGGAAAACTGAGAATGAGCAGCAATCATTTGGCTAAATCATCTAGAACCTTTTCAGTACAAGCCAAAGCCTATTAAAGCAGAAATCTGTCCAAGTATAATGGGACTTACTCTCTGGTAATTGTAGCCTTAGGGCCATGCTACACATGACTTAGAGCACATTACTAGGCCTGTCTGGCTTATTTTTTAACTGAGTAGACAGCAGCAAGATCAGTTCCTCCATTCAGGACTGCAGGGGGCAGGGAGGCTTCAAACATAACCCTCTGCCACTGTCTCAGTCCTGATCAAGCTCTCTATGCACACTATTTAATTATTCTAAAGCCTCTCTACATGTCCCCACCATGGACCCAAACCTCAATCCACTGCTATTTTCTCAGTTAAAATCAAGTTAAAACCAAGCTGCTTAGCCCTAATAATGGGTTTAATATCATGAGTGGTTTGGTCCATAGATTTGGTCCTTAGGTACTTCAGCACATAGGACATTTATTCTCTCACAGCTCTCCCCACCTATTCAATCCCATCTAGCTGAATCACTGATCAACTCTTGCCATCCAGCATGGATCTGTGAATTGGTATAGATTAGCTACTGATTTCAACTGTGCATATTGCCTGGTTTGTTTGTTTTTTGCTGTTTACCTGTCTCGCGAGACAGTTCAGGGTGATTCTTGGGAACAGAAGGCAACAGCAGCAGCAGCAGAATCAAACTCTATTACAGATGTTTGTGGTGGGTGGGGGAAGGAATCCTTCAGAGAAACTGTGCATTGTGGTGCTAAATGAATTCAATAGAAATAAATCTCATTAATGAGATCACTTATGGGTTCTGCTCTGAAGGGCCTCCTGATCTTTAGGGGAAGAACATTTCAGGGAAATATTATGCTGTGCATTTTATCACACATGCTCAGACCAATGTCACTTAAACACATTTGTACCTAGTTGCACATCCATGGCTGGAGCACCAACTCAGATTATCTGTGGAAATTCTATATTTGAAGCTAAGGGAATTACCTGGAATGCTAGGGGACCCTTTCCCTTCTGCAGCCTATACTGTTGCTAGGGAAGCAGGAAGCTAATTATCCAGTGAGTGAGCCCAGAGTGACTAGCACCAAAGCAGCAAAAGTGAATAACTCCAGATCAGATCTGGAGAGTGGAGTACTACCTTTGACTAGCCCAGAGGGGCAAACAGAATCAAGAGACAAGGATTTCTCAGAAGAAAGGAATGGGGTGGGGGGTGGGGGGGTGTTAAAGAGCACAGCATAATAATCCATCATGGAGTACTGCTTGCAGCAGAGAGACTGAAAGCTCGTTTGAGGAAGGACAAGGGAAGTGAGGGTTAACACAGCTGAGTTGCTTGTGGGGAAAATGAAAGTTAGGAAGAGGAAAGGAGGAGAGAAAGGAAGAGGGGTTTATGCCATCCACTAATTACCAAGTTGAAATGAAAGAAGAGGATGAATCTCAAGCAGAGAAGTCTGTGGTTCCATACCACAGAATGGCTTCTGGAAGTAAGGATCCTTCATGGTTGCTGAACGGGCATATTGAGCTGAGAACCCAACAAATTTATTTATTTTTTATTTATTGAATGTATGTACTGTCTAGAGATTTTTGTATTAGAATTAAATACAGAATTACAGTGTACAGAATTAAAACATAAAATATAACACATTTAAAATTCATAAAAAGATAAAAATCATAGATAAAAATCATATTAAAACACATTGACATTTAAAAATTGAATCTCAGTTGAAGCCTTGGGAAAACAGGTACATCTTCAGGGTCGTCCTAAAAGCAAACAGAGAAGGAGATGCTCTTATTTCAGCAAGGAGTGCGTTCCAAAGCCCTGGGCAGCCTGTGTCCTGCTGCCGCCGCCCTGCTCACCACACCTCCTACGTCTGACATCAGACATCAGGGGCATGGTCTGGCTCCCGAACAGGGCCACACAACCCCATTTGGGAGCTAGATTGAGGTCAGCACTGCGTTCGCAGCATGGTCAGAAGTGGCTCTCCCCTCCTTTATGGCAGGGAAGATCTGCTCCTGGCCACGCTGCAAAAGCAGCGATGGCCACATCTCCTGAACGGGGCTGTGCAGCCCTCCTTGGGAGCTAAACCAGACCCCCCCCATCTGACATCAGATGCGGGGGGCATGTCGAGGCCGTGAGGCGTGGACCCTAAAGGGCGGCGGCCCGGGTTATTTGAACCTGGTTGCCCAATAGTGGCTATGTGCCTGCACGGAACACCACCCTGATCAGTGCAAAAAGAACAAGTTAAGCATGTGACCTGCATCATGTGTTGGTCCAGAAACAACTTGGGATAGGCCCATAGTCATTATGGCCACTATGAACTCCTGAGGTGCCCCTGACAATGCGGGCCTGAAATGGACATTGAATTTCCCCCACCAACAACAACCCAACAGCCTGGTCCACTCCAATGCCAACTAAGCAACCAGGTCCGTCAGCTCAGTCAGGGACTCTGTTGAACAACGGAGTGATCGGTATACCAAAAGAAGTCCCAATCTATCCTTGGTTCCTAGACTTAGGAACACACATTCAATATAGGCCAACTCCCTGAAATGGATCCTGGTAAGGTAAATAGTATTCTTATAGATCACAGCCATCCCACCTTCTCTCCCACATCCTCTCACCTGCTCCACCACAGAGTAACCCACTGGGAGGAGCTGGGACCAAACTGGGCCACTAGCCTCTTCTGACCAGGTCTCCGTAATGGACACCAGATTGGCACCTTCAACCAAGATCAAATCATGGATCATGATCTCAGGCTTATTTTGGACCAACCTGGCATTACAAAGCAATAAGGGGAGGTTCTGTTCTGTGGGTTGAAGGGACTGCCCTCCAAGGCCAAAGATGTAGTAGGCCTGATTGAGGGGGAAACCATGATAAGTTACTAAATTCCCTCCCCCTATTATGTCCTGCTGATCTGTCAGCACCAAATATTGGTTGACATCCCCATCACCACTGGAATGGCTGCCCCAGAGACGCCCCCTGCCTGCCCATCTTCCAACGACACAAGACACATACTTACAGTACACCAGGCTCAACTAATCATAGGGCAGCAACAAAACATGACTGTCCCTACCAGGAGTCTAAAACAATGCATAGACCCCACACCTCAGTCCCACCACCAAAGGCCAGACCCCTTTGGCGGCTGCCTGAAGGCAACCTGCACCGGAGGCTGCACCTGCAGCAGAGGCTTCCTTCTTTGAAAGGCCACAGAGTTGGAGCAGCCCAATCAGCTATCTCTCACACAGCAGTGGGCTGAAATGGCCAGCTGCTCGGTGTCAGAACACTCAGGAAGGACAAGCACCCAGCCAGGGGGTAGCCTGACCACCCCAAACAGAGAAAAGGGGGAGGAAGGCAGATGGAAAGCACACAAACCTCCTCCTGAAGTCTCCTGCAAGTGCCGACAGCCTGGCACTTAGGCTGGCCTTTTGCACATACTATGCACCCCACAAGTCAAGTCTTAATCCAGGGAGCAGAGCTGAGTAAAGCAGGTGCCCAATTGGGAGGCAACCAGGGCAGTACTGGGCAAAGTACTGCCACCAGCAATCTCATATCTAGAATCACACTCAGGACAATTGTCCTTGGGGCAATTATTTTTTTAAAAAACCCAACAAATTGTAAGAAAAGGCGAACAAAGACATGGAGGTCTCCTGAATTCTGGGACCTGAGGGGCTCAAAAAATCAGGAAGCTTTTATCCTGACATTTTATTGGGAGGGCAGGGGAGCAGAGCTGGCATGTCACCACAAAAGTCGCAAGTGGCTGGGAGTTGTTCTGACTGCATGCTCTAACAGCTCTGAGCATGATTAGTTGTTCCATTAGAATATTTCCATTATTCAAAGAACCTGATGTTCTTGGGATGGCAATTCAGCTTCATCTAAAATGCAAGAGCTTAAGGGGCCAGCTCCTCCTGAGGAGGACGACACCAGGCTCTAAACATAATACCCCTGCCTAGCTCACTGCCCAATTGTCTAATGGAACTTTGGTTCACAGAGCAATTTGCTTAGGCTCAAGGGGAAGCTATATTGCCAAAATGGAGCAGAGGCAATTGGGATGATGGTCACTGTACATTTCAGTGGATAGCAGGCCAAAGCTTTTGAAACATGTATGTTGTGTACCATAGTCTGTGGCAAGAAAGCCTTTCTTTTGCCAACGATAGAAACAAGAAGATGAAGATTTTATTTGAGAGATGCTGCAAGGTGCCTTTTATTTGACTAAACTTCTGGGCAAGTTTCTCTAATGGTATTGGCTTATTATGCCATTTACTGCCTCAGCAGATTTTCAGAATGAATTGCAGCCGCTTACTGAAAGTATATGCTGTAGATGCAGGTAATAAGTATGCCTGGGTAGACAAGCCTGATTCCACTATAGACTTTAGAGCCCAAATCAACAGAAAACATAAGCACATACTTATAAGCCAAGCAAAGTAGCCTCATCGTAGTGGAACATAAAAACATGTATTAGTAGTGAATCACTGTTTTAAATTATTTTTACTTTGAATATTTATTAGTGTAGGCTGCTTATTTTTAATACTTTACAATCCTAAGATCTTTGTCTTCAAAACCGCGTGTGAGGCTATAAGCATCAATTCAGATTTAAGGGATTAACCCCATAGCTTATAGAAACCAGTGAAACTTTCCCCATTGATTTGGCTGTGAATTAGAGCTTAGCTCATCATTCTACACACCTATTTATAATGATTAGCATTCATGTATTCCAAATAGTTTCCTTAGTAAGCTTTAAAAATGTACGAAATGCCTGTAAGGCACTAAAAGGAGCTGCTGAGTCATTTTATTCATTTACAAAATTTGTGTATTCTATAAAACCCCAAAGAATACTTTTTAAACCATTACAAAGTATAGCATCCTTTAAACTGTCTTGATGAGTTCATACATTTTAAAGATCCTAGGGTTGCAAGGCAAGCCTCCGTCCACTTACACGATGTAAGTCCTACTGAATTTAGTGAGGCTTTCTTCCAAGGAATGACACATAGAGTGAATGACATATGGACTGAAACAGAGAAGCATAGATAACTGAATGTTATAGTTGCGTGGATGTTATCACATAACAGTGGTTAACACTATAGAGTTCTTCCTCCGTCCCTCAAAAAATGTTGTCTATCTTCAACTTTGTTTCAGTTATATGGAGGAGAGCTGGTCTTGTGGTAGCAAGCATGACTTGTCCCCTTAGCTAAGCAGGGTTTGCCCTGGTTGCATGTGAATGGGAGACTCGATGTGTCAGCACTGGAAGATATTCCCCTCAGGGGATGGAGCCACTCTGGGAAGAGCAGAAGGTTCCAATTTCCCTCCCTGGCAGTATCTCCAAGATAGGGCTGAGAGAGATTCCTGCCTGCAACCTTGGAGATGCCGCTGCCAGTCTGTGAAGAAAGTACTGAGATAGATAGACCAATGGTCTGACTCAGTATATGGCAGCTTCCTATGTTCCTATGTTCTGATATCAATAGCAACAGTATCTTGCCATAGGAAGATATCTTTCCATTCAGTACAGTGCCCAATGTGGCTACCCATGAATCATGAAGTAGGTATTTATGTATATTTTTATTTACCCTATGGTGGTGTTGTGCTGCTTTTTGGCCCCAAAGTGGTCTAAAAGCAGCACTTAAATACAATGAAATAAACAGTTTTAAAACAGTAACATCAACTTAATTAAAAAGCATTATGAAAGTCATCAAAAGAACAGCAGAAACCAAGACCATTAACAACCACAGCAGCTGAAATTAGGGAGCATTATAAGTTTGTCCAAAAAGAAGAAGAAGAAAGACCATCTTTACATTAGGCATGTGCACAAACCAAGATTCGTGCACAGCTTTGGCATCGAACCAGTTAGGGTGATGGCCAAACCAGTTCAGTGCTGGGGTGGGGTGGGACTAACAGCAAGTGGCACCTTTAAAAGGGAATACAGCAGGTCCTTACTGCCTCTGCCTCTCCATTTAGCCAACTGAATTTCATACTCTGTTAGGAGCAGAAGTGTGTGTGTGTGTGTGTGTGTGTGTGTGTGTGTGTGTGTGTGTGTGTGTGTGTGTGTGTACATACATGTGTTTGTATGTGTCAGTATCTTTCTGCTCTCCTGACACCACAGAGTACAATTGCATGAGCCTTGGGCATATATTCACCATACATTTAAATAAGTTTAAAACGATGTTCGAGAATTGTATAGTTCCTCACAGGTGCTGAGAATTCTTTGTTGGAGACATTAGTTCCCTGACAGAACTGCAATTCCCAGATTTTTATAATTGGTAGCTTGTTAAATTGTCTTGAAACTGCTCTAAATTTGTAGTGTAGACACATTATTTGTCATAGTATTTACAGGGATAGCACCAAGTTACAAAGGAACGGCCCCATCACTAATAGAGATCCAGTTGACGAGAAACAGAGACAGGGCCTTTTTGGATGTGGCCCTTCAGTTTTGGATGCCCTCCTGGAAGAGCTTCATCATGCTTCCTCTTTCCGAGGTTTTGGGCTAAAAGCTAAAAACCCATCTGTTTAGAGAGGCCTTTTAATGGTTATCTCCAGCTCATAACTGATGGGTTTTATCTTTTAATTTTCTAAAGTGTACCTTTTTAAATTCAGTTTTAATCTAGATCTTGTTTTCATTAGTTTCAATTAATTTATTAATTTTATATTGGTTGTTTCTGTTTTATTTTTGTGAGCTGCCCCTAGTGGCAGTGCACTGGAGGGGCAGGGTATAGATATTTTAAATAAATAAAATAAAAATAAATCTGAGGCAAAGCCCTGCATTGGGTCCCCCATCGCACTTCTGAACCTTTGGCACTCCCACCCTCTATTTCCCCCAGTGCATTCCGCCCCCCAATATACCTGACAGTGGGGGGAAGGGGACTTGTCATGGAAAGATGGTGGCTGAGCGGAGGGACTCCTCCTGTAATAATCTGGACTAGGACTATGGTATGGTACAATTGATGGATTCTCCCAGAATACATAGCAACTGTGTGGACCCTGATCCAGATTTACTTCATGGTGGCAGTAAAGAACTAAATGCCTCTTCACCAGCATGGTAGTCCCAATCCCGATTCCCCTCTGCAACTGCTATTTATGAAAATTTTTAAAAGCCGTGCCGGGTGCGACATCATGTTTGAAGTCACATCTAGTTCAGACTTTAGTTTTCTTTTCTTGGGTTTTCCTGTTGCTTCCTCGTCAGTAGTTGTTGCAAGTTTAGTCATTCCCAACAGTCATTCCTTCTGCCTCGTTTGCCTAAGAGCAGAGTCCTCTTGTGAAAGTAGGGTATTTGATTTTAAGCTTATAATCAAAGCAGGGACATACCACTTTCATCCTCTCTCTATGATTAGTTTACATTAGAGTATAAAAATGCTGAATAGAACCTGGTTTTATGGATTCGTCCTTTAAATATGCCTGTAATATTTATTATTATCATTTTCAATTAGGGCAGGTACAGTTAAACCTAGCTTGAAGATAGGTTCTCAGGCATCATTATCGGCCATTTTGCATATATTGTGCATTATGTTAGCTTCTGTGAAGATCATAAATATAATTTCCAATAACAAAAATAATTGAAGAGAAGAGGTAATGAGCACGTATTCTCATTTTAACCAGAGTTATTGCAATCCAAATACAGCTGTGTTCATTAATATTTTGGATGTTTTTGCAGTTCCTGATGATGTCTTTGCCCAGAATTACATATGGAAAGGCTCCTACAATTACAAAGGCAAAAAACAACCCATGACCTTGACAGTTACCAGTTTCAATACAACATCAGGAAGAGTGAATGCGACCCTTAGCAACAGCAATATGGAGCTATTACTTTCAGGTATGGCCATGGAAAAAATGAACAACTGCATAACTTTTCAGTTTGATCGCCATTATTTTATTATTATTTTGCCAAAGTAATAGTTTCTCAAATCACAATCTGAAACAATGCAATAAAAAAACAATAATTTCCTATTTTCCAGATCTTCTATTCCCAAAATTTGTAAGCCATACTTTAAAAAGGGAAAGAAAATAATACTCCATACATTTTAAAAAGAAATAATAATGTCTGAGAAGATTGCTTTCAGGGGGTAGGATGAAGCACAGATATCAGTTTCTGCCACTGGAAATTATGGAAATGATATCTTTGGACGGATTGTGCCCTGTATTATTAGCAAAATGAAAGCAATGTAATCCATTTGAGAAAAAACAATCTTGTACTATAGTTTTGCAGAGATAAAGAGAAAATTATATTATTCCATCACTTATTTTGAATATTTGGTTTTTAGGCAGAAAGAAACAGAAAGCACAATTTCTCAGCACTCCCTGGGAGATTATAGAGAATGAATTATCTGCACTTGAATCCATTGTCAAATATATTGTACATATTCCCAAACCTGAATGACTCCCACACCCCTCAGAGAAGGCATCTAGAAAACAAGGTCAAATAGAGATGAGAATAAAGAAAGTTCTAGCCCAATAATTAACAGATTAAAAAATAAGAAATCACCAGGTCAGTGAAACTGATCTGCTAGAGGGGAAAAAAAGTAAACATGCAACATCATTATAATTGGTCTCCTTACCTGGAAACAGAATGGTAGTGAATACATCAGTGTTTTAAACGAAAATTCTATTGGCATCACCAATTTTTGAAATAGGGTCCAGGATGAAGGAGGTAATTACATATCTGTTCCAGATAAATTAAATATATGCAGGAACAATTATTGTATAAGAAGAATCAACATGACTTCTGTAAAAGGAAGTCCTCCTTGCCTCATCAACTCTCAGCAAACATGCAGATACTGGAATAGGGTATTCCAGCAGGCATAATACACTTGGACTTCCGACGGGTTTTTTTGGTTGTTGTTTTTTTTACAAAGTTCCTCATAAAAGATTCCTCAGTAAACTTAGGAGTCATAATTAGTCATCTTATTGATCAAAAACTGGTTAGAAAACACAAAACATACAACAGGAGTAAGCAGAACCTTTAGCATGGTGTAGGATATGGATAAAGAGCTATTGAACATTTGTATAAACCAGTCACTGCATGAACAGACAATGGTGCATCAGGTGAGGGGAGAGATCTGCGTGCCCAAGTTCCTCTATGTATTTAAGGGGCTGGCTCGGAGAATCATCTTTACCAGCCCTGTGACCATAAAGGAAAGATCTTGGGCTCATGGTGAAAAAGCCAAATTCTGGCAGCAGTGAAAAAGCCAAAATCCATGCTAGAAATTGCAGAAGAGTAGCCTTGTTAGTTTGTTGCAGCAAAAACTATAAGAAGTCCTATGGTGCCTTAAAGACAAATTTATAATAGCATAAGCTTTTGTGGACTAAAACACACTTCATCAAATGCATGAAGTGTTATCTTTAGTTGGAAGGAGAAAGAGGGAGCATTGAACTGGTTATTGAGGGGAAAAAGTGAATTGTGGGGCAACAGAACTCAAGAGGAGGGTTGTGCTGAATCGGTTCAATCATGAAATGGACCAGTTCGAGTGGTTCCATCACAATCCAGAACAAATTCGGTTCGAATTCTGAATGAACCACACCAAACCATCCATGTACACCCATCTGTGACCATTCTTGTGTAAACTTAAAAGTAAGCAATAACTATCATATTATACCTATTACAAAAGTAGAAATAGGTTTTAATGAATCCTTTGTTATGGTAAGTTAATTATCTCATGTAATAGGCCAGAAAAGCATTGTCCTTATTCAAATCCAATGAACCTACAGCCTGGAAACAGTGGCACCTAATGGCTACAATTAATAATATATAGTCTAATTCTTATCTAAAAGTAAATGGATTGGATAGCCAGCGTCACCATTTACAATAGTAGTCCTTCATGTTAATACAGTCTTCCTGGCTAAGTTAGGTCACTTAACATATGTAGTGAGACACAAAACCATTCTTCCCATTTAAATGCAAATGGATACACTCAAACCTCCTGGTGGATTCTGATCCAGCAGTTTCATGTTGAAGTCTCCTTTTCAGGTTTCTTTGCTGGAACATTGTGACTCCGAGGTCAGCAACAAAGTGTCCACAGAAATTAAACTATTCTTCCACTGGTTTCTGGATGTTGCCTTTTTAAATGTCAGATTTGTGTCAATTTATTCTTATGTATATCACAGAACTGGAAAGGGGGCAGAAAAGGGCAACCAAAGTGATCCAGGGAGGAACTATTAAAATGTTTGAGGCTTTTAAATTTAGAAAGAGTATTAATTGAGGATATGATAGGAATTTGTAAAAGTATGAATGATGCAGAGAAAGTTGATAAAGAGGCTTTACTCTCTCGCTTTCATAATATTAGAACTTTCATCATGAAATGGACAGATGGTAAATTAAAGAAAGAGCAAATGAACTCTAGTATTTTTCCACACTATGGGCATAAAATTCAGTATAATAGGCAAATTCCACTGGTTGACATAGATTTCAAAGAGAAATAGAAAACTACATGGAGTGTAATAGGCAACCTTGGCACTCCAGCTGTTGTTGAATTAGAACTCCCATCATTCCCAGCCACCATTTATTGTCCCTACCTAGAGGCGTACTTAGCCACAGACCTGGAGACCAGGTTCATGGCCTCCTACCTCCTGGGGGGACATCCAAATGATCTAGGGGGCCTCACCAGAGCCCCACCATGGTGCCACCGCTGCCCCGCACCAGCTGCTGCCCTGCTGATATTTCCCATCTTCACTGCCTTGCAGGAAGCGGGGAGCCAAACGGAGCAGGCCACCCCACCCCTGTAGTGGCGGCAGCATGCAGGCATGTGCACGGTCATCTCCCCATTCCCCGGCCAGCACACAGGCTTTTCTGCGGATTGAGTATGGAGAGTGTGGCATGCCATCATACTGAAACTGCAAGCCCGCACGCCAGCTGGGGAGTGGGGAAACGTCTGCGTGCCAGCCAGGGAGAAGCCTGCCCACCGCCACAGGGGGTGGCCTGCCCCACTCTGCTCACCCCCCTGGTGGTGAAGATGGGAAATATCGGGCAGTGGCGGCACAGCGGCAGGGCAGTGGCAGATCGTTTGGAGGCCCCCTAAGAGGCAGGAGCAGCAGCAGGGTGAAATATATTTTATTTGGGGGGAAAGTTAAGGGGGGGTTCACAGCGGGTGGGGGAGGCTCCAAAGCCCTCTATATCCAAGCTGATTTTGGACCTAGGTGAGGCACTGTCCCTACCCTGGTCTATGAGTTGTAATAGCTAAATTCAACCAAAGGAGTGCCCCACCCATGGTTGGTTTATCAATGTTGTGAAGTTGTATGTCTTGTGGAAGCTCAGTTTGGCACCCCCTTCATATAGCTGGCCTGGGAAACCACTTGGTTTATATACCCCCTAAGGCCGCCCCTGGTTGGATGGCAAACACAGAAGCATCCTGCTAGCCACTGTTGGAAGCAGGATGCTGCCTAAATAGCTTCTTAGTTTGGACTAATAGGACTTTTCTTAAGTTCTTGTGTTCTTATTTATCTGCACCTGAAGCCTGTTCTGTTTGGATATTGTTGAAGAATAGGAAATACTGGGAAATTGCATTTTCTTCTTTTGTGCAGTAAAGGGAACTCGAAAATGACTCTAGACCTCATCTTGACTCTGTGACAGAAATCATGCCAATTAAATGGTATAAAGTAATTCTTTAACTTGTTAAACACAATATGGATTTCTCCTTGAACCTACTATTCCCTATAGAAAGATGTTTCTATAATTCTATTCCCTATAGAAAGATGTTTTGTAATAATGGGATTGTTTTCACTCCACATGCATCTTTTGATTCAGGCAATGTATTTAAGGTTATGTTCCAAACATGATTTTCAAACCTTAATATAGTCATATTACAACACACCAATATTTATTTGTAATTGGTTATAAGCAGTTAAGCTAAGTGATTGATGTAAAATTCCACTGATGTAAATTAGCCCACAGCAGCATGTGCTTAGCTCCACATGAGAGGTCATTTTCTTTCAGTCATCCTTGCTAGATGGCTAGAGTGCTCCATCACAGTTTGCCAGAAAAAATATTTCACGGAATTTATCAAGGGAGATAATTTGCTCGTCCTGCTAAAACCTGTCAATTTAGCTTCTGTTTTTAATATTTTTCTGAGTACCATAATTCTTTGGCAGTGAGAGAAAACATCTGTCTGTAACTGAGTGCTACCTCTTCACTTCTCAGGCTTAAACATGGATGATATTATGAATCATGAGAGAGCAATGTAGTGTTAAAGGCCTGATTCTGAAACATAGGAAGCTGCCTTATACCAAGTCAGACCATTGGTCAATCTAGCTCTACTGTATACAGCGACTGGCAGTAGCTCTCCAAGGTTTCGGGCAAGAATCTTTCTCAGCCCTATCTGGAGAAGTCAGGGATTGAACCTGAGACCTTTTGCATGAACAACAGATGCTCTATTACTGAGCCATGGCCCCATCCTACAAACTATTGCAAAGTCAATGGGTGCTGCCAGTGGCTATTGTGGCTGGGATGATGGGAGCCGTAATGCAACAACCTAAGGAGACTGAAGCTTGGGCCTAAGCCAATATAAAACATTTCCCTACTTCAGCAGAACTGTTTTCTCTTTTACATTGGCCACAGCCAGATGCACTATAGAAACACCCTGGGAACCTGTAGCATGGTACAGAACTGGCTGTCATTGAATGACCTAGAGAGCAGGCTGCATTGGTACAATCCATTCTGTAACACAGGTAGCCATTTTCATGATCAGGAGAAAGGGCTCAAAGGGGTGACGATTGGAAGCCTTGCGATGCTTACCTCCCACGTAGACATTTCTCCTTTTTCATTGCTGGGTTGCGGATCACGCACTCAGACGACTGCCAGCTCCTGCTGGCCACGTGGAGGGTCGGGGGCTTGGATGTGTCTTCCTAGCCCTCGGAACTCCTATAATTTTAAGAGAACATCTTCTTCGTTATGAACCCCATCGTCCATTGAGATCATCAGGAGAGGTCCGTCTGCATTTGCCACCAGCTCATCTGGTGGCTACTCAGGGACGGGCCTTCTCCTTTGCTACCCCGAGGCTTTGGAATGTGCTCCCTAGTGAAATAAGAGCCTCCTCATCACTGACATCTTTTAAAAAGCCTCTAAGGACGCATTTCTTCACCCAGACTTTTAACTGATTTTGTTTTGATTGTTTTAATGTTGTTTTTAGAATATTGTTTTAAAATTTTAAATTGTGTTTTAAATTTCTTGCTTTTAAATTTTTTGTTTTTGTCTTTAATTAATGTTTTACCTTTAATCTTCTTGTAAATCGCCCAGAGACGTAAGTTTTGGGCAGTGTAAAAATTTGATAAATAAATAAATAATGCATATGGTACATTATAGGGATGCTCCCAGGAGGCAACTTGCAGGTAAGTGCCACACGGAGGCACGTGGCAGCGACACACAATCAGTTAGCCTGGTTTCTGGGTGCTCTCACACCCAAAACCCGGGCTGAGTGGTGGGCTCCTCACGTGCGTTTGCTGCCATGCCACCGCTGGGAGCCGAGTGTCTCCCAGTGGTTCACATGCACCAGCAAAACCGGGCCGGGCTTCCTGAGCCTTGTTTTGCCTGCGAGCGCAAATAGCCCCAAGATGTTTTAGTGGCATGCCACATAATGAATACTACACGTTATGGGTCGCTCCTCCCCATCTCTGGCAATTTTCAAAAAAACACCTGAAAACCCATCTTTTCGCACAAACTTTCTCAGCTTCCTAAAAAAATTTAGGTTTTAATCTTAGGTTTATTTTTAAATTGTTAAATTGTTTTAAGGTTTTTGTATATGTTTTTAACTTGTTTTATGCTATTGTTAACCACCCAGAGACGACAGTTTGGGGTGGTGTACCAATTAGATAGATAGATAGATAGATAGATAGATAGAGGACGGACCTGGAGGCAATCTTCATCAGATTTGCAGATGGCACAAAACTGGAATTAACACCTCGAAAGATGAAGTTAACATTCAAAATGACTATGATAGAATGCACTCAACAGTATATAGAAAATTCATGGAACATCTCAGATATTCTTGCTTTTCAAACCAGGTTTTCTGTATGTGGGCTTCTTGAAGGAAAGGAGAATATAAACATAGGTATAATATAACTTGCCCCACACAGGACAGTGTAGGCATACATGTACCACTCATTGTTCCATCACTGCAAAACATATCCCAGGATCAGAATGAAAAATATGATATGGTAGTGTGGTGCAATAGATGTGGAACTAGTCGTGTCTTACATACTGGCAAACGTATACCTGCCAAGATGTCCCTATTTTCCCATTCAGGTGAATGGGGAAAAGGAGACATGTTGGCGGGTATGTAAACTGGAACAAGTCACTCTGTCTCTCAGGCACGTCTTCTGAAAAGGAACAAAGGTGGCCTGCTTATCATAGCTTCGCTGAGGATCGGAATGAAAAATCTATTTCTTTCTTTAGATTGAAAGGCACTTTGAGCCTTAGAAATGTACATAAATGATGCCGTCATTTTGGTTTCAGACTTGGCCACAAATTGTGTCTATATGCGAATTTAATGAACCTTGCAATTTGCCACTGGCAGGCTTAACCGGGGCAAATGGAAACACCTGCTACTGGGAACCAAATTTGTGTCTCTTTCTCTCTCCCGCCCAGTAGCTTCATAATGTGTAGAGGAGAGAGAGAGAGAGAGAGAGAGGGAGAGAGAGAGAGTCTGCATTGTATGCCTTCCTCATTGCCTAGTTTGTGTTTAGGATAGAGCTGTGCAATGGAAGATGAATGCTGAATGCATTTCTTGTTGCCTAAAGGGCTATTAGCCTTTTAAAGCTTGAAGAAAGGGAAATGGCAATGGCAGGATGGAAAGCGAAGAACTGAGGGAGAAGAAGTAGGAGAGATGAGTGTACCAAGACATATTCCTATTGCTCATTTGATTGCAAACTACTGAAACAAATAATTGTCTACTCTGTTATTAAATTTCTGAGCATTGTGTGAACCACTGACCTTCACGTTTTGTCTATGAGATTGTAAAGACTTTCCATGAGAGCTTGAGAAGAGTTTTTGTTGTTCGGAATTTATTTAAAGTTCCAATTACTTTTAAGTGGCACAGATCAACTACATTTATATTTTACAGGGGTGTATAAAAGCCAAGAAGCCCGTTTAATGCTCCATATATATTTCATTAAAGCACCATCTCATACTTCTGTGAACAAACTGAAAGAGGAAAAATGGGCAATGGATGGTTTTGTAAGTATAGTTCTGGGAAAATCTAACATTGCTTTAATAGGGAATTGTGTTTTGTTCATGAAACCAGGAAAACAAAACATTGTTTTAAAAATGAAATATAATTAGCAATGCTGAAAAATAGGATCATACATAACATTTGTGATGGGGCAAGAACAAATGTTTATACTTAAAGAATATTGGGAAATGTAATTGACTGATTGCAAAAATTGAATTATTCCAAAGTAAACAGGGGACTTTTCACCATACAGTATAGACAGATACTTTCTCATTGCTTTCCAGAACACCCTTGTATTTTCAGTCTATTTCATGTCCTACAACATATTCATAGCAAGAAGCATTAATTTGCATTTCTATACTACAGAAAACAAGCTGCTTTTTCTACAGCAGCCCAATGGAACAACCGCAAGATAAGTGGTTTGTGGATTATCATCTAAAGACCTAATTCTGTTGCCTGACATTCACCTACAAAATGGCATAGAACAGAGCACAGAATCTGGTACTCAGCATCCCAAAGGCAGACTGTGCTCTGGTTCATGAGATTGCTTTGAAGCCAGGAGCAAGAACCTGTAATGGTGCCAGACTAGAAGGTGCCAAGACTCACTTCTGCAGTTCAATATTGTTTCATGTGGAAACCTGTATTATAATGCTACAAGTAGAGAGGGTGGGGGTAATACCCCCAGCAGGAGCAAAATTATCATTGGGCAGTCCTGTTCACTGAATGTGGGCCACCAAATGGAGCCAGGACTGAAGAGACTGTCTGATTGAGGAGACTAGACTTAATTTGGGTGTGGCTCCCGCTGCCATCAGTCACCCACTCACATGCTTCCTTCCCCCCTCCTCCCAGCAAAGAGGGAATGTTCATGGGATCAGGGGCAGGGGAGCTATCTTTCCACCCACGCTGGTCAACATTGGCAAAGCCATGTGGGCTATCACCATCCATCCAGTATGTGTCGCCGAATAGTAACATCATTAGCTCTTGTCAGTTTTGCCTCTGCCAACCAGCTCCCCGGGCCCTGGCCCCATGTGTGCTGACTCTTTACCCGCACCAGGGAGGGAGGCTTCTATGGAGGACATTATAAAAACTGGGGTTGTGTGTGTGTGTGTGTGTGTGTGTGTGTGTGTGTGTGTGTGTGTGTGCGCGCGCGCGCGCGCGCGCGCGCCCTTAAGTTCCAGCCCCTTACTGATGCATTCAGAAGTCCTTCCCCCATTGCTGCCCATGGTAAGAGTGCTCTCCAGAGACCCGTGCTGTACTCATGGACAGATTCTTCCCATGATGCAGAACACTGGGACACCCCAGTGCCCGGTTTCTTCAACAGCTAAAGAAGGCTTATTGGTGGTGTGTGAGATTCGTAATGTTGAAGTTGCGTATAGATAATCTGTCAGTTGTCAGAGCTTTGGAAACTGAGCCATACACTTGTAAACAGGATATGGAATGCTTTGGGGGTTGTAGGGATGTATGTGTTTTCTGTTCATTAGTATGCTGGGACTAAGAGCCAAGTTGCATAAAACCACCAGTGTGCAGCTGTTACTGGAAAGCATTTAGTTCAGACTACAGCACTGCAGAACAAAGGGGCTGTTTGCTGTCAGCTCCTACTGAGCTCTTGCACCCAATTACCTCTGATCAAGGTGACATACTGAAAGCTAGTCTGTGTGTGCTGCAATAGCTAGAAAACAGCAAAGATAGTTTTCTAGAAGAATCCACAAACAAACAACCACGTGCTTTTGCCTGTCCATAATTCCACACCCTTAAATTATTTGTCAGTGGCAAGTGTGCACTGGATTGCAGCCCTAGAATGATAATGATTTTATAAAAGCAGTTTCAGATAACACATCTCCCTATTTTCTCAGTTTTACAGTCACATATGGTTTATTTATAAGGTGTTCTCAGGAACTCTTTGTGATAAATGTACAAGGAACCACAGTGAAAGAAATATTTTTCTCTAATATCTTCTAGTGATAGTAATTTCAGATGTTAATAAAAATAACAGCACATTTAAGGCAATTCAGACACAAAGATGTATAATGCTTCAGCTATCATCTTAGCCCAACCAGCTCCTGCTTAGAAACCCTATCTCGATGAAAAGCACAGAATACTCACAAGTAGCGGAATGGTTTAGAAGCCTCATTTCAACCTGAATCAAATCAGCTTGTGATTTTTAAACCAACAGGTGTACCTAGATTAATTTGGAACACTTTCTTATCCCTGTAGGTTTCTGCTGAGCCCGATGGTGCAACCTATGTTTTTCAAGGATTTATCCAGGGTAAAGATTATGGACAATTTGGACTTCAAAGATTAGGTAACTATAGATAGTAATACCTTGGTTTAAACCCTGTTCATTCATTTGGAATCTGTGTTTAGTCAATACTGGGGGATGCACTGCACATTATGTCAGCTGATGTATCTTTCTCCATTGTATTTATTTAGCATGTTTCTATATACAGTGCTGCAACAAAAAGTTAACAACATGTCTTACATAGCAGTTAATAGGGACTATACAAAATTTAAGCCCCAAATGTGAAATGTTAAGTCAGGACTATGATGTCAAACCAAAGATCCTGCATCAGTTAAATCATATAGACCTGTAACAGTGCCAACATTATTTGGACAATGGTAGTAAACACTTTAGCTAACAAACTGCACAACTGTACGTTCACATTGTAATGTTGGGTTTGCACAGTTGCACAAGAGTACAGTTAGCACAATCACAAACATTGCACAGCTGGAGTTGTGGAACAATACAGCTATTGCAAATAATAGGCTGTATTGTTTTTGTGATTTTGCGGATTGCACTCTTGCACATCTGCAGCTTTACAGTGTGAACATAAAGTGGTGCTTTATGTCAATCCGTGAATCCAATTTTTCATCTGCCATTAACCAAAGACTTTAAGGATCATCTCTTAAACCACACAAGAGATTTTCCAGTAGAATATCACAAGTTTGTCTTGTACTGTATATACTAATTGATTCATGATTAGTTTGACTTGAAAAAATGTTAACGCTCCTAAAAAATCAGAGTGGTTACTTAAATGCTGGGAAATGTCCAAGTTGAAGTGCTCTGAATAGATCATACAGGGAAATAGTTTTGAACATTTTTGCTCGAGACCTGTCTCAAATGTTAGAGGAGGGGCCACTAACTCATTGAATACAGATTATAACTATGAGTATTTTAACCTGTTTTAAGATCCTGATATACATACACCTAGGAATATTATTTATTTGATACGATAGACCTAGGAATATTATTTATTTAGATGTGTGTGTGTATATAGAAATATATCTACAAAAGGTTTTTATCTTTTATTTATAACCTTCTGTACTTAATTAACCCTTGGGTAATTTATATCTAAAACGTGAAAACATATTAATCATAAATTACCCATTACTAAATTTTGTAGGCGCTAATTACATGAATGAGTTACATTTACATGAATGAGTTACATTAAGTATTTATTTTTCCATAACCTATTAACTAATCATAATGTATTTATAACTGATGTCCTAATTAACTGTTTATGAACATTTTAAGTATATTTATATTCAGTGTCATTTACTCAGAAATGTATATTGGTATCATTTTTTAAAAGTTAAATCATACAGACCAAATTAAACAAGTACAAAATATTTACTTTTACATGGACAGTATTACTAATCCAATTTATTCATAAATATATGCATATATATCCAGAGGCGCAGTTAGCCATGGACCATGGGGATTTGGTCCGTGGCCTCCCATCTTCAGGGGAGGGGGCTCCAAGTGTTCTGGGGGGCCTCCACAGAGCCCCACCACTGCCCCATGCCCACCGGGCAAGTCAAATTTTTACAAAAAACATTTTTAAAGTGCTGCTGTGCGACAGGGATGGGAGCTGCAAGCAGGTGTGCGGGCACTCAGGGGTGGTTTTGGCCCATTTCGGGGCTCTGCACACCAATCTGACATTTGGGAGTCAGGAGGGCTCAGAAGAGGAGCTCTTGCTGCTGCTTCCTTTCCCCAAGTGCCTGCACACCCACTGGAAGCTCCCACCCCACTGCACAGTGGTGCTTTAAAACATGTAAAAAGAAGAAGAATTGATTTGCCTTTCAGATCCGGGCTCCAAAATTACCTAGGTGCACTCCTGTATATATCTAGGGGCTCTGTGTTTAATAAGTAGTTAAGATATATATGGTTAGGAAGATATTAGGAATTAATTATAAAACATGTACAGAAGTTAACTTGGAATTTTTGTTAATGCTTCTTGTTAACGAGAAGGCCTATGTAATCTAGAACAATCTTAAAGACATTGGCAACCCTCAGGGACATATTCCTGGGAAGGAGAGAGGAGTGAAAACTGCTTTCCCCTTCCCTCTGCCTATGCTAGGCTGTAGCACAGCCTCATGCGCAGGTAGTTTACTGGCTCCTGTAGGAAGCTGCCTTATACTGGGTCACACCATTGGTCCATCTAGGTCAGTAGTGCCTTCACTGGCTGGCAGCAGCTCTCCAGGGTTTCAGGCAGATGTCTTTCCCAGGCCTAACTGCAGATGCCAGGGATGGCACCTGGGACTTTCTGCAGGCAAAGCAGGTGCTCTACCATCAAGCTTCAGCCCATCCCCAAAGGTGGCATATATGGGTTTTCTATCCAGGCACTGACCACCCTAAGACCTGCTTAGCTACAGCAAGCTGCCTGTAACATGTGCTCTAGGACCTAAGAGTTCTTGCTCTGCCCACATAAAACTGTGCTGCATGTCATCCACTGAAACAGTTTCCATTTAATTTTGGAAATATCTTTTTGAGATTCTGAACCATGTTGTTAAATGTCAGAGTTGTGCAAGGGAACAAGACTATCAGCCATTTTGTTCATAATTTGCTTAGAACATTCTGCAGTTACGGTTCAGAAACAGGCATACAAGAGAAGTGGCTATTAAAGGTATGGATTGTAAAGTCAACTTTTGTTGTACACGTGCCACCTTAAGTGGCGCTGTGGGGAAATGCTTGATTTACAAGCAGAAGGTTGCCGGTTCGAATCCCCACTGGTACTAGATCAGGCAGCAGTGATATAGGAAGATGCTGAAAGGCATCATCTCATACTGCGCGGAGGAGGCAATGGTAAACTCCTCCTGTATTCTACCAAAGAAAACCACAGGGCTCTGTGGGTACCAGGAGTCGAAATTGACTTGATGGCACACTTTACCTTTACTTTTGACTAATTAAAAAATAAAAAAGATCCTGCAAGGAACTGCTCCAAGATCAGCACTTGCATTGCAACAAGCTGTTTGGTCTGTATATTATTATTATTATTATTATTATTATTATTATTATTATTATTAATTATTATTATTTTACATTTTATATCCCGCTCTTCCTCCAGAGAGCCCAGAGTGGTGTACTACATACTTAAGTTTCTCCTCACAACAACCCTGTGAAGTAGGTTAGGCTGAGAGAGAAGTGACTGGCCCAGAGTCACCCAACTAGTATCATGGCTGAATAGGGATTTGAACTTGGGTCTCCCCGGTCCTAGTCCAGCACTCTAACCACTACACCATGCTTGCAGTTTTAGTTTAGAGAGTTGCTGATATTGGATGTGTTTCTCAAAGGCAGATGAAAATCAGGGCTTTCATTTTATTAGTAAAAATGAGATCCATGCCTGGATCTCATAAGTGGATGGGGACAGAAACACAATTCCCTAATAATCTTATCCATACTAGGCCTGTTCATACGACTATTTGAGGGTGAGTTGGAGAGCTCCTACCCCATTAGCAGTGCACAACCAGAACCTCTCTTTGGGTCAGAAAACCCAAGAAATATACAATTAAGTCAGGCACTGCTCCATTTTTGAAATTGGGAATTGAAAGTCCTCTGGGGCCTCCATGCCTTCCCAGCATGCTTTGCACGGCGAGCAGACTGGAAAGCCTCATGATATCAGTAGCTACCTGTTGGCCACGAAGGAGCTGGAGGCTGACCCAGCCATGCGGAAGATGCTCCAACTACAGGATCATAGAGTATGCTTTGCAGAGTGGCATATCCATGGATGGCAGCCTCTGTAACCACAACTGGTTATATATATGCCTCATGGGTACCTGGACAGTGCAGCTGACCGACACTGTGCAGTTCACATTGCATTGTCCTGAACTGCAGAATCAGTGCAATATTATACAATAGCTATAGATATTGCACCGATTCACAGAGCCTTGAACCCTCCCCTATTCATTTTGTGCCTTGCACAGTACAGCTATTATTATTAATAATAATTTATTTTTGTTCTTGTTAAATGTCTAAAATTATTAAAGCTGTATACCCTGCTAACTTGGCAAAAGGGCACCTTTTAATGTAGTGATTCTCTTTATTTAGCAGAGGGAGAGTAACTGGCCCTATCCATCCCCAGCACAGTACTTCCAGTGACTGTTGCTGGTGTCTGTCTTATGTTCATTTAGATTGTGAGCCCTTTGGGGACAGGGAGACAGCTTTCTTATTTATTTATTATTTCTCTGTGTAAATCACCCTGAACCATTTTTGGAAGGGCTGTATAGAAAGCCACAGAAATCAAGTTCAAGTTCTTTAATGTTACAGCCACAAGCCAAAACAGAAGAGAAAGTTACAGTTATATAATTGATTACAGTTATATAATTGAATGTATGTAATTAAAACAGGCTGAAATTAGAATTAGTTAAAAAAATTTAATACAATTTAAAACATAATGACGATTAAAATTTAAAACAGTAAAGTATCCTTATTAACCATCCGGTGACGTAGATTTATGGCAGCAGCACAGAATTTAGCCACATTAGAAGTAATTAAACTCTCTGAGTCTGAAAGCAACAAGGAACAATAAAATTGCTCCTGTCGACCGGGAAATTTACATAGCAAAGGAGTAATGACAGATTCACGAATATCCTTGTAAAACAGGCAGAATAATAGAATGTGTTCAGTAGTTTCCACCTGTTCCAACCCACAAGGGCAGAGTCTGTCAGCAAATGGAACCCCTCTATAGCGCCCTTCTAGAACTGCCGAGGGTAAACAATGGCAACGAGCCAAGGTAAAAGCTTTCCTATACTTCGGAAATTCCAACCAGGTGAAATAATTCATTGCGGAGACTAGATATCTTCTTACATTTAAGATGTAAAATTTGGAGACCTTCCCTAGGTCATTTTGCCGTTTGGAGTCAAACACTCGTTGTTTAACCAGCAACCTTGCCTGATCAAATCCCAGCTTTGACAGGATTGTAATAGAGAGGCCCAAAGTAGCTATTTTAGCCTCAATAGACCAATTTTTTTTAGCCGCATCAGCCAATTACAAAAAGCAGCCTTACAGGGAACAGCCTATATTCTGCAACAATATCTATAACAACAGCAACAAGATTGACAATAAAATTGAGCCATCCCAGGTCCTTGGGAAGGACTCGATGTCTGGATAAAACAAACCAGTCAATAACACCTGTCTGACTGTAAAGAAGAAATAATAGAACGTAAGCTTAACAGGCTGAGTTATTGGATTACATTGGCACCACCACGCCTAGATGACAAATTCTCCTTTTGAATTTCCCCAGAAAATCTACCTTTGCACTGAACATCTGACATAAAATTTTGATTATAGGATGTTTATATTTCATTGGGTTTTAAAGGAGAGAATAAAATCCTGTAAATTAAATTCCCACACACAACCCACAGGCCTCTTCAACTGAATTACTTGGCCTAAAATCAGCATTACAGTACCTTGGCTTGGCTTAACTCAGTGGTGATTCAGAAATGATATATTTTTTTATTATTCTTTTTAAGGAGGACTCTGGGGGGACATTGGATTTCATTGGTGTTGCTTTTTGCTCTGCAATGATCTCTTTTCCCCAAATTCCTTGCCACTAATAAAATCTTACTGCCTTTTCCATTAGCATATATATATATATATAAATGAAAACAAAAAATTTAGACAGCTAAAATAAAATGTTAAGCTGTAAATTATAGAAGCCCATCTCTTGGGAACTGTAATATTTTCCCCACAGACAGAAACTGGCATATTGTTAAATGTTCCCACTTCTCAAGCAGAAGAATTCCATTCAGACCCATGTATACCGTTTTACAAAAAGAATTAGTTGCTTGGGCTGTTATCCCTTTTTGAGTAGCTTGGTCCCTTTCGGCTATGATAATTATATCTTGAGGCAAAAAGAGGTTCCTAAAATTTCTAGGGGTGATAAATTTCTCATTCTCATTGTTAATATAAAGGAAGGAAAATAACGTCTTGAGTAACTCGAGCAATTTATTTAGACTTACGGATATTAATAAGCCAGATTGGGCAGTTCTTGGTCCTGGGGATGTTTTCCCCACTCACTGGGGCTATTCACACAATTTTAGAAAACCGAGCTAGCCTCCGCTAGCCGATTTTCCACAACCGTGAGAACCACCGGGCTCGGCTGCAAGCCCGGTGGTTCTTAAGCGGGTCACCCGCTTCTGTAGCCCGGTGCTTAAATTGGGTTTGCAGAGCGAGCGCTCCACAAACCCAGTTTTTGAAATTGTGCGTTGCTGCGGCATGGCTCCACGCCACGGCTACTCATGAGGAGACCCCTGGCTGGGGGGACTTGAAAGCAGCCTCCCGGCTCTGGGATCTCTCCAGTATGCCCTGCGCACTTGCGCAGGGCATACTGGAGCTTCCGGGAGCTGCGTGGCTCCCAATCCTCCCAGCCCCTGCCGTCTCCGTAACAGAGCCGGCAGTGGGAGGGGGCAGCCGATCCATCTGCCCAGGGCTGCGTCCCTGGTTGTATGCAGGGAGAGCGGGCTTAGCCTGCTCTCCCTGCAAACCCTATGGAGGTGGATGTCCTTGATCATGAGACTCATCTCACCATTTGCTTGATTACCTCTAAAAAACAGTGCTCAAACTGAGGATGCAGAGAGAAGCCAGCCACCTTTCCTTTGTGATATCTCCTCCCCAGGTAATGTGTTTAGGTGTCAAATTCCCGGCCCATGGGCCAGATGCAGCAAGCAGAGCATATGTGATGAGGATGGGGGATCACAGCCACTGCGGCAGCTGTGTGTGTGTGTGTGTGTGTGTGTGTGTGTGTGTGTGTTGAGGCCAGTGTGGCTGTTGGGGCTGGCAGAGGCAGATGCAGCACTGTCTCTCCCCCCCCCACTTTCTGGGCTTCAACTTCAGCTGAGCAGGCTTGTCCTTACCTGCTCAGCTCAAGTTAAACACCATCCAGATAGGAGAGAAGCAGCCGTAGCCTGTCCAACCCCCATGGCCATTTCTGCCCACCTTCTCTACCCCCTGCTCAGGCCATGCATCTTCATGCTCCTGCTGTTCCCCTCAGAGAGTGTGTGTGGGGATCAGATCTGTGTGGGATGGATATAGGCATATAGCTGGTACATGGGAGGGAGCTGTGTGTGTGTGTGTGTGTGTGTGTGTGTGTGTGTGTGTGTGTGTGAGAGAGAGAGTGAGAGAGAGGGGGGAGGGAGGGAGGGAGAGTTGGGATGGGAGAAAGAGGGGGGAGGAGGAAAACAAAGACAGAAGGAAGGGTGGAGGAGACAGAGGATCAGACAAAAGAATAAGTGAGTGGTGGGTGAGGGAGGGAGGGAGGAAGAGAGTGAAAGAAAGAGGGAGAGGGAAAACAGAAGGCAGTGCAAGGCTAACGCGAGGTGACAGAAGGTGCCCATTTCCTGTTTCTAATTAGTGCTTCCCTTCCTGGTTTCTTCATGTAACAGCACTTCATTACAGAGATATCTTCCCAAGCTAAATATGTCTGAATGCCCATTTAAGCTCCTGTTTCATACTTCCTCCATTATCAGAGCCTCTTTCCTGTCTGTAAACTTATTTTGCATCTATTTACCATAGAGATCTTACTGTTTAATTCTTTCTTCCTCTCTTTCTATATGTGTTGGATGGGGTGAGATTGTTTCAGTGCACCACCGCTGACTACTTCCCCAACCTATGAAAACATCTTGCCTGACTACCTGACTAAAGTATTTGACAGAAGTCCTAATGAAATTGAGCAAATCCTTGAGAATAATTCTTGGGTACTAATACTGAGTAATTTAGTCTGGATATCAGCCACTGAGGTCGTTCTCACAACCAGATGGGGTGGGGGGGACTGGAGGGAAGGCAGGAACATACCTGCACTCCCACATGACTGGAGCCTTTGTTGGACTCCACCGCCCACATGAACGGTATGGCAGCAAGCCCAGCAGTGCTTGAGGGGGGAAGCAAGCTGGCTCCACTAGGTACCCCACAATGCACCACGCTGCTTGGCTGCTCTTTCCCTCCAGCTCTATGGTAAAGATGGCTGCTGGCAGACCAGGAGCAGCTGCTGGCAGTGCGAGCTCCACATGGCCATTGAGTGAAGTAGGAAGCATGTGCTTGTCCTCCTACCTCACTTTAAGCCTGGGTTTCTGAGCTGGGCTACCCAGGGGAGGAACAGCTGTATTGGGAGTGATCCCAGGACTGCAGACAACCAGCCCTACCTGGGCTAGGGCTGTCCTACCTAGGTAGGGCTGGTTGTGAGAACAAGCTCACTAAGTTCTGTCTTCATTCTTGTGTGACCACATTACAGTATTCTGTATTCTACACATATATTTGTACATTTGTTTTGCATGTTTTCTAATAATGCCTCCCTGTCTGAAGGTTGGTCTGTCTGTGTACCAACTTCCTCTGGCAGAGAAATATCAACATAGAAATACTATAACAGCGGAGTGGGAGAGAAAGTCAGAGACTGTGCTTGGGGAATCCACATCCTTTTTTCGAGGCTACTTCCAGATGGTGAACTTTTATCTGTTTCCCTCCGCGCATTCCCACATCGAACCACATCTGGAATGGTTCCATGCAGAGCAGCTCTCTGCAAAGTTCTGGGGAGGGCCCTTAAAAGGAGCTGGAGCCAGGGGGAGCCCCAGTGACATCTTGGAAGGTATGCAGCAAAACACACAAGGAGTGCTGAAGAATGTAGTCCTTCCCAGGGTTTCCTCCATAGAGCTCTACAGCGAAAGTCCTACGAAGGACTATATTCCCCACATGCCTTGCCACATGCCTTCCAATGGGGTTCCCACAACTCCAGTTCCCTTTAAGCACCCTCCCTGGGTGGTTTCCGGACTGCAAGCTCTACAGCAGTTGGAAGTGGTTCAGCTTGGCAAGATCACACTCAAAATGTAAATAAAGGTTAGAAGCAGTTTGTTGCATAGTTCGTGGTAAAGCTGTGGCTGTTCGAATTGACATCCATAACTAAGCATTTTCCAAGCAGGGACTGTACATACTGTTTGTGAGATGTGTTCTCCTTGCCTTCCCACTGCCCCATTTTGGGCCAATGGGGTCACAGAGGAGTGTGGGCCAATCACATGAATAAAACTTTTAAAAAAAATCTTGGTGGCAGAGAGAACAAATAAATAAAAAGCTAAGAATTCACATTTACGGAACTGAGTGAAATAAAAAATAAAAATTGAGAAACTAAATAGAAAGCAACTAGTATGACACAAGTTAATGTGTATTTTAAAAAATTTAAAAGCCACTGGCAGATGCCAAAGGAGAAACAGGATACCACAGCTAATTAACAAAAGAGGAAAAGCAAATAAAAATGAGCTCGCATTGCTGCACCATTGTGCAGAAACATCAGCAAACAATTTTTTTTTATTTTTTAAAAAGATCATTTCAGAAGCTGAGAGGTGACTAAGATATTAACAAATATGGCAACTTTGTGCAACAGGAGCTAGAAAATATTTTTTTTTAAGCCACTGGCAGACACTGAAGGAGGGACGGAAGAACACAACTAATTAAGGCAAAAAGCAAATAAAAATGAGATTGCATTGCTGCACCATTGTGAAAAACCTCCAGCGAACAATTTTTTTTTTAAAAAAAACACCCCAATAATCTTGAAAGCTGAGAGGAGGTTAAGATATTAACAAATTGTTCAGTTCCTGAATGAATCCTCCACATCACACATAGGAACATAGGAAGCTTCCATATACCAAGTCAGACCAGAGGTCCATCTAGCTCAGTATTGTCTACACATACTGGCAGCGGCTTCTCTAAGGTTGCAGGCAGGAATCTCTCTCGGCCCTATCTTGGAGTAGCCATGGAGGGAATGTGAAACCTTCTGTTTTTCCCAGAGCAGCGGCTCCATCTCCTGAGGGGAATATCTTACAGTGTTCACACACGTAGTCTCCCATGCATATGCAACCAGGGCAGACCCTGCTTAGGAAAGGGGACAAGTCATACTTGTAACCACAAGGCCAGCTCTCCACATTACAGCACAGAAATAGTGGAAATAGCCCTCCTAAAATGTGAAAAAACAGCTACAGGTATTTGGGGGATGCACATGCAATGTTGTAGCACTGAAACACAAACACAAAATCTGAAAGAAGATATCTGTGAATGGCACCTTGCTGTCAGTGCAAGCAATGCAGTGTCAAAACACAGGCAGTACAGAAGCACACTTAGCAGATACACAGTGAAAGTGTTGCAGCATATAATCTGGAATGCTTCTTGGTGCTGTGCAGAAGACCTCTGTGCATTGAGCTGTTCTGTGAGCTGCCATCTGCCTGCAAGACCAGGGACAATGTGCAGATTATTTGGCGCTGACACTTTAAAGATGAGTTTTTGAGCTGCCCTATTCTGCGGCATCACAAATTGACACAGAGAAGAGGACATTAAAGTCATTAGGGCATTACAGTCATTCCCTCCCACCTCTGTATTAAAAGCAGGTGTTTAAGTGATTTCCTTTTGAAGTGAATGAGTTAAATGAATATTTCTTTCCAGTTTCCCTCTTTCTGATCAGTGACTGCTACCTGTCAAACTTCAAAGGTAGAATTTTAAAGTGTGCCTGCACGGAACTGCCTGGAGCTATTTGCCTGACAGTTCAGTGGCATCATGCTCTCCTAAGAGACTTGCAAGACTGCAACTTTTACTGAATTCTGATAAGAAACCAAAAAAAGGGGGTATTTTATGTCCAAAGTTGGGGTGAGCTCAGGAGCAGAGCGATGATTGGGCAGACACGTCCCAAGAACAGGTGCCACCTGCCTAACGTAAGAACAGCTCTGTTGGATCAGCCCAAGGCCCATCCAGTCCAGCATCCTGTTTCCCATAGTGGCCACCAGATGCCTCTGAGAAGCCCACAGGCAAGAGGTGAGGGCATGCCCTCTCTCTTGCTGTTGCTCCCTCCCCACACTGGCCAGCCACTCCTGCTCCTGCAGAGATCCACTGCACTCCTACCAGCTTTCTCCTGCAGTCGCCGCTGCTTCCCAGCCACTAGGGGTTCTGACCCCGAGGAGGCTGGGCATCAGGGTGCATGTACACCATTGTGTCATCAGGATACATGTATGCTCTTCATTCCCAGCTGCCTCAGCATCCGGGCTGGCAAGAGTGTGGCACGTGGGCAATAAGGGAGGGAGGTGGTAGTGGCACTGTTGTTGCCAGGAGCTGCCCATGAGAACACAGTCCACATATGACCTTACTACACCACTGGGTGGCTGAAAACTTTAAAGTGTGCCTGCACTGCAACCACTGGACCAATTTCTCTTAATCTTAGGGTCATAAGGGTCTAC
This sequence comes from Hemicordylus capensis, assembly GCF_027244095.1. Taxonomy (NCBI): domain Eukaryota; kingdom Metazoa; phylum Chordata; class Lepidosauria; order Squamata; family Cordylidae; genus Hemicordylus; species Hemicordylus capensis. The sequence continues at coordinate 295,125,594 of NC_069660.1, read as the reverse complement.
CAACCTTCATGACATTCTGCCAAGAAACACAACAGTTTTGAGTAGGAGAAGCCTCAGACTTTAAGGGTTACTTTACAGAAACCTTCACACCCATCTGCCTGCAATTTGGGGTGGGGGATCACAGCCTCTCAATACATTCCATTTTCATCCCGTTCTGACAAGAAACAATGGTATTGAAAGGTAAATTGGTCATCGTGCCATCTCAGAAAGGTGAGAGGCTGTATCACATGAGATTAGAATCGACTCACATCGCAAGTCACACTAAGGTTGTGCCAGTAGTAAGGTTGTGTAATTGCACTGTGGGAGGCCACCCACTTCTGACTGCATCTTGAAAAGGGCCTAAATTCACCACATATTACATAATAAAAAGTCTCGATTTGGATGAACTAGTCAGTGATCACAGGATCATTCCCATGAACATGCAAAGCAATGTACATCCACAGATTCCTTTCCTTTATATATCTAGGAGGAGAAACACCATCACAAGAGCTCTGCTGGATCACCAGAAGAAAGACCTATCTAGGCCAGATAGATCTTGTTTTCTGTAGTGGCCAGTCAGATAGCTCTAGGAATCCCAGAAGTAGGGCATGAATGCAGTAGTCCTCTCCCACTGCTGCTCCACAGCAATTGGTATTCAGAGACCCCCTGCGCCTGTACTTGGAGGTAGTATATAGCCATCATGACTACTAGCCACTGATAGGCTTATCCACCAGAAACTTGTCTAATCTACAAATAGTGCCATGATTGTGCAGGTTCTGGATTGCAGGAGCTCAACATTGTTGCCGACCGCATTTTGAGCAATGTTGTATTTAATTGTCTGCTTCCAGCCTCTTGGGCATCTGTACCTATGAGTCAAATGTAATGGTTTCTTTTGGTTTTACTACATTATGCTTTTTAAAAAAATATTGAAAGGTTATGAATATTTGAAGTGAGAAACATAACAGGAAGTAACAGAAATAAATGGCTTTTGTCTTTCCAGGACTTAATATGTCTGAAGGTTCCAATTCTTCAAACCAACCACATGGTACAAACAGCAGTTCTGTGGCCATTGCTATTCTTGTGCCTTTCTTTGCCCTCATATTAGCAGGATTTGGGTTTTATCTTTATAAACAAAGGTAGGTATGAATGCAATCCTACAACAAAATAAGGTTTCTGTGACGAGCTGGAAACTGTAGCTAGGCATTTAGGCCAAGGCCAAGTCCAATATATTTGATGCCCCCTATATTTGAATAAGGGGTTGTGGATCCAAGTGGGGCTATTCTGCTCCAACAAATACCATTGCAATGACCACTAAGAGGGAGTAGGAGAGGGGAAGCGAAGGTTGTTCTTCCTTCTAGGACTTAAACCTTTGAATAATTAGTGGTTCAAGTGTACAAGACTTAATTCTATCCAGCCCTGTGTGATATAACATTCATTTCTTACCCTGCCATTTGTCATGATGTTTGATACAGGATTTCTCCACCAGCACTTGTGGGGCCAGGTTGACAGTTCCACTGGTAACAACAGAAGTACTGCACTGCTGCTCCAAAGCACTTTTAAGTCATTCTGCGGCAGAACCATCACTACACCCCCAAGACTGCCATTTAAGTTGTGCAGCAGCCCCGGCAGGTCCCAACCATTGACAGAATGTTGCCCTTCCTATTGGACAGGTCAAGGCTGTCTGGGGGACCATGCTGGTGGACCATGATGAGATGCAATGCATCTTACCTGTTCAGTCATGCTGAAAAAAGCACCAGAAGTGCTCAGCCCTAAGAGATTTATGCAGCCTGATTTGGAAGTAACACGCATGTGTGAGAATTATACATGATCAGAAAAATGTATATTAAGGCGGGGGGAAACACCATAACACCACCATCTTAGATCCTTGAGAAAAGCCATTGTTTGTTTGGACAAGGAATCACATGAGTACCTATAAGAAGTTCAAAGAATCCAAAGTGCCCACAGTTTCTGCAAGAGATTGGTAAGGTGAAGCTCCCTTTTAAAGTTCAGATCATATCCTGATAAAGGACAAAAGCTAGCTTTAAGAATTTGTGTTACAAAACCCCCTGTCATTGTTAACACAGAAAGGCCTAATAATAATAATAATAATTAAAGCACATAGACTAAAAAAAGACTTATGGAGCAGAAGAATTTAAGAATACTAGCTGGCCCAGGTGCAGAGCATCTACACCTCTAGTCCCCTCCCCCGATTCCCGGCTCTCCCCCCATTCTCAGCCCCCTCCAACTGCTGCCATTTTCTCCCACCCCTGCCGGTTTTTTTCTCTCCCTGTCACCATTCCCCTGCCTGTCCGCTGCCGCTTTCCTCTGCCCCTCCTGGCAGTTCGCTTGTGAACTCTCGTGAGTACTGCCACACATTGGATTAGCAACGGGTACATCTTAGAGAATTAGAGAATTCTATATATAGATAAGAGCCTTGCTGTATCCCAAGGCCAGTCTAGTCCAGCATCCTATTTCCCACAGTGGCTCCCCAGATGCCTCTGGAAGTCCACAAACAGGAGTTGAAGGTATGCCCCCTCTCCTGCCATTGCCCACCTGCAGGTGATATTCAGAGGCATTCTGCTTCTGAACCTGGAGGTAGTATATTGCCATCAAGACTAATAGCCATGAATTTGTCTAATCCCCTTAGAAGAACAACAAACTTGGAAAGATCCCTTTATAAGAGCTTAGTTAAACTGAGGGGCAGAGTCTGTAGTCTAGGGACAAGCATCTAGTTAAGAAAGATCTCAGGTACCAGGGTTGAGGAAAGCCCTTCTCTGCCTTAGATCAAGGAGCAGAGAAGGCTAGATGATGTCATAACATAAATGTATATAGTAAAATGAAGAGCTTTATCACATCTAGGCTCCCAGCAAGAGTTGCTAGTCTTAAGGAGATAGATAGATAGATAGATCTGAAAGTAAGTGTGTGTGTGTACACACACACACACACACACACACACACACACACCACCTTTCATTAAAACTATCTCAAGGCACTAAGTGTTACAAAACACTTAAAACAATATAAAACAGTTACATACAATATAAATATTAAATTGGAATGTAAAAATACAAATCTATTTGAAGGTTTTTTTAAAAAACATACACAATTTGTATATTTGGGGGGCAGGTGGTATATTTGGAACACATTCTCTTTGGGTTGGGAACACATCTTAAATTCTTCCAACTTTCGCCAATCCAGGCAGTGAGAATCTCAAGGGAACCAGAACCACTAGATATTTTTGTCCGAGATAGCTTTGGCCCATCTTCAGTAGTGTCATTAAACTGAACTATTTATTGCTTGTGTATACCATTAGTCTATACAAGATAAATTAAGAGTTTCCTTGAAAAACATCCAGTGTAGTGCATACATACACTAACCTCATTTTAGAACTGTCAGGGATGCTTGATGGGTAAGGTTATTGTGCTACATTATACTTTTACTTGCTCCTATTTAAATTGTTGTTGTAAATTATTCTCCCTAAGAGAGGAGCAAGGTTATTCAAATTTCTTGGCATCTCAGGACATTGCAATAAAAAGGGGTTGCTGTTTACTTCGTATATTGCCTATATATATATTTTGGCATTTACAGTATTGTGGCTCATATTTCTTGTATAATTTATTTTACATCCCACATAGTTTACCAGGTTATAAGTGCTTAGAAGAGTCCAATGCCAGTGAGAGGTTTTATTATGGAAAGTTATTCCACAGCAGTCATTTTCAACACAGCCTGATAATGGCTGAATTGCCATCACAAACGTCTCTCAAAGATTTACCCTCTTGTCCTTAGCTGAGTGACAGCTTTGTAAAAATATTTAAGGGTAATATAAACAGTCCTTAATTTATCTTCTCAATTAATTTGTGAAATCTGAGAGCCTATTTGTATGAATGTTTTCCATCTACGGGGATTGGGTGAGCCACCTAATGGTGCAGTAGGGAAGTAACTGGCCTAGGGAGCAAGAGGTTGCTGGTTTGAATCCCTGCTGGTATGTTTCCCAGAATATGTTTCCCAGACTATGGGAAACACCTATATCAGACAGCAGCGATATAGGAAGATGCTGAAAGGCATCATCTCGTATTGTGTGGGACATAGCAATGATAAACCTCTCCTGTATTCTACCAAAGAAAACCACATGGCGCTTTGGTTTCCAGGAGTTGACACCAACTCAACGGCACAACTTTACCTTTTACCTTTATGACTGGGTGGGGAATACAGCTAAGCCAAGTTGTCATGAGTTTTGATTCTTCATATAGGAATGTTCTTTGAAGAGCTAAAAAAAGGACTGACTTTATTAGCTTCTGCAGCATAACACAGACAGTACTAGACCTGCCCATGCTGCTGTGGGGAAGAAGAGCTGGTCTTGGGGAGAAGTGCTGGTCTGGTGGTAGCAACCATGATTATCCCCTTTGCTAAGCAAGAGTTGCCTTGGTTTGCATTTGAATAGGAGACTACATGTGAGCACAGTAAAATATTGGGCCATAGCTTGGTGGATCAGCATCAGCATGCAGAAGGTCCCAGGTTTATTCCCTGGCACCTCCAGGCTGGACTGGGAGAGTCTCCCTCGGAGAACTGCTGCCAATCAGTATAGACAATACCCATCTAGATGGACCAATGGTCTGACTTGGCATAAGGCAGTTTCCCATGTCCCTATGTCCTGGGACTCTAACACATGCAGCAACAGTGCTGCACAAGAGGGAAGGTCTGGCACAGTCCGAGTGATGCTGCAGGATATGTAAGCCACCGATTTAATATTGTCGTTTGTTTTAACTGTTATCTCAGATTGTCCCATACTTAGAGAATCCTGCACTGAAACTCAAGCTATACATTATTTCAGTTAATAAATAATTTTCTGCTCTCCTTCCTTTCTGCTTCCCCAACAGAACTGCACCTAAAACACAGTATACCGGATGTTCTGTACATGAAAACAACAATGGGCAAGCTGCTTTTGAAAACCCCATGTATGATACAAGTGCGAAATCCGTCGAAGGGAAGGCTGTGCGATTTGACCCTAACTTGAACACAGTTTGCACAATGGTATAACATGGCGTTGGCTCAACTTCTGTGCTCTGAAAATTGAAACACAACACAGTGCACGCCTAGTTCACTGATTAAAAAAAAAAAATTAAAGCACACTTTTCAGGATTTCCTGGGTCACCTTCTCCTGAGGATGAGAGAGACAAGAGTGGATTTCTTTTTTTCTTTTTCTTTTTTCATAAACTGAAAAAAAATCGACTTCATGGCTACCGTGGAGTATTTTACAGAAAATCTGCTGCACTCCATGAGTGCTTACTCACAGTTTATTTGCTTTTTTAAAAAAGGAGATTATTCTAAAAAAATAGAAATAAAAAAATAAAAAAATAAAACATATTTGCATATATTGGAGGAGCATCCACTATCAGTACTTCTGTGCTTTATAAACTATGCTAGAGGGACTGGGTTTAAAAGAACAAAACAACAGATATATGGTAGAAAATAAGAGTTATATTTACAGGAGACAGCAAGTCATTGGTTTCTCTTTAACAGTCACAAGCTACATCATTCCCCAACCATTAGAATGTTACATTCTCTCAATTATATCCTCTCTGTTAAGAACTATGTTTCCCCCCTCCTGTACCTATGAATTTCTACGATTATGCCATGGCCATTAATAGGCTTAAGCTTGCAAATGCAACCTATTATTTCTGTGCCACAGTGGGATAATTAAGTGTCAGTTCTCAGGTTCTTTTATTTCATGAGTTTAATTCCCTGTTCCGTTTTTGCCTTGTTTGGTTTTTTTTTCATCTAACATCTTCTGTTTCAGTTGCCTATACAGGCAGTTCCATTTCTTCTTTTTCTCTTCTACATGAGCTTTCCCAGTAACCACCACTCCGACAGCAGTAGGACATGCCATCATTAATTCAAGTTTTGTAATATTGTGATTTTTTAAAAAAAATTACTGAGGACTATTCGTGAAAGTATCAGTTTTACACTTTCCCCCAATAATTCTAATTTATCCTTCTTGAAATATCCACATGAGAAAAGTGGCGAATTATAATAATACTGGACTCCTAGATTATGAAGAACATTAGGCACTAAATTTCAGATCTTACTCCATCATCTGTTTTATCAGCATTACAGGCCCTGCTTCATGCTGTGTTAAATGCTGTACACAGAGTGCAATCAAAGTCTAGTAAAGCTGCAGTCACTAAAAGATATGCTTCAACCCATTATTGACTTCAGTGTTCTAATGTGTCCATGGAGTTCTTGTGTCCACTAGGTCTTCCTTGGTTATTCCAATGGAGCAGGCAGTTCTGTGCATACAAAAGGATAAGGGCCTGCATCCATCCTCCCACTGAATGGGGTGGGGTGGTGAGACGCCTCCGAGATGTTCATGTAGACTGCAGAGCATATGGGTGTCTCTAGTAAAAATGTTTTAGAATAGCATCTGGTCTAATCCTACAAGGTTGCTTTCGTCAAGATAGTTTTAGATCTGCAACTCTCTCCCATGGCAAAAACTGTAATTGGATATGTTTATAACAAGTAGAACTTGCAACAATAATGTCATGTCAGGTCTGAAATCTCATCTGTTATACGGTGAGGATGGGACAGAATAGGGTAGTGATGTGCAGCAGATAGGTGAAATGTAGGTTGGGAGAGTCTTGTCAGAATGGAATTTTTTCTCTCCTCCTTCTCCTCCACCCAGTTTGCATTGTTATTGGCTGTGCCCTGCTGATTGACAAGAGGAGAAGAACCCCCTTTTGGAATCTTCGTTGGAGGATTCTGGGGCTGTGAAGTGTATGGATTCTCTGCTTCTTCAGGGTGGTTTTTCGTTTGGGGAGGAGGTCTGGGCTTCTTCCCAAAAGCGAACATTTTGGGGCTTGCATTGTGGCCCCCCTCGACAGCCCTATATGCCCTGCTCCCAGCCTTAACGGGAGCTTGTGGAGGCCCTATGCCTAACTAACAGATAGGCATATGTCCAGCTAACATACTCTGTTAGCTGTCAGCAATATGTTGATAGATACTAGGCATAATTATGTTGAGACATGTCTGCATTATTAGATATCTGATTCATGGGTGGTAATGGAATTACAACTTTTTAAAGTTACATTTTTTGCCATGGGATAACAGGATTTACTGATTACCATGTTTGTCTTCTTTTATCATGCTGTGCCAGCAAATCATTGATATAAGGGAGATATATTGAATGCTTTGTCAAAGTAGTGCCAGGCATTATTGTGGTGACACATGGTTATGCTAGCACAACCATTTCGAGTCAAGATGTAACCCAGTTCACAACCTCGTTAATCCAAAATACTTAGATTTAAACCAGATTGGTTCTAGATTTCAGTCTGCTGAAATCCATATCCCTTGGCACAGGTGAAATACAGGGGGGAAAGTGACTCCGTTGAAATTTCCCTATTGAATTTAGTGGTCTTTTTTGCTTGAGCCCCAAACTTTCCATAATTTGGAAAGTTTGAGTATACAAATTAGCATTGGTTTTTTGAAAACAAATCCCTTGTCCTGTTGCAACAGTAGAATGTACAGGAAACCCATGATATTAAGAAAAAAAATCAGTTTCTTCAAATCCTACTCCCTTCCACAGTAGGTATAAGACATTGCAGACCCACTTCACTCTCATCTAAAGGGATGCAATTTTTCATTTTGATTATAGTTCATTAATGAATTATCAAATGACAACCTGAGTAATTCCCATGTCATAGTTCATTGTCTTCCTTTTATAGCATGAAATCGTTTTGGATTCATCAATGCTGTACATTAGCCAGTGTGAATTATCTGTTACTACTGTCTTTTTCCAGACATACTCTGTGAAAATCAAAATTTTTATTAATGTTTTAGAGAGTGCCTCCCCTGCCCCACAAAAAACTCCCCATTCCAAACCACAACTATCATTATACCCGGGATTGCTGCTTGGATTTTTATGGTGTTTGATGACTTTCTTATGAATCATTTGACAGTGTTTTGTTTTGAGAATTCATACAGTTCTGTCCAAAAAACTGTCTTCTACTAAAAGAATGCTGTTTTTATATTTTATACCATCAATTTGTTATTTATTCTTGTTTATTCAAATGATTGCAATAATGATGATTCACTCATTAATGTTAAGGTTAATACATTTGAGATCTTTAAAATCTTGTTTCTTCTGCAGCTGGCTACTCCTCTTATATTAATGCATACACTTTTGTAAAGAAGTCTATTTTTATGGGAAAAAAGGATTTGTAAAAGTATGATGTAAATTTTCAGTGCAATGTAAACAAAATAAAAATGGATAATTGCTTTTGTAACATTGGGTGTCCTTTCCAAGAGAAGATTTGAAATCATATATGGTGTGGAGGCTAATGAATCATCAAATTGCTCGGGCAAATATCAGAATTTTGCTGTAATTTTTTCTTGGTTCTCATAGCCTGGTAAATTATGAATAATCTGAAGATACTTATATTATTTTTGAAAACTGAAAATTAACCCAATATGCAAAAGAAAAGAAAAATTATTTACCAGACCACTTTTAAGTAAAAGAAGATTAATAAAATGAGAGGAAACGTGCATTAAGCTTGTTTTTAATATGAGCCAGTTAACAATTTGTCTTTTAATATATTGTTTGTATTGATTAATATAAGTGAACTATCCCACAATAGAGCATGAAATCTATTTAGCAATACACACAAAATAATTTTGATAGAAATGGATGCAGTATTGCCACAAATGCAGAAAAAAGATGGATGTGAACTGATAAAAGCTTGTGAGCATTCCTGTTCTTAAGCTACAAGAATTGTTATGTAGATTGAGGAGCAGACCATGTATTGGGGTTTCATTTTCATCAGCATCAGTGATCTTTGAAACACAGAGCACCCAACAGCAGTGAGGAGAGTGACGACTATGGATCCGACTCAGGGAAAAGATGAGTGGATACAAAGCAGTTTCAGGAATCGTCTGCCCTGCCTCTGGTTCTACCAAATTCAACATGGTTATAATGTTTTCACTGGGTTATAATGTTTCCCAAAGCTGCTTTAAAGTAATAAGGCCTCTTTATTAAAAATGTGGTAGGAGGATGCTTTTGCAAATTATGTATCTATTTTGAGGGGGGGGTGTTCAATCAACCAACACCTCTCAGAGCAGCTAACAGCAATTTTAAAAAAAATCCACAAAAAGAAACAACATAAAAACAAAGGTAGAAGGAAGGAAGTAAAAGCCAGCATAAAAACAGTAGTTAACACACAGCATTAAAAAGTCCAGGAAAATTTAAAACAACAACAAAAAAAGACAGCACGGCACAGCACCAGGCAACCTTTCCTGGGGAAAGAATTCCAATGTTTAAGTGCCACAAATTAAAAGGGCTTTCATAGTTCTCCCATCTTAACAACTGAAGGTGTGGGGGGGGGGCTGGAGCATTTCCACACAGGACTATTACCACGAATCTCCTTTGGAAGAGCATGTGTGCGCTCACACACCTGTCAGACTTACCCTGAAGTCCATTCGAGATCTTTGGAAAGCACCCCACACACAAATCGGGCTTTGTCTTCCGAATTCTAACTTGTCTCAGTGTATTTCTGGATTTTTAAAATCCTAGTATTAAGCGAGTTGTTCTTAAAACATTGCAGCAAATACCAGGGAGAGGCACTGACTAGAATATTTACATAATCATTAACATGACATGAGGAGAGCACTCTTTAGGAATGTAAATAGAACTACCTTGCCTAGATGTGAAGAAAGGAAAAAACAGTTTTCAGGCAGCAAACTCTTTGAAAGTTCTAGTTACAAAACATCTGTTATATTCAAGTTGACTTTTTGGAACAATATGTCTTCTTGCTGAAGGCTTTCGCTGTTTAAAAAAGAGGTTTCCCCCCCCAAAAAAAAATTTAAAGCACACCACGCATGTGTTGGGAAAAAGGGAAGAAAACTGTTAGTGTATACAAATGCTCCCAGTCTAGGACACGAGGTTTTGAAAGCAAGATTGTGTTCCTCCCCCATGGAGCTTCCAAACACTCTCTCTCTCTCTCTCTCTCTCTCTCTCTCTCTCTCTCTCTTCCCCCTGTTCCATTGGCTAGAAGGAAAACATGGCGGCATGCAATGTGAACCTGCCCCCCCGAAAAAACCTGAGAGCAGAAGGGTGGGGCTGCTTCCCTCATGCTGTGAGTGTAATTCAAAGTGGCTTCACTCAACATTTACCCCGAGAGCTGGAAGTTATGTGTAGGAAAGGTCCTGAAGACCAGGCTCTGTGGAAATCTTAATTGCCGGGCATGTTAATGTGGGAGAAGGTTCTTAGACAATGAGGGAGTGAAAGCGATTATTAAGGAGGATATGGAGGTTGCAGAGAAACTGAACAAGTTCTTTGCGTCTGTCTTCATGACAGAGGATACTGAGCATATACATGTTCCTGAACCAGGCTTTTTAGGGATGGTGAGTCGGATAGAAGTGAGCTGAGTCAGATAGAAGTGACAAGGGATGATGTTCTAAACTGTCTGGAAAAACTGAAAGCTAACAAATCACCAGGGCTGGATGGCATCCATCCAAGAGTCCTCAAAGAACTCAAATGTGAAATTGCCGACCTTCTTGCTAAAATATTTAACTTATCCCTGAAATCAGGCTCTGTACCAGAGGACTGGAGAGTGGCAAATGTAACACCGATTTTCAAAAAGGGATCCAGGGGAGATCCGGGAAATTACAGGCCAGTTAGCCTAACATCTGTTCCAGGCAAATTGATGGAAAGCATCCTCAAGGATAAAATTGTAAAGCACCTAGAAGAACAGGCCCTGCTCGGAGTGAGCCAGCATGGCTTCCGCAAAGGTAAATCTTGCCTCACCAACCTTTTGAACTTCTTTGAGAGTGTCAACAAGTGTGTGGATCAAGGTGATCCAGTTGACATAGTCTACCTGGACTTCCAAAAAGCTTTTGACAAAGTTCCTCATCAAAGACTCCTGAGGAAACTTAGCTGTCGTGGGATAAAGGGACAAGTACATGTGTGGATTGCTAACTGGTTGAAAGACAGGAAACAGAGGGTAGGTATAAATGGAGAGTTTTCACAATGGAGGGAAGTAAGAAGTGGGGTCCCCCAGAGATCTGTACTGGGACCAGTGCTTTTTAATTTATTCATAAATGATCTAGAAGCAGGGGTAAGCAGCGATGTGACCAAATTTGCAGATGATACCAAACTCTTCCGGGTAGTGAAATCCAAAATGGATTGTTGGGAGCTCCAAAAGGACCTCTCAAAACTGGGGGAGTGGGTGACAAAATGGCCAATGCGGTTCAATGTTAGCAAGTATAAAGTGATGCACATTGGGACGAAGAACCCCAACTTCAAGTATATGCTGATGGGATCCGAGCTGTCGGTGAAGGACCAGGAGAGGGATCTTGGGGTCGTGGTGGACAGCTCGTTGAAAGTGTTGACTCAGCTGTGAAAAAGGCCAATTCCATGCTAGGGATCATTAGGAAGGGGATTGAAAATAAAACGGCTTACATTATAATGCCCTTATACAAAACTATGGTGCAACCACACTTGGAGTACTGCGTGCAATTCTGGTCACCACATCTTAAAAAGGACATTGTTGAACTGGAGAAGGTACAGAAGAAGGCAACCAAGATGATCAGGGGCCTAGAGCACCTTTCTTATGAGGCAAGACTACAACATCTGGGGCTTTTTAGTTTAGAAAAAAGACGACTGCGGGGTGACATGATAGAGGTCTATAAAATCATGCATGGTGTGGAGAAAGTGGAGAGAGAGAAATTCTTTCCCCTCTCACACAACACTAGAACCAGGGGTCACTCCATGAAATTGATTGCCAGGAGGTCTAGGACCAACAAACGGAAGTGCTTTTTCACACAATGCGTGATCCACTTGTGGAACTCTCTGCCACAGGACGTGGTGATAGCCAACAACCTAGATGGCTTTAAGAGGGGTTTGGATGACTTCACGAAGGAGAGGTCTATCAATGGCTACTAGTCGGAGGGCTGTGGGCCACCTCCAGCATCAAGGGCATGGTGCCTCTGCGTACCAGTTGCAGGGGAGTAATGGCAGGAGAGAGGGCACGCCCTCAACTCCTGCCTGTGGCTTCCAGCAGCATCTGGTGGGCCACTGTGCGAAACAGGATGCTGGACTAGATGGGCCTTGGGCCTGATCCAGCAGGGCTGTTCTTATGTTCTTATGAAGTAATCTAATTCTAAACTACTTAGAGTATAAACAATAAATCCAGCATTTTATTTATTTATTTAATACATTTCTATACCGCCCAAAACGCAAGTTATCTGGGCAGCTTACAAAACAATAAAACAATATTGAATATCCTAGAAATGAGCCAAGAGCCAATACGGTTGTTTTGACACTGGTGAGATGTGTTCCATATGCTTGATCCCAGTTCATAATCTAGCTGCCTCGTTTTGTACTAACTATAGGTTCTGAACCATCTTCAGAGGCAGCCTATGGAGAGCACATTGTAGTAACCCAAAGGGGATGTTAGGAGAGTGGGCATAATTGTGGCCAAGCTAGCTTATCCTGGAGATGGTATAGCTGGCACACCAGCCTCAGCTGATGAGGCAATTCAAGTCACTGAGGTCACTTGGGCCTCTAAAGATAGGGCCAGATTGACTAGCATCTACAGACTGCAAGCCTGCTCTTTCAGAGAGAGTGTGTATCAGGATTGACCTTCAGATTATTGGGTCTCATCCAGCCCTTTTATTTATTTATCTATTTAGCAGGGGGAGAGTAACTGGCCCTATCCACCCCCAGCACAGTACCTCCAGTGACTGTTGCTGGTTTCTATATTCTGTTTCTTTTTAGACTGTGAGTCCTTTGGGGACAGGGGGCCATCTTATTTTTTTAATTATTTCTCTGTGTAAATCGCCCTGAGCCATTTTTGGAAGGGCGGTATAGAAACCAAAGAGCATGGCAGACAAAATAGAGAACAATGGCAAACCACCATATAAGTTCCATGGGAAACAGCACCCCTTCCCCAGCTGGAAATGGCCATCCAAGCTGAAATGGAGCCCCTCCTCATTCTCCTGGATCTTTTAATGGCTTTAAATGCCATTGGCAAGGGTATTGGCAGAGCCCCTGATCCACATCTCAGAAAGATACCCTGGTCAATGCAGCTGAAAGCCATTAAAAGATCCAAGAGAATTAGGAAGGTTGTACACTCCCAGTCCCTCTCCCAACCTAAGTCATCCATCAAGCCAAGCCAAGCAAACAGGTCAAGAATGGGACCAAACTGTGTCTAGGCAATTGGCATTACATCCAAGAATGCCTGAAGCTGCAGTGGCACTCACAGCTTGAGCACCTTGTCAAAGTAAGAGAATATTTATGAGCAGCTGGCATTTGGAATAAGCCTGGGGTGGGGTTCCCAAAGAAGACCCCTTAAGGAGTCATCTCACAAGGGACTTTTTGAAGGTGGCTGGGACCACGCCCTGCTTCAAGGAGTGAACTGATAATAAAGATAGCAAGAACATCTTTTTCCTTGAATATATATTTTTTCTGTATACTGTTTGAGTACCTAAACATCCATCAGAGAGCTGAAATCTAAACAAGAAATTATGGTTAAAAACTGATCTGCCTACTCTACTTCCACTATTCCATTGATAATTACCAACTTTCACCACAAACATTCACACATCTGACATCTTAAATTGGGGTGGATTACAAAATGTCCCTATGTGTCCCTACAACATTACCAAATTTGGTTTAAATTGGTTGAGGCACTGTGAAGTCTCACACACACATGCGAAGTGGGTGATCTCATAACCTTACTTTAAGGAGAGCAGGCTAAAAAAGGCAATGAGGCTATTCACACATATATGCAAAACCAGGCTAAGGGAGCCCAGCCCAGTTTTGCACACGCATGTGAGACACCGGGATCACGCCCAATCCTGGTGGCACCATGGCAGGAAACCCACCTACAAAGCCTCGCTTGAAAATGAGGTTGAGGGAATGAGTTTTCCCCCTTAACCCCATTTTCTGGATCGTCTGTCAGCCGTGGCTGCAAGCAGCCATGGCTAGCAGACCCAGGGGGAGGGGGGATCCCCATAATGCATCACACAATATTGCATTATTGGAGCTCCAGGGGACGGGGTGATGTGGGGTGGTGCATCCTGGCACCCCAACCCTCAAAGCTGCCAGCAGGAGCCGGTGCTCAGGGGAGCCAACCATGAGTGAATGGTTTCAATGAACTGCCATCCCTCAGGGGCTGCGCCTTGCGTCCCAGACACGCCCCTCACATCTGACATCAGATGCGGGGAGTGTGTTCCTAAACTGGCCAGTGCTGCGTTTGCTGCTTTTTAAAGACAAGGAAAGTAGCTCCTGGCCACACTGCAAATGCAGCAGTGGCTGGGTGGGAGCTAAACCATGCCCCCTGTGTCTGACATCAGATAGCAACAGCAGTAGCAATAGCACTTACATTTATATACCGCTCTATAGCCGGAGCTCTCTAAGCGGTTTACAATGATTTAGCATATTGCCCCCAACATTCTGGGTACTCAGATGTGAGGGGCGTGGCTAGCCACTCCTTGCATCTGATGCCAGACACTGACGCAGGGGGCAGGGCTAGGGGGCCCCAGCAGTGGGTTGAGCCCAGGCAGCCACTGGCCTCCTTCTGCTCCTGCTGGTACTCATCTGGGCGGGTGACCTACCTGCCCAGGGACGTCATGAGGATTGACTGCGAGGATGTAAGTGCTTTCGAGCTTCCTCCCCACAAAAATGGGTAGCCCTTTCTCACTACACATGAGAAAGGGCAAAATAACCAGTTTTCTAAGCAGCTGAGATCATTTCATCAAGTTATGGATCCTAGAGGTATGCATTTCATTGATTTAAATTGCTGTGCAGTAGGCATGTATTGATCCATAATTGCAGCAAGACCTTTTGTGGATAACTGCAAAGTGCAAATGCTTCTAGTAATGAACGTATCTATGGGGAGTTAAAACAACTGGTGCTCAGTGCTAAAATATTAATGGAGCTGAAGTATGAGTTTAAGAGCTATTAAATCCATGGTGGGTAAGGTATAGTTAGCCACAGAAGAGTGCTTTTATGAATATGAAATTCCTGAGCAGTGAATAAACATGAATTTGCTGATGAGGTGCTAAAGGCACCATCCTGTGTGCAATTGGGCCTGCATATGACCCATTCGCCCCAGATAGAAGGCCAATGCAAGCTGTGAGCTCAAAGAGATTTCCACTGGCCACCATGCTTCTAATCATCATATACACTCAGCTACACTTGTATACTAACAATGAATGTTGCCAGTGACCATGCACCTATTGAGGCTATTCCCACGAGCACTGGAAACTGGGCTAAGGGAGCCCAGCCTGGTTTCCAGTGATTGTCGGAACTACCGGGCTCATGGGTGAGCCCACCTAACAACCCTTCCCCTTTAATGAGGTTAATGGAGTGAGTGCTCCTTTAACCCCATTGGCTTCATCGTGTGCCAGTCGTGGCTGCTTGCAGCCGTGGGTGACATGGGTGGGGGGAGGGGGACCCCAGGAAAGCACTACACACTCATGAGGTGCCTTCCTGTGGCTCCAAGGGCTGCACAGCGGCACACCCCTCCCCCGGAGCTCCCCAGAGAGTTGCGGCTGGGTGTGCAAGCGCCTGACTGAAGCCGTTGCACGTCTGGGCAGCCAATCCGGCCACCCAGCAATGAGCAACTGCTTGTGTGCAGGGATAACAGCTAAACCCGCTCTCCCTGCCAAACCCTCCTCAGCTCCACACTTTGGTTGTGTGTAGAGCCACCTAACATATTTACTCCAATAAGTGTACTCAGCAGGACCATTTAAGCAAGGCCAAGTCACTAGTGTTTCAACACACACAGGGACTATTATAAATAATAAAGAGAACAGCTGGTGTGCTTTGGTTTGCATACCAGAAGCACCTTGCTTGTTGGAATTGCCTCAGAATTCCTTGCTTGGAGCGGGGGGGGGGGGGGAGACGTTGACTTGAGTCAATAAAATTGGCATAAGCCAGTGTGGTATAGTGGTTAGAGTGTTGGTTTGGAATGAGGAGACGCAAGTTCAAATCCCCAATAAGCGATGAATGGCACTGGATGACTCCAGGCCAGATACTTCTCTCTCAGCCTAATCTACCTCACAGGCATGTTGTGAGGATAAATTGAACCATGTACACTGCTCTGGGCTACTTGGAGTAGAGCGGGATATAAACGTAAAAATAAAACAAAGAAATGCATACCCTACTTTTCTCATAGGGACTCAAACTGGCTTACAATGAATAATGCATATGTAGAATGTGTGCAGTATTCATTGCATACTTTGGAACTCATATTTTTTCTTAAGACAAGATACGACGAAAGGGAGGTATATTAGTGGTCTTCAAATATCTGAAAGGCTGTCACATAAATGAAGGAACAGATTTCTTCTCTGTTGCACCTAATCGCGAAGCGGAGAAATGACTTGATTAGAAAGCCAGAGGTTGCCTGTTCGAATCTATGCTGGTATGTTTCCCAGACTATGGGAAACACTTATATCAGGCAGCAGCGATATAGAAAGATGCTGAAAGCCATCATCTCATACTACGTGGGAGATGGCAATGGTAAACCCCTCCTGAATTCTACCAAAGACAACCACAGGGCTCTGTGGTCACCAGGAGTCAATCCTGACTCAATCACACACTTTACCTTTACCACTCCTGAGGACTGGACTAGAATCAATAGGATGAAATCACAAATAGATTCGGGCTAGACATTAGGAGCAAGGTAGGAAGAAAACCTACCCAGGTTTTTCTCCTACCTTCCTTCCACACAACCAAAAATTGGGAGTACATACAGCTCCCAAACCTGGGTAGTTTTTGATTGTGTGAACAACCTCACTGATTGAGAAAGGGCTACATAGAATAGCAGCTGCTTCTTTGGTTTATATGGGTGGTGAAGTTATTGCTTTTAGACTCTGAACACCAAACTTTTAGACTCAAGCTTCAAGCTTTCAGCATCAAGCTTTTGTTTTTCAACATCAAGCTTTTAGACTCTGAACATCATCCTGTCTGGAACAGAGAAAGAACTTGTTAAACTGAATAATTAGCCCCTGTTAGAGACAGGTAAAACTGTTTGGGGAACTGAATTGTACGGGTTTAGGAGGATCACATGGACATACTGCCCATCCAGATATTCTTCCATCAGTCACCTAACTGTTACTGGAGTGATGTGATCTCAGCCACAGGAAGAAGCAACCACATCAGCCCGCTAACATAACACTGGGCCTTGCTATTCTTAACTTATGAAATTGAAGGCTGGACATTACGCCTCCCTTCCTATGTATAAAATATAAATTTTCTCTGTAACAACTGAAAACAATCTTTGCTGATTTGGGTTTCTGAATATTGTTGAAGAAAATATTGAAGAAGAAAGCAATAAAGAGAAAAAATGGAGGGCACATATGATCATTGTGCATTAAAAGCATGTCATTATTATATAAGATATTTAAGCAAGCAACGGTACTTCCACACCTTCTTTCCCACGCAATTGATCTTCTATAGCATTCACTAGAGGTGCAAGATGTTACTTTGAACTACACAATGAATGAAATCTACTCAATGAGTACCTGCTGTTTTAAAGAGGGAACAAGAAGGTCAAAGCTGGCAAGAGACTGGAGGACCACCTTCAGGATTAATGTAATGCTTACTGTTGATTGTCCCCACTGCAATTCTCATGATTTAGTTTTGTTCACTGCCACCCACTTCCAAACCTTGCTAATCTAAACTATCAGCAAAATGAATTTGAAAATAAAAAGAAAGAAATTCATGTGGAGCTATTTCCTCTGGGACCACAGAGCTGTTGCCATCCCATTCTGGTGACTTGAGTTATGCAGCACTTGTGAATTATTGTGAGCCTTTATGCACAACATAGAAGATGACAAAAGCAAGAATCCAAAAGTGTTGAAAACTTTTAAAGAGCAGGAGTGAGGCTAGGGTGGTCAACCATCCAGGATTAGGGATGTGCACAAACTGAGGCCCGTGCACAGGTTTGGTACAGACCCAGTTTGTGCGAGGTCTGAACCAGTTTGGCGCTGCCGGGGTGGGTGGGTGGGATTGGCATTGCCGGTGGGGGGGGAATCAATGAGCAGGAGTTTTAAATAGGAGGAGAGCAAGTCTTTCCCTGCTCTCTGCCACCCTGTGCCGGCACACACATGGCATCTATGCATGCACATATGCCATTTGCATGGTCAACAACAGCATGCTGACCCAATATTTTGGTGGTCAGAAACACCATGCTGACCACACAAGTGGCGTCTGTGCATGCGCGGATGCCATGTCTGTACTGCTGCCGTGCACGGGTTCTTCGGAGGAGTGTCATCGCAGCAGAAAGCTGCATGGGGCAGAGGGAAGCAGGGAAGGACCTGCTTTCCACTCACTGCTTCCTCCCACCAGCGGCACCAAACCTGTGCATGAACCTCAGTCTGTGCACATCCCTATCAAGGACTGACCTGGAATCTCCAGAGATCAGTACCACTAAAGATTGAGAAGCCATCCTGGATATTTTACTGGCTCACTATTGTGGAAAATATGAAGGGGGAGTCTCCCTTGAGTCAGAGTTGGTAACCCTGCAATGGCACAGAAAATTGCTAGTGAAAATGCCTTTCTGACCCTTTTGCTAGACTAGTTTCTGCACATATTGATAGTCCCTTGTTCTATAGATGCTTCCCTCACAAACACAAAATATTCTTATAAAGGTTTAACTAAGAGTTTATTCAGAAACAACTCCATCTTCTCCTTCCCATCCCTTTTCCTGCCTGACCCCCCCCCCAATTCTCTATCCCAACTGGGACAAATGTCTAAACAAAAAATGAAAAATACTGGGTAGAATACAACACAATCCTCCCCTTTATAATAACCAGAAGTGAATTGATTTAAAATTCATTGAAAACATTTTGAAGTCTTTTAGGTGGTCTCCTGCCATGCAGACTTCTCCTAATTCTTGGATTCTCTGACACAGGAGCCATTAGTGATGTTCTTTCTGGTAAAGAGGACTGTCCATCACTTTCATCAGCCTCTTCTGTGAGGTCAAAACTGGAAGCAAGATCAAAGTCCTCTCCAGTTCATCTCTCAAGATCAGACACCCTTCCCTCTTTTCTAATAGCACGCATGTACAAAAGTCTTGAACTGTTCCATTTCTTTCCATCATCCAAATGACAGAATCTCCTCGGATTTTGTTTATTTGCTTTGGTCCAGAATATCAGGAACATTCCTTCCTCACTTTAAAAGGCAGCAATACTTGAACAAAGTCCCCCACCTGAAATGTTTGCTGTTTCACACCCTGTTTCTGATTCACATTCAATTTGTATTTTATTTGCTTCTCCCTTAACCAATCATGAATCTCTGCATTCTCAGGGTGAGATGGCATCTCACGTATCAGTTGTTGCCATCATGTAAGTAGGCTACCCTATCAGTTGTTGCCATTGTGTATGTTTGGTGGAAGCTTTGCATCCTCTCAGCAGTTCAAAAGGTGATTTTCCTGTAGTGGAATGAATAGTTGTTTGCTAAGCAAATAGAGTTTCACCAACAGTAACCAGCTTAAAACTTTCTTTCATTTATTTGTTCATTCTTTCCACTAAGACATTCCCTCGAGGATGGTACAAGGAAATAGTCTTGTGTTTTATCCGATGGTTATGCATACATTGCTCCATTTCAAATGAGGTAAACTGTGTCCCATTATCAGTCATCATTTCTTTAGGAAGACCTTCCCTTGAAAAAATTGTAGGCATGAATTGGATCACCTTGTTTGTACCAATGTCAGCAAATGAAACTTCTGTCCATCTGGAAGAGTAATTCGCCATCACCATAACATATCCTTGCTTTGTGGGTTGGTTATAAAAAGGCCCAGGGATCACTGGGATACTCTACATGAGTAAAGAGGGTGGTAAAGATCGCTGTGATTTGTCAGATACAGCACAAGCCATACAGTCAGTGCCTTATCATATTTTCAATATGTGTGTCCATACCTGGCCAACAAAAACATTTTCTGATTTGCCTTTTAGTCAAGCTCATGCCCAGGTGACCTCCATGGGCAATTTTGATCACTTTTGCTTCTTAGGAGGTTGGCACCACCAAACGATCAGCACCAGTTCATCAAGAAGTGACAGCTCACTTGCTAAGGGCATGTATGGTTCAGGTACCTTGTTTTTGCATGGCCAATCCATTAGTCATTTAAGGTAAAAACTTGATGAGCACTGAGGTCTGCTTTCCATTCAGAAGATGTTGAAGCTATTTGCACAATTACATCTCCTTCATTCTCATCTGAGATCTCCTCTTGGCCTGGAAGTGGAAGTTGAGATAAATAATATGCAGTTGTATTTCAAAAACCTGGAAGATATTCCACCTGGAAATCAAAATGCATAATTCTGGTGATCCATCTTGCTATTATTGGGGTTGCTAGACTTGATCCCTGAGTAGCAAATAAATCAGATAAGGGTTTATGGTCTGACAGTAAAGTGAATTTTCTGCAACACAAGTAAGCCATGAAGTGCCTCACTGCCCAGAAACGTTCTAGTTCTTTTTCAATTTCATAACAGATCTTCTCTGATGCAGTAAGCACTCTGGAACCAAAAGCAACTGTAACTTCCCTCTCCCCATATTTCTGCATCAAGACAGCACCAAAACCATATTTAGACACATCAGCGGTCTCATCATAGTATGAAAACTAGCCTTGCAGGACACATCTCAGTTAAATTCAAAATTCTTTTTTAAAAGAAGACACAATGGAGCAATGTTTGAGGCAAATTATCTAACAAATTAAAATTAAAAATGATTGAAGTGCATCCTTGTTGTGAGGCTCTGGTATTCCCAAATAGCTTTCATCAAGTCTTTTTTGGGATTTATGCCACTCTGAGATATTGTGTGTCCCAAGTATGTCACTGAGTGTGTGCAAAACTGCCATTTCTCTACGGAGATTGTAAGTCTGCGTTGTCAGATTATTCTTAGAATTCTGTCAGTTTAGCATCATGCTCCTCAATGATTTTGCCACACATGGAAATGTCAACCTGAAAGTAAGTGATGCCATTTGTAGTCCCAAAAATTGCATGCCTCATTCTTGGAAATACCAAAGCTGCAGAGGCTAATCCAAAGGGCAGTCTTTTGTTTTGAAAAAGACCATCTGGAGTAATGAATGCTGTGTATTTGTGAGAACATTTGAACAGAGCAATTTGATGATAGGCTGAAGACAAGTCCAAAGGTGTGAACAGAGGCCACTTTCAGAGTAAGCAGCATTTCATTGATATGGTATGTGGATGACAATCTGCTACCATATTTGATTTCACATATCTTAAATCTAGATCAGTTTTAATTGTATTTTAATTGTGTTTTAATAGTTTAAATATGTCAATCTTTTTATTGATTGTTTTTATTGTCTTGTAAATCACCCAGAGAACTTGCATTTTGGGCAGTATAAAAATATGTTAAATAAATAAATAAAGTAAGTAAGTAAATAAATGTGGTTTCCTCACAAGAACAATGGGAGACACCCATTCTGATGAATCAACAGGCTCTATGAGGTCAGCATGCTGTAGTCTTAAGAGCTCCTCTTTAAATGGTTGGCACAATGCTATGGGTGCGTTCTTCACTTTGTGTTGTACAGGTATTCCATTTGCCTTCATCTGAATTTTATGTTTGAAATGTATGGCAGTGTCAGGAGTATCAACAAAAATGTCAGAGAAATCAGCAATCATATCAGCATATGGATGCTCCATCATCTGTAATATGGATTCCATGCTATTTGGGTTAAGCACGATCCATAGAACTTTCTGATGTTCCCACCCCAATAATGATACTCTTTTTCATTACACATACACTTTCCCTTTTGTAGTACATCCTTTGTATTCCAGGAAGCAGTGAAGTATCCCTTTATGGCAATAGGGGAACCTTCATATCACCATGGGTGGAAGTTTGAAGGCTGCTGGTACAGATCTGATGTGGTAAGGAGTTTCTTGTAAATTAGATGGGAAATGATAGTGTACAGAGAACCAGAATCAGCCATCATCCACACTCTATGACCAATATGTTTCACTTAACAATGTGGAGAAGCAGTCTCCGATTCTGTCACATTTAAGATGTGGTTCATCATCCTTGTCATATGGTGAATCAGTAATGGAGTGGACAGCAGACTTGCAAACCTTAGCAAAGTATCCTCATTTTTTTTTTTTTGGCATCTGTTGCAAATGACCTTCTGTGCAGGATGATCAGCAAAATTGGCTTAGTGGCTTAGATTTGCCACATTGGTAGCAATGGTAGCTCTTCCTTTCTTGCGCTGCTACTTTCTGGGGCACTGCCATATGAGAAGATTGGGTTTGGAAGGATTTAGACTGAACAGCCTAGATTTCAGGAAATTGGTTTCGGAATATCATAGAGAGCAATTTGGCACAGTACAGAGCATTTTCCACCCTCCTACCCATCTCTATAATTTTATCCAAGGTAGGTTTCCCTTCCAGGAGCAATTTTTCACACACATTTTGTTTTCATAACAATCTTATCCCTTACTGAGTTCATCAGTAAAGTTGGCAAACTCACAGGTTACACTTAAGGCATGCAATGCTGTGACATGGAAAGCCAAGTCTCATGATCAGTGAGAACTAGTTTGGGGAGCTAAGCAGGGAGAGGGGGCTAAGCCCGCTCTCCTCGCACACGAGCAGAGTGGGAGCCCTGGGTGACTGGATCAGGTGCCCACACGATTGCTGGCTCCGTGATGGAGCCAGCGGGGGCTGGGGAGTTCAGGGGCTACATGGCCCCTGGAAGCTCCAATATGCCCTGCATGAGTGTGCAGGGCATACTGGAGAGACCCCCGGAGCCGGGAGGCAGATTTTCGCCTCCCCTCCGGGGGTCTGCTTGTGAGTAGCTGTGGTGCGGAGCTGTGCCGCGGCTACTCATGATCAGAAAAACCGGGTTCGAGGAGCACTCACTCTGCAAACCCGGTTTAAGGGGAGAGGTACTTAGGTGGGTTAACCGCTGGGAGGCAACTGGGCTCGGCTGCGAGCCCGGTGGCTCCCATGATCATCTGAAATCAGGCTAGGCTCCCCTTGCCCAATTTCAGCTGATCGTGGGAATAGCCTCACTGGTAGATAAATTCACCAGGCGGTTTGGATCTAGAATAGAACTTGTAACGTACAGCAATCACATTCAAAGTAGGGTTGAAATGATCATCTAAGGCTTGAAGAGCAGCTTCATAAGAATTGGCATCCCCTTCCAAGTTGGTAGGAAAGGGCAAATGATGATATATTCTTTGGCCTTTAGGGCCCAGGCAGTGAAGCAATATAGCCTTCTGCTTTGCTGGAGTAAAATCAGGGGTTTGTATGGTGAGGAGGTAATTGCAGAAATATGACCTCACATGTTTCCTGGGAAGAGCAGGTTCTCCTGTGGTGGACAAGAATAAAGATGGTAGTGGGATATGAGCCATGCTGCAGTGGGCATCCAGTGAACAACAGAGTCCTGGGTTTATAAGGAAAAAGTACCTTCCAGGGTTGTTCAGGACAGGAACCTGGAGAAACAATCAGCAGCAGCAATAGCAAAATGTAGCAGTTCAGGACTATAGGCTCAGTAATGCAATGCAATGAAGATGTGGGAAGTGGGAACCTTCACAAGCTTTGCAGGCTCATACACAAAGCTGGTTCAAAATCTCATCCTGAAATGTTTTATAACTGCTTCCCACATAAACACAAAGTGATCTTAGGTAGATTCAACTAAGACTTTATTCAGAAACTACATTTTCATTTTCTCCTTTCCCTCCCTTTCCTTTCTGACTCCACCCTGCACACTTTCTACAGGATCCCCACTGGGACAAACTTCTAAACAACAAAACAAGAAAGGAACTGGATAGAATACAACAGCCCTGCACTAGTTGATCATTATTCCTTTGTTTGGGAGATTGCTGACCAGTGTTCCCTCTAAGGCGTGTGAGTGCGCTCACACATTTTTTGAAGTCACTCAGTTAATTTTAGATCCCGCTCAGGTTGAATCAGGAAGGCCCCTTTCTGAATGCATGTGCACACACACTGCCTTGATACTGCTGCCCAGAACCAAATTCATTCCACATCTCGGTGAAAAAAATTAGAGAGAACACTGTCACTGACTATTAATCAAGAATGGTCAGTTGATGTTTCCTTTATGGGAGCTAATTATTAGGAGACAGTTGCCTGCTACCTCTTTTGAATGTTTTGGAGGAGACAGCCATCAGGACTTGGAAAAGATGCCTCCCCCAACTAATAGGAGTGGACATGAGTGTGTGTGAAATACCAACAATATGGAAAGTAAAAGAACTGAGATTTGGCTGATGCATCTTGGGGTGCAGGAAGAGCCTCTCTCTAGGTAAACTGATGTGGTGTAACAGATCCGCTACTTTTTAGAAGTGCCTCTTTGCTTCAATTTATGAGCCACTTGTATATCTGCAACAATCAGATTACAACTACTTGTAATAAAGCACATAAAGCTAGTAGTTGAGGCTATTCACACGACCACTCGTAAGCGGGCTAAGGGAGCCCAGCCCGCTTTTGAGCAGCTGTGAGAACTTCCGGGAGCTGTCTGGCTCCTGGCTGTTAGCCCATTTAAATTCCTCCCTTTAAATGAAGTTAGTGGAGTGAGCACTCCGCTAATCCCATGTTGGCGATCGTGAGTTGGCATGCCATGGCAACTCATGGGGAGACCCCTGAGGCTCCCACAACCCTCCTGGCCTCGGTGGTCTCCCCAGAATATCCCACACACTTGTATGGGACGTTTTGGTACTTCCAGTCGGGCGGTCCTCAATACCCACTGTCCTTACCGGCTCCGTGACAAAGCCGATAGCCATGTGGGCGGCTGAGCCAGCCACCCAGGGTGAGCTCCTTGTTAAGCTGCGGGGAGAGCGGGCTAAGCCCACTCTCCCCGCAGAGCCCAGTTATACTCTACACACAGATCGCATGTAGAGCCTCGTGTAACAAGCAGAATTAATGGATCCTATTTTCCGCTTCTTTGGTGATTCTTACCCAGGACTCATGTCCATGTTCTGTGAATTGGGCTTGCATCTGATTGTCAGAATATGAGTTACAAAGGGCTGTTGCCTATACATTGACTAACTGCCATCTTAAAACAACACAGTGTTATCAGCAAAATAAAATCAAAATTTACCATTGCAGTCCTCTAGGATTCCCTACAAATATAGTTTGTATCCAACTGTCAACAGAATAATTACAAAAGGGTGTTGCCTGTTCTTTGAGTAATTACACCCTGTCACACAGCACAATCAGATTACACCCTGTCAGAAAGCACATCCTGCCAGGATGGTCAGTACCATTGGGGGGGGGGGATACTTATCACAATTTTTGACAAGGTCTACACCCCTAGAGATGGGAAATAGGTGACAACATTGCATCATCATCATCATCATCATTATTAATAATAATTCAATTTCGATACTGCTTTTCCAAAAATGGCTCAGGGTGGTTTACAGAGAAATAATAAATAAATAAGATGGCTCCTTGTCCCCAAAGGGCTCATAATGTAAAAAGAAACATAAGATACCAGCAGCAGACACTGGAAGTACTGTGCTGGGGGTGGATAGGGCCAGTTACTCTCCCCCTGCTAAATAAAGAGAATCACCATGTTAAAAGGTGCCTCTTTGCCAAGTTAGCATTACCTTCAGCTTTCTCTGTGTTATTATGCTTTTATTGTCTTGACCAACAGACCTGCAGCAGCTAAATTTGCAATGGTGTTTTAAAAACATCTAACAGTTTAAAAAACACAAACTACTTTAAAATTTTCTCAATGTTGTCAGAGGAATAGAAATGAAAATTTGCAGCAATGTTCACCAAAGATTACTCTATGGAGAGAGTAAAACAATTTGTTCATTGATACCCTCACCTTGACCCTACCCTAACCCTTACCCTAATCCTTTTGCTCTGTTCAAAAATGACCGCAATTTTACCATAACTGTTAGGTGGTATGGATAAAGATGCAGTGATAACACAGAGAAAGGTGTGAGCGCCACAATGCTATCACCTATTTTCCATCCAGAGGGGTAGATGTTGCCAAAAATCACTATGAACATTTGTACCCTGAGATGGTATAAATGGCCAAAATTTGTGGACCTGGCTCATGAATTTGAAGTATAACGCCACACAGAATGTCAGCCAATGATATTGATATGTTAGAAGACAAAAAATCCATAGATAGAGGGTTAATGGAAACCTTACCATTCACATTCTTTGTTATGCATTTAAGAGAATCATCCTGGGAACCCGAGTTGAACAAGTGCATTTACTTAAGCAAAGTGCTGTCATCCATCATAACCAATTACCACATACTGAATCTGAATCCAAATTCAGCCTTGATCTATCTAAAGACTTTGGAGAAATTAAAAACAAATTCCTGACAGAGTTATCACTGTTTCCTAATTTCAGCTTGTGTTAGCCTAAAGCTACTTGGGAATATCCTTGACAAAGGGTAAGATGCTTTCCCCATATAAGATGGTTTCCCCCTTAATGACAACAAAAAGCAAAAGCAAAAATGTGATATTAAATGTGCTATTGAAGCTCTTCTCATGATTGGTGAGAAGAGCTCCTTCGAGGTCTGCGGGGAGAGTGGGTTTCAGTCACCCTCTCCACAGACAATCACTTACACTTTGCTGGGTGGGCAGATCACCCATCCAGTTGCGTGGTGGCTCTCCTGAGGCTCACCCGTGGCTCACCTGGAAGCTCCAGGGGTCGGATGCAGGGATATGCCACTGTGAGGCGCCCCACACCCTGGAGCCCAAATAATGCACTGTGTGAATGCACGATGGATTACGAGGATCCCCTCTGCCCCCACCGAGTGTGCCCACTGCAGCTGCAAGCAGCCACGGCAGACACACAATAAAAAAATGAGGTCAAAAGAGTGCTCACTCCCTTAACTTCATTTTAGAAGAAGGCTTCACAGACGGGTTTGCTGCCATGTGACCACCAGGATTGGACGCAATCCCAGTGGTTCACCCAAGCGAGCAAAACTGTGCTGGGCTCCCTTAGCCTGGTTTTGCTTGCTCGTGTAAATAGCCTCATTGTCTAGTTGGAGAATGAGTTTTTTGCTCAGTTAGCAGGGGTCATAGGAGTCCGAACTGGGAATCCTGACATCCAGCCCATTTTATAAACTGTTTATAAGGTCCTGCAGGGCTCCTCTCACAACAAAATGAGGTCACCAAGCATATGAGCTCACATGTGCAGTCTTAGCATAGTAATAGCAGTAGTAGCTATGCTGCACAGCAACTGATGGGCTAACACAGCATATGTCTGGACCAGAGCACAAAGTAAGTGCATCCTATGAAATGAGAATGGCATGAAAGGTTTATATTGACAAATGCTTATCCCATGGCTTAATCACATTTAAATGAATTTTGGGTGCTGTGGAAAAGTCTGTGCTAAGTCTGTGCTCCCATGATCCTTTAGCTACAATACCTTCTACCTTAAGGCAAGGGATGGGACAGGATAATGCTCAAAATGGTTATACTGTGCAGTTGTACACTCTGTCCTGGCCACTTTCTATTCCTCTCACTTGCTTTGGGGCACTGATGCCTGTACTGCTGCTGCTCTGCCCCATATGTAGAATGTGCCACTATCAGTCTCCTCCACTCTACCTCCATGACTTGATATGTGCCCCTCACATAGGTCCAGTGTTCCCTCTAAGGTGTGTGCATGTGCATGTGCATGCGCTCACAAGTTTTTTTATGTCTGCTCAGTTAATTTTAGATCCCACTCAGTTTAATCAGAAGGTCCCACTCCGAATGCACAAGTGCACACACTGCCTTGACACTGCTGCCCAGAACAAAACCCATTCTGCACACAGATGGGGGAAAAAACAAAACACTAGAGGAAACACTGCTCAGATCCACATGATTATGGAGGGGTCTTCAATGCCTGCAAGTTTCATTTGAATATGTGTGGAAAACCACTATGTTATAGGCAAAAATAATTAGCTCATTGCTTCCTCCATCAGTTTCAAAACATATGACATAAAAGGCAACAAAATGGCATCACAAGATTAAAAAATCAATGACATAACATAATGACAAGAAACAAAGCCCCCGCCCAAAGAAAACACACATCCCTATAAAGTACAGTCACTATCTACCCATTTGACAGAAGGAAGCAGTTCTTGAAATAGTCCCACCATATCTGAAGGCCTGAGTGTGTATTTTCTGATAGGGTACTTATAATACATTGAAGGAGTGAGTGAGATGGAGGTGCTCATTATCTAGGTAGTTTCAGTTGCCTAGCACACATAGGAGCCGTGTGTGTGTGTGTGTGTGTGTCTAGGGCTGTGCACGGAACCAATTATGGCGTTTCAGTTCAAATTCAAGCCAAATTCGAACTGGACCACCGGACCACAAGCACCAGGGCTGTGCTGAATACAGCTGAGAGCATAGGAAGCTAGAGTATGAGAGTCAATTACATGCCAATTACAGAAAACCATCTGAACTTGAAGATGGGACTGGAATGAAGATGTATATAGGCAGAGGGACATGCTGACAAACAGGGAAGCTAGCAGAGGAGCAGAAAGGAAGAGTTCTAGAGGAGGAATGGTCAGACTGACATGTGACAGCAAAGCTAGGGAAGCACACAAGCAAGAATAGAGACTGACTGTTGTTCAAGCAAAAGTCCAAGACCAAGCCAGAAGTACTAATGAGGAAGCAATGAGATTATTGGTATGTGCATGTGTGTGTATGTGTGTGGAGGACTTATGTTGGGACTTGGAAAGCCAATGAACCAAGATGAAGAACCAAACCAAAGAGGAACATAGGAAGCTGTCTTATACAGTACTAAGTCAGACCACTAGTCCATCTAGCTCAGCATTGTCTATATTGACTTGGCAGTGGCTTCTGAAAACTTTCAAGCAGGAGTGCCAGGGAATGAACTGGAGGCTTTCTGCCAGCAAGCAGATGCTCTACCACTGAGCTACGGACCCATCGCCTAAAAGGGACTATCTCACAGCACGTACATTGTCACCTATACAAATGCAAGCCAGGGCAGACCCTGCTTGGTAAAATGGACCATTCATGTTCACTACCACAAGACCAGCTCTCCTCCCCACAAGGCAGAAACAATCAGAAATCCAATACTTGCAGAGTAGACATGTATTGATTCAACTGGTATAAATCCCAAAATGTTTAAATCTATTCAGGCTATTCCCACGATCAATGGAAAGTGGGCTAAGGGAGCTTAGCTCGCTTTCCATGGATCATGGGAACCACCGCATGTCACTGCTTGTGTGTCGCCGCAGCATGTGGTGACACATGAGTACACCCTCAGCTGGGAGGCTGCAGCCTCCCGGTCTCAGGGGCCTCTCCAGGATGCCCCGTGCGCTCACAAGGGTATCCTGGGACCTCCAGGGGCCTCGTGTCCCCTGATCCCCACAGCCCCCATCAGCTAAGCCTGCTCTCCCGGCAAACCACATTGAGGTACTTCACAGCAATCATGTGAAGTGCCTCAATGACTGTTCAGCAGAGGACACTCAGAAAAATCAGAAATCTAACCTCAGCTCTTAGATAATTATCTCTAAAGGGAGCCACTCAGCCACTTGCCACTGTAGGAACAGTCGGTCAGTGGTTCCTTGCAGTGCTAGTCCCCTAAGAAGCTGCAATGGATGTGAGCCATTCCCTTTTTTCTGAGTCCCCCATGGAAGAGTCAGTTGCTCAAAAACACATTGATATGCCTACCACTTGGGCACATAAGTGTCTGTTCTACACCTGTTGGATTTCTGATTTCTTCATCTCATGTGTGGATGTCACATCTATAATGTACGTGAAGCTGATACAACATAATCATTGTGACAAATTGGACCAACCATAGAGAACATGGAAGTGCCAAATTGGGAACAGCAGGGTAGTTCTATTCTTGTTTTTTTAATATCTTAAACCAGGGTTTGATTTTCTTGCAAAGAATCAGCAAGGAGATCTTCAAAATACTGGATCAGTGTATTGTGACATAATTAACTTTCTTATATGAATGGTGTAAAATACAATAAAATCTCAGCTATCCCCAGGGAAGCACTTTCTATTGGCAATAAGTAGCCTTTTATGATACAGGAGGAAAATGCTTAGTAACGTGCTACTCTTTGATTTACATAATTGATACAACACTAGGGGAGAAATATTATATACTTCTTTCAATGTGAGCCTTAAATGCCTTACTTTATGAGACCCTACTGAATATTTTTACTTGTTTCACAAATGTTCAAAAGCCTTTACAATAAAAGACTTTAATTATCTTATCCCTTGTAAACCTTCCTGGAGAAGAACATGCAGTTAAGCTTCAGTAATAAGTTTCTTTATAGCATTTTCAGAGCAAGCAAAGATTCCCTTGATGGTGCCTTTACATTCTGAAATTGTTTAGCTCTGTCTCTGCATGTGGGTCAAAGTAGTTGACCAACAGCTTGTGAGTCATTTATTTTCCTCCCCCCACACACCACCCTGATAAATCACCAGAAAGATGCTGAACTGTCTGCTTCAAATGCATATGTTTCTACAAATGAAAGCTGTTCTCCAGTGTGGTGCTGTTTAAGAATAGATCTCAGATGTGCCCCCCCCGCCCCCCACACAAACACACTTTCTAGTTTCACCAAGTAACTGTTTTGGTAACAGTATAAATGAATTTACACAGAATTCCAAATAGCTGAAGGCACAGTCTTCCTCTGCTGCCCAAGTATCATCAAAATATATCTGTCGGATTTAAGCACAGGCTAAGTAAGATGCAGTTTAAGGCCTCTCACTATGAGGGGTCTCTGAATACAAAATGATCACTAAATTTCAAGTTGTACCTTTAAATTTATTTTAATGTGTTTTATTTTATGGATTGAGAGAGCACCTCAACGCATATGTCTAGGCAGTTTACATTCGCCTACAGAGGATGTAAACGAAAATACATTATGTATTTCTTATACAAACAGGCTTATTGAAAGATAACTGTTTTTGTTGTTAGATAGTTAGGGGTTTGTTTTTGGGTTGTTGGGGTGTTTTTGCATTTTTACCGAGTAAAAATAAAACTGTTATTTCTATGTTCATTGTCTTTTAAAAAAATACTATTTATTTTTAAAGGCTATGGGACATAAGAGCCACCCATTGGGGAAATGACTTGACTAGTGAGCCAGATATTGTCAGTTCGAAGCCCCTCTGGTATGTTTCCCAGACTATGGAAACAACTATATCAGGCAGCAGCAATATAAGAAGATGCTGAAAGGCATCATCTCATATTGCACTGGAGATGGCAATGGTAAACCCCTCCTGCATTCTACCAAAGACAACCACAGGGCTCTGTGGTCACCAGGAGTCGACACTGACTCAGTGGCACACTTTACCTTTATGGGACATAGCTTGACATAGGTTGAGCAGCCCTTGCTTAAGCATGTTGTAATCCAGCCCTGAATAAAAGGGTGCTGCATATACTTAAATTGGTGTTGTCCAAAGGCCTAGTTCAAATGTATGGTGCCCCACTGAAGTGCTTTAGAAGTGGCAGTCTGTGGCCCTTACATGCCGCTTCCAGAGTGTCCCAATGGGGATATCTAGAAAGGTGAATGGGCCCATGAAATGACAGAATTGTGACTGAAGGACCAAAGAACTATGAAGTCTCTATCACAAAAGGCAAGATCATCCATCCACTTGGGCCCCTCCATTGTTCCAGGCACCCCACAGAACAGCTTCTGCAAGAACTAGGTCTGCAGCTCAGTGGCAAAGCACGTGCTTTGGATGCTGAAGGTCCAGGTTCAATCCAGCTAGGACTGGGAAAGACTCCTGCCTGAAACCCTGGAGACCATCTTCATTATTCTGTGCTCTGGGCAACTTTGGACATTTTTTCGTGTTCTTTTGAAATATGTATGTTTATTAAGAGATATATTTGAAGAATTTAGGACACACATATATAAAAATATAATTATTTAATTTCTGAATTTGTATGTTTAGGTATATATTTGCTGTTTGCACATGGTTTATTGCTAGTTCTGAAACCCTGGAAAGTCAATACTACCAGTCAGCACTGAACTAGATGGAGCAAAGTCCTGACTCAGTATGAGGCAAGTTAATGTGTTCATACCTTCATATCATCCTGGTTGATTGAAACCCATCAAGTCATACACAATGAAAGAAGGCAAAACTCCAGCCCATTTCCATCTGGGGAAAATAACAGATCCTGCTCTTCATTCTCTACATAGGCTGACTATCTGTTTGCTGAAGGTGCCCTCACTGCCTGTCTCTATAACATTCATGGTCATTTGTCATGACTGTTTGAGGGGTAGCAGCCACCTGTCATGATTACTTGAACCCACTGGTAGCATGTGGAGCGGAACTAATGTGTGAGTCCCCAGCATGTTCAGAACTTAATATGGACTGGGTTTCAGCATGCAGTGAATGGATCATGTTGGATGTGTCCAGCAATACACTAGAAGTTGGCTTCTAGTTGGCATAATGGCTTCAAACTAATTTGTAAGCATATACGGCAACAGGGCCATGTTCACATACCCTGGTCGGATCGCTGACCATTGTTTTATAGAAGGAACTAGAGGTACAGCATTTGTTTAGGCTCCCAGTTCTTCATCTAAGTAGCAGGATTGTGGCAAATGTGAACCGATTCCTATGTGTAAGAGCAGTCTACACATAACCATTACTTTCTGCATCACAAGCAGTGGAAAATCACGTCCACGGAAAGGAATTATCTGTGGCAGGAGTGCCATGGGGCACAGGCCCCCAATGAATTGCTCAATCTCATCAGCCACCTCCCTCCTCCAGGACCTTTTCCACAAAGGAACTGCAGCAAAGAAGGCTGTGTCAGATTTAGGCACATGCTAAGGAAGCTACAGCCTAGAGCTTACACCCTCACATTATGAGTGGCTTCTGAATAACAAAAAAATAACTAGATTTCAGGTTTTAAATAGCTGGTTGAATAAGAAAAGAAGAAAGGAAAAATACTCTAAAATAGAGATGATTCTTTTCAAAAATACACACTGTGCGAGTGCACAGGGCATACTGGGGCGGCCCCCGAGCCAGGAGGTGGCTTTTCGCCTCCCAGCCGGGGGCCTACTCATGACTACTTACGATTGTAAAAAGCAGGTTTGCAGAGTGCTTGCTCCGCAAACCTGCTTTTTACCAGGGGTTCCAGAGCGGGTTACCCGCTCTAGAACCACCGGGCTCCCAGCCGAGCCCGGTGGTTCAGACAATTAACAAAAATCGGGCTAGGCTCTCCTAGCCCGACTTTTGTTAATCATGTGAATAGCCCCAAAGTATCATTTGAACCAGGTCAAGTGCTTTGTTCGGGAAGTGTCCACTCAGGTTACACCCTTAATCAGAGATAGAGAGAAAACTAACTATGTAGTAACTACCCCTGCTATGTTGCTAAGGGGAAGGAAAACAGTTAAATACAATATATACATGGTTACTATTGAAAATAGTAGTTCTGTCTCAGATTTCCCTCCTCCCCTTCATACGAATTACCCACATTTTGATATGCTCACATCTGCTCCACGCTCCCACTCTGCATCAGAAAAAGGTGTGGAGTGACAGTGGAAAAACACACAAAGGTCATTCACATGACCACAGCCTACCTGACTTCCCCCAGATGACCAGAGCCTGACCAGGGCTTCACCATCCATGTGCCCACAGGAGTGGCACAGCAGCAAAGCAATCACCAGGAGGGAGCCAGGTCTTCCACAATGAACCACACAAGCAGCACAGTGCATTGGGAAGGCTCCATGCTACCTGGCCACTCCTTCTCTCCACCCCTGTGATCAAGATGGCTGCTGCCTGGCTGCTCCTTCCCTCCACCTCTATGATCAAGATGGCTGCTGGCAGCCTGGGAGTGGCTGCCAGTAGCGCAAGCACCCATACAACCGGGGAGTGATGTAGGAGCATGTGCTTGTCCTTCTGCCTCACTTTAAGCCCAGGTTGAGAAGCAGGGCTATTCGGGGAGGAGTGGCAGGATCAGGCACAATCCTGACACTTCACATGTACATCTGTGCACTCATACAGCATAATATCTGAACTGGACTCCCGAGTATCTCCGTCCCACCATGCAGCAATTGTGGTGAAACACTGGGTCTGACACTATTAGAAGTTGGGACATACTGATTTGGAGTTGCAGAAACTTGGGGCTGGTGACTCCTCAGCATGCTGAATTTTGTGGCACAAGCCTTGAGCTGCTAAAACAGCTTAGAGGGAGCCCACAGAGGAAAGTAGCCAGGAAGTCTTGTATATACATCCTTCAACATGACGGGCTGTTATGAAAAATTAAGCATTCCATATATAATGCATCTTCTTCCTTGAGGTATTCCCAATCATTGACACTATATATTGGCTTATTTCAGTATTTAAAATCCCTGAAGTTGAAGAGACAGATGGCTAAGTGGTGGGCAGATGGGTACAAATGATGAATAGCTATAGACAAGGTTACTAATAGTACATTTGTCCACTGTATTAGTGCAATCTGCTTCTGCCTGGAATACACCCGGAACTGTTGAGCAAGCTAACAATGAAGAGCATATTTTTTATCACTCATATTTTATCTAAAAGAACAGTTGTCAACATCATTCACTTTGGCTCATGCCATGAGCCACTTTTTACATTGATAAAGTGTGGTGGATGCTTTTGCATGCATTAACTATATGTCTCGTGTGACATCTGTTATTTAACACTGCAACGTGCTTTATGCCTTTGCTGGGATTTCTTTGGGTTTTTGTCACTAATGTTTCTAGTCACCTGAATGTCCTTGAAGGTACAGAATGTACCCAATAAAACTTCCCTATGGCTCTAATGGAGGCATATCAGCTATATTTTATAAATATTATATAATGATATATCCATGTCTTGAATTTCAGTTATCCCCAGTTTTCTTAAGTCCCTCTGTGTTCCCCATGCAGCTTCAGGTCAGTTTAATCCTATGTAAAAAGAACTCCCTTCCTTATTCAAATTATCTTAGTGTTTTAGATGGAATGTGGTTTTAAGGTATTTTTAAACTCGCCTAAATGCATACCTATGATGCAGCAATTAACACTCAAGAGCCTGGTTTAGCATTGATGGCTCCCATATGATCACACAGGGGTTCATTGGCAGTGTCAATGGTGTAGACTGGCACAGGGTCCCATATAGCCAAACAAGGGGTGTGTGTGGTCGGGGGAGGGGACAAATTGTAGTCACATTATTTGTTGCACATAATTGTAGAAGTCCATACAATTTAAACCTCGATGAGATCCTGGCTGGGATGCAAAGCCTGCTTCATTGGCCTCTCATGGCCTATAATGTGATTAATGCCACTTTCTGAACCCGGCTGAAAGTAGAGAGCTGGTCTTGTGGTAGCAAGCATGACTTGTCCCCTTAGCTAAGCAAGGTCTGCCCTGGTTGCATGTGAATGGGAGACTACAAGTGTGAGCACTGTAAGATATCCCCCTCAGGGGATGGAGCCGCTCTGGGAAGAGCATCTAGGTTCCAAGTTCCCTCACTGGCATCTCCAAGTTAGGGCTGAGAGCGATTCCTGCCCACAACCTTGGAGAAGCTGCTGCCAGTCTGTGAAGACAATGCTGAGCTAGATAGACCAATGGTATGACTCAGTATATGGCAGCTTCTTAGGTTCCTAGGTTCCTAGCCGTGTTGCTTGAAAGATAATTGTATGTGCATACAGTTATATGGGCACATTCAGTTGTTTTAAGTGACTTGTGTGAAGCAGATTACAATTATATTTGTAGAATCTTCATGTCATCACAACTTTGAAAGGAGACAAGTTGCTACCTTGAATTTCAATAACTTCCTAACTTTGGTTTTTCTTTTCAGAAAAAGGAGGAATCTAAGGCCAGGATCCCCAAAATCACATATACATACCCAAGCATTTACATGCTCGCACTGGGATTTTTAGACATCCCATTCCAGCTCCATCTTTTCAAACTGCAGTGGTGATGGCACCAATGCTTTAAGAGCTGCTACTCTTAAATCATAGAATTTTAGAGTTGGAAGGGATCTTACCAGCCACCATTTTTAAATCGCTGACTGCATCAGGAACGAGGATACATCACAATGCAGCATCATCTCCAGGGCATGTCCAGCTAGTAGGAACAGCACTGGTTAAAGTGCTACCTGCTACCACTGTCTGCAGAGGATGCATTTTGAGGATCTGTCACCACCAAAAGCAATAAACAGCCTATCCAATAGAAAATTTCAGTGGGTTTTGTGGTCACGAGTGAATGGGGTGAAAAAAATGGGCTTCAGGTTAGCCCTAGTTTACAGATTCATAATGGAGATCTCTTCTAGCCACCATCATACTGATAAAAGAAACATGTATAAATGGTTTGGGTTTTTTTAAAGATTGTGAGTCCTTTGGGGACAGGGATCCATCTTCTTTATTTATTTGTTATTTCTCTATGTAAACTGCTTTGGAAAAGTGGTATATAAATATCTGTTGTTGTTGAATCCCTGATCTAAAAACTCACTCATGAAACACCCTCCTTAGTGACAAATGATTCATAAATATGGGTGTACACAATTTCATTGTTGAAACCTAATAGATGGTTGAATGGCAAAATGCTGTTTGAAAACAGGGCATGGTTTTGATCCAGCTAAGATCATTCTTAAAGTCCTATTGAAAGCAGAGGAACTTAAATGACCTAATTTAAAATGGTTTTGAAACCCTAGTTTCTGGAGTAGGTGAATTAGTCAAACTAAAAGACTTGAGGACTGAAGCCAAAATGGCATATGGAAAAGAACAGCAAGCAATGATTTGGTGATTTATCAGTTTTGCTGAAATCAATATGATTAAGTTGATATTGAGGAATATTTATACTGCACTAAATTTAAAAGAAGCTAATTCATTTTAAAAGCTCCACCATCTTCTGCTTATTTATAGACTCGGGTTCTGTTAACAATTTATGCGTAAGCAGCAAATGAATGCATCATGAAAATAACCCTTTAATATTGCTTTATGAATATGGATGAAATTGATGTTCATCATTCACAAATTCTGAATAAGAGATGGATACAAATAAAGCATGCGGTAAGTGTTCTTTTCATAAAAAGGTATGTCAAAATGTCAGCGTATACATGTAAGTTGCACAATGTGAACAGAAAATCTCTGGTACAGATCAAAGTCTGTATCACATTTGTGCTGTGCACTGAAGTAGGAAAGATGAAAAGGCTATTCACAAGACTGGACGGGCAGGAAGGCATGGATGAATCTACCTTCCTGCCAGACAGCAGTGGCTGAATTCTTTAGCATGCCGCTGTGCACCCACACAATCCACACTGCTTTTGGTGGCCTGGAAAAACAAGTCCCAGCCTCCAGATATCCCATAATGCACTGCATGACAAGCATGGTGCATTGGCGGATTCCCCTGGGAGTTGGCTGCTCTAGGTGCCCAGTTCTGTGTGCACTCGGGCAGCGGGCAGCCTGAGAACACACACGACTGTTTACCTGGGTAGAAGGGCATGCTCACACCCTTCTACCCAGGTACACAATTGGTTTTAAAAAACGGGCTACCCAGAAGGGTGGCACCGGGATTGAGGCCAATCTCAGTGCTGAACATGACCAGCCCAACCCACGTTGGACTGCCCATGTGTATAGCCTTTAAAAGAATCAAGGTACATGCTATCTATAAAGCACATAATGGTGACGGCTTTTGAAGAGGGAACTTGGAAAAATAGTCTGGAGCTGCTTAACCCATTTCCCATCCTACCATAACCCATTTTCCATCCTGCCATTTCTCAGTTCCTAATAATAATAATAATAATAATAATAATAATAATAATAATAATAATTCAATTTCTATGCCGCCCTTCCAAAAATGGCTGAGGGCAGTTTACATAGAGAAATAATAAATAAATAAGATGGATCCCTGTCCCCAAAGGGCTCACAATCTAAAAGAAACATAAGATACACACCAGCAACAGTCACTAGAAGTACTGTGCTGGGGGTGGACAGGGCCAGTTACTCTCCCCCTGCTAAATAAAGAGAATCATCACGGTAAAAGGTGCCTCTCTGCCAAGTTAGCAAATCAATCACAACTGCAGGGGCGGAGCCACCATTGGGCCAACGGGTTCAAAGAACCAGGGCCGTGCCCAATCAGGGGCTGTGACACACAACCCCGACAGCCCCCCCCCAAGTCTGACATCAGACACGGGGGTGCTGGTTTAGCTCTGGAGTGGGGGCTGAACGGAGCCTCAAGGCTCCATTTGGGAGCCAGACCACACACACCCGCATCTGAAATCAGATGCTGTGGGGTGGCGTCAGTGGGGCAGCTGCCATGGCCGCACACAGGCCACCGGCAGTCAGGCTCCATGCCTGTACAAGTGGCTTCTATGGTGAAAAGTTTCAACCATGCATATGCCCTCACAAACACACAGTTGAAACAATGGAGAGAGGAGAAACTGCTTGGGGTAGCTTAGAATGGATTATTGGTGGGCACATCCTAGTTCTGCTCTGCCTGCAGTTAGTCCTTCAAGAAGTAGCTTCTCCTTATCAAGGAAGGCTGCCTGCCACAAACTGCAGCAGTGCTTGAGGTGCCGTTGTTGTTCCTGCTTCCACTCGCTGAAGTGCAGCTTTGCCAAATCAACTGGTAAGGCCTCTGTGCCCCCCACATTTCAGTACCTATTTTAAAGCTGCCCTCAAACCTGCTTGAACACTCCACAGGACTCATCTATTTCAGACCAAATTGTTTATTTGGCAAATATTCATGGCCACCATGAGTTAAATTTTCATCTGGCAGAGCCTCTAATATGCTGCAGCAACAATCTAAAGGGAATATTTTATTTAAACATTTTCTTTGAAAGAAAATGACACCAAAATCAGAAATAGAGATCACTTTCCCTGCTAGAATATTCTTATTGAAATGTGTTGAGCTTTTATAAACTCAACTTTTATTAATCATTACAAGTCTGAAGATTGAAGAACATGAAAACGCCTTTTGATTATCCCAACCACAACCATTCAGTCCATTAGGGATGGCTTGCATCCACCCAATAAATCCTATATACCCTGGCATTGGTGGGTCATGTACTTCAGATCTGATTTACATAAACAAAGCAAGACTAAACCTTGCATAACTCAGACAGCTCTGTGATAAACTGTTGGCCAAACTGCACGTGAAAAACCTGATGGCAAAGCAGGTAGCAAATTTGTCACAGTAGACAGAACATGAATCAGCCTGCAGGCATGTGGTGACAGGTCTGATTTACTACGTCATTCACCACCCAGAATAATTCTGCTGGATACCACTTTGGAGAGAGTAAAGGTAAAGTTGTGCCATCGAGTCAGCTCCTGCTGACCACAGAGCCATGTGGTTTTCTTTGGTAGAGTATAAGAAGGGTTGGTGTCCACTCGCAGCCACTACCACAGCAGCTTTATAACAGAAGAAATATGCTGCAATGATCAACTTCTCCAGTAGCCAAGTGGCATCTGTATTCTAGTGATCGATCGATCGATGACTCCTTCTGCTTTGGCTGCCACATATTTCCAATAAGTCAGCTTTGTGTCCCAAGTTACAAGTTTGAAAGGGAATGATGTCTGGATAAAGAAGCACATTGGTGGTAAAAAATCGTGGTTGGTCAGCACAGGCTACTGACATTGGCAATCTTAGATCTGAAGTTGGGTGGTTGATGTAGTTGCCACGCTCACCAACCACAATCGACTCCTTAGACATAATGATTCCCCAGTCATTTTTAGAGACAAGTGGGAATCGGGAGAGATCCAGTTTCTTCAGGTAGAGTCTCAGCTGGCACATCATCTGAACCTGATGAACCTCCAGGACACCACGGCCACCTTGGCCTCCAGGGAAAAAGTGGGTCCAGGAGAACCCCCAAGCTATGAATTTGATCGTTCAGAGGGAGTGTGACCTCACCTAAGATCCAATTTACCTCACTCCTTGGATTACTAGGGTTGTACTTACCCAAGCACCTCTGTTTTGTCTGGATTATGTTTCAGCTTGTTTGCCCTCATCCAATCAACCCACAAGACAAGTGACAAGGTATGTGGGTGCTTCTCCTCGAGAGCGTTGGAATCTTGCCAGATCAATGAAAGCATGGCCAGCCCAAAGGGTGTGATCTTTGTTTTGTTTTTTTTCTAATTTAGGGAAACCCTACAACCTTAACTCCCAACAGTCCTTTATTTTATGCAGAGCTGTCTGGAATATTGTATTCTTATCTTCATTTTTAATATATGTATTTTCTTTATTTCCCCACTATTTACAACTGTCTCTACAGATCAGAAGGCTCTCAATCACATGGGAGGTGACTATAAATATTCTTAGTAGTAACAATAGCATGGAACCTTAAAGCCTGGGAAATTCAAAATACTAGGACTAATACTGAGGACTGTGTGAGAACCACCCACACAGCCACCTAGAGAAGAGAAAGCAGGCTGAGAGTTGATGGGGATATGGGAAAGCCACAGCCTATAAGTAATAAGTAAGGACCAAGTCAGTTAAAAATGTCAGGGAAGTTATTTTTCTTTACTCATTGCTTGGAATCTGCACTTTCCGGTTAAAGAAATCTCTCTGTTACAATCTGTTTTATGAAAAGACGATTGGTCTTATTGCATACCTTTTTCTTTAAATGTGATAATTGTTGCTGAAGTGTGCTCCTCTTCATTTAATGTCTGCCTTAGTCACATGCCTTTGGAGGCCTAGGATTGCTCAGCCCTTTTTGGGAGGTTTTTGCCACTTTATCCCCCAGGAACCCAAATCAAAATAAAGTGGATGGTGGCAGCCTACTTTGAATCCCTTACAAACAAGGATTTAACCCCAGTGAACTCCCCGCCACTCCTCCTCTGACAGTGGTAGGAGCAATGAGTGGAGGAGGTGAGCTGTGGCTTTTCACTATCAAGCCTCCTTTGTCGGACAGCTGGGAGCTTGGGAGCTACTCCTCCCCACCCTTCGTTTGCTGGACAGACCAGTGCTCACATCAGCCCTACCCAGGGTCCTTTGTGAGAGGAAGGACTCGGGGGACTATTTAAGGGAAGGGCTGTGACAGGTGGCACAGCTGACAGCGCAGCCGCCAAAGCCAGATGCCAAAAGGGGGCGGGCCTTTGGTGCCGGCCTTTGGTGTAGGGCTGAGAGTTGGGCCGCACTCTATTCAGCTTGGCTGTTTGAGGAGTTGAAGCAGTAAATGTGCCAGCTTTGTCACTGAGATTGGGTAATGTGTTTGGGTCTGCCTGGAGGTGGGGAGACAGGGGGTGCCTTCATTGAATGTGGGGCAGCTATTCCGGTGGTGGTGGGGAATAGAAGAAGTAATGTTGGCAGGTCAGCAGGCCACTCCGGGGAAGGGTAGTCAGAAATTTAATAGCTGTCTCCCATTCTGGCTGTACTGCCAGCTCTTTGACCTCGGGGAGCAATGCCAACAACCCACATTAGCCTCACCTTGCTCCGCTGAAATGCCAGGTTGGTCCAAAATAAGCCAGAGCTCATCCGAGATTTGATTATGGATGAAGGGGCCGACCTGGTATGTATTACTGAGAATTGGTTGGGAGCTAGTGGTCCAGTTTGATCCCAGCTTCTTCCTCCAGGACATTCTGTAGAGGAGCAGGTGAGGGGACATGGGTGGGGAGGTGGAGTGGCTGTGGTCTATAAGGATGACATTTCCCTTACCAGGGTCCCTGTTAGGGTATTGCACCATATTGAATGTGTGTACTTAGGTTTGGGGACCAGGGATAGATTGGGACTTTTGTTGGTGTACCGATCGCCCTGATGCCCAACTGAGTTCCTTGCTGAGCTCATGGACTTGGTTGCAGGACTTGCGTTGGAGTCTCACAGACTTCTGGTGCTGGGGGACTTCAATGTTCATTTTGAGACCAATCTGTCCAGGGCAGCTCAGGAGTTCATAGTGGCCATGACAACTATGGGCCTATCCCAAGTGGTCTCTGGAATGACACACACTGCAGGTCACACGCTTGATTTCATCTTTTACTCTAATCAGGGTGGTGTTCCGTGGGTGGGGACTCCTGTGATTTCCCCATTGTCATGGACGGACCACAATCTGGTTAACATTGGGATCACAACCACTTCCCACCTCTGCAAAGGTGAGGGGCCTATTAGAATGGTCCGCCCGAAGAGGTTATTGGATCCAGCAGGATTCCAAAAAACCTTGGAAGGATTTAATGTTGGTTTTGCCGGTGATCCTGTTGATGCCCTGGTTTAGAAATGGAACAACTTGCTCACCAGGGCAGTAGACACAATTGCGCCTAAGAGTCCCCTCCAACCCACTTCAAAATTGGTCCCTTGGTATACGGAAGATCTACGGGGGCTGAAGCGGCAAGGTAGGTGACTGGAGCGCAAGTGGAGAAAGACTCGACTCAAATCTGACAGATTACGACATAGAGCACACTTAAAGATCTATGCTCAGGCAATACGTGCGGCAAAGAAGGAATTCCTTTCTGCCCATATTGCTTCTGCAAGTTCACGTCCGGTGGAGTTGTTCAGGGTGGTGAGGGGGCTAATATCTGCCCCCCTCCCTTGAACCAGAATTTGGAAGCATCAGTCATCCACTGTGTTTAACGAATGTTTCGCAGACAAAATCTCTGGGATTTGGGCCAACCTAGATGGAGACTCCACAATTAATTAATTAATTTGATGTCTGAACTGGAGATGTCCAACAATTCCTCTTATATGATTCAACTAGATAAATTTCAGTTTGTGACTTCTGAGGATGTGGACAAGCTGCTAGGATTGGTGAGACCTACCACTTGTTCTCTTGACCCGTGTCCAACATGGCTTATTCTATCTAGTAGGTAGGCTGTTGTAGGCGGCCTGGTAGAAATCATAAATGCTTCTCTGTGGGAGGGCAGGATGCCTCCTTGTCTTAGGGAGGCAATTATTAGACCTCTTCTAAAGAAGCCTGCACTAGATCCCTCAGAGGTGAGCAATTATAGGCTTGTCTCCAACCTTCTGTGGCTGGGCAAGGTAACTGAGAGGGTGGTGGCCTCTCAGCTCCAGACGGTCTTGGAAGAAACAGATTATCTAGACCCATTTCAAACTGGTTTTTGGGCGGGCTATGGGGTGGAGACTGCCTTAGTCAGCTTGATGGATAATTTCCATTTGGGAATTGACAGAGGAAGTGTGACTCTGTTGGTTGTTTTGGACCTCTCGGCAGCTTTCGATACTATCAACCATAGTATGCTTCTGGAGCGTCTGAGGGGGTTGGGGGTGGGAGGCACTGTTCTACAGTGGTTCTGCTCCTACCTCTGGGACAGGTTCCAGATGGTGTTGATTGGAGATAGTTGCTCTTCAAAATCTGAGCTTAAGTATGGTGTCCCTCAAGGCTCCATACTCTCTCCAATGCTTTTTAACATCTACATGAAACCGCTGGGAGAGATCATCAGGGGATT
This sequence comes from Hemicordylus capensis, assembly GCF_027244095.1. Lineage (NCBI taxonomy): Eukaryota > Metazoa > Chordata > Lepidosauria > Squamata > Cordylidae > Hemicordylus > Hemicordylus capensis. The sequence continues at coordinate 295,082,376 of NC_069660.1, read as the reverse complement.
TGGAGCTGGGTGTTATCAGTACGCTGATGACAGCCAGATCTACTTCTCCATGTCAACTTCTTCAGGTGATGGCATATCCTCCCTAAATGCCTGCCTGGATGCAGTAATGGGCTGGATGAGGGAGAATAAACTGAAGCTGAATCCAGATAAGATGGAGGTACTTATTGTGTGGGGTCAGAACTCCAGAGACGATTTTGATCTACCTGTTCTGGATGGGCTCACACTTCCCCAAAAGGAACAGGTCCGCAGTCTGGGAATACTCCTGGATCCACACCTCTCCTTGGTTTCTCAGGTTGAGGCAGTGGTCAGGGGTGCTTTCTATCAGCTTCGGCTGATACACCAGCTGCATCTGTTTCTTGAGATCAATGACCTCAAAACAGTAGAACATTTGTTGGTAACCTCCAGACTTGACTTCTGTAATGCGCTCTACATGGGGTTGCCTTTGTACGTAGTCCAGAAACTTAAGTTGGTTCAGAATGTGGCAGCCAGGTTGGTCGCTGGGTCATCTTGGAGAGACCACATTACTCCTTTGCTGATGGTGTTACACTGGCTGCTAATAGGTTTCCGGGCAAAATACAAAGTGCTAATTATAACTTATAAAGCCCTAAACAGCTTAGGTTCTGGGTATTTAAGAGAGCGTCTTCTTCACTACAAACCCCACCATTCATTGAGGTCATCTGAGGAGGTCCGTCTCCAGTTACCGCCAACTTGTTTGGTGGTCACACAGAGACGGGTCTTCTCGGCTGCTGCCCTGAGATCCTGGAATGCACTCCCTGCTGAGTTATGATCCTCCCCATCTCTGTCTATTTAAAAAAAAATATTTGAAAATCCATTTTTTTACCCAAGCCTTCTCAGGTTTTTTGATTAAAAATACTGTTAATTTTATGGTTTTAAAATTATTGTATTGTTTTAACTTTTATATGTGTTATATGTTTAACTGTTTTAACTTTTATGTGTTTTAATTGTTGTTGGCCGCCAAGAGACGTAAGTTTGGGTGGGATATAAATTCAATCAATCAATCAATCAATCAATCAATAAAATAATTACACATGAGATGGGGTGCTTTGTAGACTCACGAGAATGAATTTGGGAATATCTGCAAAGACAGACAGCAGCCAGAGTGATCCAAGACAGTTTGCTGCAGGCTTTGAAGGGCAAAATGATGCCCTTCCATCCATCTGTGGTTGGATGCTCAGAATTCTCAGGCCGTGCTGCTGAGTACTCTCGACAGGTACTGACATCAGGGGTGTTCTGACTTGCATCCTGGGAAGGAGGAAAAGAAGAGGAAAATTAACAACATGGAGGAAGAGTGCTGGCAGTGGGGGGCTGATGCTTACCACCACTTACACCCTTTGTAAGATCTGGGGCAACTGCCTCACCCTGCCTCATAGAAGGGCTGCCCTGACACTAGCTTACACTGACCAATGGCATAAACAGTTACTGAAATAGCAGAATGTTTGCACAACACAATTCAAACTAGCTTAAAGTTTTACAAAGTGTTCTTCCATCTACACTCAAAGAGAAGCATCTTGATTTTTTGCTCTAGCATCAACATGCCAACAATCTTCTTTCTCAAACAAAATGTGGAATTGTCAGCATAGTCTATTTCTCCTTTTAATTTGTGATTCATGGCTCTGTCAGTTTGGCTAGCTGACAATGGGGCCTTTGGAGACCATCTTCTCATATTTTAATGGCTCAGAGAGGGGATGGGGTTTTTTTGTGTTTTTTGCTAGATTTAATTGATGAAGGGACTTCTCCAGAATTACATAAATTAATAAACATTTTGCAAAAATATTAGTGTTTTTAGAGTTTCTGGGTAAATTACAAATATAAAGCAAAGAGAATCTGACAAAGGCAAACTCCTCAGTTTTTGTCCACACCTTATTTCAACCTCCTTTCTTTGAAGGCTTCGTCATTTCCCAGTCAAAAATTTTAGTATCATCTGTGGGTTTTTTTCATTTGAATATATTTTCATTGATATTATCTCACATATTTATCCATAGGAAAATCTGTAAAAGTAAACAGTTCTACAATGTATTATGGAGAGAAAAACCTTGTATTGAGAATTTGCTGTTAATATGCCAGTCAAATCTTTTCAACGACTGACCTCTCCCAATTCTTTTGTGGAAGGAGACTTATGTTCAAATCAAAGATGTGGTGAGATGTTGGGGTTTTTCCCTGTAGAGATGATGGTGTGAAACAGTGAGGACTGAGCTAGGAAAGCCATGATTAGAATTTCATTGCATTCCTGATCTCCCTAGATAGCTCTTGAAACATGCTCCAAATGAACTGCTACAAATAGACGGGGCTGATATCAGCACAAGGCATCCTTGGGCAGCTACCAAGGGCCCACTGCTTGGCGGTCCATGTGAAAAACTGACTGGTTAAGAATTGTTTATGTGTTGCCTGCCATGGCCCTTATCAATGCATCAGCATGCTGATGCAGATGGCATGGTTGGTGCTGGGAACAAATGCAGGACAGCCCCTTGCCTTCTCCAGCTGTTGAAGAAAGTGATTCACTGACTGGAGAGAGCAGGGGGCTGCAGCACATTAGTTATTAGCATGGTATAGTGCACATGGCAGCCTTGGTGGCCTGTCCTGGGGCCACAGGCAAGCTCTCTATGCCCATTTCAAAACCCACCTACCTGCCAATCCCAAAACATCATTCAGCAGCCATTCAAACACCCTCATAGGGGACATTTAGCTAAGAGTATCAACAGGAATAACAAAAATTTCTTAAATTCATCAGAAGCAGGAAACCTGCCAGGAAGGTGATTGGTCCATTAGATGATGAGGGAGTGAAAGGGATTGTTAAGGAGGATATGGAGATTGTAGAGGAGCTAAATGAGTTGTTTGCATCATTCTTCATGGTAGAGGATACTGAGCGTATAGCTGTGCTTGAACCAAGTTTCTCAGAAACAGAGGCTAAAGAACTCAGTCAGATAGATGTGATGAGAGATTATGTTCTAAGCTGTGTAAAAATTAAAAAATCAGCAGGGTCAGATAGCATCAACACAAGTGTTCTTAAACAACTCAAATGTGAAATTGCAGGCCCCCTTGCAAAAATATGTAAGTTATCCCTACAATCAGGCTCTGTACCAGTGGACTGGAAGTAGCCAATGTAACACCAATTTTCAAGAAGGGATTCAAGAGGGATCCGGAAATTACATGCCAGTTAGCTTAACATCTGAGGATGACTGGGGATGATTGGAGTTGTAATTCAACATCATCTGGGGACCCAAGGCTAAGAAACCCTGATATAGAAGAATAGGCCCTGCTGAAAGAGAACCAGCATGGCTTCTGCAAAAATAAATCTTGCCTCACCACTCTTTTGGAGTTCTTTGAGAGTGTCAACAGGTGTGTAGACAAAGGTGATCCAGTTGCCATTGTATGCTTGGACTTCCAAAAAGCTTTTGACAAAGTTCCTCATCAAAGACCCTTGAGAAAACTTAGTAGTCATGGGATAAGGGGACAAGTTCATGTGTGGATCGGTAACTGGCTGAAGGACAGGAAACACAGGTTAGGTATAAATGGACAGGTCTCTAAATGGAGGGAAGTAAAAAGTGGGGTCCTCCAGGGATCTGTACTGGGACCAGTGCTTTTTAATTTATTCATAAATTATCTAGAAGTTGGGGTAAACAGCGAAGTGGCCAAGTTCACAGATGACACTAAACTGTTTAGAGTAGTGAAATCCAAAACAGATTGTGTGGCGCTCTAAAAGGATCTCTCCAAACTGGGAGAGTGGGCAACACAATGACAGTTGTGTTCAGTGTTAGCAAATGGAAGCATATTTGGGCTAAAACAAAACAAAACACCCCAATTTCACATATACACTGATGAGGTCTGAGCTGTTGGTGACTGACTTCGGGTCGTGGTGGACAGCTTGTTGAAAGTTGAAACAATGTGCGGCAGCTGTGAAAAAGGCCAATTCCATGCTTGGAATCATTAAGAAGGAGACTGAAAATAAAACTGCTACTATCATAATGCCCTTATACAAATCTATGGTATGGCCACATTTGGAGTACTGTGTACAGTTCTGGTCAACATACCCCAAAAAGGAAATTCTAGAACTGGAGAAGGTACAGAAGAGAACAACCAAGAGGGGTCTGGAGCACCTTCCTTGTGAGCCAAGGCTGCAAAACTTGGGGCTTTTTAGTTTAGAACAAAAGACAACTGAGGGTGGTGTGATATTGCTCCATAAACTTATGCGGGGTGTGGAGAGAGATGAGAGAGAGAGAGAGAGAGAAATATCTCCTCCTTGCTTTCATGGTCATCCCATAAAACTGATGGCCCAGAAATTTAGGACCGACCAACGGAAGTACTTTTTCACACAACACATAATTAACCTATGGAATTATCTGCCATAGCTTAGACTTGTCCTCCATGAATTTATATATCAATGGCTACTAATCTGAGGGCTATAGGCCACCTCTAGCCTAAGTGGCAAGATACCTCTAAATACCAGTTGCAGGAGTGCAAGAGCAGAAGAGAGGGCATGTCCTCAGCTCTTGCCTGTGGACTTCCCAGAGGCATCTGATGGGTCACTGTGTGATACAGGATGCTGGACTAGATAGGCCTTAACAGCAGTGCTATTCTTACGTCCTCTTCCCCAAGCTAGTCTTGTTCATCTTGAAATATATATAAGAGGAAGATAATGCAACAACCTTAGAAAATCTTGTCCCAGATTCTGGAATGTTGTGCAAGTGCCCACACATGCCATATAAACCAGGGTATTGCAGTGGAAAAGTGGGTTGCCCACCACTACTGTTCCTCTTTGAGATTCACACTGGACAGGATTATGCCCTAGCAGTGAGCTGCCGCTTCAATTGTACAGTTCAGCTGGAACATCTGCCATATTAAACCTATAATGGCTTTAGCTTTTTCCCTTTGAAAATTGGTCTCTCTCTTGTTATGATTTTTCCAGAGGAAGCAATATTTCATGGTGTGTCAAAACACAGGGTAATGACATAATTCAGTGAAATGAAGTGCTAGTTTCCTACAGAACATTTTCAAAGATGCACATCTGTTCTCAGGCTCAGCTGGAAGGGAGGAAAGCGCTACAGGCTATTATTCCACTAAGTGCCTTTCCAAGCAGCCAACATGACCCAAATGTTAGAGCTTGCCCTTTATGTTTCCAAATATAAAAATAATAAGAATGTCCTTCCTCTGAAACGATGGTTAGTCTCATTGGGCAGCACAAATTCTACCTTTAGATATTGTCGTGCAAATTCACTGAAAATTTGTCCCTGCATTTTAGTATCCACTTTAACAACAGGCTAGCTGAATTATTTGTATACATGCACCATAAAAGAACACAACTGGAATTGAATTCTGATTGCAGGAAAATAGATGTATGCCTGTCAATTATATTGTGAACAATTCAATAATCCAAAAAGCTTTGGTTTAAGATGAGAATTAAGATGCTCTACATTATCACTTGTGCTCTAAAAAGAATGGAAATTGCAAGTTAAGGTGCCCATCTTAACTTCCATGCTATATAAGCTGTAAAGACTTTGTACAGTCTGGAATATGATAATGGCTTTTGAAATGAAGATCCATGCACCCACACGTTGCCTTGATCAGAACTGCATCAGGCAGAAATTCATCAGGGGCATCTCTAGAAAGTGAGTAGGGAAACTGCATCTGTTAAATGTCTTCCTGGAGGCATCTCTGCCCAGCCCAATATCCAACTGAAAGACCAAGGCAAATTGTGGGTGAATGAAGCTTAATTTCTAAATCCACCATCATATACCAGACTGTACAAAGTCTTTACAGCTTTTATAGAGTGGAAGTTAAGATGGGCACTTTACTTGCAATTTCTATTCTTTTTGGAGCATGAGTGAAAATGTAAAGCATGTTAACTCTCATCTTAAACTGAAGGTTTTTTTAATTACTGAATTTCCAGGCATTTTAAAAAGAAAAATCCAATTAGACACTATGGGCAAGAGCTTACCAAAACTACAAGGTAAAAAATCCTGATGTTGAACACCAAAAAAATTTGTAATACCTTCACCTCACATCCCCCCACATGAAAAACACAATTAAATGAAATTAGTGGATTCAGTCATAGTGGCAGTGTAATCCCACCTCATAAATATTCAGGAGTGAATAAGGATACCACAGAAGCTGGGCTGGTTTGATTCTGAACTGAACTGGAGGTGGGTCAGTTCACTATTGAACTGAATCAAGCCCGGTTTGGGTGAACTGGTTCAGGATTGAGGAGCTCTGCTAATGTAAAGGGGAAACTGGTGAGTATTCCCCTTTTGCATGCAAAGGGGTAGGGGAATCCTTGAAAAGTGTTCTAAAGGGTAGCCAGGTGGGGTGGCAGTAGAAGTAGATTAGCATTCTTAATAGCCTGGTAGTGACCGCTAGTGCCACCACTGGTCTTGTGGCAGCAAGCATGACTTGTTCTCTTTGCTAAGCAGGCTCTGCCTTGGTTGCATTTGAATGGGAGACTAGAAGTGTGAGTACTGCATGATATTCCCCTCAGAGGATGAAGCCGCTCTGGGAAGAACAGAAGGTTTCAAGTTCAAGGTTTCAAGTTCCCTCCCTGGCTTCTCCAAGATAGGGCTGAGAGAGATTCCTGCCTGCAACCTTGGAGAAGCCGCTGCCAGTCTGTGAAGACAATAGTGAGCTACATAGAGCAATGGTCTGACTCAATATATGGCAGCTTCCTATGTTCCTATGTTCCCCTCCACCCTGCCCCCCACCTCCACCCTGCCCCCCAAGAGCAACCCACCTGCACAGTGGCAGTTCAGTCTCTGTGGCCTCTTAACTAACTTTCCCTTAGTTATTTTCCCTACCATTATGGGGATTTCAAACAGTAATTACTCAAGAATCACTGGATGGATATTTTTTAAGCCAGCAAAAGGCACTAGTCCAGTATGGACCTGAATTTTTTGGGGGGATGCTAAAAAGACATCAAACATTTGAAAATATACTTTATCTATGGTGAAAAAATGTGGCCAACCATTCGAAACCTTTTGCAGAATGAAAAACTTAAACTGCTGTTTTTCAGTCCTTTTGCAATGGATTTGCACAAATTTGGAGGAGTGGCATGGCTTGTCCCCTGATTGATGTATGCATAATTTCAGAAGGATTTGGGTGAAGGATTTGACTTTATAAGCAATAGAATATTCAGGGCTTATTATGGCAGAATGTTAAAAGCACTCCTCATCTTAACTATACTGGCATAATTGTGCCAGTATAATTGTAGCACAGAGAATTTCTAATAGAAAAGCCATTAATAATGGAGGGGAACCCGTCTTGGCTTAATTCAGGATGGGGCCAATTAACACTGTTTAAAAACAGTTTCCAAATTAGATTTAAATCCTTTGCTTAAATTGCAGGGAATGTTGCTGTCACAGCTTCCACTGGCCTTTGCTGCCACCAACAGATGCCTGTAAGAAGAGTGTGGGGGTTCCAGCTCCTCCCCTTCATTGTGGTCCAGCTAGTGGCAGCAGCTTATTACCATAAGTCCCACCACACAAGCTGCCATTGCTTGAAGAGGTTTGGAATTTTCTAATGAATACTAAAGTGTGCCGCCAAGTCGATTTCGACTCCTGGCGCCCACACAGGGGTTTACCATTGCTTCCTCCCGTGTAGGATGAGATAATGATGCCTTTCAGCATCTTCCTATATCGCTGCTGCTGTTGCCTGATATAGGTGTTTCCCATAGTCTGGGAAACATAATAGCGGGGATTCGAACCCGCAACCTTCTGCTTGTCCGTCAAGCATTTTCATGCTGTGCCACTTAAGGTGGCACGCCACTAGCTTACACCATTCCCCCCCTGTTGATGTGTGTGTTTCATTGCCCTGACTTGCTGCCAGGGATGCAGAACCTTCTAAGTATCTGTGGAGTTCCCTGCTCATTTTACTGAACTTCTCTCCACCAAACCCAAGAACCCATATCTCTCCCCCCACCCCAAAAAAGTGTCTCTCCCCTCCACAAAACCTTTTAGATGAGGAGCTACTCCTCAAGATTTCTCTCTGTTTGCAGCCCTGCTTGCCGCTATGCTGAATAAAAACTAGATCCCTTTTTAGACATTATGGTGAACAATTGTACAGAGAGTGTAAGATGTACACAGGTACAACAGTATGTCGTACACATAACACAATTAAAAATCACACATTATGTTGTACACAGGTACAACAGTGCACTTCCTATTAATGCAATGCATTTGATGGGCTTGTACCCAGGTTCGCTTTTAAACTGAATGTAGGTACAGTCATTCACACAAAAACATGTACGAGTGTACAGACATCTGTACACTTGTACAGCATAATGTCTGAATAGGGCTATATTGATGATTCCTTGAGGTCGCCACTATAGCTCACAGGCCAGTGACTGTTGCTGGTATCTACCTTTTGTTTTTAAGATTGTGAGCCTTTGGTCGTCGTCGTCTCCCTACATTGTTTTCTTCAGCCTCCCAGCAGTTTTCACAAACATAAAAGCAAATAGTGTAAATGTTTCTGGCAGGCCCACCATCAATAGATGCTCTTTGCAAAAAATCTATATTTGCTGTGAGATATCCATATTACTGATTTGCCTTTAATCTCCAATATTCTTTCCTCAAGTTCCTAGAATTAATTCTGCCTTACCTCTTACCTGGATCTGATTCTAGAAATACTTTTGCCCAGTCTTTGTTGAGACCAGCCATCAGAAGCCAGCTGCTTGCTGACCCAACTGGCCGGTGTGGCTAGTTTGCCCCAGCTCCCTTTAAGGAGCATGGACGCCAGGGAGCCTTGTGATTGGCTTCCCCGGTGTTCCTGGGGTGGGGCCCGCAAGCGGCGCCGAGAGCGTGAGCCAATTTAGTCCGTCTCTCGAAGGCAACACCCCCTCCCATCCCTCAGATATAGGCTGGGTGTTGCTGGTCGCTGTGTGGGGCCGGGCAGGAATTTTTTGGGTCCACACCAAATTGGCCAGCGGTGTGCACCCTTTTTCGCCTGCCTCAGTCTATACCTGCAGTCCTGGTAGTCAGTTAGTGCCATAATTTTCTGGTCACATTTTGGCAGGTACAACAGTGTGGAGGGAAGCAACAGCTTATAATCGGTGATGCACCTTAGGTAAGCGTTTGGCTTCAAGGAGGAGGAGCGGATCCCTTGAGGCTTGACAGATCAGGGATGCCGCACAGCCCCTCTTCTCTGAAAAGCAACATCCTTCCGTATGGCTTGGCAGCATCGGAGGGGCGTCGTTAGTAACAGAGACCTGACCTTAGGTCGGCTAGGAAGGGTGCCACCTGCTTAGGCTGCCACCTGGAGCCAAGGTGCTAACACCATTATCATCTAGGTCAAGGCAGCCACTCCCCGGCCTTCTAGGAACCGCACTGCGGTGAGTGGAGCAGCAATCCCAGCTGAGCGCCATGTCGGCTTGTAAAGAACTATGTATCTATGAATGTGGCCCATTTCACCAAATAATCTTGTGTCTGTGTCTCCTTGGGTCTGAGTGCAATGGCTCTGTATCACTGTCATTGCAAAAACCCATCAGATTTTTGATCAGCTTGACTGAGCTGTAGGAAGATTCTATATGAAGGCATGGGGGTACATTTGTATGAATGTCCCGTGGAAAGAATGTTCATATACATAAGCATTTGAGAGTCAGGCAAACCTTCCTCTTCAGTTCTAACATGGTATCTTCCTCCATTTGGAGATTTCCAGAAGGAAACGAACTTGAGGTGATATAATTAAAATTTAACTATAATGTGTGACAATGGGGAAAGGGGGTTCTATTTTATACAATGGAAATACAATAATAATGTTTTAATTTGTGCTGTTAGTTAACAACTCTAATTTGCAGGGTGATTAACTCCTAGGACTGTGAAGTCATGCAACAGAGACACATCAATTATGTGGAATCTAACATGAGCCAACTGAATGTAATTGAACTAAAAGCATCCAAATAGGATGCATTGGCCAGACTTATGGCAATATACTTTTCATCTGGTCTTGTTCCTCCCTGGCTTCCAGAAAAAAAGCCACGAGGTTTATTGGAAGTTCCAAATTGTCTCCAGAACTCTTGAACAAAGCAGACAGTATAGGCAAGGTAGTAATAATATTTTGTGCAGCAGTGATTTAACTACCTTTTAAAAACACCAGAAATAGTTCAGCATACCCAGAACTCTGCCAACTGATTCTCATGTATTTTATCTTAATCTACGACTTGAAAGAATATTCATTTAGATTTGTTTATCCCAATTATCCCACCCTGAAGGGCTCAGGATGGGGTACAAAAACATTCCTGCATGTTGCACATAACAAAATACAGTAGGAAATGATCAAAAGTCCCCAAATGCCCCAAACAGCAAATCTCCTACAAGTGTTTTACCTCCACTTGGAAATAACGTCTCTCATTTCCACTCTTCCACTTTCCCTTACTCCTTGTGGCAAGATGGTACCCCACCAACCATTCTTCATGGCAACCATCATGCTGGTCCTGGTCTCAAAGTGTCCTGAGTGAAAGGAACAAGCACAACTACCTGGGAAGGTCAGCAGGAGTCTGCCTGGACCAAAAAAACTGCCAGCTGGTGGATTAATTACATGGCGATGCATAGGGGAAGGGGATTCCCAATCACTGAATGCTACACAAGGAGATTTTGGAATGCTGGGCAAAAGGTTAGTGAGAGAAAGACGAATGATGAGTTGAGCCCCTTCCTGGAAATTGTTAGGTGCAGATGTGGTCCTTCCGTCACCTCAGGGAGAAGAGTTTTGGGGCACTGGTAAAATGCCCTTCTTTGACCCAGTTAAAAAAAAATGGGGGGAAAGGGGACGAGGCACCATTTGTCACCTTGTCACTGGTTAGTGGTGGTGGTTGAAGGGGTTTAGTGCTGTTATGGAGAGGCTTCACTCCAAAGGCAGCATTAGTTCTCCACCACTTTCATTTAGAGTCCCAGAAGGAATTAAAAAAAAAAAAGAGAGCAAACACTTACAATCAGAAAACATGCAGCTCTCTGCAAACTGCTGACTCACAGCTTACATTTTAACAAAGATCCCCACAACCAGGAAGTGCTGCTTAAAGCTACAGAAACATATTACACAAAACTGTTTCATACGCCACAGGTGCTAGCAGTATAAGAAGAATCCAATTCAGACATTATGCTGTGCAAGCGTGCAGATGTCTGTACACTTGTGCATGTGTTTTTGTGAATGACTGTACCTGTGTTCATTTAAAAAGTGAACCTGGATACAGGCCCTTCAAATGCATGAAACAGATAGGAGTGTACTTCTGTATCTGTGTTCAGCATAACATGTGAATGACTGTACCTGTGTACAGATCTGTACTTATGTACACTTGTCGTATGAGTGTTGAACATAACATGTGAATGGGCCTAAGGTCAGCCTCCATCTTGGTAAGCCTGGCTGTTCCAAGGCCAAGTGCCAGGGTCTTATGTGATATTTTCTTCAGCAGTGGCAATGTACAAGTCATACAGCTCTCTTTCACCAGCTCTGGCTTTTCTACCCCCACATCAGTCAAGCTGTCAAAATTTAATAGAACTCTTCTATCTGTCATGAAGCCCAATAGTAACCCCTGTAGCAACCACTGATCCTTAAATCTGGGCACCCCAATCTTCTTTGAAGTTCAGGCGGATCACTTCTTATCCCACCTTCAATGAACCATCATTTCTACGGTGCTTTTGAGTATTCTAAGTGAGCCACAAACATTATCTTGCAATCCTTACTATAACAAAGCTGTACAGCAGATAAGAATTATTGTCTCCATATTCAGGGATGGATTAATGGATAGGCAAAGTAGGCACTTGCCTACGGCAGCAAGGGTTTGAGGGGCAGCAAAATTTGAGGGGCTGTGGGGAGGCAAGGGGAACGTTCCCCCTTTTACCTTTTAGAAAATGCCACTGCATGATGGGATGGGCTTGGCAAGAGCTCCTTCCAGCCTCCCAAATGACTGCACAGGCTGGTCTGCAACCCATCTTGGACCTTTCTCTGCATGCATGCATGTGCAGAAAGGCCCCAAACCAGCTGCAGACTGGCCCGTGCAGTCATTTGGGAGGGGAGGGGAGGAGGAGGGGAGCAGGAAGAAGCTCTTGCCACTCTCACTGCCCCATCCTGCTGCGCAGCAACATTTTTTTTAAAGGTAAAGGGGGGACATTCCACTTGCCCCCCTCCCCGCAGCCACTGCATCTGCCCCCGCCTCCAGAGAAGGGTGGCAAGTCCCTGGCTGCCTGTGGGCAGCAGGAAGCTGAATCTGCCCCTGTCCAAATTGCCGGTAGATGGCTGAGGCTGAGAGAGTTGCTTGCCTGCCTAAGGGAGATCATGGCAGAGAGGAGATGCAAAGTGGAGATGTTCTGATCTGTGGCCCAGCCCTAGTCACTAGATTACATTGCCACCCAAATCCTGCTGTTATTCATTTAGCATCCATTCAATTGATGCTAAGAAGAGATCAGTTTCAAAATTGGTACTTCTGTCTTGAATGAAGCAGCCGTCCAAGGGGTCCCTGGACAACACAGTGAATGTAAAAATGACAAGTATGATAAAGTGATGGACTCGATCCAGATGGTCCAGATGACATATGAAAGCAGTGAGGACTTTTTCTCCAATAAGCAGCCTCCTCTTCATTCCTGTCACAAAGTAAGCAGGCTGCTTCTGAATTTCACTTTGAGGTGGAAAGCGTGGCAGAATGAATACAATTGCTTCCAAAATTGTCTGAAGCTAATTTGATGTCTTCCATTTCTCCATTTGAAGATGCCAAATGGCACTTGCGTAGTAACATCACTGAGAATGTATTTATATAGTACAAATGAACACAGGTACAGTCATTCACACTTATGTACAGACATCTATACACTCGTATAGCATAATGTCTGAATTGGACACTAGTAAGTTGCCATTAAGTATAACAGAAGTGGAATTTGAAGCACATTTTGGAGCACCTGCTTAAGAGGAATTTTGATAAAAGTTGAGGAGACTAGCAAAACAGTTGATAAGACTCGCAAAATTTATCAGAAAGGTTTTTGCACATCCACAATTAAAATAAAATGAATTGTAACTGTTGAGTTCAATAGGAGCTGGATTGCACTCACTAACACCATCACAGGGCAGAGGTGAGCGATTCCTATTTCCTGTTCTAGATTGCTTGCTGACTGCAAGAGGTCTTAAATCACCAACGTTGGAAAAGGCCCTTCATTTTGAATTGATTTGCCTATGGGTCACCAAACATGAGCATTTTTATAATCTCCCCCTTCCCCAATGAGTTCTGGAATGCTGCCCAAGAGTTCTGAACTGACTCATAAAGGGTATTCACTTGTGCAGCCAAACCCAAACTAGGCAGCCCATCCTGGGATAGGCTGTGCATGTGAAGCACCAGAATCCACGTGGAGCCTGGCAGTGCCCACCCACCTGACCCAGTTTTTTACCCTGGCCTTTTACTGAGGTTAAGGCTGTGAGCTCATCCTTAACCCGGGCACCAGGGTTATGAGACCACTTGGACACAAATATGGGTGCCAAGAGCACCCATTGAATACGGGTATCCCCCGATGCAGCCCAGTAGGATACACGGAGGCCAGGATGCTTCATCCTGGCCTCTGAAGTTCCGCACTGTGTGCAGTAGCATGGATCATGTGGAAGTGCAGTCTATGCTTCCCACCAATGTTGGAGGATCATGGAGGGGGGAGGTGAGTTTAGCACAGCCTTCCACCCTCCCTCCCTCCCACCACTTCACACTTCCTGGGCAAGGCTGCCCATTTGAATGCCCTTCATGTGTTTCCCCTGACACGGGGGATGTTTGTTTAGCTTTGTCAGATCAATATTTCTTACCTAGGCTTGGAACAAGCAACAGACAAGTTAAAAAAGTGTTCTCTGTACATTTACAAAACCTTATTTTACCTTCTTCCATACTATACTTCAGAAGAATTCTTGAGGGATTGATGTTAAATTTGTCTTGTATCCAGGCATCATGAGTTTAACAAGTATGTTTGCTGCATTGGTAGGTAGGCAGTTTGAAAAAATATCATGAGCTGCCAGTGTTTGGTGTCACTGCTGGCAGTTAAAGACTGGCCTATAAGCAGGGGTGTAGCTATAATTAAGCAGATGGGTTCCAAGCACCTGGGACCCCCAGCTCCAGAGGACTCCCAGCTCCACCCCTCTCTAGTTTCTTAATTATATCCCTCACTCCAAGGGGCCACTGGGGGGAGGGGAGAACACGGGCCCCATCTCCCCTGCCTATAAGACCTATATGACTATACTGGTTTGAGCAACAGAGTCCTTAGTGGTTACCCTAGAAAGCAAGTGAAGAGTTTTTCTGCTGGCTCTTTGATATATGCTATGCTTTTGTCACACATACAGGTCGAGAATCGCTTATCTGGACTGCTTTGGATTGGATAGGTTCTGGATTTTGGACTTTTCCGTATTTTGGAATTGTCCATTGATATGGCTTGGGCATTGTGCAGTGTTGTAATAAATACTTCCTTCTCGCCACCTCCCTCCTTCTCCTCCTCTCTCCCTCTACCATTCCATCTGTTGATAGCTGGAAACAAACCAGAATAGTCACAGCAGGGCCTTGGGGCGGGATACACAGTGGAACTCTTGTGGGAGCGCGCAAGAGTGGGGGGAAAGGAAAACAATGGTGGTGGCAAGGAGGCAAGCAGAGGAGGTGGCAGTGGTGGGTGGTGAAAAACAATGGCAGCAGTGAGGCGGTAGATGGCTAAAGAGGCGAGCAGAGGAGGTGGAAGGTGGTGGTGGCAGCCTGGCCTGGCCCTGAGGGAGGCAGTGATACGGCCCTGGCCCTGAGTAAGGCGGCTTGACCGCATTTTTAAAGTGAGCTGAGGCTTTTTCTTCTTTTCCTGCTGTGGTGTCCAGATTTTGAAGCATTCCAGATTTTGGGTGTCTGAATAAAGGATACCCAACCTGTATTCCATTTGGAAAATGGCAGCCTTTTCATTCCATTTGGCAGCCTTTATTTTCCACTGAGAATGAGCCCTTTCTCATGATCGAAGAGAACGGGCTCAAGGGAGGGTGGGGAGGAAGCCTTGAAAAGCTTACCTTCCCACAGACGACAATTGCTTCTGGTCTGAGCACGGGGATCATGTGTCTAGACATGCAACTGCCTTCTCTAGCAGAGCAGCAGTGCAGAGACACGAGAGCTGCCCCCTGGAACTCCCATAATTTATTTATTTATTTATTTTACATTTATATCTTGCTTTTCCTCCAAGTTGCTCAGAGCGGTGTACATGCTTATTTTTATCCTCACAACAACCCTGTGATGTAGGTTAGGCTGAGAGAGAAGTGATTGGCCCAGAGTCACCCAGTGAGTTTCATGGCTAAATGGGGATTCAAACTCAGGTGTTCCCAGTCCTAGTCCAACACTCTAACCAATACGCTAAGCTGGCGTCGCATTATGGAGACTGTATACATAGTGAAGTGAAATGTGTACCATATGCTTAAAAAAATAATAATAATGGAGAACTAGCAATTCAATAACAGACCAAACAGTCTAATGTGCACGCACCTAAATGGAGACACTGAAGCAGGGTTCCATGCTGCCAGTGCCTACTTTATTTTCAGCATGGAAAAGAAAATCTATTTATAAAGAAATCAGTTACAATAAAAGGAATATTTGGCATAACATGCCTCCATTTGTGAGAGGCAGTCATTCAATAAATCGCCATTTCACTTACGTGACATCATACTGTCACTGGCTTATAAAATAAAATATAGCATTCTGCTCCAATGAGGGAAAAATATTTATTTGTAGTGGAGGCTTTCCTCCCACATGCACAGCTCCTTCTCATTTGGCACATACATGTATGTGATACTCTGTGCAAAACCCTAGTACCTCCCTCACCCCTACACACACAGAACTGCTAGCTTTCTGTCTGCATAACTGCTCTCTTTAAAAAGGCCCTGTGTTGTGAAGTTTTTTAAAGCATACTGTGGCAGTGGTGGGGGTGGGGACATTGCGGGGGAAATCCTCTGGAACCTTGCCCTCCTGTTTGATTCAGCCCCTTGCCTTCATCCACACTGTCTTTGACAGGGAATGGGATGTCTTACCGAACCAAAAATAAACTCCCTTTTACAAGTCAAGACAATGAGGGTGTGTGCTCAGATTAGCTTTATTCATGATTATGAATGGCGGAGTACATGTCAGAAGTCTGGCAAGAACTGTGCGCCCAGGGTACGCAGTTGCCAGTTTATATAGGTTAAAATATAATCTATATAAAGCAAAGCAAGTCAATAAATCCATCGATATACATCGTGGTGGTTAGACATATGCTTTCCTGGTTGTGCCATTTAGAGCCTTAAACATGAGTTCATGTTCATGTCTGGGTCTGTTCTGCTGACCCTACTCCTCATCAGCATCTCCTGGTGCCAGCTATTTTTCTTTCTGCTGAGTGGGGGATTTGTCTCATGACCCTGGTCACATACTTTGAAGCTCTTCTCACGATCCATGAGAAGAGCTTCTATCGGGTCTGTAGGGAGAGCGGGCTTAGCTGTATCGGGTCTGTAGGTAGAGTGGGCTTAGCCACTCACATGGCTGCCGGCTCCATCAGGGAGCCGGTGGGGGCTGCAGGGATTCGAGGCCACAGGGCATCCTGGTGAGACCCTCAAGCCCGGGAGTCTACTCATGTGTCACCATGCACTGCAGTGACACATGAGCAACAAAAGGAGGTTAGTGGAGCGCTTGCCCCATTCACCTCATTTAAGGGGAGGGTGTTCTAGGTGGGCTAGCCGCCTTGGGAGCACTGGGCTTGCTTGTGAGCCAGGTGGTTCTCAGAATCCACAGAAAGTGGGCTAAGCTCCCTTAGCCCACTTTCCATGGATTGTGGGAATAGTCTCATTGTCTGCTGTCAGGCCCTCACATTCTTAAGTTTCTTGAACAGTTTTATTCCGGCCTACTGGCCTTACATTCTGTTTAAGAGCCTGAACCAAACTTTTATACACTTATTTGTGGGCCTGGATTAAACATTTCTTTATCAGGGAGAGGCTATATTTTCTGGTGTCCCCAGTTTTCAAACTAGCAGGGTGCCCAACTCCTGAACTTTTTATCAATATTTTGGTGCTGAGAATGCAACACTTGACAAAATCTATACTTTACTTTAAAATCTTTTCTATCTCTTGGTCTCTCAGACTTTACAGCTAACATTTGTTCTACTGCTTAGCTAAATCTGCACTTTAGCCCTTCTCACTTTAAAACCATATACACACTTCACCTCTTACAAATATAGCTTTAGTATAGGTAAACTGCAGTTAGTCAAGCTTAACTTCTGCAGCAGAGCTGAGAAGCTTTAAGTTGCTACTACATTATCTCCTCAAAACTCAACAGTTAACACGCTATACTTTGTGTTTAGCACAGGGGTTCCAAGCATTAGCACCCTAGATGGTGCAGGACTACAACACCCATCACTCCCCATGACAATGGGGCTGGGGCTGATGGGAACTGGAGTCCAACAAGACCTGGTTATCCAAGGCTGAAAACTCTGATTTGGCATGTTGCATTAATAGATATTTCCTTCTCTTTGCGCTGGTGTCTGTTTCAGTGTTTTGTTGCTGGGTTAACTTATTTTAATTCATAGAGGCCATTCCCATGAGCACTGGAAAGCGACCTAAACTTGTGGGTGAGCCCAATGCTCACAAGGTGGCTAGCCCACCTAAAACACCCTCCCCTTAAATGAGGTTAATGGAGCAGGTGTTCCGGCACCCAGCTGCACATGAGTAGAACCTCTGGCATCCTGGGACCTCCAGGGGCTGTTCACCAGCTCCGTGATGGAGCCGGCAGTCGGGTGGGCAGCCGTTCTGGCCACCCAGGGCTCTGCCGCCAATCTGCCGTGGGCTAAGCCCGCTCTCCCTGAAGACCTCGTTGAGGTGCTTCACAGCAATTGTGTGAAGCGCCTCCTTGTCTGCCCAGCAAAACGTGCTTACTAGCTTGAAATTCGGGTAAGATCTTGGCTGATGTGTTGAAGTAATGAGCTTCTCTTAATTTCTCTTCTGTTCTAAATTCAGCTTGCCTGTTGTGGCTCTATGGCTGGAGAAATAATTTACATAGGCAGAAAATGTTTGTTCCTCTATCTTCCACTACGACGATGACAACAACGATGAATATTTATACACCGACTTTCAACCAAAGTTCTCAAAGCGGTTTACACAGAAAAATAAATACATTAATAAGATGATCCCCTGTCCCCAAAGGGCTCACAATCTAAAAAGAAACATAAGGTTGACCCCAGCAGCTATTGGAGGGATAATGTGATGGGGCTGGATAGTTGCTCTTCCCTGTTAAATAAACAGAACCACCACTTTAAAAAGATGCCTCTGTGCTCAGTGCAAAGATGCCTTTTTGTGCTATCAGCCTCTGTGCTGGACATCCATCCAAAGCTTGTGCAGGAGGGTTTCAGAAGTCTAAAATAGCTAGATATGGATCAGATCCTTACCTTTGACCAAAAAGCTCTTGTCCATTCTATTTATAGCAGATTTATACATATGTGTTGCTGTAACAATTCAGACATTATACTGTATGAGTGTACAGATGTCTGTACACCTGTACATGTGTTTGTGTGAATGACTGTAACTGTGTTCATTTTAAACAAAGTATACTTCTATATCTGTGTACAACATAACTTTGTGAAAGATTTTACCTGTGTACAGAACTGTACCTGTTTACACTGTACACTCATTGTACACAGTGTTGAACATAACATGTGGGTGGGCCAATTGTGATTAAGTAATCTAAGGATTAGGGTTTAATTTTTTTTTAAAAAAATAGAGAATTCAAGTAGTTTCTACATCTTACCCATCATGTTATGAACAAACCAGAGCATGTCCTTTCAAGAAACCTGGTGTGTGATTTAGAATCCAGGTGGTTGGTAGTTTACTCCATCTCTTGTTAATCAGTTCCTATGGTTAATTAGCATGGCTGTTAAAATGTGTACCCTATTTGAATTGCTGACTTTGATCTTCATCCCACATGATAGAGTACATCTATTTTCTATCTCTAAGGATTTGGGAGCAATCATGGACTCCAGTCACATTCATTCATAGACATGTTTAATCAACAGATATAACCCTATGTTCTAGTCAAAATGGAAGCTGCAAATATATAGTTCATGTGATAATGTCACTTACCATTTAATAATTTGAGTGCATGGGTCTCTTACTGCCACTTATTTCACAATTAGTCATTATGGAAAATAGTTTCTTACCCTCTTTTAGGCAGCTACCCAATGCTGTGGGAAGGAGAGGTGTGCAGCTTAGTACAGTAGGCAATACAAGCAGTTTCCTAATGTGACAAAACTGAATGGGTGTCAGGCAGAAGTGGCCCTATTGTGAATTAGACTGATCCACACATTGGACTGTGTACACCATTAAGGGACAACAGAGTTTGGTTCACCTCTTTTTTGTTCTGCTTCTCTTTCTTTTTACAACATTAGCCTTGAATGAGCTACTTAGTTCTTTAATCCACAATCAACTGATGATTGAGAAGTTTATTATTTTCAAGATAAACATGGCTGCAGGCACTAAAAGGAAAAGCAAGTTCACTTTGTGCATGGAGCATTTAAAAGTAGCTTCAGAGTTAAGTTGGTCACACTGAGGAACTGGATTCTGTCAACAGTCTCTCTTGTATTGCATTCCCCCCCTCTCTTTTTGTTGCAATTTATTTTTTCCATAGGTGGCAAAATAAATTCTCACCTATGGTAACAGGACAGCATGACCTGGGAGGGGAAGCAATAGTTATGGCTGTTGGTTGTGTGAACTCATCCCATTTGTTGTATATGAATATCTTCTTCATTATGAGCCCCACCGCCCATTGAAGTTGTCTGGAGAGGTCCGTCTCCAGTTGCCACCAGCTCAGCTAGTGGCCACATGGGGACAGGCCTTCTCAGTTGCTGCCCCGAGACTGTGGAATGTGCTCCCTACTGAAATATGATCCTCCCCATCTCTGACCATTTTTAAAAAGCACTTTAAAACCCACCTCTTCACCCAAGCTTTTTCAGCTTTTTAAATGTTTAGGTTTTAATCTGTTTATGACTTTGCAATTGTTTATTTTTTAAAAAAAGTTTTGAGTATGTTTTAAACTTGTTTTATGTTAATGTTAACCACCCAGAGACAAAAATTTGGGGCAGTGTTCAAATTAGATAGATAGATAGATAGATAGATAGATAGATAGATAGATAGATAGATATTATAACGATTGCCAGTGGTGCCTAACAGATTGCTCCCTGCTCTCAGAGAGTTTACAATTGAAAACAAGCACTGGAGACAGTCTGGCCAGAGGAAAGCACAGACATGCAAGGGATGGAAGGGAAGAATGTGGACAACATGATCACAGCCATAGCTATTCTATCTCCACACTGTTGGACCAGTACCAAAGGCAGCATTGCACCTCCACTACTGTGGACACAGAGCAGTGGCACGATTGGGAAGGATGCTGGTCACACTAATGACACCACTATGGTGTCTCCCATTTACCAGAATGGAAAGGATTTAGAGTAATACTTGTAACACAGTGGCATCCTCCCCAGCTGCACTGCTGCTCCCATGTCAACAGCAGCAGCACTGCAATATCCTCATCACTCTCAACATTGCGTATCATGTCAGCCATTAGAAACAGAATTACAAATACTGGCTGACATGATGCACAGCGGTAGTCAGCTGCTGCACACTGGACTTGGCCTGCTGTGAACTTAGAAAGCAGTCCCAGTGCTGTAGAGGATGGGTGGGTGCACAAGCAGCACTACTGCACTTTCTCCATTTGTCGCGAACAGGAGAAAACAGCACTGCTAGCACAC
Organism: Hemicordylus capensis; assembly: GCF_027244095.1. NCBI lineage: Eukaryota > Metazoa > Chordata > Lepidosauria > Squamata > Cordylidae > Hemicordylus > Hemicordylus capensis. The sequence continues at coordinate 295,061,644 of NC_069660.1, read as the reverse complement.
CCACACATTTGCTCCAGCATCAGGGCTGCCTCATAAATCCGTCCGTTCCAGGCAAATCGATGGAAAGCATCAATTTGCTTAGTTCCATCCTGGAACAGATGGATGGAACATCCACTCCAAGCAAATTGATGGAAAGAATCCTCAAGGATAAAACTGTAAAGCACATAGAACAACAAGCCCTGCTGGGAGAGAACAACCATGGATTCTACAAAGGTAAATCTTGCCTCACAAACCTTTTGGAGTTCTTTGAGAGTGTCAACAAGTGTGTGGATCAAGTTAATCCAGTTGACATAGTCTACCTGGACTTCCAAAAAACTTTTGACAAAGTTCCTCATCAAAGACTCCTGAGAAGATTTAGCAGTCATGGGATAAGGGGACAAGTACATGTGTGGATTGGTAACTGGTTGAAGGACAGGAAACACAGGGTAGGTATTAGGGGTGTGCAATTCTGATTTTCGGTGTTTCAATTCGGATCCGAACCGAAACACCCCTGTTCCGTTTTGTTTCCGAATATTTCCTATCCGAATCACCCCTGAATCGATTCAGATCCGAATTAATCTGAATCCGAATCAATTTGGATTAAAAAATGGGTCCTGTGGCCAAAAGAGTGGGGTGGGTTGGTAGTGCCCAATGGGTGGAGGCTACCACCCCAATTGCAGAGTTTTAATGTCTTTGGGGCAGATTGGGGGAATAACGTGGGATCTGGGCCAAAAGAGTGTGGTGGGGTGGTAGTGCCTAATGGGTGGAGGCTACCACCCCAATTGCAGAGTGATTGGGCAACGGGCTGATTTTTGGTGAATAGTTGAAGTTTACGTGTTTTAAAGGTTTTTCCCCATTAGGTATAATGAAGGGTGTATCACTTCACTTTGGGGGGAAAGGGGTGGCCTAGAGCAGTGTGGGGTTGGTGGTAGTTCCAGGTAGGGGCAAGGAAGCTACCTGAATTTTTTCAAAGGATTTGGGCAGAGGGCTGATTTTTGGTGAATTGTTGAAGTTTACGCATCTTTAAGGTTTTTCCTCATAAGGTGGTATAATGGAGCTTTCAGCAGCCCCATAAGTACACTTGGGGGGTGCTGGGGTGGCCCAGAGCAAGTGGTGGTGTAGTTCATATAGGGTGCCAACCACCCCCATGGGTTTCTAACCCATGGGGTACAGGGTTCTGTTGTTTCTGAGGTATTCTGAGTGTGGATTCTATGATAGCAAATTAGATTTTCTATGAGACACCATGAATCCACTCTAATTCAGACTCACTCTGCAATTGGGGTGGTAGCCTCCAACCATTAGGCACTACCACCGCACCACACTCTTTTGGCCCAGATCCCACGTTATGCCCCCAATCTGCCCCAAAGACACTAAAAGTTCAAAAATTCACCAAAAACCAGCCCTTTGTCCAATCCCTCTGCAATTTGGGTGGTAGCCTCCACCCATTGGGCACTACCACCCCACCCCACTCTTTTCCCCTGGGACCCAAAATTTGAGCTGACATCACATCACACCTTTTTGCATTGAAGTCAACGGGATGCAAAAAGGCGGGAAATTCAAATAGACGTCATTGCTCAAAATGTGTGTGTGGGGGGGAAAGAAGGCCACAATATGGAGCTCCGAAACATCCAAATATTTCGGATCCGAAACAGGGGTGATTCGTTTCGGATCCAAAATTATTCGGATTTCTTTGAGGGTGATTCGGTTCAGCTCCAAATCACACGAAATTCGCTGTTTCGGGTACAGATTGTTCTGTACCCGAAACGTTTTGCACATCCCTAGTAGGTATAAATGGAGAGTTTTCATAAATGGAGGGAAGTAAGAGGTGGGGTCCCTCAGGGATCTGTACTGTGACTGGTGTTTTTAATTTATTCATAAATGATCTAGAAGTAGGGGTAAGTAGTGACGTGGCCAAATTTGCAGATGATACCAAACTCTTTCGGGTAGTGAAATCCAGAACAGATTGTGAGGAGCTCCAAATTGATCTCTCCAAACTGGGCGAGTGGGCAACAAAATGGCAAATGCAGTCCAGTGCTGGCAATTGTAAAGTGATGCACATTGGGATGAAAACCCCCAACTTCGAGTATATGTTGATGGAATCTGAGCTGTTGGTGACTTACCAGGAGAGGGAACTTGGGGTCATGGTGGACAGTTTGTTGATAGTGTCGACTCAATGTATGGCAGCTGTGAAAAAGGCCAGTTCCATGCTAGGGATCATTAGCAAGGGGATTGAAAATAAAACGGCAAATATTATAATGCCCTCATACAAAACTATGGTGTGGCCACACCTGGAGTACTGCCTACAATTCTGGTCACCACATCTAAAAAAGGACATTATAGAACTGGAAAAGGTGCAGAAGAGGGCAACCAAGATGATCAGGGACCCAGACCACCTTACTTATGATGCAAGGCTACAACACCTGGGGCTATTTAGTACAAAAAAAAGACGACTGCGGGGAGACATAATAGAGGTCTATAAAATCATGCATGGTGTGGAGAAAGTGGATAGAGATAAATTCTTCTCCTTCTCACATAACACTAGAACCAGGGGTCATCATATAAAATTGATTGCCCGGAAATCTAGGACAAAAAACGGAAGTACTTCTTCACACAACGCATAATCAACTTGTGTAATTCTCTTCCACAAGATGTGGTGACAGTCAACAACCTGAATGGCTTTAAGAGGGGTTTGGATAACTTCATGGAGGAAAGGTCTATCAACTAGGGATGTGCAAAAAATTTCGGGCACAGAATGATCTGTGCCCGAAATGAACAATTTCGGGTGATTCAGGGCTGAACCGAATCACCCCCAATGTCCCCCGATATTTTTCGGGCACGAGCCAAATCACCCGAATTTCGGACCCGAAAAATTCGGGTGATTCGGTTCATGGCTGATTTTTGGCGATTTTTTAAAGTTTTAGTGACTTTGGGGCAGTTCGGGGGCATAGCATGGGATTTGGGCAAAAGGAGTGGGGTGGGGTGGTAGGGCCTAATGGGTGCAGGCTACCACCCCAATTTCAGGGGGATTGGGCAAAGGGCTGATTTTTGGTAAATTTCTGAAATTTTCATGTCTTTGGGGCAGATTGGGGCATATTGGGGCAGAAAGTGGGGCCTGGGTTAGAATAGTGGGGTGCGGTAGTAGTGCCTCATGGGTGGAGGCTACCACCCCAATTTCAGGGGGTTTGGACAAAGGGGTGATTTTTTGAGAATTTTTGAAGTTTTGGTGACCTTGGGGCAGTTTGGGGGCAGAAAGTGGATCTGCCCCAAAATAGTGGGGTGGGGTGGTAGTGCCTCATGGGTGGAGGCTACCACCCCAATTTCAGGGGGAGTGGGCAGAGGGCTGATTTTTTGAGAATTTTTGAAGTTTGGGTGTCTTTGGGGCAGATTGGGGGCAGAAAGTGGATCTGCCCCAAAGGAGTGGGGTGGGCTGGTAGATAGTGTCTAATGGGTGGAGGCTACCACCCATGCCCAATTTAAGAGTGATTGGGCAGGGGGTGAATTTTGGTGAATTTATTTTTATGAGGTTTGTCTTCATAAGGTGAAGTGTGCTAAATTGATTACTTCCTCATATTATTCATGGTAAAGGAAAGTGTGAAAAAGTGAAAGTGGGGTCATGAGAACTGTTTAATTGAAAAAAATCTCATTTGCTATGATAAAATGAGAATTCACACCTTAGAAGTTATTTCTGAGGTGTGAATTCTCATTCTATTATAGCAAGTGCGATTTTTTTCAATTAAACAACTCTCATGACCCCACTTTCACTTTTTCACACTTTCCTTTACTATGAATAATATGAGGAAGTAATCAATTTAGCACACTTCACCTTATGAAGACAAACCTCATAAAAATAAATTCACCAAAATTCCCCCCTCTGCCCAATCACTCTTAAATTGGGCATGGGTGGTAGCCTCCACCCATTAGGCACTATCTACCAGCCCACCCCACTCCTTTGGGGCAGATCCACTTTCTGCCCCCAATCTGCCCCAAAGACACCCACGCTTCAAAAATTCTCAAAAAATCAGCCCTCTGCCCAATCCCCCTGAAATTGGGGTGGTAGCCTCCACCCATTAGGCACTACCACCCCACCCCACTATTTTGGGGCAGATCCACTTTCTGCCCCCAAACTGCCCCAAGGTCACCAAAACTTCAAAAATTCTCAAAAAATCACCCCTTTGTCCAAACCCCCTGAAATTGGGGTGGTAGCCTCCACCCATTAGGCACTACCAGCCAACCCCATTATTCTGCCCCGGCCCCACTTTCTGCCCCAATATGCCCCAATCTGCCCCAAAGACATGAAAATTTCAGAAATTTACCAAAAATCAGCCCTTTACCCAATCCCCCTGAAATTGGGGTGGTAGCCTGCACCCATTAGTCCCTACCACCCCACCCCACTCCTTTTGCACAAATCCCATGCTATGTCCCCAAACTGCCCCAAAGTCACTAAAACTTTAAAAATTCACCAAAAATCAGGACTTTGCCCAATCCCCCTGAAATTGGGGTGGTAGACTCTACCCATTGGGAACTACCACCCCACCCCAAATCTTTGCCCCTGGTCCCCTTTTTACCCCCCTGAATCGATTCAGATTCAGATTCGGATTAAATCCGAATCCAAACCGAATCAAGGGTGATTCGGGTGACCCAGATTCGGGCACAAAACAGAACAGGGGTGATTCGGCTCGGGTCCGAGCCGAATCACCCAAAAACCCGAATTGCACACCCCTACTATCAACAGCTACTAGTTGGAGGGCTGTAGGCCACCTTCAGCCTCAAAGGCAGGATGCCTCTGAATACCAGTTGCAGGGGAGTAACAGCAGGAGAGAGGGCATGCCCTCAACTCCTGCCTGTAGGCTTCAAGCAGCTTCTGGTGGGACACTGTGTGAAACAGGATGCTGGACTAGATGGGCCTTGGGCCTGATCCAGTAGGGCTGTTCTTATGTTCTTATTTTCACAGCAGTTCTGATGCAGAGCACAGTGGCTCTGAGTAGCACGTCGGCTAATTATATTATCAATTTGTGTTTTGTTGAATACCTTCAGGGCATGTACATGAGCAGGCCTACCCGGAAATGCACAGCCCTTGTGAGGATTAGTGAAAGGAAAGTTGCCCCCTCCACCCCCTTGGGTTTCAGGTCTGAGTGAGATGTATTGTCTGTTCCTGCAAAATATTCCTTTAACTTCATCTCTTGTGTGTTTCTGTTCCCAAAAACACATTTCAACTTAGGCCATAGCCCCTTAAAGTCTCCTTTGCATGTGTGTCAAGGAAATTAAAGCCAGCATTAGCAATAATTGATTTTAGCCTCTGTATTAAAGATATAGGCTACTCATGTGCAGCACTAGCATCTGGCCTGATCCTGTTGCTTCCCTGCTGGGTAGATTGAATTTTTTACGCAGGCTTTTACTGAGGTAGAACGGCACCTTCCACCCCAGTCCCTGGTCGCGTAGTTGCTGAGGCTGCTAGGTGGTTAGAACGCCTAGCAGCGGGAAAATCCCCCACTGCACTCCTCTTGCTGTACATTGTGGGATTTCTGGAGGCCGGAGTGCATTCCCCTCTCCTCCAGATGGCTACACCAGCCTCAGCAGCGTGACTTGAGGATCTGGATGCTCATCTGGGGAGAAGGTAAGAGTGATCCTGCCTCCCGCACAGCCTTCCCCCCCTCACTGTACAGAGTCATGAATACAGCCTTATTGAGTTGCACTGTTCTCTGAAGCAGGCACCTCCTTTGCTGCAAATTCCCTAGCATCGTCTGAGGTCTCAGTGCTTCTCGTCTACTTTACTTTGTGTTTTCTTCCTCTCCCCCCCCTTTTTGCAGGTTTCCATGGGAATTCTTAAGGAAATTCTTTCCTTAATACTGGGCGTTGTCCAGCGATTTCATTTTGAAAGCACGTCTGCATCATTATGCTTGATATAAAATTAACATACATTCATGATTTATATAAAAAGGCAACCTTAACCCTATTGAGGAGTGGGTAATTATGCACTGCCTCTACAGTATTCAAAAGGGCAATACATCTCTTATGGTTGTGATCAAAATATAAAGAGTATAGGAACTCGGAAATTTTTTAGAATGGTTCATAAATTATATGTGAAATAAAATGGCATTGAATATCTAGAAGCTCTTTTCTTAATAAACCACTGAAATTCTCACAGTGTGGGCCAGGTAGGGGGTGGGGACACAACTCGTATTCATATGACATAATTTCATTTCATTTTCTACTAGAGGTTATTTCTTGGCAGGACATCTGCTGAAGTGTCTTATAAAGAACGCCTTAGGTAATGGAGGGGAAATTATACCATGTTATTCTTGCAGTAATTTCAAATGGAACTTTTTCATTTTCTTACTGCCTTAGTGAATAATATCTCAAGGTGACCTTTATTCCTTCATGGGTCCAGTCTCACTAGGCTAATGTTCCCATTAAAATTATGCTAAAGTGGGAAATGAGGAATTGGATCCTAAATGAATGCCTCCCCCCCCCCTTTTCTTTTGGAGACAGAATGAAACAAACTGTACCGTTCTGCTCTACCCATCTGTGCATGTGAGACTGAGTGTAAAGAATAGATGGACAGAGATCCTGGTGCTTGTCAGAGGGGAAGAATTACAGTTCCAGCCAAAGTCAAGCATGTTTTTTTAATGGGGATGACTAAAGGAGCAGTCCCTTTCAAGAAAGTTGGAAACACCCAGTGCAGAAGGGAGGGGAAGCTTTTTGGCCCCATTTCTAACGCTGTTTATGTGCAGTACTTTACCTTTTCCTATAGGAAATAATGGCATTTAAGTTGGTTCTACATTACCCCATTTCTCTAGAAAAAAAGCATCCTTGTTCACTCACTTTTAATATGATGATGTAGCTGTCAAATCACTCACTGTTTTCTGTGTTGATCTACCATGTTTTCCAGACCTGATTTATGGTGATTTTTTTCATTAAAATGCAGCCACAGACAAAGTGCTATGGAGGCTTTCCAGGGCTGCTGTGTCTTATAACACTCAACACTCATACAATAGATGTACAGTGAACACAGGTACAGATTTGTACACAGGTACCGTCATTCACATGTTATGTTGAACGCTGGTACAGAAGTACACTTCCTATCTGTACCAATGCTTCTGAAGGGCCTGTATCCAGGTTCACTTTTAAAATGAATACAGATAAAGTCATTCACCCGAACACATGTACAAGTGTACAGACTTGTATACACATACAGCATAGTGACTGTATTGGGCTGTAATTAGCTTCTTTTCCTGACAGGGTAGTAGATGGGACATTTTGAGAGAGAGAGAGAGAGAGAGAGAGAGAGAGAGAGAGAGAGAGAGAGAGAGAGAGAGAGAGAGAGAGAGAGTAAGTATACAGCTGAACAAGAAGCAGACTGGAAGGAAAAATTGGTTTAATTAAAATTGGAAATAATGTTTGCCACATTTATTTGTGAGTAAACATTATAGAACGATCTTGGCCATGAGTTAAGACATTGCTGGACAAGATTAGAGTATTTCAATGCTTTGTGAAACCTCCACTTGTATTCTTCTTCCAGCTGGGTGTGGAAAAGCAAAGATGGTTGTGGAAAAGCAAAGCTAAGTGACTAACTTTGCAAGCACAGGGAGAGCCCATTCATGAGGAAAGGTGAGGTGGTGGCAGGTTATTAGGGTGGCAGATTATTAGGGTGTCAACAGGGCAGCATGACACACACACACCTCTGCCATCAGAGCACCTCTTTGGGATGGATCTGACCTGTGCATGTTTTGCAAGGAGCAGCTTTCCTTACACTCCAAGAAGCTTGAGAAGAAAAAAGGAGACTGCTGGCAATCTTTCCTCCTCGTCACCCCCTATGCCATATCTTAAGCTTACACATGTTGGTTTTGAAAGGGTTGATTTTGGACCCCTCCACGGTCATGGGGCAAGGAAGCATTTGGTGACCCAACTCAGGTGCCCCAATAACATGGGCCACCCCTCTGGAAAAAACTTGACCAAGGGCTGGTTCAGATGAATCCCTTGACATGCTGATGAGCTCTCTGTAGATCATTTAATCCTATGAGAGGGGTGTTCATCTAAACTGCCCCTCTACACATGCTCCAAAAGGGGTTTGGAGTGTGTATAGAAAGGTGATTTGGATGAACAGCTCTCTCACATGGTTAAAGGATGTGCCAAAAGTGGCACATAGGCACATCTACTGGTGTTGACAGGCTAGGCACATTTTCAGCTTGGCCATGATGCTATTGTATGTATCATGTGTTCATCTGAACCAGCCCAAACTGGGTGTAAACTGAAGAAGGGCATTGCTGGCAGGTGATGACATATGTCACACTAGAAACATAAGAACAGCCCTGCTGGATCCGGCCCAAGGCCTATGTAGTCCAGCATCCTTTTTCACATAGTGGCCCACCAGATGCTTCTGGGGAGCACACAGGAAAGAGGCATGTGTGTGCCCTCCCTCCTGCTGTTGCTCCCCTGATGTGATCTGCAATCATTTGCTTATGCTTTGGAAATGGAGAGGGTTGGAATTGGCTGTATATGATTTCTTGAATGAGATGAGGACATGTGATTTTTTTTCTTAATTAGCACAGCAAAGGATAACTGGCTTTGTTTTGCTTGTCGAGGCAACATTTAAAATATGCTCAAGTACTATAAAATAGTCTGGAATAGAAACAGTCTGGAAAGTCAAGGTCTGCAAGTCAAGGTCTACAACTACCACATGCAAGATAATTGCCAATGGGGAAACAGCTTTGGATGCATTGAATATGAATGCAAACCCAATGAGACACGCAGCCTCATGTGGGTAAACAAAGAAATCTCCTTCTGAAGCACAATGAGGCTGATGTGGCTGGCCAATCTCTTGGTAAAATAACCTGTCTTCAATCCAGTACTTCAGTGAACATAGGAAGCTGCCTTATACTGAGTCAGATCATTGGTCCATTGGTCCATCAAGCTTAGTATTGTCTATACAGACAGGGAGAGTCTTCTCCAAGGTTGCAGGCAAGAGTCTCTCTCAGCCCTATCTGGAAATGCCAGGGAGGGAACTTAAGAACATAAGAACAGCCCTGCTGGATCAAGCCCAAGGCCCATCTAGTCCAGCATCCTGTTGCACAGAGTGGCCCACCAGATGCCGTTGGAAGCCTACAGGCAGGAGCTGAGGGCATGCCCTTCCTCCTGCTGTTACTCCCCTAACATGCAAGCAGAAGGTTCCCAGAGTGGTCCCATTCTCACCTTACAGTGCACACATGTTGCCTCACATTCAAATGCAAAGCTGGGCAGACCCTGCTTAGCAAAGGGAACAATTCATGCTAGCTATCACAAGACCAGCTCTCCTCCCACACTGGATGATGTGCAGGGGAATGAATGAAGCCTTGATAGTGAAACTGATATTGCTTGATCCTGTAATAATGTTGCCTACATAGGTATGAGTGCAGAGTTAGTATTGGGGGTTTGATACAGGGCTTACTGGCTCCTTTTGAAGGGGGCATTTCTGCGGACTCCTCTACCACACCAAGACTTGGTAAGTGTGGACCAGTCTGGCAAAAATCTGGCAAAAATCAAAATCACATTCTACATGCGCTTCTACTTTTTCTCAGTGTGTTGTAATATGAAATGAATGCTCTGCCTCTTCATACTTATTATTTCATCCTTTTTCTGTGTGATGTTTCCTTTGTGGCTTAGTGGGATACTGTTGTAATGGCAGTCAGAACTGCTTCAAAACATTGCAGGCACCTGGCACTGAGGCATGTAGAATAGCATGCCAAGTGAGAAGCTTATTCAGAACATGCCCCTGAGGCAGAACTTTACCTGTTCTTCTTTTCAAAGAACTTCCCTTCAGCTGACAGATGTCCATCTATGTACACTGAAGTACAGCTGTTTGTTAGAAAGGTTTAATGAACAGCATTATGGAAAATTTAGCAGGTGCTATTACAGTTGGGATTGAAATGTGGCTGCAGTTCAAGCTTCTTTTATGCATTTTTATAAGCATTGAGACATAACTACACTGCCTTTAAAAACTCAATTGGGTTTTTCCTCATCATGACTATTTGAACCATGTTCATATAATTTAAGAGGAACAAGAAAAAGCCTGAATGCCAGAGGTTCACTTTACAGTAGAGTTGCCATCCTGCAAATAACTCACTAATAGGCTATTCCCACGATCAGCCAAAATCGGGCTAGGGGAGCCTAGCCTGGTTTCGGATGATCGTGGGAGCCACTGGGCTTGCAGCTCGCAGCCAGCTCCGGGGGTCTCTCCAGTATGCTCTGTGTGCTTGTGCAGGGAATACTGGAGCATCCACATGGCCCCCGAACTCCCCAGCCCCCACCGGCTCTGTCACGGAGCCGGCAATCGTGTGGGCAGCCGATCCGGCCACTCAGGGCTCTCGCCCTGCTCATGTGCAGGGAGAGCAGGCATAGCCCGCTCCCCCTACTTCCCTTCCCAAACCAGGTGTCACCAAAGTCCAGGGGTAAGAGCGCCTCTGCTGGGCAAACAGGCACCATTTCAAGTGATGTCTCTTAGCTTTAGCAGGGGGAGAGCCACTGTTCATCCCAGGATACAATCCCTTGACTGGCTGCTGCCAGTCACTTTGCTTTATGAATTTGCTTCTGTTGTTATGAACTTGCATCTATTGGTCTTCAAGTAAGTTTGTGCACCAGTTCAGGACCCTGGACAAGCCTTGTCTCTCATATCCTTGAGACCTCATATAGGAGTGGTATGAATGGTACAAGAATACCGTAGGGCATTGCTAAAGAGAGAGACTGGGAGTTTTGTTCTTCTGAACAGAGCACATGCAACCTTGACAAAGAAAGCCATCGTAAAATAGCTGCATGATGATATTGTATACATATGATTTTGTGATTTCTCCTGTTGTAAACTTGCATTTGGAATTGATCCCTACTTGTGTGTAGATGAATTCATGTATTTGCAGATATACATATGTGTACCTTGGAACTTTATATATAAAGAAGAAGAAACAATGCTTACTAATCCTTTAAGTTTGGCAATAAAAGATTTTGTCCACCGGTAGAATTACACTGTTATTTAAAAAGAGACTTGAAGATGGGTTACATAAGCACTGCTGATGGGCTATGTTGCTGTACAACAGCACTCTTTCTTCATTAATGCAAGTGTGCAATGTACAATGCACAATTGTGCAATGGGTGTTGCACTGCACAACTGCATTCACAGAGTTCTTACAATGCCTCTCCCCATTGCTGTGCCTGCGCAGTGCGGCAGGGGGAGGTGTTGTGCCTCCAGCCTTGGAAGTTGGCATGGTGGCCGCCATCTTTGGCCCCCTCCACATGGCCAGCGCCAGCCAATCAGGGACAGGGGAAAGTCTTGCCTGGCAGCCGCCATTTCATCAGTCTCCCAGGAGGACGCAGGCATTGCTATAGCTGCCTCCGTCCCTTTGTGCAGTTTGTCAGCCATTACCTTCTACAGCAATGTTCATACTCGAGTTTATAGTAGCAGAGTTTAGCTGTAAGGCATATTTCTATCTTAAAATAGTGTTCCTGGTTGTTGTTGTTGTTGTTTTAAAAAAATGGTTCATTGAAAGGGACGTCAAAATGAAACTGGGAGACGACAAAGCAAATGTACAAATCGCTGCCAATTAGTCAGAAAATACAAATAACCCTGTGAATATTATTTTCCTTATCTATGCATTAACACATGGTGTAAGTGGGTGATAGGGAGGAAAGGCTAATAATGATTGCACTGCTATTTATTTAAAATCTTTCATGTTGGTGCAGTTTAAAATAAGCTATTTGATATTATACTTTGTAGTAAAACTTTGCATTCTGAATAAATGTTTTAGCATTCAAATTAGGCACAGTAACATGCAAAGGCAGGGTGGGAAAAGAGAGATGCTTGCAAGTACAAGGAACTCATTCCACTAAGCTACATTATAATGTAGGAATTCATGTTGGTATTATAGTTGAAATGATTTTTTTGCATTTCTAATGCAGAATGGATTAATATTAGTGCTAGTCAGAAGCCTGATACATGAGTTATAGAGCAGTAGTCTGGTGTCTTGAAGATTTACATGCTGGGAGAGTGGATTATTCTAGTTCTGTCTCAATTTATTTTTAATAATAGAAAAGGATCTTTATGAAGAGAAAAATCCATGTCTGTGTTTCTTTCTTGGAAAGATTTACAAGATCTGTTCAGTTGTTTAGGGGATTATTCAGTATTTTTTGTAATCTTGGTGGTCTTGGTGCAAATATGCTATGCTTTATTTGTAATCCCTTTCTGTCAAGAACTAAATTCACTCTGTAGCCACATTATTCTCCGACCTTTCTTTTTAGCTCATCATCCTCTTAAATTCCTAGATATTGATGGTGCAGCCACTTGGACAGAAACATGCATGCCCCTAATGTCGAGGGCATATGAATGTCTTCTGTCATCTTGGATGTCATATTCCAGGAAGCCGCCTGAAATGAAGAAACGTCTATTGCTTTGCCATTTATAAAGAATTAGTCCTGATTGGGGATGTATAAAAGCTTCCCTACTGTTCTGGGTATAATGTTGCCTCCATTTGCCACATATCTCTCCAAAGGTAGATATTGGTAGCTTTGCAATGGTAAATATTTGGAGTGGGTAGTGTGTTTATTATGCTGTATCCTAGCATAAATGTACACTGTTCTCCGTTCAAGATGGATCATAGCTCACTAATGCTTACACTGCTTTAAAGTAAGTCAGACAACTGGTTTAACTCACTATTGTCTGCACCAGGGGTTCCCAAGCTGTGGTATTCCACACAACATGTGTAAAGCACCAGGAGGGTTTATGCGGGGAGATAACACAAGCAGCCTCCAAGCCCTGGGCGGCCATATTGGCCACCCACACGACTACCAGCTCTGTCAAAGAGCCAGTGGGGGCTGCAAGGATTGGGGTCCAGGTGGCCTCTGGAAGTTCCAGGATGCCCCACGCAAGCACGGGGGGTATTCTGGAGAGACCCCCAAGGCAGGAGGTGGCGGCAGCCTCCCAGTTGGGGGTCTACTCATGTGTAGCCCATGAGCAAAAAAATGAGGTTAATAGAGCATTCACTCCATTAAACTCATTTATGGGGAGGGGGAATTAGGCAGGCCAGCCGCCATGGAACCACTGGGCTTGCCCATGAGCCTAGTGGCTCCAACGATCAGTAGAAAGTAGGCTAGGTTCCCTTAGCCCACTTTCTACTGATTGTAGGGATAGCTTCCATATGTTGTTGAATTACAATTCCCATCATCCTCAGCCAATAAATTGTAGCTGGGGATGATGGGAGTTGTAGTTCAGCAATATCTGGAGGTTAGGAACCTCTGGTCTACACTGACTAGCTACAACTCTCCAGGGTTTCAGATGGGTATTATTTATTAGCCCTAGCTGGAGATGCCAGTGGTGAAACCTGGGACTCTCTGTATGCAAAGATGCTATTTTGCCCCAAATGTGTGGTTGATTCTTGGTGCCAAAACACACACCAAGGTAGTTTGCATTTTCTTTCTCCTTCTCCCTTGCCTGAAACAACAAACAGTACTCTCAGAGGTTTGAAGAAGAGGTCTATATTAATAGTTATGTTCGGATGAGTGCTCCAATGTGTATTGCCACAGCAAAACCTGCTGTACTGTAAGACATAGTACAGCACCAAAGGTAACATCCACATTACATTTATTTCATCCAGTTTAATTGTGGTGTAACAATTCTCTTTACCCATGCAGAATTTTGCCCAGTTGGATAATTTGCTTGTGCATTTGAACATTTAAAGTCATAATGTAGTGATATGTTGCAGACCCCAATAAATTGTGCCATGGCAGTTGGCTGTTGGCCACAGTGGCATTGCCTTATCACTAGGGATAGTGTGAAATTTCTTTCTTTCTCATAGAATGACATCATCCTTTCCTGAAAGGGCCAAGAAGCAATTTCTGTAATGCAGATCAAAAATCAAATTGCACATCTTCATGGCTCCCATTCAAATTCATAGACCAGCAGAATAATGAGGATCTAGACTACAGCTGTTCAGCTTCTTCAGCCTTGCTTAGTTGTACAGTAGTGTGTGCATCTGAGTGCTGGTTCTCATCCCCTAATCTGATAAACAGCTCCAGTCTGCTGTCTGTTTAGAACATGTATCTGCAAAAGTGAAAAGGAAAATAGGAAGCTGCCTTATACTGAGTCAGAACATTGGTCCATCCAGCTCAGGAAGGAGTCTTTCCCAACCCTACCTGGAGATGCCAGAGAGTGAACTTCTGCATCCTAGCAGATGCTCTGCCACTGGGCTACTGCCCCATCCTCTAAGAGGAATATCTTACAACAGGCAGTGCTCACATGTGGTCACCCATTCAAATGCAAACCAGGGCAGACTCTGAACATAAGAACATAAGAACAGCCCTGCTGGATCAGACCCAAGGCCCATCTAGTCCAGCATCCTGTTTCACACAGTGGCCCACCAGATGCCCCTTGAAGCCTACAGCAGGAGTTGAGGGCATGCCCTCTCTCCTGCTATTACACCCCTGCAACTGGTACTCCTGCATCCTGCCTTTGAGGCTGGAGGTGGCCTATAGCCCTCTGACTAGTAGCCTTTGATAGACGTCTCCTCCATGAAGTTATCCAAACCTCTCTTAAAGCCAGTAGTTGGCTGTCACCACATCTTGTGGCAGATAATTCCACAAGTTGATTATGCATTGTGTGGAAAAGTACCTCCATTTGCTGGTCCTCAGTTTCCTGGGAATCAATTTCATGGGATGACCCCTGGTTCTAGTGTTATGTGAGATGGAGAAAAATTTCTCTCTATCTACTTTCTCCACACCATGCATGATTTTATGGACCTCTATCATTTCTCCCTGCAGTCGTTTTTCCCCCCTAAACTAAAAAGCCCCAGTTGTTGTAGCCTTGCATCATAAGAAAGGTGCTCTAGGCCACGATCATCTTGGTTGACTCTGCTTAGCAAAGGGGACAATTTATGCTTGCTACTGCAAGAATAGTTCTCCTCCCCTATATAACCCAGGAAAAGCCAGTAAGTTAGTGTAATTGGCAGCTTGTAGGATGACTTGCCTATTCCCCTCTCCACAGGTATACCAACACAGCAAATATATCAGTGCAACACAATAAATCTAATATATTCCCAGTACCAAAACCAATACACCCTCTATCATGGCTTGTAATATGAAGCTCATACTCCATGTGCACCCAGGAACATAAAATACACAAAAATATACTGAAGCGAACAGGGGAGATAAATGAGTTTTGCTGCAAAATAAGAACTCTCGTATTGATTCATATTTATTTGACCAGACCAACAACTGAACATCTCTGGGGGGAAGCTGCATTAGAGCGTCAACCCAATAAAAGAGTTGAGGTTTCCTGTTGCATTTATAATCATGTGCACATCAAATGATTTGTATTCACTGTCGATAATGGACCTTCAAATTGTCCTCAGTGGTAAGAACCTGTCCGCAGTTGACTCTTGATGAGATAACAACTGACAGTAATATAGTGCTGAAAAACTCTGCATCATTTCAAAAGCCCAGAATGCACTGCAAGATGTTTCAGTTTAGAAGCTCTTTGGGGGCGGGGAGAGCAGGTATATGAAGCAAGAAATGTTTTCAAGACAACTAATTTATATCTATATGTTATTATCTGACAGTTTTGTAACTGTTTTGTAATAGTTTTGTAAATGAGTCTTTGGATGGCAAAAAGAGCTCATTGCCTTCAGTGTGGGTAGTTCTGTGCCATGAGTCTTATTCAGACATGACGTTGAACACTCATCTGAATGTACAGTGTACACAGGTACAGATCTGTATACAGGTACATTTATTCACACATCATGTTGAATGCAGGTACAGCAGTACAATTCCTGTCTGTATCATGCATTTGAGAGGTTCACTTTTAAAATGAACTCAGATATAACCGTTGACACAAATACATTTAAATAAATAGAGTTATGGGGTGTATGTAGAGTGACAATTTGGATAATCACCCCTTTGTGTGAATAAAGGATATCCTGTGAAAGTGACAGGATGTTCTACCATAATGTCAGGGTGGTCACTCTCTTGGCACATTCCAACCCGGATCACGTGATGAGCCAGTTCATTATGTGAACCAGCTCTGAATAGGACTATGTCCAAATGAGAGTATAGACTGGAGGCTGAAAGACAAGCCGGGGTCAAAGGATCAAACTAATCAGGAGTATAACTATTTTGAAGTTGCAATTGGGCACATGCCTTGAGTGCAAACTGGACAGGCATGAAAGATTGATTAACAGGTCATGGAAAACTGTTTTGTTTTAAACTGTACACACTGCCTAGAGATACACATATCAGGTGGCATAGATAAATATAAACAAACAAACAAACAAACAAACATAAATATCAGTGATATTAAATATCAGTGATATCATCATCATCAACAACAAGAATACCAGTGATATTATTATTTATTTTATTTATATTTATTTACAAGTTTTGCCAAAGACAGGATATAACGGATTCGGTTTGGAGTAGTAAGAGATGTATTCAAGCAGAGGTGCACCTAGGTAATTTTGGACCCTGGACCTAATGAGGCTTCCTAAGTGAAGCAAGAGTTATTTTATTAACACATCAAAACAATGAAGAAGCTGTTTAGAACAAAGTAATCAAAGCAAAGAAGAAGACAAAAAAGGAGGAGGAGGAGGAGGAGGAGGAGGAAGCAGGAGCAGTCATTAGCCCAGTCAAGTCCATCAATATAATGATGTGACAGAGCCAGGGGCATCTGGAGGAACCCAAAGTGATGGCCAAAATTGCATGCCAAGAAACCAGATGCCACTGCCTGCTGCAGGAGGAACAGCTTGGCATCTAGGTCTGTGGCATTGCCTTTGAAGGGGTGAATGATTGGCACCTTCATCTCAAAACTGTTTACTCTGGAACAAAATGCAGCTTACTTCCAGATAGAAAGATAGAATTATTGAGGCTATTCACACACTCGTGCAAAACCAGGTTAAGGGAACTCAGCCCAGTTTTGCACACGCATGTGAATCACTGGGAGCGGGTCCAATCCCAGCGGCACCAAGGCGGTAAAACAGCCAATGAAGCCTCCCTTCAAAACGGGGTTAGGAGAGTGAGTGCTCTCCTAACCCTGTTTGAGCGATCGTGTGTCAGCAGCAGTTGTTTGCAGCTGCAGCTGGCAAACTCAGGGAGGGGAGGTGGGATCCCCATAATGCACCACGCACTTGTGGTGGCCTCCATTACTGGAGCTATGGGCACGGCGTGAGGCAGCACATCCAGGCACCCTGATTCTAAGATCTATCAGCAGGAGCCAGAGCTCGTTTGGGCGGACAATCTGCCCGCCCATGGAAGGCAGCCTGCTCATGTGCAGGGAGGCAAGTACTTTGGGGCTTCCTCCCTGCAAATCAGGTAGTACTTTCTCACTGGTTGTGAGAAAGGGCTCATTGTGTTGTAGGCCTTGAAGTCAACCCCCCTGCTACAACAGCCTCTACCTATCTCACTGAAGACTTCCAGTGAGAGAAAGGCCACCACATTCCTAGGTAATGGGCTCCATTTTGGACTGCTCTTACCATTAAGAAGTTTCTCCAAAGGTTCGAATGAATTGTGGTTATTTGTTTATTTGTGTGTGTGTTTGTTTACTGTTTGTTTTTTATCATATTTATATAGCGCCTGATATGTGTCTATTTAGGTGGGGTACAGAATTTAAAACAAATATAAAACAAAGTAAAAACAATTAAAACAATTTCACAGAATAAAAAGTTACAACAATTTAATGGGATAAAAAAAAATTAAACAGTTTAAAATTAATTTCAATTGTTAAAAGCCTGAGGGAACAGGTGAGTCTTGAGGGTCTTCCCAAAAGCAAGCAGAGATGGAGTTGCCCTGGCATATTCTAAAACCCCAGGGCAGCCACAGAGAAGACCCATCACGAGTTGCTACTAAATAGGTGAAAGGGTTCATGACAAAGAAGGAACTCTCTTAAGTATCCTGGACCCAAGCCATTGAAAGTTTTATAGGTAATAAACAGCACTTTGTATTTCATTAAGAAATATGTTTGAAAACGTATTGGCAGCCAGTGCAATTCTTTTTAAATTGGTATTATACGCTTCCTTTGGTTTGTCCCAGAGAACAGTCTGGCTGCTGCATTCTGTACCAATTGTAGTTTTTGAACTACATACAAAGGCAGCCCCACATAGAGCGTATTACAGTAGCCAAGCCTGGAGGTGATCAGCATATGACCACTGTCTTAAGCTCATTTACCTCCATAAACGGGCATAGCTAATGTATCAGCCAAAGCTGGTAAAAAGCGCTCCTGGCCACTGCCTCAACCTGAGAAACCCGAGAGAGTTTGGGATCTCAGGAGCACTCCCAAGCTATGTACCTGATCTCTCTGGGGGAGTGTAACCCCATACAGAACAGGCAGAGCTAAACCATCTGTCCGGTCCTGACACCCCCTCCCCAGTCAGTACCTCTGTCTTATTTGGATTCGGCTTCAGTTTGTTATCCCTCATCCAGCCCATTACTGCCTCCAGGCAGACATTTAGGGAAATTATGCCATTTCCTGATCTATTGTGGAGAAATAGATCTGGGGGTCATCAGTATATTGATAACATCCTGCACCAAACCACCTTATGATCTCTCCCAGTGGATTAATGAAGATGTTAAAGAGCATTGGAGACAGGACGGAGCCCCGTGGAACTCCATACTTTAGTTCTCGCATTGCAGAGCAGGAGTCTCCAAGCAACACCATCTGGAATCTACCAAAGAGGTAGGAACAGAAGCACTGTAAAACAATGCCACCCAATCCCACTTCCCACAGATGACCCAGAAGGATACTCTGGTCGATGGTATTGAAAGCCACTAAGAGATCCAAAAGGTCACATTCCCTCTGTCGATAGCCACTTGGAGATCATCCACCAGGCCAGGCAAAGCAGTCTCAACCTTGGTTTGACCAAGGCAGCCTTAACCTTGATTTGAAATCAAGCTGGTCTAGATAATCTGTATCACCCAAAATTGCCTGGAGCTGAGAGGTCACCACCAACTCAATCATCTTGCTCAATCATGGATTATTGGAAACTATTGGAAGAAGGTCTGTAATTATCTAACTCCAAGAGATCCAATGCAGGTTTTTCAAGGGAGGTCTAATAATAGCTTCCTTAAGTCAAGGAGGCATTCTTCCCTCCTTCAGGGAAGCATTTATAATATTTACCAGACCTTCTCTGATAATACAATTACCAGATGAAATAAGCCAATTGGGGCAAGGGATAAGATATCAGGTTGTAGGATGTGTAATTCGAAGCAGTTTGTCTACATCCTTAGGAGTCACAAACAGAAAGTTGTCATATCTAATCCCATAAGAGGAGTTGCTTGACATCTCCAAAGTAGACTCTGTGAGAACTCCAAATGAATTAAGACAATAACTTAAGCCCATTAGATGTGGTCCTGCCCTTTGACACAATAGAGAACAAGTCCTTAGCCCTGACAGTGGCTGACATACTGCATAGTGAGCTGCCCATCCAAGAGGGATGCACACCCACTGCTTCTGAGACAGTCAAGAGCCTGTCTATGTAGCTTCCAAGGGCTGGGAATAATGGAAATAATAGCACAATAGCAATGCACATAGCTTTGGAGCATGGAGCAGTCTCCACTTGCTCTTGGCTGGCTCAGAAGCAGAGAGTGTATCCTTTTGGATGGATGGCTTGCTATGCAGCATGTCAGCCAATATGTTGCATATCGGGACAATACAGAATGTACAATACAGCCATTGCATTATATAAGGCTTGTTCACACAATTGTTTGAATCCAGGTTTAATATGGGTTACCAAAATGGAGTGATTGTGTGAACCTATGCCAAGGTTGGAACGTTGGGCCAAAACCCACCTTGGCATGGGTTCACACAATCACTTTTTATTGAATGAAATTATAAATACTGAACTCATTTATGGTAGAGAGATGATTTCCTAACCAATATCCTTCCTTATCAATTTTTTTTGAAAAAAAAGTTTTCCTTCTCAGTCTTTTCAATCTTGAACTGCAGTCCTGACTCCTCACAATTTGCACTACTTTTGTCAATGTAGAGCCATGAAATGAGGGTTATTACGACTCTTTTTTCATTGGGTGGCAATTGTCTGTATTAAATGCCTTTTGAAAAATCTGCTTTCAGATGTTTTTAATGAATGTATGTTGTATGAATTGTAACACAACACTTATTAATTATCCTTTAGATGAATGGCAGCCTGGGACAAAAATCAAACCCTAATTTATCCCCGAAAGGAACAGCAATTTCCCTCCTTCCCCATTTACTGCTGAACATAACTTTAACAGTGGGTGAAGATATTAGTAACTTTCCTCCCACTGAGCTGAAATAGATTTCTGCATGAGGGGGAAAACCACACATTTATTGGTAGTTTACAGCTCCCTCAGTGTTGCTTACTCTATGAAGTTTTGTAATATTTGCCATTGCCCTTAGATTTCAAACTATGCCCCCAATGGATCTGGAGATTATCTCTCCTCTGAGATCTCAGTTTTGTTAAAGTTTATGTATCTGTGGGATACGGGATGTGGATAACTTTCTGTATTGTCCCATCTTTCCCCCAAATGAATCCCTAGTATCTATCTTTCAAAGATTGCCTGAAGGAAATGACTGAAACAGAATCTATTGTTTACTTTTTAACCAGGATAAATTTGTTACCTAGAAAAATTGCCTTTTGCAGTGGCTACACCCAGATGCTAAGGAAAAAGCGTCCGGCTATGTGGTTGGCTTTCATCCTAGGTATTAGAGCAGTTAGATTTTAATTTTTGTGTTGACCTCTGGTTGAATAAATGTTATTATATGAAGGACTGTAGTGTGCATTGCACTGAACCGATAAAGAGTTCTGATGTGATGTAAGCTCTATTGGGGCATTTTTCATTGAAAAAAATTCTGATGAAAAATGTCTCCTCTCCAGTATTGATAACAGATTCAATGCAATGTCACATCATATTGGCATTGCATAGAATATTATTGGTGGGTAGGGGGTATACCTTTGATGGAGATCCATCTGTCCACAAAGAAACAAGTAACCCAGAAGGCAGCCACAGTGACAGGGATTCAGCTTGCTGTGTTTCCTTACATTGTCTTGTCCTAGAATGTGAGGAAGAAAACAGGAAGGACTGCAGGGAAGGAGGCAGGAAGCAACCTCACGAAACTGCATCCTTTTCCTGGTGCATTACTGGGGGACAAATGGCTATGCTCAAACTCATGATGTTGCTTCCTGCCCTGGTGCATTCTAGGGTGAAACAATGTAAAGCAAGGCCAATGATTCCAGTTTTACATGATTCCAGTTTTTATTTTTAAAGATGCCACTGCTGCTGCCATTGGGGAGCCAGTTAATTTGGAGTCAGGCAGATCTTCATTAAAGGTAAGCCACCATCCCTTATTCCCTTCACACTAATGCACTGAGTCAATATCAATGTATCTGCTGGTTTTTGGTCTTTTATTCCTCAGCCTTAATGCTGGAGGCTGGGGTGAATAAGGTAGTTCTGGAGCATCAGACCCACTCTAAGTGGTTACCCAAGTTAATGGGAAAACTCCAGACAGTTGGACTTCTGAATCTTTAATTGTTGTGGGGTTTGATCAAGCCAATAGAAATATAGAACAATGTCTTCTAGACATTGAATCACAAGAAGAGAGAAGCAAACTCCCTAACTGTATTAAGATTTGGTGGGTCACCTCAATCTTAGTTCCGGCAAGCTATCTTTATAATCTGACATGTCCAACCCATCTGACATGTCCAGTCCTTCACCCTAGTTCATTATAATGTTTTTCCATCAGCTTGGTTGGAAGGGAGATATGAAAAGACACCCTATCACCTGTGCAAGTGTTCCTGTGGATAGATGAAATTTATAATTTGGCTCATATTTACTCATATTTTACTTGGTTGTAACTTGTACAGCATTCCGTGTAGCAAACTGATTAGAGAACATTCAGGGAAGACCAATGGATTTTTGTGTAACCAATCTTCTTGCAGAGAAGTCTGAATTTGTTACTTCTTGTGTCGCTAGATTTTGTGCCATTGCATACAAGATCCGTCAAGTAATGGCAAAGCAACCCCGCTCCCCATCAGTTAGGTAAAGATGTCCCTGATGGGTAAACTTTTTCTACCTAAATGCAACTGTGCTATCTGACAGTCCCAATGAATGACAGTTCCAAGAAGTTTACCCTTGTATAGAATGTCAACTTTGTATATAATGCTGAAATCTGGTCATGTACCATAATAAAGATATTGATTGATTCTGTTCATGTATATCTTCCCCCAGGCCCACAATCTGATGGATGTATCCAAAAGCTTGAGCAAGTTGATGAAATACAAACAAAGTGAATCCTGGTTAAGCACTGTTGAAATCAACAAAATCAGTTAGTCATGATAACTAGCTGAAGTCCCACTGAGTTCCATGATTCTTTGTACAGTATCACCTTCTGTAGATACAGCCCAGAGCAAAAAGGTATCAAGTTTCTTTTCTTGTACTATGCTTCATCAATTTGTACAGGTGCTTGTATGCAAGGTTAACAAAGAAGGAAGGAAGAAAGCTGTGCAAAATCTAGAATTAAGACATTTAGATATTCTCCATGATGATTTGGAAGGAAAGTGGACTGGGATGTGGGGTAGAGCAAGACCATGGAAAAGTAACAGAATGGAATGGGGGCAATCTGCTTATTTCTAATGTTGACTGCTGTAGAAATCACACATAATAATGCTTTTATATACTTAAATTGATTACAGGCCCTGAGAAGGCTTGTGTTGCAGAGTTACAAGGTTTTCAGCTATCTTAGATTATTACAAGACATGCCTGCTTTCACAAGTACCAAGGGATTTCAAGGATAAGCCAGCTCACTCTCAGCCTACCCATCCTTCATGGTTTAATAAACTTAAAGTTATTTCATCCAAGCTGGTTTTTAGCTTGTGTGATGACAGCAGCACGGCACTTAGAGATTTGGCAAATGCATGCAGTGACTTGGAAGGGAATCCATCAACTTACAACACTGAACATCTAATAACATCTTGGGGCCTAGGAAATTTCCCAAATGACATGGTTTCTATAAAGAAAAATATCACTTGCTAGTAGGATCTGTCTCCTTAGAACACAACACTGCTCTCTTTCATTACAAACCATACAGTGTCTCTTGGATACCTCAAAATCTACTGTAATTGTTTCTGGAATAATTGGCACAACAAATCCAAGGACAATTTATAAACGAATAAGTTATAACAACTGAAAACCACTTGGGGGCCAGTATGTTGAAAATTATGACCCTGTCTCTCATCATTTGTCAGTGGTAGGGATATGGCTACTAGTTGCTTAAAACATGGCCCAAAATATGTCTTCAGAAAAGAGGGATTTTGATAAAACTGTAATGACTGTTTACATAGCAAGAAAATATATATAAATGACATTCATTAAAATTAATAATGATAAATGTCTCTCTTTGCATGAAACGGAAATGTGTAATTGGAGAGAATTAAAGCACTCGGAATTAATTAGTTCTCCAGACTGGGAGATGCTGTGGATGCCAAACAGATGCAAGTAAACAAATGGTTGAATGAATAGTACATTATCAATTTGTATGGAGGTTGTTCTGCAATACACACAAGTGTCTCTTTCAGCTCCACAGGGGAATAATTTTAAAAAGTTAAACTGACAAATTGGTTCCCTTCTATGTCCAGAAAACTGGAAATTCACAAAGGCACCCTACCAAGCATTAGTGTAGGTGTGTTGGCCAAAGGCTGGAGATGGTAGAGAGGAATGCATGGAGTAATGGTGGAAACTATAGCTCTTTGCCATAAATTGCGATTTCACCAAGTCCAAGATCATGAATTCAGGAAAACAGGCCTGCATAGCCTGTAATGCACCAAGCTGAACATGGTCTATCAGTCATGTATTGTGGCCTGCCAGGTATCAGTCAACCATCTTTGTAGTCCCAAATGGGTAGCAAAAGCAGGCTTCTTAAGCTAGTGATGGTCACCAAACATGATGGGTTGGCTGCCTGTGGCCTAGTGGCCACAAGCTATGCAGGCCTGTATTAAAACCATCAAAAGCTTATTTTTACCTTCTTAATAGGTAAAACTACATTAACCCCTGCTAACTAAGCACAGAGGCACATTTTAAACTGGTAGGTCTCATATTTAGCAGGGGAAGAGCCCCTGGCTCTCTTCTACCCCACTACAGCATCCATCCAGTGGTTGTTGCTGATGCCTTCCTTGGGTTTCTTTTTTGATTATGAGCCCCTTTAGAGAAAGGGAACCATCTCATTTCTTTTTCTTTGTAAACTGCTTTTTTTTTTTTTTTTTTTGCTGAAAAGCAGTATATAAATATTTGTAGTAATAACAGTAATAATAATAGATCTTTATTTAAAGCAAATCAACTCTCCGTTGGTTCACATGAAATAGACCTATAGCTGCTATTAGTATAAACCCAATGGCCCCACAAGTCCTTGCCCATATGCTGGAGCCTCTCTTGGGGCTGATCTCATGCCTGCCAGATCCTAATGCTGGCTTGCAGCAGATAGTTGGAGGAGAACTGATCAGCTCAGGAACCCAGGAGCCCCGAACAGCAGTACCACAATATTCACATGCACATCATTACTTGCAATTTCACCTCATGTTCTCCAGTTAAAGCCCAGGCATGTCTCTACAATATGATGCAGATCTGAATGACTCGAGATGTCATAGGCACAATAAAGCTAATTGTGCCGTTTGTGTGACTTTCCACCTGCCTGTGGATCTAATAATAATATTCTCATAACTGCTGTCTGCCTGAGATATGTGTCTGCAGCAGTAGATATGTGGTTTTTGTGCTGATATTGTAGATATCGTTGGTACCCCTAAAAAGGACTCCTGTCTTAGAGCTCTAAGTGGTGATTAGTGCATGTTGTCTCTCTACTGGATCTCAGTACTATCTGAAGAATGAGCGGCACATCAAATGCTCCAGAGTGACAATTTATTCAGTCATTAACGTAAACATGGCTATTCTCCCACTATAAAATATGAGTTTACATCGCAGTTTTACCAGATGCAGAGAGATTAGATGACTAATAAAATGCAGTCAGAGGAATTAAAACCTTTTACAACATTGTCACATAGATTTACAACTGACTTCTACAAGCTATAATTTTATTTATTTATTTCGCTAAAAAGGACAAATGTTACTGAAACAATTTATTACTTACGAGGGAAACATTCTTGAAGAAAGGTTAGGAAGAAACTGTAGTCGTCCTCTCTAAGAGCAAATGTATGTGTACTTTTTTTTTTATTGGACATGGAAAAAGCCCTAGACGACAAGGGAAAATGTCAGGTACTGCACATTTCTGAGTAATTTAATAAGGTCATTCTCATGACCGATGTACCTGGTGGTGCGGAGGGTGGGCAAGGAGTCAGGCTCCTCCCTGCACATGGTCACCACTGCTTCTACATCTCTGCTGCTTGCGTGGCTCACGAGCCTGGATGAGCAGCTGAACCGCAAGCTGTAGGAGAAAGTCCTCTGGCATCCCACAATGCACTGTGCTCGGAGCGCATTGCATTGGTGGAGTACCCTGCTGACAGTTGCACTGCAAGCAGCTGAGCATGCATACAACTGGGGACTGAGATCAAAGAGTGCACTCATGCCCTTCTAATGGCCCAGGAGAAAAACTTGGGCTATCTGGAGAGAGAAAAACCTGGGCTACGCAATCTTGGCACTGCACACAATCAATCCTACCCTGTGAGAGTTCAGGTAGGCTGCTCGTGTGAACAGCCCCAATGTATATGTAAATAAGCTCATACATACGTCATTAATGAACATTTAATAACGTTAAGCCCTTCTAACTCCAAAAATTTAGGGCAAAAGTAACATTTGCAGCCTAACCTAAATTTCTGTACTAAGTTGATTCTGTGCAAGTTTTAGTAATAAGGAAAAAGTGTCTGAGAAAATCTCGGAAATATCTCCTTGGGAGGGCCACTGAAATTCAAAATAATTTCAGTTGCCAACATGATGTGCAGCATTGTGGCTCCGTACCACTGCCACCTGGGGCTGCTGAAGAGTCAGAGTCTTGGTGGTGCACTAGCCGCTCTTCTGCAGATTTTTCCATTTATGACAATGGTGAAAAAACTGAGGAAGTGATGCTAGCACAGCCACCCATTATTAGCAGCATTGGGGCTGAGTTCTGACTCTGCAGCAGCCCTGGGGTACATTGTTATGGAACCATAAAGTTACTGTACATCACATGAGCCAGTTTCTTCTTGAGGGAAACCGTGAAATCTCAAATTTGCAGAAAATTTTACACCTTGCTGAAGTTTAAAAGGCATAGCATGCCAACTTTAGAAATAATTATCAGGGACTTTTAGCTTTTTAAAAAGGGTATCACACACTCCATCATAGCATTCTATGTCCTGTTGATTTCCATGGGAAGATAATTCTCTCACTGAAATTAAGTTATTCAAGGCTGCAACACAAAGCATACCTTCTCAAGAAAACTCATGCCTGAGGGACATCCCTGAGGGACATGTTTCTGGCAACCAAATAATACCTTTAGAGGGAGGAGGAGGTCAGCAAAAATCCCCCCTCCATGTGTATATTTGGCTCTTCAGCTCCAAAGCAACCTCTTCCAAGGATACCATCCCTATTTTGCTCTTCTAACACTGTAGAACCTGAGCGTCACTGGTGATTTTCTCTTTTTTGTACTGTTGTAA
This sequence comes from Hemicordylus capensis, assembly GCF_027244095.1. NCBI lineage: Eukaryota > Metazoa > Chordata > Lepidosauria > Squamata > Cordylidae > Hemicordylus > Hemicordylus capensis. The sequence goes on along the minus strand of NC_069660.1, from coordinate 295,035,053 downwards.
TCATCATCATCATCATCATCAATGAAATGATATAAAATGAAATAAATGAAATAAAAATCAATGGAGATACACTTGGACAGGTTAGCATTAGAAGAGGCATTTTCCAAGGGGACTCACTATCCCCTCTGTTGTTTGTAATCGCCATGACCCCACTTTCACAAATACTAAACAAAACAAGCCTCGGATACCAAACATCTAAAACATCAAGTCAAATCAACCATATGCTGTACATGGACGATCTGAAGTTGTATGGAAAGTCAAAGTCAGAAATCGAATCACTGCTAAACACTGTCCGTATATTCAGTAGCGATATAGCAATTGAGTTTGGACTAGACAAGTGTGCTGCATTAATAATGAACAGAGGAAAAATAAGAAAAACAGAAGGAATAGAACTGCCCAATGGAAGCAAGATCAAGAACCTGGAAGAGAAAGAACATTACAAATACTTGGGCAATCTCCAGGCTGATAACATCCCACACACTGAAGTTAAAAGAAAAATGGGAAGTGAATACATCAGGAGAGTTAGAAAAATCCTCAAGTCCAAACTCAATGGCGGGAACACCGTACAAGCCATAAACACCTGGGCTAGACCTGTTATCAGATACACTGCAGGGATAATAGACTGGACCCTGGCTGAGCTAGAGACGCTGGATCGTAAGAACAGGAAAATCATGACCATCAATCATGCTCTGCACCCCTGCAGTGATGTCGATAGGCTATACCTCCCTCGCAGCTCAGGTGGAAGAGGAATGCTGCAAGTCCATCAAACAGTAGAGGAGGAGAAAAGAGGCCTTGAAGAATATATCAAGGACAGTGAAGAAGATGCACTTCAAATGGTCAATAACGCGAAACTATTCAACACCAATGGAAGAAAGTAGGCCTACAAGAAAGAACAAGTCAAGAACTGAGCAGAAAAATGGAAAAATAAGCCCCTGCATGGTCAATATTTGCACAATGTAAGTGGAAAATCAGACATCACCAAGACCTGGCAATGGCTTAAGAATGGCATCCTGAAGAAAGAAACAGAGGGTTTAATACTGGCTGCACAAGAACAGGCACTAAGAACAAATGCAATAAGAGCAAAATCCACAACAAACAGCAAGTGCTGCCTTTGTAAAGAAGCAGATGAAACAGTGGACCACCTAATCAGCTGTTGTAAAAAGATCGCACAGACTGACTACAAATAAAGGCCTGACAAGGTAGCAGGGATGATACACTGGAACATCTGCAAAAAATACAAGCTACCTGTAGCCAAAAATTGGTGGGACCATAAAATTGAAAAAGTGGTAAAAAATGAAGATGCAAAAAATATTATGGGACTTCCGACTACAAACAGACAAACATCTGCCACACAATACACCAGATATAACTGTGGTCGAGAAGAAAGAAAAAAAAGTTAAAATAATTGACATAGCAATACCAGGGGATAGCAGAATAGAAGAAAAAGAAATAGAAAAAAATCACAAAATACAAAGATCTACAAATTGAAATTGAAGGGCTGTGGCAGAAAAAGACCAAAATAATCCCAGTGGTAATTGGCACCCTGGGTGCAGTCCCCAAAGACCTTGAAGAGCACCTCAACACCATAGGGGCCACAGAAATCACCATCAGCCAATTACAAAAAGCAGCTTTACTGGGAACAGCCTATATTCTGCGATGATATCTATAACCATTGACAATAAACTTCAGCCATCCCGGGTCCTTGGGAAGGACTCGATGTCTGGATAAAACAAACCAGTCAATAACACCTGTCTGACTGTGTAAATAATAGTACCAATAATAACTACTATTACTACTACTACTATTACTACTATTTATTTTGTTGCTTGGTACTGCTTTATAGTGTTCTTGATAATGATTTATTATTGAACTAGCTACTGATATGTTATTATTTGGCTGATATTTGTTGTTAGTTGATATTTTGCTGTTTTGAGCTTTCTATTCAGATAGTTTAAATTTTGTCTTTCTGTATATTGGTGTTCTTGCTGCTACTACATACTTTAGCCACACTTTTTGCAGGAAAGAGGATATACAAATAAGCAATTAATGAACTCCTTTCTGAAAATCATAATGGTTTTCAGTCAGGTCCACTAGAATGGAGAGACACTGCATGGTCCAAGCATTTCCAGTGAGCCATAAAAATAACAACAAATATAACATTGTTACTTCGGTAAGCACTATTTTTTGCTCCAATTTTCAGCGGAACTAAGTTCTCGCACTGTTTCTGCGCCCCATGCTGTGTTTTGTATTTTCTGCTTAGCACCATTTTCAGGTTTTTTTCTGAGGTGCCTTGACTTATTGGGAAAGTCCCAATTTATCAAACTCTATATGACAGTTCTCTAATCCTCTATTTCACAGAGATATTCTTTAAAGCACCTGCTGCCTCTTGACAATACCTTCCAGCTGATATACAGTCCTGACTCCTGAAAAGTGAATTGGCCCTGGAGATATGGACTGCAAAGTTTGCTCTGAGAGAGCAGAGGGTAGAGGGATGCATTCACTTTACAGCTATCAATAGCACAGGTCTTTTTTCCTCTGTTGGCCTTGTTTTATAACTGCTTCCCTCATAAACACAAAATATCTTAAGTAGATTTAACTAAGACTTTATTCAGAAAACAGGTCTAGTTTCTCCGTCTCCTCCCCCCTTTTTCTTTCTAACTCTACCCACCCCCCGCACTCTCTACATGACAAGCTTCTAATTAACAAAACATAAAATATTGCTAGATAGAATACTCCCCATTATAACAACCGAAATTGAATTGATATTAAATTTAGTCATGATGTCCTGAAGTCTTTTAGGTGGTCTCCAGTTGCACACAGTTCTCCTAAGTCTTGGGTTCTCTGGCACAGGAACTGGTAGTGATTTGTTTTCTGGTACAGAGCATTGTCCATCACTTTCATCAGACTCACCTGTGAGGTCAAAACTGGAGACAAGGTCAAAGTCCTCCCCAGTTCCTCTCTTGAGATCATATTCCCTTCTCTTTTTTCCTCATAAAATGCTGCTGGAAAGTCTCAAACTGTTCCATTTCTTTCCATCATCCAATATGACAGAATCTCCTCAGATTTCAATTATTTGTTTTGGTGCAGAATATTGGGAACATCCCTTTGTCACTTTATAAGGCAACCATACTCAAACAAATTCCCCCACCTGAAATGTTCACTATTTCGCACCCGTTTCTTTGTGACACATACACTTTCTCTTCTGCAGTATGTTCTTTGTATTCCAGGACAGCAGTGAAGTATCCATTTATGGCAAATCAAGTACCTCCATCTCCCCATAGGTGGATGTCTGAAGGCTGCAAGTACAGATCTGGTGTAATAAGGAGTTTATTGTAAAGCAGATAGGAAGTTATATTGTACAGAGAACCAGAATCAGATGTCATTCACACTAGAGATGTGCACGGACCTGTTTGGGTTTGAACACCCAGTGGTTTGTCCAGTTTAAGGTGGGGGAGGGTGCACTTCCCCCTCCCCACATTTCCCCGACCGGCGTGCTCTATAAAACTGGTCCAGCGGGGCAGCAGCCAAGCTCCCTGCCACCCCATCCTCTTCTCAGACCAGAAATGACCGAAAGTAGCCTGTGCGTGTGCGCACACCAGTGCATGCATGCGAGTGAGCATGATGTGCAGATGCATGCACCCAACGTGCTCATGCACATGGGTTACTTCCGGAGGTACACAGGGAGATACTCTGCCACCCACCATAGTGGTCACAGAAATCACCACCAGCCTATTACAAAAAGCAGCTTTACTGGGAACAGCCTATATTCTGCGACGATATCTATAACAGTTGACAATAAAATTCAGCCATCCCAGATCCTTGGGAAGGACTCAATGTCTGGATAAAACAAACCAGTCAATAACACCTGTCTGACTGTGTAAACAAGAAATAATATAGTGAATCAGTAATGGTGTGGACAACAGACTTGTAAACCTTAGCAAAGTATCTCTTTTTCTTACACCTACAACAATTTCAAGGCACGTTCTGTGCAAGGCAGTGAGCAAAATTGGCTTTGTGGGCAGAGTCTCCACACTGGTAGAATTAGTAGCGCCTCCTTTCTGTTGGAGATGCAGCTCCTGCGTGGCATCGACTCTTACCACCAGCAACCATATTGACCACTAGGGGCATTATGGGTTGTGATAGCCACTAAGGGCATTCCCTATCTGATAGGGGTGTGCAATTTGGGTTTTTGGCAATTTGGTTTGGGACACGAACCGAATCACCCCCGTTCTGTTCTGTGCCTGAATATGGGCTACCCGAATCACCCTTGATTCGGTTCGGGTTCGGATTAAATCTGAATCTGAATCTGAATTGATTCGGGTAAAAAACTGGGACACAGGGGCAAAATAGTGGAGTGGGGTGGTAGTGCCCAATGGGTGGAGGCTACCACCCAAATTTCAGGGGGATTGGTCAAAGGGCTGATTTTGGGGGAATTTTTGAAGTTTTAGTGTCTTTGGGGAAGATAGGGGGCATAACGTGGGATCTGGGTCAAAACAGTGGGGTGGGGTGGTAGGCCTAATGGGTGGAGGTTACCACCCCAATTTCAGAGGGATTGGGCAAAGGGCTGATTTTTGGTGAATTTCTGAAGTTTATGCGTCTTTAAGGTTTTCCCCCATGAAGGGTGCATTGCTTCATGTCGGGGGGAAAGGGGTGTCCTAGTGCCAGATGGGGTTGGTGGTAGTGCTGGGTCGGGGCAAGGAAGCTACCTGAATTTTTTCAAAGGATTTGGGCAGAGGGCTGATTTTTGGCGAATTGTTGAAGTTTACGCGTCTTTAAGGTTTTTCCTCATAAGTTATAATGGAGCTTTCAGCAGCCCCATAAGTGCACTTGGGGGGTGCTGGGGTGGCCCAGAGAGAGTGGTGGTGTAGTGCACATAGGGTGCCAACCACCCCCATGAGTTTATAACCTATGGGGTACAGGATTCTGTTGTTTCAGAGGTTTTCTGAGTGTGGATTCTATGATAGCAAATTAGAGTGGATTCATGGTGTCCAAAATTCGAGCAGACGTCACATCCAACCTTTTTGCATTGAAGTCAATGGGATGCAAAAAGGCGGGAAATTCAAATAGACGTCATAGCTCAAAACGGAGGGGGGGGGAGAAGTCCAAAAAATGGAGGTCTGAATCACCCGAATTTTCAGGCCCGAAATTCGGGTGATTCGGCTCGTGCCCGAAATTTCTCGGATCTTTTCGTGGGTGATTCGGTTCGGCCCCGAATCACGCGAAATTCGCTGTTTTGGGCACAGATCATTCTGTGCCCGAAACCTTTTGCACATCCCTACTATCTGATCATGCTTTCTCTACTCTGTTTCCCCTTGAGTAGACAGATTTCTCATTCTGAGAGACAGACTTCCTCCTTCTCCCTTCCCCCACTTCCTGTATGTAGCTAGCAACCAAGCATGTAGATCTGATCTATCTTCCTGTTAGATTTCCAAAATAAACTACTTTATTTGGAACTTTAACCCCATGTCTCCAGACAATATTAATTAGCAGTGCTCCCTTGCCTGGGCACTTCCACTGTAACTGGAGCAGATAAAGAAATCCCCCCCCCCCCCACAGCTCTCTCACACTTGCCTGTGCTGCCACTTTCTGGGGCAGTGCCATATGATGTAGACGGCTTGAGCGCAAGTGGGGAAAGACTCCGCTCAAATCCAACAGATTACAACACAGAGCGCATTTGAAGATCTATGCTCTGGCACTCTGTGCAGGAAAGAAGCAGTTCTACCCCTGCTAACTGGGCAAAGAGTCACCTTTTTAACGTGGTGATTCTCTTTATTTAGCAGAGGGAGAGTAACTGGCCCAATCCACCTCCAGCACAGTACCTTCAGTGACTGTTACTGGTGTCTATCTTATGTTTCTTTTTAGATTGTGAGCCCTTTGGGGACAGGGAGACATATTTATTTATTTATTTGTTTTTCTCTATGTAAACCGCTTTGAAAACTTTGGTTGAAAAGTGGTATATACATTCTTCTTCTTCTTCTCCTCCTCCTCCTCCTCCTCCTCCTCCTCCTCCTCCTCCTCCTCCTCCTCCTCTGCCCACATTGCTTCTGCAAGCTCATGTGCAGTGGAGTTGTCTAGGGTTGTGAGAGAGCTAGTACATGCCCCTCCTGCCCTGAATGAGTATTAGGATCCATCTCTTACCCATTGTAACATGTGAGCCTTTTGCAGATAAAATCTCTAGTATTCCAGCTGAACTAGACTCTATAGTTACTGCAGAGTCTATTGTGGAGGTGTCCAGTAGCTCTTCTTGCATGGTTAAATTGGATCAGTTTCAGTTTGTGACTCCCGAGGATGTGGACAAGATACATGGGACATTGCACATTACCACTTGTTCTCTCAACCCTTGCCCAACATGGCTTATACAATCTAGCAGTGAGGTTTTTGGAGAGGGCCCTGTTAAGATCATTAATGCTTTTCTGAGGGAGGGCAGGATGCCTACTTGTCTCAAGGAGGCAGTTATTAGGCCGTTCTTGAAGAGGCCTGCATTGGATCCCTCAGAATTGGGCAATTTTAGGCCAGTCTCCCACCTCCCATGGTTGGCCAAGGTGATTGAGAGGGTGGTGGTGTCTCTGCTCCAGGCTGTCTTGGAGGAAGCAGATTATCTGGACCCATTTCAAACTGGCTTTCAGGCAGGCTATGGGGTTGAGACGGCCTTGGTCAGCCTGTTGGATGATCTCCAATTAGGAATTTACAGGGGGCTTGTGACTTTGTTGATGGTATTGAAAGCCACCGAAAGATTCGAAAGGATGAACAGAGTCACACTCCCCCTGTCAATTCCTAATTAGAGATCATTTAACAGGCTGAGCAAGGCTGATTCTCCAGCTACGTCCATTTCAGAGCTAAACGACCTTAAAACAGTGGTGCATTGCCGATAAAATCCAGGCTTGACTACTGCAATGCACTCTTCGTTGGGCTACCTTCGTATGTAGTTCATAAACTGCAGTTAGTACAGAATGCAGCAGCCAGGCTGGTCTCCGGGGTTGCCTGAAGAGATCATATTACACCCATTACTGTAACTAGACTGGCTGCCAATCAGTTGAAATACAAAGGGTGAAAAACAAATTGCTGGTTAATATTACCTATAAAGCCCTAAATGTCTTGGGTCCGAGGTATTTAAGAGAATGCCTTCTTCTTCATCAACCCCACTGCCTAGGGAGGTCCAGTTGCAGTCGCCACCAGCTCGGTTTGTGGCAACTTGAAACTGGACCTTTTCTAGAGTTGCCCCGGGACTCTGGAACATGCTTCCTAATTAAATTAGAGTTTTCCCTTCTCTGAATGTTTTTTAAAAGGACCTAAAAACATATCTGTTTAGTCAGGCTTTTAGTTTATAGTTTTAAAGCTTTGGTTTTAGAGTTTTAATTATGTTAATATCAAGATTAATCCCAATCCCAAAAAAGATTGGGATTGGAATGATTTAGAGTTCTAGACTGAACAGCCTGGATTTCAGGAGGATGGTTTGGGTATACCAAAGAGAGTGATTTGGCACAATGAAGAGCAATTCAGTGAAGACCAATTGAATTTTCAGGAATCAGGACTGTATATCACCCTCCTAGCCTTCTCTGTAACTTTATACAAAGTAAATTTCTGCTCCAGTAGCAGTTTTTCTCACTGTTTGGAGCAGTTTGTTTTCATAGCAATCTCATCCCTGATCATTTCATCAGTAAAGTTGGCAAACTCACAGGTTACTCTTATGGCACACAGTGCTGTGACATATTGATCCATAGATTCAGCAGGCAGTTGAAAATCTAGACTAGAAATTGTCACGTTCAGCAATCACATTCAAAGTAGTGTTGAACTGATCATCTAAGCCTTGAAGAGCAGATTCATAAGGGTTGGTAGGAATTGGCAAATGATTATATATTCTTTGGCCTGCAGGGCTCAGGCCTTCTGCTTTGCTGGAGTAAAATCAGGGGTCTGTATGGTAGGGATGTGCAAATTGATTCAGGTACAAATTGATTTGTACCTGAATCTAGCTGATTTGGGTGATTTGGAGACAAAATAAATAACCCCTGTGGTCCACTGGCTAGATTTGGCTACAAATCGAATCACGCCTGATTCGATTCAAATCTATTTGAGATTTGGATCCCTCCTATTGATTCCCCCAGATTCCCAGCTTTCATTTTAGAAAACCCTAAGCTCTAGCCCTTGTAGAAGTGGAGTTATGGAGCAAAATGTGTGGTCACTATTTTTCAAGTGTTTGTATTCTTTGGTGTATAATAACTTCCCCTAAATGAATCCCTATGAGGATTCATTACACACCTTCATTTCTTCTATTCATTTTTGACTGACTTTGGACAATACCAACTGTCAACTGCCATGTGCCAACTAAACCCCACTCCCACCCGCAAAGCAGTGGAGTACTACTCAGTTTATGTTCTAGGATTTTTTTTCAAGTGTTTAGGCTCTTTGGTGTCTAATAACCTTTCCTCATAATACATCCCTATGAGAATTCACTCCAAAGAGTCTAAACACCTCAAAAATCCCTAAAATATAAACTGAGTATCCAGTGGCTTGTGGGTTGGGGGGTAGTTGCGACATGGGATGCCAATAATTTCCCACCCCCAAATTGAATTAAAAAATAGATTTGTGCACATCCCTACCATATGATGAGGACGTAATTGCAGAAGTAGTACCTCCATTGTTTCCAAGGAAGATCAGGCATACAATGCATATCTGCATGCTAGCTTTAGCTAAAGGAGGGTCAAGGGGCTGTTATCTAGAGTGAAAGTATTTTTATTTCATGACTTGGTTTCTCCTAATTAGGGAACTGGAGGGCTCAGTAGTAGAGCATATGACTGTACATAATGTGAATAAAGCTAACGCACAGACTAAATGTGGATGGTTCTGTTTCTGGAGCCATTATTTTGACTTCATAACCCTTCTTCCCTTCCACTTAGGTCTGTTCATCTGTACATGTACAGGCTCCTTGTAGATATTTTATTTAGGGGTGTGCAGAACCAGTTTGAATTGAACTGGTTAAATTTGAACAGGCTATGTTTGACCAGTTTAGACCTGAACCAGATGGGTCCCCACAAAAGGCAGCAGGTCCATGTTCAAACCGGACCAGGCCCGGTACAATACAGACCAGTTGCACCAGTTTAAGGGCTGTGCTTGTAAAGGGGAATCCAGTGAGGATTCCCATTTGTTTATCAATTTTTCATACTGTCTAGTATAAACATCTCTAGGCGGTGTACAGAATTAAAACATAAAACATAACACATTTAAAATTCATTAAAAGATAAAATCATAATCAATAACACACATTAATAACATTAAAATTTAAAATATATATAAGCAAAGGGGTGGGTGAATCCTTTAAAAGTGTTGTGAGGGTGGTCAGGGCTGCGGAGAAGGAACACCTTACCAGCTTCTGTAGTGGCTTCTGCAGTGTTGACACCTCTAAGCCCCACCAGTGCTCCCTCCCAGTAGCATGGGCAGGTGGGTGCCCAGTTCCTGCTATTTGCATGACCTCCATGTATGTGTGGAGGCCATTTACGCCACCACACAAATTTTCAGGATACCTCTGGCCCGCGCTGCTGGGGTGGGGAGAAGCAGTGGGGCTTAGTGGAATTGCCACTATGCCACCACCACCACTGCCACATAAGCAATCACAGAAGTCGATAAGGTGTCTGCTTGCCGCCACCCCCAGCCACCCTTACAACACGTTTAAGGATTCCCCCAGCCCAATCCTTACTGGATTCTCCTTTACAAGCATTACCCTCAAACCTGGTTGACTCAGTTCGACTGAATGGACTGGCTGTTTCAACTGAACCGGCTCACGGACTGGCGGTTTGGTTTGAATTCAGCTTGAATTCTAAATGAACTGTCTGAATCAGTTTTGTGCACAACCCAAATTCCAATGCAGTGCTTTTCAATCCATGGGACAAGTATCACTGGTGGTACTTTACCACATGGCAGGTGTTAGTTGGCTCTACAACTGATTCCCTTTTACCGTGTGCTTCTGTAGTGTTTTTAAAGGCAGGGTTGCAAAATGCATTGCAAACTGCAGTACAAAACTTGTGTGTGCATTCTGTGAGTGCAGCTTGTTTGTGCCATAGGGAACAATGGAGAAAGCCAAAATACCCCATTGTCCCCCATGCATAGCTCCTAGGGACACCAAAGTGGGTTGTGTGGCAGGGCATGATGGGTGTTATCTACCACCCAACCCACAGAAGGAATGGGCAAGAGGTCAATTTTTAACAATTTTTTAACCTTCCCCCCCAAAGCCCCTAGGATTCTATGGGGAAAGGTTAAAATGAATCCTATGAGAGTTTGGGGGAAAGGTTAAACATTTGTTAAAAATTGACCTCTTGCCCATTCCTTCTGTAGGTTGGGTGGTAGGTAGCACCCATCATGCTTTACCACCCAACCCACTTTGGTGTCTTTAGAAGCTACCCATAGGGAACAGTGGGGTGTTTTAAATTTCCCCATTGTTCCTGATGGCCAAAAAACTCAAAGAGTTTTGAGTTTGTTTCGTTGAAACAGCCAGCTTGACTGCTGTTTTCAATTAACCATTTCATCGAGCTCAAAACAGAACACAAAATCTCCCATTATTCCTAACACAGTCCCTTCACAGAATGTATGCTACTATATTCAACATTTTTAAAAGTCCATCCTACTATTCAGTCAAATTGTGGATTAATATATGAATATGAATATGATAAATATTTATATACCATTTTTCGACAAAAGTTCCCAAAGTGGATTAGTAGAGCAAGTTCTCAGAACTTACAATATAGATTTCAAGATGACATTCCTATAGGGATTTTATGTTGTATTCTGAAGGGATGGAAATTATTTTCCAGCAAGCTAGAAAAATATATAGTTGTTTTTGCTTTAGAGAGAAATGACATAGCGCCAGCAAAGAGAATTGCATGAATGGAGCTCTTGTACTTTAGGAAAATATTAAAATTGTACTCAGGAAACTGCTATGCATCCAGTATGTGCTCGAGCATTCATCATGCAATGCTATTACATACCTGCAGTATGAGACAATAGGATGTGCTGCATGAAACGAGTAATTGAAGGTTTTGCTGAAGCCTAAATAATGATCTCTTGGAGAAGACAATTTCAGGCCTGCACAACTTGTCACCGACTAAGCCAAATGCAGCCCATGTGCTCTGCCACGTACTTGACAATCTCCACTTTTAAAAGTACCAAACGGGCAGCAAAAACTGAGACTTACCTTCTGGATGACCACCACTCATACCTGGTCTTCTTCATACCTGTGGGCTAGTTTGGAGATTGCAAAGTGCCCTGGGCCTTAAAAGCAGTCTTTTGGGGCTTTGCAAAGGTCTGTGAAAGCAATGGTTAATATCTATGACTTGGACCAAAAAAAAAAAGTGGAATTTCAAAGGGGCGCTCAACAGAGCAGGTCTGAAAGTCTTATTTCTTTGAGCTTCGATTGGAACATGTTCTTATTTCTCACATATTGTGGGTGACAAAATTCAAAATTTAAAACGAGTCATCAGAGACATATATTTTTCAGAGAGCAACTTAAACATAAGAGGGAATCTGAAATATCATTAATTCATGGGAAACATTTCTCTTAGGTGTGAGCATCAGTTCTGTACTTCAGCTCCCATTCTGACAATAAATGCAGATTGTCCCATTTGTCACTTGTCCTGCTGCTTAAGAGTTTGTGGTCTGACAGAAATAGATTTACTGCTCCTGTCTTGCTTTTGCCTAGGAAAGAATTGTATTTTGTTACATCTGAAACAAAAAAATGTTCATGCTAGAGAACTAAAATATTGTCTTGCAGGCAGGCTTGCAAAAATGAAGTTTCCAGGTATAAAATCAGCAACCAATAAATATTATGAATGTATTAGCATTGATAATGCTGATTTAATCTGTTAGAAATAATGGAGATATTAATGGGACTAATTCTGATATTACATTTCCATGTTTTTGTTTTTTATTCCAGATAGATAGATAAATTGAGTCATACGTAAGTAAATACATACATATATACATACATACAAATGGGAAATAATTTTTTTTTAAAAATTTCCCATGCCGGTATGTTTGCAGACAAATACAAAGTGCTGGTAATTACCTTTAAATCCCTGAATGGCTTAGGTCTGAGTTACCTGAGAGAGTACTCTACAAGTTCCCCCCACCACTCATTAAGATCATCAGGAAGGGTCCATCTTCAGGTGCCACCAGTTCATCTGGGATCGGGCTTTCTCAGTTCTTGCCCCTGGGTTGTGGAAAGCACTCCACGTGGATATAAGAGGATTATCTTCCTTGGAGGCCTTCAGGAGAGCCTTAAAGATCCATCTTTTTAGGCTGACTTTTAATGATATCTAGTTTTAATTTTAATTTTAATCTGATTTAAATGGTGGTGTTTTTTTTAATTAAATTCTTTTATTATGTGTTTTTGATTTTAATGTAAACCTCCCTGAGACACTTTAGGAAGGGTGGTATAAAAATGGAATGAATGAATGAATGAATGAATGAATGAATGAATGCTCTGTTCAGAAATTCAATGTTTCTGACTTGATTGACAGTTTGCCATTGGAGAGTTCTCTGTGTCTTTAAATCTCCAATGCACTGGGGATGAAGAAATCGGATTCTCTATCTCTGGTTATGTTGACCATCTTGAGTGTTCAGATGAGCATACCTGGAGTCTTGCTCATGATAGTAAAAAGGTGACGGCGTCAGACAACTGGACTGGAAAGTGAATAAGCAAGAAAAGCTGAAGTTCCCCTACTTAGGGCGTGGTGGTTAAAGGTTCAGTGCAGATCTCTTACCTTGTAATCTAGCAACCTTATTTCTAATGTATATGAGTATTTGCACATTAACAAACAAACAAACTTTGGCTCACATATTGAACAGAGAACCATAGATCCAAGAAAGAGGTGCATAAACTGCTCCAAAAGGACTCTAAAGGCCCTACAGTTGTTTGTGCACTATGTAAGCCTCTGTAGCCAAACTCAAGGAAGTGCCTCAACTCAATGTGTGGCCGATCATAAGGAAGGGGGTTGAAAATAAAACAGCCAATATAATAATGCCCTTATACAAAACTATGTTGCGACCACACTTGGAATACTGTGTACAAGTCTGGTCACCACATCTAAAAAAGGGCATCGTAGAACTGGAAAAGGTGCAGAGGAGGGCAACCAAGATGATCAGGGGTCTAGAGCACCTTTCTTATTAGGAAAGGCTACAAGTCCTGAGGCTTTTTAGTTTAGAAAAAAGACGACTGCGGGGAGACATGATAGAGGTCTATAAAATCATGCATAGTATGAAAAGAGAGAAATTTTTCTCCTTCTCACATAACACTAAAACCAGGGGTCAGCCCATGAAATTGACTGACAGGAAATTTAGTTATGAAAAACGGAATTACTTTTTCACACAACACATAATCAACTTGTCCTATGGCCTCCAGTGGGGTGCTTCTCTGATGAAGAGATATCTGAATCTGCCTCTGGGTGTGGTCTGGTCCTGACACTTATCCATAGATTTATTATCAATAAAACATAGCCCCCACATGCACACTTTTTCTGTGTGTGTGTTGTATGACTTCTTAGGAAGCCCTACCCCCGGTCTTAGAAGTGTCCATCACATTGTGTAAACAAAGATATTATTTACATTTGAGCAATAATGTACCCTTGGGACATTACATGTGTAAAAAAAAAAAAAAAGTCCAACTTATTAGAAAATGAAATTTGAAATTAAACACTTATTTTATTATTTTGTGTTATTTTGTTTCCACTGTGAAATAAAACTTGGTAAGCTCAGGAGAAGAAGCAGGTTTTGCTGCCCTGTGAGAAAAAATGCTTGTCTCTCAAAGTCCAGCGTTAGCAACTGGCTGTAAGCACCTCAAGCAGCTTATGCAACACAGTCCAAATTGGACACCAAAGTGCCCTCATGCTTCAGGGAAGCCATAAACCCTTTAATGTTGCTCTTGACGTTTTGCCTGCTCAAATAAACTTGAACATTGCTTATTCGCTAACACAGAGCATAGGCACAAGTGAGCGGGTAAGCCTTGAAACTATGTCGTACATCAGTTTAATGACAGGGCTGATGAGTTCTGAGACACAGATCAGCACTTCTGGATGGGTAGTAAACAACTAATTATTAAGGGTTGGTTTATGTTGCACATTGGCTTTACATTGTGGAGAATGAAAAACCCATTTGTTAAGTGTCTTCTGTCGGGGATTTTTTAGGTCCACATTCCACAGTGCTGATGCCATGGCTCTCTAGTCCGGACTCCTACTTTGGGAGTTTCAAAGTTCCTAGCACAAGAGTGTGCTTAACTGGGCCTACATAGGATATGATAGTTAAGGCTTAGCAAGCTTGACATTGCCAGCTTCCTTTTCTTTTCTTTTTAAAATACAGGAAAAAATAATCCCATAGTTTTTCTGCCTTAACGGTTATTTTCTTGTGTGGGTGTGGGGGTCTATTATTTATAGAAAATATCTGTTTATCAATATTAATAACATGGCATAAGATAGTACTTAAGCTACATAGGTGCAGAAGGTTTAAGTCCATAGAGGCATGCTAATGGAATGGATAAAAATGGATTTCTATTAGGAATTAGATTTCCTGGCATTTAAAACATATAAGGAATGGAGATCATTCAAATAAATTATTATGATCAATTATTATATATTATAATATATATCGAAAGAGTTCTCTTCAAAAGACCCTGTATTGTGCAAAAATAAAGGTTGGTATACATCAATAAAAATGTTTCAGTGTACATGCCGTCATCAGTTAAACAAACAAGCAGAGAAAAAGACCTCTTCTGTTCCCCAGCTGTTAAATTCTTTAATCAATTTAAATAATTGATTAAAGAACACCTCTTTTCCATGAGTGGTGGAGAGATAATGAGGAAAGAGATAATGAGGCAAGAGGGAGGGAGGGAGAAGGGAATCACCTCATCTTTCTCACAGGGTAATATATTTTAATTTTAATTTATCATGAAAATTAATTATGGGCGGACATACTGTGCAATGTTCTGTCTGCCTTGCAATGTAACATGTGAACACTTGCGCAAGAGTGCTCACATGCTAAACAAGAATTGTGCAGATGGCCTTTAGAAATAATGGCCATCTATCATCCAACTCTGTGCAATTCTTGCATTTACTGCAATGTGCTCTATGTGGGGCTGCCTTTGTACCTAACCAGAAACTACAGTTAGTACAAAACGCGGCAGCCAGGTTGGTCTCCGGGTCATCTTGAAGAGACCATATTACTCCTATATTACAGGAGTTGCACTGGCTGCTGATAAGTTTCTGGGCAAAATACGAAGTGCTGGTTATAACCTATAAAGCCCTAAACAGCTTAGGCCCACAATACTGAAGAGAGCATCTTCTTCTGCATGATCCCCATCTTCTACTACGTACATCAGGGGAGGCTCGTCTGTGGCTACCTTCATGTCGTTGGTGGCCACCCAGGGACGGGCCTTCTCTGTTTTCACCCCGAGACTTTGGAATGCGCTTCCTGTGGGAATAAGAGTCTCCCCATCTCTAACGGTTTTTAAAAAGTGTCTAAAGACTTATCTTTTTACCCAGGCCTTTTAGCTTTTTAAACTTTTGATTGTTTATTATTTGTTTTAAACTGTTTTTAGTATTTGTTTGTTGTGAACCGCCCTGACACCTTGGGTTAGGGTCGTATAAAAATGTGCTAGCTAGCTAAATAAATAAATAAATAAATAAATAAATGCACAAGCTCTTGTGGAACTGTGCACACACACCCCATACCCTCCTTGCCCCTCTCATGGTTGTTTGTATGACCTTAATGTCTGAATAGGGCCTAGGAGTTCTCTGTGGTTAGAAAGCAAGAATCAATCCCATGACATCTGTATGTTTTCCTGAACAATAAGAAGACAACAGCTGAATGGTACTTAATACTTATCTCTCTCCATGAATCTGCCAGGAAATCTGTTCGTTTGTTTTGTTTCCCAAGGCATCCACCACATTGGTAGATAAGTGCTTCAGGTTACTTTTCTGTCTGCTTTAGGTATCCTATCACACTGATATCTTACAAATACTTTTTTTCTCTCTTTTTGTCTTTCAGGTTCATCAGGGAAGACATTGTTTGAACTGCTGAGGCACCTGTCTTGGCCGACATTTCAGAGAGGTTTATTCTTGGTGTCAGTGATCTCAGTCAGTTGAATGATTGACTTTTATACCTGAAAGGCATTTATGTTTAATTTCCTCAAGGCCAGCCATTTATCCTGCCAAGATTTTCTATCACCGACACAAGATAAATCACTGAACACCTTTTAGAATGTCTTGTTCCTTAACACACAGTTATTTGAAGCATTAAAAAGACACAAGTTCTCAGTTTCCAAGAATTTCCCGATCACTTACTTACAGAATCTAGATATGGGCTCAATGGAAAGGTCAAAATGAAGTAATAGACATAAAACCACAGTAAGCTCTTTTGACTTGGGGAAAAAAATCCAAGATCATCAAATTTTTGAACTGCTGAGGGAAATAACTTTATTATTGATTTTAGTGGTAGGGCCATATAGAGTACGGATGTGCATGAACCAGTTAAACCTGCGGTTCAAGCACAGTTTCGGACTGCATTTTGGAGCTTTAAGAAAGAGGAGAGAAAGAGGAGACCCTACCTGCTCTCCGCCACCTCATGCAGCTTCCTGCTGAGGTGGTGCACATCCCAAGATGCCCCATGCAGTGTCTGCGCATGTGTGGGAGTGATGTGTGTGCTGGTGTTGCAAAGGGCTACTTAGGATGCATGTTACCTCAGCAGGAAGCTGCATGGAGAGGTGGAGAGCAGATAAGGACCTGCTCTCCTCTTTCTTAACGCTCATGAACTGCAATCCCGAACTGTGTTTGGACGGTTCACAGACATCCCTAATATAGGGACAGAATCACAAAAGACCCAGGGAAAGCAGGAGTAATGATTCAAGACTGACAAATTAAAGGTAGGATGCCACAAATATCCAAGGTTTTACATTCCCAGTGTGAAAGTCATGTATTTGATGTTGTGGGAAAGTGTCCCAACCAGGCAGCAGATTTGGGAATATTTGCATTGGAGCTGCTGGGGATAGGGGGTAAGTGGATTTAGATATGCACTATGCCTCAGAGAGATGTCTGATTTTCAGTAGGGACTTTCTACATACAGGTGAAACTCGGAAAATTAGAATATCGTGCAAAAGTCCATTAATTTCAGTAATGCAAATTAAAAGGTGAAACTGATATATGAGACAGATGCATTACATGCAAAGTGAGATAAGTCAAACCTTAATTTGTTATAATTGTGATGATCATGGCGTACAGCTCATGAAAACCCCAAATCCACAATCTCAGAAAATTAGAATATTACATGGAACCAAGAAGACAAGGATTGAAGAATAGAACAATATCGGACCTCTGAAAAGTATACAGTGTACTGTGCTTGATTGGCCAGCAAACTCGCCTGACCTGACACCATAGAGAATCTATGGGGCATTGCCAAGAGAAGGATGAGAGACATGAGACCAAACAATGCAGAATTGCTGAAGGCCGCTAATGAAGCATCCTGGTCTTCCATAATAGCTCATCAGTGCCACAGGCTGATAGCATCCATGCCACGCCGCATTGAGGCAGTAATTGCTGCAAAAGGGGCCCAAACCAAGTACTGAATATATATGCATGCTTATACTTTTCAGAGGTCCGATATTGTTCTATTCTTCAATCCTTGTCTTCTTGGTTCCATGTAATATTCTAATTTTCTGAGATTGTGGATTTGGGGTTTTCATGAGCTGTATGCCATGATCATCACAATTATAACAAATTAAGGCTTGACTTCTCTCACTTTGCATGTAATGCGTCTGTCTCATATATCAGTTTCACCTTTTAATTTGCATTACTGAAATTAATGGACTTTTGCACGATATTCTAATTTTCCGAGTTTCACCTGTATAAAGCTTATGGCACATAAAAGATGCAAGCAGTCTGCAAGAGTAATTTGGATCTGCATTGTGAAAAGAGCATATTAGGTTTTCCAGATAAGTTTCCTGAACATGACACACTGGCACAAGGGAAGGTGAATATAACTGCAGGCATAAAGGGTCCCATCTCACACATTCAGAGCTGAAGGAGATCAGCCTTCTTGTTAAGTACAATTGTACTTGTTAGCTGCAAGGGCTGCTAAGTGTTAAAGTGTTCTCAGAATTAATTATTAGCCAGACTATCACCAGTCACCATGTTGCCCTTTTTGCAGGGTTTTCTGGAAGAACAGGCCCAGATGAAGACATGGTTGCTTATTTAATCCCTGTTGTGCTTCATTTCAGGTGCAGCAGTAGTTGTGAAATGATATCTATCAGTCTCCCCTCCCCTCCACCCCACTACAGTCCTTCACAGAATTGTAGTGAACCCATGCGTCAAGATTGCCCCTCCCAAGGCCTCGTGCAGCAGGAAAGGTGATTTGTCCCAGCCCTGCCTCTGCACAAGCCCTAGAAGACTGACCATTGGTGGGCTTGTATTAAAGGGGTGGGTTTTAAGCGGCAGCTACTGCTGCTCCCCGCCCCAAACATTCAGTTGGAGCCTGGCTTTCGGTGCAGGAGGAGCTTTGAATGGATTCTCCTGGGTTCAGCACCGGGAGCGGCTTTGCGGGCAGCCTCTGTGGCCTTTGGGGCGGCTACAGCAGCAGCAACATCGGCAGCATTAGCAGCAGTGTTAGCGGCTGCATCAGTGGCGGGCTTGCGGCAGTGGCGGCTGGCCATTTGGACCCAACGTTCCTTTGTCGGTGGGCCTGCCGGGGAAGAGGGAGCACTGCGGCATCCACAGTGGCAGCATTCGCAGCGGCGGCACAGTCGTGCCTGGGTTTGGGGCTTTGGACCATTTCTTGTCAGGCATTTGGGCAGGCTTGGGCTTTTGCGGGGGGAGGGTTGGTTCAGCCAGGGAGGGAGTACTCCACAGGGGGTAGGTTATCAGGGGGTGCTTGGGTCTGGCCCACAGCTAGGAGTGCTGGGGGCCCCTCATTATTGGACTGTTTGTTAGCTGGGTCTGCCCTGGATTCAGGGGCCTTTTTTATGCCCCTTTTCTTCCTTACTGCAGCTTGCATTGGGTTGGGGTTTGGTTGGCTCTACAGGCCTTATTGGTGGAATTGCCTCCTATTGGTTTTTTAACAAGGCCTTGAAGTGCTGTGGTTCAACTTGGCCTCGTGCTATGGCCTGGAGGATTTCTTGCTGGTGATCTTTCCAGCTGGTCTATTACAGGCATGCCTCCAAAAAAGACCAAGAATAAGTCAGGTGGCCGGCCTGTTAGGCCCCCATGCCAACCTGCACCACAGCCTTCTTCCTCGGATGAGGATGACACATATGGTGCAAATTAGGGGCTTGATTCAACATATGGAGTCTTTCGAGTGTGCAAAAAAGAATCCTTCTGATAAGGGGGCTGGTCCATCTGGTGTGCCGGCCTGGCCAGGTAAGCGTACCAGAGAGGCAATTATGGCACAATTACTGAAGTCCTTATCCGACAGGTTGGCTTCTCTAGAAGGTGGAGCTTCGCCTGCTGTTGTCAGGGTCTGGCCAACTGCCAGGGAAGATCACGGGACAAAACGGAGCTGCTGCAACAGGATACGGCTCGGAAAGTTCGTCTTGACTGGACTTGGCTGCACGCTGTCGACACGGAGGTTGACAAATGTTGCTTTTCAGCAGTGAGTAGAAAGCTGGTGATGTAATTTATAGTGCAAGCCGAGAGCTCCCAGCTGACAGGAATTCAAGGCTTATCAGCCCTCTGCAAGAGGCTTTTGCTCCTCCTAATAGTCTCTAGTTGAGGCCTGTACCTCGTAAGATGCTGCTGTTGTGGAGTCAGTGGAGGTTGATTGCATAGCTCCTCTTCGGATTGGTCCTTCACGATTTCTGCTGTCTCAGGTTGTTGTCTCTGCTCTGAATCATTAGCTGGATTTGCCACAGCAGTGTCTTGGAAACTGACAGCCGGGCTCTGCCCCTCAGACACTCCTGCATTGGCTGGAAAGTTGACAGCTTCCCCTTCCTCCTCGCTGTCTGAGATTGAGGGCGTGACAGCTGTCCCTGTCATTGATGAGGATCCTGTACACACGGAACCGGGCGGTTTGCCTCAGCCTACACCTTTAGATGTACCAGAGCCCAGCGCACCTACACCGGTGGATGCCACTGGTGGAAGAGGTTCAGCACAATTGTCGTCAGGTGATCACACCACATTTACACCCCCTGAAGGCACCGGCCCGTGGCCCACTTATCCCTGGCCGATGCCTTCTTTTGGGGGCTGGGGCACCCCTTTCTGGGCCCCATTGGCACACACATGGCTGGGTGGGATTCTCCCAGGCTTTTCTGCTCCTGCAGCTAGTACACGGGGTGGCTGAGCAAGTCTGGGGGGTGACAGTGGCTCCAGGTATGCTGGCTATGGTAAGTTCTTTAGGCGGACAGGGGTTTTACCCAATGGGGGTGCTGCCCTCCCCACAGCATGCACCTTATGGAGCGGTGGGGCTTCCACTAGGAGACTATTTGTTGCCCACCACTAAGGAGAAAATCTTACGGAGGGAATATGTTGACATGTTTAGTCTCCTGTTTCATGAGCCCGAAGTCAAACATAAAGAAGGGAAATCATGTAAGGACCATGAGGCTACCAAGAGGAAGCCAGTGGAGAAGACATGGAATAACTGGTTGTCCGGTTATACCATATACATGGGAGTTATTTTGCGGGCTCACCCGGCTAGAGGCTTGCTAGTTAAATATCTGGACATTGTACATAGAGTGGTGTCTGACTTCGCCGGATTTGCCTGGCTGCTGCACTATGATGACAATTTTTGTATGTGTGCTGCGTTGGACCCCTCATTGCCTTGGGACATTCCTCTGTAGGAGTCTTGGCCCCTAATAATGTTCCCCTCGCACCCTGTTGAAGGATAGCAGTCTGACAGCGGCCTCCTGCCTCCTCGGCCCAGCCCAGTGGGGGCCAGCAGTGGGTTCAACCCCACCTGGTCTGTTGGGAATTTAACAATGGGGGGAAGTACGCAAGGTCACCTTGTAATTTAGACACACCTGTGGGCTGTGTGGTGCCAGGCACCCAAGCTCGTCCTGTCCCAGGGCGAAAGGGTGGGGCTCTGGTCCTAGGAACAAGCAGGGTAACAGCAGAAGGGGAAATGCCCCTCCACTGCCTGCGGGAAAAGGGCCCCAGCCCAGTTAGGTTGCCTGTGTTGTTGTCCTGGTTGCAGGACTATCCAGATCGTGGGGCGGCCATGTTCATAGGTAGGGGTTTTGTTGACGGTTTCAGGATTCTATCAGAATCTGAGAGAGTGGCCTTTATGGCCAGGAACTTGAAGTCTGTAGTGGGCATGGAAGATGTGTTGGTGAGGAAAACAGGCAAGGAGGTAGCAGCAGGTAGGGTTCTGATCCTTTTGACACTCCCCCGTTTCCCAATTTGAGGGTGTCCCCACTTGGAGTTGTTCCTAAAAAGGCCCTGGGTGAATTTCGCCTTATTCACCACCTCTCTTATCCGCGGGGTTCCTCGGTTAATGATGGTATTCCTGACAGTTTGTGTTCAGTGCGGTATACCTCCTTTGATGAAGCAGTGAAGGTGGTCCGCACCTGTGGGATGGGCGCCTTTTTGGTGAAATGTGACATAGAGTCGGCTTTTCACCTTTTGCTGATGCATCCTGCAGATTTTGATCTTTTAGGTTTTTCTTTTGGCAGCAAGAATTACTTTGACGGCACTCCCTATGGGACGCTCAGTTCCGTGTGTGGCTTTTGAGGCCTTTAGTATCTTTTTGGAGTGGGCAGTGAGGTGGCAGTCGGGGCTGCAGTCTATGGCTTCTTCTTCTTCTTCTTCTTCTTATTATTATTATTATTATTACTATTATTATTATTATTATTTGAATTTCTATACCGCCCTTCAAAAATGGCTCAGGACAGTTTCTAGATGATTAACTAGATGATATTCTTTTTATAGGAAGGGCGGCATCATCAGAATGCCAGCACCTTCTCACCTGTTTTATACAGCTGACCAGGGAACTGGGGGTTCCCTTGGCAAAGGACAAGCCGGAAGGGCCGGCTAGGGATGTGCGAACCGATTCGGATCCGAACCGAGCCACCCCCGTTTCGGTTCGAATCCGAACCGAACCAGGGGTGGTTCGGTTCGGACCTGTTAGGACCTGTTAGGATCAGTTCAGACACCTGAAAATTGGCAGCATGGTAGCTGATACCCAGCGGTACCTGTCACCCAAATCCCAAAGCAATTGGACACTCGTACAATTTTTTTAATGAATTTTTGAATATTGTTTTTATTTTTGTCTCATAGGATATAATGGGACTCGAACCAGGCCATTATTCCTTATTGTGGAGCACCCATGGGTGCCAACAACCATGCAAACCCTGAAGCAATCAGACACCCCTATGATTTTTTATGAATATTTGAAATATTTTTAATTATTTTTCTCATTGAGTATAATGGGACCCAAACCAGTCCATATCCCCTATTGTGGAGCACCTAAGGGCACAAAAGAGGGGTGGGTGGTAGACAGACTGGGGTGCCTACCACCCAAAAAATCCCAAGGCAATTGGACATTCCTCTGATTATTGGTGAATTGTTAAAGTATTTTTGAATTCCTCATAGAGAATAATTAGGATTGCAGCAAATGTATAGCTTCACGTCGGGGGGAAAGGGGTGTCATAGAGTGGAGTGTGGTGGGTGGTAGTTCCTAGGGTGGGCAAGGAAGCTACCTGAATTTTTTCAAAGAATTTGGGCAGAGGGCTGATTTTTGGTTAATTGTTGAAGTTTACGCGTCTTTAAAGTTTTTCCTCATAATGTTATAATGGAGCTTTCAGCAGCCCCATAAGTGCACTTGGGGGGTGCTGGGGTGGCCCAGAGTGAGTGGTGGTGTAGTGCACATAGGGTGCCAACCACCCCCATGGGTTTCTAACCCATGGGGTACAGGGTTCTCTTGTTTCTGAGGTATTGATTGTGGATTCTATGATAGCAAATGAGATTTTCAATGAGACACCATGAATCCATTCTAATATGCTATCATAGAATCCATGCCTTATGGTGCATCTTGGGCCTTACGCCAATGCTTACCCACCCGGGGGTGGCATGGTGGAAGCGCATGTGGGCTAATGTACAGCCATGGCTGGTTTCTCAACCTATGTTTTCTCGGCAGGTGCTGGGGGAGCAGTGGCTATGGTTTGAGTTCTTATCTGCAGCCACTTGCTGATTTTCTGGGCCTTCAAGAGGGCTGGCACTTCCCAGTTTGGCACGCAACTGGGGCTGAGGCAGCGGGCACATCTTTACTGGCTGGGCAGGTGGGGGATGCTCTGGGAGCAGTTGTTCCCTGCCCAGGGTGATTATTTAGCTAGGAGACCCCCGCCCGATATATTGGTGATTCATTTGGGGGAGAATTATTTGAGTCAGCGGACCGGGCTCTATCATTCGGCAGGCATCCTCGGATTTTGTGGTGTTAAAAACCTGGATGCCGGGAGTTCGTATTGTTTGAGTTGCAGCACCGTGATTAGCATGGGGTTTAGTGTGGGATATTCTTGTCTTACCACACACATTTCATGCAATCTGAGCATTCATTTTTAACATGTTGTTTATTTCATCTTTCAGTCATTTACACCTGGAAACAATACTTATTTCTTCAAAATATATTTTTGTCTCTCAATTTATCTTCATATAACAGTATTTGCATCTCTAATTGGGTTACCAACTCTCCAAGAATTGGCCTGAATCTCCAGGTGACTTTTGATAGCAATCCTAGAGATTTTAATGGCTTGAAAATGTGAAAAATACTGGATGGGAGGGCAATTCAGTTGGAGTGTGCAATCCTGGCAAGGAAGCACCAGTGCAATGAGAGAGCAGGCTAACACACTGCTGCATTGAAGGGAAAAATTTTGACACCCTCCCCTGTGCCTGAATATATATCCTGAAGGTTTATGCAGCCCTTGGGGACATATTTTTGGGTGGCACAGAGGGCTTCCTGGGGCAGGGGAGGGTGTAAAAAATGACTGCTTCCTCACTCCTCGGGTGCTCTTACTTGGGAAATTCTGTTATGTTGCTCTCTCACTACACATGTGCTTCCTTGATCTGAATGTCAGTCCCTATTACTTTAAAATACTTTCTCCCCCAGTTAGCCTTATGAGCCAGATTGGCTTTTTTAAAGCCAAATTTTGGGTTACGGCCCATTTGACTCATGAATATACCCCTTAGGTTCTGGCCATGCTGGAGCCAGTTTCCACATTACATCTTCAGGTGTACGTCTAAGATATTTTAAGAATGCATCTAAAAGGGCATGAGTGAATGAGGCAAACTTGTTTGGAGACATGTGTATCAGGGATCCAGGATTGGCTACATCACCCTGGGGAAAAATGTGCTCTCCTGCATAATGTGTGAAATGGCCCTTCAAAGCATCTGTATTTCTTGTGTGTTTTTTTAATGCAAGAATCCCTGCAATGTCTAGCCGTGTAAGCACAGGCTTACATACAGTGCAGCCATCCACAACCTAAGAGGGTTATGGACTTGCTGACTGTGTGGTACTCACCATTCTGTTGGTGCTTCTGTGAAGAAGGAAGAGCATAAAATGGAAGCTGTATGCTCTGCATCATCACAGCTGTATTCAACTTTCAGCTGTAGGGGAAGAATGGCAGTTCAGTCCCCAAATAGCAGAGCAAAACTGGTTTGGTGAAAAAGCAGCAAAGCAAGAGGTCTTGAGACAATTCTTTGGTATTGAAGAACTACAAAGATTTATTCCTAACCAAAGTTTCTGAACCGCCTACAAAGCAGCCCCATGTAGAGCTCATTGCAATAGTCAAACCTGGAGGTTACCAGAGGATTCACCACTGTTTTGAGATTGTTCTCATCAAGGAATGGATGCAGCCAAAGTTGATGGAAAGATTACAAATAGGTGTATGTTTTAGATCCAAACGCTCTTATATGATTCAAAGTGGGCTTGTTGCCATGCTATAACTCATGTGGTGTTGTTCCTGTGGCCTTTGTTGGAAATCTGTTTTACAGTTTTACAGGTAAGTTGCAGTCATCACTGCCTCTCCCCAAAATTTAGTAGCCAAACCAGCATCTACAAACATGCATCTGTTCATGTCCACAAGAGAACAGCTCTTTCTTTCCACCACTCCATTTTGCTCCAGTGTATAAGGAACAGTTTTTTGGTGTTCAATGCCCTCCTTCTTTAGGAAACTTACGACATCATTCCCAGTGTATTTGCCACCATTGTCAGTGCTGACGATCTGTGGCTTTCTCCCAAACTTGTGCTCACTCTTGCAACATATTCTTTTAGTCTTTCTAATGCTTGTCCCTTTTCACTTAACAGATATGTATATGTGTATCTAGAATAGTCATCAATGAAAGTAAGAACATATTTATTCCCTCCTGATGAACTTGCATAGGTCCACAAATGTCACTATGAATCAGATCCAAATGATGCTGTGTTTCTGTTTCTTTGAGTGCAAGAAAAGCAGGTCGTGTTGCCTTTGCTCTTATAAAGCATGCACATTTTGATTCAATGTTACAGGGGGCTATTTTTAGACTCTTTACCAAATCCAACTTTTCAGCCTGACATCATTTTGGCATCTCTGTGTTCTACCTTTCTGTGCCACAAATCCAGACATCCTTTGTGTGTGCATTCTTCCACAGTTTTGGCCTTTTCAGTCACACATTCTACTTCAAACATTCCATTCTCTTGTAAAACTGCTTTCATAAGCAATTCATGTTTATGAGTAATGAAACAGTGCCTTCCCTTAAATTTTTCTTCATAGGCACTTTCTGTAGCATATTTTAGACATCATACTTGTTTCTAGAGTAGGCACATACAAAGTGTGTATGTTCTTCATTTGTTAATCCAATGGTTTCTCCTTTCTTTAGTTTGCAAAGCAACTTTGAAGATCCTTTCCCTTCTGCATACATCAGTTTTCCATCTGCCAAATATATAGGGATTTTACAACTTGTATCTAGGTTTATAAATCTCTCCCTTTTTCTAATTAGGTTGCTTGTAGCATCTGAGTAAATGAAAATGCTACTGCTGCATTTCTCAGACTTAGCTTCCAAAACTTTATCTGTTCTTGGAGGGCAAATCTTTTGTTTATTAGCTTTAGTCCCTGATTGCTTGTAAGTTCTGTACTCTGTGTTCCAAGATGACTAACTCTCTTTGCAACTTTGTTTTGCTTGCCTTTTGTCTGAAAACTCTTTATTCATGGCGCATTTATTCTGCAAATGTTTGGGGCTTCCACGAATAAAGCAATTCTTATTTCTTTGCAAATTTCTAAATTCATTTTCTTCACTTTCTTTTGGTTGCTCATAGGGGTGTGCACAGAACCAGCTGGTCCAGTCTGGTTTGAGTCCAAACGGCAACCAAACTGGACCATGCCAGTTTGGTCTGGCAACACCTCAACCTGCCCCCCCCCCCCACTGGTTCGGTCCAGGGGGAGGTCCGCGAATTTTTAAAAAAATATATCAGTTTTTAAATGCTTACCTTATCCCCTCCTGGGGAGTTGTCCGAGGTGGCGGTGGGGTCTGTGGAGGTTCCTAGGGATGTGCATAAAACCGGTTCTCCCGGTTCGGTTCGGATCCGAACCGGGTCCGAACCGGACCAGGGTGGTTCGGTTTTGGTTTTGCCGAACCACCCCCCCGGTTCGGTTCGGATCCAAACCGGTTCGGATCCGAACCGAACCGGTTCGGATCTCAAAAAATAGCTGGTTTGAAAGGGGACGTTGTGTTCTACCTGCCACCCAAATTTCAAGTCGATTGGACCTTCCTCTGATTTTTGGCGATTTTTTAAAGTTTTAGTGACTTTGGGGCAGTTCGGGGGCATAGCATGGGATCTGGGCAAAAGGAGTGGGGTGGGGTGGTAGTGCCTAATGGGTGCAGGCTACCACCCCAATTTCAGGGGGATTGGGCAAAGGGCTGATTTTTGGTAAATTTCTGAAAATTTCATGTCTTTGGGGCAGATTGGGGCATATTGGGGCAGAAAGTGGGGGCTGGGGCAGAATAGTGGGGTGTGGTGGTAGTGCCTAATGGGTGGAGGCTACCACCCCAATTTCAGGGGGTTTGGACAAAGGGCTGATTTTTTGAGAATTTTTGAAGTTTTAGTGACTTTGGGGCAGTTTGGGGGCAGAAAGTGGATCTGCCCCAAAATAGTGGGGTGGGGTGGTAGTGCCTAATGGGTGGAGGCTACCACCCCAATTTCAGGGGGATTGGGCAGAGGGCTGATTTTTTGAGAATTTTTGAAGTTTGGGTGTCTTTGGGGCAGATTGGGGGCAGAAAGTGGATCTGCCCCAAAGGAGTGGGGTGGGCTGGTAGATAGTGCCTAATGGGTGGAGGCTACCACCCATCCCCAATTTAAGAGTGATTGGGCAGAGGGGTGAATTATGGTGAATAGAAAAGGTGTGAATTCTCATTCTATCATAGCAAATGAGATATTTTTCAATTAAACAACTCTCATGACCCCACTTTCACTTTTTCACACTTTCCTTTACTATGAATAATATGAGGAAGTAATCAATTTAGCACACTTCACCTTATGAAGACAAACCTCATACAAATAAATTCACCATAATTCACCCCTCTGCCCAATCACTCTTAAATTGGGGATGGGTGGTAGCCTCCACCCATTAGGCACTATCTACCAGCCCACCCCACTCCTTTGGGGCAGATCCACTTTCTGCCCCCAATCTGCCCCAAAGACACCCAAACTTCAAAAATTCTCAAAAAATCAGCCCTCTGCCCAATCCCTCTGAAATTGGGGTGGTAGCCTCCACCCATTAGGCACTACCACCCCACCCCACTCTTTTGGGGCAGATCCACTTTCTGCCCTCAAACTGCCCCAAAGTCACTAAAACTTCAAAAATTCTCAAAAAATCACCCCTTTGTCCAAACCCCCTGAAATTGGGGTGGTAGCCTCCACCCATTAGGCAGTACCATCACACCCCACTATTCTGCCCCAGGCCCCACTTTCTGCCCCAATATGCCCCAATATGCCCCAAAGATATGAAATTTTCAGAAATTTACCAAAAATCAGCCCTTTGCCCAATCCCCCTGAAATTGGGGTGGTAGCCTGCACCCATTAGGCACTACCACCCCACCCCACTCCTTTTGCCCAGATCCCATGCTATGCCCCCGAACTGCCCCAAAGTCACTAAAACTTTAAAAATTCACCAAAAATCAGCCCTTTGCCCAATCCCCCTGAAATTGGGGTGGTAGACTCTACCCATTGGGCACTACCACCCCACCCCAAAATTTTGCCCCTGGGCCCCTTTTTACCCCCCCGAATCGATTCGGATTCAGATTCGGATTAAATCCAAATCCGAACCAAATCAAGGGTGATTCGGGTGACCCAGATTCGGGCACAAAACAGAACAGGGGTGATTCGGTTCGGGTCCGAGCCAAATCACCCGAAATCCCAAATTGCACACCCCTACTAAGCACACACACAGAGAAGAAGCAGGAGGCGGAGTGTGGATTCTATGATAGCATATTAGAGTGGATTGATGGTGTCTCATTGAAAATCTCATTTGCTATCATAGAATCCACACTCAATACCTCAGAAACAAGAGAACCCTGTACCCATGGGGGTGCCCCTACCAGAGATCCCTGTACCCCATGGGTTAGAAACCCATGGGGGTGGTTGGCACCCTATGTGCACTACACCACCACTTGCTCTGGGCCACCCCAGCACCCCCATGTGCACTTATAGGGCTGCTGAAAGCTCCATTATAACTTATTATGAGGAAAAACCTTAAAGACGCGTAAACTTCAAAAATCACTTAAAAATCACCTCTTTGCCCAATTCCTTTCAAATAATTCTGATAGCTTCCTTGCCCACCCTAGGAACTACCACCCACCACACTGCACTCTACGACACCCCTTTCCCCCCGACGTGAAGCTATACATTTGCTGCAATCCTAATTATTCTCTATGAGGAATTCAAAAACACTTAACAATTCACCAATAATCAGAGGAGTGTCCAATTGCCTTGAGATTTTTTGGGTGGTAGGCACCCATGCCTGTCTACCACCCACCCTGCTTTTGTGCTCCTAGGTCCTCCACAACAGGGGATATGGACTGGTTTGGGTCCCATTATACTCAATGAGAAAAATAATTAAAAATATTTCAAATATTCATAAAAAATCATAGGGGTGTCTGATTGCTTCAGGGTTTGCATGGTTGTTGGCACCCATGAGTGCTCCACAATAAGAAATAATGGCCTGGTTTGGGTCCCATTATATCCTATGAGAGAAAAATAAAAATATTTTTCAAAAATTCATA
This sequence comes from Hemicordylus capensis, assembly GCF_027244095.1. NCBI lineage: Eukaryota > Metazoa > Chordata > Lepidosauria > Squamata > Cordylidae > Hemicordylus > Hemicordylus capensis. The sequence goes on along the minus strand of NC_069660.1, from coordinate 295,005,849 downwards.
AAAAATCGTACGAGTGTCCGATTGCTTTGGGGTTTGGGTGACAGGTACCCCTGGGTGCCAGCTACCATCTGACCAATTTTCAGCTTTCCGAACCGATCCGAACCGGTCCGAACCGGTTCGAAACGAACCACCCCCAGTTCGGTTCGGATTCGAACCGAACCAGGGGTGGTTCGGTTCGATCCGAACCTCCGAACCGGAACCGGTTCGGACCCGAACCGGTTCGGATCCGAACCGGTTCGCACATCCCTAGAGGTTCCCCCTCACCCTTCTGACCTCCTTTATTTCAGGAACTGGGTCATACCAGGCCATGCAGAGGCCTATTGCGCAGGTGCTGTGGCCTCCAAAATGGCACCGCACTGAGGGGGGAAGGCTGAAAAACAGCCGATTCCTGGAATAATGGAGGCCAGCAGGGTGAGAGGAAACCTCCTCAGACCCCCTGCTGCCTCAGATAACTCCATAAAAGTTTGTAAAAAAATTTCTAATTGCTAACCCCGGTGGGGGGATGGTTTGGTCCAGGGGTGGACTGAACAGGTGGTGGTTCGGTTCAGCCCTGGACAGTCGAACTGAACCATTTTGACATTGAACCTGTTTGCACATCCCTAGTTGCCCATTATTATTAGTAGTATTATAAATAATATTAATTAATTAATTATTAATTCGATCTCTATACCATTTAGGACCAGCTGAGTCAGGGGCAGGGAGATGAGGAGAGGGCTCTGCTGAGCAGGGCCCTGAGTGCTTGCCTGTGTTCCACCCCTAGAAAGTAACAACAACTGCCATTTAACACCAGCTGAGCCAGGGGCGCGAGCCTTTTGGCGCGAGCCGAAGGGTGAGAGCACAAGGGCTCTCGGCCTTGTGGCTCTCAGCTGAGTGGAGAACTGCCCATGGACTGCAGTAGCCAGAGGGTTGAAGAGTCCCAGCAAGTTTGGTGGACTTCAGAGCAGGAGCACCAATGACAACAGTTCCCCATACCTCCCTGGAGTGTTCTCCATCTCCATCTCCATCTCCATCTCCATCTCCTCCTCCTCCTCCTCCCACAGCAGCATCAACTATGCGGCTCCTTTAAAGCTCAGGCTGGGCCATGGGCTCAAGCCTCTTGGCACTTTCTCTTTGTGGCTCTCAGCCTTGGGGCGAGCTGCCTGGGGTCAGAATTCAGCATAAGTCTGTTTGACACCCGGTTTTGTTAAGTCGTGAAGCTGTGGTTGTTTTGGACTGAGGGATGTGTCTGGGAGAGCAGGAAAGTGGGGTTAGTGTGGGGGCAGCAATACCACTGGTAGCGGGCAGAAGGAGATATGACGGTGGGAGTTGGGCTGGCTGTTACAGTGGAAAACGGCAACTGAGGCCTGTTCCTATTTGCAGCTCTTCTCCCAACCCTGAGACCCCTGGGAGCTCTGAGAACACTCTCTCTCGGATTAGGGTGCTGCTGCTGAATGCCAGGTCAGTTAATGCTAAAACATCGCTGCATGCTGACCTGGTATGTGTGACGGAGACCTAGTTGGATGAGCTGGGCGGGGTTGGTCTTTCTCAGTTCTGTCCTCCAGGTTTCCTATTGTGCGGCAGCCCCACCTGGATGGTCGGGGAGGGGATGTTGCGGTAACCTATTGAGAGACCCTCCCAGTTTCCAGGTGCCCAGTCAGGCAATCTCAGAATTTTGAATGTTTGTCCTTGAGGGTGGGCCTCCGAGATAGGCTGGGGATTCTGTTGGTGTACCGACCACCCCGCTGCACTTCAGTCTCCCTCCCTGAGCTGGCGGGGGTGATCTCGGAGGTGGCGTTGGGTTCCCCCAAGCTTATTGTCTTGGGGAATTTCAGTGCCCATGCTGAGGCCCCCCTAGTGGGTGTGGCTCAGGATTTCATGTGGCCCTACCCACATGGCGGGACATACTCTGGATCTGGTTTTTGCCGACCGGGGAATAAATGATCTGGAGGTGGGGGAGTTTGAGATAATTGTCATGGACAGATCATCATCTGGTGGGGTTTAGTCTGACTGCTCCATCTGCCCTCTGCAGGGGTGGTGGACCGATTAGAATGGTCCCCCCCGGAGGCTTATGGATCCGCTTGGATTCCAGAAGGCCCTTGGGGAGTTTCCAGTGTCCAGAGCTGGTGACCCTGTCGAGGCCCTGGTTGATCTCTGGAATGGAGAGATGGCCTGGGCTGTTGACACAGTTGCTCCTAAATGCCCTCTCCAGCTTGGTGGAGCCCGTTCAGCTCCTTGGTTTTCCTCAGAGCTTAGGGTGATGAAACAACTCGGTTGACAGCTGGAACGATGCTGGAGGAAGAGTCATGATGAATGCGACTGAACACGGGCTAGAGCCCATTTTAGGGACTACTCCGTGGTGGTGGGGGTGGCGAAGAAATATTTTTTCTCCGCCTCCATTGCTTCTGCTCAGTGCAGACTGGCGGAGCTGTTTTGTGTAGCTAAGACATTGCTGCACACATCCCCCCAGGTAATGGGGGAGGAACCATCCACAGCCCGTTGTGATCAGTTTGATTGCCACATTGTGGATAAAGTCGCTCTCATCCATGCTGATTTGGACTCCAGAGTTTTGGCAGTTCCAGCAGACGTGCCTCTGGTACCATCTGGTCCTATTGTGTTGGATTCTTTTCAGTTGGTGCAGCCTGCAGATGTGGACAAGAACCTGGGCAGTGTGCGGGCGACATCGTGTGCTCATGTGATGACGAGATTTTACCGGTTCTGGATGGGGTTGCACTCCCCTTGAAGGAGCAAGTACGCAGCTTGGGGGTATTACTGGACCCGGCTCTGCTTTTGGAAGCTCAGGTGGAGGCAGTGGCCAGATGTACCTTTTCACGGCTTCGTCTAGTGCGCCAGCTGCGCCCCTTTCTTGAGAAGGCAGATCCGGCCACAGTTACCCATGCCTTAGTCACGTCAAGGCTGGATTACTGTAACGTGCTCTACATAATGTGCTATTGCTATTGCTATTGCTACATGGGGCTGCCCTTGCGGAATATCTGGAAAGTGTAGCTAGTGCAAAATGCAGCAGCTAGGGTTTTATCTGGAGCTGCCCGGTGGGAGCACACCACACCCATTTTGAAAGAGCTGCACTGGCTACCACTGTGTTTCCGGGTCCTATTCAAAGTGCTGTTTTTGACCTTTAAAGCCCTTAATGGTTTGGGCCCGGGATACCTGAGGGACCGCCTGCTCCCAAGGGTTGCTGCCTGCTTGACGAGGTCATCTGAGGGGACTCTGCTCTGGGTGCCGACAATGAGGGAGGCTTGGTTGTCATGTATGCGGGACAGGGCCTTCTCTGTTGCTGCCCCCAGACTCTGGGATGCTCTCCCGGTGGCTATTCGCTCCTTGGTCTCCATCACAGCTTTTAGAAAAAGTGTAAAATCTTGGCTTTTTGCCCAGGCATTTATTTGATTCTATGCTGCTGCTCTTTATAGTCTGTATTGCTTTTATGCTTTTGTTTTAAATTTTTTAATCAGATTTGTTTAATTTCCCCCACCCACCTAATATTTTAATTGTGTCTTTTTTACCATCTTGTGTTAAAAAATTTTATATATATATATATATATATATTTGCTGTATACTGCCTTGAGATTGCTTTAATGAAAGGCGGTATATAAATTTAACAAAAAATAAAAAATAAAAATAAATAAAGTAATGTGGCAAACTATTCAACAGTAATCCTGTCAAAACTGCATCTGGCATGATTATAACTTGAGCTTGCAGTTGCCTAGATATTTCTAACATTTCATTTATGTGCTTGGACACTGAACAGACTTTCTCCTCTCTAAGTCTTTTGTTGCTCTGCCAGTGCAAATGATGTAAGATAAAATCTAAGCTCCTTGATTCCTTATTTATCAAGATCAAGGAAAAACTGCCTTATCAAAATGTATTAATATATGCAAAGGGCAGTTTATTGATTCACCTGACGTTTTCTTTGGAACAACACTGAGGTAACACAATATTTCCTTATTTCAAAAGCTGCAGTCAAGCAACCCCCCTGTACAAAGTGCTATCCTGTGCTCCTGCTTTGCAGTTGTTTAATGGTGAGACTGTCACCATGGCATCGCAGCTCTAAATCTGGAGGGCACCGCACAGCTCTCCCTAAAGCAAGCTATTTTCCCATATTGCCATCTCTGCTATATACTGCTGGGTTGCTTCTGCTGTTGCATGTGGCAAATGTATTAATCTGGAGCAATACTTTGCCCATTGGGTTTGGAAACAATACAATTCGACTGTTCTACAAGATTCTTCAAAATATGCAGTGTTGGGACAACTCTTACCTTCCTGTTTTATAGCTGCTTCCCTCACAAGCACAAAGGAATCTTATGCAGATTTAACGAAGACTTTATTCTGAAGCAACCCCATCTCATCCCTCTCCTTTCCCTCCTTTTTCCTTTCTGACTCCCCACTATACACACTCTCTCTCTACAAGGTCCCCACTGTGACAAACCTCTAAACAACAAAACATAAATGATTACTTGATAGAATACAACAGTTCCTCTGAGGGGCTTACCTTTTAAAATTACCCTGTACTAATCTGCTATTACTGGGTTATCCTCTCCTGCCAGCAAGGGATGACAGAAACAAATTTTCAGGTGCATGCATGTATCTCCTCTTGGCTCTGTAAAAAAAAAGTACCCCCTGCATGAATAGAGAAAAGCTTTAGTGCCAAATGGTTGGGGCTCTTTTTCAGTTTATTTTCCTTCCATCCTCAAAGGGCAGGTCACTCACTTTGATTAATTCAGTAGCTGTGCTCTCACTGTATCTTTTTCACAACATGGCTCCCAAAGGAAAGATATACAGGGCAGTCACCTGAAAAGTCTGGCAAATAAATTCAGTGTGCAGGGATGTGTATCTAGGAGTCTACAAAAGGCTTTGGGAATCATTGATGTGGGGGTGGGGGTGTGATAGAAATCCTTTGGTTCTGAAACCATCTAGTAAAATCTCCTAGTTTCTATCTAACACAGCTTCAAAGAAGCAAAGCTTATTATTCATTTTTTTTTACTCTGTTAAAAAAAGGGAAAGCACCAGGCATCTTTTCAGATATGGTATTGGGAAGAAACTGTATCATACACAATGACTGGAGGGATTTGCACAAAACTGGTTTGCCTGATTCTGTTCAAGTCTAAACCAGACTCGAACCAAAGCAGGCATGTTTGGTTTTGTGCCCCCACCCCATGTGCTTGGATCGAATTTGAGCCAGTTCAGAGTTCTAAGGACCAGCCGCTTGGTCTGGGGATACTGATGCGACTGTGTGTGTTTGCGGGGGTGTCTGCCATCTTCCCCTCCACCTGCTGGCCTTCCCCCACTCCCCCAAAAGGGACATTTTGGCCTATTTTCAGGCTGTTCCAGTCTTTCCTCCAGTGGTGGCAGCCATTTTGGAGGCCACTGTGCATGTGACCTGGCCCCAGGCCATACAAATGGGCAGGGTGCATTAGGAATGTGCAAACAGGTTTGATGTTGAATGTGTTCGAAGTTGAGCCAGTTTGGTTTGACAGTTATTTATTTGTTTATTTTATTTAACGTATTTTTATACTGCCCAAAACGCAAGTTCTCTGGGCAGATTACAAGACAATAAAAAAATTGACTCAGGTATGGCTGATTGCGAGTGCAGTACAAAACACACATTTTAGGACTCTGCAAAGATTATGTGATTCAGCCAATTCCTACCACCAGGTCTGAAAAATCCAAACATGTGAGACATAAATGTCCCCCACACCCCCGGCCACCACCAGCCTTGGAGATCCAAATGCTTTCTCTCCACCAATTGATCTTCAATGAAAGAAAACCAATAAATTCAAAGTAGATATGTTAATATTTCCACTAGCGCTTATCATATTTCTAAATGTATCACTATATAAAAATGCATGGGTCTCATTGACTATGTATCAGATTCTTAAAATACTAATTTCCTTGTCAATTGTTAGAATACTTCAGTTTAACTAAAGCAGAGAAGGAACTTCTATTACAGATAAAATGTTGAACTGCTCTTTGAAAAAAAGTACTAAGAAGTGCCACATAATTACCTGGGAAGTCTGAAAAATGCAACATTTTATAGCTATCTTGCTTGAAACCTGCACAGCATTTAATTATTAACTAATTACTAGCCAACCCCATACAGAGCACCTGTGCACTCTTTGGGGCCAGCAGTTACCTCTTCCCCCCACCTTCTGCCCCAGTCCCCACTTCCTGACCACGGCTGGCCCGTGCCGGGCCCAGCCACCTCTCCTCCCCACCGCCACTTCTGCCCCCCCTTTCTTTCCCTCCTCCTGGGCCTTGCCTCCGCCTGCCACCGCCTCTGGCCCCCACGGCCAGGCCCACCGCCACGGCAACCAATCCTCCTGGGTGCACCCCAGCCAATCAGGTGCCTCCATTGCCCAGCCAATCAGCTGGGCGCTGGGACTCACATTCCAAGGCACACCAAGGAGAATTAAATATATAGATATTTTTATCCAGCCCCGCCTCAAAGGATATCATGATGGTGTACATGGTTCTCCAGTAACCAATTTTCTCCTCAGAACAGCCTTATGAAAACAGGCTAGGCTGAGAATAACTGACCCAACACCACCCAACTGCCTCCACAGCTGAGAGGGTGTTTGAACCTGAGAATCCTAGTCCTAGTCCAATATTCTAACCACTACAGCATGTTGGCTCTGTGTCATGAGTTCTACAGTGTTCTATAGAAAAGCCATGAAGGGGAAGACATTCTCACTAGGGGTGTAGCTATCACTGAGTGGATGAGATCAAAGAACCCAAGGCCCCCAGATCCAGAGGGTCTCTCAGATCCACACTTCCCTATTGTCTTCAAGATTTCCCTCACTCCGAGGGGCCACTGGGGAGAGGGGACCCCTCCCTCCTAGCTATGCACCTCATCCTCACTGGAACTGAAAGGCACTAGTAAAGAGCTGCAAACAAGAATATTAGTTTGGCCAGAAGAGAGGCCTGTTCCCCCCACATACACAATATACACATTTTACGATTCCTTGCATGGGGAAAGGGAGCTTTTGCAGTGGCAGTCAGGAACCAACTATACTTACAGAATGCACGCTATGCTTACTAGTATGACAAGAAAGCAATTGAAATGCTTCATATCATTATGTTTTAATTATAGTATATGCAACTCTTTGTTGCTCGGTGTTATCAATTCTGAGCAATACATCTCTTGCAATCTTTTCTTGAAAAACCTTAGTGCTAAGATGACTAGTAGCTCTGGCATACCAAAGGTTGTCCTAATTCCCTGTGAAGACTCTGCTTCAGTCTAGCAGCTCTGATCCTGCAAAGGCTTTTAATTCCTCAAAAGCTGCCCCTCTTAAATTAATGCAACACACTTGGCAACATAGTTCTGCTCATTTGCAAGGTAATCAGCTTGCAAATGAGCAGAACTGTACAGTATAGTGTTAATTAACCTGGAAAGTGATCTGCTTTAATCATCAACCTGACTTCCAGTATTGGCAAAGGAGTGACAAAATGTCAATGAAGTCAACACCATATAGGGAAAACTCAGGGTGGCCACCTCATCTCACCTGAGGTGAGGTGCCAAATGCTGCCCTGCCCCCCACCCCTAGTGGGGGCGATCCAACTTTCAAATCAACCTTGCCAGCTCTGAAGTGATCCAGGGACTAGGGAGGAGGGAAAGTTGCCAACAGCCTTCTCTTTTTTCCTCATGTAAGGAGAGGCACTCCTTGAAAAGCCTGCAAGGGTCAGGAGGTTAGTCCTGAAGAGCTACTCCAATGGTAGCAGTGTGTGTGGTGGTCAGAATCTTGCCAATCTGCTGGATCCCCAATAATCTGCCACTTGAGGAAACCACCTCACCTTGCCTCATGAAAGGACCGCCCGTGCTCCAAGACAAAAGATCATTGTCCCCAGACCCCAGCCCAAGAAGACACGCATACTTATTATGGGTAAAAAGGGCCACAACTTTATTAATATAATAACAGAAATGGCGGACTGGAACACCAGGTGATTAATCACCCTTAGAGAACAGTGCGGGCCCCTAGGCCTAAGTTAGGACTCTGACATCCCACCCGGCGCCTTACTGGGCGACACACCCTGGCTCAGGAAACAGGCAGGTACTCCCCACCCCATTCCTTCAAAGCCAACCCCCCCTTGAGAAGAGGGGATCTGGATACTTCAAGGTCTTCACCCACCCCGGATCGCACAGCCCAAAGGTTGCTAAAGTCCTGAAGCAGGTTTCATGGCAATCCATTCTCTCCGTGCCGCACAGGCCACAAAGGAGCGGTTGACCAATCAACCTTTAAATATCCAAGGGTGCTCACCAATGTTCTATCCCTCAACTTACCCCTGCCCGCACTGTCCCTGCCATTGTGGCCAGCCTAACTCTAACTAAACACCTGGATACAGAACGGAGTAGGCGAAAAAAAACCCAACCGTTGCCAATGCGTTGGGAGCAAAACATTCCTACTCAGCCCCCTTGGGCGACCAGTCACTAGACCCGCTCTGCACCAGGGAAGGGAGGGAGGGGAATGCCCAGGCCGAACTGAGGAGTTTGGGGCGTGAATCGGCCAATCATGGCCAAAACCACGCCCCCTCAACTAAGGAGCCAATCAGATCTCTTCTGGGGCCTCGTGCAGGGCAGGGCTTGGGACAAACTCCCTCCCCTCTGCATGAGGCCAAGGGGAGGGGGAGTCTTAAACTTGGGTGTCTTCTTCTTGAAAAGGTGGAGTTTTCATGTCTAAGCACTGAAAAAAGTGGCAGTGCCTGTCTGAAGCACATAGGAGGATGAATTGAAAGATGACCGGGTAGCAGTTTGACAGACTTTTTTCCCCCCTTTGAGCTCCCCTACTTTAGGTCTTAGAAAGTTCTACTATCAGTCTTCAACTGGTCAGTCCCTGTTTAGGAGAGATTATGGGAGGTGAATAGCATATGTGTAAATCTAATTATTTGCAAATATACTCAATAAGACTGAGGACACCCCCAGAAATCAGTACTAAACCAATCATCCAAAAACAACAGCACACCTTACAGGCAATTCTGCACAAGCTTGCATACACAAATTTGTTTGCATCCTTGCTGGATGCATGCATGAAAATTGCCTGGATTCTTCTCTCCATTCTGTCCAAAACACACGAGGGATGAACACCTAGCCATTAAGAACATAAGAACAGCCCTGCTGGATCAGGCCCAAGGCCCATCTAGTCCAGCATCCTGTTTCGCACAGTGGCCCACCAGATGCCGCTGGAAGCCACAGGCAGGAGTTGAGGGCATGCCCTCTCAACTGCTGTTACTCCCCTGCAACTGGTACTCAGAGGCATCCTGCCTTTGAGGCTGGAGGTGGCCTGTAGTCCTCCAACTAGTAGCCGATGATAGACCTCTCCTCCACTCCCTGGAAGGAAGGAAAGCATGCTGCAGTGACACAGCTGGCCCTTGCCCTCACCAGGGCACCCCCTCTCACCCAGCAGGTGAACAAAGTGCCCACTGGCTGTGAAAGAGTGATGGCAGCACTCCTGTGTTGTGACACCAGCCATGCCTCTTGTGCTGGTGTTAGAAGTAGATTGATGCTGGTGACGTGGCCAGCACTGGGGCATACAAGCAATAGGGGTGTGCAAGCCTGGGATGACTGAGTGAGGAGGGGAGTCTGAAGAGCGGCCGGAGAGCGGCCAATTAGGTGTGTGTGGGAGGCTGGTGTGGGGAGGGGAACCTCCATGGACATCCCTCTGCCTCCTCAAACAACTCCCCCGGAGGGAGTAAGAACTTAATTTTTTTTAAAGGAATCATGAACCCCCTAGAACGGACTGGACCAGCGTGGGGTTCGAGGGGGTGCCAGACCAAACTTGCCCGGTCCGGTTTGGGTCCAGTTCAGACTCAAATCGAACCGGACCAGCTGATTCTGTGCACATCCCTAGCACACAATGCCTATTGCCTCTCCCTTTCCCCGTCATTAAGCAGTCTGTTTGGCAGCTGGGTGCTTCCCTCCGCCCCTCTGAGTGAGGGAGGAAGAAGTACTAAGCTGGCGAAGGAACTGCTCACCCACTGGAAGAGGGTGACAGGTGCTGCAGCTGTGCTCTAATACTGGCCACACCCTCTGCATCAATGTGCTTCTGGTACTGGCACAAGGGGCAGAACCAGCATCGCAACATGGAAGTACTGCCCATCACCCTCTCCTACAGGTGGGCAGTGGTGGTGGGCAGGTAGCAGCGGCAGGTGGGCAGTGGATGGGTTGCAGCAGGTGCACCTCCAGCTTTACTACATTCCTAGTATGAAGTGAATTATTATCTAACCTTGGTTGCCCATGTATTAGCATTAATTGTCAGTTGCCAGGCCATCCAGCAGACAGCATATGGCTCATAAGAATAATACAGTTCTTATCTCTGTGCCTTTCCTGAATTACTGCTTCTGCCACTAAAGTGTTATACTGCCAAGTTGGGTGTATTTACATTCTTCTGGGCCTCTGTAATTTCTCTAGAGGGGGGAAATGTGCTTACTGATCATGCCGTAAGAACTGAATGCATTCTGTCTTTATCCATGAAGATCTCGTTTTCATCTCATTGTGTTTTTCAGTATTTCAGATTCTTGTCTGAACCAAATCAGTTTGCTCCTGGCAGGAATCTTTTGTTGTTGTTTCTGTTTGATTAGGTAGTATCTCTCTTTCTTTATAGGAGAATCCTTGCAAATGGACAAGGTAATTATGTGAACCTTTGAACCATTGTTTAAATATTTTGACAATTTCACTGTATGTATTCAGATCACCAAATGTTCCATTAAATACCGGTTAATATAATTACACACATGTCTCTCCTGTTTCTCAGGAGCGAAACAATAGAAAATTACTGCTCACAGAGACACAGAGGGGAAAAAAATCAATCCAGTGTAGTCTGACAATAAAATGAGGTCTTACTGTTCATAGTGAAATATTGGGTGGATTCTGATCTGCTCTTCTAGATGAATGAGGGAGTGCTGGGACCATTTTGAACCCCAAGTGTGACAACAGGCAATTCATTTGCAACTTTCTTTCTGAAAAACACCCTGTAAGATTGCCCTGGCCCAAGAATGCTGCATGTTCTTGTCATTTTCTTGGAAATGCAGACAAGATGGCTGAAGCTGGCATTTATGTCCACATTTTTAGTCCAAACCACGCTAAAACAAATCTAAATAACAATAAGCAATGGAATTAGGATAGTTCTCATCAATGGCAATGATGTAGGCATCAAGAATTGTTGGTTTCCATTATGAGTGTTTGGCAGGGGATCCACAGACGATGCACAGAAGGTAATCTCATTTCTGTAGTAGTTCCTTGTACCCACCAAACACCTGCTCCTGAAGGTCAGAGACCATCTGGAGCAGCATTTGAACACAAAGATCTATGGCTGAAGGTAAACGATAGAAATGTTTTTTTGCTTTAGATGCACACCTGAGACTATTTAGAGTGTGGCAGTTGCCATTTATATACCACTGTATAGCTTCGGCTATACAGCGGTATATAAATGTAAGTGCTATTGCTATTGCTATGTGAGCTAAAAGCACACAGCATATGTGTCTGGGAACCTAGGGCACCTTTGCAGCTCTGGGTAGGTGGGAGTTTGCTTACTCAGTATTCTCAGACATGAAAATCCCCTTCTTGTGTTGCACAAAAAGCATTCTTGACCTGAACCAGTCTTGACTGCCAGCTTCTGACAAGGAAATATGCAGAATGGGGTTATCCGAATTGCAACGAACAAGAAAAGGTATCTAACCCAAATTCTGAATATTTCCTAGGATACCTTTGTGGTAGGAAGAGTTCTGGTACTAACAGGCAAATACTGTCTATGCTCAACCTACAAAAATGTTGTATTTGAAAATTGACTGAGTGCATACATTTTAATCAAACAAGCTCACTTAGAACCATGTTCAAAGTGGAAGAAATGGATTGTAATCCTCGTAGGCTTTGACATCCTACTTGTCTTATGTGTATAACCCCATGAAATAACTCTTAATTGATTAATTGTATGAATTTTAATGGCTTAATTGTTTGAATTTTAATTGATTACATCTGCATAAACTTGCATGTGAATAAAATGATAATTCTCAGGAAAAAGAATATTTACTCTGTTTTTAAATGATGGACGTATAACTTTTTACTTCTTATTTATGTTGCCAGGATTAAGTTATAGGCTAACTGCAAAGTAGACATAGAAGCAAGTTGTTATAAAGGATCCATATTTATATTTATAAGAGCTGTAATTATAGATACTCCTTGGTTTGCAGTTTCCCCTGCAAACATTCAGAATTAGTAGCTATGTTTGCACTATTGAAATTGCAACACTTGAATCACACTTTTGGTATCAGTTCAAAGATCTAGAACTCCTTGTAAGTCAGGATTTAGGAAGAAATCTGTTTCTGACCATTTCTTCCAAAGAGGCAGTTTGCAGAAACACAGTCCACACACAGCACTGGAAAAAACTGAAGACAGCGGACAGAAGAACCTAACAACAATTAATAAAACATTTGTTTAAATGAGTGTAGTGCCACTTTTTAAACTTCTTAACCTTTCCCTTAAAAAAGTTGTGCCATCGAGTCAGTGTCGACTCCTGGTGCCCACAGAGCCCTGTGGTTTTCTTTGGTAGAGTACAGGAGGGGTTTACCACTGCCATCTCCCGCACAATATGAGATGATCCCTTTCAGCATCTTCCTTTATCGCTGCTGCCTGATATAAGTGTTTCCCATTGTCTTGAAAACATTCCCCATAGTCTGAGAAGCATACCAGCAGGGATTCGAACCAGCAACCTCTTGCTCCCTAGGCAAGTTACTTTCTCGCTGCACCATTAGGTGGCTTAACCTTTTGCTTACCTGATCCAAACTATTCACATTTTTTTGGTGGGGGGGGGACTCTTCTAAAAGAAAGCATCCCTCTTTCTCTTTAGGTTGTCTCTTAAGATAAAGTCATGCAATCTCAGCAACAACAACAACATATGTTAAAGTGAAGCAAATGTCCCGCTGAGCATGCGTATTCCAGGGTGCTACTTCCCTCTTGCCCCCCCTAAACATAAAGGGCCATATAGCAGGGTTACACATGTACACGCCATATCAGGCATTCAAAAGGGCATTTCTTTTTCTGTGTGTGAAAGAAGAGGAGATGTCTCTTGTAATATGGCACCAGCTTTCTTTATATATTCTTACATTACCACTGATTTTTTTAAAAAATGAAATCTGCTCAATTGATTGGGAGCATGTTTTTAACTGCTCAAACAGCTTTAATCTATTAATCTAGCTGCTTAATTGGCTAAATGATGCAATTTAGTAATCAGCAGTAAAATCATGCTTCTATTGTGCAGGCATATATATATTTTTCCAAGTATTGGATCCTTGTAATTTTCTTGGAAAAATGGCCCCCAAAAACAGTGAGGGGGTCATGCAGGAAATATGGGCAGAATCAAATTATTTGTGATTCAGTTATTTGACTGGCGCCCACTGACAGATGGGTGATGGGATGCTGGTGGCAGACTCTGTTTATTGACTAGTAAATCTGCCACAGCTTGTAACTTTTTTCTCACACATCTGTGCTGATGGAAACCTCATTGATTTTAAAGGACCATTTGTACTTATAAGTAGAGGCACAATCATGTTTTGCAGAAATAAGCTGTAATGAGGGAGGACTCGGATTCTACTTTGCAATCTCATTTTACCTTTATTCATGCTTTGCGTCTTTTCTTGCTCCTCACTTTTTGTAGCTGTTCCCCTTTCTCCTTTCCACCTTTTTTTTTTGGTACGAGAGTTAAACTGTGCCTCCTGGCCTATTGTTTCTTTCTGCTACTTCATCTTGCTGATGGAATGACCCTTCCAAGACCCAAGAAGAAGTCATTGCTTCTTTCTTTCTTTGCAGATTTCTGCACTCCTTTCTTAAGGAAAATATAGTTATAAAAGGCTCATCTTTCCTTGATGCCCCCTGCTAATCTTTTCCTTCCCTTTGTATTGAAAGCAAAGAATCAAATTGTCTTCCATCCCTCCCAAATTGCTTCTTGGTTCTATTCCTCGATCTCTAGGCTATTGCATTGTATCCCCCTGGTTTCCCTTTCTTCTCTGATTTTCATCTCAGCTCTTCTTAGAAGAACCCTATGGTTCTACCAAGCCTCTTGAGTTCACCGCCCACTTTTTGTCTCTCTCGCATGAAAGTTCTATTTATTGTAAAGGAACAGAGTTGACTGTGATAGTATTACTCTGATGTTCCTCTCATTACTATTCTACTGCTAAAAGACTACATTGGGGTTTTTCTAAAAAGAACATCAGGAGTTGTATGATATACAATTCAGATTCATAATAATTCCACCCAAAGGCAAATGATATGACTTCAGTTATGATAGAGAGGCCCTTTATCTTCACCCTTTGAAGTAGGGCAGGTGGTTGTACATTACAGGGCTTTGGGTGGCTGCTCCCAGGTTCTGGAACCTGCTCCCTCCAGTGAAATTGATCTACTTATCTTCCTCCCTTTTTGCCTTTTGGTGAAGGGTACGTACTTATTATTGCTGAAGGGTAACAGCCATGGGCGTCAGAGAGGGGGGAGAAGAAGGGGCAGTTTCCCTTCCTGAACTGAGCCAGTTCCATTGAATTTAATGGGGCATACTCTCAGGGAGTGGGGTATTGGATTGCTGGCTTTGCCCCCTCCCCAGAAAAAGTCCTGCAGATGCCCATTGCAACAGCCTTTGTATTTCTTATTTGATGCCTTTGATGCCATTGAAACTTCATTGCCTGCATATTGCTGCTATTTATTTTGTTGCTGCAGCATATTTATTTATCGGGTATAAATAACAGTGACAGTATAATATATTGCATTTTTAACTGTTTACAAATGCATTGCTGCTATATTTCTGTCTTTCATTTCGTTGTTTTCTTTATCTTGATTATGATTCTGCCTTGGGTATTTTATAGCGAAAGGTGGAAATGAAATATTTTTAACAGCAATAATAAAGTCCAAGGCATTTTGACACAACAGTTGCCCCTTGCACACACATGCAGTATGAACCAATAATCAGACTTGGGGTAAGGCAAAATAAATAGGTACCCCCTTCGCCACTGTGATCATGTGTACTAGAGATGTGAATGAATGGCTTGTGCAGGCATGGGTGGGGCAGGGAGCAGTTCCCTTTGCAAGCAGGTCAGCAGGTCCTTACTTGCTCTGCTGCCGCCCTGCCACAGGTGCAGCGCTTGCTCTACCAAAGGCCATGCGTGGCTGCAGTGCCGTTCCCTTGAGCCTGTGCATGCTGGTACTGCACACAGGCTGCAGGGAGCAGGGTGGCAGTCATGCTCAGCCTTTGGTTGAGTGAGCGCCACGCCCGGAAAAGCGGTGGGGCAGCAGCAGAGCAGGTAAGGACCTGCTGACCTGCTTGCAAAGGGAACTGATACGGGCACCCAAGCTGCTTCGGCATTTCCCAAAGGCAGCACCAAACCGGTTCGTGTACATCCCTACTTTGCACACATATGCGAGTGTTAACCTCACTGAGCACAGTGCTATTTACTTCTGAGTAAACAGGCACAGTTATGGATTTACAGAATTGTCAGTTTGCTGTTCTTCCATGGTACTGGAAAGTTGCCTGAGTCAGGTCACCTACTGACAAACAGTAGGGGCAGCCCTGATGATGATGTTTGTATTTGTTGTCATCTAAATCTGGTGCAGAAAAAATACACAGAGTATATTTTTTCTTCTACATGCTTTGCATGAAAATTAGACTCCCATCCTTGCTTTTACTTAGCCCTCTGAGCTGCTCAGTCTATTCTTAACCCAGTCTGCTGTTCATGTTCCTTTGAAGGTTTTTCATCTGAGGCCTTACTACTATGGACCAGAGTGCAAAAGAGGCTATTCACCCAACTCTTGGGTAGATGATCTTTCCAGTTTGAAGTTTCAGTGTGGTGTAGACTGTCCAAGGCCACACAAACTAGCCTTGGACCATGGAGTCCTAGGTTCAAATCTATTTTCAGCTACAAAGTTCCTTGGGTAGTCAGTACTCTCAGCACAACCGACAGCTGCCTTCGCAACACAACTTGTCCTTCCAACCAGGAAAGGCCATACTGAAAGAGAAAGGGGGGCACAGCTTCAGTGTGGGGAGGAGCAATAGCTTACTGGTAAAGCATATGCACATGCGTTCCATGTAGAAGAATATGCATAGATTCAACTACCATCCCCAGTTAAAGGGAATTTAGGTAGCAACATTGCAGAACAGCTCTGCCTGTGTAAGCCCCACCATTATTACCAGTATTGTTGTTAGTTTATGGTGTGGATTAACTATAGAGTCTCCCTGAATTTGGCAACTAAAGGGTGTCATGATCTCCCTCCCCTTACTCTATTGGTAGTGGACTGTGCTCAGAAGGTCCTTGGAATCTTCTTGAGGTTTCAAGCTGAGCAGAAGAAGAAAGCTCCTGAACGGAGAGGGAGAAAAGATTTGGAAACCTTCTGTTTTATGAACTTGCTTCTTTATTGCAGGTCCTCTTCAATCACCTTGTGCACCAGTTTGAGACTCTGGACAAGCCCTGTTAACTGGTCGCACATCTGTTTTCTTTTTTTCAGTTGCACACCCATGAGACCTCTTGTAGGAGTGGTATGAACTGTGCAAAAGTGTGATTGGGACAATCTTAAAAGAAAGAAACTGAGAGTTTGTGTTTGGTTTTCTTCATCAAGCCACATGCTACTTCGTGGAAGAGAAGCTATCATAGAATAGCCTAACAATATCATTGTATATGCATGTTACAATTTGTACCATTTTGTAAATGGGTATTTTAAGTTTATCTTTGTGTGCTTAACAAATTTATATGTACAAATAAACTTTAAATGTTTATAAATCCTTGAGTTTGGCATTATAATTTTTCTTTCTTGCAATCACTGGTGCAAATACACTGACTCAGAAAATATAGAGACTTAAACCCCCAACCCCCCATTTCATGAGGAAGAAGAGGAATTACACCTGCATCCTTAGAAAGAACTGTTACCAGTAGAGCAGAAAACAATGGGCAGTACGAACCAATAGTCAGTCTTGGGGTAAGGCAGCTTCACCTAATTTTGCATGATCTGCTTTAAGTTATAAACTTTCCCAAAATCTTACTGCCTAGCTCCTGTCAGTCATACAGAAGCCTTAATTTTATCCATAATAATAATTTTGAAAAAAGCATCAGCCTAACAATGTTCTAAAGGCATTTGTTACATTACCAAAGGGTGGAACAGGGTGATTTGGCTGAAGAAAGTTCATTTTAATTAAGTATGATTGGAACTTCCATCAGCCATCTTAAATTATTCAGAAAATATAGACTGGAGTCCAACATTCCTTGCTGAATCATCGGACCTTCCACTGATGACTGGGATTAATGCCATGCACTTCTTTGTAAATATTTGATCTTTGCCCTTTTGTATTGAAGAGGAAAGAAGTTTTGATGTTGTTGGTCATTATTTATCCACTGTGCTAAATTTTGGACCTTAAGATGAGCCTCTGCAGTGTCAAAGGGCAAAATAAACCTGATAAGAAGAAGACTATGTAGGGATGGATAGATATCTCTGTTTCCATTCCGTCCAAACTTCACACCATTTCCTTTGATTTTTATTCAGCTCTCCTCAGCTAAAAATCTACAGAAATTTTCCTCACTGAAAAAATATATTTTTACATCATCTAATGCATTTTTTCAAATATGTTTATATATTTCCTACACAAGCAGCTGGCACAATATGCTGCAAATTACACACTTAAATGTGAACCACCTTGAGCTATTCTGTAAGGGCGGTCTAAAAATCGAACAAATAAATAATAAATACACACATGTACAGAATGGATAGAACAGAAAGACATCTCCAAAATCCAATCCACTGGGCAGGATGCCTCTGAGTACCAGTTGCAGGGGAGTAACAGCAGGAGAGAGGGCATGTCCTCAACTCCTGCTGTAGGCTTCCAGTGGCATCTGGTGGGCCACTGTGTGAAACAGGATGCTGGACTAGATGGGCTTTGGGCCCGATCCAGCAGGGCTGTTCTTATGTTCATATGAATAGGAGGGGTCTGGACCAGACATTCTGCTGGGAATTATGTTAGGAGAGTAATTTGGGAGCATCAGAACTAAACATGTACAAAAACACAGGGCTATGGTCAAAACAAAAAGCAAGGTACTGAGCTTCAACATCTACAACATCTAATACAACATACCATTTGTCATGATGTCATTACATGGTACATTTTCCCACCCTTTCCAGTTAATGAGTGGTGCAAGGGTAGGGAAACATGCATATCATGATATCAAGGGACGATTCTATTAAGCCTATTCATACAGCACGAATATAGCCACACTCACAAATACAAAAGCAGGGAGGAAGTCCCGCCCCACTCACTCACTCTAGCCTGCTCATTCATGCTTAAGGCCCTGTTGGTCTCAAGGAAAAGGTATCAAAGCATGATGGTTCATGTTTCCATGAGCTGCAACTTGGATCATCCAAGGTTGCAGCTCATGGAAGCAGCAACCATCATGTTTATGGTGCCTCCCCCTTCAGACAAACGGTCCATAAGCATGAACAGGCAGGCTGGAGAGGGTAAGTGACTGCATGGAGAGAAACCTCCTCCCTGCTTTTGCAATCATAAGCGTGAGAACAGCTGGTGCTCATCATAACATCTGAATAGGGTTTTAGCCATAATGAAAAGGGAGGGAGATACTGCTATTCTTGGTAATAATCCATAATATTTGGTTGTTTCCTAATCTGGTTGCCTGTTTTTCTTTTAAAAGTGTAGGCTTGGGCACCTAATGTTATAGTGCCCATTTTAAATATCTTTACTACTTTTATATATATTAAAAGGAACTGAGTATCGAGTCAGTAGCCATAAAACCATGTGTACCATGTCTGGTACGTACCACTTATTTGAAATGCAAAACTAGTGAGTTCAGCCAGATATCAACAGGGCTGCATTTTGCTCAGTTACTCTCTTGCTTTCATCCTAATTCAGTGGCTGACATGATGTATAAGGGGGACAGGGACAGGGGCGGTACTGCAGCACCACTGCAATGGTAATGCTGGTAGTACAACTGCCATCCTCCACAGCGGCACTTCTGCTTCTGTGACCACAGCAGCAACATGGCAACACCCTCCCAGACCCATCCCATCACTCTTGCTCATCATGTTGGCCATTTTTAATTATGTGCCCCAAATCTCAAATGCTGGCAATCAATTGATTCTAGTAATCAATCATGTAAGAGCAGCATCCACATTTGCTTCAGTTTCGGTTTGACAAACAACAATTTTCAGGGGGCAATGTGATATTTATTTATTTTTTAAAAAAATAAAATAATGTGCATGTGCATTGCACCATCAGTGCACAGCAAGGCAGTAATATTTCAAACTGAGGGAAACCTTTTGGAAAGAAAAAATGAGCTTTTCCCAAGGTTTGCTGAGAAAGCTCATAAATACTGAGCTAATTCTGAATTGAGCTGAGGCAAGCTTGTCCAACAATAATGAAGGATTATAGTGTTGGTACTAATAATCAAGGAATCCTATCCTTATGGGTTAATGAAATTCCAGCAATGGTAGTGATATATCTGAGTAGAAAGCCTTTTATGTCTCTACATTCAGTGTAGGAAATAGTCTTCTTAAAAGGCAAGCAAGCATAATATATTGCTGAATTCTAAGTCATTCATTCAATTTTTGTTCTTTCCAAAAAAGAAGGGATTTTACTATACCTTTAAAAAAACACATTTGCAAACTGCATATATGGGTAGTGTAAAGGGAGCTTACGTATAATAAAAGGGAGCTTACATATAATAAATAATTAAAAAGGGAGCTTACGTATAATAAATCCTGATTTCTCACTATAAGAGTCCTCCTCTTCAAAAGTTGTTTATGTATAACTCTTTATGTGCACAATTCCCTAATTATTTAATATGGACTGAATGGTTATTTTTATCGACTGTGTTACTGAAAAGATTGTATTAATTGCAGTGGGCAACATCGAGACTAGTCAGTCATCACTAATCACCACTGAAATCAATGAGACAAATTAGTCATGACCAATTTAAGTCCCATTAATTATAGTGGGATTTAGCCATGATTAGCTTAGTCCAGATGATGCCCAGTGTATACAAGCTTCAATAATTGGGCATTTTTCAGAGACATGTAAACTGGAGATGTATGATGAAATTGGTCATTTATACTTATTGCATGCAATGTATTCACAAGCCAGGGGACTTATCCAGGAACATTTTAAATTATTCCAGAATGGGGTCCATTACGGCCCTATTCATATATTAGAATAATAGAATCAAAGATTGTAAGAGCTGAAAGTGACCTCAGAGGCCTTCCAGTCCAATCCCTTGCTCAGTGCAGGAAACTGCTTTAGCATCCCTATAGATGGTGGCCCATCTAGTGAAGAAGAGCTCAGCACTGCATTAGGGAGACTGTTCCACTGTCGAACAGCTCTCACAGTTAAGAAACCCTTCCTAATGTCTACTAAATCTGCTTCCTTGTAATCACAACCCATTGATTCTTGTCCTGCTCTCAGGAGCAAGTCTGTTCCCTTCTTCTATGTCAGCCACAATAAATTGTAGCTGGGGATGACTGGAGTTGTAGTTCAGCAACATCTGGAGTACCACCAGTTGGGAACTCCTGTTCTATGTGGTCTGAGGACAGTGTATGCCAGTGGTGGTCCATGCTGGGGAGGCGGCGGGAGGCATCTTTAAGGGTAAGAGTAAAAGGGAGCCAGCGTGGTGTAGTGGTTAGAGTGCTGGACTAGGACCGGGGAGACCCGAGTTCAAATCCCCATTCAGCCATGAAACTAGCTGGGTGACTCTGGGCCAGTCACTTCTCTCTCAGCCTAACCTACCTCACAGGGTTGTTGTGAAAGAGAAACTCAAGTATGTAGTACACCGCTCTGGGCTCCTTGGAGGAAGAGTGGGATATAAATGTTAAAATATAAATAAATAAATAAATAAATAAATACTTTTGGTGCTTGCCTCCGCTCCTGCCACCCCTGAACATTGTTCCCTGAAGCAGCGTGCTGCCCAGCAGCCCCTGCGGTGGTGAACTGCCTCCGTCATTCACCTGGCCGCTGGCAGGGGCTCGGCTCCGTGGAAGCCAGGTGAGTGGCGGAGGAGATTCCCCGCCGCAGGGGCTGCTGGGTGGCATGCTGCTTCACAGAACAGCGTTCAGGTGTGGCAAGAGCAGAGGTAAGCACCGAATGCATTTACTATTTAAGGTGCCTCCCGCCGCCCCCCACCCCCAGTGCAACGTTCACGGACCACCACTAGTGTATGCATGTTCATATCTTTATATGCATACAGTTATCTACACATCATGTTCATGATCTATCTGTATCATGCATTTGAGAGGGCACGGACCTAGGTTCATTTTTAAAATCAACTCATGCGAGTCATTCACATTAAAACATGCACATGTGTACAGACCTCTGTGCACATACAACATAAAGTTTGAATAGAGCTTTGGTGAGAACTTTGTCATCCGTTCCTACTTGGTGATAACTTTACAGGACCCTTCCTTCATTCTCCACCATGTGTTCAGGATTCCTGAATGCACGGAGAAACTTTTAGACAGTTATATGTTCCAACAGTCTGTTGATAGTAACAAACCATCTGTGGATGTCAGGAAGGCTGTGTCACTTTCATCAGAGGTGTGGTCCACAGATCCAATCTCATTTCCTTCTCACATGTTCCTGAATGTGAAGAACATGAACATGAGGAGAAAGAAGTGAATGGCCCTACTATGGCTTTTAATTAAGAAAATGTTTTATAGCTGCTTCCCTGATAGACACAAATAAATCTTATGTCAATTTAACTAAAGCCACCTTATGTGGCGCAGATGGGAAATGTTTGACTAACCAGCAGAAGGTTGCTGGTTTGAATCCCCGCTGGTACTATATTGGGCAGCAGCAATATAGGAAGATGCTGAAAGGCATCATCTCATACTGTGAGGAGGAGGCAATGGTAAACCTCTCCTGCATTCTACCAAAAGAAAACCACAGAGCTCTGTGGTAGGTTGCGTATTTTGATTTTTTTTTCTTTTTTGTTTTTGGCCCCAATCCAACCCCCCCCCCCCCATTTTTGTTCTTTGTTTGAAATCAGCCAATCCGAAATACCTCAATTTTGTTCTTTGTTCAAAATTGCAAAATCCGAATCCAAAATCTTTTGGATTTTAGAAAATGGCCCTGGAGCAAAACTAGTGAGTGGGAGTGATAGTGCCCAATGTGGGGAAGCTACCGCCCAAATTTCAGAGGAATTGGGCAAAGGGCTGATTTTTGGTGAATTTTTGATTTTTCCCATAGGGAATAATGGAGGTTTCAGCAAAAGTATAGCTTCATGTTGGGGGGAAAGGGGGTGGCCCAGAGTAGGGTGGGTGGTAGTGCCCAGTGGGGGCAAGGAAGCTGCCAGAATTATTTCAATGGAATTGGGCAGAGGGCTCATTTTTAAAGATGTAATGGAGTTTACGTGCCTTTAATGTTCTTCCCCATAGGGAATGATGGACCTCCATAATTCCAGCCCCATAACTGCACTTGGGTGGCACCAGGGTGGCCCAGAGTGAGTGATGGTGTAGAGCACATAGGGTGCCAACCACCCCCATGGGTTGCTAACCCATAGGGTACTGAGTTCTGTTGTTTCTGAGATGTTTTGAGTGTAGATTCTCTGGTAGCATATGAAAATGGATTCATTGTTTGTCATTGAAAAGCTCATTTGCTACCAGAGAATCTACAGGCTCGGCTCAGGCTGGCAACAAGGCAGGCAAAAGCAATGGCATGGTATCTTTCAATGTGGTGAAAA
The DNA here is from genome assembly GCF_027244095.1 of Hemicordylus capensis. Taxonomy (NCBI): domain Eukaryota; kingdom Metazoa; phylum Chordata; class Lepidosauria; order Squamata; family Cordylidae; genus Hemicordylus; species Hemicordylus capensis. The sequence continues at coordinate 294,983,166 of NC_069660.1, read as the reverse complement.
AATTCTTCTGGAACAAAAAAGCAATGAAGCAAGGGAGTAGCAAGGTTGGAGTGGGCCCACAGACAAGATTTTAAAATGCCCCCCCTCACTGAAGCAGTTTTGTAAATTGTGGATGATGCAAATCATTTAATGCACTAGAAAAAGACATGCTGTTCTGGTAGCTCCAAGTCTTAACACCCACATCAGTTTTGGAGGATGAATACAACTGAAGGAAGCCCGGGTGGGTGTGCAGCTGGGGGAGTCAGTCATGTGACATGAAGCAATGGGCCCCCAGACAACTGTCTCCCATTGCCCTATTATGGTTATGCCCCTAAAATGCAGCAGATAAATCCATTCCCAGGCTGGCATGCAGTAGCCATAGCAGGCTGGCAGGCTGGGCTCAAGCTGGCAACAAGGCAGGCAGGCATAGGCAATGGCTTGGCATCATCATGGCAACTTTGTGGCATGCCATGCAATGCAAACTAGTTCTCTCTCTCTCTCTCCAATGAGGCAGAAAGGCAGAATGGCGAATGAGTAACTAACTTGTTGAATGAACTGAAAACCCCTCCTTGATTAAACTCCCCCCACACTTGCCCATTTTTCGACTCTTCCCCTGGTCAATGTGGGGTCAATAAAGAGTGGCAAGAGGCAAAAGAACCAATGGGGAACAAGGAGGAAATTGTCAGCAGGTCAGCCCATGCTTTAAGTCACCGATCGGAAGGCTGGAAGGGCGGGAAATTCAAAGAGATGTCAAACACAAAATGGAGACTGACTCAGAGATCACCACAAAATGGAGGTCAGAAACAACAAAACGTTTTGTAGCCGAAAAAGGGACGTTTTGTTTTGTGTACAAAACTTTCAGATTTGGAAAATGGGTGTTTTGTTTTGTCTACAAGACACCCGAAATGGCTTGTTTCGAGTACAAAACATTTTATACCCGAAATGTTTCGCGCATCCCTACTCTGCGAGCACCAGGAGTCAAAATTGACTCAGCAGCACACTTTACCTTTATTTTTAGATTTAACTAAAGGTTTATTGAGAAACAACTCCATTTCTCCTTCTCCTTCCCCTCCCTTTTTCTTTCTGATTCCATCCCCCACACTCTCTTGTCCCCTACTGGGACAAACTTTTCAACATCAAAATATAAAAGATTACTAGATAGAATACAACAGGAATCTAGCCATAGAGACAACCTTTTCCCTAATTCTAGTGCATTTATCTTTACTGTAGTCTTTGTGTGCAATGTAAATGGCTGTCGCCTTTCTCCACTTTGATATATTTGGACACAGTTATCAGTTCTGCTACTTTCATACTTTTTCTACCAACATACGAGTCAATGGAATTTAAGAGTGATGCCCTAGAATGACATCTTGATCTTGAAACATGTTTTCCCCATGTGAAATGATCCTAAGACATACTCAAATGCTCCAGATGATGTTGAATTAGAATACAAGATGTTGGATTTGAGTTTCTAGATTTGTTTTTCAAATTAAATTAAACATAATTGGATGGGTTTGAGATATTGATAGTCAGTTATATGCGTCAGTGCTCACATCCCACTAATTGAGTAACAAAAGTGGAACTTAAGCCAAAAATTACAAACACACACCATAATTCAAACACTTCATTAGAAAGTTGGGTTTAAAAAAAAAATCAGCATATTTTCATTTGTGCAACATGTTGTTTTGGCTCCTTTTGAAACACCTCTTTCTGTTTTTAAAACATATCTTTCTATCTTTTCTTGAAACATATGTTTCAAGATATGAAACATATCTTTCTGTCCGTTTGCTTTCTCAGTCACTGTGCAAATGTTATGCAATTAAAACAAGACGTACCTGGAGTAGTTGCTTGGCTACTCTAGAAAAAAGAAAACAAAACTGGCAGGATTCGGGGAAATGAAGGCCACAACTAACTGAAAATACAAAGGTTATACAGCATTCCAAAAAATTGCTTGTTTACTTCTACCTCAATTGCAGGGTAGGGCAGGGTGTGTCTGGACTCAGGCTCAATCCCCTGCAAACTGAGCAAAGAGGCACCTTTTAAAAATGGTGATTCTCTTCACTTTAAAATGGGACTGGGAGCCATTTTATCATAATGTAATAATATAGTATATTATTTTATAATAATATAAATTGATGTAAACCACTTTGGGAACTTTTGTGGAAAAACGGTATATAAATATTTGTCGTATTCATATAATCCCAGTATTCTACAGGTGGTTCCAGAGAGGCTTAAAGAGGTTCAAAATACCACTCTTCACCTGAAGATATGCCAAAAGGAGAAGAGGCAGTGGCACTCTTTGGACTGGACCTTTGGGCCTATGTCCGGTCCTTCACAAGTGAGTGTGTGGTTGTCTCCAAATGTCCCCATAGCAGCAGCCTGCGCTGTGTCACCAGCATACTCCGCTCTGCCTAATCAATCTTCCGGTGGGGGTGGGTGGGCACCATGTACATGGCAATAGAGGCGGGGCTCTGCCAGCCACCCTGCCCCATATCCCTCATGTGGAGAGTAGCCACCATGTACACAGCAAGAACGGCGGGGCTTCCACCAGCCTCCCTGCCCATCTCCCCTCATGCAGGGAGCAGCAAGAGCAGCGGGGCCTCCACCAGCTGCCCTGCCCCATCTCTCCTCACACTTGCATGATCCACAATGTACAAAACCTTTTAAAAATAATTTAGGATAACGTTCTATTGTCACACATAGGAGAGATATCGAGACAGATATCGAGACAGATAGATAGATAGATAGATAGATAGATAGATAGATAGATAGATAGACAGATAGATAGAAATGCTTTTTGTTACCACTATTCAGCCTCATTGAAGATTACTTTACTTACTTCATTAGCTGAGCTTCGGTGGGGGGGCGTATTTTAAAATCTTTTCTCTGGGCCCACTCCAACCTTGCTACTCCCCTGGCCAGCCTGCCCCAATCTCTTTTATGTGCAAGGAGGGGGTGCATGGCTAAATATGGGCCATAGCAGCCTGCCTACCTCTGCCTGGCTGCTTCTGGGTTGGGCCGGTTTCAGGCGTTGGTTAGTCAGATCTGATTGATGCAAAATGGCGCCGCCAGGCACAGAGGGAGTGGAGGTTCTGTCAAAGCTCAAGAGAGCCTGGCTCCAGCACAACAACAGGTGGCATCACTCCAGTAGTGAGGCTGGGTGGCTCCACAGGTAGAGTTGTCAACAAGGGAGCTGATATTTTAAAATAAAACGGCAGTACATATTTTCGTTTGTCCTCCTGAGAACCCAGCCTGCTCCCACCCTCGCTAAGAGCCATTTGAATTCATAGATTACTGGAGAACTGGCAGGGAAAGGGTTAAAGTGAGGGACCTGCACAAGTCTCACTTCCTGCAGCCTGGGGATGTACAGTATTTGGGAGCAGAGGGCTGTGACAAAAGAGCAGTTGCAGCCTTTTCCGCTCACAGAAGAGTATGAGGCAAGAGAGTCAGAGCATGGAGAAGGAATCATTAAATCTTCCCTCCCAGACCTGGGATACTGAAGGAGAAAATAATCCTTCATCTTCCCCCTTATCAATGGAGTTCCCTCCCTGGCCCCTTCCCCATACATAGTTTCTTTTTCCACCTTTCTTAGTAGGCAGGACACAAAGCTCAAAATGGTGGGATGCATATAGCTACAACCATCTACAGACTGCTGTTTCCCCCTGTTAAACAAATCGAATGACCTGCTCCCCACTACATACACACTGTTAGTCCCCTCCTTGCCCCCTTACTTTGTCCCCTCCCTCTTTGTTGCCCCCTTTATTTGTTCTCTTTTCCCCCTTTCTTTGTTTTTCCCTGTTGTCCACTTTCTTTGTTTTCTTTTTCTCTGTTGCTTCCACCCTCTTTGTTGTCCCCCCTTCTTCCTACCCCATTTCTTCTTTTTTGCCCATTTTCCTCTTTGTAGCCCCCTTCCTTCCTACCCCATCTTCAACAGCCACAGCCTCTCATCACCTCCCTGAATTCCTGTCTTGCTGTACTCTTCCCACCCTGCCCCATCCATAGCATTACTTATCACATCTGAAAGATTCATAGCATAGTTTGTGATGATGTCATCCACCCCAATTCAAGATAAAGGACACTTGAACATTTGAGGCTCAAGTGCGCTAACCTGTGAACCACCTAAGCGATTTGAACAGTGATTGGAACAGTCGTAGTGACACATAGGGACACTTCAACAGCATAGCTTGTGATGATGCCATCCACTTCAATTTAAGATGGCGGACACATGGACATTTGAGGTGCAAGTGGGAACTGATTTGGACCTAAAGTTGTAGGGACACCTCAATGGCTTAGTTTGTGATGATGTCATTTAACACAATTAAAGATGGCAGACATGTCACCATTTGAGGTGCAAGTGGGCTAACTTATGAACCGCCTAAGTGATTTGGACCAAATTTGGTTCCATGGTAGAGAAACATAGGAACACCTCAGTGGCATAGTTTATGATGATGTCATCCATCATAAGGAGGTTCATCTTATGAACATCATCATGAGGTTCATCTGCCTCATCCTTATCATATGGTGAATCAGTAATGGAATGGACTGCAGACTTGCAAATCTTTGCAAAGTGTTGCCTTATTTGCACCTGTTGCAAGTGATCTACCATGCAGGACAGTGAGCAAAATTGGCTTTGTGGGCACAGTCTACACATGCATAGTATTGGTAGCTCTTCTGCTTCCACTTTCTGGGGCAGTGCCATATGAGCAGATTGGGTCTGGGAGGATTTATACTGAACAGTCTGACTTTCAGGAGGATGGTTTGCAGGGAACCAAAGAGAGTGATTTAGCACAATGAAGAGTGTTTTTCACCCTTCTAGCCTTCTGTATAACTTTACCAAGGTAAGTTTCCACTCCAATAGCAGCTTTTCACACAGTTTAGAGCAGTTTGTTTTCATAACAATCTGATTCCACATCATTTTATCAGTAATGTAGACAAACTCACAGGTTATACTTGAGGCGCGCAGTGCTGCTGTGATAGATAGATTCACCAGGCAGTTGGGATCTAGAATAGAACTTGAAACATTCAGCAATCACATTCAAATAGTGTTGAAATGATCATCTAAGGCTTGAAGAGCAGCTTCATAAGAATTGGCATCCCTTTCCAAGTTGGCAGTAAAGGGCAAATGATCACATATTCTATGGCTTTCAGGGACCAGGCAGTGAAGCAATATAGCCTTCTGCTTTGTTGGGGTAAATTAAGGAGTCTGTAGAGAGAAGAGGTAATTGAAGAAATGGGACCTCCATTCTTTCCAAGAAAGAGCAGATTCTCTAGGGGGTGGACAAGAAAAAAGGTGGTGGTGCTGTATGAGCCATGTGCTGCAGTGGGCAACCCTTAAAGAACAGAGTCCAGGATTCATAAGGAAAACGTACATTATGCAGGTCTGGAAGCTGGAGAAGCAATCAGCATCATTGATAATAGAAAGCAGCAGTGCAGAAATGTATGCCTAATAATGCAATGCTTTACTAGGAACATTCAGAAGTTTTGCAGGGTCACACACTTAGTTGGCTCAAAATCTCATCACTTAATGTTTTATAGCTGCTTCCCTCATAAACACGAAGAATCTTATGTAGATTTAACTAAAGGTTTATTAAGCAACAATTATATTTTATCCTTCTCCTTGCCCCTCCCTTTCCCTTTCTGATTCCTTCACTACACTCTCTACAGGATCCCCACTGGGACAAACATCCAAACAACAAAGCACAAAAGATTACTAGATAGAATGTAACAGGCAGCTTCCTATGGTCCTATCAGGGCCTCTGTACACTTCTTGGTTTTTTAAAATGTCTGTCTGAGATTTCCAAAACAAGTTGGGTTGTCAAGACAGAGTTTGTGTTAAAGGGGTTGTATTTGTGCATAGTGCGGAACCATGGGACCAATTGACCCACAGGTCTTCCCTGCACCCGCCCCCCGCTCTCTTATCTGCATTCAGACGAAACAGAGAATGTGGGCTCTCTGTAGTCAGACTGCAGAGAGGAGGGGGAAGTGTCTGCGTGGGCTTCCTTCTTGCTTGAAGGACAGGCCACACAGCCAATCATGGCTGGAGAGAGGGAGGAGCTTCTTCCCTCAGCCCTGGTTTCAGCAAATGCAGCCTCTAGTTCTGCATTCGCTTGTAACGTTCCCAAATTCAAACCTTGGGTATGAGCAGTGAAACTCACTAAAAGCCAGTAGTTCAAACTGGAGTTTGCAGAGCACAACTTTGGGTTGCTTTCTAAATTAGACTGGCGTTGCACACATTCGGATGAAATGGTTTGGTAACCTTAGGCCCTTCAACTCCAATTCTTTGTTACATATGAATGCGGCCATTCTCTCTTGTTCTGGCCTAATCCTGTGTGCTGTGGAGACAAATAGCTAAGCCATAGGACTGACTATAAATCTCTCTGAATCTAGCTAATTTGGCTTAAAGGGCTATGATTTGTGTTTGTAATCTTTTTTATTGTAATAATAAAAAAATTATACAATACTGCTTACCCTGTCCTTGATTCTTTCTTGCTCAGTTGACGATGATGAGTTATTTCAAAGATTTCTTATTTTGCTTATCAATGATCATCTCATAGTTCTTCATTTCCTGGGCATAATTCTATATAGACTGCTGTATTTTAAAGTTTAATACTCCTGGATTATTAAGGTTGATATTTATGATGAATTGATTTCTTTTGAGTGTTCTTATTATAAATATAATACATCAGAACATTCTGAAGATCTTTCCAGACAGCAACCTCCGATATAGTTTATTTCTCTGTGTTTGTAGACTTCTGCATCATCCTCACCAGCATCTTATCAGAACACCCAATAATGACATTTTCTGCAAGTAAATCAAAATGAAGGAAATTACTGCTTCCTTCCATGTTTTGACAAATACATTTCTCACTTCCACCATGAGATGCACACATAAACTGACACATTGTTCCATTAAGGTGTTTCTGGGAAATATATTAAAGGTAAAAATGCTTTGGGAGGGCAATTATATATTTTTTAAAAGCCATAGTGGATCAGCCTAGTGGTCTATAAATTCCTTTAATAGTCCAGTACCCTTTCAGAGTTTATGGAGACTAAGATCAGATTTTGCATATGAAACAAAGAAAAATGTAATGTAAATATCATATATGATTATACTCTATGGCATTAGATAAATGTGTGCATATGTTATGTGCACAGCTTGAAAACATGTTGAAAGAGCTTCAGAGTTGCCCATGGGCTAAAAACCACGATCCATTTATTCTGTACAGATAGGACAACTTTAATCTGATTGTTCGGAACAAGCCCACACAGCTACTAAATATAGGACAAGGGCTGATAAATTGAATTATGTATCCATCACCCCTCACACCCACTCAATCTAATCCATCACTGTAATCTCGTATGCGAACAAATAAACAGGGATCCTCCCTTCCTACTTTGCAACACCCCCACATCATGTACATGCAAATGCCACCTAACATCAACTATATAGTTAGGTGGCATCCAAGCATTCCTTCCTGATATGTGCATGCAGGATCGGCAGGAGCGGCAGAGACATGCCAGGTAACGTAGATGAAGAGGAACTGCATGCATTCATTCTCCTCTCTGCAAAGGGCTGGAGCAGTGGAAACACATCATCTGACCTGGCCCAATGCGTTATGTCTTCCACATTTTTCAAGAGCTATGTAGAGCAGGAATTGTCTGCAGTCTGCAGGCTATTCATTCTGCATAAGGTTCTAATCTGTCTTTCCCAGACATGCTTAGAAACTAAGCAAGCAATTCTCCAAGGTCTTATTCTGTCAGCGCCTGTGAAATTGTACTTGAGTCAGTTTGCCTATTCCTTTATATCTATTTTTGGCTGTAAATGGCAGGCCTGCCAGTGCGCCCTGCCATTCTGTCCAATGTTTGAGAACTCTCCCCCATGTTTTCAGTCCCAGGCAGGCAGAAATAATGTGGGGGATGGAATTGTCAATCACCTGACAGGCCAATGTAAGTGGCTGGGGAGGGGGTGTTGCTTAGCTTGATGGGAGTCATCTGGCTCCAGGAGTTGGAGGAGATGCAGGTGGCAACCTTCCCTACCTTGCTGTGGCTGGAGGTCCAGCTGGGCTACTGGGAGTCAGAGGCAGGATGGAGATTGAAAGAATGGAAGGGAGCTATGGGGAGAAATAGAGAGAGGAGAGAGGAGGGGGGGGAATGAAAGGCAAAAACTGAGTTGGGAACCAGGAGGTGGGGAGAGGCAAGAGGAGAAAGGCAAGGAGTTCAGAGAAGGATATAGATGCAGAGAGGAAGGCAGCATGGAGGAGTGAGGACAACATGGAGAGGGAAGAAGTCCAAAGCACCAACCTGGCCAACCCTCATCCTGCTGGAACCTATGCCCTGGACAAAGCAGAACCTGACACTTTTTGCTTTAGTAAATGCCTCCAACCTCTGGCACAGGGTGGGAGGAGTTAGTGGCCAGATCAACAAGCATCCCCTATGGTGAGCTCAATCAACCCTAGTTGGGGTGGGAGCAAGATACCATTCCTTGGGGGCAACTGTGTCCAGAGACAGGGACTGAAGAGGTTCAACAGGAGGAACAGGAGACAGTTATTGGAGGAGGAGAAACTGAGGGTGTGTGTATCCCTTTAGAAAATCACCCAAGTTTAGCCCTCTAAGCAGTCCCTGCATGGATATGTCTGTCTGTAATAAACAGTTTGGAGTCTTTAGGAGGCAGACTTAAAGGCATACTTATTTTGTCTGGTTTTGTCCTCTGTATATGGAAGATATGGACTTTGAGGAACTACACCCTCAGGAATCAATGAAAGTGGTTCTCACTCATAAGTTGTACAGGTCTGCTCTAATGCTGGACACATCAAGTTCTCAGAAAAAATATTTATTTGTGTATTAAACAAGTATTAGTCACTTTTTCAGCAATATAGCAGTGAACATAGCACCTTTCCAGAAATATAGCAGTCATACTATACTTCTAAAAACCATCATACAAAAGCTATAAAAAGAGTATGCCTAAAACAGAGCAGAAACACAGATTTATCACCCTCAGCAAAAATTGCTAGTGTACCAACTGGAACTTCCTAGCTTGCTTCAAGGGCAGTCCCAAGAAAAGTGAATGATCATTGTTAACAGTTAATCATAGTTTAACAAATCCTACACCACCCAGGTCAGACCTCAAGTTTGGCGGAGAAAAATACTGGCTTCCCTGTGACAGAGTAGGCCTTCAAATGGGCACTAAGCTGTTTGGTTCTGTTTGTCTTATGTCTTCAGTCACCAGTGCTTGAGGCTCTGGTTGAAGCTAGAGTCTGAGGAAGATGTGGAAAGAAGTGTGTGGAAGTGGAGAACTGAGTGCTGTCTAGAGCAGAAATGAAGAGTAGAGGAGGAGGAGAAAAGGAATGATGGCTGTGGTGATGGCGGCTAGCCTGACACTGTTAGATAGGTTAATACAGAAGGCCCATCAGGATGGGGATGGGATGGAAAGGCCTGTTGAGGTGCCATGGTGGGAGGGGGGACCTGCTAGGGTGGAGCACACTTGGAAGACTGGGGAGGGGGCTTTAAAATCGTCACCTGGAGCTTCTAATTAAATGGTAAGAAAGTCCAGTTTTAATGGAACTAAGAGAGAGTTCGTAGCTCTAATACATGGCTTGCAGAATGTGTGGGATGGGTAACATACTGGCAAAAATCCACATCTGTCATGGATGCCATGTTAAGACCAGCCATGAAACTGAGAGCTGAGCTGAGCAGAATCCCACATTTCCCCCTATCACCCACAGGTGGAAACTTAAATTTATGGTTATGTAGTTCATTCACAGGATACCGTTGAGGATAATAGCCTCTTCATCTCCCCGTACCTATAGCTCAGCTGGTGCACCACCAATTACCTAGTTGGAGTCACTTGGGTCTCCATTGGCCTAGCTACCTCATCCTGCTGCCTTCACCGCAGGTTTCTGTTATACAGGCCAGGACGGTGCATTCTTCAAATAAATCATAAGGCATGGCTTTTAAATTTGCTACCAACCTGGCATATATAAACACCAGCTAAAGGGGTTGAAAGGGAACCTAGCTACGATTGCCTTCTGCATTCCTTAAGCTAGAAAAAATGACTAGATGGAACAATCATTCCTAATAGTTTAAAATGGCATCTCTTTAAAAAAAAAATGCTGCCATGCCCAGTCACCGTGTCTCTCCCTCCCCATTAATACCACAATAACCTCCCACACCTCTTCCCCTCTCAACAAAACATGCAAAGCACATTTTTAGCAGATGGTGATGCTAAATTATGATAAACTACTTGCAATGGAGTATAATCAATCTCTTTCTCCAACCAACAATCATCAATGTATATGGCATGAATCCAATGTGAATCCAGCATTGCGCAATATCCCCCTCTTTCATGTTGGTGATCTCACTGTCCATTGACAGCTGCCATTGACCATTGGGCCAGTCTTATCAGTTGCATAGATACTGTATTTGGTGAGCAAACCTAGTTGTAAATGCCTGATTTATAATAATGTGGCAGGACCAATGTAAATCACAACCTGAGATCTACAAAGCTGAATGCAGCCACCAATCCTACTTTGTGACCGTAATACCACCTCTGTTTTTGCAGTCTGAGATGCAAGAATAATTGGAAGTTAATCACGTCAAGCTGGGCCAACAATTGTCCTAGAAACTTTGAGTGAGTTTTGTGGGAAAGGGGGACTATTACCTCTTTCTGAATTTCATTGCTAATGTTGTTGTTGTTGTTGTTGTTGTTGTTGTTGTTGTTGTTGTTGTTGTTGTTGTTGTTCTTCTTCTTCTTCTTCTTCTTCTTCTTCTTCTTCTTCTTCTTCTTCTTCTTCTTCATTTTTTTGTCACAGTGGTGGCCTTCCTCATAACTGGCAGGTGCCATTTTCTCTTCACAGTTGCCCTATGAATGACACGTAGAGGCTATTCTAATGACCAGGAGGAACTGTTCCTTCTGCTCATGTGCTGCCACAGGAGCCGCATGGCTCCCAGCAGCAAACCTCACAAAATACCCCTCCCCTTAAACAAGGTTAGTGGAGCGAGCACGCCACTAACCCTGTTTAATTGATCGTGTGCTTCCACAGCGCGACTCCATGCTGTGGTCACACATGAGTAGACCCCCCCAACTGGGAGGCTACAACAAGCCTTTTGGCCTTGGGGGGTCTCCCTGGGATGCCCTGCGCACTCACGCAGGGCATCCTGGGACTTCCAGGGGCCGGGCGGCCCCCGATCCCCACCGCCCCTACCGGCTCCATGACAGAGCTGGTAGCCATGTGGGTGGCTGTTCTGGCTGCCCAGGGATGGCTCTTTGCTCGTTGGCGAAGCCCGCTCTCCCCACAAACCACCTCGAAGCACTTCACTTTGCTCGTGTGAAATGCCTCCCTATCTTCATGTATGATTGTTCCAAGGGAAATTGTGTTTAAAAAGATGGACAGTCTTCAATAAAGGTCACCTTTTTTACTCATAAGGGATCACACTGGAACAGGATTACCTGATGATGTACAACATGCACAGGGGCACTGTGGGGGGAAATGGGTGCCATCAGCAATTGAGAGAAGTGTCATCATTGCTGCCAGTAAGCCCCCACGTTCATCTCTACTTCACCCCATTTTGTATGCTGGGTGGCAATTTCAAGGGATGTGGGATGAAATTAAAAATTGTGCAGGAGAGGCTCTTATTCAACATTACTGATGGATGTGGCAGCAGCACTTGAAATACTGCTGGTTTCCCCAGCTTCTACACCACGCTGGCTGGGGCCTTATATGTTAGTGTTTATTGCTCTGTTTTAAAGTGTGTTAATTAGTAGTTAACACACTTTAAAACAGAGCAATAAACACTAACATATAAGGCCCTTGATGCTGTTTTGCATAGTAACTGGTCAGGTAGCAGAGCATATCAGTGAGGGCTGAAAAAGACTACTACCTGCAACCCTGGAGAAGCCACTGCCATACTGCGCTAGATGGACGAATGGCCTGACGCAGTATAATAGGGCAGCTTCCTATGTTTCCATGTGCATCGGATGATCAAGTCACCCTTTGCTTGACAGAGATGATTAACTGAATAAGAGAGTAGCTCTATTCAGACAATAGGATAGTTCACACAATCAAAATCCGTGTAAGAGGAGCACCCACCCAGGGTAGAAGATCCAGGTGCGCTCCTGATCAGCAGTCCTGTGAACTCCAAGATCAAAATAGGAGGAGGGGAGTGTGCTCATGTGTGAGGTGGGAGCTGAATTGGACAGGCATACCCTACACAGATTCTCTCCCCAGCACTTTACTGAGAGTGGAGGAAAAACTGTCCAACTCAGATACTCCCTTGCACATGATCATGCTCCACACCTCCTACCTTGATCTTACGACTGCCGATTACGAGTCCATCTGGCTCTATTATCCTGGCTGGACACTTCTCTTACCTTGATTTCAATTGTGTGAACTAGCCTCGAATGTTGTACATATGTACAGGTATATGTGCATGTTTTTATTTGAATAACTGTATATGCGTTCATTTAAAACAGGCATCCCCAACCTGCGGCCCTCCAGATATTGCTGAACTACAACTCCCAGCATCCCTAGACACATTTTTTTGTGTCTGGGTATGCTGGAAGTTGTAGTTCAGCAACATCTGGAGGTCCGCAGTTTGGGGATGCCTGATTTAAAAAGGGAACCTAGGTACAGGCCCACTTACATGCAGAGTGTAGATTGGAAGTGTATTAATGTACATGCACTGAACAGAATGTGTGGATGCATGCATACAGATCTGTACATGCATACAGATCTGTATTTGTGTACACTGCAAACAGTTTGTACATGCACTAATCATCATGCATGAACATAGCTCCCGCCAGTGGGAGTCTGGATGACTGAATTACTGGAGGGGAGGTGATGATCAGAATTCCTTTTTCATGGTGGGTAGCTTAAAATTGTTGGATTCTTTGGTATATTTCTGAGATAGCAGAGCACCTGTATACCATCACCTCCTCATTACAGGAGACACAGAAATGAAAGAGCAGTTGAATAGGCAAACTCCCTATAGCATAGCTATTTCCCCTGAACCAAAACTCCTCTTCCTACCCACCCACTTAGAGCTACAGAACCCTCAGGAGCTTCTGTTCTCTTTAAAGAGTTCAGCACTTCCCCAGCAGCAAAGGGCAATTTCCTCCGATCCCCTGCCTGCTCCCTGTTAATCTCCCAGATAATTAGCATTGCAACATGGAAGGATCAGGGTAGCTGGGGAGAATTCGCTTGTTCAAAGAGATACAGGAAATGCTGAAGCTTTTAAAAGAATAAAATCCTCTTGAGACATTGAGGGGTGGCTGTGAGTCCAGGCAATAGCAGGCAGCTGTTCTCAAGGGGACTCCGATGCCATCATTTTCCTTAAAAATGGGGTGTTCCAATCATATTGCAAATTATTCTAAAAGTGGGATGGGGGAGAAGGCAGAAATGTGCTTCAGAGTGAGGGTTGTCTTTCGGGCATTCATTCATTAAGGTTGTTATTATAATGTCTGGTAGTGGAAATGAACAAGAAGCCTTCCTTTGTTATCCTGTTCATCAATAGAAACACCCATTATTTCCTTAGGAGGCAAGGCTACGGCATCTGGGGCTTTTTAGTTTTGAAAAGAGGCGACTATGGGGAGAGATGGTAGAAGTTTATAAAATAATGCATGGAGTCAAGAGAGTGGATAGAGAGTGTTTTCTTTGCCTCCCTCACAACACTAGAACCAGGGGACATCCCATGAAACTGAAGGCCGGGAAACTTAGGATCAGCAAACGAAGTAATATTTTCACCTAGTGCATAATTAACCTATGGAATTCTCTGCCACGGGATGTGGTGGTGGCCACTAGCTCGGATGGCTTTAAAAGGGGCTTAGACAAATCCATGGAGGACAGGTCTATCAAAGACTGATGGCTATAGGCAGGGGTGGAGCTGTAATTGTGCACATGGGTTCCAAGACCCATGCACAGCTGCTACTAGTGATACTGCATTCACTGCAGTGGGCACCCAGCATCGGCCCACTTATCTCCCCACTGCATGTGGGGCACCTCCTTTCCCCCCACTTCGAGCACACCGAGCATCAACAGCAACAGCCTCCCCGAGGAAGCAGCCTGGGGTAGCCTGCCCTGCCTCTACCACTCAGCTGTCTGCAACACATTCATGACAGCCAGCTGAGTGTTTGCATGGTACTCAGCTGCTGGGCCAGCCACTTAAATAGCCACCAGGCATGCATGGAGGCCCGCTGAGTGGTGGGCTTAGGGCAGCCTGCCCCAGGCTGCTTCATGAGGGAAGCTGCCACTGCTGCCGCCACCATGCATATGCAGCGGGGAAAGAAGGCTGTCACAGGGGACACCCCAGCCGGCTTGGGGTGGCAGGCATCCTGAACATGGGCTGCCTATGTCGTCTCTATGCAACTGGCTATAGGCCACCTCCAGCCTCAAAGGCAAGATGCTTCTGAATACCAGTTACAGGGAGTAACCCTGCAACCAGAGGCGTATCTGTGGAAAACATTCTTCAGCTTCTTGTCTTTCATATCCTTCAATTTACTAGCATCTGATCTAAGCCTGGCAAATTTATTTTCTAATCGAATCTTCCATTTAGGTGGTATACTAGTTTCTTTTTTAGCAGATGCACTGATCTTATATCCAAGCTCTTGTATTGTTGTTGCTGCACTGTACATTAGTTGGTTTGTTTCTTGCAAATTATTGGTTGTATTTCTGCAAGTGCAGCATTGACATCTTTTAATGCCTGAGCGAGTTGTTTTTTGGCAACTGTTTTTAGAGCTGGAAGTCAAACCCTGGTGGTTGTTTGGTTCATGTGCTTTTGCTGTAGTTCTTGTTGCTTTTCTGTTAAATGGCATTTGGGTTTTTGCGATGAAAGCAAAGAGGTTGCCTGGTTTTGTATTTGAAATGGTTTTGAATTTGGTTTTGAATTTGAACCCTCCACCTGCAACTGAGCAACTTCTTCAGTTGGTGGTGAATCTTCTTCCATATCTTGAGCCTGTATTGCTCTTTGCAGTTCTTCCAGTTCAACTTCTGTGAATACTTTATTTCTTGTTATGAATCTTCTCTGGTCTGCTAGCCTTTGTTCTGTTATTTCTATATCTGGATGCTTCTCTTTCCAAATTTGGAACATTCTTTTAAAATAACCTCTTCTAGTTGGACTAGACTTATAATAGCAGATCATTATTTCCTTGTTGGCATTTTTCGTATATTTTTTTTCCAGTTAAGCGACATTTCTTCCAGTAACCCTGAAGTCTCCAGCCCTGGTTGCTCAACTGAAGATCCCGAGTCCTGTTGCCCACTTGACACCAGATGTCCAGGGACTCCAGCTCCTGGCGCGGTCCTTGTTGACCCGGGCGACAACTGATGCCCGGTATAGATTTATTAAAGTTACATCTCACCATATTGTTGATGAGGGAGGCACTCTTCATCTGGCTCCTCTGGTGAGACCGGTCCAGTATGGTTGGACCTCTGGCATAGCTCTCACCTTCCCCAGATCACGCAAGCCCCACAAACATGCCAAGGTAGGTATTGGGGGTATTATTATTATTGTTATTGTTATTGTTATTATTATTAAATTAATTATTCCAGCAGGGGTTTTTCTCCCAGTAGATAAAAGCTGCAATCCTATGCACACACACTTGGGAATAGTTCAACTGAAATCAGTGCAATTTGCTTCTAAGTACATAGATGCTAGTTTCCCTTTTCCTGGCACCCCTGCACCAAGACTTGCCATTGCCTTCTAGGCCATTCCCTTCACATCTGGCTGGACCCAAATACTAGGGACAGAAGTGTTCTTACAAATGTTGCAGGGCATGACCTCAGTGGCCATAGCTTCAGGCTGTTGCAGGGAACGTTGGAAGGGCAAATAAAGTTTTGCAGAAGGACAGAGAATGGTTGTGGAGCCATTGCTCTCACCTTTCTGTCATTTCCATAATTCTGCAGAAAATATGTTATCCAAATCAGGACAGGGTTTATCTTGGCTGTGTAGGAATAGCCTGACCTTCCCCAGAGGTCAATTTTGCAAATTAAACAAAATCAGTTCACTGCCATACATTATTATCTCGAAATTAAATAAATAAATAAAAACCCGTCAAGCCACATTATGTCCTCAGTAACAGCTGGACGGTCTGATCAAATGGAGTGGCACAGGGCCCAATTTAGTAGATGGTATACTGGCTAAAATGCTATTGGCTATTACTTTTTGCTATTAGAATCTGTAATAAAAAAGATCATTGTAGGATCTCTTGCTGCTGGTGATGATGTGAGAAAGAGCAAGGGCAGCTTGACTTTAACATCTTGTGTTAAGTTTGCAGAACAGCAGTTGGAAGGAGAAGCTTGGAAACTGTGCAGAATAGATCGGAAAGTGGCTCTTTTTCACCCACTACTAGCTAGCAGTTTTGCACACATGAAATTATTTATTCCAATCCAATGCAAGTGATTATTGCATTGTTTGAACAATATTAATACCAGCCCAGATCAAATTGTTCAATGCATCATTCTTGGGTTGATGCCTCATACCACAGGCTATAATGGCCCAAAGGAAATGCCTATAAAGATACTGTTGTGAAAATGGGATGAAACTTTCAGACATGGTATATCTTTCTTAAAGTTGATGGTGGACCTTGTTAGGGCTTCTCATTTCATGCAACAACAGCAACAAATATTTATATGCCACTTTTCAACAAAAGTTTCCAAAGTGGTTTACATAGAGAAATAATATGTAAGTAGCAGGGGCGTACCAAGGTTGGAGTGTGCCCGGAGATGAGATTTCAAAATGAGCCCCTTGTAGCCTTCCTCTCCTTCTCCTGGCCTCATGTCTCTGCTGCAGAAGAACATTAAGGGCACAAGTAATATAGTGTAGCAGATTACCAGAGGACAGGAGACTACAGTTACAAGGTGTAAACAACAGCAGAACAAAATAATACAACCGTATCTGAACCAATTCCCTTAATAAATATTTCTTAAAATAGCCTCCCAGTCATACATTTGCAGTACAGTGTAAAAATATCATTGGATTTAAACTATTAGATATATTCACAGAACTACATCTGAAATGAAGAATGCTGTTCACACTTTATTCTATAGGAATGTAATGATTTTAGACTCTCTCTCTCTCTCTCTCTCTCTCTCTCTCTCTCAAACTCTCTAATAATAATAATAATAATAGTAATAAATAATAATAATTATTATTTTATGTATTATGGTAGAACATCAACATTACCTTGACACACTGGGCACCATAGTAACAAACAACCGTACCACATTCATGCACAATTAAAATTCCAATAAGATATACGTTAAAAGCCTGAATATTTAGAAGCAAAAAGGGGAGATGGGGAGAGGAGAGAGAGCGTGAACACACAGCTGGAAGGGAAGGGAAGGTGCTGTGCCAGCCTGGTCGAGAGTAACCAGAAACATGGGGATAAAGCCCCGGGTCTTGACCGAGCCCCCGCTCCTTGCCTCCACAGCTATTGCTTCCCCCCCCCCGCCGCTGCCTTTCCCTATCGCCTGTAATATTCCCACCCTCCACCTTCGCTGCTCTGCTCTCCTCTCTCTCCACCTTCGCTCCGAAGTCCACGTGGCAGTGGTGACTGCAACAAACAGGCAACGGGACTTGGAACAGAGGCTGGAGCGGATTCCCCCAATCTTACCGTGCAAGAGCCCAAGTGTCAATGATGTCCTCATTCATATTCTCCCCTCTCGCTTAATGTGTGTAGAGTCATGCTTTCAAAAATAATAGCTTTCCAAGAGACACAAGCATGGACACAAACTTGCACACCCATTGTTGACATATAGATTAAAGTGGTTTAGGCAATGAGAAGGAGCTTAGGAAAGTGAGTGTCGTTTAGTAAACATGGTCATCAGAAAGCACCAAACTGCCAGGGGTAATCCCACCCTTCCCCAAGACTAGTATCTTCTTTTTGCACAAACCTGTTGAAGTATTAAGGAGAGAGGGGAGACAAAGCCCAAGCCTGAGCCATCTCCTCCTCCCATCTGCTCGATGCAAAGAGATGTAGGTGCAGCAGAGAGAATATTCAGAGCAAAGAGAAAGGAGGGATGGAGGAAGGTGAAGGGATACCAGAGGACAACCGACCATGCCTGTTTTGCAACCCATGGACCACAAGGAGAACCAGCAATCTTACCTGAGCGAGCCTCCCAGGCTGCTTGTTTTCAGGTGGCGATTTCATCTTTATTTTATGGCGCTGCTGCTTAATGTCATCCACCCTCACTCATGACCTCCCCGCCCCCACACTCCTAGCTTCCCAGGACCTGTATCAGCATATCTTCCCAAAACAAGATTTCAATTTCAGTCATGGGAGGTGGCAAGGCAAGAAGGTTCGTCTTTCTGCTGCAATATGATGTTCCCCTTGCAGAGGGACAGGCTTTTGTAGAGCCCGGCATAGCCATACCTGCTTCCCAATCTCAACCCCCGGGGCCCTGCCGCCTGCCATCACGTCACCCGCCGCTTGTCCCTGCAGAGACAACGTTGTTCTGCCACAACGCTGCAGCACCACTGCCATCATCCGGCCTCTTCCATGCAGCTCCCCATTCCAGTCTCCACCCCGCAATGCCTAGCACCATGCCCAGAAATGCATCATGGGAAAGGTGAAGGTGGAGGGCAAGATCAGGGGAATCGGCTCCAGCTTCCACTTGAGTCTCGCTGCCTGTTTTCTGCCGGTGCCGCTGCCACTGCCATGTGGGCTCTGAAAGGCAAAGGTGGAGCGGGGAGAGCAGAGCAATGAAGGTGGAGGGTGGGAATACTGCAGGCAACAGGGAAAGGGAGTGCAGGCGGGAGCAGCAGCTGCAGAGCAAGCGGCAAGGATTAGGGGCCTCGAGGCGGGAGCAGCAGCCACAGTAGCAGCAAGAGGGCTCAGTGAGCGACTCTTTGGGATCATTGCATGGCGGGATTGGAGGCTCTGTGCATGCAGCTGCGTGGCTTAGAAGAGACGGTGGCAAGGACTGGCCTTGGGGGCCCCTCAGAGGCTGTGGGCCAGGAGACATTTGTCTCCCTTTGTGCAATTAATGCTACACCCCTGTAAGTAAGGAAGGAAGGAAGGAAGATGGATCCCTGTCCCCAAGGACTAACAACCTAAAATGAAACCTAAGATAGACACCAGCAACAATCACTGGAGGTACTGTGCTGGGGGAGGATAGGGCCAGTCCCTTTCCCCCTGCTAAATAAACAGGATCACCACCTTTAAAAAGTGCCTCTTTGCTCAGTTAGCAGGATTTCTGAGAGGCAAACGTGTTTCACTTGGATGCTTGGAGAGTTTAGCAGTCTCTTCTGAGAGGACTTGGTCCCCCAAATTGCACTGCAGACTAATATGTGCCAGGGTGTCTGAGAAGGTGGCACACCCCACCCCACCCAACTTTCACATTTACATTCAGGGTTACGTTCGGTAGTGCCAGGTGCTCCACCAACTCAGGTCCGAAGCAGAACACCTGGAGGGCAGGGACAAGTCTTCCTGGCAAACCATGGCCAGATCCTGCCACATCTGGCTGCAGGCTGCCCTGTAAACTTTGGGTCACAGTGCTCATGCTTCACTTTTTCAGCCAGATAGCACCCCACTGCAGTCTCTGACTACTTCTTTGCTTGAGTATGTCATGGCAGACCACCACCACCCCCGAGACAAGCCCCAAATGGCTGTTGGTGCTACTGACTGCAGCTCAGTGGATCTGCTGCTGCTGGGTGTGCTGCTGGCGGAGTGCCCCCTTCCTCCACTTGCCCATGCCCTTGCATCTTCTCCTCAACCTCCCTTTCCTTCCCAACAAGTCTTTTCATCTCCCAGGAGAGTGTGTTGCTGCGTCAAATGTTCCCCTTGATGCATGGGTCAATAGGCAGGCCAGCACTTATACAGGCCCTGAGTACGGTGGCTCCAGATGTGCTGCTATCTCCTCCCTCAGGCAATTCCCCTGCTGCCTGACCTATGAAGTAGCCACAGGGGAAATGGGCTCCCAGGAAGTCATCCTGGGAGCCCCAGAATGACTTCCTCTTCAGATGCCTTGCAAGGGAGATGACTTGGCTCAGGAGGGCATGCAAGAGCTCAAGATCTCAGTGGCCAGCAAGTCCCAAGTAAGTGTGTTTAAGATTGCAATGCTACATTTCCAGAAACCTTTTTCTGCAGGTGCCATGGGGACTGGAGAGTATTTTAGTATGCTGTTGTGTAT
This sequence comes from Hemicordylus capensis, assembly GCF_027244095.1. Classification (NCBI taxonomy): domain Eukaryota; kingdom Metazoa; phylum Chordata; class Lepidosauria; order Squamata; family Cordylidae; genus Hemicordylus; species Hemicordylus capensis. The sequence goes on along the minus strand of NC_069660.1, from coordinate 294,963,067 downwards.
GCTCTAGTCCTGAAAAACAGTGTAAATGGCTTTCTGGGGTCTTGCAAACACACACACAAGCGTGCATATACCACATTGTACCCATTAACATGCACATTGCTTCCAATAAAAATTCAGAGCAGATACAGTGTAATTGTGCAGGTATCCAGTACACTTGGAATAGATTTCCTACCATGTTTTTGCATTTTACCACTTGGCCTGGGACAAGGAGCTCAAGAAGGCTATATCAGGAAATGGCATAGAATTAAAATGCTTCGCAGTGGGGAATACTGTGGATATGCTGCCCTGCTACTGAGCTTGAGACTTGATGAAAGGTCCCGTGTGTCCCTGTTAGATCAGGGGCAAGCTCTGTTCAGTGAGACCCAGTTGCTCAGCCTAGACTGGGACAAGGCATGGCTGTGACCTAAACATGACTAAGGTCTACAGTCCCTCCTATAAAAATAGAATTCCTTACTGAGACTGAGACTTCTTAACCTACTCTCCATTATTTCTGCTCTGTTGTATCCCTCATTCTTCTATTGTGTCCCTGAAACTGAAGCACAATATAATGTAAGAGGTACCTGCATCTCACAAGTACCTGCAGAAAGCTCTCTTCACTCAGGTCACAGGAAAGCTATGCCAGTTCTGTTCCTCTCGCATTAGAAAGAAATATCTGAAGAATACAGTTGGGAGGGCAGACAGGCCCTCAGTCCTTGGCTAGGAAAAGTATCTAATTGTAGGGAAGACTCTTTCTTTAGTATGTTTCTCAAAGGGATAAAGCTGAACCATGTTCTATCCTCTTATTTGACTTTACATTTGCAGAAGGAATTTGAAAGGCCAAATATATAAAACATCAAGTATTCCAGAAGTGTCCTATATACAAGGATCCTCTGTAGAATACAGATTCCGATGGGAGATACCCAAGCAATTGACCGCCTATTCAGAGTCAGCCTCCAGGCCCTGTAGAGAACCATCCTGTGGACAAAATACAATAGCTTCCATTCAGCTGTGGCTGTATCGAAAGGGCACTGTAATATGCATCGGTCAAAATAGCTGGAGTGGATCTTAGGTCTCCTTTGGGGCTGAGCCCCATTGTAGTAACAGTGCTTACAGGGTAGGATTCTAGAGCCCTGAAACCTGATGGAAAGAAATTGCTGGTGGTGAAATTTCACTCAGTGGTGAAATGGTGGTGGTGGGGATACATGTTATTCCCCTGTAAATACAGTCAGATTTCCTTGTAGTACAGTGCCACCAAGTGGCACTGATGCTTATGCAGCTAACACCACAAAACTTACAAAAGGGGAAAGTATAGCATCCTCTTCAAATTGCTTTACATGCATACAAATTGTCGAGATAAAAATAGTGTACTACCGTTAATCGTTCATCTTTTAATACCTTTGATCCAGCTATCCTAATCTCCATAATTTTCCCTTCCTCCTCCCTTCTTAAGTTCCACCATTCTGTGCCAAGATATTCCATACACGTTAAAAGCCTGAATATTTAGAAGCAAAAACAACAACAACAACAACAACAACAACAACAACAAAACCCCACCTAAGGCAAGGACTGAGTATAGGAAAATAGGCTTAAATGTCATCATTAATTTTATTTTTTTGAACACAAGCTTCTGTAGGCAGACTGTAGGGTAACTTTATATGAATGTGGATACAGCCCTGATAGTGACTGAGTCTAATTGTAATTTTGAGGTCTGTACAATCTATGATCTGCCAAGCCATGCACAGTTCACCAGGCTTGTAGGGCAGCCATGGGTTTGTGAAATGGTGAGGGGTATCATCTAGCAGCAGGCAGGACACAAGACATGGCTGGTGAGTCATGAGTTGTGCAGGCCTGAATTTGTGTTCTTTAACTTTATCTGAAACCTAGACAAACCTATCCCATTTGTTTTTAATATGTCTTTGTAATACTTCTAGAGATCCATTATGGCTCATGATGGGCAAAATTCCTCCAGTTTGCCTCATAATTAGTTCAAGTTTTCTGAGCTTTTGCAGAGAAGTCTTGGAAAAAATTGGGGCTCTTTCAAAAAGTGTTCTCAGGCAGCTTGGAAAGCTCAGTTTAGGGAACTTGGTTTCCTAAGCTCCCAGTGAACAGGGAGGCATTGGAAACTAGAACTCCTATGCATCCCAGCAGAAAATGGTGTTTATGACCAGGCTTTACGGATGTATAGGTGAAACTCGGAAAATTAGAATATCGTGCAAAAGTCCATTAATTTCAGTAATGCAAATTAAAAGGTGACACTGATATATGAGACAGACGCATTACATGCAAAGCAAGATAAGTCAAGCCTTAATTTGTTATAATTGTGATGATCATGGCGTACAGCTCATGAAAACCCCAAATCCACAATCCCAGAAAATTAGAATATTACATGGAACCAAGAAGACAAGGATTGTAGAATAGAATAATATCGGACCTCTGAAAAGTATACAGTGTACTGTGCTTGATTGGCCAGCAAACTTGCCTGACCTGACCCCATAGAGAATCTATGGGGCATTGCCAAGAGAAGGATGAGAGACATGAGACCAAACAATGCAGAAGAGCTGAAGGCTGCTAATGAAGCATCCTGGTCTTCCATAACACCTCATCAGTGCCACAGGCTGATAGCATCCATGCCACGCCGCATTGAGGCAGTAATTGCTGCAAAAGGGGCCCAAACCAAGTACTGAATACATATGCATGCTTATACTTTTCAGAGGTCCGATATTGTTCTATTCTACAATCCTTGTCTTCTTGGTTCCATGTAATATTCTAATTTTCTGGGATTGTGGATTTGGGGTTTTCATGAGCTGTATGCCATGATCATCACAATTATAACAAATTAAGGCTTGACTTATCTCGCTTTGCATGTAATGCGTCTGTCTCATATATCAGTTTCACCTTTTAATTTGCATTACTGAAATTAATGGACTTTTGCATGATATTCCAATTTTCCGAGTTTCACCTGTAGTCTACAAGGTCTCTGTGTCACTATATAGTCCTCCACGTCTCTGGTCCTCCCTTCCTTGATCTTGCAAGGATATTTTTGCTTGGGAAGCAGGGAACTGGCAAAGAGCATTGACTGTTTGTGAACAGATTGTGAGTGGGCCTGAATTTCATGGCTGAGATCATAATGATGATGTGATTTCTAGATTCCTCCATTCCAAAAAATGCCAAAACCACTAATTGTTGCACACTCAGCATATATCTTTTGACTATTAATATTAAATTCTAGGATCTTGATATACATTGGTGATAACCAATGTATACTTTTGCTTAACACAGATAAGCAAGCTTCACATGAGATCTGTTGCTCTGATTTCTGTATACTGAACATAAATCTCTCTTTTTATCTGAAGCTTGCCAACAACAGAGTGACCGCTGAATGCTCACTTGAGCTACATGCTTTTTGACACCTCAACGGTTTTTAATGGATTTCCTATGCACCCACTGGAATACCTTCTGTCTTACTGGCAGATACACCTACTTTGGAAAAAATATGTATTTTCTCCCCATCTTTCGTGCCAATAATAACAATAACGATAAAACCCAGCCCAAACATGTAAGGACAAGAAACAGCAAATCAAATGGAGATCTATGGTCAGAGATCTGAGATAGGCTGCAAACTATTATGCAGACAGACTTTCAAAACTCACAGACTCCAGCAAATATTCCCTGAGCTAAATGGAAATCACATCTTGTGGGCAGGCACAATGCCACTCAAAGAGATGGACACAGATTTAGACAGCCAGAGACATGCATACAGGTGAAACTCGGAAAATTAGAATATCGTGCAAAAGTCCATTAATTTCAGTAATGCAAATTAAAAGGTGAAACTGATATATGAGACAGACGCATTACATGCAAAGTGAGAGAAGTCAAGCCTTAATTTGTTATAATTGTGATGATCATGGCATACAGCTCATGAAAACCCCAAATCCACAATCTCAGAAAATTAGAATATTACATGGAACCAAGAAGACAAGGATTGAAGAATAGAACAGTATCGGACCTCTGAAAAGCATAAGCATGCATATATATTCAGTACTTGGTTTGGGCCCCTTTTGCAGCAATTACTACCTCAATGCGGCGTGGCATGGATGCTATCAGCCTGTGGCACTGATGAGGTATTATGGAAGACCAGGATGCTTCATTAGCGGCCTTCAGCAATTCTGCATTGTTTGGTCTCATGTCTCTCATCCTTCTCTTGGCAATGCCCCATAGATTCTCTGGGGTGTCAGGTCAGGCGAGTTTGCTGGCCAATCAAGCACAGTACACTGTATACTTTTCAGAGGTCCGATATTGTTCTATTCTTCAATCCTTGTCTTCTTGGTTCCATGTAATATTCTAATTTTCTGAGATTGTGGATTTGAGGTTTTCATGAGCTGTACGCCATGATCATCACAATTATAACAAATTAAGGTTTGACTTATCTCACTTTGCATGTAATGCATCTGTCTCATATATCAGTTTCACCTTTTAATTTGCATTACTGAAATTAATGGACTTTTGCACGATATTCTAATTTTCCGAGTTTCACCTGTATATTTGCTGCTGGCAAGAACCTTTGCCAGGAATATCCAGCTGGCTGACCATCCTGAGTTTATGCTGCTACTAAGGACAATATGCTGTTACTAATGAAGCTCTTGACTACTTTTGTCATTGTTAACTCTTCTACCCAAGATGAGCTCATCCCTGACACCACAAGCACATACACTCTTACTTGGGAGTAGGGCCCACTGAACTCAGTGTAAATCAAGCAAGTATACTGTGACCAACAGCAGCTCTCAGGAAACTCAGAAGATGCTGGGAGTTAAAACTGGGACATATATTCAAGGCATGGGCACTACATATGAGCTATGAGTTCTCCCTAGGTCCTGCATATACGGCATATCAGCCTAACCCTGTTAAAACAGAGGAAGGATTGGTTTAGGATATGGTTATATGAACTTCATGGGGTGAAGACTAAATGACATTATGGAGATATGTTCCAAAGAGAGGGCTGATTGTCATGAACCAGCCACAGTGATAGCTAAATGGGAAATGGGAGATCCTCAAGGTGCACATGCTCCCACTTTCTGGTTGTAAGAACCCAGACATTTTCAATGATGTTGGGTTGGCACTGCAACAAGCTAACGTTTAACAAAGATAGACAACTTTAGATCAAATCCTGGATTACTAATCTCTGTGAAATGGGTGGGTGTGGTGTCAATCAGACCTCACTGTAAGTGTTTGGGTTCTTACAACTGGAAATCAGGAGTGTGCATGCCTTGGGAATCTCTTGTTTCTGGGTTTTCCAGCATTGTGGGGATCCTGAGAACCAGCCCAAAGCCAGTGAGTACATAATATTTGACCATCTAAGAATGGCATGGAGATCTGAGCTTTCTAGATTCTGTTATGAATAGATACTGAGGCTGTCCTCACAAGCAGCCAAGCCCGGGCTTGACTGCCTGTGAGAACTGCAAGGATCCACATGGATCCTGGCAGTCCTGCAGTACCCAACCCAGCACTGAAGCCTGGCTCTTAGCCAAGGTTAAAGGTGCAATCATGGCTTTAACCCGACTTCTGGGCACGGCCGTCCTTAGAGAGCCCTGGCGGGGTGCTGGGACTGGGGCAAATCAGCCAGTGCGGGACGCCTTTCCAGTTAATTTCAGTGGGGGTTAAAAGAGCAGGGCCTGGGGTGGTCGCCTTGCTTGCCATGCCCTAATGACAGCCATGCTGCCAGAATCATGTGTAGCATGGGCAGCTTGCCGCTCACGTTGACACAGAGATGGGTGCCTAGAGCATCCGTCTCCCAGGGAAATCCCCCAGTGCACTGCACTCAGCATGTGGTGCACTGTGGGATACCCAGGGACGGAAATAACGAGTCCTGGCCTCTGTTGAGCCATGCTGCTTCCAGCAGTGCAGGTTGTTTGGATGTGTGGCTTGTATGCCACAGGGGCAAAGAGTGAACGTCTGGGGGAAGATAGGTTGAATCCTGCCTTCTACCCCTGCCCACCCACCTGCCCACATGTGGGCTTGTGTGAAAAGCCCCATTGTGTATCATGTTCCTCATTGGGAAAAATATTCTTAGTCCCAGCTGGGGGATATGAATGAATGTTACAATTTGAGATTTAGAGGGAGAGCTCTATAAATAACTAATTGTTGCATATGAGATTGTTCATGTAATCACTGGCGCCCTCTGCCAAGTGATGAAAATACTAATAATGTTTTTGAACCTATTGGATATCTCAGTTTTATGGAAAAAAATCTGATGCACAGTGTCTATGCACATTGTGCTTATGTGTTTAAATGCACATTGAAATCATCACTGCTCCTGTATTATTTTGTTTTATTTTTTAAAGCAGACATTGGATGCACAAGTCTGCATCCAATTTCTATCTGCGTGGACTAGCATACAGATGGGAGAAAAAATTGAAATCGAGAAAGATTTTGCTTCCTTAATAATAAACATTCTCATGCTTGAGTACATGTTCTCCTGTTTTTGAGAACTGTCAGGGACTACTGGTGCATTCTAATTTTTGTGTCATCTCAGCCTTGTACATGATCCAAGATATTGGACACAGAGCCAATTCACTCAGCCTACTTGGCTTGTTGTGAATATTTATTTATTTATCATATTTTTACACCACCTGATATGTACATCTCTAGGCAGTGTAATATTGGGAGAGTGGATCCAGACACTACATATCAAAGGGTGAAAGAATTTCTTTTGCATGTACCCAGTTATAACTCTACTCAGCCTACATCCCCTGTGTCATCAACTCACTTGGGGAACTTTTATGGTATCATGGTCAGTACCACTTGAATTAAAGCTGAGTGCACATTGAAGCAATCGCACAATAACATCACATGTTCTGAAATCTCTACAGATCAATTTGACATGTGAAGTGTTGGCTGTAAATTGGCTTAAATACAAACACTGACATAATGGAGTTTGGGGTTTGGACTTTTTGTCTTCTACTGCTGCTGCTACTACTACCTCAAACCAACAGCACTTACTTTTAACAAAAGTTCTCAAAGTGGTTTGCACAGAACATAGAGGGCAACCAAGATGATCCAGGGCCTAGATCACCTTCCTTGTGAGGCAAGACTACAACAGCTGGGACATTTTAGTTTAGCAAAAAAGATGACTGCAGGGAGACATGATAGAGATTTATAAAGTCATGCATGGTGTGGAGAAAGTGGATAGAGAGAAGTTTTTTTCCCCTCTCACATAACACTAGAACCAGGGGTCAGCCCTTAAAATTGATTGCTAGGAAATTTAGGACCAACAAATGGAAGTACTTTTTCACACAACACATAAACAGCTTGTGGAATTCTCTGCCACAAGATGTGGTGAAAGCCAACAACTTGGATGGCTTTAAGAGGGGTTTGGATAACTTCATGGAGGGGAGGTCTATCAATAGCTACTAGTCTGAAGGTGATAGGCCACCTCCAGCCTCAGAGGCAGGATGCCTCTGAATACCTGTTGCAGGAGAATAACAGCAGGAGAGAGGGCATGCCCTCAACTCCTGCCTGTAGGCTCCCTGTGGCATCTGGTGGGCCACTGTGTGAAACAGGATGGGCCTTGGGCCTGATCCAGCAGGGCTGTTCTTATGTAAAATAAACAGCTAAATAAGATGGTTCCCTGCCCCATAATGGCTCACAATCTGAAAAGAAACATAAGACAAACATGTTTCAGGGTCTCCAACACCAGGCTCATAAAGGATGCTGTGCTGGGATTGGATAAGGACAGTTGTTCTCCTCTTGCTAAATATACGAGAATAATAATTTTAAAAGTTGCATCTTTGATCAGTTAGCAGGGGTCTTCATTTCTGACATTTTTGTCAAAACTAAGGAATTTCACTGCTGTTCTCTTTATTAATGCAACAAAGGTACACTTAAGGTCTCGATGTCAAGAGCACTAATTTTACAATGTCTGGAATCATGTACTGACATGGACATTGCAATTGTTGTTTTTTGTGCCAATCCTTGGATGTGGCCAAAGAATCAGTAATTACTGCTACATTGGGGCTTTGCTCCTGATGTGCTATACTCTTGCCTGACCGTTGGTGGTGGTTGGAAAGAGACCCCTCTCATTCCCTTGTGTAGTATCAGACTGCAATATCACTACCACCATTTCCGGGGCATTAAAAACTGATGTCCTTTGGACATCTAGGTACCAGGACTTCTCTCAGACAGCCTTTTAAGCAGTAGGGCCTGTTGCTGGAACTGAGTTAATCACTGGTTGAAAGAGGTTATATACATTATATATAAATATGCCATATACGGTAACTACACAAGTTAACCATAAGGTCTTAAAAGAGTGGCCATATTTTGTGAAACATCAGCAAGTGACTGGTATAAAAGGAGTTCAAGGTCACACCACAAGCTCTGCAGGGGAAATACACCTGGAGGTCACCCCCCCCCCCATTAGTATGATAACGTGATCTTGTTAACACCTCCCCATTTAAAAATCCTAAGAATCCTTAACTTTCTAGTGATCTTCAGGACATTCTAAAGGTGCTACATGATGACTTGGTGGGAGATATGTAATTAGATCTTCCACTTTTTTTAAAAAGGGGGTTAAAAAAAGGTAAATGTGAATGTGGGGAAAATAGGGTTCAGATCAGTGATTTATTTCGCTTCTTCTCTACCTCCCCACAAAACCTGGTTTTTGTACCTTTGTTAGGTCACCCACACATCGATTCTTTTCCATCTTCACTAATAATGATTGGTCAACGGGATCTTGACCATTGGTGACCTATATTTTAATTTGCTATTCCCTTTGACATATACCTTTATTGGTTGGAAGTAGAATGTGTACAAATGAAACCTCAAAGATTGCAGCTTTGGGCGTAGCGACCCCTCAAGCGAAACGCTTGTGGTGAGCACATTCGTTTCTGGACCCTGTTTTTTAGTGAAAATGAGGAAGAACTCTCCCCAAATTGGGTAAATTGGTGTGAACAGAGCAGATTGAACAGATTGAACAGATCAAGATCGAACAAAGAAAGGTGAGGGCTATGAAAGGAGTTGGGGTAGAAAAATAGACTCTTAGTAAGATGAGGTGTGTGTGCTTTTGCAGTCAGCTGAAAACAGTACATCTAATTTGGGCAAAGTGTAGGAGGAACTAGAAAGCACCTACATACCTACTATCAGGCAGGCTAAAGACATGACCAGACTTGACCATGAGCTAATGTCAAAGCCTTGACCCATGTCAAGAACTTGACCAAAAAAATTGTCCCCCTACTATGTCTTACACAGGGGTGATGAGAGAGGTAGAAAGGTTGGTGTGGCTGGTGTGACTGGTATGGCTTCTGGTGTAGCCACTTGCTCCCACCCCAGTGCAGCCCCAAGCATGTGCAGTGTTTGTTTTAGGAAGCCTCCCATGCAACAGCAGTGCAATTCTGGCCTCGGATTCCTAAAGAAAGCATAGCACATGCTGGGACTCTGTGTGTGTGTGTGTGTGCGTGTGCGCACGCACGCGTGCAGCAGTGCCTGGGCCGAACAGGTAAGAATCTTTTGACCACTCTCACCACCCCTGCCTGGCTCCCCTAAACATTTACAGAACTCCCCTTCACCAGATTCTCTTTACAAGTATTAGCTGCCCAAAACACGGAACCAGTTTGGCCAAATTTGGCAGCATGGGTTTTGGCTTGAATTCAATTCAAACTTGAGCCCAACTGTGATTTTGGGTTCGTGCACACCCCTAATTTCCAGTAAGAGATATGCATCTGTACTAAAAGATAAAAAATAGAGCTATGCAAAAATTTCTGGACAAATTCTGCTAATCATATCAGTATTTTGATTTCCTTTTAAATACTTCATTTTTTCCTGAGAAAATGTTCAAATTCATTTCAAATTGCAATTAGGCAAAGACCTGTGACAACACTGGGATGTGCAGTACCCTCCTGAAATATTTGGCTGGTCTTATTAAGACTGCTTTGACTTTCCCAGACAATTCATAAATGTTTCGTCTGGGGAAATGCCCAAGTTTGCTCTGACCTTTGCTGAAGGAAAACCTCTGAAAAGTATTATACAAAACCACTCTAGTTTCAGATGCTCAGCACATATTTTAAGCTCAGGTAGCAAACAGTAGCTCCCAAGCATTTTTATGGAGATTGGATGTCATGGAGGAGGCATCTACAGCTGTTGACAAAGCATAAAAAAGTAGTTAATGACAAAGCTCTCATGGTTTGAGAGTCAAGCCATAATAAGCAAGTACAAAAGAAAATGGCAGCTAGTGACAGAAGTAACAAAATATTTGAACACAGAGCAGTAGTGTGAAACTTTTAGCCCATTAGCTACAGCCATCATAAATCACCACCTGCCTCACTATGATCTGATGAGGGGTTTGGGGATGCAAAAAAAGAAGTGACTTTTAAAAGAGGTATGTCAGGGAACAAAAGAGGTAGCTTGAAAGATTATGACTGATGATCCTGCCAAAGTTGTGGAGTAGCAAAGGATGGGGGGGGGCACAAAAGCATTTGTGCAAGACTGGGGTGACAAGGATGTCATTAGAATTGTGGTGGGTGTTGACTTTGCAATAAGATAATAGGGTGGTGGAAAGTGGAAGGATTAGAAGATTAAGATGCTGGAAACATTTTGTGTCTGGAAGATTATTTTAGGAACAGCATTTGAATAAAACAGAGGAGGCCTTCAAATAGAACAGGGGATAATGAAGGTTAGATATGAATTTGGATTGAATATATTCAGTGCACTTTGGAACAAGGTATTCCAGACCTTAGAAATGCCTGTCTTTTAAACACATTAGGAGATAGTCTGAAGGCATTTTATGCTGTCCTGCTGCTAAAGACAGGCAGTGCCGACCCTGTAAACCTCCTGGGTGGGGAGTCATATAGGAATCAGGGCCAGGGGTGTAGGCCCCCCCTAAGCATTTGAGGAGTTGCCCCCTATTTAACTGAACTCCCCCCCAACTCCTTCCTCTCCCCATTCCCATACATTTAAGTGAGGAATTGCTCCTTGGCTTTCCCTCTGTTTGCACCCAGATCAGGGTCAGCTTTGAGGGGCAGGTGACCTCTTGGAGAAGTGCTTGCCATTGAAGTTATTCTTCAGATTAAATAGCTGCTGTAAGATTATACGAAACACATATGCTTATAAATGCCACAAGTATATACAGATTTACATATCCATGCATGCAGATTTCATGTCTTCTGTGGGATAAACCATAAGCCTGTTCTCATGTGCAGCCTAACTCAGGCAAGGGCAGCCTAGGCGGTGTGTGTGAAGCGCCAGGATCCACATTGATCCTGATGCTCCAGCTCAGATGGACCCTACTTTTAAGCCTGGCTTTTAGCCAGGGTCAAGGATGCGAGTGTGCCCTTAACCCAGCTGCCAGGATCGTCTGTCTCCTTGGGCTGCACACAGTCTGAAGAGACACAGAAACAGGAGCCTAGAGCGCCTGTCTCATGGGGGTATCCCCCAATGCACCACGCTCATCATGTGGTGCATTGTGGGATAACCGGAGGCAGGGATGCATCGTCCCAGCCTCCAGAGATCCACACTGCATGGAACAGTGTGGATTATGTGGGAGCGTGATCCCAGGCCCATAGTCAGCCTGAAAGTCAGAAAAGTTCAGGTGGGCCAGGTCGAACCTTTTAAAAAACAATTGGCAGCATGGGGTACTTATACTGAAGCAGTGCACAAGTCAACAGAAATTTCATTTTTCAAAATCAATTTCTTTAATAAATTCAATAAAAATCCACATGGTTAAAACAGTAAATGGATTTCCTTAAGCAATTACAACAGGAATCTGCTTATCAAGGACAGAAGTGCACCTAGGTAATTTTGGAGCCTAGACCTACAAGGCCTCTGGAGGCCCCCCTCCCCTGCAAATTAAGCATCATCATGCTCCGCCAGGTGACCACACCACCCAGTACAGGATTGGGGGGCCCCAGTGGCTGTGGATGCCCTGGACTTTTGCCCCAAAGTCCAGGGGTTAAAGTGCCTCTGATCAAGGGAGGAGAGCTAGGATAGGGGAGGAGAGCTGTTCTTGTGGTAGAAAGCATGAATTGTCCTCTTTGCTAAGCATGATCTGCCCTGGTTGCATTTGAATGGAAGGCTACATGTGTGACTGTGAGCACTATGAGATATTCCTCTTAGGGAATGTGGCCACTTTGGGAATAGTATCTGCGTGTTTGCATGCAGAAGGTTCCAAGTTCCCTCCCTGGCATCTCCAGATAGGGCTGAGAGAGACTCCTGCCTGCAACCTTGGAGAAGCTGTTGCCAGTCTGTGTAGACAATACTGAGCTAGATGGACCGATGGTCTGACATGGTATAAGGCAGATCCCTATGTTCCTATCTGTACTCTATAACAAATACAAATCCACATATACTATAAACTGTCTTCATTAAGCAACCACAACAGGTCAACCACAACAGGTTTACAACAAAAGTTTTCTTGCCTATGCAGAGAAAGATGGTACATGATATGTGGAGTTGTACTACGCCCGAAGACATTTACCTTGGGAGGCAGCCTGCCATGTGCTCCTCAGCCCAGCATCTCTCAACGCTTTCTGCTGACTAAGACCACTCAACGCACCAGAGAGGGTGGTGAGGGGAAACTGGTGACTAACAGGCTGCTGCATCAGAAGCAGGCAGTGTGCACGGGACACAGATCCAAAATACGGGGGAAATGGCATCCCAGATGGAACGACCACTGCTCCCTGGAAATACAGGACGCCCCAGCTAATCCGGGACTGTTGGCAACCCTATCATTGGGTGGGTGGGGGGACAAGAATCAGTGCTTTCCCCATGCTCTGAAGAGCTTCCAAATGGCTGTGGACTTGCGAGGAGAAATTTGCAGTGGCTGGCACCAGCAGGCAATTTAAAAGTGGCTGCCCACTCCCGCACAAGCCCAAATACGGGGGAACTAGTGTTCCGGATGGGAACTGCAGCTGGTAGTGGGAAAGAAAAACTTATAGGGGGGAAATGGACACCCCCTGGCTATCGGTCTGATGCTCCCACCAGCGTTGAGTGATCAACTGTGGGGAAGGGAGGGAAAGTTTGCTCCCACACAATCACTTTCTCCTCCTCCTATCTTAAACTTTGCAAACATGCAACTGTGGATCAGGAGTATGTATGGCTCTCCTTCCCTGTCTGGGCACTCCTCTGACACTGTTTAGGTTTGTGAGAACAGCCCTTATAACTTCCAGGGACTATTACCTGCCCTTCATGCATCTGGATCATGGATTAATCTGGGTCTTTGATGGATTTTTACCCAAATAATTACAAAAGAATCTCTGAAGGAGAGAAACACATTTCCATTTTCTAAATATGATTTATTATTTGCAGCCATGCATATTGCAACCTTTCCACCATTGTCCAGCCTGTGACAGGAACTCATAAGCTCCCATCATAAGATATACAGAACTTAATTAAGAAAAGGATTGAAACAGAGGTTGCTTTTCTGTGACCTTCACCAACCTTATGATTGTCTAATTCCAGAGTACTTTAAAGCCTCTCATTTTTAAGCAGGTTTCACTGCCAGAGTAATAAATAAATGCTGCAATCTTATTTCAAAAGTCCATAGTTTGGCAGGTAAAGAGCAGCAGCTTCTAGCATTTAAATCTTCCACTGAAAATATAAGTCTGAATTTCCTGGACTGTGTGACACCAGATAAATCAACAAGCAAAACTCTTTTTCACTGCACTGTATGTGGATCTCCTTTCCTTATTTCTAACTAGATCTGAAATTCCACAATGCTCTAAAGCATGTCTAGATTTTGTCTATTTGTATTTTTGAAGGCTAACCACTGGACCTCTTCAATTTCATTGTTGTTTTTTTTTAAAAAAAAAAAAACAACCCAAAAAACAGAGAAGTACCATAAAAAAATTTTATTGATGCTTCCTGCTTTCCCCTCTATGGCCAGATTTATTTAATGAAAATACGTGGGCTAACTAAAAGATAACAGTACAATAAATGGCACAGTTTTAAAGAAAGAAAGAAAGAAACAAACAGATCAAGAGTATTTTAAGTCCCATAGATTTCAGTAAGAGAGATAAATGGGACTGAGAACTGCTTGGCTTTGGCTGCATCATGCCCAAATGTTAAGCCTTAAGTTCATGTATAAAAAGTAAAACATGTAACGAAAGCTCTACAAATATAGTCAACGGAGCAGTCCCTGAGCAAAGAGGTACCTTTTTAAAGTGGGGATTCTCTTTATTCAGCTGTGGGAGAGCAACTGGCCCGATCCACCACCAGCACAGCATCCCTCCAGTGGCTGTTGATGGTGTCTATCTTATGTTTCTTTTAAAGATAGTGAGCCCTTTCGGGGCAGGGAGCCATTTTATTTATATTGATCTAAACCGCTTTGGGAAATTTTGTTGAAAAGCGGTATATAAATGAGACCTGGTTGGGGGAGGCAAGTGGTCCAGTGTGGGCTCAGCTTCCCCTACCAGGTTACTCTGTCGTGGAGCAGGCCAGGGGAAGTTGGAGGGGGTGGAGTGGCTGTGGTCCACAGGAATATCATCAACCTTATCAGGGCCCCTGTGAGACAGCTGACTTATATTGAGTGTGTATTTTTGAGGCTGGGTACTAGGGATAGATTGAGGATTCTGTTGGTGTACCGTCCACCCTACTGCCCAACTGACTCCCTAACTGAGATGACGGAGCTGGTCATGGAGTTGGTGTTGGAGTCTCCTAGACTTTTGGTGCTGGGGGACTTCAATATCCACTTCGGGGCTGGCTTGTCTGGTGCAGCTCAGGAGTTCATAGTGGCCATGGCAACTATGGGCCAATCCCAATTAGATTCTGAACCAAATCATGTTGCCAGCCACACACTCAACTAAGTCTTTTATTTGGATCAGGGGGGAATTCAGTGGGTGGGAGATCCGGTGGTTTCCCCATTGTCATGGATGGACCACTACCTGGTTAAGGTTGGTTTCACAGCCACAACCCAACCCTGCAGTTGTGGTGGACCTATTAGGATTGTCCACCTGAGAAGGCTGTTGGATCCAGTAGGATTCCAAAAAGCCTTGGAGGGTTTGGAAGTTGGTGCAGCCGGTGATTCTGTTGATGCCCTGTTGGAAACCTGGAATAGGGAACTCACTAGGGCAGTAGACATGATTCCTCCTAAGTGTCCCTTCCGACCTGCTTCTAAAATGGCCCCTTGGTATACTGAGGAATTGCAGGGTCTGAAGCAGCTGGTTAGGTGACTGGAACACAAGTAGAGGAGACCTCAGCTCGAATCTGACAGGATGCAGCATAGGGCCCATTCGAAGGCTGTGTGTGCAGCAAAGAGGGACAGAAGATTTTGGTCTGCGTGCATTGCATCTGCAGCTTCGCATTCAGCAAAGCTATATTGGGTTGTGAGGAGTTTAATTTCTGCTCCTGCTGCCTTAAACCAGTCCCTGGAAACATTCTGCTTTTAATGTGTTCTTTGCTGACAAAATCTCCTGTATTTGGGCTGACTTGGACTCAACTACTTTTGCGGGGTCTATGAAGGAGGTGTCTGGCAATCCCTCTTGCATTATTAGGTTGAATCAGTTTCATTCTGTGACTCCTGAGGATGTGGACAAGCTGCTCGGGGTGGTGCGGTCTACCACTTGTTCTCTGGATTCTTGCCCAACTGGGCTGCTTCTATCTAGCAGGGAGATTGTTGGAGGTGGCCTGGTTAATACCATTAATGCATCACTGAGGGAGGGTAAGGTGCCTCCTTGTTTGAAGGAGGCAATGGCTAGACCACTTCCTAAGAAGCCTTCCCTGGACCCCTTAGCTATGGATAGTTATGGGCCAGTCTCCATTCTCCCTTGGTTGGGCAAGGTGATTGAGAGGGTAGTGGCCAACAAGCTCCAGGTGGTTGTGGAGGAAACTGATTATCTAGACCAATTTCAAACTGGCTTTAGTGGGGTTGAGACAGCCTTAGTCGGCCTGATGGATGACCTTTTCCCGGGGAATCAACAGTGGGTGTGACTCTGCTGGTTATTTTGGACCTCTCAGCGGCATTCTATACCATCAACCATGGTATCCTTCTGGATCGCCTGGGGGAGTTGGGGATAGGGGGCACTGCTTTGCAGTGGTTACACTCCTATCTCTCAGGTAGATTCCAGATCGTGGAGTTTGGTGACAGTTGCTGCTCAAAACAGGAGCTGTTATATGGAGTCCCTCAGGGCTCCATTCTGTCACCGATGCTTTTTAAAATCTACATGAAACCGCTGGATGAGGTCATCAGGAGATTTGGTGCTGAGTGTAATTAGTATGCTGAAGACACCCAAACCTACTTCTCCTTTTCATCTTCATCATCAGGAAATGGCATTAATTCCCTTAATGTCTGCCTACAGGCAGTAATGGGGTGGATGAGGGACAACAAATTTAAACTGAATCCAAGCAAGATGGAGGTGCTCATTGTAGGCCCTCAGAATTTGAGGGATGAGTTAGACCTTCCTGCCCTGGATGGGGTTGCACTCCCCTGGAACGAGCAAGTATGCAGCTTGGGAGTACTCCTGGACTCAGTCCTCACCCTGGTATCTCAGGTGGAGGCTCATGCCAGGAGTGCTTTCTATCAACTTCGGCTGCTTCAACTGCTGTGTCCATTCCTTGCAAAATACTACCTCAAAACAGTGGTTCATCAGCTGGTAACCTCCAGGCTTGACTATTACAATGCACTCTACGTGGGGCTGCCTTTGTACATAGTTTGGAAACTTCAGTTAGTTCAAAATGCGGCAGCCATATTGGTCTCTGGGGCAACCCGGATAGACCATATTATGCCCATTTTGAAATAGCTTCACTGGTTGCTGATATGTTTCCGGCAAAATACAAAGTGCTGGTTCTTACCTTTAAACCCTGAATGGCTTAGTTCCGCGTTATCTTAGAGAGTGCCTTCTTTGGTACAATCCCCACCGCATATTAAGGTCATCTGAGGAGGTCTATCTTCAGTTGCCACTAACACATCTGGTGGCGACTCAGAGGCAGGCCTTCTCTGTAGCTCCTTCTGGGCTATGGAATGCCTGCAGAAATCTGAGTTCATTATTGGCCTTCAGGACAGCTCTTAAGACGTATCTGTTTGGCCTGGCCTTCCAGGGTTTTAAAAACTGTTTTAATTGCTTTAATAAAGGTTTTATGTTGTTTTTAGTACATTTTTTTTATTTAAACAGTTAATTGAGTTTAGTGGTTTTTTTAAATGTAAACTGCCCTGAGCCATTTTTGGAAGGGTGGTATCAAAATCAAATAAATAAACAAATACATACATACATACATACATACATATAGATATTCATCATATTTGTCATATTCATATTCCTAAGTGTCCTAGTTTTCTGAGGTATACAGCTGCTTGTTCCAGTGGCATAGGACTTGATGGAGCTTCTTTTTCTGCCTTCCCACTTACTTTAATCCATGTGTGCATAGCATGGACCCAGACATTCTAGAAAACTCTCACCTTTCAGCACTCACTTGCCAACACAGGAAGCACAAGTGAGAGGTAGCTGAGAGACGGCATAGTGTTGGCTTCAGCTGTGAGGCTGTTGGCTTCAGCTACAATCTGGAACACAGGAAGCTGCCTTATACCGAGTCATACCATTGGTCCATCAAGGAGAGGAGAGCTGGTCTTGTGGTAGCAATCATGACTTGTCCCCATAGCTAAGCAGGGTCTGCCCTGGTTGCATATGAATGGGAGACTTGATGTGTGAGCACTGCAAGATATTCCCCTCAGGGGCTGAAGCCGCTCTGGGAAGAGCAGAAGGTTTCAAGTTCCCTCCCTGGCTTCTCCAAGATAGGGCTGAGAGAGATTCCTGCCTGCAACCTTGGAGAAGCCGCTGCCAGTCTGTGAAGACAATACTGAGCTAGATAGACCAATGGTCTGACTCAGTATATGGCAGTTTCCTATGTTTCCTATGTAAGCTCAGTATTGTCTACACAGACAGGCAGCAACTTCTCCAAGGTTACAGGTAGGAGTTTCTCTCAGCCCTATCTTGGCAGTGCCAGGGAGGGAACTTGGAACCTCCAGCATGCAAGCATGCAGGTGCTCTTCCCAGATGGCCCCATCCCCTACTTTACAGTGCTCACATGTAGTTTCCCATTCAAATGAAAACCAAGGTGAACCCTGCTTAGCAAAAGGGACAATTCATACTTGCTGCAACAAGACCAGCTCTCCTCCCATCATCTGCAACAGGCAGGTTGCACAATCTCTCATCTGCAACAGAGAGGTGGCACCTGAGAGAGGTAGTCAGGGCCAAGGGACATAAGAGGACGCAGTTGGAGCTGGGACTCTGTTGAAACCTTGCTACCTCAAAGCTGGTAGAAGCCTCACCTCACTGGCTCTTAGGTGAAACCAGCTGAAGACATTAAAGACCTTTATTCTGTTTTCCCTTGCAGGTATTGCCCCCTAAACTAAGATACCCCCATCTTCTTAGTCTTTCTTCATTAGGAAGGTGCACCAACGCCTTGGTCATTTTATTTCTGAGCCTTCTCCAGTTCTATCCTTTTCCAGATGGGATCATTGGAACTGTGCACAATGTTCTATGCAATATTCTAAATTCAGCAGTACCGTGGATTTTTATAAACATGAATCTCCCTGTCACAGTAGTGCAACAGGCCAATGCAGCTAACCTTACAGTAACACCTGGGAGTTATTCGCACATGGCTTCATGCTGTGGGGTAAATGTTGAGTGAAGCCACTTCAAATCGCACTCGTGGCATTGAGGGAAGCAGCCCCTCCCCTCTGCTCTCGGGTTTTGTTTTGATGCAAGTTCACATGGCATGCCTCCATGTTTTCCTTCTAGCCAGTTGGTGAGGGGAAGAGAGAGATTACTAAAGAGCTACATCTGTGTTTCTAAAGAGAGTATCCCACTTATCATGCTAATGATTCTATGTCAGTACCTCTCCCTGTTTGCTCTGGCGTTTTCAGAAAAAAGTAGCTTAAAAGAGCATTTTTAAAAGCTGGAAATAACTCGAGATAAGCTAGAATTCACAAGACAAAGCCCAATTTGTGCGTGGAGTGGGTCCAAGGATCTTGAAGGCACTTCGGGTTATGTTTGGCTGGTGTGTGAATGCACATACTCACATATGAATGCACATATTCAAGGTAGAAGCCCTGTCTGCAAAGCCTCCTGTAGTTCACTGAGATCAATTCAGAAATATATCAGATGTTGGACACTTATATCAGATGTTGGGACACTTCGCTCAGTGGTAAAGCACATGCATCATATAGGAGAATATCCTTGGTGTCTCTTTGTGAAAAAATGATATCACGGAGTAGAGCTTGGTCTGAGACCTTGCAGAGCTGCTGACAATCTTAGTAGCCGTATTAGACTAGATAGACCAGTGGTCTGACTCAGTATAAGCCACTCATATGTTCTTATGAAGCTCACACAGGCACAGCTAATCCACTAAATATACTTATACAATCCCTTTTATTTGCACATAATGGCTAGCATTAAGCCTAGCACATATCATGCTGACATTATTAGTTTGTATTTGGTAGACCTTTCCGTGCTAATGGAAAGCAGAGGTGATTTTAAAATTATTAGACATTTTCTCTAACCTGGTATTTCCCACACCAAGTAATGTGTGTTTCTACCCTGGCAATTCAGAACTATTACTGCATGGCATTTTTCAAGTGCAAAGGCATCGGTAAAGAGAAAGTGTAATGGAGAGAAACAACATAGTAGTGGGTTGTATATCTGTATGTAGAAATTTGGTATGAAATGGAATTTCCAAGTTAAGTGTTAAATATATCAAATTGCTTGAATGGATGATCAAACTGAGTTTCATTGTATATGGTTCCATTTGACAGATGCACTGGCATTTATATTCATAACTTGGTTTCGCAGCTTTGCATATTGGGAAGATGATGAGCAACTTAGTTGCATTCCTTTGATAATTCTCTATTTGACATTTGCATAATATGAAAGTATAACTCATAAATTAACCACCACCACCCCATGAGGTATTGCATTGTGTTAAAAAAGAGGCAACAACCTTCCACCTGATTTCACTTTATACTGCTTAAGCACACTGGATGGGATGCATTTATTCCTTCTGTGGCCTGATCCGTTCCAAAGTTCCAGAACAGCATTACATATGCTAAACACAAAACAAAACAAAAGCATGTCTCTCTTTCTTTGCAAGAGATAGGTGAAGTCCTCCCAGGTCAGAGATATCTATATATATCTATCTATCTATATCTATATCTATATCTATATCTATATCTATATCTATATCTATATATCTATATCTATATCTATATCTATCTATATATATAATTTTATTTATTTAAAATATTTCTATACCACCCAAAACTTGCATCTCTGGGCGGTTTACAATTAAAATCATTTAAAACATCAATTAACAATTAAAATCATTAAAAACATTAAAAACATGTTAAACTCAATATTAAAAATGTTAAAACTAGAAATCTAATTAAAAGCCCGAGTGAATAAATGTGTCTTCCATGCCTTTTTAAAAGCTGCCAGAGATGAGGAGGCTCTTAATCCAAAGGGAGCGCATTCCAAAGTCCAGGGGCAGCAATGGAGAAGGCCTGTGCCCAAGTAGCCACCAGATGAGTTGGTTGCAACCATAGAGGAACCTCTCCAGATGATCTTAACAGGCAGTGGGGCTCATGGTGAAGAAGACTGGAAGCAGAAAAATCCCCAAACTATTTTCCTCAAAATAGGGGAAAGAAAGATCATTTTATTCTCAATCCCAATATGGTTTTCCCTGCCTCCGTACCATAAATGTCAGCAGCTCTTGAGGAAACTACATTTCCCAAGAACTACAAGATAGGGATGTGCACAGAACCACAGCGGGGTGGTTCGAAGGCAGCGGGGGTGCCGCTTTAAGGGCAGGGCAGGGTGCACTTACCCCTCCCGCTGCTTTCCCCCCGCCAGCGCTCATTGCCGGTAAAAGCCTTTGGGGAGGCAGTGTACCTCCCTGCCACCCCTCCCTCCTCATCGACCGGAACTGGCCGGAAGTACCGGGTGCACGTGCACCCGTCGCCCTGCGTATTCATGCAAGCGCACGGCAAGGAGGTATGCTGCTGCCCCAACGGCTTTTACTGCAACGAGCACCGGCAGGGGGAAAGTGGCAGGAGGGGTAAGCATACCCTCCCCCGCCCTTAAAGTGGCACCCCCCCCGGCCTCAAACTTCAAAAAAAACCAAAAAACAACCCCAGTGTTTGAACCTGTTCAGAGGCCCGTAAAAGGGCCTCCAAACAGGTTTGTGCACATCCCTACTAATGGAGCCTTTCATCCTGACAGTGCACCAGAGAAGAGGAAAAGAGAGATCTTCCTCCCTTCCCCTTACGAGAGGGCTGCTATTGCTCTTGCTGGTGCAGGTTAGTGCTGTTTAAAGGGAAGGGAGGGCTGGGATGAAATAACCCAGGAATTTGTTTCTGGCTGAAATTTTAATCCAAATCAGAGAAGAATTTGGATATCCTAATGCTTCCCTTTTCTTTGAGCTTTTTATTATGAAACTCCAAAAAGTTGTATCCAGCACACACACACATACATATGAAGCTGCATTGTATTGAGTGTATCTAGCTCAGTGTTGTCTACACTGGCTGACTGTGCTCTTTTGGATTTCAGACAGGAGTCTTCCAAGCCCTACCAGGGAATGAACCTGGGAGTTCTGCATGCAATGAATGTGTTCTGTCACTAAGCTATGGTTCCTTCCTGAATGATGAATGAGACATCACACACATAACCCCACCGACAGAATGTTCTTACTTTCTATCATAACCTTACTGCCCCGTTGTTTAGCATCAACAGCATCTCTCATTTTGAGATTTGATTCAGGAAGCATGGAAGACTCTCTTAGGACGGGACTAGAATATTAGAATTTTAGATTTGGAAAGAAATTTGGAAGTACCTTCTAGCTCAACTACCTGCTAGGTGCAGGAACTTGGTAAACACTATTCAGTAAGACAATAATAAAGTGATGCTGCTGCTGCTGATGGATATAAATCCAGGAATCATATAATTCACTCTTCCAGTCAGTCAACTAATTAGAACCCATGGAAACATCAAAATATGTTATCAAACTGCAGTGGCATCTATAGTCTGTGTCCATTGGATGTGTAGTGGAGTGGGTGGATGGATTGCAAGGCATTTTTGAGTGTTAGAAAGATAGCAATAGCAATAGCACTTACATTTATATACCGCTCTATAGCTGGAAGCTCTCTAAGCGGTTTACAATGATTTAGCATATTGCCCCCCAACATTCTGGGTACTCATTTTAATGACCTCGGAAGGATGGAAGGCTGAGTCAACCTTGAGCCCCTGGTCAGGATCGAACTTGTAACCTTCTGGTTACAGGGCGGCAGTTTTACCACTGCGCCACCAGGGGCAGAAGATACTCAAGGAGTCTACTTTTATAGAGTCATACATTTTTTCTTTCAAGCACTCAGAGTCCTGGTACTGGGCTGAGAAGAGGAGAAAACACCACAATAAAAGTGTAGTATAAATTGCAAGCAGATGGTATACTGACAAACACAGTAGATAGAGAGTTGGGTCCATTTGAATTATGTTGATATATATATATCAGGTTGCTTTCACCAAGGTCCATAGCCATTTTGGGACTGGTTGCCTTGTAAGTATTATTTCAAGGAGAGTAGGATCCTTCCTTGTTTCAAGGAGGCAGTTATTAGACCACTGTTGAAGAAACCTGCATTGGATCACTTGGAATTAGGCAATTATAGGCCTGTCTCCAACCTCCCATGGTCCGGCAAGGTGATTGAGAGGGTGGTGGCATCTCAGCTCCAGGCAGTGTTGGAAGAAGCAGATTATCTGAACCCATTTCAAACTGGCTTTTGGGCAGGCTATGAGGTTGATACAGCCGTGGTTGGCCTGTTTGATTATCTCCAATTAGGAATCATCAGAGGGCGTGTGGCTCTGTTGATCCTATTGGAGCTCTCAGTGGCTTTCAATACCATTGTCTATAGTATCCTCCTGGAGTTCCTGAAGGTGTTGGGAGTGGGAAGCAATGCTTTGCAGTGGTTCCAGTTCTATCTCTCAAGTAGGTTCCAGATGGAGTCATTTGGAGATTGCTGCTCTTCAAAACAAGAGCTATTGTATGGGGTCCCTCAGGGCTCCATCCTATCTCCAATGCTTTTTAACATCTACATGAAACCGCTGGTAGGGATCATGAGTGATGCCTATGATAAGGCTAGGACTGGCCAAAAGCCTTGCTTTGCAAGTACACTTCAAACAATGTGTTCACAGCAACTAGCAAAGAGAATACAAGCCCATAGCATGTTCCCAATCTCTAAACTATAGTTTGGAGATTGGGGACATCATTTTTGTACCAGAGAACAATCTAAATCAGCTTAAATTAACATAACATATCACTGGTTTCATCACATGCCTAGTAATTTTATTGGAAACATATCAGACTCATTTTTGAAGAGCAAACAGGTGGTACTAAATAGTAAGCTTGTGCAAGCTTACTACCTTCTGCTGGTAGTAGTAGGTTGGAACACAGGAACGTAGGAAGCTGCCATATACTGAGTCAGACCATTGGTCCATCTAGCTCAGTATTGTCTACATGGACTGGCAAAGGCTTCTCCAAGGTTGTATGCAGGAATCTCTCTCAGTCCTATCTTGGAAATGCCAGGGAGGGAATTTGGAACCTTCTGCTCTTCCCTGACTGCTCCATCCCCTGAGGGGAATATCTTACAGTGCTCCTATGTGGTCTCCCATTCAAATGTAATCAGGTCAGACCCTGCTTAGCTTGGGGGGCAAGTCATGCTTACTACCACAAGCCCAGCTCTCCTCTATTATATACTGTAGGATTATATAGGTGATACATTTGTGCAAGAGCCAGGTAATTGTCCTAGATTAATTAGATCATAGCCACATGATATGATTAGAAGTCCCAGTGATATGACTGTTGCTGAGCTAAGCCACTTGAGACTTCAAATGGGATATGCTTGACGCCAATGCTTTAACATACCCCTTATTTAGGAGGACCCCCCCCCCCAAAAAAACCCACCTTCCTGGAATGTCGGTACAGTCCAACTGTATGTGAAGCTGTTGGTCATGTGTTTCAGCTCTTAATAGATGCTCTCAATGAGGCTGTTCACATGCGCAGCCAAGAGCAGGCTAAGACAAAGGAGCAGGCTCCTGGCCAGTACTGGG
This sequence comes from Hemicordylus capensis, assembly GCF_027244095.1. Classification (NCBI taxonomy): domain Eukaryota; kingdom Metazoa; phylum Chordata; class Lepidosauria; order Squamata; family Cordylidae; genus Hemicordylus; species Hemicordylus capensis. Next base: position 294,939,020 of record NC_069660.1, on the reverse strand, counting down.
GGGATCTCCACAATTTATTTATTTTATTTTTACATTTAATATTCTGCTCTTCCTCCAAGGAGCCCAGAGTGGTGTACTACATACTTAGGTTTCTCCTCATAACAACAACCCTGTGAAGTAGGTTAGGCTGAGAGAGAGTGACGGGCCCAGAGTCACCCAGCTAGTTTCACGGCTGAATGGGGATTTGAACTCGGGTCTCCCTGGTCTTAGTCCGGCACTCATGGGAGTTCCAGGGGCTGGGATGACACATCCAAATCTCTGTGCTGCCATGGGCAGCTGGTGTCCATGATCCACACGCCCAGCAGGGACTGGCAACCATCTGCAGGGGAGGTACGTTCCAGCAGCCTTCCTCCCCACGTGCCTGATAGCCCTTCTCAGTGATCATGAGAAAGGGCTCGATGTTTTCTTACCAACCAGAAGAAAGAAGATCTCTCAGCTTTTTCATATAAGAGAAAGTTTTGGTTTCAAAGCCTAAAATCTTCTTTGATATGCAATTCAACAATCTACCTCCATCCTGCAATATGCCAACCTGTCCAGAGTAATGTATTTATTTTCCTGAAAAAATAGAAGACCTTACTAATCAAAAATGACATGCATATGCTACAATACAGGAGAAGAAGAGATAGTGTGGTATATTAAAATAGTGTGTGGGGGAGAAGCAATTAAAAAACCCCAGGTCCTCCATGTAAAGTTTCAACTTTCCTGACCATTCAGTTCAAAAGCTGAGCTATCTTGTCACCCATATTGTGAAAGATATGCAGCTTCACAAATAAATAGTAAGATACCGGGGGAGGGGGGGGTTATTTTGGCAAGAAAACAAGTACAAAAATTGCATTGCTTTAAAAATAAATTCCATTTGTGTCTCCTGGATACAAATTCTACATTATTAAACTTATACGCTGCCAACGTGACAAAGTTGTTTGTTCTGCTGTCCCTTTTCATATTTCATTTTAAGGGTCATTCAGCCCTGAGAATCTGATGAGGCTGAGTAGGACATTGTTTCAATTGTTTCTAATTTATGGCTCAATATAAATACTGCACTATCATGATTCCTGTCAGCTGAGATACAAGATAAACTGAGCATCTTCCTAGCATTATCTTTACTGGCAACACCCCCCCCACACACACACACGCATATGCAAACAATAATTCTTACTCAGAAGCACATTTGTCTGGTTTTGACTTACTTCCACATAAGGATGCTAAGATTGCTAGCTCAGATTAGTTTTACAGGTGATGCTAAGCTTATAATTTAGGGGCACAGACCTTCAGTATTTTTGCAGCAAGTGCAGTGGGGGGTAGTGATGTGCCTGGACCGGTCCGGAGGCCATTCCTCAGGACTCCGGACCGGTCCGGACATGGGCGGTTCGGGGTTCAGAGGGATTGGGGTGGGGGTTCCTTTAAGGGCAAGGGAGGGTTTACTTACCCCTCCCGCCGCTTCCCCCCCACTCCAGTGCACATATTCTCTTTAGTAATCAGGGCGGCAGGATACCTCCCTGCCACCCCTTCCCCCACTTGGCTGAAAAAGGCTGCAAGAAGCCTTTTGTGCATGCGCACATCGCGTGTGCTTTTCACGTCTCCATGACGTGCAAGCGCGCGGCCACACACGCACACGCACATTGCGGAGACGTGAAGCGTGCGCGGTGTGCGCACGCGCAAAAGGCTTTTTGCAGCCAAGCGGGGCAAGGGGCGGCAGGGAGGTATCCTGCCGCCCTGATTACTAAAGAGAATACGCGTGCTGGAGGGGGGAAAGTGGTGGGAGGGGTAAGTAAACCCTCCCCTGCCCTTAAAGAACCCCCACCCCAGTGCCGGACCGTAGCTCCGCAGTTCCGTTCACACCCCTAGTGGGGGGAACATAGGAACAAAGGAAGTTGCTGTATACAGAGTCGAACCATTGGTCTATCTAGCTCAGTATTGTCTACACAGACTGGCTACGGCTTCTCCAAATCTGCAGGCAGGAATCTTTCTCAGCCCTATCTTGGAGAAGCCAGAGAGGGAACTTGAAACCTTCTGCTCTTCCCAGAGTGGCTCCATCCCCTAAGGAGAATATCTTACAGTGCTCACATGTGGTCTCCCATTCAAATGCAACCAGGGTGGACCCTGCTTAGCTAGAGGGACAAGTCATGCTTGCTACCACAAGACCAGCTCTCCTCTTTTAAAATGGGATTGTGTGAATGAGTGAAATGCAGGAAATGACTTGACTAGCAAGCCAGAGGTTGTCGGTTCAAATCCCCACTGGTATGTTTCCGACTATGGAAAACACCTATATCGGGCAGCAGCAATATAGGAAGATGCTGCAAGTCATCGCCTCATACTGCATGGGAGGAGGCAATGGTAAACTCATCCTGTATTCTACCAAAGGCAACCACAGGGCTCTGCAGTTGCCAGGAGTTGACACTGACCCAATGGCACAATTTACCTTTATTTCTAAAGAGATCTCAGGTAGGCTATAGCAGTTTGCTATGCTATGCGTGAAACTGAGCTCCCATCTTTTGAGAGCTTGTCCTCCTGTGAGATCAGCCAAGGCTCTGTTGAGGCTTCTCTCCCCTCAGCCCCAGCTTCAACCTTGTTCCACAGATGCGGCCCCTCCCTAATCTCACTTTACTGATTCTGTTCGCAGCTGCTTGTCACGCCCCACTCAATGTATTTGTTTATTTGTTCATGTGTTATGAGTCAGTCTTTGTACTAATGGTGAAATCAAGCTATAGGATCGTCACTGCAGACAAAATCAGGGGTGGATGTGAAAACATAAAACAGGAGAGGGGATCCCTGCTGGATCAGGCCCAAGGCCCATCTAATCCAGCATCTTGTTTCACACAGTGGCCCACCAGATGCTGCTGGAAGCCACAGGTAGGAGTTGAGGGCATGCCTGGGGTAGAAGAAGGGTACCCCTAGATCAGCAATTCCAATTGTGTTCCACCCTTACATTTTGCGCTGACTTCCTTCACTACTGTCTTTAGAAAGCTACAGCGGGGACATGATTTGCTAAAATTGCAGAGGAGAAGAGATAGATATTGTGCAGTTCATTATGGGCCCCCTATCATAATTTGAGCACTGGCCCCACACAAACAGAGTGAATGTTCAGTGAATCAGGATCCTCTGCAGTGCAAAAGATTCAAATTGATCTGGATTGGGTACCTAAATGTAGAAAGTTTTAAAACCACCACCCCATTAGAAAAAATTGCACAGAGTGATATATAATTACGGGGCTAAGAGGGTTTACCTGTTAGCAACTAGCAACAAGGCCTCTCCTAGAAGATAGTGTCTTTTAATAATTTCCTAAGAAGTGGTGTTTGTTGTTCTCAAAGATCAGGGAAGAGATAATCATGGGTGCTGGCCTGGCAAGGCTAGACACCAGTGAGAAAAGACCCCCGTGTCAGGGTAGCAGACTGGGACCAAGTAGAAAGTGTGCTCAAATGTAGGTCTTGAGGGCAGGATAGGTGGGCAAGGCATAAAGGTTGTTCTCACAACCATGAGAGAGGCGGGGTGTGTGGGCAGTGGGTAAAGGCAGGATTGAACCTACTTTCCCTTCAGATGATTTGTGCTCTCCTTCTGGGCGCGTGGCATCCACACAATCTGTGCTGCTCTGTAGGCCTGGAAAATTAGTCCTGGCCTCCAGGAATCTCAAGGTGCATCATGTGAGCAGCATTCCCCCTCAAGCTTGGTGCAGCTGGAGTATGCGCATGAGCCCAGACCTGGGATGAAGGGCACGCTCGCACCCTTCAACCCGGGTAAAAAACCTGGGCCACTGGGGAAGGCAGCACCAGGATCTGCTTCAATCCTGGCACTTCATACAAGCATCCCTATGCAGGGAGGGCTGCCCAAGTCTGGGTAGAGCTGTTTGTGTGAATAGCCTTAAAGTATGCTTCGTGTTGAAGAAAGGAGAGGGGAAATAAAGACCGCTGTAAAAAAGGTACATTGGGCCAAGGGCAGGAAGAACAGTACACAGCTAGCAGGAGGTGAGTGGACACTCCAAGGAGCTTTGGAGCCAGGGAGGTAGGAGATCAAGGAGCCAGCAAGGACAAAGCAGGAGTGAAAACAGGGGGGAGTAGAATATCACATACCGAGGTGAGTCTCATAACCAGTGAGACTCGCCTGAATGGGGTTCGCAGGGAGAGTGGGCTTAGCCCGTTCTCTCCGCAGATGAGCATGCCGGCAGCCCTGGGTGGCCAGCTCCGTCACAGAGCTGGCGGGGGCTGAGGGATCGGGGGCCATGCAGCCCCTGCAAGTTCCAGGATGCCCTGATGAGTGTGTGGGGCATCATGGAGAGACCCCCAGGGCCAGGAGGTTTGTTTCAGCCTCCAGGCAGGGGCCTCCCCATGTGTTGGTGCGGCACGGAGCTGCTCTGTGGCAACACACAATCAGAAATATGAGATCCGTTAACCTCAGCTAAGGGGAGGGCTACTTTGGGAGGTTTGCTGCCAGGAGCCAGGCAGCTCCCATGGCAGGAGACGATCGGCAAAAAGTGGGCTAGGCTCCCTTAGCTCGCCTTTTGCCGATTGTGAGAATTTCCTCATTGGCTTAAAATTACTTCCAAGTATCTTGGCTGCAGGTCTCCAGTTTTATGTTGTGGTATATTGTTAGTAAACTGTCTCCTTAATTTTAAAGAGCTGTGTAATTTCACTTTGAACAGAGACCATTCAACCACCATGAGCTAGATGGAACAAGGGATTTAAATCATAGAATGCATACTTAAGCTCAAGAGACTGGAGAAGTTTCATTTATATCACTATGTTTATTTTCATATAGATGGAATCATGTTGGCTCTATCTAGTGGATATTTGCAAAACTGCAAACTTGCCTGGAGCTATTCCTTCTTTTTATAGCCTGAAGCACCTAGAAAGAAGCATGCAAAATTCTAAATGAGAAAGTCATATGAGAGATCTTTCCCTGTATGGCAGTCTAACTATACAAAATCCTGATCTGGTCAGACCATGGCAATGCCCGTCTTTGAAAGGCTATGGAACAGGAGGATGTCCCTCAATTCCCTTGAAGATCTGTATTTGGTATGAAGCAAAAGAGACACACAAACTATGCATAAATCATCTGTTTGTGCTGGATAGTATAAGATATAGGATAATTGAGGGAAATGATTAATCCCAGCTTTCTACGTACTGACCCCACTCAGTCACAACCCACAACTGAGGGGTCCTTAATTCTATTAAGCAACTTGAAATTTGGAGATAGTCAGGCTTAATATGAACACCCAGTCTCCAGTTTGGAGATAGTCAGGCCTTTGCTATGAATGCCCAGTTGTATATGAACACTGAAAGATGCAAAACAAAAAGTCAGGTCAAATTTATTAAAGACCATGCAGTATATTTAATGGAAGTACTTCAATCAAAACTACAACAACCTGAAATAACGTTGCAAGTTAATAGAATTTTTATTTTAACAATAACAGTAACAACTGAGAGCCAAAGGTATCCTACACTGGTGTAACAAAATAACTGTCACTGTGATGCAATAACTGAAACCTCTCTGGGCTTGAGAATAGGAATCAAAACAACATTGGGTTTATGCCTAGCACTCTCTTTTCAAGGCAAATATATGGACAAAGCAACTATTTTTCAAGAGACACAACTAAGAAAAAAACTAGAAATATGAAATTTCATAGAAGTATGAAATCCATACCTGAAATCCCATATTATATAGTTTGCCTGAATTTTCAATTGAATTTTTATTTTTTAAAAAATATGTTTTCCTGCTTGAGTATAGATTAGTTGCATTTCTGTTGCATCCAGTTAGCAAACTGTCTATCATTATGACTGATGAGGAGTGTGTTAAATGAAGACTTGTATGTTTAATAGATGTCTTAGGGATGCACTATGTTTATGCACATGGAGATACATGATACTATCTGTAGGAGCCTAAGCCATTGTTTAGTAGAAATGTTATGATGGTTGATCTAACAATGGTTAAGATATTGAGAGCACTGGCATGCTATTTCTTCCTCCCTCATTTTCCATCCTATTCCCTTGCACACAAATTCACTGTCCAATGGTAAGCAGTAAATGAACACTGTTCTTAAAGTTCATGGTGATTAGCTGTGAATCTGGGGTTGCAACCATGGTTAGAACCATAGTTAGGAGCAGGCTTGTAAAGTAACTCTGCTTGGTGTTAAGATAAGTGTGTGTGCAATGCTAATCATTCTTAGCTCCCAAAAGGGAAGGGAGAATTTGTTCACAAGAGGAATAAAGAGGGAGAAAGACGGACAATCTGGGCCAGAGGAGTAGTCCTGATCTTCTAACCCAACTTAGGAGATTCAGTGATGTTATGTCTGTATTAGACTGAAGAGGGCTGAGTCACTTAGTGAGGCTCTTCACATGATTAGTAAGGGGGCTGCGAGGATTGGGGGCTGTGTAGCCCCTGGAAGTTCCAGGAGCACACGGGGCATCCTGGAGAGACTCCCGAGCCCAGGAGGTTGCTTGCAGCCTCCCAGCCGGGGGTCTACTCGTGCATTGCCACACGCTGCAGCAACATAAGGGGAAAAAGATGAGATTAATGGAGAACTCACTCCATTAACCTCGTCTAAGGGGAGGGGTATTTATGGAGGCTAGCTGCCGGGAGCTGCACGGCTCCCGTTGCAGCACACGATCACCAAAAAGTGGGCTAGGCTCCCTTATCCCTCCTGTGGGCAACTGTGAGAATAGCCTCAGTATCACTGTCCTGAAGCACAGTGATTTCCGTTGCCATTACTCATTCACTTATACAGGAAAAGCTAAAGGATATTCAGAAGGATACCATGTGAATAGAACTAAACCTGTTTCTTGTCCCTGGAGGCACTAGTAATTAAAAAGAGAGAAGTTGGAGAAATTTGCCAGGCATGGCTCAGAAATGAGTTTGATGTGCCCATAAAACTCACTTCACAAATAGGCGAGGCAAAGATCAGATTTAAAATCAGAGCTAAAGAAAAATTCCACCCCCATCCCTGATTCCCCCAACCCTCTCCTCTTTCCCTTCCAGGAAAATAATGGAGCTGGGACAATAGCTCACCTACTGCTGGAAGAAAGGGACATGATCCAATCTCTCCCCCAACTTCCTTTTCAGTGTGTTCTGCTAGCATATCAAAAGGAGGAGAGTCACAGTAGATATTGAGAAGAGTCATAGGAACATAGGAAGCTGCTATATACTGAGTCAGAGCATAGGTTCATCTAGCTCAATATTGTCTACACAGACTGGCAGCGGCTTCTCCAAGGTTGCAGACAGGAGTCTCTCTCAGCCCTATCTTGAAGATGCCAGGGAGGGAACTTGGAACCTTCTGCCCTTCCCAGAGCAGATCCATCCCCTGAGGGGAATATCTTACAGTGCTCACACATCAGGTCTCCCATTCACATGCAACCAGGGCATATCCTGCTTAGCTAATGGGAGAAGTCAGGTGCTTGCTACCACAAGACCAGCTCTTCTCTCATGGCTACCGCAAGGGGTAGTGCAGTACCCTTTAGAGAGGGGGTGGGGAGAGATTGGATCTCTCTCCTTCCTTTTGGCAGTGGTAGGATATATGCTACTACTGGTCTGGCCAGAGTGGTGAGCATTGCTGAAGGGAACGGCAGTTTGAGGGAGGTGAATTTGGTTTAGTCTCAGAAATTGGTGGTTATTTCCTGATTTCTAAGGGGAAATATTTCAGCTTATTTCTTAAGCTTGCCCATCTCTAATTAAGATTCATGTCTGTCTACCTTATCCTGGGTTCTTTTTTCTGGCAACACTAAAGTATGACAGGATTTGCGAACTGGGTCAAACAGAAAGACACAGTAGATAGACAGATACAGGTAGATATTCAATTGCTTGCACCTGTTAAAAGGCACTTTCATGCATCTGTGTTTCAATTGTGGTAGCTATGCCTCATGGGAAATGTTAGCATGTCAATAGCTAGTACTCTAGGGATTGTGACTTCTTTTATTTATAGTGATGTTCAACTGGTGGGATTTGGGAGAGAGAGTATCTGGGTGGCTGGTGCAAGCACTTTTGCTGTTTCATCTGCTAGCTGCCACCAACATATTTACTGCCTGTTCAACTGTACTGTTTGCAGTTCTAGGACATAAATATATATGCTCAGATGCACCCATCTGCATTGTCATTGACCCCATTGCAGCAGTGATTCAAATCCTAACACACACACACACACACACACACACACACACACACACCCCTACATATACAAAGACAACAACAGAACAAAACACAGCTCAACAACTAATGGAACCTTTTCATATGCAAGCGTGAAAATAAAGTTACATTCTTTAAAGTTAAACTTTGGAATTGTTCTCTTCTTTTTAAAAAAAACATTTTTTCATTATTCTTGGAATATGGTACAATGGAGAATAAGGTTACCCAAATGTATGGGCCAAGTCATCTGAAAAATTATGTCTTCTTTCCTCCACTATTCCTAGGGCTTATTTGATGTTATGCTTTCTCAGAATGCTTGCTTGCACTAAGCACATGAATGAAAGAATAGAGGATACTACACGGACCAGAGAACAAAAACATATACTGGGTAGTATATATACCGTCTATAAGAGTCTATTCACACACACAACTTACATGAAACGAGGATAAATTAAACATATATTATGAAACACACAAATTACTAAAGAAATTGCCTGTGTTCTAGACCCCAAAAAAGTGTGGCTGAAGGTCAATTATGCCCATGGTCTTTATACATGTAGATATATAGTCCTTCCATTAAAGGAGTATTGTGAAGCTTTTAGAATCCCAAGAGGTTTAAGGATGAACAAGGCTCCTGCTATGTTTTCCTCGGATGAAAGTTTTTTGAACACTTGGTCTTCCATATTAAATAAATGCTCTTTTGATCTCATGCTCCTTATAATTAAAAAATCCTTTCAGGAGCATGAGGAAACACAGAATACAATTGCTGAGTTGGAGAAACAACTACAGGACACTATTTCAAGTGGGGATTTTGATTTAAAAATACAGGATATAGAACGATCCTTACATAGATATCAGGATAGACTGAATGGGTTCAAAGAACGAAAATGGGAAAGAGACCGGAAGGACTATGAGTCCAATCAGGTCTATGTTATCCTCGTTTCATGTAAGTTGTGTGTGTGAATAGACTCTTATACACGGTATATATACTACCCAGTATATGTTTTTGTGCACTAAGCACATGGCATTTCCATTATCCTTCCTCAGATACTGGATTTCTGGGGGAAAGCTAGCTTATTTTGCCGTCCTAGACACAATATTTTTCTTTTTCTTCTTCTAATTTCTCTAGCTCTTCCCAGTCAGAGCCAAACATAAACTTTATTAATGTACTGTTTATTCTTTGTTCCCAGGTTATATACGATGTTCCTAGAGCCATAACATAAGGACAGTGAAATTAATCCAAGTTAAGCTACTTAACTAACTGCATTTCTGTGCACACTTACTTGGGAATAACTCTGCTGAACTCAGTGGGATTTACTTCTGTGTAAACATGCATAGGATATACTGCATGTTTCACAATAGGTTGCATTTGGCAGAATAGCCTTGCAGATAGGTTTTTATACATATACTAGCTGATCCTGCACAGAGTGTCTGTGCGGTTGTGCACAGAGCCTGTAGCCTCAACAACCCTCTCCCTCACTTTCACTGCCCCCACAACCCTCTCCCTCACTCTCACCGCCCCCACAACCCTCTCCCTCGCTCTCCCCACAGCCCCCTCTTTCTATCTCTCTCTCTGTCCTCTAACTGTCCAGCTCCTGAAGCTGCCGCCAGCCTCCGAGCTCCCCACCACTTCACGGCGCCCTCGAACCAACTCAGTCAGTCATTTATTGTTACAGTCACAGACCTGTACAATATGAACAATACATTAGATAAAAGATTAAAAGAACTTAAAATACATTTATATCTACGACTGAAAAAGTTAAGACAACAATAATTTCTTACTAACCAATCGCTGATGAGTAACAGCACAGTATCTAGCAACTCTGTTTGTAATTGTAAGCCTGAGCCAACTGTCAAACTGCTTCCCAGCCACCCCACAAAACTCCCTGCTGCTCCGGAACTCTCTCCCCCTCTGTCAGCCAATCACCTCCTTTCTGACACATCCCCACGCATGGCTCGTCTTGGAGAATTAATAATATAGACATTTTTAAAAGTGGAAAGCGATGACAACTGGGGTTCTTGGGCCTCAATCTGGAGGCATGGATTTTACCTGAACATTTGTGCAGTGGCAGGAGATTGTGTGGTTGTGTGGTTGTCACATCTCCAACCTGTTCTGAGGGCCATAGCTACAGAGGGAGCCCTGTTAGTCGGTCTGCTTGGCAATTTTGAGGTCTTGTTCTCACCAGGTTCTCGCCCTCTTTCAGTGTTCAGCTTTCTTTAAGAAAACAAAAACAAGAGGGGTCCAGTCCTTTGACTCCTAGAAAAACATGAAGACCGGTTTGTCTCCAATTACTAAGCAAGAAGTAAATTTGCTCCTGCCTTCCAGTGTTTTAGCCAATGAGTATCAAGGGAGGGGAATAACTGACACATGCTAGGCACTTATTTTTAAATGTTAAATTTAAAACATTATTAATGTTTTGTATATTTTCATAACATATTGAATCTGTTCTCATGAGCAGCCTAGCCCAGGCTGCTGCTCATATGCAGCACCAGGATTGATCCCAATCCTGGCGCTGCCCACCCACCCACCCAATCTGACTTTTAACCCTGGTGTTTAGCCAAAGTTTACTGGTTGATCATCTGAGCAATCACTTCTGGGTTAAATGGCTCCCCCACACAGCCCACTTCCATTTCTAGAGGCAAACCAGGGGAAGGAGAGGCTACGCTCATAACACAGCACATCCTGGGATGCAGGAGGGGGGTAAGTCCTCCCACTCTCAGCTACAGCCTTTGCTGCAGCATCGTTCACATGGGAGCTTGTTGCAGCAAGAACTCAGATAGTCTCTGCTCATCTACCATGGAAGGTGGACCTTCTCAGCTGAGGTCAAGTGAAAGCCCTCATTAAGTCATCTATCTATCTTGTGACAGTTCTGCAATGTCTTGATTTCTTACTTGCTTACATTCTCTCATTGCAAGCTTTCTGGGCTTATGCTCTTCCTCAGAGCAATTCTAGTTCTAAGGGTAATAGAATCTGGCATGTAACCACATTCTCAGTAGCCTTAAGCAAATTTTCAAGTTGATGTTAATATACCCACTGGCAAGAGATGGAGGCTGTTCACACAACCGACAGCTAGGTAGAATTAGTGTCCTACCTAGATTTGAGAGCTGTGCATGCTCCCAATTTGCAGTTGCGTTACCAAACGAGGTAAGAGGCAGGGAAACTGATTGTGTGAGAGACAGGAGCTGGGTAGGACATTGTCTACTACACAGCTTTCATACCCAAGGTAGGAGGAAAAACTCTCTTACCCAGCTGTCCTGTCTCCCACACAATCACTTCTTCCTCCTCCTACTGAGTTGTTTGCTCCCACACAACTGAAAATTGGGAGCACATACTCTCCAAAACCTGGGTAGGACACTTGTCCTACCCAGTTTTTGTTTGTGTGAACAGCCTCAGCATCTAGTATAAGACCATTAAAAAACCAACTTAAATATTATAGTGTCTGAAACATGCAAAATACATCAAAAAATTCTGATTTCTTTACCTGTGTAACAGCCCTTGTTATGCATGGACATGCAGATCATGGTTTCACATATCTGTGATTGGGTCTTAGAGACTCAGTTTCATTATCTGTGTGTAAAAATAGCCAAAATTTGTCTATCTGTGGTTTTGAGTGGCTGGAAATGACCCAGAAAGGACTTCTGATGTCATTTCTGGCTGCCATTTTCCAGCAGTGAGCCATTTTGTGGATCTTTTAAAAATGTTTTTGGCAAATATTTGCCCAAATTTGCCCAAAGTAGTTTCTGTATTCGCACCAATAATTGAGAATCGAACCTCCATGAATATTGAGGGCCACCGGTATTTTGAATATTTCAGACACTATAAAATTTAAAGGTTTTGTAAAAATGTGGCCTTATAGTTGGAAATGTTTGCTTGCCAGTGGGTCTGTATGAAATCTCAAAAATCTGCTTATGGCTACAGTAATTGAAAAAGTGGTAACGTGCCTGATTCCATTATCCTTGGAATTGCCCCAAAGGGAAAGGCTGGGCGGCTGGGATGATGCACCAGACCTTATAGAATGGTCATTATTTACTTATTAAACACATTTGGGTTTTCCTTCCCTCCTCTTTTCTTGGAATCTCTCCCACCAGATCTTAAGCTCATGCTCCTTTTAGATACTTAGCATGTAGACTTTAACATCACCTCGCAGGAGATAAGAGAGGGGTGAGGAAGAGGACTGGGGAATGAAAGGGTGGGAAACACGACCGCTGCCCAATCTCTCTCCGTAATCCCACTCCTATTCCAAAAGCACCATATTTGAGATCCCTTTAAGCCCCGGAGAGCGATCTACATATGTCTCAACACAAATATACAATTTACCTATTTTGACTCTTCTATCAGTATTTTATATTCTTCTATGATATAAATATTGAACTGCCATTTGAATTTTCCTCTTCTGCAGCCATGACTAATGTTGAATTTTTCGCTGCTGGCAGTTTATCTCAAGTTCAACAGACAGCTTGTTGCTTGCACTGAGGTAATTTATGTGCCCAAAGCAGTGATCAGAAAGAGGGAAAGCCACAACGGAATAGCTAAAACAAAACAGGAAAATTGTGATTTCGATAAAGACTGAAAGTTATGTAAAAGAAAACTAGAGATATAGGTCTATACAATTCTTTTAGAAATCTAGAAGGAAAAAGGAACCAGCTGTGTTAGTCTTGAATTAAAGCAGGGAGCCTAGAAGACTAGGGTAATAATAGGTAGAAGACCAGGTCTATTTATGTACTGTATGCTATGCATTTATACTCCACCTTTACAAATACTGGATTGGATCAAGACTTTGGGACTATTCTCACAAGCAGCAAAAATCAGGCTAGGAGAGCCTAGCCCAATTTTTGCTGCTCGTGTAAACCACTGGGCTTGCAGGCAGGAATTTCTCTCAGCTCTATCTTGGAGATGCCAGGGAGGGAACTTGAAATCTTCTGTTCTTCCCAGAGAGGCTCCATCATCTGAGGGGAATATCTTACAGTACTCACACTTCTAGTCTCCCATTCATATGCAACCAGGGTGGGCCCTGCTTAGCTAAGGGGACAAGTTTGTTCTGCTGTCCCTTTTCATATTACCACAAGATCAGCTCTCTTTTCCAAAAGGCTCTTGGGTGGGGGGTGCTTATATCTGGGTCTTGCTTATATCTTTGAACTCCTTGGAGGAGTGGAGAGGTAAAAATTTTAATGTCACTGAGACTAGAAGATGTAAAGGAAGGTAGGGCTATAAATTATTATGAACTCTGATAGCTAAATAGAAGCTCTGTGTAAGAGTCAACAGTGTTCTGAATGGTGCCTGATACCCTGCCTGTAAACATTCAGCCAGCCATTTGGTTGGCTGATACTAGAAACTAAATTCTGGAATTGATGGACTGGGTTTGTTTCAGAAAGATGCAAACACAGGAAAATGTAAATCCAAAAACATAACCATGCTTTGCGATTAGTTAGATGGAAAAGGTATGTCATGCTTGCTTCCTAAAGCACAGCAGTAGTCTCAAAAATATACATGACACACAAAACCAAAGTCTCCAACCTCCAGAAAAGTCAGCAGAAATTTTCCAAAAGAGTAAATGAAAAGATGGACTGGGCACAAATTTCATTGCGCAAGTTGACTGCTTGTGATCACACTCCAGAGCCTCATATCTGGATACACAATACACTATAAAGGCCGAAAAGACTTGTATATTTGTCAAGGAGTTAATTTTGCCTCTAGCAATAAATATGTGCAGAGAGAATTGTTTGGGGACTAAGCTGCAAAACACCTAAGAACAATTCCTCTCCTAACTACATTGTACAGAGCAGAATCAATGGAATGTCAGGAGGCATAAAATGGGAAATAATTGAATGCATGAAATATAGAAAGCGTTTGCTGTGTTACGAGATGCGGCAATATTGTGGAGGTATCGGATGGCAGAATTGCTTGGTATATGAATGTTACACTGGCACTGCTGATTTCCTTTTCTACTGAACAGTTTCTATGTAAAAGGAAATTCCTAAACAGGCTTTACAGAAGCACCCACTCAAGATCATATGTTTTGGGAACTCTGTAATCAAAGATCCATTAATAGCGTTGTGATATTCAGTGGCAGTTCTAAAAAAAGCAGATGTATAACACCAGTGAATTTGAGGGGAGAAAAGCACCCAAGTGTTCAAATCAAAGAAGATGTAGAGGCTGTTCATATGTGCAACCTAGCCTGGGCTAGTCTGTGTGTGTGAAGTGCCAGGATCAAACCTCATCCAGCTGCCCCCGTAGTTTTTAACATGGCATTTAGTGAAGGTTGAGCGAACCTATGGCTTACTTAACCTTAGCTGGAGATTATCTGGATGATCTTCACTGAGTTAAACAGCTTCCCCCTGGCCTGCCACCATTTCTGGCAGTGAGTTGGGTGGAGGGAAGAGTGGCCATGCTCCCAGCGTGGGCCACCCTGAGATGTGGGGAGGGGGCTCTGCTGTAGCCTATCCAGTTATCTTTGGCAGTTGGTTGGTTTGGTAATTTGTCCCAAGTGGGATCCTGTAGAGAGTATGGGGGAGGAGTCAGAAAGGAAAAGGGACAAAAGTGAGAAGGAGAAAATGGAGTTGTTGACGAATAAACTTTTAGTTAAATCCACATATTTCATTGTGTGTATGGGGGAAGCAGCTATAAAACATCCTCCCAGCTGCTGCTGTGGCTCCTGTTGGTGCACGGCGTGGTAGAGGGGAGGGTGGCTTCTGCTCATCTCTTGGTGAAAGGAGGTGAGTTCCTGCCCTCTCGTCCCCACATCAGCACACTCAGCCGTGACCATGAGATCATGTGAAAGACCTCATACTTTTAAAACTGAACTCAGGGGTGATTCCAGAACAACTAGTTTGGGAGAGCAAAGGGGTGGCAAAGAACATTACTTATACTTTTGTTTATTTACCTTATTAATGAAGCTCGTTTGTTTGAATTTTCAAACTTATTCAGAACACAGTCTAAGTTCATCTTAGAAGATATTACCTTTTGGATTAAGGCAAACCATCTAGTTTGCATTCCAGGCTAGTTGTTTTCTTCCTGTCCAAGACCATGTGGTAGGAAATAGGAGTGTGCATGGAACTGGCGGGGCCATCATGCCAGGCCATGCGCAAGTGCGGCAGCGTCCCAAATGGATGCTGTGCTAGGGGCAAAGGCCAAAAACCAGCCGAAGAATGGCCAAAAAGCCAATTTATGGACTAAGGGAGGCTGGTGGGGGGAGGGGAAACCTCCACAGACCACAACCACCCCATTGCCTTGGACAACTGCCCTGGAGGGGGTAAGTTATTTTTAAAAATACTATTATTTTTTTAAAAACAAACAAACAAAAACATCTCAGGGGGGTTCAGTCTGGGGTTGGATTGAACAGAGGGTGATTCAATTCAACCCCAAACAGTTGAACCGAACACGTTCGACGTCGAACCTGTTTGCACATCACTAGTAGGAACGACTGGAGTCATGAGAAGAGGGGTCAGGAGCAGGTCAGATGAAATCTACAGGACCTTCCTGCAGTCATGGGTCACATTCGCATGCATGTAACACAAAACCAGAGGTCACTTCATCTTCAGTTTCACAAACTGCACATCCAAATGCAGGCAACTGCAGTTTAAGCAAAAAATGGACCCTCCATTTCTCTCCCCAAACAGAGAATTGTACTTCTGGTATGCATTAAGTTTTGCTGTCTGTACCTCCAGTTTAGGGTGCCAGCATTACATCCAAACACAGGCACTGCAGTTAGCCTTTTCTCCAACCTAAGTTGAGGGGGAAAGCTCCTCTCTTGCTCTGGCTGCTATTGGCTGTGTGGGCTGTCCTTCATGAAAGAAGGAAACCCACACAGTGAGCTCCCCCACCTCTCAGAGAGCTCCCCCACCAGTCCCACTGACTGCAGAGAGGATGCTCTCCAGTACAGCTGAATGTGGACGGGAGAGCAGGGGGGGTAGGGGGGTAGGGGGCATGGAACCATGCGTCCAGTTCCACATTGTGTCTGAAGGCAGCCATGGCTCACCCAGCCTAGTTCCTGTCAAGGAAGGAAGCTGAGGGGTTGTCCTGGTTTCCTGGGAGTCTGGAGGAGTCTCCTCCCTACCTTTCTGCATTGGCTTCTGTTACTTGTTCCGTGGTAGAGGAGTGAGTGAATGAGGCTTCTTTAAATAACTGAGGTCTTTTAAAACCATGCTACAATCAATAGGACTGTATTAACACTTTCCTGTCAAGTTCCAGTCTGGTAGATGGGAGAACGAAAGGGGAAGTGGGAAATTTTGTGGAGTGCCCTCTACCCCTTGGAATCTTTGACTGAAGTCTGCACTTAACCCAGCCAATCAACCCCACCTAAGAACATATGAAGTTGTTTTACAACAAATTAGACCTTTGGCCTACTATTACAAACATTTATATATTGCTGACAAAAACGTGGTGCAGAGGAAGAAAGAAGCTTCTGACGCCTGGAATTCCCTGCCATGTCTCGGTGTGATGACTCCCATGGGGGTCATGGAAGAGGATTCCTCAGATGAAGACCCAGAGCAGGGGGAACAGGTTGAAACTCTAGTCGACTCAGCAGATCCAGAGCTGACAGTCCTGTAGGCCCCTCTGCCTTCTTCCCTCCCTTCTGATAAAGCCTCCATGGGAGCTGATGTCGAGGTGCCTGCCCCAGATCTCCGACAGTGATGTTTGGCCAGAGTTCAGGCTCAGAGGGAGGAATGCCCTAGGTCGGAGAGCCTGGCCAGAAGGAACAGGTGTTAGCACACTGCCTATTTAGAGTGGCCTGGAAGCTGAGTCTATGCTGGAAACAATGTCCATGGTGACCAGAGTGGTTTCACAGCTGCCAGCACAGGTCATTACATTAGCGCCAACAGCTGCTTGAGAAGATTATCTGCCTGTGCGAAAGTGGGACTTCTGCCTTTGTAATCTTCTTCCCCTCCTATAAGAAGAGGAGAATGAGAATGGGAAGATGCCAAGACCGGAGGAATCGGACTGGGCCATCATCCAGGAGGCCATCAGGGGGCTTGGAGGAGCCCCTGGCCCCCATTGCCTCAGATGTCTTCAGAGACTCTCTTTTGCAGCCACTGCCACTGCTGCTGCTGCTGCCTCAAAACAGAAGGTAATAAAGGCTCTTTTGATCCCCCCATGGCCTTTAGAGTTAGGGATTAGGGGATGCCCCCTTTACTTGTAAAGGGAAATCCACAAGGTTTCCCCTTTACAAGTATCCCCAAACCAGCCCATGAACCAGTCTGTCTGAGCCTGAAGCTGAACCGGGTCAGGTTGGTTCAAATCTGGTCTGGATTCTAAGTGAACCGGCCAAACGGCTGGCTTGCACAGCCCTACTTACATTTTTAATCATTATGGTAAACCTCATGTTGATCTGAACATTTATCACGCTGTCTATTTATTTATTTATTTATTTATTTATTTGTCACATTTATATACAAGCATCAAAATCAGGGTATTATATACTATTATTATATAATAGTATATAATACCCTGATACAGGGTATTAATACCCTGATAATACAGGGTATTATATACTACATACAGTAAATGTAGTATATAAATATACTATATTTTATACCCTGTATAAAACCTGAGGGTGGTTTACAATCTAATCAAACCAAAACCCAAAAAATCATTTAAACAGATTAAAATGACCCAAAATAAGACTTTACAACTTTCAAACATAAACTAAAAACCTGATAAAACAGGTTAATCAAAAGTTGATTAAAAACAACTAGAGATGGAGAGTTTCTAATTTCATTTGGGAGTGCATTCCAGCTCCTTGGGGCAATCCTAGAGAAGGCCCGGTTTTGGGTCACCACCAAATAAGCCGGTGTCAACCGCAACTGGACATTCCTCGATTATCTTAATAGGCAGCAGGATTCATGAAGAAGAAAGTGCTGCCTCTTCTCAAGACTGATGCCTCTTGAGAGACATCAGTGACAGCTTGACAGATCTTATCCAGGTCGATACAGTCCATATCAAAAGCTTACAAATAACACAAAGCAGCACAGAAGAGTTGTGTTAAACACTCAGGTAGTTAACTGTAGTCCTCTATGCTTGAGAAGGTGTGCCAATCATTTTATGGAGGAGAAGCATTAAGCAGGTTCCAGGAAAGAAAGGTCAAGGAGTGGCAATGTTTCAATACTGCTGAACAAAGTTCCTTAAATAACATTGCGTGAGTGTTTGTAGAAGCTGATGGTTAATAAACACTCTCATATTTAGTGGTTTCTGGTAGTTATATAAATTTACATGTTAACCTGGGCAACTTAGTCTCCACAATTACTGCAGTGTCTGATGCGGAGGTGTCCAGAGACTCCTCTTGTGTGAAGGATCAATTCCAGGTTAGCATGTTGGATCAGTTCCAGTTTGTGTCTCCTGAGGATGTGGATGAGCTGCTTGGAATGGAGTGGCCTACTGCCTGTTCTCTTGACCCTCGTCCGAAATGACTTATACTATCTGGCAGGGAGGGTAGTTGTAGAAGGCCTGGTAGAGATTATACATGTTTCTCTGAGAGAGGGCAGGATGACTCCTTGTGTTAAGGAGGCAATTGTTAGACCACTTCTGAAGAAGCCTCAGAGTTGAGCAAATACAGGCCTGTCTCCAACCTTCCATGGAGCAAGGTAATTGAGAATGTGGTGGCCTCCCAGCTCCAGATAGTCTTGGAGGAAACTGATTATCTAGACCCATTTCAGACTGGCTTTTGGGTGGGCTATGGGGTGGAGACTGATGGATGATCTCCAATTGGGAATTGACGGGGGAGTATGACTCTGTTGGTCATTTTGTACCTCTCAGTAGCTTTCAGTACTATTGACCATAGTATCCTTCTGGAGTGTTTGAGGGGGTTGGGAGTGGGAGGTACTGCTTTGCAGTGGTTCTGCTCCTACTTCTCGGGCAGATTCTAAATGGTGTCCCTTGAAGACTGTTCTTCAAAATTTGAACTTTATTTTGTCTTATTGTAAACTGCCCAGAGACATAAGTTTTGGGGGGTATAAAAATATGTTACATAAATAATAAATAAAATCAATTTGTGGTATCTGGGAGTTCCACAATGCTTGAGATTGCATGACTATCATATTAAGGATAAGGCTGTCCATTTTTAAAAAAATGCAGAAAAGACAAACATCTATGATCCTTGGAATAATTCCCTAATTCTAATTTCCAAAAGGAGTTGTAATGGGTCTTTGGATTGGTTACTAGATTAAAAAAAATTAATTTCCTTTTCTTCTCAACAAATACATATTAGCAGTAGCATTTTCAGTAAGTGGTAATCTCACATATGTATAATATGGTGTCAAATAATTATGACCGGCTTCTCTGCTCACATCTGACTTGGGCCACTAATTACATGCTTTTTATGAAAATGATTTTAAAAGATTCTTCTCACCGCCCTGCCCCCCACAGTTCTAGATAGGCCTCTAATACCTTGGTGTATGTGTGTACTTGCAGTGCCACTTGTTATCTGTAGTACAAAAGCAGGCAGGAAGCAGCATGATGCCTAAGTGCATACATTCCCATTCCATGGCCCCTGATTGGTTGCTGTAGAAGAGGAGGAGCCAACAGCTCTGGAAGCACCTGTGGTGAGGACAGTATTGCCTTCCAGATGGTGGTAGGTGCCAGCTTCTGGTTCCTGTCTCAGTGGCATGTATCCTCCTCTCTGCTAATCCTCCTCCCCATGAGGAAGTGGAGCGTAATTCATCGAACTAGCTCATTCATGTGTTCCTGGCAGAAGTGGGCAGCCTGACAACCGAATCTGGATTGGGAAGCCACCACACCCCAGCAATGGGGCTAATAAGACTGAACAACATACAGCAACCAGGAAGGAACAACATTTAACTGAGTAAGGGATAGTCTTTGGGAGTTGCAGCCCAACAACATATTGAGACCCAAGCTGAGAACCCCTGGAGTAAGGAATTTAAATAATTAAGTTATTTAACAGCTTACTGGCCTCACCTGAGGAAGACCAACTGCAGAGGCCCCATCATGATGCCATCATGAGGCATCAACTCAAAATGCTTGTTATTAATTATGAATGAAGTGAAGGCTTCAAGGTCAGTGTGTCCGTCTTGTAATGCTAATTAGCATTATGATGAGTGACAATTTGCATTATGAAACTGTTATTTGCTAACTTCTACAGCATTGTGAGTGCCAGCTAGATGGCACAAGTGTCAGGTACACCATTTCATATGCTACTGCAAGTGTTTCTGTGTGTGGTTCCTTTGTAGCTGCTCCATAAGCTCTGTTCATGGAAGCAATACAACCCAAAAGCAGAAGAAGAAGAATGCAGGGAGGAGGAGGATTGACAGAGGAATACACTGATGTGGCGGTGGAGGCTGTGGGGATCTCTGTCACATACTTCCCTGCACTGCTTCTCCATTTTGCTTGGGCACCCAAGTGCATGCTGAGTACAGTGTGTACCACAGGAACAAAGAGGTAAAAGCTACTACTACAAATATTTATATACTGCTCTTCAACCAAAGCTTTCAAAGTGTTTTACATAGAAAAATAAATAATACATAACAACAAATATTTATATACTGCTTTTCAACAAAAGTCTCCAAAGTGGTTTACATAGAGAAATAATAAAGAAATAAGATGGTCCTCCGTCCCCAAAGGGCTCACAATCTAAAAAGATACATAAGATAGACACCAGCAACAGTCACTGGAGGTACTGTGCTGGGGGTGGGTAGGGCCAGTTGCTCTCTACCTGCTAAATAAAGAGAATCACCATGTAAAAAGGTGCCTTTGTCTAGTTAGCAGGGGCCATGCTCTTAATAACATGCTATTAGCACAGTCCACTGACCCACCAGTTTGAGGGACTCTGCCACAAACACGTTCTCTAACCCCTCTTGAGTACCAGAAAGGCTTAAAAGTTAGAAACTCTAATCAGACCTCTAGATCTGATACCATGTTGCAATTCAGAATGCCCCTCAAACATGCCAATTAATATCTGATGAATCTCTAAAATCTTGCAATATGCTTTTGGGGAGAACTATTGTATCATGCTTTAATTATTAGAGAAGGACTTTATTATCTAAAATCAGCTGACAATCTTAGCAGCAATATTGCCCCTCATCAGGGTGATAATTATCTTGGGGGCGGGGGAGTTTCCAAGTCATTGCCTTGATGATTCAGTCCTTGAAATTCTGAATTGCTTCTTGTTTCATCCTTCTTTACTCTCCCCCTCCCTGGTACCACTTGGAACATATTGTAATTCATCAGACTCTTGGTATAATGATTCAGTACTAAATGGAATTACTTCTTGAATGTGCTGAAGGCCAAGAACGAAATGAAATCCAAGTGCATTGGTTGTAGAAGAAGTGGAAAAGGGGCCAGCTTGTACTTTTAAGACCTCTTCCAAGATGTTCAGGTAAATACCTCAGTTGATTTTATTGGGATTTGAAAGAGTTACCTAGGCTACTATTGATGGGCATAATTCAGCCCCAGCTAAACCTGGGACTCTTACACACAGCAACTTGAAGTTGTTCTAAAAATCTGATGAAAATAATTTATTTTTTAACCCTGGAAATATATACACTCTAAAGCACAATGGAAAAACTAAATTGTGTGTTAACTGCTTTATGATAACTCACAGGGACTTCAGGGTAAATCTGGCCGGTATTGAACACAGCCCTTCCATTCCAGAGGAGTTGCGAGTTAAAGGGCTTTAAAAGCCTCGTGTGAAAAACTTCCTGCTGGAAATCAAATACCAAGTAGCTCTAACGGGCGAAAAATGAAGTGAGACTGACTTGCACCTTATTCATTAATTCGATTTGGTTAATTCTATTTGATTCATTAATTGTATTTGAGTGCCCGCATCACTCAAGGTGGCATACACAAGGTTCCTGGGCAGTCTGTCAGCCAGGCACCAACCAGACCCAGACCTGCTTAGTTTCAGCAATATTGTGGCATCATTTAATTTAAATTTAATTATATATTTATTTTTAAGTTATATTTTTATACTGCCTGGTATTTCTGACATCTCTACGCAGTCTACCTAATCATAATCATGTGCCTACAGGCTATTCCCTGGGTTCAGGGGGATAACTATCATTGAACGGGGCCCCCACAAATGTCCCTGGGCCCATGAGGGAAGGGGGCCCACTGGCTGGGAAACAGACTGCTCTTTACCTCCCTGACTCAGTGGCAAATGGTAGGCTCCTGATTGCACTATGGGGCGGGTGAAAAAGGGCACGTGGAGAAGGTATTTACAAGTCAAGAATCCTTTATCTGGACTGCTTGGGAACAGAGGTGTTCTGGATTTTGGATTCTTCCGGATTTCAGAATATGTTCATAAATGAGATATCTTGGTTACTATGTTTTTTCTCCCTCCAACAACCCCTGAAGTTCCTTCCTGCCTTCCAGCCAAGCTCCTTCCCGCTTCCCCTCCTTCTCCTCTCCCAGACTGGCTTGAGAAGTATGTGAGTGGCAGTGCAATCCCATTCACAAAACCAGCTTTGCTCTGCCTCGAAGGAGGGCTCATTCCCCCATTTGGAGTACGATAGCAGATGGAGCCCTGGGTGCTACTTTGCCTCCCTGGCCCCTTCCCTGCTTGCAAGTGCCCTTAAATGCCACCAGCATTTAAGGAGGGGCCGGGCAACCACCATTGCAGATGGAGCCGCGAGTGCTGCTTTGCCTCTCTGTGAGTTGTGGGTGCTGCTTAGTTCGGGGGCTTTTTGCTCCTTTGCCACTGTTAGCTGCTGAGTTGGGCCTAGCATTGGTTTGGGGGCTTTGTGAGTGGTAGAAGCTACAGGTCAAGAATCCAACTGGAAAATACAAGTGGGTGTTGTTTGTTTTCCTCGGCATAGTGTCCGGATTTTGGAGCATTCCGGATTTCGAGAGTCCAGATAAAGGATTCTCGACCTGTACCATACCCATATAGTTATTTTATAGCAAAGACATGTGGTGGGGGAGGGGGAGAAGGCCACAGCAGGGGCCCCAGGGGCCCATCTTCCCTTCTTGTCCCAGATCCAACTTCAACTTTGCTATGCCCCTGCCTGCATTATGAGAGGTGCACTTAGGTAATTTTGGAGCCTGGACCTAAAGGACTTTGGAGCCCCCCACCTCTGGAGGCCTCCCTCCCACTGCAAGATAAGTATCACCCCCCCCCAAACACTCTCTCTCTCTCTTTCACACACACACACACACACTCTCTCTCTCTCTCTCTCTCTCTCTCTGACAACACAGTATTTTTAACATGTGGAATATATTTATGTCAGTATGCAGTTTCAGAAACATTTCAACATGAAACTTAACATATTCCCATCCCACAACTTTCTTTCTTCACTCTCCCCTCTGTCTCGCCCTGAGCCATTTTTGGAAGGGTGGTATAGAAATCAGATCAAATAAATAATAAAGCACCTGGCTCTGGTCACAATCACACTTGGCCACCTGGCGCAGTGCAGGCCAGCAGTGACCACACCACCCAGGGCAGTCTAACGAGGATTTGGGGGCCCCCAGGACGTGTGGAGTCCTTGGACTTTGGCTCCAAAGTCCAGGGGTAAGAGCACCACTGTGCATTATTCTTTTTCACTGCTTCTTCTGGGCATGTGAAGCTGGACCTACAGACACATTTCTTCATAAGAACTGACCGTCTCAATGGCTTTTGGGAGGGAATTTCTCCAGCAGGAAACTTTTCACATTACTGTAGGAATAAGTAAACTTTTTATGATCTAATAGAAATGGCAAAGAGGAAGTAGGGGTTTTCCATTCACATTCCTTAGTACTTTGCAACCAATATTACCCCCATGATCAGTGAAATCCTGGTGGCCACTATTCTTTAGTTTCCAGCCTTTCACAGATGAAATAGAGAAACACATCAATAACCAAATTTAATATGGATTACTGCCCAAGCTTCCTCAACCACATTGCTGAGGACTGGGTTCCAGCTACTATATTTGCTGGACTGCATAGTAAATAAGTGCATTAGAGAATAAACATCCACTTACCTAACTGGAGCGACTCTGGGGAAGGAGCTGAATCCTGAACAAGCTCACATGAAAACAAGTTGTTCTAGTAAGAACTAATCTGCCTACTTTCCTTTCACTATCTCTATAATGGTTCAAATTGAGGTCCACAAGTTAGGTCTCTTGTGCCTCAAATTTTTACATGTCCACCATCTTGAACCAGGGTGCATGTCATCATCACGAGCTATGCCACTGAGTTGCTCCTGTGTGTCACTCACTACAACTGTAGCAAATTTGGTTCAAATTGGTTAGTCAGTTAGTGCACTTGCTCCTCAAAAGTTCACACATCCGTCATCTTGCTTCGGGATGAATGATATCATCAAAAACGACATCACTGGGGCATTCCTATGTGTCTCTAAAGCTGTGGCAAATTTGGTTCAAATCGGTTAGGCGGTTTACAAGTTAGCTCAATTGCATCACAAATGTTTATGTGTCCGCCATCTTGAATTGGGGCAGATTACACCACCACAAACTACACCATTGAGGTCTCCCAGTGTGTCACTCACTAGAACTGTACCTCATTTTGTTCAAATCAGTTAGACATTCCACAAGTTAGACTACTTGTGCCTCAAATGATCTCGCATCTGCTATCTTGAATTGGGGTGAATGACATTATCACAAACTATGCCGTCGAGGCTTTCCCTTGTGCCTACAGCTGTAGCAAATTTGGTTCAAATTGGTTAGGCATAGGCAGTTCACAAAATATGTGTCCTCCATCTTGAATTGGGGTGGATTACATCATCACAAACTACACTATTGAGGTGTCCCTGTGTATTACTCACTACAACTGTACCTCATTGTGTTCAAACTGGCTAGACAGTCCACAAGTTAGCCCACTTGCACCTAAAACATTCACACAACTGCCATCTTGAATTGGGGTGAATGACATCATCCCAGACTATGTGTCTCTACAGCAAATTTGGTTCAAATCAGTTAGGCGGTTCACAAGTTAGCCCACTTGCACCTCAAATGTTTACATGTCCTCCATCTTGAATTAGAGTGGATAACATCATTGCAAACTACACCACTGAGGTGTCGCTATGTGTCTCTACAACTGTACCCACGTTGGTTCATACAATATTGGTGCAGGCATTGCAAAGTTGATGGTGGGAGGGCACACACACACAGACACATGGACACACAGAATGCCTGGTGATCTCATAAGCCTCCTAGAAGGTAGGCTAAAAACTGAACAAAGTATCCTCAAGAAGCAAAAACAGGCAGTGATTTACCAGGGACAGATTCTGGAAAAGAGAGACTGGTCCTGGGAAATCAGAAAAGCTGGAGCCTATGGTGTTCTCAGTCACAGGAAGAAATTTTCTCTGCATGTGATTGCTTCTGCAGACAAGTGCTGAATGCTGGGATATTCTAGCAAGGTAAGGCAGAGCATTAGTATGGCTAGCTGGCATACCCCCACTGCCACTACATTCAGTGAATGTAGAGATAACAATATCTGCAGAGGGGTTTTCACTGCTTTGTTTCAGTGTGTTAAGTTCTTGGGGAAAATACACATGTTCCTAAGGCAAAATGGAAAATGTGTAAGGTTAGCAGTAAATGTGAATGTTATTTGTGTCCAGACAGTAGATCTGACCAGGGGATGGAAAGTTTATGGAACTGGATCTGGAAGGAATCAAAGCTAGAAGGTGAAATATTTTTTTAGACAAGTTTAGAAATAATGCAAATAGTACATTTTGAGACACAAGTCTAAAGGTCTATTTTAAGTGTGGGGTGTGTGTGTGAGAGGGGGTGTTCTTACTTTGGAATTTGGCCCAAATACTGCAGTTTATCATACATTTAGTGTACCTTCAAACTTTTGATGGAGGAAAAAAATGCCATCTCTACTTATTGCTTTTTTGTTTTATTTTCTACATTTTTATTTTACCATTTCTCAAATGAATGGAATTTAATTGGATCAATGTTTATCCCCTCTGTAACTGTAAAAACTTCCATTCTCTTTCTACTTCTCAGTCACAATAATTGATTTTTCCTATATTACTGGCTGGCGTCTGCAATGTTTTCCTTAAAAAATCCCCAACCAACTGTTTTGTTTAATTTTATCTTTTGCAGACTCCATAAACAAACCTTAATGTTCAAATTAAATGAGTGCCAGGTTGATTCACAAACAAACTACTATTTCTTTTTATTTTCCAGGTATTCTCATACTTAAATGGTTACTCCATGCAATCCCTTGAAATTAAACCATTTATTCCCTTTATTGTGTAAAGTCTTTAACCTCTATATTATCAGTACTTCAGCTGTGAAATCTAAAACCTAAATCCCACAAGTATTTTCTTTGAAGATCAGTCCTGCTTTTTTTAGTGGAACTTTCTTCAAGTGTATAGGTTCTGGCTCATGCCCTAAGGAACCTTTCTCCTTTACCTTTGCGGCAAGGCAGCAGCTTCAATATGATTTCTTCCTGAGGCACTCAGAATTTCAGAAGCCATGGTTCACATCAGAAGAGTCTAAAAAGTGGTTTTCAAAGCATGGGTCATGACCAGTGTTTCCTCTAACAGTGATTGCCTTCAAAAGCTGCAATGGCTTTTGCTTGGGGATTATGGGAGTTGTAGTCAAAAACATCTGGGAATCCCTGTTAGAGGGAACACTAGTCCTGACGTAGTACTGGGACACAGGATGTTAGGCAGTGGGTCCCTTGCTAATTACAATATTTATGACAAAGAGCTTGACAAATCCCAGGTGCCAGGGAGCCATGGTGCCTAAAAATTTAACTGTGGCACCTAGACTAGGATAGTAAGAAAGAGAATTATTTAATAAAATATTTATTTGTCCCAAACAGCTCCTTTTGCGTTTTAAACATATTACTTGGAAAGGGGTCAAAGAAAATCCCATAATGCCCATCACCAAGTCTGGTAATTCTGTCAGGTGCTCGTTGCCTGGCTCCTAAATTTTAGGGCTGGTTCGAAACAAAAAGTGTCAAGGCCTGGTTTATTATCTCTTAAGATATCATCCACAACATTTAAAAAGTAATATTACAGAAATGCAGATACAATCACAGAGATATAGAGCTTGCAGGGTGGGTTTGGGTTTTTTGTTTTTTGTTTTTTGTAAGATTACTAAATCCAAGCTATGCACTACGTGCACAACACACCCAGTGCCCCCCAAGTGGAATTATGGGGCTGCTGAAACCTCCATTATTCCTTATGTGAGAAATCTTAAAAGACACGTAAACTTCAACAGTTCACTAAAGATCAGCCCTTTGCCCAATGGAGAGGAGAACTGGTCTTGTGGTTGAGCATGACTTGTCTCAATAGCTAAGCAGGATCTGCCCTGGTTGCATATGAATGGGAGACTTGATGTGTGAGCACTGCAAGAGATTCCCCGCAGGGGATGAAGCCGCTCTGGGAAGAGCAGAAGGTTTCAAGTTCCCTCCCTGGCTTCTCCAAGATAGGGCTGAGAGAGATTCCTGCCTGCAACCTTGGAGAAGCCGCTGCCAGTCTGTGAAGACAATACTGAGCTAGATAGACCAATGGTCTGACTCAGTATATGGCAGTTTCCTATGTTCCTAATTCTTTTGAGTTTCCTTGGCCCCTTTCCCTAGTTCCTTGGCACTACCACCCACCACACTCCACTCGGGGTCATCCCTTTCCCCTTGATTTGAAGCGATACATTTGCTGGAATCCCCATTATTCCCTATGGGAAAATTCTTAAAGATGTGTAAACTAAAAAAATTCACAAAATATCAGCCCTTTGCCTAATTCCTTTGAAATTTGGGTGGTAGTTTCCACCCATTGGACACTACCAGGACCACCTACTCTTTTCGCCCTGGTACCCTTTTAAAAAATCTAAATTGATTCGGATTCAGAAAATTTGGCTACAAAACAAAACAGGGCTGATTCGGATTCAGAAAATTTGGCTACAAAACAAAATGGGTTTTTTTCTATTCGGATACAAATCGAAACAAGAAAATTCCAAAATGCACACCCCTATAACCTAGTCCATCTATTATATATTTTGAAGAATTGGTTGGTTGGTTGATTGGTTGGTTTGAAATACAGTTATATTTCTCAATACCTACAGATACCAAATTTTGCATGAACAGTCCTGCCACTTACATTAGCTGAATGCACTATACCGGAATATGCTGGGGGAAAGGTTTAATTACTTAATTAATTAATTAATTAAGTAATTTTTTAGAAGAAATTAGGGATATTATCATATTTTAACTGCTATTGTTCTCAATAGATTAACACTCCATAATCAGAAATAATTCTAAAATGACATAGTGCCCAGAGAAGCAGAAGATTTTTCTCAGATTCAAATTTACTATGATTCAAATTTACCATATATGATAATTATTCAATAAAATGAATAATGTTTGAAGTTGGAAACTTATCAATTTTAAACTGTTCTTTTAGTTCCCTTTTTCAAGCACATTAATAATAATTATATGACATATTTAATTTCTTGAACTTTTTTATAAATCTAATCTAGCTATTATAAATCATAATTATTAAAATTGTAATAATTTAAAAAACTTGTTTTAATAATTTTATTATATTGTTTTTATTGTCATGTATTTTAATTTGTGACTTCTAAATATTTTAAATTTTGTACACCGCCTAGAGATATGCATATCAGGCGGTATAAAAATATGATAAATAAATAAATAAATAAATAATGTACGCCAAATTACTTTGCCCAGTCAACAACAGGCGTCACTTACTAGTGTTTATTAGACTGCTTTCCAGTAGGCTTATGAGATCACCCGGCATTCTGTGTGTGTGTCCGAGTGTTCCCCCCTATCAACTTTGCAACGCCTGGACCAATATGAACAAAATCGGGTACAGTTGTAGAGACACATAGGGACACCTCACCGCCATAGTTTGTGGTGATGTCATCCACCCCAATCCAAGATGGCAGATGTGTAAACTTTTGAGGTATAAGTGGGCTAACTTGTGAACCGCCTAACTGATTTGAACCAAATTTGCTACAGATGTAAGGACACATAGGGATCCCCAAAGGGTGTGGTGTGTGTTGATATCATGCACTCCAATTCAAGATGTTGGCCATGTGAACATCTGAGGCACAAGCAAGCTAATTTGTGGATTTGTGTGTGATTTGTGGGTAATACTTGTATATAAATTTCTTCAATGCTGTAAGAAAACTTCATTTATAAGGAACACTTATACAAAGGCAAAATAGTGTACTTCCTACATTGCTAGTTGAATATGGTAGAGTGTTTATTATTTATATGATAACACATGACCAGTGTTCTCTCTAATTTTTCCCCCCATCTGAGTGCAGAATGAGTTTTGTTCTGGGCAGGAGTATCAAGGCAGTGTGTGCGCACAAGCATTCAGAATAGAGCCTTCCTGATTCAACCTGAGTGGGATCTAAAATTAACTGAGCGGACATCAGAAAACTTGTGAGCACATGCACACGCCTTAGAGGTGATGTAGATGGGGCTCGTACACATCAGAGGGAACAGTGCACATGACTGAAAACTCTTCCAGACAAAAACACCAATCCCAAGGTGCGCTCCTTATTCCTTAAACTTCCTTAAATTCTGCAGGCTCTATAGCAACCCCTCTCCGCATCCCTCCCAAAACCAATCTCCTTGGAGGAAGAGCGGGATATAAAAAATGTGAATGGTGCTGCTTGCTGGCAGATAGCAGTTGGTGGGGGTTGGCAGGGGGTTGCTAATACACACTGCTGGATTTGGAATGCAATAAACATGCTGATCAGGGAATGTAAGGACTACATCCAGTCTCCAGTACCTCTCTGAACAGCTGATAGGTGTGATTCCTGCTTTCTGAAGAAGGCTGTATCTGTGCTGCCTCAGCAGTTTGCATCAGTGAAAGCAAGAAAGGTGCCTTTATAATTTTCAGGTAGTGCCATAATTTGATAATTAAAAGATTAACGAGCTTGACTTCTATTTTTGAGCTGATATTATGGTGAAGTTATCTGAAAGATGGGTGCCAGATATTGGGGGGGGGGGCGCAATTTCAATGCTTACCCTAGGCGCTGTTTTCCCTAGATACACCTCTGCTTAGATGCCTTGTGAAAAGATTCTCAAGTTTGTTTGCTCCACCTTTTCCAAATTAAGGAGATCTTGCATGAGTGGTTTCTAAATTCCGACATCCTCACTGGCTGAAATAAACCAAATTACTGCTACAGTGAGAATTCACAAAGCCAAAGACAGTATGGTTGTAGTGTCAGAACTGTGTAGAATCTATGTCATCTCACAGTAGAGTCCATGATTTGTAATGTGGGGTGACATGGATCTCCCTTATCAAAATCATCACCACTACTACAACCCATGCTATATAATCCACCTTCTGGCATAGAGCTTCACAAGGTGAAGCTTGTCAAATGCAGTATGGCATCAATAAAGTTGTGTAAACCAGCTACAGGACCAAACTGTTCTCTAACACTGCCACCCTGAGATAAACAAGGCAGTCAAAATGATGAGAGCTGTTGTTTTTGCTGTTCTATGTAGTCAGCCACAGCATTGCTAATGAGAAATCATTAAAAACTTTATCTGCTTGGACAATACACACACATTATATAGCATTTATTTTTTTTAAAATTACCTTGTGAACTTCCCAGTTGCTTCACTCAGCAAAATGACTGCAGCTTTCTTTTAAAGTAATATGCGTGCCTAGCATAAAGAGTAGAATTTGTTCCCCATCTGTGTGTATCTATATGACGAGATTAATCACTCCTCTTTGATTTTCAGATAAAAATTGTAGAAGGTTGCATTTGTCTTGGCATGAGTCTCTTCCCCTCCCAGCCTCCTTTTTGTTTGCTTTTTATTTGCTTGGCACAAATCTCATGGAGTTAATCATTTCGATACAGCATAGGAAAAAGGGAGAAGTAATGAATAGGAAAAATGCAGACTCAAGATTTTCAAATTTTGTGTGAATATAAAAGGATGCATGCCATGAAATGCACCCCTCTTTGGGAGGAAACAGCAAAGCACAGTGTTTTAACTGTCTTGACTGGCTAAAAAACGATCCTGAGTCAACAGTCAGATTCACAAGGATTCCCAACCCACCAGGCATGCCTCTTAAATGATAAAGTTTTCATTAATCCTCCATTTCACAGTGCCAGGACAATGCTAATTGGATTACATGGTATATTGTAAATTTCTATTCTGAAGTAGTGGGGGGGGGGGAAACATTACCGTTCTGCATCTCCATATATAGAATTAAGGCTAATTCGGACTTCCTTTGGGCCACTACTTGCCAGTAAGCAGAGCCTATCTATTCACAATGTGAGTCAGGAACTTATTTGTGATGGGTGTCGTCCTTCAGTTTGCTTCAGCATTGAGCTCAGCAAACCATGATATGTTTAAAAAACCAGAAAATAGCAATTTCCCCCTCAGACCACTTCTAAAATGTGGACCCCATTATGTTCCTGTGTATGTCATCATGAACGTAGTGCAGTCCAAATGGCTCCCTCGCTGCAAGCACCCATCTCCCACAAATCCCTGATCCATGCCCCACTGCTCCTCTCTTTTTCAATGTACTAGAGAGATGTTGCACTGAACTCTCACTGGATACCTTGTTCTGAAACCTCTACTCACTCCCAGTGACACCTTGAACAGTGCCCTAGGAAACAAGAATTCTGGGTTATAGCGTTCCAGAGTCATTGATGTCCACATTAAGCATTTGGGTACCAGAGAAAAATTCAATTCCCTGTGGTACCTGACACCTGGGATGACAATATGAACACGAATCCAAAGCTCATGGTACCCTGGGCGATGTAAGGAGGCCTGCAGTGAGATCTCCACTTTATTTTATTTATATCAATGTAAACTGCTTTGGGAATGTTTGTTGATAAGCAGTATATAAATATTTGTTGTATTCATATCTCCCCACACTTAGTTTAAAACCAAGCTGGAGAAAAATTTGGGGGGGAAATGGCACTTGATTCAGCAGAGCATTATTTTATTTATTTATTTATTTATTTATTTATTTTCACACTTATATCCCACTCTTCCTCCAAGAAGGTCAGAGTGGTGTACATGGCTATTTTTATCCTCACAACAACCCTGTGAGGTAAGTTAGGCTGAGAGATACATGACTGGCCCAGAGTCACCCAGTGAGTTTCCATGGTTGAATGGGGATTCAAACCCGGGTCTTCCCAGGCCTAGTCCAACACTCTAACCAATACCCTATGTTAGCTCATTATGATCTGGATAAGACTATTCTGAATCAGGTAAATGCAAACCAGTGACATCACTAAAGCTTACAGATATCACTTGGAGCAGTGATATTTCAAGAGCTCCTAAAATGTACTTTTTAATGTTTCTCACTTCCCAAGCAATAAAAGTTAAGGTGGCCATTTTCAGGGTCAGTTTTCTTGTCAGAGGATAATAACATAGGCTTACTTAATGGTTTTACTTACAAAATATATAGCACTTACATTTATATACCGCTCTATAGCCGGAGCTCTCTAAGCGGTTTACAATGATGTAGCACATTGCCCCCAACATTCTGGGTACTCATTTTACCGACCTCGGAAGGATGGAAGGCTGAGTCAACCTTGAGCCCCTGGTCAGGATCGAACTTGTAACCTTCTGGTTACAGGGCGGCAGTTTTACCACTGCGCCACCAGGGGCTCTTTTTAGAATATATATGGGGGATAAACAGGCCCAAATATCTAGGAGCTATTCTGACAATCAGTGGACAGCGGGCTAAGGGTGCTTAGCCCACTTTCCACCGATTGTGAGACTCACCGGGCTCGCAGCCGAGCCCGGTTGAGTCAAAGTGGGTAACCTGTTTTTGTAGCCCTCCCCAAGCCCGGGTTAGCGGAGTGAGCGCTCTGTTAACCCTGGCTTCCCGATCGTGAGTTGCCACGGTGCAGCTCCATGCAGTGGCTACTCACGAATAGACCCCAGGAGGGGAGGTGAAAAGCCGAGGGTCTGACTGAAAAGCCTGACTCCGAGGGTCTCTCCAGTATGCCCTGTGTGGTCCCCAAACTCCCCAGCCCCTGCTGGCTCCGTCACAGAGCTGGCAATCATGTGGGCAGCCGATCCAGCCACCCAGGGCTCCCGCCCTGCTCATGTGCGGGGAAAGCGGGCTTAGCCCGCTCTCCCCACAAACCCGGCCAAAGTGGGTCTCACAGATCGTCAGACCCGCCTCCTAGTCTTTCAAGCAACATCAGTTTCCCCAAGTACTGCATTCAGCCCATGCAGTCCCCCAGGCTGCTTTTGCCAGACAGCTGCAAAAAATTTCCCCTCCCCAAGTTTCTGTTGTTGTTGCTGTTTTGCCATTGAAACGGTGTTGGCTCCTGGCGACCACAGAGCCATGTGGCTTTCTTTGGTAGAATACAGGAAGGGTTTACCGCCTGATATAGGAGTCCCCCATATTCTGAGAAACACATCAGCGGGGATTCGAGCCAGCAACCTCTTGCACCCTAGGCAAGTTACTTCCCTGCTGTGCCAGTTTCTGTGGCTCCATTTAAACCTGAATAATGGTTGCCTTCATACACACAAAATAGCAAAGGTCCTTCAGTTTCTATCAAATAAAAGGATCATGTTCAATATCACACATTGATCAAGATCTAGTTTACATTGTGCCTGCACATTACTTGGTTAAGATAAAGTGTGCTGTCAAGTTGATTTTGACTCCTGGTGCCCACAGAGCCCTGTGATTTTCTTTTGGTACAACACAGGAGGGGTTTGCCATTGCCTCCTCCCACGCAGTGTGAGATGATGCCTTTCAGCATCTTCCTATATCTCTGCTGCCCGATATAGGTGTTTCCCATAGTCTGGGAAACATACCAACGGGGATTCAAACCAGCAAACTTCTGCTTGTTAATCAAGCATTTCCCCACTGTGCCACTTAAGGTGACAACAGCAAATGACATAAAAGGCCATTTTCAGAGGGTCAGAAGATGTGTAAGCTGAACACAGGGAGGGAGCCAGGTGGTGTTTGCTCTATGAACTTCCAGCTTTCATAGGTTCATGGGGCTCCTGGTTCATGGAGCCAATGTGTGTACAAGTTGCGTGCATGCACATTTTCTGTGCACAGAGCCTATGCATGCATGGAGGTATGGAGCGAGGATAGTTGGTATGATCCTGTTCCTCCTTCACACATTTAGCCTACAGAGTTTCCAACCATGTGGCAAGGGCTGGAGTACCTCTAAATGTGTTAGCAATTCCATTATTCAGTATTTATGTTTCAGATTATGTGAGATTCTTTTAAAGTTTTGTCAAGTTGTCTCAATTCATCTCATTCACCCATGTAAGTCATCCCTTGATGCGCGGTCATCAAGTAATGAGCATGTATTTTGGTGTTTCTCTAAGACACAAGAGACTGGTCTAATTGTGAAATGCCTGGAGGAGAAGATAACACTTAAAAGGCATGCCAACCCTACAAGTGGCAGAACCCAGATTTTCTTATGTATCTATACTAGTCTAGCAGTAAAACTAAGGCTGTGCATCAAATCTGATTCAATACAGTCCCAATCAGTGGCATTTTCACCATATTGAATTTGATGCAACATTGCTAATATCAGCATTGCCCAGTATGATATTTTCTGTATCCTATTGGGCTATATCAAAAACTATTCAGTGATGAGATGGCTCTTTTTGTGCTCGTTTCTCTTTTGTTAATATCATGAAGCTTGCTTGATGATCAGTCTGGTGATGTGTCATATATTTAAAACCGCTGAGAAGGGGGAAGAAAACAATGATATGATTGACATCCCTAATTCAGATCAGTGTCTCTTCAAGCATTGCCTGCATCTCAGAAACCCTGGGAGTTCTGCATGAAATTGGGCTGTTATCAAGTTCTAAGAAAGGTTCACTATTAACTCTAAGAAAGGTCTATTGTACCTGAAAGTTTCATTCCATTCTGGCTTACAATAATATTTTTACAGGCACTTTAATGATTTCCCATTTTTTTCCTATGGGTTGATGCATTGACCCTGACACATGTTCCTGTTGATGCACTGAATGATTCAATCCTAGTTAGTACAATTATTGGTTGCATGATTCCATAATCATTTGCAACATATCGGTATCAGATCCAATAGCATCATCTGTGTACCGCCCTAACAGCTATTGCTCCTACATTGTACCATCAGTTGTGGAGTCTGCAATAATTAGCTGCTGCACAGTCAATAAACTCTTCCCTGTTCCCTAGGATAGGCCTGCATGACTTATTACCTTCCAATGCAAAAACAACTTTCCAAGTATGTATGGCAGCCTGTCAATCCTCTAGATGGGGGTCAGTTGGGCAAACTTTCTGCCATTTCCTCTCCCGAAGCCTCAGAGCATGCAGAGAAGGAAGTTGCTCCACTCTATTTCCTTTCCTAGCTGGGGTTTCCCTGACTGAACCTCTCTCTGGAGGACCTCAGCCTGACAGCTCTGGGGAAACCTCCTCCTCATCGGCCTGCTCTCCCTTAAATATCCCCAAGTAGACTTGGCAGGCTGACCCCACCCCCTGGAAGCCCCAAACCTGTGGGCACTTCCTGTGACATCACTTCCAGTCTGGCTGCTTCTGTTCCACCCACCCTGGCTGCACTCCAGACAGCTCCAGACAGCTGCAGCCTTGCTCCCTCGTGTGCTACTGGTCCATGTGTGAAGCTCCAAGCCAGGCACTATGAAGTCCACTGTGACCATGCTGCTCTCCTCCAAACCCCTGCCAGGAGATGCCAAGATGGGCTGAGAAACCTGGTGGGGGTCCAGCCGAGGCAGGACCTTCATAACTGCAAGGGCCCTGTTGGGGAATGGGTAAGCCATTTGGCCCATGATGCAAGGCCCTGATACAGCCCATACCTGAGAAATGTCAAGTATGTGCTATCTTCCTGGGACTTGTGAACCACCAGGCAGGCCACCATGCTTGACTGTTGGGCCCAAAGCATTTGGCTTGTTGGGCCCAAGTTGATTCAATACTTGGCTATTAATTCCTAAGGTTTACTGCTTTATTAATTTTGCCCCCCCCCCTTAAAAAATGCTGTAATGCCTTTGTTTTTGCAGCTTGTCTTTACTCTACCCTGCCAACACCCCCCACCCTACAGAATCCCAGAACATCTTGTTTTGTTTTTCCAGCATTTCTCCATTTGCTTTTAAGGCAGGGAATTCAAGGCTACAAACTCAATTACACCCATGTCTTCGTTGAGCTCGATTTGTGTGCCACATAGGAAGCAAAAACGTAGTCATGCTGAACGGATAAGACAATATCAACAGCACATTTCAAACAGTCCTGAAAAGTGGGAGTCATGATATCACCACAGCTTTCATTGCAACTGGCTGCCTTGACAGCAGATGACCAAAGAACAGAAGGAAGAGTCAAATCTTTTCTGGTACTGTCAGAGGAAGCAAAAGATGGAACTTAAGTTAAATAAATAGATATCTCAGGACAGTAAATTTAAATCATGGGCTACAACAGGACTTCAGGGCGAGAGATGATTGATGAAAAGTGGCCAGCAGCAAAGACAAAGAACGCGTGCGAGAGATACCCACACACAGATGTTGTAAATCATAAAAGACTAGTTGACAGGATGGGGGGTGAGGAGAATATGCTCACAAGAATAATATCTGTGATGCCGTTTGAGGCCTTTGAGACAATTACTGATTGTAAGAGGCTAGTGAGCGATGCTAATAAAACCATTTCAAGGATACAGTTTAAATTGTCAAAGGATCTGACATAAAGCATGTTAACTTTTCCAGGAGAAACTTGTACTCTGTGCTTCTTCCCAAAAGCAGATTTGCCTTCTGGGAAGAAAGAAAAAGGAAAGGAAACCATTGTGGAAGACAAAAATAGTCAGAAGCTAAAACAGGCAAAAGCTCAAGTCTTTGAATGCCTTAGCGCTGGACTGATGTCAAAATAGATTGTCAGAAGCAGCTCAAGGGAAGCGGTGAGGGAGAAATGTGATATTGACATTGCTGCTACCAATGAACTTCAGAGAAGGTAAATCAGAAACTCGACACCAGCGAAGCAAAAGAGGGTCTTTTTTGGCAGCTGAAGAAATTGTAAAGTAAGTAAGTACTGGGGAAACATATAGCTAGCAAACTCCACAATGTTACAGCAGGGTTGAGCAGTGTATGACCTACTGAACTGAACACAGCCCACTAGGTATGCATGTTTGCTATCCCAGGCACATAGGGGGGCAAATGAAATTACATGACTGACTGTAGGGCTGCAGACAGATGGAAAGTTGAAGAAGCAATCCCCCCCTTACGTGTTTTGGAGAGAAGAGGAAAGACACTTTGTCAGGGGAAAATATATTTTGGGGATTGAAGATATGGGTTGTTAGGTTTTCTGAGAGGGGGGAGTTCAGTAAAATGAAGAAATGACTCCTCAGACCTTTGCGGGGGGGAGGGCAATCTGCACACCTGACTGGCTGGCTGGCTGACTACTTCTGACTTCATAGGTTGTGCCATCCTGCCTTACACAAAGAGATAAAACAATTATGGATTTGTTCCTTAGGAACATAGGAAACTGCCTTATACTTTACTTGGCTGGCTCTAGAGCTCGCCCTCGGCTCACCCTCAAGCCAACCCCACCTCCGTCCGGGGGTTCTGACAATTTTTTAAAAAACAACTCACTGCCTGAGGGTAGCACTGCCACAGGGCAGGGGGTGAGGGGTGTTCCTTTGATGGTTCTCCTCCCCCTCTCCTGCCGGCCTCCCTCCAGTCTCCAATCAGCCCAATTCGGGCCATTTTAGTCTTTGTTTGGCCTATTCAGGGCCTCTTCGTGCTGGCAGTGGCCACTTTGGAGGCTGCTGCGCATGCGCACTGGCCATCTGTGTGGCCTGGGTCATGACTTGGCTCAAACTGATTCATGCATACCAGTTTTATGCACACCCCTACTGCCTTACACTGAGTCAGATCATTGGCCCCTCTAGCTCAGTATTGTCTACACAGACTGGCAGCAGCTTCTCCAAGGCTGCAGGCAGGAGTCTCTCTTAGCCCTATCTTGGAGATGCTGCCAGGGAGGGAACTTGGAACCTTCTGCATGCAAACATGCAGGTGCTCTCCCAGAGCAGCCCCATTCCATGAGAGGGATATCTTACAGTGCTCACATGTAGTCTCCCATTCAAATGCAAACTAGGGTGGACCCTGCTTAGCAAAGAGGGCATTTCATGCTTGCAAGCACAAGACCTGCTCTCCTCCTCATAACTACTTATATAGCACTATTACTGTACATGGAGGCTCTCAGAGAAATGCAAAACTGTGAGGTCCTGTACCAAAGAATGAATTGAGAGTGTGGGGAATGCATTTCATTCTCTAAGAAAACTAGAATCTGAGGCATTAAAGAAGTGGGTTGGTGGTAGGTTCAGGACTAATAAAACGAACTATATATTTACACAGTGCAAATTTAAGGAAGGCAGGATAGCTCAGTAGTATAGTACATGCTGTACATATAGACAGCTCCAGGTTCAATTTCTAGCCTCTTCAACTAGAAGGATCTCAGTTAGGTATGGGAAAGTTCTTACACCTGAGAACTTAATGCCATTGCCAGTCAGAATCAATTGTAGACTGGTTCGACCAATTGTCTAAATCAGTATAATGCAGTTTCAAAATATTACCTCATGTGTTCGGTCCCAAAGATATAGCTACTAGTTTAGGTGGTCACCGATTTAGGTTCTTTGAAGAACTGGATGAAGAAGTGGTGAGGGGATAGTTGGGGATGGAACCACGCTCAGTGGAAGAGCATCTGCACACTTGCATGCAGAAGGTCCCAACCTTCAATCCCTGGCATCTCCCAGTAGGGCTGGGAGAGATTCCTGCCTATAGGCTTTGAAGCACTGCTAGCAGTAAGTGTAGTAATGGACTGGTGAGTGTAGATAATACCGAGCTAGATGGACAACGGTCTGACTCAGTATAAGGTAGCTTCTTATGCTCCTGTTAGTAGCTATAAAGAGTTATTAGCCATGACAGCTAAATGAGACCTTCACGTTCAGAAATGATATACCTCTGAATACCAGATGCTGAAGCAAATGGGAAGGGGGCCATCTTCATGTTCTGCCTGCATGAACCCAGAGGCCCCTGGCTAGTATTGTTGGAAACAGATATTTGGATTTGACAGAGCTTGGTCTGATCCAACAAGGCAGTTCTTATGAAGAGCCAAGACCTAAAAATCTCTGTAAGGAAGTTAGGAAGGATAAAGACATGTTTTAATACAAAGACATTGTATAAAATTACAAGTCCTGAGGATATCGGCATAGGCCACCCAGCCTGCAAAAATCAGCCAGAACAATGGATTGCTGATGTTCTGGGAAATGTGTCCATATATCTGGGAATTTATCTCAAACCTTTGTTTAGTCACCAATATGAAGAGAAGAAATGGAATGGTGTGGTCTGTCTAATCCAAACATCCTCGAGTAAATAATATTATATGTCTCAAAGGGACCAAAAGCCTTATCCAGTCCAACCAACCTACTCAAAGGCAAAATCCTTCCACATGTTAGCCTTCCTTATTTTGCTAGATCATAGCACAAAAGCAAATACAGTGCACTGTGGCAAGGTGCTGGAAAGCAAATTATTTCCAGTGATGGAAACATTTGAGCAAAGTTCTTTGGTACAAAAGAAGTAACTTCCTCTGATACCACATGCAAAGCCAGCCTGGGCTAAAACACTTGCCAGATCCTCCAATAGAGCCATCAATCAAATTCTGAGCAAGCAACATCTATCTGAGG
Source organism: Hemicordylus capensis (assembly GCF_027244095.1). Lineage (NCBI taxonomy): Eukaryota > Metazoa > Chordata > Lepidosauria > Squamata > Cordylidae > Hemicordylus > Hemicordylus capensis. Next base: position 294,899,378 of record NC_069660.1, on the reverse strand, counting down.
AACAAACCCTCTCCCCACTTTATTCTGCACCTATTTAAAATGCCATGTAGAGGACAGTTCCTGAGATGTGTTTAAAAAGCAGAACCACATAGCTAAGTCAGAGTCCACTTGACCATCTCTTACATTTCTTGGACAGGACACAGGGGAAACTGCAGCAATGACAAAAACAGCAACAACAGCAGGAGAAGACTGCCAAGGAGGAAAATGAAATCTGTAAGGAAGAAGAAATTACATGGGAGAGGGTGAGGAGCAGGAGAATTGAAAGGCATTCGGAACCACTGGAACTAAGACATCTCTCCAAGAACTATGACTCGAAGAAGATAATAATAAACTAGCTGGGCCTCTGGCTGGCCCACCCACCATTGCTGCCTGTCCCCCCCGCCCCCACCGGTGTGCCTGGCTTTCTGGCTGGCGGGTTGCTTCTTCTCCCCCCACCCACTTCTGCCCCCCCCCCACTTTCTGGACGGCAGGCTGGACAGAAAACCCGCCTGCCACCTCCTCCTGGTGGCCAGGCTGGCCTACCGCCACCTCCTCCTCCTCCTCCTCCTCTTCCTCCTGGCGGCCAGGCTGGCCTGCCGCCACCTCCTGCTCCTCGCTATTTTCTCCCCTGTCCCATCCCTGTTGCTATCCAGGCAGCTGCTTGCAAGCTCTCGTGAGAGCTGCCACACATGTGAATAATGATGGGTACGTTTAAAATAATTAAATATATAGATAAGGTTGTTCCCCTGACCAGCCCTTTCTGTGGGTAGGAGAGTACAGGGCACAGGGGCTTGTCTGGAGCCTTGGAACCCTCTCTTACCCAGTGCTTTATACCTTGCCTTTACCCTACATAGGACAGAAATGTCCACTGTGCTACCTTGCTCTGTAGTGTTGTAGGTGCCCGCAGTGGCTTTTGCAGTTCCCGGGTGCTGGTGACCATAGGCTGATGTGATTTGGAGACCAGTGGGAGGGGCCCTCATGCATTGGCATGGGCTGCCACTCTGCTTCCTGTGCTATGCATTATGGGATACTGGAGGACTTCCTCCTCCTGATCCCAGTTCTGCCAATCACCACTATGGTCGTCGTCTAGGTAGGCATGCGATCAGCAGAGCTGGTAGGAGCCTCCAATCATCTGGGAGGAGGCAGGTAGGAGCCTGCCTCCCCCACAGCCCCCCCTACTTTCATCATGTGTAAATTGCGTATGTATAAAAAATTTCCAAAATAAAAGGTTATCTCAAATAATGCACACATGCTAATTAAGCAATAGAAATGTGCAAAATGATTCAATTCAAATCAATTTGAGCTCAAAACAGGCTGTTTCAAGTTATCCAAAATCAGAATGAAACACTCTTAAAATAAAGGGCCTGTTTCGAATTTGAATTGAAATGACCCCGATTCAAGCTCAAATAGATTCAAGTGATTTCAGCACCATTTTGAGTCCTGTTTTCCCCTTGCTTATTGGTTTTCTGGCACTGGGTAGAAAAATGATTACCTGATCCAGGGGTATGTTTGTGGGGTGAGGGCTTGCCTTCTGGCATCTTTGGCTAGAGTCTGGCCAGGTGTTGTTCTCAAGGAACTCAGGCTAAGCAGACACTGGGACTCAACATCTGGGAGAAGGCAGGTAGGCACCAGTCAGGCACTCACCCACCCAAAAAATAATTTTTTTAAAAAGGGGGGAAGGGACAAAAAACACCAGGGAAACAGAGCTGGGCACCAGACAAGGTTCTGCCTGTGATTCAAGTGATTTGGCCATAGGGAACAATTGTTCTCCATGGTTAGGTCCTAGGGACATCAAAGTGGGTTGGGTGGTAGGACATCATGGGTGCTACCTACCACCCAACCAGTAAAATAAATTCACTCAAATCAGTTTGAGGTATTCATTTGAATCAATTTGGGGTTGATTTGTCAAAGCAGCTGGATTTGGCCACTGTTTCGACTAATCAGTTCAAGGATTTGCAATTCATTTTGAGCTTGAAATGAATTGCAAAATCCATTTTGTTCACACTCTTTGCAGAGAATGCTTGCTTAATAAGAGTGTGAACAAAATGGATTTTGCAATTCATTTCAAGCTCAAAATGATGCCCTTTCTCTGACACAGGAAGGAAGCCCCTTTGAAGATGCTGCTTGTCCAGTTTTTAGATGCAAGTCTTGTTCTGTTCCATCTATTCAGCATCTCTATTTGCCTCTTTTCTGCAAGACTCACTCCTAGCATAGATGGTGAGGATCAGGCATATGGAAGTACACTTCCTTATGTTGCCTTCAATGTCAAAGCAGCTAGTGTATCATATTCTGAATTTCAGGTCCATTGGACATCTCCAAATTACAGCCTTAAATTGGCTTAACAATTATTTTATCTGCAGAGGAAACTCTGGGAATTGTAGTTCTACGAGGAAGGAAGAGAAATCTCAATGAGAAACCCTCAGCATCACATTGAATTACAGTTCTGAGGATTATTTGGAGGGCACCGTGACAGTATAAATGGTATAAAGCCAAAATAAGTTCTGTAGTATAAATATGGCTTCTATTTACCAGCTTCATACAAGCCAAGAGCTCCGATTCTCCTCAATGCCCATGCTAAAACAACTGTCACTTTGACTTAGAGGACATTCATTGTTCAGAAATACTAATCTAAGTGTCTCTGCTGAAGGGAAAGATCGAACATGTTTCAAAAAATGCTGCAAGTGTTTCAGATAGTTACGAAAATCAGAGCATCACAGAAAACGCTCCATTTTGAGTCAAAAAGAAACCAAACAGGCTAGTCGAATTTAATGGGATATGTTTCTGCTTGTGCAGATGCATGCATCTGACCAGCCTAAAACCAGCTGATGACCAACAGCCTGAACAATTCATTAATAGGTTATCTGTTTTTCTCCCACTCCTCCACATACTGTATACCTGATGCATGCAAGTTTTTATTTCCATTTGGACAATGCACCCTTCAGTGGATAACAGCTTGAACAATATGAAATCCAGGTGTCTGCTCATCTTTTTGCTCATGCTGTTCAAATATAAACATGTTTGGGATTTAATTTGATACTGCACGCTTCAAGAGCTATCACCTACAGCACACTGAAATCGAGCCAGCTGGAATCGGTGGCCGACCAGCATGTATGGTTAATTGAACTGTAATGCATTCAATAAAATGCATTACATGCTTGATGCTCTTGACTTCTTATATAAAATATCACAATGTACATATAAAATTTTCCAGAAAGTGAAAACTCCCCATGTGTTCCAATGAGGAAAAACAATAAAGAAAATATATCTTGTTGTCAAGCAGGTCATTAGGAAGATAGTGAAGATAAATAATGAGCCCAGATAGAAGTGTTATGACTTTGAAACTCACCCATCTGCCCTGTTTTGTCTGTATATTTAGTATCCACCCCACTTTTGGCAGACCACCTTAAGTGACACAGCAGGGAAATGCTTGACTAACATGCAGAAGGTTGCTGGTTTGAATCCCCGCTGGTATGTTTCCCAGACTATGGGAAACACCTATATCGGGCAGCAGCGATATCAGAAGATGCTGAAAGGCATCATCTCACACTGCGCAGGAGGCGGCAATGGTAAACCCTTCCTGTATTCTACCAAAAGAAAACAACAGGGCTCTGTGGGCACCAGGAGTTAACATCGGCTTGACGGCACACATTACCTTTTACCCCTTTTGGCTACAGCATGCTCCCAAATTGCTCTATACTGAGTCAGACCATTCCTGAGTCAGTATTGTCTACACTGACCAGTAACAGCTTCACAAAGGTTTTAGGCAGGAGTCTTTCCCAGTGCTACCTGGAGGTGCCAGGGATTGAACCTGAGAACTTCTTCGTGCAAAGCAAATGATCTACCACTGAGCTACCCTGAAGTGTAGCAAGATTTATGGATGATTCAATTAAGCACGTGAAAGACACTCTAATGATGTCTTCAATATACCCATTGCAAAATACATCAGCTTAATTTGTAGAAGCAAAGATGTGTGCAAAATCTGCAGATGACTTAGTGTGGACTCTCGCTGGCTTTGGAGAGGAGAAGGGGAACTAGTTGCTGTTATTACCAGGCTCTGGGCCTCAGTCACGGGGGAAGGTTTCCTGGAGCAAGAAGGTTTGTTAGCCATCTTGACCCCATCTCCTCCCTGATCTACTGCTGGCTTCTGTCCCTAGGTTCACTTCTCAGGAGTTCAGCTCATCCTTGGGCTCTTCTGCCCTCCATTGCTTCCTTTGCTCTCATCCTTGGCCCCTGCCCTAAATATCTGGCCACAGTACCTGTATGACAGGATGTATCAGGAGTCCATGATCAACTCCCTCAGCACTCCTATGTGTGCACTGTTGCGCTGGAGGTCTAAGACTTCTGAGCACTGCTCACATTTTGGAAGCACTCTTCAAGATCGGAAATTTGCAGAGTGCTTCCAGAACAGTAGCAGTACTCAGGAGTCTTAGCCCTCTGGCACAACAGTGTGTGCATATGATAACTGGGGGAGTTGCACACAGGCTACCAGCATTTCCCCAGAGAGTTTCCTCACACAATTAGGCTGTCGGCCGCTGTCCTCAGAATGATAATGAGGTAATCCTCATGACCATTGAAGCTGTGGCTGTGGGGAAGGCACTAACTACTCCCCTACCCCCACAATTCTCACTGCTCCTGGGCTCTGCCATGCCACATGCCCATACTACTGGTGCACGAGCAATCCCGGAGTGGCAAGGGGGAGAGGGGAAGCAAGCTGTGTCCTCTGGTATCCCTTGCACAATGCACTGGGAAATTTTCCACTGCTGGGCTGCTCCTTCCCCCCAGCTCTATGGAAGCTTGGGGTGCTGGCTGCCAGAGCTTCCACCCAACTGGGCAGTGAAGTAGGAGGAACACACATGTCTGCCTACTTCACTTTTAGCCCAGCTTTTAAACCCATGCTACTTGGCAGAGGAGCACCAGGATTGAGCATGGCAACTTCAACTCAAAGAATTCCTGCAAACTGATCCTTAGGAATACGAATGTGCAGAAAGCTGTGGAGCAGTCCAGCTGCCACTTTGTAGAGCTGCACAAAGCTTCAGAAGCTGGAACAATTTTGAATTGAATCAGTGCCAGAGGCGTATCTAGGGAAAATAGCGCCTAGGGCAAACACTGAAATCGCGCCCCCTGTCCAAGCATCTGACACCCATCTTTCAGATAACTTTACCATAATATCAGCTGAAAAATACTAGTCAAGCTCCTTAATCTTTTAATATTTCAAAAACTATTTAGCAGTGGACTTAGCCAGACCAAAAAATGCTGGAAAACTACAAATTTCACTATGTGGGGGCTCATGAAATACCCAAATACTATGTGGAGGTGTACTTGGAAAACTAAACAGAAGTGCCTGTCTAATTCTCTACTATGTATTGTAGCATCACTATTACATAAGTTTTAAAAATCAATGGAGAATTTGACTTTTCCCAGATACTCTGGAAATAATTAAAGGATATGCAGAGTGAACTGTGTCACTGCTTGGAATATATTCTAGTCTTTCAGAAAGACAGTTAAAATGAGAGAAAGAGAGCAAGAAACTCCCAGTGGGCCTTAATATTAAGGGTTTCACACTGATTCAAAGACAAACTCACCATTAATAGCCATATTAGCAAGACATCACATTTAACTCACTTATCACAAGAAGCAAAGTAAGAGCAAATGAACTACAATCCTAGCTCATAAGTGTCAGCTCAGTATTCACAAGCCCTGATTCTCTGTACATAGTGCCAATCTGAATATGTGTACAGTGTCTTATATTATATTATAATTATTATTATTTTTACCCGTATCCCCTTTGGAGGGCTTCCTAAAGGCTGGGGGGGGTTTGCAAAAATCCCCCCTCACCCCGCTGGCCTCTAGGGCCTCGCAGGGACCATTTGAGCATGTGCAGTGGCTGTTTTTAAAAATAATCTTCTTTTTTTTAAAGGCCACTGAAAACAAAATGGCCACCGTGCATGCTCAAATGGCCTCTGCAAAGCCTGGCATGACCTAGAGCCTCACAGAGGCCATTTGAGCATGCACGGTGGCCATTTTGTTTTTGGTAGCCATTAAAAAAAAAAATTACGAAATGGCACCCCCCCTTCAAGTGGCGCCCGGGGCATGTGCCCTGCCTGCCCTACCCCTAGATACGCCCCTGATCAGGGCTAAATCAAAGATGGATCCAGCTGAATAAATGTGAAACCACTTTGGCCTCTGAAGGTCCCCCCCCCTGCCCGATGGTAGAACATCCGATTTGCATGAAGAAGGTCCCAGGTTCAATCTCCAGCATCTGCAGGTAGGGCTGAGAAAAACTCCTGCCTAAAACCTTGGAGAGCAACTTCCAGAGTAGACAATACTGAGCTAGATGGACCAATGGTCCAACTTCATATGTACTGCTGAGAGGTGCACATGGCAACAATTTCAAAAGTCCTCGAAGAGGCTGGTCTGTGCTTAAAAAAACAAAACACCACCTGTAGTCCTGGGAAAGGTGCTGGGGGGGGGGTGTTGGGGAGGTTTGCAGTTTTTAGAAGCTTCAGCCATTGCAGCCTCAGAAAAGACTACTATTCCCAATAAATTTTGGATTTTTGAAACAGAAGCTGAGCGTTGCAGCTGCAGGTCACTTTTCTGCTGCTGTAAAGTAAGTAAAGGGATCGGGGGATAGCAAGGGAGGGGCACTGAAGTTTCAGGACCGAATTAAAGTGACTGCTTCATATTGGGCTGAGTCAAATTGATCCCACAAAGTGTTGATTCAAATCAAGTATCCCTCAAAGTGTTCCTTCAAAGTGCTAAGGCAGCTCCATGTGGACTCTTTTCCACTCCACACAGTCCTACTAGCTTGCTAGGATGGGTTAGTGGCATATTAGAAGCAATGAAGATCCTAGAGGAACATACTCTTAGATCATATGACAGGGGGAAAGGGGGGCATAATGGAATATATGCACACTGTATACAGCCCTCTAACAGAACTCTATAGAGAGCCATATACTGAGATGACAACAAACAGAAAGCGTCAGTGACTTAGGACTAGTTCCCACAATGCATATTTTTCACCTTGAAAATGGACACTCAGATTTCAGAACTGAAATCTAACATCAGAGTTTGAAATGTGCCTGTTCTGAGTGGTTCAAAGACTAAATGGATTCCATATAAATGATTAAAACATCATATGACAAAAAAAATTGCCATAGATGTCAACTGCTGCTACATATCAGGTTCTGTAAAAATACTATCTGGTGCAGCATGCAAAACTGTGAATTTCTCTAGAGAAATAAACATCAGTTGCTCTGAATTTACTGTTAAAAATCAGAAGTGCATCGCCTTCATCTTCTAACATTTGGCAGGCACCAATACCAGTGAACATTAGCTGCAAGGAAAATGTAAGGGAAAATAGTTTTGAATGAACTGCCTCTCTCAGGGATGATTTTGAGTTTTGAAACAGCTGAAACTATATAAGTTTAATGAGATGACCTGTGGTTTTCTACCATCTGTTAATTTTCCTGACATGAATTTATTCTAGAACTCCAGATTGTGGGGATCAAATTCTGTTCTAATTTACACTCCATTCAAATGTCAAATGACTGTGCATAGGATATAAATCAAGAAAACTCCCTTTTTAAGCTGCAACCATCTTCATGCAGATTTTTTTTTTTTTTTAAATATTTCCAGCATCAGGTTAAAAAAATAATAATCATGCATTCACAGGCAAGATCTCAGTCTCATTTTAAGAAGGTCTGCACATTAATACTGGCCAGAATCGAACTTAGATAGGATTAGGTGAGTGGCCTGTTGTTGGTGATGACTGATGAGGATGGGATAGGACTTACAGCCCCATTTTAGATGCTGTACCTGGCTACAGCATCTTTAGCATAATGTCGAAAGCAGGCTAGGGTGATGGAACATATTGGTGTGAGAGATGGAGCTTGTCAACATACTTGTATGAATGAGTAACTGTGTATCGTGCAGTCAGTTACATAAATGCCTGAAGAGGGCTGCTGTCCATACATGTGTTAAATAGCCTGATGACACATTATTGCATGTACACATATATAGGACACTATATTTAGTAGTTGTAGGAATACACACGTCAGGCAGTTAAAATGGTCAGATATATAATGTGGTCAGAGAGACCACATTACTCCCTTGCTGAGGGAGCTACACTGGCTGCCAATTGGTTTCTGGGCAGAATACAAAGTCGTCATCATCATCATCATCATCATCATCATCTGATTTCTATACCCCCTTCCAAAAATGGCTCAGGGCGGTTTACAAAGAGAAATAACAAACAATAAGATGGCTCCCTGTCCCCAAAGGGATCACATTCTAAAAAGAAACATAAGACACACACCAGCAACAGTCACTGGAAGTACTGTGCTGGGGGTGGATAGGGCCAGTTACTCTCCCCCTGCTAAATAAAGAGAATCACCACGGTAAAAGGTGCCTCTTTGCCCAGTTAGCAAGTTTATAACTCATAAAGCCCTAAATGGCTTAGGCCCTGGGTATTTAAGAGAACACCTTCTTCGTTATATGCCCCACCACCTATTGAGGTCACTCTAGGAGGTCCGTCTCCAGTTACCACCAGCTCGTCTGGTGGCCACACGGAGATGGGCCTTCTCGATTGCTGCCCCGAGACTGTGGAATGCGCTCCCTGCTGAGATGCGATCCTCCCATTCCTGACTATTTCTAAAAAACATCTGAAGACCAACCTCTTCACCCAAGCCTTTTCAGCTTTTTAAATTTGTAATTTTAATTTTATACTGTTTTAATTTTATACTGTTTTGAAATTGTTAAACTGTTTTAACCTTTTATATTTGTTTTAATTATTTTTATGTTATTGTTAACTGCCCAGAGACGAAAGTTTGGGTGGTATACAAGTTAAATAAATAAATTAATTAAATTAAATTAAATTAAATTAAATATGCATTTTCAGGCCAGGTTCACACAAAGCACAGCACCTGAGATTGCCACATGGTGCTGCAACCCCGGGTGCATGCACAAGCTCTAGTTTCAGTCTTGATAACGATACACTGTGATTGGGGGTCTTGTATTGACCCACTAGTCTCACTGTATGCTACTCTATTTTTGGTCTTGAACACATCTGTCACTCACTTCAAATCTAAGTTACAGATGTTGGGTTCCATCCCGCAAGTAGGGGAGGATATGCCCAGGTTGGTGGGTTCATATTAGTCTTTGTATATCATTACTGTTATTGGATGTAGGGCTTGTGTGTCTGTGGGGTGGGGGTGGGGCTGCACCAGCTGGCAGCAATCTCTGGTACTGTGCTATATGTAAACCCATCTACAGTGTCTATAGATGTTTTGTTCGTTAAGTGTGATATGGCAGTTTGGAGAAATGCAAAAAGAGTTTTGATTATCAAGTGTGTGTCTACATATCCCTTAATATGTATTCATGTCTTATTTATTGATTGATTAAGTGCCATCAAGTCAGTGTTGATTCTTAGCAACCACATAGATAGAGTCTTTCCAGGATGATCTGTCTTCAACTTGGCCTTTAAGGTCTCTCAGTGGTGCATTCATTGCTGTCGTAATTGAGTCCATCCACCTTGCTGCTGGACATCCTCTTCTCTTTCCTTCAACTTTTCCCAGCATTATGGACTTCTCAAGGGAGCTGGGTTTCCTCATAATGTGTCCAAAGTATGATAGTTTGAGCCTGGTCATTTGTGCCTCGAGTGAAATTTCTGGATTGATTTGTTCTATGATCCATTTGCTTGTTTTCCTGGCTGTCCATGGTATCCTGATTTATACTGTCTTATATGTCTTATAACATGTCTTATAATATGTCTTAACATGTCTTATACTGATTTTAAATAAAGGCCAAATTTCAAAGCACATTGGAAGTTTTCTCCTTGGTGAAATATATATCTTCAAAGGAAGCTGAAAGAGTTTTAAAGATTAGTGCAATGTCTCAGGAGGATTTCACATTTCCCTTCACAGATCAGAAAGTTATGGTAGTATCTCCAAACTCACCATGCCTCAAGCAAGTGAAAAATCTATGAATTGATCATTGCTCTAGAGGAGATGACCTCCTCTGTCTCATGTATCACATGGAGGCTATTCTCAAAATCAACGGAAAGTGGGCTAAGCTCCCTTAGCCTGCTTTCCGTGAAGCGTGGGAATCACTGGGCTCGCGGGCGAGCCTGGTGCTCCCAAGGCAGCTAGCCCACCTAGAACACCCTACCCTTAAATGAGGTTAATGGAGCTAGCACTCTGTTAACCTCATTTCTTTGCTCATGTGTTACTGTGGTGCACGGCAACACACGAGTAGACCCCTGACTCAGGGGTCTCTCCAGAATGTCCCGCATGCTTGCACGGGGCATCCTGGAACTTCTGGGGGCCACACAGTCCCCAATCCCCGCAGCCCCCGCTCACTCTGTGATGGAGCTGGCAGTCATGTGGGCGGCCAATTTGGCTGCCCAGGGCTGCACTCTGATCATTTGCGGGGAGAGCGGGCTTAGCCCACTCTCCTCGCAGACCCAACAGAAGCTCTTCTCAAAGATTGTGAGAAGAGCTTCATGGTATTTTATGGAGGTGTTCAAGTTCTGTTGATTATAAAACCCTAGCTTGCACAGTTCCATTTATTTTCTCTGCCACCAATCTTTTCCCTTAAATCCTTGGTAGCTTGGTTCTACTCTAAACATGAGAAAGACAGAGATTCTGATCAGTTTCTTAAAATGGGCCAAAATACATCTAAAATGCATTAAAATATATATTTCAAGCATATGATAAAATATTTACTTACTGCAGAAAAATATATGAAAATTAGTTTGGCTCAGATCTAGTTAACTTACAGTAAGGTAAAGTGTGCCTTCACGTCAATTTCGACTCCTGGCTCTCACAGGGCCCTTTGGTTTTCTTTGGTAGAATACAGGAGGGGTTTATCATTGCCTCCTCCTGTGCAGTACTAGATGATGCCTTTCAGCATTTTCCTTTATCACTGCTGATATAATATCAGTAGGGATTTGAACTGGTAACCTTCTGCTTGTTGGTCAAGCATTTCCCCACTGCAACACTTGAGGTGAACTTACAGTAGGGATGTGCAATTTGATTCACCCTTGACTTGATTTGGGTTGTAATGGGGGTGATTCGCAAATTCATCCCTCAAAATAGAGTGCCCGAATCAGGGTCGTGTTGTGAGCAGGCTGCAACACCCTCCCTGCAAGGGAGAGAGGGATCATACAGCCCCTCCCAACTTAGCCAACAGAGGCTACTCTTGGTTCAGCTCTCAGATCATGGAGCAAATCGGGCGTTAAGAGGGGAAGAGATGTCACACACAAGTGTAGTTTCATAAAGTTATTAAGACAAATGGTTACATCTAAGCAATTAAGCACGCAAGCAAATCAATCCTTTTTTCTTCCCCAATGTAGTGTAGTGTTTTCAGTAGCAGTTAAAATCATTTTCTCTCACTAGCAATGAATAGCAGTTAAAATCATTTTCTCTCACTAGCAATGAACTTTGTGTGTGTGTTATCTACCAGCTGTTCTTTTGCTAAGGCAAAATGTTTAGTTTCTATTTTAAGCAGAGAGAGGAAGAAAAGAGAGCAAAAATCCAGGTGTGAGAAAAAGTAGGGGGGGGAATGGGTGAAGAGGGAAGAGCAAAGAAGGGAGGAGGTGCCTATTCTGGCCTTGGGCCAACAGTCCAGAGTGAATGGGATGAGAACAGAGAAAGAGGATGAGGGACCGGGGAGAGCAGGCTGAAGTGAGTAAGTGGACTCACTGAAAGCTGACAGCCACAGGCTAAGGAAGAGACAGAGACTTTTCTGGGAAGCAGAAGGTGGAGAGAAAGAGATCCATAGGACCAGGGGGTGGGGGGAGTTGGGCAGGGATGCTAGTTTAAAAGATGCTGGGCTGAAGGCAATGTCTGCAAATATATTTACCGGATCCTGCAAGGCAACGTTCGGCTGTGAGACTCAGGAATAGAGAGCTTGAGTGTGCAGAGAGGCTTCTACCTGTCCAGGTGGCTTGGCAGAGTAATCAAATATACAGAAATGGAGGTCCCTCCAATCTTAGAGACCGGAGCAACTTCAGCAACCTTCTTGTTAAGCACGAATTGCCTTCACAAGATAGGGGCTGCATGCTACTCCTCCCATGGAGTGAGAGCATGCCTTCCCTTGTTCTCCCTTAACGGGTGCTGGTGGGCGGTTTGAGTGGAGAGACCCCCCCCACTTCATCTCTTCCTCCCTTTCCATTCTGTGTGTGTGTGTGTGTGTGTCCTTTTTATACCTTTTTCCAGACCCGTTATCCATATCTCATATCATAACAGTCATATCATTTCTTTCTGTGTCTCCAGTCTAATATCAGCAACTCCAGTTCCCCTAGAACTCTCTTACCATATTTGGTCAAGGAGTCTGCCATTTCTTTGGGTCGTATCTGACACTTGTTTACTGAATCAGATGGAGCTGTTTCCCTTTTGATGTTTTCAAAACATTCCTGTCTCTGCCCAGATTGACAGGTTTGTGGTCAGCCTGAATACGTCTTGGTGCCTTTTGGTCCCAAGAAAAATGTTAAAAGATAACATGCAAAGCATTTCGGAATTAATTGTGTGTATATAATGTACCCCTAAAATATGTAGGTACTGATGTCTATGTGTTGCATCCTAAGACCTTCTAAATATGATTACTCTCAACATTTGCATACTTCAAGCTGGGTCCCATGATTAACCTTGGCATAGCACAATGCATAAACAAGTTTCAGAGCAGGGAGGGGCGAGTCTTTCCCCCTCTTGTCAAGCCTTGAATATAGAATAAACAATTCCATTCAGTTAGTTTGGCTCAGTAGAGCCAAAATTCACACTCCAGTTCCTTGCAAAATGATAATCCCAGATACAGGCCTAAGCTCAGCCCTTTGGGCTTTCAGTGCTGGTCCCAATTCAACCAGGGTGTTCACCAAAGTTGAAGAGAATCACCCCCAATTTGGCCCAAATTGACTTGGGTGATTCAAACTCCATTTGAGGCCCATTTTGCTGGAAAAACGGGCCTCAAATTGAAACTTTTTTCTGGAGAGAGCTGGTCTACCAGTTGGGATTGGCGGATAGACCAGCCCTCTGCTCCAGATGTAGTGCATCATCCCGCCTCGGAGGACAGGTCTACCCAGATAGACCTCTCCTCCATGTTGGGCTGATACGCTAAGTCCAGAGCAGAGGGCTGGTCTACCTACAAATCCCAATGAGTAGACCAGCTTTCCCCCCCAAAACAGGAGAGCTGATCTACTAATTGGGGTTGGCAGGTAGACCACCCTCTGCTCCAGATTTAGTGCATCAGCCCGCCTCTGAGGATAGGTCTACCCGGATAGATCTCTCCTCCAAGGTGGGCTGATGCACTAAGTGGAGGAGAGGAGGGCTGGACTAACCATCCATTGTTAGACCAGCTCTCCTGTTTTTCAGGGGAGAGCTGGTCTACTAATTGAGATCAGAGAGTAGACCAGTCCTCTGTTCTGGATTTGGCATGCCAGCCCACTCAGAAGACAGGTCTAGACCTACCCTCTAATGCAGGCTGACGCACCAAGTCTGAAGTGGAGGGCTGGTCTACTCACCAATCCCAATTGGTAGACCAGCTCTCCTGGCGGGGGGTGGGGGGTGGGAGGGAGTGCCATTTTGAGGCCTGTTTCTCCAGCAAAATTGGCATCAAAATGGTGCACTAATCACTCAGTTTAGAACTGATTTGTTGTGGCAGCTGGCCAAGCTGGCTGCTTTTGACGAATCAGTTTGAGGTGATTCAACTTTGAATCAAATCACAGATTTTGATTTGTGCACACCCAGGCTTACAGTAACCCAGGAATATAGTAACAATCCCGAGCAAGTAGCATCACTTTCCTACTTAACAGCCAACATTCAGCACAGCATTATGTTTCTGTAAGGCTGAACTTTGGACATCTTTATCACACAAATATAGAAAACTGCTCAAATTTCATATAATGTAAAACTCTCAGAACACTGTTCCATTGGTACAGTGGCTTACATACAAGCACAGTGAGAAAGCCTCTTCAAACTGCATCCATGCTGCTAACAAGCTTGCAGAGGCTTCATTGCTACTAATAGTTGCACAATTACCGTAGCAAGGAGCTTCCCATTGGGAATAGTGATGCTGAAACTCTTAGTTGCTATGGAGCCTCTTTGAGCAGCATGGACATGGTTTGGAGAGGCATGGAATGACCATGAGCGGCACTCTTGAATCGCTTGGGTGCTTCGCTGTACGTAACCCACGTACATTAATATAGTTTTGTCCTTACAGGCTGTCAACAGAGGGTCACTACATTACAATTTAATTGTGGAAAGGTCTATAGACAAAAGACGTTGGCAAATTGATTTTCAAGTCTTTGCCAAAGGCTAAATATTAACACTGTCTACCTCAGAAACATAATTATTTACCTCTTAAAATTATTTCCTAAGGGCAATACCTTTGTTTATTCTTTTAACTAAGGTTTGTGAAAAATTTATCTCAGGTATGTACCCATTTCTCCATATGAGGAAATTCCTGTGTTCAGCAACCAGTGCATATACAAAGCACACCACATGTGCTGTGTATATGCATTTAGTTTAATGATTTACACTAGCTCTGCTAGTGTAGTTCATCTGATGGGTCTCTGTCTCTGTCTCTCTCTCTTCCCCCTCCCTCTCCCTCTCTCTCACACCCACACTCTCTCTCACACACACACACTCCTGCTCTGTATTGCGGGCATGGGGAATCAATAGGGGAAAGCAGGAGACATACTTAGTCCAGTTGCATTTCCATCCTTCTGGGTGCCTAACAGGTACTCAGGTGTGTACTGCCTACTACTGATTCCTTGGATAAGAGCCATTTTATGTACATTACACAATGTTCCTTTTCATTAGCAGCTCCAATTTCTTTCCACTAGATCTTAAAAAATTAATTTATACAGTTTACCTACACTTGTAATTTTTTATAATTAGCAGAACATTATTTTATTATGTGCCTAATTTTGCCAGCCTCCCTGATTTCCACAAAATCACACAGACTCATTAATCATAAAGTAATTCACCTTTCAGTAATATACTTTCCTTTTGTGCAAATCCCCCTCCCCTTTTCTAGCATATTAGCTAAGATGTGGGACATACCTGAAACAAGTAGTTTCTTCCTCAAATTCTAGCCGGAAATTAGGAACATCCTTAGCCCTATCCATCATTTTAATGGTTTTTGTCATAAAATGATTAAGTGAATTTGCACTGCCGTGAAAATGGCTTTGGTTATGTAGCATTCTTCCATCTGGCCTTCAGACTCACTTCACAGTCTGAGTCCCTTCTCATGCCAAGTGATACTATTGTCATCACTTCCCACCCTTCTGGCTATCAAGTTTCTCTAAAGAGAAGAGTGAATTGATATGTAGGAAACAAACAAATTTGAATGGTATTGATTATTGTGCTTCTGTTCTCTGAACATCTGGAAGTTCGAGAAAGAAATTACAGGGCCAGGTCTCTTGTAAGGAAAGAGTTTCTTTCTTTCTTTCTTTCTTTCTTTCTTTCTTTCTTTCTTTCTTTCTTTCTTGTCTGTTTCTTTTGAAATATACAGCTAGTAAAGGTATATAGACTTATTAGGGATATCACATGCAGCAGATGAATTATATTGGTGCATACAGTCACATAGCTCATTATTTCTATATGCAGTCAGCTGACATACAAGAAATCCCTCAAGAGTTTGGGCCCTGGATATCTGAAGGACTGCCTGCTCCTAAGAGTTTCTGCCGGTCTAACAAGGTCATCAGAGGGGGCTTTCCTCCATGTGCTGACATTGAGATAGGCTAAATTGTCGTGCACATGAGACAAGGCCTTCTCTGTTGTTGTTCCCAGGATCTGGATTGCTCTCCCAATAAGTGTCCACACTTTGACGCCTGTGGCTGCTTTTAAAAAACAACTAAAGTCCTTTTAATTTGTTCAGGCTTTTAGCTCTTAGGGACTGCCAGGTTTCTCAGCTCTCTTGCTATTCTGTTTGTTCGTGTGGTTTTTTGTTTGTTTGTTTTGGTGGCTGTTGCTTTTTGGTGTTTTTATTGTTTTAACTTGTTTTAACTTGTTTGATGATTTAATGTGATATTTATGAAGTTCTATTATGGTTTTTTTGGGGGGGGGACCACCTTGGGATTAGTTTTATGGAAGGCAGTATAGAAATTGAACTATAAATAAATAAATATCATTGCATATGGTGCCAGACCCACTGTCAACAAACCAAACCATATCCTGAATGATGTATTCAGTTTAGCTTGCAAGCAACCCCTTTAGGATATGATGGGTGAGCACACTAGGATGCTATGCCTGTCTTCTTAAATCTCTGCCATCCAGCTACCTCTGTAAAGCCTTGTGATCATTGTATGTAGTTTAGGGATGTGCTAGGTCACAAAATACAGTGGGGCTATTCTCACGATCAGCAAAAATCAGGCTAGGAGAGCCTAGCCCGATTTTGGCTGATCGTGCAAACCACTGGGCTCGCAGGTGAGCCCAGTGGCTTACAAGCGCAAGCCCACTTTTTTAGCTCTCCCCTTAGCCCAGGTTTGTGGAGTTAGCGCTTCACGAACCTGGGCTTTCCAATTGTGAGTAGCCGGGGCGCGGCTCCGTGCTACAGCTACTCATGAGGAGACGCCCGGAGGGGAGGTGAAAAGCTGCCTCCCGGCTCCGGAGGTCTCCCCAGTATGCCCTGCGCACTTGCGCAGGACAAACTGGAGCTTCTGGGGGTTGCGTGGCCCCCAAGCTCCCCAGCCCCCGCCGGCTCCATCACGGAGCCGGCAATCATGTGGGCGGCTGATCCAGCCACCCAAGGCTCCCTCGCAGCTCGTGTGAGGAGAGAGCGGGCTTATCCCACTCTCCCCGCTCACCCTGCTAAACTGGGTCTCAGTGATTGTAAGACCCGGCTCAATATGTACAGAGAAGGGATTGCTGTTGCTTGCACCCATTTGTAAAACGTATCTGGCTTATACAACTTATAAACTGCCAAGCTGAATAAACCCCATCAGGCATGGTGACCTTCTGGGGTTTCTGTAAACTTCCTGATTTTACTGCCAGCCTGGGAATGCAGGATTTGGTCAAACCCCAGTTGAATAGCTGGCTTTTGCCTTGGCCTCTCTTCTGTTTGCCTTTGTGGGACTGTCTGGCCTGCAGTTTAGCTTGCAAGCAACCCCTTTAGGATATGATGGGTGAGCACACTAGGATGCTATGCCTGTCTTCTTAAATCTCTGACATCCAGCTACCTCTGTAAAGCCTTGTGATCACTGTATGTAGTTTAGGGATGTGCAAATTGGCTCGACCTCAAGTTCGCCTTTGAGCCAAGCCAGGCCCAGTTTGGCTCGAGATCGAGCCAGACCTCAGCCCCCAACCAGTACGGGGGTTCTAGCATATTTTTTCAAAAGAACTCACTGCCTCCAGGGGGGCGCTGCAGTGTCCACCAGGCGGGGGGAGTACTCGGCAGTCCTCCCTTCGCCTGTTGGCCTCTCCTCAGTCTCAAAATGGCCCGGTTTGAGTAGTTTTATTTCCATTCTTGGCCTCTTTGCGCTGGTGGTGGCCATTTTGGAGACCACCGTACATGCGCATTGGCCATTTGCATGACCCCTGTCATGCAGATGGCCAGTGCACATGCGCGGCAGCCTCCAAAATGGCCACTGAAAGGGCAAAGAGGCCCAGAACCACCTGAATCGGACCGTTTTGATACCAGGGGGAGGCCAGGGGGGATGGGGAACTGCTGGAGAGATTTCTGTGGCTGCGGCAGCACCTTTGAGAGGTCGTGAGTTCTTAATTATTATTATTTTTTAAAAAATAGAACTCCTGGACCAGCTCGAATTTGAGCTGAGCCAGGGGTGGGTGGGTGTCTGCTTGAGGGAGGGGGGAACCAAACATGCCTGGTTCTGTTTGAGTCCAATTCATACTCAAACTGAACTGAGCATATTGGTTTTGTGCACACCCCTAATGCAGTTATTTATTGTTAATAAAGTTGTGGCCAAGCCTTTACCTGTACTATTTTAATCATAGCTTGGTGTGCTGCCTCTTTCTTGTTCTCAATGCTACATTATCCTTACCTCATTCTCTGCGTCTATAGACCAAGCCAGATGATGTAGGCCCAACATAAGGGTATTAAGGGCAATACTTTATTAGCATACGCATCATCTTGTTCCTCTAGCTTTTGGCTTACTAAGCAGCCCTGGTCTTTCAAAGGAAATTGTTAATGTGTATTCAATCCCAGACCAGTAAGTGGGGGTGGTCACTGGTCAAGCCTTTATCTGAAGCAGGGTTCTGGGTGAAAGCAAGAATCTCAGGAAGAATATGGACCAGATAGGTTAGAGTGTTGGACTAGGACTGGGAAGACTCGAGTTCAAATCCCCATTCAACCATGAAACTCACTGGGTGACTCTGGGCCAGTCATGTATCTCTCAGCCTAACCTACCTCACAGGGTTGTTGTGAGGATAAAAATAAACATGTACACTGCTCTGAGCTCCTCAGAGGAAGAGTGGGATATAAATGTAAATAAATAAATGCATGCATACATACATACATACATACATACATACATACAATAAATCTCCAAGGGAGAGCAAGAGTTAGGCTGAGTCATAGGAACTGAGCAGGAAGGTCACGTCAAAGCAGGAAAGATGTTACCTAAGCAAAGGTCTGGATTGGAATGCAGGCTTTTGCAGGTTGCCGACTAAGTAGGGTAGTTTAGACCCACTCTTCCACCAACTCCCCAGGGTCCTTTTGTTTTGGGGTCCCAGTGGAGTGCATGCATTTTCTACTAAATTTCCCAACTGGGGAGTCCCGAGTCATTGAAAATGACTCCAGGGTCATGAAAATGAGCCACCAAAACTCTCTTTCAGGCCAATATGTTTATATCTATCCATTAAATATTAATTACCTTAAATTAATTAATATGATTAATTTACAAATATTAATTAACTTACTATTGTGAGTCCCTATGGAACAGGGAACAATTTCTTACTACACATTCCTTTTACTATCTAAACCAGTTTCTGAAGTTTTTGTTGTTGTTGTTGAAAAGCAGTTCTAAATAAAAATAATTTTTAAAAATACCCTGCTCAAATACATCTACATTTACACTTACACAAGTTTCTGATTGGTTGCAACTTACTGTATCAAGCTTCATTGAAAAATCTTTCTGTCGGCTCATTATGATTTAAATGAAATCCAGATTAATCTTTTTTTTTTCGGTCTCCCACTTACTTTCAAAGATGTTACATTAAACAGAGATGCATGTCATTCATCTTCTGTCAATATTGTTCAAAACACTATTACAATGCTATGGGAAGGTTTTGTTATAGAAAAATAAGAAACAACATTCCTGAAGACACATAATGCTATTTATTACTTTTTATTTTAAAAATCCCTGTTTTTATATTTAACAAATTGTTCACGGTAGCTTACGAAAATCACTACTAACAGCAATAAACACAATATCAAAACCAGATATATGGCAGCAGATAAATAGTCTAAAATTCAATATAAAAACAGCCAACAATCAGGAGAAACAAACAGATCTATAAAGCAAAAAGCCTATTGAAATAGGAAGATCTTCACCTGATGGCAGCAGACCAGCAGAGAAAGGCTTCAAGTAAGCCTAGCTTTCAAGTAAACAAGGTCTATATAGTCTAATAAAACTAGTTATGAAGGTAGAATGCCAAGAGGGGAGGGGGGTGCTTCTCAGTGTATTGCACAGAGTGTTACATGTATGATTATCTGCTTGAAGAGCAGAAGTCAGGAGGGTGTGCTCGGTGCACAAGCTCCTGGCTCTCAGGGAACAGGTTCGTTCTCTCAAAGCCATGATGACTGACCTGGAGAAGCTTAGAGAGGCAGAGAGGTGTGTGGATAAGACCCTCTGGGATGCGACAGAGGCATCCCACTCCCAGTCTGACAGCTCATCTGCTGACATGGAGATCAAGAGGATGCCGATTTGGCTAACAAGTAGAGTCAGGGGACCTATAAAATGGGAATACATCTTCCCTTCAGAAAATGGAAGTCCTTCCCAAATGAAGAGAACAGAAAGGAACAAACTCTGACAAAAGAGATGGAAGGAGACAATAAGGGATGCAAAAAGAGAGTCTGAGGAGCATATAGCCAGAAGTGTCAAGGAGAATAACAAAAACTTATTTAAATATATGAGAAGCAGAAAACCTGCCAGGGAGATGGTTGGACCCTTAGATGATGAGGTCATGAAAGGGACTATTAAGGAGGATAAGGAGATTTCAGAGAAACTGAGTGAGTTCTTTGCATCTGCCTTCACGGTGGAGAATATTGACCACATACCTGCTCTAGGACTGAGCTTCTTAGGCTTGAAGGCTGAAGAATTGGGCCATTTTGAGGTAACAAGAGAGGATGATCAAAATTGTCCTGAAAGACTAGAAATTAACAAATCTCCAGGACCAGATGGCATCCACCCAAGAGTTCTGAATGAAATCAACTGTCAATCAATTAATGATCTCCAATGAATAATATGTAATTTGTCCCTACAGTCAAACTTTATACCAGAGAATTGGAAAGTAGCTAATGTAACTCCAATTTTCAAAAAGGTACCTGGGGGATCAGGAGAAATACAGGCCAATCATCTTAACATCTGTGCCTGGTAAATAGATGGAAAGCATACTTAAGGACAACATGGTTAAACATATGGAAGAACAGGCCTTGCTGAAGGAGAACAGGCCTTGTTGAAGACTTCTGCAAGGGCAAGTCTTGCCTCACTAACCTTTTGGAGTTCTTTGAAAGTATCAATAGGCATCTGGATAAAGGTGATCTGGTTGACATAGTATACTTGGACTTCCAAAAAGTTTTTGACAAAGTTCCTCATCAAAGGTTCTTGAGTAAATTTAGCAGTCATGGGATAAGGGACAGGTTCATGTGCGGATTGGTAACTGGTTGAAGAACAGGGAACAGAGGGTAAAAATTGACAGTTTTCACAATGGAGATAGGTAGGAAGTGGGGTCCCCCAGGGATCTGTATTGGACTCTATAACCTATTCATAAATGATCTAGAACTTGGGGTAGGCAGCAAAGTGAACCAAATTTGCAGATGACACTAAACTATTTAGGGTAGATAAATCCATGACAGATTGTGAGGAGCTCCAAAAGGTTCTCTCCAAACTGGATGAGTGACAAAATGGCAAATGCAGTTCAGTGTAAGCAAGTGCAAAGTGATGCATATTGGGGCAAAAAATCTCAACTTCACATAAACTGATGGGGTCTGAGTTGTCAGTGACTGACCAGGAGATAATCTTAGAGTCATGGTGGACAGCTCATTGAAAGTGTCAATTCAATGTGCGGCAGCGGTGAAAAAGGCTAATTCCATCCTAGGGATCATTAGGAAGGGGATTGAAACTAAAAATGCTAATATTATAATGCCCTTATACAAATCTATGGTATCATTTAGAATACCCTTATACAAATCATTTACATTACTGCATACAGTACTGGTCACTGTATCTTAAGAAGGAAATTGTAAAATTGGAAAAGGTGCAGAAGAATGCAACCAATATGATCAGGAGCCTGGAGCACCCTCCTTATGAGTCAAGGCTACAGAATCTGGGGCTTTTTAGTTTGGAAAAGAGGCAACTATGGGGAAACGTAGAAGTGTTTAAAATTATGAATAACTGGTTCTTAGAACTGGGGCTGATCCAGTTTGAGCATGGACCGCCCAAACTGGGCTGGTTCAATTTGAACCACTGTTTGAATCGAGCCAGCTCGCATGCCCCTAGAAAGAGTGGACAGAGAGGAATTTTTTCTCCCCCTCTTACAACACCAGAACAGGGCTCATTCCATGAAAGTGATTGCCAAGAAATGTAGTACTAACAAAAGGAAATAGTTTTTCACACAGAGCATAATTAATCTGTGGAATTCTCTGCTATGGGATTTGTTGATGGCCACTAGCTTGGATGGCTTTAAGAGGGACTTGGACAAACTCACAAAGGACAGGTATATCAATGGCTACTAGCCTAAGGGCTATAGGCCACTTCCAGCCTCAGAGGCAATATGCAGGAGAGCAATAACATTCTGCTGTGATTCAATAATGAAAACATTCTGCTGTGCTTTTAATGGTTTTTTTTGTGGACAAAATATCCTGTATCCGGGCTGACTTGGGCTCCAGTACATTTGCATGGTTTATGAAGGAGGTGTCCAGCAATCCCTCTTGTAGTATTAGATTGGATCAGTTTCATTCTGTGACTCCTGAGGATATGGATTAGCTGCTTGAGGCGGTGCGGCCTACCACTTGTTCTTTAGATCCTTGCCACACTGGCTGATTTTATCTAGCAGGTCCTGCTTAGCTAAGGGGTCAAGTCATACTTGCTACCGCAAGACCAGCTCTCCTCCCGTCACAATATATGTGAAGTTGCTGGGATCACGGATTGGGCATGCCACAGGCAGCGCAGAGGGCAGGACGCATCATCCCGGCCCCCGGAAATCCCATAATACGCAGCATGCAGGATCCCCCCAGGCAGCACCAGCTGAAAGCAGACAGTCAGTTAAACAGGGCTCACTCCCTTCACTTCGTTTAACAGTCTGACCTAGCTGGGAGCTGTGCGGCTCCTGATGGTTCCCACAGGCAGCCAAGCCCGGGCTTAGCTGCCCTAGCCCAGCCTTGGCTGCTCATGAGCACAGCCTCTCTATCTTTCTCTCCCTATGAGAAATAGCGATATCCTATATTACTCCTATTAGCTACCTAAATGCACAACAGGGAAAAGGCCTGACTACCATGCCGGCGGTCACCGGCTCTAATCCCTGCTGGCATGCCCCCCAGACCATGGGCTTAGGTGGTAGTTCTGCCATCAATATGATAGAAAACAACTATTTTTCAGGAGTGAGTTGATATGTCAAGATTCACTTGCACTTGCCTATTTAGAGCATTAAATAAGATTTCTGCCAGTAAAGAGCAGAAAACAGTGAATGATCTGCAGCCAACGTTTCCTTAATTTATGGGTTTGTGTCATAATTTTTGCAAAAATGTAAGCATCACTTTTCTACTATTGGGAGCTTTATATTCTGAAAGTGTTACATATCCTATTTTCCTACTCGCCTAGATCATTTTACAAAGCGCAATAAAGAGACTTCTGCTCTGCCAGCTTGAGCAGAAGGGTATCTAATACCTGCATAAGTAGCCCTTTTCAACCTTTACTGTGAGAGAACAGCATACTTGAGTATGCCATACTACACAAGGACAGAAGTCCCACGCCATCCTATCAATCATTCTCCCTCACCCCCCCCTGCCCTGCCACTCACACTTACAGTGTTCATCTGAAAAGACAAATGCTGTAAGCGTGATGGCAGGTGCATTAATTGTGGGGATATGAGCATAAGAAGCTGCCTTCTTCCAAGTCAGACACTTGGTCCATCTAGTTCAGGATTGTCTACACAGACTGGCAGTGGCTTCTCCAAGTCTGCAGGCAGGATTCTATTTCAGCCCGATCTTGGAGATGCCAGGGAGGGAACTTGGAACCTTCTTGCTCTTCTCAGAGTGGCCCCATCCCCTAAGGGGAATATCTTGCAGTGCTGATAGTGGTGATTACTCATGCACACCATCCTTACAGTAATGTCTGAAGAGGGCTATTGTGTCCTTGTATTGTGAACCTTAATAGTGGTGTGCCGCAAATGAGACTTAGAGAATCAGGCAGGAACCCTCTGTTTCTTCTGATTTTACTGAGCATCCATGTGGAGGCATAACATTTGAAAAATCCAACATGCACAAGTCAGTCTTATTTGGTTAATTTCCTGGATAAAATCCAGTAACAGACTATGTCATTTGGACCCACCATGCATTGGTTTTTATATTCATAGGCTGCATTTGACTGTTACATCCCTTATGGATATCCAGAGATACAGGAAGCAGGCAGGTGCCCTGAGAGGAAGGCTCTTGCTGATGGTATGATCCCCCTGAGTGGTATTCTGATGGTATTATCCCCGCAAGTGGTAACCTTTTTTGAAACCACACACACAAAATGCACATGTGTTGTAAAATGGACATCTGTGCTGAGTATTATCCCTACCAAATGTTAAGGACAAATTTTGTCATATTAATCCACCCATTAAAAAGATTAGATGAAATTTGTATTTCCTTTCTTTTTTGGCCTTCAAACTGTCCTTATGTATTAACTCTGCATTTAATGGAAGTTTTCATAGAAGGGTGAGAAGGCTGGCATACGGTACCATGGGCCCAATGGTCTTGTGCAAATATTAAAACATAAGGTTTACAATCAGATATTAGTTCTGAGAACAGGATACTGTATTGACAACAAAACCACTGCATGAATTTCAGAAGCAAACTTGTACACTTAATATTAGCTTTCAGATATCTAGCCTTTCAATCCACTGCAGACTTGGAATGCAGGGTTCATACTGCTACTTAAATTCTTTATGACAGTGAAGAGAACAGATTGCAACACTTCAGATCATACAGTAGAGAGAGAAAAATGTCAACAAGACCCTGCTGAAATGCAGGTGCCTTAATGATATTTGTACATTGCACAATTGCCTTGTAAATTTGAAAATAGATGGGAAAGACAAGAAAAATCAGGACTTGTTATCAGGAAAATAGGACAAGTTTTGACCTTTTCCAATTCCACTTTGTCCCCTGCCCTTTACTGGAAATAGACTTGCCATCTTTGTTCTCAAAACTCCTTTGGGTTTCTCAGCATGAGACATGGAAATGTTTCCACTTGTTTGTATAGAAAGTAAATATATATATATATATATATATATATATATATATATATATATATATATAGGAAATGAAACCCTTTTTCACAGAGTATTACGGTTTTCATTATACCAGTATCAAGACTTTGTTGCATACCCACTAATTAAAAGTAGCCTGTGCCAACTATTCTTGGCACAACTCAAGTTGACAGGCACACATTTCTCAGCATTTATGCTGTCAAGGGCTTAGAAGTTTCTGCCTCCGTGTCAAGGCAAGCTACATTACAAATGAGTTTCATGCAGACCTGTTCATTGCACCCTTTAACTCCTCAGATAATAGCTGTGGTTCCTTTCATCTTGGTCGGGCAGCACTTTCACTGCAGCCAGTCCTTATAGGGATGTGCAGAACCGGTCCGGTGGTCCGCGGTCCGATGGTTTGGTCTGGGGGTTCATGGGTTTGTGATCAAACCAACCCCCACCCCACCCCGGTTCCGTCCGTAAAAGAAACGAACTGCCGGTCTGGTCCGGCAGGCCCACAAACTTAAAAAAAATTTTTTTTAATGTAAAGTAACTACCTGTAGCCCCTTTGGGGGGCTTGCTGTAGCTGCGTGGGGGGGGGGATCCGCGAGGGTTCCGTCTCACCCCACCAGCCTCCCTCATCACCAACGCAGCTGGGTAAAGATAGTCTTTTTGGCCCTTTCGGGCCTCCGTAAAGGTGAGCGGTGACAATTTTAGCCGCCGCGTATGCACAAATGCCCTCTGTGAGGCCGTAGCCCATGCAAGGCCTCACAGAAGGCATTTGTGCATGCACAGAGGCAGCCAAAATGGCCACTGCTCATGTTTATGGAGGCCCAAAAGAGCCAAAAAGACTATCTTTACCCGGCCACGGCGTTGATGAGGGAGGCTGGTGGGGGGGAGAGGGAATCCTCGCGGACACCCCCCCCCCCCGCGGCTACAGCAAGCCCCCCAAAGAGGCTACAGGTAGTTACTTTACATTTAATTTAAAAAAAAAAAAGTTTGCGGACCTGCCGGACCGGACCCGGGGGGTGGTTCAATGGGGGCCGGACCGAACTGGGCCAGACCGTTCAGTGCACACCCCTAATTCCTTATGGACTTTACACACTGTAATTTACACAGATGCCACGTTTTCAATGTCAGCCATCTCTAAACCTGCAGCTAACTATTGCACCACAAAGCTTCATCTTCCCTCTGTGGACCTTTGACTTCTTTCAGTGGCGGCAGGTGGGGATGAATGGAACTATTTGAAGTAATTAAGAGCACTTCCTGCTGCTGCTATGATTCCATTGCAATAGGATGTGGGAGGTGGGAGTGTCTAGGAAGTAAAACCCCTTGTGAGAAATGCCACTATTCTTATTGAAGCCAAGAGGCCAGTGCAGGGGTTGAGTGGGGGGAGACTGAAAGCCAACGGTGTACCAAAGGCCACCTTAAAGTCATATGTGGATCTATCTTTAACACCAGTCTGTCATTTTACAGTATAAAATAGACCAGTTGCCCACATGAACATACCAAGCTGTCTGAAGCTGACTGAGTCCAACAATGGTTCATTTAGCTCAACATTTTCTTTCTTCTTTGTTGGGCAGCACTTTCACTGCAACCTTCCCTTGCAATTGATGGAGGCTTTCCAGGATTGCAGTTGGGGTTTCCCCCAAGCCTTTCCAAAGATTGACTCTTTGCTGTGAAGCCTGTGTTCTCCCACTGAGCTTCAGCCCTAGGTTGAGAATGACCTTAGTTTGATTTTAAGATGTTTGACTTAGTTTGACCTTATAATTATACTGGGATAGTAGCACCTGTATAGTTAAGTTAACTGGTTGTTCCAAAATTCTACCATTAGAAGCTCAGAACAAACCATTTATCAATGGCTGGACAGGTTAGACAGATGTCCAACCTGCCTGAACATGTGTTGACATCAACTAGGTGACACATGACACCACCTCAACAAATCTGGTGCAGATCTGATGTAAAATTGCAAAGATGCTGCTCTTTAAAAATTGATCCTAGAAAACAAGTGTTGGCTAATTTTTTGCCTTCAGGTAAATGTCACAGTGGGGAAGTAACCTGCCTAGAGAGTAGGAGGCTATTGGTTCGAATCCCCACTGGTGTGTTTCCAAGAATATGTTTCCCACAATATCGGGCAGCAGTGATATAGGAAGGTGCTGAAAGGCATCATCTCATACTGCACAGGAGAAGGCAATGGTAAAGCACTCCTGTATTCTACCAAAGAAAATCACATGGCTCTGTGGTTGCCGGGAGTCGACACCAACTCGACAGCACAACATGTCCTATAATTTTCATTTATAGTTATACAGCACTTTACCTTGCAGAGCAGCAGCAGGCAGGAATCAACCAGGAGCATATGTAGCAAGTGATGGGGAAGCTGTACTTATTGAATTTCTACCTGGATACATCCGTCTCCAGCCCAATCTCAAGATGAAAGATGAAGGCAAGTGTGGATGCATGAAGCTTCATTTCTAAAACCAACATAATTGCACAAAGACTGCACAAAGTCTTTGCAGTTTATATGGCACATACATTCAGAGGGCACCTTAACTTGCAATTTCCTCACATTCTAGAGCATTAAAAAATTAAGCACTTTAATTTGCATCTTAAACCAAAGGTTTTGGGGTTACTGAATTGACTTTAGTTCAGTGAAAACCAGCCACTTCATAGCAATCTAGGAATCCTAATTTTGGAATTTTGGAATTTGAGTCACTTGAATCTACAAGTGATATGGCAAAGGTGTAGCTTCTGTCATGTAGTTTATGAATGGTGGATTAAAGATCAGTTGCTAAACAAATCACTTGAAAACAGGTAACTTGAAAAATTGATATTATATGATTTTCTGGTGTGTTTGTGAGATCTTTATGTCATGGGTGATCTTTAGCTCATATTCCTATTTTAAAAAATCTGAATAAAGCCAGGCTTGATTTATTCATAACATCTAGAGTACTGGCATCTATGTCTGCATATGTGTTTACTCTTCTATAAAGAAAGGAATCTAGCATTCTGTTGGCAACCCTACTCCCTAGAGTGTAAATGAATCAACTTTTTATGACATGCCTAAGGCCACCTTATGAATATGCCACTGAGGCAAGGTTTCAGCAGCAGGCAGCTTTCTGACTCACACCTCACCCTGTCCACCATCATACTATCCAAGCTTTCATGTCTCAGGGTTAGAACTAAAAATAAAACCAGTTAGATAGTAACCACACTTCCATGTCTCTCCATCTATCTATATATCTATATTGGGCCTTTCATTCCCATTAAGCCCCCACCCCCTGCCCCAGGCAGCTAACAGCATAATTTAGAAACACAGAATAGAACACAATAAGTACATAAAGAACTAGTCATTGCAACAGCAGGGAGTGAAACTTCATATCACACTAAAAGCTTGGAGAAACAGGAACAATTTAACAAAACACCACTGAAGTGGTGGTTGAAACTGAGCTTCTTGTGAGAGGGAGATCTTCAGTCTGAGTACCACAATGGAGAAATCTTTGCCCCAGGTTCCAGCCAACTGGACTTCCAATAATAATAATAATAACAACAACAACAACAACGGCTGAGAAGCAGAATCTATGATGATGAACTCAGTGGGCAGACAGGCTCTTCTGGGAAAGAATGGCCAGTCAAATATCTAGGTTCCAATCATGAAAGGCTTTTTAAGTAATAACCATTACTTTGAACAGTATCCATAAATTTATTTATTTATTTATTTACTTACATTTTCTTATATACTGCCTCTTCCAAAGACTCTAGGTGGTGAAGAACAATAATACCAAATAACAATTAATATTAAAATAATAATAATGATAATAATAATAATAATAATACTGTTTCAGAATCAAAACCAGGCAACCTCCCCTTTGCCTTCTCTTCAAAAACCCAAATGCCGTTTAACAGAAAAGCAACAAGAACTAAAGCAAAACATAACTGAGCACAAGAACCAAACAACCACCAGGGTTTGACTTCCAGCTCTAAAAACAGTAGCCAAAAAACAACTTGATCAGGCATTAAAAGATGTCAATGCTGCACTTGCAGAAATAACAACCAAGAATTTGCAAGAAACAAACCAACTAATGTACAGTGCGGCAACAATAACAACACAAGAGCTCAGATATAAGATCAGTGGACCTGTAAAAAAAGAAAGCAGTACATCACCTAAATGGAAGATTAGATTAGAAAATAAAATCTCCAGGTTCAGATCAGATGCTAGTAAATTGAAAGATATGAAAGACAAGATGCTGAAGAATGAAAACACCAAACAGTATCTGATCCAAAAATACCACCTAGATTTAAGGAAAATTAGAGAAGTCCTGGAAATAATAAAGCAGCAAATAACACAGGTGCCAAAGAACATTAGCAGATACGAAGCCAGAATTACACAACACAGGCAGAATCTCCAATTCCAGTCGAATCAGAGATGTTTCTACCAAAGCATAGAAGGAGAAACTGCAAGAAACATAGAAACACCAAATAAAGAAGAAACAGATGTAACCAACAAATGCAAGATCTAATAATAACACCAGAATTAATAGTGAAAGAGCAAAGAAAATTAAAAATTGGACTGCGCCAGGCAACGATGAACTGCATAGCTTCTGGCTTAAACACCTAACAAGCCTTCATAAACAACTATCCAAACAGTTCAATCACATTATGAAAGGCGGTGATATTGAACAATGGCTAACAACTGGGAAAACTCATCTCATTATGAAAGACCCAGCAAAACGTGCAGTTCCAAGTAATTATAGACCGATAACCTGCCTGCCAACCATGTTCAAATTATTAACTGGAATAATAGCAGATGAAGTCATGCAACACTTATTAACTAACAAACAGCTTCCAGTTGAACAGAAAGGAAATTGCCCAAACACCAGAGGCACAAAAGACCAGCTGCTGATTGACAAAATGATTTTAGAAAACTGAAAGAGAAGAAAAACCAATCTAAGGGTTGCATGGATTGACTACAAGAAAGCCTTCGATTCATTGCCTCACACATGGATACTAAAATGTTTAGAAACAACTGGTGTCAGCAAAAACATTCAGATATTTATTTTAAAAAAGCAATTAGCATGTGAAGTACACAGTTAACAATCAATGGTGAGACACTTGGACAGGTTAGCATTAGAAGAGGCATTTTCCAAGGGGACTCACTATCCCCTCTGTTGTTTGTAATCGCCATGACCCCACTTTCACAAATACTCAACAAAACAGGCCTCAGATACCAAACATCTAAAACATCAAGTAAAATATAACATCTGCTGTACATGGATGATCTGAAGTTGTATGGAAAGTCCCAGTCAGAAATTGAATCACTGCTAAACACTGTCCATATATTCAGTAGTGATATAACAATGGAGTTTGGACTAGACAAGTGTGCTGCATTAATAATGAACAGAGGAAAAATAACAAAAAACAGAAGGAATCGAACTGCCCAATGGAAGCAAGATGAAGAACCTGGAAGAGAAAGAACATTACAAATACTTGGGCATTCTCCAGGCAGATAACATTGTACACACTGAAGTCGAAAAGTCAACAACAAATAGCAAGTGCCACCTTTGTAAAGAAGCAGATGAAACCGTGGACCACCTAATCAGCTGTTGTAAAAAGATTGCACAGACTGACTACAAACAAAGGCATGACAAGGTAGCAGGGATGATACACTGGAACATCTGCAAAAATTTGGTGGGACCATCAAATTGAAAAAGCTGTCAAAAATGAAGATGTAAAAATATAATGGGACTTCTGACTACAGACAGACAAACATCTGCCACACAATACACCAGATATAACTGTAGTCGAGAAGAAAGAAAAACAAGTCAAAATAATCGACATAGCAATACCTGGGGATAGCAGAATAGAAGAAAAAGAAATAGAAAAAATCACAAAATACAAAGATCTACAAATTGAAAATGAAAGGCTGTGGCAGAAAAAGACCAAAATAATCCCAGTGGTCATTGGCGCCCTGGGTGCAGTTCCAAAAGACCTTGAAGAGCACCTCAACACCATAGGAGCCACAGAAATCACCATCAGCCAATTACAAAAAGCAGCTTTACTGGGAACAGCCTATATTCTGTGACAGTATCTATAACAATTGACAATAAAATTCTGGCATCCTAGGTCCTTGGGAAGGACTCAATGTCTGGATAAAACAAACCAGTCAATAACACCTGTCTGACTGTGTAAACAAGAAATAATAATAATTATTATTATTATTAAAGGGTAAACACCTGGTGAAACAGGTAGGTCTTAAGAAGGACCTTAAAAGCAGCCAGGGAGGGGGCTGAACAAATCTCGGGGGAAAGAGTGTTCCAAAGAAGAGGGGCGGCCACAGAGAACGCCCTCCTACAGGCCCAGGCACGCCGCAATACACCAGGACCCAGGACACTAAGGAGGGCTAGCTGAGAAGAACTCACGGTCCGGGATACAACCAGCCGAAAGAGGCAGTCCTGGAGGTATACAGGTGCTGAGCCCATAAGGGTTTGTAGGTGAGCTCAAATAAACTCAAAGCCAGAGCAGATTGCACAAAATTCAGAGTCATGGAGTCCATATAGTGTCCCAGGTGATGATGATTTTTATTATTTACTTTTATTTTATTAAAACATTTTTATACTGCTCAAAACTTATGTCTCTGGGTGGTTTACAACAGGATAAAAACAAAGTAAAACATTCGTTAAGACAAAAATGGGGAGGGGGAAACACACACATTACACCAAATTACAAATTTTAAAATAATATTTTAAAACAGCATTTAAAACATTAAAACAACATTAATTAAAATCCTGGGTGAAGAGATGTGTTTTTAAAGACTTTTAAAATGGTGTCAGAGATGAGGAGGCTCTTATTTCACTAGGGAGCACATTCCAAAGCCACAGGGCAGCAGCGGAGAAAGCCCATCTCTGAGTGGCCACCAGAGGAGCCGGTGGCAGCTGCAGCCGGACCTCTCCAGCATATCTCAGTGGGCGGTGGGTTTCATGCAGAAGAAGGCATTCCCTTAAATACCCAGGGCCCAAACTGTTTAGGGCTTTATAGGTTATAACCAGCACCTTGTATTTTGCCCGGAAACATGTCGGCAGCCAGTGTAGCTCCTTGAATACAGGAGTTATATGGTCTCTCTGAGATGACCCAGAGACCAGCTGTAGTTTCCGGACTATGTACAAGGGCAGCCCCACATAGAGCGCATTACACTAATTCAGTCTGGAGGTTACCAGCAGATGTACCACTGTTTTGAGGTCATTCACCTCAAGAAATGGACGCAGCTGGAGTATCAGCCGAAGCTGATAGAAGGCACTTCTGGCCACTGCCACAACCTGGGACACCAGGGAGAGGCTCAGATCCAGAAGCACACCCAAAATTGCTTACCTGTTCCTTCTGGGGAAGTGTGACCCCATCCAGAACAGGCAGATCAAATTCATCTCTCGAGTTCCGACCCCGCACAATGAGTACCTCCGTCTTAGCCGGATTCAGTCTCAGTTTGTTATCCCTCATCCAGCCCATCACCGACTCCAGGCAGGCATTTATGAAGGTTATGCCCTCTCCCGATGATGCTGACATGGAGAAATAGATTTGAGTGTCATCAGCATACTGATAACACCCTGCACCAAATCTCCTGATGATTTCTACCAGTGGTTTCATGTAGATGTTAAACAACATTGGAGACAATATCGAGCCCTGGGGAACACCATACAAAAGTTCAGATTTTGAAGAACAGCAGTCTCCAAGGGACATCATCTGGAACCTGCCCGAGAGGTAGGAGCAAACCCACTGCAAAGCAATGCCTCCAACTCCCAACCCCCTCAGACGTTCCAGAAGGATACTATGGTCGATAGTATCGAAAGCTGCCGAGAGGTCCAGAAGGACCAACAGAGTCACACTTCCTCTGTCAACTGTCAATTGGAGATCATCATTGGGCCAACCAAGGCAGTCCCCACCCCATAGCCAGCCCGAAAGCCAGTTTTAAATGGGTCAGGATAATCAGTTTCATACAAGACTGTCTGGAGCTGGGAGGCCACCACCCTCTCAATTACCTTGCCCATCCACGGAAGGTTGGAGACAGGCCTGTAGTTGTTCAAGTCCAAGGGATCCAGGGTAGGCTTCTTCAGAAGTGGTCTAATACTTGCCTCCTTAAGACAAGGAGGCATCCTACCTTCCCTCAGAGATGCATTTATAATCTCTACCAGGCCTTCTACAACAACCCCCCTGCCAGATAATATAAGCCATGTCGGACAAGGGTCAAGAGGACAGGTGGTAGGCTGCACTATTCCAATCAGCTTGTCCATATCCTCAGGAGTCACAAACTGAAACTGATACAACCTAATCACACAAGAGGAGTCGCTGGACACCTCCACATCAGACACTGAGGTAATTGTGGAGCTGGAGTCTAAGTCAGCCCGAATACGAGAGATTTCCCCCACAAAGAATTCATTAAACACATCACAGCGGGTAATCGATGGTTCCAGATTCTGATTCAAGGGAGGAGGGGCACTCACTAGCCCTCTCACAACCCTGAACAACTCCACCGTACGTGAACTTGCGGATGCAATATGGGCAGAAAAGAATCGCTTCTTTGCCACACGTATGGCCTGAGCATAGGTCTTCAAATGAGCTCTATCTTGCAATCTGTCGGATTCAAGCCAAGTCTTTCTCCACTTGTGCTCCAGTCATCTACCTCGCCACTTCAGCCCCCGTAGTTCTTCCGTATACCAAGGGGCCAATTTTGAAGCAGGTCGGAGAGGACGCTTAGGAGCAATCATGTCTACTGCCCCAGTGAGTTTGCTGTTCCAATTCTCCACCAGGGCATCAACAGGTTCACCAGCAGAGCCAACACTAAATCCCTCCAAGGCTTCTTGAAATCCTATTGGATCCAATAATCTTCTCGGGCGGATCATCCTAATAGGTCCCTCGCCCCTGTGAAGGTGGGAAGTGATTGTGAGTCCAACCTTAACCAGTTGGTGGTCCGTCCATGAAAATGGGGAAATCACAGGATTCCCCACCCACGGAACACCACCCTGATCAGAGTGAAAGACCAAATCAAGCGTGTGACCAGCGATGTGCATTGGCCTCGAGACCACTTGGGATAGGCCCATAGTCGTCATGGCCGCTATGAACTCCCGAGCTGCCCCAGACAAATTGGTCCCAAAGTGACCAATTCCAAGTCCCCTTCCCCTGTAACAGCCCACTGACCTGCCAAGGTTACTTCTTCTGTTCCCCACCACAACTGGAATGGTCACCCCACAGTCAGTGGACATGCCCTCTGTCTCCCCATCTCCAGTTAAGCCCACACACATTCTAAGGATGTCTCACCCAGGACAAATTAAAACAGAAGCTCCACTATTAAATGCCCCCCCCCGCCATATAAAGATACCCAGGCCAAGAGACCTGGCCCTCGCCCTCACTGTCCCCTGAAGTGGCTCCCCTAAAGGGGTGATCCCCTTTGGTGTCGCCCCTTTGGTGGCAACCCTGCTAGTGGCGGGTCCGCCGCCACTGGCAGAAGCCTATATAGCCCTGAGCAGGCAGCTCTAGGCAGATGGAATGCAGGAAACTGCCAAGTCACCCTCCTCCCCTGCCCCAATCCTGCAAGGCCTCACCTCAGCACAGCAGCCAGTCCTGGGGGACAGATAACAGACAGGGGGGCAGCAGGAGAGGCAAACAGGCAGGCACCCAGTCTCACACCCTGGGGTCTACCTAGGAGCAGATATTGTCTCTCCTCTTCTCTCTCCTGCAAGCTTCATGATGATGGTGATGAACAATATTGGCTCCCAGTCTGTGCATAGAGACGTGCACTTAAGAGGAGGAGGGTTTGCTGCCTGTGTGGGACTCACTGCTACATCATTGCTTCTAGTGAACATAGTGTTGGAGATGGAATCCCAGTGCATCCACCTTTTGCACCAACTTTCCTAATGGCCACTAGGGGTATTGGGAGTAGAGGTAGTTAATGAGGATCTCCTTACCTCTCCCTGCTTTCCTCTACTCTATGACTCCTGCTTTGACTCCTCAGAGACTTCCTGTAGTGAGTCAGTCCTCTTCTTTTCCTCCTAAATAGAAGATGGAAATCTCTCTCTCTCTCTCTCTCTCTCTCCCCCCCCCCACCTATTCATATGGAGCTGATAGATCGGATAGGTCTTTCCTATCTCAAATGTACTTCACCAATAAATCAATTTAGCTTAGACTTTACAGTGAACTCCATGCACATTCCTTAAATAGCTGCAACCACTAAACTCTGCATTCCTAACTGGAGTGGTAGCTTCCTTGGACTTTGCTAAATAATCACAAACTCCAACACATAGAAGTGGCTCCGTGAGAATGACATTATGCGACACTACAGCTCTGCACAACTCCCCCTGGGAATCCTGGGAATCGGGCAGAGCTGCACTGTCACACACCATCATTTGCATGGAGCCACCCCCATGTTTTCTTGGAGTAGCAACTCAGCGGTGAGACCCACACAGCCATTGAGCCCGAATAATATGAAGTTTGCTGTGCAGATTATGCGCCACTGATATAGCGCTTCGTTGAGGAATGCAACAGCTGCAGCCTAGCTTGCTGTATAGTTTGCATGTAATCTACTATGAAGGCAGTGGGGGCACTATAGTTTCCTCTGTATTGGTTGGGCTAGTTAGGAGTTTCTATTCTCCTTCCTGTTCCTGTTTGTTCCTGTTTCTTTGTGTATGAGATAGTAAGTTCTGTACTGATCTCTGAGTGCCTTTGTCGCACAAGTAAATTTATCTTAAACCTTTCATTGGTGTTTGCTCTGTAAACCACACAGACAGAACACACTCTGCAACACATTTTTCAACCAAGAAGGTCTCAAAGCAGTTTAAATTGCAAAAATGTATGAAAAAAAAACCCTTGTCGCAAACCCCTCCCTGGGATTATGTCCCATTGGATTTGATGGGAACTGGCTCAATCCACCCATGGCCTCCACTTTAGAACATGCCTTTTTTGTTGAATTAACAGCAGCTAAAACTGTAGCTGCTGTTATTTTGAATGCCTGAAGTTTCCAAACAATGCTCAAAGGCACCCCAATAGGGTTGCCAACTGTCCCGCACTGCACGGGATGCCCCTACTTCCTGCAGGGGAATGCTTGTCCTGTTTGGGATTCAATTTCTCCTGCTTTTTGACCTTTTTGCAAAATTTTTAAAACTTTTTAAGCTGCCACTAAGTGGCGGCACATTGGGGACGGAAGCAAGACCTCTCTTGCCTGCCAAACTATGTGAATAGCTCTGGATAGGGCAGGGCTTGCTTGGGGCGGGTGAGCTGGCGACAGGCACTCTGCGGCTGAACTGAAAGCACTCACTGCCACTGGCTGACTGCAGGAGGGATGGAATCACGGAGATAAAGCGGTGAAAGAGACCCTTTTTCAGCCCCGCCTTCCTCCCAAATGAGGCAGATGGGCCAATTTCAGGTTTCTGTGCACGGCCGTCCCTCCTGCCGTCATTCAGTGGCAGTGAGTGCTTTCAGTTCAGCCACAGTGCACCTGTCACTAGTGCACCCACCCCAGTGAGCTCTGCCCCATCCAGAGCCAATCACATAGTTTGGGAGGCGGGAGAGCTCCCGCCGCCATCCCTGTTCTGCCACCGCTCAGCGACGGCTTTAAAAGGGTTTTTTTAAAAATGATAAGCCCCGCCTCTAGGTGGCCATGCCCCTGGGCCTCCCACCCCCTCTCGGAGTCCCCATCTGGATTTTAGCCAACACAATGTTGGCAACCCTACAGCCCAAGTACATTTCATTGAGGTAATCTAACCTGGATGCAATCAAGGAATGTGTCGCCATTTCTACATCTGCTTTTTCTAGGAAACTTACGCACCAAAGTTCTGTGAAGTCACTCCTGACTGATTGATCATCTAGGCTGCCATCTGATCATCGAGGTACAAAACTGGGTCAACGCAGAAATGAATGCAATATTATAGTGTCCTCCTGCATTTGGACAAAGCTAAAGTCAGTGATGGACAATCTTACACAAGAGTCATGTACTTTTTAATGATTTATCAGGCCTCCAGTTACAGTTTAATTTGTTTGAAGTTGATGCATAAAGGTAGCTGATGTATTTTATCATGACTGGATTTAATATACACATTTCCCCTGATATTTTCAAGCTCAAATTTACTTACAGAACTCTAATAGGAGATGTAATTGAAACGTGAAAATAGCGGGTAAAAACAACAACAAGAAGAGATACATTAGAAATTGGAAAGATTATTGTTTAGATGAAACCTTCTAACTAACATACACGTCAAAGGGTGAAAAAGGTAATTTATCTCAGTTGCTTCAAATTATTGTTTATTATCCAAACTCTGGTTGTCATTTTACCAAAGCATATTCAGTCACTGCAGCAGCTAATTTCCGCCCCCTCTGGAATATGGTGCCTAATTTCTGAAATGTATTCTATAATATAATAAAAATTAGGTGCAAGGCCTAAGATTAGCTCATAATTAGTTATTGAAATAAATATGAATATGCCATGTGTGTTTTAAAAG
Source organism: Hemicordylus capensis (assembly GCF_027244095.1). Classification (NCBI taxonomy): domain Eukaryota; kingdom Metazoa; phylum Chordata; class Lepidosauria; order Squamata; family Cordylidae; genus Hemicordylus; species Hemicordylus capensis. Next base: position 294,862,300 of record NC_069660.1, on the reverse strand, counting down.
AGCAAAAATGCAAATTGCTTCAGTGTAGGCAAACATAGTGTTATGTATGAGTATCACAGTGCTTTGGAAAATATGGTGATTGTTTGTTTGATTTAAATAACGTATACATCGTGCACATGTAGCATAGATAGGCATTGTGACTTCATTTCCTGAAGGAGCCATGTTCTTTTTCTCTTGCGTGTGTTTTCCAAATCACCACTGAGAGAGAGAGAGAGAGAGAGAGAAAGAGAGAGAGAGAGAGAGAGAGAGAGAAAGAAAGAAAGAAAGAAAGAAAGAAAGAAAGAAAGAAAGAAAGAAAGAAAGAAAGAAAGAAAGAAAGAAAGGAAGAGACTGATTTTGGGGGGCATGTAAATAATAAGAGTAAAGCGTGTCAAAAGACCAAAACATAGGAAAGCATTTGTGAATCCTAGAGGCTGTTCACATGAGTAGCCCTACCTGGGCTTGCACAACCCTACCCGGGTAGGGCTGCTTATGTGGAGCTCTGGGATTGGGGCAATCCTGGTGCTGCCTCACCAGATAGCCTGAGGTTTTCCACCAGGCAATCACCAGGGAAAGGCTGCTTGTGTGCAGCCGAGCAGTAGGGGTGTGTAAGCCAGCTTGGTTCGAGTCAGGCTCGATAGCTAGCCAGCTCGGCTCGATGGCTTCCAGGCTGAACTCGATCAGCCTCGGCCAGTCTGAGTTTGAACTGAACTGGGCCCAGTTCAAGCCGAGCTGACTTTGAACTCTACTGGTAAAAAGAAATCTGGTGGGGATCCCCCTTTACCAATAAAGTGGGGGGGGGAGGGCTTCTCTAAAGGTAGAGACTGCCTTAAAATTACCACCATCGGGGGCTGCAGTGGCAGCTGTGGGGGACAGGGGCGGCTGCAGCTCTCCCACCACCAGCCTCCCCCTGAGTAGCCCAGACTGCTTTGGAGCTCCATGCTGGCACATAGGCCATTTGCATGACCATGGAAGTTGCAATTGAATCCACAGTGTGGATTCTTGGTTGTAAACTAATACTGTGTCCCAACATATGTATAAAATTAGGCTCCTCTAATTCATATTAATTCGTCAGCCAGCGTGCCTAGAATGGGAAAATATAATTAGAATCAGAATGAAATGGGTGTTTAAGAAGGAGAAGCCTATTAGAGTTTGGCAAGATAACGGGCTAAGTGGAATAGCTGAAAAGTCTCTATAGATGCTCCGGAAGTCACTATGGAGAATATTGTAATCATGAAAATGGCCCTACCCAAGGGATTGTGCACCAAGCCCTCGTTTTCAGAAGCAGTACTGCATGGTACCAACGACCCATCCCTACAACCTGGGGAACTTTTGTAGGCACTTCATCAGAAGAAACTGTTGTGAATTAAAAAGCCACGAAGATATCACAATGTACACATGGAAGCCCTTGCACATGTCTTCAGGGCTTTCTGGACTGCAGCCAAAGCCCATTCAAATGAGAGCATGAAGTCCTTGTTGGAGGAAAGCGGGCCCTTTGTGAACCAGAATGAAAAATAGTGGCATAAAGTTGACAACAGTAGGAGCGTTGATGGATTTTTCCCCCCACCTTAGTATTTAAAGAAAAGGAGCAGATGGTAACTTCTTAGAGACTGTGCTCATTCCTTGAGGGGGAAATGAAATGTTGCAACATTTTACTGTTGCACTGGAGCAGATAATTAGGCAATCAGAACTATTAAAAGCTGACAAAGAACATGAATTCAATGAACTTTCTCCTTGTGCTTCATTGTGATAGCAGCTGTGATTATTCAGGTACAGGCAAAAGAACATAAGGCCCAGTCAGACCAGCAGATTTAATGAGTGTGGTGCCTCTCTTTAGCACATTGGCTGTCCATGATATTTCATCATTCAATAAGGACAACCTTTGTTTTCTGACCTGAAGCATCTTCAGTTTGCTTCTCATATTAACATGAGAACTCAATCCAACCATGTCAAGTTTTAGAATACTGAATGAAGAAAAAGTGGTTTCTTCAATAGGTTCCAGAAGATTTATTAACAAACTAGTTATCAGATTTCCCAGCACATTTCAAAATCTGTGTTCTGCCTTGAGGGGAATTGTTCAACAGTTATTGTAGGGTTATGTAGCTGCTCTCTCTAGGATAGCCTGTGTGGAACAATTTCCTCTAGGGAAAAATAACATGGATGTTCAAAATGTTTCATGAAATTTGATTTGTTCATAATTTTTCTTGTACCAATTAGCTTGTCTTTTCTTCATTCTTCCATTGTGTGGTATAGCACAGTTTTTCTCTGCAGGATTTTCGGTCCAACCAGTAAGGTAATTTTTAGGTTCTTTCCAATATGTTACGTTGCTAATAAAATCAGACCATTTGCATAATGGGGATATGTAAAGCATTCCTAGACAGATTATTATCTTTTCTCCAACAACCAAGGAAAATATGCAACATCTGGTACAAGCAGCTTATATCATTGGCAACCTTATTTCATGTTGATTAAGACTTCCTCACACAAAGAATGGACTTTGTGCATACTTCCTCACATCAACCAATAGATGGAACTTCACATTTGAAGACACAAGTCTCTTGATTGGCAAAGGAAGGACTGAAATCAGTTCTGTCATTCCCCTGTCAAGTGATCAGCACTGATAATGAATTTGGTGCCTACCTCTGATGCAGTGATGGGCACTGACCTGGCTGTTAGATGCTAGTTTTTAATGGTGTGGCGGGGAAATTGACTTGATTAGAAAGCCAAAGGTTGCCAGTTTGAATCTCTGAGGGCATGTTTCTCAGACTTTGAGAAACACCTATATCGGGCAAGAAGATGCTGAAAGGCATCATCTCATACTATGTGGGAGGAGGCAATGGTAAACCTCTTCCTGTATTCTGCCAAAGAAAACCACAGGGCTCTGTGGTCGCCAGAAGTCGACACTGACTCAAGGGCACATGGTGTTGGTCTTGCCTTTTAATACCCTATTGCAATGGGATGTCTCATGTGCATGTTTCCATCTCTAGATTACCCATAGGTCAAGAAAACCATTCACAAGTTTTTGTTCATAATCTTTAACTCAAATTGACTTTTTAACAGTTTGCAATAATTGTTTCTTGTCCTAGATTACGTGTCAAAACCAACACCAGAAATACAAACAGATCTACTGAGAAAATCAACCTGTGATGATTTGAATCTTATGGTCATCTACGGTATCAATTCTTGGGGGGCACCACTGTCCCCACCATGAATAGCTGCCCACTGCATAGCAGCTGGGGCAATGGCAGCTAGGGTGGGGAGGGTGTCAGTGAGAAAGGAGATTATACCTTTTAAAACCCACAATTCCACTGTTGATGGCTCATTCCACCACCCAGCTGTGTGAGAAGTCTACGCCAATCACATACCCTGTCCCCACCACTCACTTAGCTGATGTGCATGTATGGTGACCATTTGAGTAATCAACTTGGCAAATGGGTGAGCAGCTGAATGTGGGGGCATCTAAGTCAAATTTTACCTAGGATGCCAAAAACCCTAGGGCCAGCCCGGTTTGAATCTGGGTAGTAGTAGTAGTAGTGATGATGATGATGATGATGATGATGATACAACTTTATTTGTTAGCCACCCCATAACAAATTGTTCTCTGGGTGGCTCACAACAGAGGATTAAAACATACAATAAAAACACATAACACATTAAATAATAACAGACAAAAACAGGTGAAAAGAAAATACAAAATAGAATACAAAGCGGTTTAAAAACTCATTTTAAAATTAATTAAAAATCAGATCAAATCTGAAAACCCAAATTTAAATAGATATATGTGTAGATAGCTGCATGATACAGGAAAGGCAAGTTCTGTATGTAGAGGTCAGGAGCTTAAATTTGAGGAAGAAAGGAACTGAAATCCATTTAATATATTAAACTACTATTGTGTTAGAGATTAGAAAGGCACATGTGATGTAAAAAAATGTTAAAGGTACAGTAAGTGGAACATTTAAGCTTTGTTCTAGTATATTCAAAGCAAATGGACTTTCTGTCTTTTTTCAACTAGTGCCAATGAAATAAAAAGATGTTGGGTCTATTATGCTTTGAGTGACATGCAAAATTTGTGACACAATACAATCAAGGTGAAATTATTTCTACCCTGGTGAAGGGTAATGGATTTTGAAGCAGTGTAATCAAGGTAAGGAAAATGTTGCACTGATGGGAACGAAGTCATTTTAAAGATAGCAAACTGAGCAGTAAAATTATACATTTTGTCAAGAGCTGGGGAATGTGGTGGTTTGTAGAAGTTAAGGTATGTTTAAAATGCCACAAAGAATTGAGCATTTACTGAACACAGGCTTAGAAGTAGAGATGTGTGAACATGGGGGCACACTGGACTTTTTCCGGCGGGGCGGGGGGCGGCGGTGACAAAGGCTACAATCCTATACCCACTTATCTGGGAGTAAGCCCCTTTGAATTAAATGGGATTGGCTAAATTGGGGGGGAGGGCAGGTGCCTCCCTTTGCCCCCACTCCAAATGCCCATATACAGTATGTGAAACTGTTCCCATGCCCTTGAAATCATATCCGAGATTTGAAAAAGTGAGATCTGAATCACTGCTGCATATCACATGTATAATTATTAAGGCTGTGCACAAACAAAATCATCAGAATCAGTCTAATTCCTATCTAATGCAAGTGATTAATCAATCGTGCATGTGATAATTGTGACAAATTGTGTGACAAATCGTGCACGGTGAGCCACCGTGGTGTAGTGGTTAGAGTGCTGGACTAGGACCAGGGAGACTCAAGTTCAAATTCCCATTCAGCCATGATGCTTGCTGGGTGACTCTGGGCCAGTCACTTTGCTCTCAGCCTGGCTTACTTCACAGGGTTGTTGTGAGGAGAAACTTAAGTATGTAGTACACCACTCTGGGCTCCTTGGAGGAAGAGTGGGATATAAAATGTAAATGATGATGATGATGATGATGATGATGATGATTGTACCAGCTTGGATCAAATTGTTTGACACATCATCCCATGGAATAGGGCTGTGTGAAATGTTTCAGATGCAAAATGTGTTGTCCCCAAAACAGCCTGTTTCGGGGGCTTTATAGACAAAACAAAACACCCATTTCCCAGATCTGAAAGTTTTGTATACAAAACAAAACCTCCCCGTTTTGGCTACAAAACATTTTGTTGTTTCGGACCTCCATTTTGTGGCAATCTCTGAATCGGCCTCCATTTTGTGTCTGACGTATCTTTGAATTTCCTGCCCTTCCAGCCTTCCTATCGGTGACCTAAAGCATGGGCTGACCTGCTGACGATTCCCTCCTTGTTCTGCATTGGCTCTTTTCCCTCTTGCCACTCTTTACTGACCCCACATTGGCCAGGGAAAGGGTCAAAGAAGGGGCAAGGGTGGGGGAGTTCAAGATGGGGATTTCAATTCACTTAGCAAGTTAGCAGTCACCATTCTGCCTTTCTGCCTCATTGAGGAGAGAGAGAGAACTAGTTTGCATTACATGGCATGCCTCAAGTTGCCATGATGATGCCATGCCATTGCCTATGCCTGCTGCCATGTTGCCAGCCTGAACCCAGCCTGCCAGCCTCCTATGGCTACTGCATGCCAGCCTGGGAATGGATTTAGGGGCAGGAGTGGGTTGGGTGGTAGAGCCCCAATGGGTGTCTGCCAGGCTGCCACAACCCAGATTCCAAAGGAATTGGGCAAAGGGATGATTACCTGCCCTCTGCCCAATTCCTTTGAAATAATTCTGGCAGCTTCCTTGCAGCTTCCTTGCCCCCACTGGGCACTACCACCCACCCTACTCTGCTCTGGGCCACCCCTTTCCCCCCAACGTGAAGGTATACTTTTGCTGAAACCTCCATTATTCCCTATCAGGAACATCTTAAACTTCAAAAATTCACCAAAAATCAGTGCATTGGGCACTACCACCCCCACCCACTAACTTTTGCCCCGGGGCTGTTTTTTAAAATCCAAAATGTTTCAGATTCAGATTTTGCAATTTCGGACAAACAGCAAAACTGGGGTGTTTCAGATTGGCTGGTTTCTTACAAAGAACAAAATGGGGGTGTTCCTGATTCGGCCCCCCCAAAAAAAAATCCTAGAAAAAAAGCAAAACGTACAACGCTACCATGGGATATAATGGCCATACATGGCCATACAAAATAATGGGAAATCATCAAATTATATTATTGTAAATCAGATAAACCTTTCAGGCATTGCAGAGCTTCTTAGAGTTGTTGGTAGACTCTTATTGGAGCTTGATAAGTAAAGTGTGCCATCCAGTCAATTTCGATTCCTGGCACCCCCAGAGCCCTGTGGTTTACTTTGGTAGAATACAGGAGGGGTTTACCATTGCTTCCTCCCATGCATTGTGAGATGATGCCTTTCAGCATCTTCCTATATCACTGCTGCCCGATATAGTACAGTGGTCCCTCTACTTACGAAATTAATCCGTTCCGAATGCATATTTGTAAGTCGAAAAGTTCGTAAGTCGAAAAGCGGTTTCCCATAGGAATGCATTGGGAACGGATTAATGCGTTCCGGAGCCTAGAAAAAAGACCCAGACCCCCAGTAAGGCTTGCAAACTGCACAGGAACATTTCTTTTCAAGAATAAACAGGCAGTAAACAGGCAGGCAAGTCAAGGAAACCGCATGTAAAATTCGTAAGTCGAGGAAACCCCATCTAAAAATTTGTAAGTCGAAAAAAACGCATCTAAAACCGGATCTAAAACTGCCGTTTGTAACTCGAAAAATACTTATGTCGAGTAGTTTGTAAGTAGAGGGACCACTGTACCAGTGGGGATTTGAACCGGCAACCTTCTGGTTGTTAGTCAATTATTTCTCTGCTGCACCATTAGGTGGCCTGGGGCTTGATAGCACCCATATTTCATGCAGGAGTATCAGAGTTTCAGATAATCAGGTGCCCCCCTCCCCTTAAAACTTTTGCTTTGAACAGATACATACAGTTGAAGTAAAATATTCAGCTGCAACCTTCCTTGGCGAGAACTACCTTCCCAATGATCCTCTAAGGAGTCACTCACAGAAGGGTGGAGTTTTGGTTCAGGCACTTTGTACTATACAATTTTACATCCATCTCCCAAGCACTGTGATTGGAAGGGAGATGAACCAATTGCAGTATTCTTTGAGCAGCTGCAAGCTTAAGGCATTGACAAAGATATGTCACTGACATCACTGGTCTCTCCCACTCAGCATTTTCCATATATGACACATCACCAGATTTGACAACAAGGAAGTTGTGTGATGTCATCAACAACCGAGAAAAGCATACAAGAGCTATCTGATTATCAGATGGAGTTTGATACAGCTTGATATGATACAGGGGAAAAAATCTGTATTGTATCTCATGCTTGAATTACCAATATTACCAATTTTTCATCAAAAATGATACAATGCAAATTAAATGTTGCTGCTAGGGCAACAGTATTGAATCGGATGCGATTATTGCTCTGATTCAGTTTACAGCCCTAGTAATTACTGCAACAAGCTTAGTTGTTAGTTATGCTCTCTTGAAAAGCATGGGGACTCTCTACATAAATGCAAATCTAAAAATATATTGTTTATTGCTTGCACAGTTGCCTTAATTGTACATCATATAGTTCAATGACTTCACACTACATTCATTTTATTGTGGACTGGTAAAAGATTTAGGATTTCCCTATTGCAAATGCAATGGCCTACAGAGCAGGGTGGATTTAATTTCCCAGATCTAGCTACCAAACTGTCTGATTTTCTGAATTCCGAAGCACTTAGATGGAGAACCTATGAACTACTGCAAGCAAGATGGGTTGCACTGTGACTCTCTTATTAGCACCTACTTATAGAAGAAACTGCTTTAGGTTCTAGGAATTTTGTGGGGGAAAGACAGATCCCTCAACCATTGTAGTAGCAATAGCTCAACGGAGGACATTCACTAATTAACTCAGACTTGAACCTTGCACACACAATAGGCCTGTTCACACAATCATTTATATCAGGCTAGAAGACATTATACCCTGATTCGCATGATTGTGTGAACTCATGAAAATCCCTCCAACCGAGGTTGCTAAAAGCAGGGTAGCCCAGTTTTTGTATCCTGCTCTTAACCAAGATACAAGGAGAGGAGAGCTCTCCTACCTTGCTTTTCTGGCCATGTGCGTCCATTTACCTTTTATATCAGTCACCAGGATGCAGCAGGCCTGGAAACAATAGAGAGCTCTGGCTACAGGGGCTGCCATCTGTGAATGTGCCACTCTGCAAAGCACACTCTATGATCCTATAGCTTCAGAAGCTTCAGAATCAGAGGGCATCTGTTGATGTAATGAGGCTTTCCAATTTACTGGCAGTGCAAATCATGCTGGGAAGGCATGAAAGACCTTCAAAAGACTTTGAGGCTAGTCTCACAGGTGGTGGAAACTGGGCTAAGGGAGCCTGGTGGCAAGCCCGCTCCTGGTGGCAAGCCCGCGGCTCCTGGTGACTCCTGCGGCTCCTGGTGGCAAGCCCGCTTAATTGCCCCCCCAAATGAGGTTAGCAGAGTGCACACTCCACTAATCCCATATGATCATGTATCACCATGGCATGGCTCTACAACAAGCCTCCCTGCATCGGGGGGCTCCCCAGAATGCCCCGCACTCTTGTGGGGGGCATGCTGGGACTTCCAGGGGCTGGGAGGTCCCCAATCCTCACCACCTCAATGGAGCCCCACCACCCCAATGGAGTAACGGAGCCAGTAATCATGTGCACAGCCAATCCGGCTGCCCAGGGTAAGCTGCCTACTCATCTGCGCGGAGAGTGGGTCAAGCCCTCTCTCCCCGCAGAACCCTCTTAGGCTCTCCACACTGCTCTTCTGGAGAGCCTCTTTGTATGCCTTCAGTTCTCAATTTCAGCAATGAATACCTTGTCTGGCTTAATTGTGTGTTTCCTGAGTTAGCTAACCCAAGCAGAGGCTCTGATAATCTCTTGCTAATGGAGTAGGAGCTCCCTCACCCTCTAACCCACCCACATATGGTTGTGGGAAAAGCTCTTATAAATCAATCTGTCTTAATGCAACTCTCAAAAACTGAAAGTCTTCTTCTCCAAGGATGCGATTGGATTGACATTACCACTTTTGCACTGCACTCTTAATTCACAAGACTTGTTGCTCTTGTTCAGTGACTCACGAACAAAATTCACATTGCTTATTTACCGATGATGGTTCTACTACAAACAGTTTACTTAAACATCTTTTAACATCTTCAGCTGGACCTTCATAATGCCTACACTGGTTCATTTCATAAACATGTTGTCCTTTTCTACCAAAGTCCCTTGTTGACCCCCACTTAAAAGTGGGGGTCATAAAGCAGAGTAAAGCAGATGATTTGGATCCCATAGCACTAGCGTAAATTTCAGAACCACAGCACACCATGATCCCAGTACAATGTAGTAGAAACAGACTCTTCCTGTACACAGAGTCTCACACAGTCTAATGTGGCAAAAAGAGTTAACTTTGAATCCATCAGTCTCCTCCAATGCTGACCAGGTTAAAGTATTCTGAATAGCTCTGTTTCCTGGAGACATTGAGATACTCTTACACACATCGTCAACCAAAGAATCAATTTAACATTAGGCACAGTCTGTGAATTCTCAGTGGTTCACTTGCAGCTAGATTTCATTCCAGCCCAATGCGCCCTAAGTAAAATGCAAGCAGCACAGATGTGAAATAGTACCTTAGTTCCTAAATGAATGGTTTTATGTGTTTGAAAATCCCACCTCCACCCATGTGAAGACACAAAGCTCCTAGAACTAGCACCTTGAGTGATCATTTACATGACCAAATGACCTACCTACCTTCCCATAGATGATGGGAGGCTCCTTTTGCCTCTGCCAATCACACACACAGATGACTAGTGTGGCAGCGACTGGGAGAGCTGGGATCAGGAGGAGGAAGTTGTCCATTATCCCAGAATGCATTGCATGGGAAGCAGAGAAGCAGCCCACACCAGTGCATGAAGACTCCTTCCCCTGGTCTCACAAGCCACAGCACTCCATGGTTGCTGGCCCTGGGAGCTGCAAAAGCTTCAGAGGTCACCCTCATGACAGAAAACAATGGTTGGAAAGCCAGCATTTTCTGTCTTACCTATGTTAAGGGCAGGGTAAGAAAGCTGGGTAGCCCAGCTTGACAGTCACTGAGGAGAGGAGGGTTCTGAGGCTCTAGATGAGCCTCTGTACCCTGGTTAACCATCTCCTATCCAGAAAAGGATGGTTGTGTGAATAACCTCATAGACTCATGTGACCTCATGTGAATGACCTCATAAAGTGTGTCGTTGACTCCTGTAATTGACTCCTGTAGTCGACTCCTGGCAACTACAGAGCCCTGCTGTTGTCTTTGGTAGAATACAGGAGGGGTTTACCATTGCCATCTCCTGCGCAGTATGAGATGATGTCTTTCAGCATCTTCCTATATTGCTGCTGCCCGATATAGGTGTTCCCCATAGTCTGGGAAACATACCAGCGGGCATTTGAACCGGCAACCTCTGGCTTGCTAGTCAAGCCATTTCCCTGCTGTGCCACCCTGTATATATATTACATCATATAGATACCTTTCTGGAATGCAGTGACAACCACCATTTTACCCCAACATGACAGTCATTAGGGTAATTTCTAGCCCACCTGACACACTGCAAACTGACCCCACCAACCTTGTCACCTCTTATCTTCTTTTTGTCTTCTTCGGTCTTGTTTCTTTACTTCCTTCTCAGCTGGTTGAAAACAGAAGATGGGTATTCAGGAATTTGGCAGAAGCCCATGAGTGTAACAACAGGACAATTTAATTATTAGAAGGCTCTTTTCTGCCCAATAGTTTTGTTCCAACCCAAAGGATGATATATCCATTTTTCAAAATGTTTGCTTTTGCTTTTAATTTTAGTTAATTCTTTCCCTTCATTTCTAATATTTATTACGGGTTCTAGATAATAAGAAACCAGAATAAATCTTTGAGTTAAACAAACTACAGTACATTGATATAGCATGCTTACAGCTCTGATGAGATGTCATGATTTGTGATGATTCTGCAGTGGAGCACTCGATACTGGGGCTGTATGAAGCATTGACAGCCTATTTGGATTTGGTCCAATTTGGCCTGAACTGAATTACCATCTGGTTTAGGCCAGCTTGGCTGAAATTGAACTGGGCCAATTTGAGTAGGCTATTGAAGCATTCTTTAACCCACCCTCTTGCCATTCTCATGATTCCTGAAGATAATGGCTTCCATACAACACAGTGTGCAGCCCATGGAAGGGGAATGTGCACTGGCTCTGTGCTCATCTGAATTGTATCCTGGCTGCTAGGAACTCACAGAGCCTCCATGGCATCTAAGAAGAGGAGAGGGAGAGAAGAGCTGGTCTTGTGGTAGCAAGCATGACTTGTCCCCATAGCTAAGCAGGGTCTGCCCTGGTTGCATCTGAATGGGAGACTTGATGTGTGAGCACTGCAAGATATTCCCCTCATGGGATGAAGCCGCTCTGGGAAGAGCAGAAGGTTTCAAGTTCCCTCCCTGGCTTCTCCACGATAGGGCTGAGAGAGATTCCTGTCTGCAACCTTGGAGAAGCCACTGCCAGTCTGTGAAGACAATACTGAGCTAGATAGACCAATGGTCTGACTCAGTATATGGCAGTTTCCTATGTTCCTAAGTGTGTAACTGCTGTAGTGACACTGCTCCAATTCTTCCCAATAGGAGCAGGATCAGTTCATAAGAGCCATAGATGCTCTAGGAGCTCTCTAGTAGCGAGGATGTGGTTAGGATGAGCACAGAGTCTGGAAGCATCCCTCTTCCATGGGGGCATGCTGCAACTTTATGTAAGTCATTTACTGGACCTGGTGGGGGCAAGAGAGACTGAAGATGGTTCATCTTGCTCCAGGCAGAGAGGGAGCAGTGCTGGTCATGGAAGCTTGTAATTTAAAATTATTTCAGGTAGGGTTTGCCCTGCAGGGCTGGCAAGGGTGTAGGTGCTTCTGGAAACTTCAGTCTTTTCCATGGCTGCAGCCCCAGAAAAGACTACAATTCCCAGGAGTTCCCACACCATATCCAAGACTTCAGGGGGAACCATGTGGGAGTTTTTTTAAATGGCAAAACTGAGAGAGAGATGAACTGCCTTCAGACTGTTTCCTTCCCCTGCCCAGACCAGAAAGTTCCTTTAGGGTCAAAAAGGTAATGGGATGGTAGTGAGGCTTTGACTCCAAATTGAAGCAACAGCTTCAAATGGAGCTGAAGCTAAGCCAGGACGTTCCCAAAGCCCCAAACCGAATCAGGCCCTTGAAGTGATGAGGTGGCTCTGGAATCAAAGCAGTGCAGCTTTGCAAAATCCTACTTGATATGCTTCATCTCAAACTCCACCCCCCCACCGCCCGGATGCAGCAAGATCAGCTTCAGATGTTTTAGTCTAAACAGAGAGTGGGGAGGCATTGAAGTGAGCTGACCATCCTTCCGTTTATGAACATATGGAGGAACATATCCTGATTCAGATCATTGGTCTACCTAGCTCAGTGCTGCTTGCCTAGCTCACTGACAAGCAGCAGCTCTCCATGGTTTCAGACATGGGTGTTTCTCGGTCCTGCCTGGAGTTGTCAGGGATTGGTCCTGGGAGCTTCTGCATGCAAGGCACATGCCTTGTCACTGAATTACAACCCCATTCCTCAGTTTCATCTTCTGTATAGCACCAAGGCTAACACCTGGGTGACATAAAGTTTTATACAATAACCAGTGGTTCCCAATCTGGGAGCCTCCAGATGTTGCTGAACTACAATTACCATCAGCCCCAGGTACAATTTATTGTGGCTGGGGATGATGGGAGCTGTAGTTCAGCAACATCTGGAGGCTCCCAGTTTGGGAACCACTGGAATAACCCATAAGCACCAAGGTCACTCTCGTGTGTTTGCCCTTTCAGTGTAAAACTTAATCACAGAAATGTTCATTCTTTAAGAGATTTAAATTAAAGCCCCTTAGTGCTGGGTTAACATATCTACTAGCTTATTAGGGTCTCCCACTGAGACTCCAAATGAGCTTTTGCTATAAGTCTACCGGATAAAGCTACAGTATCTTCTCATGTTCTAGCTCAAGTTCCAGGATTACTTTTTATGCATTACATCAAGTTCAAACCAGTAATCAAAAGCAGAATGTGCTGCCACTCAAGCTGATTGATTCACATTTCAAACAAGGCAATATTATTTTCTTATTAGGAACATTAAAGAAATGACATTTTAATTATAAGGCCTAAGCAATTGCACAGTGTTTCTAAATAACATTCTGTATTTAAAATTATTGGGATTTCTAAAAAAAAGTAAACCTTTCGTTCCTTGAAATTCTGTTATCTAAAACAATCTGAGAGCTTTGACAGAAGGTACTTTACTTCACTGATTGCAAAACGGAGCTCATTCTTACAATTGTTTCTTCCACATAGCCTGCCTGGTCTGTGGAGAGAGGAAAACTCTCAGGGGATGAAGCCACTCTGGGAAGAGCAGAAGGTTTCAAGTTCCCTCCCTGGCTTCTGCAAGATAGGGCTGAGAGAGATTCCTGTCCGCAACCTTGGAAAAGCCGCTGCCAGTCTGTGAAGACAATACTGAGCTAGATAGACCAATGGTCTGACTCAGTATATGGCAATTTCCTGTGTTCCTATGAGGAGAGTGACTACCTGGATCATACATACTGAATGCAATGTGGGAGAAGACCTAGTTACCCCAATGATTTATTTTTCACACACCACACATGTACACACATACTACAAACACTACAGTACGCACAGACACACAAAATAGTTTTTAACTTGTGCATCTGTCTGTATTGTTGTTGTTTTTTCTGTTTGGGTTAGGGAGATTCCCCCCCCTTAAGGTTTCATTAAAAAAAGATTTATTTAGCTTTAAAACTCTTTTTATTTTAAACAGAGGTTCTGTGGGAGGTTTCGTTAGGTGGTTTTAGGGAAGGGAAGGGTTGGCATAAGTTGGTTTCTATTGTTCTTTAAATTCCGGCAGCCCACCACAGTCCACTGGCACTGTGTGTGTGGGACACATTCTGCTGAAGCCCCCTGCCCTCCGCAACCACTAGCCAGCCACCTGCTGCTTGCTGCCTTGTGCCATTTTTTAAATTTTAAAAAAACCTTTAAATCCCTGCAGCTTTGTTTGTGCCCACCACAGCCCACTGGCACTGTGTGTGTGGGACACATTCTGCTGAATTCAGCCCAGCCGCTTTCCTTCTAGGCCCTTCTCCCGACTGAGTGTCTCCTGCCCTGAGTGTCTCCCAACTGAGTGTCTCCCGCCCTTTTCCCAGCTGAGTGTCTCATGCCCTGATCAGCTAAAGTATATCTCATAGCCCAGACCATTGGGGAGATGGTGGCTGTGGATGATCACCCATTCCAGATGGTGGAAAATGTCGGCTTGTGGCAGCTGCTCCAGCTGCTCGCCCCAGAATACAAGATCCTCTCATGCAACACCATCAATAGGAGAGGGGTGCCCTCCATGTACCATGCATGCAGGGAGGCTGTGTTGGTCCGGTTGCGTGCATCTGGGCCCAGCACCAGTGTGCACTTTACTGCAATCTCTATTGCAGTTTGTGGGGTGGTTGGTACCCAATGTGCTCTACCCTCCAAACCACTTTGGGCCACCTGGGCATTACCCACAGGGGATAATGTGACTGCTTCAGATCCCCATTATTCCCTATGGAAGAAAAAATAAAACCAGTCAAAACTCAATTTCTATTCGTTTCGAAACGCAACAATTCCTAAAAACATCACATTGCCACCCATTGGGCTATCACCCCACCTATTTTCATGCCCCCCAGCCCTTTAATTTTTTTCATATTGATTAGAGTTTGAATCAAATCTGAATTGACACAAATAGAATCTGGGCTGATTTGAGGAGGTTAGATTTGAGGTCAAATCAAATCTGGCTGCTTTGATTTGGCCTTGAATTGAATTAAAAAGCACACATCAACAATTCATGCACATCCCTGTAAAGGAGAGAAAGAGGGGCTGAGGTGCCGGGGGATTTTGAAAGAAAGAGAGAATGAGGTGTGCTGGTTGGCAGGGACTAGATACAGGGCCTTTTCAGTTGTGACCACTCGACCTCCACTCTAGAATGGAAGAGATTTGCCTCAGGGCTTTTAAAGAACAACCAAAGGGAGGCTTTATGTTTAATCCACTGCTTATATCTGGTAGTTTTTTAAAGCTTGGAACTTTTAAATGTTGTTTTAAACTGATATTTTAACTTTTGATTTATTTTAATTGTTTTATATTGTATCATTTTATTAATTTTGTGAGCTGCCTCAAGTGGTGTATTGAAGGGGCAGGGTATATATATAGGAGGAGGATGGAGGAGGAAGATGGAAGAGGTCTTTGCCCCAGAAATGGCTGATTTGGGATTCTGTTGTTGTTCCATTCTAGGACATGGAGATATACACACACACACACACACACACACACACACACACACACACACATATATACATACACACATACACACATTTAGCCATGTCCTAGAATGGAACAACAACAGAAGCCCAAATCAGGCATTTCTGGGGCAAAGACCTCTTCCATCTTCTTCCTCCTTAGGAGCATTGTGGACAAGGCAGAGAGTGCCTACAGTTGGGCTCAACAGCCAAGTGTAAATTAGTCATGACCTGGAAGGGCATTAGAACTTCCAGCCATCACGATCACCTCCGGGACAGGGAGCTATCTTTCACTGCTTGCTGTGGGCTCTTGAAAGTAGGTACACCAAGGTAGAGCATTCATAAGAGCCTTGTTGGATTAGGCCTAAGGCCTATCTAGTTCAGCATCCTGTTTCCTACAGTGACCCACCAGATACCTCTGAGAAGCCCACTAGCAGATGATGAAAGCTGTTCTACATCAGCATCTGATTTTGTAGCATGCCCATTATGGATGGGACCTGTCTCATAAAACCCTCTGAAGATGTCTCCTTTTACAGTAGTCAGCATCAGAGAAATGTTAATCCCTGTTGATCACTGCTTCAAACCTTGATAAAGGCCTTTCCCATCTGCATAAAACACTCTGCACATTTACTTTAATGGAGCCCAGGAGATCTAGAGCAGTTACATTAACAGTTCCTCTTTGTACTTTCATTTGTCATTTCTACATTGGCAACCTGACTTTTCATTCTTTAATACCCTTTGGTCACAGCATCCTCATTTACACTTATTACAAGAAGTTATTTCAATGTGTTTCCTCTGTCCTGTCCTCTTTCCCCCTTCCCTTGTATTCTGTTAATTATTTGATATACCTGACTGTGAATTATGGCAGCTCTGAGCCACAGTCTTTGCTGTGTGAATATTGAAAAAAAGAAGGAGTCAAAGTGTCTTTGATTGAAAACTAGTGTGAGGTCCATCTGTTGCTGTTGCAAATAAAGTAACAAGAAAGCAAATAAACCCAAGTTATTTGTGGCTTTAGTAAAGGCTATATGTCACGGTGCATATATTCTTCAAAGAAACTACAAAAGGTTTTGAATTAAATGGGGCTGCATTAAGTCAATGGTTAGCATATTTTTAAAAGAGTAAGATCTTTCCAAATCTTCAACATAAAGCTCTTCAGAGCTGGATGAATGATCATCTCGGATGGGGCACAATCCACAAAAGCTGAATCAAACAAAATACACTTCAATATATGGTTTCATTTCATATCCATTTGAGGTGCTAAATGGAGGCCTGTACAATCCATGGTTTCCAAGGTGAACACAGTCCACTTGCCACACAAGACAACTTGCCAGGTGCTGGATTAGTGTAGTGTAGTGGTTAGAATATTGGCTTAGGACAGGCTTGGACTGGCCCACAGGGCAACAGGGCATATTCCTGGTGTGCCCCACCCGCAGGGCGCCCCTGTGCCTCGCCACACTCAGCAGCAGTGAATAATCTCACCCTTAAACACCCATTCTGCTCAAAACCTGGTGCCCTCCCCACGTACATTCCACCACCCTCTCAATTCCCCCAGTCCAGCCCTGGCTTAGGATAAGGGAGATCCAAGTTCAAATCCCATTCAGTTATGAAACTCACTGGGTGATTCTGGGCCTGTTTCAGCCTAACCTCACAAGGTTGTTGTGAAGATCTACTTTAACCAAAAGTGCGCCCCACCAAGTTCTCTATATAAAGTCTGTTTTTTGGTGGGACTATTTAATATAGCAAAGTCAGATAGATACAGGGATTATTGTGCTGGGCGTTGATTGTAGCTATAACAATAAATGGATATTTGGGTACTTCATGCACGATTTGCATTATATAATTTTTTAGATATTATTTTCTTATAAGAAGGTTAAGCATGGGTTGAACATTACTTCTGCTTTTGGAAACTATCTGATTGATTACAAGGAGTCATAAATATTTATTGCCATTGAAGAAGACCGACAAATGGCTGAAACCCGTTTGGCATTTTTTGTTCTATGAATTCCTTGGTTTATTCAGCTACTTACTTGGATCTTCATGTTGGTGGACACGAATATGACTGTCTTTTTTGGAGTGATTGCATTATCCATCTAGATATGAACTTTCCAGCCAGATGCATTCAGGACTATAGATCTTCAGCTGGTGATTCAAGTCTTGGATGTATATGTTTTTAATATGGTTGTTGTAGAATGGCGGTTGCAAGGCAGGAGAAAGCATGGAAACTTACCCTAAATACTGAGAGAGCTCGGCCTATGTGTCATGTGCCCTGCCCGCTGCCCTGCCTTGTGGCCAATTATTTTATTATTATTATTATTATTATTATTATTATTATTATTATTATTATTTATTCAATTTCTATACCACCCTTCCCAAAAATGGCTCAGAGAAATAATAACTAACTAACTAACTAACTAACTAAATAAATAAATAAATAAATAAAACAGAGAAATAATAAATAAATTATGGTCTTGGTGAGGATGACTGTAGGCTAAAATGCCAATTATGGGCTTGGCAAGGACGACTGTAGGCTAAAATGGCCCCAGTAATGTCCAACCATGGTGATGGGGCTGAGAGTTTAAATAGTCTGCTGGAGCTCTCACAAGATTTCAGAACGAGGTCTCGTTTCAGGCCAAGAACTCATGAGATTTTCCAGGACTGTTGTAGGTTAATTAAAGCCAATGATGAGGGGCCAGTTACTGAGGAGGGCCTATGCTGGTGAGTGCCCTATGACTCAGTGTAAAGATACCACCAGGAGCTTTTACACACAAGGCTTTTAGCTTGCATCCCCTATGGAATGGAGAGTGTGAGTCCACAAATGAGCTGGATTAACCCCAAAGTCCCTGCAAACTATCAGGAACCAGTACACACCCAACTCTGCTTTTCCCTGAATTACTGTTGTGCATTCTAGCTTGGCCAGAATTATGTCTGGGATAAAAAAAATTCTATTTGTGGAAGCTTGTTTTGTTTTGTTTTTGGAAAAACAGCTTTCTGGTATGCCCCACTGCTCATACTTTGATGTGTGGAGTGGCCATTGCCAGTAATTCAGCTTTTTTCAAAACTCAATGAAGGGGAGTTTGACAGCTGTGTTGGGTGGGGTCTGCTCTGAGTGATTTTCAGTTGTGAGTGCTGGGGCGGGCTGTGGTGGTGTGGTGAAATTATATGGAGGGAGTCCAGGAGGGGAGGGGGAGGGAGAAATTCCTGAGTTAAATGGAAGCAGCAACTTTACATATGCAGAATGGAGACTACAGGTTTGATGTAACCTGAGCCCTTTGTTTCTGAGTTGATACGCTGAGCCTGCATTTTTCTTCATCACAGAGAGAAAGCAATGATTTCTGCTTTAAGCTTACATGACCTCGTAAATGGTATGGGTGGGGGTGGGAAGATGAGCTGATGAAGGCAGTCAGATTTGGGTCAGATTAGGCAGGTTCTTCCATTAAGCATTCTGTTGTTTGATCTGGCTGCTTGGCAAGCCAGTCTTCCGTAACTAACTGTCAAACTAAACCCCCCCCCCCCAAAAGGTGTCTTGCTTCATCCTCTGGGAATGTGATTGGTTGGAGAAAAAACCTGAAGCAAGCTGTGGGAATGAACACAGGAAAAAGATCTGCAGGGACTGCAGAGAGGAACCGACCCAAATTAAACATTTGCGAATCTGCTATAAGGCAGATTCGCTCTTCAGATACCCCACAGCATGAAGCCATGTGTGAATAACTCCCTGGAGGGGTGTTTGGAGTGCTACTCATCCGTGCCATACTGTAGGTGGTGTTTTAAACCTCTGAGCCTTGTCTTGACAATATTGGGGATTTGTTCATGGATAGCTTACTTGGATATTAAGGGCTGTGACAATGATTTAGTTATTCTTTTTATGTGTTAATATATTCATTTTTTATTGTTTCACTGGTCAACATTTTTGGGAGGAGTGGAGTAGTTTGAGTTAGCTTCATTTAATACATGACAGTACCTCAAGTCAGATCATTTTCATCTTTGGGGTTCTGGTTGCATTTCTTTGAAGTTTGGGTGAACCCAGTTAGGTCTTTTCCATTTTTCTGAGCACATGTAAGGATAAGCATGACCATTTACATCACTCTGGGCTCCTTAGAGGAAAAGTGGAATATAAATGTAAAAAACAAATAAACATTTTTAAACTACCTTCCTGGAACTGGAAAAAACATGGGGTGGTATCAAACACTGTCTGGCCACAATGCAGAACTGGTGGGCTGTGTGTATTTGGCCCAATTAATAATAGTGGTTGACATTATGAGCAGGATAATAGAGCTGAAATGCTCTTTTGGGGGCCTGCAGCAGAGCTAGAATATAGTCCTGATGCTAAAGAGAACTGGTGGTTGTGCAATCAACAATGGTTTCTCCCATTATCACAAATCAAAGAAACAGTAATAATGCTGACTGTGTGATTGTTGGTTTTCTCCAGCATTCGAGCTGCCTTCTGGCTTTGCTGCAGCCCAGACACAAAACATTCTATTTGCCTGTCCATCACATCAGCCATTACTATTATTATTAAAAATATTTATATACCACTCTTCAACAAAAGAGTTCTCAGCATGATTTACAGAGAAAAAGGAACAAGTCTGTTCCCTGTCCTGAAACAGCTCACAAACGGAAAAGAAACACAAGGGAGACAAATGGAAAGATAGTATGTGGGGGTTGAATAGGAGCAGTTTCTCTTCCCATGCTAAATGCAAGAGACTCACCAGAGTCTTGGCCCAGTTAAAAAGTGTTACTAAACTGATGCTGTTTGAAATGCAACCTGCCTGCTTCATTTATCTATTTGTAAGAATGAAGGAGATCTGATGAGATTCTGCTGATTTCAACCAAGGCACATTCTGAAATATGAAAGGTTATGAGGGCATGGTGGAAACTGCCAGACTGTGTGGGGAGTTGAGTTGCCCAGAAATATAACTGAAAGCAAATTTCCAAGTGGAATTTTTCAACATTCTGAGAAACTGGAGGGGGCAAGGTAAGAGGCTTTGACCTTGCAACCTTGTCTCCCCTGCCTGGACGGGGAGAATTATTGCAGCCTCCCAGGCCTCTTGCTTGGCCCAGACAGCTTGAAGATTGGCTCTGCTTGGTTCTTGCTCTGCTGCCTAGTTAGACTTGTGCCCTTTCCTTATGATTGCCTGATAACGGAGCCTTCGGGGTAGATTCCAGTTGATGTCACTGGAAGAATGTTGCTCATCAAAACATGAACTTTTATATGGTGTCCCCAAGGGCTCCATACTGTCTCCAATGCTTTTTAACATCTACATGAAACTGTTGGGAGAGATCAGCAGGAGATTTGGTGCAGGGTGCTATCAATATGCTGATGAGACCCAAATCTATTTCTCCATTTCAAAACCATCAGGAGAAGGCATAACCTCCCAAAATGCCTGCCTGGAGGCAGTGATAGGCTAGATGAGAGATAACAAACTGAGACTGAAACCAGATAAGACCGAGGTACTTATTGTGTACAGTCAGAATTCAGGAGACGATTCTGATCTGCCAGTTCTGGATGGAGTCATACTTCCACAGAAGGAACAGGCATGCAGTGTGGGAGTGCTTTTGGATTTAAACCTCTCCCTGGTGTCTCAGGTTGAGTTGATGGCCAGAGGTGCTTTCTTGAGATAAACAACCACAAAACAATGCTGGTAACCCCCAGACTTGACTACTGCAATGAGCTCTATGTGAGGCATTCTTTGAACATAGTCCGGAAACTGTAGTTGGTACAGAATGCAGCAGCCAGGTTGGTCTCCAGCTGATCTTGAGGAGACCATATTACTCTTTTATTGAAAGAACTATACTGGCTACCAAAAGGTTTCTGGGCAAAATACAATGCACTGGTTATAACCTATAAAGATCCTAACAGCATAGGCCTCCTTAAAGCTTTTATTTAAGAGAATGTCTTCTTCACCATGAAACCCATTGTCCATTGAGATCATCTGGAGAGGTTAATCTGCAGTTGCCACCAGATCATCTGGTGGCTACAAAGGGACAGGCCTTCTCTATTATTTATTTATTACTTTATTAAGCATATTTGTATACCGCCCACTACCAAAGTCTTTAGGTAGTTTACAACATTAAAACAAAACAAAAACAACATATAAAAGTTCAAATTAAAATAGCTAAAAACCACTAAATAGTCAAAAGGCTTGGCTAAAGATATGTGTCTTCAGCTGTTTCCTAAAGGTCAACAGCGATGAAGCAGCTCTAATCTCAGCAGGGAGTGCGTTTCATAGCTCTGGGGCAACTACAGAGAAGGCTCTCCTCCGAGTCATCAACAGATGAGTCAGTGGCACCCTCAGACAAATCTCCCCTGTAGATCTTAATAGGCGGTGGGGTTCATAATGAAAAGGCATTCTCTTAAATACCCTGGGCCCAAGCCATTGAAGGCTTTATAGGTAATAACCAGTACTTTGTATTTTGCCTGGAAACCTATTGGTAGCCAATGTAGTTTTTTTAAGACCAGAGTAATATGGTCTCTTTAGGACCACCCAGAGACCAATCTGGCAGCAGCATTCTGCATCAATTGCAATTTCTGGACAATGTACAAAGGCAGCCCCATGTAGAGTTCATTGCAGTAGTCAAGCCTGGATGTTACCAGAATGTGCACCACTGTTCACTCACCTCCAGGAAAGGGTGCAGTTGCCGAATCAGCCAAAGCTGACAAAAAGGCCTCCTGGTCACCACCTCCACGTGAGGTATCAGAGAGAGAGTTGGGTCCAGAAATACTCCGAAACTGTGGGCATGTTCCTTCTGAGGCAGTGTAACCCCATTCAGAACCGGCAGACCTATCACATTTCCTGAACTGTGGCTTCCTACAATGAGCACCTCCATCTTATTTCGATTCAGTCTCCGTTTGTTACCCCTCATCCAACCCATAACTGCCTCAAAGCAAGCATTTAGGAAAGTTATGCCATTGTCTGATGAAGCTGACATGAGGAAATAGATTTGGCTGTCATCAGCATAATGATAACCTTGCACCAAATCCCCTGAGGATCTCTCTCAGCAGTTTCATGTAGATGTTAAAAAGCACTGGAGACAGAATAGAGCCCTGAGGGACACCATACAAAAGCTCTCTCTTTTTAGAGTAAAAGTCTCCAAGAACCACCTTCTGGAATCTGCCCGAGAGGTATGAGCGGAAGCACTGCAAAGCAGTGTCCCCTATTCCCAGTCCCCTCAAGTGATCCACAAGGATACCATGGTTGATGGTATTGAAAGCTGCTGAGAGATTCAAAAGGACCAACAGAGTCACACTTTCTCTGTCAATTCCCCTTTGGAGATCATCCATCAGGCTGACCAAGGCAGTCTCCACCTCAAAGCCTGTCCAAAAACCAGTTTGAAATGGGTCTAGATCATCTGTTTCAATCAAGACTGCCTGAAGTTGAGAAGCCACCACCTTTTCAATCACTTTGGCCAATCATGGGCAATTGGAAACAGGCCTATATTTGCTCATCTCTTGAGTGATCAAGTGTAGGCTTCTTCAAGAGAAGTCTAATAATTGCCTCCTTTATTATTTATTTATTTATTTATTCGATTTTTAGACCGCCCTTACAAAATAGCTCAGGGCAGTTCACAAACATCAAAGACCCTTTAAAACAATTTAAGAGCACTGGAAGGCCAGGCCAAACAGGTAGGTCTTTAGGGCTCTCCTAAATTCCAATAAAGAATTCAAATTCCTCAGATAAGCATTTATTATACCAGGCCCTCTCCAACAAACTCTGTGCTTGATAATACAAGCCATTGCTGCCCTGATATCCTGCAATGTGCTCCCTGCTGAAATAAGAGCCTCCCCATCTCTTGACAACTTTTAAGAAGTCTTTACAGACACATTTTTCACTAAATAGACTTGTGGATTTAAATCATTTTAAGGTTTTTATGTCTGTTTTAATTTGTTTTATGCTGTCGTAAACCACCTAGAGACTGAAGATTGGGGCAGTGCACAAATATAATGAATAGATAGATAGATAGATAGATAGATAGATAGATAGATAGATAGATAGATTTGGAGTTCCTTCTCTGGCTAAACATCAGCAAGAATCTTAGGCAAAGCGATAAGAATTTTGATAAGTCTATCACTGGCTGAAGGGATTTCCTTTTATCTCTAGCATAGCCACTGAATTACTCTAATGTGTGGCAAATTTGGAAGTTTCTCCAGGAAACAGGAAGAACTGATTGATCCATGATGCAATTTACATAGAAAGTACATATATCTGTTCTAAAATGGGTGCCTGTAGCCCAAAAGTGGACAGATTTGGCCCTCCAGCTGTTGTAATTTATTGTGGCTAGGGATGATGGGAGTTGTAGTTCAACTGTGTCTCCCCCCCCCCCCGACACACACACACACTGTAGACCCATTGCAGCTTTACCCTCAAGATGTACCTGTCAGGCCTAATCACAGCTCAATTACCCCCATCATTCTTTGATAACAAAAGAAGGAAACATTCAACCTTAATTTTGTTTACTGGAAGGTTATTAAAAACGTATTGCTGCTCTGTTTGATTCTTGGATCATTATAGAAGGAAACAGAATAGTTTGTTTTTTACTGCACTGTGTTAATTATTTTGAAAAATCCTGGTTGTGAGAAAGCCATCACATTTTACGGTATGTTTTATTGGAAGCAATATTCAGTTAATTTTCTTCTAGGCAGGAATGAAAGTGGACACAAATTAATCTAAATCCAGCTGTTTGGCTAACATTTTAGTTTAATTGTGAATGTTCATGATGTGGTAAAAGTGTGCTAATAAATTATGGAACTAATAGGTTGTGTTGCAAGAACAAAAAGACCTAGGAATTTTTTTAATGTTATGCCGTAGTTCACATTAAAGAAGCTGAATGGTGTAAGGTATTTTTACAGAGGATATTCAAAGGTTCAAATTACACATTCTGACATCATCATCATGTTTATCCTGATCTTATTCTAAGAAGAGGCTCCTCCATTTTATATAACAATTCTCTGACTGGGCCATTATTTTATTTATTAAGAGATTTAATATACCGCCCAATCCACAGACTTGGCAGTAAATGTCTTCAGAAAAAGAAATGTCTTCAATAAGGTTTTAAAGGTTGAAAGGGAAGAGGCACACTGGATCTTGGGGGGAAGAGAGTTCCAGAGTGAAGGGGCAGCAACAGAAATAACCCTTCCATGGGCCCTAGTACTATGGACCTCTCTAAGACTAGGGACCGAAAGAAGGGCAACCTTAGAAGATCTCACAGAATGGGACAGGACTGGCTGGGAGAGGTGGTCCTGAAGGTAAACTGGCACTAAGTCCTGAAGGGTTTAAAAGTTATGAACCAGCACTTTGAATTGGACCCGGAAGCAAATAAGTAACCAGTGCAGCAACCACAGGAGAGTGTCACACTATCATATCTTCAAGCGCCCATAAGCAAGCGGGCCACCGCATTCTGGACCAACTGAAGCTTCCACGTCATCTTCAAAGGTAACCCCAGTTAGAATGCATTACAGTAATCCAAATGAGAGATGACGAGGGCATGAGTTACCATTGCCAGGGCCTTCCGGTTGAGATAGGTACAACTGGTGGACCAGCTGCAGCTGGTCAAAGGCACCTCTGGCCACAGCATCCACCTGCTGCTTGAGCAGGAGCCACGCAGGGCTGGTGCTAGCATTAGGCCAACTAGGCAGCCACATAGGCTAGGGCGCAGACCTCAGAGGGGTGCAGAGTGTCGAGTGTCAATGTGTTAAAAGTGCCCTTCTAGTTCAAAATGATTTGTGTGCCAAAATATTTTCTTTTGTATTTGAGAAAGATAAAAATTGATGTATTACCTATTCTTGCAATTTAAAATGAATTCAGCAGTTTCAAATTTTGTGCTTTTCATTTTTTCTACAAAACATCTGTTTTTGAAAATCTAAGTTGAAAATGTGTGTGTGTGTGTGTGTGTGTGTGTGTGTGTGTGTGTGTGTGTGTATGTGTGTGTGTGTAAGTACTTAGCCTTGCCTAGGGTGCAAAATAGTCTGGCAACGGCCCTGGAGCCACAAGTCTAAGGACCCCCAAGTCACCGAGTCTTGCATAAATTATCACCCTTTATGCACTTTCCATCTTTCCCCCCTTACCAATGACCACATTACTTCATTTCATGATAAACTAATCCAGAGTTTTCCTCTTCCCTGTATTTTTGTGAGACATAGCAAATGCTTCCTCTAATGTGGATAGAGGCATTGTGGGAAGGGTGGAATAGGCCAAACTCGGGCAATAGTCTCAGAGCATAGAGTTGAGGAATAATATTATTGTTTCAGCTCTGGATATCGCCAGATCTATCTATCTATCTATCACATTTTAACACCACTCCATCCAAAAGGCTCTGGGCAGTCCACAAGGACAAAACAAAACTGTGACTCGGTCATTTTAAAACTATCAATAGAAAACCAAATAAACAGTTTAAAACCATTAAACAATTAAAAACATTTAAAAACAATTTAAAATCCTGCAAGGCCAGACCAAGCAAATAGGTTTTAAGGGCTCTTGATAGCCAGCAATGGACCCAAGCTACATATTTCTGCCGGGAGTGCATTCCACAGCCCAGGAGTAGCTACAGAGAAGGCCCGGTTCCGAGTTGCCACCAGATGTGCCAGTGCTAACTGGAGACGGACCTCCTCAGATGTCCTTAATGTGCAGTGGGGATCATATAGAAGAAGGCACTCTCTAAGGCATAGATTCACAACGTGTGGGTCCCTAGATGTAATTGGACTCCCATAATTCCTACCAAAGGCCACTGGGGCTGGGAATTATGGGAGTTGAAGTCCAATAACATCTGGGGACCCACACATTGAGAAACCCTGCTCTAAGGTAACCTGGGTCTATGCTGTTGAGGGATTTAAAGGTAATAACCAGCACTTTGTATTTCACCTGGAAACATATTGGCATCCAGTGCAATTGTTACAGGCATAATATGGTCTCTCTGGGATACCCCAGAGACCAATCTGGCTGCTGCATTTTGAACTAACTGAAGTTTCCGAACTACGAACAAAGGCAGCTCCACATAGAGCTCATTGCAATAGTCAAGCCTGGAGGTTACCAGCTGATGCAACACTGGTTTGAGATCGTTCCCTTCAAGGAATGGACACAGCTGTCGAATCAGCCAAAGATGATGGAAAGTGCTCCTGGCCATAGCCTCCACCTGAGATACCAGGGTGAGGCCTGGGTCCAAGAGTACTTCCAAACTGTGTACCTATTCCTTCTGGGGGAGTGTAACCCCATCCAGCAGAGGAAGACCTAACTCATCCCTCAATATTCTGAGCCCCTATAATGAGCAACTCCATCTTGCTTGGATTCAATTTCAGTTTGTAAATCTGTAGGCAGGCATTTAGGGAATGAATGCCATTTCCTGATGATGATGATGATGATGATGATGAGGAGGAGGAGGAGGAGGAGGAGGAGGAGGAGGAGGAGAAATTGATTTGAGTGTCATCAGCATACAGATAACACTTTACACCAAATCTCCTGATGACCTCACCTAGCATTTTCATGTAGATATTAAAAGGCATTGGTGACAGATTGGAGCCCTCAGGGACACCATATAGCAGCTCCTGTTTTGAGGAGCAACTGTCACCAAACTCCACTATCCGGAGTCTACCCGAGAGATAGGAACAGAAACACTGCAAAGCAATGCCTCCTATCCCAAAGACCCCCAGGCGATCCAGAAGGATTCCATAGTTGATGGTATCGAATGCTGCTGAGAGATCCAAAAGAACCAACAGAGTCACACTCCCTCTGTCGATTCCCCGGTGGAGGTCATCCATCAGGCTGACCAAGGCCGTCTCAACACTATAGCCAAATCTAAAGGCAGTAGAGGTGAATTTGCTGTGTGTTCACCCATGGAGATTACCTGAGCTTGCACAGGCTACACAACCTGGCAACAATGGGAAAAAAAACTTGGGGAAGGGGACCAAAGACACTCTTCACCCCAGGGCGTTATTTATCCTAGGGCCAGCCTTGGTTCTGGAGAAAATGGTTTGAAGTCGCATGATGTCTCACTGCTGAACTCAAGCTCGTCTGTTTCTATAAGCTTTGTCATGAATGTGGATAAAAGTGCTAATGCTGCTTGCACAGCCGCTGGTTTTGAAAGAAAACATTGGGCTGCCTTCCAGCTCTGCTGCAGCCCCAACGTGCAGTGTTACAACTCTGTAAGCCTTAGCAGCATGTCAGCCAGTGTGTTTCCTGAGTCCCCATGAACAGAGTGGAGCCTTGTTGTATTCTATCTTTTGTGTTTTGTTGTTTGGAATTTTGTCCCAGTGGGGATCCTGTGGAGAGTGTGGGGGTGGAGTCAGAAGAAAAAGGGAATGGAGAAAATGGAGCTGCTTCTGGAATAAAGTCTTAGGTCAATCCACATAAGATTGTTTGTTTTTACGAGGGAAGCAGTTAGAAAACATTTGGTGATGAGATTTTGAACCAGCTATGCGTGTGAGCCTTCAAAGCTTGTAAAGGTTCCTGCATCTTAATATTCTTGCATTACTGGGCCTACATTCCTGAACTGCTTTCTACTGTTGCTGATGCTGATTGTTTCTCCAGGTTCCTGACCTGCACAGTTCCTGAAGGTACTTTTTCCTTATCATTCCTGGCCCTTGTTGCTCACTGGATGCCCACTGCAGCTTGGCTCAAATTCCACCAGCACTTTCGTCTTCTCCAAGAGAACCTGCTTTCCCCAGGAAACAATGGAGGTCCTATTTCTACAATTACCTCCTCACTATAGAGACCCCTTAATTCACCCCAACAAAGCAGAAGGCTATATTGCTTCACTGCCTGGGCCCTGAAGGCCAAAGTATATACAATCACTTGCCCTTTTCTACCAGCTTGGAAGGGGATGCCATTTATTTTTATTTATTTATTTATTTTATTTATTAACATAATTTAAAAATTTTAAAACAATATTTTAAAACAGCATTGAAACCATTAAAACTATTTTAATTAAAAGCCTGGGTGAACAGATGCGTCTTTAAAGACTTTTTAAAAGCTGTCAGAGACGGGGAAGCTCTTATTTCACTAGGAAGCGCATTCCAAAGCCTCGGGGCAGACCTGAGTGGCCACCAGACAAGCTGGCGGTGGGATCCAGTGGGCGGTGGGGTTCATGACAAAGAAGGCATCCTCTTAAACAGAGAACGCCTTAAGCAGCTTCTCTTATGAAACTGCTTTTCAATCCATAGATGATGATAATTTCAACCCTGCTTTGAATGTGATTCCTGAACATTACAAGTTCTAGTCTAGATCCCAACAGCCCGGTGAATCTATTGATCAATGTGTCACAACATTGAGTGCCTTAAGTGTAACCTGTGAATTTGCCAACTTTAAAGATGAAACAATCCTTACTCATTGTTTCAGTAAAGAAACTGCTCCAAACTCTGTGACAAACTGCTAAACTGCTACTGGAAGGGAAACGTACCTTGGATAAAGTTATAAAGATGGCTAGGAGGGTGGACAATGCTCTTCATTGTGCCAAATCACTCTCTCTTTCACCTCAAAACCAGCTTCCTGAAATACAAGCTGCTCAGTCTAAATCCTTCCAAACCCAATCCATTGAACTGCCCCAGAAAGTGGCAGTGGCTCAGGAAAGGGAAAGATACCAGTGCTACCAATGTGGAGACTCTGCACAGAAAGCCAATTTTGCTCACTGTCCTTCATGGAAGGTCACTTGTAACCGGTGCAAGAAAAGGGATAACTTTGCAAAGATTTGCAAGTCATCTGTCCACACCATTACTGATTCATCATATGATAAGGATGAGGCACACTATTGTAACCACTGATGCTTCTGAATATGGTTTGGGTGCTGTTTTCACCCTGAAAAAATGGGACAGGTTACAGTTACAGTTACAGTTACATTTACTTCCAGAGTGTTTACTGCTTCAGAGAAGATATATCTTGTCACTGAAAAAGAAGCTCTAGTAAATTTCTGGGCAATGAGGCACTTCAGGACTTAGTAGTGGGGCAGAAAATTCAGTTTATGGTAGACCAAAAAGTCCTATCTGCTTTATTTACTATTTGTGGATTGAGTCAAGCAGCCCCAGAAATATGGGCTTATGGACTTTATTTTCCAGGTGGAATATCTTCCAGGAATACTATTACAGATTGTTTAGCTTGACTTCCACTTCCAGGCCAAGAGGAGATCCCAAAAGATGAGAATGAGTGCACAAATAGCTTCATTCACTCATGGAGTGATGACATCTTCTGAATGGAAAATCACCCTCATTGCTGATCAAGTACATACTGAACTTAAACCTTACATAACTAATGGATGGCCACACAAAAACAAGGTACCTGAACATCTTCAACCACATATGCATGTAGTGAGTGAGCTGTCCCCTCTCAATGAGCTGGTGCTGAGGACTGATCATTTTGTGGTACCAACCTCCTTACAAGCAAAAGTGATCAAATTTGCCCATGAAGGTCACCTGGGCATAAGCTTGACTAAAATCAGATAACATTTTTGGAGGCCAGGTATCAGATAACAGATAATCAGATAACATTTTTGGAGGCCAGGTATGGACAAACACATTTAAAATGTAATCAGGCACTATATAGCTTGTGTTGTATGTGCCAAATTGCACAAGACGTTCACCACTCTTTTACTCCAATAGAGCATCCCAATGGTCTCTGAGAAAAACATGTTCTGGATATAATGGGGCATTTTGATAACCAAACCACAAGACGAGGTTTGTTATAGAGATGGTGGATTATTATTCCAAGTGGCCAGAAGTTTTATTTGCTGACAACATTACTCCAAATAAAGTGATTCAGTTCATGGCTGCAGTTTTTTCAAGAGAAGGTCTTCCCAAAGAAAAGGTGACTGACAATGAGACACAGCTTACCTCATTTGAAATTGAGCAATACGTGCATAACCATGGGATAAAACACAAAACTATTTCCTTGTACCATCCTCAAGGGAATGGCTTAGTGGAAAGAATGAACAGATTAATGAAAGAAGGTTTACAACTGGCTACTGCACATTAACAATCCTGGAAAGAGGCCATCTGTAACACTCTATTTGCTTATTACTCCTCATTCTACTATAGAAAAGTCACCATTTGAACTGCTGAGAGGACACAAAGCTACTACCAAACTTACCCTATAGCTACAACTGATAGGGCTTTCTGTGCCATCTCACCCTGAGGATGAAGAGGTTCATGATCAGGTAAGGGTAAAGCAGCTAAAATACAAATTGTATGTGGATCAGAAATGAGGTGCGAAACAGTGAACATTTCAGGTGGGGGACTTTGAGTACAGTTGCCTTACAAAGTAATAAAGGGATTTTCCTGATATTCTGGACCAAAACCAATAACCAAAACAGAGGAGATTCTATCTATTGGATGATAGAAGTTCAAGACTTCCCAGCATGCATACTATGAGAAAAGAGAGAAGTGAGTATGATCTCAAAAGGGGAACTAGAGAGGACTTTGACCTTGCCTCCAGTTTTGACCTCACAGATGAGGCTGATGAAAGTGATGGACCATCCTTGGTACCAGAAGAAACACCAGAAATAGCTCCTGTGCCATAAAGCCAAAGAATTAGGAGAAGTGTGCATGACAGGATGACACCTAAAAGACTTTAAGATTTCGTTACTGAATTTTAAATCATCCCAGTTCCGGTTATTATAAAGTGCAAGGATGTGTTGTATTCTATATTTTGTGTTTTGTTGTTTAGAAGTTTGTCTCAGTGCTGATCCTGTAGAGAGAGTGTGTGTGTGAGTGGAGTGGGGGGTGGAGTCAGAAGAAAAAGGAAGGGAAAGGAAAATGAGTAAGTGTAGTTGTTTCTGAAATAACCTCTTAGTTAAATCCACATAAAACTGTTTTGTTTGTATTTGGGAAACAGTTATAAAAACAAGCCTCCAGCACTGGAACTGCTTTTTGTGACAAATTTCAGCAAAACAGTCAGGTGGTTTGATATTGAATGGGCTAGATGCTCTGTTTAGTGCTTGTTCTGTGCTAGCAGGTTCTATAGACTGTCCTGGTGTAATTTTTGACTTGCTGATCTGCTGACAAGTCAAGTCCCAACGAGGGGCTGAACATTTCATTCACAGCTGAATGTGAGATGAATTTCCAGTGGCATCGACAATATCCTCTGTTACGCAGCCACAAAACAGCAGCAGTTAACAAGTCTCTTCAAGCAATAATAGATTTGAACCAGACATTCCTACCTTGTCTTGAGGCTGCTCTTTGCTTGAACAGTGCACAGCACTAAACTGGTGTGGAGGTTTTTTTTGGTGTGTTTTTTTTTTTGTCATTCTGATTATCCTTTTTCACCTCAGGGACTGTGCTGTGTAAAAAGCATTTAGAACAAGATTATTGTCCTTTTAGCCTCTCCGAATAATTGAAGAGACAACTAGGAGATGGTTTGACCCTCATGCCCTCTTATGAGCAGAGCATGAGGATGCTAGCTAGCCAGCCTTCACTTGTTTTCTTTTTAGCCTGCCACAGCTATGATTCCTTGACATCCAGATTCCTTGAAAAGGTATTTCTTGACTGTACTGCTTGTTGACAGTAGCCTTTAGTGCTTCTCTTTCTTCCTTTTAGCCTTTGTTTCTCCCTATCTCTCAACTTCACAGGATGGAAAGTCTCAAGGAATAAGATGAAAACATACACTTTGCAGCCAACAGCTATTGCAGAGCATTAAATTATATAATCCTAATCCTGCAATTGGATTAGGAATTCCAAAATAATATCCTTAACAAGCAAAACAGTGACCTGACCTTATCAGTTTCTTATTAACACTAGCTGAGGTAGGTCATCTCACCCAAATTATCTCGTCATTCCCCTTTCACTTTTTGGCATAGTAGTTTAAATCCCTCGCCAGTCTTTTGAAAGATAAAAAAATTCTACCTGATTAATTACCAATCTCTAATTAAACACAATTTGTTTTGTTGTTGAACCAGCATAAACTTCCATGTGAGCATTCACTCTCCAGCAACTGCTATGTTATCAGACTAGCTCTATTAGATCTCCCAACAAATACATATATAACATGTAGCAATTCTACTCTTTGAAGCAGTTAACAGTTGGGGCAATGCCTGATGCTGCAGTCTTCTCGCCCTCCCCACATTCCTTCATGGATCATGTCTGCAAAGATCTCAGTTGTACAAGTGTATAGAAATAAAGAGTGGAACATAGATGTGTGTGTCTGTGTGTGTGCACCAGACCAGAGGATTTATAGGAATGGATGAGTTGCCATTATTCTTCGCCACTGTCAACTATGACTCAACAGGAGAGGAGAGGAGGAGAGTTGGTCTTGTGGTAGCAAGCATGACTTATCCCCTTTGCTAAGCAGGGTCTGCCCTGGTTTGCATTTGAATGGAAGACTACATGTGAGCACTGTAAGATATTTCCCAAAGGGGATGGGTTCCTTCTGGGAAGAGCACCTGCATGCTTGCATGCAGAAGGTTCCAAGTTCCTCCCTGGCATCTCCAAGATAGGGCTGAGAGAGACTCCTGCCTGAAAGAATGGTGAACAGGCAGGCATGAGAGAGACAGCAGCCGCTTGAGTAGGGATTTTTTTTTTTTTTTTGAAAAGGCATTGCCTGTGATATAAAGAGATATATCAGTTAATATTTGCCCATGAAGAAGAGGGGTTACCTCAGAACTGGCTCATAACCCGGGTGCCTGTTGGCACTGGCACTTCTACAGAGAGTCACCATATATTACAGAGCGTCACCTGCTATTCCAACTTGACACTTTTATGGAGTGGAATCTCTGATTCTTGGCACTTCCATACAGCAGTATTTACCATCTCATTTGAGGATATCCACATCGGTGGATTGGACATTTTGACATAGTACATTGTAGTACATTGTTTGTTCCTTTATGACCCATTGGGCATTTATTAAGATTGTAAACATTGGGAATGGTGGTTACTATTCTATGTATCTATTTCACTTACTATCTCCTGACGTATGCACACATGTGAACATATAGTTGATTTATATTATTCAAGCTATGTACATATACTTATATTTATGTTTGCATATTTAGTATTTTGATATTTTTTACATCCTATTGTTTATTTTTACCATTCATAGTGTTGTGATTATTTCACATGTAGATTTTGATTTATGTATTATAATGTTTTCAGTTTATACATTATGTTTTTGGCATCTTCAGGGGAAGCAATTTTCTTCACAATGGTTTATTTAGGCATTCTCTCTAGAGAGTCCTATAAAGAGGTTCAATAAGATATATATAGTCTATTGTATTTTTCAGACTTTAATATATTAGTCTGACACGGGGGATTTCTTCATCTTTGGCCTGACTCAGAATAAGGCAGTTTCCTATGTTCCTTTCATCTGCAGAACTCAGGTGAGGATATGGAAAGAGGAATAATCACCAGGAGCATGCGTCCTATGGGCTTGTTTGTGACCCTGGCTTCAGAAACAGTAACATACCCTTTGCTGCTCTTCTCCAGCCAGAATTGTGAGGGCTAACTATGTCCCATGGGCATTATAAGACACATCTGCTTCATATGCTGTATTAAGAATGCCAGAGCCTTTGGATAGGGTGGTATAGAAATGTAATCAATAATAAATAAATGTTAACTGCTGAACCACTGGAAATGAATCAGAGTGAATTCCTTTGAAGACACTGAATTATAAACATTGTTATGCTGGATAATGTTAAGGGCTGTCTGCGACCAAATTGTTCATTGGAAAGGAAACAATTTCTGTAATACTAAACAGACTCATTCTACAAATAATTCCCACTTTGGTCCTAAATTACAATTCATTACTCATTTCAGGGGTTTCAGACTTTTAAATACTGTGGCTCCATTGTCCTTACTCCATTAACTTGCTCCCTAATTACAAGCTTCTGTACCTGGTGCTCACTGTGCCATGCTACTACCTGGAGGGCTTTCTCCAGTTGTTGCTATTATATACAGCATCTTAAAAGAGAGAGCTTTGCTCCTTTCATTTGTAATCAGAAAGACCACCCCTCCTCCCATTAGCTACCAAATGCCTTATAACAATTACCTACAAGGATACTGTGATAATTTGAAAGTATTTAATGCATGTGCTTGGATGCCATTTAGGGGAAAGATCTCAAACGCACAGATACTCTCATACATATATATTTGTGGGGCGCACTTAAGCAATCCAGCATTATTTACCCTGCTACCTCTTTGACTTTACAGACTCCATACTTAGGAAAGTTTCTAATAACTATTTTTGCATGCAGTATTTAAATACTAGCTGACCCCGCACAGAGCATCTGTGCGACAACACACTCCCCCCACCTTTCACCACAGTCTCTCCTGCCCTACCCCACCTTCTGACCCAGTCTCCAACGGGAGGCAGGGCCTCGACCGCCATCCATTCCCCTCCCACCCCCGACCTGCTGCCACAGTCTCCCCTGCCGTCCCCCACCTTCCACCACAGTCTCTCCTGCCCTCCCCCCACTTTCTGCCCCAGTCTCTCCTGCCCCATGTCCTCCTCCGTTCTGGCCCTCCAAAGGGCGGCAGGGCTTTGCCCACTACCCATCCTCCTCCGTCCCTCCTCCATCCTACACCTCTGCTCCCTCCCTGCCATTTTCAGGAGCCTGTCCTCCTCTTCCCTCCTCTTCCTCTTCCCTCGGCCCTCCAAAGGGTGGTGGGGCTTTGCCCACTGCCTGTCCTCCTCTGTCCTTCCTCCATCCTGGCCCTTTGTCCTCCTCCTTGGCTCCCTCCTTGCCGGGCATGGCATGGCTCAGCCGCCCGCCCAGCCGAACTCCTCTCGGTGGCGCGGCTCCACTGCCCACCACATCCTCTTCCTGGTGGCCCAGCCGCTGCCTCCCCTGGCCGGGCTCCTCTCACCTTTCCCTCCCCGCCAGGCACAGCGCGGCTCAGCGTCCCACTCAGCCTGGCTCCTCTTGGTGGATATGTAAGTAGTGCAACACTATGATAATAATAGGAAGTTTTTCACACATGGCTCTATGCCTCGTGGTATCTGAAGAGCGAATCTGCTACACAGGAGATTTGAGGCATTTTAATTCAGGGATTAGATGGACCATTCGCATAGTCACCAGCACCTCCTTCACACAGTCATAGCCTGCAAGGTCACCTACAGGGTGGGAGGCTCATATAATTTCTGCTGGCACCCAAAAGTATTGGACAGATCAAGCACTGAGATGAGGGAGTAGCCCTGTTACTTCTTGTCAGAGAAACTAAAGAAAGCAAGCCTTTATCTCAGCATCTTGCTAGGAGTTGTAGGCTTCAGGTAAGAGGAAGTGAAGCTCAGCAGGAAATGTTGACCCCTCCCCGCTCAGGCTAGAGACATAGAAGAAGACGACAAACAGATGGGAGAGGTCAGCTTGTTGTAGACCTCCTGAGAAAGGAATGTGACTGGCAGATGACCAGTGATAATACTATGAATATTGTGAGCCGCCTGGAGCAGTAGTATGCTGGAAGGGATGGGATATAAATATG
This sequence comes from Hemicordylus capensis, assembly GCF_027244095.1. Classification (NCBI taxonomy): domain Eukaryota; kingdom Metazoa; phylum Chordata; class Lepidosauria; order Squamata; family Cordylidae; genus Hemicordylus; species Hemicordylus capensis. The sequence continues at coordinate 294,826,562 of NC_069660.1, read as the reverse complement.
TTAAATAAATAAATACTACCACCTCGTGGCTGTGTCTGGTAAAGCATTGAATTCATCATTACTGGGCGGACTACATATACATAGACTAAAAACTATAGAGCCAATGATGAGATCTCACGGCAAGCACACCTTCCATCCAAGGAAGGAGCTGTCAGCTCTGAGGCAAAACCCTTGCTCTTCTTCACACTGGTTTTTAATCTTTGCAGGAGAGTGGCTGATATTCAGTGCACAGGAACATCAGTGCGAGTGTTCCCTGTAACAGGGATTCCTGGAATCTGCTGACTACGACTCCCAGCTGCAATGACCTTTGGCTAGGGATTATGGGAGTTGTAATCTGGGAATCCCTGTTACAGGGAACCCTTTTAGGGACCTACCAGGAATGCTGTGCAATGTGAATGACAGCCCTGACAGTGTTGCATGGCAGGGCAATGGTTGTTGTGAAAGAGAAACTCAAGTATGTAGAACACCGCTCTGGGCTCCTTGGAGGAAGAGCGGGATATAAATGTAATAATAATGATGATGATGATGATGATGATAATAGTGTCTGGGCAGTTGCTCAGTACTAGTTCCATTGGAAAGTATGGAAGTTCCACTGCTCAACTGCCCAGACACAGTTTTAAGTTGTTCCACAACTGCCCTGTTGCACCACACCGTCAGGGCTGCCTTTCACATTGTGCAGCAGCTCTGGAGGGTCCCTGTGATGAAATGGTGCAGGACTACTTTGATGCAAATTGGCTTAGAACTCTTTAGAGCTGTCGTTCATAAGAGGCAGTTAGAGAGTGGCAGAAGTTGGAAGCAAAGTTCAGGGAGAGTGGGAATTTGGGTCTGCATAGGAATAGTATCAAAGAGGAGTCCTATCCTGAGACTCAAAGGATAAGACAGTCTAAAAAATAAAGGATTAAGACATGAGCAGTGTGGAGAGTCCAAGTGGGTTCTGCAGGGAGAGTGGGCTTGACCCGCTCTCCCCGCAGATGATCAGGGAACTTGCCCTGGGTGGCCGGATCAGCTGCCCACACAATTACTGGCTCCATAATGGAGCCAGTTGGGGTGGTGGGGATTGGGGGCCTCCTGCCCCCTGGAAATCCCAGAATGCCCCACATGAGTGCGTGGGGCATTCTGGGGAGCCTCCTAATGCCAGGAGGTTTGTTATAGCCTCTCAGTTGGGGGTCTTCTCATGAGTTGATGTGGCGTGGAGCCGTTCTGTGGCAACACACCATCGGAGATATGAGGTTAGTGAAGCATGTGCTTCGCTAACCTTGTTTAAGGGGTGGGAGGGAAATATGCATTCACATGAGCACTGGAAACCGGGCTGGGCTCCCTTAGCCCAGGCTCCACCCTGTGTGAGAATAGCCTCATTGGGTTATTAGGAACAGACACTTCAATGCCAACAGTGTTGGCCCAAAAGAAACATAATTAATTGATTGCAATTAACAGGGGGATATATTTTGGGACAAGGTGATACATAAGGTATCCTGGACCTCAGCACTTTGAACTTGCCTTGTAGACAAACTAGTCATCTAAATTGTGGGGTCATCCTTTGGTCATCCTCTTCCAATTCTCCAAAAAGGCCAGTGATTCAGAACAACTTTCCCAGACAATCGTATGAGCCTCATTTTGTTTGGTGGTCCACAAACTATCTAATCTACCTCTACTTCAAATTCACAATTCATTTGAGAATTATTTCTTCGCACATATTGGTTGTAATGTTCATGTGTGGGCTTTGGGCAGTGGTGAAGCATGCAATGGACACTAAATAAATGCTACATAATAATATAGCAATAGCAATAGCACTTACATTTATATACCGCTTTATAGCCGAAGCTCTCTAAGCGGTTTACAATGATTTAGCATATTGCCCCCAACATTCTGGGTACTCATACCCAGAATGAATAATAAGAATATTTGAGATTAAATGGGCCAGCAGAACAACAAAGGAAGAAGTACTTCAAAAAGCAAAAACACATAAGCAAATAATACAATCAAGGGATGCAAACTGGAGTATTGTTGACATATCCTCAGAGGAGTCAAATATCAAATACCACAACTAACGCTGGAAGGAAAGCTAGCAGGAAAAAGATCAAGAGGAAAGACCTGAAAGAATGGCTAGAAATTGACACAGAAGATACCACCCATGATTCTAGGGACCACGATCGATGGCTTTTGCTGGCTGCCAACCTCCAATCGGAGAAGGCATTTGAAGAGGGATAATAATATGATTAATTTGTCAGGGTATCTTTAGATAATCTATTATGAAGAAGTATCCTCTCAAACATATGAATCTATCAATGTGTTAAAATGCATCAATAATATGCTATGAACATATTTTATAGGTCAATTTTTCTCCCCCTCAATTGTCTTAGCTACAAAACATGTGTTGACAACCTAGTAGTGTATGATCTGTGTAGTATTCATTAATTACTTCCACCTTTCATGTTTTATGATGAGCAGTGCCACCAGAAGACATTATCTTCCTGGAAATATAAGCTTGCAGATGTACTCAGCTTATGTTATATCTTCACCTTATGGCAAGAAAGTACAATAGTTATCTTGTTCTTCTTTATAGCTCCCAAGCATAAGATGCCCTTTGCCAAGAAAATAAAATTAGTTCATATATACATAAAACAAACACAAAACTAATAAAGAACATAAAATATCTATCTGTCTTTGTAACAATCAGGCAGTAACAGCCTTTCATTTCGTGCAAAGAGTGAACTGGAAGTAAACCCTGTCCTGACTGACAGGCAGTGACCTCTGGGAACCAGCCACTCAGCACACAGTAGCTGAGACCTAGAGGGCCTGGTAGCAGGAAGTGAAGGGGGTCCTTGTTCTCAGAAGTAAGACAAGGGCTTTGGATTTGGGGAAAGGTTTAGCCAGGGAATCGTGCATTAAGTATCCTGTGTTAGATTTCTTTTGATTTTGTGCTTTTGCAAATCCCTACAACTGATTTATTGAGGCTATTCTCATGATCAGGTGAAATCAGGCTAGGGGAGCCTAGCCTGACTTCGCCTGACTGTGAGACTTACCGGGCTCGCTGGCCGTCCCCTAAGCCCAGGTTAGTGGAGTGAGTGCTCTGCTAACCCAGGATCTACGATCCTGAGTTGCCACGGTGCGGCTCCCAGCTCCCACGCGGCCCCTGAACTCCCAAGCCCCTGCCGGCTCCATGATGGAGCCGGCTGGCGTGTGGGTGGCCGCAGCAGCCACCCAGGCAGTGCTTGCTGCTCGTCTGTGAGGGCTTAGCCCGCTCTCCCCGCAGACACTCTGGAGGTGGGTCTCGATCATGAGACCTGCCTCACAGTGTTTTTATTTGTAACGTTACAAAGAGAAACTGAGCCAATGCCCTTTTCCAACTAGGGCATTGTAAAAGTCTCTGTAAACTCTTAAGGACGCATTTTGTATTTTCTTGCATTTTTGTTCTATGCAACTGGGTAACAAAAATTTTAAAGTGTGCCACTCCAAACACCAGCTGGAGTTATCTTCGGAAGTAATCTTGTAAAGTACTGAGTATTTCTTTTTACCTGTAACTCAAAGCTGAGAGTGCCTCAGACTGAAGCAGTCTGTAGTATTTCGAATAAAGTTTTTTTTCTTTTTGTTCTTCACAGTTTACCTGTCTCTGAGTGGATTTTTAACTCAGGGGAAGGGGTTTTATTCTGGTGCAAACATGTCTCAATGTTAGTTGTTCAGCAACCTATCAAGTTTTCTCTCCATGTATAAGTTGCATGTGTAAGGTTTTCTGTACTTTTCCATTTGGTAACAAGAATGAGAGTCTCCCAGGACAATCACCCAAATCCAGGGAGGGGTAAAGCTTTGTAATTAGGGTGAAGTGGCAGTGTATTTTCTATCACTTTAAGCTTAAATGAACAGCCTTTGTTGAGCAAACATGGAGGGAATGAATCAGCATTTTCTTTTCCCCACATGGGCTTGCTCTGAGACAAAGGCTGGGATTAAATCTGCTATTTGCTACAATCTTACATTTATTCCATAACATGTTCATCATTGTTACCATAGATGGCTAACTGGTGGTCCCAAAGCCTGATCTGTTCCTCTCCCACTGGGCAAGTTCATCTGATGCCTGGTTGCTGTACCAAATTTTAATCAAGTAAAAAAGATTTCACTTATACAGTAAAGAAAATTATGTAAAGCTGTAAGAAAGAGATATTCCACACGTCAGTCATACTCATCTTTTTGGGATTCTGTTCATAACAAGCATGTAATGTTGCAAGATGGCACCAACTTTATAGTTTAAGTAGAGCGAAATGGAAGTCCTCACACTAGAATCACTCTCTACATGCCAGCTCAGGGGGCCCTTGGAAAACTGCCTGGGGAAAATAATATTGCCCTTAGAGGATTGTTTATTTTTTATTTATTTATTTAAAATACTTATCTCCATTCCCTCCAGTGCAATGCTGCTCAAAGTGGCTCACAACATTAAGCTCCATAGAGTAGTATAGAATATAAATGCTAACTTGGCAAAGAGGCGCCTTTTAACATGGTGATTCTCTTAATTTAGCAGGGGGAGAATAATTGGCCCTATCCACCACCAGCACAGTACTTCCAGTGATTGTTGCTGGTGGATACCTTATGTTTCTTTTTAGATTGTGAGCCCTTTGGGGACAGGGATCCATCTTATTTATTTATTATTTATCTGCGTAAACCACCTGAGCCATTTTTGGAAGGGCAGTATAGAAATCGAATAAATAAATAAATAAATAAATAAATAAATAATTCCCCCAGTGAGGCACTACCTTGGCGTGGTTGTGGGGCTTGCGTGCTCTGAGGAAGGTGAGAGCTATGCCAGAGGTCCAACCATACTGGACAGGTCTCACCAGAGGAGCCAGACAAAGAGTGCCTCTCCCATCAACAATATGGTGAGACGTAACTTTAATAAATCTATACTGGATCGGTCATCGCCTGGGTCAACAAGGTCCACGCCAGGCGCGGGAGGCCCTGGACATCTGGTGGCAAGTGGGCAACAGGACTCAGGATCTTCAGTTGAGCAACCAGGGTGGAAGACAGCAAAGTTACTGGAAGAAACGTCGCTTGACCGAAAAAAATATACGAAAAATGCCAACAAGGAAATAATGATCTGCTATTACAAGTCTAGTCCAACTAGAAGAGGTTATTTAAAAAGAATGTACCAAATTTGGAAAGAGAAGCATCCAGATACAGAATAACAGAACAAAGGCTTGCAGACCAGAGAAGATTCATAATCAGAAATAAAGTATTCACAGGAGTTGAGCTGGAAGAACTGCAAAGAGCAACACAGGCTTGAAATATGGAAGAAGAATTACCACAAACTGAAGCAGTTGCTCAGGCGCAGGTGGAGGAGGTGTTGGAAATAGAGGATGCCATTGTTGCTGAACTGTTTCAAAATCAAAACCAGGCAACCACCCCTTTGCCTTCACCTCAAAAACCTGAATGCTGTTTAACAGAAAAGCAACAAGAACTAAAGCAAAACATAACTGAGCACATGAACCAAACCACCACCAGGGTTCGACTTCCAGCTCTAAAAACTGTTGCCAAAAAACAACTCGCTCAGGCATTAAAAGATGTCAATGCTGCATTTGCAGAGATAACAACCAATAATTTGCAAGAAACAAACCAACTAATGTACAGTGCAGCAACAATAACAACACAAGAGCTCGGATATAAGATCAGTGGACCTGTAAAAAAAGAAAGCAGTACATCACCTAAATGGAAGATTAGATTAGAAAATAAAATCTCCAGGCTGAGATCGGATGCTAGTAAATTGAAAGATATGAAAGACAAGAAGCTGAAGAATGAAAACACCAAACTGTATCTGATCCAAAAATACCACCTAGATTCAAGGAAAATTAGAGAAGTCCTGGAAAAAATAAAGCAGCAAATAACAGCAGTGTCAAAGAAGATTAGCAGATACGAAGCCAGAATTACACAACACAGGCAGAATCTCCCATTCCAGTTGAATCAGAGACGTTTCTACCAAAGCATAGAAGGAGAAACTGCAAGAAACCTAGAAACACCAAATCAAGAAGAAAGAGTGCAATTCTGGGGGAAATTATGGGACAATCCAATAAATTATAATAAAAAAGCAGGCTGGATGAAAGAGGTAAAAAATGTAACCAACAAATGCAAGATCTCATAATAACACCAGAATTAATAAGTGAAAGAGCAAATAAAATTAAAAATTGGACTGCTCCAGGCAACGATGAACTGCATGGCTTTTGGCTTAAACACCTAACAAGCCTTCATAAACAACTATCCAAATAGCTCAATCACATTTTGCAAGGAGGTGATATTGAACAATGGCTAACAACTGGGAAAACTCATCTCATCATGAAAGACCTAGCAAAAGGTGCAGTTCCAAGTAATTATAGACCAATAACCTGCCTTCCAACCATGTTCAAATTATTAACTGGAATAATAGCAGATGAAGTCATGCAACACTTATTAACTAATGAACAGCTTCCAGTTGAACAGAAAGGAAATTGCCCAAACACCAGAGGCACAAAAGACCAGCTGCTGATTGACAAAATGATTTTAGAGAACTGCAAGAGAAGAAAAACAAATCTAAGTGTTGCATGGATTGACTACAAGAAAGCCTTTGATTCATTGCCTCACACATGGATACTAAAATGTTTATAAACAACTGGTGTCAGCAAAAACATTCAGATATTTATATTAAAAAGCAATGAGCATGTGGAGTACACAGTTAACAATCAATGGCGAGACACTTGGACAGGTTAGCATTAGAAGAGGCATTTTCCGAGGGGACTCACTATCACCTCTGTTGTTTGTAATCGCCATGACCCCGCTTTCACAAATACTAAACAAAACAGGCCTCGGATACCAAACATCTAAAACATCAAGTCAAATCAACCATCTGCTGTACATGGATGATCTGAAGTTGTATGGAAAGTCCCAGTCAGAAATCGAATCACTGCTAAACACCGTCCGTATATTCAGTAGCGATATAGCAATGGAGTTTGGACTAGACAAGTGTGATGCATTAATAATGAACAGAGGGAAAATAACAAAAAACAGAAGGAATAGAACTGCCCAATGGAAGCAAGATCAAGAACCTGGAAGAGAAATAACATTACAAATACTTGGGCATTCTCCAGGCTGATAAAATTGCACACACTGAAGTTAAAAGAAAAATAGGAAGTGAATACATCAGGAGAGTTAGAAAAATCCTCAAGTCCAAACTCAATGGCGGGAACACCATACAAGCCATAAACACCTGGGCTAGACCTGTTATCAGATACACTGCAGGAATAATAGACTGGACCCAGACAGAGCTAGAGACTCTCGATCGTAAGACCAGGAAAATAATGACCATCAATCATGCTCTGCACCCCCGCAGTGATGTAGATAGGCTATACCTCCTTCGCAGCTCAGGTGGAAGAGGAATGCTGCAAGTCCATCAAACAGCAGAGGAGGAGAAAAGAGGCCTTGAAGAATATATAAGGGACAGTGAAGAAGATGCACTTCAAATGGTCAATAACACGAAACTATTCAACACCAATGAAAGAAAGCAGGCCTACAAGAAAGAACAAGTCAAGAACCGAGCAGAAAAATGGAAAAAGAAGCCACTGAATGGACAATCTTTGCACAATATAAGTGGAAAATCAGACATCAGCAAGACCTGGCAATGGCTTAAAAATGGCAAATTGAAGAAAGAAACAGAGGGTTTAATACTGGGTGCACAAGAACAGGCACTAAGAACAAATGCAATAAGAGCAAAAGTCAAAAAATCAACCACAAACAGCAAGTGCCGCCTTTGTAAGGAAGCAGATGAAACCGTGGACCACCTAATCAGCTGTTGTAAAAAGATTGCGCAGACTGACTACAAACAAAGGCATGACAAAGTAGCAGGGATGATACACTGGAACATCTGCAAAAAATACAAGCTACCTGTAGCCAAACATTGGTGGGACCATAAAATTGAAAAAGTTGAAGAAAATGAAGATGCATAAATATTATGGGGCTTCCGACTACAAACAGACAAACAACTGCCACACAATACACCAGATATAACTGTAGTCGAGAAGAAAGAAAAACAAGTTAAAATAATCGACATAGCAATACCAGGGGATAGCAGAATAGAATAAAAAGAAATAGGAAAAATCACCAAATACAAAGATCTACAAATTGAAATTGAAAGGCTGTGGCAGAAAAAGACTAAAATCATCCCAGTGGTAATTGGCGCCCTGGGTGCAGTTCCAAAAGACCTTGAAGAGCACCTCAACACCATAGGGGCCACAGAAATCACCCTCAGCCAATTACAAAAAGCAGCTTTCCTGGGAACAGCCTATATTCTGCGACGATATCTATAACAACAGCAGCAACATTGACAATATAATTCAGCCATCCCAGGTCCTTGGTAAGGACTCGATGTCTGGATAAAACAAACCAGTCAATAACACCTGTCTGACTGTGTAAAATAATAATAAATAATTTATATATAGCAAAGCAGTATAAAATGTAGGGCTAAAAACTGGGATGATCCCCATTAAAACCAAGTTTTAAATCCAAAGATCACTGGAAAAGACAGCAAATTAAAATGCTAAAAAATATTATTTTAGAAGGATTAGATTATATCAAGATAATATACGTGATGTGCAGGGCACAGCAAGGTTGGATTGGGCCCTGTGACTAACAGTGCATATGGGTCGCTGCTCTCCACCCACCTTCTTCTTCAGAGAGGGGCCAAGGGCAGAGCAAAGAGCAAGCTGTCACCCAGCTGGTGGGCGCCTCTCCCTCAGGGGTCCAGGGCGTAGCTAGGGCTGAGGGCCTGTGTTTGCCCCTCTCCCCCCAACGGCCACTTGGAATGAAGGAGATAATGAAGAAAATAAGGAGGGGTGGAGGTGGGGGGCCCTCAGGAGCTGGGGGGGGCCTGGGCTCTTTGAACCCCTCTGCTCAATTATCACTACACCCCTGGTCCAAGGATATTTCACTCCCCTGCCACCATCATTCCATTGTAGCTATGACCGTGGTATAGTTTCAATTCTCAAAAAGTGCTGCACAAATGCTCAGTATTTTTATTATTATTAAAGGAGGAGAGACTGGCACAATGTTGCTGGGATGTCATTTTATTATAATATCATAGCCACTTAATTCATTTAGAATATTAAAAAAAAATCATAAAAGTCATTCCAATCTTTCAGGTCTTATATATGCAGGGGTGTTTTTTGTTTGTTTGTTTTTTGCATCAGTAACATTTAAAAAGGGTCACCAACATTCTACAGAGAAACACTTATGATCTGGATTCCTCACAAGAGTTGCAAACATCTTTTCTGAGTCTGCCAGGATAAGAAGTGTATATATCTTACGTCAATGTCTACTTGATATAAAGTTTTCAATGATTTAGTTCTAAAATGTGTCAACTCTTGCCCTCCAAAGCTGAATATAGTGTATTCCTCAACAGGAACCTGGTTTTCATGTTTATAGTCTGTGGGAGCCAAGATCTTCAGACTCTGAAAATGCTGGATTGCCTGGAGCTGTTATCTCAGCAAGACAAGTAATTATTTTCTCAGCTCCAGTATACTGAGCATGATAGCACCCATTTACAATGGTTCATTGTCTTTAATTTTGTTTTTGCAATTCAATAAAGTTGGATTGTCTTGCCAAAGAGGACTATTGAAATATGATGTTAAATCAAAAGACTTGCTTAGCTCATGCAAATATGAAGCATCTTCCCTTGCATCTGTAGGCCTTTCACGTTTTAAATATTAATTTAAATACAGGAACAGAGGAAGCTGCCTTCTACTGAGTCAGACCACTGGGCCATCTAGCTCAGTATTGTCTAATCTGGGAATGGCTCTCTAGGACTTCATGCAGAATTTGTTCTCAGCCCTGCCTAGAGATGCCCGGGATGGAACCTGGGACATTCAGCATGCCAAGCCAATACTCTACCACTGAACTATGGCCCCATCCCCAAACATAAATGTTCACAAATATTTAAAATTCAGGCACAACTTGTGACTTACCAAGCCAGATACAATTCACTAGCCATATGTGGTATCTCTGTGTAAGACATCAGGTCACATCAGAGGAAAACAGAGAGTGGAAATATTGAGAGTAATAACAAAAAATCTCCACACATGTGTAATGATTGGATTATAACAATTGGAGGGGAGCACCAAAGGAGCACATGGTGTCTCATATAGGATGGAGAGTTCCATAACCACTGAGGTGGAGGCAAAGAGTCAATCCAGCTACTTAAGGAGGTCTTTCATGCAACCTCATGGCCTCTGCTGGGTGCACTTGGGCAGGAGCTAGCTTGCTTTCCCTGGCAGATGAGCAGCAGCTACCTTTCATTCTGCCATGCCACGTGCCCACACAAGCGGCAGCACAGCAACGGCAGGACTGAGAGCAGGAAAGCTCCCTCCTCCTACAACCCTGGGTGCCTGGGGCTAAGAGGGGCTCCTTCCCCCTGGCTCGCTGCTGGAAATGGCGGTGGACTTGGCTCAAGCCTCTTAACCCAGTGGCGATCACCCAGATGATGCCTGCTGAGGTTAAGTTTGCAGGTTAGCTTAATCTCACTAAACACCAGGTTAAAAAGCAGGGCTAGGTGCAGGGCAGCAAGGGGTTCAAGCTGGATCCTGACACTTCCCATGCACAGCCTAGCCCAGGATGGGCTGCCCTAGCATAGGCTAGACGGTGTGTGTGAGCATCATCAAAGAATAGTTGCATTGATGGGTTCTTGTCCCACTCCTGACTCTAATTAGGAATTAGTTTGTAGGTGCAATATTCAATTTTGAACGCAAATATTTAATCACATCTGCTGAAAGAACAATCGTTTTTTTGTTCTCATTTGCAATGATGCTGCATTTTGCTAGAATGAAAACTTAAAAGACACCGAAGCACTCTGGCATACAAGATTTCCATGTATGTTTTATCTACTTGAAACTTAATTTGTTCAAGCCTGTGAGAAGCATACTAGCAAAGTGATGCATGTGTTGAACTGCCACTAAACACAGAGGAGCTCTGTGCATATAGCACCTCTTCTTGGAGTGAGGATGGAAGAGAGCTGGTCTTGTGATAGCAAACATGACTTGTCCCCTTAGCTAAGCAGGGTCCACCCTGGTTGCATATGAAAGGGAGACTAGAACTGTAAGATATTCTTTAGGGGATGAAGCCACTCTGGGAAGAGCATGTAGGTTCCAAGTTCCTTCCCTGGCATCTCCAAGATGTTGTTCTTAAATGTGTTTAGACACTGAATTGATAAGAAGACCTTTAAACCTGAGCAGCAGAAGTATTAGCAGTCCTTTGCATCATCCAAACTCTATGTTCTGTGACAGGAAGTTATACTCTGCTCCTAACCTGAAGCCAGATTAAAAAAAACTATTACTTCTATAACCACTTTTCAACAACAACAAAAAGTTCTAATAGAAAACAAAACAAAAAAGAAAGAATAGAACGTAGAAAAATAATAATAAGGAGAAGGTGGCTGCCTGTCTCCAAAGGCCTCACATTCTCTACATAAGGAATACAAGGTAGACCCCAGCAACAGCCATTGCATGTGTTAGCTGTGTCAGGTTGAATAGGGCCAGTTGCTCTCTACCTGCTTAATATATAGAGAATCACCACTTTTAAAAGCAACTTTGCCCAGTTAGTAGGGCTGAGGAAAAGAAATATAAACATTCTATAAAACTTTTGAGAGTTATGGCACATACAAAAAATCTTATGGAATCCCCTTTCTATTTGGTCCCAACTGCCCTGCTAACTTCAGCAGAAGTAATGTAGAGTAAGTAGTTTAGTAATGTTGGCCAGGGAATGTGGAGGTGGGAAGGAACCACTGCATGAGTAAAAAGATAGGACTAAGCAGCAGCAGCAGTTAATATTCTATTTGCATACCCGTATATTTGTAGTCTATTCAACATTAAGTGAACCCTTCTTCCCTAAAATGTGTTCTATTGGTCAGTTCATTTCATCTCTACATTATTAATTCATTATCTGATTTGTTCTCCTTACCTTGTGCTAAACATCTTTCAAAGCATTTCATTTTTATGATCTTAGTTAGCTAACAATGCAGCTCAAAAGTTAAAGGCAAAATGTTGTTTACTTGGGCAAATGCAATGCATGTATGTAGACCAGTACTGGAGGCTGGCATTACTGGGCAACTGCCTGGGGCCCTAGCCTGTCAAAGGGGCCCACTACCAACCCCAGTGATACCCAGAGGTGGCTGATGCATGCAGGGGCAGGAGGGGCATTGAACAAGGCCACCTATGCCTTTAACACAGTCATTAGTCCTGCCACAGTGGTTGTCCTGACGCCACCACAGCCACTGCCACTGCCACTTGGCTGATGCGCCAATTTTTACCAGGCTTAACCTTGAAATGAACTTCACACCTGTACCTCGGCCAGCTGAATGGTACCAGCAGAGACAGGGCAGTTGCAGTGGCAGAATTACCACATCAAAGGCATAAGCTGCCTTGTTCACCACCCCTGCTGCCATTGATGATAACTTCCATGCCCATAGCCTTTGTGCATTTGTGCTGGAGAGACTCTCTTTTCCAAGAGAGAGCGCCAATTCACATGTAGAAATTAAATGCCATTAGCACTAACCGGAGTTAAAATCCCAAACAGCAAGTTGTGCCGCAGACGTACAACTCACGTTAGCCTAACTGTAGCTGAAAGAGGAGCCAACTAATGTTGCAGTGGGGAAATCACTTATTTGTTTGTTTGTTTGTTCGATTTTTATACTGCCCTTCCGAGCTGGCTCAGGGTGGTTTACAATTAATTTCTTGACTAGCAAGCCAGAGGTTGCCAGTTCAAATCCCCGCTGGTATGTTTCCCAGACTATGGGAAACACCTATGTCAGGCAGCAGCAATATAGGAAAATGTTCAAAGGCATCATCTCATACTGTGTGGGAGATGGCAATGGTAAACCCTTCCTGTATTCTACCAAGGACAACCACAGTGCTCTGTGGTTGCCAAGAGTCAACACTGACTCGACGGCACATTTTGCCTTTAGCTGAAGATAGAGGGGAGCCCCTCCCAAGCCTGAAATGTTAAGATAAGATCCGAAATAGGCTGTGGCTGTGAAGGACATGGGCATCATGAAATAGTAGGTGTTTTTCTGAGTTTTGAGAACAGTTTGCTGGGATGACTCAGAAGTAAATGGTTCAGTTAAATGGTCTTCCTCTTAAGTAAGTGACAGTTCTCACACCCTGCCCTGGACTACTCTGTTGCCTTGCAGTAAACAAATACTAAATGATTTAGTTCAATGGGCTTTCTCTTAAGTGAAAGTGCAGAAGATTGCAGCTGCAGAAGTGTGGCTTGCTTTTGATGTCACTTTACTGGGAAACAAAAGACTTTACAGTGCCTTGAAGCAGCAATTAGTAGGAGGTTTTTGTTTGTGTCTCTTTAAATTTCATGGTTACCAGATAGAACAGGGAAGAGAAGGAAGGATGGGTGTGTGTGTGAATCTCTGAAAGGTTATTGCTGTCAGGTAGAGGTGCTTAACTCCAGTTTTGCATACAGCTTCAGTAGAATAACCACTGTTATTGGCGATGAACAATTGGAAAGTTCTCGGGTACAAATTGGAGTTAGTCAGGGAAGACTGTAGTTAACTTTTGAGGCTTAACAGTGGTTTTTCGTGTTCGGACATACTGCTATTACAATAGCTGTTAGCATTAAATACAATTAAGCTTTCCATGTGAACTGGCTCAGAGACGTTGTTATCGCCTTCTCTCTCTCATCTGCCCAGGTAAGCCCAACCATGAACCACGGGGAGGAGTTACGTGGAGTAATTTGCTGAGGACTCCATGAAACCTGGAGTCAATCCTACATCTTGTGTCCATTCTAAGATTTTCAGCAACTCAAAATTTCCTGGGTGACAATTCCCACTGCAACTGGATAATTTCTTTCAACTTGATTTTGATGAAATCTTAATTTTTAGAAACAGAAAAAACTACTTGGGGCTTTTTGTCCTAAAACAGGAAGCATACACATGTCACTACTACAACAATGATGCTATTTTCCTTTCTCGTGAAAAAAACAGAGTACATATGAGTCACAATAGATTACCTTTTATAACCACAATGTAACCAGTATTATTCACTCTAAGCAATTAATGAAGGCTCGTTTAAGCTAAGACTTCCCTTAGACCAGGAATCTAAATCTCAAGTCACAGTGAGGGTCATTATGTTGATATTGTAGTCTATGTCACATTGCACTCATGTTGTGGGAAGGATATTGGAGAATGCCTCTGGGCTCATGTGCTGCTCTACTATTGCTAGGCGCAACCGTGCTTATAGAATAGGCCTGCTCAACTTTGGCCCCACAGCTGTTTCTGGACCTCAGCTCCCATAATCTCCAGCCACAGTGGCCAATAGCCAGAGATTATGGGCATTTTAGGCCAACATCTGCAGGAGGACTGAAGTTGAGCAGCCTTGTTCTAGAATTTCTTGAAACATCAGCAATACTGGAGCAGAGGTGCAATGTCATAGGGAATTATCAAGCGGCCTCTCAGCAATTCTGGTATATCCAGCCTTGCAAGAGACCACAAATATTCCTCAGAGTCCCTTAAGGAGTAAAATATGGCATGTGTGGCAGGTTGCCAAAGATGACAGATTGCGAAGATTTTTCTTCTTCTGATCCATATATTGCATAGGCCTGTTTTAAAACATCAAGATATAGACGCTTCCTTATACCGAGTTAATCTGTTTGGTCCATCTAACTCATACATTGACTGGCAGCAATTCTCCGCGGTTTCAGGCAGGAATCTTTCCAAGCCCTATCTGGAGATTTCAGGGATTGAAGCTGGAACCTTCTGCATGCAAAGCAAATGATCTACCACTGAGCTATGGCTCACATCCTTCTCTTCCAGTTTGCGGAGGCTGATAGGAGGAGCACATTAATTGTGTGATGTCTACACAAGGTGACAAAGAAAAAGCCTTGTGCTGTGTGCTCCCTGGCTAAGAGAAGACTTTGCTGATATCCCCTCTCCCAGCCCAGTTTTCAGATGTCTAACATTAGCTTGCCTTCTCAATTGGTTGTGGTAGCTCCCATCAGTTTCAATGGGAAATCCATCCTAATTTGATAATTTGGAGCCAAAAAAATAAAAAAGCAACAGCTCCAAGTTCACCTTGCATCTACAACAGCTGACAGTTTGCTATGACAGGAACAAAAATGGCGGGACTGTTTTCTGAACACACACACATGTACCACCCACCTGTGTCCATAGGCACACACTGAAGAAGCAGAGCAATTGTTCCCAATTAACACCATCAGTTAAAATTCTGTTTCCAAAGGAATGCACACTGGCTCCAGTCCATTCAGGGCTTACACGGTCAAAACCAGACTTGAAATTGTGCCCAGAAACTAACTGGAAGTCCGTACAGTTGTTTGACCATCTGTGAAAGTAAACTGTGTGTTCAGTAAAAGCAAACTGTGAAGAAGTGGTTGTATTCAGTGGTGGACATCCTAACAAATGCCGAATGCATGTTTCTAACAGTCAGTGTGGAGACAGAGCTAACCCCTTGTGCTAGTACCTGTGCTTCCAAAGTACGGGCACTCTTGCACAAAAACACAACTATTTTCATTGATCTCCCTGTGCCGCTGTGGGAGCACTCCTGGAATGTGGGGAGAACAATGAAAATAGCTGCATGCTTATACACGAGTGCCCACACTTCAGATGCATGAGGATACCATGTGCTCCTGTTAGGAGCACACATGCAGAATTAGGATGTCAGTCAGCACTTAGTTATTTTTAAAAATTGTCTTTTTTTACAGCAATGAAGTAACTTATGAACAGACAGTTTGAACTATATCAAGGAATGACTAAACTATCTTAAGGGAGTGGGATGGAGATATGAGCTAGGAGGATCCAAAACTCTATGGGATGCCTGTGCAAGCAGAAACCTTTGAGCAGGGCATAAAGACTACAGTATTCTTTTCTTCTTTTATCCCTTACTTGAGTTCTGTTTCAGAAGAAATGAATAGGAAGGCTTAAGGCCATGTCATACTCATGTTAACCAAAGAAAGGTTTATTGTGTTAAGACATAATTGAGTATATCACTAGTGCTGATGCAACATATTTTATTCCCACTTCCCAATGTTTTCTTCTATAGTGAGCTGCCTTTTAAGGGTTGTAGAAAGATGTTGATGCTAGGAGTGTGAGGTCTATGATCTAGTTAATTAGTGTTTCTGGCCCCATCAGGTGGTCGGACAAACTTTAGAAGAGGCATAGAATATGAGGAAATGTGGCGGCTGTGAATGGAATTAACATGGGATGAGAACATTTATTGTGCTGGAAATTTAGGTAAACCACAACTTTTTTCCCCTTAACTCTCCTGTCCCCCATATGCATGGGCTGCCTGTCCCCCCAGCTCACGTGAGGAGACATTTAAAATCCATTTACAATTTTTAATAAAACATAATGAGCTGCCAAGTTACACATTTTCATATGCTACACTCCATTCAGTTCTTAACTGAATTTAAATTTGTTCGAGGAAGCTGCATTAAGCAACTCTGGTTTTTCAGCTTGTGTACCTATGGAAGTTGTTGCAGAGAAATTACGTATCCTCTATAAGTAATTGTACAGAAAGCAACTTAAACTGAGAAACAAGAGTTTGATATTTATTACTAACTAGAACATAGGCTAAGAAAACAATAAAGAGACTAACAATCTCTTATGCAGAGAGAGGGAGAACCTCTCAGTCTGAATTCAGGACAGCGAATAAGGAGGAGCAGACAGACAGAGACTCCACCCCCAAGCCAGCTACATTCAAAAATAGACAACCATGCCACGTACACAGAACTGAGACCATGTCTGTAGTAAATCACAACAGAAGTCACCACAACATATGCCAAAGTTTAATTTTCAGCTGTGCTTTGCATCAACCTGGACAATTTTGTTTTGTCCCCCAAACGACTAATTATATGCTCCCATTATATGCTCTATATAGCTATGGCAAGCAGGAAATGACATTATGAACTGCATAAACACAAATGTTTAGTACACTCAGCTCCATGTCTTTCAATCAATAGCTTCTGCCACCTAGCTTCACATCGATTTTCAGTTACGAGTATCACTTTTCCCCCCTTAAGAAACAAACTGAATATGAGACAGAATGACTGCCAATAGGTGAATGAAGTGAGAGAAAGGCTTTAGAATAGAATTATAAAGTAGAGGTAGGTTTATGCAGATCTTACAATGCAGATCACCTGTGGAAAGGAGGAATGCTGATTTATACCCTTACTTAAATAACTTCTTAACAAAATTATTTCAATTCCTAGAGGACAGCTATTAGCCTAGAGGCAGTATATGAATGTCAGAAGCTAGGAACAAGTCATGAGGGAGAACAGTTGCCTTCATGTCCCAGTTATAAGCAGAATGGGGATGGGGCCATAGTTCAGTGGCAGAGCATCTGCTTTGCATGCAGAAGGCCACAGGTTCAATCCCTGGCATCTGCAGATAGGACTGGAAAAGACTCATGCCTGAAACCTTGGGAAGTTGCTGCCAGTCAGTAGACAATACTGAGCTAGATGGGCAAATGGTCTGACTCCGTATAATGCAGCTTCCTACGTGGGGCTAGGCAAACTCTTGGGGTGCCTTCACATATCACACAGGTCATCAGTTGAAGCCAAGCTCCACAAAACCTCCGTCAGACCTAGGAGCATGCAGTCCCCTCCCTACTTCCTTTCTAGGTTAGGATATGACAAGATTGGTAGTAATGTCTAATCCCACCGATCTCGGTTTATCCTAATCTATTTGCTTCACAAAACCCAAGATCTATTCCCAAAGTTCAGATCTCAGATTCACAACCAATTTCTTCATATCCTAACCTAGAAAGGAAGTAGGCACTCACACACGGATGGGAGTGGGAGTGCATGTTCCCAGGGCTCAAAGAGGTCATGTGGAGCTCAGCTTCAACTGAAGTTCCACATGACATCTGAGCCTGCCCTTGGTCTGTTCCTGCAGGGCTTTTCTTATTTGCAGCCGGCCCTAGAGGAAAGACAGATATAGCTGGGGAAGAATGGTTTGGGCAGTAGTTTTTTTGGCCCTCCCCCTGCCTCCCACTGTCTTCTGATTAATTAAAAGCTTGTCCTTGTAGGTTTGTTCCTCTTTGATTTAAGCATTTACACAGTATGAACACAAGTCCTGAATAAACCATGTGACAGTAGACATTTGGGGAACACAGCTCCAGCCATTCCCAGATTTTGAGTGTCCCAGATAAAAACAAATGGCACTGTAGATATCAGGTATTTATCCTGAATTCCTGTATTCTCTAAGTTGTTTTTTTTTTTTTTAATGTACTCATGGCAACCCAGATTGCACCAAATTTTGTATAGGCATTGGAGTCCCTGTGTGAAACAGAACTACTGGGCCAGGGTGATGATATGCATGTTAACCAGATTGTCTTAATTTTCAATATGTTTTGTACACTTCTAAAGTCTGATATAGTAACCCTGATCCTATTCTGGTTAAGAACAACAATTGCTTTACATAAGCACCAAACCAAATGTCTGCCTTCATTTTTCTCCTACTTACAGTCATTGTTATTCTTAAATCAATTATAGGATTCTAGCATTTAGACATTCCAATAATATACAATTAGTATTATTACAAAGTAATCTTAATTTGAGCCTTTCCTGAGTAATCATTATATATTTGGCTAATATACACTTTTGGCCTTGGAGATTATTAGCTTAGAAAATTGTTATTACCTCATAAACAAGAAGCACCATCAAATTATCATAATAAACTCTGTCTCTTTGTCAAGTCAGATGTTAAAAACACTTATTCTAGTGCCTAAATTTTATTTTATTTTCCATTTTGTAGCTTGCCCCATGGTTCTATTTTTTCAACAAACAGATATCTCTGTGCTAACAGCCAATTTGTTGGAGCATTGCTAATTTGCATATCTCAATTTTAAGCTGTGCTAATTATCATTGAAAATGTCCAGCTTGTTTGTTACTCATTTCTTATTTTCCTGAAGGAAGTGGCTGTTGAATTGACATTCAGTACACATTATCCAGCACAGTAGAAATATTGGCATTAGGAGCTCAAAGGGAAATCAGAAATTTGAAAGAGGTCCCCACAACATTGTGTAAAGGAATTTTATGTTTAGGCTTCTTGTATTCAAGTTTTTGTTGTTGTTGCTTATTTAATACCTAGATGTCTGCATTTTAGTGTTTATCTTTCAAACCTTTCTTATCTTCATTTTTGAATGAAGGTTTTGCCTATAGCTCAATACGAATATTTTCAATTTTTCAAAGGGGGATTTTAAAACTCCCCAAATGCAGGAAGGCATACAATGTACGGGGAAAATCAAAACTAGTGATGTGTAGACTATGACTCAGGGTAGAGAACATGCTTTGCATCTGGAAAGCCCCTGACATCTCCAGGTAAGGCAGAGAAGGAGCACCATCCTCTGAAACATTGGAGAGTGACTGCCAGTTAGTGTAGGCAATAGTGTAGATGGACCAATAGTGTGATTTTATAAGGCAGCTTCCTATGTTCCTCACCTTCACAGGAATTCTTCAGATGTTTGACCTGAGGAAGAACTCTCAATTTTGCCTTGTATGTGACTTCAAACACAATGTTGGTGGTAGGTTTAATCCAACCACCAGTAGAAACTTACCACCGGTTTCTAGTACTTCTGTCTACATTCTTCTACTTCACACAACTGCACTTGCAGAGCTCATCTATCTATCTATCTATCATCTCATAGGGGGTCTTACCCCTGGACTTCGGGGCCAAAGTCCAGGGCCTCCACAGCCCCAGCCCAACCAACTCAAATTCTCTTTAATTTTTCCTGGGTGGTGTGGTCAGGTGGCAGAGAATGATGATGCTTAATTTGCAGGGGAGGGGGGCCTCCAAAGGCATTTAGGTTCAGGCTCCAAAATTACCTAGTTGTACCTCCGATCTCTCTCTCTCTCTCGCTCGCTCTCTCTCATTTTTATACAAAATTTAACACACAATATATAAAAAAAATGAAAACAGTTAAAATTCCACAAAATACAGTAAAAGCAAATTAATAAAAGAAAAGCAAATTCGACAGCTTAAAATTAATTTCAGTTAAAAGACTGTGAAAACAGGTGCATCTTGTGGGTCTCCCTAAAAACAGAGAAGGAAATGCTCTTTTTTCAACAGGTAGCATATTCCAAAGTCCGGGGGCAGCCACAAAGAAGGCCTGGTCCCGAGTCACCAGCAAATGAACCAGCGGAAACCATAACTGGACATCTCCAGAAGATCATAATAGGCAACAGGGTTCAACAAAGAACAAACTCTCTTAAATATCTTGGGCCCAAGTTGCTAAGGACTTTATAGGTAATAAATAGCACTTTGTATTTTGCCCAGAAACAAAGCAGCAGCCAGTGCAGTTCTTTTAAAACCGGTGTTAAGTGGTCCCTTCAGGTTGTCCCAGAGACCAATCTGGCTGCCGCATTCAGTATCAATTGTAGTTTCCAGACTATGTACAAAGGCAGCCCCATGTAGAGTGCATTATAGTAGTCAAGCCTGGAGGTTACCAGCATATGCACCACTGTTTTAAGGTAATTTACCTCCAGAAATGGACAAAACTGATGTATCAGCCGAAGCTGATAAAAAGCACTCCTGGCCACTGCCTCCACCTGAATTACTCCTCAATTAGCCATTGAAGAGTTTTCATCCCCCCCACTAAAAAAAAATCAGGGTTCCTGGAAAAAATTGTCATCAACCAAGTGGAATGCAGTTGTCATGCCCTGCCTACTCAGAAGCCCTGCACCGTACTGCCCTTGTGGCATTAGAACATAAGAACAGTCCTGCTGGATCAGGTCCAAGGCCCATCTAGTCCAACGTTTTGTTACATGCATTAACAAAATCCACCAGGTGCCACTGGGAAGCCCACAGGCAGGAGCTAAGGGCATACCCTCTCTTCCATGGTTACTCCCCTGCAACTGGTATTCAGAGTCATCCTGCCTCTTAGGCTGGAGGTGGCCTATAGCCCTCTGACTAGTAGCCGTTGATAGACCTCTCCTCCACAAAGTCATCCAAACCCCTCTAAAAGCCATCCAGGTTGTTTATGTCACCACATCTTGTGGCAGATAATCCCATAGGTTTATTATGCATTGTGTGAAGAATTGCTTCCTTTTGTCGGTCCTAAATTTCCTGGCAATCAGTTTCATGGATGACACCTGGTTATAGAGTTATGGGAGAGGGAGAAGAATTTCTCTCTATCCACTTTCTCCATACCATGTATGATTTTATAGATCTCTATCATGTCTCCCTGCAGTCATCTTTTTTCTGAAGTAAAAACCCCCAGGTGTTGTAGCCTTGTCTCATAAGGAAGGTGCACAAATGCAGTTACACAATGGATGGCCATTGGAAAGAGTGGCCATTCAGCAAGAGACTGTGTTTGCTCAAGAGTGCTCTTGAAAACTGCATGCATATTCCACACATGGAATGTTGCACATTACTTCAGCCAATGTGTACAAATCTGAAATGTGTTCAACAGGTTTCCAGTGTATTTCTCTTCACAGTGTGCAAAATATACCAAATGTGTTGACCTTCAGAGCATTCTAAGGATTTAACATTTATGGAGCCTTTTTCTTCCAGAGGTATTGCTAGAAAGGTAGTATTTAGAGAAAGCAGGATGCTTCTTGCTTTTTGTAGGTCATGACTTCTGCATTTGATAACAATTGCTACTTTGGTCCTCATGTATCTTGGGGGGAAAAATTCAAGGACACCTTGAGCCTTGAACAGGTTTTCTTTCCCCTCTCCTTTTGTTTGTGATTCATGCATCTGGACACACTAAAAATGAACACACTGGGATGTGTATATTGAATTTTAGAACAACCAGAATCACTAAAAGTTTAAATGCATTTAAAATGCAGCTTTAATGTCCACATCTCCATTTTTATTCAATGGGAATGAAATGTAACAAAGATTCCTATTCTGAAAAGGTTATTTTAAATTTTAATGTATTTTTCATTTTTGAAAGGTAAGGGTTGTAGAATATGGATTTTTTCCTTTGCATATAGTTTGACTTTTGTGGCTTACTCAACCTTTTCTTCCCCTTAATTTTCTTCAGAAAGGCATATTTTTTGTCACACTGAACAAATTCCATTCTAACTGGGGGCTGAGCCAGTCTCCAAACTTACTTATAATAAAAACATCTTGTAGCTCTAAGAAACACCTCTTCCACAGAAGCTACTGTAGTTTCAAAGGTTACCTGCAAATTTACTAAATAGGTTTTCAGCAGTTAAACATTCCTTTGCGGGAAGGGGGACCAGCTCTTTGCACCCATGCGGTGATAAGTGCACCCAGAGCTGTGAATAAAGACAGGACAAGCGTGTATGGATGTAAACTAGGGCCACTTTATTAATAATTAACTTATGAAGGATCTGCAACAACAACTGTGACTAACAAACTGAGAGTGTGGGCATCTCCACCACATCTGGGTAAGGGCTGCCTCCTACAGAGGACAGCCCTTCCCTTAATCTTGAGTGAAGCAGCTGGGCTTGACACCTGCCATCCGAGTATTCGGCATGGCCAAGACAAGTCACACAGTTACATGTGTCAAGGAGGTAGCTATCCAGGTCACACCTGCCCGCAACAAGCCACAAGGCTCTGAAGAGGTGAACTGAACGGTGCCCCAAAGGTGGTTCATTCCCAGACTCCACCCAGGTCACAAGACCCTGAGGGGCTGTTCCATAAGAGCACTAATCACCTGAAAGGTGCCTGTGGCTGAATAGAAATATTCAGAACCCTGCCATCTTGGACTACATGTGTGCCCAATTTCAGAACTCTAAGCTCAGCCATTCTAGAAATGGGCAAAGTGGGGGGGGGCATGTTGCACTTATTTATGAAGGCAATGGCAGATTAATCCACATGGGGGCCGGTTGGAATGATGGTCAAAGGGGGAGGTTTCAGTTCCAGAAGTTTCTGTCATTTTCTGAAACAAGCCACTCATAGGACTTTTGGGGTTTTTTTTAATTTAAAGAAATCATTAAAAATCAATGTACAATTGATTCAAAATCTGTACTCCATCTCCTGATAATGTACTGTATAATTGTACCAAGTTTCAGAACTCTAGTCCAAGCCATTATGGAAATTTAAAAGGTGTCACCTTTTCACTTGGGGAAAACCATGGGGCCCTCTAGGAGAGCGTGCACAAGGACCTGGACCCCCAAGTCCATGCCTAACAGTGCCCCTGACTTTGCATGAGTACCAGCCAGCACAAGCATTCTGAACTGGGTCATGCCAAGAGTGCACCCAGAGGACATGGTAACACACTGTTGGAATCATGTGATGGGGGTGTTCATCTGAATCACCCTCTACACATGCTCCAAAACTCTGTTTAAACAGGTTGGTGGCACAACCCAGTGCTGATAACATGTGCAGGAAGGCACTCGTGCAAACTGGCCCACTGGGTGTGCAGTGTTCAGTGAAAGGAGGTGTGTGATGATGTTCTCTATGAATCTCTAAAGCCTTTTGTTATTGTTAGTAGATGGAAATCATCAATACAAACTTGCCAGTACATAGGAATCACCAGTGCATAGGAAGACAGCTTCTTGTGGTCAATACCCTCCAGCATTGCATTGCTGAAAATAGGGATATAATTGCTTACTGTCTTTCATAATGCAAAAACAACTAAATTGTGCAGCATCTTAACATCCATTTTTGCATTGTAGTAAGTTATCACATTATAAGAAAACACCTCTCACCCACAAGACTGAAATTAGAAAAAGAAATCATTCAAATCTGTCCACTTTCAGACAAGTTGAAAAATACTACAGCATTGAAAATTGGACAAAAACTCATTTTCAGGAGGAAACAAGCACCAGGATGTTAGCAGAGTTAGCTTCTGAATCATAGTTCATAACTGTAAGAAACTGCTCCTCTCCCCTCTCTCTGTGCTGCTGTTGTTAACTTATCTTTCTTTCAACATCAACACATCAAAGGTCCTCTGTTCCACCCCCGGTTCTCAGGTCCTACCAAACCAGTGAGCAGACCAGTCCTGCTTTCTGTCTGTTACACACACACACACACACACACACACACACACACACACACACACACACACACACACACACGGCACACTCTCATAAAGACAACACAGGTCTCTCTTCCCTAACCCATTATGTGGGTGAGCTGAATTCAGCAAACAGAAACGCATTACAGTCTCATTTTCCTCCCATCCTCCCTTTGTTTACTGAACTTGTTTCTCTCTCTCCCATTATTTACTAAACTTGGTTCTCAGATCACTCCAAAGCAACAAACAGCCAAGACAAATTTATTTTAAAAGTTGCCCGGCACTGAGGTGGGTGGGAGCCCAATCAGGAACCTCTTGCATTTTTGATTTATTTGATTTGATGGGGTTACTGCCACTCAACTAACCATCCCCCACTCTCCCCAACCTTGTTTCTCAGGACTTAGCTTAAGGAAGGGGATACTGGTGGGGGAAGAGCCAAGTCAGCAGCAGCTGGAGAAGACTCTGCAGAGCACCTAAGACCTAAACAGACTCTGCAGGGGGCAGCTGGCTTAATACTGCCAACTGGATATTTTAATATAAACAATGGACTTCAAAGGGCTCACCGAGAACGTTGTTCTCACAATGCCATTATTTCAGCCCCCATCACTGCCCAGTGGTGGGGCCTCCTGCAATTGCAGTGCCTGCGGTAGGCTTAAATCAGCCCTGAATGTGGCTTTTAGGCAGTGCAAGAGTTATGTACAGAAATTGAGAAAATATATTAACTGCAAACGTTTTTCCCATGAAATTTTTTTTGCATCCATGGGTGCAAAAGCTGGACTTCGAAGAAGCAAGACAGAAAAAGTATTGAGGCTTTTGAACTTTGGTGCTGGAGAATACTTTTGAGGATACCATGAACAGCCAGGAAAACAAACACATGGATCATTGATTGATTGATGGATTAAGTGCCATCAATTCGGTGTCGACTCTTAACTAGGGGTGTGCAATTCGGGATTTCGGGTGATTCGGCTCGGACCTGAACCGAATCACCCCTGTTCTGTTTTGTGCCCGAATCTGGGTCACCCGAATCACCCTTGATTCGGTTCGGATTCGGATTTAATCTGAATCCGAATCGATTCGGGGGGTAAAAAGGGGCCCAGGGGCAAAATTTTGGAGTGGGGTGGTAGAGCCCAATGGGTAGAGTCTACCACCCCAATTTCAGGGGGATTGGGCAAAATCCTGATTTTTGGTGAATTTTTAAAGTTTTAGTGACTTTGGGGCAGTTCGGGGGCATAGCATGGGATCTGGGCAAAAGGAGTGGGGTGGGGTGGTAGTGCCTAATGGGTTCAGGCTACCACCCCAATTTCAGGGGGATTGGGCAAAGGGCTGATTTTTGGTAAATTTCTGAAAATTTCATGTCTTTGGGGCAGATTGGGGCATATTGGGGCAGAAAGTGGGGGCTGGGGCAGAATAGTGGGGTGGGGTGGTAGTGCCTAATGGGTGGAGGCTACCACCCCAATTTCAGGGGGTTTGGACCAAGGGCTGATTTTTTGAGAATTTTTGAAGTTTTAGTGACTTTGGGGCAGTTTGGGGGCAGAAAGTGGATCTGCTCCAAAATAATGGGGTGGGGTGGTAGTGCCTAATGGGTGGAGGCTACCACCCCAATTTCTGGGGGATTGGGCAGAGGGCTGATTTTTTGAGAATTTTTGAAGTTTGGGTGTCTTTGGGGCAGATTGGGGGCAGAAAGTGGATCTGCCCCAAAGGAGTGGGGTGGGCTGGTAGATAGTGCCTAATGGGTGGAGGCTACCACCCATCCCCAATTTAAGAGTGATTGGGCAGAGGGGTGAATTATGGTGAATTTATTTGTATGAGGTTTGTCTTCATAAGGTGAAGTGTGCTAAAGTGATTACTTCCTCATATTATTCATAGTAAAGGAAAGTGTGAAAAAGTGAAAGTGGGGTCATGAGAGTTGTTTAATTGAAAAATATCTCATTTGCTATGATAGAATGAGAATTCACACCTCAGAAGTTTTGTCCATCATTTTGTACATCAGCCCTTTGTCCAAACCCCCTGAAATTGGGGTGGTAGCCTCCACCCATTAGGCACTACCACCCCACCCCACTATTCTGCCCCAGGCCCCACTTTCTGCCCCAATATGCCCCAATCTGCCCCAAAGACATGAAATTTTCAGAAATTTACCAAAAATCAGCCCTTTGCCCAATCCCCCTGAAATTGGGGTGGTAGCCTGCACCCATTAGGCACTACCACCCCACCCCACTCCTTTTCCCCAGATCCCATGCTATGCCCCCAAACTGCCCCAAAGTCACTAAAACTTTAAAAATTCACCAAAAATCAACCGTGAACCGAATCACCCGAATTTTTCATGCCCGAAATTCGGGTGATTCGGCTCGTCCCCGAAAAATATCGGGGGACATCGGGGGTGATTCAGTTCGGCCCCGAATCACCCGAAATTGTTCATTTCAGGCACAGGTCATTCTGTGCCCGAAATTTTTTGCACATCCCTACTCTTAACGGCCACATAGAACATAGAACAAATCAATCCCGAATTTTCACTCGAGGCACAAATGGCCAGGCTCAAACTATCATACTTCAGACACATTATACGAAGATCCAGCTCCCTTGAGAAGTCCATAATGCTGGGAAAAGTTGAAGGAAAGAGAAGAAGAGGATGACCAGCAGCAAGGTAGATGGACTTTATTACGAGAGCTATGAATGCACCACTGCGAGACCTTAAAGGCCAAGTTGAAGACAGATCATCCTGGAGAGAATTTCTCTATGTGGTCACTAAGAGTCGACACCAACTTGACTGCACTTAATCAATCAATCAATCAATCAATAGTTCCTGTTATAATGGGTAGTTTGCATGTACACAAGTTGGTGTAATTTTTTTTTAAAGTTGATGACATTTGCTTTAATATTGATTTGCATTACTATCTTTCTTGTGTAGCTTGAAGCTGAGATGGCTGAGCATTCCCAACCCCATCTTATAGTCTGGATCAGATTCTGCTTCCTGCAGCATCCAGACCCTCTTGTATCCATTCATTTTAGTAATATATCAAGTCTTCCTTGACATCTCTCAAAGAATGATCAACACAAGAATCACTTGTTTAGTTTGCTATGATTATTGAAGTAAACAAAATAAAGAAAAATAAAAACTTTAGCAACCAAAGTATCAACCATAGATTAAGCACCTATAGCAACAAGAGATTGTACAATATAGCAATTGTAGGTGCTGCACAATCTTATTCAAGGGTAATGAAACTAAAATATTAGAGAATGCTTTACCCGAGAATTACATCCCTCTGTGAGACACAGAATGACTTCTCTTTTCAGCACGGCATGATTCCCCAGGGCTCTACTCTCCAAGTGACCTTGTTGGCTCCATTATGACTACAAACAATGCTCTAAGCCTGCCAAGGTGCCCTCTGGAATACACATCACTTTTTATTTGGCTTCTGATAACCAACATTATTCACCTAATACACTTAATAGCTTCGCATGTCAGTTCACCTCTTTTCCAACAAACAAAATTGTTGGGCAAGTAATTATTTCCCCAGCTTTCAGGATGCAGCTTGAAACGCCACAGTCTGTTGAGGAATCAGGATCCTTTATCACCCACCCCTGCAGGCGTTATATCACTCTATAGATGGTGGTCAGATTAATTTTCATCATTTGCTGACTTCAGCCTGAACCTTTCACACTATGTTGCTCCATGGCTGGAAAATGTGTTCCTGAATTCTGCCTACTGGTTTGATGCCTGAGTCTCAACTGGCTGCCTGGTTCTGCCTGTTCTGGCTCTTAACCCTGCATGATTTGAGTTAAAATGTGATGTTACAGCCATGACAGCATCTGTATCTTAGAACTCCTTAAGTACTGTTTCCTGAGTCTTACACTTCTTTCATAAGCTTTGACTTCTGAAGTTTCCCAGAATCGGTGAAGGCAAAAGGAAGGATGTATCTTGCCACCATTTTGATTTTCACCATCAAGCAATTTGAAAACTGACTCCCTAGAATTTAACAATAGGACCTTGGGTTTTTTGAGTTTTTTGTTTTGTTTTTGGTAGCCTGATTGTATCTATTTAGCCCAACCCAAACCCTACAGTGTCTTTATGAAAATGTCTTTCTGCCAGCCCTCATAGCTGCTCCTACTTATCAGCTTTCGCTCAAAAACCTGCCTCCATTGTTCTGCTCAGAATGTGTTGGCTTACAGTTCTTGCCTGGCTGCTTAATGCTCTTTTTCATTTTGTACAAAAGCCAAAACTCTTCATCCCTTCAGTAGCAAAATTCCAGTTTGATTTCTTCCTCTCTAACTGTTGAATGGAATCACAAGCAGTTTGTTCAGCAAAGGTCTTTTGGAACTAACCAATTCTCTGCTCAAACACAGGATTCTCCAAGACGATGCTAAGCCTTCTAGAAATGTTAGTTTTTGGCTCCTGAACAACACAGATATCCAAACCCTTGTTATTGGTATGGCTAGATACATTCTGTATAGTACGCAGCTTGGATAGCCTTCTGATTTCCCTTAATTCCAGCTACTAATGCAAAACTCCCCAATCACACATAGACTTTAATATGTACTCTGTAAAATAAGCCACTAGGCGAACACTTGGCAAACCATGCCTATCCTGCTTAAGTGTATTATTTAATCACAGTAGTATCTGAATTGTCTCAGTTGTCTCTGAGATATATGGGGGAAGAAAATACTTTGTGGCAAGGATCCAAAGAACTCTGAAACATGTACCCACAGGGGCTTTCAACTTACTCCATTCAAGGGCAGGCTTCATGTGGCACTGAAAATTGTTCAGGGGAAACTGAGGAGAGTTTCAAAAGCAGGCTACAGAGTTCAGATGTTGAAAGGAAAAAAGTCAAAAATTTCACTTGGCTTAGATTTGAACCTTCAGCAGCACTTTGGATCTCAGCTAATATCACAAAAATGCATTACCAATTTGAGTAATGATTTTGCAGGGTGGGGAATTCATTCCATTCTTTGCTTTTTCAATTACCTGAACAATTATATGTTAATATTAAGGATGCCCCCCCCAAAAAATGTATCTTTGTTTTTAGTCTCAGAAAAAAAAGTTCCAGAAAATATTCTTTGAAATGATGAAAGAATATGCCTGGTCTGTTGTTGGCATGAAGCAGTTGGTATAGAGTGGCACACATTATAATTAAGGCAATTATATATATCTAACTGTGGAATACTAGGCCTCTTCTGTGACTTTCAAATATTTAAAACTTTGTACACCACCTAGAGACGTATGTATCAGGCAGTATAAAAATGTGACATCTGTGTGTGTGTGTGTGTGTGTGTGTGTGTGTGTGTGTGTGTGTGTGTATAGTGTGTGTGTGTGTGATAGTTTTATACTGCCTGATATGTACATCTCTAGGTGGTGTAAAAAATTTAAAATATTTAAAAGTCACAGATTAAAATACAAGACACAATAAAATAGAATACAATAGTTATTAGAAAAAGTTTTTGAAATTATTAAAATTATAATTAAAAGCCTGTGAAAACAGGAGAGTCTTGAGGTTCTTCCTGAAAACAAACAGAGAAGAAGATGCTCTTATTTCAGCTGGGAGCATATTCCAAAGCCCTGGGGCAGCTACAGAGAAAGCCCGGTCCTGGGTCGCCACCAGACAAACTGGTGGCAAGTGCAACTGGGCCTCTCCAGAAGATTATAACAGGTAGCAGGGTTTATGACAAAGGAGGCGCTCTCTTAAATAGCCTGAACCGAAGCTGTTAAGGGCTTTATAGGTAATAACCAGCACTTCGTATTTCACCTGGAAACATATTGACAACCAGTGCAGTTCTTTTAAAACCTGTGTTATGTGGTCCCTTCGTGTTGTCCCAGAGACCAATCTGGCTGTCGCATTTTGTACCAATTGTAGTTTCCGGACTACATACAAAGGCAGCCCCATGTAGAGCACATTACAGTAGTCAAGCCTAGAGGTTACCAACATATGTACCACTGTTTTAAGGTCATTCACCTCTAGAAATGGACGTAGCTGATGTATCAGCTGAAGCTGATAAAAAGCGCTCCCAGCCACCACCTCATCCTGAGAAACCAGGGAGAGTTTTGGGTCCAGGAGCACTCCCAAGCTAAGTACCTGATCTTTCACAGGGAGTGTAACCCCATCCAGAACAGGCAGATCTAAACCATCTCTCTAATATATGATAGGAATTGCCTCCAAAGTACATTTTGACATAGTTCAAGATATAGTGTAGCTTTCAAAAATGTCCCATATTTACATTGCGTTCCACACTGAAAATATTAGGGTGCATCCTATCATCCCATTAAAGTTGGGACCTGTGGAATACTAGGCCTGTTCACATAACCATTTGAGGTTGGTTTGAGCTCCTACCCCATTAGCAGCACACAAGTGGCCCGTCCATGGATGGCAGCTCCTGTAGGCACAGCTCCATTGTTTCCAGGCCTTCTGGGTCCAAGTGGCAGGCTAGAAGAAGTCAGTGGATCCACACAACCAGAAAAGAGAGGTAGGAGATCTCTCCTCTCCTCCTATCTTTCTTAAGAGCAGCCGCCTTGCGATTTTCTTAATGAAAGCCAGGGTATAAATTTAACAATTAAAAAAACCAAAAAACAATAACATACTAAAACTGGGTTACCCTGCTTTGAGGAACCTGGGAGGAATTTGTGTGGGTTCTCACAATCATGCAAAACAGGACAACCCAGCTCCCACTCTGATTTTACTGGGTGCATAAACCAGTCTACTCTGACTCCAAAATTTTACTAATCTACATGCATCCAATTGTCATATGAAGAGGCACTGGGTTATAGCTATTCAAATTGGTTTAGGGACAGTTCAGATAAGATTAAGGCTACAAACACTATAAAGGCAGGACCATGCCAAGAGGAGGCTTTTTATCTGAATAGCCACCCCTCTATGTGTACTCACAGTACCTGTTTAATTCATTGAAACTGGTCCTTAGCCAGTAGAAAGTGGAGAGAAACATATCTGAGTAAAGACTTCCTCACAAAAACAATTAATACTAGTTTGAAATTTTTCATACGCAAGTATAATGTGATGTCAGCTATCCAGTCAACAGATTCCTTGTAACAACCAGCTGAAGCAACCTTCAAAATGGCCTCGCCTTTGTTTGAATGAGTGGTGCTGCAGCAAGAACAATCATCTTTTTCCAATTAGGCAAATTAATTAACAATGCTAAAGCAATTATTCCATAATGAAGCTGATTAACACAAAGTCTTGTGCTCCCTTCCCAACACAATTTCATCTCTGGATACTCTTATTAAGACAACACATACAATTACTGGGTTTCCATTAGCCATTTAGATGAGATCACCACTTTACAAAACATATGTATTAGGCGATTAATAATCAGAATAAGGGCACTTTCCTCAAATGGACCATGCCTACAACACAATCCTCAAAACTTCTTCAACTGGGCATATATGCCCTTGAAACACAATTGTCTCATTGACTTTCGTGAACCAAAGGCAGCTCAAGGACTGAATATTGGCTCAAGAGGCTCATAGCTGACAGTTACTGTGTGTCAGCCTCTTTGAGAAGTTTGGGCTCAGCGAGGGGCCGCTTTCAGATATAGCATGAAACCGTGGGTTAATGGGCCCAAGGTTAATTGGTGAAACCAGGAATTGTCCCACAGACTATCGCCCAACCACAGTCCAGCAGCCTCAAGAGGAGTCCCTCCCTCTTCCTGGCCTGCTGAGGCTGAATCCCAGCAAGCCATGGGCCGCTTGCATCACCAGACTGAGGGCAGGACATCAGGATGTTAATGTGGCTGCAACTGGGCACAATCTCTGAGAGGTATTCTCAGTGTGCTCTTGCCTTTTTGGCCTTGATGGCTGCCTTTGGCAGTACAAAGACATGTTAACCCCTTCCTTATTGCACTTGCATCAATGCCCTTGCCAGAACTTCCAAGCCACACGGGCATGCAGAAGCACAATTAGTGGTACCCAAAGAATAGCAAAGGGCACTTCCAGATGGCAATGGTGTCTTTGGGGATTCCTGCAGAATGGGAACTGATAACTTGGGGCAAACGGTTGGCTGGTTGCTGACTGGAGTGTGGGGGGAGGTGTGGAGCACCAGAAAGAGTTATCCCATGACACAACTGTGCAGCTGCTTCTGTGGCCCAGGGCAGATTTCATGCAAATTAACTGGTGGTGGTCCTTCTGGGAGATGTTACCTGCCAGGAAAGGTGGCATCTCATGAATACCTGTGGCCCAACCTTTACTCTGGAGGATTGGCCCACATTGTGCGCATTCAGAGCTTAGAGAAGGGGAGCTCTTCCTGCACCTACTTTGCGATCACAGGATTGGGAAGGGCTGGGGTGGGGATACCCCCATCCCTGGTGACCCCTGTGTTGAAGCATACCCCACCATTCAACAGCAACCTGAGAGTGGCAAGAGGACTAGCCTTAGGGGGAATCCACTTGCCAGTCTCCCGGCCATGATTATCAATCACTAAATAACCTGGAAAATGGCTGAATATTAGTTAATATGTGGATCCCTGCATTTCCCTTGTAAGGGTCCTCTTTTAATCTCCCTGGGGAAAGATGTACTGTCTTTTCCAGTTGGGGAATGAGGGACTTGGGGGGCCCTCCTTCTGGGAAGAGAGGATTAGGCCCTTTTCTTCCCACCTTAACGGTTCAAATATAGACTGAAAGCACCTTGTAATCACATCCATGTATTCTGCCCCCCGACCCCACGCAAAAAAAAAAATCACTGGTTCTGCTTAAGCTAGACAAAGGGGGAAAGTTCCTCTTGGCAAAGGAAAAGAATAAAAGGGAGATAGGAACCCTCACTTCCCACTGCAACTGTGTGATGACAGGCTGTGACATCTTTCACCATACCAGCTTCCACCTTTGCTCCTGATTATTTCAGTGTCAATCACCAGCACAAGGACATAGTTTGTCCATGGACCCTAGTAACAGGGCATTCCTCCTATGAGTCCAAAGCCACCCCATCCACATCCCTACCTTCTTTTCCCATATACCCCACAAAGTAGCCAACCTCCTTCCCATTCCACATGCCCCTCCACACATATAAGCTCTCGGGGTCACTCTCCAGTACAATGCAAGGAGAGGAGAAGAAGCAAAGATCTACCCCTGGAGCAGACACTCCCCTCACCCCATCTTCTGCACACATGCCTGGTAGTTTGAGCAGTCTGCATAGACATAGGCACACAATAAGCTTTGTGAGCAGAGTGTCAACACTTTATTTCTCACTACATTCCTTGGAGGATAGATTGATCCTTTAAGGGGCCACAGATGCACATGTTTGCAATGCCCAACCTTCTCACAAGAGAACAGCACACCCTTTGAACACCAGGAACTTGCAAGTCTTGCTGGTGGGTGGGCTGATGGAAGATGCTCCCATGCATATCTCATGAAAGCAGCTCTTACTTGCTGCTGCCCTGCATCCTCGTAGGCACAGTGGAGGCGTCTGCTGGTGCCTCATCCCCATCTTGCCCAGTTACCTGGCCATTCCTGCTTTTGCTTCCTGGTGGAGATGGCAAATTTGGGTGGTCCAACAGCAGGATGTCTCCCTTGGACATGCAGATGTTGTGGAGGATGCAGCATGCCATTATCACCTTTGGGACTATATCCTCCTCCACATCTAGCAAGATATATAAGGCTCACCAGCAGGCCTTCAGCCTGCCAAAAGCCTGCTGTACCACCATCTGCACACTGCTGTGGTAGAAGTTGAAGCTCTTCTCAAAGGTGCTCCAAGGTGCATGGTAGGGGGTCACTTATCACTTCGGCTGGCTATATCCCTGGTCCCCAAATATAATAGGCTTTGTGAGGTGGCCTCCAGCAAGCATGGATAGCAAATTGACCCAGGTCCCACCCCAAAGCTTTGCTGTGAGAGGAGAGGTTCAGAAGATTGCTGTGTCATGACTTCTCGTGGATACCCTGGTGTAGACATCCATGAACCACCCAGTGGAGACCTTGCAGTGTCGTGGTGTAGTAATGCTTGTAGCTGTAGTACTCCTTATGGTGATGGGGGGTGGCACTAAAATCTCCACATGTGTCCCATCTATATAGCCAATGATGCTGGGGGAACTCATCTGCAGGAATCCTGCCATCACCTCATTCAGGTCACCCACCATCTTCAGTGAACAGTTCAACCAAAAGGTTAACCACATCCCTGAAAATTGGACATGCCATTGATGTGCCAGTTACCAACAGGCTGCTGAGTGTAAAGTAGTTGGAGTAGGTGGCACACTTGTACAGCATCTTGGCAAGGCATTTATGCAGTGGCACCACATGGTGCATGACTGTGGAGGATTGGCTCTATTTCTCTTGCAAGAAAGTCAGTGGTCCCTCTGGATATAAAAACATAAGAACAGCCCTGCTGGATCAGGCCCAAGACCTGTCTAATCCAGCATCCTTTTTCACACAGTGGCCCACTAGATGCCACTAGGAGCCTACAGGCAGGAGTTGAGGGCATGCCCTCTCTCCTGCTGTTACTCCCCCGCAACTGGTATTCAGAGGCATCCTGCCTCTGAGGCTGGAGGAGGCCCATAGCCCTCTGACTAGTAGTAGTTGATAGACTTCTCCTCCATGAAGTTATCCAAACCGTCTTAAAGCCATCCAGGTTGTTGGCTGTCATCACATCTTGTGACAGAATATTCCACAAGTTGATTATGCATTGTATGAAAAAGTACTTCCGTTCGTCAGTCCCAAATTTCCTGGCAATCAATTTCATGGGATAACCCTGGTTCTAGTGTTATGTGAGAGGGAGAAGAATTTCTCTCTATCCACTTTCTCCACACCATGCATGATTTTATACACCTCTATCATGTCTCCTCTCAGTCATCTTTTTTTCTAAACTAAATAGGCCCAGGTGTTGTAGCCTTGCCTCATAAGGAAGGTGCTGTAGGCCCCTGATCATCTTGGTTGCCCTCTTCTGCACCTTTTCCAGTTTTACAATGTCCTTCTTTAGATGTGGTGACCAGAATTGTACATTATATTCCAAGTGTGGCCGCACCATACTTGTATGAGGGCATATAATATTGTATAAGGGCATTATAATATTATACAACAATCATGTTGTATAAGGGCATTATAATATTAGCAATTTTATTTTCAATCCCCTTCCTAATGATCCCTAGCTTGGAATTGGTCTTTTCCACAGCTGCCTCAAATTGAGTTGACACTTTCAACAAGCTGTCCCAAGATCCTTCTCCTGATCTGTCACTGACTGCTCAGATCCTGTCAGCATATTCATGAAGGAGTTTTTCGTCCAAATGTGCATCACTTTAAACTTGCCAACAACAAACTGCATTTGTCATTTTGTCACTCACTCACCCAGTTTGGAGAGATCTTTTTGGAGCTCCTCACAATCTGTTTTGGATTTCTTTACCCTAAATAGTTTGGTAGCCACCTAGTGGCACAGCAGGGAAATGACTTGACTAGCAAGCCAGAGGTTGCCAGTTTGACTCTCCACTGGTATGTTCCCTAGACTATGGGAAACACCTATATCAGGCAGCAGCGATATAGGAAGATGCTGAAAGGCATCATCTCATACTGTGTGTAAGATGGCAATGGTAAACCTCTCTTGTGCTCTACCAAAGAAAACCACAGGGCTCTGTGGTCACCAGGAGTTGACATTGACTCGACAGCACACTTTACCTTTACCTAAATAGTTTGGTATCATCTGCAAATTTGGCCACCTCACTGCTTACCCCTGAACCTGCCCATGAACCGCTCATCATCCCACTCTGAGCTGTTGTCCATGGATTTCCAGGTGTTGTATCTTGGCAGCACCTTCTTCCTGTCTGCTGACAAGTTCTCCTGCAGAAGGTGGGCCGGAGAGGAGAGGGCTCCCACTTTTCTCTGGACACTTGCCATGGCAGCTCTGGATCACTTGATCAACCCATTCCATCTTGTCAAAACATCGTGGAACCCGGCAGCTTCCTGACAGACAGCTTCCTGACAGGCAGCTTTTGTCCCCATCTCTTCCTAGATGCCAAGCAAGGAGCTGGGATTTGGCTGCACACACTCCATAGACTTAGCAGTGTGCAGACCCTCAGATGGGTCCCTCCCATATCACGGGGTGGGCTGGAGTGTTTGCCCTTCGGCCTCCTTGCCTGGAGTGAAACAATAGGCAGTGCTCCTGCAGAGGGGAAAGCTGTCTTGGAGTCCTTTCACTGGGTGTTGTGTGGTTGGAGATGTTTTTCCATGCAGGCTTTGTGGGGAAATGTTGTGGGGCATTTCCTTTCTGGGCACAAACCTCACACCACACTGTACTCCTAGATCAACCACCACTAACAGCATGCCTGTTGTGTCCCTCCTTCAGGCCCACCTAACCTTCCGCATGTGCTTCTGCAAACAGGGCAACTTAGACCTCAGTGGCCCTTTCACTGCAACTGAGAACACATCTCACCCTTGGCATTGTAAGTCCTCCCCTCTAGGAAGAGTTCAAACAACAGGACCAGTTGATCACCTGTGGATGGTGACGGGAGCTTTAGGTGGCATCGCCTGGAGTGAAGTTAGCATCCCCTGCTAACTTGGCAAAGAGGCACCTTTTAACATGGTGATTCTCTTTATTTGGCAGGGGTAACTGGCCCTATCCACCTCCAGCACAGTACCTCCAGTGACCGTTGCTGGTGTCTATCTTATGTTTCTTTTTAGATTGTGAGCCCTTTGGGGGCAGGGAGCCTTCTCTATGTAAACTGCCCTGAGCCACTTTTGGAAGGGCAGTATAGAAATTGAATAAATAATAATAAATAAATAATAATAACTGATGATGGGCATGCACTCCCAGGGCATTCAGGGAATGTTTGCAACCCACCACAGGTACAGGCATAAAATAAGCACCAAGGGTAGAAGCTCTGCCCTGTTGGATGGTGCACACATCACCAATCCATGTGTTTAGGAACAGCAGGACCCACACAGTAGGGGGATAGTTGTGTGAGACATAGCAGGAGCCCTTCACCATGCCCCCCCAATAAATCAAAAGCAACACAATGAAACTTGGGCCCTATTCATGCACTAGGCATCGGGGTGAAAGCAGACCTGGGGGAGCAGCTGCTTGAGCAAATCTTGCTTCCTCAGCTTCCTTTGCTTGCTTTGGGAATGTCTGAGCACTGTGTGGTGAGCAAAGCTCACAGCAGGGTGGCAGGCCGAGGTGGGAGGGGTCCCCAAGCTGGTGAGGGAGCCCAGGGTGGGGGGTAGAGAAGATGCCGGCATGGGGTCCCACAGGTCCCCATTAGCAAATTCTTTGGTCTAGGTGAGGCACTGGCATGAGGGCTCTGCTATCTGGAGGAGCCTGCTTCTGCCAAGCCAGGTCCTGGACCAGTGGTGGGTCCATCGGTTGGTGCACCACTGGTGCTGCTGCCCCGTGTGGAGCCTGGCGGTGTGAGGGGCTCTCCTGCCAGGGAATCTTCTT
The DNA here is from genome assembly GCF_027244095.1 of Hemicordylus capensis. Lineage (NCBI taxonomy): Eukaryota > Metazoa > Chordata > Lepidosauria > Squamata > Cordylidae > Hemicordylus > Hemicordylus capensis. Next base: position 294,789,266 of record NC_069660.1, on the reverse strand, counting down.
CCATTGTGGGGGTGGAGGGCAAGGGCTTTACAGCTGGCAGTGCAGCTATATTTTCCCTCCCTCTTGTGGCCCCTCCAAATCTCCTCTCTCACCACTCAGTGGAGGCCCCTTGATGATGCCCAGGTGGTGGCAGAGTCCAGTTCTGGGTCCTCCCAGTCTGGCTCCGAGTGGGAAGGGTCTGCTGCTGAGGTGGAGGGGTGGCCCCTCTTCCAGTGAAGCCAGCCCTTCTTCTACCATGCAGCATGGAAGGGGGGTGGGTGATGGCAGGGGGTGAGCACCAGCAGCCTCAGTCTACATACCCATACCAAAGAAAGGAGACTGAATGGATTGTGCAAACCATCGCACAATATCCTTAATTTCACATGCTAGCAAAATAATGCTCAGGATCATCCAATGCAGATAGAGCCCTATGTGGAAAGGGAAACGCCAGATGTTCAAGCTGATTTGAGAAAAGGCCGAGGAACAAGAGACATCATTGCTGATGCACACTGGATAATTGAGAAAGCCAACGAATACCAGAAAGAACTCAATATGTGCTTCACTGACTGCTAACTTGGCAAAAAGGCACCTTTTAATGTGGTGATTCTCTTTATTTAGCAGGGGGAGAGTACCTCCAGTGATTGTTGCTGGTGTCTATCTCATGTTTCTTTTTAGATTGTGAGCCCTTTGGGGACAGAAAGCCATCTTGTTTATTTATTTATTATTTCTCTATGTAAACCACCCTGAGCCATTTTTGGAAGGGTGGTATAGAATCGAATTAATGATGATGATGATGATGATGATGATGATACAGAAAAGCCTTCAGTTGCATTGACCATATCAAGTTGGGGAATATCCTTTGGAAAATGGGCGTCCCGGAACATTTCATTGTTCTCATGAGAAACCTATACACAGGGCAGGAAGCCACAGTCCAGACGGAACATGATAAACAGACTGGTTCCAGATCGGCAAAGGAGTAAGATCTTCTTTATTCAATTTATATGCTGAACATATACTGAGAAGCTGGATTGGAAGAAGATGAGCGTGGTATTAAAGCTGGAGGAGGAAACATCCATAACCTGCGCTACGCTGATGACACCACTCTGATAGCTGAGAATGTGCATGATTTGCAAGCTCTAGTAATGAAAGTCAAGGAATACAGTGAAAAAAATGGGACTACAATTAAATGTAAAGAAGACTAAACTAATGACAACGGGTACAGCAATTAGCCTCATGACTGATAATGAAGATATTGAAGTGCTGGATTGCTTCTGGCTTCAACAGTAAAGATCAACCATCAACAGTAAAGGATCCAGCAGTCAAGAAATACGCTGCAGACTAGCACTTGGTAGGGTTGTAATGAAGGTCCTGGAAAGGATATTTAGATGCCGTGATGTGTCTACACCTACAAAGATTAGAATCGTTTGGGCAATTGTTCCCCCCGTGACACTCTATGGATGCGAAAGCTGGACTTTGAAGAAGCAAGATGGAAAAAGCATTGACACTTTTGAACTTTGGTGTTGGAGAAGACTTTTGAGGATGACATGGACAGCCAGGAAAACAAACAAATGGATCACAGAACAAATCAATCCAGAATTTTCACTTGAGGCACAAATTACCAGGCTCAAATTATCATACTTCCGACACATTATGCGAAAACCCAGCTCACTTGAGAAGTCTATAATGCTGGGGAAAGTTGAAAGAAAGAGGAGAAGAAGACGACCAGCAGCTAGGTGGATGGACTTGATTATGACAGCAATGAATTACTGAGAGACCTTAAAGGCCAAGTTGAAGACAGATCATCCTGGAAAGACTCTATCTATGTGATCACTAAGAGTCGACACTGACTTGACGGCACTTAATCAATCAATCAATCAATCAATCAAACAAACAAACAAACAAACAAACAAACAAACAATCAGAGTTCATCTTGGTTTGTATTTGGATGGGTGACTACATGTGAGCACTGTCTGCTGTAAGCTGTTCCTCCCAAGGGATGGGGTCATAGCTCAGTGGTAGAGCATCTGTTTACATACAGGTCCAATCCCTGTCATTTCCAGGTAGGGCTGCAAAAGACATCAGCTTGAAACCTTGGAGAACCACTGCCAGACAGTGTAAACAGTACTGAACTAGATGGACCAATTGTCTGAGTTGGTATCAGGCAGCTTCCTCCTATGTCCCTATGACAGAACCTCAGTCTTGTTTGGATTGAGCTTCTGTTCTCTTCAGTTGTCTCCCATCCAGTACACTGCGGATCTCAAACACTGATTCAGTAACTGTTCTAGTCCTGTTCAGATGTTGTTAACTACACAGTACAGAATACTGTGTACAGAACACACATACAGATCTGAATGGGTGCACAGGCATTATGTTCAATGCATGTACAGTAGTGTACTTCCTATCTGTATCCTGCATTTCAGGGGGCCTGTACCCAGGTTCCCTTTTGAAATGAAAACCTGTACAGTCATCCACACACAAATAATTATATGTGTAGAGACACATGTATGCACAGTCAGTGTAATGTCTGAATAGGGTTTCTGCTTCATGAGAAACAGAAAAAGAACTAGGTGGCATCTGTGTACTCTTAGCACCTCACTCCAAATCTGTGTGCAACCTCACAGAGCAGTTTGATAATGATGTTAAAAAGCATGGGAGACAAGATGGACTCCTGTGTAGCTCCATAGCTTAAATGGCATGGAGTTGAGCATATTTTCTCTCTCCAGTTCCTTCCTTCCTTCCTTCCTTCCAATATGCATGTTTCTCTTGAACTAAATTAGATTGTGTTAAACCTGTATGAACATTTTGTTAAGCTTTATAATTTCTTTTTTTGCACACAGCTAGAGCAACATAGAGATAATTGCTCCCTAAGCTGAAACAGAGGTGCCAAGTTTCATCTTACAGTTTATTTTTAGGGCTATGTTCTACATTCTTCCAAAGGAGGATTGATAGCAAAAGGTCCATATGTAACCTTTGCTATATACTACCCATCAAACCTATTTTTTAAACGCCTTCACATCCTATCTCCCTCTTTACTAAATATTAAAGAATTAGCTTTGGAAAAAGTTCATTTTCAGGCAGATCACATCCTGTTTTGATATTCTGGTTTGTTAACGAACTGATTTGAACAAGCCTGTTCCCCTCATTTGGATGAAATAGGAGCCAGCTTTTAGCATTCTAGGAATGGAAGTTTTTAATCTACTCTGCTCACATACCAACCAGGCAGAGAAGGTCCTTCCATGAGCTGATGTAAGGTGTCAGCTCTCAAGCACTGGATTAATGGTGCATTGGCAGGGTGGCAAGAAGTTCTCACTGCCTCACTGGCCTCCCTTTGCCACCTCCTGTCATGAGAGTAGCTGATGTCACAGCCACCACTTGGCAACGGTCTACTCTGCAATTGTCCCCTCCGCCTCCTCTTCCATCCCTTTGTGGCAACACCTATTATTGACACACACCCTTCCCTTCTCTACATCCACTTCCTCCCTTGTGCATTGCTGGGCTGGTTATGAGAAGGGGGAGAAAGTAGAGATGCTCTGTAGTAGAGATGATCCAGTACTCTACTGCCCATTCCTCTTCCGCATCTCCCCCCTTTTCATAACCAGTGACACATGAGGGAGGAAGTGGAGAAGGTGCACATGCTGTTCTGCAAGGTAGCTGTCTCCGTTGCAAAGCAGGAGAAGCCAGAGGTGAGTGTGTATGATCACATGCATGAAAAGAGGGTAGACTTTGGTGTGGGAGAAGGGTCCGCACAATGAAGGTGGCATTTGGTGCGCTGCCTCAGGTGCACTTGGGATGCCATTGCATCTAGGGATGAAGAAATGCTGGAGTGTGCAAGCCTGAGGGCTTCATCTGCTTGTGTATAGACTGTAAGACTAAAGGTTGAACCTACTCTGTCTTTACTATCTGGCCACATTCGTGAAACTGAACCCATAGTTAATTTTTCAAACTACAAATCTCATTGCAGACATTTGTCCAACTGTGCTCTGGCAACCTCCATTTTCAGGGCAGGGCAGCCCCTCCCTCTTCCTGGTCTGCAGAGGCCACAACCAAGCAAGCTCTGTAGCACTCACATCAGCAGACTGTGGGCAAGGCAACAGTACATATCCAGGGTGGCAGCCACAGGGTACCACAGGGTGGCATCTCCAGGGTGGCAGCCATTGGCTATGATCTTCAACGGGGCATGCCGAGCACGATGGTGCCCTTTCAGAATGGTCTGCCTGTCCTCATCAGAGAAAGGGAATTTAAATCCCTTTAGACACCCTTAAAATCCCTTTAAATCCCTTTAAATCCCTTTAAAGGTGGTACAGTACCTTCTGACAGCTATTGTACCACCACCATGCTCATAAGAGTCCCGAAACAAAACTGTCTTGCATATGCACAATTTCTGGCAGGGAGGATCTTGGGGCGGGGGCACTATTTTCCTGTTACTCAGGAAAAGGAACGGAACATGAGACTTCCTAGGAGGGCATATATATATGAAGGAGGGTAAAGGATCCTTGGGTCTGCCTGCTGTGACAAAGGATGCTCTAGTGATGGCTCACTTCAAAGCAGTCCATGGAGACCAAACTGCATGCCTGCCCCCGTGGTGGCTTGCTGCCAGGAGACTAGCACTCTTATGAGAGGGCCAGTCTACTGGGGAGGACCTTAGGCTCAAAAACCATCAGTCTTCCATCGGACTGCATGCTCATGAGTTAAGCTAACTCAAAGAGGGGGTGTGCTTGCGCGGGCCCCCATTCTCTCTGGGTAATGATAAAACTTGTGCACAGTGAGCCCCACCACCCTTCAGGGAAGCCTTTCACGCACCCAAAGGAGATTTTGACGCTCCATGTATCCAGGCATAGCTGGGTAGGTGGACTGGGGAAACACCGGGACTGTGGACAGATCTTTATTCTCATTCAAATTCCCTAGGTTCCGGCTGGCATTGCACCATATGCAGATCTGCTGCTGTGGGGAATCACAGGAGAGAGGAGTCCCAATTTCCAGCAATCCCAGGAGAGTGGGGTTGCCATTCCAGGAAAAAACAAAGATGGACATCTTCAAATGGGTGGATGAACTGCAAGAGGATACCTTTGTTAGCTTTTTTGCAGCATTCACCAGGACAGGGAGAACTATTGGAGGGGTACCCATATCCGTGGCTTGCTTATATAGAGCAACTTAGTTGGGTGGCATCTGCTGTCCAGTTCCCATGCATGTCTCCATGGCCTGACACTCTTGTGAGAGAGTGGTCCGTGGGGAAAAAGATGTCATCACACATTATTTTAATGTGACTGTGGTTTCAAATTGTTTAAGGACTTTATTTCCTGTGTTTTAACATCTTCTATGTTGTAAACCGCCCAGAGACAAAAGCTGGGGGCGGTATACACATTTGATGAATACATAAATAATAAATAAAATTAGTCATGCTGTCTGACACCCATGTCCCCACAGATGGTTCTTCTCATGAGTTGCGAAGGGGTATCCCCATGGCCTTACACGCTAATGTGTGAGTGGTCCACTCAGGAGTAGCATCCATCCTCATCACATATGCGGAATTGCTCCTTTCACTGGGGCAATGCTGATCCTGTTGCCCATCCCTTCGCATGAGTAAACCTAGGGAATGCAAAAATTACCCCAAGGGAAAGGGGCTGTACCCTCTTCCCCAATATCATTGTACAAAAATTAGCCATTAGCCATTCATGAATTCCTGGTTAGGGCTGCCATTTAAACCCAACCCCTGGTATCACCACCCTGCCATATGTTACCATCCCAGCACTCTACTGGGGTTGCCCTGTTTATGTTGCCACGTCAGGTGCATGTGCTTGTGAGCATAGATCTTTGATGCTTCATTTTCAGAGAGCAAAGCATGTAGTGCCCATCTTGCTTTCTCTCTCGATTGCCAGGAGTGGGGAGCAAGGGACAGAGTGGGAAGAGGGCATGCCTTCCCTGTGCGACTTTGCTGTTTGACAGGCTGACAAGCTTGGGATGGGGTGTCATGGGGTCTCTGTTGCCAGGCAACTGCTTTGTTGGATCGGAGCCGGGGAGGTGGGGGCAGGACAAGTGCTCAGAGAAGTGACCTGCGAGAAGCACCTTAGGCATGGAGCGGGTGCGATCCTGGGTAGGTCTGTGCTGCTGTCTCTATGATTACAGGTCCAGAAAGTGAATGAAACCACAGTTATGGCTCTGTCTGCATTTGATGTAACTGAAAAACCTTAGGTTATGGCGGCAAATATCATTTCACTCATTTGACCGAAAGTTCAAGTTGGAGTCTGGCAAGGCAAAGATCAGGTCAGTTTTGCTGTGAAAAACTGCGGTTGCACGCATTTGGATGTAGCGGAGTTCCAACTTCTGCCCCGTTTAATTGCAGTTTCATGTTACATGTATACAAAAGTATAATCTCAAGATTGGTTTATGCAGCCATGCTAATGCACTGGCAATGGAAACCATAAACATGCTATCAGACAGACATCAATAATATAGGTGGAAGTCTTTAACTTCAACAATTACGATCTTCAAATAGCACCAATATAAATTATTAATTCTGCAATTATCCAGTGCTGTAACAAAAGGTGCCTAGTTAAAATTCTCACAGGGTCTGTGCTCATTATGATTAACTAGAAATGCCACTAACGTTAATTTATTATTTAATGAGCCATATTTAAACTGCCAGCAGAAGATCTGAGTTAAACACCTTATCAGCCTGTCTGTTCTCTTAACCCTCACACTTCAGTGTTGTGCTGAAAAATTATGCAACTTATTATGATATGTACTTTTAAAAATAGCCTCTGTGTTTGTTTGTTTTAGAGCATGGCCTTTGCAAGCAAGAAGTCCCCGATTCAATCCCTGTCACCTTCAGATAGGCAGAAGAATTACCTCCCATATTAAACCAGAGAGCTTCTGCCAGACAATGCTGAGCTAAAAGAACCCAGTGAGGTGAGTCTCACGGGGGTCTCCTCATGTGTTGGTGTGGCAGAGAGCTGTACTGTTTTAGGTTTTATTTCATGTTTATGCAGTGTTTTCACTCTCTTAATCTGAGGTGGAAAAGATAGAGTTCTTTCTTCTATTTTTGCTCTTCCTGTTGGGGATTTTATTCCCTCCCTCTCAGTATGAGGCATTGTAGGTTTGTAATGAGTTGACACTGTAACAGGATTGGCTGATTGCTGTCCCTCTTTTTGCTGAATCATGACATTGAATTGTATTTAAGAGCTCGACTCAGCTACTTTTGTATAGCATTGAGGCTGATGTTTTACAGCAACACATCTACTATCTTGAACACCTGCTTAAAAAAACACCATATATTTGTATGTTAAAGAGGTCTCGAAAAAAGCTGGTGAATTGTGAAAAATGCATATTTCATTGCCATTATATAATCTTATTTGAAGATAGAGATATCAAAATTTTGTCAGAAGGGTTTCCTTGAGAAATTCCTTTTTCACAGTCCATGAATGGGTCTTCCTAGCTCCCATATCCTCCTCTGCCAATGCCCTCTCCACAATAAAAAGCACCCTTATCTTCACAGTGAGGCGACCAATGGCCAGAGGGCTTGCTTTCTCTTTGTATCCTAACTGTCCGGCCTGCCTACTTAACTCCACAACTTGAAATGACACTTCTAAGCATCATTTCCTGTTCCTGACCTGGGATTATTATTTTCTCTTCAGAGAAAACTACACATCCCAGCAGTCAATGACGCTCATATGCATGGTTGGAAGCATCATTTAGAGGTTTAGAGTCAGATGGATGGGGTTGACCAGGCAGGCTGTGAGTTAGATTATCCCCCTTCACATAGGTAAGGGAAAACACCCCAAACAATTTTCTCTCTTCTACTTCACTCCTTTTTGGGAAGAGATATTAAGGAATGATTTTTCAGTTTGTGTCTTGTTTGCCATAAAACTGGATTTGAGCTGAACCTTTTCTCTCCTACCTGAGAGCAGAACTGGAGTAGGTGCTTATCTCCCATCCTGCTTTGGGCAAAGTAGCATACTAGATAAGCCCCTGTCTCTCCAATTTCCAATGAAGTTGTCATTGCATAAATGTGTGTCTTGCTTGCTTTCAGTTATGGGGTTCAGTGTTGAGAGATGGGGTTGTAGCTCAGTGGCAGAGCCAGAGGCTCTCTTACCCCTGGACTTCTGGGCCAAAGTCCAGGGCCTTCACAGCTCCTGGGGCCCCGACAAATACTCCTTAATCTGTCCCGGGTGGTGAAGGAGTTGTGTGAAAATGATGAAAAATTAGTCTCTAAGATGTATATGTTGTTGCTTTTGGAGGAGACAAGAGATGAAGTGGTTAAAACGACTACGATAAAATGGGCTCAAGATGTGGGTCATAATATAGATATGGCTGCTTGGGAAAAATTATAGAAAACTGATTTAGAGTTCACTGCATGTTATACTTTATAAGAAAATTATTATAAGATGATGTATAGGTGGTATTTGACACCGAAAACAATAGCATTAATGTATAAAAATGTTTCAAACAAATTTTGGAAATGTGGACAATGTGAAGGAACTTTTTTTCATATGTGGTGGTCATGTGGGAAGGCAAAGGGGTTTGGGGATATGATATATAATGAGCTGAAGAAAATTTTTAAAATCACATTTCCTAAGAGGCCAGAATCCTTCCTGCTGGGAATAACTCAAGGAGAGTTCTCCAGAAGAAATTTACCATTTTTAATGTATGCAACCACAGCGGCTAGAATAGTATATGCACAGAAATGAAAAGACAATAAAATGCCCTCAAAAGAAGACTGGTTGATAAAAATTTTAGAATATACTGAGATGGAAAAACTTACAGCACTTAAAAGGGATGAAAATTTGGAATGTTTCAAAGAAGATTGGGAACCATTTTTACTTTATTTAAAGAACTATTTTTCTAATATGGACTTTTCAGCAGAGTTTGAAATATAGTAATACCAGCAGGTTGAGTTGGGTAAAATCGAGTAGCAATGTGGAGTATGTATGTTTTGAATTATAGCAATGGTTTATATGTATAGTTAACATGAACTGCGCAGACAGTTAAGCGGGAAGTCCATATTTACTTAATTAAATGTAATTGAATTGTGAAGTTATTGTAAAAGCCAATAAAATTTTAAAATGAAAATAAAATAAAATAAAATCTGTCCCGGGTGGTGTGGTCGCCAGGCCAAGCATGATGATGCTTAGTTTGCAGTGGGGGTGGGGAGCCCTCCAATGGCTGCTAGGTCCAGGCTCCAAAATTACCTAGGTGCACCTCTGGGGAGAGCATCTGGGTTCAATCCCTGGTATCTCCAGGCAGGGCTAGGAAAGACTCCTGCCTGGATCCTTGGAGAGCTGCTGCCAGTCAGTGTAGATAATCCTGAGCTAAATGGGCCAATGATCTTACTCAGTATAAGGCAGCTTTTTATGTTCCTATGTCTAAGCAGCAATTTCATACTGCAAAGAGAAGGGATGTCTAATTTCTACCATAAAATGGAACTTTGGCAAAGACACTCCATAGCCAAAGGCAATTTACAGATTCACCAGAGGCCGTTCATCTGCTGTGAAGTACACCACCTCACAGAAACAAATAGAATTATCTTTTTATTTAGCAGCATCTCTTTTTAATCAGAGCACTACCTATTGTATTTGTACAAGATGGTTTGGAAAATGCAGGTTTTTGTTCTCCTTGAGAAAAAGGAAAAGATATCCATGTCCACTGGTAATTTGTATTCAGTCACTCTGAAGGAATGCCATTGCTCTCATGATCAAATTATATAGTCCTGTAAAACCTAAAAGATCCATAATCTTTGTACTGCACTCAGATATTTACAAGTGGTGGAAGTTCTGTCAACTCTCAACTGCATGGCAGGTTTTATATCAAGGGGAGGAAAGTCCAGGTATTTACTCCTTTGTGGCTTGTTAAAGCAGTATCTGTCTCACTCATCATTGTATATTGCTCATGTTTTTAATGCCCACTATACCTTTGAACAACATCCAATTCAAGAAGAAGCTTTGAAAATGCATGGGAATTTTTCTTCTACTTTCTAGCCTATTTCCCAGTAAGCTTGTAAGGTTGCCCAGCGTTCCATGAATATATCAGTCTGCGTGTCCACCTCCCCACCATCAACTTCACAATGCGTGTACCAATATGAACCAAATCAGGTACCGTTGTAGGGACACCTCAATGGCATTCTTTATGATTATGTCATCTACCCCAGGTCAAGATGGGGTTGCGTAAACCTTTGAGGTGCAAGTGGAGGTGCAAGTGGGCTAACTTGTGAACTGCCTAACCGATTTGAACCAAATTTTGTACAGCTGTAGGGACACATCGAGATGCCTCGATGGCATAGTTTGTGATGATGTCATCCACCCTGGTTCAAGATGGCAGATATGTGAACATCTGAGGTTGAAGTGGGAACTGATTTGGATCAATTTGGTGCAGTTGTAGGGACATCTCAAACACTGTGATGATGTAATCCACCCTGATTCAAAATGGTAGACGCATGAATATTTGAAGTGCAAGTGGGCTAACATGTGAACTGCCTAACTGATTTTGACCAAATTTGGTCCAGTTGTAGGGATAGTGCAAGGAAAGTAGGCAGATTAGTTTTTACTAGAACAACTTTTGTTGTTGTTGCAGGACTGGACACTACACACGGTCGTGGTTCACACAACCGATTCCACTGAGGCTGGAGAGGACTGGAGGCAAGGCAGGAGGCTCTTTGTGGTACTACTGCTCACATGTCCACATAACTGGCATGGTGGTAGTCGTCCGATGTGGGATCGGCCCTCCTACAACCCACAATGCACTGCAATACAGCAAGGCTCCTCTTCCTGTCCATGCTGCAGTCAAGGAGTCTATGGCTGCCACTCACAGTGGTTGTTTTCAGAACCTCAGTGCTGCACATGACCAAAAAGCAGGGGTAGTATATCTGGGCTACCTGGGGCTGCAGCTGCTGAGTTGGTCTCCCAGGTGACATGCACTGCTTGGGAGATTTTACCCAAGCAGCCTGTGTCGTGTGAATGACCTTTTTGTGTATATTCCCTGAAAGAAATCGCTGTGCAGCAAGTTGCTGATCCAAGTGAGAGGTGCACACGCTGCTTCTGAGTCACTCGACACCCTGCCCAAACTGTTCCTGGAGCTGGAGCTACTCTGTGGCTACTAAGCAGTGCATCATCACATTTTTAATCCTACTAGGATACGGATTCAGTGGACCAGGAAGTTTGCTGGGATGCGGGCTTGGTGGACCAGGAATAGGGAGTGGCTCTCCTACCATCAAACTGGAGTTTGTCGGGCTGTAGTTGGACAAACATCTGCTCTGTAGTTCACAGTTACAAAAATTAACTGTGGGTTCAACAACCTCTAGTTTCATGTTATGTGTGGATGCTGTTACAGAATGCAAATACAAGTTTTCCAATGCAATGCAATTTGCAATGCATTTTGCAATCTGGCCTTGAAAAATACTGTAGAAGCACACAGTAAAGGATTAAATGGTCAAAAATGTATCACTGACCCAGTATCCACCGCCAGCCACAGTGCCCACACTGCAGAAACATCATTTGCACAAGTTGCTTTCTTACACACAAGTATGACTCCTTACTTCCTAGCATTGCTACAGCTGCCACAGCAGCACCTTTAGCAGCAAACATAGCCATATACTCAACTAGAACAACTTCAGACACATTTTGACTGAGTACACCTTGCAATGCAGATTGCAGAGCTGACCAGAGCAGTGAATGAAGCACAATTTAGTCTCAAGAGCAGACATGGAATTCATCACAGCAATCACTAAGAAATATTACACACACCTATGCACAGAGAGAGAGCTGCCACTGTCAATTTCTCACCACAACACCATCTCACAAACAAAACAAACCACAGCTCAAGGAAGGCAGGCGCCCAAGTTCTGCCAATCTGAGATTCAGCAAAACCAGATATTTATAGCAGCAATAGCACATCATATTATACTTGGAGCTGAAAACCAACAAAATCAAACCTTCCTTCCTCCTCTCCTGATGTATCCTTTTCAAGAGAGGCATAAGGGCTCTCTCTGCCTCCCAATCCCTCTGAATACATTTTGGAATTCCCTCTTGTTGTGTTCTCCTCTAGGGATGTGCACAGAACTGCAGAGCTGTGGTCTGGGACTGGGGAGGGGGTTCCTTTAAGGGTGGGGGGAGGGTGTTCTTACCCCTCCTGCCGCTTTTCCCCCACCGGCACGCATTTTTTTGGTAAGCATTTGGGGTGGCAGGATACCTCCCTGCTGCCCCTTCCCCCTCTCGGCAGCAAAAGGCTTCAGAAAGCCTTTTGCACATGTGCACGTCGCACGCACGTCACTTGGACAAAACCTAGTCTCAGATTCAGATAAATACAGTATAATGGGCAAGGTGTTTTGGCTTCTGCTTTCTTCAGCTGCTCTGATGTTATAGTAGCTCCAGTGACAGTTATAGAATATCCATGATGTAGTGGATTGGCTGCTGCTGAAATATCAGGTTGAGACTTCCCGAGGCTAGTTTCTCTCTGGCTTTCAGTTTCACTGCATCTGATGGCATCTTTATTGCAGTAATTGGCAAGTCAGATAGTTTGTGCTTGTCAGTGTTAAAAAATTTGACTACTGGTTCAGTTTTTCCCCCATTACCATTGCAGATTTGTGATTGTGAAAATGTGTATGTAGGTCTTTTGTTTTCTTATTCACATCCTAGATAGTGCATCCTGATCATTTGTACTCAGTCAGGTAGATCACATTTCAGGATCTTCAAATGGTATTCTGTTTGATTTGATGCATTCTTCTGAACCTAGTACTCTCGAAAGTGGATGTATTATAGAGATGACAGGTGACATCATTTTGAATCACAATGGTGTGATCTTGGATTATTGACTGGTGGTATGTAGATGATAGGTAGGTAGGTAGGTAGGTAGGTAGAATGCTTCACTATGATGAAATGTTATTAAGCCTTGCTAGATTTTAGAGTTTATTTCCATCTTAAAATGACAATGGAGGAACGATTGCTTCATTGGATTTGTGTTGTGCAAAGATACCAGATTGCACAGAGGTATGTTGGGACTAGGATGTAATGAAGAATCCCTCCTCCTTGAGGAATCAACTCTCAAAATTTGAAATAGCCTGCAGGAATATTCACTGCAGAAGGTCTACTGGAATAACCGATAATTTCTCAAGTGATGTTTCACAGGAGCTTGCACAACATATGTGTCTGTGCCCTAGGACCTCCTGACCTCTTCCTGTTCACTCAGTATCTGCAGAACTAGGGAATTGGCTCTAGTCACCTTAAGCAGCTATTCACCCTAAAAAGAAAAAAAATAAAGGATATTTATTTCAACATACAAACTTAGACTGGCTGCTAGTCTGTTTCTTTCCCCTATGGTTATAATGCTCTAGATACCGCGGTACTTTAATTTTTTCTTGTCTACCTAGCCTATAATTTCACAACTGAACACTGCACTTCTATTTGGATGTAAGAGTGAAAAGTGATTTTCTCTAGCAATCTTCACAGAGAGAAGCAGGGCTCCCCAGTGGTTTCCATTTGAGCATAAGTGATGAACAATTTTGAAATAAGAGTACATGGAGGACAAGTCCTGTTAGAAATGTGTTTAATGGACTTCTCCATAAACACCTTTCTTAGTAGAAAAAGCATACTGATAAAACCAAGATGAAAAACACTGAAATACGTTGTAAGATTCTCAGATAACTGTGAAGCACTGTTTCGTCTTGTTCTATGTTTTATATATACATCTCTGTATAAAAGCCCCTAAGGCTTTTTAAAAACTTTTTTCCTTTTTGGACTGTTGGTGACCCTGAAGAAGAAGAAGAAGAAGAAGAAGAAGAAGAAGAAGAAGAAGAAGAAGAAGAAGAAGAAGAAGAAGAAGAAGAAACATTCAAGTGAAAACAAAGGGTGTGTGAAGGGATTGCCAAACAATATGGCATCCGTTGGACCCATCAGCAACAAATTTAGCCACTAGGCCAATCCAGTATGAATCCAGTACTAAGTCAAGAGCTTCTGGTCAATGGCCTTAATAAAGTAATGTATCTATGTATCTAAGTCAGGCCTGCACAACATAAGGCCTAGGGGCTGGATCCAGCCTGTGAGGACTTTTTTTCGCTGCCCCCCACCCACTCCCCAGGTAGGAATATCCTGCAGGAACAGCAGAGTCATGAAGAGCTCTTGGCTTTTCCTGCTAACAAGCAGTTCAGTGTAGTTGGCTGCTTGAGACCGGCTTGAGCAGCGGCAGTGACAATGGATGGAGTGGGCTGGAATGGTGGCAGCAGCAGCAGCAGCAGCAGCAGCAGCATCAGGCTGGCACAGGCAAATCCCACCCCAGAAAGGCAGAGGTTCATTCTTTTAGTCAGTTCCTTCTTCTCTGAGGGGGCTCATCCTCTGTCCTCTCCAAGGGCTGCCTTATCCTATGTATCTACTCTCATTTCCTACCAGAGAATCTGCTCTCAGAACACCTCAGAAACAACAGTGGGTTTGTGCTTGGTTGGCATCTTATGTGCACTACACCACCACCACTCTGGGCCACCATGGTGCCCCACAAGTGGAGTTATGGGGCTGCTGAAATCCACATTATTCCCTGGGGGGGGGAGCTTAAAGACACACAAACTTCAGAAATTCTTTTAAAATTTCACCAATTTCTTTGAAATCTGGTTGGTAGCAGGCACCCATTAGGGCACTACCGCCTGACCCACTCTTCTACCCCCGAATCCCCTTTTCTGCCCGAAAGACATGCCAACTTCAAAAGTTCTTTAAAATTCACCCCTTTGCCCAAGTCTACCCACCACAACCCATTCTGGGCCACACTGGAGTCCCCCACCCCCCGGGAAGTTATAACTAAGACTGCTAGAATCCCCATTATTCCCTATGGGGAAAAGCTTAAAGATGTGCCAACTTCAAACATTCTTTAAAAATCACCTCTTTGCCCAATTTCTTTGAAATTTGGGTGGAAGCTTTGAACCATTGGGCAGTACCACCCAACCCATTTTGGCCACAAAATGGAGGTCTGAATCTCCAAATGTTTCTGGTCTGAATCTGGGGTGATTTGTTTTGTACCCGAATCTGGGCAATTGAGGTCAGGGGTGATTTGTTTTGTCATTTTGCACATCCCTACTATGTATGTTTACTCAGAAATATGTCTCATGGTATACCCAGTGAGGCTTGTTCTCAAGTAAGCATGCCTCAGATTGGAGCCTGAAAGCAACAGCTATTTAGGAAGAAGAGAGGACTTGGAATTTGTTTGGGGTTGCCATGCATTCCAGATGCCCCACTGACTGAGCAGCAGCAGGACCTATTTTCTAGCCACTGTCCTTGGCTAAAATTGTGGCTTCCTTAATAAGGGAAAAAATCCACAAGTAGCTAATAATTGCTTTCATTAAAAATTAATTTTAATATAATAATTAATGTGCTGAAAATGACTTTGGCCCCCACACACCAATATTCATGGTTGGTTTCAGCCCCACACATTCATGATTGGTTTCAGACCACTGGGGCATTTGAGCACCCTGATCTAAGTCTTACAACTTTTAAAAAGGCAAGTCAAGAGACATTTGTTCATCCAGGCTTTTAATTAGATACTGTTTTAATAGTTTGATGGTTTTTAATAGTTTTAACGTTGTTCTAAATTTTGAATTGTTGTAATGTTTTCATTTTTATTTGTTGTTATTGTATTGTAAACCACCCAGAGACTTGTGTTTAGGGTGATATATAAATGTTTATTAATAATAATAATAATAATAAGAAGAAGAAGAAGAAGAAGAAGAAGAAGTCGTCAACAGCCCATTCTTTACCTCTCTCTCCATTTATCTGAACTCCCTGCTTAGCAAACAACAGGGCTACTTCTCACAGGATGGGCTTCATTGGGTGGGAAAGTTGTACTCCTGATAGTGTGTTGTTGTTTTTACACTGACAACACTTCAAAATGGCAGCCACATAAGCTATCAAGCTGGGTTCATGCTGGTTTATTATAAAGAGGCACCTTACAAAGTGGCAATTCTCTTATCTTTAACAGGTGGAGAGCAACTGGCCCTATTCAACTCCAGTATGATGTACTTCCAGGGACTGTTGCTGGTGTCTACCTTTTTGTGTCTTTAAGATAGTAAGCCTGTTTGGAGAAAGGGGGCCAAATAAATTAATAATAAGAAATAAAATAATTCTATTATTTCTATGTAAATCACATTGATAATTCCCCCCGCCCCAAAGCAGTATATAAGTAATAGTAAGGGTACTATTTAAGGGCCTTGGGAAAGATATTTAGATGGTGTAACGTGTCTACACCTACAAAGATCAGAATCGTTCAGACCATGGTTTTTCCTGTTACATTCTATAGATGCAAAAGCTGGACTTTGAAGAAGAAGAAAAAGCATTGACACTTTTGAACTTTGGTGCTGGAGGAAGACTTTTGAGGATAACATGGACAGCCAGGAAAACAAACAAATGGACCATAGAAGAAATCAATACAGAATTTTCACTTGAGGCACAAATGACCGGGCTTAAACTATCATACTTTGGACACATTATGTGAAGATGCAGCTCCTTTGAGAATTCCATTATGCTGGAGAAAGTTGAAGGAAAGAAAAGAAGAGGACAACCAGCAGCAAGGTGGATGGACTCAATTACAACAGCAATGAATGCACCACTGTGAGACCTTAAAGGCCAAGTGGAAGACAGATCATCCTGGAGAGAATCTATCTATGTGGTCGCTAAGAGTCAACACCGACTTGATGGCACTTAATAAATCAATAAATTAAGGGTAAACACATAATCATTATTGGTTATTTAGCAACCCCAGGCATTTCCCAACAGTACCTGATAATCCAAATTTAATGTTTCCCTTCCTCCCCATCCTGGTTTCACCTTTCCTGAAAACATCTGGCATGAATCCAGATGAAAGATACACAGTTCCCCAGAGGCATCTTAATCTAGATTGCTTACTCTGGTGAAAACATTGCCAACATCATGCCAGATCCTCCAATACCATGTCTAGTGCAAGCACAATGTCACACTTAATCTCATGGATATAGTGATGGTAAATGTTTTATTAAGCTTGATTGTTGAATGGTTCAATAACACACATTCCAATACTGCATCTTTCTTCAGTTGCATAAGTGTTCACATGAGACAGACTTATTGGAAAGTTAATTTCTATTAATCCTTAACCAAACCTAAAGTTGTCAATATCTGATGTGTGGCCATAGCACAAGCTTTTAACTACAAAACTCCCATGCTATGCAATTTAATTGTCTTGGATAGACAGTTAGGGAAGTTTGGATGGTGATCCCCCGATGTACATATGCAAGGGGAAATGGTGCACTAAGTAGGAAATGGGATGCAGGTGCCCTCATTTGTAATTGCATGGTGGGTGGGGCCAGTAGAATCATGCAAATATATCCTAGATAAAGATATAGCATCCAAATGTACCCTAGAGAAATAGCAAATGAGCTTTCTCTTTGGAATATTTTAAAAGCAAAGACAAAAGCAAACGCCTGAAAATGAATATATCCAATCAGAATATGGATTGGCAGATTAATGTATAAACCTGGCACTGGATTTTTCTTGTACCGATCAATTTTTATTTTTCCTTTAGGACTCTCCTGTGCAATTACAGTAAAATTTAAAGCTTAATGAAGTCAGTGACAGAGGGGAGGAAATGGCGATTTGGCTTCACTGGGATGTTGGATCAGGTCCACAGTTAGCTGGAAATGTAGGCTGTATGTTGAAAATCACTGGTCGATGTTCTATTAGATTCCTGCTTGGTTTGCTGTTTTTTCCCTTGACAACCTGCAGGTTGACAAAGGATTCTGTAGCTGAATAGTCATGCTAGAATGGAATTGTAAGTCACTAATTTAAAGAGAAAGACCATGATCCAAAGGAAGGATGTGCTTCCTGTGGCAGGGCTTTTCTTTAATTGCATAGAGAGAAGGCTAGTTTTGATGCTGTTAACATTAACTGTACTTTCCAGTGAAGTCATAATAGCCAAAAGTATGTGTTTATGTGTGAGACCAAACAATTAAGACCTAGAGTTGTTATCTTTCATTTTAGCAAAAATTTGGTGCAGGGAAGAAAATGGGGATGTGTCTTTAAGTTTAGGGTCATCAAGCTCCTCACTTGCATCTACCGTAGGCTGTGCAAGGGCCAAAAAAAAAAAAAAAAAATCATTTTAAAAATGACTGAATGTCATTTGAAAATGTATGTGTTTCCATTCTTTCACTTATTTATTTTTCATTTTCCAAACCACATTTATTTTAAAATAAATAAATAAATAAATAAATAAATAAATAAATAAGAAAGAAATTGATTTCTTACTTGCAACAGCTGCTTCCAGCAAGAGCTCCACCAAGCAGATGCCCTTTTGTGGCAGCCATCTCAATTACCCATATGCCCCACCATGCAGCGCTGTTGTAGGCCAGTGTGAATTAAAGAAAAGTAGTAATAATTCATGAGTGCCCTGAAAACTAAGAGCTGATTAATTGCCATCCATTCCATGGGCTCTATGTTTTGGAGCATTGAGAGCCATTGCCAGAGGTGTACCTAGGTAATTTTGGAGCCTGGACCTAAAGGCCTTTGGAGCCCCAGCCCCCCATCACTGCTAGTTAAAAATCATTTTTTAAATATGTTAGTTCTTGAGGGCACAAACTACACCACCCAGGACAGACTAAAGAAGATTTAGGGACCCCCCAGGGTGTGTGGAGGCCATGGACTTTGGCCCCAAAGTCCAGGAGTAAGAGTGCATCTGGCCACTGCCAGTCAGTGTACACAATACTGAGCTAGAGGTACCCAAAGGTCTAACTCAGTATAAGGCATCTCTCTATACTGCCATCAGTGTGGAAGCTATTTTAAATATGAACAATATGTGAGTTCCTTGCCATTACGACTATACAATCTAAACTTTGACAACTCCCAGCCTCTGAAGGAGAGGGGAGGAGATATGCTGCCCACCCACGCAGTCAGTATGCTAGTAAACTGGGGTGTATTGGGGTGCTTTACAAGCTAGGCTAAATGTAAAGCCCATACCTGTCATACCCCCAGACCCACTTTGGGGTGACCTCAGATTCCCATTATTCTGTATGGGAGAAATGCAAAAATTGAAAAAATCTTCAGAAAATTGTTAATAATCACAGGAGTGTCTGATTGCTTTGGTGTTCGATGGTAGGCACCCCAGGGTGCCTACCACCCAACCCAGTTTTGTGCCCCTAGGTACTCCACATAGGGGATAATAGGCTGGTTCAAAACCCCATTATACCCTATGAGAAAAATTAAAAAAATCATTAAATCTCATAGGAGTGACCGATTGCTTTGGAGTTTGGGTGGTAATTGGCACCCATGGGTGCCTACCACCCAACCCAGTTTTGGAGGCTTTAACCAGTTTGAATTGGTTCGAATAGAACCGGGCTCTGTTCAGTTCAAACTCAGACCGGCATTGCCAATTCAATGCCCTGTTTGATTCGAGTTAAAACCTTCAAACCATCCCGGTTAGAATTCGAACCAGTTCAAATTTGAACCTGTTTGCAAATCCCTAGGGGGCATTTGGTCTGTCTCCAAATCACCCGATTCAGCAAGATTCAGGTACAAATTGGTTTGTAGCAAAATTGATTTGCACATCCCTAGTCCAAGGTAGCCTTCTCTCTGGTTGGTTCCATGACCAGCTGTTCTAGGGCACAGTCATTCAGCATATCTAGAAATCTGACCTCCCTAGTAACACATTTCCTTTCAGGCCTTGTATTGTCACCCACAGGGTTTCTGTGGAGGACTCCAGTCCTCCTATGTTTTCTAGCTTGTTAGATTCTATCCCTTTAGATTTCTAGCTTGTAAGATTGTATCCCTTCTGGTTCCAGATTTGTTTGTTTTCATTCAAATAATCTTGTGTTGCCAAGGGTGACTGTGCCAGCACTGGCTAGGGGGAAAGGACAATGGTGGGGAGTGGGAGGAAGATGGATGGATTTTCAAATGTACTTAAGGAGGGCTACAGCCATCATCCTGTCTCCCAGGAGAAGAGAGAGATAGAGTGAATCAGAGAAGAGCTGTTGCCTGTGTGCCACTGCCTTCCTTCCTTGGATTCTGCTGCTGCTTTCCCCCCTTGAAGATTGAGGAAAGAAAGATCGATCCTTCTTTTTTTCACCCACTTTGCTGCTGAGAGAAATCACTGACTGATATTTGTGGAGAAAGAGGGCCCCTGTGACCCCTGGCAACTGGGCCAGGCCCCCTCCCACCCTTTTATTTTTAATTTCCCAGGCTTATGCCCCTGGGTGGCTCCCCTGGCCCCTTCCCCCACCATCTGAAGTGAGGAAGAGAGAAGAAGAAGAAGAAGAAGAAGAAGAAGAAGAAGAAGAAGAAGAAGAAGAAGAAGAAGAAGAAGAAGAAGAAGAAGAAGAAGAAGAAGAAGAAGAAGACTGAACTGAATTGAAGAGAAGAGAGACCAGACCACCAGAACAGAACAGACAGAAGGGGACATCTGGGATGCAATATGGGCAAAGTCCTAGCCTGATTCGTGCACATCTCTATTGAAGATGGCTGGTAGTCTGCATCTCCTGAAATGTGGTGAGGCTTGTGCTCCAATTTTGAGCATTTGTTTTCTTGCCCATGACTTAATTTTATTCAAGGCTGATTTTCTCCATACTTTTTTCGAGTCATCAGGACTGGGGAGTTGTTACTTTTGTTTTGTTTTGTGGCCCATCAGATGCCACTGGAAGTCACAGGCAGGAATTGAGGGCATGCCCTCTCTCCTGCTGTTACTCCCCCGCAACTGGTACTCAGAGGCATCCTGCCTTTCAGGTCTTAGCCCTTACTTTAAGACCAAACCAACTATGACTGAGACATTTTGAATCCATGCAATGTCTACTCCACACATGCTTAATGTCATTTAAAGGAGTTTGAGAATATAGATTGAGCCCTGATATAATTTTTACCTTCCAAAAATATTGATTAAATGCCCCACCCCAACAGAGTATTAAACTGATAGGATAAATCAAGAGCTACTTATAGGCCCTCTGTCCTACTAGCTGTAGTTTTTCTAGAAGTAGTCTTATTGAGGGATAATGCATGAATATGTTGTAAGTAATGGTTTTCTATGTTATCCACTTTGTTGTAAATCTTGATAATAAAATTCTGACCTCTTATATTCCACACAATGGTTTGTTCTTTCTTCTGGCTGATGTGGCAATAATTATATATCATCTTTATTTGGTTCCCACTTTGTTCGGAACAGATCCCCAAACTCGGAACTAATCCTTTTTAAAAAGACACACAAGGGCAGTTAGGGGAGGCTGAAGTGTCCTTTTATGAAAATGGAGTATTTCATGTATCCATAAATAGCCATGGCTTCAGACTTCCTTAGTATGTGGTTATGGGAATCTCCCTGGCAAATGAAGTGGATAAATTGGCCCCATTGAGATACAGACACAGATATACAAGGAGTACTGAAACATAAATTGGGAAAATTCTCTTCTCATGGCTGCTATATTGTACATTCAGAGTTCTTGGCTGTGTGCAATGCTGTTTGTCTTTAACAGATGAGCTACAAAGAAGCAAAATCAAAATGGTGACAAATTATAGCAGCCAAGAGAGCAAGAAGCATGCAAATGATTTGAAAAACTTGAACAAGATAGAACAAAGCTATTAATTTCTAACTCTATGCCAAAGTAGCATAAACAATGAATGGTGTATCCAGGGGCATACCAAGGTTGGAGTGGGCCCTGTGACGTGGGTTCCTGTGTTATGGTTTTAGCTATTTGTGGTTCACCAATGTAATCCAGGCTTCTTTTCCCATGGTATGTAACTTCATATTTAAATAAAATGCAAATAAATTTCTGACAACAGAAACAACAAATTAAAACCAAGAAAATTAAGAATGACAGTCTTTTTTTTCAAAACACAGCATTTAAAACAGTGTTGCAACAGACAGCAACCTAATTTCTTTATTTATCTTCTATATTTAGATCCCCCTTTTCATATTGAATAAAAGCACAATTTTGAATTTTCTTATTGAATAAAAGCACAACAGACAATAAAAAGAAAAGAGCAGCATAGAACAAATCAAATATAAAATTGATAGCTAAGGAGGAAATTGTGAATTTAAATCAGAATTTTGATTTGGATTCTGAATCTGATATTACCAGAGCCCATAGAATCCAAATCTGATATTGTCAAATTCAGATGGGGTCATATCCAATCACAAATTTTGTTAACACATAAAGGCATACTGCCTATATATATATACCTCCTGGAGAGGGCTCATCTTTTTTGAAGCCAAGATGAGTCCTCCAGAAAGGAGTCAACAGTATTCCAATGAGTTGGGGAGGTGGGCAAGGAAGAGTGAAGAGCAACCTGTTACCAAGCCAGTTGAGGCCTCTCCCTCAGGTGCCCAGGGACATTTGTTTGCCCCTGCCCTATTTAATTATAGCTACATCCCTGAGTGTATCCTCAGTGCAGTACTGATGCACAGATCAAACTGACTTTTTAGTGCCAACACAGATAATATATGGCACTTAAGGCTGGCACCAGCAGTGGCCTTGATTGATGGTGACTCTAGTGAGCGACAGCACTCTGGGATCTTGGGCAAAGATATATATATGAACTTGAGGCCTTATGTCATAAGTCCCTAGCATGCTCAAACCAAAGAATCTGGCAACAGGGCCAGACATCAGGACAGCTTACTGGACAGATCCTGAGGCTCAGCTTACTGGACTGAGCCTTGTGGTTCCACAGTACTCTGACAGTGGTACAAAGGAAAAAATGTACCCAGTTAGTCCAAGAAGAATCAAGTGACTCGGGTAGCCAATAGAGTCCTTGCAGTCTGCATAAGAACTCTTCAGAGCTCAGCTCGCAGTCTAGACAATGCTAACATAAACTTACCTTGCCTTCCTCCCTTGCCTGCTTGCTCTGAAACCTGTCCACATACTTGCTTTTGAATATCATACCATATCACATGTTTCTCATCTTTTGGATCCTCATCTGTATGCCCTAGAATAGGGCTTCCCAATCTGTGGTACTCCAGATGTTGCTGAACTACAATGCTCATCATGCCCAACCATGATAAAAACAGGTTGAGAACCCCTGCCCTAGAACATCACTGTTGGTCTGCTTGAACCATACCATATGTTTCAGACTCCACCAGATCCTGACCAATGTTCTCTGTAACAGGGATTCCCAAATGTGGTTGACTAAAAGAACATCTGAGAATGTTGTTTTAAGATGCTGGGACAGGGCTAGTACGTTCCCCTCCTCCTTTGAATCAGAATTTGGAACCATCAATTACCCGCTGTGACATTTTTGATGATTTATTTGTGGATAACATATCTAATATCTGGGCTGACAAACTCAGACCCCTCAATTACTACAGTGTTTGATGAAGAGGTGTCCAGCAACTCCTCTTATGTAGTTAGGCTGGGTCAGTTTCAGTTTGTGACTCCGGATGATGTGGATAAGCTGTTTGGAATAGTGCCATCTACCACTTGTTCTCTTGACCCTTGTCCAACATGACTTATACTATCTGGCGGGGGGGGGGTGTTGTAGAGGGCCTGGTAGATATTATAAATGCTTCTCTGAGGGAGGGCAGGATGTAGAGATGTGAGTACCAGCTCGAGGTTGACCCGGTTCACCCTTGATTTGGACAAGCAAATTTAAGTTAGAACCCTTGAACCAGTTCTGAGCTGGCCTGGGGGGATTGGCTCGAGGTCGAGCCAAACTGGGCCTGGTCCGGCTCGAGGGTGATCCCTTAAGCTGGACCAGTTTGCACATCCCTAACTGGGTCCCAGTAAGTTTCTGGGCAAAATACAAGGTGCTGGTTATAACCTATAAAGCCCTAAACAGCTTAGGCCCTGGGTATTTAAGAGAACATCTTCTTAGCCATGAGCCCCATCGCCCACTGAGATCATACAGGGAGGTTCTGTATGTTGTCAGCAGCTCGTCTGGTGGCTACACAGGTGTGGGCCTTCTCTGTTCCTTCCCTGAGACTCTGGAATGTGCTCCTGCTGAAATAAGAGCCTCCCCATCTCTGACAACTTTTTAAAACTCCTTAAAAACTCATTTTTTCATCCAGGCTTTTAAACTTGACTGTGGTTCTAAATTATTTTAAGGTTTTCATTTTCATTTATTTTATATAGTAAACCACCCAGAGACAGAAGTTTGGGGCAGTCTACAAATCTGAGAAATAGATAGATAGATAGAACTCCCATCATCCCCAGCTGCAATGGATTTGGCTGGGGAATATGAGAGTCTTGTTTATTTATTTGTTTATTTATTTGTTTATCTGATTGATTGATTGATTGATTGATTGATATACCACCCTTCCAAAATGGATCAGGGCAGTTTACAGCACAATAAAAACAATTAAAAGTCCATCTCCAGTTACCACCAGTAAGTCTGGCTACGACTTGGAACCAGGCCTTTTCTGTAGCTACTCCTGGTCTATGGAATGCATTCCCGGAAGATATCCGCTGTTTAGGCTCGCTGTCGGCCTTTAAGAGAGTCCTAAAAACCTATTTGTTTGGCCTGGCCTTCCAAGGCTTGCACAGTGGTTTTTTTTAAAAAAGTATTTTAATTGGTTTTAAATGGTTTTAATCGTTTTTGAATTGTTTTAATATTGTTTTTAGCATTGTGTTTGAATTGGGGGTTTTATGTATTTTTAAAAAGTTGTGCACCACCCAGAGCCTCTGAATGGGGCGGTTTATAAATGCAATAAATAGATAGACAGACAGACAGACAGACAGATAGATAGATAGAACAAGTTAATAGTTAAAATCGAACTATAAAAACAGAATAAAACCAATTGAACAATTCAAACAGCTAAATAACCCTGTTGTTGTCAGTCAACAACATCTGGGAATCCTTGTTACAGGGAGCACTGGTCTTGACATACAGTATGTGTTATGCAACGGAGCTATGGGTTCTCTCCTTCCCAATGAATGAACAAATGTGAGCATTACAGTTATTACATGATATTCTAGTCTTCAGAAGCCTTCAGCATATGGCCACTCCCCATGATAGTAATATCTTGACCTAACTATAGTAGCAGTGGAGAGAAAACAGCAGCATGCTAAACTTATCTCCACATGAACAGGTTTTTTTACAGGACATCTGAACCCACCCAAAGTCCTTTAAAGACAGGAACAGAAAACAGCTTGCTTTTACACTTGCACTGTTGCAGTATTAGAAGGAGAGAAGAGAAAGTTTATTTGTCAAATATTCTCCTTATCTAGGAACATTAAAGAAATATCTTCCTTGTGACAATGACCTTCAAGGGTAGGGCAGAAACTGAAATTCACAATGAAGTAACTTTGTAGATAGAAACGAATATTTCCCCAGATACAAAGCAAATCTCAACCTTAAGTAGAATCCTCCTGTGTGGATACAGCCAATTTAGTTTAACAGAATAGATAGAATGGTGCCTTGCATAATTATGAATTGTATAATTCCTTCAGATAGCACCAGAGAAAATGTGAAATGTATAAATCAATTGTTGCTTCCCTCCTGTTCCCAAAGCTTTATCTGAGCCAGGACTCACTCCCAAGAAACTATTTTAATCACAAGGAATCCCAGACCGAGGACACAGTCTGTAAATAAAAGAAGGAACATTGAGTATCTGCAAATGTAGATTGCCTTTCCCTCCTCACTACAGTCACCACCAAATGTCACCAAAGCAGCATTTTGAGCTGAATTTGGAGCTCCTCCCCTGGCAAAACATCTGAAGAAGAAAGCTAAAGGGGTTTGAAGAAAGCTAAAGGGGTTTCAATAGTAAAATGCTTGGTGGAGGGGGGAAGAAGGTCTACCAGTCCTTAGGTTGAATTTATAATTTGCCTAAAGCAAAAGCTAAGTTGAATGCAGAATTTCCTCTTAGAGAAAACTCCTGAAGAAATCTGGCTTCAAGAATCATAACAACATGGAAATTTATCAAAGGCGCTGTGGGGATTTGTGGGGCAAGTGTTTTCAGGCTGGAAGGTATGATTTTCAGGCATGCTTGGATGTTTACTTCTCATTTCTTCCTGTTTCAAAAAGAAATCAGACGCATAACTGTGGTGCTTCTTAAAATAAAAATTAAAATAATTTTAAAAATTAAAATTAAAATAATTTTTAAAAAATCTTCTTAGAATAAAAATTCTTCTTAAAATAAAAATAAAAATAATGTTTTAAAGATCAAAAATCTATAATGATCTTGCCTGAAAGAAGATAGGAACATAGGAACATAGGAGCTGCTTATACCGAGTCAGACCATTGGTCCTGCTAACTGGGCAAAGAGGCACCTTGTTAACGTGGTGATTCTCTTTATTTATCAGGGAGAGAGCAACTGGCCCACTCCAGCCCCAGCACAGTACCTACAGTGACCGTTGCTGGTGTCTGTCATATTTCTTTTTAGATTGTGAGTTCTTCGGGGACAGGGATCCATATTATTTATTATCATTTCTCTATGTAAACCGCTTTGGAAATGTTTTGTTGAAAAGCGGTATATAAATATTGGTTGTTGTTGTTGTCCATCTAGTTCAGTACAGTCTATACAGAATTGGCAGCACCTTCTCCAAGGTTGCAAGCAGAACTCTCTCTCAGCCCTATTTTGGAGATGCCAGGGAGGGAACTTGGAACCTTGCTCTTCCTGTTGCAGCCCTATACCCTAAGGGGAATGTCTTACAGTGCTCATATGCTAACTCCCATTAAAACACAAACCAGGGCAGACCCTGCTTAGCAAAGGAGACAATTCATGCTTGTTTCCGCAAGACCAGCTCTCCTCCCCATAACTCTACTCTTCAGTTTCAGGAGTAAAATGATGAAGATGGTATACGGTAAAGACATTCATGCTTAGTCACCCCATCCACATACCAACAATAGTGAAATGCTTTTCATACATTATTTCAGGAGAGGTACTTAACCATTGGTTCATCTCATGTTGCTCTTAATACCTTTATGGGTAATGGCTCAGTACCGGGGCTTTTTAAAAGGAAAACTCAGAAATGGACAATGGTACGGGAGTATATTTCACGTGTGTAGCATGTACCACTACAACACACACCCATGAACTTTCCACACATACTTTGTTGCCTAGACTCACATCCATGATATTGAGACATATACAGAGAGTGGGAGCAAATCCCACTGGGAATTTGATAGCACTGGAAGTGTTCCATTCAGTGGTGAAGACATTGTGGGGAGTAGCACTTGAGTTTGTGGGACACATCTTTGGCAGAGGGAGAAGAAATGTGCATGCTTGATCAAGGTCTGGATTCTAGAGGAGCCTGGATTTATTTATTTATTTATTTATTTATTCATTCGATTTTTATACCGCCCTTCCAAAATGGCTCAGGGCAGTTTACAATTAAAACAGAAACCATTAAAACCAATAACAATTAAAAAGGACATATAAATATAAACATAAATTAACAATTAAAACATCATAAAATACAATTAAAAAATCAGAACAATTAACACCCTGAAAACCAGGTTACAATATTAAAACAATTAAAATTAATTAAAAATTAGTTCGCTTTAAAATTAATCACTTTAATTTTCTGAGGACAGGTCAATCAGTGGCTGCTAGTCTGATGCTATAGGCCACCTCTAGCTTCAGAGGCAAGATGCGTCTAAATACCAGAAGCAGGGGAGCGACAGCGGGAGATGCGGCATGCACTCTCCTCTTGCCTGTGGGCTTCTCAGAGGCATCTGGTGGGCCACTGTGGGAAACAGGATGCTGGTCTAGATAGGCCTAGTGTCTGAACCCGCAGGGCTGGTCTTATGTTTTTATGATTGCTCTACATCACTGTTTACATCATTTAACAATACTACTTGAATTTTTGAACTGTACAATGTTCTTTTAAAACAGCTTGCATTCCACCCCACCCCTCCTTTTTTGAACTACACATTTTATTTCTGGTTGCACGTTTAAAAACAAAACAAAACTCTGCCTGGCACCATGTGGGCAGGATCAAATCCCATGAGTCCTTCCCATACAATTCTCCTCTAGCCAGGATTGGGAGCAATGACTGGATAGGAAGAATGTGCACAACTCACCATGCACATGTCTGTTACTCCTGTAAATGTTATGGAACCCCTGTGGGATGAACTCACAGTGTATCAGCTCCCACACTGCTGCTTTAATATCTGAGTGTTTACAGACAAGCTGGCAAGGCTCAACATCCACAGCCTCAGGGCTCCATGGACTTACATGGTCCTGAAAGCCTCAAGCCCTCCTTGGCAAGAGGGAAGAAACGTCCTGGTATTTGGATAGTGAGGGTGAGATTTCATACTGCTTGACTGTAGCTGGAATGCTTAAACCTATACATGCCCTGTAGTGTCATAGAAACCTAGTTCTGTCATCACTGTGCTGGATAATCACCGATTTGACGATTTTTTCCTCTGCTTATAGGACAGTTTGTGAATAGAACTTAAATGAGGAACTTAAAGTACAGGAAGTGTGTCAGTATATCTTGTGCAGATATATACTGAGCATGAACCTAGCAAGAAAGCAATTATATGGAATTGTCTTGTCTTGTCTTGTATGTTTGTATTTATTTAACTAACATATTTCTATACCTCCCAAAACTTGCGTCTCAGGGCAGTATACAATTAAAATCATGGAAACATGAAATCAGTTAAACAATTTAAATCATTTAAATATTGAAATTATTAACATTAAAATCATTTTAAACCCAATATTAAAAATATTAAAACTATAAATCTAATTAAAAGCCTGGGTGAATAAATGTGACTTCAGTGCCTTTTTAAAAGATGCCAGAGATGGGAAGGCTCCTATTTCAACAGGAAGCACATTCCAAAGTCCAGTCCAGCAATGGAGAAGGCCTGTTCCCGAGTAGCCGCCAGATGGGTTGGCGGCAACCGCAGATGAACCTCCCTAGATGATCTGAACAGGCAATGGGGCTCACGGTGAAGAAGACATTCTCTTAAATACCCAGGGCCTAAGCTGTTTAGGGCTTTATAGGTAATAACCAGCACCTAATAACCAGCCTAGAAATGTATCAGCAGCCAGTGTAGCTCTTTCAACACAGGAGTAATCATCAAGCTAAAGTATGCAATATTATGACCTTTGTACCTAATTCAGAGTTCAACATTGTTAGGGTACTTCTCATGACTGAGATCTGAAATTTGGTACAATGTAGTCCAAGACACACTGATTACCAGAGGGGGAAATGAAAATATGTAGTCTGGAACAGTTAACTCCTAACATAGGTTTCAGTTCATTTAAATGATTATTGCAAAGCGGAAAAACACAACTCCTAGTTAGAGATAGTGGTGATCGTTGCAATCATTTAGTTGCACAGCAATAATCCACATAATCACTGTAATCATGTGTGTAAAGCATATCTATAAAAGCATTGCAATTATCTGCATTGAAGATATGCCAATGAGACTAAAGGGTGTCTTCCAGGAAAATATCAGATCTCTGTTCAGATCATTTGACACATTACTAAATCTTTCATGCTGTAGTAATATGGGTGGCAGAAGTGGAGCAATAGAAGCATGGAGTGAAGGGTGGAGATGATGAAGAACACAATCCTTATACCTTGGACTTCTGTTAAATTTTACGAAAATACTCAGGATACATCCTCAACAGAGGTTTCTTTCAGCTCATTTTAGCTGTACTGCTGGGGAGAATGGTGGGGCATGGACAGGGATGCCAGATTGTTGTTTAGGGGAAACTAGTCATGGAAAAATGCCGGGGAAAATTTCACTTATTTATAAGAACTTGTATGGCTTCCCTTGAAAATTCCCAAATGGTTCTCCTTGGGGGGAAACTTGAAATTTGCTTCAAGTTTCAGTTTCTCAAAATGTTGGCATCAGCACACTGCAGTTTGGGTGAACTTCAGTATTATAGGTAGTGCATGCAGTCTATTCTCCATGGTGAATAACTGAAAATGGCATCACACTTGCACTGTGTTCATACTGGTTGCTTGGGATGGCTGCTCGCAATGTGATAAGGGTGTACATTGAGAACTTACCTGGGAAGCTGCCTTATACCGTCAGAACATTGGTCCATCTAGCTCAGTATTGTCTACACTTACTGGCAGCCCTACCTGGAGACATTGGGGACTAAAATTTATTTGTTTGTTTATTTTATTGTTCGATTTCTATACTGCATTTCATTAAAATAATCTCAAAGCATTTTACAATATTATTAAAACAATGCACAATTAAAATACAAAAAGTACAGATATTAAATATATAAATATAAAAACAATCTCTATTTAAGCCTGTATAAAACCATAATACACAAAACATAGAGCAGCAGCAGTAAAAACCATACTGTCATTTAAAAGCCTGGGTGAAGAGCTATGTCTTTATTTGTTTTCTAAAAACTGTGATGGAGGCTGAGGAGCGGATGTCAACTGGGAAAGTATTCCAAAGCCTAGGGGCAAAGACTGAGAAGGCCCTGCTCCGCATGCACAACAGCCTCCCTCAAGGCTCTTCTCCATCGGCACGCAGAGCAAAGACACTTCCGATAACCTTGTCAAATTGGGGCCTTGGTATACAAAGCAGATGTTCCTCCATTGAGCTATAGTTCTTTCCCAGTGTTGGAAGTGAAGGACTTTGCGCTGTATCTTGTCTCAGTGACATAGGAGGACAGACTAGTGAGTCAGAGGGCTAGAGGGTCAAGACTTTGGTCATCCCTTCTCTACTGCTCCGACACTATCCCTTTGGAATGTAGATGGCGACTCTCAGGGACACTTCCTTCCTCTCTCCCCTCTCTTCCTGTTCCTTCTACCTTGCAACATGCAAGCTGCTCTTCCCTGCACCATGTGTGCAGAGATGCAGAATCCATTAGAGATCCTAGATTAGAGATCCTAACTCCTCACTTTCCTATCTAGAATGGAGTTCTTTAATAAATGCCATATATATTGATTTGAAACTATGAACTGGCTCCAAGTTACTTTACTCTCAACATACACGCATGCCTAACCAAATTCTGCTGTGTTGTGCCTCTGTGCACTCTGCTATAATGAAAAAGGGATTCTCTTACCAGAGAGAATTCCCAACACCCAGGACATCTAAGTGTTGCAGCAGAGACAGAGAAGTCCCCCTTCTCTTTGAGAATTCAATTTTCAGAAACATCTCCTATGGTTATCGTAATGCATATACCAGCTCTCACTCATAGAATAGTTTTGGGGTTTTTTTTTAATCTATGTAATGTCGAGAAATGACATGTCAGTAAGTAGGGAAGAGATGGAACAAATAGGAACGAATGAATTTTTAAATTTAAAAAAGGAGTAAAAAAGAATTCCTTTGTCCTCCTTCCTTCCTCTGTCCGCAATACATCCTACCGTAATACATCCTACCTGCCCCAAGGATTTTGCAGGAAACCCACATTTGAAAATAATAAACAGTAATTCACTGATTAACCTGAACCAATGAGAAAAGTGGAGGGGAGAAAAGGGGAGTTTTGCAACCACTTTTAAAATCACAAGATATCTCTTTCTTCCTTCACATGGATCATTTTGTCAAGCATCTTACGAGCTCACTCAGAAGTTGTTTTCATGCTGGCAGCAATAAGCCTGGACAGGGTATAAATAGCAAATAGGCATTTTATCTCAAATCTGAAAACAAAGAATCTCTGACAGCCAAGCAAAGAGAGAGAGAGATTTGTTGGTCACTTATTACTGCCTCTTGGCAACATATATTAGAGCAGTAGGACCACTTAGGTTATTTAAACCTATGTGACATGAGTGTACATTCCTCAGGCAGTCTGTTTGCAAGCAATCTATGACAGACAATAGCACCATGAGATAAAGCGGAGATGACAGAACCCATAAAACAAAATGCGCATTTGCCTGAAGACTGGGATGGCCAGACAAAGCACTGTAATGGAGAGTGGCTGTATGTAAAGGATTTCACCTTAGTTTCTGAATGATTCAGACAGTTTGAGAAAGTTTTTGCATATTGTTCTGCAGAAGACAAAGCAGGGAGTTGTCTTTTTCTACAAAAGGGAGAAGAAAGAGAGGCTATCTCCAGGGCAAATGGGAAGGTTCTTGCTTTAATAAAACCAGGTATGGAAGGAGGGCATGTCTTAAAACAGGGTTTGCCTGCCATTTTGGATAAGATCAGAATAAGGCTGAATGAGCCACAAAGCTGCAGTTGGAAATCTGAGCAGCTCCATGGGCTCTGCAAACATTGACCTTTGGTGTGAAGTTTGAAGCTGAGCTCATGTTTTCAGCCAACCAGGTAACTTTCCTGTTCTCAGGGGTGGCCCAAAGTATTGTGGTGCCTGAGGTGAGGTGCGAAATTCTGCCTCGTCCTGTGAGCCTAGTGGGGGAAAGGTTACCAGCAGCCTCCTCATAGGGACATAGGAAGCTGCCATATACTGAGTCAGACCATTGGTCTATCTAGCTCAGTATTGTCTTCACAGACTGGCAGTGGCTTCTCCAAGGTTGCAGGCAGGAATTTGTCTCAGCCCTATCTTGGAGAAGCCAGGAAGGGAACTTGGAACCTTCTGCTCTTCCCAGAGCGGCTCCATCCCTTGAGGAGGAATATCTTACAGTGCTCACACTTCTAGTCTCCCTTTCATATGCAACCAGGGCAGATCCTGCTTAGCTTAAGGGGACAAGTCATGCTTGCTACCACAAGTCCAGCTCTCTTCCCAAATGAAGAGAGTCTGGAAGGAAACTACTAACCATTGCAGCTGAAATAACACTGGAGTTATGTGATGTCATATGGCCTGAACTAACTGAAGGTTCTAGACAAATAAAGCTTCTACCTAGAGTATGTTACAATAATCCAAACTGGACATAAGGACGCTGATTACTGTGATGAAGTCAAATTTATCTAGGTAGAGATGCAACTCTCTAGGAGAGCTGGTCCTGTGGTAGCAAGCATGAATTGTTCTCTTTGTTAAAAAGGGTCCACCCTGGTTCACATTGAATGTGAAATGACATGTGTGAGCACTGTAAAATATTCCCCTTAGGGGATGGGGCTGCTCTGGGAAGAGTATTTGCATGTTTCCATGCAGAAGATTCAAAGTTCCTTCCAAGACATGACTGAGAGACACTCCTGCCTGCAACCTTGGTGAAGTAGCTGCCAGTCTGTGTAGGCAATACAGGGACTAATAGACTGATGTGATATAAGGCAGCTTCTTATGTTGCTAGGTAACCAGCCAATGCTGTTGAAAAGCAGTCCTGGTCACCTCAACCAGGAATATCCAGGACTAGTATTGGACCCAGAAGTGATTAAAATCTGTGTACCTGTTCTTGCCAAGTGATAGCAACCCTGTGTGAAGCAGTCTAAACATCATCATCATCATCATCATTATTATTATTATTACATTTATATCCCGCTCTTCCTCCAAGAAGCCCAGAGTGGTGTACTACATACTTAAGTTTCTCCTCACAACAACCCTGTGAAGTAGGTTAGGCTGAGAGAGAAGTGACTGGCCCAGAGTCACCCAGCTAGTATTATGGCTGAATGGGGATTTGAACTCGGGTCTCCCCGGTCCTAGTCCAGCACTCTAACCACTGCACCATCTGCACCTGGATAACATAATATATCTAATGTATTAAACTGATGCAAGGATGACTGATTATACCCATTACTTTGTTCATAGCAGCAGCTATCAAAGGACCAGTGGTGAGAAAGTCTTTTTGTTGGCTTCATTATTAGGCTTACTCCAAAAATGTTTAAATCTAAATAAGAATATATGCCCTTACTTTCCCCAAGATCCATGTTGGTTAAACATAATAATTGCCACCTGGAGTACATATTTAGATTTGGCTCACTCTGCCTTTACTAGCTAGTTTCTGAGTGCTGCGTAAGGATTGCCAATGACACAAATGCATACAGCTGCTTCCTCAATATGTGCCTTGGCAGAGGATATTTTTGGCAAGACGGTATCTGGATGTCTAGGGCACCCTCAACTAGCAGCACCAGATAAAGAAAAACAAATCTGTAGGGTCTGGCTTAGGTTCCATTCTGTGCACATGTAGAATAATTGTTTTTAAAGTTATTTGTTAGGGCTCTAATGAGAGAAGCTTTCTTCAAGATCTCTTGATCCAACCCCTTGGCAGGAACAGCAAAGCAAATTTTCTTTCAGTCCTTTCTACATTATTGTCGTGAATATATTTTTGGTACTTCTCAGTCCACAGGAGTTCTTGAGAGTTCTAAGTAGAAGCATCTGGCTCTTTCAATGAGGTTGCTACTGCAGGGGAGTTCTTTTCTTGCCTGAAGTTGGCATCTTTTCCCTGACAGTGGATCCATGTGTTTAATTGCTACTTTGCAGGTACTAATGAAACAGGCACCACTTTTCCCAGTTTGTAGATGCAGTAGCAGAAAAGGTTCACCTGCTGAATTTCTCCCTATCATGTAATAGTTCAAGGCGCAAGCTCCGTCAGGAAAATAATGGCAAGACTATTCTTTCCTGAGGCTTCAGAAACAGGGTTGCCAACTGGCCAGGAAAAACACAGTCTGGCCTGTTATTGTGCTTTAAAAGAGCTGCAGGAATCAGATTTTTGATGAAATCTGATACATACAATGATCTGCCAACTACTGTAGATTAACACTAGCATGGGTTGTAGGGCTGTGCCGTCATGTTGGTCCAACAGAACCACATACCATTTGTTGGACATTGCCAGAGGGAGCTCCACCAGGGCAACCTTCAACAAGTCGGAAGTGTCAGAAGCCCCCTGTTGTCATAGTGGATTCCAACTTTTTGTTGGATTGGACCTCTTCCCACTCTCCTCCACCCTGCCCTGCCTTTCCACCCCCACTTCTTTACCTGGGACCTGGATGGGGACAGGAGACAAGCTTTGCAATGCCTTCTTCACTTTGGGTAGGGAGCATAGTGTGTTGCTTCAGGAAGATCAATAAACATTTGTTGCTGGAGTTATTTTCTTTTTGACTTTCTAAAAAGAGTGCTGTGTTGTTTTTATACTTGTGGAACCATCTATTATTGTGTGTAATTTTACACTTCAAACATCAAAATCAATAATATATGCAGACACACACCACCCAGGCTTCCCACCACACAACACAAACAGATTTGTAGTGCCAGAGAGAAAATGCTTACATTTCTTGGTCCAGCCCTCCTGTCCCCCACCCCCATCATAGTAATCATACTATGATTAGGGATGTGTGAATTGATTCAGGTACAAAATTATTTGTACCCGAATCAGGCTGATTCGGGTGATTTGTAGAAAGAACAGATTACCCCTGTGCGCAATTGCCCAGATTTGGGTACAAAACAAATCACCCCAGATTTGGACCTGAAAATTTTGGAGAAATTTGGAGGGCATGACCCAGGTCTCTCAGAGGCCAATTGTGCAGGTGCGGCGGCCTCCAAAATGGCCACCATGACCCAGGTCTCTCAGAGGCCAATTGTGCAGGTGCGGCGGCCTCCAAAATGGCCACCATGTCAAGGGGGAAGGCCTGAACAGGCCGAAGAGTCGGCCGAATGGGCTGGTTTGGGCTGCTTTGAGGCCGGTGGGAGAGGGGGAACCTCTGCAGACCCCCACCTCTAACAGCTCCCCCGGAGGGGGTAAGTGCCTTAAAAAAAATTGTGAGGAAAAGAGGAAAAAGGTCCGTGAACCACCACCACCCCAGACCGAACCGCACTGAGGAGGTTTGAGGGGGTGCCAGACTGAACTGGCCCAGTCTGGTTCAAGTCCAGTCCGGACTCGAACCAAACCACGCCAGCCAGTTCTATGCACATCCTATCTGAGAGTAGATTCTCTGGTAGGAAATGAGAGAATCCACTCTTATTTGCCCAATTACTTTGAAATGTGGATGGTAGCTTCCACCCATTGGGCACTACCACCCACCCTACTCTTTTGCCCCTGCAACCCATCATCATCATCATAAGTTTTATTACAGCCATTGGCCAGCAAGAATAGAGGTAGCAAATACGTCCAATACAACAATCATTAATCAATGCTAAAACACAATAATACAATCATTCATAATAAGTTACTTAAAAATAATAAGCAGTTCCCACAATTAAGTGCTTAATTGAGACCTTACCTGATGGCTATATTAAAAAAAATTAGCTACAGTTTTTGTAATCTCAGAGCTTAAATCCGTGAGGCAATAATAGGCGTAAAAAGGCTCACACCTTCCAGGAAATTTAAGTAACAGAGGGAAAATAAGTTCTTCTCTGGCCCCTGGAACCCCTTTTTTGCCCCAGATCAATTCAGATTTGGAAAATTCAGGTACAAATTGAATATGGGTTGATTTGGGGGAGGGGGCAGATTCTGACCCAAAACAAATCAGGGGTGATTCAATTTGGGTACAAATCGAATTAAAAAAATCAATTCGTGCACATCCCTAACTATGATCACTATGTTATGTAAATCATAGTTTACACATCATGAACTATGATTGAATTTAATCATTTGTGGTTGGAGCAAAACTCTATTCCTAGACATTTTATCTCCAGTATTACTCAGGCAAAAGTAAGTCCAAAAATATATATTGAGAAGTGTTCTTATACAAACAGACCAGTACTGAAGAGACTATTAAAATAAAATGATAAAACCAAAAGCAGCTGCAGAATGAAAGATGTATTCCAATGCTTTTCAATAAACATATTTCTCAAGGAATATTCTCACTGAACTGCCTTCAATAGATGCTTTCTTGACCAAATCCTGCTTAGGTATGGGTGAATATTATTCTGTGCTCACATGATTACAAAGTGAATCCCAATGCCCTACTGGTACATTCCATGTTGTGGTACATTCCACATTCCATGATCATGTATGTGTGTTGAGGAGGCTGTTCATCCAAGTGTCCATCTATACGTGCTCCAAATACTACTATTTGGACTACTATTATTGAGTATTCAGACAACTACTATTCAGAGCACATGTAGAATTGCCATTTGGATTTATGGCAACCACACATGTGATAAAGAGACATACCAAGAATCATTGAGATATCTGTGGAGGACATCATGATGGGCACACTCTTGATGCATCCTTCTTTTATTCTTTCGGGTGAGGAATATATTGCCTGTTTCGGCCCCTAGACAAGATTCCAAAGTGGAATCTTGGGGCTCTTCTTCTTAAGTGTTTATTAATAGTTTATTCCTAACACCATGGTAGAGCTAGTTAGCCCAATTCTCATTAACTTCCATTGACTCAGCCAACTTTTGAGAGGGTTCCAGCAATGGAGGGAGGCAGCAGGGAGGTGAATTATCTGTATTTGGAGTGTTTGCTTCCTCTCATCTCCCTCTGGCCTTGCCTATGGATAGGTTGGTTGCCATTTTTTTTCCTCTGACATGAGCCTTGGGCATTACCAGCTCTGTGAAAAACATAAATTCAGCAGAAGCAGCTTTTCTCAGATTTCTGGGGAAAATGTCACCTGACTATGTATGTATGTATGTGTGTATTAAAAATGTTGATGCCCCAACCTCCAGTGCCCTACTGCTTAGTAGGGCTCACAAAATTAGTAAAACAGATAAAATATAAGGACAATATGAACTTAATAAAATTAATAGAAATTAGCTAAAAACAAGACCTAACCAATTTTAATAATTACAAATTAGAAAGCTGAAGTTAAAATCCACCAGCTAAAACATTTAAAAGCCTCTCTAAAAAGATTATTATTATTGTTACATTTATATCCGCTCTTCCTCCTAGGAGCCCAGAGCGGTATACTACATACTTGAGTTTATCTTTCACAACAACCCTGTGAAGTAGGTTAGGCTGAGAAAGAAGTGACTGGCCAAGAGTCACCCAGCTAGTTTCATGGCTGAATGGGGATTTGAACTCAGGTCTCCCCGGTCCTAGTCCAGCACTCTAACCACTACACCACACCGGCTCTCAATGTCTCGATCTCAAAGTTGGAAGTTCAGTTGTTATTTTAAAACTCAGAGAGGGAGCATAGTGAAGCATTGCTGAGAGGGTGTTTCAAATCCAAAAGGCCAAACCACGAAGGCACTGTCTCTAGTTCTGATGAATTTTCTGCTTGTTGTCAGGCTGCTAAAGACAGAGGAGCCCTTCCAGAAAAAGTGACAGTCCTTCCTCAGGTTATTCACTGTATTAGTATTCACTGTCACATTCAGCATCCTGACTGTACAGATCATGGCATAAAGTAGTGTTAGCAAAACTGCACAGATGCGCTAGCTCGATGCTTCAGCTATGCTTTTGTGCTACATGGGCAAATTAACTCAAATTAGGGGTACAGTTCTTCTGACACAGCATCAAATTTAAGCAAGCAAGGTGTATTGGAATTGCTGCAAAGGATGAAAGAGATGGGATTATAGTTTCATAGCTTTATTCAACGTAAAATTAGGGGATCACAGAAGGCAAATGGAGTTTGATTAGGCACTTCACTAAATTGGCTAGCACTTTACAAAAAGTAACAGAGAGATTAGTTAGAGGTTTTTACCAAAAGTGCTTGAAAAGGAGGAGCAAGGCCAAAAGGTGAGGGAACCCGGAACAGAGATGATTGAAGTGGAAGCGTAACCTATCCTTCTTAGCACATTCAGTGCATGAAGTTTGGTCCAGTGTAGGGTTCAGGGCAGGTTTGGTCCTCAAGGGTAGGGTGCAGGGCAAGGCAAGAAGGGGGAAAGAGGCAAGGGGCAGCAGCCATAGCTCACCTTGTGAGAATCCACTGTGTATTGGATTCTGATTCTGTGTGGCTCAATCAGGGTAAATATACACAAAATCATGTCCTGGGCCAGTGTTTGGGTCAATCAGGAGGCTATCCCTCCCTGCAAGGTAGGGGGTTTGTCACAAAACAAAGGTGTCCATTGTGAGGGTAGAATTAATCAGTGCAGGTATGGTCCTGGTGTGAGGAGAACAAAGACAAGTTCAAGCTATGTTTGAGTGGTAAAATGGTTCTGTGTTTGCTTACATCCTCAAAACTGGGCGTCCCTGTGCACAAATGCAAACCTTTTGCTCATGGATGTGCTCTCTGCCTTATCTTTAGCAGTCACTCAATTACTATAATGAAGTGGTAATGGCTGTGTTTGTTCATCCTTTGCTGAGCACTCCAAGTGTTATCTTCTGCAGGAGCCTTCCTGCCTAGCCTAAGGTCTATCATCTGAGTTTACTCCTGAAAGGAGCTGTTTGTAACATCCACCTGCGGTCTTTGAGTCTTTGACCTGGGGGCTAATGACTGGCCCATGCCAAAGGTGCTGGGGCTGTGTGGGGTGGAAGGTTTACTGGAGGTTATTCACCTTGGCCTTGTAGCTTGGTATGTTTGTGCTAAATCTTGGTGAGGGGTGCTATTTTGAGCAACCCTGAAATACTGCTGTTTGGCAACATGACTAAACATGACTCAGTTCTGCTGTACTGAGGAGCAGTTTGCTGGGAACACAAATCTAGAGCAATCATTTTCCTTCTGCTTTGGAAGTCTCTTCATTTCATATTCCCATCTCTTGTTTGAACTATTCCAGCCACAAAAATAGGGCAATTTGTTTTAATATCCCTATTGCAAACATTAACACCAAAGAGGGCTATTCACACATTACATTGTACAGGTTTATGTATACAGGCATATACACACTTTCATTTGAGTATACCCCTTCTGTTGCCTACTAAGTGGATTGAGGAATTGCTTTTTAAAAATTGCAAAGAAGGGAAGAAGGCAATAGTTAGATTAATGGACTATTTTTACTTTGAATGCTCTCTCTCAGGAGAGAAATTTATTAATCGCAATATTCAGAAAGAAATGATGTGAAAGAGAAATTTTTTATTGTTGGGATAGATACTGTGTTTGTTTTATGAAGTAATAAAGAGCCAATTATGTCTTCTTTGGCTCACAGTTGCTACTGAAATTGATGGATGTTTTTCAGCTTTTCAAACCTAATTAATCCCGGTGCTTTCAGTACAATGATATTGACACCCGAGGAAAGCACAAATCATTAGATCAATGTAGTGATTCACACTGCATTAGGTATTGTATTATATAGTTTATAATTTGGATTTTTAAATATAAAGTGCATTTTACTAAGTTGTAGCATCACCTGTCATTATTTTATTTTTTCAAAGATTGCAGATGAATCAGGAATTAATTTCTGGGAATAGCTTTCAATTTCATCAATCCCCTCCCCTCTAAGGGCCAGTTCAGGTGATACTTCATCTACCTGGCCGACTCCATGGGATGAGGTTGTGCCATGAGTGTGCACATCCTTCCCTGCTTCTGATGTGCATGAACTAGTATTTGGGCCATGTGTATCTGGGCCGTGTGTCTAAACTAGTATTTGGGCCATTCAGATGAACTGCTCCCCGCAAAATAGCAAAATGGCAAATGTGGTGCTTATGCATTGGGAAGTGAAGACATGCATGCTCATGGCACATGCACATCCTTTTCTGGTGGAGTTGGACCAGTGGACAAAGTGAGTGACAACTGCAAAATGGTACATCAGCCTAGTAACATCACATGCATGCAAGATGCGCAAGTTATGCAAATGCAATATTTGGGCAAATTACATCACATGGGAGCAAGCCCATTATTTCCAGGGGGCTTACTCTTGTGTAACATCATTTGCACAATTGTTGCAGTTGTGCAATGTGTATAATTTACATGCATGTGATGTTATAAGGTAGATGTAACATTGCACAGTATGTCACTCTCTATTGTTTGAACCAGCCCACAGACTCCTGCCCTTTTAACCCTTTCTTTTAATGTTCACAACTGTACGTTGAGCCTGCAACTGCAACCGTTGCTTCAATGTCATGTCCCCTCCATATGGATCGGAGTCAAAGCGAACACTACCCTCACTGGCCACAGAAGGCAAATAAAAATACTACTGAAAGCTTTTCAGGCAGTGATATGCTGACAGCAACAAAAATTCATTCCAGCAAACTGCAGCACCATAAACAGTCTCCTTTAATGTGTAGACTTTACAGACAGATCTGATGAGAGCAAACCACGCAGATTTTTTATTTATTTCTCACACTGCAACAATGGCCTCCTCCATGATCTGAATGCCTAATAGGGCACTGGAGAAAGAAAGAGGTGCTGCTGCTTTATCGCCACTCAGTCCTTCATTCCACCACCTATGTCAATTCCCTGTCCTTTCCAGCTGATTTTTTGGAGGGAGGACCAGGAGGCCAAATAAGCATAGCTGTTGCTTAGTAACCTCCTGGCTGTGGTATATACTTCAGCAATCACAGAAGCCAC
Source organism: Hemicordylus capensis (assembly GCF_027244095.1). Lineage (NCBI taxonomy): Eukaryota > Metazoa > Chordata > Lepidosauria > Squamata > Cordylidae > Hemicordylus > Hemicordylus capensis. The sequence goes on along the minus strand of NC_069660.1, from coordinate 294,748,308 downwards.
TTCCCAAAGCCTAGCTGCTCAGCATCGTCCTTAAGGATGAATGGATTTCCCCTGATCTATTCCTTTCTTATTTGGGATGTTCACTTTGCCCTGCACTCCTCAAGTATAGGTTGCAGAATGCCCCTCCCCTTGGCCACATGCAGAGGGGAGGGCGATTTGTCCCAGTCCTGCAGTGCACAAGGCCCCAGAAGACTCCTGATTGGCCCGTCTGCATGTGGGGGTGCAGGGCATGCTTCAGCCTTTTCCCATCTTCCTGCCCCAAACCTTCAGTCTGCTTGCAAAATCCCCTACCCTCCCTTCCCTGGGGGCAGAGCAGGCCTAGAGGCTCGTCGCCCCTCGGAGGCTGAGTAGGATTTTTTTGTTCTCAATGTATCGTCTGTTGTTGGGTTTTTTTCACCTACTCCGTTCTGTCAGACCTGTAGGCAGTTAGTTAGGGAGGTCACAGCAGGGCAGGGACAGTGCTGGCTGGGTGGTAATTAGAGGGTATTGAGCGTCAGTGAGCCAACTTGGACTGTTAGAAGGTTGATTGGTCAATTGCTCCCTTGTGTCTTGTGCATCCCAGGGAGAACGATTTGCCATGAGACCAGCTTCAGGACTTCACTAACCCTTGGGATGCGCGGACGATCTGAAGTTGTATGGAAAGTCCAAATCAGAAATTGTATCACTGCTAAACACTGTCTGTATGTTCAGAAGCAATATAGAAATGGAGTTTGGACTAGACAAGTGTGCTGCATTAAAAATGAACAGAGGAAATATAACAAAAAACAGAAGGAATAGAACTGCCCAATGGAAGCAACATCAAGAACCTGGAAGAGAAAGAACATTACAAATACCTGGGCATTCTCCAGGCTGATAACATCGCACACACTGAAGTTAAAAGAAAAATGGGAAGTGAATACATCAGGAGAGTTTGAAAAATCCTCAAGTCCAAACTCAATGGCAGGAAATCCATACAAGCCATAAACACCTGGGCTATACCTATTATCAGATACAGTGCAGGAATAATAGACTGGACCCAGGCAGAGCTAGAGACACTAGATCGTAAGACCAGGAAAATCATGACCATCAATCATGCTCTGCACCCCCGCAGTGATGTCGATAGGCTATACATCCCTCGCAGCTCAGGTGGAAGAGGAATGCTGCGAGTCCATCAAACAGTAGAGGAGGAGAAAAGAGGCCTTGCAGATTATATAAGGGACAGTGAAGAAGATGCGCTTAAAATGATCAATGACAAGAAACTATTCAATACCAATGAAACAAAGCAGGCCTACAAGAAAGAACAAGTCAAGAACCGAGCAAAAAAATGGAGAAATAAGCCACTGCATGGTCAATATTTGCACAATATAAGTGGAAAATCAAACATCACTAAGAACTGGCAATGGCTTAAGAATGGCAACTTGAAGAAAGAAACAGAGGGTTTTATATTGGCTGCACAGGAACAGGCACTAAGAACAAATGCAATAAGAGCAAAAGTCGAAAAGTCAACAACCAACAGCAAGTGTCACCTTTGTAAAGAAGCAAATGACACAGTGGACCACCTAATCAGCTGTTGTAAAAAAATTGCACAGACTGACTAGAAACAAAGGCATGACAAGGTAGCAGGGATGATACACTGGAACATCTGCAAAAAATACAAGCTACCTGTAGCCAAAAATTGGTGGGACCATACAACTGAAAAAGTTGTAGAAAATGAAGATGCATAAACATTATGGGATTTACGACTACAAATAGACAAACATCTGCCACACAGTACACCAGATATAACTGTAGTTGAGAAGAAAGAAAAACAAGTTAAAATAATTGACATAGCAATACCAGGTGATAGCAGAATAGAAGAAAAAGAAATAGAAAAAAATAACAAAATACAAAGATCTACAAATTCAAATTGAAATTCTGTGGTAGAAGAAGACCAAAATAATCCCAGTGGTAATTGGCACCCTAGGTGCAATTCCAAAACAACTTGAAGAGCACCTCAACACCATAGGGGCCACAGAAATCACCATCACCCAATTACAAAAAGCAACTTTTATAGGATCAGCCTATATTCTGCGACGATATCTATAATAATAACAGGAACAACATTGATAATAAAATCCAGCCATTCCTGGTCCTTGGGAAGGACTCAACGTCTGGATAAAACAAACCAGTAAATAACATCTGTATGTGTAAACAACAACAACAATTAATTAAATATCAACTTTATTGGTTAGCTGCCCCCTAACAGATTGTTCTCTGGGTGGCTCATAACAGCATTTAAACATGAAATGAAAACACATAACATATTAAATCATAACAGACCAAAAGGGGGAAAAAGAAAATACTAAATACAATACACAGCAATTTAAAAACTATTTATAAGTTAAAAATCAAATTTGAAAATCAAAATTTAAAAGGCCTGAGTGAACAAAAAGGTCTTTACCTGTCATCTAAAAGAACAAAGTGAGAAAGAGAGATACAACTGAGTGTCATCCGCATATTTATGACACCTCAGGCCAAATCTCCAGATGACCTCTCCCAGTGGTTTCATGCAGGGGAAAGAATGAAACCCTGTGGAACCCAAAGCATAACTGTCAAGTGGTTGAGTAGTAATCCCCCAGCACCACCGGGCCTTGAGGGAGAAGTGCAATGACCTCCAAGCAGTGCCTCCCACAACCAACTTGGCCAACCTATCCAAATTGTATTGAAAGCCGCTGAGAGATGCAAAAAAATTAACAAGGTTGTACTCCCCCCATCTCTCTCTCTCTCTCTTTGAACATGACATCTCAGAGGCAGATTCAAGATGGCAGATGCCTGAAGTTTGAGGCACAAATGGGTTAACCTGTGAACTGCCTAATTGATTTCAACCAAATTACTATAGCTGTAAGGGCGCATAGGGACACCTTAATGGTGTCGTTTGTGATGATGTCATCCACCCCAATTCAAGATGGTGGACGCATTAAAGTTTGAGGCAGTCATTGGTAATTATCAATTAAGATTGTAGTGAAAGGAAAGTAGGCAGATTTGTTCTTACCAGAAGATCTTGTTTTGTTTTGAATACAATAGCTTAGTCACTGTGTTTTTTGGTACATGACTTTTTTCCCTGTACCAAATCTTGCCCCCATACTCACAAGGACTGTAGTTGTATTATAAGTATTGTTATATAAATAGTCCAATGCCTAAAGTTTTGTTATGAGTTAAATGATTCATTTTCCATTACTAGGCAATGACAAATGTGCTGTTTTTCAGCAACTGGTTTAAATCTTTGACTTGAGTTCTGGATGGTTTCAAAAACAGCAGCTCAAAATGCTTGAAAGAAATTGTACAGTATAAGGCAAGACATAAAAAGCAGCTGCAGACAGGGTAGAATGACCCAAGGATTGTGTGGACTTGCAATCAGTCCTCAAGATGGAAAGCTTATTCAAAACATCATTGAAAAATGTGGTGCAGACATCCACTGTGGGAGCTGCTAACTTATCATTTGAAATGTAAGTGTCTGAGGGGGAAAAGTACTTGAGGATGGATTCATCCTATTAAAAATTAACATATGTTTCATTAGATCTGCAGAATGGAATCAGAGAGATGCCCCTTTCTTGTTCATTGGGCCTTCTCGGCCTTCTCAGGGGTGGAATATTTATTTATTCACTTGCAGAACTTATTTCTCACTTTCCTACATTAGCGTGTGCATAAGGTTGCTTACAAATTTTTTCAGTGCCATAGGCAATGAAACAGATGGTTAAGCAAGCAAAATAACTAAAACAACAGCTTTAAGAACAGTGGTTGAAATGCTATTGGGGGATGCAAAAAGATCTAGGCCGGACCAAGAAAGGAATTACCTAGAGCCATGAAACTTACATGCTATTCCATATATTATCCCCGAAGTTCAACACACTTGGCACATTGTTTCTCAAGTTTATTTAACCCTTCAAAAAAAAATTCTGATGTCTGGTCACTGAAATACTGCTCTGCTGCTACTATCACCTCCGAATGATTCAAAAATGTCCTTCCTTTCAAACTCTTTTTAAGGTTTGGAAACAGGATATAGTCAGATGAAGCAAGATCTGGTGAGTAGGGTGGATGGTCTATGCACTCAAACCCAAATTCTTCAAAACATCCATCATCTTGCCAGCCTTGTGAGCAGGTTCATTGTACTGCAAAAAGAGAACACCTTTCCACAGCTTCCCTCACCGTTCCCCCCCCCCCGCCGCAACGCCTCCTTTAATCGGCATAGCAAGTTAGAGTAGTATTCTGTATTAACTGTTTGGCCCTTCTGAAGATAATCAGTCATCAAAATACCTTCCTTATCCCAAAAAACCGTGGCCATGACCTTTCCTGCTGACCTTTGGGTCTTGAATTTCTTGGGCCGTGGAGAACCCGAGTGTCGCCACTGCAATGACTGTCCTTTGGTCTCCGGCTCATAGTGGTGTAACCATGTTTCATCAACGTGATGATTTCCAAAAAAATATCACCAGATCGCTCAAAATGCTGCAAAAACAATTTGGAGGTGTCCATTCTTGTCAGCATTCAAACATTTCGGCACCCACTTGGCTGACAGCTTCTGCATACCCAACGGCTCATGAATTATAAACCCAATGTATTCCCTGGATATCTCTCGTGTCTCAGCAATTGTTTTAGCCAAGATTCACTGATCTGCCAAAATCAGGTCATGAACATGATCAACAATTTCAGAAGTTGACACTACTGAAGGCCTCCCAGATCTTGTCGCATCTTCGGTCTCAAAATCTCCACGCTGAAAGTTGGCACACCACTTATTCACAGTTGAGTATGACGGGCACTTATCACTCAATGTTTGCATCATACACTCATGGATTTCCTTTGGAGTTTTCTTCTGCAGGAACAAGAACTTCATGATGGTTCAACACTTGGAAATTCCACACTTTTCATTGACATGGTTCTTTCAATGATTTGGAAAAGATTCAAAACTTAGCCCTATGATCCTGCAAATTGACACTTTACAATATAAAAGAACACTCTTTCCAGCTACAGTGACAAAATTATGCTCAGATTTTGGGAAGGGGGTCAGGCTGAGAACCTTTCAGCGCCCCCTCATAAGTTTACTTGAGAAAGTCCCATTGAAATTAAAAAGATAAATTAGACATGCCTAACTTGTCCCTTTAATTTCAACGGGACTTCCTCAACTAAATTTATTCAGGGAGTCAGCCAGTGATAGAACAGCTGTAGAGTAACTGTATATTTAAAACCTTCCTTTCATTCCAGGCCCATTTCAGGATTTTGGCAGAAGGTTGCGAAAATGAAGTGGCTCTTGCCCTTGTTGCACTCACAAAGGTGTGTCTTCCACCTTCTGTTGTTGAATAGGAACTGATGTGCATCATTTCCCTTTGAATCATAATAGGAATTGGAACAGTGGAGCATAATAATCTTAAGAATGTCAGATTGATTGACAGGCAGAAAACAATTAAGACTGAGTCTAGCTTGATAAAACATATTAGCTCTATTTGGACGTTATTTAAATAGATGCTTATACACAAGGAAAAGCTTCAAAAACTGGACTGGAAGTCCTGCCCCAGCTTGTCACTCACCCCTCATAGCACGCTGATCACAATTATTGATCTGAATAGGCGACTTCTGTATCCATGGTGGTGGGCATTTCCTTAATTGGAAGGCTGGGGCATTTGGGGGGAATTTCCAAACCCAAAATTATCTGATTTCTTTGAAAATGAAAAATCATATGATCTTCCCCCAATTTCACCATTGTGCCATTCTTTCTACATCAGTGATCAGCCATTTTGAAGCATTGGCAACATATACTTTTGGGTGGGTGGAGTTAAAACCTTTGTTTATATGGAAATATTTGTTTTGTGTTTCCTGACTGCATACACATAAAGTTTTATTCTTACCCTGTTTTTGTCCAATAGCTCCGAAAACAAAATGGATAGGGATGTGCAAATTGATTTGGGTACAAATAAATTTGTACCCGAATATAGCTGATTTGGGTAATTTGGAGACAAAACAAATCACCCCTGTGGTCCATTGGCTACATTCAGGTACATATTGATTGCGCCTGATTGGATTCAAAACGAGTGGTGATTTGGATCCCTCCTATTAATTCCCCCAGATTCCCAGCTTTCTTTTTTTTAAAAAAAGCTATCTCTAGCCCTTGTAGAAGTGGAGTAATGGAGCAAAATGTGTGGTCACTATTTTTCAATTGTTTGGATTCTTTGGTGTATAATAACTTCCCCTCAATGAATCCCTATGAGGATTCATTACACACCTTCATTTCTTCTGTTCATTCTGACAGTTCCAGCTGTCAACTGCCATGTGCCAAATATATCCCACTCCCACCCGCAAGGCAGTGGGTTACTACTCAGTTTATGTTCTAGAATCCCCCTCCCCCAAGTGTTTAGACTATTTGGTGTCTAATAACCTTTCTTCATAATGAATCTCTATGAGGAGTCATTACAGACCAATTTTCCTAAAAATTAAAATGAGTACCCCACTGCGTTGCAGGAGTGTGTGTGTGTGTGCGGGGGGTGTAGTTGGCACATGGCAGTTGTGACAGTCAAAATGAACAGAAGAAATGAAGGTGTGCAATGAATCCTCATAGGGATTTATTATGAGGAAAAGTTATTAGACACCAAAGAATCCAAACCCTTGAAAAATAATGACTACACATTTTGCTCCATAACTCCACTTCTACAAGAGCTAGAGCTTAGCTTTTTTTTTTTTTTAAATGAAAGCTGGAGATCCATGTTAGGTTAAGGATATGGCACCTTTGAATCTCTATTGCTTCCTATGGCAGAAACATTCAAAAACAGTAAAAACTTAAAAAGTTCATTAAAAGTCAACCACATGTCCCCACTGCCTTGAGATTTCGGTGGTAGATGGCACCCATGGGGACCTACCAATCATCCAAATTTGGTGCCCCTAGGACCTTGTTAAGTGGTCTAAATAAGTCTGAATCCAAATCAAATCAAAGCAAATACAAATCGATATTTGGTGGGGGGTAGATTTGGACACAAAACAAATCGGGTGATTTTTTTTGGGGGGGGGGCACAAATCGAATCAAAATTTTTGATTTGTGTACATCCCTAAAAATGTAGACACCATAAAGGAATTATCCCAATTCTAAGAAAAATAATAAGATATATCAAATAATCTGTATTTGTTGTCAGATAATCTTATGTGGTTTAAAGAGGAAGTTGCAAGATAATTTGATAAAATGACCTTTCCTTTCCTGTAAATAATCTGGAAATGTATCCTGCTGAACTCAGCACAGATATATAAAATATCTTTAAGAGATTGCCAAATCTCAATGTGTTTGGGCATTCCAGTTTTTGTAACAAAATTTGCCAATTTAGTGAGTCCAGGATTTATGAGCCTGAGGATGATTCATGACCTGCAATAAAGTTTGGGTAGCTTGTATGAATTCTTTCTTTAACTATACTCAAGAGAGTGGTGAATAAATATTTGTTGTTTTACAGCCTGACTTGTCGGTTTTGTGTTTGCTGACATCTGCTTTGGAGAATTGTTGAGTTGGTTGGAAAGGAGATTTTGTTTTAATGTTTAACAATGAATTACCTTTTTGAGCTCTCATGTCAAGGCAAAAATGGAAAGAGGAATTTATTGAAATAGCCTGCAAGGCGCAGGTGAAAATCCTTGGGTTTTCGGGCTGCAGAAAGCACCATTGCTTAACTGAAACATAAAAGCTCAAATTATCTTTTAGATATTTAAGGATGTATGAAGAGTCCTGCTGTATCAGATCAAAGGTCCATCTTGTTCGGTATCCTGCTCCCCACAGTGGCCAGATGCCTCTGGGAAGGCCACAATCAGGGCATGAATGCAACAGCCCACCTCCCTGGTGTTGCTCCTTGACCACAGGTATTCTAAAATTATGCATGATATGGAGAGAGTGGACAGATAGACAATTTTCTCCCTCACAACACTAGAGCCAGGGGTCATCCGGTGAAAATGATTGCCAGGAAATTTAGGACTGACAAGAAGAAGTTTTGTCTTCTTTCTCTGGGTATCCTGGCAGAGTGCATCCTTCTACATGATCCTCACTGCACATTAAGATCGAGAGAGGTCTATCTCCATATATCGCCAGCTCATCTGGCAGTAATTTGAGAGCGGACCTTCTCTGTAGTCTCTCCTAGGCTGTGGAATGCACTCCCTATAGACATTTGTGGTTTAACATCTTTACCAGCCTTCAAAAGAGCCCTTAAGACACATTTTTTTTAGTCAGGCTTTTAAGTAATTTCTGAGTTTTAAATTTTTAATTAAGATTGTTTTACTTGCTGTGATTTTTGAATGGTTTAAAAATTTTAATTGCTGTTTGAATTTTGAATTTTTGTAATTTTTAAATGTTTGATTTTAATTCTTGTTTTAATAGTTATTCTTGTTTTTCTTTGTTTTTGTGAACCACCTGGAGCCGCTGGAGTCAGGTGGTATATAAATTAAATAAATAAATATTTTTCACACAGTGCATAATTACTCTATGGAATTCTCTGCCATGAGATATGCTGATGGAAACCAGCTTGGATACCTGTAAAAGGGGATTGCACGAGTTTGTGGAGGACAGGTCTATCAAAGTCATCTACTACTACTATGGATATTTATATACATAGAAATATACATATAGGTTTACATAGAAAAATAAATACTACGTAAATAAGATGGTCCCCTGTCCCCAAACGGTTCACAATCTAAAAAGAAACAAGGCAGAAAATACCAGCAGCAGCCACTGGAGGGACCCCATCGAGTGTGCCACCCCACTGCAGGGGCGTAACGATAGGGGGGGGCAGGCAGGGCACGTGCCCTGGGCGCCACTTTGTTGGGTCACATGGGGGGCACCAAAAAGTGCCATGGCCCCCCCATCCCACCCTGGATCGCACGGTGGTGGTGGGTGGTGGCGGATCGTGTGCCCCATGGCTTGTGGCGCACAGTGGCGGCGTGGGAGTGACCGAGTGAGCGCGGCGGTGGCAGGCGGTGGCGGATCGTTTGGCGGCGGCAGGCAGCAGCGGGAGTGAGCACGGCGGTGGCGGGCGGGGCGGCGGCAGATCGCCAAGTGCGCAGAGTGATGCTGAGGCCTGCCGGCGAGGCCTGCTGTCTGGCCCCGCCCGCCGCCGCGCTCACTCCCACCGCCGCTGCGCTCACTCCCGCCGCCACCGCGCGATCCGCCGCCGCCCGCCACCGCCGCGCTCACTTGGTCACTCCCACACCACCACTGTGTGCCACAAGCCATGGGGCACACGATCCACCGCCGCCCGCCACCGCCGCGCGATCCGCCGCCACCTGCCACCACTGTGGAGTCCGGCCAGGGCGCAGGTACGTGGGGGGGCGGGGGGGCACAATTTCAGGGGCAGAGCTTGCCCTGGGCGCCGTTTTCCCCCGTTACGCCTCTGCCCCACTGTCACATAACATGTGGAGAGTTTTTGTTTAATTTGGAATTAAGGGGCAATTCACACAAATTGCTTTCCCTCATGATTATGCAGTGACAAGATAGCCGGGAACAACCAATTCTATAGGTTATTTCTGTGCTATGTGACGCTGTGTTTATTTATTGGATCATATTTGTAAACCGCCTAATACATACTCTAGCCAGTGTACATTGTTTTAAAAAGCCACAAAAATTAAAATGTCACAATAAATGACAATGAAAACAGTTTAAAAATGTAAACAAGGTGTAATTCTTTGAGGCTTAGGATGAATTGTCTCTATACTACTTGCCGCCATTGGGCCATACATTCAACTCAAGGCTACAATTGCCTATTTACTTGGAAGTAATTGTATTGCAATCAGTGGGACTCACTTCCAAATACATGCGGTTAAGCCTTAGCTGCAATTGTGCAAGACAATACCATATCCATAAAGAACAAAGAACAAAAATGGATGGGATCTCATGAAATAAAGCAGTGCATCCCATGACATGAAAATAAGAAATCACTGAAGAGGCACACAAGTAATAGTAGTGCATCTCTCTTTGATAATGTGATTCCTAAAAGTAATCCAGGATTACCTCCGGTTCTGCAGTAGGATCCTCCACAGTCAAACACCGCTAGAGTGTGGGCTTGTATAATCTGCTTAAATGTAATACAAAGCTCTGAGGAAGCCAAGAGCAAGAGCATCAAGTGCTTTGCACAGGGCATTGAAGGCACTGGCTACCAATAGTGGGAGAAAATATTTCTGCAACACGTGTGGGGTTTGGTTTGAAATGTTCACACTGATGCTTATCGTCTCTCTGTCAATATCGCTGCTCAGCTCTGTGACAAGAAATGGATATTCCGTGACAATGCACTGCTATTTTCAACAAGGTCATCCAATATCTTCCTGCTGAGAAGAGGGTTTTTTTGTGGTGTTGTTTTTTTGACATTAGCCTTGGCAAGCTGATGTGAGAAGCATAGACATTTTTCCTTATGGTTTTTTGCTTGAGCCATATGGAAATTGAACTGTACCTGTCACAGATTGTCAGATGTGTTGAGTGTACAATGCTGTTATCCCCCACAGACCATATGGCGTGAGTGCCAACATTTGCTTGGTGGACTTTCTCGTTAGCGTTATGCAGAATTCATGGCAATCATTCCCTTTCTAAGTGAAAACCCACATTCCAGCAGATACAGATCAGTTACCTAGGCTTCTCATTCATTTCACATCCACCCCGGTTGTGAGCATGACAGAGCGCTTCCGAAAGGTTGTTGAAAGTTACACCCTGCATTTTATGCTTCTTAGTGTGCTACTTTTGTCAGTTACTCTTCATACAGACAGATTATAAATCCCCTGTCCTCTCCTGTTGTCTCCTGAACAGGAATGTCAAAGGTGTCCAAGAATCTATAGTTTATCTCACTTTTCCCATTTGCTGCTCTCTTTGACTAATAGTCAATTTCTTGGGGGCTTTTCTTCTGTATCTGGACACCTCATCATGTCCATTTGTTGGATAATAAAGTTGAGTTAGGACCTCACAGCCATGTGTCAGTCAAGCACAGGAGGCTGGTCACTAACCTGAGGCTGGTCACAGCAGTTTTATTTCATTTTTAGGGATGTGCATGAAACAGAATTTGAGTAGCGAATCACAGCATATCCTCCATACCTTTAACAGGGAGGAGAGCTGGTCCATACTTGCTTCTCCATGACTTGCCACCACAGGAAGTTTGGTAGTACTCCCTTCCAGCTATCATCATGCGCTGGTGGGGCATCTCCCAGCTGCCCTCATGTTATGCTAGCATGCACATGGCCTCTGCGCATGTGTGGCAGCCATTTGCATGGTCAGCATGATTATTTTTACATTTATACCCACTTGTATTCTAAGGAGCCCAGAGTGATGTACATGGCTATGCTTACCCTCACAACAGCCCTGTGAGGTGGGTTAGGCTGAGAGATACATGACTGACCTAGAATCACCCAGTTTCATGGCTGAATCAGGATTGGAACTCAGGTCTCCACAGTTCTAGACCACCAGTCTAGGCATGATACCATGTTAAACTACAACTGCCACTATCCACAGCTGCCATGGCTATTGCAGCTGGGGATTATGGGGTGTAGTCCCGCAATAGGTGTTTGGTCATCGCTAGTCTAGTAGCTCAAGAGCAAGGAAGGATTTGTTTTGGGGGCAGATAGCTTTGAGTCCTATACTGTGGGCTAGTATCTGCCTCAGCTGGAGCACATTGAAGGTTTTTTTGAACATATAGGATCTGTGGAACAGGTAATTAAACCATGGAGCAGATACAGCTTTAATGAACTTGTGTCTGCGGGATGAAATTTGTGAATGTGGCTATAAAATGTGGCTACTTTCTGTGTTTATGAATATTATCTACAGGGACTCTATAGAGGTCCTGCTGTCTGGTCCACTATTGACAGAAATTCACATGGTGGCTATCAAGACAGGGCCTTCTCCATAGGGGCACACAATAATGGAACCATAAAGATTTCAGGTGGGCTCCTTCACCTCCCTTTTTAAAATAGATACTGAAGACGTTCCTGTTTTGAAGGCTTTGTGTATCATGCTGAAGTTATTCTATATTGTTGTTGTTGTTTATTGTTCTCCTCTGCTCTTTTCCTTTTATTGTTGGTATATTTGAAATTGTGTTTTTATTCAGTTAGAAAAGGGGGTCTAAATGTAGAAGATATATAAATATATGAGGCTGCACTCTGCTAAAACTCTGTTTTAAATGCTGTGCTTTGAAAAAAAGACTGCCACTCTTTCTTTCTTTCTTTCTTTCTTTCTTTCTTTCTTTCTTTCTTTCTTTCTTTTTTGCTTTATTTTGTTGATTCTTTTGTTTTCTTCTCCATTGGAGGACAGGCAGACCTTTTAAGGGGGATTAAAAAGACTTCACACATTTTAATCCCTTAATGGCTAGAAGGGAAAGTGAGGAATTCTTTCCAGCTACAAAAGAGAAACATTCAAAGTATATCATTTTTACTGTGTGCTTCTTCAATGGGGAAGGACAAAAATTAATATAAAATCCAAGGAATGTCCCTTTTCTTCCACATGGAGGTGGAATGATTATCCTAGGGAGGGCTTCAGAACCAGAACCCAAGGAGGTTCTTCTAACACAGTTTAACACAGAAACTTTGAATTTCAGAAGAGGAAACTTCTCCAAAATGAGAAGTATGGTGAAAAGAAAGCTGAAAGGGAAAATCAGGAGAGTCACTTCACTGCAGAATTCAGGGAGTTTACTCAAAACCACAATACTAGAAGCCCAGTTAGATTGTATACCCAAAAGGAGGAAAGGTACCATTAAGTCCAGGACGATGCCAGCATGGCTAACAGGTACCGTCAAGGAAACCATAAAAGGGAAGAAGATTTCCTTCCAAAATTGGAAGGCCTGCCCAAATGAGGAGAAGAGAAAGGAACACAAACTCTGACAAAAGAAATGCAAGATGGCAATAAGGGAGGCAAAAAGACAGTTAGAGGAAAATTTGCTAACAGCATCAAAGGGAATAACAAAAAAAACCCCAGATTATTATTATTATTATTATTATTATTATTATTAATAATAATAATAATAATAATAATAATAATATTGACCCCCAGTGAGGCACTACCTTGGCGTGGTTGTGGGGCTTGAGTGATCTGAGGAAGGTGAGAGCTATGCCAGAGGTCCAACCATACTGGACAGGTCTCACCAGAGGAGACAGACAAAGAGTGCCTCTCCCATCAACAATATGGTGAGACATAACTTTAATAAATCTATACCGGATCGATCATCGCCCGGGTCAACAAGGACCACACCAGGTGCTGGAGTCCCTGGACATCTGGTGGCAAGTGGGCAACAGGACTCAGTATCTTGAGTTGAGCAACCAGGGCTGGAGATTGCAAGGTTACTGGAAGAAACATCGCTTAACTGAAAAAAATATACGAAAAATACCAACAAGGAAATAATGATCTGCTGTTACAAGTCTAGACCAACTAGAAGAAGTTATTTAAAAAGAATGTACCAAATTTGGAAAGAGAAGCATCCAGATACAGAAATAACAGAACAAAGGCTAGCAGACCAGAGAAGATTCATAATCAGAAATAAAGTATTCACAGGAGTTGAGCTGGAAGAACTGCAAAGAGCAACACAGGCTCAAGACATGGAAGAAGAATTACCACCAACTGAAGAAGTTGCTCAGGCACAGGTGGAGGAGGTGTTGGAAACAGAGGATGCCACTGTTGCTGAACTGTTTCAAAATCAAAACCAGGCAAGCTCCCCTTTGCCTTCACGTCAAAAACCCGAATGTCGTTTAACAGAAAAGCAACAAGAACTAAAGCAAAAAATAACTGAGCACATGAACCAAACCACCACCAGGGTTCGACTTCCAGCTCTAAAAACAGTTGCCCAAAAACAACTTGCTCAGGCATTAAAAGATGAAAATGCTGCACTTGCAGGAATAACAACCAAGAATTTGCAAGAAACAAACCAACTAATGTACTGTGCAGCAACAATAACAACACAAGAGCTCAGATATAAGATCAGTGGACCTGTAAAAAAAGAAAGTAGTACATCACCTAAACGGAAGATTAGATTAGAAAATAAAATCTCCAGGCTCAGATCAGATGCTAGTAAATTGAAAGATATGAAAGACAAGAAGCTGAAGAATAAAAACACCAAACAGTATCTGATCTAAAAATACCACCTAGATTCAAGGAAAATTAGAGAAGTCCTGGAAATAATAAAGCAGCAAATAACAGCAAAGAAGATTAGCAGATACGAGGCCAGAATCATGACCATCAATCATGCTCTGCACCCCCGCAGTGATGTCGATAGGCTATACATCCCTCGCAGCTCAGGTGGAAGAGGAATGCTGCAAGTCCATCAAACGGTAGAGGAGGAGAAAAGAGGCCTTGAAGAATATATCAAGGACAGTGAAGAAGATGCACTTCAAATGGTCAATAATGCAAAACTATTCAACACCAATGAAACAAAGCAGGCCTACAAGAAAGAACAAGTCAAGAACTGAGCAGAAAAATGGAGAAATAAGCCCCTGCATGGTCAATATTTGCACAATATAAGTGGAAAATCAGACATCACCAAGACCTGGCAATGGCTTAAGAATGGCAACTTGAAGAAAGAAACGGAGGGTTTAATACTGGCTGCGCAAGAACAGGCACTAAGAACAAATTCAATAAGAGCAAAAGTCGAAAAATCAACCACAAACAGCAAGTGCCGCCTTTGTAAAGAAGCAGATGAAACGGTGGACCACCTAATCAGCTGTTGTAAAAAGATCGCACAGACTGACTACAAACAAAGGAATGACAAGGTAGCAGGGATGATACACTGGAACATCTGCAAAAAATACAAGCTACCTGTAGTCAAGAATTGGTGGGACCATAAAATTGAAAAAGTTGAAGAAAATGAAGATGTAAAAATATTATGGGACTTCCGACTACAAACAGACAAACATCTGCCACACAATACACCAGATATAACTGTAGTTGAGAAGAAAGAAAAACAAGTTAAAATAATTGACATAGCAATACCAGGGGATAGCAGAATAGAAGAAAAAGAAGTAGGGAAAATCACCAAATACAAGGATCTACAAATTGAAATTGAAAGGCTGTGGCAGAAAAAGACCAAAATAATCCCAGTGGTAATTGGCGCCCTGGGTGCAGTTCCAAAAGACCTTGAAGAGCACCTCAACACCATAGGGGCCACAGAAATCACCATCAGCCAATTACAAAAAGCAGCTTTCCTGGGAACAGCCTATATTCTGCGACGATATCTATAACAACAGCAACAACATTGACAATAAAATTCAGCCATCCTAGGTCCTTGGGAAGGACTCGATGTCTGGATAAAACAAACCAGTCAATAACACCTGTCTGACTGTGTAAACAAGAAATAATAATAATAATTCGATTTCTATACTGTCATTCCAAAAATGGCTCAGGGCGGTTTACACAGAGAAATAATAAATAAATAAGATGGATCCTTGTCCCCAAAGTGCTCACAGTCTAAACGAAACATAAAATAGTCACCAGCAACAGTCACTGGATTTACTGTGCTAGGGGTGGATACGGCCAGTTACTCTCCCACTTCTAAATAAACAGAATCACCATGTCAAAAGGTGCCTTTTTGCCCAGTTTGCAGGGGTCAGATGCAGGAAACCTGCCAGGAAGGCGGTTGGACCGCTGGATAACGAGGGAGTGAAAGGGATTATTAAAGAGGATATGAAGATTGCAGTGAAGCTAAATAAGTTCTTTGTATCCGTCTTCACGGCAGAGGATACTGAGCACATACCTGTTCTTGAAACAGGCTTTTTGGGGATAGAGGCTAAAGATCTGAGTCAGATAGAAGTGACAAGAGATGATGTTCTAAACCATCTGGAAATACTGAAAACTAGCAAATCGCCAGGGCCAGATGGCATCAATCCAAGTGGTCTCAAAGAACTCAAATGTAGAATTGCTGACCTCCTTGATAAAATATATAACTTATCCCTGCATTCAGGCTATGTACTGGAGGACTGGAAAGTAGCAAATGTAACACTGATTTTCAAAAAGAGATCCAGAGGCAATCTGGGAAATTACAGGCTGGTTAGACTAACGTCCGTTCCACGCAAGGATACAATTCTAAAGCTCATAGAAGAACAGGCTCTGCTGGGAGAGAACCAGCATGGCTTCTGCAAAGGCAAATCTTGCCTCATGAAACTTTTGGAGTTCTTTGAGAGCATCAACAGGTGTGTGGATAAGGGTGATCCTGTTGACATAATATACCTGGAATTCCAAAAAGCTTTTGACAAAGTTCCTCATCAAAGATTCCTGAGAAAACTTAGCAGTCATGGGATAAGGGGACAAGTACATGTGTAGATTGCTAACTGGTTGAAGGACAGGAAACAGAGGGTAGGTATACATGGACAGTTTTCACAATGGAGGGAAGAAAGAAGTGAGGTCCCCAAGGATCTGTACTGGGACCTGTGCTTTTTAATTTATTCATAAATGATCTAGAAGCAGGGGTAAGCAGCAAGGTGGCTACATTTGCAGATGATACCAGACTCTTTTGGGTAGTGAAATCCAAAATGGATTGTGAGGATCTCCAAACGGATTTCTCAAAACTGGGTGAGTGGGTGACAAAATGGCAAATGGGGTTCCATGTTGGCAAGTGTAAAGTGATGCACAATGGGACGAAAAACCCCAACTTCAATTATACATTGATGGGATCTGAGCTGTCGGTGACTGACCAGGAGAGGGATCTTGGGGTCGTGGTGGACAGCTCGCTGAAAGTGTCGACTCAATGTGCGGCAGCTGTGAAAAACGCCAATTCCATGCTAGGCATCATTAGGAAGGGGATTGAAAATAAAACTGCTAATTTTATAATAACCTTATACAAAATGATAGTGCTGCCACACCTGGAGTACTGTGAACAATTCTGGTCACCACATCTTAAAAAGGACATTGTAGAACTGGAAAAGGTGCAGAAGAGGGCAAGCAAGATGAACATTTGCCTAGAGCACCTTTCTTATGAGGCAAGGCTACAACACCTGGGGCTATTTAGTTTAGAAAAAAGACGACTGCGGGGAGACATGATAGAGGTCTATAAAATCATGCATGGTGTAGAGAAAGTGGATAGAGAGAAATTCTTCTCCCTCTCACATAACACTAGAACCAGGGGTCATCCCCTGAAATTGCCAGGAAATTTAGGACCAGCAAATGGAAATATTTTTTCACACAATGCATCATCAACTTGTGGAATTCTCTACCACAAGATGTGGTGACAGCCAACAAACCTGGAAGCCTTTAATTTCATCACTATAGTGGTTTGGATAACTTCATGGAGGAGAGGTCTATCAACAGCTACTAGTTGGAAATCTATAGGCCACCTCCAGCCTCAAAGGCAGGATGCCTCTGAGTACCAGTTGCAGGGGAGTAACAGCAGGAGAGAGGGCATACCCTCAACGCCTGCCTGTAAGATTCCAGTGGCATCTGGACGGCCACTGCGTGAAACAGGATGCTGGACAAGATGGCCCTTGGGCCTGATCCAGCAGGGCTGTTCTTATGTTCTTGTTTTCTTATGTACTTATGATGTTTAGTGACTTTTTTCAGTTTCCCCATTCACTGCTATGGGGATAAATCCTATTCCATTTTGCTAATTCCAAAATTCTGAAGTGTTTCCAAGATTAATTCTGACTTTACTGATCCTTAAAAAAAAAATCCAATTCTGATTTTACTGATTTTTACCAATTTTGGCCAATTTCAGATAGGATCAGAATTTTTGAATCTGAATTTGCATAGGCTTTGTGCCTTGAATGCCTCCAGGAAGAAATTTGTCTCATAATAATGACTGTGACCTGAAGTGCAGTTGTGGTGTTTTGCTTATGCATGGTAGTCTTCAGCTGCTCTTTAAATGGCAGCTCCCAACAGGCTTGAAGAGTCCCCATCAAAGTTGGGTCCTTCAGAACAGTAAGAAGTAATACCTGCAGCAAAAACTAATTGATTGATTTATTGATTAAGTGCCATCAAGTCGGTGTTGACTCTTATTGACCACATAGAAAAATTCTCTCCAGGATGATCTGTCTTCAACTTGTCCTTTTAGGGCTCTCAGTGATACATTCATTGCTGTTGTGATCAAGTCCATCCACCTTGTTGCCGGTCATCCTCTTCTTCCCTTTCCTTCAACTTTTCCCAGCATTATGGACTTCTCAAGGAAGCTGGATCTTTGCATAATGTGTCCAAATTATGATAGTTTGAGCCTGATCATTTGTGCCTTGAGTGAAAATTCTGGATTGATTTGTTCTATGATCCATTTGTTTGTTTTCCTCGCTGTCCATAGTATCCTCAAAAGGCTTCTCCAGCACCAAAGTTCAAAAGCGTTGATACTTTTTCTGTCCTGCTTCTTCAAAGTCCAGCTTTCGCATCCATTGAGTGTCATGGGAAAAACCATTGTCTGAATGATTCTAATATTTATAGGTATAGACCAGGCCTGCTCAACTTAGGCCCCCCAGCTGTTTTTGGACTACAACTCCCATAATTCCCAGCCACAGTGGCCAATAGCCAGAGATTATGGGAGTTGTAGGCCAACATCTGCAGGAGGGCCAAAGTTGAGCAGGCCTGGTATAGACACATCATGGCATCTAAGTATACTTTCCAAGGCTTTCATTGCAGCTCTACCAAGTGCTAGTCTGTGGCTGATTTCTTGGCTACTGGATCCTTAACTACTGGATCCTTGACTACTGTTGATGGTTGATCTTAAAAGGCAGAAGCTATCCACACTTCAGTGTCTTCATTATCAATTCTGACGGTGGTTGCTCTACCGGTTTTCATTAGTCTAGTCTTCTTTACATTTAGTTGTAGCCCCATTTTTTCATTGTGCTCCTTGACTTTAACTACTAGAGCTTGCAGATCATCCACATTCTCAACTATCAGAGTAGTGTTATCAATGTAGAGCAGGTTATTGATGTTTCTTCCTCCAACTTTAAAACCGCGCTCATCTTCTTCCAATCCAACTTCCCTCAATATATGTTCAGCATATAAATTGAATAAATAAGTAGGCAGTCTTATCTTACTCCTGTGCTGTTCTGGAACAAGTCTATTTCACCATGTTCCATCTGGACTGTGGCTTCCTGTCCTGTGTATGAGAACAATGGGATGTCCTGGGATGCCCATTTTCCTAAGGATATTCCACAACTTGACATGATCAATGCGATCGAAGGCTTTTCTGTAATCAATGAAGCACATATTGACTTCTTTCTGGTATTCTTTGGCTTTCTCAGTTATCCAGCGTGAATCAGCACTATTGTCTCTTGTTCCTTGGCCTTTTTTGAAACCAGCTTGAACATCTGGCATTTCGCTTTCCATGTAGGTCTCTAATCTGCATTGGATGAGCCTGGGCATTTTATTTTTATTTTTTTGCATTTTGGGGGGCATGTTTTTGCTAGCATGTGAAATTATGGTTTCAGAAACCACAAAACCCAGTACCCCATGGGTTAGCAACCCATGGGGGTGGTTGACACCCTCTGTGCACTAGACCACCACTCACTCTGGGCCACCCCAGCAGCCCACAAGTGGCTTTAAGGTTGTTGCTAACCCATGGGGTACTGGGTTTTGTTGTTTCTGCGGTGTTCTGAGTGTAGATTCTTTGGTAGCATATTAGACTTTCAATGACAAACCATGAATCCACTAGCATTTGCTAATCTTAAAGACATGTAAACTTCAAAAATCACTCAAAAATCAGCCTTTTGCCCAATTCCTTTCAAATAATTCTGATAGCTTTCTTGCCCCCCTTGGGCACTACCACACACCACACTCTTCTCTAGGCCACCCCTTTGCCCCCGACGTGAAGTTACACATTTGCTGAGACCTCCATGCTTCTTTATGGAGAAAAACCTTAAAGACGCGTAAACTTCAAAAATCACTTAAAAACCAGCCTTTTGCCCAATTCCTTTCAAATAATTCTGATAGATTCCTTGCCCCCTTTGGGAACTACCACCCACCGCACTCCACTCTAGGACACCCCTTTCCCCCCGACGTGAAGCTATACATTTGCTGCAATCCTCATTATTCCCTATGAGGAATTCAAAAATACTTTTAAAATTCACCAATAATCAAAGGAGTGTCCAATTGCCTTGGGGTTTTGTGGGTAGTAGGCACCCCTGGGTGCCTACCACCCTCCCCACTTTTGTGCCCCTAGGTGCTCCACAATAGGGGATACTGGTCTGGTTCATGTCCAATTATACCCTATGAGGAAAATAATTAAAAATATTTCAAATATTCATAAAAAATCAGAGTGTCCAATTGCTTTGGGGTTTGGGTGGTTGTTGGCACCCATGGGTTTGAGTCCCATTATACCCTATGAGAAAAAAATAAAAATAAATTTCAAAAATTCATTAAAAAATCGTACGAATGTCCGATTGCTTTGGGGTTTGAGTGGCAGGTACCCATGGGTGCCAGCTACCACCCCACCCACTTTTGGAGGTTCAAACCAGTTCAAATGGTTCAAATTCAAACCAAACCAGGGGGAGGTTCAAGCAAAACCAAAATCGAACCTGTCCCTCCTGGTTTGAACCTGGTTCAAATTCAAACTGAACCGGGCAAACCAGTTTTGTGCACATCCCTATCGCCAAGAATGTTAGAACTCTGCATGGTCATGGGCTGTTTTGCAATGCCCGCATTACACAGTGGGATGAGATAAATGAAATGTATTAATGAGGTTTTGGACATCCTTAAATGTGAAGAATATAGGAGAGTAGTGATTATCATAAGTAAGGAAGATTACAACTTAGAATGCTCATCTCTAATATTAGACAGAATTTAATATGGACTAGCCCCTTTGGCTACAGTGGCATTTTATGTACTGGGGGATTGGCCTGTAGGCAGATGTGAAACTGGATGTGAAACTGCATTGCATACTGTTTTGAGCTGCCTGGAGATGTAATAATCATTATTAGCGTTGTTACTATCAAATAGCTTAGAAACCAGGATGATTTATGGGGAAAAATCAATGCCTTAGCCCATCAAGATATTTTAACGACTTTTCCCCTCAAACATTTCCCAGTCAGATTTGACAGCAGCATTACTAAAATGGAGGACCAGTAGTTAGTGCTGATTTAATATCTGTTGCTGGCAATATGAGTGTGAACACATGGGAAGGAAATTTTACACTCTTAATTACCCTGAGTAATACCATCATATAGTTCTAATTAACAATCACTGCATGAAGCAATTTAATTTTGTTTGAAAGTTTGTGACATTTTAAATATAGTATTATGGTAGCAACCTACTATTCCTCAATAAAAAATAGTCTTTTACTTTGTGTTTGTTTTGTTCTACATTTGCCAAAACCGTAGCAAAGTCTCAGTTATCAATTAATTTCTCATTCACAAAAATTACCCGTTAACTATATTTTAAACTAAGGTTGTGTGTTTTGTTTTGTTTTCTGTTTTGCTTTTGGCCAAAGTCCAAAACACCCCCATTTTGTTCTTTGTTCAAAATCAGCCAATCTGAAACACTCCAATTTTGTTCTTTGTTCGAAACTGCAAAATCCAAATCCGAAACATTTTGAATTCTTTAAAATGGGCCTGGGGCAAAACTAGTGGGTGGTAGTGCCCAATGGGTGGAAGCTACCACCCAAATTTCAGAGGAATTGGGCTAAGGGCTGATTTTGGGTGAATTTTTGAAGTTTACAATTTTTCCCATAGGGAATAATGGAGGTTTCAGCAAAAGTATAGCTTCATGTCAGGGGAAAATGGTGTGGCCCAGAGCAGAGTAGGTTGGGTGGTAGTGCCCAGTGGGGGCAAGGAAGCTGACAGAATTATTTCAAAGGAATTGGGCAGAGGGCTGGTTTTTAAAGATTTAATGGAGTTTACACGTCTTTAAGGTTCTTCCCCATAGGGAATGATGGAGGTTTCAGCAGCCCCATAACTGCATTTGAGGGGTACATGGTGTGGCCCAGAGCCAATGGTGGTGTAGAGCACATAGGGTGCCAACCACCCACATGGGTTGTTGACCCATAGGGTACTGAGTTCTGTTGTTTCTGAGATATTTTGAGTGTAGATTCTCTGGAAGCATATGAGAATGGATTCATGGTTTGTCATTGAAAATTTCATATGCTACCAGAGAATCTATAGGCTGGGCTCAAGCTGGCATAGGCAATGGCATGGCATCTCTCAAGGGGGTAAAAAAAAAAAAAAAATCTCCTGGAACAAAAAAGCAATGCAGCAGATAAATCCATTCCCAGGCTGGCATGCAGTAGCCATAGCAGGCTGGCAGGCTGGGCTCAGGCTGGCAACTGCAGGCAGGCAGGCAGGCATAGGCAATGGCATGGCATCATCATGGTAACTTGAGGCATGCCATGCAATGCAAACTAGTTCTCTCTCTCTCTCTCTCTCTCTCTCTCTCTCTCTCTCTCTCTCTCTCTCTTTCATGAAGCAGAAAGGCGAATGAGTAACTAACTTGTTGAATGAATTGAAAACCCCTCCTTGAACTCCCCCCCCTTGCCCCTTCTTCAACTCCTCCCCTGGCCAATGTGGGGTCAGTAAAGAGTGGCAAGAGGCAAAAGAGCCAATGGGGAACAAGGAGGGAATCGTCAGCAGGTCAGCCAGTGCTTTAGGTCACCAATAGGAAGGCTGGAAGGGCGGGAAATTCAAAGAGATATCAAACACAAAATGGAAACTGATTCAGAGATTGCCACAAAATGGAGGTCCAAAACAACAAAAGGTTTTGTAGCTGAAACAGGGACGTTTTGTTTTGTGTACAAAGTGGGTGCTTTGTTTTGGCTACAAAACACCCGAGACGGCCCGTTTCAAGTACAAAACATTTTGTACCTGAAACGTTTCTCACATTCCTATTTTAAACTATTTATTGATGACTGTATTGAATGATGAAGGTAAATCTGAAAGGACAATTTGCTAAAAATAGTGGCCAAGAAGACAGGCAACCCTCAATAGATGGTGGGGACCCACTGGGGCTGCTATGTAACTTCAGAAACAGCCCTGATAGTGTAGGGACATAGAAACATAAGAAGTTGCCTTATTCCGACTGAGAACATTGTTCCACCTACGTTAGTGTTACCTACACTGACATAGGCCTCTTCGTTTGGAAGGCCTGTCCAAACGAAGAGAACAGAAAGGAACACAAACTCTGGCAAAAGAAATGCAAGGTGACAATAAGGGAGGCAAAAAGAGAGTTTGAGGAACATTTAGCCAAAAGTATCAAGGGGAATAACAAAAACTTCTTTAAGTACATAAGAAGCAGGAAACCTGCCAGGGAGTCAGTTGAACCATTAGACAATGAGGGAGTGAAAGGGATTATTAAGGAGGATATGGAGGTTGCAGAGAAGCTGAATGAGTTATTTGCGTCTGTCTTCACGGCAGAGGATACTGAGCATATACCTGCTCCTGAACCAGGCTTTTTAGGGATGGAGGCTAGAGAGCTGAGTTGGATAGAAGTGACAAGGGATGATGTTCTAAACTGTCTGGAAAAACTGAAAGCTAACAAATCACCAGGGCTGGATGGCATCCATCCAAGAGTCCTCAAAAAACTCAAATGTGAAATTGCCGACCTCCTTGCCAAAATATTTAACTTATCCCTATAATCAGACTCTGTACCAGAGGACTGGAGAGTAGCAAATGTAACACTGATTTTCAAAAAGGGATCCAGGGGCGATCCGGGAAATTACAGGCCAGTTAGCCTAACGTCCGTTCCAGGCAAATTGATGGAAAGCATCCTCAAGGATAAAAAGGTAAATCACTTAGAAGAACAAGCCCTGCTGGGAGTGAGCCAGCATGGCTTCCGCAAACGTAAATCTTGCCTCACCAACCTTTTGGACTTCTTTGAGGGTGTCAACCAGTGTGTGGATCAAGGTGATCCAGTTGACATAGTCTACCTGGACTTTCAAAAAGCTTTTGACAAAGTTCCTCATCAAAGACTCCTGAGGAAACTTAGCGGTCATGGGATAAAGGGACAAGTACATGTGTGGATTGCTAACTGGCTGAAAGACAGGAAACAGAGGGTAGGTATAAATGGAGAGTTTTCACAATGGAGGGAAGCAAGAAGTGGGGTCCCCCAGGGATCTGTACTGGGACCGGTGCTTTTTAATTGATTCATAAATGATCTAGAAGCAGGGGTAAGCAGCGATGTGGCCAAATTTGCAGATGATACCAAACTCTTCCGGGTAGTGAAATTCCAAATGGATTGTGAGCAGCTCCAAAAGGATCTCTCCAAACTGGGGGAGTGGGTGACAAAATGGCCAATGCGGTTCAATGTTAACAAGTGTAAAGTGATGCACATTGGGATGAAAAACCCCAACTTCAAGTATATGCTGATGGGATCCGAGCTGTCGGTGACGGACCAGGAGAGGGATCTTGGGGTTGTGGTGGACAGCTCGTTGAAAGTGTCGACTCAATGTGCGGCGGCTGTGAAAAGGACAAATTCCATGCTAGGGATAATTAGAAAGGAGATTGAAAATAAAACGGCTAACATTATAATGCCCTTATACAAAACTATGGTGCGACCACACTTGGAGTATTGCGTACAATTCTGGTCACCACATCTTAAAAAGGACATTGTTGAAGTGGAGAAGGTACAGAAGAGGGCAACCAAGATGATCAGGGGCCTAGAGCACCTTTCTTATGAGGCAAGACTACAACACCTAGGGCTTTTTAGTTTAGAAAAAAGATGACTGCGGGGAGACATGATAGAGGTGTATAAAATCATGCATGGTGTGGAGAAAGTGGAGAGAGTGAGATTCTTTTCCCTCCCACACAACACTAGAACCAAGGGTCACTCCATGAAATTGATTGCCAGGAGGCCTAGGACCAACAAACGAAAGTAATTTTTCACACAACGTGTGATCCACTTGTGGAACTCTCTGCCACAGGACGTGGTGACAGCCAACAACCTGGATGGCTTTAAGAGGGGTTTGGATGACTTCATGGAGGAGAGATCTATCAATGGCTACTAGTCGGAGGGCTGTGGACCACCTCCAGCATCAAGGGCAGGGTGCCTCTGAGTACCAGTTGCAGGGGAGTAATGGCAGGAGAGAGGGCACGCCCTCAACTCCTGTCTGTGGCTTCCAGAGGCATCTGGTGGGCTACTGTGTGAAACAGGATGCTGGACTAGATGGGCCTTGGGTCTGATCCAGCAGGGCTGTTCTTATGTTCTTACACAGACTGGCAGCGGCTTCTCCAAGGTTGCAAGCAGGAGTCTCTCTTTACTTATCTTGGAGATGCCAGGGAGGGAACTTGCAACGTTTGGCATGCAGGCATGCAGGTGCTCTTCCCAGAGTGACCCCATCCCCCTAAGGGGAATATCTTACAGTGCTCACGCATAGTCTCCCATTCAAATGCAAACCAGGGTGGACCCTGCTTAGCAAAGGAGACAAGTCATGATTGCTACCAAAAAACCAGGTCTCCTCCCAATGTAGCAATGGGGCTGCTGCCTAATTAAACCACTTCCAGGCTGCTTTGCAGTGCTGTGCTGCTTTCCAGTGTTTTAAGATGCCTGAAGTTATGCAGGATGGGGTGAAGAATGCCATAGCCTTTAGCTCCCTCCGTTTCAGTAAGGGATGTGTAAAACCTCCCTGGATATTTTTCTTTCTCTCTCCAATGCACATTGTCACAACATTCAGTTCCATCAATTAGTGCTGTTGTTTTTAAAAAGTATTTTAATTGTTTTTAAATGGTTTTAATTGTTTTTAGCACTGTGTTTTGAATTGTGTGTTTTTATGTCTTTTTAAAGTTGTTGTACACCGCCCAGAGCCTCTGGATGGGGCGGTTTGTATGTGTAATAAAGAATAAAAGAATAATCATAATGTGAACATCCATTATAAACTGATTATAAAAAGGAAATTAGAGTAATTGTACTCGATGATTGCTAGTCCTTCCACAGTTCACCTAGGTGCTACTGCTTCTTTTTGTCAGGAAACAGAAGTTGAAAGATGGGATGATGTGAGGAAACCGAGGCACAACACAGGGCTCTATCAGAGTGCCGTAACTCAACCCCACTTCTCCTTAGCTATTTCCATTGTGCTCTCCATTTCCTACAAAGCATGTTTCTTTTCTTCATGCTTTAAGCAGTCTCTTTGGCTAAGCTGCTGCTCTAGTTTCCCTTCCACTCTTTTCTGTTATTCCTGGACTTAGCAGCTAGAGTTGCTAATAAAGACCACAAGGTTTTACTGAGCCATCTGTAAAACTATTTAAAATCCACTTCCAGCAAAAATCTGCATGAGCAGATGTGCTTTAAATTGTTCAGTAATAACGTTGGCTTTTGCCTGAAAAATGTAGTAGTAACTGCTGACCTCAAATTAGCATTGACAAAAACTAAAAACCATAGCCATCAGTTTCAACAGTGTACTTGGTGTTTGCTGCTGGTATATTGAGAGCAAACTTTAAAAGGACAAACCTTCACAGTAATACAAATGTAATGTCAGACAAATAACATAGTTTGAAGCACTCATGTTTTTTAAATCTACCAAAACTTATAACTGTGTGTGTGGCACAGTGGGAAAATGTATGGCACAGTGGGAAAATGACTTGACTAGTAGTAAGCCAGAGATTACCAGTTTGAATCCCTGCTGGTATGTTTCCCAGACTATGGGGAACAATCTTGCAGCAGCAATACAGGAAGATACTGAAAGGCATCTTCATGTACTGTGCAGGAGATGGCAATGGTAAACCTCTCCTGTATTCTACCAAAGACAACCACAGAGCTCTGTGGTCTCCAGGAGTAGACTCAATGGTACACTTTACCTTTATGTATGTATAGATGTGTCTGAGCATATCTATCTATCTATCTAATCTATCTATCTATCTATCTATCTATCTACTGTATCATATATCGGGGTGTGTGTGTGTGTGTGTGTGTGATTGTGTATGTGTGTGTGAATTGCCTCTGAAGTATTTATCCTTGCCCCATCTCACCCTGTTAAGACCTAGGGGATCAGTTCACCCACACATATTCATCAACTTTCTCTGTTGGATGATTGCAACATCAAATTATAATTTGCACATATGAGTGTACACACACACACACACACACACACACACACACACACACACACACACATTTACATCCTGCTCTTCCTCCAAAGAAATCAGAGACACTCTGTACATGCTTATTTTTATCCCCACAACAAGTATGCCATCACAACTATAAAAGAGTTCAGTTCAAACCTTTTTATCAAATTGCAGTGCTTCAGATATGTCACCAGTGGAGTCCGTTCACATGTAACTAAGTGTTGTGAAGAAGACATTGTGTATGCATGGGGGTCTGGCTTGTGGCTGGGCCAGTTGGCACTGCTCTTTTGGTGTGCCCAACCTCTTCACTTGAAGACGCATCTGCCTAGGTTCCAATTGTGTGGTCCGTACTCCCATTCATACATGCCAACCTTCACACATAGTTGTTTATGCAGATATATCAGATGCCATGCAGTGCATGAAGATTGGGTATGCTGACTGAATGTGACCTGGCAGCACAATCATGATTCTTCTCCCCACTGTATGCAGATAGTGGGTGAGATGATACGCAGTGCTAATGGACTGGTGATGAGAGGGGATTGCAGTGCCTCTGCTGTGGACATGGAAGTGTGGCGTCATTGGGAAGAATGCTCATTACATTACCAGCGTTACCACAGTTCCTCCCATTTGCCACAATGGTAGCACATTCAGTGTTCTCTCCAGCGGTGTCACTCTTTTTGGATCCACAGCAGTGGTGCCACAATGCCCTACTGTTGCTGTTTGCATTGTGTATCATGCCACACAGTGTGCTTTAATGTACAGTAATCAAATGTAGAGAAACAAAAAGGCATCAGCATGCAAGTGTGAACCAGCTCTTAGACTTGGGTCAATGGGATGGGATGAAAACACTTTCCCCATGCACCTTACACATGTCAAACTTCTTTATACAAGACCTTCTAGTGACATTAGCTTTTCTGTTTCTGCTTACAGAAGAATTATTTAATAGATGTGCAACACAATCCTATGCATGTATATTCAACTGTAGGTATTGCTGTCCTTAGTGGGACTTATTTCAAGGTATATGAGCACGTGATTGCAGCCAAAAAGTCTTAAGCACTAAGCTTACAGCATGATTTCCTGCCGTTTGACCCTTCTTATCTAATCCTGATTGTATGATTTCCCCTTTACTTCCTCATTTTTTATTTGGTCTGCAGTGAGAGTAAAAAAAAAAATAATCTGATGAAAAGCTTTGAAGAGCAGAACATAATGTGTTTCTGCCCTGCAGTCTGGCCTCTTCAAATTACAGATTAAAGAAGTGATAGTGATGCTAAAGCCAATTATTATGTCTAATCTGCCCAGGAACATAAATCAGAAGTCCCTTGAATAAAGTCATATAGTACAATACTGAAGGAAAGCAATACTTGTTACAGGTTCAGAATGACTTGTCTCTCCAGGACCTGGGGCTGAAAAGAAGATTGCTCCCCAGATGCCAGTACAAGAAACAAGAGAGGACATTAACTGTAAGAATGAGTGCCGCAAAGTAGGGTTTTCAAAAATTGGATACTGCTACGAATAGCAGTATTTTGGGGTCACTCAAAACAGCACCCCACTCCATGATTTAGCACAAAGGCACCAAGCTACAGCCTAAGGTGAGTAACCTCCAGTGAACATTTTACCCCACACAGCCCCAGCCCCTTTGGCATGGGCTGGTCATTAGCACAGGCGAAGTTTGACAACTTGCTCCCAAGTCAAAGAGTCAAAGACTGCAGGTGGGTGTTACGAATGGCTAATTTGGGGAGTAAAGCCAACTTGAGTGGAAGACTACTGCAGGAGATAACAGTTTGAGTACTCAGCAAAAGAGCAAACCCATGGCCATTTCCACCCATGTTAGAGTAATTGAATGACAGGCAAAGATAAGGCAGAGAGTGCATCCACAAACAAAATGGTTTGTATTGTTACACAGGGATGACCAGTTTTGAGGTAGTGAGCAAACACAGAACCATTTTACCACTCTTATATAGCTTGAACTTGTCTTTGTCTCCTCACACTAGAGGACCACACCTACATTAAGTCCACCCTAGCGAGGACCTTTTTGTTTTGCAACAATTACCCTACCTTCCAGGGAGGGATAGCCTCCTGACTGATTCAAGCATGGCCCCAGGACATTATTACCCTCTTTAAGCCACATGGAATCAGAATCTGATACACTACAGACTCTCACACGGCAAGCTGTGGTTGCTGCTGCTTGCCTCTTCCCTCTTCTTGCCTCACCCTGCACCCTACTCTTGAGGAGGCACTGGACCAACTTTGTGCACCGAACATGATAGGAAGGATAGGTGACACTTCTACTTCAGCCATCTATCTTCTAAGCTCCCTCAACTTTCTGTCTCCCTCATCGTTTTCAGGCACTTTTGGTAAAGATCCCTAACTAAATGCTCTGTTAATTTCTGTAAAGTGCTAGGTAATCCATGCAAGTTCCTAACCCAAACTCCCTTTGCTTTCTGTAATTCCCTCATTTTACTCTGAATAAAGCTTTGAAACTATAACTTCAGTCTCTCTTATCCTTTGAAACATTTACAATACACCTGACCTTCTTAAATTCTATACTGTGTCAGAACTGTACCTCAATTGAGCTAATTTCCCCCATACAGCACAAAAACCATTTCTGGGGCATATAGCCAAGTGCTCCCGTGCAGTTTGGTAACAATAAGTAACATATGATATATGGCAAAACTGAGACGCGAGTTTCCATGGTCCCCACTACAGTCATTTAGGAAATTAATCCACAAATAATTAATTGCCAGACTGGATTTTATTAGGAGTGCTCTATCCATCCTTAAGTGCTCTTGTGCTAGAGTGATACAGCAGGGAGATGCTAATCCTCTATCCTAGCTTTTAAAAAAATGTATAAAAGATCAAAAAATGGCACCAGCTCAAGTGTGTGTTTCATCTTCAGCAGTGACATCATAAACACTATCCAGTACAGGCCTGTAACAAAGGGGTGTGGGAGCCAGCTCGGATTGAGCCAGGCTTGCGTTCGAGCCGGCTTGACTCGAAGGGCTCAGGCTGAACCGAAGTGGGCCCGGTTCTGTCTGAGATGTAACCAATCCAGACCCGCTTTGACCCTGGCTGGCTTGGCTAACCCTTTGTAAGTAAAGTGGTGGTGGTAGGGTTTCTGTTAAAGTAAAGTGGGAGGGAGAGAGGTTAAAATGTACCTTAGAAGTGTTGCCAGAGGTGGCTGTGGCAGCAATGGCGGTGGCAGTGGCTCCTCCCACCCCCACCCCGGCTTCTTTGTGAGTTGGCAGGGCTAGTTGGGGCCTGTTCCAGGCCTCTGCACATGCATGGAGGTCATTTGCATGACCACAAAATGCAAGCAGTGGCACTTACAAGGTACATTTTAACTTCCCTCCCTCCCTCCCACACCACTTTAATGGAAGCTCCCCTGCCCCCCCCCTTTTACTGGTAAAGGGTAATTCTTATTGGATTTTTCTTTACAAGTAGGCCTATGAGCCCTCAAAGCTGGCTTGGTTCAAGTGTGCATTGAACCAGTCTGGGCCAGGTTGGCTCAAATCCAGTTTGGATTTGAGCCAAGCTGGCTATACTGGTTCCATATACATTAGGGGTATGCACAAAACCGGTATGCCCAGTTCAGTTCAAGTCTGAACCAGACTCGAGAATAACTTGACTTTACAGTTCTACAGTTAAATATATTAATAAACCCAATGCATGCGCTAGAGTGTAGAATATTCCTTTAGCTCAAGAAACAGTACTGAAGGACAAGATGGCCACCCAACAAGTGTACAGCAGGCCACCTTTATTTGTGGGGGTTCTGTTCCTGCCTATTTCTGTGGATAACAAAACTGCAAATAAAGAGACCTTAAATCTATGGAGACTGGGGTATTATGTTCCTAAGCACACTGAAGTGTGCTGAAAATCACAAGAAAAAGGGTGGGTGGGGGCAGAAATAAAGCACAGTACTTTGCTTTCCAGCTCTGCAGCTCTCCAGCAATGTCCCCCAAATTTCCAAATCATCCTATTTTTGTTCTTATTTTTCAGGGTGGTTTTTTTTTTTTTTGGCAGGGAAGTGCCACAAAATGGCTAAGCACTGCAAAATGGGGGTAGGAAATGATATCAGAAGTCATTTCCTGCCACTCAAGGACCATGGATAGGTAAAAATAACCCTATTTTTGCCCCACAAATAAACAAACTGGATCCCTATGAACCAACTCTGGATATGCAAAACCACGGGTGCTGGGACTGTGGATAACGAAGGCCACCTGCATTTATTAACTAAGATTAGTTAATAATTAGTTAATTGACTCTCAGCCAATTAACTAACACGCCTTAACACACTTGCTCAGTGAAACAGACTCATGTTTCACTGAGCAATCTGTGAAGTTCTAGTCTTGTAACTTAAATCTATGATGTCCTCTGGAAGACTGACTTAAAGCAACAGTAACAGAGTGGGGGAGATCTGAATACTTATCATATACCTTATTTGTCTGCTATATTATTATTATTAA
Organism: Hemicordylus capensis; assembly: GCF_027244095.1. Taxonomy (NCBI): domain Eukaryota; kingdom Metazoa; phylum Chordata; class Lepidosauria; order Squamata; family Cordylidae; genus Hemicordylus; species Hemicordylus capensis. Next base: position 294,716,965 of record NC_069660.1, on the reverse strand, counting down.
AACTATAACTTGGGATGTGCGAACAGTTTCAAATCTGAATCGTCTTGATATCGAGCTGACCTCCCCGCTTTGTCTCGACATCAGACCAACCCCCCAAGCCATTTGGGGGGTGGGGTTCAGATATATATATCCCTCCAGAGGGCTTCTCCAAGGTTTCTCCTCCACCTGCCAGCCTTCATTATGGCTTAAATCACATGGTTTGGGCAGTCTTTGGCCCTTTCTAGGCCTTTCCCCCATTGCGGTGGCCACCACATATGCACAATGAGCCCCTGCATGAACTGAGTCATGAGTCAGGTTCAGACCCAAACCAAATCGGGCCAGCCTGTTTCATGCACACCCCTATCTATAATACAGATCTATCTATCTATCTATCTATCTATCTATCTATCTATCTATCTATCTATCTATCTATCTAATTTATATACCACCCTTCCAAAAAATGGCTCAGGGTGGTTCACAACATGATAAAAACAATTAAAACAAATTAACAATTAAAATCAAACTATTATTAATAACACTAGGTGTGTTATTACACAACCTGAGGTGCTGTGTAAATTTATTGTTAAAAGACACATAGCTCTGATGTTTTCAGTCTAATAACTATCACTAATAGAGAGGGAAAAAGAAGAAAATAGGTGAGGAGGCTGATGACACAATCAAGTGCATGTGAACTGAAATAAATACAGTGTTTTAATGTGCTTCTTAAGAATTGGGAGGGATAGAACAGATTAACAGGCAGCACATTCCAAGGGAAAGGACAGCCAAACAAAATACACACAAATTGAGACCAAAAAATAGGTCTGAGTTAGATGGATCAAGGAACTGATTCAGTATAAGGCAATTTCCTATGTTCCTAAAACTATCGCTCAACAAGTTGTTCTAGTAAGAACTAATCTGCCTACTTTCCTTTCACTATTTCTACAACTGGACTAAATTTGGTTCAACTTGAGGCCCACAAGATAGATCTCTTGCATCTCAAGTGTTCACATGTCTACCGTCATGGAGCGGGGTGGATGACATAATTACAAACTACACCATTGCCATGTTCTTGTGTGTCATTCACTGCAACTGTACCTCATTTGGTTTAAATTGGTTAGACAGTCATCAAGTTAGTGCACTTGTGCCTCAAAAGTTCGCACATCTGCCATCTTGGATCAGGGAGGATGTCATCATCACAAACAATGACATTGAGTTTTCCCCATGTGCCCCTACTCCTGTAGCACATTTGGTTGAAATCGGTTAGGCAGTTCACAAGTTAGCCCACTTGCACCTCAAAAATTTGTGTCCAGCATCTTGAATTGGGGTGGATGACATCATCACAAACTATACCATCGACATGTTCTTGTGTGTCACTCACTACAGCTGTATCTCATTTGATTCAAATTGGTTAGAAAGTCCACAAGTTAGCCCATGTAACACCTCAAACATTCACGTGTCTGCCATCTTGAATCAGGATGGATGTCATCATCACAAACTATGCCATTGAGGTTTCCCTGTGTGTAACTCACTACAACTGTACCTATTGGTTCCAGTTGGTTAGACAGTCTACAAGTTAGCCCACTTAACACCTCAAACATTCACGTGTCTGCCATCTTGGATCGGGGTTAATGACATCATCACAAACAATGACATTGAGTTTTCCCCATGTGCCCCAACTGCTGTAGCACATTTGGTTGAAATCAGTTAGGCGGTTTACAAGTTAGCCCGCTTGTGCCTCACAGCTCTGATTGGCATGCATGGCTGAGGAAGTGTGAGCAGACTTGCACAGGTTTGCCGATGCTTACAGCAGTGCAACAACACCTAGGGAGCATAACTTACATTGTTTCCAATATAGGTTGTGTTCCCAAAGTGCAAGAACACTACTTTATTTGTGCACTTGGGTTCTTGAACAAGAGCATCAGTGCTTCCATAGACACCTGCAGCAGTGCCAGCCAATTGGAACCACATGCATTAAGGTGTGGAACATGTCAGGTGCTTAGCTAGTGGAGAGTGGGCTTGTGTTCAGTCCTCTCCCCAGAGGCCTCTCATGTGTGCCAGCCACACACTCCCTGCATCTGACATCACACACAGGGAGCATGGCCAGCCAGCACCCAGAAGGACCCATGCAGTCCTCCTGAATACATTTCCCAGCTGACAACAAAGCGGGCTGGGTGTTTTCTTCGTTCTCGTCCTTTCTCCAAGCAAGGGAGAGAACGAAGAAAACACCCAGCTGACAATGAAGCCAACTGGGAATGAGGCCAGCCTGGAGAGGGGTGCAGTGGGGAAGAGGAGGGACAAGCCAGGCAGCTCAGGTTCTTTGAACCCATCTGCCCAATTACAGCTCCACTAAGAGTGTTGCCATGAGTGTGGATAATTATGTGTCACGTGTGTTTGTGTGTTTCACTCCTTTTTCACAAAATGTGGGGAGAGGGGCTTCCCAGAAACATCAGGCTCTTATTCAGATTGTCTGCACCTCCAGGGTCAACATGTGAAAGCTTTGTGTATACCACAGCATCTCTGTTATTGCACATTCATTTATTCTTCTGCTGGGATTCCTCCTTAATAAACACAGGATTACAAGAATGTAATCTGTGATCATATTAATGTGATTACACCACTTAGAATCCCAGCAGGCTCTCCAAAAATAATACTGTGAATGCTAATATAACAACTGTGTGGATTAAAAAGTTCTAAATGAATCACTTGCTCATTAGTTATGGTCATATTCCTACTGCCACTAAAAATGGATAGAAAATTAACTCGACCTAATTAACTAACTGCAGTGTTAATAAAAGAAACAACTGGCTGTACAAAATGAATGGCTTAAAGGCCCCTTCACCTGTATCCACTCTGTGGGGTCATGTATGATGCAGACAAGAATATGGGATGTTCTTATGGTTCACTTTGGCTAGTATGTACTGTATTTCATAAATCCCCAAAGACTTTTAGTCTTGAAATAAAGGAATTACTAGTAATAGAATGGTTCTTTAAACCCAGAACAATTCATTTTGATGGGCTGTGGAGTGGAGCGAGATGGAAAGTTCAAGTTATGTTCCAGCTCAACAAAAATGACCACAGTGATGAATAGGATTGCAAGGAAGTGTGTCCATGGGGCATCTTCTTTCATCCATCTGTGGTCCATCATTGAGCCTCTTTCTGAACATAGGATTGACATTACATAGCTAGCTGCCTTATATTGAGTCAGACCATTTGTCCATTTAGCTCAGTATTGTCTGTTATGACTGGCAGCAGCTCTCCAAGTGTTCAGGCAAGAGTCTTTCTCAGCCCTACTTGGAAATGCCAGGGATTGAACCTGGAACTTTCTGCATGCAAAGCAAATATTCTACAACAGAACTATGACCCTAACCCCTCTCCACTGAGGATGGAGAGATAGGTGTCATTTTTTGCAGTTCCAGGCATATCACAAAAAACAGAGAGCTTATTAGGTCCCCAAAGGCATCATACATAGGTGGTGGTTGTGTTTAGCTTTGGTAGGTCACAGGTTGTACACAGGGCCAGCTTAGGGCAGTGGCCAAAGCAGCACCGGCCAAGGGTGTTGATGTTTAAAGGGTGCTCCATGCACAGGGCCATCTTTACAGCAAATCCATGTGCTGTGAAGCATGAGCTGAACTGAGGGCTAACCTGCCGCCAAGGAACCTACCACAAGACAAGCAGGCTGCAGCCCTCAGGTGAGTCCCCCATTTGTGAACTGGGAGTCCCTTCCCTTTGGGATAGCACACTGAGCAGAAGGCAGCTCTGCCAAATGACAGCTCCACATGGATAAAATGGAGGGTGGTGTTGAGCCAGGGGCGTAACTATAATAGGGCAAGGGGAGACAGTTATCTGGGGGCCCACTGCCTTGGGGGGGGCAGAGGCAAGTCACATGACTGACTCTTCCAGCCGCGCACCCGGCTGGGCTTCCTTCAGTTGTATTCATCTTCCAAAATGGATGTGAGTGTTCTGGAGCTACCAAAACAGCATTTCTTTCTCTAGTACCATTAAATGACTTGCATCATCCACAACTTACAAAACCTTTTAAAAAATAATTTAGGATGTTGTTCTATTGTGGCACATAGGGGGTTATTTTTGTTACCACTATTCAGTCTCATTTAAGATTTCTTTACCTCATGAGCTGAGCTTCAGTGGGGGGGGGGACATTTTAAAATCTTGTCTCTGGGCCCACTCCAACCTTGCTACTCCCCTGGGGTGAGCCAAGAACATTCCAGGATGAATGCACAGCACCCACCTGGGCTTGGCAAGCTGCTGGGACTCGTAGTTTTGTGGAAGGTGCTCCCTCTGCCATGTCCCTGCTCCAGGCCAGCTGCTACACACCATGGACAAGCATACTATGCACCAAGGTGCTTAACTCGGGAGGTCATGTGCTCCTCAGCCCAGTCTCGCTCAATGCTTTCAGCAGCCAGGGAGACCACCAGGGAGGGCAGTGGAAGCTGGGTTCAGCATTGTCAGGCAACTCCTGCTCTCTTTCTTTTTCCTCCAGGGTGGGCTGGAGAGGGGGTTCTGGGTCACATGCATGAGGGCACACAAACCGTCCCTCCATGTGTGGCTCCCCCTTGTATCTTGTAGCTGCTCAAGACAAAGCGGTGGCTATCTGCTGTCACCCTAGCAAGGGGAGCTGCATGCCCTTCCCAGCTCTCCTCCTCAGAGAGGTTCTGAGCAGTTCTTTGCTTTGTTCTCGTGGATCCTTCCTCTTGCTTGAACGAAGAGTAATGATCAGCGATACAGGAGATGGGAATCAGTAAGTGGTCTTGCACTCCCCTCCCAAAGCCGGGTCTCATCCCTGGCACTTTCTCCATGGCAGTAGAGGCAGAGACGTGCTGAGGTGCAGCTTGGGGCACACAGCAACCTCTGCCATCGGAAGCTCCCTTTTGGAAGCTGCCTTCAGAAGCTCCCCTGGCAATGAAGCCCCAAGCCCATGAACCTCACTGTGCAGAAGGTCAGCCCTTGCCTGCAAGTCCAGCCTTTGGGAAAGCTTTGAGGGGATGTTGCTGTTCCCTCCATGGAAAAAGGAGTTGCCTTGTGGCTTCCTTCACAGCTGGACAGATGCTAGGCGAGTCCATACAGGGCAGGGATGTGGGAGACCAAATGGGGGGGAGAGCAAAATTGGTCGAGGGCACCCCACCTACATGTGTGTTTTGTATGGATGGTGTCATTCCTTCCACTGAAGTATATGGGGAATGCTCTGCAGGTGGACAAGCTCTACATGACATTTTAATCAAATTAAAATTTATTGAGCTTTAAGGGGAATGTCATGCTTTCAGGGTTGTTATCTGCCCCATGCTTTTAGGGTAGGTTGGGCAATGCATCCAAACCAGTGTCTGTTCCAGGTTTTGAGGCCTGATACCCAGTTTAGATACTCAATTAAAGATACCCTAAGCAATTAGACCAGAGTGCATTAGGGACTGCCTCCTCCCAAATGTGCCTGCCCGGTCTTCTGGGAGAATCTTGCCCTGGATCCCACTCTCTCTGAGACACGACTCAGTGTGGCCCACGACAGGGTCTTCTCAGTGGTGCAGTTTACACATTGGAATTCCCTGCCCCCGAGATTCACCAAGCCCTTGCCTTTGTTACCTTTTCACGGACAAGTTAAGAATCTGCTGTTCTATCTAGCATTTTTAATCTAAAATATTTGTGGTCTTGGACTTTGGGTCAGCTGTGCATATTTTCTGTTGCAGTTGGTTAGTGTATTGGTTTTCAGTGGTTGGTTATGATGATTACATTGTATTGCAAATTGTACTTTTAAATTTGTTGATTTCCACAGGGCTCTGTGGGCACCAGGAATCGAAATCGACTTGATGGCACACTTTACCTTTAGCTTTACACTACCTTGAATGCCAATGTTTGGAAGAAATGAGGTGTATAAGGCAGCATATGAATAAGCAATACCTTTGGTGGCTCCTCCATTGGTTCACTATCTGCTACAATTGCCCTCCTTTGCACAGTACAGCTCCATTTCTCCATTGTCACCACTGGCTGTTAGACTCAATGGTAGAGCACAAATATTTGCAGTGGCAGAGCACATGCTTACTACGTTACTCACTGGCAGATAGCATGCTTTATATGCAGAAAGATTCTCTCTCTCTAGCATCTCTAGGTAGGGCTGAGAAAGACCCCTGCCTGAAATCCTGAAGAGCTGCTGCCAGTCAGTGTAGACGATACTGAGCTAGACAGGCCAACAGTCTGACTCGCTAAAAGGCAGCTGCAGCTGCTTGCCCAAAGGACTGGTCAGTAGCTAACCAAAAAGAAAAGCTATCCAAAAAAGGGGGGGCAGCACTGAGGAGAAAGAGGAGCCATAGCCAGCACCACTTGGAGAAGGAGAGGGGGAGAGGGCAGGCGAGGTAATACCAGTAGCTGCTGCTCTTTGCTGTTTGCTACCTCAAAATGTGCCCACCCACCTCAAAATGTGATTAGAAGTAGCTTCAGGGTGTTCTGGAGTGCACCTTCCTGTCTAACAATGCAGACTCCTGATGCTCACCCTGAAAACAACAGGGCTATTCACATGGTTCTCAGAACTAAGGTAGGAGGCAAGTAGCCTAGGTCTGGAGGCTAATGAAAACCCACACTACTCCTTCCAACCCAGCCTGCTCAAATCTGGGTAGCCAAACCTTTTGAATTTTTGTCTTTACCAAGATTGAAGATAGTACAAAAATAGCAGCTGTCCTATCTCAGTGCTCCAGTCATACGGGTGCATTCACTGTTCCTAGCAGTCTCTGGGAGCTAGCGGCCATGTTTGCAAGAAATTCTGTGGCTAGAGTGGCTCCTTAATGTGCTGCTCTGCAAAGCACACTTTATGGTCCTTTCCTAGCAATGGCTTCAATAGGGCCTTCAGGCCACTTCATGGTCAATCTTCTGATGCTGAAATGGGGATGTCCAGTCTCCAGTCAGTGCAATGCATGCTGGGATAGCTATTTTGATCCTTGCAGAACCCAGCTTAACAACCCCCCCCAAAAAAAAGTGTGCGCTGGGTTTGCAGAGCCAAACAGAGGTTATGCTCAATTATGGGAAACAGGATAAGAACTGTTCACTGCCCAAAACCACCTGCAGATGCTCATAGTATTAGGAGAAATGTGTGAAAGACTTAATAACATGTGTGCAGTGTGGTTCCATCATCTGCAAATAACGGAAAGGTTGTACCACACTAGTAAAGCCATTTGAAGCCATTGAAATTGCCTCAGTGGAAAGCTTACTGATTCTCCCTCCTGTTCACTCTGTGTCCCATTACAATTCCTTAATAGAGAACAATCAATCTGTGGGGGTTTTCTTTTCTTGTTTTGGATAGGCTATAAATATTTTATTTTGTCTGCTGCATTACAGCCTCTTTATGTTTTGTAAGCATGATAGATGTCATGTATAGTAAATTTGTTCAGGACATCATCAAAGTAAAAGAAAAGTCAATTACGAGTTATGTGCTGTTCAGCTAATGAAAACTTATCTCTTTGATTCCCACAAGTCGGCTGGCATGCAAGCAATTAATTCAGAAAGAGAATGAAATTTGGGGAAGAGAATACAATACGAAAGACGTACATGCACACACATATGTCCAAATGCTAATGAAAATGTGTACTTCTCTTTTGTATACTGTGAACTCAATTTATTGAATCTAAATGTATCTAAGTCTCAAGCAGTATTATTTCAGATATTCATGTAATATGGGATTGCAGAAGTACTTTTTTTTTGTTTCTTTCAGGGAAGCAAAATAGAATCCAAAAGTGAATTTTAGCCATCAAGAGTAAATTAAAGGATTCATAGGAATGGCAGATTTTTCCATTTCCAGCTGACATTGTTCATTGTTTAACATACACAATGAAATGTGACAAACAGCAGATTTCAAATCAAAATTGACAGTCCCAAACATACATATCATTTTAAAGTCGATTTAAATGGTCTCCTGTTTTATGTGCCAAACATAGCTGATTTTATTTCAAATTCCTTTTACTTGAACAAATGTAGGACATTTGTTAACCATCTTATTTTAGGTAATGAAAGAAAAATACACAATTCAAACTAACTGATTATCTAGACCCATTTCAGACTGGCTTTTAAGTGGGCTATGGGGTTGAGACCGCCTTGGTTGGCCAGATGGATGATCTCCAATTGGGTATTGACAGAAGAAGTGTGACTCTACTGATCCTTTTGGATCTCTCGGCAGCTTTCAATACCATTGACCATGGTATCCTTCTGGGTCACCTGAGGGGGGAGGGATTAGGTGCACTGTTTTACAGTAGTTGCGTTCCTACCTCTCAGGTAGATTCCAGTTGGCGTCACTTGGAAACTGTTGCTCTGCAAAGTGAGAGTTACTGTATGGAGTTCCACAGGGCTCCATACTGTCTCTAAAGCTCTTTAACATCTATATGAAATCGCTGGGATAGATCACCAGATTTGGTGCAGGATGTTATCAATATGCTGATCACACCCAAATCTATTTCTCCCTGTCAATTTCACCAGGAAATGGCATAATTTCCTAAATGCCTGCCTGGAGGCAGTCATGGGGTGGATGCAGTGGTGGATGCAAAACCACCTAGCCCAGTTTGGTTTGAATTCAAACTGGACCCAAACTGGACCAGACCAGTTTGGTTTTGCCCACCCATTGAACCTCCCCCCCCATTTGGTTCAGTTGGGGGTGTCATCAAAAATATAAAAAAAAAATCTTTCTTCTTTTTTTAACTTACCCCCTTCGGGTGGCTTCTCCAAGGTGGTATGCAGAGGTTCCCCCTCCCTCACTGGCCTTCCTTTTTGTAAAAATTATCCAGTTCGGGCATTTGGGCCTATTCTCTGGCATGGTGATCATTTTGGTGTATTGGCCATTTTGGAGGCCACTGGACCTGCTCAGTGGGACCCTGTGTGGCCTGGGTCATGACAACCAAAATGGATGGTTTTTCAAAAAGGAAGGCGAGCGGGGGGGAGGGGAACGTCTTTGGGACCCCCCACCACCACCTCAGAGAAGCCCCCTGGAGGGGGTGAGATAAAAAGAAGTCAGTGTAGACAATACTGAGCTAGATGAACCAACGGTCTGGCTCAGTAGAAGGCAGCATCCTATGTTTCCATGACTGAAAAGCAAGACATGTAAGCTATGGTCTGCTGCTGTTGTCTCTCCACCTTCTGATATTCACCTTCTGATATTCTCTCCACCTTCTGATATTCAGAAGTATACTGCCTTTGCCTATGGAGGTTCCATTTAATTTCATGGTTAATAGTGTTGCATTTAGTTATTGTTGTTAAGCATGAATGTTCCACATCCTTTTTTAGGCATCAGGTTAGTGACCCTCGCCATCTCTTGTGGCACTGAGTTATTTATGTTAATTACCATACACATTGATATAATGTATTACTATGGTATATTAGCAGAAGATTGTATTTCTCTAGCTATAATATACAGATGAAAAATAGGAAGGAAAATCAGTGCAGCTGTAACTCACAAGAAGAACACAAAAATGGGGTACCTCTTTGAACTTGTTTTATGGGCTTATTTTTAAAACAGTTGCTTTTTTGCTGCTCCCAGTGTGTTTCATATACATATCAAAGGATATTCAACTTACGTTATGTAATATACTCCTTTTGGCTCTGGTTATCCTGTTCCAGGCTGAGACAGGTCTCTGCTGAGGCGGCAGGGAGGTGGGAGGCACACAGACCTCGAGAGCTCTATGGCAAAGTGGTCAGCACCTTGGCCAGCTCCAAGCATGAACACACCAGAGCTAGGTACAGCAGTTCAAGAGGATGCTTCTCCAGTCTGGATGGGACTGTAGTTTTTATGGCTGCTGACCCAGTAGAGTGAATTGACCCTGTCCCTTCTCTGGGTTTGTTGCTTAAAGTGGCCTTGCCCAGTTTTCTAAGCACTGACTCTGGCAGTGCTGGGAGACCTCCACTAGGGTTTGTAGGGTCCTCAGGGAATTCCTACAAATCAGAGGATGAAGGCAGGACTGTGCCCTTGGGTCATGGGTGTGTTACTGTCTTGGATTCTCCTAGGTCATGATCTGGGGGGTCCTGGTGATGCAAGGTCACTTGGGGTCTGAGGCATATGGTCTTCCCATCCAATCTCATCCTGCAAGTGTTCAACCTGGCTCCCAATAGGGAGTCCTGGATCTGGCATCATGACACCAGTCATGTGAGTGCTTCCTGCTTGCTAGCATCTTTGTAGAAACAGCTCCTAATTAATTAGTGGGATTTGTTGCCCCAAAATGTGGTGATGGCCACTGACTCAAATGGCTTTAAACAATTATGCTGAATGGGTCTTTCATTAGTTATTAGTCATGATGTCCAAGCATCTGGTGGGCCACTGTGTGAAAATGGATGCTGGACTAGAGGGTCTTGAGCCTGATCCAGCAGGGCTGTTCTTATGTTCATCCATATTTGGAGTAAGGCAAACATAAAGTGTGCCATTGAGTCAGTGTCAACTCCTGGTGACCACAGAGCCCTGTGGTTGTCTTAGCCACTGAATATTCATTACAAAAGGCTTTTGTGGCCTTTCCAAATGCATCTGGTTAGCCACTATGGGAAGGAGGATGCTGATGGCCATTTGGTTTGATCCCGTGGGCCTCTTATCTTCATGTCTGTCATGTTAAACCTAACCCCCATATTTTCTGTGTATCTGTGATTGCCAAAATCATAAAAATAAAGAAAAAGATAAATTGCACAATCAGATTTGTCTTCTGGATCACTTGTCCATTGGGAACTGATGGGAGGAGGGGGAACAACAACAAAAATCTCAAACCATTTGAGCCTAACCTTTTAACACTTTATTCCAGAAAACTGACAGTCAGGTAATGAGCTATAGAAATAGCTAGTTTATCTTCCCAGAAGGACTAGAGTAAAGTCAATGGAGATAGACTTTTTGAGCTTATGTTTTCAACATAAGGCTAATATACATTGCGTTCACAAAAGAAAATCATTGAGACGTATGCGAATAAGATGTGCTGCAGCTTCTTTTAGCTTCAGGCTAATCCATTAACTTGATCAAAGATGCCAAGATATGGAATTTAATATGTTGTTCAATGAAATATTTGGTGTATATTTATAGCCCCACTTCAAGATACTACCATTGCATTGCTTATAATTTAAAAATACTTTGGGATGGGTTTACCATAATCAGACAGCCCTGCTTCATTCATTCCTTCTTTCATTCGTTCATTTATTTATTTATTCATTCATTCATTTATTCATTTATTTCACTTGTATACCACTCCAAACTCATGTCTCTGGGCGGTTCACAATGATAAAACAGTTAAAAACACATAAAAACAATTAAAAACTAACAATTTAAAAATCAATCACAGAATTAACAACCTATACATTATCAAGAAGCTGAAAAAGCCTGAGTAAAAAGATGAGTTTTAAAATATTTTTTATAACTTGTCAGAGATGGGGAGGATCGTATCTCAACAGGGAGCGCATTCCATAGTCCTGAGGCAGCAACCAAGAAGGCTTGTCTCCGTGTGGCCACCAGACGAACTGGCGGCAACTGGAGAGGGACCTCCACAGATGACTACAATGGATGGTGGGGCTCATAATGAAGAAGATGTTCTCTCAAATACCCAGGGACTAAGCCATTTAGGGCTTTATAAGGTATAACTAGCACTTTGAATTTTGCCAGGAAATTATGTTGGTGGAGAGATAAAAAAGAATTCTGTGGAAAATCAGAGGTGCTGAGAGAGGGAAAGCTTGAGGAACAAGTACTCACTTAATTTGGATTTTGGCAGAGGGGTGAGGAAAGACAATTTTGTGGGGAGATAGGGGTTATTAGTTGTGTGGTAGGGATTTCAGTAAAATGACTGGGGACTCCTGAAAGGCTTAGGAGGGGATCTGCACCCCTGAGAATTACAATGTTAAAACCTCGCTCCAGTTTTCTGATGTTCCTGCCACTGAAGTGCACAACAGGGAGAAAAATTACATCATATTATCTGATACCCGACTTACCTCATTGAACTTCATTGTTACTGAAAACTGGCCTTCACCAGAAAATTTTCATGGTAGGACTTTGGTTAGTCTCCAGTAAATGCCAAGAGAAAGAGCTACCTGTTCCACATCAAGAATGTATCTTCAGTAACCCTATGGAACATGTATATTTGTGCAGATATTTTGCTTAGGAAGATTATGGCAGCTGATATTTAAGTTTTCAATGACTCTAAGGGAGCAAGAACACTTTAAAGGATGAAAATCTCAGACTTGTCCAAGACTCTCATGGAAATTTCTGTCCACCTTGTTTGGTTTGGCAGTCTTTGGACACTCCAAAATGGCAGTGTGTACTTACAAGTGGAAGGCATCAGTTTTCATCCTGCAAGGACAAACTGCATGTGACCTTGTGTGCCATCAAGTCATTAGACATTTGCCTTTACCTTGCTATAATGGCACTTTTATTTATTTATTTATTTATTTTTTATTTATTTATTTATTTATTTATTTATTTACACGGACAGGTGTTATTTACTGGTTTGTTTTATCTAGACATTGAATCCTTCCCAAGGACCTGGGATGGCTGAATTTTATTGTCAGTGTTGTTGCTGTTATAGATATCATCGCAGAATATAGGCTGTTCCCTGTAAATTTGCTTTTTGTAATTGGCTGATGGTGATTTCTGTGGCCCCTATGGTGTTGAGGTGCTCTTCAAGGTCTTTTGGGACTGCACCTAGGGCGCCAATTACCACTGGGATTATTTTGGTCTTTATCCGCCATAGCCTTTCAATTTTAATTTGTAGGTCTTTGTATTTGGTGATTTTTTCTATTTCTTTTTCTTCTATTCTGCTATCCCCTACTATTGCTATGTCAAATATTTTGACTAGTTTTTATTTCTTCTTGACTACAGTTATATCTGGTGCACTGTGTGGCAGATGTTTGTCTGTTTGTAGTCGGAAGTCCCATAATATTTATGCATCTTCATTTTCTACAACTTTTTCAATTTTATGGTCCCACCAATTTTTGGCTACAGGTAGCTTGTATTTTTTACAGATGTTCCAGTGTATCATCCATGCTACCTTGTCATGCCTTTGTTTGTAGTCAGTCTGTGCGATCTTTTGACAACTGCTGATTAGGTGGTCCACTGTTTCATCTGCTTCTTTACAAAGGCGGCACTTGCTGCTTGTTGTTGACTTTTCTACTTTTGCTCTTATTGCATTTGTTCTTAGTGCCTGTTCTTGTGCAACCAGTATTAAACCCTCTGTTTCTTTCATCAAGTTGCTATTCTTAAGCAATTGCCAGGTCTTGGTGATGTCTGATTTTACACATATATTGTGCAAATATTGACTATGCAGTGGCTTATTTTTCCATTTTTCTGCTCAGTTCATGACTTGTTCTTTCTTGTAGGCCTGCTTTGTTTCATTGGTATTGAATAGTTTCTTGTCATTGACCATTTTAAGCGCATCTTCTTCACTGTCCCTTATATATTCTGCAAGGCCTCTTTTCTCCTCCTCTACTGTTTGATGGACTCGCAGCATTCCTCTTCCACCTGAGCTGCGAGGGACGTATAGCCTATCGACATCACTGCGGGGGTGCAGAGCATGATTGATGGTCATGATTTTCCTGGTCTTACAATCTAGCATCTCTAGCTCTGCCTGGGTCCAGTCTATTATTCCTACACTGTATCTGATAATAGGTATAGCCCAGGTGTTTATGGCTTGTATGGTGTTCCCGCCATTGAGTTTGGACTTGAGGATTTTTCTAACTCTCCTGATGTATTCACTTCCAATTTTTCTTTTAACTTCGGCGTGTACAATGTTATCCGCCTGGAGAATGCCTTAGTATTTGTAATGGTCTTTCTGTTCTAGGTTCTTGATGTTGCTTCGATTGGGCAGTTCTATTCCTTCTGTTTTTTGTTATTTTCCCTCTGTTCATTATTAATGCAGCACACTTGTCTAGTCCAAACTCCATTGCTATATAGCTACTGAATATACGGACAGTGTTTAGCAGTGATTCGATTTCTGACTGGGACTTTCCATACAACTTCAGATTGTCCATGTACAGCAGATGGTTTATTTAACTTAATGTTTTAGATATTTGGTATCCAAGGCCTGTTTTATTGAGTATTTTTGAAAGTGGCGTCATGGCAATTACAAACAACAGAGGGGATAGTGAGTCCCCTTGGAAAATGCCTCTTCTAATGCTAACCTGTCCAAGTGTCTCACCATCGATTGTTAACTGTGTACTCCACATGCTCATTGCTTTTTAAATAAATATCTGAATGTTTTTGCTGATACCAGTTGATTCTAAACATTTTAGTATCCATGTGTGAGGTAATGAGTCGAAGGCTTTCTTGTAGTCAATCCATGCAACACTTAGATTTGTTTTTCTTCTCTTGCAATTTTCTAAAATCTATCTATCTATCTATCTATCTATCTATCTATTTATTTGATGTATATACTGCCCTTCCAAATGGCTCAGGCTTATATATATAAATGGCTATATAAATTTTTATATATGGCTTATATATCGCCCTTCCAAATGGCTGATTTTGTCGATCAGCAGCTGGTCTTTTGTGCCTCTGGTGTTTGGGCAATTTCCTTTCTGTTCAACTGGAAGCTGTTTGTTAATTAGTAAGTGTTGCATTACATCTTCTGCTATTATTCCACTTAATAATTTGAACATGGTTGGCAGGCAGGTGATCGGTCTAGAATTACTTGGAACTGCACCTTTTGTTGGGTCTTTCATTATGTGATGAGTTTTCCCAGTTGTTAGACATAGTTCAATATCACCTGCTTGCAAAATGTGATTGAACTGTTTGGATAGTTGTTTATGAAGGCTTGTTAGGTATTTAAGCCAAAAGCCATGCAGTTAATTATTAATTAACTAATAAATAAATAAATTACAATAATAATAATTATTATTATTCATTTATTTTATTATATGTTGTAAGATGTGATGAATCCCTCATATAATGTTGCTGTCACAGAGTCTATAATAAATAGACTGTAATGTCTTCTTATGAGACAGGAAGTATGAGAACTGTACCCCCAATTTCATAATTTCTTCAAACTGTAAGAGCTTTAGATGTAATCTGAAGATTACTTTGAAGGAATGGCAACTAACTGAGACCCATCCGTTATACAGTGATCTTATCTGGAATATATTTATTTGATGCATCATACAATGATGCATTCAATTATGCATAACACTAAGATATTTCCTTCCCCCACCATTTCCATTCAGAATTCAACTTCACCCATCATGACTACAATTAAAAATGTATTGTAAAAGATTACATTTTAATGCTGCACCTTATAGCAGTGCCTTTCTTTAATTAACACCGATCCATTGCCTGCAAATCAAAATTATAACACTCATACATCGTAAAATTATACTGCTGGCAGGAATCTCTGACATCAACAAGCAAAACCCAAATAGATTTTGCTTTCCAACATTTTTGTCATGTGGTTTCCTCTGCAGGCATTATTCGGTGAAGGAAAAAATAAAATCGGCAGATTGAAATCAACTGAAAGGCCTCTCCAGTGTTCCAGAAAATGGAAGGAAAGATCTTGAGATACGCTGGACTTTTTAAGCCCAGAAGGATATTGCTAGATAATCTAGAAGTGCATCACTTCTACATCCATACAAAACCGTAACAGAATGAACAGGTACAAGTCTGTGTTGATCTTTCTGTAGCATGGATATAGCCAATATGCACTTGCCTTGATTTTTGTCCTGTCACACCAACAGTGTTAGAGTGAACAGAGGGTTTGGACTGGTACAAATGCAGTCCACAATTTTTCTCACTCTCTCACAACACCAGAACCAGGGATCATCCCATGAAACTGAAGACTGGGAAATTTAGGACCAACAAAAGGAAGTACTTTTTCACACAGCACTTAATTAATCTATGGAATTCTCTGCCACAGAATGTGGTGATGGCAACTAGCTTGGATAGCTTTAAAAGGGGCTTAGACAAGTTCATGGAGGATAGTTCTATCAATGGCTACTAGTCTGGTAGCTATAGTCCACCTCCAGCCTCAGAGACTTGATGCCTCCAAATACCAATTGCAGGGGGGCAAGAGAGAGGGCATGCCCTCACCTCTTATCGTTGGGCTTTTCAGAGCCATCTGGTGGGCCTCTTTCTGAAACGGGCTGGATGGGCCTTGGGCCTGATCCAGCAGGGATGTTTTATGTAAAGATTAATTCATGTTAGGGTGAAATTGTATTATTGTTTTTAGATATATCTTAAGTGGCTTTGTCATGGTCTCTGCCCTCCTTCAAAGCTAAACTAAAGAACTCAAATGGGCAAATGAGATATATGCAAACATAATTAAGTGGCAAAGCTTAGTGGAAAGCAGAACAAGCCCAGTGTCTTTGCTTGGTGAGACATTTATTTATTTATTTATTTATTTATTTATTTATTATCTATCTATCTATTTAGAGAACATTTGATTAAATACTATTCACATCAAATGGGTGCAATGCTTCATTGCAGAAAAGCTTTTAAACAGCTGGAGCTCCTGCAGGATGGAGACGGCAAATCATTATATACTAATAGCTTTATAAAAGCAGAAATTGTTTCCCTGAATCAGTTTCAAGTAGAGTTTCTGAATGTCATCAGATTATACCTTTTCAAGGAACATGCTGCTAGGCAATAATGAACTAATTGTTCCAACCAGGAATGGAACCACAGGAAGTAAGCTCGTAGCATGTCAAAGTTATAGTTTACACTCCAGATTTCAGCTACTTGTTCAGACAGTGTCATTTGTACTTGTTTCATCTGGCCAAAGAGTCCTCCTGGACTCTGAAATCCAGCATTAAGACTGAGTACTATAGCAAATTGAAGCTGAATCCAAGCATGATGGAGGTCATTATTGTACGAGATCGGAATCTGAGGGATGAGTTAGATCTTCCTATGCTGGATGGGGTTACACTCCCCCAGAAGGAACAGGTACGCAGCTTGGGAGTGCTCTTGGATCCAGCCCTCACCCTGGTATCTCAGGTGGAGGCTATGGCCAGGAGTGCCTTCCATCAGTTTCGGCTGACTCGACAGCTGTGCCCATTCCTTGAAGGTAACGATCTCAAAACAGTGGTGCATCAGCTGGTAACCTCCAGACTTGACTATTGCAATACACTCTACATGCAGCTGTCTTTGTGCACAGTTCGGAAACTTCAGTTAGTCCAAAATGTGGCAGCCATACCGGTCTTTGGGGTAACCCGGAGAGATCATATTATTCCTGTTTTAAAACAGTTGCTCTGGATGCCGATATGTTTCCGGGTGAAATACAATGCGCTGATGATTACCTTTAAAGTCCTGAATGGCTTAGGTCCGGGTTACCTTAGAGAGCACCTTCTTCGGCATGATCCCCTCTGCACATTAAAGTCATCTGGAGACATATGTCTCCAGTTGCAACCGGTACGTCTGGTGGCAACGTGCAACCGGGCCTTCTCTGTAGCTGCTCCTGGCCTGTGGAATGCACTTCCAGCAGAAATTCATGGCTTGGGATCACTGTTGGCCTTCAGGAGAGCCCTTAAAACTTATTTGTTTGGTCTGGCCTTCTAGGGTCTTTAAATTGCTTTTAAATGCTTGTTTCTAGCGGTTTTAAAACTGTTTTTAAATTTTGTTTTATTGTTTTAAGCTGCTTGTTTTAAATGATTGTCAGTTTTTGTTTTGTTGTGCACCACCCAGAGCCTTTGGATGGGGTGGTATATAATTAATTAATTAATTAATTAAATTAAATATTGTAACAGATTTGTTAATTTCTTTTATCCTAAGAGTAGGAATGGAATACCATTCCAACATTAGCTTTACCAATACAGCAGCAAGTGTATTGCTAGGAAGAACTGTATAGAAGTCCAGGATCAGATGGGAGGAATGCATAACTTGGTGGCTTTCCATGGTAGAGTTGTTTCAAGTCCCAGGAGAGGTGACTCTGGAATGGGAAAGAGCCATGACTAGGGTTGGATTCAAAGAAATAGAAAAAGAAGTCCATTGGTGCAATGGGGCTTTCACATCCTCCTCCCCTGAGTCCCTGTGAGGTACAAAATAATATTTGGGTATCCTCTGGAATTGTGTGACATAAGGCATGGGGGCTTTGGGGAAGTGAGGAATTTGCCAATGGATATACCTTGTACAACCAGGACTCCACTACAACAAAGTTCCCTCGCCCACTTTTTGTCAATTTCCCCTCTCCTTGTGGAGTCCTGTGCGTGGTGTAGTGGTTAGAGTGCTGGACTAGGACCAGGGAGACCCAGGTTCAAATCCCCATTCAGCCATGAGACTTGCTGGCTGAATCTGGGCCAGTCACTTCTCTCTCAGACTAACCTACTTCACAGGGGTGTTGTGAGGAGAAACTTAAGTATGTAGTACACCGCCCTGGGATCCTTGGAGGAAGAGTGGGATATAGATGTAATAAATAATAATAATTGCCTTTTGGAAGGTTCTGTGAATCCCAGGAGTGGGTTTTGGAGATCATAAGGAGTTGCAGTATGGAGGAAGGGGAATCCCATTAAAGAAATAACCTTTGATTCACACAATTGAATTGAATTAGGTCCATGGACTTGTGTGAAAGTATTGACCAACTCATAAAGGTGAAACACCACAGTGGCTCCCACATTCCTAAGCAATGTCAGGAGGAGCTCTCAGAACACATTCTGATATTGGAAATTAAGGGATTGTGGTCCCTTTGTATTGAGTAGGGATGTGCAAACAAGTTTGATGTCAAACATATTCGATGTCATGTCCCAGTTTGATATATGCTGCTTTGAGACATGACCCAGGTCACACAGAAGTCCATTGTGCATGTGCGGTGGCCTCCAAAATGGCCGTCACAAGGAGGAAAGGCCTGGAAAGGGCTGAAGAATGCCCATATTGAGTGATTTTTGCCACAAGGAAGGCTGATGGGGGAGGGGAAACCTTCGCTGACCCCCCCCCCATGCCTCAGAGAATCAGGAGGGGGTAAGTACTATTTTTATATATATACGAAGCCCCCTGAACTGAACCAAACCTCAGGGGTTCAATGGGGGGGAACTGAACTGTCCCAGTCCTGTTTGGGTCTGGTTTGGACTCAAACCAAACTGGACCAGCCAGTTTTGTGAATACCCCTAATACTGACCCTAATGGAGATCATTATTAAGCAGTGCAAGACAACTGGACACTGATTAATTAATTAACTAGGAATGTGCATGAATCAATTTTTTTTGTTTCGATTTGTACCCTAATTGAAACACCCCTGATTTGTTTTGGGTCTGAATATGACCCCCCAAATCACCCCAGATTCAATTTGAACCCAAATTATCTGAATCCGAATCCATTTGGCACTACCACCCACCACAACCCACCCTGGGCCACCCTGGTGCCACCCCCTGGGGAGTTTTAACTAAGGCTGCTGAAATCCCCCAAAGACACAATTGTTTTTTTTTTTAACCAGGAGGCTATGCTACCCTTCTAACCACCTACTAGAACTAGCTAACGGGGATCCCTCTCACACAGAACCCCTGTTTAAACTTCTAAACTAAACAACACACAGCTTTTTAAATTCAATTGCAACCCAAAACCTCCCTCCAAATAGGAAAAAAAACCCCAAGAATACAGAATTCCAGAGGAGTGTTTGTGTGTTTGTGTGAAAATGGGGTACACTCACTCAGTCTAGGGCTTCACCCATGTTGTTGGTCCAGTTGTCCACTTCTGTGGTCTGGTCTCTGAGTCTACTCTTTCTCCTTCAGTCTTCAGATTTTTTTTGGGGGGGGGGGGAGCTGGCACAAAAGCCTGGAAAACCTGGGGGCCAGGTGGCCAGTGGCCACAGGGGATGAGGCAAAAGCCTGGAATATGTGGCTAGCCTAGTGGCCAGTGGCCACAGGGGCTGGGGCTGGTGGCTGGCACAGACACAGCGGGCACAGGCAGGCAGTGATTGTCTGAGCAGCAGGAAGGGGGTGAAAAAAGAATTCTCTTTTTCTCAGGAACAAAAAACAAGCAATGCAGCAGATATTATCCATTCCCAGGCTGGGATGCAGCAGCAGGGGCAGGCAGGCTGGGCTCAGGCTGGCAAGGCAGAAGACAATAGGCATGGCATGGCAAGGCAAAGCAAAGCCCTCTCTGTCTCTCTCTTCTCCCACAATGCAGAAAGGCAGAATGGTGGTTGCTGCTTCTTTAAATCTAATTGAAAATCCCTCCTTGAACTCCCCCACCCTTGCCCCTTCTTTGACCCTTCCCCTGTCCAATGTGGGGTCAGTCAAGAGTGGCAAGAACCAAAAGAGCCAATCTGGAACCAGGAGAGAATTTTCAGCAGATCAGCCCATGCTTTTGTTCACTGATCTGAAGTTGGAAGGGCGGGAAATTCAAATAGACATCAAACACAAAATGGAGACTACATGGAGATTGCCACAAAATGGCGCTCCAAAACAACAAAACCTTTGGCTCTGAAATCCGGGTGATTTTTTTTTTAGCCTAATCTTTCGGGACTTGCAGATGGGCAATTTGTATTGTGCACAATTCACCCGAAAAAAGCAGATCTGGGTTACAGATCATTCTGTACCTGAAATGTTTCGCACATCCCTATTAATTACCCCTGTCACCCACATAAATCCCACCCAGTGAACACAATAGGGTTGTTCATGTAGCTATGTTTAACATGCTGAGGTCAACATTGCTAACGTCCCCTGCTAACTGAGCAAAAGTGGTGATTCTCTTTATTTAGCAGGGGGGAAGTAACCTGCCCTATCCATCCCCAGCACAGCATCATTCCAGTGGCTGTTGCTAGTGTCTGTCTTAAGTTTCTTTTTTAAATTGTGAGCTCTTTGGGGACAGGGAGCCATTTTATTTATTTATTTATTTATTTATTTATATTGATGTAAACCTCTGAGAACTTTTGTGGAAAAGCGGTTGTCACGGGCATGCTGGAAGACTCCGAGGAGGAGTTGGAGATTGAGACAGAGCAAGCAGCAGATGAGGGTGGGCAAGGACCAGAGCTTGCTAAGGAGAGTGGGTCTGCCGTACAGGGAATAGAAGAATTACAGCCAGGTGAGGCAGCTCTTGTGGAGGAGGCGCAACCAATCCCAGCTGTGGAGAGGCACCAATCCAAAAGACAACAAGAGCTAAAAACTCACATGCGTAAAACAGGCAAAGCTGCTGACTCCTCAGCTCTTAATTGACAGCACGGGGGGGGGGGGGGGGGGGGGCTCAGCCTATTTAAGACACCTGTAACAGAACTTCCCTGCTGATAGCAACAACAGTTTCTTCCGTGCTACTTGGCTGCGCTCCTTTGTTTTTCCTTGAAAGTGTTTAGACCTTGGACTGACTGACCTTGTCTCTGGATTTCACTTTGGACCTTGTTGAACTTCAAATTGATGGACTGGTTTGGACAATTTATTCCCATAGAAGTTTGTTATTCTCCTTCTGCTTCTGGCTGTGTCTGGCTAAACCCGGCAGATTTACATCAGGGATATATAAATATCCATTGTATTTGTATTTGTATTCGTAACATAAAATTTCATCATTATCAAGATCTTTATCTACATCATGTCTGGGCTGTCTGCTGAACCCCCCCACCCACCCCCCTGAAAATATGAATTATACCAAGCTACAGTGAAGCTATTCTCACGACTAGCAGGGACCAGGTTGAGGGAGCCCAGCCCAGTTTCTGCAGCTCGTGAGAACCAACAAATGTGAGCCCGGTGACTCCACGGCAGCAAGCCCACTTGTGCTCCGTTAACCTAATTGTAGTAGTTGTGTGTCTGCCATAGCTGTTTGCAGTAATGCACTCATGTGGTGCATTACTAGGGCTCCAGGGGGCAGGTCACAGCATGGCAGCATGGCCAGTGGTAGGTGGCAGCTGCTGAAACCGGCTTTTTGTGCCAGGCCTTTGGTGTGGGAAGTTATATTAAGGTGGGGTTGGAGGTTTGGGTTGAAGCTTATTAATCCTCCTTTTATTGGGTTGTGCCAGGCCTTTTGTGGTCATGTGTTTGGGTTCTCTTAGGCAGGTGCTCTGTGTGTGTGTGTGTGTGTGTGTGTGTGTGTGTCCAACAGCTCTAGGGCAGCTATTATTGTTGTTGTGGGGAATAGAAGAATTGGTGTTGGCAGAGCAGCTGGCTGTTACAGGGGAAGAGAAACCAGTAATTTAGTAACTGTTTCCACTTCTGGCTGCCCTGTCAGCTCTCAGGCCTCGGGGAACGGTTCCAACTACCCACAGAACCTAGCCTTGCTCCTCTGCAATGCCAGGTCAGTTCAGAATAAGACTGAAATCACCATGACTTAATCATGGATGAGGGAGCTGACCTGGCTTGTATAACTGAGACCTGGGTGGGGGAGGAGAGTGGCCCAGTTTGGAGCAGGCTAGGGAAAGTGGGCAGTGGGGTGGAGTGTCTGTGGTCCATAAGAATACAATTTCCCTTATCAGGCCCCTTGTGCGACAGGGCTTATATTGAGTGTGTATTTCTGAGGCTGGCAACTAGGGATAGACTGGGGATTCTGTTGGTGTACTGTCCACCCCGCTGCCCAACTGATTCCCTTACTGAGCTTACAGAGCTGGTCTCGGAGTTGGTGTTGAAATCACCTGGACTTTTAGTACTGGGGGACTTCAATATCTCAGCTTTCTCAGCTTTTTAAAACTTGTTTTTAAATTGTTTTGATTATTTAATTGTTTTATGATGTTTTTAATTGTTACTCATTGTTTTATGTTTTATAATTTTTGTTTAATTATTAATTGATTTTAATGGTGTTTTAATGTAAACTGCCCTGAGCCTTTTGGAAGGGCGGTATAAAAGTTTTAATAATAAATAAATAATAATAAATATCCATTGTGAGGCTGACTTGTCTGGTGCAGCTCAGGAGTTCAAAGTGGCCACTATGTGCCTATCCCAGGCTAGTTTCAGGACCAACTCATGTTGCCGGCCACACACTCAATTTGTTCTTTTGTACAGATCAGGGGGGTGTTGCGTGGGTGGGGGATCCTGTGGTTTCCCCATTGTCAGGGATGGATCACTACTTAGTTAAGGTTGATTTCACAGCCACAAGCCAGCTCTGCAGAGATGGAGGACCTACTAAGATGGTCCACCTGTGATGGCTGCTGGACCCAGTAGGATACCAAAAAGCTTTGGAGGGTTTTGATGTTGGTCCTGCCAGTGATTCTGTCAATGCCCTGGTGGAAAACTGGAATAGAGAACTCACCAGATCAGTAGATACCATCTCTCCTGACCTGCTTTAAAAGTGTCCCCTTGGTATACAGAGGAGTTGTGGGGTCTGAAGCAGCAAGATAGGTGACTGGAGTGCAAATGGAGGAGAACTCGGCTCAGAATTGAGGGGAACACAGTATAGAACCCATTTGAAGGTTTATACAGAAGCAGTGTGTGCGGCAAAAAAACCCAATTCTTTTCTGCATGCATTGCTTCTGCAGGTTCACATTCAGCAGAGCTGTCCCAGGTTGTGAGGAGTCTGTTTCAGGCTCCTTCAACTTCACACCAGTCCCTGGAGACTGTTCTGCTACAATGCTTTTAATGGGTTCTTTGCAGACAAAAGTTCTTGTATCCGGGACTCCACTGTTTTTGCAGAATCCATTAAGGTGGTGTCCAGCAATTCTTCTTGCTTGGATTGGATCAGTTTCATTCTGTGAGGCCTGAGGATGTGGCCAAGCTGCTTGGGGCATTGCAGCCTACTATTTGTTCTCTGGATCATAGCCTGACTTGGCTGCTTCTATCTAGCAGGAAAATTGTAGGAGATGGCTTAGTTAATATCATTGACTCATCGCTGAGGGAAGGTAGGATGCCTCCTTGATTGAAGGAGGCAATGATTAGATCACTTCTTAAGAAGCCTTCCCTAGATCCCTCAGTGATGGATAGTTATAAGCCGGACTCCAATCTCCCATGGTTGGGCAAGGTGATTGAGAGAGTGGTGGCTAACCAGCTCCAAGCAGTTTTGTAAGAAATTGATTATAGAGAACCATTTCAAACTGGCTTTAGAGCAGAGACGTATCTAGGGAAAATAGCGCCTAGGGCAAACACTGAAATTGTGCCCCCTGTCTAAGCATCTGACACCCATCTTTCAGATAACTTTACCATAATATCAGCTGAAAAATACAAGTCAAGCTCCTTAATCTTTTAATATTTCAAAAACTATTTAGCAGTGGACTTAGCCAGACCAAAAAATGCTGGAAAACTACAAATTTCAGTATGTGGGGGCTCATGAAATACCCAAATACTATGTGGAGATGTACTTGGAAAACTAAACAGAAGTGCCTGTCTAATTCTCTACTATGCATTGTAGCATCACCATTACATAAGTTTTAAAAACCAATGGAGAATTTGACTTTTCCCAGATACTCTGTAAATAATTAAAGGATATGCAGAGTAAACTGTGTCACTGCTTGGAATATATTCTAGTCTTTCAGAAAGACAGTTAAAATGAGAGAAAGAGAGCAAGAAACTCCCAGTGGGCCTTAATATTAAGGGTTTCACACTGATTCAAAGACAAACTCACCATTAATAGCCATATTAGCAAGACATCACATTTAACTCACATATCACAAGAAGCAAAGTAAGAGCAAATGAATACAATCCTAGCTCTTAAGCATCAGCTCAGTATTCACAAGCCCTGATTCTCTGTACATAGTGCCAATCTGAATATGTGTACAGTGTCTTATATTATATTTTTATTATTATTTTTACCCATAGCCCCTTTGGGGGGCTTCCTAAAGGCTTGTTTGCAAAGATTCCCCCTCACCCCACTGGCCTCTAGGGCCTCGCAGGGACCATTTTAGCATGTGCAGTGGCTGTTTTTAAAAATAATCTTTTTTTTAAAAAAAGGCCACTGAAAACAAAATGGCCACTGCACATGCTCAAATGGCCTCTGCAAAGCCTGGCATGACCTAGAGCCTCACAGAGGCCATTTGAGCATGCATGGTGGCCATTTTGTTTTTGGCAGCCATTTTTTTTAAAAAAGATTAATTTTACAAAATGGCGCCCCCTTCAAGTGGCACCCAGGGCACATGCCCTGCCTGCCCTACCCCTAGATGCGCCCCTGCTTTAGAGAGGGCTATGGGGTTGAGTCTGCCTTGATTGGCCTGATAGATTTATGGATGTACCTTACCAGGGAATCGACAGAGGGAGTGTGACTCTGTTGGTACTTTTGGATCTCTTGGCGGTGTTCAATACCATCAGCCATGGTATCCTTCTGGATCACCTGGGGGAGTTTGGTATAAGAGGCTCTACTTTGCAGTGGTTCTGCTCCTATCTCTCAGACAGATTCCAGATGGTGGAGCTTGTTACAGTTAATTGGGAGCTACTATATGGAGTCCCTCAGGGCTCCATTCTGTCACCAATACTTTTTAAGATCTACATGAAACCGCTGGGTGAGGATATCAGGGGATTTGGTGCAGGGTGTTATCAGCATGCTGATGACACCCAAACCTATTCCTCCTCCTCCTCCTCCTCATTGTTGTCATAATCATCACCAGGAAATGGCATTCACTCCCTAAATGCCTGCCTACAGGCAGTAATGGACTGGATGAGGGATAACAAATTGAAGCTGAATCCCAGCAAGATGGAAGTGCTCATTGTGAGGGATCGGAATTTGAGGGATGAGTTAGATCTTCCTGTCCTGGATGGAGTTACACTAACCCAGAAGGTACACAGACTGGGAGTGCTCTTGGATCCAGGCCTCACCCTGGTATCTATGGCCAGGTGGAGGCTATGGCCAGGAGGGCTTTCCATCAACTTTGGCTGATTTGACAGCTGCGTCCATTCCTTGATGAAAACAATCTCAAAACAGTGATGCTTCAGCTGGTAACCTCCAGGCTTGACTATTGCAATGCACTCTACGTGGGACTGCCTTTGTATGCAGTTAGGAAACTTCAAAATGTGGCAG
This sequence comes from Hemicordylus capensis, assembly GCF_027244095.1. Lineage (NCBI taxonomy): Eukaryota > Metazoa > Chordata > Lepidosauria > Squamata > Cordylidae > Hemicordylus > Hemicordylus capensis. The sequence goes on along the minus strand of NC_069660.1, from coordinate 294,691,221 downwards.
CCAGACTAGTCTCTGAGGTAACCTGGAAAGACCATATTATGCCTGTTTTAAAACAGTTGCACTGGCTGCCCATATGTTTCCTGGCAAAATACAAAGTGCTTGACAGATTAAAGCCCTGAACAGCTTGGGTACGGGCTACCTCAGAGATCTCCTTCTTTTGTATGATCCCCACTGAACGTTGAGGTCATCTGGAGAGGTCTGTCTCCAGTTACCACAAGTACGTCTGGTGGTGACTTGGAACCAGGCCTTCTCTGTAGTTGCTCCTGGCCTATGGAATGCACTCCTGGCAGATTATCTGCACTTTAGGCTTTCTATTGGCCCTTCAAGAGAACCCTGAAAACCTATTTGTTTGGCCTGGCCTTCCAGAGTTTTTTAATTGTTCGGGGCTAATTTAATTGGTTTTAAATGGTTTTGAACTGTTTAAAAATTGTTTTTAGAGTTTTTTAAGTAGTGTTTTTAAGATGGTATTTGTTTTATGTCTTTTTACACTTGTTGTACACTGCCCTTTGGATGGGAAGATCTATTATTGTAATAAGAGGTAAGTAAGTGCTAGGTGGCTCTGTGTTTTGGGCAGAGAACCTTTTCTTCCCTCCCAGTCCATAATCATGAAATGGAATCTGGAGACATGTTATATATTTTCCAGATTATTTCAACATGCAAGATTTCCAGAAAAGTCAATATTTTTCACCTTTCCTAAACTGAGCAAGGTTCCTCCCACTTCTAAAAGCTTATGATACTATGAATAGTAAATGTCATGGAAGTTGGGGAGAGAGTGCTCTTGCCCACCAAAATAGCTTAGAGTTCTTTATGCTTGCTTTCTTGGAGCTGAATTGGAAGGGTTGTATTTGGAACCTTCCCAAGATAAGACTTATGTACATACATAAATTATGCCTGCTCTCCCCAGCTGTAGGGGGGTGGGTAGGTTATTTGCCCTGGACTCTATATGAGGCATGAGGCATTCTAGGGCCAGCGATTGGCTGGCTGGCCTGCGAGGAGGAGGGACTTGCTGGCCATTACAGGCTCAGAGTCTCCTCCCAGGCAGTCTGGTTTTGAGAAGCAACTCCACCCACACCCACCCACACCCATCCCTGGCCATAGTGTGGGCTTCAGCTGATTGCCCTTTTGGGAACCGGGTAGGATTTTTGTTTACCCTTGTTAGATTGGCTTTGGTCTGGGGACCTTTTTCGCCTACCTCACACTATGGGCCACCCAAGTACAGTGTGGTTTATTTGGGGTAAATTAGGTTTGGTGAGCACCTTGCTGGCACGCATTTGGTGTTAGGAGAGTCCTTGCCATTCCTTTGAAGCTTGGCAGCTCAAGGAGCATGGTTGATGTCTTACTCCAACCTGCTATCAGATTCACCACTTTCTAAGGCTTGACGGCTTGGGGATGGTGAATGCTACTGCAGGTGCCTGCACATTAGGTGGGCTAAAATGGGTAGCAAGCAAGCATTGACTTAATGCTGCCTGGAGCCAAGGTGTTTCACCTAGGTGTTTAGGTTGGACTTGCACAGCAGAGTGAGACTGTAGTTTCCGCACTGTTGGGGGTGAAGCACCAGTCCTCTTGCTTACTGTTGATTAATAAAGTTGTATTTGGTCCAGGTGCAATGAGAATATCACCAAGTTCTTCCTCATTTCTTTAACTTTCTATCAGCCCCCTTTGTTCTATGAAAGCATTCTTTGACCTGAATCTTCTCAAGAACATAGAATGTAAATGCTAGAAATTTATATTAAATTTCTGGTTTGGTGTACTAGAACTACTGGATATATGGACTTTGATTATTTCAAAGGACTCAAAGTCGGTGTCAGAAAGATCTGCACTAAAATTTTATATGTATGACTCATACATCATCACCTTGTGCTCTTTAGAGCATCATATGGAGGAAGATATTCTTCACATATCTTCTTTCACATGAAATAGCCCAACTGGCCCTAGAGATGCATGCAAATAGATAATGCAATATGAAAGCTTAGCTCTCCAATAATTCATGGAAAAAATGCATAGTGACTTAAAAGTATCCTTCCATGCTCACTGAAATTGTCACTCAGAAGCTGCTTCTGCATCTGTGGAGGACTCAGATCACTGGTAACATTTTCCACATGAATGCATCCCCAGAGACAACAGGGACCCATCATGTAGAAAAAGACTTTGACTGAGTTATCACATTATCATTTAGATCACACTGTTGTGTGACATGTTTGGTGTTTTCTAAGTAACTCTCGTTTTAAAAAATCCTGTGTAGTAGATGATTAGCATTTCCATTTTACAGATGGGGAACTGAGGTTGAAATGGACTGACTTGTTCAAGGATGTCCAGTGAACCATGCATTTTTCATGACTACACGTTGTTCACTCTTTGGCTAGAAGTTTGTGTTCTTGTACTTCAATATTTTAACATGTCATCGGCCTCATCTTAATACTTTTGAATCTCCCTGAGGGCCTGTCAAGATGCATCTATCTTTCACAGAGACATCCTTCAGATATGCCTGGAGTTCAAAAGTCAAATTGTCATAAAAGGAGGCATTGTCCAACTTGGGTAAGCATGCATGGATAGTTTATTTGGCCACTGATAATGTCTGAATTCCTCATTTGAAAACAAATACAAAATAAAACAGCCCACAGGAAAACCCTTCTGGCCAACCAAGAGCAAAATCAAAGCTGTCCATCAAATGTTCATATTAACTCCATAAGTGCATAATAATTGAAACCATGCTTTTAATTTACCTGGTTTTTTAAAAATGCTAAGTTTTGTTCCTAGCCCATCCCAAGGCTTTAGAAGTGGGGAAAACAATAGTTTAACCCTCCCTACATTCAGTAACACTTTACTGATTAGGCACTGAAACTGTAACAGATGCGGAGCCTTTTCTCACGATTGGTGAAAAAGGACTTGAGGGAAAGCAGGGAGGAAGCCTGCTAGCACTTACCTCCCCACAGATGATCCCACTTCTCTTCCTGGTCAGGTGAATCACCTGCCCACAAGATTGCCAGTAGCTGCCAGCAGTGTAGAGGGTCGAGGGATGGGAAGTGTCGCCCCACCACCTGAAACTCTCATAATGCACTGCACAAGTGCATGGTGCATTTTAGGGATTCCCCCAATGGAACCCGCAGTATCCCAGCCCTGGCTGCAAACAGCTGAGGCTGGCAGACGACCAAAAAAATGACCTTAAGAGAGCATTTTATCTTAACCTCTTTTAACCTCACTATTAGTAGATTTGTCCTTCCAGTATAGTATAGCTTGTGCCTCTGGCTTTTCACACCAGATGTTTTTAAAAGATTTGTATTAGAATCCTTATGTAAACAATTTGCCTGTAGTCACTGTTGGCTATATGCGAATGTTAACCTAATTTTGAAGGTGGGCTCTGCAGACAGCTGCTTGCCTCCCACTACTTCTCAGGAGCAGCCAAGGGTGTGTTTCATTTTTAAAAGATCAATCAGAAAGATTTAACTAATGCCAAGCTGGTGCGAGGCTGAAGCGTCATTTTTGTCAGTCTCCCCTTGGCTCTGTATCTACCATTATCTCTGCCAAAAATATGTTCCTGAAGGTCACACAGCCCTCAGGGACGTATTGTTGGCAGGCACAGTGGACTTCGGAGTGAAGATGGACAAACATTGCCACTCCCTCCCATGACCAGCATAGTATTAATGGCACCAGCACTGTGCTAGTCTGGATGATAGCCAGTGGTTTTTGAAATGGTATTTTTATGATAGCCAATGGTGGGTCCACTAGTCAAGCCATTGCATGCTGCACTAGCTGAAGTCTCTGGGCACTTTTGAAGCTGATGGGACAGCTCCCCTTGCCTTAATTTGGAATTCAGAATGTACCTGAATGTTATAACCTCAGCTAATTTGCATACCAAACCACATAATTATGAATTTCAGCAACATTATAAATATGTCTAAAAAAATGCAGACCTGACTTGCCCTTGCTTTTTTAGGAACTGGTCAGAAAAGAGGGGGGGTGGGAACCTGGCCAGGCCTGGCCTGGTCAGTTTTATTTGCTTATTTTAATATTCTAAATAGATTTTTATCCCAACTTCCTCATTGAGGTGACCCAGGCTGACACTTAAGAAAATTAGCAGAAAAAATTAAACATTTTTTAACCATACAATAAAAGCATGAAACTAGCACAAAAAGTGCAATATAATGAAAAGGTGTCTACAAAAAATCCTTGGTCTACAACTAAGCCTCTGAATTCAGCATACAACCACCAGACTGTGTCTCATCCACCCCTAAAAGTACAATGAAAAAGACAGTTTTAACGCAAAGTGAGAAAACGTACAATGGAGGGGTACACTGTGTTTCTATAGAGGCTACATTCCATAAGGTTGGTGTCACAACCAAAAGGTCTTATCCAAAGCATAGGGAGCAGAGCTAGTCTTGTGGTAGTGAACATGACTTGCCCCCTTTGCTAAACAGGGTCGATCCTAGTGTACAATTGGATGAGTGACTGCATGTGAGCACTAACTCCGTGGTAGAGCATCTGCTTTGCATGCAGAAGTCCCAGGTTCAATCCCTGGCATCTCCAGGTAGGGCTAGGAAAGACTCCTGCCTGAATCCTTGGAGAGCCACTGCCAATCAATGTAGACAATACTGAACTAGATGGACCAGTGGTCTGACTCTGTATAAGGCACTTCCCTATGTTCAGTTTGATAGACATACTGCAACCCTAAGGCAAGTTCTCCTGCCAGCAGCTTCTCTTATTAATTTCAGTAGGAGTCTCTCCCTCCCCCACCCCATCCACCCTTCTCTCTCCCACTCCTTCCCCCACTCTCTCTCACACATGATTAGGACATGAATCAAAGTGTCTTGCCTGAGGAGAGGCTGGCGATCATGTATCATAACAATGCCACAGCCTTTCACTTCCTTCTAGAGCATGCAAAGAAATAGTTGTATATGCAAATAGTATTTGTACTCATTTGAGGGAAAATTCTGCTTTGTCTGCTAATTAAATTCTGTCACTGAACCAGATATGATTGATTGTTACCTACATCTGTTCTCGGCAAATCCGCCTTCAAATAGCTGCTCCAGTGTGGTAAGCATCCTGACACTTTTTAAATCACAGTCGACAACAGAAACAGACAACCGCTGAAGATTTAATCTTAACAAGACTTCCAGCAAACTCATGGGAATACTAGTTTTAATTAGAAAGGGAATGCCAGGCTTAGAGTAGATTGTTTAGCAAAGTTCACCAAGTTATGTATGACTAAAAGACGTAAGGTGGACAGCTTTATTTTCCCTCTAGGAAAGCTGGAGTTTTAGAGTGACTGAATCCCTTCCTAATATACAATTCTTTATCAAAGTGACAGCCTTGTCACATCTTGTAGGCATGTGGCACATTTTTCTTCTCATCCCCTATTCAATTTGTAATGAATAAATACACTTTCCTAATCACGTTTATAGAAGGATGGCATAGTGCAGCTTAAGAGCCATATAAAGGATGGACAGAATCTGCCTGAGGCATCTAATTCTACGTCCTCTTCAACAGATGATCAGTCCCACAATAATCCTGTCCCACCACTGAAATTTCTAAGGATTCTATTACAGTTGAGCTGCTGGGCCAATCCCTTGAAAGAAAAGTCCCAAATATCAATCTGGAAGCATAACAGACAAGTTATGCTTCCAGAGGCTCATATTAGCCCTTCCCCAAACCCCAGATAAACTGGTACTTGTATTCTTCACTGAAGAAAAAGGAAAAAGAATAGCACCTAGACAGAAGTATAGCAAGGCTGGAATGGACTCTGGGACAAAAAGTGAAGATAGGCCTCCACCTGTCTTCTTCAGAGAAATGGGAGGTAGGAGTGTGAGGAAAACCGTTTTGCCCGGTTCAGTTTGGGTTCGAACCGGGTTTGAACTGGGGTGGGGTGGTTCGGTTTAGGTTTTGCTTGAAACCCTCCGGTTCAGTTCAAATCAGTTTGAATCAAACCAGGCTCAGTTCAGTTTGAATTTGAACCAGCAGGTTGAACCCAATGCCTGATTCAGTTCGAATTCAAACTGTCGAACAAAACCAGTTTGAATTTGAACCAGTTCAAATTCGAACTGGTTTGCACATCCCTAATGGGAGGGGGAGAATGAAGAGTAAATTGTCATTGAGCTGGCAGGCCCCCTCTCCTTCAGAGGCAGAGGGACATTTGTCAGACCCAGGCCCATAGCAGCCTAAATGTTTAGTGTGGGGGTGAGTAGGAGAGCAGTTTATTTTGCTCCTATTAGCTCTAAGTGCAAGCAACATTCAGTGATTTAAGCATATTTGTTTGAAAAAAATAAAAATAGAAATAGAAAACTTAGAGAAAAGAAACACCAGAAAAAGTACAAATTGAGGTCATTCGCACAATCAAAAACTATGTCCTACCCAGGTTTGGGAGCTGTGTATGCTCCCAGTTTTTGGTTGTGTGGAAGCAAGGTAGGAAAAAAAACTGGGTAGCTTTTCCTCCTACCTTGCTTCTATACAATCACTTCTACCCAGGTTTTTCTCTTACCTTGTTTCCACACAACCAAACACTGGGAGCACACACAGCAACCAAACCTGGGTAGGACACAGTTTTTGACTGTGCGAATGACCACATTATGTTCGAGATTTATTACTGCAACACAAATTATTTATGCCATATGAGCTTTGGAAAGTTGCCTTACTTAGGGCACCACCATAAATTTGAAGAGGAATTTTCAGGTTCTTTCCTGGGAGAAACTGAAATTTGAAGAGAATAAGAAAGGTAGGAACATTTTCTCAGACAGTTCCTCCACATAAATTCTACTCCACATCCTGATGCACAATTTAGTTTTCATAATTGAGGAGGGCAGTTCTCACAAAGTTACTGAAATACTATTTAAATGTGATATATTTGTTTTGTTGTAAACCGCCCAGGGACGCAAGTTTTGGGCGATATAAAAATGTGTTAATAAATAAATAAATAAATATATATCAAACCCCCCCCCCACACACACACCAATTATGAAAACTGGCATGGGGAGCTGGGACAGATGTCCACACACATTCTTTTAATTGCATGTGGATGAGTCTGGTTCAACATATTATCCAAATTTATGCATTTCTCTCTCTCTTTTTTTTTTTTTTAAAAAAAATTAAGATTCAAGTTAATCAGTGAATCATTCTCCTAAAAAAATCTCTTTTCACTTAACTTTGAAATTTTATTCCAAGATCTCCATTCTCTGGATAAACTTTTTTTCCTTGTCTTTCCCAACTAAACAAATTCCCCAGTTATAAAGTAGCAAGTGTATTCTTGAAGATTGTCCTCTAGATTTTTGTACCAACTTTTTGCCATAAGGAAAAAAAACTGAAGAAAAGAAAAAGGTCAAAACTTATGTCCTAAAAATATAACATGTTTGAACCACACAAGATCCTTTCATATATTTTAGTCCAATTTCATCCAAGGTAATATTAGAGGAGTGTGAAGTAGTCACTGAAAAATTGAACACACTCTACATGTGTCCCTTTTTCAAGTTCATTGAGTTGTCTTCAAAATACAGTGTAACCTCTGAAGTATTTTCGGTCTGTGGGAATTTCAAAGCTCAATATGAATTGATTTTCCTGTCTAGATGTCAGCATGTCTAGTTTCTCATACAAGACTAGCTGGTCTTACATGACTTTGTTCCCTAGGCAACAAGTCTAGACCTCATCCTTGTGGCTGTTACCTGCTATTTTCACCAGGCCAAATTTAGTGAACTAAACTAGTGCCCTATCCCTGCCATTTCTTCCTTTAAAAGGATGTCTTTCTTTAGTTTCACTGGTGTATATGAATGAAAGAAGTAGGGTAAGACAAGTGCATCAGGAATAGGACTGTGCATGGACCGGTTCGCGGTTGAACTGGTCGAATGCAAAGTTGCAAACTGGGCTGGTTCAAGCACAAACCGCTTTGAAGTGGCTGGAGCCAGTTCATCGGTTTGACTGGCCAAGCCAGTTGGTCTGACCTAACCGGTTCATGGGTGGTGTTTCTGCTACAAACGGATTGTGCACACCCCTAATCAGGAAATAAGCAGAGAAAATACTTCTTTCAGTTACATATATGTGGTAGGGCCTAATTTCTTATTATGGAACTCCTGTCTTTGGTCACCAAGATCCAATTAATCTTTTTCAATCCTAGAAAGAGCTTTCCGTGTTGTTGAAATGGGCACCAAATCCTTTCCAGCATCAGGGATTCTCTCAGAGAAAAAGAAACAAACAGCAATAAGGAAGCAAAACAGTAACTGTATTTTTTCTGGGACATTAACAAGCCCTGAAGATCTACAATTCCTTTATTTTCCTGGAACTCAATTTAAACTAAAATAACTCTCTGCTTATTCCTAACTGCTTAAAGGCAAGCATCGGCTAGGGAAATGTAATGCTTTTATAAACACGGTGAACACTGCACAGTTCAAGGTATACACAAAGGCTCTACCAAGCAAACACTGCTTCCTTCAGAATCTCTTGCTCCAGCAGGACCTTCAGGAATAATTCCTAGTGCTTCAAAATGGGCTGGTCTCAGGGCATCTAGCTGCTAGCCCTTCTTTGGCTTCTGTGTGCTGAGAAAATTAAATAAAGAAGTGCATTTCCAATAATCTTTTAATTTTATCTGGGGAGTAATCAAATGATGTGTTCCAGATAGACATGTTCATAAGCACACACCTAAGAACTATTTTGTGGAAGCATTACTGACTGACATCCTGACTAAAGTACTCAATGGAAGTACTTTAGATACTCAACGGAAGTAAAGGATCAAATAGTCCTTTGGAATAACTCCTGAGTAGTACTGTTGAGTAACTTAGTCTGGATGTCAGCCACTTTACTTTCTGCTCAAACTCCTTTCTACCTGTCTTTCATTTTGTTTGCTAGTACTTTTGGCCACGGTCTACAATTCAGGACATGAAGCAGTTAAGACTGGAATAATACACTGTATTGTGGCAAATTACAGTGGGGTCTCATTTTCTTTTGCATGTGTGAAACAAACACTCTTTCATGAAAATTCTGCTCTCATTGTGACAGGCTTCTCAGTTGCCAGGCACATTTTGTACTCCAGAGAAATTATTTCATAATGGAGGGTGCTAACAAGAGGACAGGAGTTGAAAGTCAAGGGACAGCATTTTTCTGCCAAAGCCCTAGGAAGTGATCACTGAAAGGCTAATAATGAGACAAAACAGAAAAGCTATAATTATAATTCAGAAAAGTGCAAAAAGATAATACCAAATAAGAACTTACTTTCTTGAAAGGCTGTGTTGCAGACTCTGTTTACCAGTGATATTAATAACCCTTGAACACTGAAGCACTGCTCCCCCATACACTCCCCCAAAGATCTCACCATGGTGTTTCCAAATATATATTTTACTGAAGGTCAAGTGTAGGTGGATAAGTTTGCATACTCCATGCTTTTGCCATTTTCACAGCCAGCAGGACTGATCTCTGAGGACTTGTATTCTCCTAGATGTAGGAACGGGGATGGCCCAAATCACTGTGATGCCTAAGGCAAGGTGCCAAATGCTGCCTTGCCCCATGTTTCTGGTGGGGGCCAGCCCCTTTCAAAACTGGGCCTTGGAAATTTTGATAGTGGCACAGGGGCCAGGGAGGTTGCCAGCAGCCAGCCTCATGCTTCTTGCAAGCCCTGCAAGGAGTGTGAGGGATGGCAGCGTGTGGAATCCAAAGCTTCATTCTGCCATTTAAAAAGTAGCTCCATTAAAGGCAGCAATGACTTTGGCTGAATTTAGCTGTAATGTGAAACTGAAGTTACAAGGAGCAGAAGTTGGAACTCCATTATGTCATAATGCATGCAACTGTGGTTTTGTGGTGAAAGTGACTGGTAGTTGCCCTAGCTAAACTCCAATTTGAACCTTTGGTTGCAGTAAGGTTCATCACTGAGAACTTAGGTTTGGCCGCTGAAGTGTTATGTCCGAACGTAGATGGCACTATAACCATGGTTCAGTGCAGTTTTTGAAACTGCAATCATAGAGACAGCGGTGCAGACCCAGCAGAAATTGTCCCTGCTCTATGACACAGCGCTTTTCGTTGGCCACCTCTCTGATCTTTGATTTAAAAGGCATCTCCAACCAGGGATTCTTGATCAGCTGATTTCTATTTTTTGAACAAATAAGTTGGGGAAGAGAGGCCCAGCCACTTCCCCTTGGGAGTACTTTTGTGGTCCCTAGGCCTACTCATGAGAAAGGCCAGGCAGCAGGATCAGGATTGCCAACTCTGAGAGGGGAGGGTCCTCATCTGTGATAATGATGGATGCTGATCTGAAGTGGGCCACTCACGCAGAATGTAAGCCCATGGGGACACCCCCTCACAACTCATAAGAACAGTCTGTGAGGACAGGGGTGTCAGGCAGAATTGCTAATAATGTGTGATGACAAAATAACCCCCTTTCCCATGGACCCTTTCTCCCATAGACCACCCCTTCTTCCATGGAGAGTGTCAGGCCATGGGGGCTCTATTTTGAGCCAGGTTGCTCTATACAGGAAAGCCACAGTGACTGGTACCCTGGCAACTGCTCTCCCTGTCTTGGCCAAGTAGCTGTTGAAGCATGCCTCCTGCCAGCCCATCCACTGATGTGGACATGTGCACCCTTGTCTTTGCCCCAAAATGGCAACTCTGCTTTCCTGAGGTCACTGCAAATTGGGGCTTCCCTCTCCCACAGTTCCCCAAGGTAGCAGATCTGCATACGACACAATGCTGTTCCCGAACCCAGGAATTTTGAATGGGAGTAAAAATCCATCCCTGCACATGGTGTTCCCCCTGTCTGCACACGTGGCTAGGCTCTGACACATGGAGCATCACAATCTCTTCTGGGTCCATGAAAGGCTTTCCAGGGAAGGAGAGGGTTGCAGTACAAAATGTATATCATTAATCGAGAGATTTGGGAAGTGGAGGAGTTCACACAAGTGGGAAGCCCTTTATAGGGTCAGCTCAACATGACCCAACATGCACAGACTGATGGAAGATGAGGGTATTTAACCCAGACCTCCCCAGTAGACTGGCCCACTCATGAGAGTTCTAGTCCACTGGAAAACTGCCAGGGGAGCAGGAATGTGGTTTTGTCTGCATGGACTACTTTGTCAGAGTGAGCCCTCACAAGAGCATCCTAGGTCACAGTGGGACAGACACACAAACCCCAGACACTCATATACACATAATATCTTAGGATGTCCTCATGTTCCCTTCCCTGAATACCAGGAAAACAGTTCACCAGAAGAGCTTGTAGAGGACAGTTGTTGCAGAGCTGTTCGGAGGTGGGCAGTACAATTGCTCTAAGTAGAACCACTGGCATGGCATGACATGGCATAGCATTTAAAGGTATTTAAATTACCTTTCCCTGCCAAGAGTGGGCAGACCATTCCGAAAATGCGCTCAGCATGCCTCCTTTCAAGACTCTGGCCAATCGCAGACACTCTGGTGACGTGCTTACACTTTGCCCACATTCTGGCAACAGAAGTACTATGGAGCTTGCTGAGATCGGTATCAGCAGACCAATAAGAGGAAGGGGCTCCCCTCTCCTGAAATCTGAGGCTGCTGGACCATGGTTGGATGAACGTCTGCGATGTGAATTATGGTTTAAAATGGAAAACATGGGTTCATCAGCTTCTGTTTTCACGTTATGTGCGAATGTGGCCAATAGTAAAATGAACTGGCTCCAAGCCACAAGAGGCTTAGTGGAAAGGAAAATTTTCACGAACCATTTGTAAATGGAAACTGAGTTGGTCTGTTGAATCATGTTGGAAAGAATGTTCCACAGTGTTGGTGCCACCACTAAAGAGTCACTGATGATGATCTCACTGCAGATACTGGTGGTATTTAAATAATTAGTTCCCCTGAGCTATATCATTCATGCAATAGCAATACTAAAAACATCCAGGTTTGAATAGTTTCTGTAACTAGCTTGCTCACTGTAAAGGCTGCGAACAGAAGGGCAGACATAATTATATTATTCTCCATGGGCTCTCCACAGAAACTGTCTTATTATTATGGGAGTACTTATTGACTATCTTACATCTAAAGATCCAAAAGGTTTTCAAAAACATTAGCTAATTAAATCTGATGATGAGTTTTCTGACACTGAAGAAAATGAAAATGCTGCCTTCTATATAATGCGCTGGTGTGTTGATGAGTAGGAAGTGGGAAATTTCTCCTAATTAATCTTACTTCAGGAGATTCATTTTCCATCATCCTTTTATAATCTCTTCAAAGCATTATGCAGCTCTCCTTCTAATGTTGCTTGCTCATCCCACAAAAAAAGATTTTTGGAGTATCTCTTCAGTATGTCTAGAGAGAATTGCCTAGAGAGATCAAGCTTCAGTATGTCATTTGCTTTTTTGACTGTATATAGAGAAAGCATTAAAAAAACACCCTGTGCTTGAGTTATTTATTTGAATTTCAGCCCACCACATTGCATGAGCTCAGAAATAGTAGCAATTACACAGAACCAAAGACAAGACTGTTTAATTCCTAACTTATAAGTATCCAGGGAAGGGAGTCCTTTTTTTGAGCAGTGTACTAACACTGCACAGCTGATCTCAGGTCTGGATTATGACATGCTGAGGTCCTTAGGTATGCCTAAGCCAGGTTGGTCTCTGGGTCATCTCAGAGAGACCTCATTACTCCTTTGCTGATGGAGTTACCCTGGCTGCCGATAGGTTTCCGGGCAAAATACAAAGTGCTAGTTATAACTTATAAAGCTCTAAACAGCTTAGGTTTGGGGTATTTAAGAGAGCATCTTCTTCACTACGAACCCCACCACCCATTGAGGTCATCTGAGGAGGTCTGTCTCCAGTTACCGCCAACTCGTTTGGTGGTTAAACAGAGACGGGCCTTCTTGGCTGCTGTGCCGAGATTGTGGAATGTGCTCCCTGCTGAGTTACGATCTTCCCCATCTCTGGCTATTTAAAAAAAACAAACATTTGAAAACCCCCTTTTTACCTAAGCCGTCTCGGGTTTTTAATTAAAAAATACTGATTGTTAATTCTATGGTTTTTAAATTATTGTATTGTTTTAACTTTTATGTGTTACTGTACATGTTGAACTGTTTTAACTTTTATATGTGTTTTAATTGTAGTTAGCTGCCCAGAGACGTAAGTTTGGGTGGGGTATAAATTTAATAAATAAATAAATTTTAATAAATAAATAACCAACCTAAAAGGCCCCATAGCATTACAAAACAGACCGGAAGTTCCTCCCTGGTGTGTCATTCACCTCCTGTTGCTGCAATGCTCATGGTTAGAACATAAGAACAGCCCATCTAGTCCAGCATCCTGTTTCACACAGTGGCCCACCAGATGCCTCTGGGGAGTCCACAGGCAAGAGGTATGTGCATGCCCTCTCTTCTGCTGTTGCTCCCCTGCAACTGGTATTGAGAGGCATCGTGCCTCTGAGGTTGGAGATGGCCCAGAGGCACGATACCTCTCAATACCAGTTGCAGGGGAGCAACAGCAGGAGAGAGGGCATGCAACAGTGTTACAACAGTGATTGTCTTGAAGAGGTAGAAGCTGCCTGAAACAGTGATGGTGGGTGTAAATCTAAATTGGGCCATAAAAGGTAAAGTTGTGCCATCGAGTCAGTGTTGACTCCTGGCAGCCACTGAGCCATGTGGTTTTCCTTGGTAGAATACAGGAGGGGTTTACCATTGCCATCACCTGCACAGTGTGAGATGATGCCTTTCAGCACCTTCCTATATCACTGCTGCCCAATATAGGTGTTTCCCATGGTCTGGGAAACATACCAGCGGGGATTCAAACTAGCAACCTCTTGCTCTCTAGGCAAGTTACTTCCCGGCTATAAAATTTCTATATAACTTACTGTTATTTCTGCATGGATTTATAAACTCAATATGAAAAATAATTATGTAGCCAAATAAGTATATTTTTGTCCTATCAGATCAATAATGTCTGTTCTAGAGTCTCTCCCCCACCCCAACATTATTTCTCCTTTATTTTTCAACTAGTTATGGAAAACTTGAAATCTGGGTGTGGGGGTGGGTGGGTGGGGGGCAGAACCAAAATATGCTCCTATGTACCATACCTTGAGCACACACAGGTAGTCCTAACTATTGGATGCTCTCATTAAAATTGCGATGTGCTATTTAAATTGGTCCCCTCTGGTTAATCAACTAAACCTTTAGTTTAAGAACTTTATCTGTAATAACAAATATCCTTATTCTGCTAGCTGAAAATATGAAGACATGATATGTTATGATATCATGATAGACAGCTGGTCTATCTAACTCAATACTGTGTAACACGAACAGATAGCAGCTCTCCAAGGTATGAAGCAGAGCTTCTCTATCCTTCTTCTGCTATCTAAGATCATTTTAAACTGGAGATGTCAAGGATTGAACTTGGGATCTTCTGTATGCAAAGCATGCTCCCTGCCACTGAGCTGCAGGTGTCCAAACGAGTAGTAATATACATATCCTGGACAAAACTCTGGCATCCATATATTCTTTTGTTATGCCTTGTCAGACCAACAGTTATTGTCCCCATTCAATTTTGATGGGCTTAGGCCCCTTGTCTGAACTGGATCTGGCTGGAAACTGTCAACCAATAAAAAGGACCTAGGGCCCTACACACACACACACACACACACAACACACACACATCGTGAAGGAAGCTGTAAGACACCGAGTCTTGAACTAGGGATTCTGGCAGCAGGCTACAGTGCCTTATTCTTTGATCCAACACAGCAGTACCAGGCAGATATTATTGGTTTGCTCTCAGCTACACTGCAGTGCTACTAATGGCCGATATTGCAATTCTTCAGCCCAGATGACCAGAGGAACAAATACTGGCTTAACTGACCCCTTATAACAGTTGCTCCAGGCTTCAGCAATGATACTCAGCTGAGCAACCACAAATAGATTGCCCCATAAACAGATTGCACAATTGGTACTTGACTACCATCCATCCATGAATACATCTTCTGCCAATGGTCCTTCTGATCCTCATCTCCCAAATCCAACAATTGACCCAGCCTCTGTCTGCAGCATCTGCCTCACATGACTCTCACTTGCTAGCTCTGCAAATGAGCCCTCTCCTGAACACACACACCTGCTGAAGTCTGTCTCAGGGCCAAGTGAAGACTGGACAGAAGCCTATTTATGATTCTGTTTGAAAAAATAGTGCCATGATTCAATTAACACAAGTAGATGCTATTCTTACGATCTGTCAAAACCAGGCTAAGGAAGCCAAGCCCGGTCTTGGCTCTTGTAAGAACAGTTGGGATCACACCGATCCTGGCAGCGCTTGGGCAGCAAACTTACCTATGCAGCCACCCTCGTAAATGAGATTAAGGGAGCTCTCGCTCCTTTAATCCCATGTCCCTGCTTGTGCAGCACTAGCTGATTTTAGTCAGCACTGCCACATGGATGGGCGGCCACCCGTTGCTAGGGGAATCTCCATAATACAGTGTGCACTCATTCAATATATTATGGGAATTCTGGGGGCCAGGGTGACACATCCCAACACTCCGTGCGACCAGAGGAGGCAGCTGCACATCTGGGCACCAGTGGCAAATCTAGGCTGGGGCAGCCAGGGCATGAGCCCTGGGCACCACTTGAGGGCGGGGCTTGAGTGCCATACTGCTTCCCACCTCCTCCCCAGTTCGTTATTTATTTATTTTTTTAAAAAATTAAATAAAATGTTTACCTGATTTTTGGCATGGTGGCCATTTTGGAGGCTGCCATGCATGCTCTACAAGGCCTGGTAAGGCCTAGCATCTCACAGGGACCATTTGAGCATGTGTGGTGGCCATTTTTTAAACAACAAAAAAAATTTTTTAATGGCCACCAAAAACAAAATATCCACGGCATATGCTCAAATGGTTCCTGTGAGTTCATAGGCCTTACCAGGCCTTGCAGAGGCCATTTGAGCATACCTGGAAGCCTCCAAAATGGTCACCACACCAAAAATCAGGTAAATTTTTTAAAAATTTGTTCTTACTTTGCTTCTTGTGATAAGTGAGTTAATCAACTATAAAGGTAAAGTGTGCCGTCAAGTGGATTTTGACTCCTGGTGCCCAGAGAGCCCTGTGGTTTTCTTTGGTAGAATACAGGAGGGATTTACCACTGCCGCCTCCTGCGTAGTATGAGATGATGGCTTTAAGGTACCCCTGGTTGGGCAACCCTTTTAAAAAGCCTGCTAATTATTTTTAAGATGTGTTTCCTGAGAACCTTTTAATTTAAACATTCAGATCTTTGTTCCCCACCCCCTTTCTCTATGTGAAAATAACTCCAAAGGAGAACCCACGGTCAGGAGCCAATTACTCCTAGAGTACTTCCTAGAGTAGTGTAAATGATAGAGATTCTGCAACTGTGTGTGTGTGTGTGTGTGAGAGAGAGAGAGAGAGAGAGAGAGAGAGAGAGAGAGAGAGAGAGTGTCTACTCAGATGGTGTGAAAGCAGCTATTCAGCTGGTGAGAGAGAGAGAGAGAGAGAGAGAGTGTCTAACAGGGATCATCAGAATGATTCAAGCAGGGCAGATAAGGGCCCTTAGTAAAAGAAGGTAGCTGCCTCATGATTCATGCCCAGGAGATATGCCCAGGAGACCTGTGGGCTGGCTTCTGCCCTAGAACCATTTTGAGATCATAGGGGAGTTCTCAGTGGAATTCCACATACCACAATTAAACCCTCCTCTATTTGAATTTGAATGGATTGGACCCTCCCAAATTGAAATCTCACCCAAAAGAATTTTTTAAAAGCCAGCTGATAAAGGTTGTCCATAAACCAGGTTGTAGATAAATGCTTTCTTTGAACTGTGCTTTTGCTTTTTGTATTCAGAGGTAGATTCAGAATTATTGCAAGATCCTGCTTCATGCAAATGCAACAGCCAGGCCTCAGAGGAGGAGAACTGCTCTTGTGGTAGCAAGCATGGATTATTCCCTTTGCTAAGGAGGGTCTGTCCTGGTTTGCATTTGAATGGGAGACTGCATGTGAGCACTGTGAGATCTTCCCCTTAGGGGATGGGGCCGCCCACTCTGGAAAGAGCATCTGCATGCTGGCATGCAGAAGGTTCCAAGTTCCCTCCCTGGCATCTCCAGATTGGGCTAGGAAAGACTCTTGCCTGCAGTCTTGGAGAAGCCGCTGCCAGACTGGGTAGGCAATACTGAGCTAGATAGACTAAGGGTCTGACTCGGTAGAAGGCAGCTTCCTAAGTTTCTAGTGGAAGAGGGGAGAAATCACAGGTGCCCTCTGCTTCATGTGGCCTTCCTGTGTCTGTTAGACGTCCGCCAGCTGCCCACTCCACACTCAAGGAATAGCACCTGTCCTCACCAGAAGTCTCCGCAAAAAGCTGACTTGGAAATAGGCCAGCAGGTTTGTGTAGTTCAGACTAACACAGTCCCTTTACTGTGTGATCCAACAAGACTCCTAAAATCATTCAGTTCATGTTCTTGAGCCCTACAATCATAGACCAATTTGCATCAGACGGGGCGGGGCGCAATTTCAGTGCTTGGCCTAGGTGCTTT
The DNA here is from genome assembly GCF_027244095.1 of Hemicordylus capensis. Classification (NCBI taxonomy): domain Eukaryota; kingdom Metazoa; phylum Chordata; class Lepidosauria; order Squamata; family Cordylidae; genus Hemicordylus; species Hemicordylus capensis. The sequence continues at coordinate 294,673,792 of NC_069660.1, read as the reverse complement.
CCCCCCTAGATACGCCACTGCTGGGCATGCGATCTCTGCGCCCAGATCCAGGGCAATGATCATCTGAGGGGAGGTAAGCTTTTCAAACTTTCTTCCCCATGCCTCCTCAAGCCCTTTCTCACTGATCGTGATAAAGGGCTCATAGCATTAATGGATCATGTCTGTTAATATTAAATACAAGTAAATATACATTTTGGAAGCTAATCTAAAAACGAGGGAACTTTTTGTGAAAAAACATGACTAAATGTAACTAAATATCCCTGCAATTTTTATATAAATACATATGAATATTGATTCTTTTAAACTGTTTTCAATTGTTGTAACAGTTTGTCTTTTCTTTTCCATCCTCATAATAAAGTTGCTCTTCTTCCACCACCTCTACCCCAACCCCCTTGATCATTTAGTTGCCACTTTCTGTATCTTTGCCAGCTCTATAATATCCTGAAAAGGCATTTTTGAGAATTTCAAGTAAGTACTTACCTCTGCTTTCCCAACTAAATGAAGGTGACTTTAAGAAATTAATTGGAAGAAATACATACATTAAGATCCATTATTGAAAATCACACTTGAAGCAGATGTGATTTAATGTGGCCATGTGGGGACAGGAAACCATCTTTCCTTTCCTTTCACTATGTAAACTACTTTTAGAACTTCTTCTTGAAAAGCAGTGTGTAAATTGTTCTAAATCAAATCATAATAGCAAATAGACAATGCAAATAAGAATTCTGTATGCTTAAGTGAATGGATTGCTGACAAATCTTAGAAAATATTTAGGCCCCCAAATGGATATGTCTTCACTGGCCACAGGAGTTTCATAGTGAGATTTTGATTTGATTTGATTTGATTGTGCAGTTATTGTAAGAGTTTGGCTGAAAAATAGCAAAGATGTCTTGTAATAATACCATTGCACTTTTCCCAATTATGGGCTTCATCCAAATTAGAGCTTTCAGTGGAGCTACATCTCTTTCAGGCCTTGTCTTGGAACACCATCTACAAAAATACGTTGATTCACCAGGATTGGCATATGGACTTCTGCCACATAAAAATCTAAAGGGTGTTGTCAGATTTGTGAATCAGGCTTATTCATAATTTATATTTCATCCCTTATTTTTTATAGATGTAACTTTGCTAATCACAATTGTATGTTTTATTTATTTGATGTAATTGCAAATAACATAAATGTACCAATTAGTTCCTGGGACAAACTGGTTAGAAAGAAACGTAATTAGTACAATTAGTAAATGTTTTAATAGAGTTCTGAAGTGTTAACAAACATGGCTGCAAGGGGAAAAATGACTCTGCCAAGTTTACTGATTTCCCTTTTTGTATTATCTTTTTCTGGGACAACAAACAAAACAAAACAAAACAACAACCACTTAAAACCATCAGTTTAAACAATATAAAAACAGATTTACAAACAGTTTAAAACCCGTTAAAAACATTTAAGAACAATTTAAAAATCTAGGAAGGTCAGACTGAACAAATAGGTTTTCAGAGCTCTCTTGAAGGCCAACAACAATGAGTCCAAACTATGAATTTTTGCTGGGAGTGCACCCCACAGCCCAGGAGCAGCTGTGGAGAAGGCCTGATCTCTTATGTTTTGGGGTTTTTTTTAGAATGTGTGCCCTTTTGGGACCGATATGCATTGTTGTTTGTTTAATTTAATGTGATTATTACTTCTCTATGTAAACTGCTTTGGAAATTTTTGTTGAAAAGCGTTATATAAATATTTGTAGTAGTAGTACTAGAAGATTCATTTTCTCTTGCAAGCTCCAGATCAGTAAGTCTCTCTGCATGGGGATAGTAGACATAGGTGCCTTCTCTTCCAGTGTCTTGGGAAGCCCTTCTGTAATTCATGAGTACAGCACAAGGAACCTTTGGGTGTTGGATCTGGGGAATGGCACCATAGCTACTCGTATGGGATGCTAACAGCTGTGGAATGATCCCTGCATGCAGACAATGTTATAAACCAATTGTACAAACTTGCACTAGCAAAATATCAGGAGCAAAGACATAAGAGGAAGCCTGAAGAAGCCAACTGGGCAATAATTGACCAGCTCACAAAGAAGCTGCCATATAGAAGAGCAATCTTTGGTGTATATATCTACGTTAAGTGGCCAGTGTATGAAAAGAAACTTGGATAATTCAGCAGACTTTTAATCTAAGCAGTCAAGTCTCTCTAGCCCCTTTAAGGGCACATAATTCTTTAGGTATATATTTTGGTATAGGTTTGGAGGTTGTATTTTGAGTCGCTTTTTCATTCTTTGGTTTTATGAATAGCAGGGATGCTGAAATGTTTGATTCACTGGCTTGAATAGGGAAACATTATTTTCTTAAAAACCCATTTTTTGCTCTTAAAAATTGAGTTTCAGAAGCTGTAATTCAGTATTATGGTTCATGACTGTCACTCCCTTAGGTGGCAGCACCCTTGCTAAATGTACCCAGCAAGATGAATCCTGCTGCTCCACATCTGCATGAAAAGCTCCTCCTGATGAAAGAAAGTAAGCAAAGAGACACCTTTTAAAGTGGTGATTCTCTTGTATTTAGCAGGGGGAGAGCAACTGGCCCTATCCAGCCCCAGCACAGCATCCCTTCAGTGGCTGCTGCTGGTATCTGCCTTATGTTTTTTTAAGACTGTGAGCCCTTTGGGGATAGGAGACCATTTTAGTTATGTATTCTTCTTTGTACATCACTCTAATGGGCCAGTGTGGTGTAGTGGCTAGAGTGCTGGACTAGGACCGGGGAGACCTGAGTTCAAATCCCTATTCATCCATGAAACTAGCCAGGTGACTCTGGGCCAGACACTTCTCTCTCAGCCTAACCTACTTCACAGGGTTGTTGTGAGGAGAAACCTAAGTATGTAGAACACCGCTCTGGGTTCCTTGGAGGAAGAGCAGGATAGTAAATGAAACAATAATAATAAAGATAAAATAATAATAATTACTATTTTCTCTCAAATATCAATAATAGCACCTCTGCTGACTGGAAGAATTGCAGCCACAACCAACCACAAACCACCGCTTAGTAAGAAGCCTTCCAGGGGAGGACTTCGTTCTAATGTAAGTAATTCAAACATTTCTAAGTCAAATGCAATTTATTGTTATGCAGTGTAATTTATTGTAAATGAATTAATTGAAACACTTCAATCATGTCTTTCTCTAGAACTATTAATTGACTTGCATCATCCACAATTCAGTGAACCTTTTAAAAAATAATTTAGGATGATGTTCTATTGTGGCACATAGGTGTTATATATATATATATATATATATCTTAAATGAGGCTGAATAGTGGTAACAAAAAGCAGAGTAAAGTGTATGTGTATATATATATATGTGTGTGTGTGTGTGTGTGTGTGTGTATACACACACACACACACACACACACACACACACACACACACACACACTCTTTACTCTGCTTTTTGTTACCACTATTCAGCCTCATTTAAGATTTCTTTTCTTCGTGAGCTGAGCTTCAGTGAGGGGGGGGCATTTTAAAATCTTGTCTCTGGGCCCACTCCAACCTTGCTACGCCCCTGACTTCAATGTAGAAACAGGTGTGTGTGGGGGGTGTTGGCTCTCAAGAAGTCCAGTATACTGGAAAGCATTATTGTGCAAGAGGTGTTCAAGGCAGACATATGTGTGGGGGTGTTCTGGGCAGCTTGGAGGAAGAGTGGGATGTTGACATAACAACGAACAAATTCCCTTATAGATTTGAACATCATGATGCCACAGAAGAAGGAGAGTGGAGCTGAAGGACGGAAGAGGCGGAAGTTGGAGGCGGAGGAAGCCAAGAGGTCGAGCAGGTTCTTCCCGCCCTTCTTTACAAGGGCTGAAACAAGTAGCTCAACACCACCTTCCAAAGAGTCGCCAACACCTGCTCCAATGTTTTCGGAATCCGAAGGTGGATCAAGTGCACATCCGCCACAAGTGGAGGAGGCAGTCCAGTCAGATGAAGAGGCTGCCACAGAGAGTGTGGACATGACAGGAGGGGAAGCTGGTGGTGATGTCAAGTCTGCTGATGAGACTGAACCTGAGGAGGACACTACGCGCAGTGAACTGGATGCTGCCAAAGAGCCTCCAACTGTTAGGCCGGAAGTGATTGAACAGCATTGCATTGGACTTCTGCAGTTTGACAAGGATACTGGAAGACCAATTCAGCCTGACATGCTGAGAACAGAAATAATAAAGCTGGGTTCAAAGTATTTCCAGAACACTGAGGGGCCTTTCCTACCAACAGATAACCGTGCAATGAACAAGACTTGGTTCAGGAAGAGATTGGGAAGTGGTCGTGGTGTGAGGAGGTGACTCGCACATGCCTGGTCTATTCCCCTTCTAAGAAGTCTGCACTTTGCTTCTGCTGTCTTCTCTTTTCTCGGTCAGACCATCAATCAATGTTGGAGCAGGAAAGTGGATTCAACCACTGGAGAGCACCTGAAAGGGTTCGTGTTCATGAGAATGCCAAGAATCATCAGGAGTGCTTCACACAGTGGATAGAAATGGAAAGAAATGTAGCTGGAAACAGAGGACTCATTGACGCAGAACTTCGGTCACAGATTGAGAAGGAGAAGCAGAGGTGGCGCAATATCTTGACAAGAAACCTTAAATGAATCAAATACCTTGCAACTCAGAACCTGGCTTTGTGAGGACACAGGAAGTCACTTCAGCTAGACAAGGATGACTCCAATGTAGGGAATTTTCTTTGCTTAGTAAAACTAATGGCTACCTGTGACCCAGTCATGAAAGAACACCTGACCCATGTGGAAAGTCATCCTGGATCCACCTCTTATCTCTCACCGGCAGTCCAGAATGAATTCATCCACCTGATGGCATCCACTGTTCGCCATAGTCTACTGAGAGGCATTCGTAAAGCCAGATACTATGGCCTCATGTTCAACTCGACTCCTGACCTGGCACACCGTGAGCAGATGTCATAAGTAGTTAGATACGTAGAATTTGATTATGAGAGGAAAACAGTCCGTGTGAGAGAGTCCTTCCTTGGTTTTATCCAGTTAAGCGGGAAGGATGCTGAGAGCTTGACTGAAGACATCTTGAAAAAGTTAGAGAAGGATGGAATGGAGCTACAAGATTGTCGGTCACAGTGCTATGACAATGCTGCTGTGATGGCTGGACACAGAAGTGGTGTTTCCCAAAGGATACGTGAGAAAAACAACCTGGCAGTGTTTGTGAATTGTGACAATCACTCAGTCAATTTAGTGGGTGTACAGGCAGCCGGACAGGATGTGATGATGGTGACATTTTTTGGAACCCTTGATGCCATCTACATGTTTTTCTCTCACTCAACACAGTGCTGGGGAAAACTCAGAAACGCCGTGCCTGTGTCTGTTAAGTCAGAGTCTGAAACCAGGAGGAGTTCAAGGATGGAAGCAGTGAAGCCAGTCAACAACCACCTGGAGGAGATACTTCAAGTTCTTCAGGGCATGGTAGATGATGAAGATGAGAACCTTGAAACCAGAAGTGATGCAAGGCAGCTGTGCATCCACTTGTTGACTTATGATTTTCTGACTCTACTAGGATTTTGGAATAACATCCTCATTCGAATTGACCGTGTTCAAAAGAGGCTGCAGGATCCTAGAATGAACTTCCACGGTGCTGCTGTGGATTTGAAAGCCATCCAAGAACATTTGGATGATGAGAGAGAAGTGCTGGTCAGTGAGGCACTCAACGTAGGGCTTGGTCTCTGTCAAGAATGGGATGTTGACTTTGAAAGACGTAAGAGATGGAAGAAATGAATGGCTGGTGAGAAATCAAGAGACGCTGGGTTAACAGCTAGGGAGAAGATGGAAAGAGTCATGAAGGGAACACTTGACCATCTTCACAGAGAACTGGATGAAAGGTTCACTCGTCTGCATGACACTGATGCCAAGTTTGGGTTACTTCTCGATATCGAGGGACTGTGCTACGGTGCTGACAGAGAGAACTTAAAGAAGAACTGTGAAATTTTTTACAAACTGTACAGCTCGGATGTTGATGTGGAGCTGTATGATGAAATTTTGGGCTGCAGAATGTTGCTAGCAGCGTGGACCAACATGAGAGTAGCAAAACCGGAACAGCTTCTTGAATTTATAGTTCAATATGGAGATGAGAGCGTCTTCCCCAACCTCTGCATTGCTATTCAGATCATTCTGACCATTGCAGTTTCCATTGCCAACTGTGAAAGATCAATCAGCAAGTTAAAGCTGATACTTTCCTATCTGAGAGCTTCCATGGGTCAAGGCAGACTCTGTGATCTTGCTCTGCTGAGTGTAGAGAGAGAGGAAACTGACAAAATGGACTTTGATAGCATCATAGACCACTTTGCATCAGTGAAAGCAAGGAGGGTCCAGTTATGATTTTCAGGCATGTCATAATTTGCTAATTAAAAAATTAATTAGCGTGAGTTGTATTTTCTGCATTTTTGGTTATTTATTGCATTTTTGGTAATTTTTGTAATTTGGGGTAATTTTTGTAGTTTTTGAGGTAATATTATGGTAAAATAAAAGTTTTCGGAAACATGCATGTCAGATGTTTGGGCGGGGGGCGGGGGCGTAATTTCAGTGCTTGCCCTAGGTGCCGTTTTCCCTAGTTATGCCTCTGTGGCTGATGCCTGGGGAAGGGCACACTCACATGGTACATTGTGGTATTTCCAGTGGCTAGGATGATGTGTCCCAATGCCTGCACCTCCATGCTGCCAGAGGTAGCAGCAGAACATTTGGGCATGCAATCTGCACATCCAGAGGCTGTAGCAGGATTGTCTGCAAGGAATGGAAGCTCCTGCACCCTGCCCCACCACCCTCCCTCAAGCCCTCTCATGGGATCATGAGAAAGGCCTCTGTATCAGAACTGTGGGATGTTTGCAGTAGTATATTTACACCATTCAATCCTGACAGGGTTTAACCCATGGCTAACACCTGTTTTGTTCTTATTTAACTCTCTTGCCTCCCCAAAAACATAATGGTTGTTTTAAATTTGAGTTTGAGCCTGACAAGAGGGAAAAACAATTGGGAGATGGCCATGTGGATAGATAGGTCTACTTGCGGTACAGAGCTACATGGTGTTTGTTAGAAATCCATTCCTTGATCCAGGCCAGCTTTAAAAAAGAAAAGAAAAGTGTTAGCTTACTGGGAACCTAGTCCTGTTCTAAACTCTGAGTGGAGCAGACAGAGAACAAGCAGGAGTGCAGGAAAAGAGGCAGGGTTTCTTGCTGTGTGCAAATTGAAGGACTTTATTAAATTGTTGGTCATTTCCTTCACAAATTTATACACTTGAAGGGCAAAGCCTCAAAAGTTATTTCAATACATTTCCAACAACCTACTCACATTAACAGCTAACTCAAATATGAATTGAATATTTCCTCAACCAAGATGCAGAAACTGCCTGTTAAAAATGAGCTAAATTCTTGGTCTCATATGAACCCTGTGGCACTGAGTTCCAGATACCATGAAAAGAAATGATTTATCTCAAGAAGGAAGATATAATAAAAGAATCTTCTAGTGCAATGAAATAAATCTAAATTCACATTTGCAAGATTTGCTGTCTGTGGAATTTGGACAGGTTATAAGTTGGAATGTGCACACCCCAAGGAAACACATTAATAAGTTAAAAAGGCAGCCCAGATCTGAGTATTCCTTCCAATAAGCGATGCATTTTATGCTAATTAATATTTCATTAAAATGAAGAGTAAAAATATATTAAATGTGACGCTTATGTCACATAAGATCACATGGTGCTTTTATTCACCACAGTATGACAAGAGGTGGAAGAACAGCTCATAGCCTAGAGAAACAGCAGAATATGCCGCTTTCATTATACATTTTCTTCTCACTGCAGTAAAACCTACAAAACGTATCTTTAAAAAGAGCGGAGAGCAAAGTAGTACTTTGGGCCAGAGAAACTAATGATGAGAAGGACCGTTGCACACAAGATGTCTTCTCCAGATGATCCTTCATTTTACAATGCCTTGCTATAGTAAACATCTACTAAATATGTGTCGTTTTGAAAAAGCAGAGAGTAGAGGAAGAAACCACACTCAGTATTATGGAACCTAATAATGAGAACAAAGTGCTTTAAACAATAGGGATGTATTTATTTTACATATTCCTCACTGCAAACCATTTCCAGGGCAGTTTCAGGAAATACACTCTAAAAGCAACAACAAACAATAATAGCAATAAACACAGGGTGGGGGGAAGAAAAAAGGAAACAGCAGGATAAGAAGTGCAGCAATCAAATCAAATCTGTGCATCACAGATCTGAAAGCCTGGGAGAATACAGAGCATTTCACTTGATGCCGAAAGGACATCAAAGTAGATGCCAGTTGAGCCTCCCATTACCAGGCCTGTTTTATTATACAAGCTGTTTCATGCAGTCAGGCCAGGGGCACCTTTTGAGGCTGGACAGGCCAGCAATGGAGGCAAGGAGGGATAGAATGTCACCAGACAGGTATGCAGCTGATAACAGGGCAAAAATGCCAAGCATAGGCATGGGCCAATAAATAAATTAAAAAGTATATTTATTATGGTCCATGACCAAGAAGACAAGAAATAAAAACAATATACAATACAGTAAAAAAAATATACAAAATCAAAAGAATAAATTAGGTAAAACTGAGTTACAAAGATGGCAAGGTCATACACAGCTAAGTTTATCTCATTTTACATGCTGCAGCACAAAATCTTGCAATCCTCTCTGTAACCTCCGGGTGGCGATCCATTAAAAAATAAGAAACATAATAATCATCAGAATAGCCCGGTTTATCTTTTAAAAGAGGTTCTATCCATATGGGGCGAATAGTCCGATAAAAGGCACAATGCAAAGGGACGTGCACTAGCAACTCAACAACTCCAGCACCACAAGGGCATAACCGATTCCTTAAGGGAGTTTCCTTAAACCTTCCTTTCAACACCGCAGAAGATAACGCAATAAAGCATGCCTGTGAGAAAGCTCTTCTATGACTTAAAGTGGTCAGGTGTATCAAGTATCCTGCTGGCTGGGGATAGTTCAAAAAACTGCCTAAGGTGTTCTTTGCAGTAATCAAACTTAGTTCTCTTTGTTTCTCCATATTTGGCACTCTTTGCTTAGCTATCTTTTTAGCAGCATCAGGTGTTAAAGATGACAGATATTTCAATGAGAACCCACACTTAACAAGGATGACCTGTGAGTTCTTTCGCCAGGATGACTGGAATTCATCTTCTAACACTAATGGCACAAGGCCCAAGGGGCATGGGCCAATAATATGATTTCATACTGGGCATTGCTGGCCATTCTCCAACCTTGGTGCCTGCATGGTGATGCCTATTGAAAAGCAGTATATACATATTCCTGCTTCTGTTGCTGTCAAGCAATCACCCGCCTATAAATGGTGATTTATATTAAAGTGGCCTTTTACCAATTTGTACCTTTGGTCCATCCAGGTTAGTTCTGTATACATTGAATGGAAGTGACTCACCATAGTTTCAGGAGGGGGTCTTGATTCATCACTGATTTTCATCCGTGTAAACACCAGGAAATACGACATGCAATGCTAGCAGGCACCTTCACTCTTTTGATATAAGGCACTTCATATTAAAAGAATGAAATCCTTGGGTTTTTGTACACAGTGGAGCAGCCTGCAGATTATCTGAAAAACTTGGAGCTGATTAAATTAATCTAAAAAGGGTTTTATGCTATAAATCAAATAGGCTTCACGGTGTTATGAACGAATTAACCTTATTTAAGAAGTCAGATACGATCTCATAGAAAAAGCTACCTAAAGGGCCATGGTGCTCTTGTCTCCTTCAGATGCAGTTTGTGATTAATGAATATGCAGGAAAAAGAAAATTATGGGCTTTATGCTATCTAATGTATGAGATTAGACTGAATATTTTGCTGGTGGTTACAGCCCAGCCCAAACTCACTCATTTATATTGCTTCCACCAAAATTCCTGTCTTACCCTATTACTATTCAAAGGTTTGCATGTACATGCATGGAAGGACTGTGAGATATTGCTCTATCCCAGGCCGGCACAACTCAAATGACCTGGCAGGCCGAAACCAACCATGACTTGGTTCATGGGAGCTGAGGTCAATTCCTAGGTTGCTGATTATTAGAGTAACATTTAATATCAATAAATCAACCAATCAACTGAATTAAAGTGAAATGAATTTAAAATGAATTAAAAATGAATTGAATCAATATTTAATTTTTGATGTTCTGGAAGGCCAAGATTGATTTAAATTAATATGAAATAAGTTGAATTAAAATTCATTCTAATAATATAAATATTATACAATATGTACAAAATACATAATAAAATGCATTGTTCTTCCTTTCCACCTCTGCCAAATCATCACACAAAACATGGAACACTTTAAAGGAGAAAAAAATAAGAACCTCTTCTCATAATTTTGGAAAAAAAAGGGGGAAGGGGGAAGAAAGATGGAAAGGATGCAGCAGGAGGCTTGGCCTGAGAGAGCCAGAGAATGGAGCAGTCTAGGGTGGGGGGGGGGAGAGAGAGAGAGAGAGAGAGAGAGAGAGAGAGAGAATGGAGCAGTCTTGGTGGGAGGGGGAGAGAGAGAGAGAGAGAGAGAGAGAGAGAGAGAGAGAGAGAATGGAGCAGTCCTGGTGGGGGGGGAGAGAGAGAATGGAGCAGTCTTGGTGGGGGGAGAGAGAGAGAGAGAGAGAGAGAGAGAGAGAGAGAGAGAATGGAGCAGTCTTGGTGGGGGGGAGAGAGAGAATGGAGAGAATGGAGTCTTGGTAGGAGAGAGAGAGAATGGAGCTGTCTTAGTGGGGGGGAGAGAGAGAATGGAGCAGTCTTGGAAAGAGAGAGAGAGAGAGAATGGAGTAGTCTTGGAGAGGGAGAGGGAGAGAGAATGGAGAAGTCTTGGTGGGAGAGAGAGAGAATGGAGCAGTCATGGTGTGTGTGTGTGAGAGAGAGAATGGAGCAGTCTTGGTGTGAGAGAGAGAGAGAATGGAGCAGTCTTGGTGGGTGGGTGGGTGAGAGAGAATGGAGCAGTCTTGGTGGGAGAGTGAGAGAGAATGGAGCAGTCTCGGGGGGGGAGAGAGAGAGAGAGAGAGAGAGAGAGAGAGAGAGAGAGAGAGAGAGAGAGAGAGAATGGAGCAGTCCTGGTGGGGGGGGAGAGAGAGGGAATGGAGCAGTCTTGGTGGGAGAGAGAGAGAGAGAGAGAATGGAGCAGTCTTGGTGGGGGGGAGAGAGAGAATGGAGCAGTCTTTGTAGGAGAGAGAGAATTGAGCTGTCTTAGTGGGAGGGAGAGAGAGAATGGAGCAGTCGTGGAAAGAGAGAGAATGGAGCAGTCTTGGAGAGGGAGAGAGAATGGAGCAGTCTTGGTGGGAGAGAGAGAGAATGGAGCAGTCATGGTGGGTGGGTGTGTGAGAGAGAATGGAGCAGTCTTGGTGGGAGAGAGAGAGAGAATGGAGCAGTCTTGGTGGGTGGGTGTGAGAGAGAGAATGGAGCAGTCTTGGTGGGAGAGCGAGAGAGAATGGAGCAGTCTCGGGGAGAGAGAGAGAGAATGGAGCAGTCTTGGTGGGAGAGGGAGAGAATGGAGCAGTTGGTGGGAGGGGGAGAGAGAGAGAGAATGGAGCAGTCTTGGAGAGAGAGAGAGAGAGAGAGAGAGAGAGAGAGAGAGAGAGAGAGAGAGAGAATGAGAATGGAGCAGTCTTGTAGAGAGAGAGAGAGAGAGAGAGAGAATGGAGCAGTCTTGGAGAGAGAGAGAGAGAGAATGGAGCAGTCTTGGTGGGAGAGGGAGAGAATGGAGCAGTTGGTGGGTGGGAGAGAGAGAGAGAGAGAGAGAGAGAGAGAGAGAGAGAATGGAGCAGTCTTGGGGAGAGAGAGAGAGAGAGAGAGAGAGAGAGAGAGAATGGAGCAGCCTTGGTAGGAGAGAGAGAGAGAGAATGGAGCAGCCTTGGTAGGAGAGGGAGAGAGAGAATGCAGCAGTCTTGGTGTGTGTGAGAGAGAGAATGGAGCAGTCTTGGTGGGAGAGGGGGAGAGAGGATGGAGAAGTCTTGGTGGGTGGGTGTGAGAGAGAGAATGGAGCAGTCTTGGGGGGGAGAGAGAGAGAATGGAGCAGTCTTGGTGGGAGAGGGAGAGAGAGAATGGAGCAGTCTTGGTGGGAGAGAGAGAGAGAATGGAGCAGTCTTGGTGTGTGTGTGAGAGAGAGTGAGAATGGAGCAGTCTTGGTGGGAGAGAGAGAGAATGGAGCAGTCTTGGTGGGAGAGAGAGAGAATGGAGCAGTCATGGTGGGGGAGAGAGAGAGAGAAAGAGAATGGAGCAGTCATGGTGGGGGAGAGAGAGAGAGAAAGAGAATGGAGCAGTCTTGGTGGGGGAGAGAGAGAATGGAGCAGTCTTGGTGGGAGAGAGAGATAGAATAGAGCAGTCTTGGTGGGTGAGAGAGAGAGAGAGAATGGAGTGGTCTTGGTGGGAGAGAGAGAGAGAGAGAGAGAGAGAGAGAGAGAGAGAGAGAGAGAGAGAGAGAGAGAGAGAGAATGGTGCAGTCTTGGTGGGGGAGAGAGAGAGAGAGAGACTTAAGCGACTTAACTGCGCAGGCGCACCTCACAGTTGGGAAGCAACACCGGGCCAAAATAGCAGACCTGAGTTTCGCTCTGGTTTCTGCCGCTGTGCGCCACTACTGCCGTGGGTGAGGGTAAGGAAGAACACCTGCAGCCCCGCAGCCATTTCCTCGGCCGTGCAGTGGCTGGTTTTTTTGGGGGGGGGGGTGTTAAGCAGCAGGGGGATGAAGAGGAAATAGCCCAGGGGGCCAGGAGAAAAGGCCTCGCGGGCCGCATGTTGTGCAGGCCTGCTCTATCCTGATCTATTAGAATGTCTCCAGTGTATGCAACTGTATGTGTAGAAAGATCTTTTCACACATCTGGGAACCCTGGGAAAGCCTGATTGCATGGCAAGAACTCCTTGCAAGTACATGCAGGGGTTATTTGTGAATACACCTGGGGGCTATTCTCACGAGCCGCAAAAATCGGGCTAGGAGAGCCTAGCCCGATTTTTGCTGCTTGTGTAAACCACCGGGCTCGCGGGCGAGCCCAGTTCCTTACAAGCAGCTAGCACGCTTTTGTAGCTCTCCCCTAAAAACAGATTTGCTTAGCCCGCTCTCCCTGTACACCCTCCAAAACCGGGTCTCACTGATCGTGAGACCTGGCTCATGTTGTGATTCCACCTCCCCGGTATACTTGAATTCTTCAACTGCTGAGTGTCTGCAAGGGGCTCCTGTGCTGAAATTTTAACCATGTGTTTCTCTAAAAAGAATGAGCTAATATAGTACGTGGGCTCTTATGGGCCCAAACTGCAACTGAATTTGCATGAACCATCAGAAGTTATCTGCATAAATATACATATATACCTTGTTTAAGTTATATGTGCATATTTATGCAAATATACACTGGAAGAAAGATTTCAGCCACAATTAAGTCATACTCTCATACATTTTCCCCCATTTGCCTTTTGATCTTTTGAGAGTACAAATTTAACAGGTCCAAGTAGCTTTGGGTAGAGATATGTGAACGGGTTCAAATTCAACGCCGATCAACATCAAACATGGCCGGTTCAATGATTCTATGTAGAACCACTCCGGCCCCTGTTCGGCCCTATCTCAGCCTGAACAACCCCTGGTTGAGGTTTGAGGGTTCATAGATATTTTGTTTTTGTTTTTAAAAAAACATTTTAAAAACTTAATTAACCTCACTGCCACCTGGTCCAGAGGCTTCTGCACATCCACGGAGGGAGTGTCTCCAGAGGTTTTCCCCTCCCCCTGCTCAGCCTCCATTCAATTCCAAATAGCCTGGTTCAGGTGGTCTTCGGTCCGTTCCGGGCCTTTCCTCCTCTTGGGCCTAATCCAGCAGGGCTGTTGTTATGTTCGTACATAAGTGAAATTCAAGGTTTACAATGTCCTGTAATTAAATAATACACACATATTAAACAGCAAAACAAAACAAATCAAATCAATGGGCTGCACTTATAATTACATGCATAACTGCTCACCTAATAAAGGAGTTAGGGCTTGTTCAACTTCTGTCTCACCCATAAAACAGTACAACCTTCCTTCCATTCTCTCACTCTGGTCTCTTGTTCTATCCATAGCAGAGGATAGGGATGTGCACAAACCTGTTCAGAGGCCCTTTTATGGGCTTCCAAAAAGGTTCGAACACTGGGGAGAGTTCAAAGTTGGAAGGGGGGGTGTCTCACTTTAAGGCCAAGGAAAGATGCACCTACCCCTCCTCCCTCTTTCCCCCTGCTGGCGCTTGGTGTCGGTAAAAGCCTTTGGGGCAGCAGTGTACCTCCCTGCCACTCCTTCCCCCTCTTCAGCTGGAAGTACCGGGCACACGTGCAAACGTCACGATCACGTGCACACATCACGATTGCACGTGCACCCAGTACTTCTGCCCACTTCTGGCTGAAGAGGAGGCAGGCGCAGCAGGGAGGTACACTGCCACCCCGAAGGCTTTTATCAACACCGAGCACCGACAGTGGGAAAGCAGGGGGAGGAGTAAGTGCACCCTCTCCTGATCTTAACATGAGACCCCCTCAAGGCCACCCCCACCTGGTTCCATGCACATCCCTAGCACAGGATGCTACTCCTTGACCACACCCAACAGGCTAAGTTAACTACAGTCCTTTTGGGGAGAATTACCACATTTTTGTGCATATATTATTCATTGCACAAGTACACTGTTAGGATGTTGACCAGTAGGAAAAGGTCTTGTGAGTTGTTGTTATTTTTAGCTTAGTTATAACCAACACTTCATTTGGTTATTATTTTGTTCAAGTGGCCTAATACAACACATTTATTTCAGGAAGCAAAGCATTCCAGAGTTCATTGGGGTGAAGTCACATTCGTGAGATTTCAAAGAGCAACAGTTCTGGGTGCATGGAGGTGTGAATGGTGGACAGAAGTGTAAAAGGCTAAATCCTCAGGATTTATTGAGATTGATTATACGGATGCAATAATTAGTGATGAGTAACTTCTCCTACCCTTGTCTGAAAATTCATTTCTTTGGGAGGAATGGGTTGAGCTTTCCTAGAAAATGCTTCCCCACAAAAATAACCTTTGAGATGTTGCAAATGGATCAAGGTGTTGCAAATGGAACTGACCAGTTGTCCCTTGCATTAAATGCTTGATTTTTTTTTTTAATCACTTTTTAGAAGTTATGAATTAGCTCACTTTTGGTTCCACAATCACAATGGATTATTTAAATAATGTGCACTTTCAGCTCCTAAACTTTTATCTCTGCACATATAATGGTTTTATTCAACTTTTCAAAACAGTGCCCTAATGCTTCTGCACAACAATTCATCCATTCATTCGCTAAATAAACTGATTACTGTTAACGTTGGAAAAATGAATTTTTAAAATTCCATTGACAGAAGCAGACCTGCAGAACAAGGAACATGGGAGGCTGCCTTATGCCTTTTTAAAGTGGTATCAGGGATTTTTAAATTGGGCAGGAACAGGCTTGTTCTTGCTTCTCACTTGACAAGCGGGGGCAGGCCATTTAAAAATTAAAGAGCCAGCCCCCAACTCTAAGCTGAGGGGGAGCTTCTCTTTCTATTGGAGCTTAAACATGAAAGGAATAAATTTTAAATTCCAATAGAATATCCAACAATTATTGGGTTTCCAATCTGAACTGACTGACCCGATCGTTTTGACATGATCATATCGGCTCTTCTGGTAATTTTTCTATTGGTTCAGATGGGATCTGATAATTTTCAACCTGCACAAGCTGAGTAAATTCATTTTTTTTCTAACTTTACATATTGGTATAAATTCTTTCTTTTTTTTTTAGTTAAATAATATTTACTAGCTGGCCTGGGCACAGAGCATCTGTGCCTCTTGTTTGCCTGCCCACTGCCAAGCCCACCACCACCTTCTTCTTCGCCTACCTGCCTGGAGGCCGAGCCTCCTTCTTCTCCCCCCCCATCCACCTGGAGCTGCCTTCTTCTCCCCCCACCAAAGCCGCCTTCTTCCTCTTCCCTGCCTGCCCCATCTTCTTCTTTCCCGCCACCTGCCCCTGCCACCGTTTTCTGGCCACATCCCGCTGCCAGTCATGGCTGCCGGCCCGCTGGTCACGGCCCTCTCCCACCCGCGGTTTTCTTCGGCCGGCGGTTTTCTTTGGCTGCCACCACCGCCACCATAGTCTTCTTCTTGCCCATCCCCATTGCTATCAGCAGCTGCTCAAGAACTCTCGTGAGAGCTGCTACGCATGGGATTAGTGATGGGTATGTTTAAGATAATTATATATAGAGATACCCTGCCCCATCCTGTGAGTTCAGGATGCAGCTTGCAGCATTGGCATTCTTAGAGACTGATAACTATCCCTATGAGTTGCACAGAAGAGAAAAAGTTTCATCTTTATGATCAGGTCCAGCCTATTAAATATAGGGCCAGACTTCATGTGATGCTAAGCCCATCATTGATTGAATTAAACCAGAGAGTCCAAAGAAGGAAAAAGCAGAGAAGTAGTACTTTTGGCGGGGCTCCCAATTCAATTGGGGACTGTCAGATGCTGGGAGAAGGATCAGCACTTTCCTACTGGGCCATTTTCTCACCAAAACTCACTCCCATGTGGCTATTTGCAGCTATTTGATCAGAATGCTATTTGTATTTGACCTCCCCTCTTCCTTTTGGGCACATGCAAGTTATTTGATATCCAGCAACTGGTGCTTGAATAGCAATTTGTGTCCCTACATCTACTATTTGCTGTGATATGAATATGAAACTGTGCTATGTCTTCTACCGAGCTTTTTCCTCCTATGTGCACAGTAACAAAGCAGAAAGTATCTCTGGTTCCTGACCTCCTTTTTAGGCATGTGGCTAAAAGGTGAAAAATCTGATCTCTGGCTTTTGGGTCAGAGCTTACCCATACCTTTGTTTGTGACCCTGCCTACACTTGGTTAGATGATTAAAATTGCTGTATGGGAAAATATCAGGGTATGTGCCATTCACATTTGCCCTAAATTATCCTTTGCATTTTGTTAAAAAAAGGCAAGTGCTATACTTCAAAGCACACTTTACCAGCTCTTGTGTTAGAAGCTTCCATGGACACCAAAGCCCTCTGTTAATATTCATCATGCAGATTTTAATTCTTGAATATGATTCATATAATGCTATTAATAACCTTTATAGACATTTTGGTGTCAGTAGCAATCATGCGTGAATCAAGTTCAATTGCTTCTGCATAAAAAGCAAATTTGTGAAATTTTGTGGGTTAAATCAACAGTGTTGATATACATTGTAAGGGAAGTGTCATCTTACTTCTGTGTTGCAGTGACAATTTACACTTGCTATCATGCCTGCTGGCAAAGCACAGCAGCTCAGAATATAGAGAAACAGATGCACAAGTAATCAGGTATGTCACTTTATTGATGCATTTCTGATTATCCCTTAATGATACAAAATATCTGAAAAAGCACTTCTCCCTAATGAATGTTTCTTCAGGTGCCAGATTTGTTTGGCTTAGACACCTGCCTTCTTTTCATGGTTTAATAACGTTAATAGTTAAATACCAGAACCTTTGGAAATAGAACCATTTCAACTCCTTAAGCTTCCAGAAGCATCAAGGACACAATTTACAAGCAGCTGGAGAAAATGGGAGATATCTCAGTGACTTATTGCAAGGGAAAGGACCACAACATACTTTTTTTAAAAGAAGAAAAATCTATCGATCTATCTATCTATCTATCTATCTATCTATCTATCTATCTATCAAGGTTGTATGTGGCAAGCCCCGCCCACACAATGCTTTACTAATAGGAGGTAACAGAGCAGAAGCACCATGGTGATTGGGCAGTGGGGATTCCATATGCATATAGGGAAGAGGAGCAGGTAGGGGTTGAGTGAGTGAGCGAGTGAGAGGCAGGGAGGGGCAAGTGAGTAATCAAGCAGTGGGGAGGGGCGAGTGAGTGAGCAAGCAGTGAGGAGGGGCGAGTGAGTAAGCAAGTGGTGTGGAGGGGGCAAGTGGGTAAGTGAGAAAGTGGCAGGGAGGGGGCTAACGGTGGGGAGGGGGTGAGTGAGTGAGCGAGTGGCAGGGAGGGGGTAAGTGAGCGAGTGAGCAGTGGAGAGGGGTGAGTGAAAGAGTGAGCAGGGAGTGAGAGAGAGAGAGCAGTGGAGGGGGCAAGTGAGTGAGCGAGCAACTGGGAGCAGGTGAGTGAGCAAGCGAGCGGCAGGGAGCAGGCGAGTCAGCGAGTGAGTGGTGGGGAGGGGGCAAGTGAACCCAGATGATCTTAGGCTGCTAACTTGGCAAAGAGGCACCTTTTAACGTGGTGATTCTCTTTATTTAGTGTGTGTGTGGGGGGGGTAACTGACCCTATCCACCCCCAGAACAGTACCTCCAGTGACTGTTGCTGGTGTCTATCTTATGTTTCTTTTTAGATTGTGAGCCCTTTGGGGACAGGGATCCATCTTATTTATGTATTATTTCTCTGTGTAAACCACCCTGAGCCATTTTTGGAAGGGCAGTATAGAAATCAAATACATAAATAAATAAGCAAGCAATCAGAAGGGTTCATGACAAAGAAGGAGCTCTCTTAAATATCCTGGGCCCAAGCCATTAAGGGCTTTATAGGTAATAACCAGCATTTTGTATGTCACCCAGAAACATTTCGGCAGCCAGTGCAGTTCTTTTAAAATCTGTGTTATGTGATCCCTTTGGGTTGTCCCAGAGACCAGTCTGTCCTTTCACAACCAGTCTTTTCATAACAAAGGACAAACTCTCTTTCTACTTGAACTTGTTTTCAGAGAAGCATCAGCGTATTAATGATTCACAATTATTCTGTTTTTGATTTCTGAATGTTGATCAGATCACTACACATGGGTAGTTTTGCTGCAGTTTTCTGTTCAATTCTCCTTCACCCTCATTCAGATAACCAATGCTCACCAACCTTGGTGACACATCACTCTGCATAAAAAGTCCCCCATCAATCTGGTTTCAGGTCTAGGTTGTTGTGGATATGACCTTGGTTGCCCTTGTGGAAAAGTACACTAGGACATAGATGGGGTGTGGGGATTGCAACTGCTGATACCTTACTGCCTTCTTCTCCTCTTGAGAAGTAGATCAAGATCTCCCAGCAACCTTATCTGCCACCAGATCTGGTATCCTTCTAGACTGCCCATTTACTATTACTATAATATTTATATACCACTTGTTAGCCAAAGTTCTCAAAGTGGTTTACATAGAAAAATAAATAATACATCAAAAAGATGGTCCCCTGTCCCCAAAGGGCTCAAAATCTAAAAAGAAACATAAGGCAGATACCAGCAACAGACACTGGAGGGACTGAGGTTTAGGGTTTGGGGAAACACACAGTACTCCTGTGGTGGACTCCTACAAGAATCCTATACTGCTTTGCTCCAACCCATAGTATTTGCTTGATGGGTTATCATGTAGTTCCATTTTTTTCTCCATCCTATTTAATATTTATATGACATTCTGGGTGAGGTTGTTAGGATATTTGGGGTGAGATGTCATTCAAGGGTTTCACTCACCATATTTATTTATTTATTTATTTATTTGCCCTTTCTCCTCTTTTCTTCACAGTTCCAGAGTTCTATGACCATTTTGGAAAGTTTATCATTAAATAAACTGAAGCAATTAGTAACAAAGGTACATAGCAGATGGATTTACAATTAAGCTCTTGACATTTTAAGTAAATACAGTTTTAAATACAGAGGCACAGCATTTGCCAAACAAATTTAGCATGAGTAAAGCAAATCAGTGGTTGGCTACAACTTTGAATACCTTCAGTGGCAGGGAAATTTGTTAATCCTGAACTAAATATATAGTTGTTCAGAAGCATATTTTTGTTCTCTGAAAGTAAGGGCACTTAGGTCTGACAGTCATTACACATTTTTCTGGAGTGACTGCTGCTCAAATAGCTACCACACTCTTTTGAAAGAGCTTCAGACTGCTAATATTAATAGAGCTCCTATGCTGGCCATTTCTTGTGCCCCTAATTAACACCCTCAAGACTAATTGTAAAATCATAGAATTTTAGGGTTGGAAGGGACCTTGGATGTCTTCTAGCTAGAGCAGGAGCTGCCCATCTTAGCCAGCCTAATGCCAGGCCTCTGCCATAGCAGCACCCCCCAGTAGCCACCTAGCCATTCTGGGGAACTTAGCCTGACAGAGTAGATCGATCCAGGCCAGGCCTCCCTGAGCCACCCAGCCTCTAGGGCAGGGGTGGGGAACCTTGGCCCTCCAGCTGTTTTTGAACTACAACTCCCACCATCCCCAGCCACAGTTGTGACTGGGGATGATGGGAGTTGTAGTTCAACAACAGCTGGAGGGCTAAGGTTCCCCACCCCTGCTCTAGGGAGTTGACCTGTCTGAGCTATAGCCAAACGCTTACCTACAGGTGCTCACTGACCTCAGATGTTATCCGAAACTGCACTGTACCTGCCAAATTGTGACCAATGAAGGAATGCCTTACTACCTAACTAATGTCAGTACAGTCCAGAGCAGGCGAAAAAGGATGCACACCACAGGCCAATCAGGTGAGTGCCGAAAAAATCCCTGCCTGGCCTCAAAGGACAACTAGCTTGTACCCAGACTGTATCAAGGGAGGGAGGGAGGGTGCTTCCAATGAGTGGAATGAAGCTTGGAGATGCCAAGATGGATTGGTGGACCCTAGTCCCACCCCCACATGGGCAGGCCAGCCAATTGGACTTTGCCTGTGTCCCATGCTTCTTGCAGGGGGATGGAGGGAAAGCAGCCACACCACCCAACTGGGCGGCGAGCAGCTTAATTACAGTTATCCTACTGCAGCCAAACTCCATGGCCACATGTCCTCCTATGCACTTCCAGCCTAGCTTCTTCTCTCCCAAAGAACCCCCTTCTGCCTAGCATCAACTCTCTAGATCCCACCCACCTGGTGTGCTGTTTAGCTGAGCCCTGGAGTTCACCAGCCTGTCAGTGAAGACAGGGTTCACTTCTAAATCACCCTTTAGGGAGAGGGAGACTGGTCACTACAACCTGCTACTACTTGTCCAGCTGACCCTTAACAGACAGCATTAGAAGTAAGTGGATTAGTAACTGGTTGAAGGACAGGAAACAGAGGGTAGGAATAAATGGACAGCTTTTGAAATAGAGGGGGGAAAGAAGTGGAGTCCCCCAGGGATCCAATGCTCTTTAAATTATTCATAAATCATCTAGAAGTTGGAGTAACTAGTGAAGTTGCCAGTTTTGCAGATGACACTAAACTATTTAGGGTAGTAAAATCCAGAACAGATTGTGAGGAGCTGCAAAAGGATCTCTCTAAACTGGGAGAACGGGTGACAAAGTAGCAAATACAGTTCAATGTAAGCAAGTGTAAAGTGATGCATAACTGAGCAAAACACTAGGCTTGTGCATTTCGATTTGGGTACAAAATGTTTTGTGCCCGAAAATGGCAATTTTGGAGGTTTTGTAACCAAAACAAAATCGGGAATTAAAAAACAGAGATCTTTGTTTCCAAATTGAAATGACTGTGTTTCGAACAGAATGCTTTGTTCTTCGGAAAAGCATTGAAATTGAAATTGACTTCTCTGACTCTCTCAGCTCCAGCTGAGGCACTGAATGATTAGCAGAAGGTAAGATATGCAAAAAGCTGTTGAGCCTGAATGGTTTAGTTAAGTATGTGTTGTATTCAGTGTGATTGAAATGCAAACTGACCTTGCAAAGGGATTTGGAAGACAGCATTTTGAGACAGAAATACCCAGATATCTTTGGGAGCTCAATGCAATTCCAAAGCTCTTGCTAAAAGCCATGGTATAAATTGTGTGGAGAAGCTTTTCGAGAAGCTGGTTAGGAGAGTTCTGAAAGTACACAGGTTTTTCTTTCCAAAGGTTTAGAAAGAATCTCTTGACTTGTTCAGGGGTCTTTTGAAGAGCTATTTTGATTTTCTTCTGATTTTTATGAGTTATAGTGTTGTCTAAGTTTTGTTGCCCAAGTTGAGCATTCTAATGTAATTTAGGCCACAATGTAATTTGGTGGGACATGATGTCTAAGCCAGTGGTTCACAACTTTTGCCATTGTAGGGACATGTCATCCACATGGGACTACAGGAGACAAAAGGAGCAGTGGGGAATACCCCTGTCAATCTATTGAGTTGCTTCTCTCTTTCTTGTAACCATGACCCATGGTTTTGCACTTTCTTAAATGCAGTGATGATAAATCTCAACAATTCTGAACAGTAGGCTGATTCGTTTGGGCTACGGCTCACTTCACTTCAGCTAAATGAACATTTGAAGCTGTTCCATAGTACCAAAGCAGTTCATTGGTCTATCTTGCTATCTCAAATGACCTGTGGTCACTGTTCCATGGGGAGGGAGTGTTTTTATTGAAAGATTGCTTGAATCCACAAATGGGTTGTGCTGTTGTGCTAGTGCCACAGGGACAGGCTCACACCTGCTGCAAAATTCTCAAAAAATTAAGTGTTGTTGTTGTTCATCATTCTCTTTACTCTTTCAACTTGTTTATATGGGGCTTCAGGGGCAAAACAGTGGGTTGGGTGGCAGTGCCCCAAGGGTTGTGCACCCAGGTTCCAAATAGGGCAAAGGGCTGATTTCTTAGGAATTTTTGAGGTTTATGCATCTTTAAGATGTTTCCCCCATAGGGAATAATGGAGGTATCAGCAGCCACATAACTCCACTTGGGTGGCACTGGGATGGCCCAAAGCGAGTGGTGGTGTAGTGCACAGAGCGTGCCAACCACCACCACCCGGACTGCTAACCCATTGGGGTACTGGGCTTTGTTGTTTCTGAGGTGTTGAGTTTAGGTTCTCTGGTAGCAAATGAGATTTTTAATGAAAAACCATGAATCCACTCTCATATGCTACTCGAGAATCTATTCTCAGAACACATCTAGAACAACAAAACCCTGTATTTCATGGGTTGGCAACCCATGTGGGTGGTTGGCACCCTATGTGAACTACACCGCCACTTGGTCTGGGCCACCCCAGTGCCCCTCAAGTGGAGTTATGGGACTACAGAAACCTCCATTATACCCTATGAGGAAAATCTGAAAGATGCGTAACTTCATTAATTCTTTAAAAAATCAGCCCTTTGCCAAATTCCTCTGAAAAAATTGTGGCAGCTTCCTTGTACCAACTGGGCACTACCACCAACCACACTCTGTTCTGGGCCACCCCTCCCCTCCCCGTGTGAAGTTATACTTTTCCTGAAACCTCCATCATACCCTATGGGGAAAATCTGAAAGATGCCAAACTTCAAAAATTCACCAAAAATCAGCAGTTTGCCCAATTCCTTTGAAATTGTTGTGGTAGCTTCCACTCATTGGGCACTATAACCCCCACCCACTCTTTTGACCATGTGACCCATTTTTTAATCTGAATTAATTTGGATTCAGATTAATTCAGATACAAAACAAAACTGGGGTGATTAGGAAGGCTTAATTTCAGACAAAATACAAAATGGGGTTGATCTGCATTTGGTACAAATCAAAACGGAAAAAATAAAAAAACACGCAACCCTACTAAAAACCCCAACTTCACATATACAGTGCTTGGGTCTGAGCTGTCAGTGACTGACCAGGAGAGACATTTTGAGGTTGTGATTAACAGCTCATTGAATGTGTCAACTCGGTGTAAGGCAGCTGTGAAAAAGGCAAATTTCAAGCTAGGGATCATTAGGAAGGGGATTGAAATTGAAAATGTGAATATTATATTACCCTTATACAAATCTAAACTGAGACCACATTAGGAGTACTAATATCTTAAGAAGGACATTGTAGAACTGGAAAAGGTGCAGAAGAGGGCAACCATGATCACGGTCCTGGGATACCTTTGTTATGAGGCAAGTATTTGAGGACCCTGATCAGTGGGCCACTGTATTGAACAGATGCTGGATTGGATTGGCCCAGATCCAGCAGGGCTGTTCTTATGTACACCATCAGGACTGTCTTTCCAGTTGCACAGCAACTCTTGTGGGTCCCTAATGCTGGAGGATTGCCTGGCAGCCATTGGTTTTATATAAGCTGCCTTTGTTAATGGAAGAGTGAGGAAGAAATGACTAAAATAAATAAATAATGCATTTCATCTCTTATCAAATGTAGCCCTGTTGGGATTCTTTGCAACAACAACAGGAGTCCTCTTATTTCACAATAAATTCTGTTGAGCCTTGGAAGAAGTTTTGGAAATGGCCTTTGCAGCATCTGTGAAAAACTTGAACAGAACTAGTTGTTTTATTCAAGAGAAGAGATTTACTGATGAATGAGATCCCCCCACCCGCTATTGTCATGTATAGCTTGGGTGATTGATGACCCACATACAGCTGTAGAGAACTTGTTTATGGTTTCCCCTCCCCACTCCCAATGTAGTTACCTGAACCTGTCTTGTTCTCTATGTACAATGCAAATTAAGACAGAACATGTTCATATTCCATGTTTAAATGCATCTATAATACTCTCTGTTTTCATGAAATGTCTACCTGTCCTTTTTGTTGTGATCATTTCCCTGTGATAAGTTTCCTCTACATGAAGATAAACTTTTTAATCGACTTGGTCCAGAGATTTCTTGCATGGGGAGGATCTCCAAACATACATAAAGTTATCCTGTCCTGTTCTCATGGTACATCTGTCCAGAGTGGTTCCTTCACTGATGAAGCCCATTGATGAAGGAGCCCTTCATGCAATATTTTGAAAATATCATTACAAGATTTTACATTTCATTTGTATTATTGTATTTATTATTCATGTATATTGATTAGGAAAGTTGTATTATTCCACAACTGGCAGTTGTTTACATCATAGAGAAAACCAGTAGGTTTCTCTGGGTTGTATCCAAATGAAGTTAGTCATGAATAAAGCCGATGGATATTAATGACACTTGTTAGTCACAACTTGCTTGTCTCATTGATTTTAATAGTGCTAGTGATGAGTCAACACTAATTGATACAACTCACTGTACCTAACTCAAAAATATTTAAATTAGGGTTCCCAACTCCTTGTCTGCTTAAAACTACTGTGCCTTGCTAGCTGCTACCCCCTCCCCAAAAGCTCATTAGGCTTTCCTCATCATATCTGCTTCAGTAGCCATTTCCTAGGTGGTAGGTACCTTTATGAGGCTGCCATGAGCAGTGGACTGCCACTGACTATATAAGGGTCATCGTTTTGAGTGACCTTGAGGGTTGTCCATGTTTAGGGAGGGGGAATTCCCCAATTAACCTTTATACCCTCTCACACTCAATTACAGGCACGGACATTGTCTCTGAGTTGGGGAGGAGGGAAGTACATTCACTCCATTCCTTCACCTATCAGCGGGAGTACATCCCACCAGACCAACAACCCCCATCCCTGCTGACCGTCTCATCTTCGGCAGTCCCTGCCTTAAATAAAGCCCTACATTTAGGACACCCCTCCACCCTTCCAGCTTGTTCCTTATTCCTTGGCCAGGCAAGGGGATTGACCACCCAATCTCTGGCCTCCCAAGGGGCCTTTTCCTCCAGCTCCACCACCCTCATTAGCATTTCCACATAGGGCTACAGCTGTGGGGCAGACGTCATCATTATTCCGTCTCCACCACTCTGCTTCTCCAAGTCCTTCCTATTTTCAGGGGGATAATTGCTGGGGTTGTCCCAGCAACCAGAGCCTCCTGCCTCTCTCGGCACATCACCATTAGACTGGGTAAACAACCCTGTTTCACAGAGAAGGGCGGGGAGTCCAACAAGGCTAAAGGGTAAATCTTCTAAGTCAATATTCAGAGACACCAGTTGACATCCAGAGCAGTGTTCAGAGGACACAGCAGGAACTGCCCTTACAAGACACAGCTGCTCTTAACTCAGGCAGAGTCTTCCCAAGCAGCTGAGCAAATGCACAGGTGGGAGGAATGATTTTTGCTGCTCTCCCCTGCCTTTCAAAGACCTCTTTTCTCTCCAAGAATATGTCCATGAGAGCTGTATGACTCTCAGGTACATATTTCTGTAAGGCAAAGAGCACTAATGGAGGCAGTGGAGAACAGTGAATATCATGACCCCTTTCCCTGTGCACACATTCTGCTGCTTGGGAAGACTCTGCCTGAGTGGATGCAGCCTCTTGCCTCAAATGTTCAAATGTTGTTCGGGATTAGTCATTGTGAGAAGGTGTCCTTAAGGCTAAGGCTAAGAAGATTAGGGGGTGAGTTATAGTGGTGTGAGGGATTTACTCAGATTTAGGAGAGTATAGGAGTACTATGCGTGGTATGATTTTAGATTGTTGCTTAAGTTGTTGGTGATTTTATTTTGTTTTTGCTAATACTACCTATGTTTTATTATTTCTTGTTATTTTGCTGTGATTTTTATTGTAATTATTATTGTTGCATTTTTGTTTGATGAATTAAGTTTAATGTACTGTTTGCAAATTGTTTTGGATCTCATGAAAGAAAAGCGGTATAAATAAAATAAAATACTGCATTATTATGCTAATGAGAGGCACTTTAGAGTTATTTTGAAGGAAAGTATACATGTTTTAAAATAAAATAAATCTGCTGCATAAAGATAAACCCACTCTGCACAGTACAGGATTCCTTCTGGAGAAAGAAATTGTTATTATGTTATATTGGGGCATTAGGTGAATTTGTAAAAACCTTTAAAATGAACTTTTTAATTAAATATACTAATATATAATGCTCAAATAATAATTAGGATGAGGAACTGGGAGTCAGTTAAATATGTTACAAATAACCTACTTAATAGTGATATCAAATTTTATACATTGCAGTGTCTGTTAATCATGTTGTAGATGTTATCCATTGTCTACCACTTCTGCACAATTTCTGTAATCTCGAATTAAAAATAAATCCAGAATAATAAGGTTGTGGAGATATATATATATATATATATATATATATATATATATATATATAAACACCAGACAGTTGTACAGTGTCAAATACTGTAAAGAGGTAAAAAAACAACCACCACCACCAGTTGAGGCAATAACTTTTGATGTGACAGTAAAGATGTTACTAGTGACTTCAGTACCGTAATAACACTCTTAGCAGGAAGTAGAAATGGATTTGTATCATGTCAAGAGGGAAAGGAAAGGAAACTGTGTTACTGATGGTAAACATCTGTCCATACTCTCCTTATCACTCCTCTGCTTACATTTAGCAAACACTTTTTGCTTCTATTTATTTATTTTTTATTTAACATATTTTTATACCTCCCAAAACTTACATTTCTGGGCGGTTTACAACAAAATAAAAACAGAAAGTAAAACATTAGTTAAAACAAAAACACAAAGTTTAAAACATTACAACCAATTAAAATTTTTAAAACAATACTATCTATTTCAATGATGTTTTCTAAAAACAAAACCCACAACTTTCTTTAAGAGCTTCTTAATTAGAAGAAGCACAACCAAGTTAGAACATTTTGAAAGTGGGTAGATAATAGTTTGGATGATTACAAATAAAATTATACACACCATTAGAAAAGAATATTGCTTATGGGAAAGTCACTGAGAGTCAGATGCTGGATGGATATACCTTCCAACAAACAATAAACAAATCTTATAGATATTAGAAGTATGCATTAGATTGACAGTAAGTTTTAATTTCAAGTCATCAGCCATACCAACTGGGCACAAGTGTTTGGGACATGTTCAAAATAACTAATTTCATTTGTGCAAGATTGGGGAGACAGGTTCTTTAAAAAATGGAGTTTATTTATATATTTTTAAATAACAAAGTGCAGGATAAAGCCTAACAATTTACATTATTGGGAGAATCTATATGCTGTTCTTATTTAGTAGAATAATAGGATATTAGAATGTACCTTGAAATTCGAACTCCCTGCTCAATGCAGGAATGCCATGGCTGTGACATGAGGCAGACTCTTCTAATGTGTCAAACAGCTCTCACAGTTAGGAAATTATTTCTACTTACTGTTACTACTATTATTTATACTAGAGATGCGCAAAATGTTGGCCCCATTCACACGTATCCTGAAACCACAGTTAAATGGGGCGGAGGATGCAATTCCTGTATGTCCAAATTAGGGGTGGATCCAGCAGGAAATTGCAGGGGGTGCAACAGGATTCCCCCCCCATAAACACCCCCCCTCAAATATAAAAGATTGATGGGAGGTATCTATAGAAGAAATTCTGAACATGCCTCCCAATACCAGATTTTGCATGGACTGTCCAGCCACTCCTCCTTCTTCCTCTCTCTCTTGCAGAGGTGTTGTTAGGGACTTAAAAGGTCCAGGGCTTGGGTCCCAGGGCCTGCTGGAGGCCTCCCCACATTTTGACAATTAAACCCTTTCATGCTCCCTAAAGGTATCCAGCACTCTCTTCCCCACTTTTTTGCTTCACCTCTAAAAATAAACCTCCTTTTCCTCCTGCTCCAGATTTCTCCAGCAATCAATACCCACGCAGTTGAGAGCCAGTATGATGTAGTGATTAGGATTGGGGGACTTATGTTCCCCATTCCGTCATGAAACTCACTGTGGGACTTTAGGTGACACATTCTCTTTCCCATCCAAACCTGCCTCACAGGATTGTTGCGAGGATAAATGTGGGGAGGAAGAACATGATCAGTACCTGAACTCTTTGGAGGAAGAGTGTATATACCGTGAATATTGTGTGTCTATACACTGCAGAAGGAAAACCCACCAATTTTATTTCAAACAGGACAGCAGAATGTCATATATGGAGTAACTCCAATTTCTTATGATTTAAAGACAAGTAATGGCAAGGGAACTTTTAAAATTAGTTTCTCGTGTTCTGATTTGCAGAACCTTATTCTGAAACCAGTGCATAAAAATAGACTTTTGGTGGTGGAGGGGAAATGCTTAATGCTCATTTTAGCAATATGTGAAGCTACTTTCAAGAAGTTGTAGTATTTTAGTCCATTACAAGCTTATTAAAAAGACAAAAGACAATATTTTCTATATAAGTAAGTGTGTGTGTGTGTGTGTGTGTGTGTGAGAGAGAGAGAGAGAGAGAGAGAGAGAGAGAGAGAAACATGTTGAGAAAGGAGCATTTGAAGATACAGACACATTTTAGCTTGGCTAAAAGGGCCACAACTTTATTAAATAATCAAATTAGCGAACTGAATGTGGAATAAACTTCAGCCAAACAGGCCGGGTTCAGACATTTCAGTCCTTGCCTGTGCCTTGAATGGGCGTCACACCCTGACCCAAGGATAGAAGGAGTGCAAACCTGTGTCATCCCCATCATTGCCAACCTGAAAGGGTCAGGGCAACTTCTAGGGCTTCACCTCCCCCAAGTCACGCAGCCTTTAAGGTTTGTGAAACCCTGAAGCAGGTGTCATGGCGAATCAAAGTCCCAGAATCACCAAGCCACTAAGGACTGATTGACCAACCCACCCTTTCCAGCTGCCCAAGGGTGCTCACTGATCTCAAACCCTTCAACACCTCCACCCAGCCTGCACTGTACCTACCTTGTGACCTAAGACTAACTAAGACTAGGGAAGACAGAACAGAGAGGCAAAGAGACCTCCCCACCCCAACACGGCCAACCAGTTGAAGGGCCAAAAATTCCTACTCGGCCCCCAAAAGGACAACCAGCAAAGCCTGCTCTGCCCCTAGGGATGGGAGGAGAGGAAGTCAACAAAAAGCAACTGAAGAGGGGAGGCAAGGGACAGCCTCTATGGCATGCAAGCCCCACCTCCCCTCCAGCCCTGTCCTATCAAGGTACTCCCTGAAGTTCTCTGCTGAGGGGATGGGACAAAGACCCATCCCCCATCATGAGGCAGGATGAGCATTTTCTCCTGTTTTGCTATTTAAGCCATTTTGAGAACTTTGAGCCCCTGGTGGCACAGTGGATGAGCCCCTGGTGGCACAGTGGTAAAACTGCCACCCTGTAACCAGAAGGTTACAAGTTCGATCCTGACCAGGGGCTCAAGGTTGACTCAGCCTTCCATCCTTCCGAGGTCGGTAAAATGAGTACCCAGAATGTTGGGGGCAATATGCTAAATCATTGTAAACCGCTTAGAGAGCTCCGGCTATAGAGCGGTATATAAATGTAAGTGCTATTGCTATTGCTATTGTTGCCAAAAAAGCAGCATATGAATATTTTTTGTAAGTGGGGGTGGGGAGAGAAACCCCCACACAGAGACCAGATGAGCTATAAGCAGTTTAGATTCTTCAGGAACAAAACCAAAAATGGATCAGTTTTGTCACAACTTTTTTCCTTCCCTCTTATACTGACTAATTTCCTCAAAAGAAGGCATATTGTTGGGATGGGGAGGGTTTTTCTTACAAGTGTTTACTAGAACCATTTTGACATTTATCTTGAAAATTATTATTTTTTTACGTTTAAAACTCTCACACACGGAAGCAACACATGCACACAAATGGAGATTTTCAAGTGGAGGTGGGACTTTCCTCACATGTGCACACGCACACACACACACACACACACACACACATTTCATACCAGGCATGGGGTGGGGAGAGGAACACAGTAGCACACACAAACAAAACAGATAAGAGATGGTTTTCAAAGAATATTTTACTTCCCTACTTTGAGGGAGACAACAAGCTCAACAGCCAGCTTCCTTGCTCTGCAATCACATTCAAGTGCTGAGCAGGGGAGGAGCACAAGACTCCAGGAGAACCAATAAGGCTAGGAGATGACAGAATGTGCAGCAGAAAGGGAAGTTAACCCTTTTTAACTCTCTGCTACTGCTGATCTTGATCAGACTGGATCCAAATTCACAGGGGGTGCAACTGCACCCTTGTACCCCTCCCCCCACCAGATCAGCCCCTGGCCCAAATGTGTGAAACCATGGTTTCAGGGCAAAAGTGATCTGCAGTTTCCATAACCAAAATCCAGTTTGAACCTTCTGTTTGTAGTGAGTTTCACCACTCTAACCTGAGGTTTGGGGGCAGTAGCATTATGTCCAAAAGCGGATGCCACCATAACCACATTTGTGTGCTCTTTCTGGAATTGAATTCATAAACCCACCCAGTAACAAGCCTGCTCCATGCCTGCTGTCTCTCTGAGCACGTGCCCTGCACCCTATCTCTGAGCTACTCAAGCTGTTGCCTGGCAAGAGGGATGCCATCATGTCCCATCCCAAGCTTCTAAGCCTGTCAAATTGGAAAGTCACATGGGTGTGTGTGTGCCCTCTTCCCAGTGTGTTCTTGGAAACCAGGAAACTCCTGGAAACCAGGAAAGAAAGGAGACAGGATGGCAAGATGGGCGCTATGAGCTTTGCTCTCCAAAAATGTATTGATGAGAAGTTCACAAACACATACAGACATGATGGCACCATATACCGGGCAATTCAGTTACATCACTGGGAATATAACATATGGCAGGACAGCAATGGAAGCCCCACCCAGGAATTCTTGAATGGCTCAGCTCTATTTCTTGTACAATGAAGTTGGGGAAGGGGTGCCCAGCCTCATCCCCTTGAGTTGGCATGTGGTTCCTAGGCATACTCATGAGAAGAACCATCCAGGAGCAGCAGCATTGCCTTGAGTGACAGGGGATATTACTCCTCTGTGATGATGATAAATGCTGCTCCTGAGCAGACCACTCTCTCATGAGAAAGGAATGACATAGGGCTCATGAGAAGAACCATCCAGGGGGACAGGAGGATAGGGCAGAATCACTAATAATGTGTGATGGCAGCCCTTCTTCCATGGACTGGTCTCTCACAAGAGAGTTAGACTATGGAAGCATGCATGAAGGCTGAATGGCAGATGTTGCCCAGCCTGGTTTCTTGACACAAGCAAGCCACAGATATGAGTACCCTGGCAATAGCTCTCCCTGACTTGGTGACTGCCATTAAGAAGCAATCCAAGCAGGACCTCAGCCAACCAATTGGAACATATCCATCATTAATTTTTCCCAGAATGTTGACCCCACTGTCCTGGGGTTGCTGATAATTGGGGCTCCACTCTCCCATGATTCCCCATGGCAGCCAATCTGCATAAACCGGGAAAATTTAAAAGAAAATAAGGATCTATTCCTTGTCCTGGTGTTTCCCTTGTCTGCCAATCCGAGACTGCCCAGAGAAATGGATCAGCAAATTCCTCTTTGGGTGCATGAAAGTGTTCCCTGTAGAGGAGGGGGCTGCTGTGTAAAAGTTCTATTATTAACCAGAGAGAACAGACAGCTCAAACAAGTGGGGGCCCATTTATTTGGCTTGCCTACTTCATGAGAGTGTAATACAACAGAGGATCTAAGGTCTTGGAGCCTCAGGTCCTCCACAGTGGACAGGGCCTCTCATGAGACAGCTAATCCCTGGGCGGCAAGCTGGCACATTGGCAGGAGTTTGGTTTGGTGTACCTGGACTGCTTTGCTGGGACCTGCCATCGCAAGAAGATAATTGGTCATAGTGGATCAGTCCCCAGGATCCTTTGTCCTCCCGCATATGCCACCGGCTCATTCACTACCGTTTGGTGGTGACCCAGGACCAGGCTTTCTCTGTGGCTGCCCCAGGGCTTTGGAAGACATTCCCTGCTGAAATAAGAGCATCTCCTTCTCTGTTTTCAGGAAGAACCTCAAGAATCTCCTGTTTTTGCAGGCTTTTAATTAGAATTAATTTTAATAATTCATATATTTTAATTTTGTACACCGCCTAGAGATGTACATATCAGGCAGTATAGAAATATGATAGATAGATAGATAGATAGATAGATAGATAGATAGATAGATAGATAGATAGATAGGCAAGCAAGCAAGCAAGCAAGCAAGCAAGCAAGCAAGCAAGCAAATTTCCTCCTAGGAAGTGGGCATGTTCCCTTCCTGGAATAACAGAAAAATTGTGCCCCTCTGCATCCCCCCATTGTCAGCAATTGTGCTTATATGAGACTGTTTTGCTGCAGGACTCAAGAGTGTGGCAGTGCAATTGCTGTCAGGAGAAGGGCTTGCAGGGCATTTAAAGGCATTTAAATGCTCTTTCCTTGCCAAGGGCGGCCAGTCCATTCCTTCTGAAAAGGCACGATCACATTTGGCATGCCCCCTTAAAGATCATGGCAAATGACAGCCACCCAGCTGATTCCTTGCCCGCAGTCTGGCAACAATACTGCTATGGAACTTGCTGGGATGCAGCCTCAGCAGACAAGAAAGTGGGAAGGGCTGTTGTACGAACGTCTGCCATGTGATTCATGGTTAGAAAAATTAACCACGGGTTCAGCAAACTCCAATTTCACATTATGTACGAATTAGGTCATTTTGAGCTCGTAACATTTCAAGCTCGAAATGAGATGATTCAAGTGTTTCGAGCGTGTAACAAAACACCCTTAAAATAAAAAGTCTGTTTCAAGCTCGAAATGGGATGACCCCGTTTCAACTCAAAATGTTTTGAGTGTTTTGAGCACATGTGGCTGGGCTGTTTTCCCTTGCTGTTTGGTTTTCTGAGACAGGTGTCCAATTGAATTGTGACCTCCTTGTTTCTTGGTTGGTTGTTAGCATCCAAATCAACTGTTGCCATGGGTAACTGTGCCCCCATTGGCTGGGTGGAGGGAGGGGAAACACAACAGGAAGGAATTTCAAAATGTATTCAAAGGGACAGGGAGGCAGAGAGAGCTCTTATTCCTCTCTTGAAGAAGAGGATGCATCAGGACAGAAGGAAGGAAGGTTTGATTTTGTAATTTCCCCCCTTAGCACTGAATATAATATGCTTTGTTGTGCTGCTATAACTACCTGGTTTTGTTGGATCTCAGATGGACAAGGCCTGCTCGGCTCACCCCACACCCCTGCCCCCTGGGTGCGGACTTTGGTGGGTAAAATTAAGGTAAATGGTGGTGGTTTGGCGCAGGGGGGAAGTAGTAGCAGGTCACCCCCCAAAATTCAGGGAGGGCCTTACAGTGGGGGGGGGCTCATGACAGGCATGGGGTGGTGGCAGGAGGCCCCCCAAATACGGGGGGGGGGTTTAGAGCAGGAGCGGTCCAGGCACCAAAATTACCTAGGTGCACCACTGCCCACATGTGATATGGGATGGCCAATAGGAGTTGCTACCTTGGGCCCCCTCCACACATGACACAGGCCATCCAATCAGCAACAAGAATGGCCTGCATAAATGGCCGGCTTCCTTCAATGTTGTCAGTTGCTCCAGGGCAAGGCACCCACCCGCCCATCCCGTACTCAGTGAGGGTTATCCGGTCACCATTTGGGGCCAAGTTGGAATGTTTTAAGTTGCAACAAATTGGCACCAGGTGCGGCCTTTTTTTTTTTTTTGGCCAACTTCTCACTGAGCTTTATGATAGGGGTTCTACATATAGGATGTTTCTTTCTTGGTCACTTGGCAGGAGAGTATGGTTTGGGGTAGGCTATTTTGGTACCCGTGTTGGGCTGGAGGACCATTCAAGGCAAGAGGGGGCTGAGGAACAAAAGCCCTTCAGGGTTTTGCAGCCTGTTGGGCTGGGATGGACCCCCCACCCAGAGTTTTGCGGCTTGGGTTGGGTTGGTTCAGGCTGCCCTCCCCTCAGTGGCGGAAAAGCTCCACGGTGAGACAATGTCATGAGTCAGTGCCTGGCTAAATCTGCACCCGGCCCTTCTCCCTGCTGTGGAGCAGTCCTCCTTACGAGGCTGACCCACATCGGTGGAGTACCCACACTCTGATTTGTTTAAGTGCGTCGTTGCGGGTTTTATGCATGTTACACCAATAAAGTCACCATAATTTTCTCCAATTATGTGTGCCCTGTCTTTATTGGGGCCTGGGGGTGCAATAATCTTGCCCTCCGGAGCAAGAGAGGACATGCATAGTCCTTCTTCTACATGGCAGTCCTTCAGATATTTGAAAGCGGCTATTATATCTCCCCTAAGTCTTCTCTTCTCCAGATAAACATACCCAGCTTCTTTAACAGTTTCTCAGAGGACTTCGTTTGTAGACCCCTCTCCATCTTAGCTGCCCTGCAACAATAAGTCTGCTCCAGTTTATCAAAGTCTTTCTTAAAATGTGGTGTCCAGAACTGGACATAGTGGCTCGCATCCAGATGCCAGCCACTATGGCGCTACTCTGGAGTTACTCTAAAGGACTAATTAATTTCCATAGGACTTCCATCAAGTACTTCGGTCAGGATGTCAGCAAATGTGCCAAGTGCAGTCTGAACAGTGCAGAACAGAGTGAAACAATTACTTCTTATCATCTAGACACTATGTTTCTGTTAATGCAGCCCAAGATTGTGTTAGCTTTCTTTTACCAGCTTCTAGCTCATGTTCCAACCTGTGACCCATGAAAATTTCATTCAATATTTTTTATTGTTACCATGATCATTAGTTTTCTTGTAATGTTGTCATGTTATGCACTGATTTTACATCATACTCATTTTATTTTTTAAGAATTATTTGTTATAGCTATTCCATTTTCATTTCTAATAAAGAAAGGAAAGTTCTGATAAATTTATGTTGCTTATAATAAGTAATTGTACACATTTCCCTACCCATACCAAACTGAAGTCAGCCAAGCAGAAATTAATGGTGTTTACTTTTTCTTTCAGCTCTTAATTAAATTTATTCTTGATGGTATTAGTAAATTACTTCAAAATACAGAGGTTTTGTATTTTTTAAATAATCCGAGAGATTTATTAATGGATCAAACATTAAAGAAAACCCAATAATTTGCATAATTGTCTAGTCTATATTAAACTAGTCTAATGTTAGACTCTATTAGACTATTAGAATAGTCTGTGTCTAACAATATAATCTGATCTGTAAGTAATACCATAAAATATTGATGAGAGTAGTATTCAGTGGTTATCATCTTTTTAAAGGATTGGACAAAACAAGGAAACATACAGGTCTATCCATCCAAATTCAGAAGCAGCATGACCCTAAATAACACATAATGGGGAACACAGAGTCTGAGCAGCACAGATCTCTGGAGGCCAGGAAAATGAAGAGTGTAGTGCATTGTAGGATTTCCCCACAAGCCAGGCCTTCTAGGCGGCCAACTCTGTGTCTGCTTGGGCTGCCTGCAGCCCTAGCATACACATGAACCCGACCTGGATAAAAGGGCACACTTGTGCCCTTCTATCCAGGTAAAAGCCTGGGGGAAATTCCCAGGCTACCTGGGGAGGCAGTACAGGGATCGGGCTTGATCCAGGCACTTCACATAAGCAGCCCTACCCAGAGCTAATGTGAACAGCCTCATTATTTTCAGTTCCCATATTGGGTGGGTTCAGATTACCTTAGAGTCAACCTATATCAAAATGGAAGGAAAATTTAAAAAGGAGGAGGAGGGAAGGAGGGAGGGTATGAAGGGAGAGAGGGAGGGAGGGAGGGAGGAAAGCCATGCATAACATATATTACATCAATATTCAAAGTAAAAGGACAGGTTGAAAACTCAACTTGGATCCAAAAAATATTTTGTAGAAATACTCCAGTATCTCAAAAGACAGTGACCACAATTCCTCCTCCTTCTGCATACCAAAGGTGATGGGGGAGGAGTATTTAACAAATGAGAAATGAGTGAGAAGTACAAGGACACATTTTTGAATGCTAAGGCTCTGACTGGGTACCCTATAGCCACTCTAGTTCTCTTCTGAGCACTCACCCCATCCTTACCCACCTGCCCACCTATTCTGAGTTAATCTCCCTCTTAATCTGTCTGTTCTGTCTCATCTTCTTCTGGAAGGTTTGTTCTTGTGTTCTATATGTATAGGGTTAAGGCAATTTGAGGGGAAGGTGGGTCAGTATTCTGAACATGGGGGACTGGGGTGGATAGTACAGGGAAGAGGAAAATGTAAGTGGTTTAATCTGTCAGATTGTTTATGTGTAGAAGATTAAAATAAATGCACTTTCAATAACAAAAGTGAAGGGAAGGATAAGAAGTTAGAATCAAGGAATTCTTAAGGGATTGTAGTGGCAGAAAGGAATGTGGTTCAGTGAGAATGAGTGGGGCAGATAAATACTAAATATATGAGTTGAGCTCCAAAGAGAAGGGGTGTGCTTGAAATACGATTTGGCATCTGAATCATGGGCACATCCCTTTCAAACCAAGGGCTTACACAGCCACTTTAACATGGATGAGAGCAGATCCATACCTGCTCCTCCTCCATTTTCTGCCGCTGGCATAATGGCGGAGCTCCTCCAGCAATGACTGCAAGCCAGTGGAGTGTTTTTCAGCTTCCCTGCATGCTAAGGAAGCCCTGCCCAGTTTTGCCTGCACGTGAGAAATGCCGGAAGCCATGTGGCTCCTGGTGGCAGTGCGACAGCAAACCGACCTTCAGAGCCCACCTTCAAAATGAGGCTAAGGGAGCAAGCCAAGCACTCTCTCATTTTTCCAATTGTCCACCAGCCCTGGCTGCTTTTAGCCAGGGCTGGGAGACTGCAGGGCTCCTGGCCAGTGTTAGGAGGGTCCCCATAATGCACCATGAACTTGCAGCTCCCAAACCTCTGCACTGTCTGAGGAGTAAGCTGCATGTCTAGGTGCATGATCTCCGCGCCCAGACCAGAAGTAAGGATCGTCTATCAGGAGGTAAGCTTTTCAAGGCTTCCTTCCCACTCACTGATTGTGAAAAAGGAATAAATGATTGTTCCCACAGTGGGATTAACGTGCCTGATTGGTAGTGAATTTTGGACTTTTCAATAGATTTTGAGGTGAATGTTTTAACTTTGTTAGCAGTACTTAACGCTACTGGAACAAAGTGATCATTTGGTGATGGTCCTTCTGTGCTTGGTATCTCTGGTAGTTTATGACCTACCAAATGGACTATGGGAAATCTGAGCAAATGTCAGGCACTAAGGATCTATGTTCTGCAATAGCATGAATTGCAACGTCTTAGAACAATACCACTTTTAAAAGTGATTTTGACACTAAATATTTCTTCTTGGTCTAATATCAGAAGATAGTTCCGAGGTTTGCAGTTGCAAGGGAAGAAACCAATACATTTATTTATTTATTATTTATTCATCATATTTTTATACCACCTGATATGTACATCTCTAGGCGGTGTACAAAATTTAAAACAATACTTAAAAATCAGCACAGATGAAAATACAAACAATTAAAACAATAGCATAAAACAAAACTAAAAACAGTAACATAAAACAATAACATAAAACAATTATTAAAACAAAGTATTAAAATTAATTCTAATTAAAAGCCTGTGAGAACAGGTGAGGCTTGAGGGTCTTCCTGAAAACAAACAGAGAAGGAGATGATCTCATTTCAGCAGAGAGCATATTCCAAAGCCCTGGGGCAGCCACAAAGAAAGCCAGTTCATGGCAGGCCACCAAATAACTACCTATGGGCAGTAATGGGATGGATGAGGGATAACAAATTGAAGCTGAATCCAAGCAAGATGGAGATGCTCATTGTGGGGGATCCAAATTTGAGAGATGAGTTAGATCTTCCTGTCCTGCATGGAGTTACACTCCCCTCCAAGGAACAGGTACACAGCTTGGGAGTGCTTTTGGATCCAGGCCTAACCCAGGTATCTCAGGCAGAGGCTATGGCCAGGAGACCTTTCCATCAACTTCAGCTGATTCTACAGCTGTATCAATTCCTTGATGAGAACGATCTCAAAACAGTGGTAACATCCAGGCTTGACTATTGTAATGTGCTGTATGTGGGGCTGCCTTGTACATAGTTAGGGAACTTCTGTTAATTCAAAATGTGACAGCCAGACTGGTCTCTGGGCCCTGGAATAACCCGGAGAGACCATATTATGCCTACATTAAAACAGTTGCACTGGCTGCCGATATGTTTCCGGGCAAAATACAAAGTGCTGCTTATTACCTGGCATGTCTTTAATCAAGGGTAAAATTATTGTCTCTCATGAGTCCCTATAAACATTGCAATATAATAAAACATGACCCGCATCCTCTATGGCCTGTGCATCACATGGACAGTAGCATTCCGAATAAGAAACCTTACCATATCTACCATATAAAACCGCTGAGGGCAATACATCAAAGCTGGCCAGCGCAAATGCTCTACGATACTTAGGAATGATTAGAGCTGGACAATAATCATCTGGCTTGGTACAAAAGGCAAATCTCCATATTTTGAGTCCTTTCGGGACCCTACTCATCTCCTGTTGCCATTCCATATCCAATATTCTTTGCCCCATAATGAATGAAGCAGCCATAACTCACAGTGTAAAAATGTTTTGCAACTAATATCCCACTTCTGGCAACCATGGTTGATACTTTTCTTGTCCCAAACTTTAAAATCAGCAATACTCTTTGTTTTTTAAAAATGCTTACACTATCTGTCAGTCATTCATGTATACCTTGCCTGCATTGCTTCAATGATTCATTGAAGCTCTTGTATCAAAAGAATGACGGTGTTGGGATGATGCATTGCACTAATACATTACGAGTCCAACAATAAGTTGATGATGTATTGCTGTAATACATGTGAATGATGCCAGCTGCAGAATCTAGTAGACTGATAATGTGCTTTTTTATATCAAGGAAAGATAACATTGTAATGGAAAACGGGAGCACAAGAGAAGCAAAGGGGAGAGAACAAGGTCATTCCAACTCTTTAAACCATATATCTAGCTACAATATTTATTTATTATTATTTTTATTTATTTATTTATTTGATTTTTATACCGAGATAGACACCAGCCACTGGAGGTACTGTGCTGGGGTTGGATAGGGCCAGTTATATTGTCCAGAAAAAAAGTAATATACTATGTAAAATACAATATTTCCATGATGGGGACATTTACATGTAGAACCCACGTAATTGGATGCAAAAGGTCCCACTCCCAGCATCATAAGTAACAAGACCTTGGAAAACTGCTGCTGAGCCATATAAGCAATTCTCAAGTAGATGGACTATTGGTCCTAAAATGGCATCTCAAACATTGTGGGTGTATGCAAACTTACAAAAGATGAGCGACCTTTTCCACTAAAAAAAATTAATTAATTACATGAACGACCAGCAGCAAGGTGGATGGACTCAATTACAACAGCCATTAATACACCATGGAGAGACCGAAAAGGCCAAGCTGAAGACAGATCATCCTGGAGAGAATCTATCTATGTGGTCGCCAAGAGTCAACACAAACTTTCTGACACTTAATCAGCCAATCATTCAAGAACAGCCTTGCTGGACGAGGCCCAAGGCTTATCAAGTTCAGCATTCTGTTCCCCACAGTGGCCCACAGGCAAGAGACTAGGGCATGCCCTCTCTCCTACTGTTGCTCTCCTGCAATTGGTATTTTGAGGCATCTTTCTTCTGAGGCTGGAGGTGGCCTCTAGCCATCAGACTACAAGCAATTGATAGACCAGTCCTCCACGAATTTGTCTAAGCCCCTTTTAAAGCCACCCAAACTAGTGGCCATCACCACATCCCATGGCAGAGAATTCTATAGATTGATTATGCCATGGATTAAGTTCTTCCTTTTGTTCATCCTTAATTAGTAAAATGAGGGCTCATGCTCAGTGGCAGGGCACAAACGTTGGATGTAGAAAGTCCCAAGGGGCTCTCCAACCAAAAAGGGTGCTAGAGCTGGAAAAATGAGGTATTGTTCAAGACCTTGGACAGTCACCATCAGTCTGGGGTTACATGGATCAGTTGTCTGACTCAGTACAAGACAGCTTCATGGGAATAGCCAGCATGTGTTCAAAGTTGCTGCCAGAAATATGTTATGATCTTATTTACCTGAAGTGAATTAAGAACAAAGATTGTAATAATTCTATCATTGAGCCACATTACACTAGTATCTTAATTTAACTTTGCTGCAGATAGCAAACATTCTCTGAAGAGTGGTTCTGAGTACATCTGTCACAGAAGCTGAGCAGAAGGTAGCTATTCAACTAAATATTGTCTAAGAATTCTTAAATTTGCTCCAGTTACAGAGTACAGTCATCTCATTCAGTCATAGTCTAGCATTAACAATGCACTTATCATGAAGCACAGAATAAAAGGGCAATGAAATTAAAATAGGTGAGGGTTACTGATTTGCCTGAAATGGTATATTTTCAGGGTATGGGAATATTCTCAGATGTTAAATATACAGTATGAATTAACTATCCATGAAAAGCATCTATCCTAAGTGCTAGTCAACAAATCAGATCCAGGTAGGGGGAGATAGGGAGTGGTAAAAGGGACCCCAAGCTTATAGGGCCCCGATGCTGTAGCCCAACAGAGAATTTTCCATTTCTAGCATGTTTGGAGCTATATTGATTCATTACGTGCAATCCACAATAGGGATGTGCACAAACGATTCATGCTAAACTGGTTTGCCTCAAACCAGGGTCGGCTTCTCAGTTAGTTCACAGAACAAACCAGGGGTGGTCCAGTCTGTGATTGAACCAAACCAGGCCCAGTTCAGGTCAACTGGTTTGGCCTGATAAGGGGGCCAGGTGGGGGTAGCGATTCAGTAAGTAAGCCGCTTACCTGGCCAGTGCAGCTACCGGTGCTGTTGCTCACCACCACTCGCACTCCTGGTGGCCCCAATCAGTGCACTCCTCCCTCTTTTACTGAGCTGCCAGCTTACCTCCAGCTCAGTAAAAGAGCGGGGTGAGTGCTGCTTGGGGCTGCTGGGAGAGTGAGCAGAGGCGAGCAGCAGGACAAGCAACTGTGCCAGCCAGGTAAGTGGCTCACTTACTCGCTTGATTACTTACTCACTTACTTGGTCCCCCACCCCTTGTACTTGTAAAGGGGAATCCTCACTAGATTCCCCTTTACAAGTATATCCCCCAAACTGGTTTGGCCTGGTTGAGTGGTTGAACTGGACTGGACCCGGTTCGGGCCGACATGGAATTGGACTGGGCTGGGTTGTTTCAAATCTTGGTTTGCAATCGAACCAAACTGGCCAGTTTGGTTCTGTTCAGTGCATACCCCTAGTCCACAAACTATTTTCACCCTGGACCCTGCACATGCCAGAGACAGCATCCAGTCTAAGTTATACCATATAGTGGTTATAATTCATTCATTCATTCATCATATTCTTATACCACCTGATATGTAAATCTCTAAGCGGTGTACAAATCCCAACATTAAAATCACAGGTTAAATAAACCTGTAAATGTTTATATTGTGTTTTATATCATAAAACACAATATAAACAATATAAAACAAATTATTTAAATTATTTAAATTCTAACTAAAAGCTTGCAAGAACAGGATAGTCTTGAGGGTCTTCCTGAAAACAAACAGAGAAGGAGATGCTCTTATTTCAGGTGGAGCATATTCCAAAGCCTTGGGGCAGCCACAAAGAAAGCTCGGTCCCGAGTCACCACCAGATGAGCTGGTATAACCAGACCTCTCCAGAAGATTGTAAAAGGCAGTGTGTGTGTGTGTGTGTGTGTGTGTGTGTGTGTGTGCGTGCGTGTGTTTTCATGACAAATGAGGCACTCCCTTAAATAACCAGGTCCCTAACCATTAAGTGCTTTATAGGTAATAACCAGCACTTGTATTTCACCCGGAGACATATCAGCAGCCAGTGCAGTTCTTTCAAAACTGGTCCTTTTATATGATCCCTTCATGTTGTCCCAGAGACCAATCTGGCTGCCACATTCTGTACCAATTGTAGTTTCCAGACTACGTATAAAGGCAACCCTGCATAGAGTGCATTACAGTAGTCAAGTCTACTTAATCACCTTGCATTCTTTCAGTGACAGCATCAGGGGTCAACATCATGGTTGAAGTCCACACACTGTTGAAGACCACACACTGGCAGGGGATTCCCTGTTGAAGTCCATACACTGGCAGGGGATCCCCCCCACTAGTGACCCCCAGAGCCTCCTAGCCTTGTCAATGCTCCTTTTTCTTTCATGGTTGACTGTTTCCTCTCTGAGAGTGTATGCATTGACAAAGCTTAGAAGATGCAACAGCCTTAACTTACATTGCTTTCTCCTACTGGGCAGTGGTCTGGACTCTGGAGTAGGAGAGGACACTGAGTGAACAGTAGCCTCAGTGGCAGCAAGGAGGTGACCAGCTCAGAGAGTGGCACCCGCTGATGGCATTTTGACCAAGGGCCTCTCAAACTCTGTAATTTGTACTAAAATCCTTTCAAATGGAACAATTCCCCACAGAATTGAGGAAATGGAATTGATTTGAAGAAAATCTTTTTCACAGTTATAATTTGTACATAGATACTTCGTCATATAGTAAGAGCTCTCTTGTTTAGCTGATCTTAAGGACTATGATTATAGGAAGGATGAAGTCTCTGAATCCAGGGGTTCCCAACCTGTGGTACTCTAGAGGTTGCTGAACTACAACTCCCATCTTTCCCAGCCAATAAATTGTGGCTGGGCATGATAGGAGTTGTAGTTCAGCAACATCTGGAGTACCACAGCTTGGGAACCCCTGCCCTAATCCATGCAGTCTAATCCATGCAGATCTTCATAGAACAAAGTCAGGTGCAAAGCTAAAGATGAGATGATCAATTATTATGCCCTGTGTTTTATACTCCTGAACACACCAACATTTAAACAAACTGCAAAGCCACCAGACATTTGCCCTTGGTCACTAATACTGCAAGGTGATTCTTTCTTCTTCTTCTGAAATCTACTCAAATATCCAAATGAAGATGCACTGTAATGAATCTGTCATGATTTCAGGAAAAAGAGCTGAAAATAATGCTGTTGAATAGATTGATTTGGAGGCACATTGGTGGAACCAAAGCCTGGATACAGGAAGTCAATATGTTTTCAGAACAAATCTTGCTGAAATTCTTTGGAAAAGGATACAGGTAATTGAAGCTACTTAAGCCATTCCTGTTTGCTTGAGAGCAAATTAATTGAAACTAGAACTAAAATTAACACAGCCTGGCATATTGCAATCCTGCAACTTCCAAAATAAAATGAACAGTTTTATAAACACCCGAAGTTGAATGCACCAATATTAAGAGGTATTTATGCTGCAGCCAGAAGGTGCCTGCTAATGTCTTGGCAGTACTCCTTAGGACTGATTACAGATGGTTGTGTGTACCTAGCTTTTTTTTTTTTACACTTCTAATAAGTTGCTCATTGTTGATTGTACTGTGTTGCTGTTTTATTGTTGAATCATACGACATTATTATAATACATTTATTATTATTTAATAATAAACAACCCCTGCTAACTATTTAATTTATTTAATAATAATAAACCCCTGCTAACTTGGCAGAGGCAGGGGGAGAGTAACTGGCCCTATCCACCCCTAGGACAGTACCTCCAGTGACTGTTGCTAGTTTTGCTCTTATGTTTCTTTTTAGATTGTGAGCCCTTTGGGGACAGGGAACCATCTTATTTATTTGTTACTTCTCTGTGTAAACTGCCCTGAGCCATTTTTGGAAGGGCGGTATAGAAATCGAATGAATGAATGAATGAATTTATTATTATATATTATATTATAAATTATAATACAGTTATTATATATTGAATTTATTATTGTTGTTTTTATTGTTATTATTATTATTAACATCATCATTATTATATTTATTTGTTTATTTATTTATCTATTTAAAATATTTCTATAACACCCAAAACTTGCATCTCTGGGCAGTTTACAATTTTTAAAAATGTATTACAACATTTACTCATGCAACACTTGCACAAATGATGTTACACAAGTCATGAAATGTTATGTGTATTATTATGGGTTTACTCTTGTGCAATATTACTTGCACAAATTTCTCATTTGCACAGTTTGCATGACTTGCACAACTTGCATGCATGCAAAATGCATGCAGAATTACTAGGCTGATGTACCATTGTGCA
This sequence comes from Hemicordylus capensis, assembly GCF_027244095.1. Taxonomy (NCBI): domain Eukaryota; kingdom Metazoa; phylum Chordata; class Lepidosauria; order Squamata; family Cordylidae; genus Hemicordylus; species Hemicordylus capensis. Next base: position 294,629,227 of record NC_069660.1, on the reverse strand, counting down.
GTATGTCAGCCATTATTATTGAGTAATGTCCAGAATAGTACTTCCATGAATGGAAGATGTTTGGCTCATGCACAGGGTGAGAAGCAATTTTAACCCATTTCCTCTTCCACTGTTTATTCTTCCTGCCTCCAGGAGTGGGGGCAGGGAGTTCCTGAGGGTCCCCAAACTGCTTTACAAATCCCTGAGTGTGTGACTCACTTTCTGGCCCAAGGTGAGGGCAGACCCTCTTGGCACTGGGTTGGGTTTACCTAACAGTTTTTCATACATGAAAACTGAATTCCAGAATGAATGGGAGTTGTCTGGTAAAAGTGGACTTCTTAGTGAAAGAACTTCTACTTAGTAGGGGCCATCATGAAGAAAGCCCTACAGCATGTCCTACTCAACATCACCTCAATAAAGGATGGGACACAGAACTAAGATGTATAAGTTGCTCTCAAAGAATGAAAAGAAAGCCACTGTTTCCCACCAGCTTCCAGGGTGGTGCCATGGAAGAGTAAAGTTGTATTCAACTACTGAAAAATGAAGCATGTTAGTAGAGTTATCACATTGCAATGCTTGAGCTGAGGGCCAATCTGTGTCATTGGGTAGGGCTATTTCAACTTGTCTTACCCAATACTGGCCTTTTTGTTTGGGAACTCATTACCCATCCCCCTGACTTTCATTGTGGAACATATTAGTGACTGTACAGGACCATCTTTTATCCTGTGGCATCTGGTGGGCCACTGTGTGAAACAGGATGCTGGACTAGATGGGCCTTGGCCTGATCCAGCAGGGCTATTCTTATGGTCTTATCCCCACTGTGTTTAGATGTTAGTGATGCCTTTTGTTACTTACACTATGTACATTATTCTTCACTCTATTAAAATGAGCTTTGATTCATTAGTTGTTAGTGCTTTACATAGGAACACAGGACTTCAACTGAGCCAGACTGTTGGTCCGTCTAGCTTTGCTTTAAATAATGGAGTCCCTTATCACAACAGTAGGTGATTGTGGGTACAAAGGAATTGCCATTGTACTATTATTGGTAAACACCAGAGGTACTATTATACAGAAAGGAGATTTTCCATGGAACAAACTTTTAGGGCTTTGCAAGCCAAGCTGTCTGGCAATTGATCCTTTGGGGGGATGTGTTTCCCTCACTGACTCAGATATGATTCTGAGAAGCTGGCAATAAACCTCCCTCAACACCACCTACTGTGAGGCCTAAGCTGAGGCAACAGTCAGATAACAGCTACTGACAGCTGGGCCTAGTTTGCTCATCTGAGAAAGCAAGAAGTTGTAATTGCTTTGATTGAAATTATGACTTGATTCCTTATTTAAAAGATATCATCATCATCATCATCATCATCCCCCAGGGAAGCACTACCTTGGCCCCCAGTGAGGCACTACCATGGCGTGGTTGTGGGGCTTGCGTGCTCTGAGGAAGGTGAGAGCTATGCCAGAGGTCCAACCATACTGGACAGGTCTCACCAGAGGAGCCAGACAAAGAGTGCCTCTCCCATCAACAATATGATGAGATGTAACTTTAATAAATCTATACCAGATCGGTCGTCGCCTGGGTCAACAAGGACTGCACCAGGTGCTGGAGTCCCTGGACATCTGGTGGCAAGTGGGCAACAGGACTCAGGATCTTCAGTTGAGCAACCAGGGCTGGAGACTGCAAGGTTAGTTACAGGAAGAAACGTCACTTAACCGGAAAAAAATATGAAAAACGCCAACAAGGAAATAATGATCTGCTATTACAAGTCTAGTCCAACTAGAAGAGGTTATTTAAAAAGAATGTACCAAATTTGGAAAGAGAAGCATCCAGATACAGAAATAACAGAACAAAGGCTAGCAGACCAGAGAAGATTCATAATCAGAAATAAAGTATTCACAGGAGTTGAGCTGGAAGAACTGCAAAGAGCAACACAGGTTCAAGATATGGAAGAAGAATTACCACCAACTGAAGCAGTTGCTCAGGCGCAGGTGGAGGAGGTGTTGGAAATAGAGGATGCCACTGTTGCTGAACTGTTTCAGAATCTAAACCAGGCAACCTCCCCTTTGCCTTCACCTCAAAAACCTGAATGCCATTTAACAGAAAAGCAACAAGAACTAAAGCAAAAAACAACTGAGCACATGAACCAAACAACCACCAGGGTTCGACTTCCAACTCTAAAAACAGTTGCCAAAAAACAACTGGCTCAGGCATTAAAAGATGTCAATGCTGCAGAAAAATGGAAAAATAAGCCACTGCATGGTCAATATTCACACAATATCAGTGGAAAATCAAACATCAGCAAGACCTGGCAATGGTGTAAGAATGGCAACTTGAAGAAAGAAACAGAGGGTTTAATACTGGCTGCACAAGAACAGGCACTAAGAACAAATGCAATAAGAGCAAAAGTTGAAACTTCAACAACAAACAGCAAGTGCCGCCTTTGTAAAGAAGCAGATGAAACCATGGACCACCTAATCAGCTGTTGTAAAAAGATCGCACGGACTGACAACAAACAAAGGCATGACAAGATAGCAGGGATGATACACTGGAACATCTGCCAAAAAAAACCAACAAGCTACCTGTAGCCAAAAATGAGTGGGACCATAAAATTGAAAAAGTTGAAGAAAATGAAGATGCAAAAATATCATGAGACTTCCGACTACAAACAGACAAACATCTGCCACACAATACACCAGATATAACTGTAGTCGAGAAGAAAGAAAAACAAGTTAAAATAATCGACATAGCAATACCAGGGGATAGCAGAATAGAAGAAAAAGAAAAAAACATAATCAGAAAATACAAAGATCTACAAATTGAAATTGAAAGCCTGTGGCAGAAAAAGAACAAAATAATCCCAGTGGTAATTGGTGCCCTGGGTGCAGTTCCAAAAGACCTTGAAGAGCACCTCAACACCATAAGGGTCACAGAAATCACCATCAGCCAATTACAAAAAAGCAACTTTACTGGGAACAGTCTATATTCTGCGATGATATCTATAACAACAGGAACAACATTGACAATAAAATTCAGCCATCCCAGGTCCTTAGAAAGGACATGATGTCTAGATAAAACAAACCAGTCAATAACACCTGTCTGACTGTGTAAATAAATCATCATCATCATCATCATCATCATCATCATCATCATTTCCTTGTTGGCATTTTTCGTATATTTTTTTCGGTTAAGCAACGTTTCTTCCAGTAACTTTGCAGTTTCAAGCCCTGGTTGCTCAAGTGAAGATCCTGAGTCCTGTTGCCCACTTGCCACCAGATGTCCAGGGACTCCAGCACCTGGCATGGTCCTTGTTGACCCAGGCGATGACTGATGCGGTATAGATTTATTAAAGTTACATCTCACCATATTATTGATGGGAGAGGCACTCTTTGTCTGGCTCCTCTGGTGAGACCTGTCCAGTATGGTTGGACCTCTGGCATAGCTCTCACCTTCCTCAGAGCACGCAAGCCCCACAACCATGCCAAGGTAGTGCCTCACTGGGGGAAGATTAGATTAGAAAATAAAATCCCCAGGCTTAGATCAGATGCTAGTAAATTGAAAGATATGAAAGACAAGAAGCTGAAGAATGAAAACAACGAACAGTATCTTATCCAAAAATACCACCTAGATTCAAGGAAAATTAAAGAAGTCCTGGAAATAATAAAGCAGCAAATAACAGCAGTGACAAAGAAGATTAGCAGATACGAAGCCAGAATTACACAACACAGGCAGAATCTCCAATTCCAGTCGAATCAGAGACGTTTCTACCAAAGCGTAGAAGGAGAAACTGCAAGAAACGTAGAAACACCAAATAAAGAAGAAACAGTGCAATTCTGGGGGAAATTATGGGACAATGCAATAGATTATAATAAAAAAGCAGGCTGGATGAAAGAGGTAAAAAAATGTAACCAATAAATGCAAGATTTAATAATAACACCAGAATTAATAAAAACAGTTCAATGACATATTGCAAGGAGGTGATATTGAACAATGGCTAACAACTGGGAAAACTCATCTCATAATGAAAGACCCAGTAAAAGGTGCAGTTCCAAATAATTATAGACCGATAACCTGCCTGCCAAACATGTTCAAATTATTAACTGGAATAATAGCAGATGAAGTCATGCAACACTTATTAACTAATAAGCAGATTCCAGTTGAACAGAAAGGAAATTGCTCGAACACCAGAGGCACAAAAGACCAGCTGCTGATTGACAAAATGATTTTAGAAAATTGCAAGAGTAGAAAAACAAATCTAAGTGTTGCATGGATTGACTACAAGAAAGCCTTCGATTCATTGCCTCACACATGGATACTAAAATGTTTAGAAACAACTGGTGTCAGCAAAAACATTCAGATATTTATTTAAAAAGCAATGAGCTTGTGGAGTACACAGTTAACAATCAATGGTAAGACACTTGGACAGGTTAGCATTAGAAGAGGCATTTTCCAAGGGGACTCACTATCCCCTCTGTAATCGCCATGACCTCACTTTCACAAATACTAAATAAATACTAAACAAAACAGGCCTCGGATACCAAACATCTAAAACATCAAGTAAAATCAACCATCTGCTGTATATGGACAATCTGATGTTGTATGGAAAGTCCCAGTCAGAAATCGAATCACTGCTAAACACTGTCCATATATTCAGTAGTGATATAGCAATGGAGTTTAGACTAGACAAGTGTGCTGCATTAATAATGAACAGAGGAAAAATAAGAAAAACAGAAGGAATAGAACTGCCCAATGGAAGCAACATCAGGAACCTGGAAGAGAAAGAACATTACAAATACTTGGGCATTCTCCAGGCTGATAAGATTGCACACACTGAAGTTAAAAGAAAAATGGGAAGGGAATACATCAGGAGAGTTAGAAAAATCCTCAAGTCCAAACTCAATGGCGGGAACACCATACACGCCATAAACACCTGGGCTATAAACCTGGGCTAAACCTGTTATCAGATACACTGCAGGGATAATAGACTGTACCCAGGCAGAGCTAGAGAGGCTAGATCGTAAGACCAGGAAAATAATGAATATCAATGAACATCAATGAACATCAATCATGCTCTGCACTGCTGCAGTGATATAGAGAGGCTATAGCTCCCTCGCAGCTCAAGTGGAAGAGGTATGCTGCAAGTCCATCAAACAGTAGAGGAGGAGAAAACAGGCATTGAAGAATATATCAAGGACAGTGAAGAAGATGCACTTCAAATGGTCAATAATGAGAAACTAATCAACACCAATGAAACAAAGGAGGAGTACAAGAAAGAACAAGTCAAGAACCGAGCAGAAAAATGGAAAAAGAAGCCACTGCATGGTCAAAAGCAGATGAAACCATGGACCACCTGTTGTAAAAAGATGGTACAGGCTGACTACAAACAAAGGCATGACAAGGTAGCAGGGATGATATACTGGAACATCTGCAAAAAATACAAGCTACCTGTAGCCAAAAATTGGTGGGACCATCAAATTGAAAAAGTGGTAGAAAATGAAGATGTAAAAATATTATGGGACTTCCGACTACAAACAGACAAACATCTGCCACATAATACACCAGATATAACTGTAGTCGAGAAGAAAGAAAAACAAGTCAAAATAATAGACATAGCAATACCAGGGGATAGCAGAATAGAAGAAAAAGAAATAGAGAAAATCTCAAAATACAAAGATTTACAAATTGAAATTGAAAGGTTGTGGCAGAAAAAGACCAAAATAATCCCAGTGGTAATTGGCACCCTAGTTGCAATACCAAAACAACTTGAAGAACACCTCAATACCATAGGGGCACAGAAATCACCGTCAGCCAATTACAAAAAGCAGCTTTACTGGGAACAGCCTATATTCTGTGACAATATCTATAACAACAGCAGCATCATTGATAATAAAATTCAACCATCTCAGGTCCTTGGGAAGGACTTGATGTCTGGATAAAACAAACCAGTCAATAACACCTGTCTGACTGTGTAAACAAGAAATAATAATAAAAAGAATTTAAAACTGAATAATATGCATCCCAGTAAAAAGGTCCCCAGTCCAGACTCCTAATAAAGCTTAGGAATGTTACAATGGATCAAACATCCATAAGTTTTGACCTACCAATCTACCTGCCATATTTTGTGGCCTGATAGATGCTTGACAACTTCTCTTTGTTGGCAATCCCAGACTGGTAGCATAAACTAGTAGTTTGCCATGTCATCTGATGGGCCACCATACATGGCTGGTGGGCTCTGTTGGATTTGCTGGATCATAGGTTGCAGAGAACTGTTCTGGGCTGTGGTCATTTCCAAGCTTCCTTCCCAGCCAAAAGCTGACCAAAAGTTTTCTATGGAGATTTTTTGTCCAAATTGTGGGTAGATTGGAGAAAAAAGTGTGTGTGAGTGGGGGGGGGGGAGGGGGAGAGAGAGAGAGAAAGAAAAGGTCTTCTGACTCATCTTCCTTTTATTGGCTCATCTGTAGTCTGAAGCCATTACTGCAAAGATGTAATTGCCCCTCCCCCGATTTCTTAATGTTATAAGAAAGAAATGGATATAGGCCAAGCCAGCTACTAGTCAGCTTTTGACCCTATTGATAGATCTAGATTTTGGGGAAAGTTTAAGAGGACTGACATGATAAAAGGCTACTCGAGTTACTGATTGAACTGCACTCTAGTCTCTCGGCCATGGTGAGAGTGGGCCATCAAGGATCACTGTCTGACCCCATTTTATTAAACAGAGGGTTTTTCTGTTGGCTCCCTTTTAAATTAAATTTTATATCAATGATATAGTACAGGTCATGGAGTCTCAAGAATACTTCTCCCACTCATTTAATGGGTGCAAAGTCTCAATCTTGATGTATGCTGATGATATGACAATTATATTTTGTGTCGAGATTGGATTTAGAAGAATGCTGGTCAGATTAGCTGATTACTGGAGGGAGGAGAAATTGAGGATCAACTATGATAAAACAAAAGTAGTTTATCATAGCTGATAAAGTTTATCAACTATGCTAAAACAAAAGTGGGTGGGGTTTTTTGCGGGGGGGGGGGTTGTTTTGTTTTTTGGTACCATAGTTTATCAACTATGCTAAAACAAAAGTGGGTGTTTTTTTGCCGGGGGGGGGTTGTTTGGTTTTTTGGTTTGAGATTCCAACACAATTTAGACTCAGCAAATAGAGCAATGCCCCTCCTTTAAATATTTGGGTGTCTCCTTTCAAAAATATTTATCTTGGTCATTCCATCATAATGCAGCCCTGTTAATTGCACAACACACAGTGGGGATCATTAAAAAATTCTTCTTCTCCAGGTAGGGGTGTGTGTGTGTGTGTGTGTGTGTGTGTGTGTCAGTTAATAGCTCCTGCAACAAAATATTTCAGGGCAAAGTAATTCCATAGATTTTGTATGGGGCAGAGATTTGGGGATTGAATAAGAAATTGAGTGAGAAATTCAAAATAGTCCTGAATAATTGCCTGAGGAACATTCTGGGCCTTCCCCCAGGCACCTTTGCTGCCCATTTAAGAATGGAGGTGGGACTGTCCTCAATCTCTGTTAGAGTCCATCTGATATTGCTAAAATATTGTAAAGAAACTTGACAACCTTCTGGAAGACCATCTGCTTAAATCATGTTATTGGCACTAACAAGAGGAGAATCAGTGGGCAGACATGCTATTCCATATTCTGCAAATATACTATCTGCCTTCACTAGAGAAACTTAAGTCCTGGGGTAAGGGGGCGGGGTGGGAATCCATGATTGACTTCTGGTTTGGTCCAACATTCAAAGTTCTCCCTATGGTATTTCCACTTCAAGAAAAACAGTTCCACTTGCAGTACCTGCTCAACCTCACCAGTGCACCACAATAGGCCCTCCGCATATCTTGAAGGTAGATTTCCCAATGTTCCTGTGGAACAATGCCTCTGCCCAGTGGGCGCAAATGGAGGACATTAAATACTATGTTTACACTGCTCCTTTTATGGAACAATAAGAGAAAAAAACACTGGGTCAGATCATTGATACTTTCATGGGTTCTGAAACAGAATGTGTTAATTACTTGCTGGTGGATATGTTTCTTTTTGATAGTTATTAAGCAGACATTTTTGCTTTATTGTCTTTTAAAATTAGGAAGAGATCTGTATCTGCTAGCCCTGCTACACATCTGGCTAAGTTGTAGTTCCAGGACTAGCTCTTATTCAAGTTGCACCCATCAAAGTTGTAATGAGAGTTAGGTATTTAGGATTATATCTCTTTTTATTTTCATGCATGTTGTTTAGTTAGCAATTATATTTTTTACTGTCTTATTATGTCTTATCTGCTTTTCTTTAAGCGTGATGTACTAGCTATTATGTTTTATGTTTTTATGTTTTTATATTGTTTTATTATGTCTTGATGTGTGTGTTATGACCTGTGGTTACAACAATAAACTTACATACTTACTGTGAAAGAACTCTTGATTACTCAAGAAGTGCGCATGGAACAGCAGGCATTGCCCTGGTATATTTCTTTCTGCTATACAAAGTCCAGATTAGTGATGCGAGGTGACGTGACATTAGTCTAGGGATGGGGCTGTAGCTCAGTGTTAGATCAACTCCAGAAGGTCCCAGGCAGGTTCAATCCTTGGCATCTCCAGGTAGGGCTGGGAACGACTTCACATTGATTGATTGATTGATTGATTGTTAAATTTATATACTGCCTTTCATTAAAACAATCCCAAGGCAGTTTACAGCAAAATGTAAAAACAAGATGGTAAAAAAGACACAATTAAAATATTAAGTGAAAAATATTAAACAAATCTGATTAAAAATTTAAAACAAAAGCATAAAAGCAATACAGAGTACAAAGAGCAGCAGCAGAGAATCAAATAAATGCCTGGGCAAAAAGCCAAGATTTTACACTCTTTCTAAAAGCTATGATGGAGACTGAGGAGCGAATAACCACTGGGAAAGCATTCCAGAGTCTGGGGGCAGCAACAGAGAAGGCCCTGTCCCGCATGCACGACAACTGAGCCTCCCTTTATGTATGTATGTATGTATGTGTTTATTTACTTATTTTTATACTGCCCTAAACTTACGTCTCTGGGCAGTTTACAACAAAATAAAAACAGAAAGTAAAACATTAGTTAAAACAAAAATGAAAAGTTTAAAACATTAAAACAATTTAAAATTCTCTAAAAGAATATTTTAAAACAGCATTAAAACCATTAAAACAATATTAATTAAAAGCATAAGAACTTACATAAGAACAGGATCAGGCCCCAGACCTATCTAGCCCAGCATCCTGTTTCACATAGTGGCCCACCAGATAGATAGATTTGTTTGCTTAACTTATTTTTATACCACCCAAAACTTACGGCTCTGGGCAGTTTACAATGAAACAAAATGAGAGCCAGCGTGGTGTAGTGGTTAGAATGCTGGACTAGGACCAGGGAGACCCGAGTTCAAATCCCCATTCAGCCATGATACTAGCCGGGTGACTCTGGGCCAGTCACTTCTCTCTCAGCCTAACCTACATCACAGGGTTGTTGTGAGAATAAACTCAAGTATGTAGTACACTGCTCTGGGTTCCTTGGAGGAAGAGCGGGATATAAATGTAAAAATAAATAAATAATAAAATAAAATAAAATAAAATAAATGCCTCTGGGAAACCCACAAGCAAAATGTGAGCGCATGCCCTATCATCTGCTGTTGCTCCTCTGCATCTAGTATTTAGAGGCATTTTGCCTTGGATAGTCACTGCCAGTCAGAGTAGATAGCACTGAGCTAGGTGGACCAATGTCCTGATTTAGTATAAAGCAGTTTCATGCATTATTATGACTTTCTTCTACAAGTGCTCTAGAGCTCATTTTGGCACACATAATTGCGAGTCTTGGAGGCTGCCATCAATCCTGCATTAATATAGAATGCTATGGCTCAGGTCCTGCATGGAGGAGGGCCATAGAACAGTGGCAGGGGATCACGAATGGGATCATGTATGTGATCCCATATATGCTGGAAAATGTGCCATCCAACAGCCTTGTGCTGCGGGGTGGCTCTTTGTCCCACGCCTTATAGGATCACTGGACTTTATAGAGAGTGCTGCTCTTTTGGTGGGATCTCAATCTCCTCTTCTCTTTCTTTCCCTTGTGTCCACAGACACCGCCCCCCAGCCCCGTTAAGGTAACATCCTTTAGGGCAAGATGTACATGTGAATGGCTGTCAACATTATCGTCCAGCAGATGCGACAAAGGGTAATTCAAACCGTGTTTGCTATGACTGGAAGCATGCATGCGGGAGAGAGAGAGAAAGGTTTATATTATCACACACGCGCGCACCCCTTTGGCATGTCTAGGGATTAGGGAAGAAGTTGCAAAGTTTAGGAACTTGAGTTTTGGGGGGTGTAGGAGAAGTTGGCAGGGTGTATGACGGAGAAGCAAAGGACTGTGTTATTTAAAATTGAAAGAAAAGGTTATTTTCCCCCTGTCACCAGCAGCAAAAACATAGGGGAAGGGGGTGGAGTTGAGCTATATGTGTGTTTAATGGTTTTTGGGAAGCATTATAGCGTGCAATGTAACACTTTTTTGTGTTTTTATGTTCCAGAAGCAAGTGTGTGTGCTGCTGTCTGTGTGCATACATGCACGCTTTGTTTGTGAGAAAGGTATATGGCATGCAGCGAGCATGTGGCTCTGCTCCCCCCCACCCAGGGGCGTAGCAAGGTTGGAGTGGGCCCAGAGACAAGATCTTAAAATGCCCCCCCTCACTGAAGCTCAGCTCATAAGGTAAAGAAATCTTAAATGAGGCTGAATAGTGGTAACAAAAAGCAGAGTAAAATTTATATGTGTGTGTGTGTGTGTGTGTGAATACACACACACACACACACACGAACATCATCCTAAATTAGTTTTTTAAAGGTTTTGTAAATTGTGGACGATGCAAGTCATTTAATGGTACTAGAGAAAGACATGCTGTTCTGGTAGCTCCAGGTCTTAACACTCACATCAGTTTCGGAGGATGAATACAACTGAAGGAAGCCCGGGAGGGTGCACGGCTGGGGGATTCAGTCATGTGACTTGCCTCTGGGGGCCCCCCCAGGCAGTGGGCCCCCAGACAATTCTCTTCCCTTGTCCTATTATAGTTACACCTCTGCCCCCACCCCACTGTATTCTTGTATGTTCATCCAATCCCCCACCCCCCAATTCCTGATGCATCTCCAGTGTGCTAGAAGCCTACGGGCGCACAGTGCACACAGCCCCATCCAGGGGAATCCTCTTGCACAAGGAGTTCCTCACCCCTGAAATGAACGGGGGCCTTGCAACAGCTGCACAAATCCGTTTATTTCAGAGGGTTGTTTGCACAGGAGAACTTCCCTGGTTGGATTGTGTGCACACACCCCTCCCCACACAAACACATACATTCCAGCTCCTCCTTTCCCTTCCAGCCTGACCCTCTTTTTCGGTTTTCCTTTTTCCTCCTTTCTTTCTTTGCAGGGCGTTGAGTGTTGTATGTATGCTTGTGCGAGGCAGCCAAGCCCAGGAGGCTCAGGAACTCTGTGATGCAAAAGAATTCCTTTGTTTCTTGGCAAACCAGTTTAAGTCCTCCGGTGGACCATTGGCCAACTTCTGGTGCAGCACCTAGTACCTCCTGGGAGTTCTTTCGAAGATTGCTGAACTAGGCAGCAAGCACTTGGTCTGAATCAGCAAGAGGGTACACTTGGGATCCTACAACACAGATCCATTATGTCTTAACTGTTAAGGGATGCTCAGTATGTGTGCGCTCTTGCTTTGTTTAAAGCATGTTAGTGGACCACAGGGATTCTAGTTTAAAACAAACAAACAAACAAACAAACACAAAACTGAAGTTAGCTCACTCCTGCCATACTGTGTACACTCTGTGCTAAATATAAATACATTTTGCATTAGGGTAACCTAAAATGCAGAATTCTCTGTATAAATAAATCAGATATATCTACATAAATTTAATTAACTTTATATGGTTGAATTTACTTCTAACCTCACTTCTAACCTAACCCATCTTAACCATTGAAAATCTTGCTCAGTCCCACCTCTTATTTTAGGAGCAAAGTGAGCTTTTGAGTTACACAGAGCTCTTCTTCAGGCTACATGGGGGAAGAAAATTTATTGCAAATAGGAACAGAATAGATATCACCTCTGCTAACTTGGCAAAGAGGCACCATTTAACGTGGTGATTCTCTTTATTTAGCAGGGGGAGAGTAACTGGCCCTATCCACCCCCAGCACAGTACTTCCAGTGACTGCTGCTGGTGTCTATCTTATGTTTCTTTTTAGATTGTGAGCCCTTTGGGGACAGGGACCAATCTTATTTATTTGTTATTTCTCTGTGTAAACCGCCCTGAGCCATATTTGGCTTTCCCAACTCCAGCGCCCATATTTCCTTTAGCAATTGGGGCAGCGGGATACCTCCCTGCTGCCCCTTTGCCTGCTTGGCTGCAAAAGGCTTTACGAAGCCTTTTGTGCACACGAAAGGCTTCTTAAAGCCTTTTGCAGCCAAGCGGGCGAAGAGGCAGGAGGGAGGTATCCTGCCGCCCAATTGCTAAAGGAAATATGGGTGCACACGCAGCCAAGTGGGCAAAGGGGCGGAAGGGAGGTATCCTGCCACCCCGATTGCTAAAGGAAATATGGGCGCCGGAGTTGGGAAAGTGCAGGAGGGGTAAGTAAACCCTCCCCCGCCCTTAAAGGAACCCCTCACCTCAATCCACCGGAACCCGAACTGCCCATGTCTGGACTGGTCTGGAGGTCTGTAGAATGGCCTCCAGACCAGTCCGGGCACATCACTATGTTTAGAAGGGTACGGTATCAGTGAGCACTCTTGGGCATTTTGAAAGGGTGGAGTGGTCCTTCGGTCCTTAGAGGCTTCGTGGCTCAGGGGCTATGATTGGCCATGACACCTACTTCAGGGCTTCACAAACCTTAAAGGCTGTGCGGCTTGGGGGTGTGTGATTGTTTTTGTCCTGACCTTATAGGTTGGCAAGGATGAAGAGGAAGTAGGCTCGCACTGCTTCTGACTCTGAGCCAAGGTGTGCTGCCCATAGGAGGCTCTGAGAAGGACACAAAAGTCTGCCCCCCAGCCTTGGTAGGCCTGCACTGCAGGGGGTGGAGTTTTCCATATCCAGTTTGTTAATTGGTTATTAAAAAAAGTTATGGCCCTTTTATCCAAAACTGCTGGTGTGTGTGTCATCCTTGTGGCTGGGGTGTATGGGAACAAAGAGCTATTGTGAGATATGTTGGTATTAATAGGTAGTTCATCAAGCATGGTATAAGTCCACATTGCCCTGAGTCCGTGGATTGGGCCTTATATTAAATTTCTTAATAGATAGATAGATAAATAAATAAATAACTTAATTAATTAGTTAAAATAAATTTCTTTCTTTCTTTCTTTCTTTCTTTCTTTCTTTTTCTTTCTTTCTTTCTTTCTTTCTTTCTTTCCCTCCCTCCCTCCCTCCCTCCTGCCACAGTGGGCAAGGTTAACACACCTGCAGTGTTCCTCAGTGCTCCCTAAGAATAGTGTTCTTTTTCCCATTACACTAGCAAGTCCTGACAGCTGTTGGCTAAAAACAACATTGACTTCTTGTTTTGCACATCACAAAGTTCTGAGAAGCAGAACTGAGTGAATATGTTTTGCTTGCTTGCTTTCCTTTTTTCTTTTCCACTTTGTCCAATATTTTTCAGGCTCTATGACCTATGCCAGTGCTCATCTAATCGGCAACAAGAAAGATGTGAAATTATTTCCAGCCATTTTAAAAAATAAGGTTTTCCTTTGACTAGGTGAAGAGAAACAAAGACTTCAGTGCTACTTAACTTGGACTATGGAACTAATGGCTAAATTGCTGTCCCATTTTATTTCCAAGTGCCACAATCAGTGTTCTCTCTCATTTTTTTTTCCATCTCTGTGTGGAATGCCCCCTCCCCTGGCCTCGTGCTAAGGGGAGGGCAATTTGTCCCAATCCCTTGCACACGGCACCAGGAAGGATCTGTTACGGCCTCCGCATGTTAGGGGTGGGGCTAAGGCAGCCGTAATGTGGCTCCCTGCCCCAAACCTACAGTCCGGCAATGGATTCCCCTACCCTCCCTTCTGTAGGAGCAGAGCGGGTCGAGAGGCTGGTCACCCTTTTGGGGGCCAAGTCGCAATTTTTGGCTTCCAACTCATTGGCCATATTGGAAGTTTTTTCGCCTACTCCTAGCCTATACAGTTATTTAGTTAGGTCACGGCTTGGCAGGGACAGTGCAGGTTAGGTGGTAAGTAGATGGGATGGAACATCAGTGAGCACCCTTGGGCAGTTACAATGGGCGATTGAACAATCACTCCCTTGTGGTTTGTGCGGCCCAGGGAGGACGATTGGCTAGGACGGGGAGGAAGCAGGTTTCCCACCTGCTGCCTTCCGGAGCCAAGGTGTGTCACCCAAACAAGGCGTGGGGGAGGACGCTGAAGTCTGAACCCGGTCATTCCTAGGCCCTGCACTGTCTGGGTGGGGGCTTACCCCTATCCAATCTGCTAATCCGCTTATAGTTGATCAATAAAGCTGTGGCCCTTTTACCCACCATATAGTTGTTTGTGTCTTCTTGGGGCCGGGGTCTGAGGGACAATGAATTTCATTCTAGATGGTGGTATCAAGGCAGTGTACCAGGGTGGCCAGAACCTAAGGGTTATGCTCATGGGTCAAATGGGCTGTAAGCCAGAATTTGGCTTTTAAAAAGCTAAATCTGCCCACCTAGCAGTGTACACACATATGCATTCAGAGTGGGGCTTTCCCAATTCAACCTGAGGGGGATCTAAAATAAACTGAGTGGACATCAAAAGACGTGTGACTGCGTGCACAAGTGCATACCTTAAAGGGAACACTGGCCACAATCCAAACCAGAATTACGTGAATGAATTTCCCAATGAGTTTCAGAGGCTAAAGCAGTCCAAGTCTGTGCTGAATTGCAGGCTAAGGTCACCTTGTGTTTTGGGCGGTGGGGGTTGGAGTGGGGAGAAACCTTCAATCCAGTTAAAAACCTTGCCAAAACCATAACCCACAAGGCCCTCTTTGCTTATGACCCTGCTCCATTCTTGGGATGAACACTAATTTCAGCTCCCCAGTAATAACTGAAAGTCAAAAGACTGTTCAGACTTTCTCACACACTCTTACTCTCTTGTCAGAATCAAGGCAGTTGTTTACTAAGTGCTGTAAATACATTTTCTTTAGACAGTATGAGGGCACAGCCTAAGGCAGCAAAAAAGAAAAAAGAAAAGAAAAGAAAAGAGTGACTCATTGGTCTATTAAGGAGAGCTTGGGCTGGTGGGGATAAGCATTTCCTGGCTTGCCTAGGGCAAGATTGGTCCTTTTTGAGCAGCTCATTGTTATTTTGTTTATGTAATAAGCTTAAAAGGTAGGAGAGGTATTAGCTGAAAGTATACTTAACATCGAGTTTGAAATATTGGGGGAAAGAATTATGAGTGGGGAATAAATAGTTTTACAAACCTATGGACAGTCTGAACATGTGCGTTTGTCACTGAATGCTGAATCACATGATGATCTGGGTATATAAATCCCCCATTACAAATTAACCACTAGGGATAAATCCAACATTCTCAGGCATGGGAGGTGAGAGGTGCAGTTGAGGAGCATATTGTGACTCGGCAGGGCTTCCCAGAACACTTTCATTGGTGCTGGAGAGAGAGAGAGAGAGAGAGAGAGAGAGAGAGAGAGAGAGAGCGCACTTCAGGGTATAATCCTAACCTTTAAGATGTCAGGTGATTTATCTCCTTTATGGCAACAGATTGCCAAGGCTGTTTCTCAGGATCCCATTTAGTTGCCTAGCAAAT
This sequence comes from Hemicordylus capensis, assembly GCF_027244095.1. Lineage (NCBI taxonomy): Eukaryota > Metazoa > Chordata > Lepidosauria > Squamata > Cordylidae > Hemicordylus > Hemicordylus capensis. Next base: position 294,613,459 of record NC_069660.1, on the reverse strand, counting down.
CCAATAGGTAGGCCACCTATTTTGCAGTTGCGCAACTAAAAATCATTGCTATAAGTTCACCTGGTGGCACAGGAGGAACACTACTACTATGGAAATTTATATACCACTCTTCAACCAAACTTCACAAAGTAGTTTACAAAGAAAAATAAATTACATAAATAAAATGGTCCCCTGTCTTTAGAGGCCTCACAATCTAAAAGAAACATAAGGCCGATACCAGTAACATCCATTGGAGGGATGCCGTGCTGGGGCTGGATAGGGCCAGTTGCTCCCCGCCCTGCTAACTGGCCCTATCCACCCCCAAGCACAGTACCTCCAGTGACTCTTGCTGGTGTCTGTCTTGTGTTTCTTTTTAGATTGTGAAACCTTTGGGGACAGGGAGCCATCTTATTTATTTGTTATTTCTCTGTGTAAACCACCCTGAGCCATTTTTGGAAGGGCGGTATAGAAATCAAATCAAATCAAATCAAATAAATAAGCAAGTAAATAAAAAAATAAAAGAGAATAATCCCTTTAAAAGGTGCCTCTTTGCTCAGTGAGGAGGGGTTAGTCAGTAGGCTTTCACAAGTTTGAATTCATGGGCCAACATATTGACTAACAAAGGGTTTGTGCAGCAAAGTTGCACTAGTACAAAAAGGTTGCAGACTTGAGCTTAAAAATGGGCAATTGTGGAATGGCGCTCTTGTGTTTTGTGCTATAGCACTCTTGCTGAAAAATTCCTTTTAAAATAGAGGATGTGTGCCACAGGTCATTCAACTGTTGTGTAAGCACAAACATGCTTACAGTAGCACAACAGCAGTCTGGAATGCAAGCTCCAGACATAACAGAAAATGCCCACACAACATCCTTGCACAAGAGCAATGTCCTTGTGCAAGTGTACCATTAGTCAGTCAGTCAGTCAGTCAGTTTTTATTACAGCCATTGGCCAGCCTTTATTTGTTTGTTTGTTTGTTTGTTTGTTCGATTTTTAGACCGCCCTTACAAAATAGCTCAGGGCGGTTCACAAACATCAAAGACCCTTTAAAACAATTTAAGAGCACTGAAAGGCCAGGCCGAACAGGTTGGTCTTTAGGGCTCTCCTAAATGCCAATAAAGAATTCAAATTACGGAGGTCTGCAGGGAGCGCATTCCACAGTCCAGGAGCAGCTACAGAGAAGGCCCGCCTCTGGGTCACCACCAGATGAGCTGATGGCAACTGGAGCCGGACCTCCTCAGATGATCTTAGCGTGTGGTGGGGATCAGACCGAAGAAGGCGCTCTCTAAGGTAACCTGGACCTAAGCCATTCAGGGCTTTAAAGGTAATAAACAGCACTTTGTATTTTGCTGGGAAACATATTGGCAGCCAGTGCAGCTGTTTCAAAACAGGCATAATATGGTCTCTCTGGGTTGCCCCGGAGACCAGCCTTGCTGCCGCATTCTGAACTAACTGAAGTTTTCGGACTACGTACAAAGGCAGCCCCACGAACAGCGCATTACATTAGTCAGCATGTCACCTATATTTTTAAAGTGCTACATTACACGTGGTAGTCATCTAATGGTACAGCGGGAAATGACTTGCCTAGCAAGCAAGGGGTTGCCTGTTCGAATCCCCGCTGGTATGATTCCCAGACTATGCGAAACACCTATATCAGGCAGGAGCGATCTAGGAAGATGCTGAAAGGCATCATCTCATACTGCACAGGAGGAGGCAATGGTAACCCCCTCCTGTGTTCTACCAAAGACAACCACAGGGCTTTGTGGTCGCCAGGAGCTGGCACCGACTCGATGGCACACGTTATCTTACCTTTACATTACATGTCATGATGTTTTATCATTCCTGAAGAGTATTTTGATTAGAGGACAGAAAAGCACATGTCCCATCTCAGCATGAAAAACAATCCATCTCCATATAGCTGCCATAAGTTTCCCAAGCTGTTTGTTGCCAATGCTGGAGTCCACAGGAACAATATTCTATTTTACTCAAAATACTTGCTTCCTCTGTAGTCCCTCCCTGCCTTTTCTTTTAATCACCTTGTTTTCAGGCTGAAAACAAGAGTTGGTCCTGCCAGACAGCCTGTCCCTTAGGACCACTTCCTTTGCATATCTAAAGTGGCTTTGCTTCTGTGTTCCCCTTTTGGAACAGCTTTGCCAAGCCTGAAATTGTGCCCAGACACCCACACACACCTAAAAATAGTTACAATACCAACAAAGCTCTCAATTCTGAAACTTGTCATGATTATTTGGCATTTTTTCTCTGGGGAGCAAGCAACTTCTGACAAACTAAATCCATATAGGAAAATTATTAGATGGTGGCTGGCATGCCAGCATTTTCTGCTGCGCAACAGGAGAAAGGTGATTCTCTAAAAACTTGCCTTCCCTCTGCAGTCACCTGTGCTTCCTGAAACTATGTTCCTGAGGGCTGCAGGGACATAATTTCAAGAGGCACAAGTGGCTGAAGAGGGAAAAGGAGATCATGAAAATCACCCCTCCCACACTGCATGATACAAAACAGCATTAGCTTGTATGTTTGCTAGTGAAATCACCACACCAAGACTTATTGGCCGCATTCAAACATAACGGCTAACCGCAGTTAAAGGTGGCCAAGGTTCCTATTCTTAATTCACACCAGAGCACTGAACCGCAGACAGCCAAACTCCACTTGCAGGAAAGGGGAGCCCCTCCCTGCTGCTCGGCCCTGGGGCAATGGGGTCAACTGCAGGGGCTGCAGGCATGTGTGCACCTGTGCACAGGTGCAGATGGTCAGATGGGGGCTTGTTTCCGTGGCACCTTGGCCTCTGTCCCCTGGATCAGGAAAGCAGTCTTTGGGATACCCCTGCACACTGCTTCCTAACACACAGCAACACAACACAGCTCTACTTAGAGTACCCATGGCCTGATACTCTGGTGAGCAGGCATAGTCTGTGTGGGCTTTGGCGCCCATCATCACCACAGAGGAAATATCGCTCCAAAGACCAGAGTGTTTCTTATCTCCTGGTCCTGCTCATGAGCAAGCAAGGGTTGCGAACTTCCCCCCACATAGGAAAGTGGTTGGGCCTTCTCATGAGGTGTGTGGGGGTGTCCCCGTGGCCTTTTGCTCTCATGCCTGGCCAGTGAGCCCCCAGTTGGGTGGCTGGATTTTTGAAGAAGGGTTGCAGTTAATCCAAGACAGACCCAGGTGACCAGCCTGTATCATGGGCACAAATCCCCATAAGGGGAAGGAGCTGCTCCCCTTCCCCAACCTTTCTGTGAACAGAATAGAACTTGCCTGCTTGGGAGTCCCTTCAGGGGAGCAGCCTTTCAAACCCTGCCAATAACACCTCCACCAAAACCATCTGCATGGATGGTATGGACATCTGGCTGTGGCATGGACCCTCAAACCCATTCAAAATTCCCATGTCATGCTGCCATATGCAGATCTCCCGGTGCAGGTATCAGCGGGAGAGGGGATCCCTGGTCTCCAGCTGCCCAGGGATGGCAGCTGCCCCTGTGGGGCCCAGGCAGGGGTGCACATCTCCACATGGGCAGGCAGACTGGCAGGGGGTACATTTGTGCAGCAGTTTGTCTGTGGTACCCATGAAGTGGAAAGCTGTCCCCAGGGTACCGCTCCCGACAGCTGCCATCCACAAAGTAACCTTGCTTTGCTTAGAGCCCCAATGGCCTGACACTCTCATGAGAGGGCTGTCTGTAGGAGAACGGGATGCTTTGCTGTCACATAATCTTGGTGATGGTGGTTGGCTGCTCTTTCCCTTTCCCTTGGATGCTTCTTCTCATGAGTTGTGTGGATGTGTCTCCATGGCCCTTTGCTCTCATGATTGAACACTGTGGGTCAGGTGGCTCGTTCCTCACAGTAGTAGTGCTCTCTCCTGGTACTGGGGCACTTCTGACCCTGGCGACTAGCCTTGATCATGAGTAACCCCAGGGAGCAAGAACTCCCAAAATGGGAAGGGTCTATAAAACGGCATCAGTTACCCAACAGGTCACAATGCTGCTTGGAGCCAGTGTGTATCATCCAATTAGGTTGCAAGTCTCTGGGGGTGGAGACTCAATCCCTTGTTGTGTTGCTTTGGCTTGTTAATTAATAAAGTCGTGGCCCTCAACTTCTAATTATGCCTCATGTCTTCTTTAGTCTGGGTACGAAGTTATGTTCTTAACCCAAGGAGGCTCACAATGATTGCCTTTTAATATTTGGAGATTTCTTAATACCTTTCTACCTCTTTTCTATCAGAATTCATTGAGTAACTCTCTGTGGCTGCAGCTTTTTGTGGGATATATAGTAATAAAATGCTGTGGGATACATTTTCTAACTTTAAAAATAAAACTTATTTCTGAAACACTGAAAAGGAATTTTCCCATGGAGGGTCAACTGCATCCTGAGGTATGTGATGGAAAGACAATTAAAGTCATTGTGAGAGGCCTCTTGAGAGAGGGATAGTGCTCTGAGGTGCAGGAGAACTGGAGGCTCGAAGGGCCTACAGATCTCAGTTCCTGTCATGAAGGAGGGGTGTGTGACGGATGTGTGGAGGCCACATCACAAAGCTTGCAGGGTTGCCTGGTGAAACATGTCAGCTCTTATGGAATCTGTTTTGAACAATGCCCATCACTGGAATCACCAAACAAGACACATCACATCAAGTTTTATTAAAATCAATCTGTCATTTTGTGTTGCAAAGTCTAGAAGAGAAAAGGAGTAAAATGCACTGATTTTTGCCGTGTGCTGAAGAAGTAATAGGTAAGTGAAACAAGGCCCATTATTGATCAGAAGCAGATCTTCAAGGAAAGAAAATTAGATCATCGCTTTGAGAAGAAGCAAACAAAATTTATTTCTTAGGGATGCTTCAACCCAGCAGCAGTGTGAGCATTCATATCAAAACCGGCTGAGGGGGCGTGCAGATAAAATTTATTTTCCCAGTGGCTTCTAATTGTCGCTCTGTGTAAGAAGATATAAATTGGCTTAGAAAGATAGTGTTGGTGGAGAGGTGGGGGAAGGGGATGGGGAGAAGTCCCTTCATAATATATTAGTAAGCTTTCATTGTAATAGGAAATTCTCTTAATGATATTAGCTCCAAATCACAGGATAGAATATTAGCATTTTTTACTCCCTAATATAATAGAGCACTGTAATTGTGTTAGTGCCTATCACATCAAATTAGAGAGAGAGAAATACTAACACAGTCAGAAAGAACATTTGAAGTTTCTGGGATACTGTTTTGCAGAAATATTTACTTGAAAGTTTGTGCTCACTTGATGGTCAACATGGGGCCCCAGGCATTTACAGATTATACTGGCATGAGATATAATCATAAGGTGTGGTTTCAACATTCCACCATTATAAGCTCTGAACAGTCTATTGCTTATAAAATCAAAAGTATCTATCCAATCCCCCTGAAATTCTGCACACATCAACTAGGTGACAGGAGACACCAAACTTAGACCTAAGGGGAGGGAAGTGGGAGGAGTGCAGCTCAGGTTTTCTCTGCTAGAGTCAGAGCTGGGCTCTGCTCCAAAGTTCTCACTCAAGAACTGGGTGTCAAGTCCACATTCAGGCAAGCCCTTGCTGCCAGATTTCTGCAGTTTCTACACATCTTGCCCTACATGTCCTAATGATGGTTCAGTCATTTGGGTGGGATCTGGTTGAGAACAAACACTCCACACTTCCTCCAAAGAGCTCAGAGTAGATCCATATGGTCCCTAAGGGATTCTCTTCCAGGTGGCTTATAGGACCAGGCCTGTTCAGTTTCAGCAGTAGAACTGCATCATGAGGCTTCTGACTAATCTGTGGATTTGCTAATGAGAAGTGTCTTTCAGTTCATGCACAGACCCATACAAATCCCAGGATATTCCTAGGTATTCCAATATGTATAGTGTAGGACTTGAACGTGGGAAGCCTGGGTTGAAACTTCACCTCTGTCATCAAGTAACTTAGGCAAATTACAATCTTTGCCAATTTCCTTGTTTTGGAAGTCCAACACACCAATGTACTTTCCTTTCTATATAGGCCTTTCAGGGAGTATAGGAACAGGTTAGCTAACATCAGAAATGTACCTTTCTACAAGATGGGCACCTTAACCTGCCATTTCCGTGCTTTTTACAGCATGAGTGAAAATTGAAAACCTCTTAGCTTTCATCTTAAACATAACATATGCTACAATAAAGTATGAATAAGCAAATGACAGGAATTGCACCTGGGAAGGTGCCTAGCTACTCTTGACAGATACTCTCATAACTGCCATCCTGACTAATACATGCAATGGGAGAAGCCCTGGTGTAGAAGCACTGGTTCTGAAGAGTTCCAAACTAACACCGCACCAGTGCTAGAGTGAGGGAATTTCAACAATCTCCCCTTCCCCTGGAAGCCCTCTGTGTTACCCCAAAATATATCCCTATATTTTTTGGTGGCACAGAACACCTTTGGGGGAAGGGGAGGACGTCAAAATCTGCTAACACCACGGAGCCAGCAGTGAAACTGAACTAGTTGGACTTCTCTGAAGCACCGCTGCTTTCCCCATCACACTGGTGCTTTGTTAGTCAGGATGCCAGCCATAGTATCTAGTTGTACTGACTAGAGGCCATGTGAACATATTGTTACATCTGTTGACTGAACATTCCACTCTTAGGCAGTAGAGATATGCACAAATCACAAATTGTGATTTGTTTCATGGTCGAATCAAAACCAATTGTTTTGATTTGACCACGAATGTGGCCATATCGAAACCAGGTTGATATGATTCAGCCTGGATTTTAAAAATTGTATCTGAATCAATTCAACCTGTGCTGTGGGGTTGGGTGGGGGGCGTTGAGAGGAGAGTCTGAATTATTTTAATAAAAAGACAAGTTGTTCTAGTAAGAACTAATCAGCCTATTTTCCTTTCCCTGTCTCTACATCTGGACTAAATTTGGTTCAAATCAAGGTCCACAAGTTAGATCTCTTGCGCCTTAGATGTTCATGTGTCGCCTTCTTGGATCGGGGTGGATGTCATTACTACAAACTGCACCATTGAGGTGTCCCTGTGTGTCACTCACTACAGCTGTTCCAAATTTGGTTAAAATTGGTCAGACAGTCCTCAAGTTAGTGCCTCCAAAGTTTATACATCCACCATCTTGAATTGGGGTGGATGGCATCATCACAATCTTCGCCATTGAGGTGACCCGATGTGTCCCTACAGCTGTAGTAAATTTGGTTCAGATCAGTTAAGCGGTTCACAAGTTAGCTCACTCGTGCCTCCAAAGTTTATGGTTATGCCATCTTGAATAAGGATGGGTGACATCATTAGAAACTAGGTGTCCCTGTGTGTCCCTACAGTTGTAGCAAATTTGGTTCAAAATGCTTAAGTGGTTCACAAGTTAGCCTACTTGCGGCTCCAAAGTTTACATGTCCACCATCTTGAATCGGTGTGGATGACATCATCACAGACTTTGCCACTGAGGTGTCCCTGTGTGTCACTCACTGCAACTGTACCCAATTTGGTTCAAATGGGTTAGTCAGTCCACAAATTAGCCAGCTTGCACCTCAGATGTTCATGTGGTCGCCATCTTGAATGGGAGTGGATTGTATCATCACACACCACACCATTTGGGCATCCCTATGTGTCCCTATAGCTGTAGCAAATTTACTTACTTCAAATCAGATAGGCAGTTCACAAGTTAGCCCACTTGTGCCTCAAATATTTACTTGTCTATCATCTTGGATCAGGGTGGGTGACATCACCACAAACTACGATGTTGAAGTGTCTCTATGTGTCCCTACAACTGTACCCAATTTGGTTCATATTGGCCCAGGCATTGCGATGATGGGAGGGGGGAAACACAGATGGACAAACACACACACACGGACACACACACACAGAATGTTGGGTGATCTCATAAGCCTACTCGAAAGTAGGCTTAAAATAGTGCTGGGGCGCCCTGAAAATAATTTTGAATTACCATTGCAGAGCCTGCAGCAGTGACCCCCAACTGGCCACCCACACGCCTGCGGCCACCGGTGCCTGCCCCCATACTTTTTTTAACTTGCTCTGCTCTTCTGGAGGGAGTGGAGACACAAGGCTGGCTGCTGGCAATGGTGAAGAGGTGATTGGACCGCCATCCCTCTCCATGGCGGGCCTGGCCAGCACAAGTTCTCACACTGACTGGGCTAGCCTCTTTTAAATGGCCTCTGAGCAGGCATGGGGAGGCCATTTAATGATGTAGCCTGGTGATCTTTTAACTAGAACACCGTTGCTTTTGTGCTAAAGCACTGGTGTTCTAGCAAAGAAACAAAGGGGGGATATTCCCCATGCAGAACATGCATGTTATTTTTTAAAAAAATAAAATAAATAGCAACTGATCCCCTCCCCACAGCAGCTATTTGCCCTAGGAGGGAAGGTTCCCTTGTCACCACTGTAATCTTTTCTCCCATCTAATTGCAGTTGCAGAGGGGAAATTCAGATCAGGAGCATAGCAGAAGCAAAGGATTAAAATCCCCCTTCCTTTACCATGGTCTCAGTATGGATGGGGCCCCCATGTGACTGCTATTTACATTTGAAAAACAAAACAGAAAGGTTCCAGTTGTGCATTGTGAGTGGCCATTATTTCTCCAGCAATGCACCAGGGAAAGGACACAAGGCTGTGATTTTGTTTCCTTACCTGGGCATTGTGCGGTGAGTGCTGGAGGGGAAAGCATTTTGAAGTACCACTGCAGCAGCTACCTGGGAAGCAGCAGATTTCTAACTAGAGAACTGAAGAATATCCACTTCTTGAACTCAAGTAAGCCTCTGCCCTCCCCTCACTGATACAATTTGATATAATACAGCATGATATTATATAGTATCAAATGGGAATGTGCAAAATGTTTTGATGTCGAAACCTTTCGACTTGAAATGTGTTGTTTTGAGTGTCTTGAGCATGAAACAAAACACCCCTTAAATAAAGGGCCTGTCTCGAGCTTGGAACAAAACAACCCTGTTTCAATTCAAAACATTTTGACATTTTGAGTGCTATTTTGGAGGCCTGTTTTTCCCTTGCTGATCAGTTTTCTGGCACTGGCTTCTGATTGGCTTGTGATCTCCTTGCTTCTTGGTTGGCTTGTTATCATACAAATCAAGTGTTGTCATGGGCAACTATGTTCAATTGGCTGGGGGGAGGGAAGGAGGAGTCAAAGGATGGAATTTCAAAATGTATTTTAAAACTATTTACAATGTATTTGGGATACTTAAAAATTAGTTTTAAATAGCCTGCTTGCCCATTTCCTCCGGACTGGGTGGTAGGTAGCACCCACCTACCACCGAACCCACTTTGGTGTCTCTAGGACCTACCCATTGGGAACAATGGGGTGTTTCAAGATTCCCTATTGTTCCCTATGGTTGAAACACTTGAAATGTTCTGAGTTTTGTTCTGTCAAAACAACCGGGCCAACCACTGTTTTGGCAGCCTGCATTTTGTTTCTAGCTTGAAAGAAATGCAAAATTCATTTCGTGCACATCCCTAGTATCTAACTGCATGTTTTTATCAAATTAAGCGTTCATCAGGTTGTATCTAATCAAAATTATCCAATATGACTTGTGTCATATCAGTTCTGATTATCAGCCCAGTGCAATGCACAGCCCGAATACTTGCATATTTGTAAATAAGACATATAGTACAAATTTTCCATAATTGTCATCCAAAGGAAGCAGGGAATTGAACCTGAGGCCTTATCATCCTCCTTCTCTGTTCAGCCTACCTTTTGTCCTTACCACAACCAAGGTTGTTGTGAGGATAAAATGGGAGGAGGAATAATTATTAATGCTGCAACTAAATTATTTAGTGAGAGGGTGGACTACAAATGTGATCTATATCACATTTAAATATGTGGGATCATATATTAAACACATCAGATATAACGTTAGCTCCCAGTGGGCTAAATGTGTGGGATCTGATATTCAGCACATCAGAGACAATGTTAGCTCTCAGAGAAGTTTTTTAAAATGCAGTGAATACTGGAATTAACCATGTGGGACTTTGTTGGGAAGGTAGGTTCTGCATATAAAAATAGCAAGGGAAAAGGCTCCACATGACAACTTTGTTTTGATTTAGACATAATGCTAAACCATGATTAAACTATTGTTTAGCGTTACCACCATGATCCTTGGGTTTGCATGCTCCCCTTTTCTTTTCACATACAAGGGAAGGATAGGAACATAGGAATATAGCTCTCTTAGCCCACTTTCCCCACAGATGAACAAAGAGCAGCCCTGGGGTGGCCGGATCAGCTGCCCACACGACTTCCAGAACTGTTACGGAGCCGGTGGGGGTTGCAAGGATCGGGGGTCACATGGCCCATGGAAGTCCCAGGATGCCCCACACAAGTGCGGGGAGAGACCCCTGAGTCCAGGAGGCTGGCTGCTGCCTCCCGGTTGGGTGTCTACTCATGAGTTGCCGCATGCTGCCGCAACACAGGAACAAAAAAATGAGGTTAATGGAGTGCTTGCTCCATTCACCTCATCTAAGGGGAGGGGGAATTAGGCGGGCTAGCCGCCTTGGGAGCACTAGGCTCACCTGCAAGCCCGGTGGTTCCCACAATTACTGGGAAGTGGGCTAAGTTCCTTTAGCCCACTTCCCCGTGATCAGAAGGCAAAACAAAAAAAATCATGGTTTGTTATAAATACACTCATGCTAGCTGTCCTGACTTACATACAGCACATATGCACAAGAGCAGGGTGTGCATGTGCATTCTATGCCTCTCCAAACTGCATCCACGATGCTAAGAAGCTCAGAGAGGCTCCATGGCAACTAAGAATTGTGTCATCGCTGCAGCCGTGAGCCTCCCATTGTCCCCAATAGTAGCAATAGAGCCTCTTGGAGCTCATTAGCAGCATGGACATGGTTTGGAGAGGCACATAATGAGTGTGTGCACCCTGCTTTGGGATCAGTGGAGTGCTGCACTGCATGGAAACTACTCAAACTAAAACATGGTTTAATCATGGTTGAACACTGCATCTGAAATCCTTTGAAGGCTTACAAATTAGGAATCTGACTTCAGTAACTCTCGTAACTGTACTTAAAGTGTGCATCTCAATTGGTGCTATGGAGAGCCTCTTTTTATCCATGGGTTTTCAGATTCTTAAGTCACACTTTGGTGTCCCTTAAAGCACTTTTGCCCACGTGACCCTCTTTCTTTGTCTTTATTTTATTCTGCTTGCCTTCAAATTTGGAATGATATTGGATGAATTGCTGCCCATCTTTGCCTTGCCTTAATTAATCTTGGGCAGGCTCAAACACACACACACAATCTGAGATCCCCTTTGATTAAATTAGTGTTGACATTTCCTACATTTCACCAGCTACTTTTAATCATGTGCATTCATAATGACTCTTCACTTGGTTCTTTCACTTGATGTAACAATAAAAACTTGCATTAATTTTAGATGGTTGTCTACTAAATGTAGGTTTCAGGCTCTCATGATAATGAGCTTTGACTATTCTTTACACTAGAAAGATAACTTGATTTGACCTTGGAATGACCATAACACTGTAGTGCAGTATGTTTCACAGGAATAAGGTCTCAGATTTAATCCCAAGCATTCATAGTGAGATTAGAGGTGGCATCGAAGTTTCACACAAAGTAAAATTTGAAGTGAATGTTGGAGTTCCCAAGTTGAAATGCCAGAGAATTTTCAAGGCAGGTGAAATGACTTTCTACAAGTTCTGTTAAATTTCTCAGGGGAGTTTGGCACATCCCTCTAAGAGCAGTTTGAGAAATACTTCTGCCTGAAACTTTGGAGAATAGCTGTCAGTCAGAGCAGACATTGTACTAGGTTAGATGGACCAATCGTCTTTTACTTAATACAGAGTAACATCACGTGTTAATCCACAAGCAGATCAGAACAGCATTTTTAATAATGCCTTGATTTTCCTTCATGATTCTCCTTCAGTATCGGAGTGCGCCAAAATGTAGCAAATAGGTTTGGTGCTGACTGGAATGTGGCCCTCCAAATGAGCCAACCCTTCAGGATAACAAGCAAAGCAGTGATCTAGGTTAATAAAATACTCAAGAACTAAGGTAGATATGAATCTTCAGGGACTTGGCTGTAATTCTGTACATAGTTACCTTTTGCCTCTGTAATCCCAGTGTTTTCACTTTCAATAAAGGTTTTATACAGTATTTATGTCTTTTCATTCTTTCCAAATACACCAAATTGGCTTAAATTGATACTGGAACTGAAGTCCTCCCCAATCCAAGCTAACTTCCCCACTTTAAGCGAAAATCATAGCGGTGCTCCATGGCAGTTCTGATAACAAGGGTCATTTAGTGTTGACATATGAGAGGGCTTTGTCTGCTGTAGAACTGCCTTCCACAGGGCACAACTGTCCCCCAACCCAGTGTTTTGGCAATTCTTAAAGTCACTTCTATTTCATCAGCCTTTCTCTAATTATATCTGAGAAGTTTTACTTGCTGGGTTATGGGTTATATCCAAAGAAAACTAGTAATTACTACATCCCATTGAAATTTATTTATTAGTTAGTTAGTTAGTTAGTTAGTTAGTTAGTTTGTTTGTTTATTTATTTATTTATTTATTCATTCATTCATTCATTTAGAGCCCCTGGTGGCGCAGTGGTAAAACTGCCGCCCTGTAACCAGAAGGTTGCAAGATCGATCCTGACCAGGGGCTCAAGGTTGACTCAGCCTTCCATCCTTCCGAGGTCGGTAAAATGAGTACCCAGAAATGTTGGGGGCAATATGCTAAATCATTGTAAACCGCTTAGAGAGCTTCCAGCTATAGAGCGGTATATAAATGTAAGTGCTATTGCTATTGCCATTTGTTTATTTGATTGATTGGTTGATTGATTGATTGATTTCTATACCACCCTTCCCAAAATGGCTCAGAGCAGTTTACACAGAGAAATAACAAACAAATAAGATGGAGCCTTGTCCCCAAAGGGCTCACAATCTAAAAAGAAGCATAAGATAGACGGTTGGCTGGCGGTGACTTCAGGAGCAGCAGGGAGTTCAGTGGCTGCGAACAGCTGGCAGGCAGGTGCTCTGGAAACCCAAAAGGAGTTTGACAGCTGGCTCTGAGGGCTGCGGGCAGCTGTCAGTTGGCCGCATCGTGAAGTGGCAGGGAGTTGGGAGGCTGGCAGGCGAGTGGTCAACAGGCCCTGGCAGCGGCAGGGGGAAGCAAGGACTGCGAGACAGAGACAGAAAAACTGAGGAAAGAGAGAGAATCATAGGAGAGAGAGAGAGAGACAAAGACTGAGGACAGAGAGAGAGAAGGACTGAGGACAGAGATAGAAAGAGAAAGAGAAAGAGAGAGGGCAGGAGGCAGTGATGGGTGGCCAAACATCTTGCATGTGCCAGAGGAGACAGCTGGGCAACAGCGGCAGGCAGAAGGAGGCGGGCGACAGGAAAGCGGGGGAAGAGAAAGCAGGGGTGGTGCTGTGAGCTGGGGCTGCTAGGAGGACCTGAGGAGGTGGGAGGCAAACGGCCAGCGGGCAAAGAAGGTGGCAGCAGTGGGGAGAAAGGGGGCGAGAAGTGGGCAGCAGGGGGAATGGCAGTGGCAGGCCCTGGCCTGGCCAGAGGGAGGAGAGGGAGGGGCACCCAGAAAGCCAGGCATGCTGGAATCTTGGGACATCTTGGAGATGGGAGCAGGTGAGGAGGCAGTGGCCAATTTAAGGAGGAGGAGGCAGCAGTGGAGGGGGACGCTGGGGTTAGGAGGAAGTGGTGGTGGGCCCTGGCCTGGCCTCCAGAAGTGGGAGGCAGCAGCAGGACGGTGAGAAAGGGTTACTTACCCCTGCAATCGGGCCCTGTACCAGAGGACTGGAAAGTAACAAATGTAAGACCGATTTTCAAAATGGGATCCAGGGTGATCCAGCAAACTACAGGTCAGTTAGTTTAACGTCTATTCCAGGCAAATTGATGGAAAGCATCCTCGAGGATAAAATTGTAAAGTACATAGAAGAACAAGACCTTCTGGAAGAGAACCAGCATGGCTTCTGCAAAGGTAAATCTTGCCTCACCAACCTTTTGGAGTTCTTTGAGAGTGTCAACAAGTATGTGGATAAAGGTGATCCAGTTAACACAATATCCTGTACCTGGACTTCCCAAAAGCTTTTGACAAAGTTTCTCATCAAAGACTCCTGAGAAAACTTAGCAGTCATGGGATAAGGGGCCAAGTACATGTGTGGATTGCTAACTGGTTGAAAGACAGGAAACAGAGGGTAGGGAGAAATGGAAATTTTTCACAATGGAGGGAAGTAAGAAGTGGGGTCCCCCAAGGATCTGTATTGGGAACGGTGCTTTAAAATGTATTCATAAATGATATATAAGTAGGGGTAAGCAGCGTGTTGGCTAAATTTGCAGATGATACCAAACTCTTTTGGGTAGTGAAATCCAAATCGGATTGTGAGGAGCTCCAAAAGGATTTCTCCAAACTGGGTGACTGGGCAACAAAATGGCAAATGCAGTTCAATGTTGGAAGTGTAAAGTAGTGCACATTGGGACAAAAAAAACCAACTTCAAGTATGCATTGATGGGATCTGAGCTGTCGGTAACTGACCAGTAGAGGGATCTTGGGGTCGTGGTGCACAGCTCGCTGAAAGTGTCGACTCAATGTGCGGTTAAAAATGTCAATTCCATGCTAGGGATCATTAGGAAGGGGAATGAAAATAAAACGGCTAATATTACAATGCCCTTATACAAAACGATGGTGCGGCCACACCTGGAGTACTGCATACAATTCTGGTCACCACATCTAGAAAAGGGCATTGTAGAAATGGAAACGGTGTGGAAGAGAGCAACCAAGATGATCAGGGGCCTAGGGCACCTTCTCTATCAGGTAAGGCTACAACACCTGGGGCTATTTAGTTTAGAAAAAAAGATGACTGCGGAGAGACATGATAGACAATCTGGATGGCTTTAAGAAGGATTTGGATAACTTTATGGAGGAGTGGTCTATCAATGGCTACTAGTTGGAGAGCTATAGGCCACCTCCAGCCTCAAAGGCAGGATGCCTCTGAGTACCAGTTGCAGGGGAATAACAGCAGGAAAGAGGGCATGCCCTCAACTCCTGCCTGTGGCTTCTAGTGGCATCTGGTGGGCAAATAGGACTACTCATTAGTGAGGTGCGGGCACATCCTATTTCAGTCTTGTTGACAGCTTGCCCTGAAGTCATGCTGCCAGGACAGTCAGTGCTATTGACATACTTTGTACAAAGTCTTTTTGATTAGGTAGGATAAAAAGTTCACAAAGATCATGAGCCCATGATTCAGAGCTGCCAAGGAATCTTAATAGAGGGGCGCTTTGCAGTGCTACCCCCAGGCTCTTT
Source organism: Hemicordylus capensis (assembly GCF_027244095.1). Classification (NCBI taxonomy): domain Eukaryota; kingdom Metazoa; phylum Chordata; class Lepidosauria; order Squamata; family Cordylidae; genus Hemicordylus; species Hemicordylus capensis. The sequence goes on along the minus strand of NC_069660.1, from coordinate 294,598,202 downwards.
GCAGTGCTAACATAGCTTACCAGCAATACCCTCAAATGTCAAGGGAATGTTCAGGAAAGTCTCCCCTGAATTTCTTAATATACAGTGAGGCTGTTCCCGTGTGCAGCCTAACCCTCCCCCCCCCATCTTACCCTTCCTCCAAGGAACTAATAAAGTGTGCATTGTTCTCACACTTTATCCTCACAACAATCTTGTGAGGTAAAGTAGGCTGAGAGATACTGACTTGTCCAAGGTAACGGACTCAGCATGGATTTGAACCCAGATCTAGTACAAGACTGTAGCCATTACACCACACTTGCTCTCCAAGCCATAATTCTGCCCTCACACAGGTTATTGGACAACCCATAATCTGTACTTCAGTGCTGAATGATCAGATATTATCCCATTGACATTTGTTTATAAAAATATTAAATCCTACCTAAGGACTTCCAAGGTGGCTAATCATCATAAATGCAAAAGCCACAGCCAGCAAAACACAACAAAACCAAATTGACATTGGTTGAGATGCCTGCCAGCACCCATCATGATGTCAGTGGAGGACATCCTGACCTGCTCTTGGCACATCCTTTTATGGCATGATGGGGCTCTTCATTTTAATTGCCCCTCTACATGTGCTCCCAATACCTGGGTATTGGGAGAGTGTGTGGAGGGGTAATTCAGAGGAACATCCCCCTCTTGCAATAAAGGAACATGCCTCGACCATCAGAATGCCATCCACTGACATCATGGTTGATATGCTCTTGGAGCAACCCCATCCTTATTGTGGGTGCCAGCATCTGAACCAGATCAAAACAAAAAATAGAAAAATTGCAAAACACAACAAGCATATTGACAATATCACACACAGATGCACACACCCAAATTAGACATGCAACAAAACATGCAGCAAAAGATTACTCAGAGACAGTGTTAGGTCTATTTCTTTAAAGCAAACACACACACACACACACACATATATGAAAGAAAAGAAATACTATCTGAACAGCAATTTTTGTTTGAACTTTAGTCTCAAGTCTTCCTTTACATCACACAGCCATTGCTTCCTCTTTACTACTACTACAAATAAGCCTATATTTTGGAGAAATGAGCAATATTTGAGGGCAATTTTCTATGCTATTGGGCACACAAAATTTATACATTTGAATTTTGGTTTCTTAACTAGGTGGGCTGCAGTCTTCTCAGTACTCAGTGAATCATCACACTCTTTAATGAGATAGGTGCGTGGTTTATTTTTCAGGAAGATAAATAAGGCTTAATATTTCTGCATAATGCATTCTTCTGGGCCCACAGTTCTTTAGTTAAATGGAAAAGTTACAGAGAAAAATTATGGTGTTAAAAAAAAAATGGAAGGAGTCAAACACAATGTTCTTTGCTTTTCAATCTAAGTTGTAAATGATGCACCACTGCAAGAACATTTTCGCATATTTTACATGTAAAAGAATGGGTGCAATAGAATCTGACAGACTATCTAATGAGTCTGTAAAATCCAGTTCCTTTTTCAATGCTTGCAAAATGTATGCAAGGTTCACTGCGATCACAAGAATAAAACCAGAAGGGAGTATAGAGAGACCCATTCCAATCTCCTCCCCCAAATTCTGCATCATACCCCACTAATTTCTGTGCTTTGAATAAATTATATAAAAGTGCTCAATTTCTCTACAGATTATGAATGTACAGGTGGACCTCATTATCTGTGGATTCCACATCAGCGGATTTGCGTATCCGTGGTCGGGAAAAAGACACCAGACCTAGGCATACATGGGGAAAGGACAGGGGGACATGCTGACCTCATGTATCTGCAGGTCAGAAGTGGCTGAAAATGACCTCGGAGGTAATTTCTGCCCCCCTTTTTTCTAATGGAGCCACAAAAAGGCTCCTGTCTTTATTTATTTATTTATTTATTTTAAAAAGATAGGAAAAAGCCCCCACCGATTTGGGATGAAGTGTCCCAGCCCCCAACACTCTGCACTGCTGGCAGCTGCCAGCAAACAGGCAGATGGGCAATTCGCCCATCCAGGAAGCCAAGAGGGATCATCTGGGGAGAGATGAGTGCCAGCAGTGTTCCTCCCCCTCTCCCTCGAGCCCTTTCTCACTGATCATGAGGAAAGGGCTCTATGATGCTATGATTCCTTATCAATATGCAGAGATAAATACAAATGAGCTCCAGCTTCAGACAAGTTACCCTGGGAGAGTAAATTCAATGGAGTATTTGAGGGACTGTAGTTATTTATTGTATGACGCCATGTTATGTATCACAAATATATACAACTTGTAATCCATCAAATTAAGCACAGCCATAAATAGCAGCCCACTAAGAGTCTGAGGAATTTAGCCTTCCTGGGGACTGTTAGGCACCTGGCAGGATACAATAACATGGTGGGCTTCATTTGGTTTGGTAGGTTACAAGTTGTGCTGGTCTTATCTTTTGCATGTGTGTGCCATCTTTTTGCAGGGAGGGGAAGGAGTTCTTAGAGGTGCACATGGAGTTGTCTCATTTTATCCGAAGAACAAATCTATGAGCTGGCTTAGGTGGAGAGATATCATTTGCCCAGTGCTACTACATAGTGAGCTTCATAGTTAAGCAACGTTTTGAATGTTGTGTATTTGTAACCTTGGTCCTGTTGCTTTAGCCCTTTAGCTGGAGTGCCAGCTCCATTGGGACCTGCAGCTCTCATAAAGATTGATCAAAGAAGCTCCACTGGCCAACACTCCACCAGTAAGGTGATAGCAGAGAGGTGCAGCTATTGTTTTGCATTCATCATTGCTGTGGAGTAGGCTCCAAAATACTGCAGCCTCACCTATCTGATCAGATTAACCCAGAATCTTTAATTACATTCTTCCTGTGTTCTCGGCTGCTTCATCAAGAACTGCCCAGGCTCTAGTCCATAGGAATAGAAATGGCAGTCCTCCAAAACCCATCCACCTCCTCTGTTCACCCAAAATTCCCTGTGGCTCAGGGTGGATTTTTCAGCCCTTAATAGGCACTCAAGCATGCCAGGATACTTGGGCTAGTAACACTTTTTGTTGTATGCAGATGCAGGAGTCTCTTTGTACTTACACATTTTTGCCTGACTGTACATGCAATACATGCATTCATTTTTTAAAAAATCAATGCAGGGTCTGGACCCCATGGAAATGTAAAGAACCAATCAGATTGTGGGTACTGCTTCATGCAAACTGAACATAAGACTGAATAGCTGTACACACCTACCAATCAACAATCTTACGTATGCTGTCCTCAGAGTGTATGTGCAGTGAATGTAACATCTGAATAAGTCTAGTATAATAATGGCTTCTGTTGTTGTTGAAGAAATAACTGATTTTCCATGTGTTTCTCTGAAGGTCCATATAGAAATGTTGGACACCTAGCAATGAATATTGGCTATAGGCTGCAATCACACCAGATGTTGTAGCCAAGGTGTGCAGCATGTAAGAATTGTAAGGGAAGAATGGCAGTTCAGTCCCCAAATAGCAGAGCAAAACCAGTTTGGTGAGAAAGCAGCAGAGCAAGAGGTCTTGAGAAAGTTCTTTAAGACTTTATTTCTTTATTTAAAGAAAAGGTAACAAACAAATGTGAAAAAGCCTGCAGCTTAATTTCAGCTGTAGCTCATGGCTGAAGATAGAGATCAAAACAAACAGCCATCTCTGGAGAGACAAAATGGAGACTAATACTGGGAAAACAAAGAGGGGAGGAGTCCAGCACTTTTATCCATGACCTTAAAAAACCCCAGTGGTCACTCTGAGACATTTCAGCTGAGAGCTGATGCTGCTGCCAGGGTCTTAACTCCACAAAGCTGAACTCAACCCACCCATCATGTATTGTAGCCTTCCAGGTGCTTGACAACAACCCCATTATCTTTCCAGTCAAAGGCTCAACTGGGATGCTTATGAAGCCCCTGGTGGTCTTCCATCCATGGCTGGTATGGTGAATTCTGTTTATGAAGTCTCACGGAGGCTGTCATACATCATTGGTAAGATACAAGTTGTGGAGCCCCCTCTAGACACTACACCATGTTGACTCTGCATGCAGCTCTCCTATCTTTCATTTTACTGCTGGAAAATGAATAGCTCAATCATATATATATATATACACACACACATACACATACACATACACATACACATACACACTTCTCAAATCGGGAAAGCAAGGTGCGGGTGGCTAGCAAGCCATTGATTAATTTCTGTTATAAGAGAGTGTTGTATATTTCAAAGAAAATGTCTATTGTAAGAAAAGACAAGGTCTTTCATTCTGGAAAAAAATAAAGAGGTGTATCTGAAAACACAGATGTCACTGATATTAATCTTTTCATTAACTCACTTAGCATGAATTTATAATCTATCTGACATTTTAAGTAAGGCTTGCAGTGCTTCTGAAATAAATTTGTTCTCGTGGCAAAACTATTTACTCTTGTTATGTTCTAATGAATCATATTAGCTTGATCTGACTTGAGTTGGTAGTTAATTGAGATCAGGGATTCATCTCTGGTAATGGTTTTACAAATGAGCTCTGTGTATGCATTCAAGACTGATTCACAGCTCCTAGCAACATCAGGTCTTTGTTAATAGATCCTTGTCAACAGAAGTCACTAGAATACATCACTGGATAAGACCTTTTTTTTTAAAACCAAGGAACAACTTTTTGCCTGTGCTCATTAACGGGCTGCAATAAATTTCTGTCTTTTTGGATCTCCTGGTACACATGCTATATTCACTTTCGCTAACTTACTGCTTTATTCAGAGATAATGAATGGGGTGTTTTCATTTCTGTTTCTCCACGGTAGCATGTTTTGCCCACTGCTGTATGCCTAATTCAGAATGCATGAAGACTGACTGCTGATGTGAATGAATCAGGAATTCCAGCCAGCAGTATTTGGGGACAACAGGCACGGACATGGTTACCCACCGACAAACCATTTTGCATGTTTATCTAGTGGTCTCTGTCCATTCAGACTGCTCCCTGTGCCTCCTCATTTGAAAGGAGAGGTTTGGCATTTTGAAAACATGAATATTTAGAATAGATGGAGTGCTTCATGTTTCGCCTTTAATCTGTAGACTTCATGTGTGCAGCTATGCATTAGAAAAAAAGAGGCTTAAAAAAAAAAAAACAACCAAGGGGCTGTGTGCAAAGGGAATGACAATGATGCTTGTTGCCAGAGAAGGCAGGTTGACTCCTGCCTTCCCCACAGACCTCTGTGAGCGGTGGTGTGAGTTGTGAGTATAGCCTTATAGAGTACTTTGCCCTATCTATCTATCTATCTATCTATCTATCTATCTATCTATCTATCTATCTATCTAACAGCCCCTACAGATAGTGTCAGAGCTCAGTGGTAAAGAATCTGCTTTGCATTCAGAAAGTCCCAGGTTCAATCCCTGGCAGCATCTCCAAGTAGGGCTGGGAGAAATTACTACCTGTAATCTTGGAGAGCCATTGCCGGTCATTTTGGGCAAAACTGAGCTAGACAGGCCCATGGCTTGACTCAGTATAAGGCAGCTGCCTATGTCCTTGTGTTGGTTGACATCCAGGATGATCAACCACTTGTAATGTAGAAGACTTCAAACTAGAGCAGAACTAGCTAGTCCAGAGCTTCAGCTCAGTCACACTACTGAAATTATGCTTGCACTCGTGCAACAGTTACACAACTGTGTGAAGCTCTTCACACAATCAGTGTGAAGAGCCGTAAGGGGGTTTGCGGGGAGAGTGGGCTTAGCCCGCTCTCCCCGCAGATGATCAAATTGCAGCCCTGGGCAGCCGGATCAGCCGCCCACACAACTGCTAACTCTGTCACGGAGCCGGCAGGGGCTGCCTAGATCAGGGGCCATATGGTCCCCAGAAGTTCCAGGATGCCCTGCACGAGCACGCGGTGCATCCTAGAGAGTTCCCCGAGTTCAGGAGTTGTTTGCAGCCTCCCAGTCGGGGGTCTACTCATGTGCCACCATGCACCGCGGTGACACATGAGCAGAAAGATGAGGTTAAAGGAGTGCTCACTCCGTTAACCTCATCTAAGGGGAGGGGTACTTAGAGAGGTTTGCTGCCGGCAACCATATGGATCCCGTTGCAGCACACGTTCACCCAAAAGCGGGCTAGGCTCCCTTAGCCTCCTTTTGGGCAATGATGAGAATAGCCTCTGTGTTTTAATGGGGACATTTGCTTAAGAGTGCTATAGTGAAATAGCACAGTTCTGCAGATCATCTTTTTAGTGCAACCAAGGACACATCTTGTGCAAGAGCAAATTAGTTCATTCCACAAGTGGTCCGTTGCTCTAGATGTCAGCCAGTTTATCTAAAGAGCAGCTCTCTTTTGGCTTGCTTCCATTTATGTTTATTCTGAAAATGTTAACATGAAATACACCATGATTCTTCTGTTAGAAATCTAACATGCAAGACAAAATTCATCTCCCCAGAATGTGCTTTGCTCCTTCTGTGCCCCACCACTAGTTTGTCTGGTGCCTTCTTGCCACTATAAACTAAATATTCCCTAAGGCATCTGTGGATTCTGGTTTGAAATTCCCTTCCTCAGATCCTGGGGAGAACTACCAAATATTAGAATAGGAATTAGAAAACTAAATTTGTTGGGTCAGGTGAACCCTCATGTGACTAGTACAGGATACATGGCCTCACTCTAAATGGGCTTTGCTTCACTCAGAGATATAGCCAAATCTGATTGATTTTGTAGCATTGTGACATCATCACATTCACTATGTGATCCTTGATTGGTCAGAATTGCTCCTGTGGAAGAAAGGAATCATAGCCAGGAAAAAATTTCACAGTCACAGCAAATGGAAACGCAATGGTGCCAAACAACTTCAAAAAAGACCAAACATTTAAGGAGGGTTTTTCACTCTTCCAGGAAAATATTGAACAAGCATTCTTCATTGCCCCACTGAGCACCTACTACACTACTGAAATAGCGTGTAAGACAGAAATGCCTAAGGCAGGCATGACAAGTTTGGAAGTTATCTTCCAGTCTTTTATTATTATAAGATGATTCCTTGAATCATAACAGCTGAGCACCATTTGAGCATATAAAATTACAAATGCTATCATTGATCATTTCAAAATTATCCATATGCTATTTTTATCCAGCCACTTCTGGGGAAATGAATTTCAAAGTTCAATTACATTCTGTACAAACCTATCTGCCCTAGCTGTAGTCCACACACCACTGAATTGCTTCAATGGCTCTCTTGAAAAGACCTGAATGATGCTAAGGTTAGGCATGTTTGTTTACAGGGCATTGCAGTGTTGATCTCTTAGCTGTGGATGGTCTACAGAACAAAACCCAACCCACATTCAAAGACCTTTGAAATCAAAGCAGAAATTCCATTTGATTTCAATCACCCAGAATAAGGGATGTCTATAGAGTAATGAATGTGTGAGGATTTCAATGTCTTTTATTTCTTTTCAACAGAATTCTTTATTCCCTCCAAACAGACACTGGAGATATGGGGAATAAAAGGGCCATCCTCCTAGTTTCTCTTCTTTGAAGAATGTCATTCATAAGAACTTATGAAAAGGTTGCATTGAAATTGTTCATTATAGTTATGGGACTTTCAGGTCCTTCAGCCAGATCTGTCAGATTCATATCTAATGCCCCATCATTATTTATACATATTACTTTTAAATTGCTTATTAACCTCCAAAGAGCTCAGAGCAGTTTACAAGTGAGTCTCAGAGTGTTTCCAACCCTGGCCAAATCTACGGCGCTTCAACACAAGAACTATGCAGTTGCTATCAATCCATTTTCTGGATCATTAGTGAGAACATGAAGCTCTTGCTGCAGTCATAATAATTCCAAAGAACTGTATGTATTTTTACTATGTAGAGCATCACAATGTGGCACCATGGATAAATTATTGGAATTAGACATGGAAGCAATTGGTTCAGATCCCTGGATATGCAGTCCAGTTCTATGCATGATTACTCAGATGTAAATCCTGCTCTCTAGTAAAGTGTGCATAGGAAAAAGACACACCTCCCATGATTAGATGTGTATTTTCCCAGCTTGGATTCATTTTGGTGCCATGGAAAAGGAAGCAGCCTCACAAAGCTCCTGTAGTATTAGACCAGGGGTCCTCAACCTGTGATACTTATGGATGTTGCTGAACTACAACTCCCATCTAAGGGTGTGCAAACTGACTTGAATAGAGCCGGCCTCCAGTTCAAGCTGCCTTGGCTCAAACGCTCATGGTTGAGCCGGACTGACCCCAGGGGTGTCGCTATAATTGAGTGGGTGAGTTCAAAGAACCTGGAACCTCAAGCTCTTGAGGGCCCCCCAGATCCACCCATTCCTATCTTCTTCATTATATCCCTCACTCCAGGGGGTTGCCGGAGAGAGGGGTGAACACAGGCCCCCTCTCCCCTAGCAATGCCCCTGGCCCCATAAAAAAGTGAAGCTGTCCAAGCTCAAGTCAAGTGGGGCCCAGTCCAAAGAGCCAGCCCGCAAGCCAGCTTGAGGGGTTTGAGGTGTACACTCAATAAGATTTGTGGTGATGCAAATGGCAACAGAGCATGTGCAGAAGTCACTCTAATGCCCTCCACACATGCACAGAGGCCCGAACTGGGCCACAGCCTGCCTGGCCTGTCATTTGGGAGGCTGACGAGAAATTTGAGGAGCTCCCGCCTCTGCTGTCCCTGCCATGGCCACCCCCACCATCCCTGCCACCACTGCCACCTTATTTTTGAAGGTAAATACCACCTTTGCTCCTCCCATTGTATTTACTTTAGGGAATTCCCTTTACTTATAAAGGGGGAACATTGCCGGATTCCCCTTTACAAGTATATACCTCCAGCTGGCTCATGAACTGGCTCAGCCCAGCTCAATCCCCAGCTCATCAAGCCCAAGCCCAAGCCCAAGCCGCCAGGAGAGGCTTGAATCCGGTATGGATTCACGTCAATCTGGGAAAACTGGTTCTGTGCACATCCTACTCCCATCATCCCCAGCTTTAATTTATTGTGGCTGGAGATAATAGGAGTTATTTTTCAGCAACATCTGGAGTACCACAGGTTGGGAACTCCTATATTAGTTGTGATTTTTCATAGTGTTACAAATTTTTCAAAGCAATGGGTTGAAGACATAATTGACTTTAATGGTGGAAGCCTTGGCATGGACAAACGTAGGCCAAAAGTAATTTGAGAGAAAGAAATAAGCAAAATGATCTTGACTAAGTGATCAGATTGTTCATGTTTCTTAATCTAATCTACTATCTATCTATATAATTCTCTAAGGCATATCCGTGGCTAATCCCATGCGTGGCAACTCTCGTGAGAGTTCGTGAGCAGAAGCACCTGATTGGGCAGTAGAGATTCCATTTGCAGATAGGGAGGAGGAGTCTGTGATGGTCAAGGTCAGTTGGAATGCAACTGTTACTGGTCAGAAGATGTTCTTGACTGCAGAGGAGAGGAATCTATATATAGGATAGTGGGCAGGAGTCATCGAAGAGAGGGGTCGTGAAGGAAGAAAGAGAACTTCAGGAGAAGGAGGCTGCCATTGTGTGAATTAGATGAGGAAACAAGATGAACAAAATCTGTTAACTGAGGAAGGGGGCGAGAAAGAGAGGATGAGAGGGGGAGGGAGGGGGGAAGGAAGGAAGGAGGGAAGAAAAACAGAGAGGAAGAGCGAGTGGAGGAGAGAGAAAGAGAGAAAAAGAAGGTAAGTGAAGAGAGAGAAAAGGAATTGTGAGAGACAGGCCCGAATCTGTCAGAAGTCTGAGGGAACAAGCGGCCATGGTGGCAGCAGCAGCAAGGAAGGGCCCAGTCATGGCTACTGAGGCTATTGGCAGAGGCAGGCAGGCAGGCAAGGGATGGGCCTGGGCCTGTCAGTGGCCTGAGGGGAACAAGAGGCCATGGCGGTGGCAGCAGTGAAGAAGGCCCGGTTAACTGCTGCTGCTGCTCCTGTGGGGAGGAGCAGGAGTTTGGTTCAGGTAGGGAGGTCTCTGGGTATAGGGGGCTGCAGCTTGGCCAACAGGCAGCAACACTGCAGCTGCAACCAAGATGGGTGAGGGGCATGGAGGAGTGACCAATAAGGGTGAGCAGGATGGAAGCAACGGAATAAAGTAAGATAAGCCTGTAGTTACAGATATTTACTTACAGAATTGTCTTATGCTGAATGAGCTACATTGATCCATGCGGTCTAGTACTGTCTACTCTGATGAACAGCAGATCTCCTAGATTTGCAACATGATTATGTTTGGGCTGTATCTCTTGATCTAATCCAATCCAGAGGACAGAATCTCACCTAAAGCAAAATTTGCAAGGAATTATGGTGAATATTTATGGCAAAATTTGAAGTGAATTCTTCAGACAAAATATCTGGGAGTTTTTAAGGAAGCTAGGAATGCCAAGAGCCTTTGGAGTCAGGTGGTATATAAACTAACTAAATAATTTTAAATAAGACATTTCAGATTTTTTTTGCAGGCTTTTGAACATACCTATCTAGGAATCTAGGAATTGATTCTTGGACCCTAGATACGCAGAACATAATTTTACTCCTGACTTCTTCCCCTAAGGACAATAAAACTCTCAGGGATTGTTGAACAGCTTGGTTAACAGCAGGGAGAGTTGAACAGCTTGGTTCAACCATTTCTTCATGCTTGCAAAGGAAATTTGGTAAGGATTGCCCTTTACAAGCAAAGGGTGGAACACTATGGATATCAAAAGGGAGGGCGGGTGGGAGAGTGGTAGGTGCCACCCCATGGTGGTGGCACAGCTCTTCAGTAGCAGTGGCTCCCTTAGGACCTGCTGGCACTCCCCCCATCAGCACAGGCTGGTGGGGGGGGGGCTTATTTGGGCCTCTGCACAAGTGTGCTGGCCATTAGAGTGACCTCTGAACATGTGCACAGGCCTGTACCAGACCCCCACCAGCTTGCGCTGATGGGTGTGTGTGCCAGCAGGGCCTAGGGGTGCCACCACTGACCACCACCCAGGAGCTGGGCCACCGCTGTGGCACATAAGATGACCTTCCACCCACCCATCCTCCCTTTTCAAACCCATAGTGTTGCCCTCATTGCTTGTAAAGGGGAATGCTTACCAGATTCCCCTTTGCAAGCATGCAGAAGTGGGTTGAACTGGGCCGAACTGGTTCAACTCACGTCTAGTGCAAAAATCTAACTGCCAGCCAGTTCTAACAATTCTTCTCAGTTTGAACTCCCCGGAGCAGTTCTGTGCAGACCCCTATTCCCCGCTGCACTGCCGCAGTTAGGAAGTTCTGACAGGCTGCTCTCTTGCTGCACCAGTGCTTCCCTGTTGTGAATGCCAGCCTGTGGTTGCATTCACATGTAACATGAAATGGAATGCATCACAAGCACTCATCCAACTGTAGTTCAGCAGCCTCCAGTTTCAGGACTGGCTGCCCCCTCCCTCTTAATGGTCCACTGAAGCCATATCCCAGGTAGCTCTGTAGCGCTTGCATCACCAGACTGTGGGCAAGGCATCAGCACATCATTAGACTGGCAACCATTGGCCATGCTCTTAAAGGGGGCGTGTAAGCATGATCATGCCTTTTCAGAATGCTCCACCAACCCTTGTCAAGGAAAGGGCATTTAATTCCCTTTAAATGCCATGCCATGCCAGCCCTTCTTCTGACAGCGATTGCACGGCTGCCCTCCTAAGAGCCCTGAAACAAAAACTGTTTTGCACAAGGACAATTTTGGGGGAGGATGTCTTGGGGGGCACTATTTCCTTTTGTTCAGGAAAGAGAAGGGAACTTGATGGCTTCCTAGGAGGCAATATGTATATGAGGGAGGGGAAAGGATCCTGGGTTCTGGTCTGCTATGCCCAAGGAAGCTCTTGCAAGGGCTCACCCCAGCAAAGCAATCAATGTAGACCAAACCACACTCCTGCCCCCCTGGTGGCTTGTCGCTAGTGGACTACCACTCTCATGAGAGCGCCAGTCTACTAGGGAGGACCTTAGGCTCACATAGACCTTAGGTCTTCTGTCAGACTTCACACTCATGAGTTGAGCAAACCCAGCAAAGGGTCCCCTATTTGCATGTGTTACTGCTCTCTCTGGTTAATGATAGAACTTTTGCACAGCTATCCCTCCTCTCTAGGGAAGCCTTTCACACACCCAAAGGAAATTTTGATGCTCCATGTGTCAAGGCCTAGCCAGGTGAGCAGAGTATGGGTGTGCAAACAGGTTCAACAGCTTACCGAACCACCCCCTGTTCAGTCCGAAATCAGACCGAACCCCACTGGGGGTTCACGGTCTTTTTAAAAAAACTTTTAAAATCACTAACCCCCTCCAGGGGACTTCCTTTAGGTGGTGGGGGTGAGGTTCCCTCTCCCCCTGCCAGCCTCCTTGCCACCCTAACCAGCAGTTTGGCCAGCTCTTTGGCCTGTTCGGGCCTTCCCCTTCTGGTGTGGCAGCCATTTTGGAGGCCACCGCACCTGTGAATGGGGCTTTGAATGGCTTGGGATGACCCACCTAGAGGAAGTCCCCCAGAGGGGGTAAGTGATTATTTAAAAAAAAAAATGGGTGGGGTTCAAGGGGGTGCCGGACCAAACTGGCCCAGTCCAGTTCAGATCTGATTCAGACTCGAACCAAACTGGGCCAGCCGGTTCCATGCACATGCCTAGGGCAGATTGAGGAAACACCAGGTCAGCAATGGATCTTTACTCTCATTCAACATTCCCAAGTTTGGTCCAGTGTTGCACCATATGCAGATTGGGGAATCACAGGAGAAGAGAGCCCCAATATCCAGCTACACCAGGAGAGTAGGGTCACTGTTTGGGGCAAAAACACAGATGGACATGTTCAAATGGGCAGACATTTGACAGAGGCAGAGGAATGCTTTGGTAGCTTCTTCATGGCAGTTGCCAAGACAGGGAGAGCTGTTGGTGGGTTACCCATTGGCTTTCTTATACAGAGCAACCTGGCTGGGCAGTTTCTGCCATCCAGTCCCCATGGCCTGAAACTCTTGTGAGAGAGTGGTCCATGGAAGAAGGGGATTGTTATTGCACATTATTAGCAATTCTACCCAACACCCCTGTCCCCACAGATGGTTGTTCTCCTGAGTTGTGAGAGGGTGTCCCCATAACCTTACACTCTCATGGGTGAGCAGTTGACTCAAGATCAGCATCTGTCATCATATATGATGAATTGCCCCTTTCACTGGGATCATGCCCGCCATCCAATCCCCTCTCTCTCCTGACCACCAGCAGTGGGGAGCAAGGGACAGAGAGGGGAAAGGGAATGTCCCTGTGTGACTTTGCTGTTTGACAGACTGACAAGCTTGGGCTGGGATGTCACAACGTCCCTTTTGCAGGGCAACTGCTTTGTTGGATCAGAGATGGGGGGCAGGACGGGTGCTCAGAGAGGTGGCCAGTGAGAAGTGCTACAGGCACTGAGTGGTTGCGATCCCAAGCAGCTCTGCATTGTTTTCTCTATTATTGTGGCTCCAGAAAGTGAATAAAACTGTGGTTATGGTTCCATCCACATTCAGACAAAATGCTACCACTGCCAAACCTCAGCTTGGGGCAGCAAAACATAATACAAACTGAAGGTACAAATTGGTGGGGCAAACCGTAAGTTGCTTTTGCTGTGGAACCATAGTTGCATGCATTCAGATGTAATGGAGTTCCAACCACTGCCATGTTTAACTGCGGTTTCACGTTACATGCAAATGCGGCCTATATATCTTCAAAATTATATCTTCAAATGCACACTTGTCTCAAATATCTTATATATCTTCAAATGCACACTTGTTTCAAATTAAAGTGGCATGTCATGGCTAAATAAAGTATTTTAGTTATTATTTTCAGTACTCTACAATGACTTCCTTACAAATAAAAATTAAAGACCCCAAATTTGAGAATGATTTGTTGGTGTTGATTTACATCAGCTTTTTGATGCCCATCTACACCATTCACTAAGGCAACCCTATTGTCATAAAGCTTTCAGATGCCAACCATTTGACAGCAAAAAGTCACCATCAAATCGTTTTTATGTCAGAAAATAAAGCCTTTTACTACAAACTCTTAAGAAAAACTGGTAGTATACTCCCTCTGCCACTTATTTGTTACAAGAATTAGATTTGTTTCCCATTCTTCATCATGACACACCGAATAAGGCCTCCTGAAAATGAAAGTCTTTGCTCTTCTTGCTAAATAGCATCACATAACACTATGTTGTGTCACATCATCTTAAGCTGTGTCCCTTCATTTTCCAGCAGGACTCTGGAGGCTATTATTCTATAATGTACCTAGCCCACTAGCACTTTGCCATAAAAAACTAAAACCCACTTATGTTTGACTGGGGATCTATCATCATTTCAGTCTGTAAAGTACCTCATCAGAATTTACTGCAGGAGGTAAAAGCCAAAGTAAAGTTAAAACACCCCTGTTTGTGACTGCAAGTAACTTGATGTAATGCACAAAAGATATTTAAGGCCATTTTTGTCGTCATTATGACTATAAACCATTCTTCAAATGATTAAATCAGTCATTCACACTTATCTTTTCTTTTTTTATATACTGAAGTTTCAGCTTGATGCTGTTCAGAAAGCCTTGAGGTTTTTATCCGCTAGATCACCAGCTCAGGGTGCAGCATAGGTGCATTTAGCTTTAGATCACAAAGCTGAAATGGCAACCATGGTGAGGTGTGGCTTAGCAGAGGTTTTGGATGTTATAAATCAATACTGTGGATCAATTTTGATTCTTAAAGAACTGTTTTTGTAGTTAGTGAAAAGCCCACCAAATGGTAGGAAAGTATGTGGAAATATGACCGGATAAACTCTATCGGAATAGGTTGGTGGTACATAAAAACGTAAGAATAATCCAATTGGATCAGGTGAAACCGTAGCTAGTCTAATCTCTAGTTTTCCATACACTTTGTGTCCTTTCCTTGCAGGAAATTTGTTCCAGGCCTTGATCGTTTTTGTTGACCTTTTCTGCATCTTTTCCAGCTCTACAACATCCTTTTGAGATTATATTGTGATGGTGGTGAGGAAGCCCCATTTCCATTGCCAGCTGACATAAATAGAAGTGTATGTTGCACAAACCCTGAATTCATGTGCGGGAGTTGCACAGTCACCTGGCCATTATTTCCAATGGCCGTGTGATAGCGCCACTCCCTCACAAAATTTTGGCATTTGCACAAAATGTGCTGTAGTGCAACTTGCATTGGAAAGACACAGCAATGCCAATGATGCACAAAATTTCCATTGAATGCTGAGTGATGTGCGAGACATGTTGTGAGCTACCTATGGTTTTACTTGGTTACAATGAGTCCCATTTTTCCCCTTTTGCCCCACTGCTACAATGAATGGCTGTGTTCAGCATAACCCTGTTTTCAACATAACATGTGAATGAATGTACCCGTGTACAGATCTGTACCTGTGTATACTATATTTCATAAGAACATAAGAACAGCCCTGCTGGATCAGGCCCAGGGCCCATCTAATTCGGCATCCTGTTTCACATAGGTCATTGTTCATGTTGAACATAACATGTGAAAGGGCCTTTTGTTGATTAACAAAAGTAAATTAACCACCAGTAAATTGATTAAGTGATTAATCAATAACTGGTTGATTAACCAGTAAATTAATTCACAGATTGTTCCTAGTTTATCCCAGGGCCAAATAAGACTGTTTTCCTGAATATACTCCTGAGTTCTAATCTCACTGGCTGACACCAGGGCTGGCACACAAAGATGCACCAGGGCTGTGAGAGATCAGCCTGTAAGAACTTCCCAACTACTGCTGCCCCAGTGCAGCAGAGAAATGGCCATTTTTTATGTCCTCGCCTTCCCGCAGGAATCGGCTGCACAACCTGCAGGGACATATTTTTGTGTGGCTTCATGGGGAAGGCAAGAACGTTAAAAAAAATGTCACTTCCCTGCTGCACTGGTGCAGTTAGTTGGGAAGTTCTCTTAGGTTGCTCTCTTACTTCACCCTTGCTCTGTATGTCAGCCACTACCTTTTAAAATATCAATAGCCAGTTAATTATGTGCATGTAAGAAGTGGACACAGTCCTCAAGGCCATATTTCCGGGTGACATAGAGGCTTCCGGGGGAAGGGGAAGTTGTTGAAATTCCCAAACTCAAATACTAGCACTGCTGCAGCATTCGTCTGAAATTCTTCAGATGCACTGGTGCCACACAGGTGTTTTTCCTGTTGTATCAGTGCTTCATTAGGATGTCGGCTGCTGGGTTTTAGTTCAGCTCCTTCCTCCATGTATAGATTCCCTCTAGACAGGTATCCGTACAGAGCATAAGAAAGGTAGACAAATCTCTAGTTTAGCTAGTAAAACTGAAGTTGCTCCCTTTCCCCATCCAAATTCTCTCTCTGTCTCTCGCTCTCACTCTGCAGTGTTTTGTCCTTCAGCCAAGTCAGTCAACTATAAAGAAAGCCCGGAGTGTAAATGTGACAGTACCTTGATGTATACAAGAACAAATTGTATTTTACTGTTTTTTAGCTGTTAGAGGGGGAAAACAAAGGTCATCTCACACTACTTATACTCCATTAGCACTACCAATAGCAGTTCTCATTTATTACTTCTTGCACAGAAACATAACATGCTTGTAGAACTATGGAATTATTTGTTGAGTCTCAAACATGTCAAGCATCAGCAGCCGATTCTTTGAGAGTGTTACACAGGATGGATATATTTTCTGATCAGAATGTACCAAGACATCATTCTCATATATACAGTATATATATATATATATATATATATATATATATATATATATATATACACACACACACACACACATATGTACCAAGACATCATTCATATATATATATATATATATATATATATATATATATATATATATATATAAATTTCCAATATTGAAGATCACACGTTCATTATTTAACATACACAAATAATATAAAGTGTTTAATATGACAGTTATGATAATAGTTGGTCTTGTTCCTTAATATAATTTGAAGGAAATAGGTCATTCAGATTAATATTTAGAATTAACCAAGTAATCAGCATCGGTTAAAAGTGACCCAGTTGTGGAAGAATTCAGGTCATATATTCATTTTCAAAACTGGAGAAATTCCTTCAGAGCCTTACAGTCTTGGATTCACTGTAGGCCAGTTCAGATGAGCATGAGTAGAGGAACAGTTCAGATGGTTGTCCTGGCAGCAGGTCTGGAGGTTCTCCCATGACATCAGGGTGAGTGCACTGTTAGAGCGATGCTGTCCTGATCACATGAGGCAAGCATTAATCTAAATCAATTAAATCAATGTAGGAAAGAGTCTGGAATCATCAAGAGCTGGTGTCATGCAGGGCTGTCCTTAGGGCATGGCAAACAGGGTGACTGCTCCAGGCCCCATTCTCTTAACTCCCATTAGAAAAAACTGGAAGGGGGTCCTGCACTGGCTGACTTGCCCTGGGCCCCACACCCAACCAGGGCTCTCTATGGACAGCCCTGGTGCTTAAGAGATGGAGCTGAGAAGAAGTACTTCCTCAGTTCAAGTGCACCTCTGCCATGATCTCACCAGGTAGCCTTGGACAAACCACAACCTCTTTGCCTCAATAACCCCTCCTTTAGTGGCAATATGGTCATAATAATGCTTACTTGCCTTACAGGGTTGCTGTACAGATTACATCAAGATAATACATGTGAAGTGCTTGGCATGCTCAAGAAATCCTATGCAAAACCTAAATATGGTTAATCACAAGCAATGCAATCCAAATGCAGTGGTGGAGTGTATGTGTATGCTGGCTCCCACATGAGTTCTTCACACGAGCAGGGCTTCTGCAGGGACAACAGGCTTGTCCCTGCTGAGAAGCATGGAGCATGCCCTAGGCAGCCGGATTGGCTGCCCACACAATTACCAGCTCTGTCACGGAGCTGGTAGGGGCAGCGAACATAGGAACATAGGAAACTGCCATATACTGAGTCAGACCATTGGTCTATCTAGCTCAGTATTGTCTTCACAGACTGGCAGTGGCTTCTCCAAGGTTGCAGGCAGGAATCTCTCTCAGCCCAATCTTGGTAAAGCCAGGGAGGGAACTTGAAACCTTCTGCTCTTCCCAGAGCAGCTTCATCCCCTGAGAGGAATTTCTTGCAGTGCTCACACATCAAGTCTCCCATTCAGATGCAACCAGGGCAGACCCTGCTTAGCTATGGGGACAAGTCATGCTTGCTACCACAAGACCAGCTTTCCTCTCCATTGGTGGAGACCAGCTCTCCTCTCCATTGGATGGGGGGCCGCCTGGCCCCCAGAAGTCGCAGGATGCCCCATGCGGTGGGGGGACTCATGATGCCAGGAGGCTTGCTGCAGCTTCCTGGTTGGGGGGTCTACTCGCAAGTCACCGTGGTGTGGAGCCACACCATGGCATCTCATGATCTTAAAAACAGTTTCAGTGTTTTCTCTGCTAACTTCATTTTAGGGAAGGGCTACTTTGGTGGGCGAGCCGCCATTGAACCATCATGAGAATAGCCTCAATGTCACATCACTTTCCAGGGTCAAATCAGTCTCATCTAATTCATCATTTATTTTATATTCGAAAACATATCAGGCATCAGAATATTTAGGTGTATGACTTCTCCAAATCTGAAATCAGAATGTTGTCGTATAATGGATGCAGTCTGAATTAATGAGTTGTAGAAATCTTGTAAATCTGATTTGCAAGATGTGGTAGGAGTGTACCATTCATAATGGAAGATGTTTGCACTAAATATGGTTAACAAGTATTAGGATGAGTCTTTTGGGATAAATGGAAAGATATCTCCTCAAAATGTCTTGTTACAAAGCTGGCCCCCTCATTTTGGACCAATCAATCAGCGGAATATCACAAGCTTTGCATGCAGAAGGAACCAGGTTCACCCTTCAGAATCTCCAAATAGGGCTGGGAAAGACCTCTGAAATAGATGTTCAGATGCTGATGCTGTCAGAGTACAGAATACTGACCTAGGCACACTGATGGTCTGGCTTGGCATAAGGAAACTTCATGTGTTAACAATCACTGTTTGTTTTTTGTCATAGCTAGGAAAAAGAATGTGGAAATGGTCTTGCCTTCAATTTGAGACCCTTTGTTTCCTGTTTTGAATAGCTACTGTCTCATTGAATGCTTATTTTTTGTATTTTTAGGCAAACTAGCAAAAGATGTTAGCTTGCATGAATTATGGTCAGACACAATATGTGTCTGGGTTTCATTTTAGAGGTACTAACTTGGCTAAAAAATAAAAGTTCAGACAAAAAAGGACTAATTCATAAAAGGTAAAGCAAGCCAGAACACCATTGCAATTAATTCAAAGTCTTTGACACGTCAGCCATACCCAAATATGCGAAGAGGTGATCTGGGCAATACTCTTCATCAAAATAAGAAACATTTATTTCCTCCTCTTCCTCAGTCTGAAAACTGCTGCCCCTTATTTTATGTTTCAGTAGCACGAAAACTCCTAGAACATTGTTCTCTATTTCATCTAGGACATGGTGCTAGTTGGTATTACCTGGAGAGCCACATGCAATAATGTCACCTATGTTATCGCCACCTGTTTAGTAACCGAAGTTGCCAGTAAAAGTGCCAACTACTGAACCCAAAGGCAAGGGATCATTACTTTACTTTTTGTCCTCAAAAGTGATGATAATCTCAGGCACTGCTTTCTGTTCATAAGTGTACATGAATATTGGCAGGGACCTGAGATAGGGGCCGATATCTGGACTAACAAAACTTTTGTGCAGCGAGACTGCATAAGTGCAATAGGAAAAGGGCAATTTTCATCGATATTCCCATTCCTCTGAAATCAACGAGGACTCCTGAAAACATGTCCCTGAAGATTAGTTTGACTGCCAGGCTGTATACCCTGACCTGACTCCAGAAACATTTGCAGTCAACGTGGCAACCCTGGAGAGAGGTGGGAAGAGCTAACCTTATGGGCATCTTCAGAATTAACTTCATTGCAGAGAAAAGAAAAAAAACCCTTTACATTTGCACAAGCTGCAGTGGTGAGAACAAGCAATCAGCGCATTTAATGAACTTCATTTCAAATACAGCCTATTCCCTGAAAGTGACATCAAAAAAATCATGCTTACTTTTGACATATTGGGTAAAAAGAACAGACAACTGAATATATATACCCAACAGCCCCTCCTTGCCATCCCTTGACAAGCATATTCCTGCAATTCATCAGCATTTCTTTCTCATGAAGACATGTCATGGAAAACCGTGGAACAGGCAATAATGCTTTCGAATTCATCTCCAGAGGCTGCAAACCAATATATGCATGTAGTATCCTTGCCCTTTTAAAAGAAAAATAATAATTACTATGTTTTTGAGCAAAAGGCATATCAGACAAAAATGAAGAAAAATATGTTAGCCAGGGCACCTTCCACATTACACGCTGCAACAGTTTCACAACGTATCCCCTAAGTGTGCTTCCGTTCTGCCCACGATCTGACATCACTTGCAGCAAGGTTCTGTCCATTTTTCTGCTACCCTAATTTGGATTTTATTGCTGCACTGCAGCACTTCAATGTTGCATCTGCATTGCAGGAAAATAGCAGCATTTTTCCATTGTAGGAGGGTTGTAACAATGTTGCCCCAGTGTAAGTGGCATGGTGTGGCCAGTTCATGGCGGGGAGGGGGGATCTGTCCATATTGCCCCTTCCTGCTTCGATCTTATTTGTCTCTTTTTATTTTATCTCTCCCCCACCTTTCCCCGCCTTATTTTTACACTGTGAGAAGGGGGAGCAGCAGGCAGGTGGGTGGAGCCTTAAGAGCCAAGAAGCTCCGCCTGTTTTTGCTTTTCTCACCATATTTGGGGGGCAAAGCAAGGGGGACAGCTGCCTTGACACCCCCATCACAACCCTCTTTTTCAAAATCCACCCAATCTCCAACTCCCCTGATGTCTATCTAGGGCCCCTCTCCACCATTTTTGTTCTTGTTTTGCTGCAAGTAAATTCTTGCTTTAGATTGGTGCTTTCCCCACCATTGTTGTTGATGTTTGCTGGATTGCTTGCACAAGAGTGTAATGCTGCAAGTGAATTTTTGTTTTTGAACTGTGCTGTCCCTGATGGCTTTGCACAAGGGAGACGAGAATTTTTTTAAAGAAATACATCACATCACCCCCCCCACCCCCTCCATGACCAAAATGGGGCAGGAGGAGGGGGCAGATAACACATTTCAAGGATAATATGGACATTCTTCACATGGAAACTATGTTGCAGTAGACAGCAATATGAACAGCCACCAGTCTACCACAAAGCACTGAACAACCCTTTACTTGCAATTTGAAATCATTGCACCATTCCATTGTACCTTGCAATGCTTCTACTGGTGCAAAGCTCGTAATCTGGAAAACACCCACAAGATGTGGTGACAGCCAACAACCTGGATGGCTTTAAGAAGGGTTTGGATAACTTAATGGAGGAGAGGTCTATCAACGGCTACTAGTCGGAGGGCTGTGGGCCACCTCGAGCCTCAAAGACAGGATGTCTCTGAGTACCAGTTGCAGGGGAGTAACAGCAGGAGAGAGGGCATGCCCTCAAGTCCTGCCTGTGGCTTCTGGTGGGCCACTGTGCGAAACAGGATGCTGGACTAGGCCCAAGGCCCATGCCTTGGGCCTGATCCAGCAGGGCTGTTCTTATAGCAATAGCACTTACATTTATATACCGCTCTATAGCCGGAGCTCTCTAAGGGGTTTACAATGATTTAGCATATTGCCCCCAACATTCTGGGTACTCATTTTACCGACCTCAGAAGGATGGAAGGCTGAGTCAACCCTGAGCCCCTGGTCAGGATCAACACGTAGACACGTTGTAAACTTCCACAGTTTGGTTCATAATTTGTCTCAGCAAATTGGGCAAGTTACTCCAAAATGAGTAACTAGACTTAGAACAGGATGTTCTATGAATGTCAGTAAAGGTAATGTTGTGCTGTCGAGTGGGTGTCAACTCCTGGTGACCACAGAGCCATGTGGTTTTCTTCCATAGAATACAAGAGGGGTTTACCATTGCCCTCTCCCGTGCAGTGTGAGATGATGCCTTTCAGCATCTTCCTATATTGCTGCTGCCCAATATAGGTGTTTCCCATAGTCTGGGAAACATACCAGTGGTGGGGATTCGAACCAGCAACCCCTTGCTCCCTAGGCAAGTTACTTCCCCACTGTGCCATTAGGTGGCTTCTGAATGTCATTAGTCCTTGGAAAATAACATCCCCAGGGCCACCAGTGCTTTAGCAGCACTTCAGGCACTAGGGGGGCGGGCGTGTGGTGACAGGAGGAGAAAGGTTCCCCAGTCTCTTGATTAAATAAAATCTAGATAAAAACTCGGGCCATACTCTTTGAAGGCCTGTGTTTAAACCACTAGAGTTGATAATCTGAGCCTGAGAATTACAAATGTCAGCTGCCTCTTTACTCAGAAGTAAAGTGATAAGAGTATATAGGATTAAAATGATCATAAATTAATAACTCATAAAACTGTAACATGCACTCCCCTTTTCAAGCCGTGAAATGTTTCAGGGTGCAGCACTACTTTAATTCTGGCTTCCTTTGGAGGATAAATCACTGGTCTTTGTAATATTTGGTTGATTTACAAATATATAATATGAGCATTAGATAGAGTTGAAATAGTCTCTCCTACGCCAAGGAAGCCTCTTAGGAAAAGGAGCTTAGGATAAGGAGGTTGGTATAGGCTTGACATAATGCAGCCCAAAAAGGAAAGGAGAGAGGGCACTAGTGTAAAAACACAAAGAAAGGAAACCTCAAAGGTGTTGGAATGATATGGATAAGGCTCAACAGTATCTGAGTAGGCACTTTTTTCAGAAGCACTAGGAAGGTAAAAAAGGCTGCTTGCTTTGATAGGGTACCTGAAGAAAGGAGTCTACTTGAATTGCATTGGATCTCATCAACAGTTCAGCCAATGACCCTGCAGGTTTCTTGTGCTGGGTTTGATCTTGCAAACCTATACACTACTTTTACATCCTAAAATGCTATGGTGAGCTGTCAATCATGAGGGGAGATGATGGGGACCTTGGTCAGGAAAGGTAGCTGGTCTGTCCCCTACTGCACATGTGATTCATGTTTGTATTGCCAGATGGCAACGGATAAGATAAGAATCGATAATTGGCAAATCGATAATTGGCAAGTGATAAGATCAGAGCAGGGTAGGATTGCCAACTTGGGACTATAGAGGAAATGCAAATATTTTGGGGACCCAATCACCTTTTTTGTATTAGGAGGAATAGAGACTATTTTGGGGACCAAACACCTTTTTTTTTTCATGTGTTGTGTGCCACATTTTGGGGAGCAGCTGCAACATTTTGTTCACTCAGAACACTTTGCTCTCTTGAGCAGCTTCTCTTCTGCTGTCTCTTTCCCCTTCCTACTGACCATCCATCTAGTGAGGAAGTCAGAGGAGAGGTTCAGTTTCCGTGGCAAGTTGCAGAACCCCAGGAGCATGGGCAGGTGGGCCCGGGACGTGCAGCTTAGGGGTGTGCGAACCAGCTCGAGGAGCAGGGGGAGATGGCAGAGACTGTGTTTGCAGCCGCGGCAGCACCCCCAGAACTGGCAGTGAGTAGCAGTAGTTGTAGTAGAAATAATAATATTAATAATAATAATAATAATGATGATGATGATGACTCGATGTCTGGATAAAACAACCAGTCAATAACACCTGTCTGACTGTGTAAATAAATAACAATAATAATATTTTTACCTTAGAACCACCAAACTGACTCAAATTCAAGCCAAGCTGGGAGTCTGTTTGGGGGACACAAAACCAAACATGCCTGGTTTGGTTCAAGTCTGGTTGGGACTTCAACCCAACCGGGCAAACTGGTTTTGTGCAGACCCTTAGTGCAGCTTGCTTCCTGCATGTGGTGGTGATGGTTGTGGCAGTGAGAAGTTAGGTAACTTCAGTTAAAAGCAACCCCTGCTGATTGAATAAAAGGCACCTTTTAAAGTGGTGATTCTCTTCTATTTATCATGGGGAGAGCAACTGGCCCTATCTAACCCCAACACAGCATTCTTTCAATGGCTGATGCTGGTGTTGCCTTGTGTTTCTTTTTAGACTGTGAGCCTTTGAGGGGGGGGAGAGGGGACCGTCTTATTACTTATTTTTCTTTGAAAATTACTGTGAAGCCTTCTGTTGAAAAGCTGCCTATACATATTTGTAGTAACAGAGAAGAGCAAGTGAGTGGGAGACTGTGCACACACCACTGGGCCAGCAGGCAAAGAGGCTGGCTCAGTAGCTAGGTAGCTGCACTGCCAAGAGCCAAGAGGTGAAACTGCTGGCCTGCCTGGGGATAGGGATGTGTATGGAACCAGTTTGGAAGCCCTTTCTAAACTGGTTTAAAAGACTGGCGGTTCAACTGGTTCGAAGGTGGGGGAGGGTGCTCTTACCCCTCCCACCGCATTTCTCCTGCCGGCACTGCCTTCTGAAATGGTCCAGTGGGGTAGCAGTGTACCTCCTTGCCCCCCTGGTGCCTCCAGTCACTGGAAGTGTCCAGAATTTGCCGCTGTACGTGCACAGGGGAGGTGTGGTGGGAGGGGTAAGAGCACACTCCCCTGTCCTTAAAGAGATCCCCCTTCCACCTTCGAACTGGCAGGCCCCGGTTCCATGGACACCACTAGCTGGGGAGAGCAGGCTGGGTGACCTGTGGGGAGGAGAATAGAGGACTGTGTGTGTGGTAAACCTAACCAGGAGATGAATTTATGGTTCAGAAACAGGGACCTGGAGAACTCTGCCTCTAGACAGCAGACTGAGCAGCCCTACAGCTCACTCGGTCATCAGCTTCACAGTGGTGAGCTGTATTTATTCTCAAAGTATCCAATTTTAGTCAAAATATATAAGACTACTTATGCAATTTTAATGCAAAGTTGAGACTTTTTTGAGGCTTTATTTCGTTGAAAAGCATCTTCTATTTCCACTTTTTTGGTGATGGATCTTAACTTTTTTCACCATATGGTCCTGCCAAACATAGAGCAAAGCAAACACATAATTAAGCTATGGAACTCTCTGCTACAAGATGCTGTGACAGCCAACAGCCTGGTTGTCTTCAAGAGGGGTTTAGATAAATTCATGGAGGTCTATCAATGGCTACTAGACTGAGGTCTATAGACCACCTCCAGCCTTAGAGGCAAGATGCCTCTGAACATCAGTTTCAGGGGAGCAACAGAAAAAGAGATGGCATGCCCTCACCTATTGCCTGTGGGCTTCCCAGAGGCATTTGGACAACTAGATGGGCCTTGGGCCTGATCCAGCAGGGCTATTCTTATGTTCTTATGAAGGGCATAGGGAAAGGAAATTCTCAAGAAAAAGGACATCCACCTAGTAATCATTTTATATAACCCTTCATCTTCTCTGGAGTGGAACAATAATTTTTGAATTAAACCAGGATTTACACAATTGTGCATCAGCCACCTCCTAGGACTCATGCAGTTGCAGCGCAAGGGCTGAATGGCTTATCTCCTTGGAGATTTCCTGACTTCCCTGAGGGACTCCTCCTCCTTCCATTATCCACTTGCTCTAAGGCTCTAGAAACATTTAACCTCAATCCACCTCGGTGCAGTACATTTCCTCTCATTCTAGTGTCTGTGGCAAGGGAAACAAAACAACAGCTTTTCTCCATCTTCTTTCTGACAGCTTGTTAAATATTTGAATACTCTTATCATGTTCCCCTTAATATTCTGCTATCTGCACTAAAGATACTTATCCCTTGTACATGACTTCATTTACTTTGTCACCAGACCCTAGCCCAAGAAGACACAGACACCAATATTTTGGGTATAAACGGGCCACAACTTTATTATCCAATTA
This sequence comes from Hemicordylus capensis, assembly GCF_027244095.1. Classification (NCBI taxonomy): domain Eukaryota; kingdom Metazoa; phylum Chordata; class Lepidosauria; order Squamata; family Cordylidae; genus Hemicordylus; species Hemicordylus capensis. Next base: position 294,572,481 of record NC_069660.1, on the reverse strand, counting down.
ATTTATTGACTTGAGCAGCAGACAATAGGAGGGTAAAACTCCACCCCCCACGACAGTGCGGGCCTGTCAAGGCAGGGTTCAGACTCCCCAGTCCTAGCCCTTGCCCTAAATGGGCGACATACCCTGACTCCGGAAAGAAGCAGGTGGGAAAACCCACTTCTGTCCTTTCATTGCCAACCCAAAGGGGTCTGGGCATTTCCAGGGCTTCACACCTCCTGGACCGCCGAGCCCTAGGATCTACGAAGTCCTGGATTGGCTCCATGGCCAATCGTCCTCCCTGGGCCACACAAACCACAAGGGAGCGACTGACCACTGAAACTACTTAACTGCCCAAGGGTGCTCATCGATGTTAAATCCCTTTAGCTAACCCCTAGCCCGCACTGTCCCTGCCACCCAGGGAGGTTAGCCTAGCTTAACCTCCCAGCCCCAAGACTCCCCAGCACCAAGACAAGCCCCCTTGTTTTCGTGCTGGGAGGGAGGAGAGCTGGTCTTGTGGTAGCAAGCATGACTTGTCCTCATAGCTAAGCAGGGTCTGTCCTGGTTGCATATGAATGGGAGACGATGTGTGAGCACTGCAAGATATTCCCCTCAGGGGATGAAGCCGCTCTGGGAAGAGCAGAAACTTTCAAGTTCCCTCCCTGGCTTCTCCAAGATAGGGCTGAGAGAGATACCTGCCTGTACCCTTGGAAAAGCCGCTGCCAGTCTGTGAAGACAATACTGAGCTAGATAGACTAATGGTCTGACTCAGTATATGGCAGTTTCCTATGTTCCAATGTTCCCTCCTCAAGTTGACCAAATACATATCACATCCCTCAACTGACAAATGTACCCCATCAGGCTGGAATAAAAGTGGCTGAGAGTGGACCAAACCCGGTTGTGAAACCTCCCAATAGCAGCCGAGGCTTTACACAGTGCCCACTCAACACCCCTCAAACTGCAGGTCCCATGCCAAATGCGGCGCTGCAACCACTCCACCCAAACTAATCTGACCCCGGGTAGCCAATCCTTCACCACCGGGAAATCAGAGGAGGCTTGTCAAATGATGGAGAGCCCGGTCTGCTGACTCAAGTCGTTTCCCCCAAAATGGAACACCAGAACCTCTGGAAGGGGCCTCCTAGCTAAATAATCCCCCAACACTGACAATAACTGTGACCAAAGCATCCCCCGCACCCCCAACCAGTAGATGCGGGCGCGTTGACCAAGACCCAGCTGGGTCCCCATCTGGGAGGTGCTGGCCCTCTTGAAGGCCCAGAAAACCAGCGAGTGGCCACAGATGAGGACTCGAACAGGAGCCTCTGCCCAACCAGCACCTGCCAAAGAAAGACAGAGTTGAAAATGCCAGTTGTTGCTGGCCCAAGTGCTGCAGCATACTGCGTAACCAACATGGGTGGGAAACGCAAACCTAGTGCACATAGTGCAGGAACACCTTGGACCACCCCCGGCTGATCCGCTGAACGTCAGCATCAGGCAAACCCAGCCATCTGGTTGTCGTAGCAGCCCCAATGTGAATGGAGTGCAAGCTGAATTCATGTACGGGCTCACCTAAGGAGGAGAGCACCTTCTTTAACACAGCCCACAATTGATACTGTGTCAGTGTTCCGCCATCCTCATGATGAAAGAGGCATCCCTCTGAATTAGGCCACAATACCAAATAGAGCCGAAGCGCATCAACAGGGCAAGCCCCAAGATCTGCGGCCTCTGCAGGCTGCACAACCTGCCCCCTGGACCTTTGGTCCGTCTTAGAGGACTGCAGCAGCAATTGGGCTTCCCTCACCCACTAGCTGCACATCCCTAATTTGGAGACAACGCTCCCTAGGTGCCCTCCCCATGCGGGGCAGCACTTCGCTCAGTCGAAAAGCACCGAAAAAGGAAACTAACGTAACTGCCTGAAACAAGACAACCTCCCAATTGAAACTACAAACCATTCTAAATCTACCCACTAACCTGGTTACCAACCCAAAAGTAAGAGGCCGTCTATGATCCAGACACCTAGGGAGCCCATGGGCCCATCCCTCCAGCAGAGGATGAACACGGCAATCACCTGTGTTGCCTGTGCCGCGAATGATAGTGTGGAGTCGGAGAGTGGACACATAACCTGCTAATGTGGAAACAGCCCTACTCCCCGCGTGAAGATGGACTAAAAACTGCATAACATGGGCTGTTGGTATGGGCCACTCATCGGGCAAATCCAGGCAGCGCCTAAAAACAGAAAATGCTACTACCTTTGCAGAATAGTTAACCGTGGTACTGGGTGCTAATGAGGCCTCAATGGCTCACCCGGCTTCTACTTGCCAAGCCACCACAGGGCTTCCGGCATGGGCTCCGGCTCCAACAATGCCTCCGGCGCCAGCTACATGAACCTTTCCACCTGGAAACGAGACAGGGTGTCGGCGATATGATTCTGAAGCCCCAGGACATGCCGAGCCACTAAATGGAGGCACCGTAGCACAAAAACCCATGGTGCATGCAGATCAAGAGGTCTGGGCATTGACAACGTGCATGACCGCTTGATTGTCGCACCAAAAATGCACGGTGGAATTGGCCAGCTCTGTAGCCTACAGGTGCACCACCACAACAATAGGAAAAAATTCCAAAAAGGTTAAGTCTCGAGTCACACCCCTATCTATCCAGTCCTGAGGCCAATGCACTGCACACCATCTGCTCCTGAAATAGACTCCAAAACCCACACCCCCTGCAGCATCCGAATGTAATTGGAGGTCAGCTTCCAAGAGCTGCTCAGTCCTCCAAAAGGATACCCTGTTAAAGTTCCTCAAAAACTTCTCCCACACCGCCAGATCCTCCCGAATGCCCGAAGTAATACGCACCGTGTGGTGGTGGGAGCGAAGTCCCACCATCAGGTCACACGGGCGCCTCAAAAAGGCACGGCCGGGTGCCACCACCCTGCAGACAAAATTAAGATGTCCCACCACCACCTGCAGCTCCCTAAGCGTGGCCTTCGGCGCCCACCCCATGGCCCCAATCAAGTCTAACAAAACCATTAGCTTATCCCGAGGCAAATGGGAGCAGCAGGCCATGGTGTCCAGCTTGATCCCCAAAAAAGTCAGGCGGGTAGCGGGGCCCTCGGTATTGTCCCCGGCCAAAGGGACACCTAACTCCTGGGTTAACTGGGTAAAGCAGCTCAACAATCGATGGCAATCAGAGGTCCCAGCCCGGCCTATACAAAGAAAGTCATTCAAGAAATGCACCATGGATTGGATGCCCACCCACCGCCTCAGGGCCCATTCCAGATAAGTACTAAAGGCTTCAAAAGCCGTCCAGGACACTGAACAACCCAATGGGAGGGTCCAATCAAAATAAAACTTACCCTCAAAGGAAAAACCTAAGAGATCAAAATCCGCTGGGTGTACCGGCAGAAGACAAAATGCCGATTCAATGTCACATTTCACCAACAAGGCACCAGCGCCACAATAGTGCACAACCCCTACCACCTCATCAAAAGAGGTATAGTGCACCAAGCACAAAACTTCAGGTATGCTATCATTAACTGAAGCCCCCTAGGATAAGAGAGTTGGTGAATGAGGCGATACCCGGGGCCTTCTTAGGGACCACTCCTAACGGGGAAACCCTCAAATTTGGGAATGGGGGCCGATCAAATGGTCCCAAAACTCTCCCAGCTGCAACCTCCTTGTCTATCTTACGCTCCACCACCCGTTCCATACCAACCACAGACCGTAAGTTCGGGGCCATGAAGGCCACTCACTTAGACTCTGATGGTGTCTAAAACCCTCAACAAAACTAAGTGGTGTCTAAAACCCTCAACAAAACTCTTACCAAGAAAGACCACAGCCCCTCTGTCCGGATAATCCTGCAACCATGACACTTATACTGGCAGCTTAACTGGGCTGGGACCCTTTTCCCGCAGGTGGAGGGGGGGTTCCTTTCTTTCCACCCCCTTGTCGATTGCCTGGGCCAGCACCCTACCCTCTTGCACACGGACAGGTGGAGCAGGGGTGTCTCGCCCCAAACAACCCACATGCGTGTCAAAACCTACACGGGTTCCTGGAGCACCTGTCCCCATTATTAAATTCTCAGCAGAGCAGGTGGGGTTGAACCCACTTCTGGCCACTGCCAGCCTGTGCGGATGAACTGGAAGGCCTAGATAAGAGGTGCCTGCTATCGGACTGCTCTCCCTCCACATTCCGAGAAGGGGACAATGTCAGGAGCCAAGACTCCTGAAGAGGGAGGTCCCAAGGGAGCGCTGGGTCCAAGGCTGCACGCATACGAAAATTTTCATCATAGCACAGCCAGGCGGAGCCAGCAAAATCTGAGACAGCTCTATGATTTATTTATTTATTTATTTGATTTATATTCCACCCTTCCAAAATAGCTCAGGGCGGTTTACAATTAAAACAAACCACTAAAACAATAAGGAGCTAAAACAAATTAAAAACAATATAAAAATAATTAACAATTTAAAAACATTTTAAAGCAACAATTAAACATTTATTTATTTATTTATTTGACTTATATACTGCCCTTCCAAAATGGAAGGGCGGTATATGATGTCAAGATACTTCACTAAGGCCAATCCCCTGGCAGGTTGGGCCCGCAAGATAACCCCCATGTAAATGGTATACCCCGACAGCCAATTATTCCATGTCCTTTCGACCGGTTTCCGTTTAGTGACTGCATGATCTTTGCAGGACTCCCCCTCCTTATGCCTGACCTCCTGTTCATGAAATAAGAGACTAAACATATAAATGTACTCCCCTTTTAAGATCTTTTCTCTGGTGGCAGACAACAGATGGTCGCCCAAGGGGAGCCCAACAGCCCCATAGGGGGAATGCTGTGGGGCGGAATCACCCCGATTGGGTAGAAACCCACACCTGTAGAAGAACCCGCCAGGTTAGCCTGACCAGAGACCACCCGCCCCAGCCTGCCCCACAGCCCCTGAGTGCCAACCAAGGACCTAATGGGCCTAGGAAAGGGGCACTGGGCCATGTCTGTGTGGGTGATGTCCAAAATGGACTAGCACCCCAGCCCCCAAAAGAAGGTATCGGCCAGGGATACGCAGGCCATGGGCTGGTACCTTCTGGAGACAACGGTGTGGTGTGATCACCTGATACCATCGGCGAAGCTCCACTCCCTCCGCTGTGATCCGCTCCGTCAGGTACGCTGAGAACGGGAACTGCAGGCACAACCGGTGCCAATGGCCCACCAGGTTCCAGGCGCTGAAAATCATCACTGCCAGCGGGGACTGCAGGCGTTGGTGCCTCTTCCAACAAAGCTAAATTATCAGATAGGGATCTTAATAACTGAGCTTTTGCTGCACCCCTAGTGTGTTTCCCCAGTCGCGCAGGGACCCCAGATGGGCCAGCACCCTTATCAGAAGGAACCTTCCTTGCTCGTTCCAGCGCTTCCATACGCTGAATGAGACCCCTAATTTGAGTCATATCTAAATCCTCCTCATCTGAAGAAGAAGGTTGGGGAGCAGGCCGGCGTGGGGTGGGTGGGTGGGTGGGGAGAATGGGTTGCCCACCCTTTTTCCCTTTTGCATTCTTAGGAGGCATGAGGAAAAATGTAAAAACACAGGTAAGGAAGAGAGGGGGGCAACACCCAAGCCCCCAAAACACACCGGTAGAAATGTAGGCTAATCCCAGGTGGAGTCAGGGGCTCCAAGCCCCAGCAAACCCAGGCCTAAAGGCCCACAATCACTTGCCCCAGAACCCGCTAACCCTGCTCCTCTAGCCACACCACCCCCAGACTGGATGAAAAAGCCCTTTCCCCCAGGCCCTTCCAGAGCAGCCCACAGCAGGGAAAAAGCCTCCAAACCCACGGCGGGCCATGCTCAGGGCCCCACCGAGATCCTCCTCCTCCTTCCAGTATGCTGCCCCAAGCCATGGCTGAAACTGCCACCCAAAACGCCGCTGGGCTGCCCTGGAGCTCGCTGCTGGGCCGGAGCCCAAACCCTGAAGGGGTAATGCCGCCATCGATGCCTTCATGCCGAGAATGCCGCCCACGGCCCGAAGGTCGCAACCCCCCAAGCCAAAATGGAGCCCCATTGGCGAGCTCCGTTCACAGCAAAAACACACCACTGACTGAATGCTCGGGCAAGGAGCAGCAGTAGCTGCAGTCCTATCCCTGCCCACTAGAGGCCCTGACCAATCAGGTGCCTCTTGGGCTCATGCCTAGGAGGGGCTGGGACAAACTCCCCTCCCCACAGCATGAGGCCTCAGGAGGGGCATTTGTATATCATGCTTAGAGTTAAGCACAAATCCAGGTAATTGGGGTGCCCAGACAGCCCCCATGGTGAGGCCCCCCCTGCAGTGAGCCCCCCCAAAACCTGCTTTTGGGGGGCCTCCTGCAGCCACCCCATGCCTGCCCTGCCATGCTTAACCTCTGTCCCCTCCCCCATAATTTAAGCTGCCATGTGCGTGGCCAAGGGGTTTTTTGGGGGGGATGAGCTGAGCAGGCCTCACTTCCCCCCCTGCAGCAATGGCAGACAGAGCGACTGCTGGGCCTGTCCATTCGGCCCAGTGGCTCTTGATAACTGCAAGGTGCTCCAGTGCACCTGTGAGGTTGAAATAGATCATCACAAGCCCATGATGTCACGGGCTTGTGGCGATCTATTTCCACTGAACAGGCACGCTGGTGTGGCTTGCAATGATCAAGAGCCGCTGGGCTGAATGGACAGGCCCGGTGGTCGCTCCATCTGCCATTGCTGCAGGGAGGGAAGTGAAGCCTGCTTGGCTCACTCCCAGCCACTGCCCCTCAGAGGAAGGGGTAAAAATGGAGGGAGGGATAAGTGCACCTCCCCTCCCCTTAAAGTCAGACCTGTCCCCCGGCTTTGAACTTCCTCTGCCCGGTTCCATGCACATCCCGAGTTTGTTGAGACAAGTCACAGTGCGTTGCCCCCTCTTCCAACGAGCCTGGTGCTGAGGCAAGACTAACACTGCCCATCTTTCCTCCCTGACACCAGTGCTGGCAGCAGCCGCAGCACTTCATCTTGAACTAGTGCTGGAAGTGCTAGTGCTGGAAGTAAGAGATGGAGCCAGGGAAGGCCTGGCCTTGCAGGGTTTTTAAACTGTTGTAAATGGTTTTAATGTTGTCACCTGGTTATAAACTGTTGTTATTGTTTTGATTGTTATTGTTCTATGGGGTTTTATAATCTCTGTTTTTAACGGTTTATTGATTACTAGTGTTTTGAAGCCCGTTATAATAACGGGCGCTAGCCTTTTCCTCTCCCCTTTACTGTTTTTTTTTTTTAAAGGCTGCCTCCACTGCTGCCTCCGAAGTCCCACCCTCCCTCCCTCCCAACTTCCGAAACCACCTTACCCTGTCCCGTGACAGTTGAGCAAAGAAAGTCCTAAATTGAGGAGGGAGAGAGGAGCTCGCAAGCAGTGCTCCTCCCTCTGCAAAGGCTCTGCCCGAACTGGCGCTTGGGACTGAAAGAAATGGTAAACCACTCAGAGACTTGTTTATGGGGCAGTAAAGAAATGTGCCAAATTATAATATAATATAATATAATATAATATAATATAATATAATATAATATAATATAATATAATATAATATAGCAAGCACTGATGTGACAGATTCACATACAGAGTAGCATGCCCCCTGTAGAAGGGTTCAGTGCATGCGCTGGTGTCGTTCATCTCCAATTCACATCCTCACATCTAGTAAATTTGCAAAGCCCCCGTGGCTTCTAAGAATTGCTTGTTGCTGCAGCAATTGCACAGTTCTTAGGAGCCATGGAGGCTCTGTGAGTTCGCTAGATGGAAGGATGTGATTTGGGGATGAACAGAGTCAGCGTGTGCACCCAGCCCTTCCATGGGCAGCATGCTATGGTAGTTACCATAAATAAATGTGTGGCCCTTTTTAAAAAAAGTATTCATTCATTCATTCATTCATTCATTCATTCATTCATTCATTCATTATTTTAAACAAATAATTATTTAAAATATTTCTATACCACCCAAAACTTGTGTCTCTGGGAGGCTTCTACTCAAGTTATGTGTCTGAGTGTTATTGCCTTGTGCCTTCTTTGGCGTGGGAACAAATCAGCAAGGGATATTTTTGGCAGCAGAGTGATAAACAGCATAACCTGCTAATGTCTAATATCAAGCTGTTGCTGAAGGCCTATCTATAACAGTACAGTTTGCAATCATAATCATTCTTAAACCATGGTATCTCAAAATCAGCACCACTCTCCTGCCAGTACAGAAAACAGTGGTACTATTTCATCCCATATTTTGGGCTGAAATAGAGAAAAACAAAGTTTATGAGAAAAAGTATTATAGCTTCTAATTTTGCCAGCTAGAGGAAAAAAGGTAAACATGAATCTCATATTCTCACATCAAGACAGGCAGCAAACCAAGAACTCTTGTCCACATCTCATTTTTTCTTTGAGAAGTCTTTTTCCCCTGATTTTTTTTTGGGGGGGGGGCATATGGTATGCCAGAATAACATATGAATCTGTCTCATGCTTTTTATCTATAGCAGAAATGCTGTTGCGAAAATATACTTAAAAGTATACTTGCATTTTACCACACTTTGGAAAGAAGCATATTTTGTAAAGAATAGTGTAGAGTGGCAAAAGTAATGCTTCTTTTAACTTCAAGAGTTAACTTCAAGAGTTAACTAACTTTTAACTTCAACCCCTGCTAACTTCATAAAGAGGCACCTTTTAACGTGGTGATTCTCTTTATTTAGCAGGAGGAGAGTAACTGGGCCCTACCCACCCCCAGCACAGTACCTCCAGTGACTGTAACCGGTGTCTATCTTATGTTTCTTTTTAGATTGTGAGCCCTTTGGGAACAGGGATCCATCTTATTAATTAATTTATTATTTCTCTGTGTAAACCGCCCTGAGCCATTTTTGGAAGGGTGGTATAGAAATCAAATTAAAAATAATAATGAGAAGAAGAAGAAGAAGAAGAAGAAGAAGAAGAAGAAGAAGAAGAAGAAGAAGAAGAAGAGGAGGAGGAGGAGGAGGAGGAGGAGGAGGAGGAGGAGTTCTTCCTGTCCTCAATCTTCTGTTCACGGTGAACTTTTTCAAAAATACAGTCAATGATAGTGGGAAATGAGCCCTTCTCCAAGCTAACAACTAAAGGCCCAGTTAGCAAACTGATTTTATGAGAGGGCTCATTCTTTCAAAAAAGGACGTAGGCACAACCCTTCCATGAGGTGTGGTGAGGTGGTCACCACAGGCAGCAGATTACTGAGATGCAAGCAAGGCATCAAGATGCCCTTCTGCCCCTGCTTTAAAAAAGGGAAAGAGGGGAAGAAGGAGCATTCTGGCACCCTGCCTCAGGTACACAGAGATCTTGAGTTGCCACTGAGGCCAGGCCACCCATTAAGCCCAAAGTGTACAGCTAAAAACTCACCATCGTAGAGCCCAGGTTAGCGGAGCGCTGGCTACGCTAACCCAGGTTTAGGGGAGGGTTACTTTAGTGGGTTAACCGCTTGGAGGCCACCGGGCTCGCCTGCAAGCCTGGTGGTTCTCATAGTCAGGTGAAATCTGTTAGCTGTTACTGTATGCAAAACCTCCCCTCAAGTTGGAAACTTGGGAATGGGGTTTGTACTTGTTTATCCCTACATTATAGCAAGCAACTCACTCTGAAGAGATGTTTCATTGAATGGAAAGCTTTTGGTATTGGGAACAAGAATCCCAAAGTAAAGTTGATGGGTCTTCCCATCATTGCAATCTACCAGTCCCTTTTCCTTCTTACACACACACACACACACACACACACACCCCAAAATAAATAACATAAAGAATCTGTCAGGTTGATTAATGTTCCCCAAAACTGCATCTGACTGCAAGAATCTTTCCCCTGCCCTGTGTCTTCAACTGTGACAATAAGATGAAGAGTGAGGAAAGGAAGCAGGAGAAAAACACACAGATGGGGAAAGAGAGCCTAAATCATTTGGTTTTAGGAGCACTGAAAACATAATTCAGCTCTTCGCCATATGTTTAATGTCACAGGACACACTGCAGTTGTAAGGAAAGATTGTTGACTGCAGGCTTAGCATTTGTGCATGTGTGTGTGCAGGCGTATCAATTCTTCCTGTGGAAACTGAAGAGATGTTGCTTGGTATTTAGAGATCCACTGCTTCTTAATATGGACATTTGACAGACATTGTTACATCTTTCCTTCATGATTTGTCTAATCTTTTTTAAGCCATCTAAGGTAGAAGTCATCGCCACTTCCTGTGGTAGTGATTTCTTTATATTATGTATTGCATGACGTAGTATTTCCTTTTGTGTTTCCTGAGCCTGTTGACAGGCCCCTAAGAGGTTCCGAGAGACTTCGGTCACTTCCAGTTTTGGAGGCCCCTAGAAAACACAGACATGGATGCTGTACCAGAGGGACAAGATCCCCAAATTTCAAATGTGTGTCCTCATGAAACTCACTGTACAAGATTGTCCTCACACATTTTCACTATGCATCTGAGCCTATAAGCTACAAAAGCATATGATTAGAGTTACCAGTATTTGTTAATATTTGTGAACAGTATTAATTCTTTAATATGAAAAAAAATCTACACCAGTTAACAAAGAAGTATGTCTTTTACCAAAGCACATCTCTTGTTTGCTTAAATTTGCAGCTCTAAGCTGAGAGTGTGTGTCATATTTTGGTCTGATTGGGATGCATATAAAACCAAGTTGCAAAACTTTTCAAATGCCAACAAGTTATTGTCTAAATTTGAGGCCCCCTTTGAGCCTGAGGCCCAAGCCAAATGGACTCTCCCCCTACCCCCAATTGGCCATGCCTATTGCCAATCAAATTCATTGGGAGACCCTGTGAAGAGAGGGAATAAAAAAATCCACTCTCACTACATCATTTATAATTTCAGATTTGTTATATCCACCTGAATCAAAACTCCTGCTTCTGCACAGAATTTCAGCCTCCTTGATGATTTTAGTTGTCCCTTCCTATACCTTTTCCAGCTCTAGAATTTCACTTTTGAGATGGGATGAGCAGAACTGTTCACAGTATTCCAAATACACCTTGAAGGGTTTAGACTGAGGTAGCCGAAAGCCATGACTGTTCACAAAAATTTAAAGGTTAAAACTGGGATAAAATGGGTGGAGATTGTTCTAAACTAGAAAAGTATTATTTTAAAAGGAAGCATTTGGTAAGATAGGTTTTGTATTTCTCATGGTTTATATCTGTAAGCATATAACACAGACAGGTATGGACAGACAGATAGTGAAGAAGGCTTGAAGAACAAGAAAAACAGGCAAACTATACTCCATTTTGGAAGGAATAAATCTTAAAGTAAGAGTTGAAACTGATAGACAATGTGAACATATTGGTCTTTAAAAAGGGTTGTGTTTTGTTTTTGTTTTGTTTTTTTAATTATGTCTACCTAGGTCTGAGTGCATTGTATAAAATCAGTGCATCATATTGGCCACATTTGCATGTAACGTGGAACCACGGGTCCAATGGGCCCATGGTTCCACCCATCCCTTCTGTCTGAATTTTGGATGTAATAGACAGCACTAGCTCTGCAGTCAGGAAGACTGCAGAAAGGAGGAGGAACTCACTCTGTGGGCTTCATTCTAGCATGAAGCCTGCACAGCCAATAATGGTCAGAGAGAGGAAGGAGCTTCCTCTCAAAACTCTGGTTAAATAGAACACAGTCCATGTTTCTGAATTCAGACTCAATGAGTCTGTTTAACCTTGGGTTGTCTGACTTGGTATATGGCAGCTTCAGGCATTGTCTGCTGTAGTGTCTGGGCTCTGAAACTCCTTACCTCAATAGACCCTGATACACACACTTTAATTAATTTTTGACTACTGATAAAAACAATGGCTGACACCCAAACACTGTAGGCACACAATAGTAAAGGGGCTTCCTTCTGCAGCCCTCTGTTCCTTCTGAAAATATGTCCCCAAGGGCTGCTGGTCCCTCTAGGGCATATTTTCAGGTGGCACAGTCCCTCCTGCTCAAATTCTATACCCTGGTCTACACCAGGGTAGGAGGAAAAAAGAGCCCTCCTGCCATGCGTTTTTGGTCATGTGGAACCACTCACCTCTTCTACACAGCTACACAATGGACATAGCAGCCATTGCAGCAACAGAGAGCTGTGGCTACAGGGAAGTGCCACTCTGCAAAGCACATGCTATGATCCAGTTTCTGCAATCTCTTCAGCAGGGCTGAGTTTGCCTCCTGCTTCTCAGTGGCCAGTCAGAGAGCACCTGTAATGTAATAAGGCCTGCCAGTCTAATGGAAGTGCAAAGCATGCTGGGAAGGCTCTCTCTGCTCTTGGGGGACTTTCTGTTGTTCTAGGTCCCTCTTTTAGCAAAGGAGTCCTCAGCTGCTTTACTTGTGTGTGTGCTGGGCTTGGCAACCCAAACGGAGGTTCTGCTCATCTGTGGCTATTTGAGTCTTCACATGACCCTTATATGGTCATGTTAAAGGGCTCAGTGCCTATATTCTGAACGGTCTTTCCCCTGAATACAGTGGCCAACATGCACAAGGTAATGCTGGCATTTCCCATTCACCAGGGCTACTGTGCAAGTAGATGGCAGTCCCGATGGTGTTGGACAAGAGTGCAGTTTCACAGCTACATAAAACAGTATGCAGACCCTTGCAGAATGCTACTTAATCGGAAACAATTGAAGTAGCATTGTGCAAGTGCTCAGGCACTGTTTTAAGTAGTTGCACAATTGTGTTCTTATGGATCAATGCCAGGTTCCCTTCCACATCAGGTCAGAAACTCAGAGGGGGAATGTTCAGAGATGAATCGTTGACTGTAAGGGATTCAAAGCCACTTTTTGTTTAATGTGGGACAAACCTCTCTCTGCATATAAGATTGCTGAGGGGTAAAGTGGCATAACCCTCCTTAGAAAGGGCTGAGCATTCCTAGGCCTCCAGACGCATGTGACAAAGGCAGACCCAAAATGTAGAGTAGCACAATTCACCAACAAGGGTTTATTATTCGATTAAAAGAAAAACAAGAGTATGCAATAAGAGCAATTGTCTCTTCATAAAGCAGATTGTAAGAGAGAGAGTTTTCATTAACCAGGCAATTCAATTCAAGCAATACAATAAAGGAAGATAACTTCCCTCATATATCGAAATTGAACTTGTCCCTATCTTATTACTCACAGGCAAGGATCTTCCTGCTGTCTCCAGCCTCCTAGGCTGTGGACTCCCATTTCCCCAGCAGCTTCTCAACCAGCAGCTTCCTCAAGGAAATCTTGGGACAGAACAAAGCTTTGTCTTCTTCTGCTGGTGGTTGTGAATGTCTTTCCCTCCCAGTCCTTGGTCCCTCTGTTTAGATTTCCTGGACGCACCCTCGCAGCAGTTGCTCTAAGTGAGGCCTAGTTCTCCCTCAAATCCTTCCCATCACCACACACACACACACACACACACACACACACACACACACTCCCACTCCCACTCCCACTCTTGACTCTAGCAGAATACGAACAGCAGAAGCACCTTAGAAGCACTTTCACCTTGTTGAAGCCTCCTGCTCTGAATGCTGATTGCCACCATCATGGCTCCGCTTCCTCTTAAGCTGCCTGTTTTCCATTCTTGCGGCTCCTGTCACGTCTGCGTATTCAAACTGGGCACTGAAGTGGAAATGGAGAGAGCAGGACACATCTGGTTAATAAGAAACCCATTGAAGTCGCAGACCTTATCAGCCCTCGAGTCAAGAAAGAAGTAGTGCAATCCTAGTTTGCAGAATAACACGTCCACAAGAGAGTCTAATTTTGGAATCTGACCGAATCTGACCTGACTTTAAATAACCCATGGGTTACGGCTCACAAAATTAATAGTAAATTCCAGTACGACATCAGGGTTGAGATTGTTAAGCACCCCAAAGCCAGGCTGTTCGGCAGGAAAATGCTGACCACAATATTAACAGGATGAACTAACACTGTTGATGGACACGCCTGGATGAATTCCTCCTTCCGTGAAATGACTTGTAAACTAAGCTTCCTTTGTAACTGTACCTTTCACAGTTTTTTTAAAAATACAACTGTCAAGGCACAAAAAACAATGTTGAACATTTTAAGCGAATCCCTGTGAAAGGAATGATATAACTGCGAAAACAGCAGGCAAGCCAATCTATACTGAGCAGTGGCAAAATGCTAGTGAAGTAGGCGAGGCTTCATATGTTAACATTTCCCCCAGTTATGAAACTGGGAGTATTCCTGTCTTCTCAAAATGGCTGCTGAAAGCAGTGATTTTCTTTGCTTATCACAAGTTTTGCCAGCTGGCTTGCTCCTTGCCTCTTCTGTGGGATGGGACGTCCACTCAGCCGTGCTCCCGGGCATTATGTCCCTCCAAATCAGGAGGACTGATGCCAGCTGGTCATAGTACAGCATGGTCCTTGGTTCCACTCCTGGCATTTTGTTGGGGTGGTCATCTCCTTGAATTTCTTATTCAGAAATTGCAGTCTTTCCTTGCACTGTGCCCCAGTGCATTGGAAGTCCCTCTGTGCCATCTGTCTAGAGATCCAATTGGTCGCATTCCTCAACTACTGCTGCAGTTCACTGAACATGGTCAGAGGCCCAGAGGTCCACGAACATGCCTGTCTTCCCCTCAACCCAAACCTTTACACATACATTCCTGCTTCCATCTCCAGTCTGGCTGCTTTCCATAGCGGTGCCAGTGTGAATCATGAATGGTGAAGCCATTGTTGAATGTTGAGACTTCATGACTGGTGGTGATTTTCCAAGTAAACAATTAGAGGATCAGGGCATGGGGTGTTACCCTGCTATCCTCACATGAGGGGAAAGAAGGAGGCATGTATGCAGGCAACTACAGTTTCGCTGCAAAATAGGCCCACGATTTCCCTCCAGGGACAGATATTTGTACCTTCGGTCTGTAGTGAGGTATGCTGCCAAGAGCTCCATTTCCATGGTGCCAGAGTTACATCTGAACACTGGCACCATGGTTTGGTTGCTTTGCAACCAGAGTTGAGGAAGGAAATCCCCCCCCCCCTCACTCTGGCTGCTATTGGCTACCAGGGCTGTCCTTCAATAAAGAAGGATGTCCAGGCAGCCAATTCCTTCTCTTTTCTGCAGTCAGTGAGGCTGCAGAGAGGGAGCTCTCCTGAACATCTGAATTCAGATGGGAGAATTGGGTGGGGGAAGGAACCATGTGGGTCCATGACCCACAGTTCCGCATCATGTCTGAAGATGGCCAAAGTCGCCATTGGTGAAACCACGGCTTCATTGGTGATGAAACCATGGCTTCATGCATTCAGACAATCACAAACTCCAACCTCTGGCACGTTTACCTCTGGTTTGGCATTATGTCCAAATGGGACCTTATTCTCTTCCCTCTCTTAAGAGTTAAAGAGAGGGAGGAAGTTATGGCTTCCAAATAAACAAGGCATTCTAACTGAAATTACTAATTGGACAACTTCACACTTATCCTGTCTGAGATGTATGTATTTAATGGATACATATTTGTTTTTTATTTTTTAATAAAATTATTGCCTTCTTACTGAGATTATTGCCTTCTTTTTATGGGCAAACTAACAGGCACAGCTTGGAATCCAGGCCAGTCCAAAATAGGCAAATAGTTTCACAGTAGTCAAGTAACTGCTGTGTGCACAGGATTGCAGCCCAAGGACATATCCCAGAAATGTTTACATTGTGAGAAAGGAAGAAATACGGTTCCTGCCCTCTCCCCCTCAGTAGTATGTATGTGCTCATTTGTGAGAAGAAAAGAAACTAGTGGTCTGTATGTGGCCAAATCCATTGTTGCATTATCAAGGGGTGTGAAACTTGTGTGTATGCAGGTGCTACCTGTAAATATGTGCTCAAGACTCTAACCTCCTTCCCACTTAATTCGATCTTCTTAGCCCTGCATGGGATGAGGAGGAGAGGACTGCTGAAAGGAGGAGGAGAAATGGAGGCAATTCTGATAGAAAAAGGGATGGAGCTACCGAGGGGAAGAAGATATGGGTGTGCACTAATGGTTTGTGCTGAACTGGTTCACCTCAAACCGGGGCCGGTTCATCTGTTCAATTGCAGACCAAAACAGGGGCGGTTCAGTCCATGATTGGACTGAACCAGGCATGCTTCAGGTGAACCAGTTTGGCAAGATAAGGCGGCCAGGTAGGTGAGGTGAGTGAGTAAATAAACTTCTTACCTGGCTGGCACAGCTGCTGGCATTGCCGCTCACCCTCCTGGCAGCCCCAAGCAGTGCCCTTCCCCCGCCTTTACTGAGCTGCTGGTAAAGGAGGGGGGAATATGCTGCTTCGAGCAGTGGTGAGTGGCAGATCCAGCAGCTGCACTGGCCAGGTAATCAGCTCACTTACTTAATTGCTCATCACCCCCACCTGGATTCCCTTTGACGATTATATCCCCTGAACTGGTTTGGCCCAGTTAGATGGTCGAATGGGACTGGAACTGGTTCAGGAAGACACAGAACCGGATGGGGCTGGGTCAGTTCGAATCTGGTTCAGAGTCTAGCTGAACCAGCCAAACCGGTTCCCTGCATACCCCTAGAAGAAGAGGCAAGCGGACTTTAGAGGGCGGGGGCATTGCTACATTCCACACTGACACTCACAATTAGCCAGTCTAAGGGCAGGATTCCTTTACTCACAGTCAACCAAGAGGCATTTAGCACTAAATTAGCACTAAAGAGCCAGCTGCCAAGTGCTGGTTTGATTTTGACAGAGACAAGTAAAGAACTTTATAGACTGAAGAAAACTGTGGGCTGGTGATTACCCTTCTACTTCTTTTTAAATTACAGATGGACTTGCCTACTATTAGCCCCACCCTCCCTCTGCCACTGGATGGGAGATAAGTGATATGGTCCTTTTAGTTGAACTTACTTAAGGACAGCCCTGCTAAATCAGGCCCAAGACCAGTGATGTGCATGAAGTTGATTTTGAGTTTGTTTTGAGCTCGAAACAAAATGCAGACAGTCAAAATATTTCATCAAAACAACGGTCAAACCTGTTGTTTCTATGAAACAAACTTGAAATGTTTTGAGTGTTTTGGCCATAGGGAACAATGAAGAAACACAAAACAGCCCATTGTTCCCCATGGGTAGCTCCTAGGGACACTAAAATGGGTTAGGTGATAGGCATGATGGGTACTACCTACCACTCAACCCAGAAAAGAAATGGACAAGCAAGCAATTTTAAACTAATTATTAACTCCCCCCCCCCCAAAAAAAACCACTCCTATGGAAACCTAAAATTTGTTAAAAATCACCTGCTTGCCCTTTTTTTTTTTTTTTTTTTGGTAGGTAGCACCTGTCATGCCCATCATGGCTGTACCAAGAAGATGCATCATGGCTGTACCAAGAAGAGCTGGTCATGTGGTAGCTTGTCCCCTAAGCTAAGCAGGGTCCACCCTGGTTGCATATGAAAGGGATACCAGAAGTGTGAGCACTGCAAGATATTCCCCTTAGGGGATGGAGCCACTCTGGGAAGATCATCTATGTTCCAAGTTCCTTCCCTGGAATCTCCAAAGCAGGGCTTCCTGCCTGCAACCTTGGAGAACCTGCTGCCAGTCTGTGTAGAGAATACTGAGCTAGATGGACCTATGGTCTGAGTACATGGCAGCTTCCTATGTTCCTATGTTCCCAATGTCCTAGTGGCCTCACATTTCCTGATACTTCGAGGAAGAGCTTGAAGAACGATATCACTAAGCATGAGTTTATGGAAATGAAAATAACAATGGTGATGTATGCAGTCAAGATGGGACCAGCACTGCCTGATAAAATGCCCCTCTTGTTTTTCAATAAAGTTATTCAGTTTTCTAAATGCATCAGGTAGTGGTATCAAGCGAGGTGAAATGCATTGATTGGAACCTAATGCTTCTTCTGAGTTTAATGAATCTCTATTTTAAGCGGGGGGGGGGACGATTTCTTTTGGTATTGGGGGGATATTCTTTTTGCATCTATACTTCTCTGTCCTCAGTAGATGCATGCTGTTAAGCTTAAGAGAGAGCACTATTATTCCAGGTTCCAGAAAAAGGAAACCACCAAGGATCAGAATTTGTGGTATCTGGGTGGCAATCATGGGCATAGTGTCCATTGAACAAGGGGGGGGCACATGTCCCCAGACCTGGAGGGTTGGGGGCCCCACAGGGCCCCACAGGGCTTGGGGTGCACCATGACACTGATACCCTTTCCATGCCAGGTGCTGGTGCCCTGCAGCTGGGGTGTGTGCCACGTTGCACCCTCACAATTGGAAAAAGTGTGCAGGGGCTTCCTTTTTCATCCCCCCCCCATGCTTCCTTCTCCCAGCAGAATGCCCCTTGACACTGCTCTGCCCCTGGCCACCATGCAGGACCCGCTGGAGGAGAGGCTGCTGGGCCCCAACCCACCGCTGCCCCTGGTTGAGGAGGACAGTGACCCCTGGTGGCCCTGTGCCCAGCCCAACTCCATGCAGTCGAGCCAGCACTGCTGCTGGCCACATTGGCAGCCACCCTCCCACACCAAAAGGCTCATCAAATGATGAGTTCAAGAAATGGGGAGGGGAAGGCTTGGTGGGGTTAGGTTGCCCCACTCCCTTGCATCTGACATCAGGCACAGGGGGCATGGCTTGGGGCTAAGGGGAGCACATACTTTTTTATGCATGAAGGTGGCCCTTTGGAGGCCCACAGTCCCCCAGCCCCCTGGAACCTCGCTACACCCTGGTGGCAATGGCTAAGACTGATGGAGGTATATGAATCACCTTTCATGTGTTCTGCAACTTTCCATAATTCTGCCGCTTCTGTTCTTGTGATAGTTGCATGTTTTGTAAGGTGTTGGGGTGACAGCAAGGAAGGAGGGGATAGAGAGAAGCTTGGGGAGAAAAGCTGGTCTTGCAGTAGCAAGCTTGAATTGTCCCCTTTGCTAAGCAGAGTCTCCCATGGCTTACATTTGGATGGGTGACTATTTGTGAGCACTGTCTGCTGTAAGATATTCCTCTTAGGGGTTGGGGCTATAGCTCAGTGGAAGAGCATCCGCTTGCATGCACAAGGTCCAACGTTCACTTCCTGGCATCTCCAAGTATGGCATGGGAAACCGCTGCCATTCAGTGTAAACAATACTGAGCAAGATGAATCAATAGTCTGACTTGGTATAAGGCAGCTTCCTATATTTCCTGTGTTTAAGCTTGCCTGCTTCTAAGTTGTTCTCTCTCTTTCGGCTGCCCCAACTACGCTGTAGCAAAGCTACAAACATTCTCAGAGGCACTCTTACCCCTGGATGTTTCTGCTAATGCATATGTGCATAAATATACCTGGTTTTATATCCTTGTATGCTCAGTTGCTGTTTGTGCCCTCAAGAGCCCATGTGTTAAAAATACTGTGTGTGTCATGGTGTGGGTGTGTAGGGGGGGTGATGCTTAATTTGCAGTGGGTGGGGGGGACATAGGAACATAGGAAGCTGCCATATACTGAGTCAGACCATTGATTTATCTAGCTCAGTATTGTCTACACAGACTGGGAGTAGCTTCTCCAAGGTTGGAGGCACAAATCACTCTCAGCCCTACCTTGGAGCCTAAAGGGCTCCAAAGGCCCTTAGGTCCAGGCTCCAAAATTACCTAGGTGCACCTCTGAACATTCTAAGCAACACAAAGGATGGTGTTCATCCATGCCGTAGGCACTATGCATTGGAATAACCCAGGGATCTATACACTGGGATGTTTTCCTCACTCTCCGTGTCTTTTGTTGATTGAACAAGAGCAGCCTGTTAGGGAACAACACAATTGGAGATACTTCCTTTAAAGGTAGAGAAAGGGAGCTGGCAGCATTAAAGAGAAACTTGCACTGACTCACTGGCTCACTTTTATGCACTCACTGAATAACTCTGGCAAAATCACTACCTTTCAGGCTCATTTCCCATCTGGAAAAGATGTATTATTTCCAGGATACACTGCAGGCTGTTATAGGGCTGAATGATAACATCAGCAATCCCTTTGCATACCTCCTTCGATATAAATAATTGCAATGGTACCATAAAAATAATCTTCATAAGAATGATTAAGGATGATTCCTCTCTTGGAAGCTTACTCATGAAAATGACACAGTTGTAAAATACAGTGGGCCAGTTTGGATCACATATCTGAGGTGGTTCTGCCTACATGGGATTAGGGACATGCATGAGCATGTCCTGCTTCCCCTCCTGGAATGCCACTGCCCTTCTTCAAGCCACCTAGGGGCTGGTTTGCCTGCACCATCCCTTTACATGTGGTCAAAAAGAATGAACCATCTGCCATGGGGTTATGAAAAAGGGAATGGAGCACTAGGAAGGGACAATGAGATATGCTTGGGCACAGCCCAAATCACATGTGGGTGGGATCATCTCAGACACATAATCTGTACCAGTACAGTATTATTTTGCAGCAAATTATCTTTCCAACCTCATTATCTTGAAATACCAAAGGGCATTTACAGTGGCATATTTTAATATTTTACCCTTGGCTTTGCTCTTGAGGGCTGGTATTGGAACATCCCACTTCCTAAACACACAACATATTTCCACATTCACATGTATAAGATCTTGGGTCAAATAAAATATTTATTGTTACGGTCAAAGACCAGCTTCATGTAGTAAATACAATAACACCAGCAATAGATTGGGTCAATAATACTATTATTTTAAATGTGTGTTTCACTGAAGGTGTCCGAGAGCGACATCACCATCTGATTCAGACATTAAGATCAATGTGCTGCCTGTCCTTGACTTCCTTTACCTATTAAGAGCTCTTCTTAATTTTCTGAAAGGCATGTTCTTTCCCCATGCTACTTATTAGGGATGATGTGAACACATATTTTTCACACCATCACAGATTTTTAATCTAAACATTAAGTCCCTTCTCTTTGCCAATAATCAATGACCGCTACCAAGTAGCTTTTAGCCATGAGAGTTAAACAGAACATCTATATTTAGCAGCAGCTTGCCAGTTTTTAATACAAATATGTTGTACGTCAGCTCAGATGCTACTGTGACAGAAGTAATTATTTTGTGGCATAATGATTATACACTTCCTGTATCAAATGGGAGAAGGTTGGACTAGATGATCTAGAAAGCACCTTCCAAAATCATCATCATCATATAATGATTTCAGAATGCTGGTTTGGCTTCGATGCTCCCTTGCTGTTCACATCTCTTAATACTTGTTTTTTAAATTACTGTTTAATTCCAAGGGCAGACTCCTGCCTCTCCAAAAACAAGACATTCTCACCAGAATCCATAGATTGTGTTCACAGGGATTAACTATGCATATTAATCCTGTTTGACTTCTAGACAAATCCCATAGCAGGTCATGAGGATCATCTATGGAACCATATCTGAGACAATTAACAGATTATGAAACATGATACGGTTTTAGGATAACATGCAGCATACAAATAAAAACTTCAAGTTCATTTGTTCAAGAACGAGAGAAAAAAAAGATTTCTGGCATTATTTCCTGGGGAAAAATATACCAATGACAGCCAGATTTCATTAATCTGTATTATTTGAATTTCAAAGGGAGTGAGGATTAAAAATAAATTGGACTGAACTAACATAGCACTTTAAATTCAAATACCACGCGTTCACCCTGGGGGCCTGGTGATCTACCTAATGCTTAATTACATTAGATATGAAACTGACAGAGGCTTCCAAGGTGATAAAGACCATCCATTATGATTTATATTATTTATGCTGCAGTAGCATGTACAGTTCCCAATTTTAGATCAAGCCCCCGGTGTGCTAAGCAATCTATAAATGACTACAGAAGTGGATTTTAAACTTTCTATTCTATTATACCTCATGAGCAAACTTCTCAGAAACTTTAGCCCTGTTCAGACATTATGTTTGATGTATGCATAGATGTCTGCACACACATACATGAATGTGTGAATGACTGTACATAAGCTCATTTGTGGAGGGGGGACCAGAGATGTGCTGTTTGAGAAAAAAATTCTGAAATTTCTCCTGGGAAGGAACCTTAGACATTCCTCTGATTTTCAGTTTCTCCTTGAAAGAAACCCTGACATTCATTTTCAGCTTGTACTTGGGAGAAATTTAGGTTCCAACTTTAGCAAAAACAACAACAATCCAGGAGTATTTTAAATAAATTCTCACTCCGAAAAGGTATGCCCAATTCAAATTTTGTTTTGCTTGTGAAGTGAGCTGTTTCACTACCATGTTATTGTGCTGTAATCACACACACACACACACAATACCACCTGATATGTGTATCTCTAGGTGCTGTACACAATTTAGAACACAACAAAGTAAAAAATAAATAAAACAATGTCACAGGATAAAAAAGTTAAAACAATTTCATGTGATGAAAATAATTAAACTGTTTACAATTCATTTCAGTTAAAAGCCTGAGAAAAACAGATGTCTTCCAGTTTTCATTCATCGCTCCTTCTCTCCAAACCTGTGCAGCTCTCAAAGATTTATATTTTTGAGAGTCACGGTTGGCTTCAGAGGGAAGGGGAGATCAACAAAAATCGCCTCTCCTGAGTAGCACATACAGCATCATTGTTCCAGCACTTCATTTGTCTGGATGTTGGTTATTTCACTTACAATTTACGGAATATGCACAAAAATCCATTCCGAATTCAGAACTCCTGCCAGATTTCAAATGGTGAAGAATCCAAAGGATATTGGAATAGCAGAACAATAACTAAAGATATCTATTCATTATTTTTTCTCCTTTTGGTTTAGGCTTAATATTCAATTATCCAGAGAAAAAGTAAATATAAGTGTTAGGGGTCAGTGAAAGACTGAGATAATGCTCAGTGATACAGCATCTACCTTGCTTGCAGAAGGTCCCAGGTTCAGTCCCTGGCAGCATCTCCAGGTAGGGCTGGGAAAGATTCCTGCCTGAGTGCTGCTGCCAGTCAGTGAGCATGGACAAGATAGAATTAAGATGGACCAATCGTCTAACTTGGTATACGGTAATCTTATATTTATATTATATTTCTATAAAACTAGTATTGGCACAGACATTTTTAAAAATTCAAAGCAAATGTCATGGACCCTCCCAAGGCAAAACATTTCCAATGTTTTGGGAATAGTCCTAGCCCCAAGTCCTGACTCCCCAGGCCTGCACAACAGGCCAGGAGAGGCTTAATGGAGTAGAGAAAAAGTGCTAGACTGGGCCAGAGGACTGCTCCTTTAAAAATCTCTCTGCTCTCCAGGCAAAGAAGTGGAGCCTGGAAGAAGTAGCCTTAGCCTGAAAGTGTTTAAAGATTCCACCTCACCTCTGGCCCTTCTGAGAACAGGTTGATCATTGGGAGCTGTCCAAGGTGCTAAAACTTTCCTAGCCAGCTCCTGATTGCAAGACAGGACATAAGCCAGTTTCTATGAAATAAGTGAAATTTCTCAGGGGATTTCTGTACATCCCTAAAACAAACATATTTTCAGCTCTATGCAATAAGAGCAACTAGAAAAATATATGTAGAGGACAAAGTGGTGGTGACAGAACAAGAGCACACAATAAACAAACAGGTTTGGAAACAATTAATGACATCATACCAGCAATCAACATGAGATTCCAAACATGTCTAGCATACTCCAAACTAGACGATCTTAACAATAGGCCAGCCATTTCCTGTAAGTGTGATGAATACCAATTTCATATGAACATTCTCATTGATTAATGATCTTGGCAGGTAAGGTGTCCTCTCTCTGTAGGCTTCCCAAAGGCCTCATACAACACTGTTGTAGAGGCTTCAAACACTGTTTGTGAAATTCTGTTCCATGTGAAACCTCATATTTCATAGAGACGAAAGTTTGGGCGGTATATAAATTTGATAAATAAATAAATACATAAATAAATTAATTAAATATTTGTGTCTGCTGAATAATCCCACTGTATTTTATGATATCCCATTAGTCCATTCTTTTCCCGACTTCAGAAATATGGGATTCAATGCAATATTCACTCTTTTATGTGCCATATGTCATGAGATGCCAAATTTAGAAAAATGCACTCTATAGTCCTTTGGAACTCCAATGTTTTGTGGAGGATGTGGCTTTTGGGAAACCTACTCAAAGAGGGCTTCTGACCTGCCTAAGGTAATCCATCAATGATAATTTTCATATGAAGAATTTTCAGATGAAGTCACTGTGTTTTTATTTGGCTGTCCAGTTATTGACATCATTAGCTTTAAAGTTCAATAGATATTGGCTATGCCATATGAAAAGGTTTCACAATTAGATATGTCATGTGAAACTTCTTGGGGGGGAAATATGTTTAAATAACTACTTCTTTGGAGATTAAAAATAACCAGGGATTTTTAGCAGAAAATCAGAGGAAAACTTGTGAAATTTTGATGGAATGGAAACAGAGATCATTCCATCCCTCGTAGAAGCTCTGGTGTACATGGGTGAAAGCATTTTCAATTTAATTAAATACTAAAAGGCCAAATTACCTAACACCAGTCTATGTTCTATTATCACAAAGAAAACAATGCCTGAAATGACGTTACACACATACAAATAAATATTTGTTCGTTTATTTATTTAACATAATTCTATACTGTCCAAAACTCACATCTCTGGGTGGTTTCCAACAAGCCAAAGTTAAACCATTAATTAAAATAAATGACAACAGAAACCTTAAAAAAGTAGTTAAAACAAAATAGATGATGTAATGAAAGTTAAAGCATTACAAAGTTAAAGCATTACATTTTAAAATTTAAATTTTAAAACAAGATTTTAAAATGATGTGAAAACTGTCACTGATATGTCACGGGTAGCATATGTCACGGTGAGCAGGAACACAGAATTCCGTTTTACCGATATGTCATAGGCCCTCTGTCTTAGCAGGGGGAAGATTTCAGGTTTGCAAAATCCACTTTCTGGGGCCCTTCTCACAATCAGTGAGAAGAGCTCCGGGGCAGTCTGTGGGGAGAGCAGGTTACACAGACAATTGTGCTTGCTTCTCTGGATGGACAGATAGCCTGCCCAGAAGACCAGTGGCTGCTCCCTGCACCTCCAAGGGTCGGGGTGCAAGGAAGCATTGCTGTGCATCGCCATGCCCCCCCTCCCCGAGCTCCAATAATGCACCGTGCAAGGGCTCAGGGCATTATTGCCCCCGCCCGCTGAGTGTGCCAGCTGTGGTGCAAGCACAAGAAGAAAAATGAGGTTAAGGGAGCGCTCATTCCCTTAACCTCATTTAGCAAGGAGGCTTCTTAGGCGGATTTGCCACCATGTAGTCGCCGGGATCGGGCCTGATCCCGGTGGTTCACATGCACCTGGAAAACCGGGCTGGGCTCCCTTAGCCCAGTTTTGCATGCGTGTGTGAATAGCCTCTCTTTGTTCTAGCTGTCGAGGTCCAGCAACCTAAGCTGGGTGCAAAATAGTGGCTTTGGGGCAGATGTAAAGGTAACAAGTAAAGTGTGTCATTGAGTTGGTGTCAACTCCTGGCAACCACAGAGCTCTGTGGTTGTCTTGGGTAGAAAGAGGGTGCTT
Source organism: Hemicordylus capensis (assembly GCF_027244095.1). Lineage (NCBI taxonomy): Eukaryota > Metazoa > Chordata > Lepidosauria > Squamata > Cordylidae > Hemicordylus > Hemicordylus capensis. Next base: position 294,547,117 of record NC_069660.1, on the reverse strand, counting down.
CTTGGCATGTTTCAGCCCAGCAGTTTCTTTTCAGTACCAGAACTGAGTTCACAGTTCTTCAACACAAGAATCCACTCCATTTTTTTTTTAAAAAAACCCTCAAACTTCTGTTATTTCAGTTGCCTAATTTGGAGCTGGATGGAAGCGAAAAGCATTTTTGATGCCTTGATGTATTTTTGGTGTTAACAATTGGGAGTCAGAAACTCTTGCCAATCTGCTGCAGTCACCCAGGGTCTGCCAGTGGATCACTGTCTGCTTTCTACTCTCACTGGTCCACATATTATGTAGCACCCTACAGGTGTTTCATGCTGCCTGGATGCTACTGGATGTTCTAAAGTAAATGTTTGAGCAGTTGCACAAGAGCACCCTTGCATAAGCACACAAGAGTGCAGAAGTGCACAACAGCACTGCTGAGAACAGTGCGCTAGGAATATGCAGCAACATCCACAGTGTGCAAAATGCTCAGAGAACCCTGCACACTATGTGGGTCTATACAGTTTACAATAGCATAGTAATAGTATAGTATAGTATAGTATAGTATAGTATAGTATAGCTGGGAAATATTCTCCCTAATTTAATATTTGACTTGCTTTTTAAAAACACATATACACGGTCAATTAATATAAATATTATTAATATTAACTAGGATTAGTTCAGCACAAAAATACCTACAGTTTTATATCTTACTTATGAATGATTTACTAAACTGTTTTCCCCCACTGAATTCTGCTAGCCCCAGTTCTTCATAAGAAAAAAAAAGAAAAGAAAAATTCACTCATTACCCAAGTATGATAGCCTTTGCAAACCTCTGTAGCATTAGAATTGCTAAATAAATCATATGTATATGTTGCTTCACTGGTTTTTGGGGGTTTTTTTTTTAGCAAGCTACCATTTTTCACTCTTAGTGTGAATGCACCAGGGAGCAGGGCTGCAGATATGTTGGTCCACTTTCAGGTTGTTCCTCATCTGAGACAGCAAAGTCATTGAAAAGAAAAATACTGGACTAGATTAGCGATGAGGGAGACATATAAATAAACCCTTTAATGACAGGCCATGGCACACTTGTTCTCCTCTCAATCACTGTAAAATGCTGCCACCTACTGGACACATAATCAAATCTGCTATCAAGGGCTACCCTAATGGAAAATCAATTACTGTTGTGAGTTTTTTGTTTGTTTTTTTAAATGATAGAGTGAGGTAACCTTGCTATGATTTGATAGCAACTTAACAAACCGTTCTTATGTTCAGCCAATCTGCAGTCAAATCGTACAGGTCCGTGATCAGGAGAAATGGTTTTTTGATTTCAGGAAGGAAAGGAAGAAAGGAGATGGAGAGGAGACACAAAGGTGCATTGAGCCACCACCACCCTCAAAAAAAATTCCACCCACCTTTAATTCTTTTCACCAGAGATCATACATTTAAATGAAACTTCTGACATCTTTATTAGGAGATTATTTCAGGCTGGTTAAAAAGTAATTTCTTTGAGACTGAAGGACATAGATCTGCATTTGATAGAAGTAATTGGACCTGAGGAATCACCCATGAAGTGTTTAAGTTTTAAAAACGTAGCCAGTCTCCAACAAAAATGATTTCAAATGGCACATTTTCCTCAACAAAATTAAAGAAAGGGTCCCCTGAGCACAGTGTCTATATGAATGTTATAGCCCTAAGAGTTTCTCACCAATGCTATCACATTTTAACCATAATCATTACATAAAAGGGTTCAGCTATTTCTTCGTACTCCTAGGTCAGACAGAAATGATTGCACGGGGACAGATCAAGTAGATTGTCCAATTCTATGAAAATGGTAGACTTGAAAGAATAAACACAAAAATGTTTCTCTCTTGAATTCTTATGGTGGGAATGACAGACAGGACCAATGTTCTAGATTCTTTTTGGTCCAAATTCCAGGTAGCAGCAAGTTTGCAATAAAAAGTGATAGCAACTCCTTTTTCTTCTTCTTTTTATTTTGCATAGGGTTATGCAAGTGGAGTGTGGTTTTATCAACGATGGTTTAGTGGTTTGGCTTTGTATATACTTCTGATCAAGTTTACAGACAGTGTGGTATAATGGTGAACAATATCCATCAAAGTCCTGTGTTCAACTTGACCTTGGGCTGAGTCCTTTCTCAGTCTCTACCGAGCTTACTGAGTCCCTACTCAGCTAGGAAATTGACTGGGTGGCCACAGGCTCATGGGCAGAACTACGATTGGGCAAGCGGAGACAGTTGTCTGGGGGTCCTACTGCCTGGAGGGACCTTCCAGAGACATGTCACATGACTCCCCATTGCCCTCCTGCCCAGCCCCAAGGCCCCCCAGCCACTTACCCTGTTCGCCCTCCTCTCTTCTATTTGCTCTCCTGGCCAGCAACCTAAGCAGCCTGCAAGCTGCTAGAGCAACTTCTCTCCCCGCCTCTCAGCTGATTGGTGGGTGGGCGGGGCTTCCAGAGAGGCCTCTGTGCAGGCCTTCCTGAAGCCTGAACTCAAGTGCTGGCAGGCCCCAAGGAAGGAAGGAAGGAGCAGGCAGAGTAGCCAGCGCTAACCCTAACCCTTACCCACCACAGTTCTCTTCGGACCCTCTGCCCAGCCCTGCCCAGCCCAGCCCAGCCTTTGCCAGGAATGGAGGTAGAGTGTGAATTCCTTTTTGTGGTTAACCCCCCTGCCCCATATATAGGGATCTGCTTGCTTGCTGTAGGGCTTTGATATGGGGAGAGAGACTGAGAAGTCTCTGAATATTTGATTTGAAACAGATTGGAAAATTTGCTGGCTTTTTAAAAAAACACAACTATCTAAAAGGTCCTATAAGTGTCTTGTTTCATGGCAGAAAATTACAAAAACTCCTGGAACAAACTATATTATATTATATTATATTATATTATATTATATTATATTATATTATATTAATTCATAGATGCACTTATGTTCAAGTTGTTTTGCAACGCAGAAGGTCTGGGTGAAAACTGTGAAGCATGTGTTGTGCTTTTATTTTATTTTATTTTTCTTTAGAAATGCCAAGCTGGTTGGACATGTCCGAAAACCTCATTCACACTATTTACACTGTATGTCATCAGTCAGTATGATTCTGTGATGATATGAAATGTTAAGGAGGCCCTGCACATGCTGATTTGCCCCCCAGCCCCGCACCCCACTAGGGATGACCCTGCTTCTGAGCACCTGCAGAGAGTGGTTTTTATCTCAGTACAGTGAGAGAACACAACCAGCCATACTTACACACTGGGGAGCAGGGAGAATGACCTTTAGGACAAAGGGTGTAACTTCAGCAGCTCTTTCAACCCTGGCATGTCTCATCTATCTTAAGATTTTACCAATAAGAGGCAGATTCTTCATCCACCACCCCCTTTTTCTCCTGAAGAATGGTGCTAATTCTTGGTCTTTTCTCTAATTCTCCCCACCTATCTTCCTTGCTTCAGTGGGACTTACTGGTCTCCTATAAGGAGCAAAATATGCTGGGAGCACAAATTAGTTTGGTTTGGTTTACATCTCTGAGCATGTTCAATCCTATATGCACTTACCAGGGAAGTATCTCAGACAGTTGAATGCAATGGAGTTTATTTTGAAGTATACATCCTTTCCTTGCTATTAAGTCCTTTAGGTTTCAATGAAATGTACTTCCAGCTAAATGTGGTTAGATTTGCTACCTGAGGCTACAATTCTCCACACACTTACCTGGAACTTTTACACACAGCAGTCTTTACTGCAAGTATACTGGGAGGCTTTACTGCAAAATTGAAGTTGTCCCAAAGAACCAACGCAAAATAGTGTTGTTGTTTTTTACTCTGGATATAAATCAGGCTACACTCTAACGAGCAGTGAAAAACCTGAATTGTGTGTGAACTGCTCCCCAATAACTCGCAGCGACTTCAAGTTAAATCTGGCCAACATGGATGTAGCACCTCCATTCCAGAGGAGATGTGTGTTAAAGGGCTTTAAAATCCCCATGTGAAAAACCTCCTGGAATCAAACTTTACTGAATTTGTTCATCATTCTGAGAAAATATACATAGGCTCACACTGCATGGTTGAAAGTCTCCTTTGCTAATCAGCAGCGAGGGGCCCACTTTAATAATTAGTGTTTCTAGTGTGTTCTAGGCATTAAAAGTAGCACAAATATATAGTATTCAATGTACAGTATGTATATCACTATATATTGTGAAGTGTGCATGTGTGTATTCAGTGAAATGTATTTCCAGGCAGCATACTTATTTTGAAATATCAGACTTAAATACTTGGGGGCCTGGGGTGTGCGGAGGCCCTGGACTTAGAGGAGGGGCCATTTTAAAATCTTGTCTCTGGGCCCAATCCAACCTTGCTATGCCCCTGCACAGGCTTAACCTGTTGTGAGGATAAAAAGGGACAACTGTTTGAGTTCCTTGGAGGAAATAGGCTGGCTGGTATTTTGAATCGATTTCCTTATAGTTGCAGCAGGGAATTGGAAGAAAAAGCAGGGATGCAAACCCTGCCCCCTAAGCATTCGAGGAGTTCCTCCTGTTTTGATGAACTAGATGGGATTTTCCTGGGTGGAATTCAACAACTTGAAGAGGAGATTCCTCAAGTACCAAACCTAGGAACTCATAAACCCTCAAGCTTTCTCGATGTCAGCACCCCAGATAAAAATCAGGCAAGGGCAGGTGAAATCTCTTTACATTCAGGAACACCAAACATTTCCCTCTCTGATCATGGAAGGTTAATTTCTATAATTAGCCTTCAAGAATGCAAAATGTGGACTTTTTGGGCACCAGGCAGTGGTGGTAACTGCAGAAGGAAGCTGGAAGGACTTTTCATCGAAGATGGAAAGTAGCATGTGCATTGAACACATTTTTACCTGGCATTAACCCCATAGATTCCAATAGGATGTACCAGTATGCATTGAATTACAGCCTCAGTCAAAACAATATGCATGACAATTGAATTCCTAATTCTTCCAATCCACTAGATGGTTTTTGCACTCTAAATTAGGCTCCCTTTGAAACAGTACTCTCTTTTCCCATGGGCAATGCTTCTGTGAATAGGGCAAGCTTTTTCCTTTTTCAATATGGCCTGTTGGAGAACAGGAATAGCTGGTTTCTTTTATCAAGCATAGTCCATTTTCAATCTGAATTATTTTATAGGAAAATCTAAACTAGAGATGAAACATGGTCCTGAAATGTAATGATTCTCTGTGTGTTTTCTGAGACTTCAAAATACCTCTCAGTTACATGTAAATTTGTGCATCTTTGTATTTAGTGTTTTATAATTCCTAGTAAAATGGGTAGGAAGATTAGGCTTCAGAAATGCATATTCATTTGAAGAGCACAAGAGTCCAAATCAGGCAGAAGAAGTATGTCTTTGCAAGGATCAGAATGCAGTGATCCAATAGGAGACAAATCTTTCCCCATGAGAGCATTTGAGTCTCTCAGGTCCAGGATCTCTCCAGCCTTAAGAAAACTCTCTTTTCTTCTCGCATGGGCTATGAGAGTTTATTGTCTAATTGTGAATATCCAAACCATCTTCAGTCAGAAACCAATCATGGATTGGAAGTAGTTAACCCAGAATTACAGAGCAGGCTATGCTATTTCTGGGATCAGGTGCCCCCTTGAACTGCTGCTAAGGATTATCTTGTTCCCAGAGTGCAATGGGGAGGCATGTGTGACTGAATCTGGAGTTTTGGGGCCAAGCTTGGCCAAGCTAGCATTGTTGCATGCATCTATAGCTTATTCTTTAATTCAACCCCAGAAAAATATCATCTATCATGGTAAGTTTCCACACCGTGTGTCCACACACAAACTGAAAGCTCCTTATAATGGTACTTTTTCCAACTACAGAATTTACAGTATTACAATATAGTAGATGGAAACAGCTTGCATTAAGTTTCATTAGCATGTATGGGAGTAAATATTTTAACCTAATGCACTGTCAATTAATTACCTATTAAGTGGCAATTTGTATCTTTGCAATTAAGAGACAAGAAATTTCATAATATGGCAGTACATTAAAAAGATCAGCCAAGCCTTCAAACAGTACTATTATTCATTCTTACAGACTTCGGAGAGTTAATGTTTTGATTTTTCCTGCTCTTAAATAGATTTGCATGCATTCTGGTGGAAATTCTGTACAAGACTAATAGACACGAATGAAGCTTATAGCAATAGCACTTACATTTATATACCGCTTTATAGCCGGAGCTCTCTAAGCAGTTTACAATTATTTTAGCATATTGCCCCCAACATTCTGGGTACTCATTTTACCGACCTCGGAAGGATGGAAGGCTGAGTCAACCTTGAGCCCCTGGTCAGGATCGAACTTGTAACCTTCTGGTTACAGGGCGGCAGTTTTACCACTGCGCCACCAGGGGCTTATGCACTTAGAGCAGTTCTTTCTATGGATAGATTAAACAATGGTCCAGCTCTTCACCTATCCCTTCTGATTCCTAGTTCCCCTTCTCCAGCTGTGCCCTACTCATCCAATTTCTATATTGCTATTTTGTACCATTCCTCAGCTTAGGATTTCTCAGTCTTTTACTAGGCATTCACAAATGCTTTAAGAGGAGAGACATCAGGGTCATGGAAGAACCTGAAAAGTCCCTGGAAGAACCTGAAAGGTCTCCTTGGAAGAATCTGAAAGGGGTTCTTAATCTGGAGGAGAGCTGGTCTTGTGGAAGCAAACATGAATTGTCCCCTTTGCGAAGCAGAGTCCACCCCAATTTGCATTTGAATGGGAGTCTACATGTGAACACTGTAAGATATACCCATTAAGGATGTGTTCATAGCTCAGTGGAAGAGCATTTGCATACTTGTATACAGTATGCAAGTTCCCAAGTATTTGCATGCAGTATTCCAAGTTCCCTCCCTGGCATCTCCTGATAGGGCTAAGAGAGACTCCTGCCTAGAACCTACAGTCTGTGTAGACAATACTGTGCTAGATGGACCAATGGTCTGACACAATGTAAGGCAGCTTCCTATGTAACTATTACCCAGGTTCATTCCAATTATTTATTTATTATTTATTTGATGTTTATACCTCCCTTCCAAAAATAGCTCAGGGCAGTTTACATTATTGTGTCCAATGCCAATTATGGTGGCCAATGCTTAATTTATTCTAGGAGTTGCCGAATTTTTGTTCTGTTTTTGTATAGGAGTATTAAATAGTACAGATCAAAGTATGCCTTTCTTTGGCCAGTGTCTTTCCATAGGGTCATTCGGAAACTACTCAGTATAACCCATTTCATGTTTACTTGGATGTAGGTCCCATTGAATTCAATTGGGCTTTCCCAGGTAAGTGCAGCTTAAATTGCACCAGTACAGTGTCATTTGAAAGTCTGTAAATTCATACCTTGCAGGTGATATTTATTAGGGATGTGCGAATCGATTCAGATACAAATCGATTTGTACCTGAATCTAGCTGATTCGGGTGATTCGGAGACAAAACGAATCACCCCTGTGGTCCATTGGCTAGATTCGGGTACAAATCAAATCGCGGCTGATACGATTCAAATTGATTCGGGTTTCGGATCTGTCCTATTAATTTCCCCAGATTCCCAGCTTTCATTTTTTTTAAAAAAGCTAAGCTCTAGCCCTTATAGAAGTGGAGTTATGGAGCAAAATGTGTGGTCACTATTTTTCAAGTGTTCGGATTCTTTGGTGTATAATAACTTTCACTCAATGAATCCTTATGAGGATTCATTACACACCTTCATTTCTTCTATTCATTTTGACTGTCTTTTAGACAGTGCCAATTGTCAACTGCCATGTGCCAACTACACCCCACTCCCACCTGCAAGGCAGTGAGGTACTACTCAGTTTAAGTTAAGTGCCTATAAGGGCTAGAGCTTAGCTTTTTTTAAAAATGAAAGCTGGGAATCTGGGGAAATTAATAGGAAAGATCCAATACCCGAATTGATTCGATTCGGATCAGCCGCGATTCGGATCTGAATCGAATTTGGGGTGATTCGGATGGGTCAGATTCGGATCCAAATCAAATCAGGGCTGTTTCGATTCAGTTACAAATCAAAACACAGAAAATCCGAATTGCACACCCCTAATATTTATGTGTCCAAATTTAATCCCAGTTTTACAATGCCCTTTGAATTCTAACATCTTTCTTAGTGCTTATCCCAGCTGCCTATCTCTGAGCGGGTCTTGCTATCTGAGACATCAGAGGAGATATATAATGTTAGCCAGAGGGACCATTGCACCTCAACTAGCCAAGTTCCACTTTAACATCAGAGCAGGTCAGCTAGTAGCAATGGGAAAGACAGACCAGACAGAAAATACAGAGATCGAGGGAACTGCAAAAATGAAAAGCCCAGAGGACAGAGAGGGGATGAAAGACCATTGAGAGAGAGACGACTACAAATAGTGATGCCAATGATATTCTCCTGAGTAAGGCTGAGAAACAAACTTCAGGGGCTTGTTAAAGCTGCCTCTAATGGGGGAGCAAGCTTTTATTATTCTCTCTCATCTTAAAATGTGAGTGGAGAAGAATAGATGCATCTTCCCTCCCCATTTAAAGAAATGGGGTATTGTGGTCCAATAATGTGGGAGGGTGTGAAGAGCAACCCCTCAGGGGAGACTCTTGGGTAAGAAGGTCCCTGTAAGGCAATTCTCTCCCTCCTTGTTTTCCAGGATGAATCCCTTAAAACGAGACTTGTAGGTAAGTAAAAGAGATGTTTTTCTCCCTTGCTTTGCTAGGAGCCCACTTTTTGAAATTCGGATTGTCTCAGGCGAGGAATTATGTTATTTCTAATTTGAGCAAACATAACTCAGTTCATTTCTGAGTCTATCCAAGGTGATCCTGAGGAAACTCTCTCATCTTTGGTTTCAAAGGTGCTCTAACATGTGCTTTTATTTATTCATTTTATCTATCTATCTATCTATCTATCTATCTATCTATCTATCTATCTATCTATCTATCTATCTATCTATCTATTTATTTTTCTTGTTTACACAGTCAGACAGGTGTTATTGACTGGTTTGTTTTATCCAGATACTTTTTATTATTATTTCTTGTTTACACAGTCAGACAGGTGTTATTGACTGGTTTGTTTTATCCAGCCTTGAGTCCTTCCCAAGGACCTGGGATTCCAGAATTTTATCATCAATACTGTTGGTTATTATAGATATCGTCGCAGAATATAGCCTGTTCCCAGTAAAGCTGCTTTTTGTAATTGGCTGATGGTGATTTCTGTGGCCCCTATGGTGTTGAGGTGCTCTTCAAGGTCTTTTGGAACTGCACCCAGGGTGCCAATTACCACTGGGATTATTTTGGTCTTTTTCTGCCACAGCCTTTCAATTTCAATTTGTAGATCTTTGTATTTGGTGGTTTTTTCTATTTCTTTTTCTTCTATTCTGCTATCCCCTGGTATTGCTATGTCGATTATTTTTGACTTGTTTTTCTTTCTTCTCGACTACAGTGATATCTGGTGTATTGTGTGGCAGATGTTTGTCTGTTTGTAGTCGGAAGTCCCATAATATTTTTACATATTCATTTTTGACCACTTTTTCAATTTTATGGTCCCACCAATTCTTGGCTACAGGTAGCTTGTATTTTTTGCAGATGTTCCAGTGTATCATCCCTGCTACCTTGTCATGCCTTTGTTTGTAGTCAGTCTGTGCGATCTTCTTACAACAGCTGATTAGGTGGTCCACTGTTTCATCTACTTCTTTACAAAGGCGGCACTAGCTGTTTGTTGTCGATTTTTCTACTTTTGCTCTTATTGCATTTGTTCTTAGTGCCTGTTCTTGTGCAGCCAGTATTAAACCCTCTGTTTCTTTCTTCAAGTTGCCACTCTTAAGCCATTGCCAGGTCTTGGTGATGTCTGATTTTCCACTTATATTGTGTAAATATTGACCATGCAGGGGCTTATTTCTCCATTTTTCTGCTCGGTTCTTGACTTGTTCTTTCTTGTAGGCCTACTTTCTTTCATTGGTGTTGAATAGTTTCACGTTATTGACCATTTGAAGTGCATCTTCTTTACTGCCCTTGATATATTCTGCAAGGCCTCTTTTCTCCTCCTCTACTGTTTGATGGACTTGCAGCATTCCTCTTCCACCTGAGCTGCGAGGGAGGTAGAGCCTATCGACATCACTGCGGGGGTGCAGAGCATGATTGATGGTCATTATTTTCCTGGTCTTACGATCTAGCGTCTCTAGCTCTGCCTGGGTCCAGTCTATTATTCCTGCAGTGTATCTGATAACAGGTATAGCCCAGGTGTTTATGGCTTGTATGGTGTTCCCGCCATTGAGTTTGGACTTTAGGGTTTTTCTAACTCTCCTGATGTATTCACTTCCTATTTTTCTTTTAACTTCAGTGTGTGCAATTTTATCAGCCTGGAGAATGCCCAAGTATTTGTAATGTTATTTCTCTTCCAGGTTCTTGATCTTGCTTCCATTGGGCAGTTCTATTCCTTCTGTTTTTTGCTATTTTCCCTCTGTTCATTATTAATGCATCACACTTGTCTAGTCCAAACTCCATTGCTATATCGCTACTGAATATACGGACGGTGTTTAGCAGTGATTCGATTTCTGACTGGGACTTTCCATACAACTTCAGATTGTCCATGTACAGCAGATGGTTGATTTTACTTGATGTTTTAGATGTTTGTGATCCGAGGCCTGTTTTGTTTAGTATTTGTGAAAGTGGGGTCATGGCGATTACAAACAATAGAGGAGATAGTCAGTCCCCTTGGAAAATGCCTCTTCTAATGCTAACCTGTCCAAGTGCCTCGCCATTTATTTATTCATTCATTTATTATTATTATTATTATTATTATTATTATTATTATTTAATTATATTTAATTATAATTATATAATTAATAATATTAATTAATTAATTATTATTATTAATTATCACCATTTATTACTACTACTACTACTACTACTACTACTACTACAACATTTTTAATATCCCACTCTTCCTCCAAAGAGCCCAGAGCAGCATACTACATATTTAAGTTTCTCCTCACAACAACCCTGTGAAGTAGGTTAGGCTGATAGAAAAGTGACTGGCCCAGAGTCACCCAGCAAGTATCATGGCTGAATGGGGATTTGAACTTGGGTCTCCCCAGTCCTGGTGTATTGTCCCCAGAAGATACCAAGTCAACTGTGGTCAACTGTGACTGGTTAGAGCAAATGGTTCTTGGGGACATCTTTTGAACTGTAAACATCCTGGAGATAGTTATTTTATTCAAATAATTACTGGCTAAGTAATGAAAAGCTCAAAGATGTAAGAGGACATTATTAAGTTCCACAGTTTCAGCTGAATTTTCTAAATACAGTGGTCCGTCTACTTACGAAATTAATCCGTTCCGAATGCACATTTGTAAGTCGAAAAGTTCGTAAGTCGAAAAGCGGTTTCCCATAGGAATGCATTGGGAACAGATTAATGCGTTCCGGAGCCTAGAAAAAAGACCCAGACCCCCAGTAAGGCTTGCAAACTGCACAGGAACATTTCTTTTCAAGAATAAACAGGCAGTAAACAGGCAGGCAAGTCAAGGAAACCGCATGTAAAATTTGTAAGTCGAGGAAACCCCATCTAAAAATTTGTAAGTCGAGGAAACCCCATCTAAAAATTTGTAAGTTGAAAAAACCGCATCTAAAACCGGATTTAAAACTGCCGTTTGTAACTCGAAAAATACTTATGTCGAGTAGTTTGTAAGTCGAGGGACCACTGTAGAAGGCTTTTTGACTACTAGTACTCTAGCATTTGGAAGAGAACCAAGATCCTTCCATACTTTTGATCATTACTAGCAAATTTAGCAGGGGTCAGTAATTACTTTTCATTTATCCCAACGGGCACTTCACAGTGTCGATTTCATTGCTCTCCTTAATAGAAACCATCATTGTCTGTTATTTAGTTATATTCATGGATTACTTTTCTTCCACAATGGGTCCCCAAAGCAGCATATAATTTTATAATTAAAACACGACAATGAAATCCATCAACCTTCTAAAAGAAATAAATGTAATAAATGTGTCAAAAGTGTAGAAAATCAGAGCAGCAAAAACAAAATCAGCAGCGCAACATAAATATCAAAACAGCATATGAGGAAGAGGAAAAAAGCTGGCTGATTTAAAAACAACAACAACAGTTTTAACTGTTTGCTGAAATACCCACAAATGAGAACAAAGCAGGCGGGATTGCACCCCCAGGCCCCAATAAAGACAAGACACGCATGGTTGGATGAACTAGGGCCACTTTATTAATTTAATTAATACAAATCTGGCAGCGAGCCATGGCAATTGAGAGTGCAGTTACCCCAACTAAGGGTCAGTCTCATAAGGAGGATCACCAAGCTTGGGTGAAAGACAGGGTGTTAGTTCCATCCGTGCTGGATCCAGACATCATAACAGCCACGGGGTGAAACCCTGTTGAGGGGAGGTCAGACAGCCCTACCCACCCAGGCCACAAAACTTTCAAACTGGAAGGGCTGTTCCTCAGCTTGCCTACTCGCCTTAAACGGTCCTCCAGTCAAACACCAATTAATACACTTAAACTAACCCACCTTCATCGGCAAAGTGACCAATCAAGCGGCAACAACCCTAAAAACAGTTTCAATGAGAAGTAGGTGAAAAAAGGTCACACCAAGGCCAATCAGGTGTGACTCAAAAAATTCCTACTTGGTTCCTAATGGCAAGTGGACTTCCCTCACTGAAATGGGTGGGAGGGAGGGATGCTCAGTCCAAGGAACTGAGCGAACGCCATGGAGATGGCTGTTTAAGATGCCACTCCTGAATTCCGATTGGCTAGTCCATGTCATAAGACCATAAGAACACAAGAACAACCCTGCTGGATCAGGCCCACAGCCCATCTAGTCCAGCATCCTGTTTCTCACAGTGGCCCACCAGATGCTGCTGGAAGCCACAGGCAGGAGTTGAGGGTGTGCCCTCACTCCTGCCATTACGCCCCTGAAACTGGTTCTCAGAGCCATCCTGCCTTTGAGACTGGAGGTGGCACACAGCCCTCCAGCTAGTAGCCATTGATAGACCTCTCCTCCATGAAGTTTTCCAAACCCCTCTTAAAGCCATTCAGGTTGTTGGCTGTCACTACGTCCTGTGGCAGAGAGTTCCACAAGGGGATCATGCGTTGTGTGAAAAAGTACTTCGGTTTCTCGGTCCTAGACCTCCTGGCAATCAATTTCATGGAGTGACCCCTGGTTCTAGTGTTGTGTGAGACGGAAAAGAATTCCTCTCTCTCCAAATTCTCCAAACCATGCATGATTTTATAGACCTCTATCAGGTTTCCCCGCAGTCATCTTTTTTCTAAGCTAAAAAGCCCCAGGTGTTGTAGTCTTGCCTCATAAGAAAGGTGCTCTAGACCCCTGATCATCTTGGTTGCCCTCTTCTGCACCTTTTCCAGTTCATCAATGTCCTTTTTAAGATGTGGTGACCAGAATTGTACACAGTACTCCAAGTGTGGTCACACCATAGTTTTGTATAAGGGCATTATAATATTAGCTGTTTTATTTTCAATCCCCTTTCTAATGATCCCTAGCATTGAATATGCCTTTTTCACAGCTGCTGCACATTGAGTTGACACTTTCAATGAGCTGTCCACCACGAACCCAAGATCCCTCTCCTGGTACGTCACCGACAGCTCGGATCCCATCTGCATATACTTGAAGTTGGGGGTTTTCGTCCCAATGTGCATCACTTTACACTTGCTGACACTGAACTGCATTTGCCATTTTGTCACCCACTCCTCCAGGTTGGAAAGATCCTTTTGGAGCTGCTCACAATCTGTTTTGGATTTCACTATCCGGAAGAGTTTGGTATCATCTGCGAATTTGGCCACCTCGCTACTTACCCCTGCTTCTAGATCATTTATGAATAAATTAAAAAGCACCGGTCCCAGTACAGATCCCTGGGGGACCCCACTTCTTACTTCCCTCCATTGTGAAAACTCTCCATTTATACCTACCCTCTGTTTCCTGTCTTTCAGCCAGTTAGCAATCCACACATGTACCTGTCCCCTTATCCCATGACTACAAAGTTTCCTCAGGAGTCTTTGATGAGGAACTTTGTCAAGAGCTTTTTGGAAGTCCAGGTATACTATGTCAACTGGATCACCTTGATCCACATACTCGTTGACACCCTCAAAGAAGTCCAAAAGGTTGGTGAGGCAAGATTTACCTTTGTGGAAGCCATGCTGCCTCACTCCCAGCTAGTGATGTGCACGGTCCGGAGAAGTCCGGACCGGCACCGAAGGGGGGCCTTGTTTCTAGGGCGGGGAGGGCTTGCTTAGCCCTCCCGCCTCCTTGCCCCCGCCAGTGCCCGTACTGAACAGTATAGGGGCGCTGGAAACCAGCCGCCCCCCCCGCCGCGGCGGCGGCGAAATAATCCCCAAGGTCAGCCAGCCCTCCCTCCCTCCCAGCTAGCTGCCCTCCCACCCACCCACCCACCCGCTCGCTCACCCGCTCGAACACTGTATAAAAAACGAGAGGAGCTCCGGCACAGAGCTCCTCTCGTTCGGAAGGCCTCCTGAAGAATGGCGGCTTGCGCGCGCATGCGCGCGCCGCAAAGCACGCTGTTCTCCGGAGGCCCGGTCTACCCGGCGGGAAAGGGCCGGGTAGACCGGGCCTCCGATCGCTGGGTAGACCGGGCCTCCGGCGATCGGAGGCCCGGTCTACTCAGCGATAGGAGGCCCGGTCTACCCGGCCCTTTCCCGCCGGGTAGACCGGGCCTCCGGAGAACGGCGTGCTTTGCGGCGCGCGCATGCGCGCGCAAGCCGCCATTCTTCAGGAGGCCTTCCGAACGAGAGGAGCTCTGTGCCGGAGCTCCTCTCGTTTTTTATACAGTGTTCGAGCGGGTGGGTGGGTGGGTGGGTGGGAGGGCAGCTAGCTGGGAGGGAGGGAGGGCTGGCTGACCTTGGGGATTATTTCGCCGCGGTGGCGGCGGAGGCGGGGGGGCGGCTGGTTTCCAGCGCCCCTATACTGTTCAATACGGGCGCTGGCGGGGGCAAGGAGGCGGGAGGGCTAAGCAAGCCCTCCCGCCCTTAAAGGCATACCCCCCACCCGGACCCGAACCAGGCAGGGCCGGACCAGTCCGGCAGTTCGGCCATTCTTTGGAAAGGCCGCCGGACCGGTTCGGGCACACTGCTACTCCCAGCAGGGCCTGTTCTTCTAGGTGCTTTACAATTTTACCCTTGAGGATGCTTTCCATCAATTTGCCTGGAATGGATATTAGGCTAACTGGCCTGTAATTTCCCGGATCGCCCCTGGGTCCCTTTTTGAAAATCGGTGTTACATTTGCTACTCTCCAGTCCTCTGGTACAGAGCCCGATTATAGGGATAAGTTAAATATTTTGGCAAGGAGGTCGGCATTTTCACATTTGAGTTCTTTGAGGACTCTTGGATAGATGCCATCCAGCCCTGGTGATTTGTTAGCTTTCAGTTTTTCCAGACAGTTTAGAACATCATCCCTTGTCACTTCTATTCGACTCAGCTCTCTAGCCTCCATCCCTAAAAAGCCTGGTTCAGGAGCAGGTATATGCTCAGTATCCTCTGCCATGAAGACAGATGCAAAGAACTCATTCAGCTTCTCTGCAACCTCCATATCCTCCTTAATAATCCCTTTCACTCCCTCATTGTCTAATGGTCCAACTGACTCCCTGGCAGGTTTCCTGCTTCTGATGTACTTAAAGAAGTTTTTGTTATTCCCCTTGATACTTTTGGCTAAATGTTCCTCAAACTCTCTTTTTGCCTCCCTTATTGTCACCTTGCATTTCTTTTGCCAGAGTTTGTGTTCCTTTCTGTTCTCTTCATTTGGACAGGCCTTCCAATTTTGGAAGGAAGTCTTCTTCCCTTTTATGGCTTCTTTGACGGTACCCGTGAGCCATGGACCCGTGAGTCATGTGACGGACTACAAAATGGTGGCCTCTGTGTCTGCTTCAGGGGCTGAGAGTACAACCCTGCCCCCCACAGATGCATGAAAGCAGTGGGGAGTGGCAATTCTAGAGTGTAGGTGCCACTATTAAAAGGCTTTATTCCTTGTCCCCACTAAATGAACTTACTTCTGATGCTGGTGGGACATGAGCCAGGGTCTCTGTGATGACCTCATGAGATGGGCAGGTTCACAAAGAAGAAGGTGGTTCTTTAAATGTTATATTAGATCAGGACTGCACAACTTGAGGCCTCCAGCTGGTTTTGGACTACAGCACCCATCATCCCATCCACATTGACCAATAATCAGGGATGATGGGGGAAGTTGCCCAACGAGTATAAGAAGATCAAAGATGTGCTGTATTAGAGGCATTTATGCATACACTTTACAAGTAGAGCTCATACAGTAGCTGTTGATGGAAGTCTATTACGGCTGGTGACCGAAGTCACATTTTTAAAAAAAATGAACATGAAAAATAGTTTAGCATTTGGTTTGCCATTTGCTTTAGGAAATCAGATAAATGTATTTTTTTTAAAGCTGGGTAATATAAAAGTCCTATTTGTCAGCACAACCCTTTGATTTCTTATCCCATATCTTCTAAATAAAGACATTTCAAAGACTCATGATAAGAGAATTGCCTTTGCTTTTCCATTTAGTAAATGGGAAACTGTGCTGCAGAGCAACAGTATTTGTTTCTTAAAACAAGAATGGATTTCACTATGGATGGGCAGAAAAATGCTGGGGTGGTCATAGAGGGAATTAGGGTAGGTAATTAGTTTGCTGGATATGAATCAATAGGCCCTTGCCCCAAGAAGCTTACCATCTAAATCTACAATTGTTGATAATAAGAAATATCCTTTCAACTCTGGATATCTGAGCACTGCGTTTTTCACCAGAATCAGAATAGTTTCATACATTTCCCTTGCTATGGAGTTGCTGCACAGCCCTCATGGAGTATTTCTGGCAGTGAACAGCACTCTTGTGGGGAGGGGAGAGAAGCAAAAATCGCTTACTGATCTCCTTCCCCATGCATTTCCCTACTCATCAAGCCTGCAGGACAACTACTCTGAAGGCAACCTGCCTTGAGGCAGCTCAGAGTGCATCAACAGATCACTGGCCATCATGTCCGCATGGCAGCTTCTCGAACCATTTCTTCCCACTGTAAGGTTGAGAAGCAATTCTCATTCTCTTCACCATTATCTCCAAAGTAGCTCTGATCCAGATTCCTGAGGCTTACTGGAAAGGGTAGGTCTATTTGCAACAAGGCTAGCTTGTAGCTAATCTATAAGGTAGCTGCTTCAAGACCAGGTTTCAGCAGATTCCAGGCTGTTAGTGAGATCAACTTGGTTGTTTACAAGAACTGCAAGTTTGACCTCCCGGAGTCAGAGAATGGCTCACCGGTGGGTGTACACTTAAAATAACTAGGCTTGTGCATTTCGATTCGGGTACAAAACGCTTTGTGCCAAAAAATGGCAATTTCGGAGGTTTTGTAACCAAAACAAAATCAGGAATTAAAAAACAGAGATTTTTGTTTCCAAATCGAAATGACTGTGTTTCGGACAGAATGCTTTGTTCTTCGGAAAAGCATTGCAATTCAAATTGACTTCTCTGACTCTCTCCACTCCAGCTGAGGCACTGAGTGATTAGCAGAAGATAAGATATGCAAAAACTGTTGAACATGAATAGGTTAGTTAAGTGTTGTATTCAGTGTGATTGAAATGCAAACTGACCTTGCAAAGGGATTTGGAAGACAGCATTTTGAGACAGAAATACCCAAATATCTTTGGGAGCTCAATGCAATTCCAAAGCTCTTGCTAAAAGCCATGGCATAAATTGTGTGGAGAAGCTTTTTGAGAAGCTGGTTAGGAAAGCCCAGAGTGAGTGCTGGCATAGTGCACATAGGGTGCCAACCAACCCCCTGGATTGCTAACCCATTGGGGTAGTGGGCTGTGTTGTTTCTGAGGTGTTGAGTTTAGATTCTCTGGTAGCAAATGAGATTTTTTAATGAAAAACCATGAATCCACTTTCATATGCTACCAGAGAATCTACTCTCAGAACACCTCTAGAACAACAAAACCCTGTACTTCATGGGTTGGTAACCCATGTGGGTGGTTGGCACCCTATGTGCACTATACTGCCACTTGCTCTGGGCCACCCCAGTGCCCCTCAAGTGGAGTTATGGGACTGCAGAAACCTCCATTATACCCTACAAGGAAAATCTGAAAGACACGTAACTTCATTAATTCTTTAAAAATCAGCCCTTTGCCAAATTCCTCTGAAAAATTGTGGTAGCTTCCTTGAACCAACTGGGCACTACCACCAACCACACTCCACTCTGGGCCACCCTTTCCCCCCACCCCGCGTGAAGCTATACTTTTCCTGAAACCAACATCATACCCTATGGGGAGAATCTGAAAGACGTACAAACTTCAAAAATTCACCAAAAATCAGCAGTTTCCCAATTCCTTTGACATTTTTGTGGTAGCTTCCACTCATTGGGCACTATAACCCCCACCCACTCTTTTGACCACATGACCCATTTTTTAATCTGAATTAATTCAGATTCAGATTCAGATTAATTCAGATACAAAACAAAACTGGGGTGATTCGGAAGGCTTAATTTCAGACAAAATACAAAATGGGGTTGATTCGGATTTGGTACAAATTGAAACAGAAAAAATACAAAATGCACAACCCTAAAAAGATCAGCTCAGGTGAAGGGCAGGCATATACAAGCATTGTATTGTTTTCATCCATAGATCTGAGCTCACAGTCCTTCCTTTCTCACACAGTGCATAATTAATCTACGGAATTCTCTGCCACAAGATGTGGTGATTGCTACCAGCTTGGATGGCTTTGAAAGAGGCTTAGCCACGGCACACTGGTCTATCAGTGGCTACTGGACTGATGGCTCTAGGCCTCCTCCAGCCTCAGAGATGACTCTGAATACCAGCTGCTGGAAAGCAACAGCGGGAGAGAGGATGCCCTCAGCTCTTGCCCATGGGCTTCTCAGAGATATTTGGTGGGCCACTGTGGGAAACAGGATGCTGGACTAGATAGGCCTTGAGCCTGATCCAGCAGGGCTGTTCTTGTGTTCTTTACATTCTTGATTTTCCTCCAAATTTTCTTCCCTTCAGCAGCCTAATTTAGGAAAAAATGTCTTTTTTGTCTTTAAACAATTTGGACTCAGAAACCTTTGCTGCTGCACTGCAGATCACACACATCTATCTATCTATCTATCTATCTATCTATCTATCTATCTATCTATCTATCTCTATATAATTTCCAACAAAAGTTCTCAAAGCGGTTTGCATAGAAAAGTTATCAATAAATTAGATGGCTCTCTCCCCGCAGAGGGATCACAATCTAAAAGGAAACATAAGGTAGGCACCAGCAACAGCCACTGGAGGGATGCTGAGCTGGGAATGGATAGGGACAGCAGTTCTCTTCCTGCTAAATATAAGAGAACCACCACTTTAAAAGGTGTCTCTTTGCTCAATTAGCAAGAGTAGATTTGAACCTATTTTCTGCCTTGTGTTGTTCTCAACTTTCTAATGGAAGTAACAGAGGTTAAAACCTACCCATGGACACCATCTTTCCCAGCAGCTTCTCTATGGAAAGGGAGAGAAAGCTGTACAGCAGAATATGTTCTGCTAGGAAATCTATATCATTTGAATCAGCATTGAAAACATCAAATTTAATTTCTTGCTCTAGTAGGAAAAATTGCAAATGGGCATTGGGAACATATGGACTGACTTTAGCTGTCATAACGGAAGTTAAAGTCCAATCATATTCCTGAGGAATGGAACACAGCTGCATGGTTCACCATGCAGCAAGACTTAAGGATCAAATCAGCTATTCAACTGCCACATTGTGTGATACACATGAATTGGCTCTGTACTAGAAAAATGTTTTGACTTAAGGTAGGGACAGATAGTACGTTAAGCCAGATATATTGGTAGATCTGTGGGTGGTATGGAGTAGATCTAAAGTGAGCTTTGATTACCTTTTTGTTGGAAGATGGAATAATAATACCAAAACTATTAATTGTTATTACTTAATAATAACAACAGGACTTCTGTGGTTCTAAATTATACTGCTGAAATAGAAAAAGGTTGAGAAAGATACAGGAGTTGTGCTACTGAAAATGAATACCTGGTTTAAATAGCAATAACAATAGCAATAGCACTTACATTTATATACCGCTCTATAGCCGAAGCTCTCTAAGCGGTTTACAATGATTTCACATATTGCCCCCCAACATTCTGGGTACTCATTTTACTGACCTCGGAAGGCTGGAAGGCTGAGTCAACCTTGAGCCCCTGGTCAGGATTGAACTTGTAACCTTCTGGTTACAGGGCGGCAGTTTTACCACTGCACCACCAGGGGCTTAAAGACATGCACAAAGGTGCCCTTGATCCTTAATTTTGAATGTATGTAGTCACTCTTTTGCACCTGGGTCCAGTTGGTGGAATCCACAGATCTAGATTCTGTGTGCCCGCACCTTAAAACATAGTGAGGCTATTCACATGAGCATGTGAAACCGGGCTAAGGGAGCTCAGCCCAGTTTTGCTCACTTGTGTGAACCACTGGAATCGCACCTGATCTCGGTGGCTACATGGCAGCAAACCCACCTGTGAAGCCTCCTGCTTAAATGAGGTTAAGGGGGCAAGTGCTCCCTTGACCTCATTTTTTGGATTGTGTGCTGTGGCAGGCACACTCAGGTTGGGGATCCTAGTAATGCACCATCCACTCACGTGGTGCTCGGGTGGGGGGTGCCACACGGCAGTGCTTCTCTGCACCCATCCCCCAGAGCAGCCAGCCACTGCTCATCTAGGAGGGTGCTCTGCACACCCAACAAAGAATAAGTGATCATCTGCAGGGAGGGTCAGGCAAACCCGCTCTCCCAGTGGCTAGGGATATGCAAATCAATTCAAATTCTAATCAATTCAACTCAAATCCTGCTTATTCTAGCAATTCAAATTCGAATTGAATAACCCCTTAAAAGGGCAATTTGATTCAGATTCAAATCAAATGTTTGAAATTTGATTCAAATTTGATTCAAGAGCCATCTGGCACCTTTTAAAAACCATCAATCAACCCCTGGTTATTGTTTTATTTTTTTAAAAGCAACCAAACAGGATTGAACTGATTGAAATTCAATATGAATTCAAATTGCATTTTCAAGCCAGATATGAATTTGATTCAAATTCAAAATGAATTTTCAGAATTTGATTCGCATTCAAAATAATCAAAAAATTATTGTGCACATCTCCAACAGTGGCCAACATCCTCACTACAAATACAGAGGCATTGTTGCAAAGTGCTTCTGCAGCCTTAACAATCTAGAATCTTGCTATGCACACAGTGAGTTTCACTGACTCAGTGAAACTCATGTGAAATCGAATGTGAAACTCAGTGAAATCTCTCAGTGAAACTCAGTGAAATCGAATTAATGAATGAATGATCCCTCCCTCGCACTGGAAGTGGTCTATGCAACCCCTGAGGGTTGCACAATTTTATACAATAGACCTAGGGATTATCAGTTATCCCAGTTCCTTTGCACTTATTGGCCAGAAAAACACTGGGAGATGGGAGCAACTTTTATCTTACAGTATTGAATAGGCTCCTGACTGTGCAGTTGTTCTTATATTTCCATGAATAAAAGGCTAGAAATTTATCGTTTCAAAAATGAAAGCTGTAAATTGAGGTAAGGACCTAGGAGATAGATAGATCTTTTTTTAAAGAATAGGCCCTCGAAGCTTGCCCTTCCTGGGACCATGGGCCTGACATTCATTCATTCATTCATTATTTTATTTATTAGATTTATAGACTGCCTAATAAAACCTCTCTAGCTAGTTTACATAAAATTCAAACATCTACAATCAACCAACAATTAAAAATTTAAAAACCATTTAAAACAGTTAAAACAATTAAAACAATATATAGGTGGAAAAAAATAACGATAAGCCTGAAGAAAGGTATGTCTTGAGAGCTTTCTTAAAGACCTTCAGAGATGGGGAATTCCTTATTCTGGCACGGAGCACATTCCAAAATTCCAGGGTGGCCATAGAGAAGGCCTGGTTCCAATTCACCACCATACGAGCCAGTGGCAACTGCAACGGAACCTCTCCTGATGATTTCAGTAGGTAGCAAGATTCATGAAGAAGGAGGCACATTATTAAATACCATGGGCCCAAGTTATTAAGAGCTTTATACTGTAGGTAATAACCAAAACTCTGTATTTCACTCAGAAACATATCAGTACCCAGTGAAGTTCTTTTAGAATAAGTGTAGCGTAGTCTCTTCAAGTTGCCCCGGAGACTAACCTGGCTGCTGTATACTGCTTCATTTCTGGACTACATACAAAGGCAGTCCAAAATAGAGCACATTGCGGTAGTCAAGTGTGGAGGTTACCAACGTATGCACCCCTTTTTAAAAGATTATTTATCTCAAGAAATTGACCTAGCTGGTAGATCAGCTGAAGCTGACAAAAAGCACACCTGGCCACTGCTTCAACCTGAGATACCAGGAAGAAGTTGGGATCCACGAGTACTTCCAAACTATGCACAGTACCTGTTCCTTTTGGAGGAGTATAAACCCATCCAGGTCAAGTAGATCTAAATCATCTTTGAGTCCCAACCCCACACAATAAGTCCCTTCATCTTACATGGATTCAGCTTCGGTTTGTTATCTCTTATCCAGCCCATTACCGCCTCCAGACAGGCATGTGCTTCAAATTTGCATGAATCAATTTGAATTCAAATCAAATTCAAATTCAAATTGATTTGATTTGATTTGATTTGGAACCACTGAACAGAGCAGAGATTTATTCAAATCAATTTGAATTTTATTAGAATTTAGGTGACTTGAATCAATTCAAATGAATCTCCACTCTGTTCAATGGTTCCAAATCGAATCGATTCATGCAAATTGTGTACATCCCTACCAGCCATTTCATATAGATGTTTAAATGCATTGGAGACAGTACAAAGCCCTGTGGGACTCCATACAAAAGTTCACACTTAGTATAACAATAGTCTTAGTATAATAATACTCTTAGTATAATAAGAGTAATAGTCTCCAAGCAAGCAACACTATCTGAAATCTGCCTGAGAGGTAAGGGCAGAACCTCTGTAAAATTGTGCCTCCCAGTCCCAACTCTCTCTATAGGAGATATATAGATATGATATATACAGTAAAGAAGCTAAATAATCCAGAGAGACAAACAGGATACTATGCACAGTAACACAGTAACAATAGAACTCCATAAAAATCACATTAAAAAAATTGAAATCATTTTTTAAACCCCACAAAAGAGCAAAAAGATGTAAGTTTTGGGTGGTATAAAAATACGCAAAATAAAATAAAATAAATAAAAAGCAACAACCATAAAGGGATAGACAGAATAGCAGGAGCACAATATTAATAGAATCATATAATATTAGTAAGATGCAAACCTAAGATCCTCAAACCACCATTTATATCTTCACTGGGTCCACCGGTGGGGGGACAGATTGTGAGGCATGTGATTTCAAAATATCCAAGCTAATAAATGAATGAAATATATGGGTGAATGGATTCCAGTAAAGCTCCCTCTGTCCTCACTAATCTCCTGTTTAAGATGCATATAAATTGGCTAAAGGGACATACCATTCTCCTAGTGATAAATGGGAATGTCTGTAGTGTGAGCAGTGTCCTTGGGGGTATATTAAGGACAGGTGTTAGTTTTAGTCGTATTTAATATCTTCATTAATGATCTAGAGGAAAGAAGTAAACAAAACATTAATTAATTTAATTAACAGATTATGCTAAATCAGAAGGTGCTGCAAATTCCAGAGGGGATGGAATGAGAGCCAAGAAATATCGCCAGGAATTATCTAATTGAGATATAATTCAGGCTGGGGAAAAGTTATTGAGATGCCAAAAATATAAGGGTGTAAATTGCAATATTTTATTTCCTGTTCCATTTGCAATGACCTCATTTCCCTCACTAAGACAATGTTATATTGTATTGGCAGAGGCCATGTTTTTAACCTACAACAGTGACTAGATCGTAGATGCAATAATGAAATGAAACTTTTAAGTAGTAGCACTTGCAATGACAAGAGCCTTCCGGCTAAGTTTTTCTGACATGCTATCAAGAAATAAACAAAATTGCCCCAATCTAGAGAAAACTAGTCAACATGGGTTTATATTCAACTGAAATAAATGGGACTTGTTAGACATAGCTAAGCTTAGGTTCCATTTATTTCAATGCGATTTAATTATGACTAACACTATTCAGTTTAACTTAAACAGGCAGGGAGGCACAGCAGGGGGCAAGGGGTAGAGAGCTGGTCTTGTGGTGAAGTAAAGTGTGCAGTGGAGTCGGTGTTGACTCCTAGCGACCACAGAGGCCGGTGGTTGTTTTGGTAGAGCACAGGAGGGGTTTGCCATTGCCATCTCCTGCGCAGTATGAGATGATGCCTTTCAGCATCTTTTCTATATCGCTGCTGCCTGATATAGGGGTTTCCCATAGTCTGGGAAACATACCAGCGGGGATTCGAACTGGCAACCTCTGGCTTGCTAATCAAGTCATTTCCTCGCTGCACCATTAGGTAGCATTGTGGTAGTGAGCATGAATTGTCCCTGTTGTTAAGTGGGGTTTGCCTTGGTGTGTATTTAGATGGGTGACTACATGTGAGCAGTGTCTGCTGTTAGAAATTCCCTTTAGGGGACAAGGCTGTAGTCCCAGGCATCTCCAAGTAGGTCTGGGAACCTGGGGGAGCCAATACTGGTCAGTGTGTATGAAAAGCTAGATGGACCAATGGCCTGACTTAGTATAAGTCAGCTCCCTTTGTTCCTATATTCCACATGGGAGCATGCTGGGAAGTCATGCCCCTAGCCCCTTTAGTCATGTTTCCCATTCCCAAGACCCACAAGACTCCAGGGCAGGATAGATGGATGCAACTCAGGAGCTTATTAGGGATCTGAGAGGCCATGAACAACAATGGCTTGCAAAGTACACTCACTTTGGTCCTTCCACCAGTCTCCTTATCCCCCCAGCTTCGTGCTTCTTGAGATTATGTGAGCAAATCCATTGTGCCCAAGTCATGCTCGGGCAAGTGATGGAAAACAAAAGAAATCGGAGCAGTTACAACATTTCCTTGTGTCCTTTGGCCTGTGAAGATCACTAATAAGAGCCCAATTCAGATAAGCCAAGAAGACAGCTGCTTTTGCCTCAAAAATGGAGAAATGCCAAATAATTACCACTTGCTACAGGGAATTTTGATTTATGGAGGCTAGATATTCTTGGTGCTTGTTTCACTTTTTTGAACTCTTCTTCCCTGCAAGGATGTCCCAGAGTCTCCAGCGTCAGATGCAATCTCCAATGCCATTTTCTGGCCCACTGCTGAGTACTCTAATCCTGAGTACCCTAACATAGGGATTTGTCTGGGTCTAGATTGTTGGCTATCTATCTATCTATCTATCTATCTATCTATCTATCTATCTATCTATCTATCTATCTGTCTGTCTATCTATCTATCTATCTATCTATCTATCTTTTTAAAAATATATATAATTATACCACCTGACTACAGAGAAGGCCTGTTCCCAAGTAATGGCAATTTACTGTTGAAAGAGCATCTATTATGCTTTGCTCTTCTCCTCCTGTTCTCTTGCTTGATTTTCACACTTCTATCCTTCCTGGTAGGAAAGGGGCAATGGAGTCCATATTTATAGGCAATGATGACTGGCTGACATGGGAATTCTTATTTTGAAAGGTCAAAAGTGCAATGACTTGCAAGAATTGCAAGGTTAAGCATAGGTTCCTACTTCCTGAGAACCAGTGATAATAACTTTTTCCTGTGTCCAGGGGTCAGGTAACATAGTTAGGTGTTAAGGGGTAGTCATTGCTAGGTGAGATTGTTCCAAAGTTGCCATTATGGTGAACTTTGAAGGCACCCTGTCCAAAAGGTCAAATACAAAACATATTGAGGTGTTGCACAAGGGGGAAGTCATTGCTAGGTGCCAAGAGGTAGAAATGCTGGACATTTTTGCAAATTTGCCATTATGGTGAACTTTGAATGGACCCTGACCCATATGTCAACCAAACAAAACTTGCAGAGGCAAACCAAGTCCAAATATTTCATTAAGATTGTGGGTGTTTTGCAAGTCAACTAACTCAGGGGTGCGGCTGTACTCCTAATGGGGCACAGTTGTACCCTAACAGTTTTTGACCCAGCCATGCAAATGGCCAGGGATGATGTGTGGTGGCCTCCAAAATGGCTGCTGCCACCAGGAAAAGGACTGGAATGGTCTGAAAATGGGCCAAAACAGCACTTGTAGGACCAGGGGGAGGCTGGCAGGGGGAAGAGGGAAACTAAGGAGACCCACACGCACACACACCCAAGGCCGCCGGACTCACGGTGAGTAAAAAAAATAGTTTTTTGTTTTGAACCCCTGCACTGGCTTGAATTCAAGCTGGGCCGGTGGGGGGCTCAGTGCCATGAAACTGAACATGCCCGGTTCGATTTGAGTCCAGTTCGAACTCAAACCAAACAGGGCAAACCAGTTTTGTGCACACCCCTATCACTAACCCACTTGAGATATTTTGGCCACATGTTTCTTCACATCCAGTCCAAATGATGATTGCCAAACCTGAGCAAGCTATAAATCCCTTGTGCAAATGCTCTTACAGATCCAAATTGTAGGGAGGCCTCATTTGTATCTTAGTCCATGCTAATTTACCTGACATGTTTTCTGCTCATCTATATTAATAAATTAATCCTGTCTCTCAGGTTTGTATCTTTACAATAACCCCAGCTGTACAGTGCAATTAAGAAGCCTGCCCAAGGAGGGAGTTGCAAACGGAGCCAAGAACAGAGTCCAAATCTACAAAGTATTCAGACTACAAACTATTCTTTCTGTCACAGTATTTGCACTGGTGTATCCATGCCTAGTACTGAAGAATTGGTCCTATCATGGAAAACATTGTCCCCAGACCCCGGCCCAAGAAGACACAGAGACGTTAAATGGATGAAACGGGCCACGTTTATTAATAAACAAATAGGCATAGGCGGACTGTAAACCAGGTGATTAATCACCAACATAGAACAGTGCGGGCCCCTAGGCGTGAGCTAGGATGCTACCATCCTATTCATCACCTGACATGGGCGACACACCCTGGCTCAGGAAACAAGCGGGTATACCCCACCTGTCTCCTTCAAAGCCAACCGCCCTCCAGAGAAGAGGGGATCTGGACAGCTCAAGGTCTTCACCCACCCCGGACCGCACAGCCCAAAGGTTGATGAAATCCTTAAGCAGGTTTCCTGGCAATCAATTTCTCCCCGTGCCACACAGGCTACAAAGGAGCGATTGACCATTCCACCTTACAATATCCAAGGGTGCTCACCATACTCTAACCAACCACTTACCCCTTAGCCCGCACTGTTACTGCCACCCAGGGAGGTCAGCCCTTGCTTGGCCTCCCTGCCCCATGCCATCCAACAGTGCAGCAAGCCCATTCCGAATATTGCGTAAATACAAATCGCACCCAGCCTCGGAAAGGTGAACACCATCCGGGAGATATAGCTCGTGGAAGCGAGCTGCTAAATCAGGTTGCCTAATGATGTCCCCCCCAGCCGCCAAAACTAACTTACCTATGGCGGCCGAAACCTTGCGCCGGGCCTTTTCTAACTTAAACCCGTTAAACGCAGCGCGCCAAACCCTGCGCTGAAGCCAATTGATCCAGAGGATACGAACCCCGGGCATCCACCTGCGCAGTACGATCAAATCGGAGGCGGCTTGCTGCACCATGGACAGGCCAGTCCGCCTGCCTGTCATTCTCACCCAAGTGAAGGACAAGAACGGTGGGCACAGGGAATCTAGCTAAGTGATCCTTAATGGCCGGGAGCAGCTGACTCCACAGCATGCCCCGCATGCCCAACCAATACACCAGGGCTCTTCGTCCAAACCCCAGCTGTGAACCCCAGTGGGAGGTGCTGGTACGCTTGAAGGCCCAAAAGACCAACGAATGGCCACAGATCAGGACCCGTACAGGAGCCACTGCCCCACCAGCACCTGCCAAAAAGAAAATTCGATCAATCCAGATAATATAGTCCGCTGTCAGTGCACATAACGCCTGACCGCCACGGACTTCCACCGGCCAATCCGCCGTACCACGGCCTCTTGTAGGCCCAACCGGGAAGCTGTAGTAGCCGCCCCAATCCTGAAGGAGTGTAATGTGAGCCCTTCAGGCGGCACCCCAGCTGCAACCAATGCCCTTCTTACCACTGCCAGGAACTGGTATTGGGTAAGAGGTGCCTGATCCGCGTGGACAAACAGGCACCCCGCTGAGGCAGGCCCGAGGGCCGCGTAGTGCTGCAAGGCGATCACCGGGCAAATGCCAGGGTCAGAGGCAGCTGCCAAGCGCACCAACTGCCCTTTACCATGTTGATCCGTCTTAGAACGGCGTAGAAAAAGCTGTGCCACCCCGTCACTGAGTGACAAATCAGAAAATTGCAAACAACGGTCCCTCGGGGAGCCCCTGTTCCATGGTAGCAACTCACCTGGACGAAAGGCGCCGAAAAAGGTGACTAAAACAGCCGCCCGAAAAAGAGTTACCTCCCACTGGTTAGCACAGCAGGCCTCAAGTTGCTGCAGCACTGCGGCAACCAAATCTATGGTGAAAGGACGTCTAGAGCCGAGGCTGCCCGGGTTCTCCCTGGACCAGCCCTCGAGCATGCGCCGTACCCGAGGATCCGCTGAAAAATCACTAACCCCTTTTACCTGTGCTGTAAAGGCCAGAGCAGCTAAGTAGCCGCCAAGCGTGGACACAGCCCGCCCCGCCCTACGTAACATAATGAGGAACTGTTGCAGCTGGCACACTGGAACAGGCCAAACCTCCTCCAAAGCTTCAGATCCTCAAAACAAGGAAAAGGCTTGAAGCTTAGCCGCATAACTGGCTCTGGTGCTGGGCGCCAGAGACGCCGCTATGGCCTGTTGTGCCTCCAACTGCCAAGCTGCCACAGAAAGGCGGGCATGAGATCCGGTTGCAGTGCCGCCTCGGGAGCTAACTGTCTGAACCTGTGCGACTGAAAACGAGACAGAGCATCAGCTATGTCGTTGCGCACGCCCGGAACATGCCGGGACCGGAACAAGATGTTAGCCCGGAGGCACTGCAACACCAGGGCCCCTACCAGCCCCATAACCCTCCGGGAGCGAGAGGTTTGTGAGTTAATGATCTGCACTACTGCCTGGTTGTCACACCAGAACCGGACCAACGAGTTAGAAGACTCGTCGGCCCAAATGTGCACTGCAACTATGATAGGAAAAAGCTCCAGAAACATAAGATCCCTACCTAACCCTTGTCTCACCCACTCGACGGGCCAGGGGGCCGCACACCAGCGACCCCTAAAATAGACCCCAAAACCCACTCCACCTGCTGCATTGGAATGGACTTGTAGGTCAGCCTCCACTAACAGTTCATTCCTCCAAAAGGCTACCCCATTGAAACCCAACAGAAAGGATTCCCAAAGGGAGAGGTCAGCTCTAGCGCCCTCAGTAATCCTGACCCCATGATGGGGGGCCCAAAGGCCAGCCATCATATCACACAGCCGCTGCAAAAATGCCCGACTTGGGGCCACCACCCTACATGCAAAATTAAGATGGCCCACTAACACTTGTAAATCCCTCAGGGTAATTTTTTGGGCTCAGCCAGCTGCCCTAACTATGTCCAGAAGGGCCAACAATTTTTCCTGGGGTAACCTTGAACAACCAGCAACTGAGTCAAGTTCAATCCGCAAAAAGGAGAGCCTCGTGATGGGGCCTTCCATTTTGTCCCTTGCCAAAGGGAACCCCAGCTCGTCCGCCAGCTCCATAAAGGAGCGAAGCAAATGCTGGCATTCCTCAGAATAGCCCCGCCCTACAAAAAGAAAATCAACCAGGTAATGCGAGGTGGATACAAGCCCCGCCCTCCACTGCACTGCCCATTCCAGAAATGTACTGAAAGCCTCAAAAGCTGCGCAAGAAATGGAGCAGCCCATGGGCAGGGCACGGTCAAAATAGAATCGCCCGGCAAAGGCGAAGCCCAGCAGCTCAAAATCACTGGGGTGAACGGGCAGCAAGCGGAAGGCGGACTTGATATCACACTTGGCCATAAGGGCCCCTGGTCCCAGGCCCCTAACCACCCAGACAGCATCATCAAAAGATGCGTATCATACTGAGCACAAACTATCCGGGATGCCATCATTCACTGATGACCCCCGAGGGTGAGATAGATGGTGAATTAACCCAAATTCGCCAGGTACCTTCTTAGGGACCACCCACAGGGGCGAGACCCTCAAACCCGGGAAGGGAGTGCTCTCGAACGGGCCCCAAACCCTACCAGCTGCCCCCTGCTTATTGATTTTCTTGAGAACCACCTGTTCCTTACCTATGACAGACCTCAAGTTATGAGAGCTACTAAGCCCACAACGGGCTGAAGACGGTATCCTAAAACCTTCCTGGAAACCCCGGTTCAAATAGGCAGCCACAACCCGATCCGGATAGTCCCGGAGCAAAAGCTCCAGTACATCAAGCTTGATGGGGCTGGGGCCCTTTCCCCGCAGGGGGTGGAGGAGGGACACCCTTCTTGTTCTTGCTGCCCGGCCGGAACTCGGACCCTGAGCTACTGAACTTGGCCCTAGGGCAGGCAGAGCTAGGATGCTTGGCCCCACACACGCCGCATGCACGTTTGAAGTGGCAGGGGGATCGGGTACACTTACCGTGGGTATTATACTCCCAGCAGACCAGGTGGGGTTGAACCCACTGCTGGCCAGCCCCGCCTGATGTCGATGGGACCGCTGCCCTAGATAACAGGTGGCCACTGTCTGACCGATCCCCTTCTACGGGGCGGGGCAGGGACATAATAACTAACCACAATTCCTGTAAAGGGGTGTCCCACAGTAGGGAAGGGTCCAAGGCAGCCCTCATGCGAAAACTCTCATCATACCGGATCCAAGAGGAGCCGGCAAAATCGGACACTGCCCTATGGATCATATCCATTTATTTTAAAAGCGCCGGGCCACAGGCAGGCTGCGCCTGAACTATGGTGCCCATATAAATGGTAAATCCTGACAACCAGTTATTCCACA
Source organism: Hemicordylus capensis (assembly GCF_027244095.1). Lineage (NCBI taxonomy): Eukaryota > Metazoa > Chordata > Lepidosauria > Squamata > Cordylidae > Hemicordylus > Hemicordylus capensis. Next base: position 294,516,125 of record NC_069660.1, on the reverse strand, counting down.
TCTTCTCAACTGGCTTACGCTTAGTGGCCTCGTGGTCCTTAAAGGATTCCCCTTCTTTATGTTTTACTCCTGGCTCGCGAAAAAGGAGACTAAAAATGTCAATATACTCTCCCTTCAAAATCTTTTCCTTGGTAGCAGGCAGTAAGTGGTCACCAAGCAGCAGCCCCATGCCACCGTATGGGGCATGATAACCGGCGGGGAGAATCCCCATGGGATAGTGACCGATGGTACCAGAAATCGCTGGAACCGGGCTAGGGATCACACCTGCAGGTGGGGCAACCGGAGTACCCGGGGGCACAGCGCCCATCCATACCCGCTCACCCGCCCCTTGCAGGCCAGCAGTAACCCCCGGTATACTAACAGGGGGACCTAAACCCCAAGGATGTGTATAAGGAGGCCAATATGAGTGTACTCCCCAACTCCCGCTCGCTGGCATCGGCCAGGGTACATAGGGCCACTGGCCGATGCCGCTGGGAGGTGTAGGTGCTGCTGGCTCACCCGGGGCCACCGGTACTCGAGGGTCCACAGGCGGAGGTTCAACCGGCGCAGCAGGCAGTGGAAGCGACGGAGCAGGCAGCACAGCAGCCGGGTCCTCAGGCGACGGCAATGGAGCCACGGGAGCAGGCCTTCCAGGAACCAGGTCATCAGGCATGGATGGATCTTGCGGACCTGAGGGAGGAGCCGGGCCGGCTGCCCCCCCCCTTTTCCAACGCCTCCAACCTACTAGAGAGTGATTTTAAAAGCTGATTCCAGGCAGCCCCCCTGGTCCTGCGAGGCACCTTGGGAGGAGGGACACCACCACCCCGCCAGAAGGACCAGCACCCTTATCAGAAGGAGCGCTGCGAGACTTCTCCAAGTCCTCCATCCTACCAATCAAGCCCCTAATAAGGGCCATTTCTTCATCATCCTCATCCGAGGAAGAAGGGGGGGGGGGGCCTTGGGCTGCCTAACAGGCTTCCCACCCTTTTTCTCCTTAGCTTTCCTGGGCATCGTGAAAACACCCACAAGCCCTCAACCAATATTAGAAGGAGAAGCCAACCCCCAATTCTTGCTCTACAGAGCAACCCTATGGATGTGGGAGAGGTTTGCACGAAGGGAAAAAACCTTAGCCACCCCCAGGGGATACCAAAGCTCAAGGAAAAAACCCCAGAAGCCAACTCGAAAGCCCAGCAACAACCCCTCACAACAAGGCCCCCAAAAGCAGCCAGAAACCCCTTCCAAAGATCAGGAGAGCCAAGAAAGCTGTAGACAAACTTGCAAAATGCCCCACCCCACGGCCCTCCCGGGCCTGCAACAAACCAAAGGGCCAAAGCCCTGCTGTGATGCAGATGCCGGAACAGGACACTGGAGAAGGCTGCGATCGGGCCCACAGGCCACAGAGCCCCGCTGGTATTCTGCAAAGCCTGGAGACTTGTCTACCTAATGCCCTGCACAGCGGGACCTGAAGGAACCCGCTGGAGAACTGCCACGCCCGCTTCTGGGCAAACCCTCCCCAGGCCTAAGTGGAAGGAGCCCAAGTAAAGAGCTCCTTCCTCATGCAGATCCTAAAAAGAACTGAAGAGTAGAGGCGTGGATCGACCGTGCTGCAGCCGAAACCACGCCCCTTTTTGCAAATTGGCCAATCAGGCCACTTCTAGGGCCTCATGTCCAGGGTGGCTGAGACAAACTCCCTCCCCCCCGCACAAGGCGAAGGGGAGGGGAAATCTACCAAAGAGTTCAAGTCTCAAGCAGTCCAACTTGACTAGATCCTCCTTGTATAGAATATGTATACTACTACCTGTTAATCCTATTGGAAAGATTTCCTTCTTTATAGGGGAGACAGAGGGAGAGGGAGGGAGAACATGAGTGATTATTAGCTGTTATTTAAAAAGCTGTGTTTCCTCCATGTGCCTGACTTCATAGAGACAAATGAGTCAGCAAAGGGATGGAAGGATTAATGATGCTGTTGACGATTATATGGTAATTTATGTCCCGTTGTGGCAGGCAGGCATCACCTTTCTACTGGTAAATGTACAAAAACAAATGATTATTTTGTCTTTGCACACAAAGGAAATCAATTGTTCTACATTAAAAGGGAGACAGTGCTGCAGAAGCAAAGAGGCACGGGGCTTGAATCACCCATAAATCTTGCACTAAAACAGCTGGGATAATGAAAGGGCCACTGCTCTTTTCCACCACCATTCTGCTTTGATTGCTCCTAGTTCCTCCAAGGCATGTTGAAGTCTCTCTCACCAGCTGAGCTGCCGGACTTCCCAAGCACTTCTCACTGTTCCATTCATTCCAGGGGAGAATAAATGAAAGAAAAGGAGCACAGCAGGATGGTGGAGAGAGGAGGGCCAACAGCAAAAAGGATTCAAATGTAAAAATTATATTCATCCAGCTCCCGTGGAAGGTTGAGGAATGTAAAAGTTCCAGAAGACTGACTAACCATGGCCAACTTATTTTCCATAAGTCAGCTAGGTATTTTGGTCAGATCATGATCCCAAAATATTGCAGAGCTTTGGCACTAGCACAAATTCATGTTCTCAATACTGCAGTATTGGAAAGGAGATTCAAGAACTTACCATATGCTGATCATCTTGTATATCAGGGGCCACAGAAACATCAGCCGATATATTAATTGACTGTCTTTTTTAAATCCACCAGGACTATATTTTACCTTTTTTTAAACAAACCTTCCAGGTCATTCATACTCTTCCTATTTAAGTTATTTACTGTGTGACAAGAATGAGAGGATTTCTTCCAGAATAGCAAAATTTTGCATTATTGCAAGTACGGTTCACCATGAGATGACTTCTACTCTTATGTGATGGTGGGTTTGAAGATAATATCAGTGGGGTAGCATTAGATATTAATGATGATTAATATCTCCAATCAGCCACTGCTTATATCAATCGGTTCGATTAGTGTGTTCAGTGTATTCAGACAGATGTGCAGTTAGATTATTATTTCTTGTTTACACAGTCAGACAGGTATAATTGACTGGTTTGTTTTATCCAGACATCGAGTCCTTTCCAAGGACCTGGGATGGCTGAATTTTATTATCAATGTTGTTGCTGTTGTTATAGATATCGTCGCAGAATATAGGCTGTTCCCAGTAAAGTTGCTTTTTGTAACTGGCTGATGGTGATTTCTGTGGCCCCTATGGTATTGAGGTGCTCTTCAAGTTGTTTTGGAATTGCACCCAGGGCGCCAATTACCACTGGGATTATTTTGGTCTTTTTCTGCCACAGCCTTTCAATTTCAATTTGTAGATCTTTGTATTTGGTGATTTTTTCTATTTCTTTTTCTTCTATTCTGCTATCCCCTGGTATTGCTATGTCAATTATTTTAACTTGTTTTTCTTTCTTCTCGACTACAGTTATATCTGTAGACTTTTGCTCTTATTGCATTTGTTCTTAGTGCCTGTTCTTGTGCAGCCAATATTAAACCCTCTGTTTCTTTCTTCAAGTTGCCATTCTTAAGCCATTGCCAGGTCTTGGTGAAGTCTGATTTTCCACTTATATTGTGCAAATATTGACCATGCAGGGGCTTATTTCTCCATTTTTCTGCTCGGTTCTTGACTTGTTCTTTCTTGTAGGCCTGCTTTCTTCCATTGGTGTTGAATAGTTTCTCATTATTGACCATTTGGAGTGCATCTTCTTCACTTTCCTTGATATATTCTTCAAGGCCTCTTTTCTCCTCCTCTACTGTTTGATGGACTTGCAGCATTCCTCTTCCACCTGTGCTGCGTGGGAGGTATAGCCTATCTACGTCACTGCGGCGGTGCAGAGCATGATTGATGGTCATTATTTTTCTGGTTTACAATCTAGCGTCTCTAGCTCTGCCTGGGTCCAGTCTATTATTCCTGCAGTGTATCTGATAACAGGTATAGCCCAGGTGTTTATGGCTTGTATGGTGTTCCTGCCATTGAGTTTGGACTTGAGGATTTTTCTAACTCTCCTGATGTATTCACTTCCCATTTTTCTTTTAACTTCAGTGTGTGCGATGTTATCAGCCTGGAGAATGCCCCAGTATTTGTAACGATCTTTCTCTTCCAGGTTCTTGATCTTGCTTCCATTGGGCAGTTCTATTCCTTCTGTTTTTCTTATTTTTCCTCTTTTCATTATTAATGCAGCACACTAGTCTAGTCCAAACTCCATTGCTATATCGCTACTGAATATACGGACAGTGTTTAGCAGTGATTCGGTTTCTGACTGGTTTATTTTATATGTTTTAGAAGTTTGGTATTATTATTATTATTATTATTATTATTATTATTATTATTATTATTAATTCAATTTCTATACCGCCCTTCCAAAAATGGCACAGGGCAGTTTACACAGAGAAATAACAAACAAATAAATAAGATGGAACCCTGTCCCCTAAGGGCTCACAATCTAAAAAGAAACATAAGAAACATAAACATAAGCAACAGAAAGAAACATAAGCAACATAAGCAAAAAGAAACATAAGCAAAAAGAAACATAAGCAACAGTCACTGGAGGTACTGTGCTGGGGGTGGATAAGGCCAGTTACTCTCCCCCTCCTAAATAAAGAGAATCACCACAATAAAAGGTGCCTCTTTGCCAAGTTAGCAGATTAGTGTGATTGAATGGACATGGGTAATTCATAAACTGTTACTTCTCTTCAAACTGTAATATTATATGTAGCACTATTTTCCTGGCTAAATTTCCAATTATGTTTTAACTATGTTAGCATATTATTTGATATGCATTGAATTGGTTATTAATTTGTTTGTTATATTTTCTCTGGTCAATGACCGTAATAAATGATGATGATGATGATGATGATGATGATGATGATGATGATGATGATGACCAACCTGTCAGAAATAATAAACTGCCCACAAAAGTGTCTGCTGCACAGTCCCCTCGCCTTCTCCTGTAACTTACAAAAGAAGAACCAACCACATATTGGGTAAAGAAGCAGACCGCCTCCCACAAGCCAGTCCATTGTATGACCATATACTGGATGTTTTCTTATTGGTGGAATATGTGCGGAATCGATTTTTAAACTCAGTAATTGATTTTGTGTTATAATTTCAGCAGTGGAGAATAATGATTTGGATCCCAAGAACTGTGAAAGGAAGGGGAAATATATTAGCACTGTTCCATGAACTCTTGCACACTGTCCTAGAAGCCTTCCTGCAGAGCAACATCCCAGGCTTTTAGAGGTTGCGTTACAGTACAATAAATATGCTGAATAAGAAAGCTAGAGGATGCAGCAAGTAAATGCTAGGGAGATTAACAGATCTTGTTCAATGTCTTGTGCAAGAGCGTGCACAAACCGAAGCACCTCTCTCGATACAAACCTCTCTCACACTTTTCTTATGAAGTCCCTTCCTCATAGTGCAGAAACTAAATATTCACGGATCCCAGTGAATCAACCTAGAGCAGGGCTTCTCAATGTGTGGGTCTCCAGATGTTATTGGACTTCAGCTCCCATAATCCCCAGCCCCAGTGGCCTTTGGTTGGGAATTATGGGAGTTGAAGTCTAATTACATCTGGGGACCCACAGGCTGAGAAGCCCTGACCTAGAGAGAACGGGCAATACACCTTGGCTCCGGCCAGCATCAACCCTGTGCTTAATGCTGCCATCTTAGCCAACCTATGTCAAAGCCCTCTGCCTCAAGATCACCCCCCTCAAGCCATGGGGTCCTTTAAAGAGTGTGATCTCTTGGCAGGGAGGAGTGAATCCAGGGCCAGGGCTCCTTGAGCCGTGAAGCCTCGAAGGACATTCCAAGGACTCCTTCTGATGGTAATATGCCTTCCTTTAAGGTGCTTACCATAACTACACTGCCCATTTCTTACTGCACTGTGCCTGCCATTGTGACAATAAGAAACTATCTAACTAAGGGTAGCAGTGAGAAGTAGGCAAAAAGAACCCCCAAGCCAGAGCCAATCAGCAGGGGGGGGCAAAAATTTCCTAACTGGCCCCCAATAAGGGTGACCTGTCAGAGCCACATTGCACCTAGGGATGGGAGCGGGGAGATTGCTGTTCTGAAACAGACTGGAAGGGAACACTGGCGTGCAAGTCCCCTCCCCCACCCCTATGTGGTCAGGAACAAGTTAGCCTCATCACCTGCCAATTTTGGAGCCTGGACCTAAAGGCCTTTGGAGGCCCCCCCCACACACACACCGCACTCAGCTGCAAGCTAAGCATCATTTTTAAACACGTAGGTTCTTAGGGCACACACCACCCAGGACAAACTAAAGGGAATTTGAGGGGCCCCCGGGGTTGTGAAGGCCTTGGACTTTGGCCCTGAAGTCCAGGGGTGAGAGCGCATCTGGGATAAAGGTAGAAAGATCTGAGAGGATTATTTCAAAGCAATGTGTGGTATTCAAAGCAGTACTGAACAATTTCTGAGAAGTTTTATTTTTAAGGCTTGTGACTACATGGGAAAACTTGCTGTTTTCCTGTAATGGGAGCACTCACTGTGGCACTACACATGACTGCTGTAAAGTGCCTCAATGAGGCCCACAGACCTCAATGAGGCGCTTCACAGCAATCATGTGCAGCGCCTCAGTGAGTGCTCTCACTACAGGAAAACAAGAAGTTTAGAGCCCAACCAGATTTAGAGCCCTACCAGCAAGTTTAGAACCCCACCAGAGTGGCTTAGCCCATTCTCCCCACAGATGATTGGGGGCGGAACCCTGGGCAGCCGGATCGGCCCCCCTCGCAACTGCTGGCTCCATCATGGAGCTGGCAGGGGTTGTGAGGATTGGGGGCCGCGCAGCCCCTGGAAGTCCCAGGATGCCCTGCACAAGCATGGGGGGCAGCATCCTGGCCGGGGATCTACTCATGTGTTGCTGTGTGCCATGGCAACACATGAGCAATGAAATGAGGTTAACGGAGGTTAACGGAGCCCACTTTCCAGTGCTCATGGGAATAGCCTCATTGGCTTGCTTCTATTGTCTGTAACCTTGACTAGAGAAAACAGGCTTCACCGAAGTGTAGGCAATGGGTTTCTTAAACAGGGTTATTTACAACATACCATGCTGGTGGGGCTCTAAATATAGGCCTGTCGCAGTTGCTGCTGCATTCTGAGGCATTTGCTTTCAGACAAACCACTTCCATCACACCAAAAAAACCACACATCTGCTTTCATCCTACTACTCAGAAAGTGATCAGGCTATATTTTGCTAAATGTTCTAATTTATATGGATGCTTCATTCACAAAAGTCTGGTTACTTAAAAGGAAAAGCAGATGCTAGTTGTTCCCTACAGTATTAAACATGTGTAGAAAATAATGTGGAATGAAAAGGAAAAGACATATGATATGATAACAAGCATCTAGAAGAGAAGCAGTGTGTGGAGATAATGAGTAATCCAGTGGTCTAATATTCTGGAAATTTAACAAAGGCTTAACTGAAAGCTAAGACCTATCAGAAGACTGGCATCATTCTGATTGGTCTTATTAGACCTAGACCTTAGACATTAATCATAGACCTTAGTATTAGAGGTCTAATACTTAGTATTAATCATGTTTTGAATGGACTTTACTGGGATGAAGACTGAAGTCCACTGAAGTTGCTCCTCTACAGTGTTTCTTGGGATTATTCTCTGTGTGTTCATGTAAGATACATTGGAATATATTATTGAGCATTTGGGTATATTTTCATCTCCAGGGTTTTAAAATTTAGAGTTTATGTATCTGGAAAAGAGGATTGTGGTTTATATCATATGAACAGTTGTAAATGGTTTTAAATGGCTCATTTCAGTGCAAATGCACGTTGGCCACACATTATGGATTGGTTCAGATGTCATGTGGAACTTGACAAGCCGGGCTCCACACAATATCTCTGAGTCTCAGAAATATGTCTCATCCTCCCATCCCCATATGGGTGCCTATTTCCTATCTAGGTTAAAATAATCCAAGATTGACTGTGTTGTCTGAACCTACCATTCTTGGTTTATTCTAACCTACTTGCTTTACCAAACTTAAGATCTGCAACTCCCTTCAAACTTTGGATAGAGATCTTGGGTTACTTAAAGTTAGTAGGTTAGAATATACTGGGATTGGTGGGTTCAGAGCATGTGCTCATGAAACTCAGGGACATCATGACCGGCTCTAACTGGGGTCCTGCAGACATCTGGACCAGCCTTAGGTTGTACATGTGAATGTTTCTGTACACATAAACAAATGGTTTTTTGTGAATGACTGAATATGAGTTCACATCAAAAATGTACCCGGGGCCCCCTCAAAGCATTGTACAGATCATGCACACTGTTGAGTGTGCATTGAGCATAATGTGTGAACAACTGTACCCCAAAACAGATAAATGGTCTGCGTACATTGTAAACAGATTGTACATGCGTATAGTTTAATGCATGACATAAGTAAAAGTAAAGTTGTGCCATCAAGTCGGTGTCAACTCCTGGCAACCAACATACTATGTGGTTGTCTTTGGTAGAATACTGGAGGGGTTTACCATTGCCATCTGCCGTGCAGTATGAGATGATGCCTTTCAGCATCTCCCTATATCGCTGCTGCCTAATATAAGTGTTTCCCATAGTCTGGGAAACATACCAGTGGTGGGGATTCGAACCAGCATCCTCTTGCTCCCTAGGCAAGTTAACTACCCTCTGCGCTATTAGGTGGCTGAGTTAAAAGCTCAGATATGCAAACAGTTGCCTAGGTTGCCTAAGCTCCAAGACAGTTGATAGTGGCTGCCAGAATTTGACGTATATGTTCACCATATGATAGCCTTTTCATTTCCTATTGTGCCTCCTGGTGATAGAAGGATGATCTGTAACAGCTTATCTTCTACAGTAGTTTCACAAATTCAAGTTACCAAATAATACCTGCAATTATCCCAAGGAAAGCATGAACTCATTCTCCACATTGAAGCACCGGCAGTATGAGATAGCTGGCTTTCCAGCTACATGTGACAATAGGAGAGTGTAGCCTGTGATAATAATGTGTTCTTCAGATGACAATGGAATCTTAGATAAACAGGCTCACCATACAGGATTTCAGAAGTAATCTCAGATATTAAAATTTCTTGACAGCTACTATGTCTGCTACGGAATGGAGAGAGATAAAAGGGAAAAGAAAGACCTGAATTCAAATTCCATCTCATCCATGAAACTCAATGAGTAGCTGTAGGCAAAGTTACTGACCACTTGCAGCACAAGGCCCCACAGGCAGCTTCCACACTGCTCACACTGCTGTGTGCATTTAAAGAAAATCGACATCGTTGTGCAAACACAATTGTGCAGCACGATGGCAATTGGAAATGATGAGTGTCCTGCAGAACTGTGTTTGTTCAATTTTAGACATTTGTACAATTGTGCTGTATATGGGTCAGTGTTTCCCCAGCCTCAGAAGGGTGTTTTATCGATAAAACAGTATATTTAGCAATGGCACCAGAATGTGTATTTCCTGGCTGTGAAACAGGAATCTCACAGGCTCACAGTGTTTATCTCAAAAACAAGGCAAGTATTATAGCCTTCTCATTCTTAACCAGCTTGGACTTTAATCTGAGAAGAATCTGGATCTTTCTTCCCTCTAATCCACTCAGGCCCAAAATCTTTTCCTTTCCACCCACACATATTCCTGCAAGCCCTTTCCCACCCACCTGCCTCACTGTCAGTTCCAGCATCTCCCCCCTCCAGCAGTATGGCATACTGTTATATCGCTCACCAAGCAAATGTAATCAGGAAAATGTAATTTCCCCAAAGACTACTGACATTGCAAAATACATATTTCCAAGCTGAATTGGTACCTGGTGGTGTTGCATAAGAGCTTGCCAGCTGCTGGAGTGGCTGGAATGGAGGAGAAGTCTTCCCACTACTGCTACCACTCCTGGGTGCAGCAGCCAGAAAGAGGTTTGTAAGGGGATTGGGTGGAGGGGAAGAAGATTGGAGATTCACTGGAGAGGTTGAGTAGGGATTAGATCCTGACCTGATTCTATTATTCTAAGTTACATCATCAGGAGCACCTTGAGATTTGATCTATTTTTTATTATTTTATTATTATTGTGCTATTTACACACAGTCTACCAGATGTTATTGACTGGATTTGGTAATTTAGTTATCAGGCCATTTCCAAGGGTCTAGGATAACTAAAGAAAAATCACAGATAGCGTCGTAGTATTCGTGCTGTCCCAAGTAGTGTGGCCTTCTGTAGCTGATGTGTTGTAATTTTATTGATGCCCAAAGTGTCAAGATGCTGTTCGAGTTCTTTTGGTAGTGCAGCAAGGGTACGCACAACTACTGGCAAGTATTGCAACAAGGGCACCAACAACTATTGGCTTCTTTTTCCAGAGCGCCTGAATTTCAGTCTGACGGTCCTTGTATTTAGTTGTTTTCTCCAATTGTTTTTCATTGACTCATCAATACCCTGGGATTGCAATACTAATTTTCAGAACCCAATTCTTCTTGATGACTGCCAGATCAGGCATATTGTGCACTAAATGCCGATCAGTTTGTTGTTTTGTTTTGTTTTGTTTACACAATCAGACAGGTGTTATTGACTGGTTTGTTTTATCCAGATGTTCCAGTGTATCATTCCTGCTACCTTGTCATGCCTTTGTTTGGAGTCAGTCTGTGCGATCTTTCTACAACAGCTGAGTGGGTGGTCCACTGTTTCATCTGCTTCTTTACAAAGGCAGCACTTGCTGTTTGTTGTTGATTTTTCAACTTTTGCTCTTATTGCATTTGTTCTTAGTGCCTGTTCTTGTGCAGCCAGTATTAAACCCTCTGTTTCTTTCTTCAAGTTGCCATTCTTAAGCCATTGCCAGGTCTTGCTGATGTCTGATTTTCCACTTATATTGTGCAAATATTGACCATGCTGTGGCTTATTTTTCCATTTTTTCTGCTCGGTTCCTGACTTGTTCTTTCTTGTAGGCCTGCTTTGTTTCATTGGTGTTGAATAGTTTCTCATTATTGACCATTATAAGTGCATCTTCTTCACTTTCCTTGATATATTCTGCAAGGCCTCTTTTCTCCTCCTCTACTGTTTGATGGACTTGCAGCATTCGCAGCATTCCTCTTCCACCTGAGCTGCGAGGGAGGTATAGCCTCTCTACATCACTGTGGGGGTGCAGAGCATGATTGATGGTCATGATTTTCCTGGTCTTACAATCTAGTGTCTCTAGCTATGCCTGGGTCCAGTCTATTATTCCTGCAGTGTATCTGATAACAGGTATAGCCCAGGTGTTTACGGCTTGTATGGTGTTCCCACCATTGAATTTGGACTTGAGGATTTTTCTAACTCTCCTGATATATTCCAATTTTTCTTTTAACTTCAGTGTGTGCAATGTTATCAGCCTGGAGAATGCCCAAGTATTTGTAATGTTCTTTCTCTTCCAGGTTCTTGATGTTGCTTCCATTGGGCAGTTCTATTCCTTCTGTTTTTGTTATTTTCCCTCTGTTCATTATTAATGCAGTACACTTGTCTAGTCCAAACTCCATTGCTATTTCGCTACTGAATATACAGACAGTGTTTAGCAGTGATTCAATTTCTGACTGGGAGTTTCCATACAACTTCAGATTGTCCATGTAGAGCAGATGGTTGATTTTACTTGATGTTTTAGATGTTTGGTATCCGAGGCCTGTATTGTTTAGTATTTGTAAAAGTGGGGTCATGGGGATTACAAACAACAGATTACAAACAACTAACAATATTATTATTATTATTTAGAATGGCTTACATGCCCTGTAGCATACCATGGGTGATGACAGACTCATCTGCACCACTGTGGGACTCTAAAACATGCAGCCATGCTGTTTTGTAGGTGGGCAGTACTAGGACTGCTGCCAGTTGTGTGATCGCACATTGTGATAGAATGCCTTTAGTCCCAGTGAAAGTCCCATGTGACATGCAACCACACATGAGTAAGCAGTCGCTATACTGCCTTCTTGCACAACAGTGTGGCTGCCCCACAGTGGTACAGATGGGTCTGGCACCACCCATGTTACACTGCAGGGCATGGAAGCCGCTATTTATATTTTTTTATATCAACACAAAAAGTTCTCAATGGGTTTTACATCACAAAAGGAATGAGAAAGGTTTAGCTGCTCCAAAGGGGCTGGTAATCTAAAAAGATACACAAAGAAGGCACCAGGAATAGCCACTGCTGGATTAACACCATGCTGAGTTAAATAGGTACAGTTCAGTGTTCCCTGTAAGAGGGAATCCCAGATGTTGTTGACTACAACTCCCGGAATTCCTAGCTGCAGGGGGCTTTGGCTGAGGATGTTGGGAGTTGTAGTAAAGAACATCTGGGATTTGCTGTTAGAGGGAACACTGGTTCACTTGCAGGCCTGTAGGGAGGCCAGCGGTGGCCCCTGTTCCACCTGCCACCGCTGGCCCCCCAGCCATGCCTCCATGCTTTAAAAGCCAGGGAGATGTGTTCCCGGCCAGGCTGGGAAGCCGGCGCTGTGCTAAGGTTCTCAAAACGGAGCAGTGCAGCTCCCTGCCTTCTTAATCAGGGAGAGCCACTCCCGGCCACACTCCGAACATGGCACTGGCCGGGAATTTGCTCAGAAACGGGGGGCGTGGCTCCGTTTGTGAGCAAAACTTTGCCCCCCTGCCTCAGACGTGTGACTCAGGGGCCATGGCTGGGGCATGAGGCATGGCCCCTGAGGGGTGCAAACCAGGTTCTTTGAACCCATTTGTGGAATGGCGGCCCCATCCCTGTTCAGTTGCCCCTCTGTTACAAAATAATAATAATAATTATTATTATTATTATTATTATTTTATATTTTATATTCTGCTCTTCCTCCAAGGAGCCCAGGGCGGTGTACTACATACTTAAGTTTCTCCTCACAACAACCCTGTGAAGTAGGTTAGGCTGAGAGAGAAGTGACTGGCCCAGAGTCACCCAGCTAGTTTCATGGCTGAATGGGGATTTGAACTCAGGTCTCCCTGGTCCTAGTCCAGCTCTTTAGCCACTAAGCCACGAGAAACACCACTTTAAAAAGAGCCTTTTTGTCCAGTATTTGATTTTGGGATGTGGAGAAACTCTCAGAAAATTCTCCAAAAATTTTCCCCAGGAGGAAACCTGAATTTTTTTACTTTTTTGGATACATTTCTCCACAAATCAGATTTCAAATAAACAGTTATTTTCTTAATCTGAATGAAAAAAAGTTCAGTTTTCTGTGCCCCTTTATGCACCTGACTGGAAAGCAGGTTGAGTTGTAGCTCCATCTAATTCAGCTTGAGCTCCCTGAGGAAAGTATCCAAAAACCAAGGCATTTATTTGTTCACTTACAAAGTGCTAGTATTTTGGCTCATAGGACTATTACAGGGATTCTTTCTTGGTTAATTGTTCAACATTTCAATGGTTCAATGAGTATATGAACCATAGCAACTTTACAAATGGCAATTAAACGGGGTTGAAAGAAAATGTTTAGGAACCTTGACTCTTTCCCTGACATTATTCTTTTATATAATACTGAGGTGAGCGGATTTATTTTAAGTCTAACCATTTTTTAAGGCTTAACAAGATCTTACTAATAGCCCTTTCATGTGAAAATTAGTTCACTCAGCACATAACCTTTGATTGTAGATGTAAAACAATTTATTCCCAGGTATTGTATTTAATGCTGAAAGAGGAAACGGCTTTCATCAGTCAAAATGTCCCCTACTATAGTGTACTAATAATTGTGATTGTATTTTATGTTTTCATGCTTGGTTTATTTTATTCCTGCATCCTTCAAAGTTGAAGCCAGTTCCTTATTTGTGGGGCGTCTCTTTTTATCAATGCAAGAAAGGCTTTTGGTGCACTGATTAACTCTATGCCAAATTCTGATGGAGTATATGATCCTTGTAGTAAGGGAACATATCTTGATTTTGAAAGGATCCATTTGACTGCTAAATTAATCCATCTTTTTAATATGACAAAGGTCATTTCTTTTTACATAAATCACTTCGAAAGCACAAGATCAGATGTGTGGCAGTTGGTAACAATTTATCGTGCCTCTTCATGCCTTTAATGAGTGAATTAACTCATTTCTTTTCTTTTTTCGGCAAAGGCCCATACTAGAAAGAGAATGAGTTCCAGGGGATCTTTTTTCTAAATGTCAAACTAATTGGCCTCCCTTTGCTGCTTCAGAAAACTTAAAACGAGTCATAAAGGGACAGAGGGAAAACTCAAGACAGAATCAGAGCCTGGAACACATTTCAGTTTACAATTTAAACATATTTTAAAGAGGCAAACTCTTGGGTTGGCATCAAAATGTCAAAAAAAAGAAGAAGTGAAATTTCAAGTGACTTTTAGAGTTAGGAGAAACTCTTAGGAGAAACAACTGAGATTTTATAAAGGGAGCAAAATGAGTTCTGATAAGATCTGAAATCTCTCAGGATTTCTCCCCCACATTCCTGAAAAGATCTTATGCCTGGGCCAGGAGCAGAGCTATAACTGTGAGGATCTGTTCAAAGAACACAAGCTGCCCCATCCTCAGGGGCCACCTGCTGGACTGCCTCTTCCGTGCTCCCGGCCCTCCAGACCTTCCCCACCCACTCACCAATTCCCAAGCAGCCCCTAAAGTTCCAGGAGGCCATGGTGCCTCTAAAACAGGCCTGCTCACTTAGGCCTGCCAGCTGTTTTTGAACTACAACTCCCATAATCCCCAGCCATAGTTTGGCCAATAGCCAGGGATTATGGGAATTGTAGGCCAACATTGGCATTAGGGCCGAAGTTGGGCAGCCCTGCTCTAAAGCTTTCCCCTGCTACTGGCACTTTAAAAATATCGTGGTCAGCTCCTGTTGCCTGGATATTTTTAAAGTGCCAGTGGCAGGGGAAAGCTTAGGAGCTGCTCCTGTGGCTCCTGGAGCTTTAGGGGCCACTGATGCAATTGTGATGGCTCCTAAAGCTGCAGTTGTCACAAAGGCAGCTTCTAAGCTTTCCCTTGCCACCAGAGAGGTCCTGCTATGTTCCTCTGGGGAGATAAGAATAGAAAGGGGCTTCTCTGCTTCCCAGAGGTCTCTGAGATAGATGGGAGTATGGCCTCTCCATTCCCATCTGGCTCAGGGGTGCAGGGAAGCCAAGAGGGAAATGTAGTGGGTAATTTAAATCCACCCCCACACACCCACCCCTATTCACACATTATGTTCAGAACTTGTACTATGTACACAGGTAAAGATCTACTTACCGGAACAGTTATTCAGGCATTATGTTGAATACAGGCAGAAAGGTACATGTGTACTCTACATTGAAAGGGCTTGTACCCAGATTCATTTTTTAAATGCAAGCAGATACAGTCATTCACACAGAAATGTGCACAAGTGTATAGACGGTTGTTGTTGTTGTTGTAATTAATTCGATTTCTATACCGCCCTTCCAAAAATGCCTCAGGGCGGTTTACACAGAGAAATAACAAATCAATAGGATGGATCCCTATCCCCAAAGGGCTCACAATCTAAAAAGAAACACAAGATAGACACCAGCAACAGTCACTGGAGGTACTGTGCTGGGGCTGGATAGGGCCAGTTACTCTCCCCCTGCTAAATGAAGAGAATCACCATGTTAAAAGGTGCCTCTTTGCCAAGTTAGCAGGGAATGAATGCAGGTAGAGCATAATGTTTGAATAGGGCTACAGACAAGCACATGCACAGACACACACAGACCTGTGCACACATCCACAACTGCTTCCAAAGGAACAGTGGGTTCTATTGAGACGGAAGGCACACTGAGGTCATGCACATGACCTCTTACCTGGGCGGTGGGGAGGTCAGGTGGGGAGCACTGTTCCCTCTAAGGCTGACATGTGCATGTGCTCACACATTTTCTGATATCTGCTTAGTTAATTTTAGCTCTCACTCAGGTTGAATCAGGAAGGCCCCACTCTGAATGCATGTGCACACACACTGGCTTGATACTACTGACCAGAACAAAACTCATTCTGCACACAGATGAAAAAAATTGGAGAGAACACTGGTGGGGAGGCAGGCTCCTACCCTGCCTCCCCACAGATGGTCAACTCGAAAACAAAGCTTTGCCATTCATTCGCCCACATGCACACTGAGGCAGCGATTGGCAAAGTCCTGGCTGGAGAGGGAAAACATGCTCTGGTCTTCCATGGATTTAGAATGCATAGTATAGCAGCTGCTCCACTCTGTGTGGCTGCTCTTTCCCCCTGGCTCCCTGCTGAAAGTGGTGGTGGGCAGGTAGGAAGCAGGGAGCCCAGAAATCTGGGGGTGATCATCCACATGATCGCCTACTAAGGTAAAACAAACCATAGTTTTGTTTTACCTCAGTAAAATCCTGGGTAGAACAACTGGTCTATCAGAATCAGAGGGCTACTGGCACTCCAGACAACACATGTTACCTGGGGTAACCCAGCCAACTTATGTTGTGAGAATAGGCTTGCTGATTTGAAAGTGGCTCTTTGGAAGCTTGGAAAAGTAGCATGACCCTCAGACTGTTCTTATTAGCTGACCCATACAGAGTCAAGGTGTAAGCAAGAAGCATCATCCACCTCAAGCCACACAGCCTTTAAGGTAGACAATGCCCCAATGCCAAGAGAAGCCCAAGGCCCCATGACCCAGAGCCATGAAACCTCTAGGGAATGGCTGAAAGGCACACAACCTTGTTCCTTAGGGTGTTCACCATTACGCTGTGCTTAAACACCCACCAAGCTGCTCTGTACCTGCCTTTATGACCATGGAGCCTAGCTAACTATGGAGAACAGTTTGAAGTAAACAAAAACACCCACTCCTCCCACCCATTACTGGCCAATTTGATGAGGATCCAAAATTCCTACCTAGCCCCCAAAAGGATGACTGGCCAGGACCCTTTCCTCCAGCAAAGGAGCAAAGGTTGTCTCTCAAACACTAACAGCTGGTTTGGGTGGGAGAGAGCTCCGTCAGCTCACTGGCTCCGCCCGTGCAAACCCCCCAACAATTAAACAACCCCACCAGCCTCATGCTTCATCAAAGTCTGGGTGGTGCAAAATCACTACACCCATCATGCACTGGGTGGGCAGCATCATTTTCTTTCTTCTTCAGCAGTACCCAAGTCAGTGGAGATATTTCTAAATAAATGGGACTACATATGTTTGGGTAGGACCATTACTTTAGACACACAGCGATGGCAGTTCCATGTCTCTCTCTCAATCTCATCAATTGCTTTTGTGCTTTACAGAATATATCTCTCCTTCTGCACCTCTGGAACAAAACAAGCAATAGTAAACTAACCCAATTTTAGATTAAAGCAAGGTGGGTTTTTTGCAAGAGAACTTTATCATAGAAATTTACTGCAAGTTAGTTTTGCATCTAACTACCAAGCTCATTATAATCAAGTAAATTGGGATTTTTTTTCAGGTGATGAGTGAGGTGAGGTGAGTACAGTACAGAAAAATAGCGCTCAGTTAAGGCCAAGCAAATGTAGGAAAGTAAGAGGTGAGATAGAATATTTCAGTTACAAATAGCTCACCCTTTCTATTATTCAGAAAAATAACTGGTCATTAAGGGATTTAAATTCATAGTATTCTTTCTCCCTAAAGAAACTGCAGAAGTGTGTTAGACACAAAATGTCAAGACTTCATCTAAATCAGTCTTAAAAGGACAGCTCATTTCTGTCTTTTTCCCCTCTCCAATAAAAAAGAGCTGTGTCAAGACCTTGCATGAAAGAATTTGATGAGTCATCAAAAGATGACATGAACTGCTCAAAATGCAGAGTTCGACCTACTGGAATTACAGTTTCTCAGATGCTGAAAAGACTGTGGTGCAATTAGACAGTATCACAGGCTCTTCCCCAAAACAAAAAGCTGATCACAGAGGTAATTCTGAGAAGTGCTTAAGAGATGTAGATCTTTCCACTGAATAACAAGTATAAAACTGGGTCTAGAGCCTAAATCTTTCTTACTAAATTATACTGACAATTAGCAAGAAAATCTGCATGCAATTCTTTCATATAGGATAACAGCTGCAAGGATTTGTTATGCTGGAGTTTTGAGGCAGAGAACCATTCCTGCTTGGAAAGAGTGGGAGAAAAAAGTCTGCTAATGTGCAATAATGGTTAAATTAAATAATTACGCATGAGTTTAAGGAAGGGAAACAGCAAGTTAACACTAAACCAAAAACCCTGAGCTCTGTCAGAATAAAGGGCATAGTTCAGCTAATGTATGCAATATACATAAGTGATATATCTTTATCATAATTGAAGTTTTGTACCAAATACTGGGCTGGATTTCAAGTTATAGGAACATAGGAAGCTGCCATATACTGAGTCAAACCATTGGTCTATCTAGCTCAGTATTGCCTTCACAGACTGGCAGCGGCTTCTCCAAAGTTGCAGGCAGGAATCTCTCTCTGCCCTATCTTGGATAAGCCAGAGCGGGAAATCGAAACCTTCTGTTCTTCCCAGAGTGGCTCCATTCCCTGAGGGGAAGATCTTACAGTGCTCACACTTCTAGTCTCCCATTCATATGCAACCATGGTGGGCCCTGCTTAGCTAAGGGGACAAGTCATGCTTGCTGCCATAAGACCAGCTCCCTATTGTTTTAAGCTTGTTACTTTAAAAAAAGAAAAAGGTCAAATTCTTCTCTACATTTCTTGGAGCCAGAATAATTTTTGAACAGCAAAATCCAAGCTACAGATAAGGTTAAGTGTGTGGGGGTGGGGGGGAGAGAATGATTAGCAGGCAAGTTTCAAAACTGTATTTCAGTTGTAACTTTAAGAATGAGCAGTAGGGGTGTGCAATTCGGGTTTTTGGTGATTCAGTTCAGGACCCGAACCGAATCACCCCTGTTCTGTTCTGTGCCCGAATCTGGGCTACCCGAATCTCCCCTGATTCGGTTTGGATTCGGATTAAATCTGACTCTGAATTGATTCGGGTATGAAAAATGGGTCTCAGGGCAAAATAGTGGGGTGGGGTGGTATTTCCTAATGGTTGGAGGCTACCACCCAAATTTCAGGGGGATTGGGCAAAGGGCTGATTTTTGGGGAATTTTTGAAGTTTTAGTGTCTTTGGGGCAGTTCGGGGGCATAGCGTGGGATCTGGGCAAAAAGAGTGGGGTTGGGTGGTTGTGCCTAATGGGTGGAGGCTACCACCCCAATTTCAGAGTGATTGGGCAGAAGGCTGATTTCTGGGGAATTGTTGAAATTTACGCGTCTTTAAGATTTTTCCCCATAGAGAAGCATTGAGGTGTCAGCAAATGTATAGCTTCACGCGGGGGGCAAAGGGGTGGCCTAGAGCAGGGTGGGGTTGGTGGTAGTTCCAGGTAGGGTCAAGGAAGCTACCTGAATTTTTTCAAAGGATTTGGGCAGAGGGCTGATTTTTGGGGAATTGTTAAAGTTTACGCGTCTTTAAGGTTTTTCCCCATAGAGAAGCATTGAGGTGTCAGCAAATGTATAGCTTCACGTGGGGGGCAAAGGGGTGGCCTAGAGCAGGGTGGGGTTGGTGGTAGTTCCAGGTAGGGTCAAGGAAGCTACCTGAATTTTTTCAAAGGATTTGGGCAGAGGGCTGATTTTTGGGGAATTGTTAAAGTTTACGCGTCTTTAAGGTTTTTCCCCATAGAGAAGCATTGAGGTGTCAGCAAATGTATAGCTTCACGTGGGGGGCAAAGGGGTGGCCTAGAGCAGGGTGGGGTTGGTGGTAGTTCCAGGTAGGGTCAAGGAAGCTACCTGAATTTTTTCAAAGGATTTGGGCAGAGGGCTGATTTTTGGGGAATTGTTAAAATTTACACGTCTTTAAGGTTTTCGCTCATAGGGTATGCATGGAGCTTTCAGCAGCCCCATTAGTGCACTTGGGGGGTGCTGGGGTGGCCCAGAGCGAGTGGTAGTGTAGTGCACATAGGGTGCCAACCACCCCCATGGCTTTCTAACCCATGGGGTACAGGGTTCTGTTGTTTCAGAGGTATTCTGAGTGTGGATTCTATGATAGCAAATGAGATTTTCAATGAGACACCATGAATCCACTCTAATTTGCTATCATAGAATCATCCCTCTGCCCAATCACTCTGAAATTGGGGTGGTAGCCTCCACCCATTACAAACTACCACCCCACCCCACTCTTTTTGCCCAGATCCCACACTATGCCCCTGAACTGCCCCAAATACACTAAAACTTCAAAAATTCCCCAAAAATCAGCCCTTTGCCCAATTCCCCTGAAATTTGGGTGGTAGCCTCCATCAATTAGGCACTACCACCCCACCCCACTATTTTGCCCCTGGGACCCAAAATTCGAGCTGATGTCACATCAGACCTTTTTGCATTCAAATCAATGGAGGCAAAAAGGCGGGAAATTCAAAGAGACATCAGCCCGAATCACCCGAATTTTTCCGGCCCGAATCAGGGGTGATTCGGCTCGGGCCCAAAAAATATTGGGGGACAACGGGGTGATTTGGTTCGGACCCAAATCACCCGAAATTGCTCGTTTCAGGCACAGATCGATCTGTGCCCGAAATTTTTTGCACATCCCTAATGGGCAGTCCACAAGCAGTCCTCTGTTGTTGCTGATAAGTAGCTCTGTTGTGCCCTCTGCTGGCACACGCTGGTTTTAGAATGCACTATGGAAGGGATACCTTTACCTGAGAGAACCTCTCCAGTTCCTTTCCCTTCAGGTGCTCTCAGTGAAAGCTGAAGGACTGTGTCTAACTATCAGCTTCCGTTCAATTTCCCTAGTTCTCTGAACTACATCCATTGTTCAGTGACCTTCAAATAGCCTCTGTTTTGTTGAATGTTAAAGAGAGAGACATGTTAATGAATGCTCTGGGTGTTTGTAATGTTATTAAACCCATGTGTGATGAGTGCTCATTGTTATTTTTCATGCCCTCTAAATGCAAAAACTACTGTTGCTTAGCTTGTGTTGCTGCAGGAAAATGAACCAGGATGCCTCTTTGTTCTGTTTTTAACATAAAAATATGAAGAAGAATCTTGTCCTATCTTTGAGAAGCTAGGGAGGGAACTTGAAACCTTCTGCTCTTCCCAGAGCAGCTCCATCCCCTGAGGGGAATATCTTACAGTGCTCACACTTCTAGTCTCCCATTCATAGGCAACTAGGGTGGACCCTGCTTACCTAAAGGGGACAAGTCATGCTTGCTACCACAAGATCAGTTCTTCTCTTGGATCCTCCTTCCAGATCCTTCAGCTGATTCCTGTGAGGTTGAGAAAAACAGGTATAACTAGTAAGTATAAACAAGTGTTGGAGTAATTCCGACATTTAACTTTCTACTTTCTCCTTGTTTTTCTCTTGCGGTAATCCCGTTTGGCAGCTATCAGGGACCTGGGAAGTGATGCTGATTACATTCAGGGAATTGGGGTTTATTTGTCTTACCTATGTAAATTTTCATTTCAAATTCTAAGTAGAATGTTTAATTCTCTGGTATATTTTTCTTTAAAATGTTGAAATAAAGACAATTGGTTTGTTGCAAACTCAAGTGATATAAACATTCTATCTTAACACAATCCCTTTATGAAGAATGTTGTTCTTAGGAACTTAGGAAGCTGCCTTCTACTGAGTCAGACCATTGGCCCATCTAGTTCAGTCTTGTCTACACGACTGACAGTGGCTAGAGATGTGCACAAAATGAATTTTTTTATTCATTTTGAATTTGAATTGAATTCCAAAAAATCATTTTGAATTTGAATAAAATTAGAAACTCATTTGAAAATTCTGTTCAAACTGTTTTGGCGTCTTTCTAAACCAGTCAGGGGACCTGAATGGTTTTTTTTTAAGTACCAAAAGGCTCTTGAATCAAATTCAAATCAAATTTTGAAAAATTGATTCAAATTTGAATCAAATTGCCCTTTTAAGGAGTGAGTCAATTCAATTCAAATCACTTGAATCACCCAGATTCAAGTCAAATTGATTCAAATTCAAATTGATTTGCAGATCCCTAGCAGTGGCTTCTCCGAGGTTATAGGCAGGAGTCTCTCTCAGCCCTATCTTGGAGTTGCCAGAGAGGGAACTTGGAACTTCTACATAAAAGCATGCAGGTGCTCTTCCCAGAGCGGCCCCATCCCCTAAGAAGAATACCTTACAGTGCTCAAACATGTAGTCTCCCATTCAAATGCAAACCAGGGCAGACCCTGCATAGCAAATGGGACAATTCATGCTTGCTACCAAAAGACCAGTTCTCCTCCCTGATGAATGATGGAAGACATTTGTCTCAAAATGGTCCCCAGCTGAACCCAGCCCTTGTGTCTTTCTTTAAGCATCTGCTAGGAGAAGGCTTAGAGATCATGTATCTGCTTCTTCTTTTTTTTTAAGCTAGTATTTGTGCTCAAACAGCTGTAGCTCCATAATAGTTTCAATTTGGCAAAGCAGGGAATACTAAATAGGTGCTGTATGCCTAATCAGGTGGAAAAAAGCTTAATAGAAGAGAACAGTAAGCACCTAAAGACACCTTAGAAACAGCATTTAAACTACTGTGTGATAAAATTCACACCTCAGTATTAGAATAAAAGAGCCACTTGTGAAAGAGTTACCACACATATTGTTTCAGAT
Source organism: Hemicordylus capensis (assembly GCF_027244095.1). Classification (NCBI taxonomy): domain Eukaryota; kingdom Metazoa; phylum Chordata; class Lepidosauria; order Squamata; family Cordylidae; genus Hemicordylus; species Hemicordylus capensis. The sequence continues at coordinate 294,493,722 of NC_069660.1, read as the reverse complement.
ATCACGAATTAGTTTAGGATGAAATGCTCTGACCAGCAGAAGTCTGCATTAGATGATTTGTGTGCCCTTTTTTCCTCCCACAATTTCTCTATTAATGTTTCATGGCAGAAGTGCAGCTAATATTCCAAATGTCAAGCTATTTCTGTGCTGTGTACACAAATTATCACTATCTAAAAATGTTAATAATTCAACCCTAATGCAAAAGATAGTTTGGAATTGAAACTTTAGAAACTAAGCCTGAGTATGCATGCCTAAAATGCATAACATATTCTTCATCTTTCTGCCCTATCTCCCTCTCCCTTCTCTGTTTTCTCCCATCTTGATTTTTAAATTACAAGATTGGGACTTGTCTCAGTGATGGCACTCACAAATAATCCAAAAGAAATCAATGTGTTTACAACACTAAACTTTTTTTTCCCCAGTGATAACTTGTAGGGAATCAACTCTATTGATAAATTAGTACAGTTCCAGTCAAAGGATCTACTTCAATATTTTTGCTACTTCTAGAATTATTCTCAATAAGTTCCCTTTGTCTAATCCGCTTAGTAAGTAACAGTACCATTCACATGCTGGTTGCTCATGAATAGTTAAGTATGGATAACTAATACAGTATAACAAAAAGGGATGTTTCACCTCCCCCCACCCCACCAAAAGTGACATTCTATGAGAACTTGGATAATCTTGCTCACATAAAACAGCTGTAAGAATTTTGAATGTATCCACTGACAAAGTGAGAATTGCTCTTTGGTAGCCTATTATGTGAAAGCATACAATGGTATCATGATCAAAATGTACAATGTATGACCTTCTGTGATTCTTTGCTGAGTAGTGATGAATTTGAAAATGAGGAAACGAATGCCCCAGTGTGGAATTTCATGCCACATTCTGATTCGAATCAGGGGTGGGGCCTATCATGAAATGAAATATCCTATGATAGTAGCATATTTGGGGGGGCACCAACAGGGGCCAAAGTGAGTCAAGGTCATTTTTTCCAGCAATGCACCAAGGAAAGAACACACCACCATAACATTGCTTAAAAAGTTGCATAGGAAGATCCTGGTATCAAGTCAGACAAATGGTTTATCTAGCTCAGTATTTTCTACTCTGGCAGTTACTCTCCAGGGTTTCAGATGGGTATTTCCCAGCCCTACCTGGAGATGCCAGGGTTTGAACCTGGATCCTTCTGCATGCAAAGTAAAGCTCTTGGCGACCACAGAGCCCTGTGGTTGTTTTTGGTAGAATACAGGAGGGGTTTACCATTGCCTCCTCCTGCGCAGTATGAGATGATGCCTTTCAGCATCTTCCTGTATTTCTGCGATGATGCCTTTCAGCATCTTCCTGTATCTCTGCTGCCTGATATAGGTGTCTCCCATAGTCTGGGAAACATAGCGGGGATTCAAACCAGCAACCTCTTGCTCCCTAGGCAAGTTACCTCCCCCACTGGCAGTTGCATTTCCACTGAGCTGCAGTCCTTCTTCCCCCTATGGTACTATGGACTGACCAAGGAGGAAAGCAGAATTTTTAATCTCTATTTCATCTGCCATTCAAGACAGAAATTTTTAAAGTTCAAAGAGAGAAGCCCACCATGCTGCCACCATATAAGCTCCTCTTCCCTTCCTTATCCATCAGAAACCACTTGCACCAGACACATTGCATCAGATTCAATTCAATTGGACCTTATTGGGCAGTTTCTTCTTTAGATCCAATCCAATGAAAAATGGTCTGATATGGTACTCATGAATCGGGTCCAGTTAGGGACCCAATTCAAAGTTCCAGTTATTGGTCCCATTCCATGGACACCTGCAATAACTAACTGTTTGCTCCCATACACATTTAAATGAATTTCTGTACAGGGCAAACTTGGCCATGGAAATTTGACATTTTTGCAGCTAATTATCAAGTGGTCTTCTAAAGTTGCACGGGTGTGCTGTAGCTTTATATTTTCCTCCCTATTCACCTTGTGTATTTTAGCAAATAGTAAAAGCTACACTCTTGAATATTCATTCCACACAGACTAACTTAATGTCTAACAGCTGTCCCTGGAACCTCTATTTTGGGGAGGAGAGAGAATAATATCTCTGGATAGTGGAATAAGTCAGATAAAATAGAAGTAAACAATTCCAACCTTGCTGTGCTTTTCAGAAACACATCTGAATTCATCATTAAATAGAAATCTATTTCTGATATTTCCTTATGAGGAAAGCACTGAGGCACTCTAATATTGTAAATTGCTGGCAGGAGGAATCTTTTATTTTATATCAGAAAGCATGAATGTTTTGCACTGATTAATTTCATTAGCATGCATTGCTTAGTGCCTGAGAATTATCATTATCCTCATGAATGCTGAAATCACACCATTGCACCCACACTAATAAGAACACAAGGCGTGTTTTGGGTATAGAGGGCCACAACTTTATTATTATTTATGACAGTAATTAAGTAAAGGGGATTGGCTCTCCGCCCACCTATAGTGTGGTCCCTACAGATTCACAACCCATAGTGTGAGCCTGGCCTTTAATTCAAGGGGTGAAAACACCTTGGCTCCGAACAACATCCAGCCTAGAGCTGATGCTGCCCATCTTAGTCGACTTACAATCAGGTATCTGCCTTCACATCGGTAGCCCCAAGCCACCAAGTGTTTTGGACTGCAGATTAGAAGAGCCCCCTGATCAGCACCCACTGAGCCATAAAGTGTCTAGAGACTGATGGGGACTCTTCCTTATGTCAGACACGTACCTTAAGATGCTCACCAATCTAAATTTGGTTCCCCAATTCTGTACTGTACCTGCCCACTGCAAAGGGCTAGCCTAGTGTGGCCCTTGGCCCAAGCACCAACCATGGAAAATGAGCCAATCCCCTACACAAATCACCCAGGCGCTCCCTCATAAGCAAATTGGGAAAACTTGGTGGAAAAGAGACATCCCTATTCTAATGCCCCCTTCATTCAATTTCCAAGTGTAAAAGTAAATTATCCAAGGGTGGGCTGGTGCCTGAGAACTCCAACAGGCTTATCTGGAACAGAGCAAGACACTACACACATACTGATCCAAGGGATATCTGCCAAGTGGCCTTGTTCTCACACGTATGAGTCCATACAATAGATGATCCACCATAGTACCTGGCCTGATGCATGGGCAGAATGAGGCCTGCCAAAAGAATAACATGCATTAGAGCCATGGTGCCATTATCACACGTATGCTTACAGGTGGAGGACCGCCAGCGCCCATTGAGAACCTTGGTACCTGATAGGCCAAGACTTATTGGTTGCTGGAACCTTGATGTGAAAGATGTAAAAGCAAATCAAGGTCAACCTTGCTTGGCAAAGAGGACAATCCATGCTTGCCACCCCAAGACCGACTTAATCCAGACACAAAAATTACCGGATAAATTCCCCACTCTTCAAGTCCCTTTTGGACCAGACCAAAGTAATACAAAGTAAGCAGCGGTGGGGACCCAACTAAGAGTGTGAAAAGGAAACTTTCTATGGACTTCCTAAACAAACACAACTGTAACTATCTGAGAAGACTGGAGGGGTGAGCTTTGACTTTTGCCATCAAGCCTGCTCTGCTGGATGGCTGGGAGATTTACAGCAGCCTCCCTCCCCCTTGCTTCTTTTAGTGGCCAGGACAACTTAGACAAGCACAGCTCTGCTGCCTTGATTGGGAGCCTTCCCTTCCCAAGTGCCTGACTCTTAACATCTGCAGGCACTGAGTACACCAGCCCTGCCCACAGTCCTTCATGGGGGGAGGGGCTCTGAGGGCTTTTAAAGAAGGGGGCTACAGTCGGCGGCACAGCTGGTGGCACAGCTGGCACAGCTGGCCTACAGGCAGCCCCCAAAGCCAGCTGCCAAAGAGGCCTGGCCTTTGGTGCTGGCTTTGAGTGTGGGACTGAGGGCTGGGGTATATTATATTCCTGTTGGCTATTTTAAGAGCTGCAACAGCTGATTTGCCAACTTTGTTATTGAGACTTGGTTGAAGTCAGTTTGTAATGTGTTTGGGTTTGTGTAGAGATGAGAAGACAAGGGGCAGCTATTCTGGTGGTGGAGAATAGAAGAAGTAATGTTGGCAGGTCAGCAGGCCGATCCAGGGGAAGGGAAGTCAGAAATTTAATAGCTGTCTTTCCCTCCGGTTGTCCTGCCAGCTCTTTGACCTCAGGGAGCACTGCCAACAACTCACATAGCCTCACCTTGCTCCTTTGTAATGCCAGGTTGGTACAGAATAAACCCGAACTCATCCATGATTTGATTGTGGATGAAGGGGCTGACCTAGTGTGCATCACAGAGACTTGGTTGGGAGAGGCTAGTGGCCCAGTCTGGTCTCAGCTTCTTCCTCCAGGGTATTCTGTAGAGGAGCATGTGAGGGGACGTGGGTGGGGATGTGGAGTAGCTGTGGTCTTAGGTTTGAGGACCAGGGGTAGATTAAGATTTCTGTTGGTGTACTGATTGCCCTGCTGCCCAACAGAATCCCTTACTGAGCTCATGGACTTGGTCGCAGAAATTGTGTTGGAGTCTCCCAGACTTTTGGTGCTGAGGGACTTCAATGTTCATTTCAGGACCAACTTGTCCAGGGCAGCTCAGGAGTTCATAGCAGCCATGACAACTATGGGCCTATCCCAAACTGTCTCTGGACTGACACATGTTGCAGGTCACACGCTTGATTTGCCTGTGGACTTCCTAGAGGCATCTGGTGGGCCACTGCATGAAACAGTATGCTTTACCAGATGGGTCTGGATCCTGATCCAGCAGGGCTGTTCCCATAAACTTATGCTGCTAGCCAATCCTGGCTAAGAATACCCCATTCTTGCCAAACCTGACAGCATGCTCCCCAAAAGGCAACAACTTTCCGGGCAGCCCAGAGGGCCAGCCCTGCATTCATGTGAAAAATTCCCGGTTGCCGCAAGAAATACTTGGAAAACTGGTAAAAGCCATATGGGTTGGCCATGGCCAACATCCAAAGGGCATCTCGCCTGTTCCAGAATCCCTGAGGTTCATCCCTGTGGAACTGGGGCTGGTAGTACTGGCATAGAATGGTGTTGTCAAGTGCAATCAACTTGCAAGGAGTAGGAGCTACAACCTCAGTCTCCAATCTCCTAGCATGGCACCAGTTGTCCCATCAGTCTCTTCCCAGGAGTTGGATGCAGGATATCCCATCCTTGATTAATTCACTCCTGGAGCCACCTGGATATGCTTTCTGCCTCAAACTGAGCTTTCCAAAAGAGACTGCATTAATTTATACTTTACAGTTGACCTAATGAATTCTACAAATTCAACTAGGTGCTCTAGCACAACCACCTGTATGCTGGGCCTGGTGGAGGGCAGGGATGTGCACGGAACCGTGGCGGGGTGGTTCGAAGACAATGGGGGTCTCCCTTTAAGAGCGGGGGGAGGATGCACTTACCCCTCCTGCCGCTTTCCCCCCGCCGGCATCAGTTTTTTTAACAGCCCATCGGGGGCAGCAGCATACCTCCCTGCCTCCTTGTTGCCCTTGTCTTCCGGATATGACCGGAAGTTGCTGATGCACCTGCACGCACCAGCACAGGGGCACACATGTCACACACCTGGTCATATCAGGAAGACGAGGGGAACGGGGCAGCAGGGAGGTACACTTCTGCCCCAATAGGCTGTTAAAAACCCGATGCTGGCGGGGGTTAAGTGCATCCTCCCCCACTCTTAAAGGGAGACCCCTGCCACCTTCAAACCAGAGGGTGAACTGGTCTGATGTGCATGCCCCTCCATTCCTTCCTTCAGCCTTACTCAGAGGCATGTTGGAGCTGCAGCCCGTGAAGAGGACAGGAAAGCAGGCAAATCAGAGCCTGATTGGCAGTGGCACTACATATCCAGGGAGGAGCTGCCCCCCACCCCAACCTCTTGCAGAGTCACCATGGAAGGAACCCAGGACCTGCTGCTTGCAAGCAGATGTACTCCATAAGGGAACTTTTTACCAGTGAAAATTAAGGAACGCTTAAGTAACTTGTGTGTCCTCCTTGCACAGGGGCCTTGCTTATCTTCTGTGAATCATTCAAACTTTGTATGTTTGCTGCTGAAGAAACACAGCTATGGCACCATGCACTAATAGGGATATCTTACAGCAGAGAATAGCCCCATACAGGCATCATGCTGCACTTGTGTGCATATGTCTGAACTCCTGCACCTGTTTTAGGTGAATGAGTGCACCTGCATTCATGTTAAAGTGAACCTGGGTAAGGCATGGTGCTAATAGGAAATCTGCTTTTCTACCTGCACTCCCCGCAACATGTGAATAACAAGCTGTGTACAGATCTCGATCTAGCCCCCATACAGACACCATGCTGCACCAGTGTAAGTTTTGTGTGTGAATGATTGTATCCGCACTCATGTTAAAAGTGAACCTGGGTAAAGGTAAAGTGTGCAGTCAAGGCGATTTTGACTCCTGGCACCCACACAGCCCTGTGGTTTTCTTTGGTAGGATACAGGAGGGGTTTACCATTGCCTCCTCCTGTGCAGTATGAGATGATGGCCTTTCAGCATCTTCCTATATTGCTGCTGCCCGGTATAGTACCAGTGTGGATTCGAACCTGCAAACTTCTGCTTGTTAGTCAAGCATTTCCTCGCTGTGCCACTTAAGGTAAAGACTATTTATACTGCATGGCATAAATTAGAAGTGCACTGCTGCGCCTGCATTCAACATAATGTGCCTGTGTACAGTTGTACCTGTGTGCACTGTACACCTGAGTGTTCAACATAGTGTGTGAAAGGGGGTCCAAAGCAACTGCACACTCATTGTAAAAGTGTTGAATATAATGTGCAAAAGGGGCCCCTGTGTACTCCGCACACTCAACAAGTGGTGAACATAACATGTGAATGGGGCTGATGTTCACTGGGAATCTCTCACTCAACCAGAACAAACTCCACTAAGCAAAGGTTACATTCCAAACCCATCACCACCACCTGTTCTCCCCGCAAAAGAAGGAGTGGGTGGGTACAACCACTCAGCCTAACAGATCCTACACATAAAAACCCTGGGCTAGTATTTTGCCTAGACACTCTATAAAGCGGTGCCCTTTGAGCTACCCATTATAGTAAAACCAAAGCTCTGACTATGTGGCAGAATAACCTGCATGCTCATATATGTAGTCTCCCAGCCAACTGCAATCCAAGGAAGACCTTGCTTAACAAAGGAGACCATTCATGCTTGCTACCACAAGACCAGATCTCCTCCTCTAAGTAGCCCCACACACTACTAGTGTGACACTAGACCAACTTAAAGCCCCAAAGGGCCTTTAATACTGCTGGAGGCTAAGCCTCCAGAAAAATGCTGCCGCCATCACGCTACTCATGCTGGCTGGAATGCTGCTAAAAACTGAGTCACCTCTGGTGCTGGTCGTGGTCCTGGTCCATGTGCTTCAGCTGCTAGCCTGAGCAAACAGCCAGACAAAGGCCTTAAGGAGAGGAATGTCCTCCCAGTCACTTCTCCAAACTCAGACTGCCAGGCTCTGGAGTCATGGGGCTCGATGCGAAGCCTGCCCTGCCCCCCCAACACCTGGCAGCCAAACAACACAGCCCCATCACTTTGTGCCTCATTGAAGGAGGATGGGGCAAGAGGAAACATGACAAGCAAGGACTGGCGGCTAGATTGCTATAAAATATAAAATATTGCTTACCCTGTAACACCTAATAAAAATAATCTTTCAGAATTCTTTCTGGAGCGTACTCTCAAAAAGAATGTTTTTAAATCATAATAGACGGTTTCAACAAATGAATATTGTTAGCAGTACACTTGGCGTCATGCTTTTCTTCTACAATAAATATGTGTCTAACTTAGTTTCCTTTTCATTTGAATGGCTTGACTTGCATTTTTCATGTATGCACTGAAAGACTGAAAGCTCCTCACACACAAGCCCTGAATAACACTATTTGAAAAACACGAGATAGTATTACCACTCTGACACTAATGGACTGCCGTTGTTTACTCCTCAGATCAACCTGTTGAAGAATCAAATCATACAAGTCACTCTGAAATGAATGCACAATGCCCAGAAGCAGAATTTGGCTGATCGCTCTTTCAGTTAGTGAACAACCATTTATTGACACAAAGAATTTATTTACTGGAAACCTAAGTCAGCACATCATTGGCATGGGTGTTTTCAAAATGTATCCAGATGTTGCCTGGCAACCCTTCACAACCCTATTCAGACAGATACTGAGGTGCTTCTCGTGACACGAGCTCCCTGGATTGGGGAGAGTTAATCCAGGCAGCTCATGTCATCTGCACCACCAGGAGGCCTCCCAACCCACCTGCTCCAGTGTTGGGTAGCCCTGATCTGCTACCCAGCTACAAAGTAATGTAGGAGGACAAGTGCACACCTCCTATGCTCATCTCCTACCTCACTATGTGATTGTGTGCAGCTCTGTGCTGCTGGCAGCCATCTTAACTATAGAACCAGGAGGGAGGAGCAACCAGGCAGTGCATATTTTCCCAATGCACCATGTTGCTCATGTGGTGCATTGTGAGCAGTGGTGCACCTAGGTAATTTTGGCACCTGGACCGCACCCACCGCGAGGCTCACCCTGCTGCCACACAGCTCCCCCCACTACGGTAAGGCCCCCTGCCGCTGCGAGCCCCACCCCTTGGCCACAAGCTTTCCCTTGCCACCATGAGGCCAAACTGCCAATTTTTCCAACAATTTTAGCCTCCCCAGCCCCCCCCCCCCCATGATGGTGGCAGTGGTAGCAGGTGGAGTGGTCGTGGCCACTGGGCCTGACCATCTGGCTTAGTGGCCCCTGAGAACAGCAAAGCGCTTCAGCGTGCCTGCGCAGTTGGAATAGAGTGTTGCGATGCTCCATTATAACTGTGCAGGGGCACTGGAACGCCTCTCAGTTCTCAGGGGCTGCTGGGCTGGATGGTCAGGCCAAGCTGACACTCCTGCTCCACCCGCTATCACTGTCACCATCGGGGGAGGCCGGGGAGGCCTGCTTGGCTCATCCCCCCCAACCCCTGGCGGGTAGAATTATTGAAAAATCAGTGGTTTGGCCTTGTGGTAGGGCAACGGCAGCGGAGTGGTGGTAGGAGACGTTCTGGACCTTTGAAGGCCCTCCTGGACGTTGGAGGACACAGGCTGGGGCCCCAAGGTCTGGGGGTAAGAGCACCTCTGATTGTGAGAGACCTCGATTGGCACTTGGCTCACCATGTGCCACTTGTGTGGGCACACAGGCAGTGGAGCCCTGATTGTGCTCTGGTCATCAGGGAGAAGGCAGGTAGACTCCTGCCTTCCCCGCAGCCCACCCCCTTGTTGTTGTGTGAACAACCTTGTTATGTTAAATGCACATACAGTCTATGTACAGTGTATGCATGTGCAATTTTTAATGTGAATGCCTGTACATGCATTCATTTAAAAAGTGAAACTGGGTACAGTTTCCCTCAAATACAGGGAAAAGGCAGGAATTATAGGACTGTATGTGACTTGAACATAATGTGTGTATAACCATAGGTGCTTCAGATCTTTACTCAAGAACTCAGGCAACCAAGCAAGTTTTTGTCCACCAGTTCTGGGCCTCAGACAACCACTCCTTGGGTACCTGGGAGCAATGAAGGCAGGTCTAGATTGAGGCCAAGGGTCCAGATGGGAAGTGTGCAGAAACCGAGATATCTGAATCCTCTAGAGTAACATCCACAGGAGGACTCATGGTTCCACTCCACACGCACTCACACCCTGCTCTCCTGTCCACATTCGGATGAAATGGACAGAAGCCTCTCTGTAAACAGGGAGACTGCAGGGAGGAGGGGGAACTGACTGTGCAGGCTTCCTTCTTGCATGAAGAACAGCCCGCACAACCAACCACAACTGGAGAGAGGGAGGAGCTTCCTTCCTCGACTCTGGATGCAGCCAGCCCAGCCTGCAGTTCCACATTTGTATGTACTGCAGGTGGCTGGAAACCTCAGGTATGAACGGTGGTCATGCAGATGGTCATTTTGTTGGCCTCCAAATGGCCGCCACCAAAGCAAAGAGGCCCAGAATGTCCTGAAAATGGACTGAAATTTCCAAACCAGGCCAATTGGAGTCTGGGGCGGTGGCGGGGAAAGGGGGAACTGCCAGAGACTCCTCTGTGGCCATGGCAGTGCCCTCCAGAGACAGTGAGTTTCTTTTCTTTTTTTTAAGTTTTGTTATAACCCCTGGACCAGATGGGGTACAGAGGGTTTCACCTTGAGTTTAAGCCAAACTGGGTCTGGTTTGGCTCAAGGGTAGCCGGAGGCTCGCCCTTGAGCCAGCAAAGTTTGATGGTGAACTGGCTCAAGCTCGTGCCAGTTCACATACCCCTATTGCATAGGGCTTCTCGGTTTAGTGAAATGAAGCTTTCCGTGCCTGATTGATTACTATGAGTTTCTTTGGGAATTGTTTCTAAACTCATAAGACTACTGTGGGGGTTCCTGATGCTGGTTGCCCTCTCCTGTGCTGCGCCTCAGTCTTCTGACTGTCTGCCAAGATTTCCTTGAAATGGTATCCTTCTCTGGCCAGACCCCTCTCTAGGAGTCTCTGATGTCACCTGAGGAGCCTCCTCTTCCTCCTTGGCTGGACCATGAGCATCACTAGTGCCTGTTCACATAGTTTCTGTTCACGGAACCCATTGCTTCAGCCAATGGATTTTATCTCAGTCTATCACTGCTGCAATTCCAAAGGCTTATTGTCATTTCCCCTTCCTCTTCATCGATGATTTACATATGAGATGGTGCTAATTCATTGTTTCCATTGTCAAATGTAAATAGCAAGAAGCCTGTCTTAACATCACCTGATGATGACCCCAAGGAACGCTCAGGTGAAGCTGCAGCCTAGGTTTACATACATGTCAGAGATGGCATGATATTTACTTCACCAGATGAACTAATGTAATGTGTGACAACAGGCTGTTAGCTCTCTCCTGTCCCATGGGGTGAGGGCAGCTTGGGATACAGCCACAGCCACAGTCTCAGAGAGGACCACACGCATAGCCAAGCAGCAGAAATGGTAACTAAATGAGCATTTTTACTGTGCTTTCCCCTCATTATTTCACCATTTGAATATGCTCTACTCCCCGCACCACACCACATAGCCAGCATAGCGTAGTGGTTAGAGTGTTGGACTAGGACCGGGAAGACCTGGGTTCGAATCCCCATTCAACCATGAGACTCACTGGGTGACTCTGGGTCAGTCTCAGCCTAACCTACCTATCTCTCAGCCTAACCTACCTCATAGAGTTGTTGTGAGGATAAAAATAAGCATGTACACCGCTCTGAGCTCCTTGGGCAGAAAGTGGGATATAAATGTAAAAATAAATAAATAAATAAAATCTTCCTCTTTTATGAGAATTTCTAGAGCATTGGGCTGAGTTCCAGTTCTCATTCAACCATGAAACCTCCTGGGTGTCTCTAGGTCAGCCACTTCTCTCTCAGCCTAACCTAAAGGGTTGTTGTGAGGAGAACATAACAATTGTTTTATAACTGCTTCCTTCACAAACACAAAGTAATCTTATATAGATTTAACTAAGGGTTTATTCAGAAACAGCTCAATTTTCTGCTTCTCCTTTCCCTCCCTTTCCTGTTCTGACTCCAACCCCACACACGCTCTCTACAGGATCCCCACTGGGACAAACATCTAAACACCAAAACATAAAATATCTCTTTTATGTACACTGTACAACCACACACACTGCTTTGGGCTCCTTGAAGGAAGATTGGAATATAAGTATAAAAAGAAATAAAACAGAAGTCACTTCAGCATTATAGGTCCATTGGCCTTCAGGCTTCAGCTGCATTGCATTCATGGGACTGTGTGTGTCTCATTGCTGCATCCAACAGATTTTTTGTTTAGACATCTCATACCTAGGCTGTGAATCTTGAGAGATTTTGATACAATTAAAGGGTTGTTATATCTATATTTATATCCCCTGCCAAGTGAACAAAAGAGGTATCTTTTTAAAGTGATGTTTCTCTTTATTGAGCAGGGGGAGAGCAACTGGCCCTATCCATCCCCAGCACAGCATCCCTCCAGTGGACAGGGAGCATTTATTTATTTATTTATTTATTAGTAAGTAAGTAAGTAAGTAAGTAAGTAAGTAAGTAAGTAAGTAATAGATAGTGCCAAGGGAGGGGAGTGAAAATGGGGGAGAACTAGAGGCAGATGCCCTGTGCCCAGCCTAGAATATTTTGCTAGGCATAATTTGAGATCTAAGATCAGGAAGTAAGGTTCTCATCTATGTAGCTTGCTTGAGATATATGACATGATATTTTCTATAAGTTTTCTAGTGGTGGTAAGTGGTTTTGGGTGCCCTTTAAGCAGGGTTCTTTCATTGAACAATGATGTGTTTTGTTGACGTGAATTTGGCATTTCTGTTTACTCCAGTGAGTCCAGTTAAAAGAATCTCAGGGAGCAAAAGTGAAAAAGGCTCTCAGGGCCTGAGAGTTACGGCCAGCCTGAGTCCTGTGCTTGATGGACTGATGGTCAGACTCCATATAAGGAAGCTGCAGATGTTCATAGCTCCAACACGAATAACGAGTAATTTCACCTGTGGGAATTGGGGGGTTAGGTTCCTGTAGGTGGGGGGGGGATCCAAAAAACAGTATGGAATGGTGAAATTAATTGGAATAAAGTGCTGTGCACCACCCTCTGCAGGTCTCCATCTGTCCAGCGCTGCTCGCCCCCCAAATTGTCAATTTGGCCATTTTCCAGCAAAAATCATGGGAATTTGCCCCCCCACACACAGACACACTTGTAAAGGGCCACAAAATGGCTCCTTTACACAAAATGGCATCTGGAAATTACCTCGAGGTCATTTTTGGCCATCTAGCAACCATGGATATGCTGGTATTAACCATGTATGCCAAGGTCAGGTGGCTATTTGTGGGCCATGGATACGCAAAACTGCAAATAACATAACCGCGTATAGCAAGGTCCACCTGTACAGCCAGGAAAATACTCACTTTTTGCAATGAGCTGGAGCTGCTAAAAGAGTGTATAAAATAATTTGACTTAGTAATAGTAGTTACAATGAAGTTGTAATAGTTACACTGGAGCTTTCTGTAGAATTACTTATTTTTATTATTTCCCCTGTGCAATTCAATTTGATTTGCGCAGGGAAAATCTTAAAAATAAATATTTCTACAGAAAGTGCCATTGTAACTTTACTACTAAGTCAGTTTTCTAATACACCCTTTTAGCCTCTCCAATTTACTGCAAAGAAGTTAGTATTTTGCCTTCCTGGCTGTGTACTTTAAATGGCCTTTTTTTTGCCCAGAAAATTGCCCATAATGTATAATAATATAATGATTATTGTATCCTTGTTGGAGGAATGGGTATAAACATAAATAAAAATACAATAAAATTGTTACATATTTTATTGATTGATTGATTTGATTTGATTTGATTTGATTTGATTTGATTTGATTTATATACCGCCCTTCCAAAAATGGCTCAGGGCGGTTTACAATTAAAACAAACTTGTAAAACAATGAAAAGCTAAAACAAATTAAAAGCAATAACACAACAATTAACAATTTAAAAACATTTTAAAACAAGAATTAAACATTGTCCCGAGACCCCAGCTCAAGAAGACACGTAGAGTTAATATGGATTAAAAGGGCCAAAACTTTATTAACTATTACACAGGCATGGCAGACTGGAACACCAGGTGATTAATCATCCTTAGAGAACAGTGCGGGCCAATAGAAGCAGTTCAGAACTCTGAAGTCCTAGCCATCACCCTACTGGGCGACACACCCTGGCTTGGGAATGGGCAGGTACGCCCCACTCAATTCCTTCAAAGCCAACCCCCCCTTCTGTAAGAGAGGATCTGGATACTTCTAGGCATTCGTCCACCCCGGACCGCGCAGCCCAAAGGTTGGAGAAGTCCTGAAGCAGGTTTCATGGCAATCATTTTCCCCGTGCTGCACAGGCCACAAAGGAGCGATTAACCAATCACCCTTTTTCATATCCAAGGGTGCTCACCGATATTCTAACCCTCAAATTACCACCCCGCCCGCACTGTTCCTGCCATTGTGGCCAACCTAACTCTAACTACGCATCCAGAACACAGAACGGAGTAGGCGAAAAAAACCCCAACAGTGGCCAATGCGTTGGGAGCAAAAAATTCCTACTCGGCCCCTTCAGGCAACCAGTCGCTAGATCCGCTCTGTACCGGGGAGGGAGGGAGGGAGGGAGGGAGGGAGGAAAGAGCTCCTATTCCTGTGACTGCCTGGGCTTTATTATTGCTTATTATTATTACTTGATCATTTCAAATACACAGTAAACATTTATTGTTTTTGCATATAATCATAAAATTTGGCAGTCATGTATATAATACATTATTCTGTATTATTATATGCACAATTGCATTAATTGTAAAAATGGAAGGGGGCTGTAGATAGACTAGGGACTGGGAGCCCAGGCCACCAATCTTTTAAGTACCTAGAAACTCCTCTGGTCTGGACTGCCCTAAGTAGTACAGCACAGGCATGGCAGTCACGCCAGAGGATGTTGCCTCCCACAATGGGAGGATGCCAGTCTCTCAGAGGAATGGGTCACCTGTCATGCTCTCTTGGCCCTCATTTCCTGCAGCCTCTACATTCACCAGCTTGGGCGGCTGAACGTCCCTGGCTGAATCCCAGCCCATTCCCCGCTCTAGCCTCTTAGGCCACTTGGTCTAACTTCTCCAATATTACTCCTGTGCAATGCTCCCTGTAACAGGGAGATGTTGTTGACTACAACTCCCATCATCCCCTGCTGCAATGGCCTTTGGCTGGAGATTATGGGAGTTGTAGTCAATGACATCTGCAAAGCCCTGCTACAGAGAACACTGCTTCTGTGTGTCCCCTGGCTAGGGGCAGCCCTAACTCCCAGCTACATATGGTTATATTTATGATGCAGGTTTCCCGACATCTGCTTGAGCTTGCTACAAGTAAAATATCTTTGGCTGCAGACATTAGGATTCATTGGATCAGGGACAGGCAGGCCTCACATTGTGCCAGATACTGTCTAATTTGAACCTCCCATTTGAACTCTATCAAAGATAACTTCATTTCGAATGGTAGTTTTAGCCCTAATGTCAGCCAAAAGTAAAAAAAAGGCAGGAGAAATCTGTCAGTTTAGATAAATAAATAAATAGTAACAACCCACTGTGTGGCTGCTAATATAGGCAACTCTGTGAAATAAAGAAGTTAGTTTCTAGCAAATCAATAAAGTTCACTGATCTTCAATGAGGGCTCCTCCCATGCCAATTCACCTGTCAGCAACTAGCAATTTTAGGTGCACATTTTATTGTTTCTATGTAACTTGCAAAGCTTTAATAATAAGTAAAGTAAATTTTCTCTGTTGCTTAGTGCTCAAGAACCCCTGGTTTTGCCTCCTCCCCCCTCTCTCTTTCTTTACTCCAACTTTTTTCCAAAAGTATTGTCAAGTAGAAAGGGCATGGGCAGTCGACCAACTTTTTATACTGTGGGTGAAATATTATTTGTAATGGATCCCTAATTGTCCATACAGTCAATAAGCTACATGGGCATGCTTCTCAGCACTGGATGCATTGGCAGGAAAGGGGAGTTCTCAAACCAAATGAGTTCTAGTCAGGGGCGTATCTAGGGTGAGGCAGGCAGGGCACATGCCCTGGGCGCCACTTGAAGGAGGGCATCTCAGAGGCCATTTGAGCATGAGTGGTGGCCATTTTGTTTCCAGCAGTCAGTTTTTTTTAAAAAAATTTAAAAATGGCCACCACACATGCTCAAATGGTCCCTGCGAGGCCCTAGAGGCCAGCGGGGGGAGGAGGAACCTTTGCAGACCCCCCTGGCCTTTAGGAAGCCCCCCGAAGGGGCTACAGGTATAAAAAATTAAATTTAATATCATATGTCACTGTACACATATTCAGTTTGGCACTATGTACAGAGAATCAGGGCTTGTGAATTGTGAGCTGAAGCTTGAGCTAGGATTGTATTCATTTGCTCTTACTTTTGCTTCTTATGATGAGTAAGTTAAACGTGATGTCTTAATAATATGGCTATTAATGGTGAGTTTGTAGTATTAAGGACCACTGGGAGTTTCCTGCTCTCTTTCTCTCATTTTAACTGTCTTTCTGAAATACTAGAATATATTCCAAGCAGTGACACAGTTTACTCTGCATATCCTTTAATTATTTTCAGAGTATCTGGGAAAAGTCAAATTCTCAATTTATTTTTACAACTAATGTAATAGTGATACTACAATGCATAGTAGAGAATTAGACAGGCACTTCTGTTTAGTTTTCCAAGTACACCTCCACATAGTATTTGGGTATTTCATGAGCCCCAGCATACTGAAATTTGCAGTTTCCCAGCATTTATTTGTCTCGCTACATCCACTGCTAAATAGTTTTTGAAATATTAAAAGATTAAGGAGCTTGACTTGTATTTTTCAAGTGATATTATGGTAAAGATATCTGAAACATGGGTGTCAGATGCTTGGAAAGGGGGCACAATTTCAGTGCTTGCTCTAGGTGCTATTTTCCCTAGATATAGCAATAGCAATAGCAATAGCACTTACATTTATATACCGCTCTATAGCCGGAGCTCTCTAAGCGGTTTACAATGATTTAGCATATTGCCCCAAACATTCTGGGTACTCATTTTACCGACCTTGGAAGGATGGAAGGCTGAGTCAACCTTGAGCCCCTGGTCAGGATCGAACTTGCAACCTTCTGGTTACAGGGCGGCAGTTTTACCACTGCACCACCAGGGGCTCTGGTTCTAGTGTTCTGAAACCAAAAGAGATCCAGTGTGGGGAGTGTTTGGGAAAGGAGTTATCACCCCTGTAACAGCTACAGATTTCAATTTATTTTACAGATTGTCACTGTCGTTCATAGGTTGGAAGTGGAAAACAAGCAAACTGGAGAAACAAGACTGGTTTAAAACAGTTGCATATGTCAACACATATATCCACACATAACACATATATCCACACTATATCCACACATAATGAGGAACTGCGGGTCCAATGGACCCGCAGTTCCACTCCTCACCCACCTTGCTCTCCTGTCAGAATTCAGACGTATTCAAAATTCAGAATTCAGTTAGAAAGACTGCATGAAGGACAGCCTATCACAGCCAGAGAGAGGGAGGTGCTTCCTCCTCAACTCCGATTTCAGGGAATGCAGCCTGCAGTTCTATAACACAGGCTGTGTTCAACCTTGGATTGGGGTGGCAAAACACAGTACAATCTAAGGATTCAAAATGGAGTTGGGCGAGCAGAACCTCAGGTCCTTCTCTGTGTTAAACTGGAGTTTGGGAGGGGTTTCCTGAATTCAGATGTGCAGGTTTGTCAACCTCTGGCCCCTTCAACTCTGGTTTTCTGTTACGTGTGAATGCGGCCTAAATGTTAGGAACAGTTGACCAGCACTTATATCCATCTGTGAAGAGAAGAGCCAGGGTTCAACCCCAAATCCTATACTTGTCCTTTATAAGAAATACTAAAGAATAGTGCTTTAATGCATGTACAGAGTGCATTCTCTCAGTTCTGCGGAACTGCAACTATATTCTAGAGATATAGGATTAAGGATAACCCCATAAGAGAGATAAATAGGATTAAGGATAACCCCATAATTAATTTATGGGTAAAACTGGTTTTGCATGAATGGAAATGCAAGAGGATGGCAATTTCCAATGATCCTCCTGACGTTGGCAGCATCCATGCCACATCCCATCTTGCCCCAGGGAGTTGCCATCCTCAGGAATGGAACCTTTGTAATTGCATGGGGAGAAGAGGGCATGGAAGTTCCTTTATAATAATTTCCTTCAATCCATGCTGCTTAGGATACATCCTAGGTTCTTCATGATTGTGGCACCCTTGTCATGGAATGTCCTTCCAGTCTCATTACTGCATTTTTTTTCTGAATAAAAACCCTACATATTGCATACAGTAAAAACTTTGGTTAATTTTTTTAAAGCAAGTTTTTGTATTGAGCTTTTATTAGGGATGTGCATAAACTGAGGTTCATGCACTGGTTCAGCCCCATGGCGAGGAGAGTGGGGAGCAGGATCTTTTTTAAAGGAGAGCAGGCCCTTACCTGCTCTCTGTGCCACATGAGCGCAGAGCACATGAGCACAGCTTCCTGCTGTGGTGGCGCTTGTCCCAGAACCCATGCATGGCGCCAGGAGGCACATGACATTTGTGTGGTCAGCAACACCATGTCAATGCAAATGGCACCCATGCATGCACAGACTCCATATGTGTCCCGGTGCCATGAGTTGGGGATGTGCATGACTCGAAATTCTCAATTCAATTCAAGTTTGAATCAAAACATGTTTCAATTGGAACACAAATCAAATCAGCCCTAAAAAGGCTGATTCAATCTGGACAATTAAATTTGAATAGAATCCAAATTGATTTGACCTGTAATGGGGGGCGGAGAGGAGAGCCTTCTCTCAGCCTTTTTTTTTTTAAGGAAGAGTTGCCAGGACATTACCTTTGTTGTTCAGAGTCCAAAGTGGGGTAGGGGGAGGTGACCCACCATCCCCCTGTGGCCCACTGGCCACTGCTTTTAAAAACAAGAGGCATGGAGGCACCTTTGAACCACTGATGGGAGGAGTAACTGCAGAGCACAAAGTGGTGGGGAGGTAGCCATCTTACCTACCATCCCTCCCTGCAGCCTACTGGCTGCTCACACTAGGCTATCCCTTTAAATGGGCCCTGTGCCCACACGGGGAGGCAATTTAAAGCAACAGCCCGGTGTTCTTTTCACTAGAATTGCACAAGTTCCAGTCTCTGTTGATCTCTGCCAGAGGGAGCAGCATGTATAGTGATCTGCACTGCTCCTGGCAGCATGTATAGTGTGGTTGCACATATTGTGTGCTGAAGACATTCAGAGCAATTATCTGGGAGAAGGTAGGTTGTACCCTGCATCTCTGCTCCCCGCCTTCCCTCCCTGCCCTGGTGTTGGTCATGAGAATCTCAGTTATTTGTATGGGGCATGCTTCTCTATTAAAATGATCCATGTACTGGCTTGGGGATGGAGTCACAGTGCTTCTCTGCTCTTCACTTGCTGTCTTAAATTCGAACTGAAAGGTTCTCCCTCTCTCTACATAAGAGCTTGTTAGCCTGTTTATTGTTTCCTTAGCTTATGTTGAGTAAGTAATAAATATTAAACTCTTATTTCTCAGTGTTGCTGCCTGTTCAATTACTAATAGAGGATACGTAATTTCTATGCAACATGTAGCATTGTATCATCTACTCTAACTGTGTTGTGTACACCACACTGACTCTCGAGTTCCAGATGGGACCTTTCCTAGCCTTGCTTGGAGATATCGGGGACTGAGCCAGAGATCTTCTGCATACAATACAAAGCCTGTTCTCTGTCACTAAGTTCCATCCCCTAATTATCACAGACCCAAACACTACACTTCTGGAGGCAGGCTGATATGCAGGGTCAGAGTTTTCTTCCCCTTAAAAGTCTCTAAAATCAAATTGAATGTGACTCCTGAGAAATTCATGCAGATTAGCACATAAAGTTGTAAGAGGCGTTAATTGATACATAAAGTTGTGAGATATGAATTTGCACTGGGTGAGTTCACAGCTCTACATACTTTACAATAACAGGCTTTTACAATGACAGGTCTGAACCCTCTTATTTAAACTTCAGCCTTAGGCAGCATTTGACCGTTCAGCTACCTTTTAAAACCAGATATAAAAGCTTAATAACACACCATAGAACTTTTCAAAATGCACAAAGAGATAGTATTACCTGTATATGTACCAGCTTAGCTCTTTTTTTTTTTTTTAGCGGTTGCCTTGATGTTAAATATGACAATTTGTCTTCTTTCCCTTTAAAGCTCATTTGTCTGACTGTCCCCAAGGAAAGGAAAATAGGAGGCCATGAGTTGGAGCATTCTCCCATGTGAGGCTACCTGGTTGTGACAGTACATATCCTTATGAAGAGGTCCACCTGTGGTCGCCACCAGCTTGGAATGGAGACTCAGAGTTGGGCCTTTCCCATAGCCACCTCGAGACTCTGGAATGAACCCTGTTGTAAGAGCTCCATCATCTCTAGCAGCTTTTAAAAGAGCTTTCAAGATGCACTTATTTAACCAAGCCTTGACCAGCTGTAAGGTGGTTTTTACTGTTGTTGTTTTTAAATTGCCTTTTTCACTGATTTGTTTGGTTTTAACTGTGGATTTTTTGTTTTTGTTTTTCTGTAAACTACCAAGAGACACTTGTTTTGGATGGTATAAAACTGTAATAAATAAATAAAATTAGCTGGGCCGGGCGCAGAGCATCTGTGCCTCTAGCCACCTGCCCGCCCCCGCCCCCACCCACCACCACCATTTGGCTGCCTGCCCTGTTTTTTCACCCGCCCGCCAGCTTCTTCCTCCCCATGCTTCTTCCACCACCACCCCCGCTTCTTCCTTTCCCCGCCCACCTGCCGGCTTTTTCCTCTCTGCCCGCTTCTTCCTTTTCCCGCCCACCGGCTTCTTCTCCCCCACTTCTTCCTTTCCCTGTGAGCCCACCAGCTTCTTCCTCCCTGCCCACTTCTTCCTTTCCCCACCTGTCCGCTGGCTTCTTCCTTTCCCCACTTCTTCCTTTCCCCACCCTCCAGCCGGTTTCTTCCTCCCCACCCGCTTCTTCTTTTCCCTGCCTGCCCGCTGACTTCTTCTTCCCACACTACTTTCCCCTTTCCCCTCCCACCCACCAGCCTGCCCGTTGTCTTCTCCACTCCTGTGCATCATTTCCTTCCTCTGTTTCCTTCCTCTGTTTCCTTCCTCCCCGGCCATTGCCCACCCATGATCACCATGCTGCACTGTTAACTGCCACTGCCTTTTTTCTCCCCGCCCATCCCGTGGCTATCTGGCAGCTCTCCAAACTTTCACAAGAGCTGCCCTGCATGGGATTAGCCATGGGTGTGTCTTAGATAATTAAATATATAGAAAATAGAATTTACCCTCCATTTGAGCTTTTTGGTGGGCATCCTATGCTCTTTGTAACATACAGTTCCACCTTCTGAACCTTCTGAGTCTTAATGATGGTGGGCCCAGTACCAGACTGAAGGTGGAGACTGTGGATATAGTTTACTCCTGCTCCCTTGTATTTTACAACACTGTCCATCTTCCCCTCATCCAATGTACATGGCCCTCTCCTATTTCACTTTTGTCTCCCTTTCTCCAAGAACCATACTTCCCTTTCCCAGCATCCTTTACTTACTTACTTATTTACTTACTTATTTGAATATTTCTATACCTCCCAAAACTTGCATTTTACAATTAAAATCATTAAAAACCTTGAATCAATTAACAATTAAAATCATTGAAAACATTGAAAACATTTAAAACCCATATTAAAAATATTAAAACTATAAATCTAATTAAAAGCCTGGGTGACTAAATGTCTTCAGTGCCTTTTTTAAAGTTGCCAGAGAAGGGGAGGCTCATATTTCAATAGGGATCACATTCCAAAGTCCAGGGGAAGCAATGGAGAAGGCCCGTTCCCAAGTAGCCACCAAACAAGTTGGCGTCATCCGCAGACGAACCTCTCCAGATGATCTTAACAGGCCGTGGGGCTCATGACGAAGAAGACATTCTCTTAAATACCCAGGGCCTAAGCTGTTTAGGGCTTTATAGGTTTGTCCTTTGTTTCTTCAGCTTCTGGATTGATGGCCAGTCAAGACAAGGCTTGAGGACAAATATTTAATCTGGCCCAAACTGAATAGACATTTCAGGCCGTTAAATTCTCTACCTGCATATGATGCAAGATTCTGCTCCGTCTCTTAATCTGCTGCAACAGAAATTTAACAGAAACAAGAAAAACTACAGAGAAATATGCATGTTTTAGAAAACAGTGTAATATTCTGTAACAGGATGTGATATTAGATGCCACCCACCTGTATATGATAAAAAAAAAATAAACCTTATTTAAATGCACCCCTTTGCCAGTAAGTACTCAGGGTGCTTAAAAATATAATAACCAAACATGCCTACATGATGTGATACCATGTATCACAATCATACTACAAATATTAAAACAATTTAAATAAGTGAAATTAGATTATGAGGAGACAATCATTTGGGAAGCTGCCAACAGTGGCTCTCTGTGAAAAATCCATTTATGGGTATTGTTCATAGGTGGAAAGGGAAAATCAGGATTAACTATTGGGAGAAATGAAGTTCCACAAGCTGGTTCCTGCCAGTGCAAAAGACCAACTTCCTCTTGAACTAAAGTGCAGGCAGATTCTACAAAATACTACTATGACTATTATGAATCGTAGCTTGAATCTCAATACAAAGGGATTCCAGGTCTCAAACACTACTACTGCTACTATTATGAAACCAAATATTTAACATAAATGCATGTTACAGAAGCCCTCTTATTTTGTACCAAAATGTGTATTCAGTATCCAGGTAGAGAAGGAACAGGAGTGTGTTGGCTGGTCCACCACATGGCCATGCCCCCAGTGATCTCTACATTCAGTGCTTTTCTGCCAAGGCAAATGTTGAGCATAGGGAGAAATCTTTTTCATAATTAAGAACTCTGGGTGTGGCCATGGACATGTCAGTGCCAGAAGGCATGGCATCCTGGTTTACTCTTTCATGCTCTCACTGTCCATGGCTAGGGCGGCTATATGCATATGACTGAACCACAATATGCACTGTATCGCAAAAAGGATATTCTAGAACAGGAAAAGGTGAAGAAGAGGGCAACAAAAATAATCAAGTTTCTAAAGCATCCTCCTTACAAGGTAACTCTAAAACATATGGGACTTTTTAGTTTAGTAAAAATGCTACAAAGGGGAGATATGATGAGAGGACAGCTGGTCTTATGGTAGCAAGCATGACTTGTTTCCTTAGCTAAGCAGGGTCTGCCCTGGTTGCATATGAATGGGAGACTTGATGTGTGAGCATGGTAAGATATTCCCCTTAGGGGATGGAGCCACTCTGGGAAGAGCAGAAGGTTCCAAGTTCCCTCCCTGGCCTCTGCAAGATAGGGCTGAGAGAGATTCCTGCCTGCAACCTTGGAGAAGCCACTGCCAATCTGTGTAGACAATACTGAGCTAGATGGACCTATATGGCAGCTTCCTGTGTTCCTATGATAGAGGTTTATAAAATTATGCATGGTGAGGAGAATGGAATAGGGTTTTCCCCCTCCCTTTCTCACAATACTAGAACCAGGGGTCATCCCATGGAAATGGCAGGAAATTTAGGACAAATCCAAGGAAGTACTTTTTCACACAGTGTAGAGCTAATTTGTGGAATTCTCTGCCACAGGATGAGGTGCTGGCCACCAGCTTGGATGACTTTAAAAGACTTCATGCAGGAAAAGGCTATAAAAGGCTATCAAAGGTTACTAGTCTTGATGGCTCGAATCTACCTCCAGCCAATATCAATTACCAGGGAGCAAAAGCAGGGCAGGGGGAAGGCATGCCTTAATCTCCTGCTTGTGGGCTTTCCAGAGACAACTGGTAGGTCACTGTGGGAAACAGGATCTTGGACTAGATGAATCTTAGATTCAGAAAAGCTCTTCATATGTTCTTATGCACTCTGTGAGGGAATTGCATCTTTTGAAGAAAGTTAGGGCTGTTTGTTAAGGGAGGTATATGCCTCTTCTTGACCATTCCCAGGTTTGTACCTTTGTGTGTGTTTACTGGACCATTGTCCAATAAACACAGGAAGCAGCAATAAGTTTGTCGATTGCTATTAGCCATGATTGCTCAACAGAAATTCTGGATTTAGGTGAAGTATATCCTGATGCTGCTGGAGACAAACAGGAAGGGCTTTTTGTCCTCAGGCCCTACTTATGAGCTCTCTAGAGGCATATGGATAACTTAAAGCTGGATTAAATAAATTTTTGCTTTGATCTAGCAAGGCATTTCTTACGTTCTTTGAAAAGTCACGTATAAATATGCAATTTAAAATATACATCCACTCACAAAGCAGATTCATGCCAAGAAAAATCATCCAATAAAGAAATGATAAACAACCATACATGGAAAGCATACTGAACATTACATTAATCAATTACATTTCCAATATTCTCACTGATAGAAGATAAAGGGGCGATTCTCAAGACCAACAAAAGTCGGGCTAGGAGAGCCTAGCCCTATTTTTGTTGGTCGTAAGAACCACTGGGCTCGCAGCCAGGCCCGGTGGTTCTAGAGCGGGTAACCCGCTCGAGAATCCCTGCTAAAATGCAGGTTTGCGGAGCGAGTGCTTCTTATGTACATTGTCCCATATGATCCTTGATCATTATCACCTCCTTTAATCTAATGACCTTAGAGCTGAAACAAGAGTGGGCATTATCAGCTATGAATAGGACTTTATTTTGCTTGGAAGAACCAATCTTTTTTCAAAACATATTGCATCAAAGCATTAGAATAATCTGATTTACAATATGAATATATTTGTTCAGACATCAGTAATATAGGCTTCCTGGTATAAAGCCGATCACCATAGCCAAAGTGTATATTCATCCTTCCAAATTTTCAGGGGTAAATGGGAGTAAATCCAGTGGAAACAGATGAGTTACTCATTCTAATTTCCGAAAGCTCTGTTCTCTAGTAATTAGCTGCCCAAACCACAGTTGCTATTATAGCCAAATATTTGTGACTGAAAAATACCACAGGAAACACTGTTTCAAAGAAGTGCACATTTTTAGGCCCATTCACATGATACATTCAACACTTGTACAATGACTATACAGTACACGGGCTCAGTTACACACTTTATGCTGAATATAGTATAGCAGTAGGCTTCCGATCTATACCATTCATTTGAGGGACCAAATCCAGGTCCACTTTTTAAATGAATTCACATACAATCATCCACACAAAAACATGTCCAAGTGTATAGACATCTATACACTAGCATAATATAACCTCTGAAAAGGGTTTTCCTCTTCCCTCACAAGAATGGGATTGCAAACCTTTTAAGTGTCCTGTCAAGAACAAGCAGGAGGTAAATATATTTATTGTTGTAACCACTGGTCATAACTTAACATAAAACATAACATAACATTAAAACAGAAGGAAAAACCCATGAATTGTAACAGAACAGGAAAAGAAATCTTAATAAAATACAATTAAAAATAATGGCCTAAGAACCTATCTGAAGTTACATCAATAAATAAAGCATATAGAATAAGACTAGACCTCTACAATTTAGAGAAAGGCTTAGCAGTTATAAACCTCTTTCTAAGTTTAAAAGACAATAAAGCAAAGGTAGCAACTAAAGCAAAGCAAAGGCAATAAAGCAATGGTAGGATTTCAGCAAACTTATATCTTCACATGGCGGGCACCAGGGTGGCCCAGAGCAGATTGTGGTGGGTGGCAGTGCTCAATGGTGTAAGGAAGCTATCACCCAGATTTCAAAGAAATTGGGCGAAGGGATGATTTTTAAATGATTTTTACGCGTCTTTACGCTTTTTCCCAAAGGGAATAATGGGGATTTCAGCAGCCTTAGTTATAACTCCAAGGTGGCCCAGAGCAGGTTGTGGTCAGTGGTAGTGCCCAATGGGTGCAAGGAAGCTACTACGCAGATTTCAAAGGAATTGGGCAAAGGAATGATTTTTAAAGAATTTTTGAAGTTGGCATATCTTTGGGGCAGATTCAGGGCAGAAAAGGGGTTTTGGGGGCAGAAGAGTGGGTCAGGTGGTAGTGCCCCAATGGGTGCCTGCTGTCATCCAGATTTCAAATAAATTGGTGAAAAGGGTGATTTCTAAAGAATTTATGAATTTTGTGTGTTTTGGAGCTTTTTTCCATAGGGAATAATGGGGATTTCAGGAGTCCTGTAACTCCACTTAGGGGGCACCAGAGTGGTCCAGAGTGAGTGGTGGTGTAGTACATATAGGGTGCCAAATACAAGGTGCTGATTATTACCTATAAGCCCTAAACAGCTTAGGCCTTGGGTATTTAAGAGAACATCTGCCCACCGCCTGTTAAGATCATCTGGAGAGGTGATTCATCTGCGAATGCCGCCTACTTGTTTGGTGGCTACTCAGGAATGGGCCTTCTTCATTGCTGCCCCTGGACTTCAGAATGTGCTCCCTGTTTCCAGAGCCTCCCCATCTCTGGAAACTTTTAAAAAGGCACTGAAGACACATTTATTCACCCAGGTTTTAAATTAGATTTATAGTTTTAATATTTTTAATATTGGGTTTTAAATGTTCTCAGTGTTTTAAATGATTTTAATTGTTAATTGATTTGAGATTTTAAATGATTTTAATTGTAAACTGACCAGAGATGTAAGTTTGGGGCAGTATAGAAATATTTTAAATAAAATAAGTAAGTAAGTAACTGAACAGTCCAAACTATCACACCAGCTCAGGTATTCGATACTGAAGGCTTCACGTGCTTGCGTGTCCCCTGTTATGTTTCTAGAGAATCCATTCCTTGATCCAGGCCAGGTTCTAGATTAGTTACCGCTTTGGTTTAGTCGTAGACTGGAGCAGGGGCTGAAAAACAACAAGCAGCAGGAGAACAGAAAGCAGTCTGCACTTGGCTTTCTGTAACCAATACTTCTTTCATTAAATTATAAATATTTTTCATTATACTCCACTGACTGTTCCGTGTAGGTGTGTGCACAATACTGGAAAACCCAGATCGGCTTAAATTGAACTGGGCTCGAGTCAAACGGGGTCTGGTCTAGTTTTGTGCACACTCCAACTGGGCCCAGTTTGGTTCAGCTCAAAGCAACAACAGAAAAGGGGAATCCAGCAAGGATTCCCCTTTACCAATAAAGGGGAAGGGGACACCAGGGGACTTTGCTAAAGAGAGTTGGAGCAGGAGGGGAGTTACATTTCACCTTAAAGTTGCTACCGCCAGTGGCAGTGGCTGTACCAACCACAGGGGTGGGTGAGGGTGAGGGACCCCCCCCCCATGGAGCAGGCAGGGCTGGTTTGGGCCTAGTTCGGGCCTCTGCATGTGTGTGGAGGTCAATAAAATGGGCAGAGGCCTTGCACAGAGGCCATTTTCGTGACCACAAATGCATTTCCAGAATGATGGTGCTAAAACACTGCTGACAAAAATGTCAGTCTAGCTAATGTCTAGGTAGCCTCTGCAAGATAATCAACTCTGGGAGCTGCAGAAACTGTTGAGGCAGATTAAAGACATCTGCCTGAGCAATTCCATGTGAGTGTAATTCCACGAGAGAACCTGAACACAGAATCCATGATGAAGAGAACCAACATTAGCCCTTAGAAGTGTTAAAATATAGATAGGTAGTGCTGTTAGGATTCTTTGCTCTGCTCAACTATTCCTTATTAGTGATCATTCATACTGCATATATGAGATTTCAAAGTTATATTGCATGCTTTTTAAAATTTCTTCCACAACTGTGAAAGTGAAGTAGGCCATTTGCATTTCCATTTTAGTAAGCCAGTGTGGTATAGTGAATATTGATTTGGACTTGAAGTTCAGATTCCTGCTCTGCTATGAAACTCATTGGGAAAGGAATGCTCTCTCAGCTGAATTCACATCACAAACTATATGTACTATGTTCCTTAAGTTGTATGGTAGAATGGTGGGATAGAAATCAATTTTACAGATGCTGAACTGAAGAATTATGATATATCCAGGGCTACCTAGGGAGCCTCCATTCTTGGGTTCTAGGAGAATAGGAAGCTGCCTTATTCTGAGTCATACCATTGGCCAATCTAGCCCAGAGCTACTCAAATTCAGACCTCCTACAGAAGTTGGCCTGCAACTCCCATCATCCCTGACTATTGGCTATTGTGACTGAAGATGCTGGGAGCTGTAGTCCAAAAACAGCTGGAGGGCCAAATTTGAGCAGCCCTGCCCCTGATCTAGCTCAATATGGTCTACACTAACTGGCAGTGGCTCTCCAAGGTTTCAGGCAGGAGTCTCTCACAGCCCTACCTGGAGATACTCCGGAATGAACCTGGGACCTTCTGCATGCATGCAGATGCTCTATCACTGAGCTTTGGTCTAATTCCCTAATGGGAATATCTTACAGCAGAGAGCACTCACATGCAGTCACCCATCCAAATGCAAACCATTTGGACCATGCTTAAAAGGGTGCAAGCCATATGTGGAGCTCTTCCATAAGAGTCCTTTTTTCTCTCTATCACAAAGTCCCTTTAAAACTGACAGTCAAATGAAATGGATTTTTTAATCCTGTTTTCCATAGACTACTATGTACTGATTCCCCTGGAGCCATTTTTAAGCTAATCAATAATTAGCTTAAATAATTAACCAAACACCTGTATCTGTCTCTTCTGAGAAAAAAGGGGAATGCATCCCTCAACTGTCAAACAGAACAACATACAGGTGAAACTCGGAAAATTAGAATATCGTGCAAAAGTCCATTAATTTCAGTAATGCAAATTAAAAGGTGAAACTGATATATGAGACAGACGCATTACATGCAAAGCGAGATAAGTCAAGCCTTAATTTGTTATAATTGTGATGATCATGGCATACAGCTCATGAAAACCCCAAATCCACAATCCCAGAAAATTAGAATATTACATGGAACCAAGAAGACAAGGATTGTAGAATAGAACAATATCGGACCTCTGAAAAGTATACAGTGTACTGTGCTTGACTGGCCAGCAAATTCGCCTGACCTGACCCCATAAAGAATCTATGGGGCATTGCCGAGAGAAGGATGAGAGACATGAGACCAAACAATGCAGAATTGCTGAAGGCTGCTAATGAAGCATCCTGGTCTTCCATAATACTTCATCAGTGGCACAGGCTGATAGCATCCATGCCATGCCGCATTGAGGCAGTAATTGCTGCAAAAGGGGCCCAAACCAAGTACTGAATACATATGCATGCTTAAACTTTTCAGAGGTCCGATATTGTTCTGTTCTTCAATCCTTGTCTTCTTGGTTCCATGTAATATTCTAATTTTCTGGGATTGTGGATTTGGGGTTTTCATGAGCTGTACGCCATGATCATCACAATTATAACAAATTAAGGTTTGACTTAACTCGCTTTGCATGTAATGCGTCTGTCTCATATATCAGTTTCACCTTTTAATTTGCATTACTGAAATTAATGGACTTTTGCATGATATTCTAATTTTCCGAGTTTCACCTGTATATACAGATTATTTATTAATTTATTAAGAGATATATTACATCCCCTGGACATGTTATCTGGACATGTTATCTGGCTTAATCTTTATCTTGGTTAGTGGACATGTTATCTGGCTTAATAGATGGTACTGTCAATCTGCATGTTGCTCATTTATGTTTATTTCCAAAATACTTGTCAAACAGTGCTTTTTTGAAGTCTTTGTGTATGAAAGATTTCTCAAGGTTCTTAGTTTTTTTCCCCCCAACCCTGATTTTATTGTTGGAAAAATAAGTCAAATTGGGGAAGGTAACTTATTGAAATATTTGCACAATGTATACTCAGCAGCTGAATAAACTTTGTGCAGTTAACTGAATGGTAGGATATTTTACACAGCAAGGTCCCACAGTCCAACGTGGACCCGATGAAGGTGTTCGGTATGAGATACAAGTTTTCAAACAGCTGTTGGACAAATCAAATTTTGCATGTTGAGCAATTCACTTTAAAAATCCTAATGCACACTACTAAAATGTAAAGTGTGAAGGAGGTCTTCTGACAAGTCACAAAAGTTATATGCAGGGGTTATTGGAGCAGATTGGTTGTTGCATGATGTAGATAGAACATAGGTGCCACAACCTGTGACAATTTGAGCTACAAAGGGGACAGAGTTCCTAACAGCTTAAAGCAGGGGATAGCCTTTGGCACTCCTTTGA
The DNA here is from genome assembly GCF_027244095.1 of Hemicordylus capensis. NCBI lineage: Eukaryota > Metazoa > Chordata > Lepidosauria > Squamata > Cordylidae > Hemicordylus > Hemicordylus capensis. Next base: position 294,464,025 of record NC_069660.1, on the reverse strand, counting down.
CACTCCAACTATTGTTGACCTACAACTCCCAACAAACCCAGCAACAATAAAATGTGGCTGAGGATGATGGGAATTACATAGGAAGCTGCCTTATACTAAGTCAGACCATTGGTCCTCTCGATCAGTATTGTCTACACTGACTGGCAGTGGTTCTTCAAGGTTTGAGGCAAGAGTATCTCCCAGCTCTACCTGGAGATACCACAGAATGAACCTGGGACCTCCTGCATGCAAGTAGATGTTCTACCACTGAGTATGGCCCCATCTCCTAATGGGAATATCTTACAGCAGATAATGCTCACATGCAGTCACCTATCCAAATGAAAACCAGGGCAGACCCTGATTAGCAATGGGGACAATTCATGCTTGCTTCATGCTACCCTGCCTTAAAGGCTCCAGGATGGGAGGGATCGGGGCTGGAGATGTGCACCATTAGGCCCCAATTTGTCCTATACCCTCATATAGCACAGCATTATAGAACTAGAAGGGATTTTCCCCATTATATATATATTTCCCCATAAATCCTTGCCAAAATATTTGCTCCTTAATCTTATTAATTTTATATTTTTATGTTGTTTTCTCCTATTTATTAATTCTGTGAGCCGCCCTGAGCAGTAGTGCATTGGAGGGGCAGGGTATATATATTCCAAATAAATACAAAATAAAACAAATGTTTATTTTAACATGAGTTTATTTAACAGTTTTAGGTACACAATTAGAAAATCTTAATGGTTTTTTAAGTGTGCATCGTGTCGTCTGAATTCTGCTGCTGCTGCTGTAACCCGGGTTTCGTGCGGTGGCTGTTGCCAAAACTATGGAGAGGGTGGCCCAGACCATTCCAGAAATGCACCAGCTCTATGCCTGCCGTGCTTCTCGCTGGCCGCCTCTGCGAGCACTTGCCCTGAAAATGCCCCCTTGAAGATCACAGAGAATGCCTGCCACCCTGTGTTGACAATAAACACAAATATAAACAATGAATATAAATATGCCTTGCCCATGAGCGAAATGGAGCTTGCTGAGATGTGGCCTCTGTGGACCAGGAAGAGGGAGGGACTCCTCTGCTCTGAAACTGACCCGGGTTGGAAGTTCATCTGAAAGACGATTCCTGAGTTTAAGAATAAGCCTCAGGTTCGTCAACCCGCGGTTTCATACTATATCCCAAATGGCCCATAGAGTGCATTGTGTGTTTAGGGGCAATGTGTATTTGAACCCTATTTCAAGAAACATATGGAGATCAGGGGAGGGGTTAGCGGGCATGCAGTTTGACATTCCCATGGAATAGGACTTGAACCATACAGGCAGGTTTATTTTTTCCACAGTTAGTGATGCTGATGGCATTATGCTAGTCACATTGGTTTCATCTGAGCTGTCATTACATAAGGCCAAAGCACTATGCGTCCTGCTTAGGAAACAGGTGAACCTTCTTCCACGAGAATGAAGAGAGTATGATGAGAAGGAAATCGAAGTTGTTTCCCATACTTTTAGAGATCATTTTAGGGTCACCTCTCAGCCTGGGGTTTTATCTCCTAATCAAGCACCTGTTTCATATTTTAATTAACATATTCCTGAAGCTCTCTCACGCTTTTTTGTGCGGTATCTTTGAACTACTTTGTAAATTCATAAAGACACCAACTTTTCCATTCATCTAGTCTATTTGGAAGAAGTCAATTTTAATTTGCAGAGAACAGATCTCTGATAATGAGATTCTCCTCTACATGTCTTTTGCTTTCCCTATAGTCCTGTAGAGCCTGACAAGGATATTTTTTGTAATTATGATTTAATTAAGTATTCCCAGAAGAATGGCTGTATATAGAACTGCCATTGTAGCAACTGTCATCCATTTAAAAACCTTCACTTTTAGGATGACATTATGTTGACCTGTTCTCTCAAAAGCCCACCAAAAAGACTTTTGTGGACCAAAAACTGCAACCCAAGTATTCTGCTAAGTAAAAAGAAAGTGCAAAACTAATCTTCAAAGAGTTGTCACTGAAAGGGAGATTTTATAATGTTCATCTTTTAAGAGTTGTATGAGCTTTTACCCATGTAATGCAGCCTTAATAACATGTTCACATATGTCAACAGCTTACATACACACCATCACACTGAAGGTGCTTAGGGCTATTGGTTGGCTCAGAAAAGCAGATCTGAGAAATTAAGATCCTAAATGAGATCAGGGTAATTTCAAAGGCCTCATCTCTCCCAAGCCATTCAGCTTCTGAGGATGGTGATTCTTCTAGGAACATACAGTACATAGGAAACGGCCTTCTACTGAGTCAGACCATCAGTCCATCTAATTCAGTATTATCTACACAGACTGAAAGCAGATTCTCCAAGGCTGCAGGCAGGAGACTCTCCCAGTCCTATCTGGACATGCCAGGGAGGGAACCTGGAACCTTCTGCATGCAAGTATGCAGATGCTCTTCCCAGAGCAGCCCCATACCCTAAGGGGGATATCTTACAGTGTTCACACATGTAGTCTCAAATGCAAACCAGGGTGGACCTGCTTAGCAAAGTAGACAATTAATTCTTGCTACCACAAGACCAGCTCTCCTGAAGCAAGGAGAACTCCCAGTCATAACCCTCACTCCATGAAGCCTCAAAAGCCCATTCGACCACTCCCTTCCTTCCTAAAACATGTCTAAAGGTGCTCACCAGTCACTCACCCTACTCTTACCCCCTTCCCAAACTGAACCTGCCAGCTGGGGCTTAAAGAAACCTAAGGTAGATGGAATAGGAACATAGGAAGCTGCCATATACTGAGTCAGACCACTGGTCAATCTAGCTCAGCATTGTCTTCACAGACTAGCAGTGGCTTCTCCAAAGTTGCAGGCAGGAATCTTTCTCAGCCCTATCTCAGAGAAGACATGGAGGGAACTTGAAACCTTCTGCTCTTACAAGAGTGGCCCCATTCCCGGAAGGGAATATCTTCCAGTGCTCACACTTCTAGTCTCTCATTCATATGCAACCAGGGCAGACCCTGCTTAGCTAAGGGGAGAAGTTATGCTTGCTACCACAAGACCAGCTTGGGGTAGGTGGAGGTGGGGGATGTGATTATGGCTATTCAGAAGCCAAAAAATCCTACTCAGTCCCTGACAGGACAACCAGCATAGCCCATTCTGTGCCACAGACAGAAGGAGGGAGGGAAGCCACTAAATACCGAATGACAGATAGTAGGAAGACGCACGTGTGGAAATGTTGTTGTCATATGTCCAGCCAGTAAGTGGCACTAGCACTTGCTAGTGGCGATCTTAATTGGCGGCAGAGTCCCTTCCTTCTTCCTGCCTGTACCTTTGTTGAACCTGGCTCTTCTTGTTACACAATAAAGCATCTTAACCTATAATGGCTGCCTTCCTCTGAGCTCTTAGACAACACACATAAGAGCTTGCTAAGTCCTGCCTCCATCAAGCTTCTCCACCATCTCCACCAGGACATTGTTCCCTTCCAGAAGTTTGGGTGGGGCAATTCCATCCCCTCAGCATGTGGCTGGATGTGGGGCAATAGTGTGGCCACAAGAGAGGTCATGGAAGGAAGCAGTTCTAGAGTGCACCCAGTAAGAAACAGAAACCTAAAGCAGTAGCTATTTTGAGAGAAAATTGTCAAAGCTGCAGTTCAACTAGCACTTCTTTGCTGCACACAGCAGATTCTCCTTGCATCGTGTATAAAATCTGCAGCAGCAGCTACTACCTTTCCTTTCCTTTCAAAATACACTCAGATTGTCAGATGTGGGGACAGAATCTGAAGAGGTCTGCAACATACAATATATAAAAGATAGAATGTCATGACACTAGTGGTGTTAGTGATGTCAAATAATGGACATGAGAACCAAGCCTTGGCTAGCTCCGCTGTGTGTGATAAATGTGCTTCATACTTTGAGTCAGTCTTCATCACACCTCAATTAGTTGTCGGTCCAGTGACAAACAGAATTGCCAGGGTATTTGGCAATTGATGAAGACGTGCAGTAGCTTGTTTGAGTCAGTGCTAACCCTCTGTGAAGCTTATTATTCTATTTTTATAGATTTAAGGTCAGAACTGATGTTGCACCACAAGTCATACTCCACACATAAAAGAGGAATCCAGCAGAGAGAAGTGTTGTTATGCAGTGTGAGTTGTTCATGCAAAGATCTGGCAGGTGCCTTGTATCTGTCATTTGGTATTGCCTTGTATCTGTCATAATAACGGCATTCCTTCCATTGAGTTAAAGACCACTTAAAGATAAAGCTTCCACCATCTGAGACATAGAGAAGCTCTTCTCACGATCGGCTACAAGCAGCCTCCTGGGCTCGGGGGTCCCCCCAGAATGCCCCAAATGCCCCATGCACTTGGTTGTCAAATACCTGGCATATCATAATATTGGCTGGTGGTTTGCATTCAGTTTGGTGGTGTATGAATTGTGCAGATCTGATCTGTTGGACTAAGGGGCCATTTCACATGGATCTTCCAAAAGCATGCAATAATCTTTGCATAAATGAGGTTTTGATCAGCACTTCTTAACTGAGCAAGAGCAACAGCTCATACAAGAGATTTCGGCATCACTAATGTGCCTCAAACATGCATGGAGATGAGACTACAGTACTCTTGATAACATGCTACGTTAATGCTGATCAAAGCACGGCATTTAGCTCGCTTGGAAGTTGTGTACATACATAGCCTAAATCAGATGCAAATACAAAAACAGAACAAGAAAAATTGACAAAACTGTAAAATCAGCTGCTGCATCTCATACCTTCTCCATGATAATCTCTTTTCAGAAACAATATTACTTTTATGCATGATACAGGAATTTAATAGGGGCAGACCAGAAATGTGTGGCCTGAAGCATCTAATTTGTAGGAATGTTTAGGTGCAGCCGTATGGAACTCTGTGCCAGATCCTTCCCAGCTGGTGGAAATAATACAAATTTGCAATCCCTTAAATGGAACAATGATTTAATCCAGTTAGATGCAGCTCTCTTGTTTTACTTTGCTTCTGAATCAGTGGGCATGGCTATCGTGTATGTTGTTATCTGAGGTAATGAGTTGTTACCAAATAGCTGTATGGAGCTGCAAATGCCAAATTTGTAAAAAGGGCACTTTTTCCTGGCTGGCGGCAAAGAAGCAAAAATGCTCAGATCAGCCTTTTCAAAGGGCCAGAGTAGCATTCATCAACAAGAAAAAAGAATCTCTCTCACACACTCAGACAGGGATTGAAGAAGCAATTATGCGCTTAAAATAAATGCAACACAGGTAAGGAAAAAAGGGTCTGGGTGACTCAGCTGCTTTGGAACGATATTTTGGGCCATTACAGTGGTCCGAAACATAGGTTAGGAATGTGTGACCTGGATTGATTCGAACTGTGGTTTGGGCATGGTTTGGGCAGTCCAAGTATGAATCGGAATGGCCCTGGTTCTAAAAACCGGTCCAAACCAGTTTGAGGATATACTTGAAAAGGGGAATCCTGCAAGGATTCCTGTTTACAAGCAAAGAGAGGCATTCCCTATAGTAAGATTGGGGGTGGGGAGAGAAAGGGTACTTCATACCTTAACTGCAGTGGTAGAGGAGCCAGAGACATTGAAGAAGGTGGATGGTGGTGGCAGGGGGGTCCTCCAACCCCCCCCACACACACCTTCACGCATATGCGGGGACCTGAACTAGGATGCAGTCATCCCAGGCTGTCCTTCAGAACGCCAGCAGGAGGATTGGAGGAGCCCCCACTGCCACTCCCCACTGCCTCCGATGTGTCCGCTGCCTCCACCACCACAGATAAGGTATGAAGTACCCTTCCTCTTGCCCCCAATCTTACTATAGGGAATGCCCCTCTTTGCTTGTAAACAAGTGTATCCCTGAACTGCCCCACAAATCAGTTCGACCAGACCTGGAACTGGACTGTGCCAGGTCAGTTTGAATTTAGTACAAATTTGAACCAAACCAGCCAAACTGTTTCCATGCACATGCCTAACATAGGTCTTGTAATTCAGGGTTTCCCCAGCTGAGGTCCCCAGATGTTGTTGAACCACACCTCCCATATCCCCAGTCACCATGGCCAAACAACGATGGGCGTTGTAGTCCAACAACATCAGGAGTCCCAAAATTGAGAACTGTTGCTGTAGGTGGCTAGGCTGTCCGGAATGATATATGTGCTGAAAGGGGCTATAGGTTATTCTTGAACTGCAGAAACCTCCATATCCCTTATAGGAAGTGGCTTGATACTAAATCAGACCATTGGTCCATTTAGGCATTATCTGCTCTGATTCGAGGCTACTCTCCAGGTTCTCCAACTGAGACTGAGATCTGACATCTCATTATTTTATGTGGGGATTGAACATGGGACTTTTGACTTCCACTGAGCTATGGCCCTTCTACAAGTAGAACCAAGGACTCAGATATCCAAACCAAAGGGCTTTATTGTACTCATGGTTGTGATGGCTTGTCAAAAGAGGGAGCCACGGCTATGATGGCAGCACAGTGGCACAGGTGCCTACATCCCTCTTCCTATCTCTACCTCCAATTCCCATTCACTCGGTTCTCTGCTTTTTCTCTACACTAGGGATTCCCAACCATGGGTCCTCAGATGCTGTTAGATTACTACTCCCATCATCTCTACAGGCACAATTGAAGTTCAGCAGTTTCTAGGGACACAAGATTAGGATCCCCTGTGCTGCACTATGTTGTAACTCCCCAATATGGACGCCAGTTACATTATCACTGTAATGGCTTAGTCACAAAATAAACCAAACCCTGCATTGAACCACCAGTGGGTAACTAATAACTGTCTTCATCAACCTTTTTAATGAGTTACTAATAATTGCTTTCATTTAAATTTAATCATTAATTTTAATATAATCATTAAAGTGCTGAACATTTGCCTCAGCTCCCACACACCAAGTCATGGTTGATTCTGGCACACTGGGGAATTTGAGTTGTGCACCCCTGCACTAAAGTGTATGTATTACCACTTGGTGACAAAGAATCCTAACATGGTTAACTGTTCAAATTTAAAACTAGTTTTCAAAAGAGTAATTCCTCTGATACCAAATAGAGCTATATTTGATTTCCACTGTTGCAAGAGGAGAAAGTGATTTCCTCTGTGTCTGCTTGGAGATTATTTTGTAACATACAAAGACTTACTCTGCATGCTGCATTATACCTTAGCTTGCATCCTATCTCGTTATTTTTCAGTTGTTTTATGCATGACCTGTTTCCATTTCATTGCCAGTTGTATTTTCACTGATGCCTCCAGTTCATATTTTTTACTATTGTTATGGCATGGAATATACTGCTAATAAATTTATTGTCTCATATTACTCTCAACATCACTTTTGATGCAAGGTCCTGGGATCTTAGCGCACTGTCCCTCAAAGCCAATAAAGAGGGACTTGGAGCTTTGGTTTGCTGTTCTACTGTGGGTGTTTTTTCACTGCAAATGTGAGCACATTGTGGAAGAAATGTATGTAAAAGTATCCTTATGAATTTGATCACCTAGTTTAACTGCTATGCTACCATCATAGGAACACAGGAAGCTGCTGTATACTAAATCAAACTCTTGGTCCATCTAGCTCACTATTGTCTACTCCAGGGCTGAGGAACATTGGCCAAGGTTCCCCACCCCGGTCTACACCGACTGCCTGCTGCTCTCCAAGGTTTTGGGCAGGAGTCTCTCCTAGCCCTACCCGTAATTAGGAACATAGGAAGCTGTTTTATACCAAGTCAGATCATTGCTCCATCTAGTTCAATATTGTCTACACCAGGGCTACTCAACTTCAGCCTTATTATTATTATTATTATTATTATTATTATTATTATTATTTACATTTATATCCCGCTCTTCCTCCAAGGAGCCCAAAGCGGTGCACTACATACTTGAGTTTCTCTTTCACAACAACCCTGTGAAGTAGGTTAGGCTGAGAGAGAAGTGACTGGCCCAGAGTCACCCAGCTAGTTTTATGGCTGAATGGGGATTTGAACTCGGGTCTCCCCGGTCCTAGTCCAGCATTCTAACCACTAGACCATGCTGGCTCTTGCAGATGTTGGCCTACAACTCCCATAATACCTGGCTATTTGCCACTAAGGCTGTGGATTATGGGAGATGTAGTCCAAAAAGAGCTGAAGGTGAGCAGCCCTGGTCTACACTGACTGGTGATGACTCTCCAAGGTTTCAGGCAGGACTCACTCCCAGCCCTACTTGGAAGTTCTAGCAGTTGAAACTGCTACTTTCTGCATTTATTTATTTATTTATTTATTTATTCGATTTTTATACCGCCCTTCCAAAAAGCGCAGTTTACAGTTAAAAACAGAAACCATTACAACCAATAACAATTAAAACAGATATAAATATTAACACCAATTAAAAACATCTTTAAAAAACCAATTAAAAACCTGCAAAGCAGATGCCCTACAAGTGACATAGGCAGATTACGGGAGAGGCAGATTACGGGAGAGGATATTTGCCTATGGCGGCAAATATCCCCCCAGTGATATTTTTTAAAATAAATAAATATATTTACATTTGTGGGGTTTTTTGTTTTTGACTCTCACTTATTATGGCGGCAGGTCGGGTGCATGCGGGATGCAAACGGGCCGGGCAATGGAGACACAGGCAGTCAGCGATAGCATAGTTCCCAACCCAAGCCCACCTACCTCCCAAATGTCAGCAATCACCCTATTTGGGGCCTTTCTGCAGATGTGCGTGCATGTGCAGAAAAGCCCCAAATAGGGCAATTGCTGTCATTTGGGAGGTAGGAGTGCTTGGGATAGGAGCTATCACTGCCAGCCTGCTCTTTCTGCAGCCCATTGCCGCCTATGGGCAGCAAAGAGCTCAATCCACCCCTGACCAGTGAGTTACAGCCCCATCCCCTAAGGGGAACATCATACAGCAGATAGTGCTCACATGTAGCTGCATTTCAATTATTTAAGGACTCTTGGGTAGATACCATCTGGTGCTGGAGAATTGGTAATTTTTAATTTTTTCCAGACAGTTTAGAACATCACTTCATCACCTCTATCTGATTTATTTAGCCTCTGTCCCCGAGAAGCTTGGTTCTGGCTCACTATCCTCTGCCAAGAAGATAGATGCAAAGAACTCATTTAGTTTCTCAGTAATCTCCATAGCCTCTTTAATAACCTCTTTCACTCCCTCTTCATCTAATGGACCAACTGCCTCCCTGGCCGTTTTCATGCTTCTGATGTATTTAAAGAAGTTTTTGTTATGCCCCTTGATGCTTTTAGCTAAATGTTCCTCATACTCTCTCTTCACCTCCCTTATTGTCACCTTGCATTTCTCTTGCCAGAGTTTGTGTTCTGGAAGGAAGTCTTTTGCCTCGTTATAGCTTCCTTGACTTTACTAGTTAGCCCCGGTGGCATCCTCCTAGACCTGGTACTTCTCCTCCTTTTTGGTATACATTTTAACTGGGCTTCTATTATTGTGGTTTTAAATAAACTCCATGCATTCTGGAGCAAAATGACCCTCTTGATTTTCCCTTTCAGTTTTCTTTTAACCAAACCCCTCATTTTAGAGAAGTTTCCTCCTCTGAAGTTCCAAGTGTCTGTGTTAGACTTCCTTGGCAATTCTTTCCTCACATATATGCTGAATTTGATCACACTTTGGTCACTGTTCCCTAAAGGTTCCACGGCACTGACATCTCCCACCAGGGCCAGGGCACCATTCAGGATTAAGTCCAAGTTTGCCTTCTCTCTGGTTGGTTCCATGACCAACTATTCTAGGGCAGAGATTCTTAATGTTGGGTCCCTAGATGTTATTGGACTTCAATTCCCATAATCCCCAGCCCCAGTGGCCTTTGGTTGGGGTTTATGGGAGTCCAAGAACATCTGGAGGCCCAATGTTGAGAATCCCTGTTCTAGGGCACAGTTATTCAAAATATCTAGAAATTTGGCCTCTTTGTTGTTACCTGTGAATTTACCCAGTCTACCTGTGAGTAATTAAAGTCACCCATTATTACAGCTCTGTCTCTCTTTGATGTCTGCCATTTTTCCTAAATAGAGTAGAATCCTTAAGCACCACCAAAAAAGTAAGACTTATTGTGATCCAACTCCACATCTCTCTTTTCCATCAGATGCCATGGAAGCTGAGTCATTCTGGATAAGTGCCTGCAGTCACTAATGGACTGAGTGAAATCCATTTAGCTCAGTATTATCTATACTGACTGGTAGCAGTTCTCTAGAGTTTCAGACAGGGTTTTTCCCATCCAGCCCTACCTGAATATACCAGGGACTTTCTGCATGCAAAGCACGTGCTTTTCCACTGAGCTACAGCTTCATCAAGTAGCAACTTGATGTGATCATAAGTAGAATCCTGTCAAGGCGGTTGTGCACACTGCCAATGTGCAAATCACATTGGCAGTGTATATTGCAGGGGTGGGGGATAAGATGTGACTAAACTAAAGAAGCTGTGGAATACTGTGCAGGGTCCAATTCCAGAATTAATTTTAAACATTCTTCAAGTTAATTTGGAATGCAGAAGGAGTAGAGCAAGCAAAAGGAACAATCAAGGTACAGAACAAGGGTAAAATCTGCCTATATGTAAGTAAATATCGAGTGCGTAAGTTGAAATATTGAGTAAAATCAGAAACACAGAAATTGTCATAGTACAGTATGTGGCCCCACTCTCACTTCTCTGCCTTTCCCCCAGAGAGCAGGCAATATGGGCAGCAAGTGAACTGATTACGCTGAAAGAACTATTTTCTCTTTCTTCTCCTGCAAATGTTCTTGGCTTGGGAAAACTCCTGCATTAAGTACTATGACAGCGAGTGCTTTTGTCTGTGCAGTCATTTTTGGAAGGCCTGATCTCAGTGTGAACCAGTGCATCAGAACCTGGGGACAATGAGAAGTTCCATTTGAGTAACAATCCACATTTCCATTTCTATAGCTGTGTGGCGCATTAGTGTATATTTGAAAGACCTTCTGCAGTCTGCATTCCCCCCACCCAACAAAACTTGTCATAATTTGATAGATTGCAACAAAAATAAAACTGTGGTTTGCTATAGGGGCTCACTGTTTGGGGACTTATTGCCAGGTAAGTATTATTTATTTATTTGTTTGTTTGATTTATATACCGCCCTTCCAAAATGGCTCAGAGTGGTTCACAGCATGATAAAAACAATTAAAACAAATTAACTATTAAAATCAAACTATTAAAACACAATAAAACCAATAAAACAGCTAAAACCCCTGATAGCACAGGATAGCAGTAAGGTTTACTTTCCCCACCTCCCAGATAGATTATCTTCTAGGTAATTTGGAAGGCTATCCTTATTTTTTCCTTAGTTCCCCACTACCACTGCACTTGTAGGATTTCCTGATTACCACTATGGCATGAATTTCTTTCTCTGGTTGCCAGCATATCATTCACTTCTCAGCAGAAGAAAAGGGAAGTTCTTCTCATTTCTCCCCAGTGTATTTGGTGGATGCCAACCCTCCTTACTTTCCCCATTAAGACATCAGCAATAGAATGAATTTTTTAAAGCACTCCAATTGATTAATATCTACTAGGTAGTATCAGTTGTTATGACATATAATTGCAATTTCCAAGGGGACGCACTATCTCTTCTTTTGTTTGGAATTGCCATGACCCCGGTACTTTCACAAATACTAAACAAAACAGGCCTGGGATACCAAATATCTAAAACATCGAGTAAAATAAACCATCTGCTGTACATGGATGATCTGAAGTTGTATGGAAAGTCCCAGTCAGAAATTGAATCACTGCTAAACACTATCCGTATATTCAGTAGCGATATAGCAATGGAATTTGGACTAGACAAATGTGCTGCATTAATAATGAACAGAGGGAAAATAACAAAAACAGAAGGAATAGAACTGCCCAATGGAAGCAACATCAAGAACCTGGAAGAGAAAGAACATTACAAATACTTGGGCATTCTCCAGGCTGATAACATTGCACACTGAAGTTAAAAGAAAAATTGGAAGTGAATACATCAGGAGAGTTAGAAAAATCCTCAAGTCCAAATTCAATGGCGGGAACACCATAGAAGCCATAAACACCTGGGCTATACCTGTTATCAGATACACTGCAGGAATAATAGACTGGACCCAGGCAGAGCTAGAGACTCTGGATCGTAAGACCAGGAAAATCATGACCATCAATCATGCTCTGCACCCCCGCAATGATGTCGATAGGCTTTACCTCCCTCGCAGCTCAGGTGGAAGAGGAATGCTGCAAGTCCATCAAACAGTAGAGGAGGAGAAAAGAGGCCTTGAAGAATATATCAAGGACAGTGAAGAAGATGCACTTCAAATGGTCAATAACGCAAAACTATTCAACACCAATGAAACAAAACAGGCCTACAAGAAAGAACAAGTCAAGAACCGAGCAGAAAAATGGAGAAATAAGCCCCTGCACGGTCAATATTTACACAATATAAGTGGAAAATCAGACATCACCAAGACCTGGCAATGGCTTAAGAATGGCAACTTGAAGAAAGAAACAGAGGGTTTAATACTGGCTGCACAAGAACAGGCACTAAGAACAAATGTAATAAGAGCAAAAGTCGAAAAATCCACAACAAACAGCAAGTGCTGCCTTTGTAAAGAAGCAGATGAAACAGTGGACCACCCACTCAGCTGTTGTAAGAAGATCGCACAGACTGACTACAAACAAAGGCATGACAAGGTAGCAGGGATGATACACTGGAACATCTGCAAAGAATACAAGCTACCTGTAGCCAAACATTGGTGGGACCATAAAATTGAAAAAGTTGAAGAAAATGAAGATGTAAAAATATTATGGGACTTACGACTACAAACTGACAAACATCTGCCACACAATACACCAGATATAACTCTAGTCGAGAAGAATGAAAAACAAGTCAAAATAATCGACATAGCAATACCAGGGGATAGCAGAATAGAAGAAAAAGAAATAGAAAAAATCACCAAATACAAAGATCTACAAATTGAAATTGAAAGGCTGTGGCAGAAAAAGATCAAAATAATCCCAGTGGTAATTGGCGCCTTGGGTGCAGTTCCAAAAGACCTTGAAGAGCACCTCAACACCATAGGGGCACAGAAATCACCACCAGCCAATTACAAAAAGCAGCTTTACTGGGAACAGCCTATATTCTGCGACGATATCTATAACAATTGACAATAAATTTCAGCCATCCCAGGTCCTTGGAAAGGATTCGATGTCTGGATATAACAAACCAGTCAATAACACCTGTCTGACTGTGTAAACAAGATAATAGATGGGGAAAGGAACTGATGAATGAATGAAGCTGCTTTGTGCTATCTATGTAGCACAGCATTGTTGCTGCTGGCCCAGGTGCATCCTGGGTGTGGCACTGGCATGTTTGCCCCACCCAGCTTGGAATGAGACACGAGGCAGGGGAGTAATTTGATTGGTTGAAGGATCTGGGTGGATAGAGCTTATGAGCCATTAGACCTTATCCCCTAGGTCCTCATTCCTCATTCAGCTTTAGAGAAGTATCCCTCCCTGCCAAACCAGATAATAGTGTGGGTTTGGGCTATGATGGATATGAGGACAGATATGACAATGAATACGACAATGAATACGATGAATATTTATATACCACTTTTCAATAAAAGTTGCCAAAGCCGTTTACAGATAGATAGATAGATAGATAGATAGATAGATAGATAGATAGATAGATAGATAGATTTGCTCTCGGTCCCCAAAGGACTCACAATCTACTAGTCACTGTTTTGTGGTCTGGGAAGGAATGTTTTGGCCTCTGTCAAATTGGCTTGGCATGGGGGTCTTTTTTGCATGCTGCCTATTGTCTCCTCTAGTTAGTTAAGTTTCTCTGGTCATGACCAACAGGTACAGTGAAGATCTGAGGAAGCTCAAGATAGTTTATCAGTGAGCATCAGTGAGTCTTGGGTCAGCTAGGAAGAGCAGCCATTGGTCTCAGGGCTGTGACAGTGCATTGAGCCAGGGTGTAACTGTTCAACATGATAAGGTAGAGAATCACATTTGAGGTGTTAGGGTTTGTTGTTGTTGTTTCCACACTGTAGTGGGGTGGAGAACCAATCCCATTCTTTGATTGATACAGCTCTTTAACTTTAAAAAGTTATGGCCCATTTCTTCCAAGTTTACTTCTATTCATTGCCGTAAAGGCCTCTTTCCTAGCCCTTTGTTAAGATGCCAAGGATGGAACCTGGGACCTTCTGCATACAAAACATGTACTCTATCATTGAGCTATGCTCCTCCCCTTTGGTTCCTCCCCACTGAACCCAACCAAAGCTTCAGAATGATTGTGGTTCTGAGAAAACAATATTAAAAGGTTGATAAATGTAGATCTTAGAGAAAGTTTTTATAGTACTGTTTAGAATTTAGATTTAAAACATGTATTGTCTCCAGGATGATGTTGCTATTGAAGATGCCAGTCTGTGATGGCAGACCACTTTTATGAATTCTAGAGCTGTACACCTATGAATTTTTAAAACAATAACTTATTTGAAATCGAGGCAATCATAGGGTATGACTTCCCATATGACAATATAATCATTCTTGTTTGATATCTGCAAGAAACTGCACTTAAGGAAAACTGGGAATTTGTCACTTATTTGTTGACAGCAACAAGGATGTACATTAGAGCATCACTGAAATCTCTGAATCTTCCTCCTGTTATTGATTGGCTAACTTGGCTGTGGACAACTGTTTTAGTGACTTAAGTCATGCACTACAGAAATAGAAAGGAAAGTGACATTGGAGATAAACTTGTTGAGAAATGGGTATTATCTACAAATTACTGGAATAATAAGCACCAAACACTATTCAGCCATATTTGACAGTTTCATATCAAATACTGTACAGCTTTTATTGGGTTTTTTAAAATGTATGTGTATTTTTTGAATACAGTAAATATTATATTCTGTAAAAAAACCCACAAAAAACCCCACTGGTTGACATACAGAGCAAGGAAGCGCCCTTGCAGCAAAAGAGCAGCCAAACAGAACTGCCCAACTAACTGCACCAGTGCAGCAGGGAAGCAGCAGTTTTTTTACACCCTCCCCTTCCCCAGTAAACCCTCTATGCCACTCACAAATATTTATTTATTTATTTAACTTATTTCTATACTGCCCAAAACCTGCATCTCTGGGTGGTGACATAATCATTCTGAATATGTCCCCAAAAGCTGTGCAACCCTCAGGGACATATATTTTGGTGGCACAGAGGACTTCCTGAGGAAAAAGAGAATTTCAAGAATTTCTCCCTCCCTGCTGCAGTAGTGTTGGGAAGTTCAGTTAGGCTGCTCTCTCACTGCACAGGTGCATCTTTGCTCTGTTTGTCAGCCTCTCTCCTAGTTCCTCGTGTGTTGTGGTGTATGTGTCTTGGGAAGGGTTAATGAACAGTACAGGACATACATCATCATGACTATAAAAAGACTTGTTTTGTTTTGTTTGTTGTGCCTGTGATGTACTTTGGGCAGTGCAAACCTCTTCCCCATCCAATGCATTCAGTTCACTACAGCAAATATACTTGGTGCCAACCCTCAGAATCCATCTGTATCCATCTGGCAAGGTGGAATTCAGCCCTATGTCTGTTTCATGGCAGACTCTGCTGCCATGACATCTTTCTTGCTGCTGTGGTATCTGTCTGCCCCGTGCCAAAGTTCTTGGCTTGGGAAAAGTCCAAGTTACAGCTGTACCTCCTCCAAGAAACATCATCAGTGACTTGTTAATGGGAGGCAGAAGGTGGCCTTGGCTGTTTATTAATGGGTAAGTTCTCCCTCTGACGCACCCATTAGCTGCCCTGTGCAGTCTTGCCCTAGCTTGCCAGACTTCTGCAATTCAGGGCACAATTTATAAAAGAAGAGGTTCCACCACCCAAGCCTCTTTGAAGGGAGGCCACAAATCCTGCCCTCCCTGCTCCCTGATTTGCAACTGCACATGCTAGTAAACTCTCTGTTCTTTATTTTATCACATGTAGTCCTGGGCAGTTTTTAGAGAGGCTCTGGCACAAATTCAGCAATGCACTAATCTCCTCTGTCATGGAAGCCCTTATCTATAATCTTGGTTGTTTGAAATCTGAATGTGGTTTCTTAATGAAAAATAAAGGCACTCTGTAGATGTTCTAAGATGCTTTCTTTTCTCTCTCTTTGTCCCTGGAGTGTCTATTTGTTTTTTAAATTAATATCTGAAAGCAAAGCTGATTAGACTGCTCTCTATAAGGTATGTCATCGTCATTTTGTTTTTGAAAGTGCTTTCAATCTATATACAACTGATTGTGGTTACCCAGTGGTTGTGAGAGACACATGTGCAAAATGGCATAGCATCACACAATTTTAGAATGGGAAGGGACCAAGGAGACCTTCTACTCCTATCCCCTGCTCTGTACAGATCTGTCCAGCCGCTGTCTGAAGACATGCAAAGAAGGAGAGCACACCACTGTGCAATGTAGATTACAACTCTTACAGTTAAGAAATTTCTCATCTGCTTCCTCCTAAATGTCTGCTTCCTTTCAACCCATTTGTAGGGATGTGCTGAAACCCAATTCGGCTCTTTGAATCACGGTCATGTCCCTTTAAATTTGAGGGCTTACACAGCCCCTTTAAAGTGGAGGAGAAGAGGTCCATAGCTGCTCCTTTCCTGTTCGCTGCTATTGCTGCCATCCCAGCACTCCACCCAGCTATGGTCGTGCACTAGTGGGGCAACCCCCAGCTGCCCCATGCAATGCACAGCTGCCCTGGCATGCGCATGGCCTCTGCGCATGTGTGGCAGCCATTTGCATGGTCATCACAGAGGCTATGTGAATGCTGGTGCCATGCGGGGGCAGCTAGGAGACACTCTGCTGGTGTGCAGGCATAGCGGGGGGAATGCTGGGGTGGAAGCAATGCTGGCGAGTGGAGGAGGAGCAGGTAAGGACCTGCTCTCCACTTTCAGTGGGATGTGTAAGCCCTCAAATTTAAAGGTAGGTGCCCATGATTTGGATAGCCGAATTGCGCTTAGGCACATCCCTACCTATTTTTTTCTAGTTCTGCCCTCAGGAGCAACAGAGAACAAGTCTGCCTCTTCTACATAATGACCCTTCAGATATTTGAAGATGGCTCTCATATCTCCCCTTGGTCTTCTCTTGTCCAGGCGAAACATATCCAGCTCCTTCAATCTACATGCCCCATAGGCCTTGATTTTCAGACCCCTCAATCTTGTTGCTCTCCTCTGGACCATATCAATGTTCTTCTTTAAACTCGAGGCCCAGAACTGGACCTAGTATTCCAAGTGAGGTCTGACCAGCACAGATAGAGTATAATGATTCGATCTTGTGATCTGTCGACTGTGGCTTACATTCTGCACAGCCAGGCATGCACCCAAAAGGAATGCAGGCTCCACAGCACTCATCAAAGTGTGGACACTCCTGCCAATGATTGGGTAGGCTCTGTGCATCCTAAGTATCACACCAGAACACCCGCTACCTACTCCCATCATTCCCAATGGGAGTAGGTTGCATCTGCACTGACACAGCACTTAGGGTACATGGAGAATCCCCTTCTGTCACTAGGAGCATCCATGGTCTGGTGAGTGCTGTGGGGCCAGTGAGCCCAAATCCCTCTTGGACCTTCAACTGGTGGTATGGAATGTAAGCCAGAGTCTCTATGTCAAGGCACTCTGCTTTTTAATTACTTACTTCCAGTTCTTGGCTAAATTGTGGTGAACATTGTTGCAGATAAAGTCTTGCAGGTCCCATATCCTCCTTTATTTAATACTTAGATGGTCCTCTTCTCATTGGTAGCTTACCTACTCAGTTGAAAGAAAGAAAGCATATGGCAGGATCATTCTACCAGAGTGAGCTAATCAGTTGTCCTAGGGATGTTAAATAGTAAAGGCAAAGTTGCATTCCAATGGAACCTGCATAGAGAGCCCTGGGCCTGTGGCAATATGAAGAGATACAGCATATTTGGGAAGCAATCATACTCCTGTCATGAACTCATGGGGGCGATGATGAAAGGGGATGGTGGAAGCAGTGGGGCGTGGGGAGAAAGAAGATGGTGGGTTACCTTGAAAATGAAGGCACCAGGGATGGTGGGGGTGGCCATGGAGGAGATGGCTGCAGTGGCGGACACATCAGAGGCAGTGGCAGGGCCTCCTCATCCCACCCAGCAGCCTCCCAAATCATAGTCCAGGCTAGGTGTGGCCCAGTTCAGGCCTCTGAGCAGGTGCGGAGCTCAAAACCAAGGCACAGCCAGCACCAACTGTCATTCGGGAGGCCAGCAGGGGGGTTAGAGGAGCCCCTGCTGCCACCCCCGATGTGTCCACCACCTCTGTATCCACCTATGCCACCACCTCCACCACCACCTCTGCTGGAGGCATCCTCCAATGTGGGAATTCCCCAGTGTAACTTGTTCCTTTGACAGGCTGAGGAGCTTGGGATGAGACAAGTGTGTGTGTGTGTGTGGGGGGGTGTTTCCCTGTTGCTGGCCAATGACTCAAGGAGCCCAGAGACAGGGCAAGTGCTTGAAGAGACAGCCAGCAAGAAGAATGGCAAACATGGGGCAGGCATGTTATTTTGGTTCCAGAAACAGCATGAAACCTCAGTTATGGTGGCATCTGCATTAGGACATTATGCTGCCATCTCCAAACCTCAGGGTGCAACAACGAAACTCACTACAAACTGAAGGTTTAAATTGGAGTTTGGCGAGGGAAATCTCTGGTGGCTTTTGCCACAAAACCTTGATTTCACACATTTGGATTGCACTCTGCCCCATTCAATTCTGGTTTGGCATTATGTATGAATGGGACATGCCAATACACCTGTCAGCAACTAGCAATTTTAGATGCATATTTTATTGTTTCTATGTAAGTTGCAAACCTTTAATAATAAATAAAGTAAATTTTCTCTATTGCTTAGTGCTCAAGAACTCTTGGTTTTGCCACCCCGCTTCTCTCTCTCATTAGATATATGATAGGCTTCTTCCCTTCAAAAGGATGCCTCTGCCAGCTGTTATTACCTAAAGGTCTTTGTAATTCAATAAGAGCTGACAATTTAATTGCTGAAAGCATCTAAGGGCATTTTTAAAACTCCCAATTTTTCACAACTCTGACTTTTTCTCTGTCATATATGGCTTCAGAGATATGTTGTACCAAACTTAGTTTGCAAACAATATGGCAATATGATATAAATCCAGATCCACACTTTCACATTTTATAACAAGAGTTCAAGCAGGAAGTCCTACTTTCTATTTTTGTGCTTCTTCATTTGAAAAGTGAGCTTAAACATTACACACCTGTGAATGAATTTAGAGTTAACGTTTCAGCTGAAATGAGTGGAATCCTTTTAAGATGAGCAATGCTTTACAGTACTTCATTCTATTATGTTTACTTCAACTTATGTTCATCTTCAATAAGATTTTCAGTTTGGGCTGTTGATGGAGTAGTCATTTGGAAAAAAATAAACACAAATCTATATACTACTTCAAATATGAGATTTCCTCCTTCACAACAAATGAGAACCTTTTTTTTTTTTTGCATAGGACCAAACTCCTGCATCTTCTGTTGAAATCCAATTATTTTAAAGTGGAAACTAGTCATCAGAAATACCTGGCTGAAGGGCTCTTTTCAATGTCTTCAGATATTTATGTTTTTCTTACCTCCATGCATGACAATTTCTGAGAGTGCTAAGA
Organism: Hemicordylus capensis; assembly: GCF_027244095.1. Lineage (NCBI taxonomy): Eukaryota > Metazoa > Chordata > Lepidosauria > Squamata > Cordylidae > Hemicordylus > Hemicordylus capensis. Next base: position 294,444,437 of record NC_069660.1, on the reverse strand, counting down.
GGTTGAGGAAAAAATATGTTCCAGAAAAACCGCCAGTGTAAACAACAGCTTCTGTTCTATAGGAAATGTCCCATCTCTTTTTGTTTACTGCAGAGGTAAATACATTGATTTCAGATTGTTGTTGAGTTTTTTATTTTTATTTTTGGGGATCCTGATACTGACTAGGTTTCCCATTATGGATTGGATATACAGGTCGAGCATCCCTTATCCAGACATCCAAAATCTGGAATGCTCCAAAATCCAGACACCACAATGTAAAAACAAACAAACAAAAGATGCCTCAGCTCACTTTAAAAATGCAGTTAAGCCACCTTCCTCAGCACCAGGGTTGTCCCAGTGCCTCCCTTAGGGCTGGGCCAGGCCCGCCCACTCCCACCCCCACCACTGCCACCACCGCCGTTGCCTCCTGCCTCCTCCACTCTCCTCTTTAGCTGTCCACCTCCTCGCTGCCACTGCCTCCTCGCCGCCACCATTGTTTTTTGCCGCCCACCCCGCCGCCTCTGCTCACCTCCTCGCCACCTGAGAGAGTTTCCCGCTGGATCTCTCGTACACTCTCATGAGAGTTTCACGTCACTGTACTGTTAATGGATGATTCCAAAATCTAGAAAAGTCCAAAATCCGGAACACTGCTGGTCCCAAGCTGTCCGGATAAGCAATACTTGACCTGTAATCAGAGATGTACAAAAACAAAACTCTCTTGCTAATTATCCTGAGTTCCTTCAGACATCCTGAGATGGTTGTCTGAGGATCAAATATGGTGCCCATCTGGATGATACTTCTTCTGCCAGCTGTCCAGACACTTTGAAGATGTATTTGTGCCATAAGCATGAATATCCTCCCCACATTCCCAATGTGACACATGGCATGTTTTCAGTAATTGCATTTAGGAGGGTCATCTGAACCCATACCTCTACACACACTAGAAATACTAGCTAAACTAGTAAAGACATAAACTAGTATTTCTATTGTATGTAGAAGGGCAGTTCAGAAAACATTTTCCCATGCTATTAGGGCAGGGGTGGCCCTTTCATGAAGTGAGGTGAGGTAAAGTGAGGTGAGGTGGTCACCTAAGGTGGCAAATTAATCTTATACCAATAGGGCAGCATGATATCCCCTGCCACAGTCATCAGAGCAGCTCAGACTGTTCTGTCTCTGCTCTCTCCTCATAATATTTAGTCAAACAATCTCAGATAGTTTCCATTGTTTGTCAAAGTCAGGTGCTGTTGTAGAGAGGACATGAGTAATTCTGAGTAAACGTTAACAGACAAGAAAAGAGTGCATTCCTTCACCTCCTCAGTTATCACAGATACAAAATCCTAAATCGAACAAAACATTCCATCTCCAGTCAGCTCCACAGTAGAACACATCAGCATGAATAGGAGAAGGGTAAATGCTTTTTGATGCAAAATTGTTAACCTCAAATAGATAATTTTCAAAATGGTGTGTATAGGGTTAGTATGGATGTTAGCCATTGTTGTTATTATTACACCACTTTTCAATGGAAAAAAATTCTCAAAATGGTTCAGATACTTTAAAAAACCCCAAAATGATTCCTTTTTCCTCAAAGGGCTGACAATCTAAAAAGAAGCACAGCAGCAGCAGCCAGGGGAGAAACACAGTGCTTTGGTTGAAAAGGGACAGTTGCTCTCCCCCTGTTTAATATACTGGCCTCATTCATATGTAATGAGAAACCAGAGTGGGAGGGGACAGAGGCTGCCAAACCTGAACAAAATGAATGAAACTCTGGTCCTATACAAAAAGTGACCCGAGGTTTTGCTTCCCAAACTCCAGTTTGAAACCTCAGGTTGTAGTTAGTTTCGCCACTCGTACCGGAGGTTTTCAGCCACCTGCAGTACTTCCAAATGTGGAAATGTGGGTTGGGCTGGCTTAAACCAGAGTTGAGGGAGGAAGCTCCTCCGTCTCTCTGGCGATTGTTGTCAAGTCAAGTCATGTTTATTTACGGTCATAGACCAAAATTTACATACATAATAATACATGTAATATAGTAATAATATATACATAATATAATCAGGAACATGGACTCATCCTAATCAGCAATTTCCCGTTAGCATAATCTGATTTACCATCTGTTGTCTAGCCTTCTTAGCTGCCTCACAGAACTTAGCAACTTTAAATGTTACTTCCTCCTTCTGATCTGAGAGCAGATAGTTGACGTAAAATGCATCTGTATGCCCTGGAAAATCAGTCAGTAAGGAGGAAATATAACAAGTTCGTAAGTCCTATAAAAAAGACAGCAGAGTAAGATATGAAATATAGACTCCTGTTCTCCAGAGCCACAAGGACATAGTCTCTGTTCTTTTGGGATCCCTCTAAATTTACCTTCTAATTCAGCTGAAGGTAGCACATTAAATCTGGCCAATGTAAACATCCTGCGATATTTAGTGATAGTAATCTTACCCAGGTAATTCGCAGGTTTAGTATTATACATTTGTAAACCTAGGAAAACTTCTTTAGAGATTAAAGATCGATCAGTCTGCATTTCCATATCATAGATCCGCTGCTTTAATATCAGTCTCGCATGACAAAAACCCATTTCTAATAGACCATCCAGGCTAAAGCCATATAAACTTATTTGGCGAGATATTGACTGCTTCCAGCTAGAATTAAATTTATCAGTAAAAATTAAGTGAGCAAGGCCTGTAGAAAAGAAAGACAATCTCAACCAGAAGCTGAGAATGGAAAACCACATCTGGGCTTCCATCTTAGACATGCCAGTTTCCATCCTCAATATTACATTGGGAACACATCTAGGGATCTGTAGAATAGATCTCAGAAACTTTGAACTATCTCTAGTGGAGTGCAGTTAGTATACAGGCCCAACTGCGACCCATAAAGCAACTGAGAGCAGGCTTTAGCTGTAAATAACTTAAGGGCGGCTGGTACAAATTGAGCCCCATCTTGGTGGAAATATGATTGGATGGCCAATGCCGATTTACGTGCATTTTGGGTAACATATTGCAGATGTGCTTGGCGCTTCGTAGAGGCCTGGAAAACAACCCCAAGATATTTAAAGGTCTTAACCTGTTCTAGTTTACGTCCAGCCAAAGACCATTTCAAGGTCTTTGGGTGTTTAGCAAAGGCCATAATTTTGGTCTTGCTATAATTGATTTCCAGAGAGTATTCATGGCAAAAATTAGCCAGAGAGCAAAGCGCTCTACGGAGGCCGACATGTCCGGAGGCCGATATGTCCGAGATAAAATTACTGCATCATCTGCATAAAGCAAAATATTAACCTGTCTACTGGCCAATTTAGGTGGATGGAAAGATGGATTAGTAATAATATCCACAATGGGGTTAATATAATAATTGAAAAGAGCTGGGGCAAGTATACAGCCTTGCCTCACTCCTCGAAAGGTGGGAATTTCTTTAGTGAGGATTCCAGCTGAGCTACATCGAACCTTCAGACATGAGTTCTTGTGGAGTTTATATATTAAAAGTAGCAGACGTCGATCAATAGAGGAGTTAAACAGTCTTTCCCATAATTTATCTCTGGATATGGAGTCGAATGCTGATTTAAAATCCACAAAGGCAGCAAAAAGAGTGGAACGGGGTAGATTAGAATATTTCTCCGCTAGATGTTGTAAGACTAAAGCATCCTCAATAGTAGAATGATTGGCCCTAAAGCCTGCCTGCTCATCAGCCAGCACCTGCTCTTTGTCCATCCAGTCCTGGAATTTATTAAGTAGGTGAAATGCATACATTTTGCCAATAACATTAAGAAGGCTGATAGGGCGATAATTAGATGGCAAATGACTTTGGCCTCTCTTATACCCTGTTTCCCTGAAAGTAAGACCTACCCCGAAAGTAAGACCTAGCAGTAATTTCTGATGTGCCACTAATTGCCCTAGTGCATTTTGGGGGGCTAAAGTTAATATAAGACACTGTCTTATTTTCGGGAAAACACGGTATATAGGAATTACAATTGCCAATCCCCATTCACTAGGGGGCGAGGTCATCTGATCAATTGCTGTAAACAGAGAGGCTAATACTGGCAGCCACCAATCCATATTATTCTTGATGGCCTCTACTGGCAAATTATCTGAGCCAGGGGCCTTACCAGTTTTAAACTAATTCACTATTGAAGCAATCTCTGTACATGTTACTGGGGTCCACTCAGGTAATAAGTTAGGGTCCAGTTCCTGTTCTATTTGTAAAAATGTTGTAGTTGCTCCCTCTCTAGCATATAGAACACGGAAATATTCAGTCCATTCTCCAACAGGTATATAAAAAGATGGCGGGGAAGGTCTGAATTTAGAAGAGAATGATACCAAAGAAAGACCAAAACAAAGACACGTTTTTAGCCTGTGCGGCACAGATAAGACGCTGCCAATCTAGCCTTTTGGCCTCCCTTTTTTTTTTTTTTTTGCAAGTAAAATTTTATATAATCTTTTTTTAACAAACAGATCTTGAGAAGTGACCTGATTAGAGTTAGATCGATAAAGATTGTAAGAGTTAATAAGATCCGTTTTTGCTGCACGGCATTCGTAATCAAACCACGGCTGGGAAAATCCAGCATGGGGCTTAGTGTTTTTAGAATTGTTAGCAGTTAAAATTGAATAAAAAGAGCATACCAGATTATTATAATTTTCCATTAAAATATGACTATCTGTAGCATCTGTCATCTTAGCACGGTATTGCATGCAAGCCTCAGTCTTTAAGTGGTTAGTAACACATTCATTTAACTGAGAGGTCCATTTAAGTCGTCTGGGGGCGATTGTTGTCTGTGTGGGCTGTCCATCATGCAAGAAGGAAGCCTGCACAGCCAGATCCCCCTCCTCTCTGCAGTCTCCCTGAATGTAGACAGCCTCCTGTCCATTTCATCCAAATATGGACAGGGAAGCATGTGGGGGGAGTGGAACTGTGGGTCCATTGGATCCGCAGTTCCGCGTTGCAAGCAAATGCAGTGATAGGGAAATACCACTTGAAAGGCACCTCTTTGCTCAGTTATCGGGGAAATTTAAGCTAGTACACGAAGGAACTGGAAGTGGACTTCCTAGGGCAAAAGCCAGAAGGTGTGATCCTTCTTCCCCCTTCTGCTTCAACATTACATCTGTACTGTCCTAGTATACACTTTTGATACTTATCACAACATTTCTAGCATTTCATTGTACGTTTATTGCATTGCACATAAAATAAGATTTATAGCTGGAGTCTTCACCAACAATTTTTTGCTTTCCATGTAGAAGTGCCTTTTCCAAGAAAACCTACAGGTTTGCCTGAACAAGAGTTGTAAATCTGAATTTGGCACACTTTTCTTTTGCATAAGAAACAATAATCAAACTGTCTTGGCACAGACTCATAAATAAATGGACCTAGCTCCTGCTCTAACTGGCTTAGAGGAAATCTAGGTAGCACTGGAGCTGAAAGCAAGGTGAGGTGGAGGTGAGTCAGGAAAAGCTTTCTTAAAGAAGTGGATCTTAAGGATTTGGTAAACAGAGAGGCAGAGCATAGACAAAGAGTCCCAACCCCCAAGACATTAAGCAAAATATGTCAGAAAGAGGCAGGAGTGATACAAACTACAGCTTGTACAAAATGCGGCAGCTAGGGTTCTATCTGGAGCTGCCCGGTGTGATTACATCATACCTATTTTGAAAGAGCTGCAGTGGCTTCCAGGTCCAATTCAAGGTGCTGGTTTTGACCTTTAAAGCCCTAAACGGTTTGGGCCCAGGGTACCTGAGGGACTGCCTGCTCCCAAGGGTTGCTGCCTGCTTGACGAGATCATCTGAGGGGTCTCTGCTCCGGGTGCCGACAATGAGGGAGGCTAGGTTGTTGTGCATTCGGGACAGGGCCTTCTCTGTTGCTGCCCCCAGGCTTTGGAATGCTCTCCCAGTGGCCATTCGCTTCTCGGACTCCATCACAGTTTTTAGGAAGCTCGTTAAATCTTGGCTTTTTATCCAGGTCTTTACATGATTGTTTTATTGCTGCTTCTGCGTGTTTTTATCCATGTATAGTTTTTTGTATTTGTATATTGTATATTTTAATATCAGATTGTTTTTATATTTTTAGCTAAATACTTTTAATTCATTTTATTATGTGTTAACTTTTGTAAACTGCCTTGTGATTGTTTTTAATGAAAGGCGGTATATAAATCTAACAAATAAATAAAATAAAATACTGTAGGTGAACTTGTGCAGAAGAGAGGCAAGATGGGCTACAAGGAAAACAATTAGAGGATAAGAGTATTAGAGTCAACTCAAGGATGTATACAAACTTAAAGCACATGATACCGTTATTGCAGGTGTGAGATGGTTCTTCATATCGAAAACTCTCAGCGATAGAAAGTGAGCATATCAGAGAGATGCATTCTATAGAAAAATGTATGCAAATCTGAAGGTTGATATAATAGGAGAGCCATTTGCCTAGCCATTTCCAGTTAGGGCATGAAAAGCCCTCTCTGGAGAGCAGCTGCTAATGGGTTACTTGGGTATAGATGGGCCAAGGATCAGCACATGGATATAGATGGACAACAGAAGAGTGACCACTTCTAAGTGACCCCTGCTAACTGGTTATTCCTGCTAACAGAGCTACTCCTGATAACTGGTCAAAGAGACACCTTTTTAAATGATGAGTGTCTTATATTTAGCAAAGAGAGAAAAACTCCCTCTAACCAAGCCCAGCACAGCATCTCTACAGTGGTTTTTGCTGGTGTCTATCTTGTATTTCTTTTTAGATTTTGAACCCTTTTTGGTCAAGGAACCATCTTATTTCTTTTTCTATGTAAACCATTTTGAGAATGTTTTTGTTGAAAAGCAGTTGTTTTTGTTGTTGCTGTCATCCAAATATCTGACACAGTGTAAAGCAGTTCCATATGTTCACATGCCTACAACTGGTGTCTGTCTGGGCAAGGTGCAGATAGAGAGAAAGTTTGAGGACCCTCACTTAAATTGAGGCGGGGGGGAGAAAGGCACTCAGGGTGGGGGAGAAAATATATTTTTGTGATTGAATATATGTGTTATTAGATTTGGTAGGGAAAGTTTAGTATAATGAGGAGGGAAACTCCTAAAATATTTGGTGCAAGAGAGCTGTATGCCTGTATCTGGGAAGCTGAATCTGTTGTAGCTTTGCCATGATGGCCATCTCTGTTATAGTAGTCAAGAATCCTCTGGGCCACATTATAATGAATAAACACTGTTCTGGTTCATTATACCTGGTAGATGTCTTGAACCTTTTATGCTAGATTTCCAAAAGATGGAGTTTGCTTGGTGACTAAATTCAGATATGTGACTAATTCAGATATGTAATTCCTTCCCTATAATCCAGTGGTGCAATCCTTGGAGGGCTTTACAGGGTGCCATTTCTGTACTTTTGAAATGTTTCCTAGCATAAATAAACCCCTTCCACTGCTGTGGTTTCAGCCTGGCCTTTTAACTTGTTTAACTTTACATTGTATCTAATTTATTAATGTTGTGAGCCACCCCAAGCAGTAGTGTGCTGGAGGGGTTGTTATAAATATCTCCATCTCCTCCTCCTCCTTTGTTATTATTATTGTTGTTGTTGTTGTTTACACAGTCAGACAGGTGCTATTGACTGGTTTGTTTTATCCAGACATCGAGTCCTTCCCAAGGACCTAGGATGGCTGAATTTTATTATCAGTGTTGTTGCTGTTATTATTATAGATATCGTCGCAGAATATAGGCTGTTCCCAGTAAAGTTGCTTTTTGTATTTGGCTGATGGTGATTTCTGTGGCCCCTATGGTGTTGAGGTGCTCTTCAAGGTGTTTTAGAATTGCACCGAGGGCGCCAATTACCACTGGGATTATTTTGGTCTTCTTCTGCCACAGCCTTTCAATTTCAATATGTAGGTCTTTGTATTTTGTGATTTTTTCTATCTCTTTTTCTTCTATTTTGCTATCCCCTGGTATTTCTATGTTGATCATTTTAACTTGTTTTTCTTTCTTCTCAACTAACCCTGCTAACTTGGCAAAGAGGCACCTTTTAATGTGGTGATTCTCTTTATTTAGCAGGGGGAGAGTAACTGGCCCTATCCACTCCCAGCACAGTACTTCCAGTGACTACTGCTGGTGCCTATCTTATGTTTCTTTTTAAATTGTGAGCACTTTGGGGACAGGGATCCATTTTGTTTCTTATTTGATATTTCTCTGTGTGAACCGCCCTGAGCCATTTTTGGAAGGGTGGTATAGAAACAGAATGAATAAATAAATAAATAAATAAAATACTGTTATATCTGGTGTTTTGTGTGGCAGATGTTTGTCTGTTTGTAGTCGGAAGTCCCATAATATTTTTACATCTTCATTTGCTACAACATTTTCAATTTTATGGTCCAACCAATGTTTGGCTACAGGTAGCTTGTATTTTTTGCAGATGTTCCAGTGTATCATCCCTGCTACCTTGTCATGCCTTTGTTTGTAGTCAGTCTGTGCGATCTTTTTACAACAGCTGATTAGGTGGTCCACTGTTTCATCTGCTTCTTTACAAAGGCGGCACTTGCTGTTTGTTGTGGATGTTTCGACTTTTGCTCTTATTGCAGATGTTCCAGTGTATCATCCCTGCTACCTTGTCATGCCTTTGTTTGTAGTCAGTCTGTGCGATCTTTTTACAACAGCTGATTAGGTGGTCCACTGTTTCATCTGCTTCTTTACAAAGGCGGCACTTGCTGTTTGTTGTGGATGTTTCGACTTTTGCTCTTATTGCATTTGTTCTTGGTGCCTGTTCTTGTGCAGCCAGTATTAAACCCTCTGTTTCTTTCTTCAAGTTGCCATTCTTAAGCCATTGCCAGGTCTTGGTGATGTCTGATTTTCCACTTATATTGTGCAAATATTGACCATGCACTGGCTTATTTTTCCATTTTTCTGCTTGGTTCTTTGACTTGTTCTTTCTTGTATTTCATTGGCGTTGAATAGTTTCTCGTTATTGACCATTTGAAGTGCATCTTCTTCACTGTCCTTGATATATTCTTCAAGGCTTTTTTCTCTCCTATTCTACTGTTTGATGGACCTGCAGCATTCCTCTTCCACCTGAGCTGCGAGGAAGGTATAGCCTATCTACATCACTGCGGGGATGCAGAGCATGATTGATGGTCATGATTTTCCTGGTCTTACGATCTAGCATCTCTATTATTATTATTATTATTATTATTATTATTATTATTGCTGTTGTTGCTGAATCCTAACATTTCGGAAGAGCATGGCCAAAAGTGGAACGAAGGAGAGACTGGATGATAGCAAGAAAGAGTGGCAGCCTCTCCAGATGATCAACAGTCAGTATTTCATTTACTGCCTCCTTTGTTTGCCTCACAGTTCAGGAGTATAAAGTCACATTAGAAAACCCTTAATGCTGGACACTCAATCTAAAATGACAATCTGGAAGGACTCTGTGCAGCCATCCATGCCCACAGCTGCTTTTTCAGCCGTTTGCTTCCCGCATCCAGCAAGGAGATCCTATGATGACGAGGAAAGGCTGTCAAAATTCTGCACAACATATTTCTATGCAAATTTCACCCTCAGATGTAATAGAGTCAATATCAGTTGGCTTGAAGTCTACCTGAAAACCAAAACATAAAGCCTGAAGTTAATGAAATAGAAAATGGAATTGCATGAAAACTAAGGCATAGGATGCTACTGTTTAGCATTCTGTCATTGTCCCATATAGTATCCGAGCTTTATTCAAGCTAGTTTAAATTAGGAGCCTGAAATGTGTGTGTGTGTGTGTGTTTCCTCAGAGCTTTTATATGGCTGTTAACTTGTTATTTCTTCATCCTACATGTATTTCATAGAGAGTACTACAAATTAATAACCACAAATTACTGTATTTAAAATTTATTTAAAATTACTTATTTTACATTTCCTGTATATAGTCATAAAACTCTGGTTTGTATCATGGGTGGCTTCACACAACTGCCAGCAAGTCTTAATTGGGGAAAATATCAGGGATATTTTGGGAGCTGGTACCATGTGCTCATATGATGTCCAAATCCACCCAAATCCAGTTCCTGAGTTTCTCTGCCTGACATTCTCCCTGCTCCCACTCCAATTCCATAGCCAAGATTTAGAGCTGGAGCCAAGATCTGGAGCTGGAGCCAAGATCTGGAGCATTGCAGGGGAATGTTAGTCAAAGAGCATGGGAACAGGTCCTGGGTGGATTTGGACATCATGCCCGTTGTGTATGTGCTTTCTTAGTTCCCAACTTATATCTGTGGTGAGGAAAGAAGTGTATGCTCATTCTTCTGCCATAGGAAGAAGTCTACTAGCCTGGTAAATATATAAACAAGGCCACAACCCCAGGATTGCTAGAAACAGGGGGGTAAAATCTGTATTCTTCAGATGTATGAGAAACAGTCCATTTTCAATGGCTACCTGCTGTGCTAGAAAAATCTGTTCCCAAAACAACTGTTAAAAGGCAAAGCCATCTAGAATATTCTATCACACAATTTATAATGCATCTCTTTGCTTGGGTTGTTGTTCATTTCTTAGGATCCTTGGGATTTCATTCCTTAGCTCCATAGTCTCTATTAAAACTAGCTTTAAGAAGTTTCTACAAATGACATATTTAATTTAATAAAGAATTGTCTCAGAAGAGATGAAACGAAGGACATATTGCTAACAAGCTGTTCAAAGTATAAAAGATCCCAATGAATCATTAAGATACAATGTAAAATTTAAACTGGATTGCTGCAGACCAAAAAATATAAAACCACACAGGCCCCAAACCACCAGATTCTGACCAGACTCTTGCCAGTGTATTATATTTTATTGACACATTGGACCATGCAGTGCAGTTGCAAGTGAAGGTTTTGTAGAGAAAGTAATCAGCTCATACTTAAAGAAAAAAAATGACATCTGAGAATGTTTAATAGACTCATTTTTCTTGCATCTCTGACGTTGTTATCTGAATCCCATCCCAAATGTTTCTCCAAACACCAATTTTAATCAAGATTTTGATCAAGGGGTTTTATTGTTTGTGATCATGTTCATTTGTCTCTTCCTGTCATAAATCAATCTTCAACAATGTGGCTAAGATGAGAAAGTAAAAAATCAGGCTGCAGACAATTAAGAACTGATGTGTAGTAAAGATATTCACCAAGTCTAACCACATAAAGGTTCACTTTTCCAATAATTAATGCATCTAGATTTTATAAGGTCTGAAGTGGTCTTACGGACTGCATTAAATAAACCCAGGCAACACACTACAAGTAAGACACATTCAACTCTAGCCAGCAATTAGCTAGATCATTATACTTCATTAGAGAGTGAAAGAAGCTATTAACCAAGGCTATTGAAGCAATCTCCCAGTGTCCTTAACATAGGCTTGGACCATTCAAAGTCTGTTTTCCCCAAGGTGTGTTTCAAGTCATATGATGATAACGAGTTCTAAAATTAATTAAATAAAATTAAAAGCATAACTCTCAATCCAAAATGGAAAGTTCAACACCACTTCTTATTTATTTTTTTAAAAAATGATTAACTATATATTGTACTAACCAGGGAAAGCTCCCCCAAGAGGTGAACAAAGGCAATCACTTCACGCATGCTTTTGGGGGGCATTTTTTGCAGTGACTGAATGCATCCTTGCCTGCCCTGAACCAAACACCTCCTGCCCTGGTTGGCCCCAGGTACAAGCCCGTACTGCCACTGTCTGACCCCTACTTGGCCCCACCTCAGCCCCACTTTCAAAACCTGGGCACTGCTCTCCATTCTTTGTAGAACACACTGCCACTGCATGCCTGCCTTGCTATTGAGTTGGTGGTAGTGGCAATGGTAGCAGCATTCCTCACTTCCTCTCAGTCTCCTTCCTCTCACTCACTTCCTCTCAGTCTCCTTCCTTCCAAGCATGGAAAGAAGAGTCAGTGTGATGACTGTTGCTGCTACCGCCGCCACTGCAGCCAATAGCTTTGTAATAAGAGAGCCGGAAGTTGCGAGCGCGTGTGCGCCCATCGTGCACACGTGCACCCGCCCATCTGCTGTGGGCGCATGCACGCTCGCAACTTCCAGCCACTTCCGGCTGACGGGGGGAACGGGGCAGCAGGGAGGAACGCTGCCGCCCCGACGGGCTTGAAATTTGCAGAGTGCCGGCGGGGGAAACACAGCGGGGGTGGTGAGTACACCCTCCCCCGCCCTTAAAGTACTACCCCCGCCGGCGCTGAAGCACCAAATCCCACCCCAGCACCGAAATGTTTCGGGCACAAGCCTATCCCATTGTTCATTTAGATTACAACTGTTAATGAAGAAGGTGCAATCCAAAATTACTTCAGCAATACAATCCTGGTTACAACACACATGTGCACACACACACACACACAGAGAGTTATCATGAGCAGCCTAGCCCAGGCTATTCTGCTCATGTGGAGTGCTGCTGGGATCTGCATTGATCCTGGCACTCTCGCCCAGTCTCACCCAAAATCCTAGCCTGGGTCTTAGCCGAGGCTAAGGGAGCGAACATCCTTTAACCGGGCTGCCAGGATTGTGTATCTCCTTGGACTACACACAGCCCAAGGAAATATAGGGAAGGTCGCCTAGAGTGCCTGTCTCACAGGGGAATCCCCAAAGGCACCGTGCTCATCACGCGGTGCCTTGTGGACTATCCAGAGGCCAGGAATATGAGTCCTGGCCTCTTTTGACATACTACTGCGGGTAGTGCACATCATGTGGGCACCTAGCTCTCACACCAAAGAAACGAAGAGTAGAGATTGTCTGGGAAAGGTAGGTTTAACCCTTGATTCCCCTCCACCCCGCCCCCCGCCCACATGGTTGTGTGAATAGCCACACACACATGTATTGTGTGTGTGTGTGTGTATGTACACGCACGCGCGCACACACACACACACACACACACACACAGGCTGCCTTCAGACATCACAGGAAACCTGAGCCAAACCCACCTCAGGTTGGGCCTCCGTGATGTTGGTCTGAATGATCAGAGCCACGATTCCTGGACTGAGCTGGGGTTCTGATTCCTTCCCCAAACCTATGGATGAACCGTCACTTGGAAGTAAGGTACACTTACCAAACCAAGGCTCCAGAGGCTTCAGTGTGATGTCCAGTTTGTGCAAGCTGCACAAACCAGAGTTAAGGGACAAAAGCTCCTCCCTCTTTCCAATGCAATTGGCTGCCATGGCTATCCGTCCTGCATTGGAGAAAGCCCGCACAGCCACTTCCTCCCCCTTTTCAGTCTCCTAGACTGTAGATTGTGATCATCTGGGAGCATGCTGGGGAACTGAATGCAAACTACGGGTCAATTGAATCTGCAGTTTCAAGGTTTCTCTGCAGGTGGCCACAGTATCATACACTCAAAATGCACCCCTAACAATGTAAATTTCCATTTAGAATCTATTTTTAGTCATAAGCAGGCATTAAAAAGCAGGCATTAAAAAACACCCACCCTTTACAATTCTTTTTCAGTAATCTAGATGTGCCTGGATAGATTTTAAATTAAACAGTTTCTTACTTCATTTAGTTTCTTATTCTTTATTTAGCAGAGGGGATAGCAACTGGCCCTATCCACCCTCAGCACAGCATCTCTCCAGTGGCTGTTGCTGGCATCTGCCTTATGCCTCATTTTGAGACTGTGAGCCCATTGGGGACAGGGAGCCATTTCATTTATTTATTTATATCTATGTAAACTGTTTTGGAAACTTTTGTTGAAAAGTAGTATACACATATTCATTGTCCAACCCTGCTAACTGGGCAAAGAAGCACCTTCTAAACGTAATTCTCTTTATTATTTAACAGGGGAGAGTAACTGACCCTATCCATCCCAGCACAGTACCTCCAGTGCTCCTGGTGTCTGCCTTATGTTTGTTTTTAGATTGTGAGCCCTTTGGGGACAGGGACCCATCTTCTTTATACTTAGTTAAGCTCTTCTCACGATCCAGGAGAAGAGCTTGTTGGGTCTGCTGGGATAGCGGGCTTAGCCCGCTCTTCCCACAGACGATCAAAGAGCAGCCCTGGGGTGGTCAGATCGGCCGCCCACATGACTGCCGGCTCTCTCACGGAGCCGGAAGGGGCTGCAGGGATCGGGGGTGCACAGCCCCTGGAAGTCCCAGGATGCCCTGCAGCCTCCCGGCCGGGGGTCTACTCATGTGTCTCCGCATGCTGCAGCGACACACAAGCAATAAAATGAGGTTAATCAAGCACTCGCTCTGTTAACTTCATTTTAAGGGGAGGGGGAATTAGGTGAGCTAGCCTGTGAGCCCAGTGGTTCTCATGATCGTGGGAACAGCCTCATTATTTCTCTGTGTAAACCCTTTTGAAACTTTTGTTGAAAAACTGTATATAAAGATTTCTTCCTGTCATTGTCATCGTCTTACTGGAGTTAAGTCTTCATCTTACTGAAATTTCTTTGGGACTCATCTCTGACGTAGTAATCAGTTTCCCATTGCAACTTGCCTATTAGAAGACGAGGAATATCACTTATCCAAATTCCATTCTTTTGGGCAATGAACCTCCTGAATATTTCTGGACACATCAAATCTCTCAGCGTCTTCAGTGAAAGATCCTATCTCTCCCACTTTTGACAAGTATTCATGCATTCCCTCTGCTTTTCTGCTCTTACAATTCTCATTTTTGTATGTGTGTGTCACTCATCTTTTCTTTAAGCTTAACCATGCTAGCAACTCTGACACAGTCTGTGCTCACGCAGACCAAGGCTAACAAGTGAAGCTTATCAAACACTGTCCTTTCCAAATGCCTTTTTTTGATAGCAAACTTGAACTCTGGTCCTTTTATCAAGGCAAACTTTTCAACCACTTTGAAGTTCAGCATTCTCAAGGGTTCTGGTATCAGATCTCATACAGCACTAACAGATATTATCGCCTGCCTTTTTTGTGCCTGGATGAGTTGGGTATGGGGGATGCTCGGGTGAGACAAATAAGAGAATATTCCAAGAGACCTTTTTAGAAGCACATTGAAAATGTCTGCTGAGACTAAAAAACTCACAGCACTCCCAAGGATGCCCTTGAATGATTTTCAGTGAACAACTGAATGGACATCGTGCAATTTAAATGAATTAAAGTAGGAGAATTGTTTCAAACTTACTGCATCTTACTGCATGTAATATGACTAGGTTTTTGGTTCCAAACTATTGTTAAAATGTGAAATGGATTGCAATAGGAGGATTGTTTTTAAATCTTAAAGGAACTGGAAGAAGATTGATTTTTTTATTACAGTCATTATTTATGTGAGTTTGTCTGGATGTCATTTGCAGAGCTACATATTTCTTCTCTTTTTGTTCTGTGCAGGTTTGCTTCTCCCCCCCCCCTCATTTCCACAATGATTCTTTGAAACCAATATTTACCTTTTAGTTTCTCCAGTTTCATATTCAGCATTTTAATGACAAAACAGCAGTCAATAAGGCTCCGTGAAGTAAGAGAAGTTAGGGAGTGGATCACACTGTCAACCACCCACGTACCCAGGTCACAGGACCACAGAAAACCTGCTTCTTCTCACAAATCTCAGAGGTTTCAGGGTTACACCACAAGGAAATGGTTAGTTTCAATCATTTACCCCCTACTAGTGCTCCCTTCTAGTTCCTCTGAGTGACTGGGCACTCACCAACACAGGCCCTCCTCAGTTACTGGCTTGTTCATCATTGGCCTGTTCTGGCAATTCTTGAGAGACTTCAGCTGAAAACGAGATCGCACTCTGAGATCTCGCAAGACCTCAGTACCTTCTTATAGAGTAGCAACTGCTCTCAGACAGGGCCATTCTGGAGTTCGGCCGACAGTAGCCTCACTGCTACTGCCATCAAATTGGCCAGCAACACAGGGCAAGCAGCATGATAGGCAGGCTCTTCCCTGTACTGGGTACGTTTTCCCACATTTTCCCACCTCACGCCTGTCATGTCCCAACACACACCCATCCTAACATGATACCTTTCAATGTGCAGATAGTGCAGTCACACCAGTTCAGGTTGCAGACGTTGCTGTCCACTGTGCAGATACATTGGGGATGGACTCTGATGGCAGGAGGCATCTCGCTGCCCTGCTGGCATCCCAAATAATCTGCCACTTGAGGCAACGGCCTCACCTTGCCTCATGAAAGAACTGCCCAGTTGACTTTCATACTTTGTTATACTCTTGCCTTTCTCCTGGCACTTTCTCCTCTCCCCCTTTTGTTGTCTCTGTCACTGTTGAAACGTAAGTTGTAAGTTTGTCAGGAAAGGGACTTCTATTTCCCCTTATTAACATATGTATGTTGTATGTTGAAAGTATGTTGTAAAGTGTCATAACAGACACAGTGCTCTATACATAGTAGAAAATAATAATTCCTTCTCACCACTTCTCAGGGGCAACCCCAGAACAACTAGTTTGGGGGAGCAAAGGGGTAGAAACGAACGTTATTATGGGAGGGAGGCGCTTTCAACTAATACTTATAAAGATATTGTAATTAACTTCATAGCTGATTAACCTGATGATGAAGAAGCTTGTTTAAAATTCTCAAATGTGTTCAGAAAATGGCCAGATTCCTCTTAGAGAATACTAAGGCAGTTTACTGAGTAGGACAAGCATCTTACCCAGGCCTGGCAGCTGTGTGTGCTCCCAATTTTAACCTGTTGGTGAGCAACTAGATAGGAGGGGGTGAGGTCATGCGTGAGGCAGATAGGATAGGACAGCACCATTCTACCCAGCTTTCATATCCACTATTTGACCAGGTCCTACCCAGCTCTTAAAGCCACCTAATGGCACAGCAGGGAAATGACTTGATTAGCAAGCCAGAGGTTGCCGGTTCAAATCCCCACTGGTATGTTCCCCACCTATATCAGGCAGCAGCGATATAGGAAAGATGCTGAAAGGGATCATCTCATATTGTGCGGGAGATGGCAGTGGTAAACCCCTCCTGTATTCTACCAAGAAAACCACAGGGCTCTGTGGTTGCCAGGAGTTGACTCCGACTCGACGGCACACTCTAATTTACTTTACCCAGCTCCTGCCTCACACACAGCCATTGTTTGCTCCCACACAAGTGAAAACTGAGAGCGTACACAGCCTGGGTAGGTAACTTGTCCTACTCAAGTTCTGATTGTGGGAACGGCCTTACTGTCTTGTTGGATTAGGTCAAACTCTCCAGTCAGCTATCCAGGCTAGTTTTCTCTTCCTGTCCAAGACCACAAGTAAAGGCTGGGGTGTGGAGAGAGGTCAAGACCAGACCAGCTGAAATCTGCAGCGGGGAGGACCCTGCACCCCCCCCTGGACACATGGTCTCACCCAGCCCAGTTCCTGTCCAGAAAGGAAGCTAAGGGGTTGACTCTTGGGTGGCTGGAAGTGTTGGGATATGTGATAGCCTTCTGTGCTGATGGGATTTGTTATAGCTTTTCAAAACATGCTCAAGCTAAAATATTTTTCTGCTCTAGCTTAAGCTGATGTGATATTAACTGACATTAGTCTCTCTGTAACAGGATGCTGATAGTTACTGACTGTCTCTGCGACAAGATGTAGCTTAACCATTAAAGTGTTCCAGGAAATGACTGTTTTGCTATGCAGGTGCAAGACCTAGCTTTTGCTAAAATGCTGATATGCCAAATATGCAGTAACATAGAAATTGCAGGGAACAGGCTTGACCTTTTTTCAGTGGGGCAGGAACTAGACACGTGTATAGGAAAGATACAATAAGAGCTATCTCAGCAAACCAAGGCTTGTAGGTCCAAGTGTATAACCACATATGGACATAGGAATCAGTTGAGCTAAGGTGCGCAGGTGCAAAAAATAAGTTGTATACGGCATACTATATAAGGAGGTTGCCCTAAATTCTCTGGGTGGCCGCCACCCTTTTGAGCTCTGTGCTAATACAATAAAGTTTGGTTTGAAACTCTGATACTGGTGTCTGGCAAATTACCTAACCAAGAAAGCTGAACAAGGGTGGGAAGGGAAGCCCCCTCGGCTTATCCACAACAGGAGCAAGTGAATGAGGCTTCTTTAAAGAATTGAGGCCTTTTAAAATAAACAGTTCAAACTATAGTGCCATAATATACAATATGTATTGTCTGACACTTTGCTGTAAAGTTCTAGTCTAGTGGATAGAGGAGTGAAAGGGAGAGTGGGAAATATTTTGGAGACATCTCTGATGACTTTTAACACTACAGTGTACTGTCCCATGTTTGGTGCTGATGAGAAAGAGGCTGCACCAGCTCACAAGCAAAAAAGCATTTTTTAAATGCTTTTAAAAATTACTTTAAAGGGTGTTCCTTTTAGAAGGCTGTGCTTGGCTTGTTCTCTTCATCTTCCTTGTAAGCTAGGCCAAGCTGACCTTACCCACTTTATAGTCTATGTAGCAGTGCTATAAAAGTGGTTCAACATGTCTGGAGAGACAAGGCTCTTCCTCTGGGAAGAAAATCTGGTGTATTCTCTAATAGGATTAAAAATACTTACTCACTGACAGGTCAACATTGTGATCTTTGAGCTTTTTGTACTTCTGCCTTCAGAGTGCACTAGATCTTCCTTCCTTTCTTCCTTCCTTCTTTCAAATGCCCCCATATTACAATTCCAATAAATTTCAAGGCCGCTTACAACTGTGTTTATATAACATAAAATGTGGTTAAAGCAATACCTAGAGAAAATAATTCAAAATAGTAAATATTTTGAAAATATTCAAAATAGTAAAAGCAATAGAAAACAATAAGCACAGCACTCAAAACCAGATCAGATTAGAGAAATCCCAAATCAGCAGCATCAGATTATACATCAAAGGCTTGGATAAGTAAGAAGCTCTCAGCCTGTTGTCTAAAGCTCATCAAGCTAGATGCCAGGTGAGACTCCCTGGAGAAAACACAGAAGAACTGAAGCAACAAAGAAGAAAAGGACCTATCTCAGATTCCATCTGCCTGGCTTTTGATGGCAAAGACAACCACAGAAAATCCCCCACTGACCATTTTCATAAATAGCTAGGAACACACAGTCCATTTGATTTCCCCCTGCATCCCTGTTTTTGTCCATGATTGTTGACCTCTTTTCTCTGTTTGTGTTGAGAAAATCTTACATGCAGAAGACAAAGCTTCTCCAATCATGCCTGTTAGTGTTGTGTATACAAACCAGCAAGTCAATAGCGATGTCTGATTTCCTAAAATAGGTCAAAGCATTTCAGCATTGTGGAGACACAATCTGATAACTGGGCAAAGAAAATGTAATGATTGGTAGTCTGTGTCATGCCAACTGAGCAGCAGGAAGGGAGAGAACGTCTGCCTTTTAGAGGAAATTTACTGTGTAGAGCAAGACCTTCTCACAGAGCATGGTAGGAGACATAAATGTCAGTGATATCTGAAGCAACGATCGTGACTCAAGGCTACTATCAAGTCCAGGAAATGTATAGTGAAGAGAAAAGTCAAGGAAAACAAAAAACTGAAGAAAGTGCAATACAAACCTGGATAACTCCGTGACCTTAACGATGGAGAAAAGCTGTCATACATTGTACAATCTTTGTGTGGAGATGCTTTCTTCCAGAAGCTCTGTGTTTATATCAAATAAGTGAATAGAGGAAAGCACACATATTGGAATATGCAAAATTTCTAGGCAGCTGAAAGGAAACCACTGAAGACAGCCAAGAATCATGGTTTGGGTCCAGTCTTCTCTGTTAATTGAAACAACTAAGGGAAGTGTTAAACATTTTCTCTGTTTGTGTTGAGAAAATCATGCATGCAGAAGACATGTTATAGTTTAAAATTTTAATTGTAATATATTTGTACTCACTGAGACTGGTTTTTATCTGTTTTATAAATTTGTAACTGTTTTATATTGTTTTTATATTAAATTTTAACTTGTACACTGCCTGGAGATTTCTATAGCAGGAGGTACAGAAATAAGACAAACAAACAAACAAACAAACAAACAAACAAAACAATAAATAAGTGTAAAGTGGCTGAGAAAATTGATCGTGTTATTATCCATTCTGTAAGTCACTTTATCAAAGGGCCAAAATCAGTATGATTGGGAAGACAGATAACGAGGCGGGTCTCACGGTCCGTGAGACCTGCTTTTTAAAAAACTCCCCGCAGACAAGCGGGCAGGGAGCCCTGGGCGGCCGGATCAGCCGCCCACATGGTTGCGGCTCCGTGACGGAGCCGGCGGGGGCTGGGGAGCTCGGGGGCCATACAGCCCCCAGAAGCCCCAGTATGCCCTGTGTGAGCGCGCAGGGCATACTGAGGAGACCCCCAAGCCTGGAGGCTGCTTTTAAGCCTCCTGGTCGGGGGTCTACTCGCGATTAGCCGTGGCGCGGAGCTGCGCCACGGCTACTCATGAGCAGATAGCCAGGGTTTGTGGAGCGCTCCCTCCACAAACCCGGGCTAAGGGGCAGGCTACAGGAGCGGGTTAGCCGCTCCTGAACCACTGGGCTCAGCTGCGAGCCGGTGGTTCTGACAATCCTCAAAAATCGGGCTACGCTTTCCTAGCCTGATTTTTGTGATCGTCAGAATAGCCCCAACATTTATCTACATGCTAGGGTTGTGCAAATGGTGGAGGCTGTGCACCTGTGCAGTTGGCCTCTGGATGGCCTGGAACATGCAGAGGCCAATTGCAGGCGTGGCGGCCTCCAAAATGGCCACCGTGCCGGAGGGGGAAGGCCTGAATGGGCCAAAGAGCCAGCTGAATGGACCGGTTTGGGCTTCAAGAGAGGCCAGCGGGGGAGGGGAAACCTCTGTGGATCCCCAGCCCCACCTCTAACAACTCCCTCAAAGGGGGTAAGTCACAAATTTATTATTACTATTTTTAAAAAAATGTTTGTGAACCCTCCCTCCAGACCGAACTGAACTGGGGGGGGGTGGTTCGAGGCAGTGCCGGACCGAACTGGCCCAGTCCAGTTCAAGTCCAATCCGGACTCAACCCAAACCGGGCCAGCTGGTTCCATGCACATCCCTACTGCATGCTTGCCTCATTCACATTTCAAGCACTGGTGGGATGGGGACTATCCTTTCCATGAAAAAGAATGCACAGATTAGGAGAGCAAAGCCAACTCCTCTTTCTCATTTTAATTCAATGCACTCAGTTTAAGCAAATTTGTCCCTGCCCTCTGGGTATCAAATTTGTCCCTGACACTTCTGGTATCAGAGGTAGCCCTTAGAATAAACTGCTTAAAGCAACAGAGCACAGTGACGCAAGGTGGAATGTGATGTGGATTTGGCTCCTCTCCCATGTGTGCTTTTTTTCGTGTTACAAATAGACCACCATCCTCTCTTCATATGTTAACAGACATCTGAAAAGTCACCCCATCATGTACCTTTTGCCTGGATTTCATTCTCCTGAGTTGAGCTCCTGAGCTTACATTATCCACCGCTGCTGCTGCTATGACAACTAAAGTGATGCTGATGACAATCTAGTAGTTACTAATAACAGTAGGATAAGCCCAGAAAGTACTTTGTTGCAAAATGTGTTAATTTGCATTTCTGCATTTGCACGTAGTGTGAAATCAGATGTTGCCAAACCCACAGTTAATTTTCCAAGCCGTGAATCGCACCACAGATGTTCATCCAACTGTGGTCTGGCAACCTCCATTTTCAGGGCAGGAGAGCCCCTCCCTCTTCCTAGTCCAGCAAGGCCCACATCCCAACAAGTTCTGTAGCTCTCACATCACCAGACTGTGGGCAAGGCATCAGCACATCTCCAAGGCAGGTGCCATTGGCCACAATCCTCAAGGGGGCATGCTGAGTGCGATCGTGCCTTTTCGGAATGGTCCGCCTGTTCTCATTGGGGAAAGGGATGGTCCCTTTAAATGTTGGTCCCTTTAAATGTCGTGCCATGCAAGCCCTTCTGCCAGCAATTCTACTGCTGCCATCTGCCATGTGCAAATCTGCCACCATGGGTAATCCCAGGAGAGGGGAGCGCAATTTGCAGCAACCCCAGGAGAGTGGGTTGTCATTCTGGGCCAAACCAAAGTTGGCTATGTTCAAATAGGAAGGCGGGCTGGCAGAGGGCATGCTTTGATAGCTTCTTCACAGCAGTTGCCAAGACAGGGAAAGCAGTCCCCACCCCCGTGGCTTGTTTGTATAGAGCAACCTGAATGGGTGGCATCTGCCATCCGACCCCCATGCATATCTCCATGCAAAGGGATGTCATTGCACATTATTAACGATTCAGCTCGACAGCCCTGTTCCCACCGAGTGGGGCCATCCTTGGGTGGGGTGAGCCCTGTAGTGGGCCACAGGCACACACTGGCTGAGAGACTCTGGGTGTCTGAGAGACTCTGAGTCTGAGCAGCCTGCCCCTGCTTGCTGCTGCACCGTTCGCTGCCTCCCTCTGCTGCAATCACTCACTGTGGAGCAGCAGGCAGAGAGGTAGAAGCTTGAATCTCACTGCTGTTCTGAACCTCTGGTTTGCGTGTGGTGTGTATGTGTTAGGAACATAGGAAGCTGCCATATACCGAGTCAGACCATTGGTCTATCTAGCTCAGTATTTCCTTCACAGACTGGCAGCGGCTTCTCCAAGGTTGCAGGCAGGAATCTCTCTCAGCCCTATCTTGGAGATGCCAGGGAGGGAACTTGGAACCTTCTGCTCTTCCCAGAGCGGCTCCATCCCCCTAAGGGGAATATCACAGTGCTCACACTTTTAGTCTCTCATTCATATGCAACCAGGGCAGACCATGCTTAGCTAAGGGGACAAGTCATGCTTGCTACCACAAGACCAGCTCTTCCATCCTTCCCACTGCGCATCCACTCTCAGAGAGAGACAAGAAGAAGAGGAAAACAGCCCACCCACTGCCCAGAGCCCGGCCAAGCAGTGCAGAGAGTGGCTGCAAGCAAAGCAGCAGGAGGACACAGAGCAGGGTGGTGTCCAGGGAGGACACAGATGGCGGGGGCGAGGTGACGAGGATGAGAGAAGGAGGTGGAACAGCCCAAGTAGCTTCCCCACCAGCCAGCCTGCCTGGCCATAGCAGCCGGCAGCATGCCTGTGTGCAAGCAAGGAGAGAGCAGCATCAGGAGTCACAAAGCACATGTTTGCATCATGTGTGGCTGTGAGAGCCAGCCAGGCAGCACAGGAGTGGAGTTCAGTGCAATAATAAAAATCAATAGTAGTACTGTGACCTAACTGCTCATATCTCAAGAAAGGCTCAAAGTTTCCTCCTCACTGCTAATTCTGAATTTCTGATAAACGAGAAGACAGCGGAAAATGGTCTGTAAGTCACACTATCTTCATTTTGAATGGGTGATTATTCTAAAGCTCACTGAAGGGTCTGATCAGTGATCAGAACTATCCAGGAGATGATAGCACTAACAGAACTCATGAACAGATTTTGATTCGTGGTGTGCTGCAAAGATTTATCATGATAGTTTAAATGTTTTATATTTTATATTATGTTTTAATTCTGTACACCGCCCAGAGATTTCAATATTAGCCGGTACATAAATTCAATCAATCAATCAATAATTGATTATTAGTGCAGAACTGCTGGTTTAAGGTACAGAAATATCCACACAAAACACCCCAATGTTTTTTCTTGTTCCCACTGTTTTCATGATCATTCACACACACACAGAGCCATTGTTTCCTGCATCTGCTGCTTCTGTGACATTTTGTTTAACGTGAAAGGATATATATTAATTAGTGGCACTAGTTTTCCCAGTTGCTGTGAGCTGCAATCAGTGCTACACATATTGATGCCCATTAAAACGCTGTTTAAAAGGAAAAGGGGAAATGAAACACCACCTTGGGTGGGTTGAAGCAAGGTAGGAGGTGCTGTTAAGTTGCAGTAAGCTTTCAGGGGTGAGGCAAAAGGGACGGATTGAAGAAGGGCTGGGGGGTAGAGAAGGAACAGGATCAGGAGCCAGTGTGGTGTAGTGGTTAAAGTGTTGACCTAGGACTGAGGAGACCTGAGTTCAAATCATCATTCAGCCATGAAACTCACTGGGTGACTATGGGCCAGTCACATATCTCTCAGTCTAATCTACCTCACAGGATTGTTGTGAAGATAAACATAAGTAACCATGTAAAGCGCTCTTGGTTCCTTGGAGGAAGTGCAGAATAGAAATTTGGATAAAAAATATTGTATCAGCAACAGATCAATTATTTTCTTCCATTAAAATGGAGGAGCAGTGGGCATTCTGTGAATAATTTGGATGGATGATGGTATGGTACTTTCCAACTTGAATTTTGGAATTCAAGTTTGGCATGCAAATGTGTTAAACTGTGTATATTTGTATCTCTGTGTATAGGTGTAGCTCTGGATCCTTGCCCGACTTGGCTGCTTCTATCTAGCAGGGAGATTGTTGGATTGCCTAGTTAATATCGCCAATGCATCGCTGAGGGAGGGTAGGGTGCCCCCCTGCCTGAAGGAGGCAATGATAAGACCACTTTTAAAGAAGCCTTCCCTGGACCCCTTACCGATGGACAGCTACAGGCCAATCTCCAATCTCCCTTGGTTGGGCAAGGTGATTGAGAGGGTGCTGGCTGACCAGCTTCAGGCAGTCTTGGAGGAAACTGATTATCTAGACCCATTTCAAACTGGCTTTAGAGCTGGCTATGGAGTTGAGACAGCCTTGGTCAGCCTGACGGATAACCTTTACCAGGGAATTGACAGAGGGAGTGTGACTTCTGGATTCTTCTGGATCTCTCAGCGGCGTTCGATACCATCGACCATGGTATCCTTCTGGATCACCTGGGGGAGTTGGGCATAGGGGGCACTGCTTTGCAGTGGTTCTGTTCCTATCTCTCAGGTAGATTCCAGATGGTGGAGCTTGGTGACAGTTGCTCCTCAAAACGGGAGCTGTTATATGGAGTCCCTCAGGGCTCCATTCTGTCACCAATGCTTTTTAACATCTACATGAAACCGCTGGGTGAGGTCATCAGGAGGTTTGGTGCTGGGTGTTATCAGTATGCCAATGACACCCAAATCTACCTCTCCTTTTCATCTTCAGGAAATGGCACTCATTCTCTAAATGCCTGCCTACAGGCAGTACTGGGCTGGATGAGGGATAACAAATTGAAGCTGAATTCAAGCAAGACGGAGGTGCTCATTGTGGGGGCTCAGAATCTGAGGGGTGAGTTAGATCTTCCTGTGCTGGATGAGGTTACACTCCCCCAGAAGGAGCAGGTGCACAGCTTGGGAGTACTCCTGGACCCAGTCCTCACCTTGGTATCTCAGGTGGAGGCCATGGCCAGGAGTGCTTTTTATCAGCTTCGGCTGATTCAACAGCTGCGCCCATTCCTCGAAAAGGGTGACCTCAAAACAGTGGTGCATCAGCTGGTAACCTCCCGGCTTGACTATTGCAATGCGCTCTACGTGGGGCGGCCTTTGTCCGTAGTCCGGAAACTTCAGTTAGTTCAGAATGCAGCAGCCAGATTGGTCTCTAGGGCAACCTGGAGAGACCATATCATGTCTGTTTTGAAACAGTTATACTGGCTGCCAATATGTTTCTGGGCAAAATACAAAGTACTGGTTATTACCTTTAAAGCCCTGAACGGCTTGGGTCTGAGATATCTTAGAGTGCACCTTCTTTTACATGATCACCACCGCACGTTAAGGTCATCTGTGGAGGTCTGTGTCCAGTTACCACTGGTTCGTTTGGTGGTGACTCAAAGGCGGGCCTTCTCTGTAGCTGCTCCTGGGCTTTGGAATGCACTCCAAGCAGAAATTAATAATTTTAATTCTTTACAGATCTTCAAGAGAGCCCTTAAAACCCATCTGTTTGGCCTGGCCTTTCAGGGTTTTTAAATAGTTTTAATTGTTTTAATGTTAACCTGGTTTTCAGGGTTTTAATTGTTTTGATAGTTTCATTGTTTTTTAAGATGTTTTTAACTTGGTGTTTATATTTGTATTTCTGTTTTAATTATTTTTAATGATTTCTGTTTTTTAATTGTAAACCGCCCTGAGCCAGCTCAGAAGGGCATTACAAAAATCAAATAAATAAATAAATAAATAAATAAATAAATAAATAAATAAATAAGTGACTTGGTTTTACATAAAATTATATTATTTATTTATTTGAAATGTAAAGGGGCCCTTGCACATGCTGGTTCGCCCCCAGCCCTGCACCCCGCTAGGGACAGCCCTGGTTGTGAAGGCTTATCCCCGTGGCCTTACACTCTCATGAGTGAGTGGTCCACTCAGGAACAGCATCCATTGTCATCATAGAGGAGGAATCTCCTGTCAGTGTTGGCAATGCTGATCCTGCTGCCCTGTCCTTCTCATGAGTGAGCCTAGGGACTGCACATATTCCCCCAAGGGAAGGGGGCTGTGCCCCCTTCCCCAACATCATTGTAAAAAAAGTAGACATTAGCCATTCAAGAATTCCTGGTTGAGGCTGCCTTAGAAACCCGACCCCGGGTATCATCGCCCTGCCACATGTTACCATCTCAGCACTCTAATGGGGTTTATGTTGCCACCTCAAGTGCATGTGCTTGTGAACATATGTCTTTGTCACTGCATTTTCAAAGCATGTAGTGTCCATCTTGCTTTCTCTCCTGATTGCCAGGAGGAAGGAGCAAGAGACAGAGTGGAAAGAGGGCATGCCCCAATGTGACTTGGCCGTTCAACAGGCTGACAATCTCAGGATGGGACGTGGCAGCATGCCTGTTGCTGGGCAACTGCTTAGTTGTATAGGGGGCAGGGCAGTTGCTTGTAGAGGTGGCCAGCAAGAAGCACCACAGGCATGCAATCCCAGGCAGGTTTGCATGCTGTCTCTATGATTATGGTTCCAAAAAGTGAATGAAATCATGGTTATGGTGCTGTCCGCATTCAGACAAAAACTATGCTCCCTAAAAATCTCAGGTTACAGCAGCAAAACACACTATAAACTGAAGGTTCAAATGGGAGTTTGGTGAGGCAAACGTCAGGTCCCTTTTTGCACGCATCCAGATATAACAGCGTTCCAACCTCTGCCCCATTTAACTGCGGTTTTGCTTTGCAAACGAATGTGGACATGTTTGACATGTTTTGCAAACGAATATTTAGCATTTTGCTGCCTACTACCAGCACGGAAAAGATGAGTTTCGTCCAAGGATATCCCCTCTGTTTTTGTTCTAATAACAAAATTGCAAATAAGCACCTTTGGGGTAATATTGATGGCAAGAATATAAATTCTTCACTGACCCTTTCAGGCCTCTGTCTCTCCGATCCAGGGAGCTGCTCAGAGAGGGCCTCTGAGACAGCTTGGATACAATTTGTTCAAGAGCTGGCTTGTGTTAAGCAGCCTACTTGGCAGATGGGGAGGGGGTCTCCACCTCCAGAGCTGTAAATGTACAGTGCAGCAACAATGACAACACAAGAGCTCGGATATAAGATCAGTGGACCTGTAAAAAAAGAAAGTAGAACATCACCTAAATGGAAGATTAGATTAGAAAATAACATCTCCAGGCTTAGATCAGATGCTAGTAAATTGAAAGATATGATAGACAAGAAGCTGAAGAATGAAAACACCAAACAGTATCTCATCCAAAAATACCACCTAGATTCAAGGAAAATTAGAGAAGTCCTGGAAATAATAAAGCAGCAAATAACAGCAGTGTCAAAGAAGATTAGCAGGTATGAAGCCAGAATTACACAACACAGGCAGAATCTCCAATTCCAGTCGAATCAGAGACGTTTCTACCAAAGCATAGAAGGAGAAACTGCAAGAAATGTAGAAACACCAAATAAAGAAGAAACACCAAATAAAGAAGAAAGAGTGCAATTCTGGGGGAAATTATGGGACAATCCAATAGATTATAATAAAAAAGCAGGCTGGATGAAAGAGGTCAAAAAATGTAACCAACAAATGCAAGATCTAATAATAACACCAGAATTAATAAGTGAAAGAGCAAAGAAAATTAGAAAATGGACTGCTCCAGGCGACGATGAACTGCATGGCTTTTGGCTTAAACACCTAACAAGCCTTCATAAACAACTATCCAAAAAGTTCAATCACATTTTGCAAGGAGGTGATATTGAACAATGGCTAACAACTGGGAAAACTCATCTCATCATGAAAGATGCAGCAAAAGGTGCAGTTCCAAGTAATTATAAACCGATAACCTGCCCACCAACCATGTTCAAATTATTAACTGGAATAATAGCAGATGAAGTGATGCAACACTTATTAACTAACAAACAGCTTCCAGTTGTAACAGAAAGGAAATTGCCCAAACACCAGAGGCGCAAAAGACCGGCTCCTGATTGAAAAAATGATTTTAGAAAATTGCAAAAGAAGAAAAACCAATCTAAGTGTTGCATGGATTGACTAAAAGAAAGCCTTTGATTCATTGCCTCACAATGAATACTAAAATGTTTAGAAACAACTGGTGCCAGCAAAAACATTCAGATATTTATTTAAAAAGCAATGAGCATGTGGAATACACAGTTAACAATCAATTATGAGACACTTGGACAGGTTAACATTAGAAGAGGCATTTTCCAAGGGGACTCCCTATCCCCTCTGTTGTTTGGAATGGCCATGGCCCCACTTTCACAAATACTAAACAAAAGAGGCCTGGGATACCAAATATCTAAAACATCGAGTAAAATAAACCATCTGCTGTACATGGATGATCTGAAGTTGTATGGAAAGTCCCAGTCAGAAATTGAATCACTGCTAAACACTGTCCGTATATTCAGTAGCGATATAGCAATGGGGTTTGTACTAGACAAGTGTGCTGCATTAATAATGAACAGAGGGAAAATAACAAAAACAGAAGGAATAGAACTGCCCAATGGAAGCAACATCAAGAACCTGGAAGAGAAAGAACATTACAAATACTTGGGCATTCTCCAGGCTGATAACATGGCACACACTAAAGTTAAAAGAAAAATTGGAAGTGAATACATCAGGAGAGTTAGAAAAATCCTCAAGTCCAAACTCAATGGTGGGAATACCATACAAGCCATAAACACCTGGCCTATACCTGTTATCAGATACACTGCAGGAGTAATAGACTGGACCCAGGCAGAGCTAGAGACGCTGGATCGTAAGACCAGGAAAATAATGACCATCAATCATGCTCTGCATCCCCGCAGTGATGTAGATAGGCTATCCCTCCTTCGCAGCTCAGGTGGAAGTGGAATGCTTCAAGTCCATCAAACAGTAGAGGCGGAGAAAAGAGGCCTTGAAGAATATATCAAGGACAGTGAAGAAGATGCACTTCAAATGGTCAATAACGTGAAACTATTCAACACCAATGAAAGAAAGCAGGCCTACAAGAAAGAACAAGTCAAGAACCAAGCAAAAAAATGGAAAAATAAGCCCCTGCATGGTCAATATTTGCACAATATAAGTGGAAAATCAGACATCACCAAGACCTGGCAATGGCTTAAGAATGGCAACTTGAAGAAAGAAACAGAGGGTTTAATACTGGCTGCGCAAGAACAGGCGCCAAGAACAAATGCAATAAGAGCCAAAGTCGAAAAATCCACCACAAACAGCAAGTGCCACCTTTGTAAAGAAGCAGATGAAACAGTGGACCACCTAATCAGCTGTTGTAAAAAGATCGCAGAGACTGACTACAAACAAAGGCATGACAAGGTAGCAGGGATGATACACTGGAACATCTGCAAAAAATACAAGCTACCTGTAGCCAAGAATTGGTGGGAACATAAAATTGAAAAAGTTGAAGAAAATGAAGATGTAAAAATATTATGGGACTTCCAACTACAAACAGACAAACATCTGCCACACAATACACCAGATATAACTGTAGTCGAGAAGAAATAAAAACAAGTTAAAATAATCGACATAGTAATACCAGGGGATAGCAGAATAGAAGAAAAAGAAATAGAAAAAATCACAAAATACAAAGATCTACAAATTGAAATTGAAAGGCTGTGGCAGAAAAAGACCAAAATCATCCCAGTGGTAATTGGCGCCCTGGGTGCAGTTCCAAAAGACCTTGAAGAGCACCTCAACACCATAGGCGCCACAGAAATCACCATCAGCCAGTTACAAAAAGCAGCTTTACTGGGAACAGCCTATATTCTGCTGCAATATCTGTAACAATTGACAATAAATTTCTGGCATCCCATGTCCTTGGGAAGGACTCAAGGTCTGGATAAAACAAACCAGTCAACAACACCTGTCTGACTGTGTAAACAATAAATAATAATACTAACTTTTTTTGTTAGCCTCCCCATAACGAATTGTTCTCTGGGTAGTTCATAACACAGCATGAAAACATAAGATAAAAACCCATTACACATTAAATCATTACAGACCAAAAAGGGAAAAAAGAAAGAAAATACAAAACACAATACAAAGCAATTTTAAAACTCTTTTAAATTCCGGGGCTGCTGGAGGCCACAGCTTGGAGAAGGAGTCAGGAAAGTTGCATTTCATGAGGCTAACACTGCTCACCATTGTCTGGATTAATCCCATGGTAATGTGATTTTACCATATGGGAGAATTCCTATGACCGCGTAATTCTCCTAGTGTCCTATGGACATTTACTCATGATGATTTTTGCTATGGACATTACTCATGATGAAAATAACTGTGTAGAGCTGCCTGTTATGT
This sequence comes from Hemicordylus capensis, assembly GCF_027244095.1. Taxonomy (NCBI): domain Eukaryota; kingdom Metazoa; phylum Chordata; class Lepidosauria; order Squamata; family Cordylidae; genus Hemicordylus; species Hemicordylus capensis. Next base: position 294,414,068 of record NC_069660.1, on the reverse strand, counting down.
ATCTAAGGTATTGGCTTTTACCTCTCTACATTATTTTTATCCATATTCCTTTCCAATTTCCATCTTTTTTCCTAGCTATCAAAACTGAACTGAAGTATTAAAAAAACAGAAATATTTTTATAATTAAAATTGAATATTAAAATATAGAAATATCTTCTGTTATTTAAAGATTTTAACAGTATTAAATTATTGGCCCAAGGCACACACCAGTGAAGGAACTTCCTTCCTTCCCAATATATAAACACTTTACCATATGAAACTCCAATTTGGGGGACTTCCTGTTGGACTGCTAACGAGGCTGCATGCTTCCCGATAGGGGAGACCGAGGAGGAGTATTTGGGGGGGGGGGTTGAGCTTTCATAACCACCACCACCACCACCCTGGATTAAAGGGTTTGGATCAAGATTGACCACTGCATTCCCCCGGAGCCTGCTCCTTATCTCAAGGCTGCACTGGGAAGTACAGCTTTGATTTAAGTCAAGCGGTGGGGGCTGGGATTCATCAAGCTACACTCCTTCATCGGAAATCCAATGGACAGAAGCCAGTCTGGTGTCCAATTTTTTTCAGTTTGGATTATAATTAATGGTTAAAGTTCAAGAAGCTCACCTCTCAGCGTGATTCGTTATAAATTGCTGGAATTCTACCTGCTGTTGCTATAAAGACTGGACAGATCTCAAGCCGATGCTGTGAAGATGTTTTAAGTCTGCTAACGATAAATTAAGGATGGCTATTCAATCTGTGTATTAAATGCTGGAACAAAAATTGAACGATGGCTAAAAGTTTCAAAACTTAAAAAAGCAAAGCAGTGGGAATTATTAGTATTTGTTTTTTAGTACCTCTTGAGAGTTTAACTTAAGGGACAAGTGATTTGCTGTTTGCTGTTGAATATGTCTATCATGAAGTGCACCAATTAGAGGAAGAAGGCAGATTATTGAACCATGGGAATAATTAAACTGGCGGTGATAAGATAGAAGAGTTGCGGTCTGGAGCTGAGTCTATTTGGAAAATAATTGCTGGCCTCTACTTTCTTGGACAGCAAGGAGGCTGAATCTTGCTGTAAGAGCTGTGTTGCTGGAGGAGTTGTAAATAATGCAAAAGGCAAAGCAGCAGAGCCAAACACAGACCCAAACACAAACTAGGAGACTTTCTGTTCCAAACCCAGGCCTTGGTGAAGGGAAAATGTCTTCAGAGTTAAATGAGACACTAGTTGCTATGAAACAGTTACTCGAAGCTAATACTGGCACCCTCCAACAAGTAAGTCAGGATATAAAAACACTTAATGAGAGAACATCAAATATTGAGGAGACAGTGAAAAAACTGGCGGAAGATAACAAAGAAGTTAAAAGAAGGGTGGAAAGCTTGGAGCAAGATGTGGGATCACTAAGAGATGACAGGGGGAAATTATTAGATCAGATGGCTTTGTTGGAACTGAGGCAAAAAGAGCGTTTCCTGAGGTTTAGAGGAATCCCAGAAAAAACTGGTCAAGATATTTAAAAAGTGCTTAGGGAGGAACTTGCATTACTTTTGGGATTTTCAAGTGAAGAGATGGAACACCAGATAGATGCAGTTTTTCGTCTGAATTCTGAATTTGCCACAAAAAACAAATTACCTAGGGATTGCATGGTTCAATTTAACTCCAAATCAATTACAGAGCAGATACTGCAAGCACATTTTGCCAAAGCCCTTACCATTGAAGCTCAACAGGTAAAAGTTCTGAAAGAAATACCATCCAGGATTTTAAGGAAATGTAAGGATTACAAATTTTTAACAGATGCTTTAAACGCCAATGGAATATGTTTTAGATGGGAAGTACCTGAGGGGCTCTCCTTTTTCTACAAAGGGAAGAGGAACAGATTTACAGAGCTCCTCAAAGCTCAAGAATTTTGGCGGAAATACAAAAAACCTTTAACCTCTGAGCACCTAGTGCCTTCAACACATAATTCTAACTAGCCAAGATGGATTACAAAATAGCTTCATGGAACATTAATGGGTTAAAGAACAAAACCAAAAGGGCAAAAGTTTTCCATTTTCTTAAAAAACTAAGCTTGGACATTGTATGCTTACAAGAGACACATATTAGAAAACAAGACAGAAAATATTTGGTTAATAAGGCCTTGGGACAAGAATTTGTTTCCTCTGATAAGAAAAAAAAGAGGGGTAGTGCTTTATGTGAAACAACAATTTGAACCCAAGTTGATTTTTAAAGATGAAGAAGGTAGGGTGCTAGCTATGGAAATCTTAGTTTCCGGAATCAAAATGGTGATAATTCGAATTTATGCACCCAATGAAAAAAAAGTAGAATTTTATAAATATCTAGAACAGAAGATGGCTGAGTTATCGAATGCTAATTTAGTCCTACTGGGAGATTTTAATGGAGTTGTCTCTACATCCTTAGATAGAAAATCTGATATGTCTGAAAGGAATCTGCAAGGCAGGCTACCTAAAGCTTTTTTTGATTTAGTAGAACATATGGATCTCTATGATTTGTGGAGAATCAAAAACTCAAATGCAAAGGAATATACTTATTTCTCTGAAAGATAGAAATCTCATTCAAGGATAGATATGGTCTGGACATCTAAATCTATTATGCCATGTATAAAAAGAATGGATATTTTGCCCAGAACATTTTCAGATCATAATGCAATTTGCTTTACATGGAAGAAGAAGGAAACGGTTTCCTTTCGCTGGAGACTGAATAAATACTTGCTGAAAAAAGCGGAAGTTGTGGAGAAAGCCAAAAGGAAGTTAAAGGACTATTTTGAATTGAATTGAAACCAAGGAATGGACAATAAAATAGTTTGGGATGCAGAAAAGCGGTTATGAGAGGTTTTTTAATACAACAAAATGCATACCTTAAAAAACAAAGGGGACTGAAAAAAGAGGGATTATTGATGGAGATTTCTAAAAAAGAAAGAGAACTTCTATAGGCTAAGGACAAGAAGAAGACTATTCAAGTCATTAAAGTGCTTCAGCAGCAGCTCTCTATGTTATTATTAAATGAAGTTGAACGGAACCTAAAATATGCGAAGCAAAAGTCATTTGGATTTGCAAACAAACCAGGCAAGTTGTTGGCTTGGAAAATTAGAAGTGAGAAAAAGAATAAGTATATATCCAAGATATTAACAAAAAATGGGCTTTCCTATGATGAAAATAAAATAAAAAGGGAATTCTTTAGATACTATTCTGAATTATATAAAGGAAACAAAGCAGAAGATATAAAAATAGACAAATTTCTCAAGGCACAAAATATTCCAAAACTTTCTAAGGATCATATAGAAATTATGAATGCACCGATAATGGAAATAACAGAAGTAATAAATCAAACCAAAGCTAATAAGGCACCAGGGCCCGATGGGTTACCAGCTTCGTACTACAAATCTTTTAAAGATAAAATATTACAGCCTTTACAATGGACGATGAATGATATTTTGCAAAGAGGAATTATGCCGGAGTCTTGGAAGTATGCCAATATTGCAGTAATTCCAAAACCAGATCAAGATTTAATGCAAGTCAAGAACTACAGGCCAATCTCACTCTTAAATAATGATTATAAACTTTTTGCCGCCATTTTGGCCAGGAGAATGAAGGTTGAATTAAGACTTTTTATTCATGAAGATCAAGCAGGCATTTTGCCAAAATGGCAATTAAGAGATAATGTGAGAACAGTCTTGAATGTATTGGAGTATTATGAAAAACAAAATGATAAACAGATAGCTATGATCTTTCTGGACGCAGAGAAAGCATTTGATAATGTCTCCTGGCAGTTTATGTCGAGGCTACTGGATGTAATGGGAGTTGGAAATAATTTTATTAGGGCTATTAAGAAAATGTATTTGGAGCAATATGCTAAAATTATTATAAATGGGGAACTATTAGATAATTGTAAAATACAAAAAGGAACTAGACAAGGCTGTCCACTTTCCCCATTACTTTTTATATTAGTACTGGAAGTGTGTTGTAGAAATATTAGAGAAGATGATCAAATACAAGGCCTGAAAGTTGGGAAACAGGAGTATAAACTTAGAGCCTTTGCGGATGATGTAGTGTTTTTTCTAGAAAATCCATTAGAGAAGATTGGAAGACTCTTGGAAAAAATACAACAATTTGGCCAACTGTCCGGGTTTTATATAAATAAGATCAAAACGAAGGTGTTGACAAAAAATATGGACCAGAAATCTAATGATAGATTTTTTGAAATAAGTGAACTGAAAGTAGAGAAGAAAATTAAATACTTGGGCATCTGGTTGACAAACAAAAACTCTTTGTTGTTTTCAAATAATTATATCAAAATATGGAATACAGTAAAAACTGACTTGCAAAGATGGACTAGAATGAACTTATCTTTAATGGGAAGAATTTCACTTGTGAAGATGAATGTTTTACCTAAAATGCTCTTTCTTTTTCAGACTATTCCTATAATTAACACCTTAACTTGTTTCAAGCAATGGCAAAAGGACATAACCAAATTTGTTTGGCAAGGGAAAAGACCAAGAATTAAATTTAAAAATTTAACAGATGCTAAAGAAAGAGGTGGTCTTACCCTGCCAGATTTAAGGTTGTATTTTGATGCTGTTTGTTTGACATGGTTAAAAGAATGGATAACATTAAGAAATCCCAGAATACTTGATTTGGAAGGATTTGATAGAAGGTTTGGATGGCATTCATATCTGTGGTATGCTAAAAGTAAAGTGCATAAAGATTTTCTTAATAACTATGTAAGAAGGAGTCTAATGAGAGTGTGGGTAAAATATAAAAAAAGGTTGGAATTTAAAACTCCATTATGGCTATCCCCAATTGAAGCTTTAGCACGTAAAGAAATAAATATGCAACCTGAATGGGGTACCTATAGGGATTTGTTATGTTTCCAAGAAAAGGGCTGTAAGTTAAAAAAAACTAATTGAAGTACAAAATTTGGTTAGTAACTGGTTTCAGTACCATCAGTTAACTGAAATCTATAAGAAGGATCTTAAAGTTGGATTTGAGGATCAAATGTCGAGATTTGAGAAGGAGCTGTGTGAAAATGATGAAAAATTAGTTTCTAAGATGTATAATTTGCTGCTTCTGGAGGAGACAAGAGATGCAGTGGTTAAAACAACTATGATAAAATGGGCTCGAGATGTGGGTCATAATATAGATATCGCAGCTTGGGAAAAACTATGGAAAATGGATTTAAGTTTACTGCATGTTATACTTTAAAAGAAAATTATTATAAGATGATGTGCAGGTGGTATTTGACACCCAAAAAATTAGCGTTAATGTATAAAAATGTTCCAAACAAATGTTGGAAAAGTGGACACTGTGAAGGAACTTTTTTTCATATGTGGTGGTCTTGCGGGAAGGCAAAGGCCTTTTGGGATATGATATATAATGAGTTGAAGAAAAATTTTTAAATGACATTTCCTAAGAAACCAGGATCCTTCCTGCTGGGAATAACGCAAGGAGAGTTTTCCAGAAGAAATTTAACATTTTTTATGTATGCAACCACAGCGGCCAGAATAGTATATGCGCAGAAATGGAAGGACAATGAAATGCCCTCAAAAGAAGATTGGCTGATAAAAATTTTGGAATATGCTGAGATGGCAAAACTTACAGTACTGATAATGGATGAAAACTTGGAATGTTTTAAAGAAGATTGGAAACCATTCTTACTATATTTTAAGAACTACTTTTCTAATATCGATTTTTCAGCAGGTTTTGAAATTTAGTAATAATAGCAGGTCGGGTACAGTAAAATCAAGTTTGTAATGTGTAGGATATATGCTTTGAATTATTATAGCAATGGTTGATTTGTATAGTTAATGAATCGCACAGATTGGTGAGCGGGAAGTCAATATTTACTTAATTAGATGTAATCGGATTGTTAAGATATTGTAAAAACCAATAAAATTTTTAAAAGTGAAATTCCAATTTGGAAGTTTAAGGGGGGAAGGGGAGGCAAAGTCTTCACAGACTGTGTAAAATTAAAGGAAAATTGCAGTTTTGAAATAGCATGCAGAATTCAAATTTTTAGATGATGTTATGTGTTCCTCTTTGAAAGCCAAAGAGGAACAACTTGGGTTCAAATTCCCACTCAGCCTTGAAGCCATGAACCAGTTGACATCTTTCTGCCTGACTGATGTCACAGGGTTGCTTGTGAGGACAAAAAATGGAGGGAGAAGATCTGTGTAGATCACTCTGAGATTCTTGGAGGAAGGCAGGATAAAATTTTTAAAAATATATTTAATAAAGAGAACATCTTCTTCACTATGAACCACACTACCCATTGAGATCATCAGGAGAGGTCTGTCTGCAGTCACTATCAACTTATTTGGTGGCTACTCGGGGACAAGCCTTCTCCATTGCTGTCCCGAGGCTTTGGAACATGCTCCCTGCTGAAATAAGAGCCTCCCCATCTCTTACATTTTTTTTTAAAAAAGGCAGTCAAGACACATTTTTTCACCTGGGCTTTTAATTAGATACTGTTTTAATTGTTTGATTATTTTTAAAGTTTTAGCATTTTGAATTTTGAATTGTTGTAATGTTTTAACCTTTTTATTTGTTGTTTTTATTGTTTTGTTGTAAACCACCCAGAGACCTGCGTTTTGGGTGGTATACAGTTATGTTAAATAAATAAAATGAAAAATGAAACAAATAACAAAAAATCAACAATAAACCCCCAGTGTTCTGCATTTCCAGCTTGTAATGACTGTTTTTCAAGCAGCTGACAGTTCTCACAGGAATTCATCATTATAATGCAAACATGCATCTATGTTTCCATATTAATGGTAAAATTTATCAAATTAAGTGTGTCTCTCTTTTTTTTTTTTAGGATGATGGGTAATGAAGATCAGTGACATTATGTCTTCAGTAATGATTTTCTCTAATTAATTTTCACAGCATAACTTTGGCTGATATCAAAGCACCTAGCAACAGCATGTCTGTGTCAATGGCCTGATATCACGATGTATCCCTGTAGATATACTTTGCGTTACTTTGATGGAATGCCTTGGAATGCCTAATTCAGGCAGAAGTTTTCCACTTTCTAGTCAGTAAAATAAGTATAGCAGGGCAAATATTTACAGACAGTTGTCCAAATAAAGGTGAGCTCCCTACGGCTATTAATACTGTGTTAATCAATTTGTAATTACTTTTAATTTTTATTGCACTATTCACTTATTTAATTATTCACCAAACCAGCTTGAACATATGCATAAATGGGTCTCTGCAATGCTCTTGAACAGGATTAGAAAATACACAGGCTCACACTAATTTATTATGGTAAAACATGAAGGTGTAATAGAAAATGGTCACTATTTTTTTAATGCTGTCTTCCCCTTACCTCAAGGTGCAAATTCATGATGTCCTATAGTTGTTTTGGTAACCAATGAAATTAATGGTGTGAGTGTTGAAGATGCAGCTCCTGATGACATCGACGCTTAGCACCAGCAACCCTATTGACCACTAGGGGCATTAGGGATAAAGACAGTCAGTAAGGGCATTCCCTCTCTGACCTTGCTTTCTATGTCCTCTGATTTGATTCCCCTTTGTGAGACTGGTAGTCTCTGGTTTCATTCTCTCACCTGTAGAAAGAGAGAGACTGTGTTCTTCTACCCTTCTACCTATCCTACGAGAACATCTTCTACCCTTCCCCTCTTCCTGAATGTAGCAACCAGCTAGGCATGTAGGCTTATCTATCTCCCTGCTGTATTTCCTAAATGAACTACTTTTTGTAGAAGTTTAACTCCATGTTTCCAAACAATATTAATTAGCAGTGCTCTCCTTACCTGTGCACTTCTGCGGCAGCTGGGGTAGATAAAGAAATCTCCCCATCAAGCTCTTTAACAGTGAGACCATGAGGAATGTTCAAGAAGATATTACAGAAGGGGAGGGGAGTGACAGATGACAGCCATTTTCAGTGACTGCTAAGTGCATCTCATAACATCATAGGGCTCTTCATATGTTGTCCCATCACTGCACATGCAGAGGCTTCCTAGAATGTAGTATCAAAAGGTTCTTTCAGACCTAAAGAGCTTCAAAGGTGCTATGTTTCTGCCTCCTTTGTTAGGAATAATGGAATGCATTGATAGGGTGGGAATGTCATCAGGGGCATAGCAAGGTTGCAGTAAGTACTGGGACAAAAAGTGAAGATGTTTTCTCAAGTCCCCTACCTTCTTTGCTTCCCCTCTTGTATCGTTGCTACAGAAGAACTGTAAGGACATGGATGAAAACCAAAACATTCTTGGTATACTCTTCCTCTCACTCCTATGCAAATCATATAACACACTCTCCATTCATGCAAACTCTTCTCATTTGAAGCTGAGATCAGTGCTCCAATTAGGAGCCAGCAGCATGCCAGGAAGTTGGGAAGATGAGAATGAAGAGTGAGTTTGTCTCCTGGCCTCTCTCCCCCAGGGGCCCAGGGACATTGCCTCCCCCCCACTTGTTCAATTATAGCTATGTCCTTGGACATTAACACATATTACCTTTTGCATCTAGGGGCCAAACTACATATACCACCTATATGCCATTGGCCCTGAGATACTGAGCTTTTAGTTTTCTAAAAACTCTTTTAGACGTGTGATATACAGTAGTAGTGAGCTGGTAATAGAGGGGGGAGTTGTTGGAAAGCTTGACCTGCCACCTTGCAAAATTAGAAGCGGCTTTGGGTGTTCCCAGACTCCCAAAGTACTTTTGAGGTAGTCTCGAAAGATGTGATTTTCATCATCGATTGGCAGCAAATGGCTAGCAGATGGCACTGCAAAATTGCACAATGGGGAAATGCATCATGTGGATGTGGAGTGGATAACCGAAAAGCACTTGCATTCTCAAATACAGTAGTAGATCTCCATCTGGTTCTCTTTCTATTCATGCAAAACACCTTTCAGTCCAATATCATGCTGCGAGGCATTAAATGAATAACAGATGGTTATACCAGATAGTAACATTTTAAGATTCAACCATTGCTTAAGAAATTGCCACTTACATGCACAATGGGAGCTTCCCTGGGGCAAATAATAGCTATAGGAAGCCCCATCTCAGAAGGGACCATGGTAGGGGGAAGGTCTAAAGCCCTTGTCCCCACACTGGGAACAAATTAAGAAGTACTGGTGAGCACTCTGAGGAATTGAGTAAAAGGTGAAGGGGGTTCCAATACTAGCATCTCAGGAATTCTAGGCATAAGAGAAAGGGACAGAACACTTGTTGGGCTGGAATGCCTAAATGATGAGAATGATGAGTTAACTGGCTCAGAAGGCAACTCACACACATAGGAAGCTGCCATATATTGAATCAAACGATTGGTCCATCTAGCTCAGAATTGTCTATACTGACTGGCAGCACCTCCCAAAGGTTTCAGGCAGTAATCTTTGCCAGCTGTACCTGGAGATGCTGCCAGGGATTGAACCTGGGACCTTCTGCATACAAAGCAGATGTTCTATCACTGAGCTTCAGCCCCATCCCATAGATAGGGTACCGCCTTTCTCAACACCATGTGGTGTGGTAATAAGGAGATACAGTCAGTGATACAGCTGATTCTGATTTCGAGCAAGGGTGGAGTTAACCCGAATGGACAAGTCAAAATCACATATATTATCTCCTCCCTGGACAACATCTCCATTGAGAATTGGTGGGTAGATTAAGAACTGTTCATATTTCAGATCCAGTTCAAATACTTAATTTCATTGTGGCTATCGTTATTTCAAAGCTTGTGTATTGTCTCTTGTCCACAGTATGTCCACAAATGGCCTTGGCCAACTTCCTTGATTTTTATGGATTTTAATGATTTTTAAAAATCTTATTCATACTACTTTACCTGCTGAAAACACCATCATATCAGTAGTCACACTTTTTAATATACACCAGTAAAACTTAGAGAAGAGGATGATCCATGTTTATTTTTGCTCTGTGTGTGTGTGTGTGTGTGTGTGTGTGTGTGTGTGTGTGTGTGTGCAAAAGGTGGATCTTGACACGGTTTGGTGTAACAGATGCCAATTTCAAGAATGTTAATTATTAGTTTCCATCTTTTACCCTTCTCCATACGGCTGGGGCTTTCAGTGCTATATCTAGCCATCTGGTACATCACATGGGCTCATTTTCCTAAGTAAGACATTAAGATTTGGTGTCAATAAGTTAAGTAGTATGAGAGGAAAGCATACTTCTAAGTAGGCAGAATAAACTTACCAAATAAAAACTTAGGTAAATAATATGGATTGTAGTGTGAAGTAAGTTACCTCTGTGCAGACTATGGCTCAAGATTTTAAAATCACAAGATTTTGCACTAGCAGTAACAGAATGTGTTACACTAGGTCCTTCTTGCACAATGTGTTGTAGTATTTGTTGGAGTTGTGTGTCATGGGCTTGTTCCTTGCGATATCTCCTCACATATTTCTCCTAGCATAAATGTGTAATGAAATGAAAGATATTACCATATGCTGATTATTGATCACTGGATTTGTGTTGTACAGTAAACTAGAGGATGGCTGAATCCTAAAATTGACTTCGGTTTCACAGAGCTTTTCTGAGGAGTGAACTTTACCCAGTGAGACTCAGAATTAGGCTTTGGGGAAATTAATGATTGCTCTCCACTCCAGTGAAGAAAATAGCTTTCCTTCTTTTTAATCAGATTCTGAGGTGTTTTTTTGGTAACATGTCATGTCCCAGATGATGTCACTGGGAGCACAACAGAGTCCAGTTCTTCTAGGAAAGAAAGGGAAGGAAAGGGAAGGAAAAGTTGTGCCATCGAGTCGGTGTCAACTCCTGGCAACCACAGAGTCATGTGGTTTTTGTGGTCGAATACAGGAGGGGTTGACCATTGCCATCGCCCACGCAGTATGAGATGATGCCTTTCAGCATCTTCCTGTATCGCTTTTGCCCAATATGGGAGTTTTCCATATTCTGGGAAACACACCAGTGGAGATTCGAACCAACAGCCTCCTGCTCTCTAGGCAGGTTACTTGCTTCCCCGCTGACCCCCTGTAAATGCCCAACATCAACTTCTCATCCACATGTCAATTCCCCTCCCACTTAGCTTTCTTTTTCTGGCAGCAACAGTGGAATTGAGGTGCATTCGTCTCCTCCTTCCTGAGTCTCTCTTAGCACAGGTGAGGTAGGTTTCATGCCAATGACACTGTGTGTCAGATCAGCTGTGCTCAACTCCCATTGGTTACATGCAGCAGCTTTGATGCACAGTGTCATTGGCACATAATCTGTGCTAGGAGCAATGACAGACTGGTAAGTGCCAGTGGGCCTGCATCCTTCATGGCTCATAGGAACACAGGAAGCCGCCATATATGGAGTCAAACCATTGGTCCATCTAGCTCAGTATTGTCTACACTGACTGGCAGCAGCTTCTCCAAAGTTGCAGGCAGGAATTCTCTCAGCCCTATCTTGGAGATGCTAGGGACCCTTCTACATGCAAGCATGCAGGTGCTCTTCCCAGAGTGGCCCAGTCCCCTAAGGGGAATCTTACAGTGCTTACATGTAGTCTCCATTCATATGCAACCAGGGTGGACCCTGCTTAGCAAAGGGGAAAAGTCATGCTTGCTACCACAAGACCAGCTCTCCTCCCTGAGTTATATGTAAACCTCTATATGTAAGGTGTGTAGATTCCACACACACCCCACACACCCACACGCAAGCATTTAAGGAGTTCCTCATTTTACTGAACTCCCTCCATGTACTGGCTGCATGTATCATTACATCATTAACCTGAGTTAATATAAGGTCTAAGAAGGTCCATGCTGAATCCATCTAGTCCAGTGCTTTTCACTGTAAGGCCCAGGGGCCAGTGATGACACCCATAGATCCTAAGTGTGGCTCTCTGGCTAATTGTTTATTTGGCTTGTGTGAAACATCAACCAAAGCTGAACACTCTCCACAGTACCCCTGGCATCATGCAAAGACAACTACTCTCACCCAGTGCTGAGGAGGTGTTTTGCCCAGTGCTGAAGAGGTGTTCCTTTATGGGGAAAGAGACCTCTTGAGCTACTGCACCATCTTGGAAGGCATTCACAAAGTGATGAGAAGTGTAACCCTTCCCAAGGCTTTCCTCCTAGATCTCTTAAGAGAGGGTTCAACCCTCTTAAAGGGCTCTCTCAGCATGGATAACAGTGCAGTACTGTGCAGAGATCAGCACAGTGGGAAATGGCTCTCACATTGAAGGGCTTTTGCCCCTTTGGAAAATAATGAAGATCAGGGGTGTAGGGAGCATGGCAGGAGCCAGGAGACAAAGTCCGACCAGTGGCTGCCCCCGCTTGGTGTTATACATGTGCCACCACGCCATGAGCCCTGTGTCTGATGTCAGATGCAAGGGGCAGTGCCAGTGCAGAGAACAGGGCTGTCCATCTTTCCCCAGCCAGTGTTTCATTGAAATGCTGGCTGGAGAGAGGAGGAGAGGAGAGGGGCGTGCCTCATGCTCCCAGCCAGCAAGCGCTTTGCTTGCTGATTGGGTGAGGGAGGGGGCAAGGGGGTGTCCTGGCCATGGGGGAGGGGAGCCTTGGGGGGTCCCAGTCCCTTAGGGCCCGCTTGCTCAATGGTCATTCTGCCCCTGGTGAAGATTACTGAGCTAGTCCAGCATCCTTTTTCTACAGTGGCTTACCAGATGCCTCCAAGAAGCCCACAAGGAAGGCAATTGCTTTCCAGAAGCTGGTATTCCATGGGATAATACCTCTGACCATACAAGTTCCATTTTGCCATCTTGTCGAATATGAGTGAAACATTCATAAAGCATAGTGAAAACCCAATAAGAAAGTTTCTTGCTTTCTTTCCCTGTAGCAATTTGATTAATGCTAAAGAAACTCTTGGCTGCTTCCAGAGTCTGTGTGAGCAGGATTAGCCAAGACAATTCATTTCCATCTTCACTTGGCAAAGAAAACAGCAATGTTGTCTCTCTGATGCTGCCCTCACCATATTGGTTCATCTCTTTGTCATATTCACAGTGCATTATGGATGTAATCAGTAAGTGCATAATGTGGCAAATAGTTAATTTAATATTATTACTTCCAGAAAGCCTGACACAACTGTGCTTATAAAACAGCTCTACCTTCCAATTATTTTTGAATGAAGTTCAAGGCTTCGATTTATTCATCTCCTTTCCACTTAGATGGCAGCTGTGTGAGAGCAGCGACTTTCAAATGATGGGTAAGGAAGGACTGGGAGCAAAAGCAGGTGAGCAAAAGCCCCCACTCGATCTATGTATGTGGCCAGGCAGGCTGTACCATGTTGTCTTGTTGGTGGTTAATTAAATGTTTGCATGCTCCTCTAGTGAGACAGTTCTAGATTAGCATTTTCTTCTTTTGAACAGGTGAGCAATATTTTACATGCAGAGAACATTCAAGCAAGCCTGAAATATTGATGCTTCTCTGCCAAACTAGGTGGGCACTGAGGGCAGTAAGTGGGGAGGGGCACCAATGCCCTGGGTCTAGGCATGTGCGAACTGGTTCAAATCTGAACCGGTTCTAATCCAAAACGGGGTAGTTCAGAGGTTCGGGTTTGAACCGAACCAGCCATCAGGTTCGAGCTGCAGGTTTGAATTTGAACCGAACTAGGGGGTGGTTTGATTCGAATCAGTCTGAACTGGTTAGGACCTGTTCACACCCCAAAAAATTGGTAGGATGATAGCTGGCACCCAGGGGTACCAGTCACCCAAACCCCAAAGCAATCGGACACTCGTACGATTTTTAATGAATTTTTGAAAAATATTTTTATTTTTTTCTCATAGGGTATAATGGGACTCGAACCAGGCCATTATACCTTACTGTGGAGCACCCATGGGTGCCAACAACCACCCAAACACTAAAGCAATAGGACAGTCCTACGATATTTAGTGAATATTTGAAATATTTTTAATTATTTTTCTCATAGAGTATAATGGGACACGAAACAGTCCATATCCCCTATTGTGGAGCACATAGGGGCACAAAAGCGGGGTGGGTGGTAGACAGACGGGGTGCCTACCACCCACAAAACCCCAAGGCAATTGGACACTCCTCTGATTATTGGTGAATTGTTAAAGTATTTTTGAATTCCTCATAGAGAATAATTAGGATTGCAGCAAATGTATAGCTTCACGTCGGGGGGAAAGGGGTGTCGTAGAGTGGAGTGTGGTGGGTGGTAGTTCCTAGGGTGGGCAAGGAAGCTATCAGAATTATTTGAAAGGAATTGGGCAAAGGGGTGATTTTTAAGTGATTTTTGAAGTTTACGCATCTTTAAAGTTTTTCTCCATAAAGAAGCATGGAGGTGTCAGCAAATGTATAGCTTCATGTCGGGGGCAAAGGGGTGGCCTAGAGCAGTGTGGGGTTGGTGGTAGTGCCATGTAGGGGCAAGGAAGCTACCTGAATTTTTTCAAAGGATTTGGGCAGAGGGCTGATTTTTGGTGAATTGTTCAAGTTTACGCGTCTTTAAGGTTTCCCCCATTAGATATAATGGAGCTTTCAGCAGCCCCATAAGTGCACTTGGGGGGTGCTGGGGTGGCCCAGAGCGAGGGGTGGTGTAGTGCATATAAGGTGCCAACCACCCCCATGGGTTTCTAACCCATGGGGTACAGGGTTCTGTTGTTTCTGAGGTATTCTGAGTGTGGATTCTATGATAGCAAAAGAGATTTTCAATGAGACACCATGAATCCACTCTAATTTGCTATCATAGAATCCACACTCAGCCCTCAGCCCTCAGTCTCACCTCTGAAGGCCACCTCCAAAGGCTGGCCCACTTTGGCATTCAGCTTCGGTGGCTGTCTGTAGGCAGCCTGCCCCAGTGGCTGCTGCCCACTCTAATAAAGGCCAAGATCTCAAAAGCCCAATGGGTGCGTCTCACACCCACACCAATCAGGCAGTCTGGCCAGGTGCAGAATATATAAAAACCCAATTAGAGTGAGCTCAGCCCCTGATGGCAAACAGGCTGCTGAAAGGAGGACAAGAGCAAAGAAAAAGCCTTGATCAGACCCTTCCCAGCCCAGAGGAGAGTGGAGTGTAGGAGCCAGATAAGAACTCCTTACCCCAAAGCTGTCTTCTAGTCACCAATAATACAAAATTGTGAATAGTTGAAACAACAACAATAATCCAAGCTGTCCAATTACACAACGTTGATTCCTAATCTGATTCCCACCCTCCTTTCCACCCCAGTCCATTCCCATCATTCCAGAGGCCCCCATCCTCCTCCCGCCACAAGCTATGCTTTCTCTCCCTGCTGGGCTCCCTCCCTCCCTGCCATTTTTGCTCACCTGCCTCCTCTGCCAGGGCCTGCCACCACCTCCTCACCCGGACATCCGTCTCCTCCACTGCCTCCCCACCGTGGCCATGCCCGCCGCTACTGCCTCACTGCCCAAAGTAAGGAGCTCTCGGCAAGCTCCCTGCTGCTCCGGAAACACCCTGCCACACTGCCACACATCCGGCCCTGTTTTCACCTGCCAATCTGCATGCCTGAAGGGTGGGAAATTCAAAAAGACATCAGGACTCACAACGCAGACTGAGGAGAAAGACTTGATTCAAATGCAACATGGAGGTATGGAACATTTTCTGGAAAACAAAACTTTCAGTTCCGAAGCACGGTCATATCGGTTTAGATACAAAAAATTTCGCTATTGCATTTTTAATTTTTGGAAGGTGTACAAAATGTCCAAAATAGCCATTTTTGGACACAAAACATTTTGTTGCCGAATCGAAATGCACATGCCTACCATTAATTACATTAATTGTAATTAGAGCTTGACATCTCTAATTGTATCATTGGTACTACCTAAGCAGACCTAGGTCTGATCAGTACCAATAAAAGAGAGACTGTGTGAGATCTCTGTCCGCCAACTTGTGTTTCATGTAGAACTTTATTTGATGTGCAATGCATAAATAAAAGAAAAATAAAACTTCATCAAGCCCAATTGCGGCACACCCTAGGATGGCTGCTTTGTTGTATGTCTGAAAGCACATGAAAGCTTGTGCTCCTTAGGAAACCTATCCTGAAGAATTTCAATATTCTACTATTGGGCATTTGGATTTTTTTTCAGTTTTGTTTCTAAGAATAAGCTGGGGGGAATGAAAGAATGATACTTCTTCATGAGCAGATTTCCACCACCACACATTTGCCTCACACCCATTATTAATATCATCAGCACAAT
The DNA here is from genome assembly GCF_027244095.1 of Hemicordylus capensis. NCBI lineage: Eukaryota > Metazoa > Chordata > Lepidosauria > Squamata > Cordylidae > Hemicordylus > Hemicordylus capensis. The sequence goes on along the minus strand of NC_069660.1, from coordinate 294,397,984 downwards.
AGGCCTGTGAAAATTTGGATTTTATCTGAAATTGCCCCAAATAGTTAAAAATCAGTAAAATCCAAATCTGTTTTTTTTTCCCTGCTGGAAAAAGATTGCTGAAGTCAGAGTTAATTTTGAAACATCAAAATTAATTTAGTAAATACTTCAGAATTGGCAAAATGGCACCATTTTTGCACATTCAGGTGAATGGGGAAATTAAAAACCACCCAAAATCAGATGTTGGTCCTATGCCTTGAAACTTGCCACACATGTGGGGAAGTAAGTCTGAGATCCCTATAGTGAATTTTAAGATGATTGGTGGATTTCCTGATTTTTGATGTCTTTGAATTTGTTGTGAAAATGTCTAAAAACAATGAAATCTGGTATGTTTCAACCCAGAACTTTACAAAAAATTCTGAAACAGAAGACCCTCCTTGGAGCATAATTCCAATGTGTGGCAAGTTTCAAGACTCTAGGACTAACTGGTTATTTTTAGTGACCCCCCCAAAAAAAATTCCCCATTCACCTCTATGGGGAGAAATCCTATTCTATTTTGCTAATTCTGAAGTATTTCTGAAGTTAGTTTCCCTATTTCAGAATACATTTCAACTTTACCTATCCTTTTAAAAACAAACAAACCAGATTCGGATTTTACAGAATTTTACTTATTGGGGGCAATTTCAGATAAAATACAAATGCTGAAATCTGAATTTGCACAGGACTAATGCTTTCATTGCATTCCAACTCTCAGCCACTGAATAAAACAGCTAACTATGCCCACCAGCATCCCCACTGTGACAGTGCTGGAGCAACATTTTCAATTTTCTGATGCTTTGTTTTGATCTACAAGAGAAAGAAGCATAGAGATGAACTTTTCTCTATATCTAAACTTTCTTTATCACTGCCTACAGCACTATCATTTTGTAGTGTCCATCATTTTTTAAAGAGTCTTAGTATACCCATCAGTTAGTAATCTGTTCTGAAAAACTATGAAAGCTTGAAAATTTGTTGCACAATGATGCATGTCATAGTTCAAACATACCTTACGAAAATATTCACAGGAAAAGAAATCAAAGTAATACATGCTGTTTATGAACAATGAGATGCATATCTATAAGAGTTTACAAGGGAAACATACTTACCTAAAATATACTGTCCTTGGTATTCCATCAGTTGCAATTTCAGGATATCATTCGAAGACTGTACTTCTATTGCTATGTGCTACAGACATCTCTGGTTTGTAGGTACTGGTTACTATTGCCCCACCACCACCACCACGGACAATGGCTTACATGCTACTCAGTGAGTTGCCAAGCCAAGGGAGTGGCTGGCATGCTCATGGCTTCTGCAACATTGTAAACCTCACTGGAGCTGGTCTTGCAGTAGAAAGCATGAATTGTTCCATTGGCTAAGCAGGGTCCATGCTGGTTTGCATTTGGATGGGTGACTACATATAAGCACTGTCTGCTGTAGATCTTCCCTCTAGGGGATGAGGCTGTAGTTCAGTGCTAGAGCATCTGCTTACATGCAGAAGATCCTCCTTTCACTCGCTAGCATCTCCAGGTAGGCTAGGAGAGACTCTTGCCTGAAACCTTGGAACTCCCATCATTTCCAGTGAGAGTAACATTGGAAGTGGGATGACACAGAGACCTACTAAGACCTTTGGAAGCAGAACCAGTGCAGTTTAAAGTGCCATTGAAGCACTGAGCACATCTCTCCCTTGGATCGGTGGCTCACTGTATAGAACATTAGCCAATATCTCAGAAAATTTTTAACTGCTGTTGTTTGACATAACAAGCGTTAATAATTTATATGTGTGCTAAGTATGCTTCACATGTCTCTGCAGAGGCGAAGCATTCACTGAAATGCATTTCAAGTATGCAAAGAACTTTCATATACACATCTCTGTCATCCTAGCAATAGCCCTGCACTGAAGGCCAGTATTATTATTCCTATACTGTAGATGAAACGCTGCAGCTGAAAGATCAGAGACTCACCTATTCAGTTTGTGATGGATCTGAAATATGAACCAGTCATTTCTTGGCTCACAACTTTTGCTCAAGCAATGTGATCCCATGCATATATACTAAGAAGAAAGTCCCACTGATTTCACTGGGATTTACTTCCAAGAAGTATGCATAGGATTGCCACCTTATATAGTCCCTGTTCTTCACCACTTTTGTGTCTCTCTTCCTCTTATCAAAATAATAATAATAATAATAATAATAATAATAATAATAATAATAATAATCCCCCAGTGAGGCACTACCTTGGCGTGGTTGTGGGGCTTTTGTGCTCTGAGGAAGGTGAGAGCTATGCCGGAGGTCCAACCATACTGGACGGGTCTCACCAGAGGAGCAAGACAAAGAGGGCCTCTCCCATCAACAATATGGTGAGACGTAACTTTAATAACTCTATACCAGATCGGTCGTCGCCCAGGTCAACAAGGACTGCGCCAGGTGCTATAGTCCCTGGACATCTTGTGGCAAATGGGCAACAGGACTCAGGATCTTCAGTTGAGCAACCAGGGCTGAAGACAGCAAAGTTACTGGAAGAAACGTTGCTTAACTGAAAAAAATATACGGAAAATGCCAACAATAGCAATAGCAATAGCACTTACATTTATATACCGCTCTATAGCCGGAGCTCTCTAAGCGGTTTACAATGATTTAGCATATTGCCCCCAACATTCTGGGTCCTCATTTTACTGACCTCGGAAGGATGGAAGGCTGAGTCAACCTTGAGCCCCTGGTCAGATTCGAACTTGTAACCTTCTGGTTACAGGGCGGCAGTTTTACCACTGCGCCACCAGAGGTTATTTAAAAAGAATGTACCAAATTTGGAAAGAGAAGCATCCAGATACAGAAATAACAGAACAAAGGCTAGCAGACCAGAGAAGATACATAATAAGAAATAAAGTATTCACAGGAGTTGAGCTGGAAGAACTGCAAAGAGCAACACAGGCTCAAGATATGGAAGAAGAATTACCACCAACTGAAGAAGTTGCTCAGGCGCAGGTGGAGGAGGTGTCAGAAATCGAGGATGCTACTGTTGCTGAACTGTTTCAAAATCAAAACCAGGCAACCACCCCTTTGCCTTCACCTCAAAAACCCAAATGCCGTTTAACAGAAAAGCAACAAAAACTAAAGCAAAAAATAACTGAGCACACGAACCAAACAACCACCAGGGTTCGACTTCCAGCACTAAAAACAGTTGCCAAAAAACAACTCGCTCAGGCATTAAAAGATGTCAATGCTGCACTTGCAGAGATAACAACCAAGAATTTGCAAGAAACAAACCAACTAATATACAGTGCAGCAACAATAACAAATCAAGAGCTCAGATATAAGATCAGTGGACCTGTAAAAAAAGAAAGCAGTACATCACCTAAATGGAAGAGTAGATTAGAAGATAAAATCGCCAGGCTAAGATCAGATGCTAGTAAATTGAAAGATATGAAAGACAAGAAGCTGAAGAATGAAAACACCAAACAGTATCAGATCCAAAAAGACCACCTAGAGTCAAGGAAAATTAGAGAAGTCCTGGAAATAATAAAGCAGCAAATAACAGCAGTGTCAAAGAAGATTAGCAGGTATGCAGCCAGAATTACACAACACAGGCAGAATCTCCAATTCCAGTCAAATCAGAGACGTTTCTACCAAAGCATAGAAGGAGAAACTGCAAGAAACCTAGAAACACCAAATAAAGAAGAAACAGTGCAATTCTGGGGGAAATTATGGGACAATCCAATAGATTATAATAAAAAAGCAGGCTGGATGAAAGAGGTCAAAAATTGTAACCAACAAATGCAAGATCTAATAATAACACCAGAATTAATAAGTGAAAGAGCAAAGAAAATTAAAAATTGGACTGCGCCAGGCGACGATCAACTGCATGGCTTTTGGCTTAAACACCTAACAAGCCTTCATAAACAACTATCCAAACAGTTCAATCACATTTTGCAAGGAGCTGATATTGAACAATGGCTAACAACTGGGAAAACTCATCTCATCATGAAAGACGCAGCAAAAGGTGCAGTTCCAAGTAATTATAGACCGATAACCTGCCTTCCAACCATGTTCAAATTATTAACTGGAATAATAGCAGATGAAGTGATGCAACACTTATTAACTAACAAACAGCTTCCAGTTGTAACAGAAAGGAAATTGCCCAAACACGAGAGGCATAAAAGACCAGCTGCTGATTGACAAAATGATTTTAGAAAACTGCAAGAGAAGAAAAACAAATCTAAGTGTTGCATGGATTGACTACAAGAAAGCCTTCGATTCATTGCCTCACACATGGATACTAAAATGTTTAGAAACAACTGGTGTCAGCAAAAACATTCAGATATTTATTTAAAAAGCAATGAGCATGTTGAGTACACAGTTAACAATCAATGGCGAGACACTTGGACAGGTTAGCATTAGAAGAGGCATTTTCCAAGGGGACTCACTATCCCCTCTGTTGTTTGTAATCGCCATGACCCCACTTTCACAAATACTAAACAAAACAGGCCTTGGATACCAAACATCTAAAACATCAAGTAAAATCAACCATCTGCTGTACATGGACGATCTGAAATTGTATGGAAAGTCCCAGTCAGAAATTGAATCACTGCTAAGCACTGTCCGTATATTCAGTAGCGATATAGCAATGGAGTTTGGTCTAGACAAGTGTGCTGCATTAATAATGAACAGAGGAAAAATAAGAAAAACAGAAGGAATAGAACTGCCCAATGGAAGCAACATCAAGAACCTGGAAGAAAAAGAACATTACAAATAATTGGGCATTCTCCAGGCTGATAACATCGCACACACTGAAGTGAAAAGAAAAATTGGAAGTGAATACAACAGGAGAGTTAGAAAAATCCTCAAGTCCAAACTCAATGGTGGGAACACCATACAAGCCATAAACATCTGGGCTATACCTGTTATCAGATACACTGCAGGGATAATAGACTGGACCCAGGCAGAGCTAGACACGCTGGATCGTAAGACCAGGAAAATCATGACCATCAATCATGCTCTGCACCCCCGCAGTGATGTCGATAGGCTATACCTCCCTCGCAGCTCAGATGGAAGAGGAATGCTGCAAGTCCATCAAACAATAGAGGAGGAGAAAAGAGGCCTTGAAGAATATATCAAGGACAGTGAAGAAGATGCACTTCAAATGGTCAATAACGCGAAACTATTCAACACCAATGAAAGAAAGCAGGCCTACAAGAAAGAACAAGTCAAGAACCGAGCAGAAAAATGGAGAAATAAGCCCCTGCATGGTCAATATTTGCACAATATAAGTGGAAAATCAGACATCACCAAGACCTGGCAATGGCTTAAGAATGGCAACTTGAAGAAAGAAACTGAGGGTTTAATACTGGCTGCACAAGAACAGGCGCCAAGAACAAATGCAATAAGAGCAAAAGTAGAAAAGTCAACAACAAACAGCAAGTGCCGCCTTTGTAAAGAAGCAGATGAAACAGTGGACCACCTAATCAGCTGTTGTAAAAAGATCGCAGAGACTGACTACAAAAAAAGGCATGACAAGGTAGCAGGGATGATACACTGGAACATCTGCAAAAAATACAAGCTACCTGTAGCCAAACATTGGTGGGACCATCAAATTGAAAAAGTGGTAGAAAATGAAGATGTAAAAATATTATGGGACTTCCGACTACAAACAGACAAACATCTGCCACACAATACACCAGATATAACTGTAGTCGAGAAGAAAGAAAAACAAGTCAAAATAATCGACATAGCAATACCAGGGGATAGCAGAATAGAAGAAAAAGAAACAGAAAAAATCACAAAATACAAAGATCTACAAATTGAAATTGAAAGGCTGTGGCAGAAAAAGACCAAAATCATCCCAGTGGTCATTGGCACCCTGTGTGCAATTCCAAAAGACCTTGAAGAGCACCTCAACACCATAGGGGCCACAGAAATCACCATCATCCAATTACAAAAAGAAGCTTTACTGGGAACAGCCTATATTCTGCGACGATATCTATAGCAACTGACAATAAAATTCAGCCATCCCAGGTCCCTGGGAAGGACTCAATGTCTGGATAAAACAAACCAGTCAATAATACCTTTCTGACTGTGTATACAAGAAATAATAATAATAATGATAAACACATGGAAGACTCATTTGCTAGTAAATTGAGAAGAAGTGGGAGAAGTTAACATCCAGAGAGGAATATTTCAAGGAGACTCATTGTCACTTTTACTTATTGTAATCTCCCTAATTCCACTATCCATTATCTTGAACAAAATAAACTGTGGATACCAAACTTCAAAAACATCAGTTAAGCTTTCCCACCTTCCTTTATTGATGATCTAAAGCTTTATGGAAAGTCACCATCCAAAATTGAGTCATTACTCAAGATAGTTAGAATTTATATCCATGATATCGCAATAAAGTTTGGACTGGGCAAATGTGCTATATTGACAATAAATCCAGGGAAAATGACAACTAATGAAGGAATTGAGATGCCAAATGGAAACAACATAAAGAGTCTGTCACCTGAGAAAAGTTATAAGTATCTAGGCATTCTTCAAAGTGACAAGATCAAGCATGCTTAAGTGCAGTCCACACTTAGTAAGGAATATATCAGGCGAGTAAGAAATACACTGAAGTTCAAACGTAATGGTGGTAACACTATCAAAGCAATCAACACATGAGCAATTCCTGTAATCCAATATACAGAAAGTATTGTTGATTAGACACAAGCAGAATTGGATGTGCTGGATCGGAAAACCAGGAAAATAATGACCATCAATCATGCCCTGCACTCAAGAAGTGATGTTGATAGTCTGCACCTGCCAAGAAATGATGGTGGTCGTGGAATGTTGCTAGTCAGACAGTCTGTTGAAGAAAAAGGAGCATTGGAGGAATACATCAATGAAAGCCAAGAAGAAATGGCTTCTTGCAGGCCATTTCTCACTTCTTACAGGAAGTGAGTAAGACAGGACTGTTGAAAATAAAGGAATCAAAGGATGAATACCAAAAAACAGCAGATGAGGAATCGACGAGAAAAATGGCACAACAAACCATTGCATGGTCAGTTCTTTAATAACATACAATTGAAAGTCAACAATAGCACAACATGGCAGTGGTTAAAGAAGGGGACAATGAAGAAAGAAATGGAAGGTCTCATTTTTGCAACCCAGGAACAATAACTACAAACAAATGTTATAAAAGCAAAAATTGATAAGACCCAGAAAGACAGCAAATGTCAGTTATGCAAGGAAGTGGATGAGATGGTTGAGCACCTCGTATGGTGTTGTAAGAAAATTGTGCAGACTGCTCAATATCGGCAATATCACGGGTAGCAGGCAGAGGGAGGTATGGCGGTGGGAGTTGGGCAGGCCGTTACAGGGGAAATTGGTCCCGGCAATTGAGGCCTGTTCCTTTTTCCGGCCCTTCTCCCAACCCTCTGACCCTAGGGAGCTCTGAGAACACTCCTTCGAGGATTAGGGTGCTGCTGCTGAATGCCAGGTCAGTTAACGCAAAAACATCTCTCATCCACGATCTGATTGTGGATGAGCGTGCTGACCTGGTATGTGTGACAGAGACCTGGTTGGATGCGCTGGGCAGGGTTGGTCTTTCTCAGCTTTGTCCTCCAGGTTTCCAGATCGTGCAGCAGCCCCGCCTCGAGGGTCGGGGAGGAGGCGTTGCAGTCATCTTTCGAGAGACTCTCCCCGTTTCCAGGTGCCCGGTCAGGCAATCTCAGAATTTCGAGTGTTTGTCCTTGAGGGTGGGCCTCCGAGATAGGCTGGGGATTCTGTTGGTGTACCGACCACTCCGCTGCACTTCAGTCTCCCTACCTGAGCTGGCGGGGGTGGTCTCGGAGGTGGCCTTGGGTTCCCCCAGGCTTATTGTTTTGGGGGATTTCAATGTCCACGCTGAGGCCCCCCTAGTGGGTGCGGCTCAGGATTTCATGGCCTCCATGGCAACCATGGGCCTGTCTCAATTGGTACCGGGCCCTACCCACATGGTGGGACACACTCTGGATCTGGTTTTTGCCGACCGGGAATAAATGATCTGGAGGTGGGGGAATTTGAGACAACACCCTTGTCATGGACAGATCATCACCTGGTGGGGTTTAGTTTTACTGCTCCGTCTGCCCTCTGCTGGGGTGGTGGGCCGATTAAGATGGTCCACCCCCGGAGGCTTATGGATCCGCTTGGATTTCAGATGGCCCTCGGGGAGTTTCCAGTGTCCAAACCTGGTGACCCTGTTGAGGCCTTGGTTGATCTCTGGAATGGAGAGATGGCCCGGGCTGTTGACACGGTTGCTCCTAAACGCCCTCTCCGGCTTGGTGGAGCCCGTTCTGCTCCTTGGTTTTCCTCGGAGCTTAGGGCGATGAAGCAACTCGGGCGACGGCTGGAGCTACGCTGGAGGAAGAGTTATCACGAATCCGACCGAACACGGGCTAGAGCCCATTTTAGGGACTACGCCGTGGCGGTGGGGGCGGCGAAGAAATGCTTTTTCTCCGCCTCCATTGCGTCTGCTCAGTGCAGACAAACAGAGCTGTTTCGTGTGGTGAAAACCTTGCTCCACACATCCCCCCAGACAATGGGGGAGGAGTCATCTACAGCTCTTTGTGATCGGTTTGCCTGTCGCTTTGCAGATAAAGTCGTTTGCATCCGTGCTGACCTGGACTCCAGAGTTTTGGCAGTTCCGGCAGACGTGCCTTTTGTACCATCTGGTCCCGTTGTGTTGGATTCTTTTCGGTTGGTGCAGCCTGAGGATGTGGACAAGTTCCTGGGCAGTGTGAGGGCAACTTCATGCACTTTTGACCCTTGCCCTTCATGGCTAATAAAAGCTGCCAGGGAGGGGACGAGCAGATGGATGGAGGTGATCGTTAATGCTTCATTAAGGGAGGGCAGGATGCCATCGTGCCTCAAGGAGGCGGTGGTAAGACCACTATTAAAAAAGCCCTCCCTTGATCCCTCCAACCTAGACAACTATACCTGTGTCTAACCTTCCCTTTTTGGGCAAGGTGATGGAGCGTGTGGTGGCGTCCCAGCTGCAGAGGGTCTTGGATGATACGGATTATCTGGACCCTTTTCAATCTGGCTTCCGCCCCAGGTATGGGACTGAGACTGCCTTGGTCGCTCTAGTGGATGACCTATGCCGGGAACTAGACAAGGGGAGTGCGTCCCTGTTGGTTCTGCTGGACCTCTTGGCAGCGTTCGATACCATCGACCATGGTATCCTCCTGGGCCGCCTCTCGAGTATGGGAATCGGAGGCACTGCGTTGCAGTGGTTCCGGTCCTTTCTTGAGGGGAGGGTCCAGAAGGTGGTGCTGGGAGACTACTGCTCGGCCCTGTGGCCGTTGGCCTGTGGGGTCCTGCAGGGATCGGTCTTGTCCCCCATGCTGTTTAACATCTACATGAAGCTGCTGGGAGAGGTCATCCAGGGATTTGGACTGAGTTGTCAGCAATATGCGGATGACACTCAGCTCTATCTCTCCTTGTCATCTGATCCTAGGGAGGCGGTGGATGTCCTGAATCGGGGGCTGGAGGCCGTGATGGGTTGGATGTGGGCTAACCAACTGAAATTGAATCCGGATAAGACGGAGGTACTGTTGGTCAGTAGGAGAGCCAATCGGGATGAGGTGATTCTACCGGTTCTGGATGGGGTTGCACTCCCCTTGAAGGAGCAAGTACGCAGCTTGGGGGTACTACTGGACCCGGCTCTGCTTTTGGAAGCTCAGGTGGAGGCGGTGGCCAGGGGTGCCTTTGCACGGCTTCGGCTGGTTCGCCAGCTGCATCCCTTTCTCGAGAAGGCAGATCTGGCCATGGTTACCCACTCCTTAGTCACTTCGCGGCTGGATTACTGTAACGCGCTCTACGTGGGGCTGACCTTGAAGAGTATCCGGAAACTGCAGCTAGTGCAAAACGCGGCAGCGAGGGTGTTATCCAGAGCTGCCCATTGGGAACATATCACCCACACTTTGAAAGAGCTGCACTGGCTGCCGGTTCATTTCCTGGTCCAATTCAAGGTGCTGGTTTTGACCTTTAAAGCCCTAAACGGTTTGGGCCCGGGGTATTTGAGGGACCGCCTGCTCCCAAGGGAGCCCGCTTGACAAGGACATCTGAGGGGGCCCTGCTCTGGGTGCTGACAATGAGGGAGGCCCGGCTTTCGTGCACTCAGGACAGGGCCTTCTCTCTTGCTGCCCCTAGACTCTGGAATGCTCTCCCAGTGGCCATTTGTTCCTCAGACTCCATCACGGCTTATGTTGCACTAGCCAGATGTGCTAAACCAGGAGTTTGCCACCCCAGCTGGTGTTGCACTCATGCAAACATGTTTGTGCCTGTGTAATGAGGTGGCATATCTCCTTCAGTGAATCATCTTCTTCAGTTTTTTTGCAGGAAACATAGGTTTTGCAGGAAACTATTTAGGACTAGTTTATCCTTCATAGTTCTTTGTATTTTAACAGGTCTCTTTATTCGATATCCTCATCTTGACTTGATATTCATGTAGCTTAAACTTCAATGTACTGTATGTTATGTAGTTTAATTCTTTACCTTTATTCTTATTCATTATTTAGTTATTTTTCATTTAAGATCATTGATTAGATTATCAGATTAATCTTTTTACAACCTTTCTTTGCTCTGCCATGTTTACGTTGTTGATTAGTTTTCATCTACCTTTCACTCTGCCCATTATGGTGATGTAATTCTATCATAGTCTTCTGACTTCTTGTTTATTTTTACATATTTTGATTATTGATATTTTACATTTTGTAGTCCCCTGAAGAACAGGCAATATCTCGAGACATGTTAGGTCTCCTTTTTCTGAATAAATAATTTCTGTGCCATTCCTATTTCCCCTTCTGATTTTGTTGTGCTGCTTTCCTCCCTGTTTGTTTCTATCTATGCAGGGAACTTCTGCATAAGATTATGAGAGCAGAACTTTGAACATCTTTTTGACTTGGCACAGCTACACAACTTCCTGTCATTAATGCAACATTTTTATTGTGCAAGCACTAGGGATGTGCGAATCAATTTGGGTACAAAATGATTTGTACACAAATCTACCTGTTTTGAACGATTTGTGGACAAAACAAATCGCCATTATGTTAGTTGGCCAGATTTTGGTCCAAAATGAATTGTCCCGATTTCGGACCAGAAAAATTTGTACACTCAGACCTCCATTTTGTGGCGATTTCTCTTGCTTTCTCCATTTTGTGTCAGGAAATTTTTTTGAAAATCCCACCCGCCATCCCAATCTTCAGATTGGTGACTTACAGTGTCCAACAATTGGCTGGCAATTCCCCCTTGTTCCAGATTGGTTCATTTCCATTCAAACCATGTGTTGCCAGCAGTGACAGACCCCGCATTGGCTAGGGGAAGGGTCACAGAAGGTACAAGGGTGGGGAGAGTTCGAGGAGGGATTTTCAAATGTACTTGAGGCAGCCAGCCACCATTCTGCCTTTCTGCCTCATGGGAGGAGAGAGAGAGAGCGCACGAGCGCACCAGAAGATGTTTGCCTTCCCTTGCCTTACTTTGCCTTGCCTGCCTGCTGCCTGGAGTGGATTCTCTGTTTTTTGTTCCTGCTTTCCTGATTTAGAAAAGTGAAGAGAATTTTTTTCACCCACTTCTTGCTAACTGGGCAAAGAGGCACCTTTTAACGTCGTGATTCTCTTTACTTAGCAGGGAGAGAGTAACTGACCCTATCCACCCCCAGCACAGTACCTCCAGTGACTGTTGCTGGTGTTTATATTATGTTTCTTTTTCGATTGTGAGCCCTTCAGGGACAGGGAGCCATCTTATTTATTTATTTATTTATTATTTCTCTATGTAAACCACTTTGAAAACTTTTGTTGAAAAGCAGTATATAAATATTTGTTGTTGCTGCTGCTGCTGCGAGAATCACTGCCTGCGCCTGCTGTCTGTGTGAATCGATTTGGGTACAAAATGATTTCTGCCCGAATTTACCTGTTTTAGGAGATTTGTAGACAAAACAAATTGCCCTTGTGCTAGCTGGCCAGATTCAGGGGTGATCCAAAACAAATCAGGGGTGATTCAATTTGGGTAAAAATGTAATCAAAGAACTCAATTCGTGCACATTCCTAGCAAGCACAACATTCGTCTGGATGCTGACTGTATTACGACTGCTACTACTACACAAACATAACTTACATGATGCCTGCTCAGAGATGTTGTTACATTTATAACATAGGGTTGGTAAAATGGTACTGAAGGGAATCACTTGTCTCAAGAGGATCAAGGAAAGTTGCATGGTAGAAGAAGAAAAGATAGGTAAGGTTAGAGTTCATTTGAAGATTATCTTATGTGATTAGCACCTTAGTGGGACTGCAATCAAGTTAGGGGAGTGCACGAAACCGCCAGCAGTGGTTCAGTTCAAATTTGAACCAAATTTGAACCGAATTCGAACCAACCACTGGTCTGTGAACCGGTTCATTAGAACGAGCTGACAATTCAGTTTGTGATGTTGATCCGGGTTGAACCAATTTGGCCAGGTTTGAGTGCCTTGCTGGTAAAGGAGAATCCAGTAAATATTTCCCTTTAAAAACAAAGGAGGATTTCCTACCTAAAATGGTGTTTGAGGGATGGGCGGGAGAGAGGGCACCTTAGACAGGAGCTCCTTGGCAGTGGCGACTCTGCAGCAGTGTCCCGTCTTGGCCCTGCTAGCCAAGGGCCCAGTGCACTCCCCTCGCACTGCGGGCGGGCAAGCAACTCGATTCTGGCCTCCATGCATGCATGGAGGCCATTTGCATGACTTGGAAAACTTATTTTTTTCTAAATGGACAGTCAAACTATTATTTCTGAAAATTAGGCACCACTTTTTCTAGTGTCCAGGATGATGTAGAAAGCATAAAATCAGACAGTAAAAAGGAACGAAAATAATAACACTTTGAATATTATTAATAGATGTTTACATTTTGACGGGATGACGTGGGGCTTGTAATAAAGTGAACTGGGGAAAAAATAGTGTTATATGAAGTCTGTGCATGACAGAATAATGGCCAAATATTAAATTATAGCCAAGAAGGAAGGTGACAGTTGTTTTAATATAAGCAGAATCTATGGCCAGAATTCTTAATTATGATAATAACAATTCTTCCATATACAGTGTCTGCTGCTGCTCAGTTTTACTAACTGTTTTTCAAAAGTGCTTTGTAAACCTTATAGAGAAGTTATAAACCTAAGATGATGGGCGGGTGGGGCGGAGATTCAGGAAAGATTCCCAAGATTTTCAATATATATTTCAATTGGAGATAGCTCTTTAGAGCTTCTTTAATCTTGCCAATTTCAATGTTTTCAATTAATGCAATCTTAAAAGAAATGAATGGTCCACAGCTATATTTTCCAGGGGTGGGCAAACTTGGCCCTCCAGCTGTTGTTGAATTACAACTCCCAACACCCCCAGCCAATATAAATTATGGATGGGGATGATGAGAGTTGCAATTCAACAACAGCTGGAGGGCCAAGTTTGCCCACTGCTGGTTTATACCATTTTCCTTCATACTGGATAATATGAGCCTCACCAAGGTCTGCAGTAGTAGAGACTCTTGCTAACTGAACAAAGAGTATCTGCTTTTAAAGGAGTGATTCTCTTATATTTAGCAGTGGGAGAGCAACTGGCCCTATCGAACTCTAGCACAGCATCCCTCCAATGACTGTTGCTGGTATCTGCCTTATGTTTCTTTTTAGATTATGAGCCCTTTGGGGGCAGGCGACCATTTCATTTATCTATCATTTGTTTTTTCTATGTAAACCGCTCTGAGAACTTTGGTTGAAGAGCAGTATACTACTGCTACTGCTACTGCTACTGCTACTGCTACTGCAAGAAGGAGGAGGAGGAGGAGGAGGAGGAATGTGCCTTTACATTACATGAAAGTGATATCCCATGTAATTTTCTACAACCTGGGGCAATCTTCTTGTCCCTCCTATCATCAAGCTCTTTCATTCTTTCTTCTTCTGTTCCTTCTTCCTCACTGATGGTAGGGATGTGTCAAGCTGGTTCAAATTGAACTAGGTTTGATTCAAACCATCCTGGTTCAATTAGTTTGAACTGAAACTAGAACAGCTCCCCCACAAGGCAGCCAGTGCAGCATCCATGGATGCTGGAACCAGGCCACTGCTGGCCTGTGCTGTTGGGGAGGAGCACCAGCAGGGCTTAGAGGAATGCTGATGCCGCCATACCACTGCCACTGCAGAAGTTGGTAAGGTGTCCTCTCACAACCCTCCCCCTGGTTGCCCTTCCAACACTTTTGAAGGATTCCCCCACCCCTTTGCTTGTAAAGGGGAATCCTCACTGGATTCCGCTTTACAAGCATAGCCTTCAAACCGAGTCAAACCGGTTTGACCAAACAGAATGCCAGCCAGCCAGTTCAAGCGAACCAGCTCACAGACTGGTGGTTTGGTTTGAATTTGAATCAAACCGCCTGAACCAGTTCCATGCACGCTTGATCCATCAATTGGGTCACAATAAATTAGTGACCCAATATGAATGTTTTGAAAACCATTCCAGTAAAATCTTCCCACAGTAATTTCAACACTTTCCTATTCAGAAACTTGGGGTTTTTTGTTATGAAATGTTAGCACATACAAATCTGAGCATTACCATTGCTGCTCTTGCTGTCATGCTGACTGATTTGGCCAGAATAGACATACTTTTAGCCAACATAGTTGATGAGAATTTAATACCACTTGCCAGCATTTCTGTCATTAGGCGAGAATAGAATTTTTATAGTCTCCTCCATTTCAGAAGTCTCCCCAAGCAATCAATTAGATATTGCTACCAAAGTTACTGTATTATAATTAGTAGCAACTGTTGGCTCAGTGATACTTTCATTTATGCATGGGCTTCACAATTAAAGAAAGCTCAGATTTAAAGTCTGGAAATTGTTACCAGTTTGTTTGGTCTTCTTCTCTTTAAAATCATGCCAGACATCAAACTAGGATGGTGTGGCTTGGTAGGCCTGAGAATGATGGGCTGGGTAGCCACCAGGGTTGCCAGGGAGTGTGGGGCTAATGAGTGCTGACAAGAGGCATAACAGTGGGCCCCACTACAAGTTAAAGACCTCACCTTCTGGGAGCACACCTGGAGCAAGGATTAATTGGGTAGAGTCCAATTGGCAGGGGATCCAATAAGGGAGCAAAGCCATCCTTGAAGAAAGAGGTGGTCTTCACCAGAGGGGTAGCTTGCTGGCTTATATCTGCAGTGGAAGAGTGTCATTATTGCGGATGTACAAAATGATTCAGGTGCAAAATGATTTCTACCAGAATCTGGGTGAATTGTAGAAAAAACAAATCACCCCTGTCCTCAATTGCCCAGATTTGGGTACAAAACAAATCACCCCAGATTCAGACCTGAAAAAATCAGATATTTGGACCTCCATTGTGTGGCCAAAGTGGGTTGGGTGGTAGTGCCCAATGGGTGGAAGCTACCACCCAAATTTCAAAGAAATTGGGCAAAGGGGTGATATTAAAAGAATTTTTGAAGTTGGCATGTCTTTGGGGCAGATTTGAGGCAAAAAATGGATTTTGGCAACAGAAGAGTGGGTCAGACGGTAGTGCCCTAATGGGTGCTTGCAACCACCAAGACTTCAAAGAAATTGGTAAAAGGGGTGATTTTTAAAGAATTTCTGAAATTTGTGCATCTTTAAGCTTTCTCCCCATAGGGAATAATGGACAATTTCAGCAGCCACATAACTCCACTTGGGGGGCACCAGAGTATCCCAGAGTGAGTGGTGGTGTAGTGCACATAGGGTGCCAACCACCCCCAAACTCATGGGACACTGGATTTTGTTGTTTCTGAGAGTAGATTCTCTGGTAGGAATGAGAATGGATTCAATGTTTGTCATTGAATCCACTCTCATTTCCTACCAGATTATCTACTCTTATCTAATTGAGTTTGAGGCTTATCTAATGCTGCAGCACAATGAGCATGTGTGTGAGAACCAGCCCTTAATAGCTGGCAGCTGTATGTGTGAACAGACTCCTTTGTAGGGTTAGAACCATTTCCCCCAAAAGTGAGATTCAAAGGAGCATTTCAGAGTTCTTCCCAAGAAGAAACTGAAATTCAAAGAAAAACAAGAAACATGGGGTAATTCTTTCAGATCATTTCTCGCTTTTGGGGGAAGCTTTGTGTAAGATTTTTTGGAAGTTTCTTTGAGGTGTTATATCTGTGATATTCACATCTATTCACTTCTCTGCATCTGATGTGTTGGGACAGACAGATCTCACTGTTTCAGTTCCACCTGAACTTCACATGATTTTCTTTGATTTCTACTCTTCCACAAAAACCTCAGGAACCTTTTTGTCACCAAAAAAAGAGATCTGTATTAAAAAGTATTTGATCTGTATTAAATGCACAATTATCTAGACCACCAGGTGGTTAAATGTACACAATAGTACTTGCATTACCAATTAGTGAATTGAATATCTGCATCCAACCACATTGTGCATGATGTGTACAAATTAACTACAATTACATGCAGCTGTGTTTAAAATGGGCACATAGCACATACCTTTGGGGGGGGGATAAATATATTGGCTATTCAGAGATTCTTATTGTGCACGTAAGCATGAATCATGATGTCAATTTTCCTATTAAAGCAAACAAACAAGAGTGGATGAGAAAGATGACTCAGCAAGCTGCTTCTATTGCCAGAAACAAACATACAAAAATGATCTCACTTGGGGGATTTCATTCAGAAAGCAGCACATGCTGCAGCACTTTAAAAAGAAAAGAAAAGGGGTGGGGTACACATTCAGTTCTTTATTTTAAAATTTTATTCCAAAAGTCTAAACTATTAAATATAAGGAAAAACAAAGAGAAATATTAACATAAACCTGAGTAGAACAAAGAGCAAAGCAGAGAAAATGAAGTGATATTAAACAAAAAGATCACTATTCACTCAAAATGAGGCTGTTCACCTGGAAAAGTGGAACCATATCTGGTGGCAGGCCAATCCAAATGCATTAATATCTATGCATTTACCATTAGTGTGAAGGGGCTCTACATGCATATCAATATACAGGTGTAGAGCCTCTTCTTAAGAACAGCCCTTTTGGATCAGGCTCAAGGCCTATCTAGTACAGCATCTTGTTTCACACAGTGGTCCACCAGATGCCTCTGCAAACCCCACAGGCAAGAGGTGAGGGCATGCCCTCTTTCCTACTATTGCTCCCCTGCAGCTGGTATTTAGAGGCATCTTGCCTCTGAGACTGGAGGTGGACTATAGCCCTCAGCAGACTAGTAGCCATTGATAGACCTGTCCTCCATGAATTTATCTAAACCCTGCTTAAAGCCATCCAGACTGCTGGCAGTCACCACATCCTGTGGCAGAAAATGCCACAAGTAAATTATGCATTGTTTGAAAAAGTAATTCCTTTTGTTGGTTGTAAATTTCTTGACAATTAATACTAACTGCTACTTAGTAGCAGTTAATATAATGCATGGATGTGATTGAAACAGGATGGCATGGTTATCAGGCACACCAACACCAGAGGCAAGGATATAGTCCCTCTTCCCCTTTTGCACATTCACTGAACACATAAATGAGTGAACAGCCCCATTGGCCCTACATCAGATTGGCCCCAACAGCCACACATTATGATAATTGTGACTTGATGTTTACTGATTGATTAATGCCCTCTTGGTTATAGAAATCTGTATCCCATATCTAATAAAGGATGAGCAATGAGTTAAGGAGGGCCAATTTCTCCATCAATGATCACATTGGTGATCATATTCTCACCCCCTTTGCTAAGCAGGGTCTTCCCTGGTTTCTATTTGGATGAGTTTGCATGTGGAGCCATAGCTCAGTGGTAGAGCATCTGCTTTGCATGCAGAAGGTCACAGGTTCAATCCCTGGCATCTCCACATAGGTCTAGGAAAGACTCCTGCCTGAAACCTTAGAGAGCCACTACCAATCAGTGTAGACAATACTGAGCTAGAAGGATCAATGGTCTGACTCAGTATAAGGCAGCTCCCTATGTCCCAATGTTCCTAATAATGTGTTAGTGTGTCAGTGACTGACATTCTGCTCAGTGTCCCACTTATCCAAGAGTGGGACATGTGTGCGGCTTCCATACTACTCCAAAGCTTGTCCACACTGCTAGTGAGCCCAGAGAGACTGCATAGCTACTAAGAATTGTGTAATTTCTGCAGCAATGATTTCCCCATTATTCCCAATGGAAGAAGCATCCTTACAGTGAGGATGCAGTTATTAACAGCCATATTCTCTACATGCATATCATACACTGGTGTAGAGGCCCTTCATACTTAAGATGCTCCTGATGCATACTTAAGATGCTCCAGACACACCAGATCCTCCTCTTCACAAAGCTAACTGGACAAAGAGGCACCTTTTTGAAATTTTTATACCTCCAGTGACTGTTGCTGGTGTCTATCTTATGTTTCTTTTTTGATTGTGAGCCCTTTGGGGACAGGGAGCCATCTTATCTATCTGCCTATGTAAAATGCTTTGGAAACTTTTGTTGAAAAGTGGTATACAAATATATGTTGTTGTGGCTAGCAGTATGTCAGGCTTTGGTGCATGCACTTTGCTCAGTGCACTCTGCTCTTGGATTGGCAGGGTATTGCACAAAACGTAAGTGTAGCGGATTTAAGCCCAGCCTTTGTCTCAAAGCAAGCCTACATGGGAGAAAGAAAAATGCTGAATCATTCCCTCCATGCTTGTTCAACAAAGGCTGTTCCTTTAAAACAGTCCAATAAAAGTAAAAGTAGATGTAGATGTAAAAGTAAAAGTCCAATCACTGCCACCACACCCACTCTTTAACAGAGTTTATTTTCCCCCTGGTGTGGGCATAGTTCCAGGGAAACTCTCTTTCACTTTGCCAAAGGAAAAATACAAAAAAAAACAAAAACAAAAAAAAACCCTCCACATGCAGCTTCCACATGGTGAGAAAACTTGGTAGGTTGCTGAACAATTAACCTTGAGGCATGTCTGCACCAGAGTAAAACCTCTTTTCCTGAGTTAAAAATCCACTCAGAGACAGGTAAAATACAAAGAACAAAAAGAAAAAAACTTTATTCAAAATACTACAGACTTCTTCAGTCTGAGGATCTCTAAGCTTTTAAGCTTTTAGTTACAGGTAACAGAAACACTCAGTACTTGCAAGAATATGTCAAAAAGCACCCTCAGATGATACTGGGGTGGCACACTTTAATCCAGTTGCAAAGAACATAAATGTAAGAAAATACCAGAAAGCACCTTTGGGAGTCTACAGAGGCTTTTAAAATGCCCTAGTTGGAAAGAAAGGGCATAGGCTCAGTTTCTCTTAGTTTGTTACATTACAAATAAAAACACAATAAACTATTTGTAAGAATTTGCAGAGCACAAAAAGAAAGAAATCTAATGCAAACTAATAAACTATTCCCTTGCTGAACTTTTATGAAGCCAAAAGCCCTGGCTTCCTTTCCACTTGAAACTCACCCCAGACTCCTGGAGAGACTTCAGGCTTCCTGCAGTCCTGTCTCTCAAGGACCTGTAGATGTCCTGCCATGAGAGAATTCTTCAGGCTAGCTTTTGACCATGAGGTAGCAACAGCTCCTTTACTGCTGCTCACTAAGCCTTCCACCTGTTCTCTCTCATCACCCTCCTAGCTCCTTCTGAGACAAATAAACCCTTCTCTTAAGGCCCCACCCACCGTGTACTGAGTGGCTGATCCCTAGCCTGTCAGTCAGGACAGGGAACACTTCCGGTTCACCCTGTAGAGGAAAGGAAATGCTGTTATTGGCTGATCATTATAGTAAGCCAGAATTATTAACTACCATCATCACTCAGATCATTGCAGCTAACTTGTTCATTATTGCTACACACCTAACAGAGGATGGCATGAAATGGTAATAAAAACATGGGACTACTATCTCAGATCTATGTAGGTGTATAGTTAGTAACTTGTGGCAGGCCTACAGAGCCATGGGCCATGCTCTCAGTGGCCTAAACTGGGCACTCTTAGCACCTCACCATCCACACATCCCCATAGTGTTAAGCTACAGCCCACATGTCTCTGCTTCAGCATTGTTTTCCTCTGTGACAACAGATTCAATCCTGCCTTCCCAATGCAGCAGCACTCAGTAGCATCAGTTACAGCACTTCCATAAACCACCTCATAAGCCACTGCTGGACCAAAGTCTACCTATACAAAATCTGTGATGATGAAGAGAGCAATACAACATTCAGTCAAATGGCAGAATAATCTCAAATTGGACTATCAACTTGCATTAGACCTGGGGTTCTCAAAATGTGTTGTGAGCTGCCCTGAGAACAATTTGGCTAACAAATTTGGGTGGCTAAAGAAGTTTGTTTATTCAACAACAACAACTTGGGTCCCCAGCTGTTGTTGGACTACAGCTCCCATCATTCCCCTCTACAATTGTGATGGGGAATGATGGGTGTTCAACATCTGGGGAGGCAAGTTTGAGAACCTCTGCAATTAGAGTGACATCTCAAAAACTTTATTTTAAAAAAAAGATCATGCTCTTTGAATAGTGATGACAGTTCACAGTAATCGTGAATTTTCTGTAATATTTATATTGTGACAGAGTAGCTGCTTTGGGACTATTGTTAGGGTCAAGCTTTCTTAGCAATATCCCAATCAATTATTGAAATGTAATAGCACAGTCAGAATTTATTAGAGAATTGAACAATCATTACGTTGTCGTCTACGCTTCCTGAATGGCCAATTCCTCAGAGCGGGAAAACAGACTACAATGCTAATGAAGTTATCATACCCTAATCAAAATCTTTTAAAAATGCTAATAAGGAAATTCCACTGAGAAATTATCTGAGGGTTAAATAACTTGATCTAGGATTAGAGCTGGTTAAGCAATGCACCAATGGGAGGCAAAGCTGTGTTACATTTTGTAAGATTTAGATTTGAAGGAGATGTAACTCCTTTTTCCTCTTCAGCTCTTCACTCTCTTCTCATCTGTCTCCCTAAGATCTTCAAGATACAAGGATGTAGGTCAGTCTTTGTTTAGCATGTGCTAAATGCATGGGAAGGGATTCTCCAGTGTGTTAGAGCTTGTAGCTGATAGAAAAGCAAGAGTTGGGAATAAGGTGGTAGAGTCCTAATGCACTTGAGTGGACTATGTCAGGAGTTTCCAACTTGTTGTGGTGGTTATTTCAATGGCTGTGGGGATGATAGTGGTAACAGTAATAGCAGTAGTAGTTGTGTATGGAGCAGGGACAGGCTGGGGGTGATGGGAGTTGAACTTCAGCCACATCTGGAGGACCACATGTTCAGAACCCCTGGAGCAAGTGATATAGCTGAGTTAAGTGAAATATGCAACTTCAAAATGCAGATGGAGAAATCACATATTTTTGAATCCATCCTTGCTTGAATCAGGCCTTTAGTCCAGTACCCTGTGGCCCTGGGAAGCCACACAAGCAGCAGATGAAGGCATGCCCCTTCTCTTGCTGTTGCTCCCCTCTCCTGCAACTTCTGTTTGGATGCATCCTGCCCCTGAATATGGAGGTAGCCAGTAGCCATCAAGACTAGTATCCATGAATTTGTCTTAAGCTCTGCTTAAAGTCATCCAGGCTGGTGGCCATCACCATATCCTGTGGCAGAGAATTCAACCGATTCTTCCTTCTACCTGTTTTACGGTATAGGCTCCTTGAGGATAGGGACTTGTTTTTTTGCTTATGAAATGCTATATATGTTGATATTACTCTATTCTGGTCACCTTAGCACTCCAGCTGTTGCTGAATGACAACTTCCATCACTCCCAGCCACAATTTATGGTTCTGCACCTGCTGGAGTATCAAGGTTACCTTACACAACTATAACTACACAACTCTATACACAACAACTACTGCTACTACTATTACCATCACCACAGCCATTGAAACAATGAACAACAGCTACTACAACTACAACAACAAACTAGGGTGAATGCTTAACTGCTTAGAAATACACTTTAATTTACTAAAAATGTCCCCCAATTGATTAGTAGACTTAAAAAATAATTATTATTTCTAATAGGAATACTTATACAAACTATAGATGGCAAGCACTGAGAGAATGGCCCATGTCAAAGTCACCATCTTCTAAGTTAGACCACTTTCCCATCTAGCTCAGTTCTCTGGTTGGCAGCAGCATTTCAGGCAGAAATGTTTCTCAGCCCTAGCTGGAGATGCTGCCAGGGATAGGGATGTGCACAGAACTAGTTCCATGCACTCCCGGGAGGGTGAGGAGGTTGCTTTAAATGCACGCCACATGCACCCACATCAGCCATTTGCGTTACGATGCTGGTCTGAGCTGCAAGGAGGCACGCTGCAGCCCTGTGTGCTTGCTTTTTGGAAGAGTGGCAGGAGGGACCCGGGGTTGGGGCTAGCAGCCCTCCAAACCAGCTTGAACACCAGTTGCCAGAACTGGTTCGGCACGCCTAGATTGGAGCGCCGAACAGTTCCGTGCACATCCCTAGCCAGGGATTGAACTTGGGACCTTCTGCATGCTAAGCAGATGCTCTGCTCTTGCGCTATGCCCCCCTCTCTCCTAAAATAATGCCAGTTTCATCATGTACGAAGAAACCATGCCTTTTGTTTTAGAATGTGTTATTTTCCCCATGTGTAATCAATCCACCAATTAATTAATTAATTACTGAGGCAATGCTCCTTTAATCAAGTGACAGAATTCACAACAACACTAAACAAGTTACAGACTTCATAACAACACTAGAAAAGAACAACAGGTAAAACAACAGCAGACAGACATAAGCACAAAGGAGAGGGTCATATATAGCCAGATACAGTTGTTCTGCGTCATGAGCAGGAGTGTAAAATAGACCTAAAGCAAAATTAAATCCAAAATTAAATTCAGCAGGTGGCTCTACACAAGTATCTATATCTCAACCTAAGTCCATGAGCAATATGGAAAGAATAATATTGACCTGGTTTATAGATGTTGCAAGGACATGGCATGATGTATATGAAGCATTTTGTTCACTCAGAACACACGGTATAAAAACACAACTGATGATGATGATGATGATGATGATGATGATGATGATGATAAGGACATTGATAATGGCTGACATCCACACCAATGCTGCACATGCCAAAACACGGTCTTTGTACCCAACAGGTTATAGGAAATTTCCACAAATCCCCCTTCCTTCTGAAGCCCTCTGTATTTCCCAAAAATATGGTCCAAAAGTCCTCAAAGAGATAGTTTGCAGAGGGATGTACAGCAAGAGTGACGGCATGCCCTCAGCTCTTGCCTGTAGGCTTCCCAGAAGCATATGGTTGGCCACTGTGTGGAGCAGGATGCTGGACTGTGTGGGCCTTGGGCCTGATCCAGCAGGGCTATTCTTATGTTCTTATATTCTTATGAAGGGGAGATTTTTGAAAATTGTTCCCGTTGTGTGCATGAAATATGTTTCAGCATGCACAGCATTAGTCTGATTGTCAAACAACAACAGCAACAACAACAACGCTGCTGCTGCTGCTGCTACTACTACTACTACTACTACTACTACGAATGTAAGAACAGCCCTGCTGGATCAGGCCCAAGGCCCATCTAGTCCAGCCAGGGTCGTAGCAAGGTTGTAGTCGGCCCAGAGACAATATTTTAAAATGTCCCCCCGCCTCAATGAAGCTCAGGTCATGAAGTAAAGAAATCTTAAATGAGGCTTAATAGTGGTAACAAAAAGCATAGTAAATATATAAATATATATATCTCCTATGTGCCACAAATGAACATCATCATAAATTATTTTTTAAAAGGTTTTGTAAATTGTGGACGATGCTACTAGAGAAAAGACATGCTGTTATGGTAGTTCCAGGTCTTAACACTCACATCAATTTCAGAGGATGAATACAACTGAAGGAAGCCCAGGCAGGTGCGCAGCTGGGGGAGTCAGTCATGTGACTTGCCTCTGGGGGCCCCCCCAAGGCAGTGGGCCCCCAGACAACTGTCTCCCCTTGCCCCATTGTAGTTACGCCCCTGAGTCCAGCATACTGTTTCACACAGTGGCCCACCAGATGCCTCTAGGAACCTACAGGCAGGAGTTGAGGGCATGCCCTTTCTCCTGCTGTTACTCCCCTGCAATTGGTACTCAGAGGCATCCTACCTTTGAGGCTGGAGGTGGCTATAGCCCTCCAACGAGCAGCCGTTGATAGACTTCTCCTCTATGAAGTTATCCAAACCCCTCTTAATGCCATCCATGTTGTTGGCTGTCACCACATCTCATGGCAGAGAATTCCACAAGTTGATTGTGTGTTGTATGAAAAAGTACTTCTGTTTGTGTTGGAAAGTTAAAGGACTTTGCGCTGTCTCTTGCCTCAGACAGTGGAGGACAGACTAGTAAGTCAGAGGGCTAGAGGGTCAAGATATTTGTCATCCCTTCTCCACTGCTCTGATGCTATCCCTTTGAAATGTAGATTGCTAATCTCAGGGATTCAACTTCCTTCCTCCTTCTCTCTCTTGCTACCTGCCCGCCTACCTTGCAACATGGCAAGTTCCTCTCCCTGCACCAAATGTGCAGAGAGGATGCAGAATCCATCTGCATCTAGTTAGATAGATAGATTAGAGATCCTAAATCCTCACTTTCCTATCTAGAATGGAGTTCCTTAATAAATGCCTTTTATATTGATTTGAAACTATGAATTGGCTCCAAGTTACTTTACTCTCAGCACACACGCATGCCTAACGAATCTACCGCTGTGTTGTGCCTCTGTGCACTCTGCTATATTGAGAAAGGGATTCTCTCACCACAGAGAACTTCCAACAGTTTGTTGGTCCTAGATTTCCTGGCAATCAATTTCATGGGATGACCCCTGGTTCTAGTGTTGTGAGAGAGGGAAAAGAATTTCTAGTAGTAGTAGAAATGTCACATACAGTTATGGAGACAGTGCACATTGCAGTGATGCTGCTGTGGGCTCAGAAGGCAGTGGGATATAAGGTAAGCTCCCTATATTCCTATGTACCCCGCTGCCTCCAGCTTGCTGCTGTTTACGGATGGAACCATAGCTCAGAGGTAGAGCATCTGCTTTTCACGCAGAAGTTCCCAAGTTCAATCCCTGGCAACTCCAGGTAGGGCTAGGAAAGTCTCCTGCTTCAAACTCTGGAGAGCTGCTTCCCATCAGAGTTTACCATGAGCTAGTTGGACCAACGGTCTGACTGAGAATAAGGCAACTTTCTATGCTCCTCTATCTTCACTTACCTTCCAAGATCACAACAGCATCTCCGCCATAATAGTGTGATGAGCACCAACTCCATAATGGTGTGCATCATGTTGGCTGATAATTGATAATTGATAATTGATAATATAATGCTTGGAATTACATAGATGATGTTTGTTTATATTTGGAATGTATAAACATTTTTCCAGTTTAAAAAAAAGTTTGCCACAATTCTTCACATGGTTATATTTCTGCTAAACCTGAAAACCTCTCTCTCTTTTTCCTTTCAGTAACAGAACGAGCTCCTATTTCATGCTAATCACAAAGGACAACACAAAGGATATATAAGCCCTGCAGCACATTGACCTCCTGACAAAATTGGAAAACCTGAATGAAATTTGACTAAACAATTGTATGAACTGACCTTGTCTGGTTATATTTTATGGTGACAGCTGTAATTATTCCTGAAACAGAGGCATCTGGAAATTGCTGTTTCACATTATGCACAGGAAGAAACCTTTCAGTAATGTGATGCCCACCTCAGTACAATAAGTATTCCAGCTGTGTTTCATCCCCACCTTCCAACCTGAATCTATATTTGGTTTCAAGTAGGGTTAAGAATATCCATTAGCTGTGTCCTCATAAATCATCCCCACTTAATATTGCAGGAAATCAGTGGAGCTCTATAACAGGTACTAAAGAAGACCAAAGGAAGACAAATGCATACACATGAAACTGCAGCAGTCAAAATAACTTTTAAAAAGCAACCAGAAAGAGGCAAGCTAAGAAAAACGAGAGAAAGGGAGGGAGGGGTGATGCTTTATTCCTTTCAGAGTTCTGTCCGGCACATTAATTAAGCAGAAGTTAGATTCAAGGCAAACAGCAGACTATACTGCTGTTCACCAGGAGCTTACAGATGGGGCTCTAAGCTCGGAATAGATGATGTGCATTTGCACATCAGCCAGATTCGCACCGAAGCCAGATTCGTGCTGAAGTCCATGCAAAATATTGGGGAGCACTTCACACACAATTCTGGTTTTGAATTGCACATTAGAGCCTAGCCCAATTTATGTCTGGGGTTAAAAAAAATCAACTTTTTGCATCTTTTTTTTAAGGGGGGGGACAAATTTGAACTTGCTGTAAAGCTCTGCTGTAAACCTGCAGTGAAGCCTGCTCTCTGGGAAAGCTCCTGCATAATGGAGGTGGTGCAGTGCAATTTTAGGAATATAAGTTCTTAATCAAGAAGTCCCTGGCTTCAAACTCACTTTTTTGATGATCACATCATCAAAAGACTAAAGGTGACCTTTAGTCTTGGGACTGTTGCCGTCTGACATCCAGTAATGACCACTGGAGCCATGGGATAAGCTCCACCATTCATTCAGTGGGGAGGCAAATTTAGATAATCTCCCCATCCCCCAGAATTGCTCTGTGGCACCCCAAAATATGTCCTTGAAGGAGGCACAGCCAGCCCTCACAGACATATTTTTGGTGGCACAGTGCTTTGAGGTCAAGGGGTGATTGTTGAAATTTGCTCAGCACTACCACCACCACCACACACAAGCATTGATGCAGTGTTAGAATGGAGCTCTTCAGAAGCAGTTGTGCTACACCACTACTATCTGTCATTCCCTTTTCTTCCTCCCTATGCAATATGGAAATAATAATACTGATGTTTTTTTGCACGGTTATTCTGAGGTTACTGAGATGTGTACACACAACAATTTGCATACACTGAAATGCTATATAGTAGAGCTGAGTCAAAACTATTCATAGTTTCCTATGAATACTTTCTGCATTGTGAAAAGGGACTCCCCTATTCAATGAATGTTGACACATTTTTTGCACAATCCATTTACTCTCATTCTTAATGGACTTCACTTGTTCTCAATTACATTGTAGTCATGTTCAGATGTTACAGTGTATGTACATACAGATGTCAGTACACATGCACATGTTTTTGCATAAACAACTGTATCTGCTTTCATTTTAGAAGTGAACCTGCACACAGGCCCCATGAAATGCAGGGTACAGAAGAGAGGAAGAATACGATTGTGCATGTGTTGAACATAATATATGAATGACTGTACATACGCACAGATTTCCTCATGCATACACTGTACATAGATTGTACGGGGTTTGAACATAATGTGTGAATAGGGCAAACCTTGAGGCAAATATGATGGACCTGGGAATATAGGAAGCTGCCTTATGCCAAGTCAGATCATTGTTCCATCTAGCCCAGTATTGCCTACCCTGCCTGGCAGCAGCTCCAAGATTTCAGCAGGAGTCTCTCCTGGCCGTATCTTGGAGATGCCTGGGGAGGGAGGAACTTCAGACCTTCTGTGTGCGAGCATGTAGATGCTCTTCCACTGAGCTATGGCCCCATCCCCTAAAAGGAAGATCTTGCAGAGCTCACATGTAGTCACCCATCCAAATACAAAACAAGGTGGACCCTGCTTAGCAAAGGGGGCAATACATGTTGTACCACAAGGCTGGCTCTTCTCTCCATCCTCACATTCACTATAGGCCCATTCACACATTATGTTCGACACTCGTACAATGAGTGTACATAGTGCACAGGTACAGATCTGTACACTGCTACTGCCATTCATGTTATGTTGAACGCAGGTACAGAAGTACACTTCCTATGTATACCATGCTCTTGAAGAATCTGTATTCAGGTCCACTTTTAAAATGAACACAGGTACAGTCATTCACACAAACACATGTATGAGTGTACAGACATTGTTGTGAGCCAGGCCTGATTTGTACACTAGATATGTTCTGGAGTTAGCATATGAAATTATGCTTGTTTCAGCAGTGTCACTAAGTGAGCAGTTCTTTATACAGTGACCATGTACAATCTGGGAACAAAAGTAGAAAGAAGGCCAAAACACTCTCAAATAATTCAATGGGCTTTATTGAGAGTAACAGCATCAACTTAACTGAGCAGAAAACAGAACAATCAAGCAGAACTATTATTAAGATTTCAATTATAGCTAGTAATAACATCAACCCAGTGTTCCTAACTATCACATGTGTGTGGATGCGTGTAAGGTCAATATTAAACCTTCCTAAAACCCAACACATTTCAGATATAGATGGAAAGGGGGGGGAGTATGGAAGGCACAGGAGTGGGAAGGTTGGGAATCAGGAGTTAGTAGAGGGAAGAGGAGCAGGGAAAGGAGGGAGGGAATTGGGATCCAAGGCTGTAGAAGCAGCATATTTACCAGGGTCCGATGTGGGACAGCAAGGGTACACAGCTTGGATCTGAGGCTTAGCAACTACGAGGCTTCAGATGGAAAAGGCTGGTCCTGGATTTCACAGAGCTGGCCCTTGATTCTTTGCCCCACAGCAAGAATCACTGAGCAGTCTCTTGTCTGCAGGTTCCAGGCCTCTGTTAACATCACAGCTAGACAGCAGGCACTTGGGCTGCACACATGAGCAAAGATCTGCTGGTTAGGCAAAGCTTGCTGACTCTCTGTCTGGTGAGCTCCCTTCTTATAGTTGTTCTATCATTTGATCTCCATAGAGTCTATTCTAAATATCATCATCCTTCCTGGATCACAAAAGGTGTCAACTGCTGTTACCCTCTAGATCCTGTCTTCTAATTATTGATATTAGTTCAGGATATTAGGTCAGACCAGGGTACCCAGGGTCTGGGTTCCATCTCCTATTAACAGTTGTTGGGAAGAATATTGTTCCATTGACATTCCCAAAGTCAATCTGCATCTCTGAGCTTGCAAATGGGCATCTTCTCTTGTCCCCAGACTTTCTGGTGCCTGGTCTTCAAGAATGTTAAAAGTCAAAGGTGTTACGAAAGAAGAAGCAAGGCTATATGTGTGAAAGAGTAATTAAATCATTTTCTTTTGTGTACATCTACCTAGGGTGTAATTCTAAAACCAGCAAGAGGATATAAACAATGCTTCTAATTCTCCATTGCAAAATATCTCCTCAGAGAAAGACAGGATTATCACCTGTCTTTTCAAGTTTCACCAAATATTTCACCAAATAGCAGAGCTATGACCAATGACGATTGTAAACTTTCTGTAAGAGGAAATGCGAACTCAGCTCCTAGCTTCCCACCGAAACATTACCTGAGAGCAAGTTCCAGACAGTTTTAGAAGTTTACTCCTTTCACTCCATTGAACTCCTGTTGCAAGGAGTTCAGTGGTGCTGACAAAGAAACAGATCTCAGCCTGGCCCACTGGACTATGAGTTCTGCTCCAACATAAATGATCTGGACAACAACATATCCAAATTGCTAGTGTGTGTAAATCTTCCTAACATGCATCCATAAAGGCATTCCACAGTGATAGTATTTGGATATGTGTGAGACATGAAAGCAAGCCTGGCCATTGTGTCTCTTGCTTACACATTTCACAAAAATTGAGAAACAATGCTGGATTGCCCCTACCTTTACAAAGCAATTACTTCCCCCGGGGCAAGTCATAGGAACATAGGAAACTGCCATATACTGAGTCAGGCCATTGGTCTATCTAGCTCAGTATTGTCTTCACAGACTGGCAGCGGCTTCTCCAAGGTTGCAGGCAGGAATCTCTCTCAGCCCTATCTTGGAGAAGCCAGGGAGGGAACTTGAAACCTTCTGATCTTCCCAGAGCGGCTTCATCCCCTCAGGGGAATATCTTGCAGTGCTCACACATCAAGTCTCCCATTCAGATGCAACCAGGGCAGACCCTGCTTAGCTATGGGGACAAGTCATGCTTGCTACCACAAGACCAGCTCTCCTCTCCTCATGAGACAGTCATGAGACCTGGGTGTCATGTACTGGTCAGTTCATCTGAGTTCAGGCATTAATTGATTTCTTAATAAAGTGGAATCGGACACAGGACCAGATTTAACATAATTTTGGATTGATAACTCAGGGTCTAATGTGGTAGTCAGGGTGGCCACAACAACATCTGTACACTTGTACAGCATAATGTCTGAATCAGGCATATGTAATCCATGATTGGGTGGGATTATTCACATGATAAATTCAGGAAGGAAACAAAAGCAGTACCAGGGGAGACTTGGGGATAATTTCATCCTTCCAGTATTCTCCACAATTTCTCAGGGGGAGAATATTACAAGGTAAGATTCTGATGAATTTCTACCGCACTCTCAAATTATCTCCAAAATTATCATTATCATTCTTTTCCTCAGCACAGCTGTTGGCTTTCTGGAAATGACTCCCATCCCCACCCCCCACCACAACATGACCCTCATTTAGGAGAAGAAAATGAAGAAAAAGCCATAGCAACAAGCCATCATTGAGGGGGACAGAAAGAACTAAGATTGTTACTAAGGTCATGCTTTTGCATACTGTTCACTTTGAACATGTGCTGAGTGCCTGTTCAGTTCTGCTCTGGAGTAAGACCACATTCAGCTTTGTATGAATCTAAATACATCCACAGATCCTGAGTATGTGCAGAATCTTCACAACCACACCCTGTGTCCAGCAATGGGAGGAGTGAGTAAGAAGTACGGTGTAGTGATTAAAAAATTGAAGAATAAGACAGCTGCCATTCAAATCCCCATCTCAGCCATGGAACAAAGCACTACCTTGCACCAATCATTCACTCTCATCCTAATCTGCCTCATAGAAATGTAGTGAGGATGAAAAGGGAATCAGAATTTTAGAGTCTTTCTATAAAATTTCTCGAAGTACCCTGGGAGATCATGTAGTCCAACCTCAGCTTCCTTGACAGGAAATCATGTAATTCCATGCCTCTCTCTGAAAACCTTCAATGAAGGAGAGACCACAGCTGCATGATGTGACCTGTTCCACTGGCTAATGTTTAGCCTAAATCTGCTTCCATGTAATTGCAGCCCATTGATCTTGTCCTGCCCTGAGAAGCAACATAGGAAATATGCTCCTTCTTCTATGTGACGGCCCCTGAGATAGTAGGAGGCAAAATATTTTGTCTGTTTGGTATTAGGGATGTGCAAACAGGTTCAACATCAAAAGCATTCAATATTGAACTGGTTCAGTTTGACTGTTCAGGATTGAACCGAACCACACCCCATTGGGTCCGACCCTGGACCAACCCCACCCCCCACCCCTGACCAGTTTGGAGGTTCGCAAATAAAAAAATTCCCCTCAAAATTTAGCCCCTCTGGGGTAGATTTCCAAGGCAGCATGGGGGGGTGTCCATGGAGGTTCCCCCTCCCCCTGCCAGCCTCCCTTAGTTCCAAAATCAGCTGTTCTTCAGCTTGTTTGGGGGCCTTTCCCCCTGGCACAGTGGCAATTTTGGAGGCTGCCACACCTGCGCAATCGGCCTCTGCATGACCTGACATGACCCAGGCCATGTCGAGGCCCATTGCACTGGTCCAGATGCCTCCAAAATGGCTGCCACACTGTGGGGGGAGGTCCAGAAACGAGCCAAAGAACGGCCAAAGAGCCGATTTTGGAACCAAGGGAGGCTGGTGGGGGGAGGGGGAACCTCCGCGACACCCCCCAGAAACACACTGCCTCAGATTGGGGTAAGTTTGAATTTTTCTAAAAAAGCTTTTTTTAAAAAAAAAAATGCTTGCAAACCACCACCACCCCTACCAAACCAAACTGGGGGAGGAGTTTCAAGGGGGTGCTGGACCTAACTGGCCCAGTCCAGTTCAGGTCCTGTTTGGACTTGAACTGAACCAGACCAGCCGGTTCCATGCACACCCCTATTTGGTAAGGAAAGACATCTGATCTTCCTGGCATTGCCCTCCTCTCCATGCCCATCAAAAATCCACCGCCACCTTTTGTTCCATTAATGTGTACATTTAATTCAGGCAGTCCCTGAGAATCCTTATACTCAGATTCTGAGGAAGAGATGAATAATGATGGATTCCAATATCTCTGTATTTTCTGTTCTGCATCAGCTGTATGACAGCTTCAGTTTTGTAACCACTATGCCACCCTTCTTGTGCACTCCTGTGTTTGGACACAAATGCAGCTGTGAAGATACTGGAGTTGCTCAGGAACATAAATTCAGTATCAGGCTGTCCTGAATGAAGGAAGGGACACAGGAGGGTCAAAGGGGTACTGAATAACTTTTGACCCCTTTTTTTGTTTCATGGGCTCTTTGACCGGTCCTGAGCCTACCACATCAATTCTAGCCTACCACATCCACTTTTTAAAAACCTTGGGGAAATTGTAAATGTACCTAAAATTAGGTGGAATGGATTCAAGACCCAAATGGTTCTCTATATCTGTTCACAAGCCTCACATCATAGCATGGGAAAGTGCTTTAAATCCAGCCAAGTATCTAAAAACTAGATGAGGATGTCTACATTGCATTGAACTTTGGAAGTTTTCCTAAAGCCAATTTTCCACTGAAGCAAACATATCCATGACTTTTCATCCAAACTGACCTATAATTCCAAATGAATACTGTGCTGCCTTTGCTGCACTGAGCAACAGATGGATCCGACTGCATGGAGGCTTGGTCTCTCTCCAAAACATGGGGGCTCCGTTGCTTTCATCTCATTCAGTCCAAGGATTTTCTCATTCCTTGCTTCCTAGCAAACATTTGATTTTCTCTCAGTTCCTCAGTAGGCAGTCCTCAGCTGAATAGATTTTGGCCTAGACATCAAAGCAGAACTGTACATTTCTTATGGTGCTTTCATTGCTGTCCTTGAGAAAACACAACTCTGGTGTTAGAGACCATGGGGATGGGATATCTATTCCGTCCTTCTGACCCATATACAAGCGTTTGGTTGTTTCAGTTATTTACTGGCAAACGAATATAGGCTGACATTATTAGATGAATGTAGGTTCAGTTAGGTACAATACAAGGGTTGCAAGATCTAGAGATGCTCCCAGGATTCTCCTTCCTGTCTGCAAGAGGCACCAATTCCTGTCAAAATAGGCTGAAGTTCTTCACATAACAAGGCATATATGTGCAAAGCTGTGTTCCCAGTTGAGAGGAATAGGGACATTTACTCCTCCAGCATTCTGCAGGGCACACATGCAACTCTGGAACAGGTCATAGGGCTCAAAAGCCCTGGGGTAGGGGTGTGCAAAACTGGTTTGATTGAACCAGCATCAACTTGAACCAGCCTGCTTCTACTGGTTTGGGTTTGAACCAGTCTAGCCCTCAAAAAGAGGGGGCTGGTCTGAGTTCAAAGCAAGCAAACTGGTTCGATGGTTCAAATGTGGTGGCCAGTATTACAGAGCTGTCTCTCTCTCAGACCCTGAGACAGATCTCGTTCAGTTTGGGGCAGTGCGTAGCCAAGTCTGGCCAGACTTGGCAACAGTTGATGGATGGTTTATCTCCTGCCCCGCCACCCTGACCAGTGTCCAGAGTGAGATGATGTTCTCCATGACAAGGGATGTGGTGACCCCCCATTGCTCACTTGAACACTGGCTTGGTGGAGCAGCTGGTCTTCCTAAAGGCCAACCTCCCCCTGCCTGGCTATCCCAAGCTAGATGTGGAGGATGAGTGACTAATGATCACCCCCTACCTGTGGCAACATCGGTTCACCCTGGCCAACCTGAATGTGCCACCCATTATGTGTCTGCCCATTAGTGTGTCTGCCCATTAGTGCTACTGACATATGCTTACATGCACACACTCCACTGCCAGTCTTGTGATGATGGACTGCAGCCCCAGGGCCAGCACCCATTGGAGGCTGTGGTGCAGCATAGGTGGGGTTTTATACGGCTTGCTAGCTTTGAATTCTGTTGGTTGGTTGGTTGGTTGGTTGGTTGGTTGGTTGGTTGGTTGGTTGGCTGTTTTGTTGTTGTTTGCTTCTGCAGCACAGCTAGGTGCACGAGTGTGCATGCCCGCCCCCCCGCCCCCCACCATGCTGAGTCTAGACTGGTTCCCTGGTGTGTGTCAGACAGCAGGCTGTCAGCCAGGGCCCAGTCATACCTGAGGCCAACTTACTGCACACAGAAAAAGAAAAAAATAAGACTTCTCATGTGGTTTTCATTTTTCAGTCTCAGCATGCATGCACACACACACACAGCATGCACATGCACACGTTCTGCTTGCTTTTGCTGGATCTCAGATGGACAAAGGCAGCAGAACTTAATTGCCTTGCCAGGCTTGCTTGCCCTGCCTTCCTGAGACTTGAGGTTTGGTCTGGTGTTGTGGCAAAATCTCTGTCTGCTGCCAGTGGCACAGAACCTGGGTCAGTGATTCTTTTTTGGTCGGCTTTGCACCTTGTTCTGTGGGAGTATCCCCATTTAAAAAAAAAAAAAAGCATGTGTGAACTTTGTGTGCTGTTTCTGGTTCTGCTATAGGGAATAAAGAGAATTCAAAACTGCCCATTATCCACTATGGCTATTGCCTAGGGATACCAAAACTGGTTGGTGGTATGTCATGATGGGTGCTACCTACCACCCAACCCACAAAGCAATTAGGCAATCAGGCTTTTTAATGCTTTTTTTAAAAAAAATCGGGGTTATCAACCCTTTATTTATTGACCCTGGAAAATAAAATAAAAAATCATTAAATGTAGCTTGAACAGATTATTGCTTTGCAGATTGGGTGGTAGGTAGCACCCATCATGACGTACCACCCAGCCCATTTTGGTGTCTCTATGTGCTACCTATAGAAAATAATGGGCTGGTTTGAATTTCCATTATTCCTTATTCACTTGGAATTGGGTTGACCCTGGTTCGAATTCAAGCTGGACCAGCAGCCAGTTTGATAGAATACATACTCAAACTGGGGGCCCCAGTTTAAGTCCGGTTCAAACTCAAACCAAACCGCAAAAAATGGTTTCATACACAGCCCTACCCTGGGTGCAACCTTACTATACAAACCAGGTATTTTTACTGTACTGTGTGTGTTTCTAGGCTATAAAATACACCTGCAGCTCCCACAGCTTCAAACAGAATATGTTGTTACATCTATATATTGGGGTTTCAAATAATTGTGATTTTAATTTAAACTGTATATGCAATTTTTTAAAATCATGTAATTCAATATAGTACCAACCTCATTGGTCCAGATATTCTGGAAGCAGCAGAAATATTCACTGCATGCAGCTATTCAGTTGTTTGTACAATAGGGTTTATGCAGAATTATTATTAGTATCTTATATTTATTTCTGAAATAAGCGGGAACCTTATGATTCTTATGGATGTATAACTAGAGCTTCTGCAGGTACGTGGAAGGAACTGTCAGACTCACAGTCACCCACAGATACACTGTTGTCTAAGTCTAAGGAGGCAAAAAAACCCCCCCAAAACCCACCCAAATAAGCCCATGTTAGTCAATGGGGCAGAATGTTCTTGAGCTCAGATGCAGTTAACACTAAAGGAGGTGGGTGGAGCTAATGGAACTGTGTGGCAAAGAGGAGGAAAGGAGGATTTTTAATTATTTCTTATTTCTACTGCAGATTAATTTTCTGTTATTTTTAATTCATTATTTTATTGCTTTTAAGATGATTTCCCCCCAACTGTGAAGCACTTTGAATACTTTCAATAGAAAAACAGTGTATAAATGTTTCAAATACATACATAAATAAAGTGGAATCAGAGTCAAGTCTTTTGAAATCTTCCCATTTCATAGGAACCTGAGGCTCCCCAGTTACACAAGACTCTTCTTTGAAAATCTGGCTTTAAATTTGAAACTGCAAGGAGAAAGATGTCTGAAACGTTCAAGCTCACAAGGGGTAAAAATCAGCACATTGCCCTCTGATTTATTCTCAAAAGATCCTTGATTTTCATTTGAAATGTAAAGGGAACGTCTGACCTCGTAATCCCTACCCGTTAATTACAAAAGCTTTTATATTTTGCCAAGTGAAAGCCTCTATCTATCTTTCCTGGTATCTGATTAATATTTCCAGTCATGCACACAGATGATGATATAGCTTGTTCTCAAACTGAACAAGTACTCTGGGGATCTCTTTATGTCCACAGTAAGCAATGTGAATGTTTAATATGTATCGCATATAAAGTGAGAGCCTGGAGGGATGGCTTTATCATTTGAGATCAGACTACATGATGATACCACGGAATCCCAGGGCTTTTTTGCCCTTAGAAACAGAACTCTAGTGATATGCATGGATAATTCACAATGCCATAGATCAAGACCTACATGTGTTTTCTATAACCATGTGGCAGAAGAGTAAGAAATGAAATATCCTGCCTGTCTGAAGATTGCAACTGACATAACAACGAGGTTCAGAAAACAGGGGGCTTTCAGGCTAGCATTTATTTTGAAATTGCTACCTTTTGGTCACTCAGCTTTTACAGGGAACCCACATGACCATGGCCGACATGATGCATACCATTACAGAGATGGCATGCACCATAGTTACACTACTGTGGGCCCCAAAGGCAGCAAGAATTTGCATAATGGGAGAAACTGCAGTAGCAATGTTACAATGCACACCATCTCCATAATGGTGTACATCATATCAGCCAGGGTTTCCAAATCCTTAACTTGCCCTGTTTTACTGCATTTCCAGTGGCAATGGCCAGAATCCTGAGGAGAGGACAAATTTGTCATACAGTGTGGAGGGATACATATTGAAATGGCTGCACTGAGCTCAATTGGAAATTTGCTGCAAGACAGTGGTTGGGTTGCAGCCCATGTCGAAGCAGGCATAGCATCATCTGGCCCTGCAGATTCATTGTGAGAGCCTCAAATGTAGCAAAAAGATGACAAGCCCATCAGATCACACCAGGCAGTTTGCATAAACTTTTGAGCAGAGAATAAAGCCCGTATTGTACTGAAAGAACAGGCCTTTCCAAAGGTGGTGTCATTGGCCTTTGAAACATGGTGTGACCAGGAAAGAGATCTTGGGGTTGTGGTGGACAGCTCATTGAAAGTGTTGTCTTGGTGCAGGGCAGCTGTGAAAAAGGTTGATTCCATTCTAGGAATCATTAGGAAGGGGGTTGAAAATAAAAAAGCTAATATTATAATGCCCTTATACAAATATATGATGCGGCCACATCTGGAGTACTGCATACAGCTTTGGTCATTGTCTCTAAAGAAGGATATTGTAGGGGTGTGCATGGAACCGGCTGGCCCAGTTTGGTTCAAGTCCAAACTGGACTCGGACCTGACCAGCCCAGTTCAGTTTTTCACCCCCTAGACCCCCGCCCGGTCCGGTTCAGTTCGGGGGGGGGTCTGTAATTTTTTTTAACCTTTCTCCCCTCCGGGGGAGTGTTTTGGGGCAGTGTGTGGGGGTGGGGGTCATGGAGGTTACCCCTCTCTTCGCCAGCCTTCAAAATGCTTCCCTCCAGCCCGTTTGGGCTAGTTTTTGGGCCCGTTCAGGCCTCTATATTTGCACAGTGGCCATTTGTGCATGCGCAGCAGCCATTTTTAACAATTTAAAAAAATGGCTGCTGCACATGTGCAAATGGCTTCTGCAGGGCCCTGGCCCATGCCAGGACTCGCAGAGGCCATTTGCGCATGCACGGCAGCTTCCAAAATGGCCACCATGAAAATATACGGAGGCCTGAATAGGCCCCAAAATTGGTCTGAATGGGCCAGAGGGAGGCATTTTGAAGGCCAGCGGGGTGAGGGGGAACCTTCATGGACACCCCCCCACTGCTCCAATGAACTCCCCTAGAGGGGAGAAAGGTGTGTGTGTGTGTGTGTGTGTGTGTGTGTGTGTGTGTGTGTATTTAAAAAGCAAAATTCACAAACTGGTCCAGGGGTTTGGTCCTAGACTGGATGGAAATGAGAGGAGGTCCGGTTCAACCTAGAACCATCAAACTCCCAAACCAAACCCCCAAACCAGTTTGCACATCCCTAGGATATTGTAGAACTGGAAAAGGTGCAGAAGAGGGCAACCAAAATGATCAGGGGCCTGGAGCACCTTCCTTATAAAGCTAGGCTACAGCATCTGGGGCTCTTTACCTTGGAAAAGAGCCGACTAAGGGGAGACATGATCGAGGTGTATAGAGTGGAGTGGAGAGGACCGACAAGAGGAAGTACCTTTTCACAAAGCACATAATTAATCTATGGAATTCTTTGCCATGGGATGTGGTGATGGCCACCAGTTTGGATGGCTTTAAAAGGGGCTTAGACAAATTCTATCAGGTCTATCAATGGCTACTAGTCTGGTAGCTGTGGGCCAACTCCAGCCTCAGAGGCACGATGCCTCTCAATATTGGTTGCAGGGGAGAAACAGCAGGAGAGAGGGCATGCACATACCTCTTGCCTGTGGTCTCCCCAGAGGCATCTGGTGGGCCACTGGTGAAACAGGATGCTGGACTAGATGGGCGTTGTGCCTGATCCAGCAGAGCTGTTCTTATGTAACTACTTAAGTGGTTATTATAAACATACTATATGACGAAATACAGAAATCATGAAAAAAAGCTGTAACATTTTCATGAAATAAAGGAAGGACATTAAATAGCTTTCTGATCCAAGCATGTGCACCCACACAGTCAAGTGCAATTGAGACCACTTTTGGAACATTTTCACTTTCCTTTGCAAACTCATTTAGTAAGTTCCTTGCATCATTCCACAAGTAAGTGTTGTCCAATGGATTTTCCATGTACCTTTTTATTTTGTCCATGCCCATTCAGGAGGACATGCTATGTCTGGTTTGCATGCAGTTGTTTGGTCCCATACTATTTTTGCCTGATACGCAGCCCACTTTGAATGCAGTAAGAGGGCACCCTTGGTTGGCAGAATAGCAAAATAGGATTTTTGTTTCCTTGCAAAAAGTTCAAGTCGTGCTTCATAGTCTTGCTTCAAGTTCAAGTCTTGTTCAAGACTTGCTTCATGCATAGCTGTGCTACCTCTGTCATACACGATTACCACAAACCTCTCCAATATATGGAGATTTTGGTCTTCAGTCACTGCCAGGCACTGACTCAGTTTTGATAACACTGGACACATCATCAAACGTATTCCATGCACACTACTCAGACTTCTTCTGCCAAGTCACCCCCTGGGCCCCAGTCCTGCAAAGCCTCACCACAGCACAACAGCCAGTCCTGGGGGACAGATAGCAATAGCAATAGCAATAGCACTTACATTTATATACCGCTCTATAGCCAGAACTCTCTAAGCGGTTTACAATGATTTAGCATATTGCCCCCAACATTCTGGGTACTCATTTTACCGACC
The DNA here is from genome assembly GCF_027244095.1 of Hemicordylus capensis. NCBI lineage: Eukaryota > Metazoa > Chordata > Lepidosauria > Squamata > Cordylidae > Hemicordylus > Hemicordylus capensis. The sequence goes on along the minus strand of NC_069660.1, from coordinate 294,358,822 downwards.
TCGGAAGGATGGAAGGCTGAGTCAACCTTGAGCCCCTGGTCAGGATCGAACTTGTAACCTTCTGGTTACAGGGCGGCAGTTTTACCACTGCGCCACCAGGGGCTCTTTAAGGCATTCTCTTAAATATTCAGGGACCAAGCTGATTAAGGCTTTATAGGTTACAACCAATTGTATTGATTGATTGTATGAACAAGATGGCAAACAGGGGGGCAGAAGGAGAAGCAGGCAGGCAGGCACCCAATCCCTCACCCTGGGGTCTACCTAGGAGCAGATGTTGTCCCTCCTCTTCTCTCTCCTGAAGGCTTCTGGGGGGCTAAAGTCACTGGCAGCACCCTATATAGCCCTGAGCAGGCAGCTCTAGGCAGATGGAGTCCAGAAACTGCCAAGTTGCCCCCCTGGGCACCAGTCCTACAAAGCCTCAGCAAAGCACAACAGCCAGTCCTGGGGGGCAGACAGCAAACGGGGGGGGGGGGGAGAAGGAGAAGCAAATAGTCAGGCACCCAGTCCTGTAATTTCCCAGAACCCGCCTGGATCCCTTTTTGAAAACTGGAGTCACATTGGCTACTTTCCAGTCCTCTGGTACAGAGCCTGATTGCATTCATTCATTCATTCATTTGACACATTTGTATACTGTCCAAAACGCAAGTCTCTGGGAGGTTTACAACCAAACAATAAAAACAAGAAGTAAAAAGATTAAAACATTACAATTAAAATTTGAAACATTAAAACTATTTAAAACACAATTAAAACAATATCTGTTTAAAAGCCTGGGTGAACAAATGCATCTTGACTGTCTTTTTAAAAGTTGTAAGAGATAGGGAGGCTCTTATTTCAGCAGAAAGTGTGTTCCAAAGCCTCGGGGCACAATGGAAGAGGCTAGTCCCCGAGTAGCCACCAGACGAGCTGGTGGCAACTGCAGATGAACCTTTCCAGATGAGCTCAATGTGTGGTGTGGTTCATAGTGAAGAAGGCATTCTCTTAAATATTCAGGGACCAAGCTGATTAAGGCTTTATAGGTTACAACCAATTGTATTGATTGATTGTATGAACAAGTTGTATATTTTGCTTAGGAGATCAGAAATTTCACATGAGTTCCTTCAGAACTCTTTGGTGCATGCTGTCTGGCCCTGAAAATTTGTTAATTTTTAGTTTTTCAAGACAGTTTAGAACATCTTCTCTTGTCACCTCAAATTGGCCCAGTTCCTCAGCCACTAAACCTGAAAAGCTCAATTCTGGAGAGGGAATATGGTCTGTATCCCCCACCATGAAGACAGATGCAAAGAACTCATTCAGCTTCTCTGCAATCTCCTTATTCTACTTAATATTCCCTTTCACACCCTCATCAACTAAGGGTCCAACCACCTCTCTGGCAGGTTTTCTACTTCAGATATATGTAAAGAAATTTTTATTTCCCTTGACACTTCTAGCTATATGCCACTCAAACTCTCTCTTTGCATCCCTTATTGTCTCCTTGCATTTCTTTTGCTAGAGTTTATGTTGATTCCTGTTCTCTTTATTTGAGCAGGACTTCCATTTTCTGAAAGAAGTCTTCCCTTTTATAGCTTCCCTGATTCTACTTGTTAGCCACGCTGGTGTCCTCCTGGACTTGGTGGTAGCTTTCCTCCTTCTTGGCATACATTCCAACTGTGCTTCTAGTAAAGGTAAAGTGTGCTGTCAAGTCGGTGTCAATTCTTGGCGAACACAGAGCCCTGTGGTTGTCTTTGGTAGGAGGGGTTTACCATTGCCATCTTCCACGCAGTATGAGATGATGCCTTTTAGCATCTTCCTATATCTTTGATGCCCGATATAGGTGTTTCCCATAGTCTGGGAAACATACCAGCGGGAATTCTAACCGGCAACCTCTGGCTTGACAATCAAGTCATTTCCCTGCTGTGCCATTATGTGGTTGAGCGTGCTTCCACTACTGTGGTTTTAAATAAGTTCCATGTCTTCTGGAGTGATTTGACACTCCTGACTTTCCCTTTCAACTTCCGTCTTACCAGACCTCTCGTTTTTGAGAAGTTTCCTCTTCTGAAGTCAAATACATCTGTGCTGGACTTCCCTGACAATTCCCCACTTGCATATATGTTGAATTGGATCACACTATGGTCAAGGCTACTCAATGGTTCTGAAACTCTGACATCTCGCATCAGGTCCTGGGCACCACTCAGGATTAAATCCAAAGTTGCCATCTCTCTGGTTGGTTCTGCAACTAACTGTTCTAAGGCACAGTCTTTTAGCATGTGTAGAAATTTGGCCTCTCTGTCATTACCTGAATGTGAATTTACCCAGTCTATGTGTGGGTAGTTGAAGTCACCCATTATTACTGCCCTATCCCTCTTTTACGCCTTTTTATTTGTTTCTCCAAATCCAGGTCACTCTCAGCACTTTGATCTGGAAGGCAATAGCACGTCTAGTAACACATTTCCTTTCAGTCCTCATAATGTTACCCATAATTATTCTGTGGAAGACTCCAGTCCACCTAGGTTTTCTAGCTTATTGGAATCAATCGCTTCTTTCATATACAGTGCCACTCCTCCCCCAATACTCCCCTCCCTGTCCCTTTTATAGTGTTTATATCCAGGAATAATCATGTCCCACAGGTTCTCACCATTCCACTAGGTTTCCGTTATGCCACTACATCTATGTTTTCATTAGTAACCAAGTACTCCAGCTCACCCATCTTGGCTCGGAGGCTTCTGGCATTGGTATATAGACACCTATATGCCAAATCCCTCACCTGGTGTTGGCATGTGCTATCCCCCTTACCAGCCTTTGATCTATTTGGCAAGCTGTCATGTGTTTCCTTCTGCTCAACACCTGGCTTTAGTCTGTCACCTTCTGGTTTATCCGAAACATGTTTATCCGAATCCCCGCAACTTAGGGGATTTTGTTGGCCAAACTTGATACTTCCCAGTTCCTGTTGGCAATTCCCCAGGCATTGTCTTAAAGGCTGCTCTGTGACCTTTCTGATTTTAAGCACCAGCAGTCTGGTTCCATCTTGGTTCAAGTGGAGCTAGTCCCTTTTGTACAGCCTTCACTTGCCCCCAAATGTATCCCAGTGCCTAACAAATCATAAACTTCTCCTCCTGGCACCACTCTCTCATCCACACATTGATCTGGAAGGCAATAGCTCCATCTGTCTCAGTGTCCCTGTGCATGTAACAGGTAGCACTTCGGAGAACATTACCCTGGGGATCCTGGACTTCAAAGGCAGGTAAAGGTATCTCAGCTGAATGCTCAGCCACAGGGGAGTTGGGGGCTCGCTTAAACTGAAGCATCATTTGAATGGTTCACATAAGCATCTTCACCACTAGATGGTTTCAGCATTTGCAGCAGTAAGTGTTGAGTAGCACATATGAATTCACCATTGAAACACAGCAGACAGTACTTATGAACCACTTTCCATCACTTCAAACACTAGGCTTCTCAATAGTGTCTGTTCAGGCATTCAGCTGCCAGTCATCTAGAAGTGAGCAATCAAGTGATGAGAAATCAAGGGATGTGCATGCATGCATGAACATGCATGGGGTCCAAGAGTCAGCTTTGCAGCATCTCTAATTATGTGAATATCAACACTGATGTACATTTGCATATGTGTGTATTTTAGGTCAGTCGGTGAAATTATTGTTATGGATTGCAAGCCAATTGAAAATCAAAATGTAAAATAACCTCTTTAACTAAACTGGTTATTTGGGATCCTTTCTTATGGTTTACTTTTTATGGTTGATTCCTCTCAGTCTAGCAGACTTCTGGGTGTTCGTGTTCTCTCTCTCTCTCTCTCTCTCTCCCTCTCTGATAGGAATATATATATATATATATATATATATATATATATATATATATATTCCTATCAAAAGCAGAAATTTCTACTGAAAGATGCCCTTTCACTTTGTTTACTGTAGTGTGGTGTTTGAGCTTATGAACTTTGCATATTCATGAGTCACTAAATACCCTCAAAAAGACAGCAAAATCAATGTCATTTTGGTGTTTGGTGTGTTCGGGCATGCTTTCGAAATTCATTATTTCTGCATCAAATATTGCAGTCTATTTTATTTTAATTGCTGCATACTCTGACCCAAATCCAGAGGGGCAGTTCTGCCAATGTAAGAGATGTCTCATTAAGAACTGTGCTTTACAATTAAGCATATGTTTTGTTGGCTATTAATTGTTCACAATAACTTGCTTGATCCTTTCATAACAATGGAGTTCTCGTTTGTGCCTCGAAAGATGCACAAATGCTATAGATTAGGGACCTAGCCCTTTTTCCATAGCAAAACTCAGTTGGAATCAGTGTGTGCTGCAGCTGAGTCCCTGAGTCCTTGAATGCTGGGGCTCACCCTTCTTGACTATCTCTGAGCAAGTACAATGTCATTCTCATTGCTGAAATTGCTGCATTTCCACATGAAGGGTAGGACTTCTAAGATAGACTAGTAAGCCATATCCGTGTGTTGCATCCAGTGGCAGCTGCAGGTGCAACTTGTTCCCGCTCTTCTCGCTGCTTCCCAAGTGTTTTGCTGTCCCTTAAAATGTCTCACCACAACATTAACCCCAGATGCACTGACTAGTCATTTGTCCAGTTCCACAACCTGGTGACTGACCAGCCCACATACCTGTGGATAATACATCAGTGGGGCAAGGTGAGGTGAGGTAGGCTGAGGGTGGGGAAAGAAGCATTGTAAAGAAGCATTTTTCATCACACCTTCACACCTGGATGGGCCACCATTGGTCACACCTGAACAAATGAGAGGGGCAACCAGGAGAACACCAGTTAGTCATGTCCTAATCCTGAACCCCCAGGGTTCCACATCACATGGAGGATCCATCTCTGCATTTGGTACTGCTCTCTGCTGACAATTGCTGAATATGGGGGTGCCAGGGAGAGACACGGCCAGCAGGCATCTTTGTGTAGGAGCCTTGGCTCATGAAATTTCTCCCAAGATTCATGTGGGGACAGTAACACCTAAAAAGGACTGTATTATCCCCAAAGAGCAGATTATTAGGATGAGTTATGTGAGCCATATTGGCAGGGGAAAGGAGATTAAACTGGCCATCAGAGACTATTTTGCAGATGTAAAACAGAAATATCTGAGCAGCTAGGAAAGGAAAGAGGGGTGAAGCAATCTGTGCATCATTTGAATTGTCCCTATTGCTAAGCAGGGTCCATCCTGGTTTTCATTTGAATGGAAGACTACGTATGTGAGCACTGTAAGATATCCCCTTAGGGGATGGGAAGAGCATCTGCATTCTTGGATGCAGAAGGTACCAAGTTTCCTCCTTCACATCAACAAGATAGGGCTGAGATAGACTCCTGCCTGCAACCAGGGAGAAGTTGATGCCAGTCTGTGTAGACAATACAGAGCTAGATGGACCAATGGTCTGACTTCGCATAAGGAAGCTTTCTGTTTTCCTATGAAAGTTCAAGAACTTCCCAATCTGGAAAGCATCACTTCAACAGAACGAAGCCCAACCCCACTCAACTTTGGGCCTGGCTTGTATTGCCTTTGTAAATGCCACCAGCTAGCTTTGCCTCTCTAAATCTCTGGAATGGGTTGGTTTGGACAACACGACCTGACCACTGTGCAATTAGGGAAATGCTCTGGTATTGTATTTCACTAATTGCATGGTAGGTAGGCCAGATGGGACATACGTTTTGAAACAGCCCCTCTGCTTTCTCCCAGATGTACCTGGTGTGTGGGATTCACAGCAAGGAAAGGTTTCCCTCTGGAGGCTTCTGTTAGAAACGTGCAAAAGCAGCATTTCAGGTGTAAAGAGCCCTCAGAAATGTCATTCATTGGAGTGCCTTTGTTGGAAGCACAGGGGCGTAGCTATAATTGGGTGAACAGGTTCAAAGAACCCGAGCTGTGCCCAATCAGGAGCCGCCCTGACACGCCTCCCACATCTGACGTCAGACGTGGGGGCGGGAGTTTAGCTCCCGAGCAGGGGCCGCGCAGCCCCTTCGAGAGCTAAACAAAGGCTGGCGCTGCGTTTGCAGCGCCAGCCAGGATCGGCTCTTCCCTGCAAAGGCAGGGAAGATTTGCTCCTGGCTGGCGCTGTGAACGCAGCAACAGCCTAACTAGCTCCTGAAGGGGCCACCCCGCCCTGACACGCCTCCCACATCTGACGTCAGACGTGGGGGCGGGAGTTTAGCTCCCGAGCGGGGGCCGCGCAGCCCCTTCGAGAGCTAAACAAAGGCTGGCGCTGCGTTCGCAGCGCCAGCCAGGATCGGCTCTTCCCTGCAAAGGCAGGGAAGATTTGCTCCTGGCTGGCGCTGTGAACGCAGCACCAGCCTAACTAGCTCCTGAAGGGGCCACCCAGCCCCTTCAGGAGCTAAGACTGGTGCTGTGTTCGCAACATTCGCAAAGGCAGGGAAGAGCCGCTCCTGGGCTGCGCTGCGAACACAGCACCAGCCTTTGTTTAACTGCCGAAGGGGCCACATGGCCCCTTCAGCAGTTAAGCTGCTTCTCCCGAACGGAGCCTCAAGGCTCCATTCGGGAGCCAGACCACGCCCCCCACCCCGTGTCTGAGATCAGACGCAGGGGGCAGGGCTATCGGGGCGCCCGCCATGGCCGCACACGGGCCGCCGGTGGGCTAGCTACACCCCTGTGGAAGCATATATTGGTATGGAATCTGACACTCTGGAGAGCTATGTTTTCTGGTGTTGTAGAACTCTAGGAGTGTGTGTGAGAGAGAATGCCTGCCTTAGCAGCCTTAATCTGACCAATCACCCTGTCCACCAGCAGGTTTGGGGAAAGAAGGCAGTGGACCAGGGTTTCAGGTTTTACAGAGTTGAGGGGTTTATGGGAATATTGGGGGGCTGAGGTTTTCAGACCCCCTAATGATATCATTGGGTGTGTGTAGGGTTTCCAAATTCAGGGGGGAAATGAGCTCCTTCCCAACTTTTTGGAAAGTAGGGCATTCTTCAGATTCTGAATCAAGCTGAAAGCAGCTTATTCATCAAAATTTTGATATGATTCAGTCATATGCAAATTTTGGCACATGGTTCTTCAGCTATCTCTGCATAGTGTATACTGAGTAAGAACCCTGTCAGATCATTCACTATATGTGCGTAGCATCCATTAGATGAGGGAGTGCAAATGTCCCTGGGCCCAGAGGGTCAAGGGGCCCAGAAGGGAACTGCCACCCCGCCCCTGCACCCGAGACCCCACGCTACCCACCGCCATTTCCCATTTACCCTTGGTGGTGGTGGAAGCAGCGGCGACAAGTGGGCAGGCTTCTCAGCATGCTGGCTTCTCTCGTGCCTGTGCATGGGTCTTTCCATTGAGTAGGGAGAGTGTCACGTGCTGTGACATCATGGCATGTGACGCTCTCCCTACTCATTGAGGAAGCTCATGCTCTAGCCAGAGAGAAGCCAGAACGCCGAGAAGCCCGCCCACTTGCCGGCTGCCACCACTGAAAAATTGAGGGGGAAGCACAGCAGCGGGGCTGGAAAGTAGGGGGCATGGCTTTGGTGCTGGGGCACACAGGGAGTCCCCAAAGCAACTTTGTCCCTGGGCCACCAGGAGTCTCCCTACGCCCCTGATCACTGATTTTTGGAAAAGCAACTCTAAGCACATTAACTTGTCTGTAATTAAAAATATATATTTACATATAAATAGCAACAAACGTTATTTCCATTTCTGACTATGGTATTCATCCACCCAAAGTGCACTGATGAAGTCCATCTGGATCCAATACAAGCTACAAATAAAATGGCACTAATATATGTTGGTGAGATGTATCCATTTATGCATGTATTAATCACTTTGCCTCCGAACAGACCCCAATTTTATTTTAAAAAAACAAAAGCAAATTAAAAGACAAATTTTATATAGAAGGAGATGCATCCAAGTATTTAGCTGACCTCAATTTAGTGGGGATTAACCTTTCTAGTGCTAGCTAACTTGTTATTGACTTATATTAGTAGCAGACATTAGTGGCTAAGGTTGTGGAAAATTACTGATGCCATTTATTGCATGAGAATATTTTTCTGTACCATCCTGTGGTTGGTTTTCTTTAAAGTGTAAGTTATGACTCAGATCTCCTGATGTTTTTGAGGAAGGGGTCTGAAACTTGACTCCTCAGATGTTATTGGAGTATAACATCTAGGGATGATGGGAGTTGTAGATCTGGGGAACCAAGTTTGAGAACCCCTCTCTGATGGACTGACATTGTTAATTAGGGACTGCAAGGGAATAAAACTGTTATAGCAAATACAAAGCATGTGAATGTCACACATGCATCTAAACATATATGTAAATACCAGGATACGTGCCTCTAGAAATCCTGGGCCAATCATGTTTCCCGGGTGCATGTATGGAAATTTTTGACCCATATCTGGATTTGGGGGTAGATTTCCACCCCCAGCTGCATAAAGATGTGTAAACAAGCAAACCACTGCACTCTCAGTGATACTCTTGTTGTCAAACTCGAACCTGGATTCTGGTGCACAATATGGCCAAGTATGGCTCGTTAACAGTTATATTTATGGTATTAATAAAACTATGACACAGGGTAGAAAACACCCCGGCAGAATTCACATGTAACACAGAACTGCGGGTCCAATGGACCCTCAGTACATTCCGAGCCCCTTCCCTTGCTCTCCCATCTGAATTTGGCTGTTCAGGAGAGGAGCCTCTCTTCAGAGTGAGACTACAGAGGGGTGAGGGAGCTAGCTTTACAGGCTTCCTTCTTTACAGAAGGACAGGGGGGACTGCATAATTCTATGCTCCTTAATATGGGATGATGAAACCAGCCCCTGCCACAATGTCAGACCTAGTACTTGGAACATGTAAATCATTCAGAAGCATCTGACCTCTTAGAAGCAGGGATTTTTGCCAGCAGAAAAAACCCAAAGGAAACATAACAGCAGCAACTACATGCCAGCTTCAAAAAGCCTGGCTTCAATGGATCAGCTATCCACAGTACATCTCTGCTCTTTTCCCTTCTCGTAATGGGATACACCCACAAGGTATACTGGAACTTGGTTCCAGGTGCAGAGAGCAAGGAGATGTAGAGGTGGGATGTATGGCACTGAGCAGTCTACTGAAACTCACTCACTTGCCAGAGAAGGTACTGAAATATGAGAAGACAGGGATCGCATGTGAAACAATCAGAGACACCATCAGTCCCTCACACTGAGGCTCTTCTCACAATCAAGTGAGAAGAGCCAAATTGGGTTTGTGGGGAGAGCAAGCTAAGCCCACTCTCCCTGCAGACGATCTGTAAGCCCTCCCTGGGCAGCCATGGCAGCCGCCCACACAACTGCCAGCTCCATCATGGAGCCAGCAGGGGGCTTGGGAGTTTGGGGACCACTCAGACCCTCGAAGTTCCAGCATGCCCTGCATGAATGCACAGGGCATGCTGGAGAGACCCGCGAGCTGGGAGGTTGCTTTTTAGCCTCCAGGTTGGGAGTCTACTCGTGAGTTGCCACAGCATGGAGTTGTGCCGCAGAAACACAACATTTCAAAAATCAGGTTTAAGGACAGGGGCAATTCAGTGGGTTACCTGCTTGTAAACTACCGGGCTTGCCTATGAGCCCAGTGGTTTACACAACCAGCTAAAATTGGGCTAGACTCTCCTAGCCCAATTTTCACTGGTTGTGAGAATAGCCTCACTGTGTCCTATGACTTACTCACCCAGAAAGGGGGAAGCAATATCTGCAGATGTAGGAGCAGTGTGGGGTCCTGACATGCCTCAAAGGCCTGGCCAGAGTGAATGGTACTGGTCAAGTGATGGGAGGAAGCTGGACCACATCAGGGGCCAAAAGATACTGGTGTAGCAGCTGGCATGCACAATAGCAATGCAGCGGGGCTTCTCACCGGAGCGGGCCCCAGGATATGAGGAGCTAGGCTCAGGGAACAGCAAAATGAGGGTGTGCAAGAAGGTTCTTCAGGGATGGACATGGATGAAGGCTGGAAATGAAGAAGGAAGCACGAGGCCTTTCGAGCAATGTGTGGGTGAAACAGAGGTATTTAGGGATGCACAGATCAGTGATGAGGTGAACAGTTTTGAGGTGGGTTCTGGGTATTCCAGTGAAATGCCAGAACAAGAGGAGTTGAGTCCAGCAGGAGGAGGAAGTGAATGAAGCAATTCCCTCCCCTGCAATCAGAGAGACAGAGACAGAGTCAGAGACAGAGAAGGCCATGGTGAATTCAAATACTGTCTGAAGTCCTGGAGAACCACAGCCAGTCAGAGCAGGCAATGCTACTCTAGATGGACCTATGGTTTGTCTCAGTAGCCAGCAGCTTTCTATGTTCTGATTGAAGCATCTTGACTGAATCAGACTGAAAGCATATCTTGTCCTGTTTGGCTTCTGTTTCAGGAAGCACTGCAGGGATTGCGGGCAGTACATTTGGGGCCTTCCTACTTCTGTGCCATGATGCAGCTTAGATGGTTCGATTTGAGGACATGACAAGTTATTTAAGGTGTGATGACAAAGCCACACATCATGAGAGAAGACTAATTGCCAAGCTGGCACTATTAGATGTATCTGGACCAAATTTGTGCAGCAGCTGCAGCAGTGCTACATTCTTGGGTCTGACCTAACAGTGGATGAGCAACTGTTAGGTTTCTGAGGTGCTGTCCCTTCTGGGAACACATGCCAAGCAAGCTAAAGAAGTACTGTTTGAAAATATGACGGTGCTGTGATGTAGAAACATTTTACCCACCAACAGGAGATATTTACCTTGGGAGGCAAGCTGGAGGACTGCAACAAAGACAAATTGGCCTGCATGATGTGCAGCAATGTATACAGCCATGGAACAATGTATACAGCCATTTGTTGAAGTGTGTGTAGGGGGTGATTCAGATTAGCATCTCTCTCACATGATTAAAGGATGTGCCAAGAGTGCATTGGCACATCCACCAATGACATCAGGGCAGGTGTGTTCCTGCCACAGACCTGATGTTCCTGCTTATGCAGGACAATGTTCATCTGAAAATGCCCTCAGAGAACTGTGGTGTTCTTCCCCGTGTATAGGTGGCAGAGGCTTTCCTGAGCAAGGGGTTGACCTGTGTAGGCCCTATGAGACAGAAGGAGCCAGACATACCCCCAGAGATGCAACCACATTCACAAAGGAAAGCATTGTCATTGTTTTCGGCTCGAATGGACAGAAGACAATGGCACTGTATGTGCCCAGGAAATTTGTGCCTAGAACAGCTGATAAGAACTCAAGCAAAAAATGTAATGATTGTGGGTGACTGGCTTAAAGAATGTATTTGGTGAGCTCCCAGATTGCCTTTAGGTCAGTCACAGAGTGTCCCTGAAGCTGAAATGCTGAGAATTGAACTTGAGTTTTGGATACTTCTTAGTGTGGGGTCTGAAGTGTTCATTTTTCTTAGCTGAGAGCTCACATTCTCAGTGAGTCCTGCAGCCACACAGGGCACCACACTTGGGATGTGGGGCCACCACTGCACTCCTCTGGAGTGAAATGGTAAATTATTGTGAGTTTGATGCATTTTTGCATTGAAACAAATAAAATAAAAATGTTGCCAATAGGGACTGAATCAAATCAAAACAGTTTAGAGTTCTGATTCGATGCACAACACAACTCTAACATATATCCATGCATGTGCAGTTTGTACAGTTTCCTTTAAGACTTAGGTCAGTGCCAGTTTGAGAGGATGCTGGCCACACACCCTGATGCCAGTGTCAGGGGCAGTGCCAGCCCCACCTCCCTCATGTTAGGTTCTCTGGCTGCTTAACCTTCTGGGAATCTGGGCATTTAAACTGGAGATTGGTGGGGCAGAATGGAGCTGAACAACATCTCTCTCCTCCCACCCACCGCACCTTCCACCTATAGGTGTCCTTTTAGGTAGATGGATACCTGTAGGTGGGAGGCTCAGGTAGAGAAAGAGCGAGAGAGAAAGCATCCAGCCCTGCTTTCCAGCCTCCTCACACTGTGCACACAGGTGCAGCAGTAGTGGGGAAACCTCCTGCAATGCAGACACGTCTCTCTGACACATCCAAGTTGGCTTGTTCTGGATGTTTGCCACTGTTTTCAAACCACCAGTTTAATTAATTAATCTGTGCATCAGAGGATATCTATAGAAAAGTATTTGAAAGCCTATTTTAGGTTCCATCCCAAGCATCCACATGTCCATTGACTAACCTTTCAGCACAGAGATCTGTGACATATCACAAACTACCTTTGGAACTTTCTTCTGAAGGACATTGTTGTCAGATGATGGCATATATTGATTGGATAGTATTTTTACTCCATCTTTTGCCTCATGACTAACCTGGTCTCCAGGGGTGTAGCAAGGTTGGAGTGGGCCCAGAGACAAGATTTTAAAATGGTGCCGCCGCCACCCCGCCCCCCGAAGCTCAACTCATGAAGTAAAGAAATCTTAAATGAGGCTGAATAGTGGGAACAAAAAGCATAGTCACACACACACACACACACACACCTCCTATGTGCCACAATAGAACATCATCCTAAATTATTTTTTAAAAGGTTTTGTAAATTGTGGATGAAGCAAGTCATTTAATGGTACTAGAGAAAGACATGCTGTTCTGGTAGCTCCAGGTCTTAACGCTCACATCAATTTTGGAGGATGAATACAACTGAAGGAAGCCCGGGCGGGTGCGTGGCTGGGGGAGTCAGTCATGTGACTTGCCTCTGCCCCCCCCAAGGCAGTGGGCCCCCAGACAACTGTCTCCCCTTGCCCTATTATAGTTACGCCCCTGCTGGTCTCCAGGTCAAAGTCTAGCACTCTTACCTTCACCCCACCCTGGCTCTATATCATAATATAATTCTCCAAGAAAATTCCAAAGCAATCTGCACCACACACAACTAATGAAGAATTTTCCATCACACTGTGGCACCTTTACCATGTCAAAAATGAACATGCAGACGAAACTTGAATTCTGTGGAAGGGTCTTCTATGCTCCTCAAACACAACTGGAAGACGTGAGTGACAGGAGACATTACTATCTGTGGAATAAAGCAGCGAAATGAATAGGCCCATATTCAGTGCTGCACAACTTTGGTTCCCCAGCTGCTGTACAACTACAACTCCCATCATGCCCGGCCACAGTGGCCAGTAGTCAGGGATGATGGGCATTGTGGTTCAACAGGCGCTGGAGGGCTGAATGTGTGCAGTCCTGGGTTAGATAGAACACCACCAAAATTGCATGCAGCGTACAAAACTCTATCACTGTTTTGAGCAACTTAATGCTATAGGTCATTGTACTGCCTGAGAGGCCACATTCCATCAAATCCTTGTGTTTATTCAAATGCCTAAGGATATATTTGCAAAGATAAACATGGTAATCCCCCTGTGCTAGTTAAATTCCAGTAAGATAATTATATTGAGATAGTGCTTATATTAATGTCCTTTCCCTCCACCTACTTTCTCATTCAAATTAACAAGGTTACTAACAGGACAGAACTATTATTGATGCTTCTCCTTGGCCGTGCAAGACCTACTGAGACAAACTTTATTCAGCGTCTCATAACCTGCTTCCAGACTGCAGACTATATTCTTCACTTCCAACCTGGCTATTAGAAATAGCACCTCACCAAGCCTTGGTCAAGTTGGAACACATGGACATCAAAGCCTCAGGCCACCTTATCCTGTCAGTAGTTTCCATGCTGACATACAATGGTTTCCTGTATATTCATCAACCACAAAAAGTTAAAATACTAGCACCCCATTCACATGACCATATATACTAGGGTATGCATGGTTGTGTGAATGGACATATGTACACACATGCCCATTCACACAACCATGCATACCCTGGTAAGAGGTTGTACCCAGGTATATATGGTTGTGTGAATGGCGTGTACTACTAAGAAAAATAATCGGAACAATTGGGGGTTTCAGACAATGGGGCAAACACCTGACCATTGGAACATAGGAAGCTGCCATATATTGAGCCAGACCATTGGCCCATCTAGCTCAATGTTGTCTACACAGATCGGCGGCAGCTTCTCCAAGGTTACAGAAAGGAGTGTCTTCAACCCTATCTTGGAAATGCCAGAGAGAGAACTTGGAACTTTCTGCATGCAAGCATGCAGTTGCTCTTCCCAGAGTGCCCCCATCCCCTAAAGGGAATATCTTACAGTGTTCACATATAGTCTCCCATTCAAATGCAAAGCAGGGTGAACCCTGCTTAGCAAAGGGATCACTCATGCTTCCTACCAGCTCCCCTCCATGCAACTCCATATGTTTGCTGAATCTATTGTGCACATGTGCCCCCATACTGCATACAGTTTTTATCATGGCACCCTTGTATGTGGTTAGGAAGAGTATTAAACCTATGTGAAATAGCTTGTGGAGAACATAAGCAGAAGAATGTTGTATCTGTGCTTTTCAGTATATTGCATTTATAGCTCAACACTGGTGATTACCTTACTTGCTGCCATGGAAGGACATGCCTGTGGACAAATAGCTAAAACAACATGCATACAAGAGACCCACACAACTCTCTTTCCCCACAGAGGATTGCACAGGCACTATGGTGAGGGAGCTGCTCTGATGGCACTTAGAATATGATAGGGATGTGCACAAAACCGGTTTGTCCGGTTTGGTTCAGATTCGAACTGGGTTCGAACCAGGAGGGGGTGGTTCGGTTTTGGTTTTGTTCGAACCACCCCCTGGTTCAGTTCGAATTCGAACCTTCAGCAGCCCCATAAGTCCACTTGAGGGGTGCTGGGGTGGCCCAGAGCGAGTGGTGGTGTATGGCACATATGGTGCCAACCACCCCCATGGGTTAGCAACCCATGGCGTACAGGGTGTACACCATGGGTTAGCAACCCATGGGTGGTTGGAACCCTGTACACCATGGGTTAGCAACCCATGGGGGTGGTTGGCACCCTATGTGCCATATACCACCACTCGCTCTGGGACACCCCAGCACCCCCCAAGTGCACTTATGGGGCTGCTGAAAGCTCCATTATAGCTTATGAGGAAAAACCTTAAAGATGCGTAAACTTGAACAATTCACCAAAAATCAGCCCTCTGCCCAAATCCTTTGAAAAAATTCAGGTAGCTTCCTTGCCCCTACATGGCACTACCACCAACCCCACACTGCTCTAGGCCACCCCTTTGCCCCCGACATGAAGCTATACATTTGCTGACACCTCCATGCTTCTTTATGGAGAAAAACCTTAAAGATGCGTAAACTTCAAAAATCACTTAAAAATCACCCCTTTGCCCAATTCCTTTCAAATAATTCTGATAGCTTCCTTGCCCACCCTAGGAACTACCACCCACCACACTCCACTCTACGACACCCCTTCCCCCCAACGTGAAGCTATACATTTGCTGCAATCCTAATTATTCTCTATGAGGAATTCAAAAATACTTTAACAATTCACCAATAATCAGAGGAGTGTCCAATTGCCTTGGGGTTTTGTGGGTGGTAGGCACCCCTGTCTGTCTACCACCCACACTGCTTTTGTGCCCCTAGGTGCTCCACAGTAGGGGATATGGACTGGTTTGGGTCCCATTATACTCTATGAGAAAAATAATTAAAAATAATTCAAATATTCATTAAAAATCTTAGGAATGTCCTATTGCTTCAGGGTTTGGGTGGTTGTTGGCACCCATGGGTGCTCCACAATAAGGTATAATGGCCTGGTTCGAGTCCCATTATACCCTATGAGGAAAAAATAAAAATAATTTTCAAAAATTCATAAAAAATCGTATGAGTGTCCGATTGCTTTGGGGTTTGGGTGACAGGTACCCCTGTGCCAGCTACCATCCTACAAATCTTTGGGTGTCTGAACCGGTCAGAACTGGTTCAAACTGGTTCGAATCAAACCACCCCCTGGTTCAGTTCAAATTTGAACCTGCAGCTCGAACCTGATGGCTGGTTTGGTTTGAATCGGAACCTCCAAACCACCCCGGTTTGAATTTGAACTGGTTCGCACATCCCTAGAATATGACAGTAGGGATGACATAGGAAGCTTTTCCACCTGCTTTCCTGGCAGTAGCAGCTGGTGAGTGCCGCTCCAGTGAGGGCAGTGAGGGCGACAAAGTATTTCCTTAACTGGCCACAAATGTACCTGCTGCTGGTACCCAGAATGTGATGCGGGGTGGAGGTGTCTGACCCAGCATCCTGTGGAGAGGCTGTGCCACCCCGGATGCTCTGTTGGCCTCCGTGCATGTGGAGAAGTCATTTGAGGGGCTGGCATGGCAGATTGGTGCTTGCTGTCAATTAAGGAGATATTTCCCCACCCTCACTGGCCACTACTGTTCCTGGGAGTAACATTATTTTATGACTAGTGTTGCTGCCACCACCTACAGAGGCACTGCAGGAACTGCAAAAAAGAGAGAGGAGAGGAGAGGAGAGGAGACACCCGCAGCCATAACCCTCCAGCTCCCTCATGTTTTGCTGAAATTTCTTGAATAGAAATTTTGGATCACCTCTACATTGGATATCTAGTTTTGCTTTTGCATGAAGTCAGTATAACGGCGAAGAAATATGCATTCTCCAAAAGTACACAGGCTTTTCCCAAGACCTCATTAATGTGCAAGTAAAATAAAACATAACAGATGTTAAAAGTAGGAAACATTTCAAAGTCACATATCAGTTTCAGTGCTATACAGTAGTGGTTGAAACGTGCTCTTAAATACAATAACTGATGAAGTTGAGTTAATGTATTTAAGAGCATGTTTCAACCACCACTGTATAGCACTGAAGCTGATGCGTGACATCAAAATGTTTGCTACTCTTAACATCTGTTTTATGTTTTATTTTACTAGTGCATCAAAGAGGTCTTGAAGAAAGCTTTTGCATGAGGTTTTTACAGTTAAAAAGCAATTCTAATCCAGATTGGCACCATGGTGGGGAAGGGGGAGGCATTAACTCTTTCTTCTAGCCATAATCCTGATCTAAAGGGGGTCCCGATTCATAGTTGTTTTTCCATCAGGAGGGAAGCTCCCATTGGTGCCTTCAGAGATTAGGAGGTCCAAAGTTATGTCCTTCTTAGTAGTCCATATCTTGAATATTATTCTCAGAGATGCTCACCTGGCAGTCAACGACTTGTCCTTTTCGACATAGGTGAAGGCCATTTTATTTGCCAAGCCAATCAGCATATTAATTACTCAGGGTGGGTATTATTATTGTTGTTGTTGTTGTTGTTGTTGCTTTTCCGCACACCTTTTATTGTTTCTTCTGTGTTGACTGGTGGTTGTTGGTTTTTTTGATGGCTTTATGGATGATTTTAATGTTGGGTTTTATTGTAATTATTGTTAGCTGCTTTAGGAGCATTCTATCTGTAGATTGGGATACACATGTTTAAAGAAATTTAAATATATGCTAGAATGTCTCCAGTTTAGAATAGGTCCTTGAGCAAAGAGAACTAAAACTATGCTTCTGTTTGATATTATTTTCCTAACCAAAAAAATAAGAGCTTTTGTTTCCTATCTCAGCTTTGTTTTATACCTATGATAAAATGTTTTTGGGTTTTTTGGCAATCCAAGATTGCAGTTCCAAGGTGTTCATGGAAAAGATGAGAAACTCCGAGGATTTCAACTGCCCATGACAGCAATAAAGTGGAATAACAAGTGTGAGTGCTTTCTAAATGTCCTGAAGGTTTCAAAGCCTAACAAAGAGCTACATAATTTACAGTGGCAAAAAATAAAAATAAAAAACCCTGCAAAACTGAAGCACATTCTGTTGCAAATGTACAGTCTATAGCACTTTATTTGCATTGAACGTGTTTTTGCAATAAAGCTTGGTATTATGGATTTTTATGGCTGTTTCTTGCTCTTTATTGTTGCTTTCTTCCACTGCCAGTTCTGCAGGTTCAGTGGTTTAACTGCACAAAAATAGTAAAAGAAATTGATTGTGCATGTCTAACCAATACTTATCTAATTTGCACATATTATCCTATGTTGTCTTGAATGGCAAAGAGCTGATTGGCTTGGATGTAAATTAGTGTCTAGATGGCTAAATTCCACACCAACAGCAAGTTGGATATTCTGTGTGGGTTCTACACAATGAAGGTGAACTGGAGTATGTTAATGATACTAGAAATACTCCAAAAGAGTTAAAGGCAGCAGTTTTTTTAAATGTCCCCCCACTTTCCCCAAGAAGCCTTCTGAGCCATGAGATAATATGCCTGATGTGTAGGGGTTTGGTTTCTCAACAAACCAGTCCATGCAGAATGAGGCAGAGAGAGAGAGAGAGAGAGAGAGAGAGAGAGAGAGAGAGAGAGACTCTTCATTTCCTCCTTTTAAGATCCATGTGGAGTGATTTTATTCTGCAGATTTTATTTAGGGATGTGCCTGGTCCGGAGCAGTCCGGACCGGCACTGTAGGGGGGCCTTTCTTTAAGGGCGGGGAGGGCTTACTTACCTCTCCCGCCTCTTTGCCCCCTCCAGCGCCCATATATTACCAAGTAATTGGGGCGCTGGAAACCAGCCGCCCCCGCCGCCCCACCCGCGAGCTGATTATGGCCAAAGCTACTGCTGCCCCCGTCGCCCGCCCGCCCGCCCTCCCAGCAGCCCACCCTCCCTCCCAGCTGCCCGCCCGAGTCCTCACAAGATGTTGATTTAAAAATAGAGAGGAGCTCGCGAACAGAGCTCCTCTCTCAGCAAAGTCCCGGATGCTACTCAGGCTTTGCGCGGCGCGCGCGCCGCAAAGGACACCTGGGAGTTCTGGCGGAGGCCCGGTCTACCCGCCGGGATGAGGCCGGGTAGACTGGGCCTCCGATCACCGGAGGCCCGGTCTACCCGGCCTTGTCCCGGCAGATAGACTGGGCCTCCGCCGGAACTCCCAGGCGTTCTTTGTGGCGCGCGCGCGCCGCACAAAGCCTCAGTAGCGTCCGGGATTTTGCCGAGAGAGGAGCTCTGTTCGCGAGCTCCTCTCTATTTTTAAATCAACATCTGGTGAGGACTCGGGCGGGCAGCTGGGAGGGAGGGAGGGCTGATGGGAGGGCGGGCGGGCAGGCGACGGGGGCAGCAGTAGCTTTGGCCATAATCTGCTCACAGGTGGGGTGGCGGGGGCGGCTGGTTTCCAGCGCCCCAATTACTCGGTAATATACGGGCACTGGAGGGGGCAAAGAGGCGGGAGTGTTAAGTAAGCCCTCCCCGCCCTTAAAGAAAGACCCCCCACCCGGACCCGGACCGGCCAGGTCCGAACCGGTCCGGACAGTTCGGAGGCCTTTAGAATGGCCTCCAGACCAGTTCGGACACACCCCTAATTTTATTCTGCAGATTTTGAAACAGAATGTCACCAAAGTGTTAGAGAGCTTGAAGGAGAGATTTCTTTGTCTATCTCAGTTGCAGCGGAAGTGCACATTTAAGGAGAGCACCACTAATTAATATTGTCTGCAGACACAGAGTTAAAGTTCTAAATAAAGTAGTTTACTCAGGAAATACTTCAGGAAGATAGATAAGGTCTGCATGTCTTTCTGCTAGCCACATATAGGAAGAGGAGAGAGGAAGAGGAAGTCTGGAAGTAGAGAAAGTTTAGTCAGAGCAGGGATTCCCTTGCTCACTATTTCTACCCCTAGTGCCCCTAGGGGCCAATAGGGTTGCTGGTGCTAAGAGTTGATGCCATCAGGAGATGAGAGCAGCCTAACAGAACTCCCAAACCAACTGCAGCAGTGCAGCAAGGAATCTACAATTTTGGTAGCCCCTCTTTTCCCGGGAAGCCTTCTGTGCCATAAGAAAATATGGCTGATGGGTAGGGGTTCCCTCAAAAAACAAGTCCATGCAGAAAGACTCCTCAGAGGCTAGGAAACTGAAGCCTTCTGTCCAGTTTCAGAGAGAGTGTCCACAGAGAGAGAGAGAGAGGCCACATTCGCATGTAATGTGGAAGTGCAGTTGAATGGTCCAACGGTTCCGCTGATGTTACATCCAAATGCAGGCAGAAGGTTTTGTATGCAGACGGTCCTGGGTTCAATCCATGGCACCTCCTCTCTGAAACCCTGAGAAAAAACTACTGCCAGTCAATGCAGACAATAGTGAGCTATATGGACCATTGGTCTGACTCAGTATAAGGCAGCTACCAAAACACATCAAAAGGAAGTCTAATTACCTAATGATGAAGGCACAGCATATGGGGGTAAAGAATCAACAAACGTATTTGTCCCATTGCTGTTTGTGTCAAAAACTTGTAAATGTTCTCTCCCCCCTCCTATTTTATGAGTTTTGCAGATAACATTTACCCTCTTGCCTCTTCTACTATGCTTTTATTGCTGTCTTTAAGGTTGATATGGCCTATCTACCATCAACCCCAATTAGAGGACTTCAAAGATTGCAGCCACTTCAAGTTCCATAAGGTTGAAACTGGATAAATGAGCTGCCTGCTTACATGCACTTGGTTAGCAAAAACATGTCTAAAAATCAATAAGACCATTTTTTTTTCTCCTGAGATTTTTGGAAAAGACCACAGACAGGAATGGGAAACCAAACCTGTAATTGGAGGTGCTATTTCAGACTCTTTAAAAAAATAAAATAAAAATCCTGTTTAGAAATGTCATAAAAAATGTGTAGGCAATACTTTATTGTTGTTATGGGTAGTAGTGATCTCTACTATGATCTGCTGGAGGATTAGCAGACAAGATGTATGTCTGCAAATTGTGTAAAATATATTAGGATAGTGAAATCACATTTTTAATGAAACCAGTGGAAAGAAAGAGTCCCCTCCCCTCAGTTTACATGGATTCTTAATCAATGTATGTTGCAATTTTTCAAGCCTTACCCTATGCAAAATTGTTCAAGTGAGTACCACTGAGTTCAATAGTATTCAGAGAGTTTCAATATTTCCCCTATATTTCTATTTCTGTTTTTAATTAAAAACAGATAAAATTCAGCTCAGGAACAAACAAATAATGTATATACCCAAATAGAAGATGACTCTGAGTTTAAGATAACTCCCTTAAAAAACAGAGGTTAAATATAAGTTATACCTTGATTTACCTGAAAGAAAGAGAGCTCTGAATTTAAGATGATCTGCCTCCCCCATTTCTAACATAAAAGAACCCAGTGGAAACA
Source organism: Hemicordylus capensis (assembly GCF_027244095.1). NCBI lineage: Eukaryota > Metazoa > Chordata > Lepidosauria > Squamata > Cordylidae > Hemicordylus > Hemicordylus capensis. The sequence continues at coordinate 294,337,862 of NC_069660.1, read as the reverse complement.
TAATATTGGATTCAGGTAAATACGGTATAACACTTCATTTTTAAAATCATTACTTCTCTTAATCCATATAGAATATTTGTAAATACAATTATGAATTTAAAAAGCATTTTCACTCTTTCAGGTTTTGTATATGCAGGAGTTTGTGCATCAATAACATGTATTGATCTACTCTATGCAGGGAATTATATGTTTTTATTATTGGCAGCAAAAATTTGGACTGCCAAGGAATGGAAAAGGAGGAACACTCAAGAGTTTCAATGTTGCTTTGATAAAATTTGAAAGTTGTTGGTACAGGGCAAGAGCTCTTCCCAGCTAAAAACCACTCTCATCCCAAATATAATTGTTTCTTTTTGGAACGCTGATTACTCTCTTTAAATTTATTTTTTTTAAGCATTATAATCTTGATGTGAAATGTAATTTGTGATCTATTAAACAGGTCATTATTATTAAGTTAGACAGAATGGCCTATATGTTCCTACAGCTGTAGTAGGGTGGAAGAATGGTTGAACCCTTGCAAAGAGTAGCAGGATACTGTGAAGAAGGCTTCTTAACAGCTTCTTAATACATGAGGGGGGAGACAATTTTTACTTCTCTCCCTTCCCTCCAAAAGTCCTTTTGGCTTTCAGAAATATGTCCCTGTGGACTGCATGACCTTCATGGACATCTAGAAGCCAAGTGGATTTTTGAGGGATGGGCACAAAGCCAAAATTGCCACCCCCCTTAGCTATGGAAGATGCCTTCTCCACAGCTACTTAACAACCTCCTTGCAATGCTGCAGCCCTTATTCTGCCCTGCTACAACTGCAGAACACATGAGCAGATCTTTTTAAGACTCTGAGAGACTAGAAGGTTCATGTTCAATAGAGGGCACCCCTTCATTCTCTTCTTATTTGGTGTGTGCTGTTTTTCAAGGACTTGAATGTAGGCCTGTCAGGCCGTCCTGTCAGCCACTGGAGGGCCCAATTACTCATGTAGACATGGGGCTGAGAAGATGGAGGCTTCACCACTCCCGGGTACAGCCGGGACCTTCCCTGGATGCCAGGGAGATTTAGGAGACCCTGGAACCAATGGATTGTGGGTTGGCCAACATGGCCCAGCAGGTTGCTTCCTAGTGGCAAAGAGGAGAAGGCAGGGCCTCAACAGCTGGTGAGACAGCTAACTGCTGGAGGGAGGAGGGAGGCAGCTAGATTGGAGAGGGCAGAGTCAGGAGAGGGTGACTGCGATTGCCCTGATTGCAGGGCTTTATTTAAAGTTTGGATGGCCAGGGATGAGGAGCAGGAGAGATGGGAGTGACTTGGCCCTAGAGATTCCCAACAAGGAGTGGTCTGACCCCTTTCCCTGATGACTGGCAAAGGAATAGGCTGACAATTCACACACACACACACACACACACACACACACACACACCAGCACTTTTGAGGCCACCTCAGTAGAATTTGAGAAGGAGCAGAGGAAGGGAGGCAATTGGAGACTGGTCACAGGCAAGTGCATGACAGGCATATATTTGAATATATGAAACTGCCTTATACTGACCCAGCTTAATCTAGAAGTCTTTCCAGCCCTGATCTCTGAAATTGTTTAACCAGATTGTTTAACCCACAGAGGTGCCACAGAGGTGTGGCATCAACTGCAAAACAAACAAACAAAATGACATCCAACAACAAAAATCTTATTTTGTTTAGGTTTTGTCCAGGTGTATACCATCTGTGGGGCTGCTGCTACAGCCTTAAAGCTCAGGCTTAGCCAGGGGTGCGAGCCTCTTGGTGCAAGTCAGCCTTGGGGCGAACTGCCTGGGGCCAGAAGATCTTTTTGATGTCTCTTCCATCAAGAAGTCAGCATAAGTCTATTAGAGTCCTGGATCAGGTTTTTTAACTAGTCGGGCTATGGTTGGTTGGACTGAAGGATGTGTCTGGGAGACCACGAAAGTGTGGAGGCAGCAATATCACAGGTAGTGGGCAGAGGGAGATATGGCGGTGGGAGTCGGGCTAGCCATTACAGGGGGAAAGGGTCCAGGCAACTGAAACCTGTTCCTTTTTCCAGTTCTTCTCCCAACCCTGAGACTGCTGGGAGCTCTGAGAACACTCCCTCAAGGATTAGGGTGCTGCTGCTGAATGCCAGGTCGGTTAATGCTAAAACGTCCCTCATCCATGATGTGATTGTGGATGAGCATGCTGACCTGGGATGTGTGACAGAGACCTGGTTGGATGAGCTGGGTGGGGTTGGTTTCTCTCAGCTCTGTCTTCCAGGTTTCCTGAGCAGGCAACAGCCCTGCCTGGAGGGTCAGGGAGGAGTCGTTGCAGTATCTATCGAGAGATCCTCCCCATTTCCAGGTGCCCAGTCAGACAATCTCAGAATTTTAAGTTTTTTCCGTGAGGGTGGGCCTCTGAGAAGGCTGGGCATTCTGCTGGGGTAGCAACCACCCCGGGGTAGCAATCATCCCTACCTGAGCTGGCAGAAGTGGTCTCAGAGGTGGCCTTGGGTTACCACAAACCTATTGTTCTGGGAGATTTCATTTTCCATGCTGAGGCCCCCATAGTAGGTGTGGCTCAGGATTTCATGGCCTCCATGGCAACGATGGGCCTGTCTCAACTGGTATCAGGCCCTACCCACATGGCAGGACACACTCTGGATCTGGTTTTTGCTGACAGGGGAATAAATGATCTGGAGGTGGGGGAGTTAGAGATAATTCCCTTGTCATGGACAGATCATCATCTGGTGGGGCTTAGTTTGACTGCTCCATCGGCCCTCTGCAGGGGTGGTGGACCAATTAGAATGGTCCACCCCCGGAGGCTTATGGATTTGCTTTGTTTCCAGATGGCCCTTCAGGAATTTCCACTGTCCAGAGTTGGTGACCCTGTCAAGGCCCTAGTTGATCTCTGTAATGGAGAGATGGCCTGGGCTGTTGACACGGTTGCTCCTAAATGCCCTCTCCGGCTTGGTGGAGCCCATTTGGCTCCTTGGTTTTCCTCGGAACTTAGGGCGATGAAACAACTCAGATGATGGCTGGAACAACACTGGAGGAAGAGTTGTGCCAAATCCGACCAAACACAGTCTAGAGCCCATTTTAGGGACTACTCCGTGGCAGTGGGGGTGATGAAGAAATGTTTTTTCTCTGCCTCCATTGCATCTGCTCAGTGCAGACCAGTGGAGCTGTTTTGTGTGGCAAAAACATTGCTCCACACATCCCCCCAGGTAATGGGGGAGGAATCATCTACAGCCCATTGTGATCAGTTTGATTGCCACTTTGCAGATAAAGTTGCTCGCATCCGTGCGGACCTGGATTCAAGAGCTTTGGCAGTTCCGGCAGACGTGCCTCTGGTACCATCTGGTCCTGTTGTGTTGGATTCTTTTCAGGTGGTGCAGCCTGAGAATGTGGACAAGATCCTGTGCAGTGTGCGGGTGACATCGTGTGCTCTTGACCCTTGCCCTTTATTGCGAACAATAACTGCCGGGGAGGGTACAGGCAGATGGTTGGAGGTGATCATTAATGCTTCATTAAGGGAGGGCAGGATGCCATCGTGCCTCAAAGAGGCTGTGGTAAGACCATTACTAAAAAAGGCCTCCCTTGATCCCTCCAACCTGGACAACTATAGACCTATATCTAACCTTCCCTTTTTGGGCAAGGTGATAGAGCATGTGGTGGCATCCCAGCTGCAGAGGGTCTTGGATAATACAGGTTATCTGGAGCCTTTTCAATCTGGCTTCCACTCCGGATATGGGACTGAAACTGCCTTGGTCACTCTAGTGGATGACTTTCACCGGGAACTAGATGCGTGAGTGCATCCCTGTTGGTTCTGCTGGACCTCTCGGCGGCGTTCAATACCATCAACCATGGTATCCTTCTGGACCACCTCTTGAGTATGGGAATTGGAGGCACTGTATTGGAGTGGCTCTGATGCTTTCTTAGGTGGAAGGTCCAGAAGGTGGTGCTGGGGGACTACTGCTTAGCCATTGGCCTGTGGGGTCCCGCAGGGTTTGGTTTTGTCCCCCATGTTGTTTAACATCTACATGAAGCTGCCTAGAGAGGTCATCTGGAGACATGGACTGAGTTGTCAGTAATATGCAGATGCTCAGCAATATCTCTCCTTGTCACCTGATCTTAGGGAGGCGGTGGATGTCCTGAATTGGGGATTGGAGGCTGTGATGGGTTGGATGTGGGCTAATAAACTGAGACTGAATCCAGACAAGATGGAGGTAATGTCAGTCAGTAGGAGAGCCAATCGGGATGAGGTGATTCTACCTGTTCTAGATGCGGTTGCACTCCCCTTGAAGGAGCAAGTACATAGCTTGGGAGTATTACTGGACCCAGTTCTGCTTTTGGAAGCTCAGGTGGAGGTGGTGGCCAGGGGTGCCTTTGCATGGCTTCGGCTAGTGCGCCAGCTGTGTCCCTTTCCCGATTTGGCAGATCTGGTCATAGTTACCCATGCCTTCGTCAAGTCACAGCTGGATTACTGTAACATGCTCTACATGGGGCTACTCTTGAAGAATATCTGGAAACTGCATCTTGTGCAAAATGTGGTGGGGTTCTATCTGGAGCTGCCCAGTGTGATCATATCACACCTATTTTGAAAGAGCTGCACTGGCTACCAGTGTGTTTCTGGGTCCAATTCAAGTAGTTGGTTTTGACCTTTAAAGCCCTTATCAGTTTGGGCCTGGGATACCTGAGGGACCGCCTGCTCCTAAGGGTTGCTGCCCACTTGATGAGATCATCTGAAGGGGCTCTGCTGAGGGGTGCCGACAATGAGGGAGGCTCAGTTGTCGTGCCCTCGGGACAGGGCCTTCTCTGTTGCTGCCCCCAGACTTTGGAATGCTCTGGCTCCTCTGACTCTATTACAGTTTTTAGAAAGCTTGTTAAATCTTGGCTTTTTATTCAGGCCTTTAAATATTTGTTCTATTGTTGCTTCTGTGTGTTTTTATCCGTGTATAGTTTTTATGTTTGTATTTTCTATATTTTAAATAAGATTTGTTCATATTTTTAGCGTAATACATTTAACTGTCTTTTTTATTATATGTTTTTTAACTTTTGTTAACCGCCTTGGGATTGCTTTTAATGAAAGGTGGTATATAAATTTAACAATCAATCAATCAATCAATACACCTCTTGCAAATGGGATGGGGAAAGTGTGTGTGTGGGGGGGGCACTTGCATCACTTAGCTTTTTTTGCGCAGAGGAGGCCATTGAGGTAAACTACCAGAAAACTAAAGTACTGGTATTTGCCAAATGCCCCAAGCCCCAGGTATGGAAAATAAATGGCCAATTAATTGAACAAGTTAAAATATTTAAATACCTTGGCATAGTCTTTCATGCTTTGGGAGGCCGTCAGGCCCACCTGAACTATACCATACAGAAAGCCCAGCATTCGGCCAACTCAATTAGATCTTTTCATTCCACGAAGGGCGCTGCATATATACCTGCTGCTATTAAACTCTTTGCAGCTAAAGTACACCCACAGCTTACGTATGGTGCACAATTGGGCCCTTTCTGCAATTTTTCACCTCTGGAGGCCATACAGACAAAATTTCTTAGATCCATCTTCAAGGTCCCAAATAGTGTATCAAATGCCGCTATTAGACAGGAGGCAGGCCTCTATACTTTGGAATCGGTTTATTGGAAATGTATTTTCCTATTCTGGTTAAAATTGAAGTTCTCACAAGCGGGATTAGTCCCTCTTACTATGACCGACTCCTTTGATTCGAGATGGAAACGGTCACTTAAAATAAAATCTCAACTTTATGGGATCCCACTTGAAGAACTTGTTAGGATGGGCTCTACTACAGCTATGAAGGTTATTAAACAGCGAATAATTGATACTGACCTACAGGTTGAAGCCTCCAAAATATCTAGAGGTTTGTATATAAGTAACCAGCTCTACAAACTTAAGCCTGCTGATTACCTAAGTAACATAACTTTTCCTAAATTTAGGCGTGCCTTGCACGTCTTAACGTTCTTCCAACATCTGTGCTTAAGGGAAGGTTCAAGGGGATTCCTTATGTTTTGCGCCTCTGCCCTTGTGGCTCAGGTGCTATTGAGTCGATTGTACATTTTATTCTTTACTGTGACCTCTACAGGGATGCCCGTTTAGATTTTATTTCACCCTTGTTGAAGCCTTTTCCTGGCCGCTCAGATGACTTTTATCTTGATTTATTACTGTCTAAATTTGATAGTATGAGTACTAATTCTGTGGCCAAGTTTTGTTACATTGCGTGCAATTTGCGTATTACCATTTTATGATGTCTTACTCTTTCTTTCGTTTTTGCTTGTTTTTTGTTCTGGTCATTGATCGAAATAAAAGCTGATTCTGATTCTGATTCTGATGTTTGGATCAAAACTGGTTAGAAAAGAACAAGCTAGCTAGCTGAAGCAATAGCTGCCAACTCAGACTCAACCAGAGAAGAGAGTAAAGGCAAAGCAGAGTGGAGCAGTTGCTTCAGGCATGGGTGTGGGGAGGGGTGTTGGGGAAGCATGGGGCCCCAACCTTCCATACACTTCTGGTGCCCTTCCTCAACCCACTGTGGCACCCTGTTCATTTTCCCCTCCTTGTCTTGATGGGTGCACCTCTTCCCCCCTCCTGCCCACCATTTTTGCTAGCAACACCTCTGCCACCACTGCCTATTAGTAGCATATTCCTAGGGTGCTCGTATGTCACTGCTGTTGCCTCAACAAAATGGCAAGCATGCTGACAGCCCATCTATAGAATGGCAGGGAGGCATAATATTGTCTGCCTCAGGCAGCAAAATGTCTTGTGGAGAGAGAGAGAGAGAGAGAGAGCCTAGCTGTCTGTCAATTCTCTGTGTCATTCTATTTGACATACTCTCTCAATTTCCTGTTGGCATTTCCTATGCACAGGCAAGACTGCCATGTGGCAGCTGACTGGAAGCAGGAGAGAGAAAGAAGTGCCATAATAATCAAGGACATTCAGATCTCAGGCAGAACATGAGATGGTGGTCCTGATAGAATTTACAAGCCCCAGAATATAAGTGAATGAATGTGAGGCCTCTGGTTTCCAGAGTGCATAGAAGAACTGACAGAGATCCCAGGGACAGGGAGAAATGTTTAATAGGAATTTTTACTTGTGTCTAATTGACATGTTATTGTGATAAACACCAATCAGGCCGTGAGAAAGAGAAGGAGCTTAACATAAGGACCTAAAGAACCTAAAGGACACCAGTATATGCTCCATTTTTTCAAAACAGGCAAGGCCCTTCGGAGAAGGGAGAGTGGGTCCCTGTTACAACTTCGTACTGGACTCAAAAATTGAAATGCTTGGGCTCTGACCCTCTGTGTGTATCTGTGTGCATGGGGGGAGGGGATGGAGAAGGAATGAAAGTTGGAAAAGTATTGTATTAGATTCGCCATTATTCCTGATTGGATTGGGGTTTTTTTTAAGGTTGGCTTACTGTCCCACATTCGGTGTGATTTTCAATTAAACCTGTGCACAGTTGCACAAGAGCTCTCTTGCAAAAACACAAAACATGCCCAAAAAACATTGTGCAAGGTTTGCACAGTTTTTACATTTGAACAAGCACACTTTTCATGTGCCCATTTTGTTAAGAGGCACACAGAACATTGTGCTGTGTGTCAGCCAGCATGTTTAGAAATGAGAAGGATGAAGGCCAGCATAATGTGCGGTTCTTATCCAAAGTCATGGGGCTCTGGATGAGAGTGTGCTAGAACCATTAATCACTTTCACGTTGCCGTAATGGAAGAAAACTCAATCTGCCTCCCTTGCTCATGCCTGTAAATGAATATTTCATGAGAACTTCTCAGGCTGCAGTCTTTGTGGGCTCCATTGACAGATACATTGTTTTAGAAATGGTCCTTATGGCTTAATGCTGTTGATCATTCTTAGATTCATAAAAAAAGATTTTCCTCTTTTCTCCCTTTTTTTTACAACTAGAAAGATTGAGAATTTAATAATGGTTCTAAGATCGGTGCAATGTGGCATGCTATCCCATAGTAATAAGAGAATATTTGTCTATTTTTCAAAATGGATAGCAAAAAAGAAAGAACAAAATGGAAAAATATATAGACACGGGGATTTTATGAATGTCTATAAACTACTCTGAGACACCATTAAACCCCAAGCAGACTGATAAAACAAATACTCCTTGCAAGAAAATTACACCAGAAAAAAACATAGGAGGGTAATTCACGTGACTGTTATTGGGGCAGGGAGGGCAGGTGTAGAGGCAAAGTTGAACCTACCTTCCCCCAGATGACTATTCGTCTTCTGTGTGGTGCATGGCATGTACGCTCACACGATCAGTGCTGCTCTGAGCAGAATGGATCTCTGGAGGATGAGAAAATGAACCCAGCCTCCAGATATCCCTAAATGCACCACATGAGGAACATAGAGCATTGAAGGATTTCCTGTGTCTATGTCTGCTTATGGTACCTGCAGCATGAGCATACACAAAACCCTGTACCCAGGTAAAAAGGCTGGGGAAAATTCCCCGGCTACTTGGGGAGGAAGTGCCAGGATCAGCCTCAATTCCAGTGCTTCACATGAGCAGCCCTTCCTTTGTAGGGGTGCCCAAGCTTGGGCAGGGCTGCTTGTGTGAACAGCCTCCATTTTTGATAGTAGCAGTATACAGTTTCTGCCCACCACTTCAGGCTGGCTTGTGCTGGATGGTGCCAATTCTTTAGAAATATGTTTTGACGGGCTATTCCAAACCATGGGGAGGAGCTATCCATGTACATTGCTGTCCATGCAGAAGGCCCCTTGTAGATAAACACCAAACACATGGTCATGGGGGCGGGGGGTGGCGAGAAACATATTGCCATTAAGGGCATGGCCATTACATATGATCTGTTTGGTCTGCATTCCTTCACTGAACACATGGGAAGGGGTTCTGACAAGGATTTCTGTTCTCTCTTCCTATGTCAGTTTTCTCATTCATTTTGGAGTCTCTAGCTTCCTCCTGCTTGTGCACAGAAAATACCACCAGGATCTAAGGATCTTTGGGGTTTGCAGAACATGTCACAGATTAAGGCATATTTCTCCTTGTCTTTCATGCAAACTGCTAGACTAGAGTCTTTTGGTTTTCTCTCTCTCTCTTTAAAGGGGAAACCTGGGTCAACATTTCACTGTTTTAAAAGTTGGTTGTTTTGTTCTAATCATGGGCCACTTCAAATTATACAGCCACAGCACACATAATTACGAAGGATTTGCTCCAGGGAGGTGTTAGAATATCTGCAGAGGAAATCATAACAGGTGTGTTTTCAGTGCATCCCTTTCATAATTGCATGTGCCAGTGCTGTATCATTTGTTCAGGCCCAGTGCTGCTTTTTATGTTTGAATAAGCATCCTGGAATATAATTTAGAGTTTAGCCTCTTTTTCCCCATCAGGGCAATACACTTACACCCCATGCTGCCCCCCACTCCAGACCTCTGGGCCTAGGTAAAATGTTTCCTTCCCTCTTGCTTGGGGTTGGCACATATTTCATTTCACTGTGGTATTTCTCAGTCAAAATACTACTCTTCAAGGCTAGGAGTTTTAATTTGGTGTTCACAATTTGTTCTGGAAAATATCTGAAGCATTTTTTTCAATTATTGTCTGATAAGAATGTTGCAAATATCCATAGCTTTTCTGAAAAAAGATAGAGTATGGCTACATTCACACATCATGTGGAACTGTGGGTCCAATGGACCCATGGTCCAGCTCCCCACCCCCACTTCCCTGCTCTTCTGTCTGCATTCGGACGACAGGGAGAGCATCCTCTTTGCAGTCAGTGAGACTGCAGAGAGGATGGGGAACTGGCTGTGTGGGCTTCCTTCTTGCTTTTAGGACAGCCTGCACTGCCAATCACAGAGGGAGGGAGGGAGGGAGGGAGGGAGGAGCTTCCTCCCTCAACTCCAGTCCAGCCAAATGCAGCCTCTAGTACTGCAATAAGATTGAACGGAAGCTCAGTGGACCTCACTACAAACCGAGGGTTCCAATTTGAGTCTCCTGGGTGCGGCCTTGGGTTGTGCAACAGATGGGACCAGAGTTGCACATGTTCGGATGTAACAGTAAGGAAACTGCTGGTCCCTGCAACTCCGGTTGTCCATTACATGCGAATGTGGCCTCTATATTCATATTGGACAAAAAATGTAGTGGCTGAATTGCACACATTTTTGCACAAGAAAGGAAATTATGCATACAATTGACAATGATGATTTCACACCAGGAAAGAGTGTGTTTCAATTGGTAATAGTGAATAGTTAAGTTAATTGTTGATGCAGTATGCAACAGTTGCTCAGAAAATGCAGGAAACATGCATATATACTTTTGGTATAAGTATTGCAAACCTGCAGTATTAATTAATTCTAAAATATCAGGTAAAATACACAGGGGTTTTTTCTTTTCCAAACCACTACTTTTTATCATCTGAAAGTGCTCTAATGGTCTAGGGACCACAGTTTTCACTCATTTAAATGAATAAATAAGAATAAATAAATACAACGTCTAATAAAATCTGGGTTAAAACTGGGATAGACAATTTTGTTTGTTCTATAAAAAAGTTTTAGACAGACATAGAGAAACCAATGTCAGAAAGTTGATAATCAATTCCTGTATAGTGTTGTTGAAGATGGAAATGAAATCTGCAGACTGCTGCCCTGCTAAGGGAAATTCTTTTAAAAGTCTCTTAACTCTTTGCCCTCTGGCAATTTGAGAAATCACTGATGTGCTATTGATACTCCACAAGGGAGAATGAAGTTGCTGGAAATTTCAATCTTCACTGCAGCCGGAGGAAATGATCCACCTACAGAGAAGCCTAAAAGTACTGCCCAGAGTTTGCTAAATAGCATAAGGATGTACATATAAAGCCAGTTATTCTGCTTTTCTCTGGAGTAAGCTCTTCATTGTGATACCATTTATCTGAAAAGGTTTTTCAGGATTCCTGACCTCGACATTTCAATGTAAACATCAGCTCATACTTAAGTGCCAGATTCCTGAGGCCCAGAATAATATTCCTTTACATTAAGCATAGGTTAGGGGAAAGGGAATGATCAATGATTATAATAACTGAAGTTCTAATTTTCTTCAATGTGTTGTTCCATTGTTGTTTTATTGATTTATTTTGTGAGCCATCCAGAGAACCATTGTTATGGGACAGCCAACAAATAAAATTGTTGTTGTTATTATTTATCACTATCATCAGAAATATAATAAACTAGCTTAACCCATGCAGAGCTTCTGTGCACTAGTACTTGATTGCTCCCCTCACTCCCTGCCACAGCCCCCCTCACCTCAGAGATCTCTCCACCCTTACCTGAGCCGCACTCCTCCTTTTCCATCCCATTGCTTCCATCCCCCTCACCCCTCTTGGTCACTCCTCCATCCCCCTCATCTCCCACATCTTGGTTGCGGCTACAGCATTGCTGGCGCCTATTGGCCAAGCTGCAGCCCCCTTTCCCCAGAGACCTCCCCACCTTCACCCTGTGCCTTCTCCTCCCCACAGGAGCAGCAGCAGCAGCAGTTGACTGGGCCACCACTGCCATGGCCGCTCATTCCCCTCAGGCTGCTGACAGGCCCAGGCCATTCCCTTGTCTGCCTGCCTCCCTCCGCCAATAGCCTTGGTAGCCCCAAACAGCAGCAGTGGTTGACTAGGCCCTTCCTTGCTGCCAATAGGTGCCTCCATGGCTGCTCGTTGCTCTCAGGCTGTTGACAGTCTTGAACCTGTCCCTCACCCTTCCTCCTTTCTCTCTTCCCCTCCCTTTTTTCTTACTTTCTTTCTCTCTCTCTCCCTTCCTGAGTTAACAGATATTGTTCATCTAATTTCCTTGTTCATCTAATTTCTTGTTCATCTAATTAGATGAGTTTCCTCATCTAATTCACACAATGGCAGTCCCTCTCTTCGCAGACCCCTGCATATGTGTGTGTGTGTGTGTGTGTGTGTGTGTGTGTGTGTCTGTGTGTCTGTTATAATATAACTATTATAATAGTTCAAAATCTAACCAAAGCCCTATTCAGATGTTATGTTGTGCATGTGTTCAAGTGTCTGTACACCTGTACATGTTTTTGTGTTAATGACTATAAATGTGTTCATTTTATAGGCCCCTGCTAACTTGGCAAAGAGGCACCTTTTAACCTGGTAATTCTCCTTATTTAGCAGGGGGAGAGTAACTGGCCCTATCCACCCCCAGCACAATACCTCCAGTGACTGTTGCTGGTGTCTGTTTTATGGCTGCTGCTGCTGTTGTTGTTAAGATTGTGAGCCCTTTGAGGACAGGGATCCATCTTTTTATTTATTATTTTTCTATGTAAACCACCCTGAGCTATTTTTGGAAGGGTGGTACAGAAATCAAATAAATAAATAAATAAATAAATAAACAAACAAACAAACAAACAAACAAATAAATAAGAGAACCTGGGTACAGCTCCCTCAAATACAGGGTGCAGATATTTCTACTGAAATTTCTATTCAAACACTATGTTGTACCTCCATTCAGATACCTCTACACTATAGGGCTTCAAGATCCAGATGGTGAAAGAAGATGATACCCATCACCAGAAAAAGTGGAAATAGAAGACGCTTTTCAACACACACACACACACACACGCACACACATCTCCAAAAAGTCTCCACTTTGCATAAAATTTGCACATGTTTATTGGTATTATATATGCGTATTTTGACTTTAAAAAATTGGATACTTTGAGAATAAATAAATGCAGCTCACAAAGCTGATGACCAGGTGAGCTGTATGTCTGCTCACTCTACTCTCTTGGTGCAGAGTTCTCAAGGCCCCTGCTTCTTAACTGTAAATTCATCTCCTAGTCAGGTTTACCACACACACAGTCCTCTGTCCTCATCCTGCATGGGTCACCCAGCCTGCTCTCCCCAGCCAGGCCAGCAACTTCACCTCTTGGTTTGAGGCAGGGCAGCCAGCTAGCTGCCGAGCCAGCCTCATTGCATGCTTGCGCAGTGGTGCATGCATGGTCTCCCACTCACATGCTCTTCTCTATGACTACAAACATTTATAGACCGCTTTTCAACAGAAGGATTTAGGGATGTGCACAAAACAAGGTTGCCCAGTTCAGTTTGAGTCCAGGACCAGGCATATTTGGTTTTGTGCACCCCTGAACACTCCCCAATTTGGTTTGAGTTTGAGCCAGTTCGGGGTAAAATAATAATATATATTTAAAACAAACTCATCGCCTCCAGGGGCACTGCTGCGGGGGTATGTGTCTCTGGAGGGATTCTCCCTTCCCCGCCAACTTCCCCCGGTATCCAACAGCCCTGTTCAGGCAGTTTGGGCCAATTCCAGGCCTCTGTGTAGTCGCAGAGGCCATATTGAGCCCCACCGCCTGTTAAGATAATCTGGAGAGCTTTGACTGTGGTTGCCACCAACTTGTCTGGCAGCTACTCGGGAATAGGCCTTCTCCATTGCTGCCCCTGGACTTTGGTATGTGCTTCCTGTTGAAATAAGAACCTCCCCATCTCTGGCAACTTTTAAAAAGGCACTGAAGACACATTATTCACCCAGGCTTTTAATTAGATGTATAGTTTTAAAAATTTTAATATTGGGTTTTAAATGTTTAATGTTTTACATGATTTTAATTGTTAATTGATTTTATGTTTTAAATGATTTTCATTGTAAACCGCCGAGAGACACAAGTTTTGGGCAGTATAGAAATCTTATAAATAAATAAATAAATATTGGAGGCCACCGTGCATGCGCAATGGACACCTGAAGTGCCTGCGGAGGCGGTGAGTTAGTTTTTTAAAAAATATTTTAACAGTAAGAACCCCTGAATCGGTGGGATGGAGGGATTTGGCCCAATTTCAAGCCTAACCAGGGCAGGTTCAGTTCGAGGCCAGCTCAATGTTGAGTCCTTGAACCAGGCCTTGGGGTACCAAGGTGTGTTGGGTGACAGGGCCCCATTGGTGCCAACTGTCACCCAACCCCCAAGGAATCGGGCAATGGGGTGAATTTTTATGTGTTGTGGATTCTCAGTTGTGAAATGACTTCTTCATAGGGATTTCCCATGAAGAAGTCATTTCACAACTGAGAATCCACACATAAAAATTCCTAAAGATTCATCCCTGGCAGTGATAGCAGAAGCTTGGTGGGGACAACATGGATATTGCTGGGACAAAATGACGCCTCGAATCACCGGATCAATTTGAAGGTGATTTGATTTGACATCGAATCTGGTAAGCATCCTCAAGGGTGATTTGATTTGAGGTCGAATCACTCGAACCACCCAGATCTAAGTCAAATCAATTCATCCACGTATCGATTAGCACCTCCCTAGTTACCAATGCATTGCATTGCTACAGCTGTGATCTACTCCCATTGGAAATTATGGGAGCAAGTCGCAGTCAATAACACCAAGCATCAGTGTTATGCCATTGCTACAGTGCCAGTGGACTGGTGAATGGCTCAGCAGTAGCAAGTGTGGATCCTTCTTGGAGCCTTAGCTTGCTGCACAGTGTGGTCTCTGTAAGGAAGCAGAGCAGAATGGAAAACCACTGCAGATTTTTGATAATTTTATATTTATTAAAACCTACCTTACACATATCATTTTTTCTCCCTCACAAGGTTGATTCTTCAAGAGGCTTGACTACTTCTTGCTGTTTCTTCAGTCTAATTTTGCACACATAGCACAAGGCTGATATATTGGAACGTGAAAATCTAAAAATTTATCTTTCCAAAAACTAGTCAAAGGTCTGCTTGTCAGACGTAGTTGCCTGACATCTCTGTTCAATTGTTCATAATAATCTCTGTTCAGTTATCACAGGCTGCTCCTGGGGGAAATATGACTTGATTGTTTTGTTTAAAATGTGGCTCAAATGGCATTGCCAGGGCTTGTCTTTTTCCTGGCATTTTAATTACCCATTTGTCTGTAGAAAGGCTGAGAGCTGTGTCTGCCGGCAAATAAAATGCAAAAGTGTCCCTTTCATTTTTCTAATTAGGTTGCATATTGGTATTCATGTTATATGTGGATGCAGTACCTGATATCTAGCAGTATCCTGATTAAGCACAGTTCACCAGTAATGTCTTCAGAAATAACCATCTGTAAGTTCAGTGGCTTACATACTGCACGTGAGTAAATCGACCTAGTAACATTGCATCTGCGGAATTTGTGTATGCTGTGCAAGTTGTGCAAATGCAAAATCTGTGCAAATTGTGTGACACTACAGTAGGCCCAATGGAAATAATGGGCTGACTTTTAACACAATTTGCACAAACGCAATGTTAACATAAGAACATAAGAACAGGCCTGCTGGATCAGGCCCAAGGCCCATCTAGTCCAGCATCCTGTTCCACACAGTGGCCCACCAGATGCCACTGGAAGCTTACAGGCAGGAATTGAGGGCATACCCTCTCTCCTGCTGTTACTCCCCTGCAACTGGTACTCAGAGGCATCCTGCCTTTGAGGCTGGAGGTGGCCTATAGCCCTCCAAGTAGTAGCCGTTGATAGACCTCTCCTCCATGAAGTTATCCAAACCCCTCTTAAAAGCCATCCGGGTTGTTAGCCGTCACCACATCTTGTGGCTCAGCAGTAACAAGTGTGGATCCCCCTTGGAGCCTTAGCTCGCTGCACAGTATGTCATCCCTTGTCTCTATGTAAGGAAGCAGAGCAGTATGTTACCAGGCTGGCTGATGCACATTTGCACAGGAAGTCACCCATGAAAAAGTGTACCTAGTTTGCAGAGGATTACAGCCCTCCTCAGCCATTGCATGATATCCCAAGCAAACATGGAAAAAGCACTGTTGCATTAGTGCAAGAGGATGTCTTAGTCACACTAAAAATGGGAATTTGCATAAGAGCACTATTGCACTAAAGTGTTGTTGCACAAATTTGCCATTAAGTCAAATGAGGCGTGCCACAGTCGCACAACTGTTGTGCTACTCCAAGCAACTTTGTGGTTGTTCAATGTTAGTCTGGAACACAAGCTCAAAACTTGGCACAACTAGCTAGCCTAGCAGCTTTCACATGCACAGATATGGACGTTTGTCACTGTGTTCAACAGGGCATTTTTCAAGGTAATTGTGGATAGGATGTCAGCCCAGCTGAAATGCTTCCTTAAGTGTAGCTAGAAGGTAAAGCAATGTTTAGCCTTAGGGCTGGCCTTTTCATTACAGTTATCTGGCACAATCCAGTGGAAAATGATGTCCAGATGAAGGCTTCCCTTGCCATAATCAGCCGCAGAGCCAGAAAAGAAGTGGCCTGGGTCCAGCCCCACCCAGCGACCCCTCTAATGACAACACATGCATGGGGCATGGCTGAGCCCTGAAATCCCCTCTGCACCCATGAGCGGGAGCTTCCCTTTCCTTCAGACAGTGTTTGCTGACTGAAAGCATCTATTTCCCTGGAGGAAGAGAAAGGGAAATAGATGCTTTCAGGCAGCAAGCACTGCCTGAAATGACAGGGAAATGCTCACTCGGGCTCTTTGAAGCTCGAGGCCACGTCCCCTTTGCATGTGACATCACTGAAAGCACTTGCTGCCTGAAAGCATCTGTTCTTCCTTTCTCTCCTTCTCTGGGAGAGAAACGCTGCCTGAAAAGTATGGGGAAGCACTGGCTCGGGGCTCTTAGTAGCCTGGGTGTGTTGGGGGGAGTTCACTCTGGGCTCTTCTGGAGCCTGAGCCACGGCCCCTGGGGTGTTCAGCAGCCCCTACCATTGGTGGCCCAAGTTCTTTGAACCTGTTCGCACAATGGTGGCTATGTCCCTGGCCATGATCATGGGTTTACATTCTCTAATGGTCGTCACATAGAGCAATTCACCAGCACTACCTGTAAAGGGAGTTATTAATTGAGTCATTTACCACTTAGTCTTTTTTCCTCCATGTGCTTGATATTCAGTCCTACTTTGAGATTTCACATTGGAATTTAAATACCCCAAGTAATTTTCCAGTTGCTTATTGTTTATTTAATACATGGGGTATTCCGATTTGGCAGTGTACATTATATTCATATTGGTGCTGAATCACCCCTTGCACTGGCTTCAGTTTATTGAACTGAAATTTGTCCTTTCAAATGGGCTTTCAAATAGCTCCTACCATACAACTAAAAGAATACTGATATGCATGGCATGACTGATAACATCACTAAGATTGAGAACAAAGCTAACTAAAAATCAGGATGAAAGTACAATTTCAGAATTGTTGCCAACACTGAAGGCAAATAATATTTTGTTGCTATAGTTGCATGTGTAAATATGCAACTATGAACCTATGAGAACCTATGAGAAGTTCGGGATAATTAATACAATTGCTCCAAATGTCCTTAAGATTTCATCTGCTCCAAATGTTCTTAAGATTTCATTTAAGAACATGTGAACTTATTTTCTCAAAACTGGGGCAGGGGCATTAAATAAATTAATAAAGAACAGAAATACTACTTTGCTGGATCAGATCAAGCTAACTCAGTTCCCTGCTAACTTTGCTGAGGCACCTTTTAAAAATTGTGATTCTCTTTATTTAGCAGAGGGAGAGCAACTGTCCCTATCCACCCCCAGGATAGTACCCCTCCAATGACTGTTGCTGGTGTCTCTTTTATGTTTCTTCTTAGATTGTGAGCCCTTTGGGGGCAGTGAGCCTTCTTTCTTTCTTTCTTTCTTTCTTTCTTTCTTTCTTTCTTTCTTTCTTTCTTTCTTTCTTCCTTCCTTCCTTCCTTCCTTCCTTCCTTCCTTCCTTCCTTCCTTCCTTCCTTCCTTATTTCTCTATATAAAACACTTTGGGAACTTTTGTTGAAAAGCAGTATATAAATATCCATCGTATACATCAGTCATCAATCATCTTATCCAAAATACTGTTTCCAACAGCAATCAGCCAAATAGTTCTGGAAGCTTACAAGCAAGGATGGCTGTATGAACTTCTGGACTGAACATGGCTGGTCCTTTTGATTTTGCCTAATCAACATAGGGGTGGTATTTTACAAAACACATGAAATGGTATGCATATTTCAGAACAATATAATTTATAATACATCATTGTACCCCATTTTAAAGAATCACACAAATGAAACCAGCGGTGCCAATCAGGGATCACTCAAGGCTACAAACCTAGAAAACCAGCGTGCTTTTTTTAACTTCTTGAAGACAGTTATTAAGGAAGGCTATAACTTGCTCCTCAGCCTTCCCAGATTGTAGCTTCTCCAGCTTCAATTCACAGGTCCTGCTCCAGTCACTGACCACAGGAACAAAGAGCTGGGCAACACATCCCAGTCTAGATTTATGTATGTCTTCCCATGACCCACACCTGGCTACAGCACATTCATGCCCTTACCAGCATTATAATTCTTTGTATGCCAGCTTTGACAAGAACATATGGGATTTCCCCATATTATTATCATCACATGACCCTTCAGTAAAAACCAACTTCTCTATTACCCACTTCAGTCTCTTGCTTCAGGTGCTTGATGATGATAGAATTCTGTTAATTAAGCCAGACTTGTGGTTAAACCTCTGATGCCTCTGAACCTCAGAGAATGGTCCTTTGTTCCACAACCTACCTGAAACTGTGCTGTCAATTTTGATTAGATAGATTTTTAGATCCGATGGATAAGAAACCATTGAAAATGTGTATTTTCCCATGTGAGAGCATATTACTTCCATACAGCTTGAAGCAGGTTGTAGCTGAAACCTGTTGCCATTGGAGCATGACTGGTAAACATTACTATCATTACAAGCTTTCTCCGGGGACAGGCAACTGCTCCTGTGGCGGCTGGTGTGACATCCTAACGAAGCATTGTGTCCATAATTGTATTTCCCATACAGCTTTGCAGATGTCATTCAGAATTAGGTTGTGCAGAGGAAAGGAGCATTTTTAACTACAACACATTGCTCATTTCCCTTGTATTCTGTAAGAAAACACGGATCATATGGAATTGGAAGCTGTCAGTCACATAATGCATGCTGCGTTACATTTCCTTTTTTAAAGCATCCAGAAACATCAGAGATTATCACAAGAAGGGCAGAAGAAGGAAAAAAGGATGCTGACAGAAGTGTGCATAAGACTTATGGAAAATATGACTATTGAATGAAAAGATATACAAATCACACATCACAATCTTTGAATGCATCCACTGAGGGTTGTGTACATATAGAGAATCCTTATAATGTTCGCAGACAATAGAGCTGGAACTGAAATGTCAAAAAAGTGAAATTCAGAGTCACTTTTAGAGTTCCTCCATAAAGCATCACCTAAGATTATTCATGGAAACCCAGAGAGCTGCTATAAGGCAAGTTAAATTTCAGAATATGTCTGCACATTCCTATCAGAAAATGCTCCTGACTTGCAGAAGAGCATGCTTACCACATGCATGTGCTTTATGTAGACCTTGGAGCTTCTGAATGTGCCCTGCAGCTGCTGAGATCTTGGTCAATATTTACAACATCACAGAATTTTAATCTGTCCAGCCCCAGTCTAATATCAGTGTAAAAGCCACATGAAGATAAATTCATAAAGGGCTCATTCAGATGAACAACCTCCACTACACACAAGGAGGACAGAGCCATGGAGAGAATGAACTAGCTCCGATGTCACTAAAGGACATTATTTATTTAACACATTTTTATACCACCCAAAACACAAGTCTTGTGCTCATATGATCTGAGCACATCCTCGAATCACATGTGCGGGGATCTGAATCACCTCTCTACATGCACTTCAAAACTCAGTTTAAACGGAGCTTTGGAGCATGTGTAGTGGGGCTATTTGAATTATCATCCTTCACATGTGATTGGAGGACGTGCTAAGATTGCATCGGCATATGCTTTAGTGTTCAGGATGGTCCTTGAGTGAGCAGGATTGCCATGGCCCCATCCTCCTCACTGTGGACCCATTCCCATCGTGTGTAGAAGTGGTTAATCTGAACTAGTTAACTATCATTTTATTTTTTTAAAAAGCTTTGAATGTGATTTTTCTCATAGGAACATAGGAAGCCTGGGTATAAACCAGACATATTCTGAAATGCTTTAGGCCCTGGGTATTTATGAGAACATCTTCTTCATTATGACCCCCACTGCCCATTGAGGTCATCTGGAGAGGTCTATCTCCAGTTGCTGCCAGCTTGACTGGTGGCCACACGGGGACGGGCCTTCTTGGTTGCTGCCTCAAGACTGTGGAATGTGCTCCCTACTGAGATATGATCCTCTCCATCTCTGACAATTTTTTAAAAGCACTTGAAAACCCACCTCTTCAGCCAATCTTTTCCAGCTTTTTAAATTTTAACCTGTTTTTAATTTTTAGATTGCCTTAATTGTTTTAAGATGTTTGTATATGTTTTAACTTGTTTTATGTTGGTAACCGCCCAGAGACGAAGATTTGGGGTGGTGTACAAATTTGACAAATAAATTAATAGATAAATACTGAGCCAGGCCATTGCTGCATCTAGCTCAGTATTGTCTACCCAGATTGTCAGAGGTCTTTCCCAGCCCTACCTGGAGATACAAGGGATTGAACCTGGGACCATCTGTGTGCAAAATAGATATTCTACCACTAAGTTACAGCCCCATCCCCATGATAATCTGGTTAGAAACTCCATAAATGGTTGGCCTTCCTTTTTTATAAGAATCCCACGTCACACATAACATGCCATTGATTCTGACCCACTCTAAAACTATGGGTCAAAATCTGTAACCTGGCAGACCTATTTGTAGAGTAAATCTATTTGAGGAAAGGCAAAAAAAAATTGAATATGTCTGGATTTTACCATCCATAGACCAAAAATACCAGACAGCTAATTTCTACCCCCCCCCCGCCCCATGGTATTCACTGAACACATGAAATGCTCTGCATAGATTTTGTTTTTTAAATAATGAAAAAATGAACAGTTAATTGCCTATTCTTACACTACAGAGGAATAATCTACACAGTAGTACTATGACTTCCTGTTGGCCTACTTTAAAATTAATTATGTAGAATGACACTAGCTCAATACACCCACAGTTCTGTTAAGCATTCAAGAACTGGGAGACATATAATGGAGCAATTCAGAGAAAGATAACCACACTCATATGTTTTCTCAAAATGTCTGAATCAATTCCATCAAAAAGCCTTGCGTGTGATGGGCAGTAGCCTGCAAAATTTCTACAAGGAAGGAAAAAGACAGCCAGACTTTTAAGAAAAATATAATTATTCCTTAAAATAGAAAATTGTGCATAGTAGAATTCTTTATGACAGCTGATTGTCAAATTATAGTGAGGGAAGGATGAGTGAGAAAAAGTGATGGGGGAGGTTTCTTGGGGATGTTCATAAGTTTCTTGGGGATGTTCTTAATGAGACAAGTCTTTGTTTCTGTGTTTTGAATAATTCTCTCTAGCCCCCCGCTCTCGCTCTCTCCATGTGCATGTGTGTGTAGCCCCTGCTGTGACTGGGCAAAGAGACACCTTGTAATGTGGTAGTTCTTTTCTATTTAGCAGGAAGAGAACAACTGCCTTATTCATTCCATCACACAGCTGACGTGATACGCAACATTACAAGGGTGAAGCAAAAGCTTCATCCTTGCAAGTAGCCTAAAACATAGGAGTGGGCAAGGCATGCCTCACAAGTGCAGCGTGTGGGAAGGGAAGTCCCTCTTCTCCCCTCTCCACAAAGGTGATTGGGGTTGCTAGGAATATGTCCCTGAGTGCTGCAAAGGACCCAGTCAAATAGGGAACTATCCACTGTGTATCTGTTTAAGTGTAAGGATGAAATGTACCTCCAATTTTAATTTAGAATAAAAGTGTGCATTGACTATCAGAATCTGGAAAACACTAGGGAGTGGAAACTAGTGGTGTGCACGGTACCCGTCTGGCCCGGTTCGGACCAGCCTCAAACAGAACCAGGCCAGTTCAGTCTGTCACCCCTCAAAAACTGCCCCCCCATCTGGTCCGGTCTGGGGGGGGTTCGTGAATCTAAAGTACTTTTTAAAAACTTTTTAAAATACCTTTAAAATTATTGTCGAGGCAGCAGAGGGGCGGTGCGCAGAGGTCCCCCCACCCGCCGGCCTTCAAAGTGCACCCCTCACGCCCTTTAGGCCTGTTCATGCTGAAAGTGGTGCAGCGGCCAAAATGGCGGCCGCCGCACATGCGCAAAAGGCCTCTGTGAGGCCTGGCATGACCCATGACCTCGCAGAGGCCACTTGTGCATTTTTGTTTTGGTGGCCATTTTTTTAAAAAAGGTGTAGTTTGTAATGATGTCATCCACCCCGATCCAAGATGGCAGATACAATAACATTTGAGGTGCAAGAGGTCTAACTTGTGGACCACCTAATCTATTTGAACCAAATTCACTCCAGTTGTAGGGATAGTGAAACGAAAGTAGGGAGGTTAGTTCTTACTAGAACTTTTTTTCCTATTTTTGGCCACACACACACACACACACCCTTAGGAACCTAACCCCCAGAATTGCATTGCCCCATTGCCTCAGTATCTGTGCATTAGCTGGGAACGGAACCAAGGTTTTCCTGTATTTGAATATTCTAAAGCACTATCTTTGGATAGCCTAGAGCACTATATTAACTCTATGTAGATGCTGATTATGTTATCTTCCTGTGCAATATCAAGTTCCTGTTTCAGCCTACTGCTATTTACACAGAGAATTTTGGCAACAAATTGTAATTAACTTGAAAATGTGAAGACAATTGATTTAATGCTGCAGTACTATCATCTGTGTCCTACTATTTACAGTTCATTATGGAACAAGCCTTCTGGGGATGTATTCTCCTATCAAAATCCTGTGCTTTCTTCTTCTTAACAAGCAAAAAACCCAGAATCCCTTCTGAAGGAAAGAGGTCTCTTTAGCCTAGGTAAAAGCTGAAGATGCCAGAAAGGGTAACGTTAAAAAAAGAAAACTTTGGCTCAAGTTGAGAATATAAAATAGAATTGATATTGCAAGAAGAAATATGTAAAAACACAGATGTTGCATACAGATAAGCAGGGGTTGTTCTGCCAGTGTGATTCATCTTAAGTCAGGGCATGCTTCATTTGTGGGTCACGGTGAACCATAGGAATTTGCCATAGCATCGTTCTACTAAATGTTGTAGGAAGGATGGATACAATTACATGGTCATCATAATCATCTATCGAAATTAATTGAATCTTGCTGCTGCTGTTGGAAATGTTTTCTGTTCAGAGCCGGGCCTGTAGCCAGAAATTTGGGAGGGTTGTCCAGGATGGGAGAGGGTGTAAATAAATAAAGCACTGCTATTACACAATACAGTCTAAAGGTTGACAGACAGCTCAAGAGTACATTAGTCTAATAATGCTGTATTTGTGCAATTTGTATAAGTTGTGCATTTTGCACAAATTTAGTATTTATCTATTTATTATTTATTTATTTATTTATTTATTTGATTGATTGATTGATTGATTTTTATACAGCCCTAACAAAATGGCTGAGGGCGGTTTACAATTAAAACAAAACCATTAAAAATCAGTTAACAATTAAAACAGAAAATATAAGACAGTATTAAAAAAAGAACAATTAACAATTAAAACATCATAAAACAGCAATTAAACAATCAAAACAATTTAAAAACCCTGAAAACCAGGTTACAACATTAAAACCAATTACAACTATTTAAAAACCCTGGAAGGCCAGGCCAAACAGATAAGTTTTAAGGTCTCTTCCGAAGGCCAGTAAATAATTCAAATTGTGGATTTCTGACCATTCATAAATCACCCCTGATTTGTTTTGTGTCCAAATCTGTCCCCACAAATCACCCCAAATTTGATTTGGATTTGATTTGATTCAGTTTGGATTGAGGTTGATTTGGACCACATATAAAGGTCTTAGGGGCACCAACTTTGGTAATTTGGTAGGTCCCCATGAGTGCCACATACCACCCAAATTTCAAGGCAGTGGGGTACTCGGTTTATTTTAATGATTTTCTTTAGTTTTGACTGATTTTGTATATTTTCTCCATAAGAAATAAGGGGGATTTGAAGTTGCCCTATCCTAACCTTAACATGGATCCCAAGCAACAATTTTTTAAAAAGCTAAGCTCTAGCCCTTGTAGAAGTGGAGTTATGGAGCAAAATGGGCAGTCACTATTTTTCAAGTGTTTGGATTCTTTGGTGTATAATAACTTTCCCTCATAATGAATTCCTATGAAGATTCATTGCACACCTTCATTTCTTCTGTAGATTTTGGACAGTGCCAACTGTGAACACTGGACAGTGCCAACTGTGTACTGCCATGTGCCAATTACATCACCCACCTATAAGGCTGTGGGTACTCAGTTTATTTTTTAGGAAAATTGAAGTGTTTAGATTCTTTGGTGTCTAATAGCCTTTCTTCATAATAAATCCCTATGAGGATTCATTGTGTGCCTTTATTTCTTCTGTTCATTTGACTGTCATTGGGCAGTGCCAACTGCCAAGTGTCATGTGTCAACTACAACCCGCCCCACCCACCCCACACTGGGGTACTCAGTTTATTTTTTAGCATTTTTGAAGTGCTTAGATTCTTTGGTGTCTTCATTACACACCTTTATTTCTTTTGTTCATTTTTGACCCCACAACTTTGTGGGTAGGGGCAACTATGGGTAGAGGCACTAATTATGGGTGGGGGCACTAATGGGAATTAGTGGCATCCCATGTGTCAACTACCCCCCCCCCCAACCTGCAAGCCACTGGGTATTCAGTATTCAGTATTTGAGATGTTTAGACTCTGGTGTGTAATGAATCCCCATAGGGATTCATTATCCCTGAGGATTCATGAATCCTCATAGGGATTCATTATGAGGAAAGTTATTAGACACGAAAGAGTCAAAAAAAGACACGAAAGAGTCAACTGCACATGGCAGTTGACAGTTGGCATTGCCCAAAGACAGTCAAAATGAATAGAAGAAATGGAGGTGTGTAATTAATCCTCATAGGGATTCATTGAGGAAGTTATACACCAAATAATTCAAACACTTGAAAAATAGTGACCATACATTTTGCTTCATAACTCCACTTCTACAAGGGATAGAGTTCAGCTTTTTTTTTTTTTTTTTAATGAAAGCTGGGAATCTGGGGAAATTAATAGGAGGGATCCAAATCTCTAATCGATTTGAATCAAATCTGGCACAATTAGATTTTAGGGATGTGCAAAACGTTTCGGGCACACAACAATCTGTGCCCCAAACGACCAATTTCGGGTGATTTGGAGCCGAACCGAATCACCCATGATGAGACCCGATAATTTTCGGACCTGAAATGAATCACCCGTTTCGGGTCTGAATTTTTCGGGTGTTTCGGGTCTCCTTTTTGTGCCCTAGAAAAGTGCCAGCCTTGTCTTCTTCTTCCCCCTCCGTTTTCAGTTTGACGTCTCTTTGAATTTCCCGCCTTTTTGCCTCCATTGATTCCAATGCAGAAATTGCTTTCCTTTTACTTTAATTGAAAAGGTCCTGGGGCCAAAAGAGTAGGGTGGGGTGGTAGTGCCTAGTGGGTGGAGGTTACCACCCTAATTGCAGAGGGATTGGGAAAAGGGCTGATTTTTGGTGAATTTCTGAAGTTTTAGTGTCTTTGGGGCAGATACGGGGCATAACGTGGGATATGGGCCAAAAGAGTGGGGTGAGGTGGTAGTGCCTAATGGGTGGAGGCTACCACCCCAATTGCAGAGAGATTGGGCAGAGGGCTGATTTTTGGTGAATTTCTGAAGTTTATGCGTCTTTAAGGTTTTCCCCCATTAAGTATAATGGAGGGTGTATCGCTTCACGTCGGGGGGAAAGGGGTGGCCGACAGCAGTGTGGGGTTGGTGGTAGTGCCAGGTAGGGGCAAGGAAGCTACCTGAATTTTTACAAAGGATTTGGGCAGAGGGCTGATTTTTGGTTAATTGTTGAAGTTTACACATCTTTAAGGTTTTCCCTCATAAGTCATAATAGAATGGAGCTTTCAGCAGCCCCATAAGTGCACTTGGGGGGGTGCTGGGGTGGCCCAGAGCAAGTGGTGGTGTAGTGCACATAGGGTGCCAACCACCCCCATGGGTTTCTAACCCATAGCGTACAGAGTTCTGTTGTTTCTGAGGTATTCTGAGTGTGGATTCTATGATAGCAAATGAGATTTTCAGTGACACACCATGATTCCACTCTAATTTGCTATCATAGAATCTAAACCTTAAAGACATAAATTGCCCAATCCCCCTGAAATTTGGGTGGTAGCTCCACCCGTTGGGCACTACCACCCCACCCCACTCTTTTCACCCCAGGACCTGTTTTCCTTACCCGAATCGATTCGGATTCGGGTAAATCCGAATCCGAACCGAATCGGGGGTGATTCAGGTGAGCAAAATTCGGGCACAGAACAGAATAGGGGTCTTTCAGTTCGGGTCCAAACCGAAACACCGAAAATACCGAATTGCACACCCCTATTAGATTTGGACCCAAATCTAGCCAATGGACCACAGGGTCGATTTGTTCTGTCTCCAAATCGCCTGAATCAGCTAGATCTGGGTACAAATCTATTTGTACCCAAATCAATTCGCATATCCCTATTAGTTTGAATATGAGTCACTGCCCAGAACAATGGAAGGGATGAGCAGACTTACATTTTACTGAACAGCTAAGTAGAATTCTACCTACATGCTTTTACTTGTAAATTTTACCACAGTTATAGTTGCACAGTAAAAATGTTTACTTTTACCACAAGAATAAAACTAGGAGTTTTAAAAAAGAACCACATAGTTGAACATTCAGGGAAGGTCTGCAAATCCCTGGAGTAGGGGGGTAGTTTCTGCACCGCCATAGCCCCCCCCCCCCTTGTGAATACAGTGGTATTCTGATATTAGGGATCTGGAACAGTCGTGAACTATCAATTTTTATGTAGCCTAATGTTTTTCAAACTTCTTTCTTACAGGGAACCTGTTCTACATTAATTTGTCTCTTTAGATTCTCTAAATGGTTTAACCTGCTGCTATGTTGTTCTGAAATATGTGTTATTATATTCGGCTCTTGTAAGCTACTAGGATATGGTGGGAAAGCAGAATAAAAGTGTTTTTATTGAATAATAATTATTTCAGAGTCCCCATGCATCTGGCCTGGATTCTAGGGTACGTTCCAGGCACAGTCTCAGCTTGAACAGGATGCCAGAGATGCCTGCTAAGCCACACCATGACCCCAAGACAACTAAGAATGCACTTAAAACATGCCCAACATAGCTGCATGTTATAAACCCACCTTGTCCACCATGTCTGGCAGATCCCTTAGTTGAGAGTTCCACAAAACACAAGTTTAAAGTTTGATATGGTGGGGGAAAGATTTCTGTAAGTACTGACTAGACCATAACATAAGGAGGATTCTTTTAGCTCAACAAAGGTGCATCTAGTCCAGAGTTTCACAACTTCAACTCCCATCATCTCTGACTTTTTGGCCACTGTGGTTGGGGATGGGAGTTAGTCCAACAACAGTTCAAGGGCCAAGGTTGCCCAGCTCTGATCTAGTCCAACATCATATTTCCCACAGTGGTCAGCTAGATGTTCCTTGGAAACCTACAAGTAACTTGTATTTAATGGCTGAATTTGGGCCATCCAAATTGCCATCGCAATTGACAGCCATTGATAGACCTCTGTTCCATTAATTTTCTGAGGTTCCTTTTAAAGTCACCTGAGCCAAAGGCTATCATAACTTCTTGTGGCAGCAATTTCCATAGATTAATTATGTGTTGTGCAAAAGAACATTTTCTCTTGCATGTTCTGAATCTACTGCCAATCATTTTAATTGGTGTTCCTGCATTTTAGGATTTTGGAAGAAGGAGAAACACTTTTTTCTCTGTCCACTTTCTCAACATCATTGATACTTCTTAAAGTTTTTAACTTCTTCATCCTTAGTAAAAAAAAAATTCTAAACTAAAGAGCCCCAAATGCTTTAGGCCTTCCAAAGAGGGAAGGTGTTCCAATACTTTGGTCATTTTGGATGCCCTTTTCTGCACCTGCTCCTTGCAAATTCGATATCACTTCCCACACTTCCACTGCTGATTAGACAACTGACACTGTGCAAGGTCACATGGAATTGCAAGGTCAAAAGCAAATTACTTCCCCATGCTCAGCTCTGAGCACTGAACATGACAATTATGGCCTGCTGTGTATATATGAAGAAGGGCAATTGAGGTTGCACATATATTAGTAAGTATACAAAAAAGTATAGCCTTAATTGCAGAGGTTAGCAACCTGGGAGGATAACAATTCTGCTACATCTGAAACTCTTCCTAACGTAATGCCACTTCTCCACTGCTCTCAGATTCAACATTCCTGAAGACTTCATAATACATACTACTTTAAGCACATGCACTATTTTGAGACTTCTTTGGGGTTTGAAACTATTCTCTGGGTTTGCTGAGGCCAGTGTTTTCTTTATTTCTGCTGTTGTGGTACTAACATGTTGTCATCTGGAGCTCACCTCAGCAAAGAAGGATGTGGGAAAACATTCACAAGCTTGAAAGTAATAAAGAAGTCATAGCTGTGACAGCTCAGCAAGAGAATTGAGCTGATTATCTGAAATGCCCAAAGGTGGACAAATAAAAGTGACCTGCAACTTCTTGCAGTCCAAAGGGAAAGGTCTACTAGGAAGTGATTTTAAGATTTCTGTCAAACTCACTGATAAACAATCCAGACTAGGTTACTATAAATACTATAGTATGTATATATCACTTTCAAAAGTTATCAGCGACTTACAAAGCTACATACCTTTGTAACACATAGATAGATAGATAGATAGATAGATAGATAGATAGATAGATAGATAGATAGATAGATAGATAGGCCCCCGAATTGATTTGTGACAAATCAGAGGCGATTTGAGGATTTGCCTGCAAATTGAATCACCCCTTAAGTGAAGGGGCTGATTCGGACTCAACCCCGATTAATTGTGAATTGATTCGTGTGATTCTCATGGCAGTCGCCATTTTGTCTCTATATTTTTCAGTTACTGATTGGTTTTCTGGCACTGGCTTCTGATTGGCTTGAGATCGCCTTGCTTCTTGATTGGCTTGTCATTCAAATCGAATGTTGGCATGGGTCACTGTGCCCCCTTTGGTGGGGGGGGAGTGAGAGTGGGGAGGCCAAAGGAAGGAGTTTCAAAATGAATATAAGGGGCTGCTTGGAGGCAGTGAGAGTGATTTCTTTTTGGGCCCCAGGAGAGGATCATGGGAGAGAGAAAGCAGCAGGACTGAGAGCAGAGTGGTGGTGGTGTTGCTGTACCTGCCTGCCTTCCGGCGCAAGTAGGCTAACTTGTGAACTGCCTAACCAATTTGTACCAAATTTGCTACAGATGTAGGGACACATAGGGATGCCCAAAGGGTCTGTTGAGTGATGATATCATCCACTCCAATTCAAGATGGCAGCCATGTGAACATCTGAGGCTCAAGCGAGCCAATTTGTGGACTATCTAACCAATTTAAACCAGATTAGGTACAGTTGCAGTAAGTGGCATATAGGGACACCTCAATGGCATAGTTTGTGATGATGTCATCCACCCCAATCCAATATGGCAGACATGTAATCCTTTGAGGCGCAAGAGGGCTAACTTGTAAACCGCCTAACCGATCTGAACCAAATTTGCTACAGATGTAGGGACACATAGGGATGCCCAAATGGCATGGTGTGTCATGAAGTCATTCACTCAGATTCAAGATGGTGGCCACATGAACATCTGAGGCACAAGCAGGCTAATTTGTAGACTGCCTAACCTATTTGAACCAAATTGGGTACAGTTGCAGTGAGTGACACACACAGACACCTCAATGGTGTAGTTCGTGATGATGTCATCCATGCCAATTCAAGATGGCAGACACATAAATTTTTGAGGCACAAGTGGGCTAACTTGTGGACCACCTAACCGATTTGAACCAAATTTGCTGCAGCTGTAGGGACACATAGGGTCACCTCAACAGCAAAGATTGTGACAATGTCATCCACTTCAATTTAAGATGGTGGATACATAAACATTGGAGGTGCAAGTGCACTAAATCGTGGAGAGTCTAACCGATTAGAACCAAATTTGCTACAGCTGAATAGACACATAGGGATGCCCCAATAGTGTAGTTTGTGATTATGACACCCACCCTGATCCAAGATGGCAGATGCATAAATATTTGTGGCACAAGTGCACTAGGTTGAGGACTGTCTAACCAATTTGAATCAGATTTGGGATAGCTGTAGTGAATGACACACAGGGACACCTTGATGGTGCAGTTTGTAATAATTACATCCACCCCAATCCAAGAAGGTGGATACATGGACATTTGAGGAGCAAGAGATCTAGCCTGTGGATCTCAATTTGCACCAGATTTAGTCCAGATGTACAGACAGTGAAAGGAAAGTAGGCTAATTAGTTCTTACTAGAACAACTTGTTTTTAGATAGTATCAGCAGCCCAGTGGCTTAACTGGGTGCAGTTTGGAATTCATTTCCTGGGTTTATTTTCTCTCTCATTGTTTGTAGCCAGCCCCCTTTAATAACTGGTGTGCTGTGATTTCCCCTCCTACTTTTATTTAAACCATACCAGCAGCCCCCCAGCCTTAACTGGGTGCTGCTTGGAATTCTATTACTTGTTCATTTGTTTTTGTTTTTTCTCAATAACTGGGGTGCTGTGTTAATTTATTATTATTATTGTTGTTGTGCAACCCTGATACCATCTTTGCCCACTGCTGTTTGTGTGCTGTCTATGCCTGGTGGATTAATTTTTGGTTTTTGTAGGCTGGAAGTCCCCAGCTGAAGAGGCCAAATAGGTGAGAGCCCCCACTTTCTGTCAGGTTCTTCAGTTTTAGAGTTTGTTAAAAAGGGCCTAGTTTGGGGGAAAGAAGGGATTAGGTGGGTAGCGAGAGGCCACAGTAATCCCCTGAACTTCCTTGCCTTCCCTTCCCTTCGACCTGCCCCATTGTTGCTCACTCCCCTCCAAAAACAGCACCCCTCAAAAAATTACATCTGCATCTTTATTGGGGGGGGGGATTTAATTTTTCTAGATTCTGTATGTGCACCACAGTGCTATAGATAGCGCTGTGTGTGGTACATGGACCATAAATAGACCACCTCTGACCCCATACCCCCTTAAAGGCACTTCTCTTTCCCCCATTAGAGTTAGGGCTTAAATTTTTTAAAACCCCAAGATGTCCAGGAGGGTGCAAGACAGAGCAAGGAGCAGATTGCCAGGTAGAGGGAGGGGTGATGCTGCTGGTCATCATGGGCGATGATGAGAGGGGCCTACTCCCCAAGTTGTCCCCACTGCTGTGGTGCCGCACAGGCTAACCTTTCCAGCAGAGCCTGGTTCCACAGTGCAGCTGCCTGTGGTGGTTGAGAGAGAAGTATGGGGGCATAGGGATCCTCTGCTATCAGGGAACAAGCATTTCCCGTTGCAATGGAGGAGGAGGTGTTGTTGGCTGCTAGCCCAGCCAGATCGCTCTCTCTATCCTCTGCAATCACCTCTGGCAGTGTGACTGCTCCCCCATCATTCTCATTGTTCCTGGACCTTCTCAGCCCCAGACAGAATGCGGCAGTGGTGGTAGCCCCAGAACGGATTAGAAGCCCCAGTACCACCATCATCAAAATGGTCCCAGACTGAGAGCAGCATGGTGTGGGACCTCTTCAGCTCCACCCTGGTGACCCACACCATGCTATCTGCATCCACTGCAGGACACAAGTCAGCAGGGGGAAGGACTCCACACATCCCTGCTGGCAGCCATAGGCCTGGTGTGTCTTTGGATAGTGGAAAGGCACCTGCTCTTGCTCCCAAGCAAGTGAAGTTGCCTGCATGGTGGGTGCAGTCAGGTTACCCAGAGCCTCATCTCTTCAACTGGGGCAATTTGGAGATGATCGCTTTGGACAACCAGGCATTCCAGGTGGTGGAGACCACCAGCTTCTGCCAGTTGCTCCGACTGCTTGCTGCCGACTACAAGTTCCCTTCATGTACCATCGTCAGCAGGCAGGTAGTGTCCTCGCTGTACTGGGTGTGCAGGGAGACCATATTGAGGCTGCTGCACACAGCAGCACTAACACCAGCGTGCACTCCGCTGCAGATCTCAGAGACAGTCCCAGTGGGAGGCACACTCAGGACCCACCTGAACACCTGATCCCTCAAACAATTAAGACATTAACACAATTAAAACAGTTTACAATTTTTAAAAAAGATGAAACTTGAAAACTTTAAAACTAACAATTAAAAGCCTGACTAAACAGGTATTTCTATGACATGAAAATTTTGCTGGCAATTGTCAAATGGCTGTCTTTGCTGCATACCAATAATGGCTCTTTGTTGTGTTGATCAAAAGCTTAAAAGAAAGGGCAATTACAACTCTGAGAGATGACAATTAATAGTTATTAAGGGTTATTTCTGACTGAAGGGAGTGACATAATGGTGACTCATTACTTGAGGATGCAATGACAGTTTTGTTCAGATGATTGCAAAGCTCATTCTTCTGTCTTCTAATCAATGGAATTTTCTTGTGTTTCCATTTTAGTGTAGGAAAAAATGGAGCTTTTGGTTATATGGGACAGCAGGCGTTTATCTAGGGAAAATAGTGCCTAGGGCAAGCACTGAAATTGCTCCCCTATCCAAATTTCTGACACCCATCTTGCAGATAACTTTACCATAGTATCAGCTCAAAAATACAAGTCAAGCCCGTTAATCTTTTAATATTTCAAAAACTATTTAGCAGTGGATGTAGCCAGACAAAAAATGCTGGAAAACCTATAAATTTCAGTATGCTGGGGCTCATGAAATACCCAAATACTATGTGGAGGTGTACTTGGAAAACTAAACAGAAGTGCCTATCTAATTCCCTACTATGCATTGTAGCATCACTATCACATAAGTTTTAAAAATAAATGGAGAATTTTACTTTTCCCACATACTCTGAAAATAATTAAAGGATATGCAGAGTAAATTGCATATCCGCAGAGTAAATTGTGTAGCGTCTTGTTTATTTATTATTTATTAAAACATTTTTATACCACCCAAGACTTACTCTGGGTGGTTTACAACAGAATAAAAACAAAGTAAAACATTCGTTAAGACAAAAATGGGGGGGGGGACACATTACAACAATTTAAAAATTTTTAAATAATATTTTAAAACAGCATTAAAACAGCATTAAAACAATTAAAACAACATTAATTAAAAGCCTGGGTGAAGAAATGTGTTTTTAAAGACTTTTTTAAAGCTGTCAGAGATGGGAAGGCTCTTATTTCACTAGGGAGTGCATTCCAAAGCCTTGGGGCAGCAGCGGAGAAGGCCCATCCCTGAGTGGCCACTAGACGAGCCGGTGGCAACTGCAGACGGACCTCTCCTGATGATCACAGTGGGCGGTGGGGTTCATGCAGAAGAAGGCGTTCCCTTAAATACCCAGGGCCCAAACTGTTTAGGGCTTTATAGGTTATAACCAGCACCTTGTATTTTGCCTGGAAACATACAGGCAGCCAGTGTAGCTCCTTCAATGCAGGAGTTATATGGTCTCTCCCAGATGACCCAGAGACCAGCCTGGCTGCCGCATTCTGGACCAGCTGTAGTTTCCAGACTACATAAAAGGGCAGCCCCACATAAAGTGCATTACAGTAATCCAGTCTGGAGGTTACCAGCAGATGTACCACTGTTTTGAGGTCATTCATCTCAAGAAATGGACGCAGCTGGCGTATCAGCTGAAGCTGATAGAAAGCACTTCTGGCCACCGCCTCAACCTGGGACACCAGAGAGAGGCTTGGAACCAGAAGCACCCCTAGACTGCGTACCTTTTCCTGCTGGGGAAGTGTGACCCCATTCAGAACAGGCAGATCAAAATGATCTCTCGAGTTCTGACCCCGCACAATGAGTACCTCCATTTTAGCCGTATTCAGTCTCAGTTTGTTATCCCTCATCCAGCCATCACCAACTCCAGGCAGGCATTTAGGGAGCTTATGTCTTCTCCCGATGATGCTGACATGGAGAAATAGATTTGGGTGTCATCAGCATACTGGTAGCACCCTGCACCAAATCTCCTGATGATCTCTCCCAGCGGTTTCATGTAGATATTAAACAACGTTGGAGACAGTATGGAGCCCTCAGGAACACCATACAAAAGTTCAGATTTTGAAGAACAGCAGTCTCCAAGGGACACCATCTGGAACCTGCCCGAGAGGTAGGAGCGGAACCACTGCAAAGCAGTGCCTCCAACTCCCAACCCCCTCAGACACTCCAGAAGGATACTATGGTTGATAGTATTGAAAGCTGCCGAGAGGTCCAGAAGGACCAACAGAGTCACACTTCCTCTGTCAATTGCCAATTGGAGATCATCCATCTGACCGACCAAAGCAGTCTCCACCCCATAGCCAGCCCGAAAGCCAGTGTGAAATGGGTCAAGATAATCAGTTTCATCCGTCTGGAACTGTGAGGCCACCACCTTCTCAATTACCTTGCCCAGCCACAGAAGGTTGGAGACAGGCCTGTAGTTGTTCAAGTCCGAGGGATCCAGGGTAGGCTTCTTCTTAAGCAGTCTAATACTTGCCTCCTTAAGACAAGGAGGCATCCTACCTTCCCTCAGAGATGCATTTATAATCTCTACTAGGCCTTCTACAACAACCCCCCTGCCAGATAATATAAGCCATGTCGGACAAGGGTCAAGAGAACAGGTGGTAGGCCACACCATTCCAATCAGCTTGTCCACATCCTCAGGAGTCACAGACTGGAACCGATCCAACCTAATCACACAAGAGGAGTCGCTGGACACCTCCACATCAGACACTGAGGTAATTGTGGAAACGGAGTCCAAGTCGGCCCGAATATGAGAGATTTTTTCCACAAAGAATTCATTAAACACATCACAGCGGGTAATTGATGGTTCCAGATTCTGATTCAAGGGAGGAGGGGCACTCACTAGCCCTCTCACAACCCTGAACAACTCCGCCGGACATGAACTTGCGGATGCAATACGGGCAGAAAAGAATCACTTATTTGCCGCACGTATGGCCTGAGCATAGGTCTTCAAATGATCTCTATGTTATAATCTGTCAGATTCAAGCTGAGTCTTTCTCCACTTGTGCTCCAGTCGTCTACCTCGCTGCTTCAGCCCCCGCAGTTCTTCTGTATACCAAGGGGCCAATTTTGAAGCAGGTCAGAGAGGACACTTAGGAGCAATCATGTCTACTTTCCTGGTGAGTTTGCTGGTCCAGTTCTCCATCAGGGCATCAACAGGATTGCCAGCAGAGCCAACACTGAATCCCTCCAAGGCTTATTGAAATCCTATTGGATCCAATAACCTTCTTGGGCGGACCATCCTAATAGGTCCCTCGCCCCTGCAAAGGTGGGGTGTGACTGTGAGTCCAAACTTAACCAGATGGTGGTCCGTCCATGACAATGGGGAAATCACAGGAGTCCCCACCCACGGAACACCACCTTGATCAGAGTTAAAGACCAAATCAAGCGTGTGACCTGCAATGTGCGTCGGTCCCGAGACCACTTGAGATAGGCCCATAGTCGTCATGGCTGCTATGAACTCCTGGGCCGCCCCAGACAAATTAGTCCCAAAGTGAACATTGAAGTCCCCCAGCACCACAAGCCTGGGGGACTCCAACACCAAGTCCGAGAACAAGTCCGTCAGCTCGGTTAGGGACCCTGTTGAGCAGCAGGGCGATCGGCACACCAACAGAAGTCCCAGTCTATCCCTGGTCCCCAGACTTAAGTACACACTTTCGATATGGTCCGACACTCTAACAGGGATCCTGGTAAGGGAAAGGTTATTCTTATAGACCACAGCCACTCCACATCCCCGCCCACGGTCCCTCACCCACTCCTCAACAGAGTAGCCTGGAGGAAGAAGCCGAGACCACACTGGGCCCCCAGCCTCCCCCAGCCAGGTCTCTGTAATACATACCAGGTCGGCACCTTCATCCAGAATCAAATCATGGATGGTTTCTGATTTGTTCTGGACCGACCTGGCATTACAGAGGAGCAAGGTGAGGTTCCAAGGATGATTGGCACTGCTCCCCAAAGTCAAAGAGCTGGCAGGACAGCTGGAAGGGGAAACAGCTATTAGATTTCCAAGTCCCCTTCCCTTGTAGCAGCTTCTTCGCTATGAACCTCAACTCCCATTGAGGTCATCTGAGGGGTTCTGTCTCCAGTTACTGCCAACTCATTTGGTGGTCACACAGAGACGGACCTTCTCGGCTGCTGCCCCAAGATTGTGGAATGCGCTCCCTGCTGAGTTACGATCCTCCCCATCTCTGGTTATTTTTAAAAAACATTTGAAAACCCTTCTTTTTACCTAAGCCTTCTCAGGTTTTTAATTAAAAAATACTGTTAATTTTATGGTTTCTAAATTATTGTATTGTTTTAACTTTTTATATTTGTTATATGTTTAACTTTTTTAACTTTTTTATGTGTTTTAATTGTTGTTAGCCGCCCAGAGATGTAAGTTTGGGTGGGGTATAAATTTAATAAAATAGATAGATAGATAGATAGATAGATAGATAGATAGATAGATAGATAATTAGTGTCACTGCTTGGAATATATTCTAGTATTTCAGAAAGACAGTTAATCAAACAAACAAACAAAATGAGAGAAAGAGAGCAAGAAACTCCCAGTGGGCCTTAATACTAAGGATTTCACACTGATTCAAAGAAAACTCACCATTAATAGTCATATTATTAAAGCATCACATTTAACTCACTTATCACAAGAAGGAAAGTAAGAGTAATTTTTTTAAAAAAAATGACCTGATTATCAGTGCGGTGGCCATTTTGGGGGCTTCCACGCATGCTCAAATGGCCTCTGCTGAGGCCAGGCAAGGCCTAGGGCCTTGCAGGGACCATTTGAGCATGTGCAGTGGCCATTTTGTTTTGGTGGTCATTTTTCAATTTTTTTAAAAAATTGAAAAAAGTGGCCACCACACATGATCAATGCGTGGAAGCCTCCAAAATGGCCACCATGCCGAAAATCAGGTTTAAAAAAATCTTTAAAAATTTTTTTTTAATAACTAACTGGAGAGGGGGTGGGAAGCAGCATGGCACTGGCACCCCCCTCAAGTGTCGCCCAGGGGACATGCCCTGGCTGCTCCATCCTAGATATGCCACTTAACACAGTCTCAAGCTAGAGATGCAATCCTTTTCCTGGGAAATTGAAACAGGTCTGAGGTTGTTCCATAGTATTTCATATTTATACTCAGAACCTCTCTGCTAGATGATCATGTTCATGCTCTTAGATGTCCCTGTAGGCAAACAGATTTTTTTACAAACAGGAGAACCTCAGCATTCACAGATAGGGATGTGCTTGAAGCATTTCGTCACCTCTGTTTCCAGGTGCCGAAACGCTTCAAGCTGCCCCAGCTGAATTGTTTGGGGGTGGTGAGTGGGCATTTTAAAAGAAGGATGGCAGGTCTTACCTGCCCCTCCGTAGCAGCTCCACTGCCCCCCGCCCATCCTAGAGCAGCAGTGTTTGTATGAAGCAGCCAGGCTCTCTGTTTGCCAGTTGCATTTACTTAGGAACAGGAAGTTCCCTGTTCCCAGCAGGAAATGGTGTCTGAGCATGTGCGGACACCATCTTGAGTGCTCAGTGTTGCTGACCACTCAAGACCACTCACATGCTCAGATGCCATTTCCTGCTGGGAACAGGAAACCTTGTGCCCCAGATGTGCAAAAACACTTTGTGCACATCACTATTCATGAATCCAACGTCCACGGTTTTGTGTATCTACGTTTGGCTAATTGACACCTGACCTCGGCATACATGAGGGAGAGAATAGGCCAAAAGGGTTATAGGAGACAGCATGAATTCATACAGTATTCCATGTGTCTTCAGGTTCAGGGTAGGGGCGGCGGCTCAAGTCAAAGGGTTTGGAGTTGAACCAGATTGAGGTTGGTCTGGCTCCAGTTCAGAGCTGTACTAATATGGGGGATCTAGTGAGGATTGCCCTTTACCAGTAAAAGGGCCGGCACTGGGGGGGGGCCTTCCCTAAACCTACAAGAGGTGGGAGTGGAGTGATTTATTACTTACAGTGGTGGTGGTCATGGGGAGGGGGAGGGGAGCTCCCCCACTACTCCTACTAGCCTCCTCCAGAGTAGCCTGGGCTGGTGATGGCCCAATTCGGGCCTTCTTCAGCCTGGTTTGAACTTCTGTGCATGCATGGGGGCCATTTTAATGACCTCCATGCATGTACGGAGGCCATTTGTGTGACCACACAATTTGGTCACACAAATGCCTAAACCTGGCCTGGGTGGCTCTGGGGGAATCCAGCATCCATTGCTGGATCTGGTCACCAGCCATAGCTGCTGCTGCCGCCTCCCGAGCCACCCCATCCCCAAGGCCATCACCACCAGGACTGATATTACTAAATCACTCCCCTCTGCACCACTGTAGGTTTAGGTAAGCCCCCCGCTCACCTGCCCTTTTACTGGCAAAGGTGAATCCTCACTAGATTTTATCAGTAGGGATTGGCCATGTACTTGGTCTACTTGGTGGTTGAACAAGACCAAGTCCAGTTCAATCAGTGCCAAAACTGAGCTGGTCTGGTTCTGTTCACACCTGACCAAGACTCAAACTGGACAAGCCTGGCCAGTTTTGTGCTCATTCCTAGTTCACGGTGGCCGGTAATGACCTCCAAAGGTCAAAAGCAGCACCTTGAATTGGACCCAGAAATGAACTGGCAGCCAGTGCAACTCTCTGAGAATGGGTGTGATGTGCTCCCACCGGGCAGCTCTAGATAAAACCCTAGCTGTCGCGTTTTGCACTAGCTGCAGTTTAAGGATATTCTTCAAGGGCAGCCCCACGTAGAGCATGTTACAGTAATCCAGCTGTGATGTGACTAAAGCATGGGTAACTGTGGCCAGATCTGCCTTCTCGAGAAAGGGACGCAGCTGGCGCACTAGCCGAAGCCGTGCAAAGACACCTCTGGCCATCACCTCAACCTGCGCTTCCAAAAGCAGAGCTGTGTCTAGTAGTACCCCCAAGCTGTGTTATAGCCTTCAGTTCCTACATTTCAACACTGGGAGTCATCTCACCATGTCCCAGTTATACCTAGCATGTAATGCACCTTCCTGCCTAAAAGTTCAAACTCTCTTCCTTATTTCCCATTTCTTCCTGATTTCCCATGAATTTTTTGGGTCCGAAATCTGGGAGATTTGTTTTGGACTTGAATCTGGCTGCCTAGCACAGGGGCAATTTGTTGTGTCCACAAATCGCCCCAAACAGGTAGATTTGGGTACAAATCATTTTGCACCAGAATCAATTCACACATCCCTTGTTTGGATACATTCACAGTAGCAAGAACGTTGACAACTAAAAAGCATTTTAAACACTGTTTCCTCTTCTCCATTATTCAAACGAAATTGGAATGTAACTTGTCACCATCGAGAGCTCAGAATTCAATTTGTCACTTTGATTTGACTTGAGATACTGAAGATCAAATCTGGTTCCATTTATGTCATTGGAGAAAGTTACATTGACTTCAGGAGATTTGAGTCAGGCTCTGCAGGGTAAAAACAATGGGGAAGATCTCATGCACATGTTTGTTTGTTTGTTTAAATACTTCCAAACTGAATCCTCTGCCCTCAAACAACACCTGAAGCGGTTTACAGATCAAAAATAAAAGCCACCCAGAGGGAGAAAAATATACCGAAGACTCGGCATAGGAAATTGAAAGAAAAAAACACAAAGATAGGATCCAACAGTGGTATTAAATAGTATATCTTACTAAACAATAAGCCTATTCAAACGAGTAGCTTAATCCAAGCAAGGGCAGTCCAGGCTCTGCCCTCCTGCCCAACCCAACTTGTTACCTCGGCCTTTAGCCAGGGTTAAGGGCATGAGCGAGCCCTTTACCCTGGTACTGGGGGCGTATGTATGCTCGGGCTGCATGCACCCAGGGCTTACACAGAGCTGGTTGGCAAGAGTGCACAGCTGAGGGAGGATCCCTCAGTGCACCATGCTTCTGATGCAATGCATTGAGGGATGCTGGAGGACTTCCTCCTCCAGCTCCTTGCTCTGCTGCCTTCGCTGTGGCACTGCTCATGTGCTGCAGCAAGTGGAAGAGCTAACTGGGCAGGGGTCTGCTTCCCTGCCAGGCCTCCCCGGTTGTGTGCACAACCTTAATATCAGCCATATTGAACAAAATTAATTGCTCATCGTGGAAGCCTACTAAAAAATCTAGGTTGTTACTCCATCCCAGAAGCTATCAGCAAAGGGACTGGGTCAACCTTATTTGGGGAGAGTATTCCCCAGAGTGGGGGCAACCACAGAGAAAGCCTTGCCCTGCACCATCATGGCTTTACTTATGCAAAGGACAGAATTGAGCCTCCCCCATGGATCTATGAAGAGAAGAGGCACTTATAAGGCCCTAAACAGGGTTAGAGGATCCTTCGGCCAGGATAGGAGCGTCATCTCTGAGGGCTGTAAGCCATCTCCAGACTCAGAGGCAAGATGCCTCTAAATACCAGTTGCAGGGGAGAAACAGCAGGAGATAAGTCATGGCCTCACCTCTTGCCTTTGGACTTCTCAGAGGCATCTAGTGGAACACTGTGGGAAATAGAATGTTTGGCTAGAGAGGCCTTGGGCCTGACCCAGCAGGGTAGTTCTTGCATGCATGCTCCTGAGTGGCAGATATGTGTTTAAAAAGATCAACTGGGCAGAGCAACTGGCTCTATCCAACCCCAGCACAACATCCCTCCAGTGGCTATTGCTTGTAT
This sequence comes from Hemicordylus capensis, assembly GCF_027244095.1. Classification (NCBI taxonomy): domain Eukaryota; kingdom Metazoa; phylum Chordata; class Lepidosauria; order Squamata; family Cordylidae; genus Hemicordylus; species Hemicordylus capensis. The sequence goes on along the minus strand of NC_069660.1, from coordinate 294,297,320 downwards.
CTGCCTTATGTTTCTTTTTAAATTGGGAGTCCTTTGGGGATGGGGCCATCTTATATATGTATTGTTTAGTTTTCTATGTAAACTACTTTGAGGACTTTAGTTGAAGAGCGGTATATAAATATTCATAGTTTGTAGTTCAATAAAATGCTGGGGACAGAATGTAAGTTGCCCATGCCTGTCCTACCCAGCTCCTGGCTCCCATTTTCCCCTCCTCCTACTTTGATCTATGCAAACCCGCAATAACCAATTGGGAGTGCACACAGCTCTCTTACCGTGGCTAGGCTGTTATCAGCTGAGCTTATTCTTCTCACTCCCAGAAGCCTCCCTGGTTGCAACTGCATCTCCAGGCTTGGAGATTGCACTTTTGCTATGCTCAGGAGCTCTGCCGCAAAGTGAGCTCCCAGTCTGTTTTTTTAAAAAATTGTTAAATTTATACCCTACCTTTCATTAAGAAAATCCCAAGGTGGCTCACAATAAAATATTTAAAAATGATTATAAAAAAGACACATTAAAATATTGAGCTAAAATATAAAAACAAGTCTGATTTAAAATATTTAATTAAAACACAAGCATAAAAACAGTACAAAATACAAGAAGCAGCATTGTTATACATGGGGACAAGTTGCTTTGTTGGCAGTGGACTGGTCGCCCCAGATTTGACTACAAGCCCTCAAAATTGGAAAGGGGATAAGCTTCAGAGTCTCTATGAGGGGTGCCCAGCTAAGCAGACTCCCAGGACTAGCTACTGCAAGTGTCTGGCATCTAAGATCATTTGAGCCTTGGAATGAAACTCCCCTCTTCCTCTTGCAAAGAGAGACAATACCTGGCCATCAGGTCAGGGAGAAAAGACAGATAAGACAAGTGCAACTGCAGCCTCCATTACAATTGGGATGAATCAGTGATGTAACTTTGAAGAGGTGCCCATCGAAACTCTTGATAGAAGTATTGGGAAGCCTTTCCCAGCACAGGATATTCTTTAAACGCACCTGCACACTCCATTTGTCCTCACAATCAGCCTTGAATGCCATAGGTGATTCACACACATTCCTACCCAGGAAGGACACACACACACACACAGTTGTCTGGGCTCCCCTGTTCAGCAGATCAGGACAAAAGACAAGTGCCCTCAAGGCACATTTTGGGATATAAGAATCCCTAATTCCATGACCCAGTTTGCTTCCTCGTGTAGTATTACACCTGGGACTCCCACTATGAAACATCTTAGTGTTCCTTTGTGCCTCTCACTCTGGACCCCAGCAGACTGCAACAAGAAACTCCACCTTGGAGCTCCCCTCTTCAGGAATTGTGATATAGCTTCTTCCCTGGCTTCTTCAGGGCCGAACCTATCCCTTTCTCTTATTTCTGAAATCTTGTCCCTCTGTCTTAAAGTACCTCTCTAGCCCACCTGGGAATTTATACATAATTTGGAACTTTAAGCTAAATGTGCCTTACAATAGTCTGTTTCTTAGCATATTTGTAGTGCCTTTGAACTAGGGCCACATAGTAATTTAGTCTGATGTTAGTTTAAATAAACTCCTTTTTGATTTAATTAAAACCTTTCTCTCAAGCTGATTTTCTTGAGTTCATATGCTTGCACAAATTATGGCTGATTGGGACTGTCTCCCCTTTTGAGCTAAATTCCCCACATTCACCCCAACTAGGGGGTCCAGGCCAATTACCCTCGAGGAAGTTTCATTAACAAGGCATTGCCCTGTTTGGGGTCATGTGAACAGCCCCATAGTTTAAACTACCATCTGAAGTGTATGCAAGGCAGGGCAGCCATTTGGATAAAGAGCTACCCCCACCCCCACAATAAAGAGACATGGGAGGGTGTCAGGCTGTCACAAAGGTTGTCCTGATGGGCACACTCTTGGTGCATTCTTTTAATAGCATGGGCCAAGGAGGTATTATCCAAACTGGCCCTAATATGTTTCTTTAACTTGAGAAAGTTAAGCTAAGATGGAGCCAACGAAGAGTTCCTTTTAATGAGGAATGCGGATCTCTGCTTCCTTTCCAAGAAATAAAGCAGGGAATACTGACATATCTACACATGTCTCCATGGAACATGAGCTTTCTTTCGGGTGGGGGGGCGCTATGAAATATTCTTCTATACCTAAAGAGCGCATGTACAGTATAAGAAGGTACTACCTCCTGACTAACCTCTACAAGAGCACATACCAGTTCTTTCCTTTATATGTGAGGGCATTGCCTCAATGTTGCATTATGTAATGGGAACCATTTTGTACCCTGGTCATTCCCCAGTTGGGGGAGATGGAAAATTGTACTGGGTAACAGTGCTGTTGCTCCTGGAAGCTTTTTGAACCCTGGATAATAACGAACATGAATTGTCCTGACCTACATTACATCCACAACAGGATACATGCAAACCTATCCATCACAGACCACCTTGTTGGCTGTGCAACAGTCCTTAAAGCTACCTACCTCTAGCTTTAAATCTCCAAGGTGGGATTCCTTTGGCAGGCATCCTTCTTCCACTCCAAACATGAGCAGAGCTTGGAACTTGAATTATATTTCAGTTGCCAAGTTATAGGATCAAAACCAGCTGTATTTCAAACACAGTAATGCTACATGCAATTAGTCTTTAAAAGAGACTAATCCTCCTTTAGTATTTTTTCAAAAGAAAGTATTATGGCTGCTTGATATGGGCAACATGCTAATCATTTCTATTTGGAAGTCAGTGAGAATGAGTTAGTTAGCCGGGACCATTTTCCCTTGAGAGCAAGAAGTGTGTCACCATTTTTGTTATCATTCTTGATGGTTAAGAACATAAGAACAGCCCTGCTGGATCAGGCCCAAGGCCCATCTAGTCCAGCATCCTGTTTCGCACAGTGGCCCACCAGATGCCACTGGAAGCCTACAGACAGGAGTTGAGGGCATGCCCTCTCTCCTGCTGTTACTCCCCTGCAACTGGTACTCAGAGGCATCCTGCCCTTGAGGCTGGAGGTGGCCCACAGCCCTCCGACTAGTAGCCATTGATAGACCTCTGCTCCATGAAGTCATCCAAACCATTCTTAAAGCCATCCAGGTTGTTGGCTGTCACCACATCCTGTGGCAGAGAGTTCCACACGTGGATCACACGTTGTGTGAAAAAGTAGATCACAGTGAATGAGGGCTCATCCCTGAAAAGGCCTGGCTTCCTCACTCTTTTTAATTTCATTTTAACCATTCATTCAACATAGTTGTTCAACATCTTCTTGAACCACACACTGTGAGATAATTTAAATACCATACAGCTCTTAGCTACCTAGACTACCCATACCGTAAATTGGTGTATATCTGACTTCCAAATGTGGAATGCAGAGGAAATTTAATCCTAACATTCCAGATGGTCAAAGCACTGGCAGAAAGTTCTGTCTGCTCACTTTCCCTGTTCCACCACTTTCCCTCACTTCCCAGTGAACACATATCTTCCTTTCCCAAGAGACAGGTAGCAGGTCATAGACTGGATCATGGAGGACCTAGCCAAATTGTGTTTCCATGGTTATGTTACTGTAGGGTGGTACAATATATCAGACTGGACATCAGGTCTCATGCCCCCAGGGCATGAACATTATGGGCCATTGTATTTGAATAGAACCTGTGATCTGGAGTCTACATTTTTAGGAGTCTAGTCCTCATGTTGACTTTTAAAATGAATGTCGTTCACATCAAAATATGTACATGAGTACAGAACATGTATGTGTGTGCGCACATGCGCCAAATACACACCCTATATCAGGGCTGCACAACTTTAGTCTTCCCGCTATTGGACTACAACTATGATCATCCCTGACTACTGGCCACTCTGGCTAGGGATGATGGGAGCTGTAGTCCAACAAAATTGCTGGAGGGCTGAAGCTGTGCTCTATAAACACAGCTTTATTTCAGTAACAAGAACTAGATGTCAGTTAACTGGTGTGAAAGCACATTAAGAATGGAAATACATATTTTTAAATCAGAGTAGTTTTTTAAATGAATATGGGCTCAAAATGGCCACCCTAAGCCTCCACTGGCCACAGATGTACCATCACTGAGAATCCTTGAAATGCTAAAGTCATACCTGAGCCACATTTCCATGTCTAGGATTCCCGGGCACCTCCACTGCTATCTGCTGCCCTGGCCATGCTTTGAGCTATTCTGTTTGCCTCTTGGGTTTAGTCCTCTGCCAGTCAGAGACTGGTGGCTACCTGACATCATGACCTTGTGTCCTCCTCCAGAATATTATTGGTGGTCTGTTGGAGAAGAAAAGCAGTGAATGCTGCTGCCACTGATCCAAACAGTAAGCTTTTGAAGAGGGGTTGCTCACACATTTCCACAAGGTAAGCCCCCCATCCCCCAATACATCAGATTGATCCAATGTGCCCCACATTATCAGATTGCTTTGATGAGGTATCCCCCATATGCATTATCAAGCTAGCGGATTTGATAGGGATTAAATCATAACTCATCCGTTCCTGATTATTTTGGTGAGCCACAGCCTTACTAAGCATGCAACTCCTTCCAAACACATCATACTGAAAGCAGGACAAGCATTCCCTACATGCTTCCCTTTCAGTGGCAATTAAAGCCACTTGCCATGAGAACCATCTGCATGATCTTATTGTTTGTAGGTTTCTGTAATTATATTTCTCTGAGCCCATATGCTGAGTTGGAAATGCCAGTGTGCATGATTATAAGAAGGCTGTTCTCACAACCAAATGGGATGGTGGCGGGGGGGGGGGAGAAGTAGGCAGGCACCTACTTTCCTGCAACATGAGCCTCCTCTGGGCTCTGCCACTCAAGCACCCACATGAGCAAAATGTCAGTGAGATCCAGAGCTTTGATGGAAGGGGGGAAACACGTGCTAGGTGCTCCAGGAACCCACAATGCAATGTGGGAGCAGCAGAGCAACTGCTCTCAGCATTTCAGCAGCTCCACTCTTCCTGGCCCGGTGTCATGGCTCAGACCTCTGAATCAGAAGAGTCAGAGGAGGAACAGGAGGACTTGGTTGGGAGTGCAGGCTCAGAGGCACAGCAGCAGGATTTGGCTGGGAGAACAGACTCTGGACCTGGGCTGGAACAGCAGCATACAGAGGAATCTCAACAGCTGGCAGACATGAGTGCTGAAGAGGCTGATCAGGAGGAAGCTGGAATTTCACCTTTGTTAAGAAGGAGTCTCAAGAGAAAGGCTCAGTGGGAGACACGCAAGGGCAAGATATCACAGGAGAGGAAATAGAAGTGCTGAGTCAGGAAAGCCTGATTGGCTGTCAGTTATCTTGAGCCCTATATTAAGCAGACTGTTATTGGGACAGATTGCTGTTAGCAACTTGCACGTACCGCAGACTGTGTTCATACTTAGCATTCTTCAACCTTTCGTGTTCTAGCCTGCCCTTGTTCTGTTAATTTCCTTGCTCTGCTGTCCCTTGTTCTGTTCATTCCTTGCTCTGTTGTTGTTTTCAGTTATTACTCAGTTATCGTAGAGGGGGCTACCTAGTTTAGTTCAAGGGTCTTTATTTTGTTTCCTACTGTTTTGCTTTGTGAGTCTTTTTTTTTTTTTTTTTGCTTTCATTCGTGCAGCTTCGCTGCTACTCTTATTTCCAGACTTTCTGTTTAACTCACAGAAGTAGAGCTGAAGGGGTTGTAAATCCTGTTGGGTTAGCTGAGCCAACAGATTTATGACATCCTCCCCCCTGCCCAACTCTCTACTAAGCATGGCTGCTGCCCACCCACAAGCAGTGTTGGAAGTGGCAACGGCACACACAACCAATGAAAGGGGTAAGAAGGGGTTTGTTCTCCACCTCCCTCACTTTCTACCTGGGTAGCCAATCTGGGCTACCCAGGGATGGAACTTCTGGCTCAGGAGGGCCCCCACAGCCGCAGATGACCAGAGCTACCTGGGTAGAAGAGGGTTAACCCATGTAGATCTGCTTGTGAGGATAGCCTTAATATCTGTGTCTGCCATAGCCAACACAGTTAGTTATATAGTTATCATGCTTCATTGCCATGCATTTAAAGCCATTTCCACATTAAGGCTGTTCTCACAAGCAGCCTAACCCAGGCTAGGGCAGCCCAGACTAGGTTAGGCTGCTCGTGTGGCACCGGGCCAATCCTAGGGCTCACACTCAGCCTAAACCTGCTTTTTGTCCCAGCTCTTAACCAAGGTTAAGGGCGTGAGCACGCCCTTAACCCCAGCACTGGGATTGTGTGAATGCTTGGGCTGCTTGCAGCTTGAGCAGACACAGAGACTAGCACCTTTAGTGAAGTCTAATGGGGGAATCCTCCAATGCACTGCGCTCAGTGTGTGATGCATTGTGGGATTCCCAGAAGCAAGCTGCATGGCTCCCGGGAGTGCCGTTCATGTGTGCTGCTGAGCTGTTTGACCAGGTGGGCAAGGAGATCGTCTGGGGGGAAGGTAAGTACAGCCTTATTATTTAGCTGGAATGGAGTTGGAGAGTTTATAAAGATGCACTCTTCCTTTCTAATGTGGGAGTCAATCTGGGGAAGTGGTTCAGTTTCTTAATCTGGTCTTTGGCCCTCCTCTACAGCTCATAAGCAAAATGAAAGGACATGGGTTTCTGTGGATGCATTTCTTTTTTTGAAGAGGTTTGTTTCTGGAGGATTTCCTTGTTTTATCAGTGAGTAGCTAAACTACCTCTTTGCCATTTTAATCCTTTATAATATACTACATTGCCAGCTGTTAAAGAAGGATAATAAGCACCTAGATTTATGCAACTGTTTTTCAAAATGGTAAGAGTGCACTGAGCTATGAAAAATGGCACTTAAGAACACAAAGACATCACAAGGAGCATGCATTTCAGGGACTTGGTGACCAATTGTCTGGTTGTCAAAAGAGTGTGCAGAATTAAGCCTAATTGAAGATAACAATGATTATCAATAGCAGACAATCCAGTAAGAATCCTATTCTCTTAGACATGGTCCTTTGATTCTGTACTTGAAAGCACTAAATAATAAAGATATCCAGTATAGAGGAGGGCTATTTCATCTCGTAAATCCTGAATATGGCATAAACAATTGCAAAGGGAGCTATGAGTAACTTCTACTTGTTACCTGGGGAATGGGGCCATAGTGGGGAATGTGGCTGTAGTTCAGTGGAGCAGATGAGCATTTTTCTGTTGTCTGTCTTGAATCTCCCAGCATTCTTCAATGTATGGCTCTAGTTTCTAATAGTACGACAGATGGAGAAAAATTACTTTCTATCCACTTTCCTACTGTGCATAATTTTATAAATCTCTATCATGTTCCGGTCTTAGCCACCTTCTAAGTTAAAAAAAAAAGCCCAGACATTGTAGTCTTACCTTATAGGGAAGTCATTCCAACCCCCTGGTCATTTTGGTTGCCCATTTCTATACTTTTCCTAGCTCTACAATATCCTTCCTAAGGTATGGTGACCAGAAATGTACACGGGCCAGTTATTTTCCTGGTTGCTAGGAAACTCTCCTGTTTTTACTGCCTGCTGGATCTGCAAAAATGGGATCCAGTTTCAAGCATCCGGCAAGCCCCTGCATAAACAGGAGGTTTTGTCAAATACTTGGCAGTCTACAATACTTGGCTGGTGAACATTAGGGGTGTGTGAGCTGGCTTGGTTCGAGCCAGGCTTGATGTCGAGCCGACTCGGCTCAAAGAGTTCAGGGTCAAGCCGGACTGAGTTCAAATCAAACCAGTCTGAGACCTCGGTCAGTCTGAGTTTAAACCAAACTGGCCCCAGTTTGAACCCAGCTGGCTCAGCACTCTACTGGTAAAGGGGAATCTGGTGCGGATCCTTTGGGGCAGATCCACTTTCTGCCCCCAATCTGCCCCAAAGACACCCAAACTTCAAAAATTCTCAAAAAATCAGCCCTCTGCCCAATCCCCCTGAAATTGGTGTGGTAGCCTCCACCCATTAGGCACTACCACCCCACCCCACTATTTTGGGGCAGATCCACTTTCTGCCCCCAAACTGCCCCAAAGTCACCAAAACTTCAAAAATTCTCAAAAAATCACCCCTTTGTCCAAACCCCCTGAAATTGGGGTGGTAGCCTGAACCCATGAGGCACTACCACCCCACCCCACTATTCTGTCCCAGCCCCCACTTTCTGCCCCAATATGCCCCAATCTGCCCCAAAGACATGAAATTTTCAGAAATTTACCAAAAATCAGCCCTTTGCCCAATCCCCCTGAAATTGGGGTGGTAGCCTGCACCCATTAGGCACTACCACCCCACCTCACTCCTTTTGCCCAAATCCCATGCTATGCCCCCGAACTGCCCCCAAGTCACTAAAACTTTAAAAATTCACAAAAAATCAGGACTTTGCCCAATCCCCCTGAAATTGGGGTGGTAGACTCTACCCATTGGGCACTACCACCCCACCCCAAAATTTTGCCCCTGGGACCCTTTTTACCCCCCGAATCGATTCGGATTCAGATTCGGATTAAATCCGAATCCGAACCGAATCAAGGGTGATTCGGGTGACCCAGGTTCGGGCACAAAACAGAACGGGGGTGATTCGGCTCGGGTCCGAGCCGAATCACCCGAAAATCCGAATTGCACACCCCTACTGAGTAGCTCAGGTCAGTTCGGCCCTAGTTCAGGCCCAGTTTGGGTTTCTATGCAGGTGAGGAGGTCACTAAAATGGCTTCCACACATGTGCAGTGGCCATTTCCTTGACCATTTTAGTGAGCTCCATGCCTGCGCAGAGGCCTGAAACAGGCCCACACTGGCCCAGGTTACTCAGGCTGGGGTGAGGGGTGCAGGGAGAGCTGCCACAGACCTTGCTGACCACCCGCCCCCCCCCCCAGCCACTGCAGCTGCAGCTGCCAGCACATCTAAAGTACGTTCTTACTCCCCGCCCACCCACTTTACTTCTAGTGAAGCCCCCCTGCCCACTCTTGCCCTTTACTGGTAAATGAGAATTCTCACTGGATTATTCCCCTTTACCAGTAGATCTCTGAGCCTATTCGAGCAGTTGGTTCGTACTCAAACCAGGCCTGGTTTGATCATGCACGTAACCGGACTGGGCCAGGTCAGGTCAGCTCAAATCTGGCTCGGATTTGAGCCAAACCAGCTTTGCCGGTTTTGTGCACATCCTTACTGAGCTTTTGATGAGTTCTAAATTATGGAGGACTTTAGGCCATGAAGTGGGTTCTTATTTTTTAAATGTTTTTTAGCTAAGTAAACACATTTACTTGCTTTCACAGGAACTTATCTTAAGCAAATGCATTTAGAATATCAGGCTCACATATTGTGCAGGGCTGGTCTGTCCACTAGGTAGACCAAGGCAGTCACCTAGGACACCAATTCTTGGGGTGACATAGGGCAGGTGCAGGTAAACAGGTCTACCCCTCAAATGGCTTTTGCGCATGTGCATCAGCCAGGAGAGTGGGAGACGGGCAGGAACGGACTCTGCTCCTGCATGTTGCTGGATAGCAGCACAGGACAACAGTGACAATCTAATGTATTTCAAAAGAGGCTGTCCACACTACTGAAAACTGAGTAGGACAAGTTTCCTATCCAGATTTGGGAGCTGTGCATGCTCCTGGTTTTTGGTTCTGTGGGAGAAAACAACTAGGTAGAAGGAGGGGGGAATGATTGTGTGGGAGACAGGAGCTGGGTACGGCAGTGCCATCCTACCCAGCATTCATACCCAGCATTTGACTAAGGTAGGAGGAAAAGCTGTCCTACCCAGCTCCTGTCTCCCACACAATCACTTCTCCCTGCTGCCAGTCTGTGAAGACAAGACTGAGCTAGATAGATCAATGGTCTGACTCAGTATATGGCAGTTTCCTATGTTCCTAAGGATGCACAGTACGGTGAGAGAGCAGCCTAACAGAACTTCCCAATAAACTGCACTGGTGCAACTGAGAAGCAGCAAAATTTTGAAACCGTTTTCTTCCCCAAGAAACCCTCTGTGCCACTTGAAAATATATCTCCAACACTTGCACAGCCTGCAGGGACATATTTTTGAGTGGCATCCAAGGCTTCCTGAGATACAGGAGACAACCAGAAATTGCTGTTTCCCTGTTGCACCGGTGCACTTGGGATGTTCTGACAGGTTCCTCTTTCACTGCACTGGCACTTCCTTACTCTGTATGTCAGCTTCTGACCTATAGCGTTGACTCTGACTCCTGCTTTGCTCCCCAGAACAAATCCCTCCTTGTCTACCCAGTCTTGACTTCGGGCCCTGCACTGCCCATGACTCAGCCCTGTCACTCTTGCTGCTACACTGCTTGTTCCTTGGAAGTGTCCAACTCTGTAGTGGTAGCTTCTAAATCAGACAAGCTGGGCAGGTGGTTGGGTTACCCCCCGCCCCCATATCACCAACACAACCGAAAACCACCCAAGACATAGCTCTGTGCATGACCCTAGGTGCAGTTTGGTATATCTTCTTCAAAGACATTTGAAGTCAGGGAAATTTGTTTCATCTGAGTGTCCCTCTGCACCTTACTCATTAAAAGTATTAATTGGCTGGGGGATGTTCTTGATCCATGTTTACCTAGCCAAAGATGACCTGGCATCTATGGCACATTAGGTGTTTCTATTTAGGGATGTGCACCGAACCAATTTGGATGAGGTCTGAACAGGTTCGGCGCTGTGGGGAGGGGAGCAGCAAGCCTGATCTTTTAAAAAGAGGAGAACAGGACTTTACCTGTTCTCCGCCACTGCATGCAGCTTCCTGCTGTGACAGAGCTGCTCTCAAAATGCACATAGCATCCACGCATGCACATGGTGCCATTTCCATGGTCAGCATGGTGTTGCTGATGAAGCAAATGGTGCCCACACATGCGCAGACACCATGTGCTTGCCATCACTGTGCGTGGGTTCTTGAGGACAGCGCTGTCACAGCAGGAAGCTGCATGCTGCAGTGAAAAGCAGGTAAGGACCTGCTCTCCTCCTTTTTAAAGATCCTGCTCGCCACTCCCCTTCCCGTGTGTCAGCAATCTGGCCACCCGGAAGGGAAGTCCAAAAAGATAATCCACAATACAAACTGGGCTGCAGAAATGAAACACGGCTCGGAATAGTTATCTATATCAGGCTTGGGCTGAAAGCTGTCGACACAAGGGTTGACAAATGTTGTCTTCCAGTGGTGAACAGAAAGCTGTTGACATGCTTTATAGTCCAAGCTGATAACTCTCAGCTGGCAGGGATTCAAGGCTTACCAGCCCTCTGCAAGAGGTGTTTACTCCTCCTGATACTTTCCAGATGTGCTCTTCGTCTTGTGGCACGCCTTTGCTGTGGAGTCAGTGGGGGCTGCTGTCTGTCGCTGTCTCTGCTGCCTCAGACTGCTGTGCCTGCTCTGAAACATCAGCCGGGTCTTCCTCAGCCGTCTCTTGGGAACTGACAGCCGGGCTCTGCCCCTCAGGCACCCCTGCATCAGCTGAAATGCTGTCAGCTTCCCCTTCCTCCTCGCTATCTGAGATGGAGGGCGTGATACCGTGGCACCGAACTGGTCTGGATCTCGTCTAAACCGGTTCAGCGCTGAACCAGTGCAAGAACCTCAGTTTCTGCACATCCCTATTTCTATGTATATGAAAAGTAAGAAATGCAGTTGTTCCTTTTAGACTATGGAAGCTCATATGGTATTCCCCTCACTCTCTGAAACACACTATACTATTAGAAAGAGAAGCCACAAGCTCTCCACATGAGGAAAAATCCAATCATTTAAGCAATGACTTATTATGGCATATTCTGCAGACACGGTGACTATCCATCTGAAAAGGCCTCTCTAACTATTACAATGCAGTGATTATAAGCTGCAAAACATTGTGCTTAAATTCATAACTTTTTCATTAACTGAATGGTTAGGTCTTTAAACCTACATTATAAAAGAACCATATCATTTGTTTTCAAAGGGGAAAAATAGATCTAAAATGAGCCTACCAAATTCACTTGTTTGTACAGGCTCATAGTTTACTGTCACTCCTTCCATTATTGAGCAGGGGGAAAGCCCCATGCTATTTTGTTGCTTTATCTTAGAAAAAGCACCAAGAGAGAACAAATAAAGAATAGTTTGTATAGATTCTGTGGCGGCGGCTGCTTTGAGATTCCAAAGAATTTTCAGAGAAATGGTTCTGCATTTATTGGATGATTTTGTAAATCCTGCACATACATTAAACTCAGCCATTAAAATTGTCCATGGGGGTTCTGCACTTCCCTACTACACAACACATTGTTCACACATCATGTGACAAATCAGGTTGCAGCAAAATTAGGTCCCTCGCCCCAGAGTGTCTGGATGTGGCCAGTTTGCCCCAGCCTCCCTTCAAATGAAGCATGAGATAACGGGGCTTGGGTAATTGGCTGTGGCTGGGAAAGGGGTGGGACTGGGATGCCTGTTCCAGCTCCCATGCATCCAGCCTCTCAGTTTGTTCCTAGCAACAACCACTCCCTCCCTTCCCTGGGCAGAGTGTGGGCTCAGCTGGTTGCACTTTTGGGGACCTCTAAGGATTATTTTTGCCCCAGTCATTTTAGCCATGACTGGGATCTTTTTCTACCTACCCCCTCACACTATATGCCTTATTTTTTTAGGCTTCCCAGTCACAACAGCAGGTATGGTACAGAAGGTGAAATATTAATAGGGTTTGTTTGGAACTGGATAAGCCTGGAGTTTCTCAGAAGCTTATCAGGGCATATTCATCCACAAGAAGTTCAGTAATGGTGGGCAAGCTTCCCTAGAGACAATCTTTTATTATTCCTCCATTCGTACTGAGCCATAGCAGAGTGCCTGATGTGTTTGAGAATGCACTCCCTTTGTGCCAAGCAAAGGTGATGCTCAAGTGGGTCAACTTGTTAACTGGGCAACGAGGCACCAATTAATGTTTGACTCTTATATTGAGTAGGGGTCAAGCAACTGCCTCTTCAAGTAGCTGGCACTGGCATCTCTCTTGTGTTTTTTTTTAGATGGTGAGCCCTTTGGGGTAAGGTTCAACCCAACCAATGGGTTGAACTTACAAGGAAGCAGATTTAGGCTAGTCAGGGAGAATTTTCTAACTGTAAAAGCTGTCCCAGAACATCTCATTGTTCTCATGAGCAACCTATACACAGAACAGGCAGCCACAGTCCAGACAGAACAAAGTGAAACAGACTGGTTCCAGATAGGCAAAGACAAGGCTGTATACTTTCTCCGTATTTATTCAACTTATATGCTGAACATATACTGAGAGAAGCTGTATTGGAAGAAGATGAGCATGATTTTAAAGCTGGAGGATGAAACATCAATAACCTACACTACACTAATGACACCACTCTGATAGCTGAGAATGTGGATGAACTGCAAGCTCTAGTAATGAAAGTCAAGGAGCACAGTGAAAAAATGGGAGTTCAACTAAACATAAAGAAGACTAAACTAATGACAATGGGTACAGCAGCCAGCCTCAGAATTTACAAAGAAGACATTGATGTAGTGGATAGCTTCTGCGTTTTAGGATTGACTGTCAACAGTAAAGGATCCAGCAGTCAAGTAATACGCCACAGACTAACACTTGGTAGGGTTGCAATGAAGGCCTTGGGAAGGATATTTAGATGCCTTGACGTGTCTACACCTACGAAGATTAGAATCATTTGGACAATGGCTTTTCCCATAACATTCTATGGATGCGAAAGCTGGACGTTGAAGAAGCAAGACAGAAAAAGCATTGACACTTTTGAACTTTGGTGCTGGAGAAGACTTTTGGGTAAATGCAGTATTGCAAATATATCTACATGCATGACAAATCACAAAGACAAAATATATAAACAATAGTGGTATAAATAATATATATTTACAAATATCCACATTTTAGATAAAAGTGAAAATCATGTTTGGATATTTAACAGCCTGAAAAAAATGGAATCCAAAGATAAATAGATAAAATCCCATCTTGAAGTGAATATGTGATCAGTTCTGTCAGATAAAGATATTTCATCAGAAAGACAATTGTCAAGTTTTGTTAATCCAGATGCTTTGTTTGTCCAGTGGCATGCTATGCAGATGCCAGCTGCTTAAGGAGGCAAGTAAATAGTTGCCTCCTTAAGCAGCTGGCATCTCATGCCACTATTCAGAAATAGTTCTGAATCTTTCTACAACTGTATCTTCATTGGGTTGCATACATACTTTTTTTTGGCCGGATTTCCTATCCTGTAGAAACACACTGCTGGTAAGGAATAATAAATCTAGGGGTGTAGCTATAATTGAGTGGATGAGTTCAAAGAACTCAGGCCCCCCAACTCCTGAGGACCCCCCAGCTCCACCCCTCTCTTTTTTCCTCATTATCTCCCTCACTCCGAGGGGCTGCCAGAGAGAGCGGTGAACACGGGCCCCCTCTCCCCTAGCTACGCCTCTGATATTTCATGCTGTGCACATATCCACCAGTTCCCACTGATCAGACCATACAAGGTGGACCACATGGTCCCATAAACAGTCAGTAGAAAGACCATAAAAGACAGATGTAGGTAATAGTTTGTGGAGCTATAACATGTACACCTTATTTGATGAAACTCTTCAGCCCCAGACCTCAGCCCACCATGCCTGCTGAGTACTAAATTCCCCATTTCAAATGTTCATCCCAGCCACCAGAAATGATTCAAGGCACAATATAAAATCCTTCTGTGGTTTAGCTATGTAATTTCACTAGAGAATGTTATTAGTTCCAAAGCTGTCAGATTAAGAAATATATTAGCCTGTCAATTTTCAAAGCAATTACACACAGCCATCACATTTCTGAGCCCCTCACTGATTTACTTAATGAGTTCAAAGTTCATTAGTGTTTCATCTTCATTTTCCTTGTAATTAATTCCTAGACTTTATTTGTTGGTGTGCTGTGTGAGTATAGTAAAAGCAGAAGGAGATAAGATGTCAAAAAAAAAAGAAAAATGAATATACATAACCTCTTCTAGTGGATCATATAAAACTAGATTCTCAGAAGCACCCAGATCCATGCCAAGTTGCAAGTTGCATGAATGCCTAGCACATTTCCATCAGCAATGGCATGGAGAATGCTGAGTGACTGAACTGGACCTCTGTGTCTGCAAGCAATGTTAGGTACATTCTGAAAACGTTAGGAGTTTGATTACTTCCTGTATCAGTTAATCCTTGTGTTAGCACTAGCCTCTGCCCAGAACAAGACCTGGACAAGACAACCTTGGTGGAGATGGAAGGACCCAACAGATCCCCTTAGACTGACAGCCTGAATATGTGTACCTGAGGAATCCTCAGAGCTAGGAAGACAAGGTGGCTGACATGCACAGCAAGGATACTCTGGTGTAGCAAGAGAGCAGCCTAACAGAACAACCCAACTAACTGCATTGGTGGAGTTCCCACGTTGGCGTTCTCTCCCCTTCCCAAGCAATATTCTGTGCCACCTGAAAATATGTCCCCTGAGGGCTACACAACCCACAGGGACATATTCTTGGGTGGCACAGAGGGAAGGGGAAGGTGTCAAAAATTGCTGCTTACTCATAGTAATGGTATTTTAAGTTGGGTTGGGAAGATCTGTTCAGCTTCTCTCTCATTGCACTGGTGCCTCATTGCTCTGTTTGTCAGTCTGGATCCTGACTGGTTACATAGATTCAGCTACAGAACTACACAAGCACCACCAGGACCAAAGACTGTGTTGAAGTCAGACCCCAGACCAGAAGGCACAACACATGTCTGGCAGCATGAGAGCCATTGTTGAGCCCTTCTGGGGCGGTAAAATGGCGAACTGAAATATAAGCTGGAACAGGACCAGCAGGACCAGCTGTTAAACGTTCACTTGCTGCATGGATATTGCTGGTACAAAACTGCCTTATGCTCAGCTGCTAATCTTGTGCTGATTTCTTCACTAGACATCTCCCTTGCTGCTTCAGCAAGACCTACCCTTTGCCCAGTTAGACAGCTCAATGTTGGAATACCTTGGGTTTATCTCACTCTTTCTTCTCATCTCATGAGTACACACGCATGGCTTCTCTGCTCAAAATTGCACCCACATGGTGCATTTCACTTCACAAAAGGAAAATCATTTGTGGCTGATGATACTTAGTGGGGAAGCTGTCAAAGAGAAAAGGTTGAAAAATCTGTCTTCCTACTTATCAGTCTTTTGCTCCATTTTTCAGCTCCCAAAATATACACGTGGGCCTTGCTATGCTCGGAACTGCTATTCATGGTTCCACATATCGGTGATATGAAAATAGGTACCTGACCTTGGTATACATGGGTACAGAAAGGGTTAATACCTGCATATCTGTGGCTTCTAGCTGGCTGGAAGTGACCTCTGAGTCCTTTCCAGTCACCATTTTGTTTAAAGGAGACATTTTGTGGAACTTCCGTTGGAAAAAAGGCTCCCCCCCATAATTTTTCACAGAAATGTGGCCAAATTGACAATTTGGGGGGGGGGCAATGCAGGACAGATGGAGACCTGCAGAGCACAGTACAACACTTTATTTGCATTGTTCCCCCATTTTTTGCCATTTTTTGGACTTTTTTTTTTTCTAATCCAGGAAACTTACCCCCTGAATCCCATTGCCCCAATGCCTCATTGTCCATGGTTTTGTTACCTGCAGAAATCTGCAGGAACAGAATGCCCACAGGTAATATGTTACACCTGTACTGGAGAAAAACTTACAGTGAGGGAAATAAGTATTTGATCCCCTGCTGATTTTGTCCGTTTGCCCTCTGACACAGAAATGACCAGGCTATAATTGGAATGGTAGGTTTATTGTAGCTGTGAGAGACAGAATAACAACAAACAAACCCTCAAAAGCCCAGTGCCCAAAAGTCAGCGATGGATTTGCATTGTAGTGAGGGAAATAAATATTCGATCCCCTATCAACCAGCAAGATTTCAGGCTCCCAGGTGTCTTTTCACTATATGCAGGTAACGAGCTGAGATGAGGAACACCCTCTGTAAGGGAGTGCTCCTAATCCCAGCTTGTTACAGTACCTGTATAAAAGACACCTGTCCATAGAAGCAAGCAATCACTCAGCTTCCAAACTCACCACCATGCCCAAGACCAACGAGCTGTTGAAGGACATCAGGGACAAGGTTGTAGACCTGCACAAGGCTGGACTGGGCTACAAGACTATCGCCAAGCAGCTTGGTGAGAAGGTGACTACAGTTGGCACGATAACTCGCAAATGGAAGAAACACAAAACAACTGTCAATCTCCCTCGGTCTGGGGCTCCATGCAAGATCTCACCTCGTGGAGTTGCAATGATCATGAGAACGGTGACAAAGCAGCCCAGAACTACACGGGGGGAACTTGTCAATGATCTCAGGGCAGCTGGAACCATAGTCACCAAGAAAACAATTGGTAACACACTACGCCGTGAAGGACTGAAATCTTGCAGTGCCCGCAAGGTCCCCCTGCTCAAGGCAGCACATGTACAGGCCCGACTGCAGTTTGCCAATGCACATCTGAATGATCCAGAGGAGAACTGGGCGAAAGTGTTGTGGTCAGATGAGACCAAAATCGAGCTCTTTGGCATCAACTCAACTCGCCGTGTGTGGAGGAGGAGGAATGCTGCCTATGAGCCCAAGAACACCATCCCCACCGTCAAACATGGAGGTGGACACATTATGCTTTGGGGGTGTTTTTCTGCTAAGGGGACAGGACACCTTCACCACATCGAAGGGACGATGGACGGGACCATGTACCGTCAGATCTTGGGTGAGCACCTCCTTCCCTCAGCCAGGGCATTGAGAATGGGTCGTGGATGGGTATTCCAGCATGACAATGACCCAAAACACACAGCCAAGGCAACAAAGGAGTGGCTCAAGAAGAAGCACATGAAGGTCCTGGAGTGGCCCAGCCAGTCTCCAGACCTTAATCCCATAGGAAATCTGTGGAGGGAGCTGAAGGTTCGGGTTGCCAAACATCAGCCTCGAAAGCTTTCTGACTTGGAGAGGATCTGCAAAGAGGAGTGGGACAACATCCCTCCTGGGTTGTGTGCAAACCTGGTGGCCAACTACAACAAACATCTGACCTCTGTGATTGCCAACAAGGGTTTTGCCACCAAGTACTAAGACATCTTTTGTGAAGGGATCGAATACTTATTTCCCTCACTACAATGCAAATCCATCGCTGACTTTTGGGCACTGGGCTTTTGAGGGTTTGTTTGTTGTTATTCTGTCTCTCACAGCTACAATAAACCTACCATTCCAATTATAGCCTAGTCATTTCTGTGTCAGAGGGCAAACGGACGAAATCAGCAGGGGATCAAATACTTATTTCCCTCACTGTATAGTCACGAGTGCTTTGGGTCTGAGGGCTCCTGTTCAAATGACATCAACCCCTCACTTTTTATAATCCTGCAGATATTTTAATCACAACCAATGTCAAATGAAAACCTCAAAATATTTTTAAACCAGTCAAGTTAAAAAGCTTGGATGAAAAAATAAGTCTTCAGAGAATTGTAAAAAATTGCCAGAGAATGGGAGACTCTTATTTCAGCAGAGATCACAGGGAGCAGGGATGTGCAGGGAGTAGGGATGTGCAGATCAGTTCGATGCTGAGCCAGCTCAACATCGAACTGGTTTGGTTCGACAGTTCAGAGTTGAACCCAACCACCCCCTGTTTGGTCCCACCCTGGCCATTCAGGGGGTTCGTGAGCAGTTTTTTGTTTAAATGTAATTACCCCCTTTGGGGGGCTTCTCAGAGGACATGGGGGTGTTCATGGAGGTTCCCCTTTCCCACACCAGCCTGCCTCATGCCGAAAACCACCTGGTTCAAGCATTCTTTGGCCCTTTCTGAGCCTTTCCCTCATAGTAGTGGCCATTTTGAAGGCTGCTAAGCATGCACAGTGGGCCCTGCATGACCAAGTCATGACCCAGGCTATGCAGAGGCCCATTGCACATGTGCTGCAGCCCCCCCCCCAATGGCCACCATGAGGGGTAAAGGCCTGGAAAGGGTTGAAAAACACCTGAAACAGGTGATCTTTGGCCTGAGGAAGGCCAGTGGGGGGACGGGAACCCCCATGGACCCCCTCGACCTGGAGAAGATCCCCCAGAGGGGGTAAGTACTAAAATAATTTCTTTTTAAAAAATGCTTGCAACCCCCCCCCCCCCCCGAACTGAGCCGTGGGGGTTGATGGGGGCAAAACCAAACTGGCCTGGTCCAGTTCAAGTCCAGTTTGGACTCAAACTGAACCAGGCCAGCTGGTTTTGTGCACACACCCAAAGTCCCGGGGCAGCAACAGAAAAGACCCATCCCTGCATAGACATGCTGCAAGCTGCATAGACAAGCCGGTGGCAACTGCAAACGAACCTCTCCAGATTATCTCAATGGGTGATGGGGCTCACTGTGAAGAAGACATTCTCTTAAATACCCAGGGACTAAGCTGGTTAGGGCCTTATTGGTTATAACCAGTACCTTGCATTTTGCCCAGAATCTTATTGGTAGCCAGTATAGCTCTTTTAGTATAGGAGTAATATGGTCTCTCCGAGATGGCCTGGAGACCAACCTGGCTGCCACATTCTGGACCAACTGCAGTTTCTGGACTATGTAGAAGGGCAGCCCCACACAGAGCACATTGAAGTAGTCAAGTGTGGAGGTTACCAGCATTTGTACCACCCTACCCTGATTTATATGCCTTCTATTGAACTTCTTAATGGATTCTACACATGGGGAAACTGCATAGGGCTCTCTATACATGAAAAGATGGGTTAAACTAAAGGAGAGAGCCCTATATGCTTGCAATTGTATATAAGTAGACTGCATGCAGATGCTCACATGAATGTATATAGATGTCACCTTTATGCACATTCTCTCACTCTGCATATGTCATGGGAACAAGTGTACAGTTGTTGACAATTACAAGTGGGTACACACAGCCCCAGCTGCTGAATCAGACTGGATAATCATGTTCACAGAGTCCCTTTGTGCATGCAGTTCCATGTCTAGCCATGGGTATGAATATGGAAGCTGCTTCCATATTTCCCCTTCCTGGATCCAAGCATGAGGGATGACTATTACATGAACTATAGTCAGAAACAGTAATTAGCAATCGCTTATGTACTATATGATTCTATTACTTAATCACTAGTGGGGTAAATCTTTAAAATATATACCTGAGCCTATTTTCTGGTCATCTGTGTGGTCCTCTTATTCCTTTGGCAGTGAAAAGCTGACTGCTTGATATATATTTTCTAGAAATATACGAAACATATCTAAAAATACAGGTATCAAGGATGCAGTTTCCTTAGCAACAAAGCCCCTAGGTGATCTTTCAAAACATCTTTACCTGTTGCAACTGGAAAGGGTAGGGGTAACATTACTGTTGCACTAATGTGTTTTTAAGTCTTTTTTTTTAATTAAAAAATACTAGATTGAAAGCAGAAATACAAAAAACAAACAAACAAACAAACAAAAACACAAAACCCAACAACCCAACCCTCAAAAAAGACCCCAAAAGAGTGCATGAAATAATAGATCAAAGGCTGAAATAACTTTCTGTGTTGAATAGAAAAAGCTTCAGTCATAAAAATGAATCATCCTGAAGATATGGGGCCATCCCAAGATATGGAAATATCATAAAAGGCAAACTCCTCCCTTCTACAGAATCTTGCCTAATACAATTGTATGGCACATTGCTAGTCTATACAGAATAAGAAACTGATTATTTACAAGGTGGAAAACATAAACTGATAGAATGAATTTTAAAACTACACATTTTATACTTTTTAAAAAAAATTCCATTGGAGACTTTCCTTGTAGCAGTGACAACTTTTTTGTAAATAGCAATGGAATGAATTCGCTTTATCAAATTTTTATTCTTTCTACAGTGTGATGTTTTGTGCTTGACTGCTTCATGCTCCCCTTTATTAATATGTTTTCTTATGTTATTGTTAATCGCTTTGGGAGCCTTCTGGCTGAAAAGCAGCATATGTACGTTCTGAAATGGGAGACTTGATGTGTGAGTACTGTAAGATATTCCCCTTAGGGGGATGGAGCCACTCTGGGAAGAGCATCTAGGTTCCAAGTTCCTTCCCTGGCATCTCCAAGATAGGGCTGAGAGAGACTCCTGCCTGCAAACTTGGAGAAGCTGCTGCCAGTCTGTGAAGACAATACTGAGCTATATGGACCAGTGGTCTGACTCAGTACATGGCAGCTTCCTATGTTCCTATGCTCAATGTATTTATTTTCAGTTAGCACAACATGCCGTCCAATGAGGTTGTTCTCATGCACAGCCTAACCTGGGAGCACAGCTTGGGTCAGGCTGCACATAAGAACTGCCAGGATTGGGCTCAATCTACCCGATTGATAGCGCAATCTACCCAGCGCTACCTAGCCCAGCCTTTTACCCCGGTTTTCAGCTAGGTTCAAGGGTGCGAGAACATCATTAACCGCAGCTCCAGGATTCTGTGTTCACTTGGGCTGCATTCAGCTCTAGAGCGCCCATCCCCTGGGGAATTCTATCAATGCACCATGCTCGTGGCATGGTGCATTGTGGGACATCTGGAGGCCGGGACACCGTGTCCTGGCCTCTGGAACTTTACACTGCATGGTGCAGCACAGCTTGTCTAGGAGCATGACCTGTGCTCTCAGCAACGTTGGTACTATGTCTGGGGAGGAAGGTGAGCTGAACCAGCCTCTCTATTGTAAATATTTTTTTTTAACCATTTCCATCTTTGGCAAATGATTTTGAGAAAAGAATCCTGTGGGTATAACCAATCTATCATAGGCAATAGGATGACTGTGACACATAATGGGCTGATATTACCAGACTCCAGTATATAAAGCTATGTGGGCTTGCACTCATCACATTATTAAATACTGACTCACATACCGCACACTGAGTCTTGGGCCAGGAAACCTGGACTTGCAGTAGCAAGCATGAATTGCCCCCTTTGGTAAGCAGGGTCTGCCCTGGTTTGCATTTGAATGGGAGACTACATGTGAGCACTGCAAGATATCCCCCTTGGGGGATGGCGCAGCTCTGAGAAGAGCATCTGCATGCTTGCATGGAGAAGGTTCCAAATTCCCTCCCTGGCATCTCCAAGATATGGCTGAGAGAGACTCCTGTCTGTAACCTTGGAGAAGTTGCTGCCAGTCTGTGTAGACAATACTGAGCTAGATGGACCAATGGTCTGACTTAGTAGAAGGCAGCTTCCTATGCTCCTATAGGAAGAGAGTTGATCTTGTGGTAGCAAGCATGACTTGTCCCCTTAGCTAAGCAGGGTCCACCCTGGTTGCACATGAAAGGGAGACTAGAAGTGTGAGCACTGGAAGATATTCTACTCAGGGGATGGAGCAACTCTGGGAAGAGTAGAAAGTTCCAAGTTCCCTCCCTGGCATTTCCAAGACAGGGCTGAGAGAGATTCCTGCCTGCAACCTTGGAGAAGCCATTGCCAGTCTGAGTAGACAATACTGAGCTTGATAGACCAATGGTCTGACTCAGTAAACCTGCTGGTGCAGCTTGCAAAGGTAGGGAGGCTCCATGCCTACTAAGCAGTGTGTCCTCACACTCCTTCTGCTACCCCCATTATTCCCACGGATAGTAGCAGTAGGAACTGTAGGCTAGGATTATCCAGCAGCTTTAGTATGCCCAGTGGTATGTGTGTGCTTCTTCAGTTATATTGAAACAGATGGTCCCTGGTAGCCATGAAAGTGCCCTCGGTTTTACAAAATGGTCATGTGGAAGTGGTAGTTGCTCCTTGTAAAATACACATTTTCCTTGGCCTTGAAGGACTGATTGTGTGGATATCTGCCATGGTGAAATCCACATCTGAAAGAACACTGTGTCAGACATGGATGTATGTCAGGGCTGGCTAATGTCATATGAAACAGCTTTATACCAAGAGAGATGATTGGTCCATCAAGCTCAGTATTGTTCACATGGACTGGCAGCAGCTTAGCAGGGTTTTAGACAGGTGTCTTTGTCAGCCCTAGCTCCTGGAGGTGCCAAGGATAGTACCTGGGACCTTCTACCTGCAAAGCATTTCATCTACCACTGAGCTATTGGTCTTCCCCAATGTGAAGCAGGATATCTGTGATCAGGTTCTCCCATAGCTTTTTTTAAAGTAATAGCTGTGAGAATGATGAGTGTAATCAGATCATGAGTGTGATGCTGGGGGAAGGAGGGTTTAACCTTCCCCCTCACACTGTTTTTTCTGATTAAAATAATCTCCCCATTGTGGCTATTTGCCCCATGGTAGGGGTGGCCAGCTGGTGATGAAGGTCAACTGGTGATGATGTAGTGCAACCACAGTCAGAGTGTGTCAAATTGGCCACCCCTTTCCTATGGTGGACAAATATACAAGAACCCTTATATACCTCTTATCATGGGGCAAAGAGCAGCTTTGGGAATTATTATCATTGGGAAGATGATGCAAGGGGAAAGGTTAACCCTCCAATCTCTAGTGCTATGGTCCCATTAATTGTGCCCCCCCCCCGCCAACTAGGAAGCTTCTATTACAGTTTTTAAAACCATGGGAAATCCAGAGTATGGCTCTCCTGTGGCATACTTAGTTCTGATCTTAGAAACACCAAGTTACCAGTATGACAAATCAGAACAGTGCCATGAACTGTACAGACAGATATATTGGCTAGTTAACTGTTGCAGCTGGAGCAGATGCAATCTCTGCAGGCAAATGAGCTCAGGGATAGGAAGGAAAAGGAAGAGCAATCTCTGAACACCAAAAGATCATTGAAAACCTACCTGTAAATATCTAACAAAAGCACTAGATTTATAGGCAAGATGTATGTTTCATTCACCTTGATTTTGCCTGACTGAGGGATGGTTTTGCTGCCAGAAAGGATGACATGAAAATCATTTCATGAAAGAATCATAGCAATTTAGCAAGAGGTGTTCTTGTCTCATGGAAATGGTTCATTTTTACCTCTGCATCCTGCAATGTAAAAATGCTGTCATCTGGAATATCCCGGGGTTATCATGAGTATTTCTAGTACTATTGAGCATGTGTGGGCATGTGTGGGTAGCGGATGGTGGGACCCTTGGGGATGGGGCAGAACCCATGCCTCTATTTCCTGGTTCCACCACTGGTCCTACACTCTCTACTTCCGCTTCTATTTCTCTAGTGGTCTATAGGAGTTATTGATGTTAAGAGTCGATGCCTGTGGAGTCACAACAATTGGAGTCTCCAACAATTTCCCCTTTCCTTTCTCTCTGTAGAAAACTCTGAAGTAAGGGGATGCTTGTGTATGTGGGTGGCTGCACCCATCACATTTGCAATAGGAAACAACGCTTGGAATAAACTTTGATGTGCAGTTTCATTGCTTCTGATTCCTGGAATCCAGCTTCAATTTCACATCATAAAACAATTAAAATATATTAAGACACACTTCCCAAGAACGGAAGTCCTACTGAGTTCATCTTACGCCTGACACCAGTACACCAGTAAACTTGTATAGGAGTAGGCTGATGAAATCCTATACATGTTTAGTCAGAAGTAAGCCCCACTGTGTTCAGTGTGGCTTACTTTAGTGTGAACAGGAGCACATCCTACATGACTATGCATATTTTTACAAAATGTGACATCATGATTAATAATCTTCATTTATTCAGCTATTTTTTGTTCTAAGGTGTATTCATGTAAATCAATACTGATTGATGCTGTTTCAAACATTGCAGAGCTCATTACATGACTGAAGGCCTAAAGCTTTTAAACATCCTTGCTTTGGATGAGTTGGTTCCTACAATTGCAGAAGTCCTCCTCATTGGCTTCATTTACAGTGGATGTATCCACTAATACACTAACTGTGTGAGACAGATACTCTTGTCAGTTATTAGGCTTCATACTATACATTGCTCAATGGAACAAGTAACCGCCAATGTGGATTCAAGTCCTCAGAACTGCATTCATTGACATAATCACGTCAGCTAATAGTAACAACAACAGATCTATACCCCACCTTTTTGTTATTAAATAATGTCCACGATATCTTACAAAAATCTGATAAAAACAGAAGCAATTAAAACAAAAAGACCCAATTAATACAATCATTGAAATAATCCACTAAAAGACTACTCAGAAGCAGGCATAAAAAATGAACCAGATGCCACGTTAAAAACATGATGAAACAAGAATATTTTGACATATCAATAGAAAATCAGCAGGGAGAGACCAAAACAAGCCTCCCTAAGAAGAACAACAACAAATGTTACGATATTGAAAGAATAATCAGCAATGACTTCAAAGCACCTAACATATGCTATATCAATAACCCTTACAACAACTTTGTAAAGCCGTCCATCACTATTATCCCACATTTCAGATGGAGATAAGGCTGAGAAATTGGGTGGAATTCCCTATTGCAAGAAATGCACAGCTTCTCTTTCTCCTTGGTCCTCAAGTCACAATGTCCAAATGTCAAATTTAGATGTCAAACCTAAGTATCTTTTCTTCCTACCTTGCTTCCACACAATCACTTCTACCCAGGTTTTCCTCCTACCTTGCTTCCACACAACCAAAAATTGGGTGCACACATAGCTCCCATACCTGGGTAGAACACAATTTTTGATTGTGTGAATGACCTCACAGTGTAATTACATCAGGGCAGGGGCTATATTGCATTACTGAAGGAGACAGAACAATTGACACAAGGCTGCCATTTTCAGCAGCAGCCCAGCATATCTGGTAACATGTAGTTCCACATGCAATGGTTTGCCCACTTCTGAGTTCATATCTGGTTTGAGCTGGGGCTTCCTGGTTTATTTACTCAGCAAGTTCAATGGACCTCTACTTAGACTTCCTAAGAAAGGGGTTCCCAACCTGTGGAACTCCAGATATTGCTGAACTGCAACTCTCATCACCCCCAGCTGCAATTTAGAGTGGCTGGGGATGATGGAAGTTGTAGTTCAGAAACATCTGGAGTGCCAAAGATTGAGAACCCCTGTCCTAAGACCTTTTGGTGGTTATTTTCTCTTCAGACTCCCACCTTCTGATAGGGATGTGCAAACATGTTTGAAAGCAAACCAGTTTGAAGTTGAACTGGTTCAGTTTGAAAGCTCGGGGTAGAGCCAAACCACCCCTGGTTACTCCAGAGTAACCCCCCCAGCCTGTTCAGAGGGTTTGCAAATGAAAATTAAAAAATATTTAAACATTACCCCCTCCAGGGGGGGATTATCTAAGGTGGCAAAGGGAGTCCAGGGAGGTTCCCCCTTCCCCACCAGCCTTCCCGCCTTCAAAAATGGCCCCATTTGGCCATTCTATGGCCCATTTGGGCCTTTCCTCCACCAGCACAGTGGCCATTTTAGAGGCCACCATGTCTGCACAATGGGCCTCTGTGTGGCCTGGGCATGACCAGTTCAAGTTTTTTTAAAAAAATCTTTCATGAACCATCCCCCTGGACTGGACCGAACGGGGGGGGGCGGTTTCGAGGGGGTGCCAGACCAAACTAGCCCAATCTGGTTAGGGTCCAGTTCAGACTGAAACTGAACTAGACCAGCCAGTTCTGTGCACACCTCTACCTTTTGCATTAGAAGATGGTAAACCACCTTAGACATGAAATAATTTCCAAGCAATACTGTACAGAACAGAAGAAACAAAACAATTGTCACATTTTTAAGCAGCTGTGATAGAGCCGACTTAACAATAGAGTGAAATCTTGTGCCTGACATTGCAAATGAGCTTCAGTGGCAGTTCAGATTAGTCATTCTTTATAATACTGTTATGCTGGTGTTCAAGATTTCTGAATTGGGGGGAGTCAGAAGTCAGTACTTTAAAAGCATTGTAACTGTTGCTATAT
Organism: Hemicordylus capensis; assembly: GCF_027244095.1. Taxonomy (NCBI): domain Eukaryota; kingdom Metazoa; phylum Chordata; class Lepidosauria; order Squamata; family Cordylidae; genus Hemicordylus; species Hemicordylus capensis. The sequence continues at coordinate 294,270,684 of NC_069660.1, read as the reverse complement.
GAAAAAGATAAGCATCTAAAAATAACAACAGACCGTTAGCCTAGAAAGAGAAGAGTCTAATATCCGTCTTAGTGAATACTGCCTGCTGCAAGGAATTGTTGTGTTGTTGATTACCTGATAATGAATGAGCTGTGAAAGAATATTGGAGTTTAGATTACAACATCTATGATTCTCCATTTGGCATCACAAGGAGGCTGCTTACTGATGGAATGATACACATGCAGAATTCTGATGTCTTCATTACAAGTTGAGGCACACATAGTTGGTTCATCATTAGCTCCCTGAATGATTTTTTTAAATGAGCTGTAGAAATATAAACACATGCTGCTTTTCAGATATCTTTACAAAACCAAACGTTTGCCCCCATAAAGTGATCCCTGGAGGGATTCCAGTTCACAGATGAAGTCCTGACCTTGCAAGGACTTCACCATTCACTTCAGACAGAAAACAGAGAGAGAGATGGTGCAGATTCCACTCACTGGTATATTTTAGACTAGGGAGGGTGAACTGCTCATCTGAAGGCTATATCTATGCCTGATTTCTTCATGGCCTCCATCACACATTGGAGGCTTCTGGTCTGGTAGTTTCCTGGTTTTAGTTTGGAGCCTGCCAAGGGCTTTCTGTCCAAGTGTGGAAAGTGTACAGGTGAGGTAGAAAGAAGTCAGAAGTAAGGATGTTGGGCTAGATACAAGATCACACCTGATACAAGGTTTATTGACTAGCAGGGAGCTTTGAGTTTTCCACTCGCAAGGTTCTGGTTCTGTAGAAAGGTCAATTGTAGAGTAAGCCTGTTTGAAGACCTGCTTCAAAACTGGCCCCTTGGTATAGGGAAGAACTACGGTGGCTGAAATGGCAAGGTAGATGACTGGAGTGCAAGTGGAGAAAGACTTGACTCAAATCCACAGATTACAACATAGAGTGCATTTGAAGATCTATGCTCAGGCAATACATGTGGAAAAGAAACGATACTTTTCTGCCTGTATTGCATCCGCAAACTCACATCCAGTAGGTTATGAGAGGTACGTGCCCCCTCTTCATTTGAATCAGAATTCTGATCCATTCATTAACTGCTGTGCCATTTTAAATAATTTCTTTGTGGATAAAATCTCTCTTATTCGAGCCAATTTAGTAAAATCCCACAATTACTGCAGTGTCTGATGCAGAAGTGTCTAGCAACTCCTCTAATTGTATGTTTGTATGTATGTATGTATGTATGTATTTAATTAGTTAGTTAGTTAGTTAGTTAGTATACCACCTGACTCCAAAGGCTCTAGGTGGTTCACAAAGGAAATACAATAAAAGCAGAATAAAACAACCATTAAAACAATTTAAAACATTCACAGATTACTAAAAGCCAAGCTAAAAAGACACATCTTAAGGGCTCTTTTAAAGGCGGGCAGGCGCGTAACAACGATAGGGCAAGGGGAGACAGTTGTCTGGGGGCCCCACTGCCTGGAGGGGCACCCCAGAGGCACCTCATGTGACTCCCCATTGCCCCCTGCCCAGCCCCATAGCCTCTCAGCCACTTGCCCTCTTCGCCGTCTCTCCTGCTTGTTCTCCTGGCCAGCAATCGAAGCAGCAGGCAAGCTGCAAAGAGCTCCTTTTCTCCTGCCTCTCAGCTGATCGGCGGGTGGGCGGGGCTTCCAGGGAGGTCTGGTGTAGGCCTCTGTGAAGCCTGGACTCCAGTAGGGCCCAAGCCAGCCAGGAAGGAGGAGGCAGCCAGAGTGGCCACCACTGTTCTCTGCAGCAGAAGACCCCTTGCTGCCAGGTAGAGTGTGAACTCCTTTTTGTGGTTACCTTCCCCACCCCCACCCCCCGGATATATAGGGATCTGCTTGCCATAGGGCTTTGATATGGGGGGAAGGGACTGAGAAGTCTCTGAATATTTATTTTTAAACAGCTTGGAAAATTTGCTGGCTTAAAAAAAACTATCTAAAAAGTCCTATAAGTGGCTTGTTTCATGGCAGAAAATTGCAAAAACTTCTGGAAGAAACAGTATTATATTTATTTTATTCATTCATTTATAAATGCACTTATGTTCAAGTTGTTTTGCAACCCAGAAGGTCTGAGTGAGAACTGTGAAGCCTGTGTGGTGCTTTTGTTTTGTTTTATTTTTCATGCATGTGAACTGCTCCCCAGTAACTCACAGGGACTTCAGGGTCAATCTGGCCAACATGGGAATGCAGCACCTCCACTCCAGAGGAGATGTGTCTTAAAGGGCTTTAAAAGCCTCCTGTGAAAAACCTCCTGCAATCAAACTTGACTGAATTTGTTCAGAATTCTGGGAAAACAAACATAGGCTCACCCTGCACGGTTGAAAGTCTCCTTGGCTAATCTGCAGCGAGGGGCCCATTTTAATCATTCATCTTTCTAGTGTGTTCTAGGCATTAAAAGTAAAACAAATGTATAGTACTCAATGTATATCACTATATATTGTGACGTGTGCGTGTGTGTATTCAGTGAAATGTATTTGCAGGCAGCATACTTATTTTGGAATATCAGACTTAAATCCTTGGGGGCCTGGGGTGTGCGGAGGCCCTGGACTTTGAGTGGGGGGGGGCCCATTTTAAAATCTTGTCTCTGGGCCCACTCCAACCTTGCTACGCCCCTGAAGGCGGGTAAAGATGTTGAATCATTAATGGCTATAGGGAGCTCATTCCAGAGCTCAGGAGCAACTGCAGAGAAGAAGGCCCACACCTAAGTTGCTGCCAGGTGAGCTGGCAGCATCTGGAGATGGACCTCTCTTGAAGACTGGTGGGTTCTCGAGGTGTGGATCATACAGAAGAATATGGGGATCATGCAGAAGAAGGCGCTCTCCCAGGTAACTCAGTCCTATGCCATTTAGGGCTTTAAAGGTAATCACCAGCGCTTTGTATTTCACTCAGAAACTTTTGGCTGCCAATGAAATTGCTTTAAAACTGGCATCAAACCTCTTTCGTGGTTAGGCTCAATCAGTTTCAGTTTTGGCTCCTGAGCATGTGGACGAGCTGACTGGAACGGTGCAACCTACCACCTGTTGTCTTGACCCTTGTCTGATATGGCTTATACTATAGGGATGTGCATGAATTGAATTCTACAATTCAATTCGAATTCAAATCAAATCAGCCTGATTTAATTCAATTCAAATTGGCTGGAAACAGGGTTGATTTCAAAATTTGAACCAACTCAATTTGAATTGATTCAACCCTGTTCTGGCACCTTTTAAACCAAACCAGTGTGCCTGAATGGTTTTTTAAAAGTGCCAAAATAGTTGTCAAATTGATTCAAATTTGAATCATGTTGATTTGAATTGAATTTGAATTAAATTGACCTTTTTAGGGGTGATTAGATTCAAATTCGAATTGCTTGAATCACCCAGATTCAAGTCAAATTGATCTGAATTCAAATCGATTCACACATCCTTATTATGCTATCTAGCTGGGAGATGGTTTTGTTTGTTTGTTTGTTTGTTTGTTTGTGACATTTATATACCTCCCCATACAAAAAGGTCCCTGGGTGGTTCACAATATATAGAAGGTTGCTTATAGAAAGTCTAGTAGATATTATAAATGCTTCTCTGAGAGAGGGCAGGATGCCTCCCTGTCTTGAGGCAATAATTAGACCTCTTCTGAAGAAGGCTGCATTAGATCCCTCAGTGTAAAGCAATGATAGGCCTGTCTCTAACTTTCCATTGCTGGGCAAGGTAATTGAGAGGGTGGTGGCCTCCCAATTCCAGAGCGTCTTGGAGGAAACTGATTATCTAGATGCATTTCAAACTGGCTTTTGGGCAGGCTATATGGTGGAGACTGCCTTGTTTGGCCTGATGGATGATCTACAATTAGGAATTGACAGAAGAAGTATGACAGAGTCTTGGAGGCCTTCGATACTATTGACCATTGTATCCTTCTGGAGTGTCTGGCGGGGTTGGGGGTAGGAGGCCCTGCTTTGCTGTCCTTCCATTCCTACCTCTCAGGCAGATACCAGATAGTGTCCCTTGGAGACTGTTACTCTTAATAATGCAAACTTTTATATGGCATCCCTCAGGGTTCCAAACTGTTTCCAGTGCTTTTTAACATCTATATGACACCATTGGGAGAGATCAGCAGGAAATTTGGTGCAGGGTGTTATCATTATGCTGATGACACCCAAATCTATTTTTCCATGCCTACGTCATAAGGTGAAGGCATAATCATCCTAAATGCCTGCCAGAGGCAGTGATGGGATGGATGAGGGATAACAAACAGAGCCTGGACCCAAATAAGATGGAGGAACATATAGTGCAGAGTCGGAAGTCAGTAGACAATTTTGATCTGCCGGTTCTGGATGAGGTCACACTTCCCGAGAAGCAAATGGTACACAGTCTGGGAGTGCTTCTTAATCCAGACCTCTCCTTGTGAGCCAGGTTGAGTTGGTGACCAGAGGTGCTTTCTATCAGCTTCAGCTGCTACCACAGCTGCATCCATTTCTTGAGATAAATGACCTCAGAACAGTACTGTAATAAACTGCTTTTAATTAAATACTGTTTTAATAGTTTTAACATTGTTTTAAAATATTTTTTATGGTTTTAAATTGTTGTAATGTTTTAACTTTTTGCTGTCATTTATTTGAACCAATGTCTTAGTTTCTTTTTTGTCATTTATCTGTTTTAACTCATGTTTTAACTTTTCTGTTTTTGTTGTAAACCGCCCAGAGACGTACATTTTGGGTGGTATAAAAATGTGTAAAATAATAAAATAATAATAATAATACGTATGCTGGTAACCTCCAGTCTTGACTACTGAAATGCACTGTATGTGGGGCTGCCTTTCTACATAGCCCAGTACCAGCTGTTGGTACAGATTGCAGCAGCCAGGTTGTTCTCTAGGTCATCTCGGAGAGACCATATTCCTCCTGTACTAAAAGAAAATAGCCACCAATAGGTTTCTGGGCAAAATGCAAGGTGCTAGTTATAACCTATATAGTCCTAAACAGCTTAGGCCCTGGGTATTTAAGAGAACATCTTTTTTCGCCATGAGTCCCATCAGCCATTGAGATAATCCAGAGAGGTTAGTCTGCAGTTTCCCCAGCTTGTCTGGTGGCTACACAGTGAGGAGCTTTCTTGCTTCCCTGAGACTCTGGAATGTACTTCCCTGCTGAAATGAGAGCCTCCCCATCTCTGACAACTTATACAAAGTCCTTAAAGACTCTTTTTTTCCACCCAAGCTTTTTAACTGGTCTGTGGTTTTAAATTTTTTTAAGGTTTTCATTTTTGTCTCAATTTGTTTTATGTTGTAAACCACCCAGAGATGGAAGTTCAGGTGGTCTACAAATTTGATAAACAAATAAAACAAATAAAATAAAGTGAGAAGATTCCTCAGCAGCCTCTATGTTATTTCAGAGACCTCTGGGATTTGGGATCTCTTTGTGCTCCCAATTTTCAGTTGTGTGGAAGCAAGGTAAGAGGGAAACCTGTGTAGAAGTGATTGTGTGAAAGCAAGGTAGGAGGAAATGCTACCCAGGAAAAGTGACATAATCACTTCTATCCAAGTTTTCCTACTACCTTGCTTCCACACAACCAAAAATTGGGAGCAAACACAGCTCCCAAACCTGGGTAGAAAACAGTTCTTGATTGTGTGAATGACCTCAGTGTGTAGCCTATCCAGTCCTATAAAAATTCTTAGATGACACAGTCTAGCTCTATATGCCACCAATGGGAAACAGAGGAGGGAAGGAGACTAGGTCCCTAGAAGTACCCCCAGATGGGGATAGAACACTAAAAGCACCACATAAGCTCTATCTACACAGTATGTTCTAACACATGTATGATCTATGCCATATAACATGTACAGATCTGTACATATATACAGTTATTCACACATTATGCTCAATGAACGTACAGTAGCACACTTCCTATCTGAACTCATGAGATGGGCTGTATTCCCAAGTTCACTTTTAAAATGAATACATGTACAGTCATTCTCACAAAAACATATTCATACACCTATGTACACACAATGTAATATGACTATGAAGAGATGGGGCTTGTCATATCTTTGCTTCTGTCTTTAGCAGCTTTTACTTTCATTGAGAAAGAGGCAAGTTATAGACTGAGAATGACTGATCAATCATATATACATCCATTTCTGTGATTTCCTGGGGAAATAGTTATGCTCCCAGATCTTTTAAGATATCAGATAATGACCTGAAAGCTTCACTCTCCAACATTTCAAAATCATTTGCTACACAACATAATACATCCCATGTAAACCTTTGATTCCTATTTTGTCATCAGTGCATTGCTCTTATTATTATTATTCTTCACCTTTTCCAGTACTCCTGAGCACTCCAACTCCTTCTCTACCCACTGTGTGGTATCCTATCCCTTCTTGTTGACAGATCTAAGGGCCCTTGAAGTCAGTAAAAAATGCTTTTTCATTCCTATGATCTTGTTCCAGGCCAATGCTGTGCTTTCACAAACTGCTATGGATGTTGAGTTCAGAGCCCTTTGCATTGTAGCAAATGAGGCAACATTTTTGTTTAATAAAAAGGAAATGTCAGAGTATAGAAATTCCATCTCAAAAGCTCTCTGTGTCTTTTTGCAATTGACTCTCTCTCCCTAGAGGAAAATATTTGCATATGAGAGGTGATATGCAGATATGAAACAGAATCTTACGCAGAATTCGTCATCAACAGTGCTGTTAAGAGCTCTTCTAGAGGTTCTTGAAACAGTCAGATCATGACTGAAGAATTATTAGTATGTTATCTGCTTCTCCATGGAGTAGTCATCATCATCGCCATCATCAACATTGTCGTCGTCATCATCATCATCTTAATGTCTAAAGAACAAGAAACTGTACAGCCTATAGCATAAAATTAGCCTGCATTCAGTATCTAAATGAACAATTACAGGTGAAACTCGGAAAATTAGAATATCGTGCAAAAGTCCATTAATTTCAGTAATGCAAATTAAAAGGTGAAACTGATATATGAGACAGACGCATTACATGCAAAGCGAGATAAGTCAAGCCTTAATTTGTTATAATTGTGATGATCATGGCGTACAGCTCATGAAAACCCCAAATCCACAATCTCAGAAAATTAGAATATTACATGGAACCAAGAAGACAAGGATTGAAGAATAGAACAATATCGGACCTCTGAAAAGTATACAGTGTACTGTGCTTGATTGGCCAGCAAACTCGCCTGACCTGACCCCATGGAGAATCTATGGGGCATTGCCAAGAGAAGGATGAGAGACATGAGACCAAACAATGCAGAATTGCTGAAGGCCGCTAATGAAGCATCCTGGTCTTCCATAATACCTCATCAGTGCCACAGGCTGATAGCATCCATGCCACGCCGCATTTAGGCAGTAATTGCTGCAAAAGGGGCCCAAACCAAGTACTGAATACATATGCATGCTTATACTTTTCAGAGGTCCGATATTGTTCTATTCTTCAATCCTTGTCTTCTTGGTTCCATGTAATATTCTAATTTTCTGAGATTGTGGATTTGGGGTTTTCATGAGCTGTACGCCATGATCATCACAATTATAACAAATTAAGGCTTGACTTATCTCGCTTTGCATGTAATGTGTCTGTCTCATATATCAGTTTCACCTTTTAATTTGCATTACTGAAATTAATGGACTTTTGCACGATATTCTAATTTTCCGAGTTTCACCTGTACTTGAATAAAAGTGGGAAGACCAGCTCTCCAAGGCAGGGTGACACACCAAGCCTGGAGCAGAGGGCTGGTCTACTTGCACATCCCAATTAGACCAGTTCTTCTGGTTTTCCTTGAGAGAGCTAGTCTAACAATTGCAAATGGCAAGTAGACTAACCCTCCACTCTGACCTTATTTCATCAGTCCACCTCAGAGAGCTGTTCTACCCACTAATCCAATTGGTAGATCCACTCTCCCAGGAAAGAAGCACTATTTTGAGGCCCATTTTCCCAGCAAAACAGGCCTCAAAATGGTACTAAATTCATCCAATTCAATTTGGGTCAAATCGGGGTGATTTGTTGAGGCAGCTGCTTTTGATTCAGTTAGGGTGGTCTGCAATTCAATTCAGCCTTGAATAAAATCACATATATTGATTCGTGCACACCCATAGAGACAAATATTTTTGAGGGGCATTCAGGAAAATCAGAAGGGAACTATTAAAATACTTTGGGGGGATCTGCATCTCTGTGCGGGAGGGCTGTTTACATGCCAATCTTCCTAATACTTTTAGCAACACTTTCAATGTGATTTTCAGTCTTAAGCATTCTTGTATCAATGGAAGGTACTTTCAGTCACGGAAGGGAGGAGTGGTTGCTGCAGCTCCCTATGTTGCATGCTGTCCTGTTCTGAAGATTTCCCTGAACCTCAGGGGGTGCTGTGGTGAGGAGTGGGTGGGGAACTTAGCTAGCTCAAGCCTCCTCCCACTCACACTACTTAGGATCTGACCCATTATCTTTGGTTTCATAGGAGCTGACTGAAATAGGTCATCATTAGCTAATTCTGCAGATGGGTAACTATTTGACAAGGATCCCATGCTTCCCGGAAGTCCTGAAGATCAGGAGTGCTAGTGTCATGTGAAATGCTTTGCAACTGCAATATCAGTATGATTTTTCATCACAGCAATTCCTATCCTTATATAACAGTGCTGAGTTGTGTTGTTGTTTTGTTTTGTTTTAAAAGAGAGTATGATGAACATACTAAAATCCTCAAAGACACCAAGATATCAGTGCTCTCCCCAGATTCCTGGCTTGAATATTGTACTTCAATCTGAAAGGTATGAATGTAGCCTTAGTAATGATTAAATAATGATTCAGCGGTTAAAGATACAGCCAACATTATAAAAAAGTGAGATATAACAAAAAGAAAAGAGGCTAACTTAGCTTTGAATGATAATATCACGTCTTTTTTTTGTCATGCTTCTTTTCATTCTTAGTCACCCATTTTTAAAGTTGCTTTATTTTCTCTCAAATAGCCTACTTTTAACAACTTTGAAATTTGAAAATCATTGCATGCCAAAGCACAATGGGTATTTTTCCTGGTCCTCAGATATATAACATGCATAAAAGATAAAAGTGTTTCACTCAGCAAGAGACTTTCCTGCGTCTTACACTCTACAGTTCACCAAGGAACATATGTAAGTAAGCATAGCTGGATTTCCATCTCTGTATATTGATATTATGACACCAAAAGCTTAGCAGATTGTCTCAAAATGGAGCATAAATTGCACTCTATAGACTAAAGAAACACTAATCTGTCTTGCTAGGTAGTGCTGAAACCCCCTATTTTTATGTGGATGGAGTGATGGACTCCCACAATATTTTTCTCTTTCCTGACCAATGAGATTTTAACACATGTAAAGCCATCATAGGATAAGGGTCCACTTAGAGCTGCAACATTCAATCAGTGTGTTAATGTATTAATTATTAATCAATTCATTAGGAAAAAATCTTTTGATCAACTAAAAGTGAGCCTCAAATTATAGGAAAGATTGGGATTGGTAGTTTTTTCTGGTGCTGCAGCCAGAGTACCCTGCACCACTCGGGGACATAAGAAGGAAATTTAGAGAGGGTATCTTTTTAATAGATGCTGTGCCAGAAGGCAAAGTCACCGGTTGATTTCTCCATATGTGGAACAAAGTGGATGTTACACAGCCTTTTTCCTGCCCAAACCCAGTTCCCATATAGAGGAGAGGGAAGAGAAGAGAGCAGTTCAGGGCAAGACAGGTAATGTTGAAATCCAAGGAGTTCCACTATGACAGAAAGGGCGCTTCTGGCCATTCTGACTTGGAGGCTCCCTGCTGTCATGATAGAACTCCCTCTGACAACACCTGACAGAAAGCATGTTGGTATGGCACATTTAATTACCAAAAAAGAACCATACAAAATATATAGACAACAGATCAATGTAGCAATAACTAAAGGCATCTTATATAAGATATCCAAAGCATCAGATTGAAGAATTCTAAATCTTAAACAAGGAATTACCTATATTCAATCAAATCCACCAATTGTCTTCTAAGATCCCAGAGAGTATGTTACTAACTAACCGTTTAACCTGAAACTTCAGATATATGAATTTTACAATAAAAGGATAAAGAAGGAGTCTTTGCAGAGTCCAGTTTACTTGCTGTTGAAGGAGTGGTTGGCTGTTTACACAACCTTGTTGGCAGACTGACAATTTGCAAGAATTTTAGATTGGCCTTAAGGAAAATTATTATTTGGACTCTCACCCACTTGAAAAAGATATTTCTGAATAAGATGGAATAACACTGATGAGATGCACGTTTTCCAAAATCCACAAGCTTTCTCAATGACCTCTTTAATGTGTAAAATAAAACATAAAACAGATGTTCAAAATTAGCTGACCTTTTGATGTGACACAGTGTGGCACAGTAGTGGCTGAAACATGTTTTTAAATACAATAATTAAACATCATGACTCAGCAAACTAACAGCAAATAGTCAATCCTGTTACAGTACCAGTGTCAACCCATCCTTTTACAAAACCCCTCTCTCAATAGCCAATGAATTTCATTGGTTCCTTGTAACTTTTTATAAAGGGTCTGCCTGTCTCCCCAATACAAAATTGCATACATTCCATAAAAGCCATTTTATATACCACCCCCTTTGTCTGACACCATCCTTTGTTGTTCTCACAAATCTGGCAATCCTCCATTTCACATTTGTTATCATACAGTCTTGACTTCACGAAAAGCTGTCTTAAGGTCATAGGGGCTGTACAAATTACATTATCTTCCAAGCCTTGCTTCTTTAAAATCTGCTGTGCCCCCCAATTAAGCCTATCATCAGTCACATAAGGAATCTCTTTGCAATGGAGATCATTGGGGTATCATTGTAGATTCAGAGATTTGATAAAACATATATGCTTATTTGGTTGGATATATTTATTCATTTTGTAGATTTGTGGATTTGATTGAATATATGCAATTTCTGACTCAAACAAGATTTTGAATTCTTCATTTTGATGCTTTTGATATCATCTATCTATCTATCTATCATACTTCTATACTGCCTGATATAGACATCTCTAGGTGGTGTACAAATTAAATTAAAAACACAAAAATATTAAAACAGTATAAAACAGTTAGAATTCACAAAACTATTTAAACAAAATCATAGATAAAAATGTATTACATTTTAAAAACTTCAGTTAAAATCCTGAGAAAACGGGTACATCAGGATTTTCCTGAAAACAAACAGATAAGGGGATGCTCATTTCAAGAGGGAGCATATTCCAAAGCCCTTATATAAGCTGCCTTTAATTACTGTTACATTAAATTACACCACCCCAGAGCAGTTTCATTAGCACTGCAGTGCAGAGGCATGCACTGAACATAGGGAAAGTTTCTGCCTGTGATTGAGACCACTGGCATATTCTCCAGACAGCACCATGCTTGAATAGAGCTCTAATGCGTGGCCCAAAGTCACCAAGTAAACTTGAAGTCTGAGCGAACTTTTGAACTCTCGTTTCCCTGGTTGTTGTCCAACGCTAACTACTAAACCACCTTGGCATGTGGGTAGTTTGTCAGATCCACTGTGAGATCCACTCATGTGGGATGTTATATGGGATGACTATTTCACTTATTTCTCAGTCTACCTCATAGGGTTGGTGTGAGGATAAACATTACCATGTGCACCACCCTGGGCTCCTTGGAAGAAGAGAGGAATATAAATGCAAAATAAAAATAAAAATTATGTGGGATGACTGGTGCACAGTATAAGCAGCCACTCCATGGCAAAAGGTTAACTTATTTTGTATGAACGAGGATGATTTTTGTAAGAAATGCTGTGGCCAGCAACCCATTAGGTTGATTCTCACCTGGCTGCATTACCTTCCTAGATGAATGCCGCACCTCCTTATGCTAGCATATTGTGGCAGTGGGTGAGGACGGTATGAATGGAGGTGAATGAGGATTGTGCATATCTGCTCCTTTGATTTACTGGTTTGTAGATCTAACCATCCAATCTGTTTGTATCTCCCCACCTAATCTGAATTACAAATTATTGATGGCTTTGCATGACGCTTCTTGTTGTCCTTTGTGCGTTTGCAGTGAATCTTGGATGATCATTGGTGACAGAGTCAGAAAAGAAATTTTGCTGTAACTCTAACTTGGGGCCTGAGGTTTATCCCCTTCCCAATAACAACTCAGGATTGGGCAGACATTTGACTGCTTTATTTTTCAGAACTGGTATTTCTACTCCAGGAAGTGACTTAGAAAAGGAACACAGACTCATAACAGAGGGTCCCTAAGAGACCTTGGGATCTTTTCTGTTTAATTGCTAACACAAGATGCAGTGATAGCCAATGGTGGATACAGTTTTAAAAGTAGATTAGACATTTACTTAAGATAGGTCTATTAATGGGTACTAGACATGATGGCTATAGGGAACCATATGATCAGATGCAGTATGTCAGTGACTACAAGCTGCTGGGAAACAAACAAATGGATCATAGGACAAACAAACAAAAAAGAAAAGTATTGGCTACTTGCCAATAGTAAAGTATTGAAAAGTATTGGCTACTTGCCAATACTTGCCTTGCTTGTGAGCTTGCCTGAGGTTTCTGGTTGGTCACTGAGGGGAGAAGGATGCTGGCCTAGGTGGTCTCTTCATCAGTGACATAGCCCGAATAGAACAAGGGGGGATCGGCAAATGTCCACAGATCCCTAAGGGAGAAGATGCCCACCAGCTGGACATTCATTCATTCATTCATTCATTCATTCATTCACTTTTCTTTCTTCACTCCTGCCTCGCTAACTCACTGGGATGCTGCCAGCTTATGATCGGAGAACTCACCTTGTCTTCAAGCAAGATTAGACCTCTCCAGGAAAGGAAGAGCGAAGAGTGTCAGGCTGCATCCCTCCCTCCTCTTCTCCTCTTGATTGGCTACCTAGTGCTCAGGTTCAGCCCCCCCTCCCAGGGTCAATGAAAGGTTCAAATCAATCAATCAATCAATCAATCAATAATAGCAGCAAGCGGAAATGTGCAATGTGTAAGAGAAAAGGCATGCCATGCATGTTTTGTTTTTCATGGGGTGAGTGAAGAAGGTAGAGCAACCAGGGATTTGTAGTGAATCCCATTTTGTCTCAGGGCACACTACCAGACTTATCTCAGGGCCCACTCCAATCCAATTTTGTCTCAGGGCCGATTCCAACCTTGCTAAGACCTGCTCTTTATATGTTCTCATGAGGGGTTAAAGCATCATGCCTCTCTGGTGCTGAAGGCAGCAGTGTTGAACTTGTGTCAAGACACTAACATGATTCAGACATTAAGCTGTACAAGTGTACACATGTATTTATACTTGTGCATTTGTTAATGTGAATGATTGTGATTGATTGCTTAAGTGCCGTCAAGTCGGTGTTGACTCTTAGCGACCACATAGATAGCTTCTCTCCAGGATGATTTGTCTTCAACTTGGACTTTAAGGTCTATCAGTACTGCATTCATTGCTGTCGTAATCTAATCCATCTACCTTGCTGCTGGTAGTCCTCTTCTTCTCTTTCCTTCAACTTTTCCCATCATTATAGGCTTCTCAAGGGAGCTGGGGTTTTGCATAATGTGTCTGAAGTATGAGAGTTTGAGCCTGGCCATTTGTGCCTCGAGTGAAAATTCTGGTTTGATTTGTCTTATGATCCATTTGTTTGTTTTCCTGGCTGTCCATGGTATACTCAAAAGTCTTCTCCAACACCAAAGTTCAAAAACATCAATGCTTTTTCTATCTTGCTTCTTCAAAATCCAGCTTTCACATACATAGAATGTCATGGGGAAAACCACTGTCTAAATGATCCTAATCTTTGTAGGTAATAGACATGTCACAACACCTAAATATCCTTTCCAAGGCCTTCACTGCACCCTACCAAGTGCTAGTCTGTGGTGTCTTTCTTGACTGCTGGATCCTTTACTGTTATGGTCAATCCTAAAAGTCAGAAGCTATCCACCAACCAGTGTCTTCATTATCAGTTCTGAGGCTGGTTACTGTACCCGTTGTCATTAGTTTAGTCTTCTTTACATTTAGTCGGAGTCCCATTTTTTCACTGTGCTCCTTGACTTTCATTATTCGAGCTTGCAGATCACCTGCATTTTCAGCTATCAGAGTGGTATCATCAACTTTAAAATCATGCTCATCTTCTTCCAATACAGCTTCTCTCAGTATATGTTCAGCATAAAAGTTGAATATAAGGAGAATGTATACAGCCTTGCATTACTCCTTTGCTGATCTGGAACCAGTCTACTTCACCATGTTCCATCTGTACTGTGGCTTCCTGTCCTGTGTATCAGTTTCTCATGAGAAGAATAAGGTGTTCTGGGACACCCATTTTCCTAAGGATTTTCCACAACTTGACATGGTTGATGCAATCAAAGGCTTTTCTGTAGTCAATAAAGCGCATATTGACTTCTTTCTGGTATTCTTTGGATTTCTTAATTATCCAGCGTGCATCAGGAATGATGTTTATTGTTCCCTGGCCTTTTGTGAAACCAGCTTGAACATCCGGCATTTCCCTTTCCATGTAGGGCTCTAATCTGTGTTGGATGATCCTGAGCATTATTTTGCTAGCATGTGAAATTAAGGATATTGTGCGATGGTTTGCACAATTCTTTCTTTGGTATGGGTATGGAGACTGACCTCTTCCAATCTTTTGGGCACTGTGTCATTCTCCAAATTCCGGTAAGGACCGGAGTGCTGATCTAATTTTATCTTCCTGTACTAGAGGTTCTTGCAAGTAGGGAATATCTTCTAGAGTATCTTGGATGTTGACATCCCTGCTGTACAGATTTTCAGTATACTCTTTCTATCTCTATTTGATCTTCCCTGAATCAGTTACTATCTGTCCTCTGGCATCCGTTAACATACCAATTCGAGGTTGGAACCTCCCTCTGAGTTCAGAAATCTTTTGGAAAACTTTGTTTTTCCATGTCTATTTCCATCCTCAAGGTCTTTACAGATGTAATTGTAGTGCTGCTCCTTGTTTCTTCTAAGAGCTTTCTGAAATTCTCTATTACTAGCCGACCCCCACAGAGCATCTGTGTGCTCTTTGGGGCCGGCGGTTACCTCTTCCCCCCCACTTCTGCCCCGGTCTCTGCTTCTGGGCCCAGCCACCTCTCCTCCCCACTGCCACTTGTGCCCCCTCTTCTTACCCCCCTCCTGGGCCTTGCCTCTGTGGCCGGGCCGGGCCCACTACCTCTGGCCTCCATGGTCAGGCCACGGCGGCAACCAATCCTCCTGGGTGCACCTCAGCCAATCAGGCGCGTCCACTGGCCAGCCAATCAGCTGGGCTCTGGGACGCACATTCCAAGGCACACCCAGGAGAATTAATATAATAGAAGTTCCTTCCTGAGGTCTATCTTTCCTGCCTTTAGCTTCTCTCCTCTTCTTGGCAATTTCTACCATCTGTTCTGACATCCATTTTGCTTCTTCTGTGTCTTGGTCGTTGGTAGTCTCTTTTCACATTCATCCATAACAACTTCTTTGATTTCATTCCATAGTTCCTCTGGTTCCCTATCGATGAGGTTCAGAACCTCAAACTGATGTTCTCCTTGAAAATGGTGGGTACATTCTCAAAATCATATTGTGGAAGCTGGATAGCTTTGTTTTTCCTCTTTAACTTGACTTGAAGCTTGCACATGAGCAGTTCGTGATTGGTTCCATAGTCGGCCCCCGGCCATGTCTTTGCTGTTGTAACTGAGCTCTTCCACCTCCTTGCACCAATAATGTAATCAATTTGATTTCTGTGTACTCCATCTGGTAATGCCCATGTGTCTATCCGCTGCTTTGGTTGTTTGAAGAATGTGTTAGCAATGAAGAGATCATTGGCTTGGCATAAGCTAAGTTATTCTCCTGCTTCATTTCTGTTTCCTACACCATATAGTCTGACTGTGTTTTCCTCCTCACCTTTTCCAACTTTGGCATTCCAGTCTCCAACCACACCAGCATCACATCTTGCTTGCATGTTCTGTCAATTTCAGACTGGACTTGAGCATAAAACTGATCAACTTCCCCTTCTTCTGCATCAGTTGTTGGGGCATAGACTTGAAGAACTGTCATGTTAAAGGTTTGTCCAATAAATCTAGTTGATATTAGTTGGCCACTGACCGCATTGTACCCAAGTACTGTCATTGCTATATCCTTCCTGACTATGAAAGCAACACCGTTCCTTCTTTGGTTTTCATGTCCCGAGTAGTAAACGGTATGATTTTCTGACTGAAAGTGTCCCATTCCAGTCCGTTTTAATTCACTGATGCCCAAGATGCCAATCTGTAGTTGATTCATTTCATCTTTCATTGTGTTGAGCTTTCCCATATTCATGCTTCTTACATTCCACGTTCCCATTGTAATTCTGTCTTTGCAGGTTTGGATTTTCTCAACATCAGCCATCAGACGTCCAAAAGGCTTTAATCTAACTGTGTTATAAATACCATCAGTACTCTAAGAGATCCTCAGCTCTCCCTCAGTAGCATGTTGAGTAACATCCAACCTGAGGGGCCCGTCATCCGGAACTACATTGACAACCATTCTATTTTGTCTATCCATGTGGTTTTCTGGATAAAATACAGGACTGGTTTACCATTGCCTTCTCCTGCACAGTATGAAATGATGCCTTTGTCATTGTCACTGAAGTGATCGTCCGCCTCCAGCACCTTCCTATTTCACTGCTGCCCAATACAGGTGCCTGCCTCCTTTAGCTGGGCAGCTCAGCTGACCTTTGTGCTTTGGGTGACCCTACTGGGAGTATACCTCCCAGGGTACTTTGCTCATCCCTCTCAGAAACACCCCCTCACACACACCCCATGATGAGGCATCACAGCAGGACTTGTGGGGGGTGACTGTACCCGTGTTCATTTTAAAAGTGAACCTGGGTACAGGCCCTTCAAATGCATGGTATAGATAGGGAGTGTAATTCTGTACCACTGTTCAGCATAACATGTGAATGAAAAACATGTGAATGACTGTGCCTGTGTACAGATCTGTATCTGTGACTTGTACACTTGTTGTACATGTGTTGAGCTTGTGAATGGGCCTACTGCCATTCTGTTTCCTAACATTCCACTCACTGGTCAAGCAGGGTGTCACCATGTTTGTACTACCATGCTTGAGGTTGTGTACTACCACAACCCCTTATTAGTTGTGGGCCATCTTAATCTTAAAACCTGCTTTTCATGTAATACATCCAGGTTTTCCTTCTTTTTTTTCCCCACCGCAAGAGCAAAATCAGCTGTCAGAACAAAGTATATATGACCATTTTATTGCTTTTGAGAGGGAACAAAGAATAACTCACATATTTTGTGCGTGTGTTAGCATCACACATATTCAGCTTCAGCAATTTATGCATTGTGATGGTGACAGCTATGGTGCTATTCCTATTCAGATGATTAATAGAACTACAGACTTTTAAATGATATAAATGAGCCAAGATGGAGTGTTTTTAGATGCACAACATTGGTAACATACATAAAATGTGTTACCAAAAATAGAATCCAATTAATTATCCTGTCAGAAAATTATGCAATTGTACCTCAACTGTACTGTTTATCAAAGTTCAGCTTGTTCTTGTATTTGCTTGTTGAATACCTCAGGAATTGAATTCATGTGGAAGGAAGGTTTTAATGGTTCTGTGGCATTCTCATTGTACCTGTTCAAAGGGGGAAAAACCTTACTTGGAAATACCCTTGTGGAAATGTCTTAAATGACTTAATAAAAGTTATTATACATTTTATTATAAGTTTGCTTTATTATAAGTTTGCAGAATTTAATTTAGAGTTATATGTGTACTCTGCTTTCTAGTCAGTAGCCCTTTCAGAAGTAGCTTCTTAGAATTCCAGCTAGTTTTGGTAAAGACCTGCGCCCCCTTCAGAAATTGAGGTCATTAATACAATCAAAAACTGGGTTCGACCCGGGTTTGGGAACTGTATATGCTCCCAATTTTGGGGAGTGGAATTTTTGGTTGTGTGGAAGCAAGGTAAGAGGAAAACCTGGGTAGAAGTGATTAAGGTGCTTCACACGACACGTGTGAAGTACCTGACAGGGTTCTGTGGGGAAAGCGGGCTTAGCCCGCTCTTCCCACAGATGAGCAGCCGCTTGTAGCTGGGTGGCCAAATCGGCCACCCACACCACTTCCAGCTCCATCACAGAGCTGGCGGGAGCTGTGGGGATCGGGAGCCGTGTGGTGCCCAGAAGTTCCAGGATGCTTGTGCTAGAGAGACATCTAGAGAGACCCCCAATCCTGGGAGGCTGCTTGCAGCCTCCCACCTGGGGTTCTATTTGTGTGTGTTCGCACACCACAATGACACACAACCAACGAAATAAGGTGAATAGAACGCTTGCTCCATTAACCTCATTTAAGGGGGGGGGGGTTTAGGTGGGCTAACTGCCGTGGGAGCACCGGGCCCGCCCATGAACCCAGTGGTTCCCACACTCCATAGAAAGCGGGCTAAGGTACCTTAGCCCGATTTCCATTGATCGTGGGAATAGCCTCATTTTGTTGAAGCAAAGTAGAAGGAAAAGCAACCCAGGTTTTCCTCCTACGTTGCTTTCACACATGTCATCAGGCATGGGTGCTGAGTGGCAGTGGTGGTGGGACTGTCTCCATGCTTTCCCCCTTGCAAGCAGTGCTCATGCTTATGATTTATAATGAGGTCATTCACACAATCAAAAACTGGGTTCTACCTGGGTTTGGGAACTGTGTGTCCTCCCAATTTTTGGTTGTGTGTAAGCAAGGCAGGAGGAAAACCTGGGTGGAAGTGATTGTGCCGTCCCATTCACACAGTGCTGTAATCATGGCCATCATGTGTGGGGCTGAATGACAGCAGGGTAGTGGGTGAGACTTCTTCCCTGCTTCCCCCCTTGCTTATGATTTATAACATCTGAAGAGGGCTCTGGTAATTAGGTGATGGGTTCTGACTGGCTGGACCCTGCTGGCACAGGGCTGCCACCAATCTCTGGAATATGGACACTACATACAATCAGCAGAGGAGATGGCTTCCCTCATGGGTCTGGAGGTGGAGTAATAGAACTCTCAATTCAAGGTGCACAGGCTGCCATGCTGGACACTGTGGTGGCCTCCTCCTTCCCCCTCCTGGCTAATTAGAAATTACATTCTCATCTCAACTTCTCATTTCAACCATCCTGTTGAATTTTCAGATGTTTAAGGTATGTAGGAACATAGGAAGGGAGGGAGGGAGGGAGGGAGGCACTGATTATGCTAAAAGTCTAGCTGTATTCCAGTGGTATTCCAGAGCAAATTAAAAAGCACTTTATTTTAATCTGATACTCTCATAAGAATTCTTCCACCAAAATTATGTCATAAATATGCACAATGTGACAGATGCTGCAGCTCTTGAATTTATATAAATATTCATCAACTTATGGAATCCTCAACTACCCACAGAGAACGTTTACATTTGAACAGGAAAATCAAAACATTATGCCTATATGCTTGAAACATAATTCACAATTGGAAAAGTTATTTGCACAAGAAAGAAAACTTTATGGACATTGAAATATCAGTCCCTTTGAAAGCATCCAGTTTTCACTTTATAATTAAACAAGTGGAAACTACTGATCATTTGTGGAAAGGTTTATTTGTATTCATTTATCGTAAACTCAGCTTCCTTACTTCTCCTCTAACATCACATGCAGATAAATTAAGACACAAACCAGGTGGCACAATCATAGGTAGCTCCATCATACTAAGTAAGGAATTATCAATGAGAATGCTACTTCCCCCAATGTGCGAAGCATGTTCAGAGGGGTTGTGCGCAGCCCTGAGAAAGGCTGGTTACATGGGTGGCCATCCACCCAGTTTTGCGGGCATTTGCATGCTCAATGGAGGGCAGGCATGGTGGCCGCTTTATAAGACTGGCCCTACTGCCCCCAACAGTCCTTCACACAGCTTGACACAGAGATGGAGCTGCACTAAATTAGAGGATTGCAACATGAGCCCAGCTGCTACAGGGACATTTCTCTTTCTCAGAGAGGCAGTTCCACAACAGAGCAGAGCATCTTTGCTTGCTGCGAGCATTCCTACTCCAATGGCTCTGTTGTCCCATATATTCTGCTTCTACTGGGCCTTGGTGGGTTTGGGGGCAGGCTTGCTGGCTGGGTGGCGGTGGACGCTCCTTCTTCTTCATGTCTCTCCTGAGTGTGGGCAGTTAGGGTGGGTGCCATACCTTTCCCTGTCTTGGTATAAGCCACCTTCTTATTTATCTGCTTAATAAGTCCCCTCTTCTCCTGCTGGACCCTCTCCCCTCCTTGTGCTGCTGTAAGATAGGGGTGTGCACGAACCCAAAATTGTGGTTCTGTTTGAATTCAAAATGTTTTGGTTGAACTGACTGGCCAGTCCAATCGGTTTTACCGAACCAGTTCAGCAGTTCGAGTGTGACTATACTTGTAAAAGAGACCCCAGAATTACTATACAAGTAAAGGGGTGGGGGTCATGGGAGGCTGTAAGTGGTGGTGGGCATTGGTGAGAGAGGTAGTTAAAGTGTCTTACACACACAGTTCAGCTACCAGCACCGCTGCTCAATCCCCTGGTGCAGCCCATAACCAAGTGTGCACCGCAATGCCTCCTTTAGCAAGCAGCCTGGATGGCGGCAGCATGGTTCTAGCCTCCGTGGATGAGGCACATAGCCTCTGCAGATGCTGAAACCGTAACACCTCTGCGCAGGTGACCTGCTATAGGAGGCACTGTGGCATATGCTTGGACTATGGACTGCACCAGGGTTGGGGGGGGGAGCCGTGGTGCCAGTGACCACACTGGCTGGGTAAAACACTTTAACTACCTCTCTTGCCAACCCCCGGCACCCATTTGACACACAAACTGAGCTTGGTTTAGTTTGGTTCAATCGCAGTCTGAACTGCCCCTGGTTTGATTTGCTTTTGAGCCACTGAACTGGCCTGGTTTGAGACAAACTGGTTCTGCAACAAATGGTTTGTGCATACCCCTATCATTTGTTAATGGATTTTTCCATGTCACCAATAATGTAGCTCCTGCTACTACCATATATGTAACTAGTTGTCTAAGGTATACTTGTTCTCCTAACATTCTGTGACCCCAGAACAAATGAGCCAAAGCAAGTGGTGATGGGGAGCTCAAAATCCCAACTGCTCTATCTCATTCAGTTTCGGCTTCTTCCCACGGTTCCCTACTTTCCTCTGCTCTGTCTCCTCTACCCACAAATTGCTCTTTATTTCAAAAGCTTCTTTTTTCCTTACTTCACTGGCAGACATCCTGACTAATGTAACACTAGTGTTTCTGAAAAGTTCAATAAACTCCACTTCACTGTGGTGGGGACAAATTTTGATTACCTCCCCTTCTCCATGAAGTGCTCTGTGCCAATCATAAATATGTCCCTGAAGTTTGAGTGGCCCTCAAGGAATATTTTCAGGTGACAAAGAAGGCTTCCATGGGAATGGGAGGTCACTAAAATCCTAGATACACACCAGTATGAGTAAAGCATTAGTCTGGAACTCTTCAGAAGCCTTGGTGCTGCAGTGGCACATCTCCCATTGCATTGATGCCTCACTGATTCCCATTCTCTGTGCTGTCCTTCATTTGAACTAGTTTTTCTCCACACAACTAGCTTATCCAGACTCATATCTGTTTCCTTTCAGTTCCTTTTACTTGCTAGCTTAATCTTTCTCCAGCTTCTGTGACATGAGAAGTGCTCATGACAGGTCAGGGTGGGCTTACAAACTGAGAGTTAATAGAAATCCTATATTAATTACTTCAAGTTGTCTCCTTTTATGAGTTCATGTAATTTTATTCGCTTTTGGTGAACTGGAGAAACTGCACTCAGTCTATCACATCTATATGGTCTGTTCTTTATTCTCTTCTCTCAGTCATATATGTACACCTGAACCAGATCCTACTTTGAGACTCACAAAATGTATACATGCATCAGAACAGGCTATTTGAATTAAGATGGAGCCAATTCACATACTGCCCAAGCAAGAAGGTTATCCATGTGGCATGGCATGAGGCCCACATACCCTCCCCTTCTGTATGTATGACCTTTCATGTGATTCAGGAACTAGGCATGATGATGCATTTGGTCATTTGTTATAGACTCACTTCTCATTCCAGGTCGTTGGTGTAATGGGAAAGGGAGCATGGACACATCTCATTCCTGCATATGACACACAGATGATCTGTGCATCTAGGCTATGTCTGAACTGGTACATAGATTGAATGGTGAGTTTATGGGCTTCAGCTGGAGTTGGATAAATAAATCAAATTGATACTACCACTCTCCCTGGATGTGTTTGGCTGTGAGTGTGTACAGTACTGTATTTTAACATGACCATGTATCAGATGTAGGTTATACTTGTGTGCAGTCCATATTCATTAAAACAGGATAATTTCTTACCTACCCCAGTACAAATATTTGTTGAACTTTGAGTATGAGTAAAATGCAACCTTCAAGACATCCCAAGGGGGGAAAAAATATTGAGCACAACTCAGCTGTTTCCATTATTATATTCCTTTTTCAACTGAATAGAATTACTTTGATTGTTGGAACAGGGAGGGTCAGTCCACCTCCCCAGACTGATATCATGTATGAAAAGAAGATAATCCTGGTTTTCTCTTCTCAGTCTTGCAGTGTAATGGCAAATTACACCTACTGCAGTGATGCTTCACAGGATGTTCAACTGTGCGTCAAGAAATAATAATAGTTTTAAAGACAATCTTTCTTTTAATTCTTGAATAATTTTTTTCACACACAGAACAGTTTTTTTTAAAATTCAGTTCATAACAGTTATATGGAAAATATAATGCCTTGTGTTCCATGTATTTAATAATATCTATTTGACCTCCAAGGATGAAATATAACCTTGCCATTATTACATGGAGATTAACCTACTGGGGGAAAAGAAGAAAGAATGGAAGCAGGAGAAGCCATGCTGTCTCTTGAATATTTATCTCTCCCCCTTAGATCAGACTATGATAGACATTATAAAATACTGTATGTATAAAGTGATCGATGAATAATGATATTGTTGCTTTAATAAGCAGCCAACATAAATATCTATCTATTGCTAGTTTCATTATGAATCTTTTTTGCCAGTCATTAACAGCAGTAAACTTGTTTATGTATCCTTGCAATACGTCTGTGATGAAGAGAGGATAGCCTTTCTAAAGTGGGTTTAAATCAGTACTGACAAGTTCTTCACTTAAATGGCTTCCAGGAAGAGGGCCAGAAAAATATTCAGATTCCCCCCCCCCCAGTTTATGGACTGCCTACTACACAAAACAGTGGGGTTTTACTGGCAATCTTCCAAAGTAATAGTAAGCAAACCATGAAATAAAACAAGGAAAATGTTTCCCAGTAATGAAGAACTCTGAAAAAACATCAGCCTCCCGTTGGGGTCCGCCCCCCACACAGGAGTGAGCCCTTAATGTACCACTCCTTCAGGGTTCATCCAGGTCACAGTAATTGCCTAGCATTTCCTTGCTTCGCTACATAATTAAGATAAGCCACAAGTTCTGGTTAAGGCCTTTATTGAATATTAGATAGATAGATAGTTAGATCCATCCATCCATCCATCCATCCATCCACTTTATTACGGCCAAATAAAACAAAACAACTACAGAATAATACAATCAGGTTACAGAGTAAAAGCAGATAATACAATAAAACAAAAAGAAACAAATACTAATACAGTAAACCTTCACCAAATTTCTGCTACTCAAACCCTTCATCACTCCTTAAATATTAAATAGCAAGGTAACTAATAGCTGGATAGATCTTACATAAGAACATAACAGCCCTGCTGGATCAGGCCCAAGGTCTATCAGGTCCAGCTTCCTGTTTTGCACAGTGACCCATGAGATTCCACTGGAAAGCCCACAAATAAGGTGAGGGCATGCCCTCTCTCCTGCTCTTGCTTCCCTGCAACTGGTATTTAGAGGCATCTTGCCTCTGAGTCTGGTGGCCTATAGTCACCAGACTAGTAGCGATTGATAGACTTGTCCTTCATGAATCTGTCCAAGCACTTTGTAAAGCCATCCAAGCTAGTGGCCGTCACCACATCACAAAGCAGAGAATTCCATACATTAATTATGGGCCTTAATGGGTACGAAAAAGAATTTTGGTCCAGAGTATTGGTTGTGAAATTAGCAATAATAGCTGACATACAATGTAATGATGCAGCGGTGCTGTACCAAAACAGCAGGGAAGTGGCAATTTTTAATGCTCTCCTTTTCCCTCTCAAGCATTCTGTGACAACCACAAATATGTCCCTGATGGAATGCAACCCTCAGGGACATATTTTCAGATGGCACAGAGGGCTTCCTGCAAAAATCACCACTTCCCTCACTACACTGGTGCAGTTAGTTGGGACGTTCTATTATGCTACACCCTTGCTGCACCACTGCACCCTTGCTCTGTATGTCAGCCAGTCATTTCATCTGGTCCATCCACATATCTTGTAATGCCCCTATGAACTGAAAAGTGTACAATAATGTTCAGTCTCAAATTTATCACAGCTTTCAGTGTCTTCTGTTCATTAACATCCTCTTCCTTCTCTTCATTACTGATGCCCATGTGTGCATTGATAAAACACACACATAAAAGAAATATTGATGTGATGAGCTACATAATTACATCAAGAATTTTTGTGTGGTGTTTTACTAAAATGCAACACAAAAAGAATCTTGAATTGCTTGTCTGTATGATTGTATCAGGAGTTACATCCTGATTAATACTGTACTTGTGCAAGGACATTGCACTAGCGTAAGGCTGTAGCACTAGCTATTTGCATGAAGTCTGCCATGTGGATCACTGTTGCACTAGCAGAAACATGTTTGTGATTGTGAAACAAAGTGTGAAACCTATGGCATGCTTCGTGTGTTTTGCAAGGAACCTTTGCACAAGAGCACCATTCCAGAAAAATTTGTGATTTAGCACAGCTTTGTGATTGTCTTGCACTAGTGCAACCATTTTCACAGCACAAGTCCAGCAGTGTTTAACAATGCACAAGGGAGAATCACTATAGTAGAGCAGGAAATAAATAACAGAAGGAATGAACTTGGAATGGGGAATCCAAATGCATCACTTTTGCTTTGGTAGCAACATGGACTAGAATAGGCCACAGATTTATTGACTGACAATCAGATTAAGGAGGAAGATTTGTGCTCCACCCTTACAGTATGGACGCTAAAGAATCGCTGCTGTGGTGCAAGTCAAACCTAAACATATAGGGTGACACACCTTGGATCCAGGCAGCATCAACCCTATGGCTAGTGCTGTCCATCTTAGCCAACCTAAAGTCAAGGCAGCTGCTTTAGGGATCACCACCCACAGGCACAAAGTCTTTAAGGCTGGTAATCCCACAGCAGGTTGGAGTAAATCCAAAACCAGTGCTCCTTGAGCCACAAAGCCCCAAGGGACTGGCAAGGATTCCTCCACACTCCAAACATGTGCCTCAAAGTGCTCACTAAACCTACACTACCACACAGAACAAACCACACATTGAGGCTATCCCCAGGATCAACAGAAAGTGGACTAAGGGAGTTTAGCCCACTTTTTGTTGATCGGGGGAACCACCGGGCTTGCAGGTGAGCCCAGTGCTCCCAAGGTGGCTAGCCCGCCTAAAACACCCTCCCCTTAAATGGGGTTAAAGGAGTCTGTTAACCTCATTTTGTTGCTCATGTGTCACCACGGCGCACGGTGACACATAGTGATGTGCCCGGACCAGTTCGGAGGCCATTCTAAAGGCCTCCAGACTGGTCCGGACATGAGTGGTTCGGGTTCGGATAGACTGGGTGGGGGGTTGCTTTAAGGGTGGGGGAGCGTTTACTTACCCCTCCTGCGCTTTCCAACTGTGGCATCCATATTTCTTTTAGCTATGGGGCGGCAGGATATCTCCCTGCCCCCCCTTCCCCGAACGGAGCTGCTGCTGCTGCTGCTGCTGCAAAAGACTTTAAGAAGCCTTTTCCCTGCCACCCGCTCCCCGAATGTAGCTGGCTTTGCAGCTACGTTCGGGGAAGGGGCGGCAGGGGAAAGGCTTCTTAAAGCAGCAGCTCCATTTGGGGAAGGGGCGGCAGCCAAAGGCTTCTTAAAGCCTTTTGAAGCAGCAGCAGCAGCTCCGTTCAGGGAAGGGGCGGCAGGGAGATATCCTGCCGCCCCATAGCTAAAAGAAATACAGCCGCCGCGGTTGGAAAGCGCGGGAGGAGTAAGTAAACGCTTCCCCACCCTTAAAGCAACCCCCCACCCCAGTGCCGGACCGCAGCTCCGCAGCTCTGTGCACACCCCTAGTGACACATGAGTAGACCCCCGACCTGGAGGCTGCAAGCAGCCTCCCAAGTTTGAGGGTCTCTCCAGGATGCCTCGCACACTTGTGCAGGGCATAATGGAACATCCAGGGGCCAGCCAACCCACGATCCGACCACCCCTGCCAGCCCTGCTACCCAACACCCATTTATTTATTCATCTATCTATCCATCCATCCATCCAATTTATATACTGCCCTTCCTGAAGTGGCTCATGGTGATTTACATTAAAATAAATAATAAATAATAAAACAATTAAAATCAAGAACTATTTAGACCAGATTAAATATCATTAAAATTAAGGTTAACACTAGATATAATTAGAAGCCAGACTGGAGAGAAGCTAGGCTGAAGGCTCTCCTGAAGGCCTCCAAGAAGAGCCTTTTAACTCGTGTTGCAAGGGATGTTTTTTTTTTTTTAAAGACCTTTTTGTTCAGTAATTTTTGATTTTTAAATTTGATTTTAAACTGATTTTTAAAGAGTTTTTAAATTGCTTTGTATTGTATTTTGTGTTTTCTCTTTTCCTTTTGGTCTGTTATGATTTAATGTGTTGTGTGTTTTAAATTCGTGTTTTAATGTTGTGTTGTAAACTGACCAGAGAACAATTTGTTATGGGGCAGCTAACAAGGTTGTTTTTAAAAAATTATTATAAAACTATTTATCTTAACTTATCCTTTTAATTTCAATGGGACTACTTTGAGTAATTTTCCTCATCACGTAAGTCATTATTATTGCATCCAAGAGCATATGTTTGACTATTTCTGTTGACATGACCACATACCATATATTTAAAGCACTCATAGAGACCCCTGCTGCAATCAATAGTTCATCAGAAGTCAAGTTACTTTCTCTGCCAGCCAAGTACATGATAGTTAATCATTTTAAACATCATGAACCACAACACCCTCCAAACTTTTCTAGCTGTCAGATTCTTCTACAGACATACGAAAATGTCAATACCTCAAGAACTTGTTATTTGAATAGAAATTCACCACTGTATTCTTTTTTAAAAATCAGGAGGGGGAAAAAACCCACTGGTGTATAACAGCTTGAAAGCTCAAGGCTTTGTTAAATAGATAAAATCACAACCTGTCAGAATCATCCAACACTGACTGTGTTGGACTATGGAAGAAAAATATCAAAGATGCATATTTCACTTATTGCTTATGTGTGTGTCTCTGTAAAACAACAACAGCCTGCAACCAACATTTCTGACTCCATAACTGTTCTTGTGACTTGTCAGGAGAGCCACCTTAAGCCAATGTTACATCCAGAAAAGGCATTTCATTGCTATAGTCCATTATGTGACAAATCCCAACTACTATTAATTTTGTTTTTAGTTTCATTGAGCTCCCCACTGCCATCTCCCCAGGTGTTCCTTCTGACCCCTATAGTCTCCCAGTACCCTCACCCTCATTTGTCCTTGGGCTCACTGCTCCCTTTGCATCCATCTCCTCATAGCCCTTTACATTTTACCTAATAGTTATTCAACGTTTTTAACCGAATACAAACTTTGACTAAAGATCTTCCCTGTTGTACATAGACTGAGTTAGCACATAAGGTAACAAGTGGTACACTTTGAAAACAAGAGGTACAACAAGAGGGAGCTCTAGAATGTAGAATTCATAACAACATAAGATGCTCTAATTAGAAAGAGAATGACAGTTACCCAGGTATGCTTGGAATCTGGTCAGTTTTATGCCCTGTAGTGTGATAAATCGCTTTGCTTATCTTGATGGATTCTTGAATGTCAACTGCTTTTTACAATCCATTCCTATACTACATTTTAGTATCTCTACAGCTCTGTTCAGACATTAGACCAGTAAGTTATATTGGCCCAAGCACATGTGATGAAGGAGGAGGCATGCCAAGAATCCTCCATGGACATACCAACATTCTCCCAGCATGTCCCTGAACCACATGTGGGGACTGTACATCCCAATGGCCCCTAAATATGCAGTCCAAATATGTGTTTAAACTTAAATATTTCTTTAGGGGGCATTTGGATGAATAAGGGTAAGCAGCAAGATGGACAAGTTTTCAGATGACATCAAAGTATTCCAGATGGTTTAGCCAAAACTGGATTGCATAGAGGGCTGAATGGTGATAAAGAAATATTTAATCCAGGCTCACAAATAAGTGTATAAAAGTTTGGTTCAGGCTCCTAAACAGAACGTAGGGCCAGTAGGCCAGAACAAAATTGTTCAGGTCAAGGATGTGAGGCCCATCACCAAGAGGTAAAAATACCAGAGCCTGGCAGGAGATAATGTATATAACCAGGGTCATGAGTCAAACTCCCCACTCAGCAGAAAGAAACATAGCTGGCACCAGGAGATACCAATAAGGAGTAGGGTCAGCACAAAAACAGTAACTCATGTCCAAGGCTCTAACTGGCACCACAGGAAAACATATGTTTAATTACAAATGACATGTATTGATAGATTTACCAATTTGCTTGCTTATTTTTAATCTATATAAACTGGCAACTTGTCATGAACTGATAGCCCGGCTAACCCTACAGGATTTACAACCCCATGAAAGTAAACAGAAAGCAGCAACAAAACTGGATGAAGGAAAATAAAAGGCTCACAAAGAAAACAGTAAATGAATAAAGTCCCCTGAACTGAAACTAGGTACCCCCCTCTAACAATAACTGAGTAATAAATGGAAGGAAAAGACAAAACAAGAAATGAAACAAGCGAAGGACACAGAACAAGGAATAAAGGGAACAATGCAGGGAAGTACAGACAAGACAAACTGGAACACGGAAAAGATATAATATGCAAGAGCACACTATAAGCTGCCAGTGAAGTTGCAAACAGCAACTCAGCCATGGGAGACTGTTGAATATATATGGTTCCACAGAACCAATAACCAATCAGGCTTCCCTGAGTCAGCAGTTTGGCTTTCTTTCTTGTGATCTCCTGCACCTGCGTGAGTCCCATTGAGCCTGTCTCTTGATACCTCATCTCAATACAGGGGAAATCCCAGGCTCTTCCTCATCAGAAACCAAGTCTGGCAGCTGTTGAGAATCTTCAGCTCCAGAATCTGGTTTCTCTGCCAATTCTTGTTGCTGTGGCTCACTAGCAGGCGAGTCCTCCTGCTCTGATTCTTCTGATTCTGAAGTCTGAGCCATGACACAACTGCATACCTTGGGTGCACAGTGCTTGTCAAACTTCTGACTTGTACTCTGCCTTCATGATCATTGTGCACACACCCTTGTTTAAACTGACTTGTCTTCGTCAGGCAACAAGCTCTATTGTGGGAACCTTGTCTAATCCTCTTTAGTTCAGTAAGACTCCCCATTCTCTGTCAATTTGATGGAAGGATGATTTCAAGGGGCTGAATTAAACAGGAGGGCAAGGTTGCAGAGGATTTCCCCACAATAATGGGAAACAAAATGGCAAATGTGGTTTAGTGTAAGTAAGTGTGTGGAGGAATAGTTGCCTATCCCACCGTTGCCACCACATGTGGAGAAACAGCTGCCTAGCATCCTTGCACCCCAACCCCCCGGAGCTTCCAGGCAAGTGACAGGCGAGCCGCTGCTCATCTGGGCAGGTGATCCACCTGCCCAGGGACTAAGCACCAATTGTCTGCAGGGAAGGTAAGTTGAACCCTCCTACCCCATAGACAGCCCATGAACTCTTCTCACTGATTGTGAGAAGAGCTCTATAAACCTAGCTACCTAAACTAGTCCCTACACATAGTCATCTACAGTTACCTTCTTCTCAGAAACTGGCTTGTTGTGCAGTCTCTTATCCTGGTCACCGTTCAGGCCTGGGGATCAACTCAGCCTGGTTCTTCTTGTGATTTTTGGAAGGTTCCTCTTTTACCATTCCTTGGCAATGCAAGGTTTTGCTGCCAATATGAACTGGCCCCAGGGTTTTTGGTGCCATAGGCAACTTTTGATTTTGACTCTCCCACCCTGCCAAGAAGTGTGGAGCCCAGGCAGAAGTGTGGAATGCAGGCTGCTCATTCACCAGGACAGGAGAGATCGCAAAGCAAAACAAGGCAAGGTTAGCTTTGCTTACTTGCTCTTTCTCTCCTCTCTGTGTCACCCCACCACTCTCCCTCTGGGGAGAAGAGCGAATGGGCACTCTCAGCAAGCCAGACATATCAATGGTTGCTTGGAGAGGGAAAGGGAGGCATGTAATACCTCCCCACCCAAAATTGGGACCCTAAGCAACTGCCTAGGTCTGCCTGGTGGACAGGATGGACCTGTTGCCGATAATAAAAGCATAATCCGTTCCCTGAATAAAGCAGACACTGATGGCTTCTCAAAGGTATTTAGCAGGTTTATTTGTGATGCATAAGGATTGATATTCTGTCTGATTTCTTCAAAAAGCCAATTGCTGCACTTCTTTAAATATCCTCAGATAATTTCTGTGTTGCAAGTTGTGCTTATTTGTTTTCAAAAAATCTGAAAGCCTTCTTTTCTCCTTTTTAATTTTGTTTCTTAGTGGAGTGACTCAACTCACATAGCCTTTATTCTCATTTCAGCCCCCCCAACCCGGTTTGAGACTTCTGAGTCTCTTTCTCTTTAGAAACGTCATCCTTGTTGACAGTTATGTTCCCCACAGTGGTTGGTCTCTTCCCTGTAGAGTACAACCTTTCACTTTTGCATTTTAAAAACACGGTCTGTTGTTGTGAGGTCAAAAGAGCAGATACCTGATTTCAACCTACCACAATAGCACCAATTGTCTTCATGGAAGTTATTCATGATGTGGCTGTTGGTTCTGTCAGAAAACATTTTCTGTATTCCCTCATCTCTAAGCTACACTGCACTAGAGAGGATGAATTCATACCAGCAGAAAGACATATTTAAATAGATAGTCTGATTAGGGGCATGTTTACTCGTAGACACTGAGTCCGACCATTGGTCCATCTAGCTCAATATTGTCTACTCTGACTAGCAGAGGCTCTCCAGGGCTTCAGGCAGGAATCCTTCTCAGCCCTACTCAGAAATGCCAGGGATTGAACGTGAGGCCTTCTGCATACTGCACTTATGCTTTACTACTAAGATAATGGCACCATCCCTCAAAAAGGCCAATTTCAACTGCTATAAAGTCAAACTTGCTAAACACCATTGAGGTTATTCACACAATCAAAAACGGTGTTCTACCCAGGATTGGGAGCTGTGTGTGCTCCCCATTTTTGATTGTGTGGAGGCAAAGTAGGAGGAAAATCTGGGTTCTTCCTACCTTGCTTCCACACAATCACTTCTGTCCAGGTTTTCCTCTTACCTTGGTTCCACACTACTGAAAACTGGGCACACACCCAGCTTCCAACCCGGGTAGAACACAGTTTTTGATTGTGTGAATGACCTCTATATATTTAGCATTGTACCACTGCACAAACATTAATTGTGCACAATATCATTCCAGAGCATTCCTTTTGAAAGGGATTTACCAGTTATTCTGCTTTCATTTGGAATAACGTGCTCATTAGACAATAATTGGAGGGGGGGAACATTTCTCTCATTGTGAACCATTTCAGTGGCTTTAGTGTTTCAAACCTTAACTTTTCTACTATTTCAAACATTCTCACCCGACTTAGAGGATTTGTGAAGAGGCTGGAGCCAACGAAATGCAATGTTCAAATTACAAGGGTGTAATTTGTTTTCTGATAGGTATGTATTGGTAAAATATGGGGACGATGCCAACCTGATACCAGTACTGATAGCACTGGGGAGGCCATATTGGTGTCCCTGATATCTGGGGAGGGGGACTGTTATCAGATCAGCATTGAGCTGATATTTCTGGTGGTGCACAGACCTAGTCTATAGCCATCAAGACAAGTAGCCATTGATAGATATGTCCTCCAAGATTCCAAAAATTCAAGGAATAATTGAATTCCAAAATTTCAAGGAATAATGGAAATTTAAAGAGAGTTTTTTAGGATTCCTCCCTAGAGAAACTTGGGAGAATTTTCTCAGACACTTTCTCTACATCCCAGCTTAGTTTGTGTTTCAGAAGTCTATAGGGACAACATTTGGCTAAAGGCTGGGGTAACCAGAGGGTGGAGCTTGTGCCTTTCATTAAGAGCCTTGTACCTTTCCCATGGTAGTTTGTGTACTGGGGAAAGGTTGCCACAAATTCAGCTCAGGTGCCTCATCCTTTCTCCTGCCTTCCATTAAAACTGGTCCTGTGAAAGGATCATAAGGCAATGAGAACGAAGGGGACTAGGTTTGATCAGACAACCATCCTGATGAGATAGAGCTCCATTAATGGAATCCTTACAGACCCTGATGACTGTCCTGAACCCCATCCTTTAGTGGAAAATGATCTGGGCTTTAACCAGTTGCATTGTAACCTTGCATAACCATGGCTGTAGGCAGGTCTATTAGTGCCTCAGCAATGATTTATGAGGGAGCAAGACGTCTCGAACAATTGGTGAATGAGTTTTACAGAAGACTCCAGCTATTAATTCAGGGGGCTTGGATCCAGCAGTCTGAATCCAACAGCAGGTTTCTTCCACATTGATGTTTATGGCCTACTTACCTCCAGCAACCATTTGGAGCTACCATTTTCCATGGAATGGAGATATTTCCTGACAAAGGATTCAGGTATTTCCTGACAAAGGATTCAGGTTTTGTATGACTCCTACTTGGGTCTCACCAGATCTCAGCCTGATGAATTGAATTTTTTTTCCATCATGCCTAACAAGGTCTCTGCAAGATGCACTGTTAAGGTAATCACCTTGAATATCCTTCTTTCTGGCAGTTGTTACTGCACTTGCGGTGCTTACAAAAATGTTAAAAAATTCCATGGTATTTGTCCCATTGGTACAACTTGTAATAGGAGTGCTGCAGTGCTTTCAGCTATTTCTGAAAAATGGAGTAGGCCTTTTGGTAACAGCTCTATGGCATACTCATTTAAAATGCAATATAATATTTTGTTCTCTCCTACAATTTATCTTACATTAATCTGATTTGAGACCCATGTTTTCCTCACACATTTTGATTTACATTTGCCCTCCTGTATCAAACCGACTGCCAATTTCATATATCCAATGCAATGATTTGCTTCAGTATCTCAGATAGCTATTTTTAAATAAGTTTTTGGGTCTAATCCTCATTACCGTATGCTGTTGCAGCTTGGTCTGTGATTTATAACAAACATTAATAACAGCAAGCTGAAAATAAATTTATTTGGAGTCCTGGCCCCTATTTAACAAAAGGACACTTGCTGTCATTTCATTTTTTTTTTTTAAGGGACGTCAAATTGTGGGAAATTATGAATAATTCCAGTAAGGACAGGTAATGCATTTCACTACCCAAATTTAGATAGCCATTCTCTTCTCAGAACAAAACTATGAGGTCATTCACACAATCGAAAACTGTGTTCTACCCAGGTTTGGGAGCTGTGTGTACTCCCAATTTTTGATTGTGTGGAAGCAAGGTTTGAGGAAAACCTGGGTAGAAGTGATTGTGTGGAAGCAAGGTAGGAGAAAAAGCTACCCAGGTTTTCGTCTAACCTTGCTTCCACACATTCAAAAATTGGGAGTACACACAGTTCCCAAACCCAGGTAGAACACAGTTTTCGATTGTGTGAATGACCTCTATGTTTCCTTCATTTATAAAATCTTAGAGACACCATTTTATCACAACATGGCTTTCAGTCCTTTCAATCAGCTTCCAATTCTTTAAGGATCTGCAAACTTTGGGGACTGCACAGTTCTACTGGATTCAGCAAATCTCTAAGCCTTCCTTGAAATTCCTAGGATGGTTTTCTTTATATGTAGGGCCCTCAAATTTCCACTCAAATATTCATTTTAGATGAAACTGAGTCAAAACTCTGGTTAAAATTACAGCTGATCCAGAAATTCTCCAAGCAGTTATTTCAATGAAATGCAAGTGCCCAAGTGGGAAGAAAAGAAGCAGAAGAATTCAGAGGAGATTAAGAAATTTGAGACAAGTTTCAAGAGAGATGGTTTATAGCTGTTTGGTAGTGGCAATAGTGGGTGACATTTTTCTTTTCAGTCTATGCTGTCTCTCTGCAGGTGGCAGCAGAAACAGCAATGAAAGCAGTAGGCCTCTTCATGGCGACCAGCTCCATCTTTCTGCCATTTTTGTTCCTGAAATGCCCTTGGAATGATGCTAATTATGATGCAGCATCACGCTGAGGGGACTTCCTGTGATGTCCACCACCCTGAGCAGTAACTCAGAGCCTGATCATGAGGAGGAGAAGGTCCCAGCCCCAAGCCCTGACACCAGGCTAAAGCCTGGCCTTCCAGCCAGGGGCACCTGCAGAGTGAGAAACCCCAGAACCAAACCCCAGAGCTAGCACTCCCATAATCTAAGTTTGAGCACCCATGATGCAGCCTCTTCCTCAGCAAGTACTCACACTCCCCGAAATCTGCAAAGCAGCACTGGCCATTGGCCAAAAGGGATGTGATAGGACTGAAGGGGAGAACAAGACTAGGGCAAAGGGCTGACCCTTTAAATCTCTTCATTCTTCTGTTAGGGAAGTGAAGTCTGGGAGAAGTTGTAGTCTGACGCAAGAAGCATTTAAGGCCAGTCCTCCTCAGAGCAATTGCTCACTTGAAATTTTCCAGGGCTCTGCAACCATGACTACTGTGCCTTGCCTTGCCTTCTCTTGGCACCTTTTGGAGTTCATGTGTCCTTGCTTGTGGAACAAGACAGAAAAAAGCAGTGGCTTGGCTGAGCTAAATTCCATGAAGTGGTTTAATGCTTCCATTGCTTCTGTCACTGCTTGCAAAGGTACAGCATAAACTGACGGTGGGTGAAGGGTCACACAAGGCAGTTCGAATGAAATACTGTCTATATGGCATAGCCGGTGAAGTATGTCCGAGTGCACATGACCTTCCCTCCACCCAGTGAAAGGAGGCACCTCTTCTTTATAATATGGGGATCGGGCTAGATCTTCTGAACAAATTCTACATGGGCTAGAAATACTTGTTTCAAAAAGTATTTCTAGTATGTATAGAGTGTATGCAGAGTGGGTGAAGTCTAATAAGACTTCATTATATATGAACAATGGAGCAAGTGAGATGAGTTGATTTCATTGCGCAAACTTGGTTATAACAACAACAACAACAACGATATTAATAACCCCCAGTGAGGCACTACCTTGGCGTGGTTGTAGGGCTTGCGTGCTCTGAGGAAGGTGAGAGCTGTGCCAGAGGTCCAACCATACTGGACAGGTCTCACCAGAGGAGCCAGACGAAGAGTGCCTCTCCCATCAACAATATGGTGAGACATAACTTTAATAAATCTATACCGGATCGGTCGTTGCCCGGGTCAACAAGGACCGCACCAGGTGCTGGAGGCCCTGGACATCTGGTGGCAAGTGGGCAACAGGACTCAGGATCTTCAGTTGAGCAACCAGGGCTGGAGACTGCAAGGTTTCTGGAAGAAACGTCGCTTAACCAGGAAAAAAAATATACGGAAAATGCCAACAAGGAAATAATGACCTACTATTACAAGTCTAGTCCAACTAGAGGAGGTTATTTAAAAAGAATGTACCAAATTTGGAAAGAGAAGCATCCAGATACAGAAATAACAGAACAAAGGCTAGCAGACCAGAGAAGATTCATTATAAGAAATAAAGTATTCATAGGAGTTGAGCTGGAAGAACTACAAAGAGCAACAAAGGCACAAGATATGGAAGAAGAATTACCACCAACTGAAGAAGTTGCTCAGGCACAGGTGGAGGAGGTGTTGGAAAAAGAGGATGCCACTGTTGCTGAACTGTTTCAAAATCAAAACCAGACAACCTCCCCTTTGCCTTCACATCAAAAACCCGAATGCAGTTTAACAGAAAAGCAACAAGAACTAAAGCAAAAAATAACTGAGCACATGAACCAAACAACCACCAGGGTTCAACTTCCAGCTCTAAAAACAGTTGCCAAAAAACAACTTGCTCAGGCATTAAAAGATGAAAATGCTGTACTTGCAGAAATAACAACCAATAATTTGCAAGAAACAAACCAATTAATGTACAGTGCAGCAACAATAACAACACAAGAGCTCGGATATAATATCAGTGGACCTGTCAAAAAAGAAAGTATTACATCACCTAAATGGAAGATTAGATTAGAAAATAAAATCTCCAGGCTTAAATTAGATGCTAGTAAACTGAATGATATGAAAGACAAGAAGCTGAAGAATGAAAACACCAAACAGTATCTGATCCAAAAAGACCACCTAGATTCAAGGAAAATTAGAGAAATTCTGGAAATAATAAAGCAGCAAATAGCAGCAGTGTCAAAGAAGATTAGCAGATACGAAGCCAGAATTACACAACACAGGCAGAATCTCCAATTCCAGTCGAATCAGAGATGTTTCTACCAAAGCATAGAAGGAGAAACTGCAAGAAACCTAGAAACACCAAATAAAGAAGAAACAGTGCAATTCTGGGGGAAATTATGGGACAATCCAATAGATTATAATAAAAAAGCAGGCTGGGTGAAAGAAGTCAAAAAAATGTAACTAACAAATGCAAGATCTAATAATAACACCAGAATTAATAAGTGAAAGAGCAAAGAAAATTACAAATTGGATTGCACCAGGCGACGATGAACTGCATGGCTTTTGGCTTAAACACCTAACAAGCCTTCATAAACAATTATCCAAACAGTTCAATCACATTTTGCAAGGAGGTGATATTAAACAATGGCTAACAACTGGGAAAACTCATCTCATAATGAAAGAACCAGCAAAAGGTGCGGTTCCAAGTAATTATAAACCAATAACCTGCCTGACAACCATGTTCAAATTATTAACTGGAATAATAGCAGATGAAGTGATGCAACACTTACTAACTAACAAACAGCTTCCAGTTGAACAGAAAGGAAATTGCCCAAACACCAGAGGCACAAAAGACCAGCTGCTGATTGACAAAATGATTTTAGAAAATTGCAAGAGAAGAAAAACAAATCTAAGTGTTGTATGGATTGACTACAAGAAAGCCTTCGATTCATTGCCTCACACATGGATACTAAAATGTTTAGAAACAACTGGTGTCAGCAAAAACATTCAGATATTTATTTAAAAAGCAATGAGCATGTGGAGTACACAGTTAACAATCAATGGTGAGACACTTGGACAGGATAGCATTAGAAGAGGCATTTTCCAAGGGGACTCACTATCCCCTCTGTTGTTTGGAATCGCCATGACCCCACTTTCACAAGTACTAAACAAAACAGGCCTCGGATACCAAACATCTAAAACATCAAGTAAAATAAACCATCTGCTTTACATGGACAATCTGAAGTTGTATGGAAAGTCCCAGTCAGAAATTGAATCACTGCTAAACACTATCTATATATTCAGTAGCGATATAGCAATGGAGTTTGGACTAGACAAGTGTGCTGTATTAATAATGAACAGAGGAAAAATAAGAAAAAGGAATAGAAGGAATAGAACTGCCCAATGGAAGCATGATCAAGAACCTGAAAGAGAAAGAACATTACAAATACTTGGGCATTCTCCAGGCTGATAACTTTGCACACACTGAAGTTTAAAGAAAAATTGGAAGTGAATACATCAGGAGAGTTAGAAAAATCCTAAAGTCCAATGGCAGGAACACCATACACCTGGGCTATACCTGTTATCAGATACACTGCAGGAATAATAGACTGGACCCAGGCAGAGCTAGAGATGCTAGATCGTACGAGCAGGAAAATGATGACCATCACTCATGCCCTGCACCCCCGCAGTGATGTAGATAGGCTATACCTCCCTCGCAGCTCAGGTGGAAGAGGATTGCTGCAAATCCATCAAACAGTAGAGGAGGAGAAAAGAGGCCTTGAAGAATATATCAAGGACAGTGAAGAAGATGCATTTAAAATGGTCAATAATGAGAAACTATTCAACACCAATGAAACAAAGTAGGCCTACAAGAAAGAACAAGTCAAGAACCGAGCAGAAAAATGGAAAAATAAGCCCCTGCATGGTCAATATTTGCACAATATAAGTGGAAAATCAGACATCACCAAGACCTGGCAATGGCTTAAGAATGGCAACTTGAAGAAAGAAACTGAGGGTTTAATACTGGCTGCACAAGAACAGGCACTAAGAACAAATCCAATAAGAGCAGAAGTCGAAAAGTCAACAACAAACAGCAAGTGCCGCCTTGGTAAAGAAGC
The DNA here is from genome assembly GCF_027244095.1 of Hemicordylus capensis. Classification (NCBI taxonomy): domain Eukaryota; kingdom Metazoa; phylum Chordata; class Lepidosauria; order Squamata; family Cordylidae; genus Hemicordylus; species Hemicordylus capensis. The sequence continues at coordinate 294,232,323 of NC_069660.1, read as the reverse complement.
AGATGAAACCCTGGACCACCTAATCAGCTGTTGTAAAAAGATCGCACAGACTGACTACAAACAAAGGTGTGGCAAGGTATCAGGGATGATACACTGGAACATCTGCAAAAAATACAAGCTACCTGTAGCCAAAAAAACAGACAAACATCTGCCACACAATACACCAGATACAACTGTAGTCGAGAAGAAAGAAAAACAAGTCAAAATAATTGACATAGCAATACCAGGGGATAGCAGAATAGAAGAAAAAGAGATAGAAAAAAATCACCAAATACAAAGATCTACAAATTGAAATTGAAAGGCTGTGGCAGAAAAAGACCAAAATCATCCCAGTGGTAATTGGTGCCCTGGGTGCAGTTCCAAAAGACCTTGAAGAGCACCTCAGCACCATAGGGGCCACAGAAATCACCATCAGCCAATTGCAAAAAGCAACTTTACTGGGAACAGCCTATATTCTGCAACGATATCTATAACAACAGCAACAACATTGACAATAAAATTCAGCCATCCTAGATCCTTGGGAATGACTCGATGTCTGGATAAAACAAACCAGTCAATAACATCTGTCTGACTGTGTTAATAAATACTAAATTGTTGCAAGTCAGAGAGTCTGTTGAAGAAAAAAAATGAGCATTGGCAGAATACATCAATGAAAGCCAAGAAGAAATGCTACAGGAAATAAGACATGGCTGTTAATAATAAAGGAATCAAAGGATAAATACAAAATAACAGCAGATGAGGAATAGACGAGAAAAATGGCACAACAAAACATTTCACGGTCAGTTCTTTAATGACATACAATCGAAAGTCAACAATAGCACAACATGGCAGTGGTTAAAGAAGGGGACACTGAAGAAAGAAATTGAAGGTCTCATTTTTGCAGCCCAGGAACAAATGTTATAAAAGCAAAAATTGATAAGACCCCGAAAAACAGTGTTGGTGGTTATTATTATTATTATTACATTTATATCCCGCTCTTCCTCCAAGGAGCCCAGAGCAGTGTACTACATACTTGAGTTTCTCTTTCACAACCCTGTGAAGTAGGTTAGGCTGAGAGTGAAGTGACTGGCCCAGAGTCACCCAGCTAGTTTCATGGCTGAATGGGGATTTGAACTCGGGTCTCCCCGGTCCTAGTCCAGCACTCTAACCACTACACCATGCTATGCAGGGAAACAGATAAGACAGTTGAGCACCTTGTATGTTGTAGAAAATTGTGCAGACTGCTTATAAGGAAATACACAATACAATTGCTGCAATGAGCCACTGGAACTTTTGCATGAATTACAAATTGCCAGCAAGCAAGAACTTGTGGGATCATCCAATTGAGAAGGTCACAGAAAATGAAGAGGCAAAAATCCTTTGGGATTAGTTAAATACAAATGGATAGGCACTTAGCGCACAATACGCCTGATCTGACAGTCATCAAGAAGATTCGGGTTCTGATAATTGATATTGCAATCCCAGGGGATAGACGTCAATGAAAAACAATTGGAGAAAATAACTAATACAAGGACCTTCAGACTGAAACTGAGCGGCTCTGGAAAAAGAAAACAGTAGTGATGCCAATAGTTGTTGGTGCCCTTGGTGCAGTACCAAAAGAACTTGAATACCATCTTGACAACTTGAGTATCAATAAAATTACAACACATCAACTACAGAAGGCCACACTACTCAGGACAGCACGAATACTACAATGTTATCTTTAACTTTTCTTTAGTTATCCTAGACCCTTGGAAAGGGCCTGATAATTAAAGTACAAAATCCAGTCAATAACATCTGGCAGACTGTGTGTAAATAGCATAACAACAACAAAACTTTATTTGTTAGCCACCCCATAACAAATTGTTCTCTGAAATACGGGAAACAAGTGTCATGACCCGACCACGCAAATGGCCATCACCATTGAAGTAAGGGCCGAAACAGCCCGAAAATGAGGTGTAATGTCCTTTCGGAGACTGGGGAGAGGATGGCGAGGGGAGGGAAAATAGCTGGAGACTCCCCACAGTCATCACTGAATCCCGACCCGAACTAAACTGGGTAAACCAGTTTTGTTGCACACCCCTGCCCTGCAGAGACAAAGAACTTAAAGTTGGGGCGGGGGGGAAGACCAAACGTAAGCCTTTTCCATTCCATTCCTATTCTAATTAAAATTTCTTAATTGGGATAAAAATTAAAATCCTGCACTAATTGTCTGTTTTGATTTGGTATGGGATTTTTAAAAATTGATTCACACAATGGATGATTCACACAATTGCTCTTCCCACTATTTATTATTATATTATTTTAAATATTTATACCCGACCTTCCAGTGCAGTACTGCTTGGGGCGGCTCACAACAATAAGATAGACACAGATACAATAAAAGTAATAAAATTAACTAATATTTTAAAAGTCAGATTAAAAACCACAATTATTAGGTTCAAATTAAAACTGAAAATTATAAAAAGCTAAGGAAGCTAAAGAACCTACCAGAACCCACTAGCTCCTGTCCATGAATTGTTGGTGCATCAGAATAAAATGAAATGGAAATTCAAAGGAAATCCATAACTAGTATCATGATTACCTTTCAAATTATTCCAGAAATGAGGCAATTCATATAGAAAAGATATGAAATAAAAGTAATCTTTTGTTCAAATATTAACAATAGCTTGTATATGGCGCAGGACTCCCGGAGTACACATACTGGTTCTGTGCTACTCCAAAGCCCGTCCACACTGCTAGTGAGCACAGAGAGTGAGCACATCTCAAATTAGATGCACAACTCAGTTTACGATAGTGACTCAGTTCGTTCGCACAGTTTAACTAGCAGAGCAAACAGAGGCATCTTTTAAAAGTGGTGATTCTCTTTATTGAGCAGGGGGAGAGCAACTGGCCCTATCAATTCCCAGCACAGCATCCATCCAGTGGCTTTTGCTGGTGTCTATCTTATTTTGGTTTTTTTAGATTGTGAGCCTTTTATATCTATCTATCTATCTATCTATCTATGGAAACCACTTTGGGAACTTTTGTTGAAAAGCGGTATATCAACATTCGTCATAGTTGTATTCATAGTTTAAGGAGAACAGCAGGTGACAGCCATCTTTACTGGGGGGAAATATTGCTGTTGGGAAGAATCTACCAAGCCATTTGACATGCTGTGATGCATGCCCTCAGCTGATTACTTTGATTACCCTGCTGCTGTTGTTTTTTAAACCCAACAGATGATTGATTACAGATTAATTCAAAAGAACAGCACATATTCTTCAGCGGATGTGCATTTAAAATAAAATAAAGGTTGTTACCCCTGGCCAAATATAGGCCACTTATATGTGAAACAAATACTTCTTAGAAGTCCACTTTTAAACTACTGCATCTCAGTCTTTCCCCAATGGGTCTGCCGCAAGTAGTTTGCTTAGGTTGTGGTGCTACTCATATATTTAGTATGCAGGCCCAATGTTAGTTTAGTTGTATGGATTTAGGGCTGCTTTGGAGGGAAGGATCTGCTTCTTAAAGAGACCTTGATCAATTTCGTATGCACTGGCTCCAGCAATGCTGGATGGGCTCTGCTCACCTTGCTAAGTCTTCAGAGGTCTCCGCCAGGTCAGAGGAATAAGGCAAGGCTGTGTCCTCAAGTCATGGTGGAGGTGCTGATTTGGGTTCCCATGGTTTTCCTTGGTGTGGGGGAACCTAATGGCATAGGTCATAGGTTCCTCCCATCCTTTCTCATTTTCCAAATTGTCTGCCTTGTCTCCCATGTGAAGGGGAGTCCTGGGTCTGGGGTCATGAAAGGCTTATAACAGTGGAAAACCCATACAGATTGGGTGTTCCAGTGCATCCAGTGGTTGTTGCTAATGTTTTCATAGGAACACAGGAAGCTGCCATATACGGACTAAGACCACTGGTCCATCTAGCTCTGTATTGTCTACACAGACTGGCAGTGGGCTTCTCCAAGGTTACAGGCAAGAGTCTCTCTCAGTCCTGTCTTGGAGATGCCAGAGAAGTAACCTGGAACCTTCTGCATGCAAGCATGCAGATGCTCTTCCCAGAGTGGCTCCATCCGCTAAGGAAAATTTATTTTATTTTATTTTTATTTTTACATTTTATATCCCGCTCTTCCTCCAAGGAGCCCAGAGTGGTGTACTACATATTTAGGTTTCTCTCTATACCACCTTATATAGACATCTCTAGGTGGAGTACAAAGTTAAAATATAACAAATAATACAATATATAAAATAGTTAAAATTCATAACTATTCATCTCAGTAAATAAAAACCTTAAAATTTAAATTTAAGTTAAAAGCCTGGGAAAATAGGAACGTCTTGAGGGTCTTCCTAAACGCAACCAGAGAAGGAAATGTGCTTATTTCAACAGAGCAGGGGCGTAACTAATATTAGGCAAGGGGAGGTGGCTGCCTGGGGGCCCCCATGCCTCGAGGGGCCCCCCAGAGGCAAGTCACATGACTATATATTGTGAAGTGAGTGTGTGTGTATCAGCAAGGGGCCCATTTTAAAATTTTGTCTCTGGGCCCACTCCAGCCTTGTTACGCCCCTGCAACAGAGTGTATTCCAGAGTCCCAGGGCAGCTACAGAGAAAGCACAGTTCCAAGTCACCATCAAACGAGTTGGCAGCAACCATAACTATACCTCTTCAGATGATCTTAATAGGTGACAGGGTTAATGACAGAGAGGGCGCTCTCCTAAGTACCCTGGACCCAAGCCGTTGAGGGTTTTATAGGCAATAACCAGCACTTTGTATTTTGTTTGCAAACATTTTGGCAGCTGGAGCAATTCTTTCAAAATTGGTGTTAGATTGTCCCTTTGAGTTGACCCAGAGACCATTCTGGCTGCTGCATTCTGTACCAATTGTAGTTTCCAGACTAGGTACAAAGGCAGCCCCACACAGAGTGCATTACATCAGTCAAGTCTGAAGGTTACCACAGCATACGTACCGCTGTTTTAAGGTCATTTACCTCCAAAAACGGATGCATCTGGCATATCAGACAAAGCTGATTAAAAGCACTACTGACCACTGCTTCAACCTGAGAAATCAGGGAAAGTTTGGGATCTATGACCACTCCCAGACTACATACCTGATCTTTCAGGGGGAGTGTAACCCCATCCAGAACAAGCAGATTTAAACCATCTCTTGGGTTCTGACCCCCTACAAGCAGTACTTCCATCTTATTTGGATTCAGCCTCAGTTTGTTATCCCTCATCCAGCCATTATTGCCTCTAGGAAGGCATTTGGGGTGGGTGGGTTATGCCATTTCATGATGAAGTGGGTATCGAGAAATAGATATGAGTGTCATCACCAGCATATTGATAACACCCTACACTAAACTAAAATAACCATGTACACTGCTCTGAGCTCCTCGGAGGAAGAGCGGGCTATAAATGTAATAAACAAACAAACAAACCTCCTGATGATCTCTCCAGTGGTTTCATGTAGATGCTCTCCACATCTTCCGTACTGTCTGATCAAGTTGAGTCTCATCTATCTGTATGTTTCAGTTTCTGGATCATACTAGAAGGTGATGAAGAAATGGGCCCTACAAACTGACTTTGATATTTATTGTGAGATCAGAACATTTGAAACATATGTTAATGTTTGGATAGGATAAACTTAAAATCAGGCTTTTCTCTGTAATAAATCATGTTTGCAAAGTGTGCATTTAGGACTCACGAATAGCTTTCTTCATCACTTTGTGATTAAAGTATATGATAGTGTTCAGCAAATGACCATCCTCCAAACATGGATAAAAGTCTCATGGTTGCGCTTCATTCTATTTAACTAGCCTCACTTTTGTTGTGAGAAAACAAGGCTTCGCTGACCTCTATACTGTCTAAACAGACATTAATGAATTGAGTGTTTTAATACTAAACATATAATTTATCACGATAATAAGAAAGCTTAGTGGGGCTTGAAATTGGCAAATGCTAAGTTGCAAATTATATCCTAGTTGTAAAGAAGGCCTGATCTAATGACAATGCAGATCAGAGCTGTATGTTTTCCATTGCAAAGCTATCAGTAAGTCAGAAACTACATATTTTGCCACCTTTTCATCCAGTGGAAGCCAACGTGAAGGGCATTTCCAAAATCACCATCCTTCAGTTGATTGGAACACTAGTAAATAATTCGCTTTGCTAGTGAATGCCATTTAGCCTCCACACCAACTCTAATTGTCTCTTATAGGACATACTGTAGCAGAAACCCCCCCGGGTTCTGAGTGAGAGATTGACACCAGCAATTGAAAAAAAGCAGATTTTTATTGCTAGCAAATTGATCTCAGTGGAATAGATTCCAAAGCCTGAGATCCAGATTACATCGTGACTTCAGCTTTTATACTCACATTAATTTACAAACAGTGGATACAATCCTCATTAGTTAGCATCACTTAATCGTCATTTTACAATTATTACCAATCAGACAATATTCCATACTAACTATTATTAAGCATCCCTCCTCCTCTTTTCTTTGCACATAGTTACACTATTTCACTCCCCTTTCCAGATGTGTCCTTGAAGGTGCGTTAGCTAGCGCCTTGCTATCTAGAGATAACAAAGGGGCCCCAGCCTGCATTCCACAGTGAATAAGAGTTATTGTGCTTTTTGCAAGTTTGCAATTAGAGCAGCTTGCAGACCCTTTTAACCATTTCTTGACCAGGACAAACCTGAGTCTGCCTCAATACTGCAGCATCAAAACTCTGCAGCATCAAAACCATGTGGCCTCATGTGCTACAGGTAACATAACAAACTTCTGATAGCAGGATTGCCCCTTGATAGGGAAAAGAGAGAGCTGAATGAGATGCACAGTAAGGGTTGCAGAACCGGTTCGAATCGAAGTGGCCCAGTTCAACTGGCTCTAGCTCAAACTGGATTCCCCCCCCCCCCAAAAGGGGGGGCGGTCAGAGTTTGAACCAATTTGGGCTCAGACCAGTTCGCAGATTGGTAGTTCGGTATGATTTCAGTTAGAATTTGAAACAAGCTGCCCAGAATGTTTCAGTGCACACCCCTAATGCCCAGCACAATCCTTTGCATATTGATTCACACATGGCTGCGTTATTTCAGTGTCTTAGCTATCCAGGAGCAGGATGTGTTCTGTACTACCCCAAAGCCCATCCATGCTGCTGGTGAGTGCAGAGAGGCTCAGTGGCAACGAAGTATAGCTTCCTCACTGTAGGGACACTTCCCTGTTTAGAATGGTGGGGAAGTTGTCACTACAGTGATGACATGATTCTTAGTAACTACAGAGCCCCTCTGCACTTGCTGGCAGAGTGGATGGGCTTTGGAGTAGTACAGAACAAGTGCAGTGTTGTGCAGAATGTGAGCCACTGAAACAACTTAGTTAGCCATGTGTGAGTCAATATGCAAAGGGTTGTGCTAGATCAGTGGGGTGCTGCACAGGATGTAAGCCAGTATAATTTATACCCTAGTAAGTGTGTTCAGAATCATGCCTCATGGTTGCCTATTTGTTTCTGGGTGCAATTTAAGTTGCAGGTTATTACCTTAGGGGCAACCTGTTTGCAGCTGAATCTACCCACTTGACTAGATCAGCTGGGAGGGCTCTGCTCCATATGCCAAAACCCTACTGAGGCTCATTTGTCAAGTATGTGGGACAAGGCCTTCTCAGTAATTGTTGCCAGGCTATGGAACTTGCTAGTGGTTGAAATCCACAAGGTTCTCCCTCTTCTAGCCTCCTGGATGAATCTGAAGATCGCCCTTTTAAAACAGGCATTTGGCCAATGAGTGGCCCCCAGTTCTGTTTTTGATGTGGTTGTATTTTTGTTTTAACAATTTGATTGCAGTTTTATTACTGTTTTTACCTTGTTGTTAACCGTCCTGGGGTCTTCAGATGAAGGGTGGTATAAAAATGTAATAAAGAAACAAACCATCACTTAAAGGTGGTTACTCAGAAACCATGCATGTTTACTCAGGAGTTAGTGTTGCTGTATGAAGTGGGGTTTAAACCCAGGAAAGTGCACATAGGACTGCAGCCTTAAGGTTGTATCCAAATGTGTTAGTCTGGAAGGATATTTCCAGGAAGGATATTAAACAGAATGGAATACTTTCTATTCCGTAACTCCCAGTGCCCAGGAAAAGCTGCTTCTTAAGATCAGGGCACCTTCAGAAACAGTGGAAATGGATGGAAGGCGGCTGTAAGGAAGGAATCCCTGGAAATCAGGATGAAGCACTTCCTGAAGTGAGAGTTAGTTTCACTCCCTCTCCCTCCAGCATCTCCACCTCCCCAGCCCGCCAGACCATATGCCATGCTATTCCTGTGGGTCTCCCAAACTCTAGGAATGACTTTTGGGGCTGCAGTGGGGAGAAGGAGGTGGGACCATACCTTCAGTAAGCGTTCTTCCATTCACACTAGTTTGGATATAACCCCTAGACACTTTTCGCTTCTTCTGTTTATTTAGATTTTTATCCCATTCCATTTCTGCAAGTGACTGGGCCACCATCCTCCTTATTTTAATTCTATGTAATCTATTTGAACTAGTGTGGTGCAGTGGTTAGTATTTTTCATGTTGACTGTCGAAAGATCAAGTTCAAATACCTGCAAAACGTGAAGGTTACTAGACATCTCTCTCAGCAAATGATCTAAAAACAACAACAAACCAGTCCAATTTACACTACAGGGTTCTTCATAAAATCATAGCACTTCAGAGTTGGAAGGTATCTAGTCCTTACTAAGTACCGGTTGTGAGGATCAAATAAAATAAAGTTGCATTGTACACTTTGTAAGCCATCCAGGCCCTTTGGGATGGGTCAATTAACCAATACGTTAACTATAACATAGCCCAATTCAGAGGTTCTAAAACTTGGATCCCCATATGTTGTTAGACTACAACTCCCATTATCCCTGGCCACAATGTTTTTTGTATGTATGCTTTATTTCAAAAACCTTTCCCACATATTTCATATAGAAAGTCATGCATGCAGGATTGTACTAAATGTTCCTGCCTCCCAACCTCCACACATTTACTCAGAGAGCGAGCATGGCGTAATGGTTAGAGGGCTGGTCTAGGACTGGGAAGACCCAAGTTCAAATGTCGATTCAGCCATGAAGCTTACTGGGTGACTCTGGGCCAGTCACGTGTCTCTCAGCCTCATCTACCTCACAGGGTTATTGTGAGGATAAACATAATCATGCACACCGCTCTGGGCTCCTTGTAGGAAGAGTGGGATATAAATGTAAATAAATAAACAAAATATAACTGAGCCTTTGAACAGAATTTGCATGCCTACAACTTGTACATGAGTAGACATGAGTAGACACTCCTTATGCAGAAAGGATCTTGTCTAATAGGGATGTGTGAGCCGGATGGCTGGATGATTCCACTCAAATTCAGACTGGATTTGAGGTGGCCTGGGACCCCAATCTGGTCCACCTGTTGAGCTGGCTCGAAAGGGTCGACAGGAATACTTGCAGAGGGGAATCTGAATCTGGTGTGTGTGTGTGTATGTGTGTGTGTGTGTGAGAGAGAGAGAGAGAAGAAGAACGTCTTTCATTTACTTTTTAAAAACCAAGCTGTGGCTGCAGCAGTGGGGACAAGGGATGGCAGAGGCGATGGTGGGACCAACAGTGGCAGCGGGAGCTTCTTCCATCCCCCCACCAGCCTTCCAGGTGATGCAGCAGCCTGTTCAGGCCTGGGATGGCAGCACCACGACCCCAGCTTTTGGCTGTGGGAACAACAGAGGCAGTGGAGGGGGCTCCCAAATGACAGGCTGGCCATGCTGCAGCCTATTTCGGGCCTCTGGACTGCTGCATCACTTGGGAGGCTGGAAGGTGGGATTGGAAGGAGCCCATGCCATAGCTGCCAGAGCCACAGCGTGGTTTTTAAAAGGCAAATGAAAGGCTCCCCCTGCCACGCACACACATTTAACCTTTTACACACATTTAATCTTTGTTGGATTCCCCTTTACAAGTATCCCCGTCAATCCAGCTTGGGAGGCAGGGGCTTGGCTCGACTCATCTCCCAGAGATGCTCCCTGCGGTCCAGTTCAAGGACAAGCCTTCGAGCTGAGCCAGCTCACACATCCCTAGTCTCCAGTCAGGAGGAGAGATATTATTTATCCCATGCATTCATTTCTATATGTATGAAGGCATAACCAGGGCTGTTGAGGGTAGGGAAGGCATAGGCAGCCCTTGGGCCACTCCCCAGCCGAGCGGTACCCCCTCTGGTGCCTCTTTTTCCCCACTGTGGCAGCTATGGCCCTCCTTGTGCCTCTTATTATTATTATTATTTCTTGCTTACACAGTCAGACAGGTGTTATTGACTGGTTTGTTTTATCCAGACATCAAGTCCTTCCCAAGGACCTGGGATGGCTGAATTTTATTGTAGATGTTGTTGCTGTTGTTATAGATATCATCGCAGAATATAGGCTGTTCCCAGTAAAGCTGCTTTTTGTAATTGGCTGATGGTGATTTCTGTGGCCCCTATGGTGTTGAGGTGCTCTTCAAGGTCTTTTGGAACTGCACCCAGGGCACCAATTACCACTGGGATTATTCTGGTCTTCTTCTGCCACAGCCTTTCAATTTCAATTGGTAGATCTTTGTATTTGGTGATTTAACTTGTTTTTCTTTCTTCTCGACTACAGTTATATCTGGTGTATTGAGCGGCAGATGTTCGTCTGTTTGTAGTTGGAAGTCCCATAATATTTTTACATCTTCATTTTCTTCAACTTTTTCAGTTTTATGGTCCCACCAATGTTAGGCTACAGGTAGCTTGTATTTTTTGCAGATGTTCCAGTGTATCATCCCTGCTACCTTGTCATGCCTTTGTTTGTAGTCAGTCTGTGCGATCTTTTTACAACAGCTGATTAGGTGGTCCAGGGATTCATCTGCTTCTTTACCAAGGCGGCACTTGCTGTTTGTTGTTGACTTTTTGACTTTTGCTCTTATTGCATTTGTTCTTAGTGCCTGTTCTTGCACAGCCAGTATTAAATCCCTTGTTTCTTTCTTCAAGTTGCCATTCTTAAGCCATTGCCAGGTCTTGGTGATGTTTGATTTTCCATTTATATTGTGCAAATATTGACCATGCAGTGGATTACTGTTACATTTTTCTGCTCGGTTCTTGACTTGTTCTTTCTTGTAGGCCTGCTTTGTTTCATTGGTGTTGAATAGTTTCTCATTATTGACCATTTGAAGTGCATCTTCTTCACTGTCCTTGATATATTCTTCAAGGCCTCTTTTCTCCTCCTCTACAGTTTGATGGACTTGCAGCATTCCCCTTCCACCTGAGCTGCGAGGGAGGTATAGCCTATTGACATCACTGTGGGGGTTCAGAGGATGAGTGATGGTCATTATTTTCCTGGTTTTATGATCTAGTGTCTCTAGCTCTGCCTGGGTCCAGTCTAATATTCCTGCAGTGTATCTGATAACAGGTATAGACCAGGTGTTTATGGCTTGTATGGTGTTCCCACCATTGAGTTTGGACTTTAGGATTTTTCTAACTATCCTGATGTATTCACTTCCAATTTTTCTGTGAAAGTGGGGTCACGGCGATTACAAACAACAGATGGGATAGTCAGTCCCCTTGGAAAATGCCTCTTCTAATGCTAACCTGTCCAAGTGTCTCGCCATTGATTGTTAACTGTGTACTGCACTTGCTCATTGCTTTTTAAAATAAATATCTGAATGCTTTTGCTGACACCAGTTGTTTCTAAACATTTTAGTATCCATGTGTGAGGCAATGAATCAAAGGCTTTCTTGTAGTCAATCCATGCAACACTTAGATTGGTTTTTCTTCTCTTGCAATTTTCTAAAATCCTTTTGTCAATCAGCAGCTGGTCTTTTGTGCCTCTGGTGTTTGAGCAATTTCCTTTCTGTTCAACTGGAAGCTGTTTGTTAGTTAATAAGTGTTGCATCACTTCATCTGCTATTCTTCCAGTTAATAATTTGAACATGGTTGGCAGGCAGGTTATCGGTCTATAATTACTTGGAACTGCACCTTTTGCAGGGTCTTTCATGATGAGATGAGTTTTCCCAGTTGTTAGCCATTGTTCAATATCACCTCCTTGCTAAATGTGATTGAACTGTTTTGATAGTTGTTTATGAAGACTTGTTAGGTGTTTAAGCCAAAAGCCATGCAGTTCATCGTCGCCTGGTACAGTCCAATTTTTAATTTTCTTTGCTCTTTCACTTATTAATTCTGGTGTTATTATTAGATCTTGCATTTGTTGCTTACATTTTTTGAACTCTTTCATCCAGCCTGCTTTTTTATTATAATCTATTGGATTGTCCCATAATTTCCCCCAGAATTGCACTGTTTCTTCTTTATTTGGTGTTTCTAGGTTTCTTGCAGTTTCTCCTTCTATGCTTTGGTAGAAACGTCTCTGATTCGACTGGAATTGGAGGTTCTGCCTGTGTTGTGTAATTCTGGCTTCGTATCTGCTAGTCTTCTTTGACACTGCTGTTATTTGCTGCTTTATTATTTCCAGGACTTCTCTAATTTTCCTTGAATCTAGGTGGTCTTTTTGGATCAGATACTGTTTGGTGTTTTCATTCTTCAGCTTCTTGTCTTTCATATCTTTCAGTTTACTAGCATCTGATCTAAGCCTGGAGATTTTATTTTCTAATCTAATCTTCCATTTAGGTGATGTACTGCTTTCTTTTTTTACAGGTCCACTGATCATATATCCGAGCTCTTATGTTGTTATTATTGCTGAACTGTACATTAGTTGGTTTGTTTCTTGCAAATTATTGGTTGTTATTTCTGCAAGTGCAGCATTTTCATCTTTTAATGCCTGAGCAAGTTGTTTTTTGGCAACTGTTTTTAGAGCTGGAAGTCGAACCCTGGTGGTTGTTTGGTTCATGTGCTCAGTTATTTTTTGCTTTAGTTCTTGTTGCTTTTCTGTTAAACTGCATTCGGGTTTTTGAGGCGAATGCAAAGGGGAGGTTGCCTGGTTTAGATTTTGGAACAGTTCAGCAACAGTGGCATCCTCTATTTCCAACACCTCCTCCACCTGCGCCTGAGCAACTTCTTCAGTTGGTGGTAATTCTTCTTCCATTTCTTGAGCCTGTGTTGCTCTTTGCAGTTCTTCTAGCTCAATTCCTGTGAATACTTTATTTCTTATTATGAAATAAGAGGGCTCGCCTGCAAGCTCAGTGGTTCCCACGGTCAGGAGAAATCGGACTAGGCTCCCCTAGCCCAATTTCTCCTGATCATGGGAATAGCCTCATAAAACACCCCACAATCTCATAAAACTAGTTATTAAAACCTCTTCTCTGCCCGCCACAATCAGGGTGGCCCTTTTCTCCCCGGCCTGTGTGGCAACGGCAGCTGTGATGGCTCAACAGAGGGAGCAGGGCATCCTGCCCCAAGCTGCTTCTTCAGAGAGGCTGCTGCTGCCACATGTGCAGCCAGGAGAAAAGGGGCCCTGAGGGGGCCACCAGCAGGTGCCCACCACAATGAGCATTGTGGCCCCAACAGCAGCTCACACAGTTTCTTGGAACCCGTGCACAGAATTTCAGCTCCGCCCTGGCTGTCAATACCCTTTAAAAAAAAGTTGTTCCTGTATTTCAAATTAATTTGTTTGTGTTTGGTTCATCATTCCCCAGATGCCAAAGCAGTATTGTCTAAGTTTGTTCCCCCCCCCCCAGGATGTTTTCAGATCATAACTCATGATGTCCTCATTTAAGTCACTGATAAAAAAAATACAAAAAAACACAAACTTGTGAGGATGGGCTGAGAAGCAATTCATCGAAAGAATCATATGACCCCAAATGGTGGTTGTGAATTGACCCTTATAGTTCCCAGTGGAATTATAACATTGGATTTCTTACTGTTCGTCACATTTCTGCATTAAACATCTTAGACATAATAGCCTTGCATTAATGTCAGGTTTGGTGCTTAATAAGGATTTAGCAGGAGGTAAAATGAATTCTCCTTGTAAGGAATAATATATTGGGGTGATAGTCACTCGTTAATTTAAATAAACCTGGAAAGCTTAATCCATTGTAAAACCATTCCTCCTGTAATCTTCTCACCTGCCCTTACTTATTCGTCACCTTTTCTTTATATCTTATTGCTCCTTATAAGAGTCAACTTTTCACAATCAGTCAAACTAATCCAGAAATGACAGTGCAACTAACAGCTAATATATGCTTATCAGGTAATTGATGTGCATTTTGAGCACTGCCTGTAGCTATTCTTGCTCTGGTTTTGAGATGCAATATTGATTCAAATGGCATTTCTGCGTAGCAATTTATCAACCCTAAATTAAACAGCAGCAGCATTTTTTACAATGGAAAATTTTAAAATCTTGTTTGCAATTCCACATGGGCAAGTGCAGATTTGGGCTATTTCCGAGTACATTTTACACACAGAGACGGCGTGTTAAGGGATCATAGCTAACAAAATGATGACCTCTAATTGAAACAAATGAAAACAACACAAGTACATGAATATGGAAATGGTTACACGGACTTTAGCCACATTACAATTCACAGCTGGAATTAAATAAATTACCTGAGAATCATTTAAGACTCAGAATAAATTAAGGCACATCTGCATTTTAGTCAGAAAAGTGTTTGACAATTTTATATATATATATATATATATATATATATATATATATATATATATATATATACACACACACACACACACACACACACACAGAGGAAAATCACAAAGAAATAGGCCTCAGCTGAAACTACTTACAGATTTTGTAAATATTTTTGAAAAGAGTAAAAATTGTGTCCCCTTTTTGACCACATTCTTGAAAATGATGTATCTGTTCATCTACATTGTCCTGATTTGTTCAATTGACACAATCACCCTTCAGTGACCTGATTAGATAGACAAATCTGGTTGGTTATGTAGCATTGTGGCCATTCACTAGATTGACTAGGTGATCCCTGATTGGCTGGTATTATCCATATGACTGATCCATGAAGGAGAAAGAAGAAGAAAGCTAGAGGAAAGGGGGGAAAATGTCCCTCGCCAAACATAAAAAATGTGAAACAAGGAAGGCTGGGAAAGGTTTTATTTCTAGACAGAAATAATGCCCAAATGAGTCCTTTCATCTCTTCACCACCATTCTATTTTGGACTTTCTATATATCCAAATACCAAACAAATTATCCAACTTGTTTGCAGTGTTTGAGCTGCCATTCTTACATTCAGGCCTCTCTCATCTGCCTTCTCCCCACCCCCACCCCAACCCCACCCCCCATTGCCTTCAATATAGCCTCAGGCATGTCCTGCTGCTTTCTCAAATGAAATGTTTCAGATCATGCACTTCTTGACACTTGCACTATTCTGTTGACAAGTTAACCATCTCCCCAGCCAATTCAGGGCAATATATATCAGAGTCCCACCTGACTCATTCCTTTTCTACCCTTTCATCCATTCCAAGTTTTCACAAGCCACATATATACAACTAGTTTCTGTGAGTAACTGTGATAAAAGTCATGTACTTAAACCAACATTTTTTGTGAATTGAATTGGAATCTCATTGAACTGTATTGTACAGTATTTTGCATATATTATAGCTGCTATTCGTGTTAACTTTTATTAACAAGCAAGAATGACAAAAGATTCCCCAGTTATATTACAAGCCACCTCGGTTTTTGCCAGCATCCCTTGGGGAGGAGAGCTGGTCTTGTGGTAGCAAGTATGACTTGTCCCCATAGCTAAGCAGGGTCTGCCCTGGTTGCATATAAATGAGAGACTTGATGTGTGAGCACTGCAAGATATTCCCCTCAGGGGATGAAGCCGCTCTGGGAAGAGCAGAAAGTTTCAAGTTCCCTCCCTGGCTTCTCCAAGATAGGGCTGAGAGAGATTCCTGCCTGCAACCTTGGAGAAGCCACTGCCAGTCTGTGAAGACAATACTGAGCTAGATAGACCAATGGTCTGACTCAGTATATGACAGCTTCCTATGTTTCTATGTTCCTAATAGTTCTGAAAATCCTCAAGAGTCTTTGCAAGTACTTGCTTGGAATTCCTGCTAGAAGTACAAGCAAACTGCTAGGAATTTGACCAGTCTGATAACAGCAATATCACAGCAATTATAGCAATTATAATTGGAAACAAAAGCACCATCTGTTATAAATTATTTCATTCTTGATTAAGAACCTACAAGGTTTACACTTGAGAAATAAATAACATCATATTTTGTTTTAAACCTTCACCCGGATCAGACATAACTCAGAACCGCAAGTCCATTGGACCCATGGTTCTATGACCCCTCCCTGTGCTCTCCCATCCAGATGTTGAAGAGAGCAGTCTCTCTGCAGTCAGCAAGACTGCAGAGAGGAGGGGGAGTTGGCTGTGTGGGCTTCCTTCTTAACAGAAGGACACCTCGCACAGTTAATTGGGCTGGAGTGAAGGAGGAACTTCCTCTCTCAACTCCAGTGGTGTGGGGCCTGTGGGGCCAGTATTCAGATGTAATGCTGGCACCACAGAAATGGGGTTTGCGGTGGTGAAGCTCCACTCTGACTAAAGGTTCAGAGTGCAGTTTGGCAACTGAAACTGCAGGTTGATTCCCCCTGCAAACTACATTTGCCTGAATTTGGACATTCAGGTTGGGAAACTGGAGGTGAAGGTACCTCTGGTTTCCTGTTACATCTGAACTGGGTCCATATTTGGTCTCTATGTTGGCTTCTACCAAGCTTAAAGCCTATACCACCTATAAGGAAAGAATTCTATGGTTTTATGTGTTTTATTATCCTAAATTAATTCAAGGCCACAGGGACATGTTTGGAGGTAGCATTGTGGGTCCGAGACAGGGCAAACTTTGGATGTGGAGACAGTAGCAGAATCGTTTAATGGAGGATCCATCCTATATGAAAATGAAGCTCTACCTGTGGTTTTATATTTATAATGGCTCATTCACAAGTGCCAGCCAGCCCATTAATGATCTTGCAGTCATCCAGTGACAAAGTGATATGTGTGAATGAGCTCATGAGGTCTTCCACCTGAATGTGTGAACTGAAATGTATTGCTTTCTCAGCTATGATATTTGATCCCCTGCAGTACAAAAATAGCACAATGTTTTATCTGTAGATCTAGTCTCCTAATCGAGCAGTTTTCCATGGAAATGAAAGATCTTATGTATACATTTCTGTATATCCTACTTTTCATATAATTCAAGGGTTACTGAGGCTTTGCAATGTATTTCGTTTAGCTGAATGAGGGAGCCACACATTCATGTGTTCTTTGGAGCGTAAATAGGGCTCTGGATCAGCTAGAATGTTTTTGTATTGTTTTTTAAAAGAATCGTGTCTTTTTTGTATTAGTCTATGATTTTTCAACAGCATTTGAATGGAGCTTTAGGACCGGTAGACTTCAGCAACCATGTGGATGCATGCATATCTTTTAAAAAATAATATTCTTAGCCTCCCCTACCGTTAAAAACTCTGAGTAAAAAGCAAGACTTTGATAGGAAAAAGCAATAAATCTTTGGTGTTTAGCCATAGGCCATTACAATGTACTTTGGAACCAATGGCACGTAAACAGCAAAACATCTTGTACTTAAACTATAAGCAGCAAATGAGGTTCACCATAAAAAATTAAACCAAACAAATAAAATTATGAACAAATATGCCAACTTGTACAAAACCATTTACAAAATATTATTTGATACAAATTATGCAAAATCCAGCTAGTAATTGCACAATACCAAATAGCATTATACTAAATTGGTCCTTACCATTAAAGAAGAGTAAATCTAACTTTGAGTTTTCCATTTTATTAGTAGTAATAAAACATTACACCAGGTTGTTAACACCAAACGACAATCATTACAGAACTAGCTGGCACTGCTTTGAAAGAACTATGCTAACTGCTGCTACTACATATTAGTGTTGTAGTAATTCTGTCCACTTTATTTTCTAGTAGGGGTATGCAAATCAGCTGTTTGACTGGCTCAGTTTGACCATCGATCCAGCCAAACCAGCTCATGGACTAGTTTGGAGGATATACTTGTAAAGGGGAATCCAGGTAGGGTTCCCCTTTACAAGTAAAGGGGATTCTCTAGACTAAGAAAGGGGACAGCGAAAGGAGAATATTTACCTTTAGTTTTCTGCTGGAGGGGATGGTGTGGAGGTGACCACAGCGACATCACTAATCCCTCCGCCAGCTGGGGCGGGGGGGGGGGTAGAGTAACCCTTACTGCCACCTCCAGTGTCACCAGTATAGCTGCCTCCACTGTCTAATGGTAAATATTATTCTTTCACACACCCCTTCTTAGTCTAGGGAATCCCCCTGAACTTGTAAAGGGGAATCCTGGCCGGATCTCCCTTTAGAAGTATACCCCCAGATCTGGCTCACAAGCTGGTTCTTCAAACTGGAGGGCAGTTGGTTGGAACTTGGACCAGCAACCCCCCTTTGGGGGGCTAGTCCAGTTCAAGTTTGCACTGCCTGAACTGGGCCGGCTTGATGTCAAACCCGGCTCACTGTGAACCACCTCGAACATCCCCACTTCCTAGCAAACATTTAATTTCCTTTCAACATTTAATTGTTGTCATCAAGGTTTCCCAACTTGCCCATAAAGGATACAGTCTTAATTTCTGAATGTTCTCATATAATACACACCAAACGAGGAAGATCTTCTTTTCCAGAAACACACCTGCAAAGCTCAAGGCTCTATTGAAAAGCCTATACAAAATTAATAAATTTGCAATCATTTAGCAACTAAAAGACACTTCTGCTCATCTCTGCCCACAGAAACACTTCCTTGAATAAAAGGTATTCCATCATTGCACCTGTACCCAATAAGAGACAAGATACATGTAACGGGTGAAACTCAGGCCACACTTTAACTACACACAAGATCTACAATTGGAATAACTAACGAGACTGTGGATAAGTCCTCCTAGAATAGACCATCAAGATTACTGCCGTAACCCGTGTTGGGTGAAACAAAGGGCTTGGAAGCCATAAGCAGTCATGAAACTGTTCTAACTTATTTGAAGCCTCACAGTTTTCTGCACCGAGAGAGGGTTTTCTGAGTCACCACTCCCCAGCTCTGAGTCAGTGAGCTGCACAAATCTCCAAAGAGGATTCCATTCCCAGACATCCCTGGGCCCCAAAGCTTGAGAGGCTGCTCCATAAAAAGCCTCTTTCACACCAACAGTGCCAATCCTCCATACCTGCACTCCCCTGCCAGTGTGTCCAGCGACTATATTCGTTACTGGCAGCCACCCCTGAAGAAAATAACCACCCTAAAATACACAGTGAGTAAGAAGTAGGTGAAAAAATTCTCACCAAAGGCATCTAGGTGGGAATAAACCATTCATTCATTCATTCATTCGATGTATATCCCACTCTTTCCAACAGAGTTAGAACAGCATACAGCAATTTTTTTTTGAGAAATAATCCTTTCCCAAAAGGGCTAAAATCATCATCATCATCATAATTAAAAGTGTGGGGGGAGGGTTATCAGAGGGGAGGGTCCAGAAGGAGCTTGAGCCAATGGAGCAGATTT
This sequence comes from Hemicordylus capensis, assembly GCF_027244095.1. Classification (NCBI taxonomy): domain Eukaryota; kingdom Metazoa; phylum Chordata; class Lepidosauria; order Squamata; family Cordylidae; genus Hemicordylus; species Hemicordylus capensis. Next base: position 294,212,909 of record NC_069660.1, on the reverse strand, counting down.
GTTGCTTGCCTCACTCTCTGCTGTAGCCTGATGGTAATGGCTGTAGAGAAGGCCTTGGTTCTTCACAGAGGGGAGGGACCAGGTGACAGTTGGTCATCCTCAGGCCAAAGGAAGGGCCTCTCTCCTTGCCTCACCCTCTGCTGCAATTGCTCAGCCTCCAAAAGGTGATCAACTAATCCCTCACAGATAAGTGGGCGGCCAGGTGGCTGCTGATCTGCTACTAGAATGCTGCATGCAGAGGCAGGGTTGACTTTTAAGCAGCAGCCCCTACTCCCTGCTGATTGGTCACATCATTCATGCAATCTACAGAGTGCACACATGTGCCCCACTGTGCATTAGGCAGACTGCAACTTCACCCATCCCAGCATCACATTGGGAGCAGTGTTCCCAGAGTACTACTCCCATCACCCCCATCTTCAAGGGGGTGATGTGACTTAGACTGGGGATGATGAAAGTTGTAGTCAGCAACATCTGGAATCCCTGTTACAGGAAACACTGATTAAGAGCCAAGACAGGAGTGGCATTCATGAAGAAATTCAGTCTTTGCCATTGGTGAAGTTTTGGAGAAGATGAGCCCACTGTCCAAGGAATGCCCACCAAGAACACTTCTTCCATATTGCTTGGTATTAAAACATGAAATGACATCAGTTAGGAGAATGTCCAGTTGATTCTCAGATATTCAGAGGAACAGGCTTGTTTTTACTGGCTGATTTCCAGATCAGCACTGACTTCTATTCACTCCTCTATGAGGAAAACTCTACTTTTGTTTTTCTTAAGCATTTTTCAACATAAAAGTCACTGTTGGCAAAAACTTCGCAAGTTATCCTCAGTTACTCTCTCTACGGTCCCTGTCACTCACTCTGAAAAGAGTGTCAAAGACTTCAATGAGCCTGTTCTGAGTAAGTCGTCAGAAGGCAGCAGCCATTCTCCACAACTCTTCACCTAGCTGCCATAAGAATATCAATGCAGATCTGGTGTCTCGGTAGATTCTATAGGTCAAAGTGATTAAGCAAGCTCTTTCACTACTTTACCTGTCTAAACTGTCACAAATTTTACCGTGCTCTTGCTGCTGTGAGACCACAATTATTAATACTTGGTGAAAGAAAAGTGAGTTCGAACATATTTGCTCCCTGTCATTATCAATGTCACTCAAATATGAAAATATTCCTTAAGTCCAGTTTGGCAGCCAAGGAAAGGAAATCATTAAAAACTTCATCACTGCATTCTGATGTTTTGCCTGTGTTTTTCATTTGTTAGACACTTTCAGTGAAAATGTAATCTTCTGCAAATCATGGTTAGCAAACAAGAAACCAGCATCAGAAATGCATGCTCCCTCTCTTTCACTGTGCCTCTCTCTGAAGACGTTCTTCCCCTTCCTTTATGGAATTATCGTGGTTTTGCATTCTGGCCAGTTTAGGCATAATAAGGAACGGAGGGTCCAATTTCCACTCCTGCTGACCCTGCTATGTGCTTACCTGCAGGGGCATATCTAGGGAAAATAGTGCCTAGGGCAAGCACTGAAATTGCACCCCGCCCCCTGGTCCAAACATCTGACACCCATCTTTCAGATAACTTTACCATAATATCAGCTCAAATACAAGTATTTATTTTATTTTATTTTACACTTTTTATATCCTGCACTGCACTTCCTCCTCCTCCAAGTAGCACAGAGCAGTGTAAAAAAACAAACAAAAATGAAAGGTTGTGCCGTCAAGTCAGTGTCGATTCCTGGCGACCACAGAGCCTTGTTTTGTTTTGTTTTTGGTAGAATACAGGAGTGGTTTATCATTGCCTTCCCCCACACAGTATGAGATGATGCCTTTCAGCATTTTCCTATATTGACTATTTGCTCAGAATTGAGTAATGAAGTACAACTTTACTAAAACCAGTAACTGGATGATACCTTATCATGGAGTCATTTCAGGCAGGGCTTGCTGCCTGAAAGCATCTATTATCCCTTTCTATTCCTCTCTGGAGGGAGAGAAAGGGAAATAGATGCTTTTAGGCAGCAAATGTTGTGTGAAATAAAGGGGCAAGTGCTTGCTGGGGGGGACAGGGTGCCTCTCTGACTGCAGTTGGGGCAGGGGCGGGGCATGCAATGGTGCCCAGGGCACGTGCCCTGCCTGCCTCACCCTCATTATGCCCCTGCTTACCTGTTCAAATGTGGACATAAGCGCTGACCCGTCTCCTCTCTGAGACTGCAGAGAGGAGTGGGAACTGGCTTCTGGGCTTCCTCTGGGCTTCCTCCTTTGATTGATGGACAGCCGCAGCAGCCAATTGGGATGGAGGAGCTTCCTTCCCTCAACTCCAGTCCTGGGGTAGGCTGCCTCCATTACTGAATATAAACTGGAGTCGGGAGCAGAGAACCTTACTACAAACCGAGGTTTCAAATTGGAGTTTGGTGAGTGAATCCTTGGGTTGAATTAGGGTCCAAACTGTGGTTTCCCACATTCGGATGTAGCTGCTCTGCCTCTGGTACCCCATTACATTTGAACCTGGCATATATGTGACCTTAGTCACGTCATGGCTGGATTATTGTAATGCGCTCTATGTGGGGCTGCCCTTGATGAATATCCGGAAACTGCAGCTAGTGCAAAACGTGGCAGCGAGGGTTTTATCTGGAGCTACCCGTTGGGAACATATCACCCCCATTTTGAAAGAGCTGCACTGGCTGCCGGTTCGTTTCCGGGTCCAATTCAAGGTGCTGGTTTTGACCTTTAAAGCCCTAAACGGTTTGGGCCCGGGGTATTTGAGGGACCGCCTGCTCCCAAGGGTTGCTGCCCGCTTGACAAGGACATCTGAGGGGGCCCTGCTCCGGGTGCCGACAATGAGGGAGGCCCGGCTGTCGTGCACTCGGGACAGGGCCTTCTCTGTTGCTGCCCCCAGACTCTGGAATGCTCTCCCAGTGGCCATTCGTTCCTCGGACTCCATCACGGCTTTTAGAAAGCTTTTAAATACTTGGCTTTTTACCCAGGCTTTTACATGATCGTTTTCTACTGCGGCTTCTCTGTGTTTTTATTTGTTGTATTTGTTGTATTGTTTTTATGCCTGTTTTTATATGTTTTTATACTTTTAACATGATGTTTTTATTGTCTTTTTATTGTATGTTTTTAACTTTTGTAAACCGCCTTGGGGTTATCTTTTTAACGAAAGGAGGTATATAAATGCAAAAATAAATAAATAAATAAATAAATAAATATGTGTACAGATGCATTACAAACAGCTTCCTGTGTAACAATAGTTTGCAAATGTTCAGTTTTAGTCAATGGTTTGAATTCAGCATAACTTGTGAGTGCACATTTAACAAAAAGCTATTGGGTGTGTGTGAGAGAGGATGGGCTGTGTTCTCACCGCTGGTTTCTTATTTGCTATCTATCTATCTATCATATTTTTATACAGCCTGATATGTAAATCTCTAGGTGCTGTACAAATCCCACATTAAAATCACAGGTTAAAATGCATAAAACATGATAAAAACTATTTAAGACAAATTATTAAAATTCTAATTAAAAGCTTGTGAGAACAGGAAAGTCCTGAGGGTCTTCCTGAAAACTAACCGAGAAGGAGATGCTCTTAGTTCAGCAGGAAGCATATTCCAAAGCCCTGGGGCAGCCACAGAGAAAGCCGAGTCCCGAGTCGCCATCAGACGAGCTGGTGGCAACTGCAATTGGACCTCTCCAGAAGATCGTAAAAGGCGGGCAGGTGCATGACCAGGCGCGTAACAATGATAGGGCAAGGGGAGACAGTTGTCTGGGGGCCCCACTGCCTGGAGGGGCACCCCAGGGGCACCTCATGTGACTCCCCATTGCCCCCTGCCCAGCCCCATAGCCTCTCAGCCACTTGCCCTCTTCGCCGTCTCTCCTGCTTGTTCTGCTGGCCCACAATGGAAGCAGCAGGCAAGCTGCCAAGAGCTCCTTTTCTCCCGCCTCTCAGCTGATTGGCGGGTGGGCGGGGCTTCCACGGAGGCCTCCGTGTAGGCCGCAGTGAAGCCTGAACTCGAGTAGGGCCCAAGCCAGCCAGGAAGGAGGAGGCAGCCAGAGTGTTCTCTGCAGCAGAAGACCCCTTGCTGCCCTGCTCAACCCAGACCAGCATTTGCCAGGTAGAGTGTGAACTCCTTTTTGTGGTTACCTTCCCCCCCCCCCCATATATAGGGATCTGCTTGCCATAGGGCTTGGATATGGGGGAGGGGAGGGACCGAGAAGTCTCTGAATATTTATTTTGAAACAGCTTGGAAAATTTGCTGACTTAAAAAAAACTATCTAAAAAGTCCTATAAGTGTCTTGTTTCATGGCAGAAAATTGCAAAAACTTCTGGAACAGTATTTTATTAATTTTATTCATTCATTCATTCATTTATAAATGCACTTATGTTCAAGTTGTTTTGCAACCCAGAAGGTCTGAGTGAGAACTGTGAAGCATGTGTGGTGCTTTTATTTTATTTTTCTTGTGTGTGAACTGCTCCCCAATAACTTGCAGGGACTTCAGGGTAAATCTGGCCAACATGTGAATGCAGCACCTCCATTCCAGAGGAGATGTGTGTTAAAGGGCTTTAAAAGCCTCGTGTGAAAAACCTCCTGGAATCGAACTTGACTGAATTTGTTCAGAATTCTGAGAAAACAAACATAGGCTCACCCTGCATGGTTGAAAGTCTCCTTTGCTAATCTGCAGCGAGGGGCCCATTTTAATCATTCATCTTTCTAGTGTGTTCTAGGCATTAAAAGTAATACAAATGTATAGTACTCAATGTATATCACTATATATTGTGACGTGTGTGTGTGTGTATTCAGTGAAATGTATTTGCAGGCAGCATACTTATTTTGGAATATCAGACTTAAATCCTTGGGGGCCTGGGGTGTGCGGAGGCCCTGGACTTTTGGGGGGGGCCCATTTTAAAATCTTGTCTCTGGGCCCACTCCAACCTTGCTACGCCCCTGTGCATGACAGAGGAGGCAATCTCTTAAATAGCCTGTTCCCAAGCCATTAAGGGCTTTATAGGTAATAACCAGCACTTTGCATTTCACCCAGAAACATATCGGCAACCAGTGCAGTTCTTTCAAAACTGGTGCTGTATGGTCCCTTTTTGTTGTCCCAGAGACCAATCTGGCTGCCACATTCTGTACCAATTGTAGTTTTCGGACTACATACAAAGGCAGCCCCATGTATTGTTTGGAAACAGTCACTGTTACGTTGGCCTTGGGCTGGATGGGGCGGAGGAGATTGCACCATGGTCCTAAATAAGAATTGGTATAGGGATATGAGCAAAACGGCTTACAGTTTGCATGCATATTAATGTCTTACATCACTGAGACTCTTGTCTAATCTAGCTGTATGATGTCACATGACTCATGCTGTCCAATGGAAAAAAAATTCCTATATCTTCCAGGGCATTAATGCCTTCTTCTGGGATTTTGGATTTTTTTGGTAGACTGGCAGAAGTCTGGAACCTACCTGTGAAAATGGCATGTTTCCATCTTTTGTGCTTTGGCCTGGGAGTTCCATGTCTGCCAGTGAGTGAGACAGTGAGGCCCTACAATCTGTAAGCACATTAACCTCTTTTCTTGCTGTGCCTTTAGTCTTTTCTAGCTCTATGAGGTCTCATTCCCCGTGCTTTCAAGGGGGAGAGTTTTTTCATGGATTTTCTGAGAAAATAATGAATTTTTCTGTGGTTTCAGGGTTTTTGTTTGTTTGTTAGTTTGTTTGCAATCTGGACAAGGTCTGGAACCTTTTCCTGCAAAAATGCCATGTTTCTGTCTTTCGTGGTTTGCTTTGGGATTTTCTTGTCAGTCAGTGTGGACCAAGCAGCTTTATATTACCGATCACAATCTTTATTACTATATAGATTACTATATTCCTGTGCAAATGTATTCAGGGATGGGACCATGGCTCAGGGATGGGGCTGCAGTTCAGGGGGATGGGGTCATAGCTCAACGGCAGAGCACCTGCTTGGAATGCAGAAGTTGCAAGTTCAATCCCTGGCATGACATCTCCAGGTAGGGCTGAGAAAAATTTTGGATAGCCACTACCAGTCAGAGTAGGCAATACTGAGTTAGATGGACCTATGGTCTGAAGGTATAAGGCAGCTTCTTGTGTTTCTAATATGCTTGATATCATTGATCCATCTAGCTCAGTACTGACTACACTAATGGTTCTATCCAGGTTCCAGGAAGAGGATTTACCCAGTTCCACATGGAGAAGCTTGGAATTCTCTTTGAAGTATGCAAATATGCTTAAGAATACAAACCCATGTAGAGGTTTCCAGTGGATCACCAATGGATTTCTTTTTCCTATATCACCAATGGATTTCTTTTTCCTATATCAAGCTTCTATCTGTAAGCTGATCCTTTCAGCAATTTTGCTAAGAACATGAGAAGAATTGCAAGGTGCTGTCATTAATCTGGCCTATTTAGCTGTGATGGGTTAAGATTAATATATTTTTCATCAAGCAAAACGGTACTTGAAAAGGCTACAAAGCACACTCTTCCAACCTTCCCTAAGCTGAAAACATAACTACGAGCCAGGGAGTCTGCCAACCAATTTCTGAGCTCTAGGGAAACCTTGGTGAGGGAACTGTGCACGCTCTCCAGCTGAACATGATGCTGAAACACTATCAGGGGCCAAATTTTATTTGGTGGTACACATAGCAATTCTAGGAAATGAAATATATATATTGGCAGGCATCCAGACTAACACTGCAGAAGAGAATAATTATTATTTATTTAGTACATTTATTTATTTATTTATTACATTTATATATTGCCCCATAAAAAAATAAATCTCTGGGTAATTCACAATATAAAACCAATTAAAACATTAACATAATTAAAACAATTTAAAATACAATCAAAACTCTAAAACCGAAGCTTTAAAACTATAAACTAAATGAGTTATGCTTTTTTGGTTGGAGGTTTTTCCTGGAAGAATCAGATACATGTTTTTCCTGATGTATCATCTTACTCAGCATTTTAGAATATAACTGTTTCTTATATATTCACAAACTAAATCTTGGATGAAGATTAAGCTTGTTTACCGGGAAGAATAGAAATCTGCGAGATTAATGGGATCTTTGCAACTTTTAGTATAGGATATTACAAGTAGATAAAATATTTAATCAATTATATTCAATAGTAACTAAATTACATAAATCCTAACATATACTTCAAGTAATAATAACCAAATAAATCCTTACCTGTAGCAGAAATAGTTTACGACAAACTAATCTTTGACTATATATTAAAAATATAATTAATTCATAATATAGTCTAGATCAGTTAACATCAGTTTGAGAACTTTTTATATCCTTTATATATTTACAATCTAGGTCCCCTTACACAAGATTTGCATGGTTTCTCCTTTCCCCCCCAACAGTTACTTTTATTATTCTACATATAATCTTTACAAGCTGATACTAGAGATGTATTCATGTCTTTCATCTTTATTTACAACCCATTTTCATGATATCACTAATATGATGTTGAATTGCATTTTATAGATTTTATACATCAGGGATGTAACCTTTTCTCTTTATCTTTCACTATTTACTAAATTTTTCTTACTGGATTATTTGTGTTAATTTGTAATTTTTGCAAATCTTAATAGTTCCCAAGGTTTCCATTTATACCTGAAAACTGACTCCTCTCGTTAAAATCAACATTGCATTGCAGTATCTGTTCATGCTTTTCTTTTTTGTAAATTTGTTATTGGGGAAGGTCAATGATTGGGGGAAGAGGTTTGCTTTCCCCCCCCCCCTTTCCTTTTTTAGATTTTCTGTATAATTATATACAGTTCTTGTAATTTGGAAATTCAAAAGATGTAACCACGCTTTTAAAAAAAATATTAAAAAGCAACAACAACGAACCCCCTATAAACTAAAAGCCTGACTAAACAGGTATGTTTTCATGTCCTTCTTAAAAACATCCAGAGAAGGGGAAACTCTAGTTTTATTAGTGTGTTCCAGAGTCCCAGGGTAATTCTAGAAAAGCCCTGGTTTCGAGTTGCCACCAACGAAGCTAGTGGCAACCACAACCAGACCTCCCCAAATGATCTTTACAGGTGGTGGGGTTAATGAAGAAGAAGGCGCTCTCTTAAATACCTCGGATCCAAGCTGTTTAGGGCTTTAAAGGTAATAACCAGTACTTTGAATTTTGTCTGGAAATGTATTGGCAGCCAGTGCCATAAACATGAGTGGACCCCTGGAGGGTGTAATCTCTTCTGGCAACCCCACAGACCAACCTGGCTGCTACATTCTGTACTAACTGCAGTTCTACATACAAAGGCAGCCCAGCATACAGCACATTGCAGTAATTGAGTCTGGATGTTACCAGCATATGCACCACTGTTTTAAGGTCATTTATCTCCAGAAATGGATGTAGCTGGTGAATCAGCTGAAACTGATAAAAAGCACTATTGGCCACTGCCTCAACCTGATAAATGAGGGAGAGGATTGGTTCCAGAAGCATTCCCCGACTTCATACCTGCTCTTTCCAAGGGAGTGCAACCCCATCCAGAACCGGCAGATCTAAACCACTTCTTAAGTCTTGACCTCCCACAATGAGTACCTCTGTCTTGCTTGGATTCAGCCTCAGTTTGTTCTCTCTCATCCAGCCGATTACTGCCTCCAGGCAGGCATTTAGAGAGGTCGTTCTTTCTCCTGATGATACTAACATAGAGAAATAGATTTGGGTGTGATCAGCATACTGATAACACCCTGTACCAAATCCCCTGATGATCTCTCCCAGCGGTTTCATGTAGATGTTAAAAATCATTGGAGACAGTATGGAGCCTTTTGGGACTCCATACTGAGTATCTTGATTTGAAGATCAACAGTCTCCAAGAGATATCATATGGAATCTACCCAAGAGGTAGGAGCGGAACCACTGCAAAGCTGTGCCTTCCACTCCCAACCCCTTCAGGCATCCCAGAAGGATACCATGGTTGATGTTATCGAAAGCCACTGAGAGATCCAAAAGGATCAACAGAGTCACACACTCCCTCTGTCAATTACTAATTTTCCACTAGTGCAGAGGTTCCCAGCTGGTGGTATTCCAGATGTTGCTAAACTACAACTCCCATCACCCCCAGCTACACTTTATCATGGCTGGAGATAATGGGATTTGAAGTTCAGCAACATCTGGAATACCACTGGCTGGCAACCCCCGCATTAGTCCAAGGATGTTGTGCTAGAACATTCTTCTAAGCTAGAAGCGTACATTCCAGACTAATGTTGCATTGGTGCACTCTCACTTACACAATCTGTGGCAGACCTCCTGCTGTGAAATGTCTTCCCCAGTCCTTTTAGGTTGCAGGAAATGATGCAGAGCTCTCTGCTAGACTTATGAAAGCCCAAAACTTGCACAAGCAGACCCAGAGTCCAAGACAGCAGAATTTTGAGAATCTGCTCAGTCATGTTACCTTCTTGTGTGAGTACATATTTGTTCATTGACCTAGCACACTGGTAATCTGGATGCCAGCCATGAACACTCTTTAATCACTGTGGAACTCAAGGGATGAGCATTCTTATCATAATGTCCCAGATTTACTCCCTACCATCTCTAGTTGAAGTATTTTGGATAGTAGGGCTATAAAAAGTGTTCACTTGTGGCTCTGGGGAACATCTACTTGTCAGAGCAGAAAATCCTAAGCTAGATGGGCCAACAGTCTGAGTCATCTCTATAGCAAGGGTAGGCAATGTGCAGTTCTCCAGATGTTATTGAACTACAATTTCCATCAGCCCCATGTTCAACTTATTACACTGGGGGAAGATGGAAGCTATAGTTCATCAACATCTGGAGAGCCACAAGTTGTCTATCCGTGTTCTATAGACTGAGACTCTTCTCACCCAGCACACTTCTTATAATGTTGATTAGACTTCAACAATTTGAGTGCTTTCTTGAGAAACAGTGTAATATTTTCCAGACCCAGCCATGCAGAGGTCCATTGGGCATGCACGGCGGCCTCCAAAATGGCCACTGTGATGGAGGTGAGGCCTGGAACAGGCCGAAGACCGCCCAAACAGGGCAATTTGAGGCATAATGGAGGCCCGCAGGGTGGGGGACCTCCTGAAAGACTCCCTCCAATGCTTTGGAGAAGTCCCCCAAAGGGAATAAGAATATATATATATATATATATATATATATATATATATATATATATATATATATACACATACACATACACATACACATACACATACACATACAGTATATATATATATATATCTCGCAACCCCACCCCCTAACCAAACTGAACCAGTGGATTTGTGTGTGTGAAGGGGTGCCAGACCAAACTGGCCCGGTACAGTATGGGTTCAGTTTGGCCTCGAACTGAACAAGGCCAGCCGGTTTTATGCACACCCCTAGTAATTGGTGGACAGGATGAGGAAAAGTCCTCAAAGTAGTCTCATTGAAATTAAAAGGACAAGTTAGGTAGTGCCTAAATTTCGGAGACGCGACTCTAAGTAATTTTCCTCATCATGTCAGCCATTTTGGGTGGCTTCATTTGTTACAGCTTCTGGGGCATCAGGAAGCATGTGATCTTACTGCAGTTCTTTTGTAAGCTGCTTTGGACATACCTTTTGAGAAAGCAGGATATAAATACTTAAATAAATTATCTTCATTGGTAACCCTCCCACTAGTTCTTTCCTATTAAATATGGGTGTGTGTGTGTGCCTTATATTCAAATTCCTGTTTCTTTGGGGAAAATAACTTGTATTTAGCCTCTATCAAAAGATAGAGGCGTCATCTTACATTCAGAGTCACCTTCTATTTGGGTAAATACGGTAATACTTTCTGACTTTACAGGGTTGTTGTAAAGATTACATCAAGATAATACATGCACAGCACTTTGCATTCTCAAAATGCGGTATACCAAATGCACTATACCGAGTGGCTGACATGATGTGCAGCAACTTTGTGATGCTGTGAACCATGTTGAGGCTGCTGTGGACATGGAAGACAGCCCCCAGTGCTGCTGAGGATGAGCAGTTTCAAAAGCAGTACTGCTGCAGTTACTCACAGTTCTAGAAAACATGTGTATGGAGGTCTGTAGCAGCCTCAATATGTTTTGCATTGAGATGCTACGCATCATGTCAGCCATTAAGTATTCTTATTATTTACATGTCATGAGAATAGTGGGTATGCTCCTAATAGCTGTTCTAAAAACACAACATGGGATAGGAGGTACCTAAGATATAATGGGCCCAGTTACTTATGGAATCAGAAGAGATCTTCTACCTCAGGAGTGGTCATTGAACTTCAGTAAAACTAAAAATAGGTTAAGCTGGAATGAACTAGTCATGGCAAGTGCATAAATCAGTTCAGAATCTTAATACCACTGAATAAACATTGGAATTCTAATCTCTATCTCTATCTTGAGATACATTATTTGGCTTTATGAATGTGCATCTTACATACATAATTTGATATATTTGTCACCTGATTTGACTTGTGTTATCCAATCTTCAGGACAGAAAGCAGCTGGGTTAGTTGAACCTTAATTAACTGACAAGATATATCGAACGGTTTAGTTGCTGAAGTCTCTGAATACCCCCTATGAATAAATGCTAAAGTGACAAAGTCGATACATCTATCTTTGGTATGGCATGGATGTGTAAATAGGGCTTATATGACACTGAAATATGGATGTGCCCGGAACAATATTTACATTCCATTCTGAGCTCAGAATGGAACACAAATGCCCAGAACATTCCATTGGAGCAACCGGTCAAGCTTGTTGTTCGGAAAGAAGAAGTTCAGAACACCCAAAACAGTCCAAGCATGATTATGGGCTCAAAAATTGTGCTCTTCTGACCTCTGTGAGCATGTGGACACTTGCATTGTAGTGCTGACCATATAAAAGGCTGTTGCTCAAGCACAGCGACCAGAACAGTGCTATTTTGGAAGCCAAAATGACGCTTAGGATGTTTCAAGTGTTTCAAGCTTGTTCCATCAGAACAACCAGCTCAACTGGTTGTTCTGGGCATCTGCATTCTGTTTCGAGCTTGGAACAGAATTTATGTAACTCCAAAATAGTGCTCAGAACATTTGGAATGTCCCGACTCAGAATGCGGTCTTTCTGTTCTGAGATTGGAACAGGTCCTTAATTTGAAGAGTGTTCTGTTCCAAGCTCGCAACATTTGAAACGGTGTTGCGAGATACAGATGATATAGATTGATCTATCAATCGATCTATCTACATATGTACAATACATACATAACACAATATTTTGTACATGATTCATAAACTGATGCCTCCACATTTGATCCCTTCCAGTTTTAAAGTCTGCTGTCAGTCTTTCACAAGTGATCATATGCGGGAGGGTGTCTGCCAGGTCTGGCTCCTGAGGTCCCACAGTCAGGTGGGGGGCAGAGCAGTGGGACTGCAAGTGTATTAGCAACATCTGCAAATGGGAACTTCCCCAGAAACAAGGATGGGAAGATAAGTGGGAGACTCAGAGTGCCACTGGCTCCTCCCCCTTTCCCTCTAATTGGAGGGACTATTTCCTAAAATGTGAGTGGGAGGAACCATTGTCTTCCAGTTCCAAATCAGATAAGCCTGGGGAAAGGGGCTGGGGGGCATAATGGGGAGCGGGGAGAAGTGCTAAGTGGCAGGGCCCTCTGCAGCTTGGGTCCACCCTTGGTTACTATATATTTGGGCCAATGATACCATTATGCCATTCATTTTTACTGATTGGTTTTAAATATTCAGTACCCCTCTCTTCCATCCAGAGCAGCTTCAAAGCAATTCAAACTCACACAATGAGTCAACAACAGTTAACACAATTGCTGAAAGATAGCAGCAGACCAATAAAACAAAATGAACATTGCACAATTTATTTTCGACTCTTTCTCCGGCTGTATGTGGAAGGAGAATGTTTCATGTTGCATTACTGATCAGGAATTCGAACCCAGGTCTCGTTGTCTAACCGTTGCATCCCCTTGTTATTAGGATTGCAGTTAGCTACAGGCTCAAAGGCTTGTGAGTTAAATATGTATCTTTCTTTTCTAAAACTAGGATTTGGAGAAAAGTGGGGGAAAGGGGTTTTGTTCAGCTTTGGTGAAACACTATTGACTCCAGAACAATGAGAGGAGACATTAATTTGTCACTTGGTATATCTCTGGGTTATACATGCAGGCACAGCTTCCAATGTAAAAGGGGGGGGGGTCATTTTAAGAATGGGAGGAATCAGGGCTGTGTGTTATGATCTGTCTCTGCTGACAAATGGAAGCAGCATCAGTGAAGACGTTGCTCCGACTTCATTAAAATGGAAACGCATAGGACAAAAACACCCACACATAAAACTGGATGGAATCAGCCAAAGCCAGGAAATATATACGGCTATAAACGTAACCCAAGTGGTAAGGCAGTAAAACTGTCTCCATCTACACAACAGTTAAATAGCGCTGACAGAAAATCTAGCCGAGCTATGCAGACAAGAGTCACCATCATAAGGAGATAGATTGGGGATTTAGAGGGCATAGGGCCTGCTCAGAGTAGAGAGGCCATGCATCAGGTGCTGACAATGCTGAGTCTGCAGCAAATGCCAGGAGGGTGGGCAGCTGAGGCGAATGACAAAGGAGGAGGGGAGAGAGAGAACAGCACAGACAGTCTAATGAAATGCCTTCCTGGTCATGCAGACATTATCCAATAACTGCAGGAGAAAAGATCATGTTTTCTGTGGAAAACAAGGAAGCTGTGATGAGCATGTTGAGAACAGAGGCTGGCATACTCTGCAACATTACATGAGCATGGCAGCATAATGTTCATGCAGTTGCGCAACAGCACTCTTGAGCAAGTGCAAACTTTACACAAATGGTGTTGCACGATGGCCCAGTCATTAGAAATAATAGCTGTACCATTGCACAGCTGTGTTTGCACAACCTCTGCACATGCACCAGAGCACCCCTGCACAACTGCATGCATGTTACATTGCAATGCACATGTAACATTGTGCACTATGTCAGCCAGTGATCCTGCAGTCCAGTGAGGTGGATACATGTCCAGAAAGAGCTTCTTCTTCCATTGCTTATCAGGCATGCAGACTGGATGTAGATGCACTTCTAGAGGCACATCCACAACACAAATGTGCAGCATACAATCCACCCTCCATTTGCACTCCACAGCACAAATATGACAAGCATTTCCATTTGCACTGGGAATGCACACCCCCAAGAGTTGTTGCTTATGCATTATAGCATGCTGCCATATCAGGATTATGTGGTATTACTTGGGCCCAAAGCGGGGTGGAGGAGAGGAATGTTTGCCTAGGAAATGCAGGATGCATTTCTAAAATATGTTCAGGTCTTCCACAAAATGGTAGGAACATCCTTGCCATGCTTTGTAGATTCATGTCCAGTGAATAAGTCCACCCTGTAGAGATCCCCAGTAGAGGCCAATAGGGGAGATTTGCCACTACATCAAGGTATATCAGGACAGTTGGGTCAGATCATTTTAGGACACTGAATATTCCAATGCATGAATCAAATGCATAAACAGGTGGAGACGACTGCTTTCAGTTAGTCTAGCCCCGCAAATAGAAATCCAACCGTTTTTAAAGCCGGCATAACCAGTTGTGAGGCCTTTCTTTCCAACGAAACAGGATGTGAGTGTACAGTGAGCAGTAAGACGATACCAATAGACGAGATATATGTGATATAACTGGTGGAATGTAAACATTCCATATAATCCATATATAGTAGGGTGTAATAATGCCCATGTATTCTGCAACATTATTTGGAAATGGGCATTCTCAGTCCAGATGGGGCAACTATTCGTCTCCTCGGGGAGGAGAGTCTGTCTTGGGGTAGTGAGCATGAATTGTCTAAGCAAGATCCACCTTGGTTTGCATTTAGATGAGTGACTACATGTGAGCGCTATAAGATATCCCCTTTAGAGGATGGAGACATAGCTCAATGGAAAAACATCTGCAATTTTGAAATCAGAAGGTCCCAGGTTCACTCCCTGGCATCCCTAGGTTGGGCTGGGAGGGAATGAAACCTTGGAGAGCCACTGCCTGTCAGTGTAGACAATATTGAACTATGTGGAGCAATGGTTTGACTTGGTATAAGGCAGCTTCCTAAGTAAAAAATGCTTCACGGTGAAAATGAAGAGAAAGTGATTGTCTAAATCCGGGCTACTCAAATTTGGCCCTCCTGTAGATGTTGCCTGACAACTCCAATAATCCCTGATTATTGGCCATTGGGGCTATGGATTATGGGAGTTGTAGTCCAAAAACAGTTGGGGGGATGCAAGGTTGAGCAGACCTGGTCTAAATGCTGTGTAGAATGTTACACCTATTCATAAACTGGAGAAGGGCTGTAGCTCTGCTTTGTATGAAGAAGGCCCCAGTTTCAACCCCTGGCACCATCAGGTTCGGCTTGGAAAGACCCCTGTATGAAATCTGGGAGAGTTGCTGCCAACCAGTGTACAATACTGAACTAGATGGATCAATGCTATGATTCAGTGGGGCTATTCAGATGATTGGCAAAATTGGGCTAGGAGAGCCTAGCCCAATTTTTGCCGATCGTAAGAACCACCAAGCTCGCAGCCAAGCCTGGTGGTTCTAGAGCGGGTAACCCGCTCGAGAAACCCTGCTTTAAAACCAGGTTTACAGAGTGAGCGCGCCGCAAACCTGGTTTTAATTAACACAAGTAGCCGCGCCACGCCTTGCCTACTCACGAGTAGACCCCCAGAGGGGAGGCGAAAAGCCGCCTCCCAGCTCCGGGGATCTCCCCAGTATGCCCTGTGCGCTCACTCAGGGCATACTGGGGCTTCCGGGGGCCGCACAGCCCCCGAGCTCCCCAGGCCCCGCCGGCTCCGTTTCAGGGCCGGCCATCGTGTGGGTGACCAATCCGGCCACCTAGGTCTCCCTCCCCACTTGTGAGCGGGGAGAGCAGGCTTGGCCCGCTCTTCCCGCTCACTGCCCCAAACCGGGTCTCATGAATCACGAGACCGGGTCCATTATAAGGTAGCTTCATATGCTAATAAACAAATAAATGAATGAATGAATGAATGAATGAATGAATGTTCAAATTATATGTTCATTTGAAAGGTATCAGAAGATGTTGGGAGAGAGAAGCTATCATTAGCAATGAAGTCCTAAAAAGTAACGACCTTGTGACATCATTTTGATTTATCCAGTCTTTGAACTGTGCAATCTACTCCACCCATTTTCACTGGGTTTTTATGTTAAATTTTATGGCAAGGGAGTAGAAACTGAGATCTATGCCAAGGACAGATGACCTGGAAATTTAATCTTGAATATCCTACTGCTGAGTGAAGCATATGGGATGAAAGATGGGTTGTAAAACTTCATTTTAGAGAAAAATGGTTTAAATAACAATTTACCTCTAGATTCAGAGTTTAAATTTTCAAATACTTTTTTTGTTATTAAAATTGTCTTATGATTAGAATAAGAGTGGCCAAAATAGGAATGAGTAGCAACCACAACAAATCAAAATTTATCAATACTACCTGAATCTTAGCTAGATTGTAGTGCTCGCTGGATTTGCTCCAAGCAAACTTCAGGACAACCACATAATCCATGTGGGTTCCATTCCACTGGAGTGGCCGTGGATAATGGGGCATAAGGGCTATGGGTATTGAGGGACTAGGTTCCCTAGCCATGAAAAATGAGTGGGAAAAACAAGCAAAAAAAGAGCAAAAAACAAGCAAAATGTGGGGGGAAAGGAGGAGCAAAGTGCCCTACTGTGCTGTATGTGTCCTCAGCTGTCCAGTAATACCCCCCATATGCTTGAGCTTTCAGCTTTTTCTGCAGGAACAATCATGGTATTTTTTAAACCAGAAATGAGCCAGCAAATTGCTCCCTTAGTTAAAATGGCAGGCTGAAATGACCTCTGAGGTCATTTCCACACACTTCTGACGCATGGATTTGTGAACCGTAACCCTTTCACTGCCTGATTTTTTCACAAAT
Organism: Hemicordylus capensis; assembly: GCF_027244095.1. Taxonomy (NCBI): domain Eukaryota; kingdom Metazoa; phylum Chordata; class Lepidosauria; order Squamata; family Cordylidae; genus Hemicordylus; species Hemicordylus capensis. The sequence goes on along the minus strand of NC_069660.1, from coordinate 294,195,984 downwards.
ACTGAGGTCAGGTGGCAATTACCCAACCTCGGCTACACGAAACCATGGATGCTGGTCTCTGAATAACAGGGTTCTCCTGTATGGCACTGATCCAGAATAACAGATTTCTGGGGGGATTCTGATTTGGGACTGGAAAGGTTAATGTCTGCAGGCCTGCCATAAGCTGATGACATCACTTTTGAATGGCATCATTATCTGTGGCTGCTGGCATCACTTTCCTTTTTAACTTGTATTGTCTAATCATGAGGCAAATTTGAATGTAATTAATGTATAACAATGCTTTTTAATTTACTGTTCATAGTGAATTCAGACAATGCATTTTGCCCCCCTAAACAGCCTCATGGAGATTTTTGTTTGTTTTGCTAGCAGCATCATTAAGGGAATCATTGCCGGAATCTTTGCCTTACAATGTGTTGACACACAAAAAATTGAGTCCTTCACAGTATCCCTCTGCACTGCAGAGAACAAGGACTCCACCATTACTTCCACCACAGCATTTTCACACTACATGGACCCTTTCCCACTGCTTCCACTGTATATATATAAGAAGAGCCCTGTTGGATCAGGCCCATGGCCCATCTAGTCCAGCATCCTGTTTCACACTGTGGCCCACCAGATACCTCTGGGAGCCTACAGGCAAGAGTTGAGGGCATGCCATCTCGCCAGCTGTTACTCCCCTGCAACTGGTACTCAGAGGCATCCTGCCTCTGAGGCTGGAGGTGGCCTATAGCCCTCCAACTAGTAGCTGTTGATAGCCCTCCCCTTCATGAAGTTATTCAAACCCCTCTTAAAGCCATCCAGATTGTTGGCTATCACCACATCCCGTGGCAGAGAATTCCATAAGTTGATTGTGTGTTGTGTGAAAAAGTACTTCCGTTTGTTGGTCCTAAATTTCCTGGAAATCAATTTCATGGGATGACTCCTCGTTCTAGTGTTATGTGAGAAGGAGAAGAATTTCTCTCCATCCACTTTCTCCAAACCATGCATGATTTTATAGACCTCTATCATGTCTCCCCACAGTCATCTTTTTTCTAAACTAAAAAGCCCAGGTGTTGTAGTCTTGCCTCATAAGGAAGGTGCTCTAGGCCCCTGATCATCTTGGTTGCCCTACACACACACACACGAGAAAATTTTTTAATAGCACACACACACAAAATATAGAATTTTTTTTAATCTGGCTCAGGTCTGTCTTGTATGAGGTATGATTTAAAAAATTTCATATCCAGAAGACATATGCCTAAAATCCACTGTTTATACCCTCTCCCCCACTGAAGTGCATGCAGCAACTCTACTGAATGGATTTGTTACACCAAACAAATAATGTTATTTGAGGCATCAAATAAGTATGACATTGCACTCTGTGAACCATCTTGCTCTCTTGATTCCCCCAGCCTGTCTACTAGTCACCGAACTAAGTCAGCAGAGACATCACAGCCTCTAAAAATAGCCGAGGATGTCACTTCTTGACAGGTCATCCAAAATACAGTCCTAGAGCTTAATTCTCACTGCCTGACAGCTTGTGCAGTCATTTACACCTGTGCAAAGTGAGTGCAAAATGGGTGTCAGATGCTGCCCTGTCTAATTTGCTTTTCCTGACCCTTTATTTTTCCTCAGCCCATTCATCCTCAAGCTGCCGCAGGAGGGGATGGCTGCAGAGAAGCCTTGCATTTCTTCAGGAGCGGTGCTATATCCATCACAGGTTGGTTGCTACTGTAATCAATCCAGCTCCCCATTCCAGTAGCTTTGTGTTTAATAATCTCTCCCTCCCAAAGTGTGCTCCCTTGCCACAGATAATATGAGGCAATTTGTCACCACAGTAATGTAACTGTGGCTGGACGACATGAATTCTCACCTGTAGTGCAACCATGTGGAGGACATAAGCAAGAGCCATGTGGAGGACATAAGCAAAAATAGGACTACCACATGTGTTTAATTCTCTTTTGGGCTCTCTTCTTTCCAAACACTGGCTTACAACATATGATAAAGCATATTCCATCTGAGGACTTAATCTCTAGGATTAATAATCTGTGGTGCAATCCTCCACCAATACCTCTCTACTCATCAAACTAGCATTAGTCTAGCAAGCATCCAGTTTTGTCTGTTCTATAAGCAAACTTTGTCTCATATGCATTCCCATGACTTGATATTAGAGCTTGTCTTTATTTCCCACAGAGGTTGGCATCCCTGTGGTGAATTTTCTACCCTGGTCATCTAATTTACTGTATTGGAACTAATTGCATTAAAAAGGGACATCAAGTATTAAATTGCTCCAGTGGTGAACACCATTGCATGGTCTGTTGTCTAATTCTTGCAGCAAATCTAACTACACAAATTCTTAAATCCTCAATGTTCCACTATTGTATTTTCACAACCAGTTTTGGAGTAACAGAAGCTCTGTTCACATGCTCTGCTCAACACATGTACAACCTTTGTACACTGCACACAGAAACAGATCTGTACATATGTACAATTATTCATGTTATGTTGAACACACACAGTAGTACACTTCCTATCTGTATTCTGCATTTCAGGTGATTTATATACAGTAGGTTCACTTTCCTCACAACACTAGAATCCCATGAAACTGATGACTAGGAAATTTATTATTTGTTTGTTTGTTTGTTTAGTGCATTTGTATACCGCCCTATACAAAATGTCGCTGGGTGGTTCACAATATAAAAACCATTAAAACATTAACATAATTAAAACAATTTAAAATACAATAAAAACTCTAAAAACTGAAACTTTAAAACTATAAACTAATAAGCAGGTATGTTTTTAGTTCCTTCCTAAAGACATCCAGAGAAGGGGAAGCTAATTTCATTAGGAAGCTAGTTCCAGTGTCCTGAGGCAACTCTAGAAAAGGCCCAGTTTAGGGCCCACAAAAGGAAGGACTTTTTCACACAGCACATAATTAATCTATGGTATTGCTTAAACGAATTCAAATGGGAAAGGTCTATCAATGGCTACTGGACTGGTGGCTATAGGCCACCTTCAGCCTCGGAGGCAAGATAACCCTAAATATCAGTTGCAGGGGAGCAATAGCATGAGAGAGGGCATGCCCTCACCTCTTGCCTGTGGACTTCTCATCTGGTGGGCAACTGTGTGAAACAGGATCCTGGACTAGATATGCCTTGGGCCTGATCTAGCAGGGCTGTTCTTATGTTCACTTTAAAAATGAACATGTGCATACTCACAAATCATGTACACGCATGCAACACCTGAATTCACATATAACATAATAATATCTTTCTCATGACTGCTAGTCGGGCAGGGAGGGCCGGCAGGGGGGAAAGCAGAGTTGAACCTACCCTGCCCCCGATGATTGTCTCCTCTTTGGCATGCCATTGTACATCCAATTGATCCGCGCTGCTGCCGGCACCATGGCTCACTGGAAGCCAGGAAAATGAGTCCTGGCCTCCAGAATGCACCATGTGTGCAGCTCAAACTGGGCACTCTAGGCACCTCTTTGTATGCCCTTTAACTCAGTCTGTGTATGCCATTTAACACACTCGTGACCTTTAACCCAAGTAAAAGCCCAGGTTAAAAACTCAGGCTACCAGGGGAGGCAGTGCTGAGATCAGCCTCAATCCTGGCAGTGGACACTAGCAGGCCTACCTAGGTAGGGCTGTCCTAGTTTTGGTAGGGCTGCTCATGTGCACAGCCTCAATGTCTGAATGGGGCTTGAGTGTCAATCTATATATATAATTCTCCTGGGTGTGCCTTGGAATGTGCATCCTAGTGCCCAGCTGATTGGCTGGGTGGCGGACGAGCCTGATTGGCTGAGGCGCACCCAGGAGGATTGGTTGCTGCAGCAGCGGCAGGCCTGGCCACAGAGGCCAGAGGCAGCAGCGGGCCCAGCCCAGCCGTGGAGGCAAGGCAGAAGTGGGATGGGGGGCAGAAGTGGGATGGGGGAGAGGCAGCTGGGCCTGGAAGTGGAGACTGGGGCAGAAGGCAGAAGGGGAAGAGGTAACCGCCGGCCCCAAAGAGCGCACAGATGCTCTATGCGGGATCGGCTAGTACAGTATAATGCTGTATGTTAGAAGTGAGAATTCTAAAGCATTGCTCATAGCACTGCAGGGCCTAGAGCACCTTCCTTATGAGGCAAGGCTGCAATACCTGGGGCCTTTTAGTTTATAAAAAAGACAGCTGAGGGGAGACATGATAGAGGTCTATAAAATCATGCATGCTGTGGAGAAAGCTGATGGAGAGAAATTTTGCTCTCTTTCGCATAACACTAGAACCAGGGGTCATCCCACGAAACTGATTATTTAGGACCAACAAAAGGAAGTACTTTTTCACACATTGCATAATTAACATATAGAATCCTCTGCCACAAGATGTGGTGAGAGCCGACAGCCTGGATGGCTTTAAGAAGGGCTTAGATAACTTCATGGAGGAGAGGTCTATCAACGGGTACTAGTTTGAGGGCTAAAGGCTACCTGCAGCCTTAGTTGCCAGATGCCTTTAAATACCAGTGACAGGAGAGAGGGCATGCCCTCAGCTTTTACCTATGGGTTTCCCAGGGGCATCTGTTGGGCCACTGTGTGAAACAGGATGCTGGACTAGATGGGCCATGGGCCTGATCCAGCAGGACTGTTCTTATGTTAACCTCTTCTGGTAACTAGAGGCATGAATAATTATGTTAATAGGTCTCTCTTGGTCAGTTAAGAGTCAGTTAGAACTGTTCAGTTGTTTTTGAAGTTTAGTGTGTGTTTGTGTATGTTAATCAGTGACTCTCTCTTAGTAGGTGATGTTTAGTTTCTTGATAAATCTTTATTTGGTTTTTGAACTCAACCTAATGTCTCAAAATTATCCCTTGGGCTGAACTTCTTTATCATTGGAGCATACTATGCTCTGTGTTGGTTTTATTGTTTCTCCTCACACCCTTCAACAGGGCTAACCCTAACCCTACCCAGCTCATCCAACCAGGTCTCTGTCACACATACCAGGTCAGCATGCTCACCCACAATCAAATAATGGATGAGAGATGTTTTACCATTTACTGACCTGGCATTCAGAAGCAGCAGGACCTCAACCCTTGGGAGAGTGTTCCCAGAGCTCCCTGGGGGTGCAGGATTGGGAGAAGAGCCAGAAAAAGTAACAGTTGTATGTATTTCCCCCTATTACAGCCTGCCAAACTCCCACCACCATATCTCCCTCTGTCCGCTACTTGAGAAATCACCGCCCCAGACCGTCCCCAATCCTCCACTCTCCCATGCACATCCTTCAACCCAACTATCTCAGCTCCTGGTGTCTTCAACACCAAGCCAAGATTCTCTGGACAAAGAACAAAACCAAAGCCATGCAGTAAGCACCCCATGCCCAGGAATGCTCACACCAGTTCTGGGCTTAGTGAAGCACTTCAACAGCCAGCCCAAATACCATCCTCTGAGTTGAAGGAGAGGGAGATAATTCAAACAAGGATTATTAGGTAAGCCCAGAACAAGAACCCTTCTCACCCATCCTCACCCTGCCCTCTCCCCACACCTGAAACAATCATAGACACTCCCCATAGATGACCCAGAGGAGATGGCTCCACCAAACTTAAACAAGCCACTGACAGCAATCTTGACCACAAATATCCAAATAGCCAACCCCAAGGAAAAAGCCACTCTGGGAGGCTGGTCTGAAAGTCTTTCCATACAGGCTATTGAACATAGGAAGCTGCCATATACTGAGTCAGACCATTGGTCTATCTAGCTCAGTATTGTCTTCACAGACTGGCAGCGGCTTCTCTAAGGTTGCAGACAGGAATCTCTCTCAGCTTTATCTTGGAGAAGCCAGGGAGGGAACTTAGAACCTGGCTTCTGCTTTTCCCAGAGTGGCTCCATCCCCTAAGGGGAATATCTTACAGTGCTCATACTTCTAGTCTCCCATTCATATGCAGCAAGGTCAGACCCTGCTTAGCTATCATGCTTGCTATCACAAGGCCAGCTCTCCCCTCCTCTGATTGCTGTTCCACCAGGCTGCTGCTGTTGTCTGCATACGAAGCTGCTGCTGCTGTCTCTTAATACTCTGTGTGAGTTAGCCCACATTGTCAAACTTGCAGGGAATATCCAAATAATCTTCTTAATGATGTGAAGTGGGGCCTCAGTCTGCTTGCTTCAAGGCCGAGAGTCACAAGGATGAGAGCCCTTAGGCTCGCACCAAGAGGCTCACAGGTGAGGTGGAGGATTGTCAGGAAGTATCCTTCCCTTCTTCTCCCTGACTGACTGTTTCAAGAAGGGAAGGAGAAGAAGTGTCGGGGTAACGGGGGGTTGTCTGGGGCCCATCTTAACTTCTTGTCTCAAGCCCCTTCCAACCTTACTAAACTCTTGACCACTGTTCCCTCTAACAGAAAATCCCAGATATTCTTGACTACAACTCCCAGCATCCTCAGCCAAAGCCCACTGCATCTAGGGATTTTGGGAGCTGTAGTCAACCACATCTGCGATATCCTCTTACAGGGAACACTGCCCTTAACCCACTGAAAAGGCATAGCTTATGATCAATGTAAAACACAAGTAGAATATATGCATCAGGAGAATTGCATCATCAGAGGAATTGTGCCAGAATGCCCCCTCCCCTGGCCGTGTGCTGAGAGGAGGGCGATTTGTCCCAACCCCCTAGCATGCGGCCCCATGAAGCCTCTGATTGGGCCTCAGCGTCTGGGAGGCAGGGCTAATACAGCCACTCCAGCAGCTCCCCCCCCCACAAAAAACCCTCTCAGTTCAGCATTCTTTGATCACTGCAGGGTTCCCTGTTCTGTGCAGATAACCCTCCATGTATACCTAACAAATATGTGTAAGTCAGGGATAGAGCCTGCCCACCTCATATGCATCCATCATCCATGGATTTTGAACACAAACAGGGCTTGTATCACCATATTTTGGGGATGGCTGCAAATTTATGTAGATGTGGAGTAAGTGCTTTACTGCAGTCATAGTCCAATCTTATCTTTGCTAATGGCACTATCAAAGATGTTTTAAAACAGAAAAGAGGCATGAAATGCAATTTTACACCCTATCTGTGTTGTGAAGAGTATTTGACAAATCTATCTGTTTGACCAAAGGGAAGTTAAATATGAGTTTGGCAGTGCTGCTTATAAGCTAATAATCAACATTTGGAATGGATTTGGGTGCTGCTGTCACGCAGCAAGGCCCCAGCCTTTGGTTTTCATGCATTTAGGCTAATCGCTGAATCGTGGAATGCCATTTCTTTTCAGTAGGGCAGTCTCATCAAAACAAAATGACTAACAGCAAAGTTAGAACTATTGACAAATTATTTTAAAGTGCCTTCCTCCCTTTCTCTGTGCCTACTGAAGCTGTCAAAAGTTTCTTTGTAGAAGCCTATGCTGAGAATTTGAAAAGCAGAAACAAAGAAGAGTTGCCACTGAATGTAAAGCTTAGCTCTATGGATGTGTCCTAGTCCAATCTTCTATGAGTCCTGAAGATCAGCAGGATTTATCCCTAGAACCCAGTGGGACTTACTTCCAAGTAAAGATGCATAGGATCAGTCCTCATGTCTGCAATCCTATGTTCATTTAATTGGAAGTAAGTCCCACTGAGTTCAACCAGGATTACTCCAAAAAGATAAAGATAGGACCGCAGCCTCACAGTCCAATCCTATCGATGTTTACTCAGAAGTAGCTCCTACTGGCTGACTTCTTTAAAAAAAAAACACTTGCAGAAGGATGTTGTGCTAGTACACAGCTGTTGCACTAGCTACAAGACCAAGGTACTCAACTATAGCCTGTTGAACAAGAGGGCTATAATGCAACAGTGCAATTTCAGAAATCCCTGCAAATCCCCAAATTTGTGTGAGTGCAGCTTTCCCCATTACACAAGTGCTTCCTGAGGATGTCAGCCATGGAATTCAGTGGGACTTGCTCCCAAGTAATTGTTCGCAGGACTGCAGCATTAAAAGGTTAAACAATGTTTGTGCTTAAAAAATAAACAAATATTTCAAAAAGCAAAATTGGCCTCATCCAAGTCATAAGATTGAACTCACCTTTCTCTCCTCCATTAATACTGGGAACAAAGACATAATTGTCATTGGAAGTCTGAAATGTTATCCAGGACTCTATGGGAAGCCAGTTTCCATAATAATAATTTGCATAATGTGTCACTTAGATGTCCTAATTATGCACCACATTATCAGCATCTCATGCCTTAAAGAGGCATTGAGGGAAAGGACAATAAGAAAGTATTTTGACCTGATCATTCCCAGTGACAAGGAAAAGGGACTTTTCACGCCAGGTGGCTCTTTCTTTATCAAGGGCAGACTTAAGCTTGTTGGCAATAAGACAGACCGATCCATCCCAGCTTCCTTGTTTCTCCATCCAAGAATTTATTCTCTTCCCCTAAGAAAAAAAGACTGATTTCCTATAAGTACCATCTCCCTCTGATTACCAGGAGCAGTCCCTGTTTTCTGGAACCTCTCCTCCCTTACTCTTTATTGCTCCCCGCACGTTTGGTCTTTCAAGGGGCACAGAGTGTTCAGATTTATTTTCATATGAAGCTACCTTATATTGAGTCAGACCATTGGTCCATCTAAGCAAATGCATTATTGTCTGCAGTGACTGGCAGCAACTCTCCAAGGTCTTTTCCAGCCCCACCTGATGCATGCCAGGATTGAAGCTGGAACCTTTGCATGCAAAATATTTCACCTGAAATACCTGCCTCTGCAGATAGCAAATATTGCTGGATGCATTTGAGTTGCAGTTACAATTCATTCTGTTATGAGATTAAACATTATTTAAAACAATACAAAGCTCCTTTTAAAAATGGAGACTGTTATGGGGTTACTAACACACCTGCTTCAGAATCCAGCTCGGATAGCTATTGCAGAATAAATAAATGCATCAGGCAACTGGCGGAGACTTCAGCAATTTGTAACAGCATGATAGTATGGAAAACACTCATTCATTTGGTCACTCAAGGATCCTTGCTGTGATCCTTGATATGAAAATAGGAGTGTTATATACACAAGAGGGTCCTTATTTTCATCTGTGAGATGTTGGAGGGTATGCTTCACATGTTACATACATATAAGTTGAGAAGTGCCCATTACCAAGCACTGAGAATAAGAGTAGGCAGGGACAAAATCAACAGCTACAATTGCTATGAATATTTACGGTAAACTGCACACCACTTTTCAATTAAAAAAAATCAAATTTGATCCGAAAATTAGGTTTGAATCGATTTTGAATTTATTCAAACTGTTTTGGTGCCTTTTAAAACCAATTGGAAAGCCTGAATAGTTTTTAAAAGGTGCCAAATGGCTCTCAGATCGGATCTGAATCAAATTTCAAAAATTCAATTTGAATTAGATTGAATTGTCCTTTTAAGTGGTTATTCAATTCGAATTCAAAACATTTGAATCACCCAGATTCAAGTCAAAGCAATTTGAATTCAAATCGATTTGCATATCCCTAAAAGAGAGACACCAGCAACAACCATTGAAGGGATGCTGTGCTGGGGTTTGATTGGGCCAGTTGCTCTGCCCCTGTTTAATAAAAAAACCACGGCTTTAAAGGTGCCTCTTTGCTCAGTGAGCAGGGGTAATTATTAGGAAGATATTAGGATACCCCAAGTTAAGTCAGTTTAAAGACAGATCTATGGGAGTCCTCTTAATGGTTTTCAGTGGTTCATGGTCAGTCCATCACATGCACCATTCCACACATTTTCCCCATGTCTTCTCCTCGTTTTACTGGGATCTGGTTCACATAAGTATGTTCATCAATGTATGCCTGCATCATCAATTGATTACAGGAACATAGGAAGCTGCCATATACTCTCAGACCATTGGTTCATCTAATTCAGTGGACCGGGTCTCTCGATCCATGAGACCCAGTTCGGGGAAGTGAGCGGGAAGAGCGGGCTAAGCCCACTCTCCCCGCTCACGAGTGGGGAGGGAGCCCTGGGCGGCCGAATCGGCAGCTCACATGATTGCCGGCTCCGAGACAGAGCCGGCGGGGGCTGGGGAGCTTGGGGGCTGCGCAGCCCCCAGAAGCCCCAGTATACCCTGCGCGAGTGCACAGGGCATACTGGGGAGACCCCCAAGGCGGGAGGCTGCTTTTAAGCCTCCTGGCTGGGGGTCCACTTGCGAGTAGCCATGGCACAGAGCCACGCAGTGGCTACTCAGGAGCAGATAGCCCGGGTTTGCGGAGCATTTGCTCCGCAAACCCGGGCTAAGGGGCGGGCTACAGGAGCAGGTTAGCCGCTCCAGAACCACCAGGCTCGGCTGCAAGCCTGGTGGTTCTGACGACCCACAAAAATCGGGCTAGGCTTTCCTAGTCCGATTTTTGTGATTGTCAGAATAGCCCCACTATTTTCTACACAGGCAGGCAGTGGCTTCTCCAAGGTTACAGGCAGAAGTCTCTCTCAGCCCTATCTGGAAATAGCAGGGAGGGAACTTGGGACCTTCTGCATGCAAGCATGCAAATGCTCTTCACAGAATGGCCCCATCCCCTGCAGAGAATATCTTACAGTGGCAGTATGTACATGTAACCTCCCATTCAAATGCAAACCAGGGTGTAGCCTGCTTAGCAAAGGGAACCATTTATGCTTGCTATGCACAAGATCACCTCTACATATTGAGGTGATTCACACAATCAAAAACTGTGTTCTACCCAAGTTTGGGACCTGTGTGTGCTCCAAATTTTCAGTTGTGTGAAAGCAAGGTAGGAGCAAAACCTGGGTAGAAATGATTGTGTAGAAGCAAGGTAGGTGGAAAACCTTGGTAGATTTTCCTCCTACCTTGCTTCCACACAATCACTTCTACCCAGGTTTTCCTCCTGGCTTGCTTCCACAGAGCTGGAAATTGGAAGCACACACAGGTCCCAAACCTGGGTAGAACACAGTTTTAACTGTGTGAATCAACTCATTATGTGGATTTGTAAATGGGTGATGAGAGATTTAATATGACAGACAGAACCTTAAACTCTCACATATCTCCTCAAATGCAATGCTTTGGAACCAGTTCACAGATGCAGAGGCAAGTCATGATGTATGGTGATCATATGGCATAAATTCATGGGCGATGCAGTAGTTGGAAGGAATCTGGCACTCAAGTTCCCAAGGGGGAGCAAGAAAACATGCTTAGAAAGTAGACATTTTCTGAACCTGATATTAAACTTGCTCACTTAGAAGCCAGCCTGACCTACTTCAATGGAATGTACTTCTTAAAAGGATGTGTAGGATTGCAAATGTTAGAGAATATATATGCTTCATGCATAAGTGCTCTCTTTTCATTTTGTGCTCTCTTTTCCAACTTACAGAAGAAGACATCGAGCCTATTCTCATGTTCACTGGAAATCCAGTGATCTTTGGAACCACTGGGCGAGCCCGGTAGTTCCAAGGTGGCTAGCCCACCTATATCCCCCTCCCATATTCAGCTTGTGGAATTCTTTGCCACGAGATGTGGTGACAGCCCACAACCTGGATGGCTTTAAGAGGGGTTTGGATAACTTCATGGAGGAGAGGTCTGTCATCAGCTACTAGTTGGAGGGCTATAGGCCACCTCCAGTCTCAAAGGCAGGATGCCGCTGAGTAGCAATAGCAATAGCACTTACATTTATATACCGCTCTATAGCCGAAGCTCTCTAAGTGGTTTACAATGATTTTAGCATTTTGCCCCCAACATTCTGGGTACTCATTTTACCGACCTTGGAAGGATGGAAGGCTGAGTGAACCTTGAGCCCCTGGTCAGGATCAAACTTGTAACCTTCTGGTTACAGGGCGGCAGTTTTACCACTGTGCCACCAGGAGCACTTCCTGTTGCAGGGGAGTAACAGCAGTTGAGAGGGCATGCCCATGCTTCTTCAAAATCCAGCTTTCAAATCAATAGAGTGTCACAGGGAAAACCATTGTCTGAATGATTCTAATCTTTGTAGGTATAGACACATAAAGACATCTAAATATCCTTTCCAAGGCCTTCATTGCAGCCCTACCAAGTGCTAGTCTGCAGCATATTTCTTGACTGCTGGATCCTTTACTGTTGATGGTCGATCCTAAAAGGCAGAAGCTATCCACCACTTCAATGTTTTCATTATCAATTCTGAGGCTGGTTGCTGTACCCACTGTCATTAGTTTAGTCTTCTTTATGCTTAGTTGAAGTCCCATTTTTTCACTGTGCTCCTTGACTTTCATTAGTAGAGCTTGCAGTTCATCCACATTCTCAGCTATCAGAGTGGTGTCATTAGTGTAGTGCAGGTTATTGATGTTTCATCCTCCAACTTTAAAACCATGCTCATCTTCATCCAATCCAGCTTCTCTCAATCTATGTTCAACACATATGTTGAGTAAATAAGGAGAAAATATACAGCCTTGTCTATTAGTTATTTTTTAGTTACACTTAAAGTATATTACCCTCTTCTTCCCTTCCAAGAAACTCAAATTCCAAGAAGCTCAAATTCCCTTCCAAGAAGCTCAAACAAGGGTAGGAGTTCTCTTAGGATACTGTCCAGGCCCTGCTCTGTTTGGCTTGGGTCCAAAGAAGTGGGAGAAGATGGAGAGAGTGAATTAGTGCCATTCTTCAAACTCTTGTGCAGGCCCTGGAGGAAGACTTCTCACAGTGCAGCACTACAGTGTATTGGAGATTAAGTTACCTGTATGAGAAACATAGTGAAAAAGGAAGAGACAAGCATACAAACTCTAGTGGACCATAAAAAGACTGTGAAAAGGGCTTGTACAAAGTCTCGCACAAGAATTTATACACATCGAGTAGGTTTTCTCGATTCATTGTGCAATGCGCTTCTGCTTGGTCAAAAACAGCTCTTTGTTTGTTAAACATTTTCATCCTGTCTGAAAAATTATTGATAGTAACAAAAAAAGAAGCAGCCCTTTTGTGAGCAGAATAGGCTTTCCCCTAGTGGAACCTTTGGATCCAAGCCCTTAGTTCCAGATATTAAACAACATTAAGCATCTTCATATCATTTCCTGAGGTTGTTGGATGCCCTGGTTCTGCCAATTATGAAACTGGTTGCTAAGAAACTTAGGACTGACAAAAGGAAATCCTTTTTCACCCAGCACATAATTAAACTATGGAATGCTCTGCCATAGGATGTGATGATGATCATCAGCTTGGGCGGCTTTAAACAGGGCTTAGACCAATTAATAGAGGACAAATCTATGAATGGCTACTAGTCCTGATGGCTATAGGCTATGTCCAGGTTCAGAGGCAGGATGCCTCCAAACACCAGTTGCAGTATAGCAACAGCAGGGGAGGGGCATGTGTTTATCTCCTGCTGTGGGCTTCCCAGAGGCATCTAGTGGTCCACTGTGGGAAACATAGTGCTGGACTAGATTGACCTTGGGCCTGATCCACAATGGCTCTTCTTAGGTTCTTAAGATTTAACCACCTAAAGAGCAGCCTGACGACTTTATTCTATTTATTTTATTTTATTTTGCATTTGTATACCACTTTTCAGGAAAACCTCCCAAAGCGGTTTACAATATCTCAAGCCACACATTGACATCATGGGCCTTCGTCTCACTTCTTTATGCTCTCCTTCCTTCAGAGCAAGATGGTCCCTGGGCACTCTGTGGTGGTAGTGGGGGGGAGGGGCCACTTCAGCTGGAACAAAGGAGCTGGATAGTGGCAGCTCCCCAGCTGGATTATGCCACCTCCATCTAGCAATAAGCATTTGTGTGTCTATGGAAGGCTAAGACATTTTGTTTAGCATGCATTCTGAAAAATACATTATGAAACATAAAGCCAGAAAGAAGCATTGTATTGATATCAAAAATTCAGGGTAGACTTTACTTGAAACGGTATCCCCAAAGTCCCATGGGCTAGCTTAATGAGCATCAGACAATTCTCTTTTAAGCTCCTGCTAATAATGTCACTGATAACAATACATTCTTTATCACCCTCGGGCTGCATTGCTTGTGTATATGTTTAGACTGCATTACATGCATCTCAGCTACAGCCCTGACTCCGACTGTAAAGAAGATATCAAAGGAAAACTTCACAGACCTTAATATCTGAAGCAGAGCCAGAGAGAGATAATTCATATTATTCATGAACTCCCAGAGCAGGTTTGGAAAAAGATTGGGGTGTAGATCAGAAGTAAAGTGCCTTCTGTCACTTGCTGAATAACTCTACTAAGGAGACAGTGGAGACAGTGTCAATTTAACTAGAGTAGCTTGCATGCCTGATAAAATTAATTTAAGCCAACTGATGGTCCTGCAAGGCTGATCAGGCTTGCTATTTGCTAAATATTCAGGTGCTATTACAAGGTATGATAAGAAGTAGACATTAAAATCAGTTTAGCAGGATGATAGATTGAATTCATTTTAAAGAGCATAGTAGGGGAGAAAAATATACAAGCCTGGAGCTGACAGCTTATGAAAGGCTACGATTGGGCTCAACAGACATCAGGATTCTTCTACACTGGACCTGCCAACATATGACCTATCAAGTCAAGCACAATCCTTCAGCTATGTATAGTGGCGGAGCCAGAGTCTGTATTCCCAGGACTGAAAAACTGGGGTGGGTGGGGGTGGGGTGTTAAGCATCCTTATGAATGGTTTATGCTGAACCGGGGTCGGTTCAAAGGTTCAGCCCATGACTGGACTGAACCAGACCTGGTTCGGGTAAACCAGTTCTCTACGGTAAGGAGTGGCTGGGCATGGGGAGGTGAGAGATGTTAAAGAGCCACTTACCCTGCCAGCACAGCTGCCAGTGCTGCTGCTGGCCGCCCCAAGCATGCTCCCCGCTCCCTTTACCAAGCCGGTGGTTATGTCCTAAAGGCAGCCCCCACCCCCTGTACTTATAAGGAAGAATCCTCACCAGATTCCCCTTTGCAAGTATATCCCCTGAACCAGCCCAGTTCGATGGCCAGACCAGACCCAGTTAAGCTGGACCTGGAAATTGACCAACCTGGGTCAGTTCGAAACATGTTGGGATTCAAACCAAACTGGCCAAACCAGTTCCATGAAAATCTTTATGCAAGTGAGCTACATTCAGCTTGATGGGTCACAAAGTGGTTGTGCTGGCCTTCTGCAGCAGACTGGAGTTGAGACCCAGTTCCACTCCAGCAAACATCCAAGTTAGAACCATGGGTGCAGCTGGGATGGGAGCATTTTCTGAATGAAGCCAGGCCTTACTGAACTGGAGATATTGAGGCGAGTCTCACGATCACTGAGACCCGCTGTAAGGGGGTTTGTGGGGAAAGTGGGCTTAGTCCGCTCTCCCTGCAGACGATGAAGGCTGCAGCCCTTGGGCAGCCGGATTGGCTGCCCACACGACTGCCGCTTCTGTCACGGAGCTGGGGGGGGCTGTGGGGATCAGGGGCCACATGGCCCCCGGAAGTTCCAGGGTGCCCCATTGAAGCGCGGGGGGCATGCTGGAGAGACCCCTGAGCCTGGGAGCCTGCTTGCAGTCTCCCAATGGGGGTCTCCTCATGTGTTGCCAAGGCGCGGAGTCATGGCGCACCAACACACGATCAGAAAAACTGGGTTAGCGGAGCGCTCGCTCTGCTAACCTGGGCTAAGGGGAGGAGTATTTAAGCGTGTTACCCACTTTGGGGAAACCAGGCTCGCCTGCGAGCCCAGTGGTTCCCACAGTCTGTGGAAAGCGCGCTACGCTCCCTTAGCCTGCTTTCCATTGATCGTGAGAATCGCCTCCTTGAGTCCTTTCCAAAAAAGCTGCAGCCTTCGGCATTGAGAGGAGAGAATGATAACATAACCCTTTTCCTGTAATTGTAGTTTGGATTATGCAGAATGGAAGTATATAATTTGTGGCTTTAGGTTGTGAAAACACTGATTATTTCCTGTTGGGTACACACAAAAATATTCAGGTTGTGCAGAACCTGACTGGACTGTTGCTAACTGGGCAAAAAGGCATCTTTTTAATGTAGTGATTCTCTTTTATTTAGCAGGGGGAGCGTAATTGGCCCTGTCCCTCCCCAGCACAGCATCCATCCAGTGGCTGTTGCTGTTGACTATCTTCTGCTTCTTTTTTAGCTTGTGAGCCCTTTGGGGACAGAGAGCCATATCTATCTATCTATCTATCTATCTATCTATCTATCTATCTATCTATCTATCTATCTATCTATCTACCTACCTACCTACCTACCTACCTACCTACCTACCTATCTATCCATCATTTCTCCTGCTCAACTCTGCCCCCCCCCCAGCTGTTTTGGGACTTAGCTCCCATAATCCCCAGACACAGTGGCCAATAGCCATGGATTATGGGAGTTGTAGGGCAACATCTGCAGGAGGGCCTAAGCTGAACAGCCCTGCTCTATATAAACTGCTTTGGAAACTTGTTGAAAAGTGGTATATAAATATTTGGTGGTGGTGTCATTGAATCACCTTTCGTCCAAAACTATGAAGTGGTGAAATTCTCTCTGAATTTTGAGGTTTTCAGGGTTCCACAAGGAAAAACTGAAATTTTCTCTGAATGTCAGCATGTCTCCCATGGATAAATTCCACAGAATTTTCTCAGATGGTTTCACCACATCCCTGTAGCATTTCAGAGTGCAATAAATCTTAGACTATTCTCCCTCACTATACACATGGATGGAATTAAATTCCCTCCATGTGATTAGTAAGGGAGAATCAGTCTCACCTTCAGCTGGTCATGTACTCACCAGACCCACCCCAGTTCTTGTGTATTCACCGGTATATGTGAAAGAGGTGCCTATTGGGCCCATGCATAAGAAAATCCGTTTCTGATGAATCTGTAGGGTGCCTTGGGGTGAAACTCCCACCACAGCCCTCCCTATGCCTGTACTTGCTATATCTGACACAGCTGGGGGCTGGGTGTTCACTGGGACCAGAGGCTGCAGAGCTGGGCAGGAAGATGTACAGGGCAGTGTGGCAAGGCACACAGGGAGGTTAGGAGAAAGTGAAGGGGATTTTGGGGAGTCAAGAAAGGTATGCTGGATGCCATACAAGGGCATCTGAGAAATGTAGTTCTTCCCCCACTTTCCCCATGGGGAAAGGGATGCCAGAAAACTGTGCACGAGCATCTAGGCAATGTGGTTCCTCACATGGAACCACATTGCCCAGATGCCCTTGCAGAGTTTCCCAGCATCCCTTTGCATCTCCCCAGCATCCCCTTCAGTTCCAAGCTGTGATGGTGAGAAGCATTTTGCAAACCCCCTCATGGGCCTTGCCCATGCTATGCCATCAACATTGCCCACATGTTACAGTGGATTCATTCTTGATGGGTAGTGGAACTAATGAATCTGACAGCCTGCTCAATTAATTGAGCTATCTCACACATATTTCATTGCATTGCTCTCCTAAATGTCCTAATCTTTCAGAAGACAGCATTGCAGTCTGCAAATTTTGTGCACTGGCATATACTAGTGACAAGAAACCCAAAGCTATATCCCATTACAGCAATTAAAAAGAAACTGTGAGCCTCTCTGTCATACTTCTTTGATCAGGAGATCATCAAATTATATCAGCTTTAGAGTTGAACCACACTGATTGTGAGTCAGGCAGTACAATTTTTAAAGTAATGCCAAATATGGCACTTAGGAAAGAAGGAAATGACAAGACAAAAAGAGATAAAGAATTAACTGAAGCAATTTGTTACATAATGGGAGCATTCAAAATCAAACCTCTAACTAGGAAATGTTAATTTCTCTAATATCTGGACCAGAAAGAAGAAAGAAAAACATTAATAAAGTTTTATTAACTTTACTTTTTAATATATAAAATCATGATCTGGCAGCAAACACTAAAATAATCTCCCAGCACCTAGGGCTGTACACAAAACCAGACCCTGCAGTTCAGTTCGAGTTTGAGCCAGACTTGAAATGGGGAGGCCCAGTTCAAGTACTAGTTATATCAAACTAGCCGCTGGTCCAATTGTGCCATAGGGAATAATGGGAATCCAAACCTGCCCATGATTCACTATGGGACACCAAAATGGGATGGGTGGTACATCAAGATGGGTGCTACTTACCACCCAAACCACAAAGCAATCGGGCAATCAGGCTATTTTTAATGAATTTTTGAAGGTCATCAGTAGATCAACACTTGACTTATTGACTGGGAACAAAGGGTAATCCAAAAATAGGCAGGCGATAATCCAGCAGATAATAAATCCAAATAAAAAGATGGGCAGGTAATCCAAACAAGGTGGGGGTCAGTCGGTGGCAGCAAGGCAGGCGTGGGTCAGAAGGCAGGTGGAGTCAGGCGTCAGCAAGGCAGGCAGGGGTCAGATGGCATTGGCAAGGTAGGAGGGGTCAAGTGTCAGGAAGGCAGGCAGGAGACAGGTAGCGGCAGGCAGGGAACCAAAAATAGTGGCAGCAAGGCAGGCGGGGGTCAGACATTGGCAGGGCATGTGGGGGTCTGAATGTGGTGGTGGCATGGTCATGTGGCGGCAAAGTAGGCCAGGTCCAAAGGCAGTGGTGGCAAGGCAGATTGGGGTCCAAAGGCAGCAGCAAGGCTGGCAGGGGTCCAAAGGCGGCAGCAAGGCAGGTAGGGACCCGAAGATGGCAAGACAGGTGAGGTTCAAAAGGTGGCAGGGCAGGTGGGAGTCTGAATGCGGTGGCAGGCAGGGGTCCGAATGAGGTAGCAGGTGGAGGTCTGAAGGATGCAGCAGGTGGGGGTCTGGAGGAGGCAGGCAGGCAGAGGTCCAAAGGAGGCAGAAAAGTGGGGGTCAGTAGGCAGGGGCCAGCAGATCATGGAGGGACAGAGAAGCAAGGGTTGGGGGGTCCATAGCAGCTACAGAGGTGCAAAGAGACTACAGCACCAGCTTCAGCAGAGGGAAGAAGAGAGAGGAAGGGTGTGTACCATCTACTCTGTGACATCCTGCCCCTGAAGATGGTGAGTAGAACTCATGGTGAGTGCCAGCAGCTGCGACCCTGTTTTCCTGAGGTTCTCTCTCTCTCTCTCTCTCTCTCTCTCTCTGGAAGCAACATTGCTGCAGGCCTCTGTTGGTAGTAGAGCTGCAGTTCCCAAGAGGTCCCAGAGTGCTGACTTAGCAGTCCCTGCTGGATCCTGCACCATTCTCTGGGCTGGCAATATATAAGAGCACACTACCCTGGGCGGTGAGCTTGTCGCCCCTTTGGGAACCATGATGGCAAGGGCTTTACTCTGCTTGCTGGGAGTAGTTTTAGTTGTTTTAATTGTGTTCCTGAGTAAACCTGGGGGGAGCTGGAGTGCTTGAATAAGAGAGTTTACTGGTAGGGAAGGTATGGTGTGGGGACTCATTTACATCAGAAAAAGAGGGGAAGAGTGGTTTAATATTTTATTCCTATCCCTTCTTCTGGCTGTTCCCATAATGGGAGGGTCCCTGGCTGTTTTTCCAGCTTGTCCTTTGGACTGCTGGTGCTGCTGTTTAATACCAGGTCGGCCCAGAATAGGCTGGAGGGCTTGGGAGTGGAGGTACTGTAATTTATAAAAGCTCTATTTTCCCCTACCCAAGTGTGTGCCAGTTCAGAGTGTTTGTACTTTTTTGACCCAACACATGAACTGGGGCACACTCTGGATCTGTTTGTTTTTTTAAAAAACTGGACAAAAAGATGGTGATTTGAAAGTGGGGGATATGTCATCTATGCCCTTGTCATGATCAGATCACTTCCTTCTGAGGTCTAAAGTCTCAATGGCTATGCCACTCTACAAGGGGGGGGGGCTATAAAAATTGGCTACCCCTGGAGACTGAAGGGCTCCGATAGACTCCTGAGGGCTCTGGGGGAATTTCCAGCTGATATGGCAGGCACTCGTGTCTTAGCTCTAGTTGATCTCTGAAATGCAGAGTTGGCTCACACAGTTTA
This sequence comes from Hemicordylus capensis, assembly GCF_027244095.1. NCBI lineage: Eukaryota > Metazoa > Chordata > Lepidosauria > Squamata > Cordylidae > Hemicordylus > Hemicordylus capensis. The sequence continues at coordinate 294,176,255 of NC_069660.1, read as the reverse complement.
CACTTTTGCTCCCAAGTAGGGATGTGCGAAAAGTTTTGAGTACAGAACCATCTGTACCCAAATCTGCCTGTTTTGGGAGATTTGTGCACAAAACAAATCACCCCTCTGCAAGTCCTGAAAGATTTGGCTCCAAAACAAATCGCCCAAATTTCATAGCCGAATGTTTTGTTGTTTCAGACATCCATTTTGTGGTGATCTCTGTATTTGATGTCTATTTGAATATCCCATCCTTCCAATTTTCAGATCGGTGAATGAAAGCATGGGCTGATCTGCTGACGATTTCCTCCTGGTTCCAGATTGGCTCTTGCCAAGCCTGACTGATCCCACATTGGCCAGGGGAAAGGTTGAAGGGGCAAGAGATTTTCAATGAGATTTAAAGAGGCAGCAGCCACCATTCTGCCTAGTGGGAGAAGAGCGGGGGTTAGATCGCACGAGAGCACTTTACTTTGCCTTGCCTATTGCCTTCTGCCTTGCCAGCCTGAGCCCAGCCTGCCTTGCCACCAGCCTGCCTGCCCCTGCTGGCTGCTGCATGCCAGCCTGGGAATGGATTATATCTGCTGCATTGTATTTTTGTTCCTGAGAAGAAGAGAATTCTTTTTTTCACCCCCTTCCTGCTGCTGAGAGAAACACTGCCTGTCTGTGCCATCCACCAGCGCCAGCTCCTGTGGCCACTGCCACCTGGCCAGACACCCCCCCCCCGATTTTTCAGGCTTTTGCCCCAGCCCCCACCCCCCCATCTGAAGATTGAAGGAGAAGAAGGTTGAAGAAGAAAGAGTAGACTCAGACAACAGAAGTGGACAACTGGACACACAACACGGGTGAAGCCCTAGACTTAGTGAATGTACCCATTTTCACACACACACACACACGAATTGTGTGTCTCTGGAATTGTGTATTGGGGTTTTTCCCTGTTTGGAAGGAGGTTTTGGGTTGCAATTGAATTAAAAAGGTTGTGTGTGTTGTTTAGTATAGAAGTTTAAACGGGGTTCTATGTGGGAGGGATCCCCATTAGCTAGTACTTGTAGGTGGCTAAAAGGTTTATGCCTCATGGTTTTAAAAAAATTCTGTCTTTTTCCCATTCCAAGGATTTTTGGGGGGGGGGCATTTTTAATAAACAGAAGCCTGTCCTCCAGCCTTCTGTGCCCATAATATATCAGTATCAGTATTCTCTGCCCAGCAGCCTACAGGCTCTGAGTGGGCAGGAAGGCACAGACTCTAGCCTCCTCCCTGTGCCCATTTACGCCCCCCCCATCCCCAACTGCAGCATCCTGAGGCCATGGCAAAAATTAACCTTAAACCCACTAGCCCTTTCAGAGCACACACACACTAGTATACTATGCTTCCCCCTACAGAATCTCAAGTCTAGCAGTCAGGCGCAGCTCGTGAACCCTCCTCTGCGGGGGGGGAGTGGGCAGCTTCTTTAAGGTAAATGGAGCCAGTGCTCCGTGCCGCCCAGCAGCCCCCACGGCGGGGAATCACCTCCGCCACTCACCTGGCTCCCGCAGAGGCGAGCCCCCGCCAGCGGCCAGGTGAGTGGCGGAGGCGATTCCCCGCCACGGGGGCTGCTGGGCGGACGGAGCACTGGCTCCGTTTACCTTAAAGAAGCCGCCGCCCCCCAAGGAGAGTTCAGGAGCCGCGCCTGCTAGCAGTATATATTATGCGATTCAAATGCCTTGGATGGTTTGTTGTTGTGTCTGTATTTTGGGGACCTCATGGATGGGCACAGGACAGGTTCGTTCTCTCTCTCTCTCTCTGGACTTCTTTGGAATGAAGATCAGGTCTTATTGTGACTTCTAGCTCCATCATCATTTTTATTCAAACTAGATTACTTGCATCTACAATAGGTTGTGCTAATGCCACAGACTCCGATTTGTTGCAGAAATGTCAAAAAAAATGCGCCAGAAAATTGTGTGCCACTGTTGTTTTCATCACTCTTCTACTTGTGTAGGTGGGAGGGGGCCAAACCTCGCTGTTCCACTGGCAGAATGTTGTTTTGCACCCTTCTTTACTTTACCTGCTTTTATGGCCGGGTGCCACAGACATAGCTGTGTCTGTTGCTTGTGGATGAAAAATGCTTGGGGGAGGGAGGGCAGGGGACATTTGATGCTGTTGTTGGCCCTAGCCTGCTGCATCTGTGATATCACACTTACTTGCTTGCTTGCTTGTTACTGGCTGCTGCTGTTACCCTGCATTGGGAGGGGGTGCATGGGGTAGTGCATTTCATTGTAGTTTCACACTGTTGTGTGTAGATCAATTGCATTTCTGGGGGAAGATGGTGAGACACAGTGGAAGTGGTGAGTGACACAGTGGATGTGCGTGACCTTTGGAAACCTTGTTCTTTGGAAAGCTCTGCTGTTGTGCTTGATGTGTGCTGCATCCACTCTATGGGACAATGGGGCAGACAGTGCCCATTTCTGCCTGTGGGTGCCTCCTAGGGTGGTAGGGTGGTAGTGCCCCAATGGGTGCCTGCTACCATTCAGGTTTTAGAGGGCTTGGGCAAAGGGTTGATTTTTAAATAATTTCTGAAGTTTGTGCATCTTTGGGGCAGACTAAGGGCAGAAAAGGGGCTTCATGGGCAGAAGAGTGGGTTAGGTGGTAGTGCCCAAATGGGTGCCTGCTACCACCCAGATTCCAAAGGAATTGGGCAAAGGAGTGATTTTTAAAGAATTTCTGAAGTCAGTATGTCTTTGGAACAGAAAAGGGGCTTTGGGGGCAAGAAAGGTGGTAGTGCCCCAATGGGTGCCTGCTACCATCCAGATTTCAAAGGAATTGGTGAAAGGGGTGGTTTTTAAAGAATTTATGAAGTTTGCGCATCTTTAAGCTTTTCCCCCATAGGGATTTTAGCAGCCCCATAACTCCACTTGCGGGGCACCGGGGTGGCCCAGAGCGAGTGGTAGTGTAGAGCACATAGAGTACCAACCACCCCCATACCCACAAGCCCTTAGGGTACTGGGTTTTGTTGCTTTTGAGGTGTTCTGTGAGTAGATTCTCTGGTAGCAAATGAGAATGGATTCATTAATTGGCACCAGGGAGATATGGAAGTGTCCTGCTTTAGTTCTTCTGTTACTGTGAGCAGCCAGAGAAGAACAAAACTAAAGGTACATTCTCGGAAGGATCTAGGGGCACTTTGTTGGGGAGGTGTCGGGCTTTCCTCCCCTCCTCCATGAGACAGGGTTATTTACCCACTGGTGTGCCAAGAGAAGCAGAGGGCTCCAGTCACCAGGACAACCCCAGGAATTACCTTTCAGAAGTCAGGAAGGGCTCAGAGTGGCAGGCAACAGCTGCCGGGGGATGGGCAGGGGCAGCGGAAGAGGCAGCAGAATGGTGGAGATGGAATAGCCTGGCCAAGGAAGAAGGAGCAAGCTGGAAGGGGAAAGGAGTGTCCTAAATGTAGGGCTTTATTTAAGGCAGGGGCTGCCGAAGATGAGACAATCAGGAGGGATGTGGTTTGTTGATCTGGTGGACCTTTGCCCCCGCTGATAGGAGAATGAGTGCAGTGAATATTCTTCCCTCCTCCCCCAACTCTGAGGCAATGCCTGTGCCTATAATTAGTGAGAGAGGGTGGGAAGGTTAATTAGAAAATTCCTCCTTCCTAAACACGGACAGGAGGAAAGCTGGTCTTGTCGTAGCAAGCATGACTTGTCCCCTTTGCTAAGCAGAGTCTGTCCTGGTTGCATATGAAAGGGAGACTAGATGTGTGAAAACGTTAAGCTCTTCCCCTTAGGGGATGGAGCTGCTCTGCGAAGACCATCTGCATGCATGCAAGTTCTCTCCCTGGCATCTCCAAGATAGGGTTGAGGGAGATTCCTGCCTGCAAGCTTGGAGAAGCAACCACCAATCCATGCAGGCAACACTGAGCTAAATGGACCAATGGTCTGACACGATATATGGCAGCTTCCTATGTTTCCCCAAACTGCCCACATTTATGCTGAGATGTTTCTGAAATCAGACTGGCTTCACATTTCAAAGGGCTCTCATCAAACTGTCCTTCATGGACCCCCTCCTACCAGGGGGCCCCTACCCAAGTTTCATTCTGGGGCTTATCTTGACAGATCAGATGAAAAAGAGTTGATGTCAGAATTACTCTCTCATTCAGAAGAGACAATCCACCTCCACTTCACATGGTTATGGGCACCGGGGTGGTCTCAGGAATTGGCGGTTGGCCCTATGAAGGCCTTGGGCTCTCAGTAGCTACCCAAAGATGCCAAAACTCTTAATCTGGTACTGGCTTGGATGATGCTTCAGTTCTGCACTATTTAAATGAGAATTTGTGAGGAGTGGATTGGAAGGCAAAAAACCCAACCCAATCAAAAATCCCTATGAGACAATAAAGGAATAGAACAGGGGAAATCCTCTCATCCCTAACTGCAGTAACTGTGTTTCCCCACATCTGGTTATTAAACAAGCACAATACTTTAAGTAATTTTCCACCTAAAGACAAGTGTTGGAACCTATATTCAAGGTGACTTAAGGAAAGTACACTAAAGTGTTTGAGAAAGTCTAAGAACAATCATACAGTATCATATTCTCAAATATAAAGAAAAAAATTGCAGGGTATCTGAAAAGAAGAAAACCTATTTTGAGGCGCATCGGTCTGTAAGTACTCTGTTGGAAGCTAACGGAGATAATGCAGGTATTGTGTAAAGCAACTGAATAGTGATTAATGAAGGGTGCCCACGAGGGTATTTCACTCCTTGCCACATTTCTTGTTCCATTTTCTGAAAGCAATAAAAGCGTGCCAGACTACATTGGGTCGTGTTCTTACAATACTATTAAAAATAAAGCAGTACAAATCAAAAGTACATGGAAAGATTTAAAAAAATCCTTAGAAGTTTTGGGGACATTGTGTATACGGTACTGTTGTAGTATTTGTTGTTTGAATCAAGTTCTTCCACAGGGGCAAACAACGTAAGATATCATTTATATTTCCCAGCCCACCATTTAGGGTGGTTTACACAGTGACCACCTCCGGACATAACGTGGAACTGCCGGTCCAATGGTCCCTCCGCTCTCCTGTCTGCATTCAGACATACTGGAGAGCATCCTCTCTGCAGTCAGCAAGACTGCAGAGAGGTGGGGGTGCTGGCTATGTGGGCTTCCTTTAATGAAGGATAGCCCACAGCCAATAGCAGCCAGAGCAAGAGAGAAGCTTCTTCCCTCAACTCTGGTTGGTGAAAAGGCTAACTGTCATACCAGTATTCGGTCATAATGCTGGCACTGCTAAACTGGAGTTAGAGGAGGCGAAACCTTGTGAAATCTGAAGGTAGGATTCTCTGTTTGGGGGAGGCAACTGCGGGTGCTTTCTTTTTCTTTTTCTTTTTTCCTTTATCTCTGGTTGCCCACATTTTGATGTGCAGTTTGTGAAACAGAGGTTACATGTGAATGCAGCCAGTCAGTTGAAGCAATAGGCCCCTTTTGGACATAGCATCAAACTATGGGTAGACGAAGCTGTGGTACATCTGCGAAGCTGAGAAACATGCTGAAGACAATTGATCAACTGCAGTTTGGCAACCTCTAGATTCTGGACAGAGGAATCCCCCACCATCATAGGAACATAGAATGCTGCCATATACTGTGTCAGACCATAGGCCCATCTAGCTCAGTATTGTCTTCACAGACTGGCAGCGGCTTCTCCAAGGTTGCAGGCACAAGTCTCTCTCAGCCCTTTCTTGGAGAAGCCAGGGAGGGAACTTGAAACCTTCTGCTCTTCCCAGAGTGGCTCCATCCCCTGAGGGGAATATTTTACAGTGCTCACACTCCTAGTCTCCCATTCATATGCAACCAAGGTGCACCTTGCTTAGTTAAGGGGACAAGTCATGCTTCTTACCACAAGACCAGTTCGCCTAGGCTGCATCCCAGCAAGCTTCATTCTGCTTGTGTCGCCAGACTGTGGCCAAGGCATCAGCATGTCATTAAAGCAGTAACTATTGCCTACAATGTTAGAGGAGGTGTGCTCAGTATGACTGTGCCTTTTTGCATTGATTGTCCACCTTTGGCAGAGCAAAGACGTTGTTAACCCTTTACTCACACAACTTGCACCACTGCCTTTGCAAGAATTCCCAAGCTACACAGTCACGCACAAGCACAATTTTTGATTCCCCGGGATGGCAAGGGGCACTTCCAGATGGTAAAGGAGTCTTGGGGGAGAGACGCAGAAAAGCAACAGAGAAATTGGGGCACAGGTCCAGTGCCTTGGTGGCTGGCTGGGTGGGAGAAGGGATAGTTTGCCAGTAAAACTGATGCTGTGCTGTATCTATGCAGCTGCTCCCAGAGCCTTGGGTGGATCTCATGCAAATTAATTGCAGCCGGTGTTTCTGGGAGCTGTTACTTGCCCAGAAAGGCAGTGCCTGGTAAAGTCATGTGATTACCAACTTAGTTCAGGAGGAGTGACCTGCATTTTATGCATCCAAACTTAAAGAGAATGGGGGATTGATGTACGTATTTTACTACTGTTGCATTTAAAAGAGCAGTTGTGGAGACTCCCCTTGGTAGTGACTGCAGTGCAAACCCATACCCCAACACTGGATGGGAACATACAACCAGGGAATGGACTCTCCCTAGGGGTGATCTGTTTGCCGTGTTGGAAGTGAACATCCATAAAAATGGCTTTTCACTTCTTGCTGTGAGGATCCTTGTGGGGGTCCTCTTTTAATCTTCCTGAGGAAAAATAGTCTTCCCAGTTGGGGAGGAAGGGACTTGGGGCCTCCTCCCCTGGGAAAAGTGCATTGGGCCTCTCTCTCCCCATTTTTACTGGTTAAAGGTAGACTACACAGATGTTCCTTCTACTGTTTTTCATATGTGTGCAGAGTGTGTTATGCTCTGAGGTGTCAACATCAGGGCAGTGTCTTCACATGTTGTGGAGGACCCGGCTACCCCACCAGACTAACAAGTGTGGGGAACAGCCCTCTGGTTCTGCTGACTCCTTCATCGCTGCCACCAAGTGGGCTTTTGGTAAGGCTGAGTCCACTGCAACAGCCCTTCCTGGAATTCAAAAAACCAAACCTTAGTAGAGTGGAAAGGCCTATAGGTGTGGGGTAGAGACAATCAACAAGCTCTACTATATTAACAAGAACATTTTTACTAAAAACAAAAGTTCCAATTAAAATATTACAGAAAAATCACAAAATACTCACAGAACAAGTCAGGGTAACTAACAAGCTCTAGGCTTTTTAACACTGCTCAGTTCTATCTATATTTTCCTTTGAAGTCTCTCTTTTCTTCCTCTGGCTGGCTGGGCAGACCTCTTTGTCCAGGGGATAGCACCGCTCTGGGGCTCAATCCAGCCTGGCTACTTTCCCACGTTCAGTGATTTCAGCTCTTGGTCCTGGCTTATGGGCTGGGCAACTCCAGCAGTCTCCAGCAACCACCAGTTCTCTGCTCAGTTGCCTCCCAGGTTTCTTTCTCCAGTTGTTCTTCCAGGCTTCAAGCAGACTTTTGCCAGCTCTTTTTTTCTGCAGACTCTCTCAGCCTGACTTGACTGGATTCCAGCAGCTCAAACTCAGTTCCTAAACTCAACTGCTGCTCCTCGATTCCACTGAACTTCTTTCAGCAAACAGCTTCAGATTGAATCCCTCTCAAACTTCCCCAGTATATTCAGTTCAGCCAATCAGAACTCAACAAACATTCCCTCCATAACTTAAAATCATTTCCCCTCCAAAGTCCAACTGACAGATTTGCCAAAACCAAAAGTGAAACAGAAAAACACAACTGAACCTTTGACTCTGCACCTTCTTCATGCATAGGGATTTGAAAACACAGAAATCCTATGTGCGACAATGCAGATTGAAGAATATATACAGTTCATAATTCATGTGAGCTTATTTACACACAAAAACCAAAACGTCTAGGCCTCGTTCCTTCACAAACGTGCATTCAGAATGGGGCCTTCCTGAGTGGGATCCAAAATTAACTAACTTTTAAAAATTAATTTTAAAAATCTATCTTTCACACACATGAGCACGCCTTAACAGGAACATGGTGCTGCACCTGGCGATACCACCCCTGCCTGTTGGAGACTCCCTCCCCGCCACAAGCACCCAATCTATTTTAGATTGATAATGGGGCAAAGAGCTTTTTAGGAAGGGAAGGGAATGAAGAGAATTATTGCACACACCACTCCAAATTAGGGTTCGTGCTTGATTTTCCTTTGCAGAAATGCATTCTACTGCACCAGTCTTGGATACCTCCTAAGAAGGGGGCAAAGCTATAGATTTAGAACACTCTAAAACAGATTCCCACTTCCAATTTGTGGCAGCTAAAGCAGTCATTTGTTACCTGTCCACCAGTGTTCCCTCTCAAGACATGGGCATGCATGTGCACTCACAAGCTTTTTGATGTGTGCATCATAAATTTTAAATCTTGCAGAGTGTGATTCAGGATGGACACACTCTGCATGTGTGAGCACACACACTATCTTAGTACTTTCACCCAGAAAAACACTCATCTCCCACACAGATGCAAAGAATTAGAGGGAATACTGTGGTCCACATCCCCTTAAAACAATACAGATAAGGTTCGATCATGCAAGGGACCCCATGTAGTGCTGCCCAATCAGACATCACATGCAACACCTTTACAAAAATGGCCTCCCGAACAGCTGCACTAAATAGGTTGTTAGGTCACTGAAAGGGTTCCTTGCAGTGTGCTTCTTTAATTGGAAGCTGTCCCAATGTTCTCCATATGTATTCTAAGCAGAGGTCCTGCATGCCAGGCAATAGGCCAAGGAGTGTGTTGTAGGGTGCTCACGCAGTCCAAGCCTCAGTTCCTTTTGGTGCTAAGCACACCACAAATCAACTACCCTCTTCTTCAGAGCAAGTCAGGCTTTGCCCATCAAGCCCATTAGAACCCTTGCCTTTCAAATGGAAGCATGGGAGAAGTAACATGGAACACCTGACTTCCTAGCCTCCCATCACATGCCAGCACACAAGGCCTGCTGTTAATGAATAGGTGCAATTGACAGAGACAGGCATCACATTTCTACAGCAAAATATTATCCCTTTAACTGACTGAACAAGAAGTAACTGCAGGAGCATTCCCGATGTAGCTTTGATGGAAGCCCCACTGTGCCTGGGTGCAGCGTCCAAGTCTCTTGCACTTTAAAAGTGGTGTGCTCTTTAATCACCCTGCACCTGTCTACCTTGCTGCTGGGGTGGTAGAAAATGCTCCCAGGTGTATCTTGAGAAAACTGCTCTTCCTGCCCGTACTTCTCTGGTGCTGCTCTGACTCCTCTCTGGTGGAACAAGTGCAGGCACTGCTCCCCTGTCTTGCTCCTGCATACAGCTGCTGCTGCTGCTCTCATTTGCCTGAGGGGCTGACAGATTTGGATGGTCTGGCAGCATGATGTCGGCCACTGTGACCTGTGGAACCAGCTCCTCCTCCACATCCAGTAAGGTGTAGAGGGCATGACAATGGGACTTCAGCCTCCCAAAAGCTGACTCCATGACCATTTCCCCCCTTAAAACAACAACACCCTGCATGCATAAATTAGCACATCCAGGAGAAGGCTACAATTAAGCTTTCTCTGAGATGTTTTAGTTTACTACAGGGGTTCCAAACCTAAGGTACTCCAGATGTTGCTGAACTACAACTGTTTGTTATTTCTCTGTGTAAACCAACTCGTTTGGTGGCTACACAGAGATGGGCCTTCTCGGCTGCTGCCCCGAGATTGTGGAATGCACTCCCTGCTGAGATTCGATCCTCCCCATCTCTGGCAATTTTCAGAAAACACCTTAAAACACATCTCTTCAGCCAGGCTTTTTCAGCTTTTTAAAACTTGTTTTTAAATTGTTCTGATTGTTTAATTGCTGTTTTATGAAGTTTTTAATTGTTAATCATTGTTTTATGTTTTATAACTTTTATTTTAATTATTAACTGATTTTAATGGTGTTTTAATGTAAACCACCCTGAGCCTTTTGGAAGGGCGGTATAAAAGCTTTAATAATAAATAATAATAAATAAACCACCCTGAGCCATTTTTGGAAGGGCGGTATAGAAATCAAATTATTATTTCTTGTTTACACAGTCAGACAGGTGTTATTGACTGGTTTGTTTTATCCAGACATTGAGTCCTTCCCAAGGACCTGGGATGCCAGAATTTTATTGTCAATGTTATTGCTGTTGTTATAGATATTGTCACAGAATATAGGCTGTTCCCAGTAATGCTGCTTTTTGTAATTGGCTTATGGTGATTTCTGTGGCCCTTATTATTATTATCATCATCATCATTATTATTATTAACTCCTATTATTCCCAGCCACAATAAATTTTGGTTAAATACAAAACCCATGGTTAACTACATAGAGGGAGGAGTCTTTTTTTTTTTTTTAACATGTCGAGGAGTTGGACTTGAAAAATATAGCTCCTTCAAAACCTTTCCATTTCAAATGGTACAGGTCGGAATACTACCAGTTTATTTACCATATGGGTTGAATGTGTTTCATTTGGGTGGGATTGGAAGGTAGTCATGGATAGGGATGTGTGAACTGGTTTGAACTGGCCTGGTTTGGCCAGTCTAAGTTTGAACTGAACCAACCCTCCAAAGGGGTGGTGTGCATGTCTAAGTTCAAACCAGACTGGCTCCAGTTCTAAAAGATCTGTACTGAACCAATTGTGTTTGGGGGGTATACTTGTAAAGGAGAATCCAGTGAGGATTCCTCTTTAAAAGAAAAGGGGCTTTCCTTATACTAAGGCTGGGGTGGGGGTGAGAGAAAGGGTACTTTGTACCTTCTCTTTGCAGGCAGTGGCGGAGACGTCAGTGGCAGAGGTGGTTGGGGGGCAGCAAGAGCTCTTCCAAACACTCCACTGGCCTCTTGAGGAACAGTCTGGACCAAGGCCTGTGAATGGAGGCCTGAACCAGGCCACAGCCTTCCCAGGCTGATCTTCAGCAGGCCAGTGGGGCATTTGGAGGATCTGCCCTCCTGCCTCCACTTCTGATGTCTCCACCACCGCCTGCAAAGAAAAGGTACTAAGTACCCTTTCTGTCACCCCCTGCTTTAGTATAGGGAATGCCCCTTTACTTGCCAGATTCCCCTTTACAAGTATATCCCCCAAACCTGCCCAAGTACCAGTTGAATTTGAATCGAACTGGCCATACCGGTACCATGCACACCTCTGGTCATGGAGATGTGTCTCCCATGCTGCTGTGGATAGCTATGAATTGGTCCTGAGCAGCACACTGGTGGCCAGGGAAATGGGGAAGAGGCACTCATCCTGTTGGTGATCTGACTACACTTCCTTGGAGAATCCTAAGAAAACATTTATTCAAAGTGGTTGGCTGGTAGGCTACAAAGAAGGATGGCTTGTAGGCTACCAAGAAGGTAGCCTACCCATCCAGCCCTCTAGTTTCCTTAAGAAATGATCACTCTGAAAAACACCTCTGTGTCTCCAAACACAAGAATACCTCTCACCCAGTGATCTTTAGCATTGCTAATGTGAAATCAAGTGGAATTAACAGAGAATTAACCTTATTTCCATCTTAGAAAAAAGAGCTAGTTCATACTGTTATTGCCCTAAAGCTGTGATTAGGCACAAGTTTTATAGGAGGCTGGTTTTGATTAAACTGTCATCCTTAATGCATACGCTTTAACATAATCTGCCCTAAGAGAAGAGAGATTCATGGTGGGAACAGCCACGGCCAACATGCATTTAATTGGTGCCTCTCCGTTTAGCAGAGTTAACATCACTTGGTCACAGTAACACCAGCTGGCTTCATGTTTTATTTCAACATTGCTTCCTCACCCCCCACCCCACCTCTAGAGCTTTTGTTTGAAAGGAAAAAAATTGAGAGAGATGTATTATGTTCCTTTTCGGTATACTGTCAATATATGGCAAAGTAAAGCAAAACGATGCATAATTGGGGGTTGGGCAGGAGCCAAGAGATGGGAGGCAATTGCTCACAGTGTCTGAACTGTTGTTGTTTTTTAATCACTCTGAGGTAAACCTTGTAGCAGTGGTAACGGGGCCTCAAGAGCAAGCATCACAAAGCTCTAGATAACCAGATGCTTCATGCTTGTTTCCTGCCAAGAAGACATTAGTCCACAAAGTCTCCTTCTCCCCATTGTGTTTCCTTCCTTGTTGCAGGTTTTTGGAGCTTCCAGAACCATACTTGGCACTCCCTTGGTGTTCCACTCCATTCCTGTTAAGTGACTCAAAGCGATTTATCTGTTCTCCTTTTTTAAAAAAAACTACAGACACTTAGTTATATGCTAATCTTGACAGCCTCCCCAGTTTGAGCAGATTCTCCTCACATTTTCTGCTTATATTCTACTTGGTTTCCAGCCCAACAGCTAGCAGGTTCCACTTGATGTATTCTGACTGAACCGGTATGCCTTTGCAGAATGCAAATTGTGTAGTGCATACCCCTCCATGCTGGAGTTCCGAGATATAAAGGTGAGGTGAGAATCTTCAGAATGAATTTCTGTTCACTGATACCATAATATTGCCCCTGAAGGGCATCGTTGTGGAAGAATTCAAAAGGAAGAGCCAGCCGTGGAGTTAGCAATTTGCTGTTATTTAAGTTGCCTTAAAGTCTGATACTCTGTAGTGGCAGAGAATTTAATTGAACCATGGACACGATGGATGGATATCTATTGCTATATATATTACCAATTAGGCTTGCCACCTGTTCTTTGTTTCAAAGAACAGTTCTTTATCTAGCATTAACATGTACCTGTTCTTTATCAACTTAATAAAGAACGCAGTTTGTTCTATATTTTCAGCACTCTGAGGTAGGCCGGTCACTGACTGCAGTGCACACACAAGAAAGAGGCTGGCTTCATGTTGCAGACCTCCAGAAAGCCGTCTTCTCCAGCCCTGCAGGCTGGATAGCAGATTGCATTCTGGTACTACAACTCCCATGATGAAGCTTGTTTTTGGAGCCAAAAGTTCACCTTTGCCCTTGCAGGCAATAGGAGGAGGCTGAGCCTTGTGGAACAGAGAGCAGCCAGGCCTGTGAAGGCGTGGCCCCTTCTGCAAAAGTCTCTTCCTAGAGTAGAACAGCTTAACTGTCTGTCTTCATGGCAGCTTCTTCCACCCAATCTCCAGCAAAAAAGGGCAGGTTAATTCAAAAATGTCACAAAGAATGGGAAAAGGAGTTCTGTTGGTTGTCAAAAGTGCATGATAATGCTTTGAAAGTTCATTGCAATATGTGCAACAGAGACTTTTCAATTTTTATTTATTATCATTTATTTATTACATTTATATCCCACTCTTCCTCCAAGGAACTCAGAGTACATGCTTATTTTTATCCTCACAACAACCCTGTGAGATAGGTTAGGCTAAGAAATACATAACTGGCCCAGAATCACCCAGTGGGTTTTATTGGTGTTTAATAGTTTCTCATTATTGACCATTTGAAGTGCATCTTCTTCACTGTCCTTGATATATTCTTCAAGGCCTCTTTTCTCTTCCTCTACTGTTTGATGGACTTGCAGCATTCCTCTTCCACCTGAGCTGCGAGGGAGATATTGCCTATCTACATCACTGCAGAGGTGCCGAGCATGATTGATGGTCATTATTTTCCTGGTCTAGCGTTTAGCGTCTCTAGCTCTGCCTATTATTCTAGCTCTGCCTATTATTCCTGCAGTGTATCTAATAATAGGTATAGCCCAGGTGTTTATGGCTTGTATGGTGTTCCCACTATTGAGCTTGGAGAATTTTTACTTTAGGATTTTTCTAACTCTCCTGATGTATTCACTTCCAATTTTTCTTTTAACTTCAGTGTGTGCAATGTTATCAGCCTGGAGAATGCCCAAGTATTTGTAATGTTCTTTCTCTTCCAGGTTCTTGATCTTGCTTCCATTGGGCAGTTCTATTCCTTCTGTTTTTGTTATTTTCCCTCTATCGATTATTAAAGCAGCACATTAATAATAAAGCAAAATCACATTAATACATTTATTATCTGTTTACACACATTCTACCAGATGTTGTTGACTGGATTTGGTACTGTAATTATCAGGCCCTTTCCAACTATCTAGGATAATTAAATAAAAATTAAAGACAGCATTGTAGTATTCGTGCTCTTCTGCTTCTCTTTAAATATTATTATTTTTATTTTTATTATTTTACATTTATATCCCGCTCTTCCTCCAAGGAGCCCAGAGCGGTGTACTACATACTTGAGTTTCTCTTTCACAACAACCCTGTGAAGTAGGTTAGGCTGAGAGAGAAGTGACTGGCCCAGAATCACCCAGCTAGTTTTATGGCTGAATGGGGATTTGAACTCGGGTCTCCCCGGTCCTAGTACAGCACTCTAACCACTATACCACGCTGGCTCCACTTATTATTATTATTATTATTATTATTATTATTCACAGCATGATCTCATGTAAAGTTAAAAGGTTGCTTACAATGCATATCTTTCACAAGCATGTTCTTTTTCAGGTCACTGCTGCAGAGTTAACCTTGGTGTTCCACACAGTAAAGCACAACCTAAGTTATAATAGCATGGACTGTGGTGTCAGATTGATTCAGGTACTTTTTGACTCAAGCATTGGAAAGAAACTTTGCTGTGGCTGTACAAAAGCAGATAGCTGAAAAGAGGTGCTTGCCCCCAAAGCTGTAAAATGTGTTGTACACACCTTATCATGCAATGGGAAGTTTCTACCATTTGCTCTACAAACAGATGCTTCAAACAAAGGGAACCCAAAAATGTTCCCTATTGCAGTCCAATACTTTACTGCTGAAGAAGGTGTAGTAAATAGAATGCTAGATTTTGTGGAAAGTCCTGATGAAACAGCTGATGGGATAGCAAAGCACTTAATAAGTTCCCTGGAGAGCTTAGGATTGTCATTGAATTCAGTATCAGCTTTTAGTGGAGACAATGCAAATGTCAACTATGGGGTCCATCATTCTGTGTACACTAACCTACATAAACAAAATCCTCATCTACTGCAAGGAAATTGCCATGCACATGTAGTACTTAGTGCTGTCAAGCATGCTATAGATGAGCTCTCAGTAGACATTGAAAACTTAGTTATGAAAGTGCACATTTTTTTCTCAATATCTGCACAGAGAAGGGAAAATTTAAAGATTTTTATTATTATGTGGAAAGGAGAGAAGTTCTTTGGCATGTCAACACCAGATGGCTGTCTCTAAACCCCGCCATCATTAGAACATTGCAGAATTGGGCAGCCATCAAGTCTTCTTTCATGAGCATTGATTGTTGTCCATAGCAGATGAAGAAACTTCTGAAACTGCCTGACAATACATATAGAGTGCAAGATAATTACACAGAAGATGTTGTGGAAGTGTACCTGCTTTTTTGCAACAACATTCTGCTTATTTTTGAGGAGGCAGCTAAAAACCTTGAAAGAAATAACATAACCGCTACCAAAATATATTCCACAATGCTATCCCTATGAAATAACCTGATCTGAATGAAGAAAGGAGGGTGCATTCTGTGGATACTTTACAAATTTTAAAATAAAAGGCCTTTCTTCATCAGAAGCTGCAACAGCCAAGAGCGATTTTCAAGCGTTTCTAAACTGTGCAATTCCGTACCTGGAAAAATGGTTCAAAATTTCAAAAGAAAATTGGCTTTTTTTCCTCTTCAGCCTCTGTCACTTCAGACTACTGGACAGATCACTTATTCGGATATGGAAATGGTGGTTGAAAGGCTTAATCTTGTAAGCAGGTTACAGCTGGATATGGATCTACTGTACGATGAGATTACAGTACTCAGCAATTCTTGATGAATTAAAAATGACTGAGGACTGGAAACTGAAAAGCACTGTTTTGAAGTGGAGGAGCATATTTCAAGCCTCTGATTCTCTTCCTAACATGCTGTCTGTGCTCTCATTTGTACCGAGCATCCATGCATCACCTGGATATGTTGAAAGTATATTTTCCCACATGCAAAACAAGTGGAATGAAAAAAGCAGTAGGTGTTCTTTAGAACTTATAAAGAGTGAACTGCTTGTAAGTATGAATTTTGATCTGTCATGTTCCGACTTCCATATGACGATCATGAATGGCAAGCCCCTTCTCACTGCTGCAGGGAGTAACCAAAAATTGTCATGGAAAAGAAGAGATGCACTCTAAGGGCAAAGATCAACGTTAATTTAACCTGCTATCGGTTCAAATGGTCGAGATTGTATTATTATTAGCTATGTTGTGTTCTTATAATGCTGCTTTCTTATAATGCATTCAGACAAAGTTACTCATGAGAAGCACCACTGAAATCACTGAGAGTTATCTTTACTACATTAATGCCCATAAATTCCAATGGAACTTCGTTATGCCTAACTTAGTCTAATTGCCACCCATGAATTCTAGAACAACTTGCTTAGAAAAGCAGTATATAAATCTATTAGATAAATTTAATACTCTAATACATTACACTAGTAATAAATTATTGTTCAAGCTCTGACAGACACACATAATGCCATTTTATTAAGGTCTTACAATGTCTTTTTTATTTTGGAGCTCTTTGGGTGGCAAGCCTATTACCAATGTAAAGGGAAGCATTTCTTAAACTCTGTTTTGACTATAAATATATGCACAAACAATGCTATCCATCCACTATTTCATAAATAAATCCCATTGAATTAGTCATATGAGGTTACACCAAGATACCCTAAGAAATCTTTATTGATAACACTACTTCCAACTTGGGTCTCTATAGCCTGCAGAAACCATTCAGGCACAAAGAAGCTCTCCTCATTAATATCACCTAGCTTATTTAGAAAGAAATCCAAATGACTCTGAAATGCAATGGATACTATTCTTCAAATGCACCCAACTGGAAAAAATCCTAATATTCATGCTAATACAATTCTGTTATTCAATTCAGTTTTCAAGCCTTTCTGTGGCTGAAGGGAAAAATATAACACATATAATTCACATTGATAATGCAAGAAGAACAAATGTGGGCAGGCAACATCCAAAATTGAAATTAATCTTATCTTTTTGGTATTTTTGGTAATAAGTCAAATTAGTGTATTATACTAGTAGTCACTGTGTGTTTTCTCCTCAGTATATGATTCTCCTCCCTCCCTAACCCCCAGTTTTACAATAGCTTATAATGGAGAAAACACAGTATTTGCTGATTTTAAATGGTTCTTCAAGGCAAAAATGTGATAAAAAATTCCATTTTGCACAGAAAGCTGGAGGTCTGCTCATAATTATTCAGAGAGCTGACAATATGCATCTTTGACATAATGTACGCTGAAGTATATTCAAATATTAAAAGAATTTCTCTGGCTGCTATGTTTCCGAGTGAAATACAAAGTGCTTGCTATAAAGCCCTCAACAGCTTGGGTACAGGGTACTTAAGAGAGAACCTTCTTTGTCATGAACCCTGTTTCCTATTGAGATCATCCGTCAGGGTCCAGGTCCAGTTGCCACCAGTTCTGTTGGAAGTTAAAGAACTTTGCGCTGTCTCTTTGTCTCAGACAGTGGAGGACAGACTAGTAAGTCAGAGGGCTAGAGGGTCAAGACATTGGTCATCACTTCTCCACTGCTCTGATGCTATCCTTTTGATATGTAGATTGCTACTCTTAGAGATCAACTTCCCTCTCTCTCTCTCTCTTCCCTACCTATCCTTCTACCTTGCAACATGGCAAGCCTCTCTCCCTGCATCATATGTGCAGAGAAGATGCAGATCCATCTGCATCCAGCTAGCTAGATAGATTAGAGATCCTAACTCCTCACTTTCCTATCTAGAATGGAGTTTCTTAATAAATGCCTTTTATATTGATTTGAAACTATGAATTGGCTCCAAGTTACTTTACTCTCAGCATACATGCATGCCTAACTAAACTACCACTGTGTTGTGCCTCTGTGCACTCTGCTATAATGAGAAAGGGATTCTCTCACCACATAGAATTTCCAACAGTTCATTTGGTAGGAACTCAGGACCGGGCCTTCTCTGTGGCTGCATATTCTCTGGGTTTGGAATATGCCCCCTGTCAAAATAATAGCATCTCAATCTCTCAATCCACACCTGTTCTCTCAGAATTTTAACTGAAATTAATTTTGAACTGTTTATTTTTATCCCATTTAGTTGTTTCAACATTTTTATTCTGTGAAATTGTTTTTACGCTGTTTTATATTTGTTGTTTTAAACTGTGTACACCACCTAGAGATGCACATATTACGAGGCATATAAGTGAAAGCATTAAATTCATTCAAATTGAGTACAATCAAATCGAAAACATAGTGGGGCCTTTAACATGATTGCACAGATGGGTGGGGAGAAGGAAGGGTTAAGCCTACCTTCCTTTCAGACAATCCAGACTGGCCACAGCCACACCGGTGCAAACACGATCACCATATTGGTGAAAGCTGGCGTGAAAGCTGGGGGAATCCCCCAGTGCACCACATGATGGGTGTGGTGCATTGAGGGATTCCCCCAGGAGACCGGTGCTCTAGCCACTCCAGGTTTGGAAAAAGTGCTTGACATATGGAGCTTGGTGGCTGTTTTGCTAATTCTCCTTATAGCGGGGTTTTGGGGTTGGTTTTTTTTCTTCTTCTTCAAAAAAAAAAGAGGGTTAGGAGTGTTCTACCCAAATAAATCCTTGTGAAATCTAGAGATGATCCAGAAAGGAGGGGAAGAGGTTTACTGAGCCACATACGGACAGCCAACTAGCCATCTGACAGCACTGATTCCAGAGAAAGGGTAAGAATAGGAGGAAATGGAGGAGAGCTGATCTTGTGGTAGCAAGCATGACTTGTCCCCTTAGCTAAGCAGGGTCTGCCCTGGTTGCATATGAATGAGACTTGATGTGTGTGAGCACTGTAAGATATTCCCCTCAGGGGATGGAGCTGCTCTGGGAAGAGCATCTAGGTTCCAAGTTCCCTCCCTGGCATCTCCTAGATAGGGCTGAGAGAGATTCCTGCTTGCAGCCTTGGAGAAGCTGCTGTCAGTCTGTGTAGACAATACTGAGCTAGATAGGCCAATGGTCTGACTCAGTATATGGCAGCTTTCTATGTTCCTAATATGAGGCTTTAAAACATTGACACCATGTAGCTATAATGCCTGGAGAGAAGCACCAGGAAAATGGGTAAAATTCATTCATCCACTCAGATTTCATACCTAGGTTGACACTTCATTTCATATTTGGATGACACCTTCCCTTCTTCCTGAACAGAAAGACTTCCGATTCCTGGACTGTCCAGGCCAGTTCTGGACACGTAGCAACTCTGGCCCAAACACATGGCAAGAGCAGTCCTATGGTACAGGCTTTGCCAACCTGTATCAATTCAGACTGCAACACCTGTTTAAATGTTCCTTATATCAAAATAAAACCTGATACATGCAGTGCTAATATATAAACACATAAAAACATAAGAAAGCCCTCTGTATCTGACATCAGCATCCTATTTCTCACAATGACCATCCTGGTGCCTCTGGGCTACAATCAGGGCATGAAGACAATCATCCTTTCCTGCTACTGCTCCCCTGTATCTGTGATTTGGTGGCATACTGCCCCTCAACCTGGAGGTCCTATATAGGCATCATGACTAGGAGTCATTGATGAACCTATGCTCCAGAAAAATTGGCTAATCCCCTTTAAAGCCATCTAAGCTAGTGGCCATTGCCACATCCCGTGGCAACAAATTCCATAAGGTATGTTGGAAGCAAAGGATCATAGCCTAGCATTTCCAGCAATCTAGTTTTCTATACACAAGGAATTACTAGTCAGACAATGTGAACTACACCCTGAATGGTGACATGGAGTAGTGCCACACCAGAAATACATGTTTTAAACAACTTCTTCTAGTAAGAACTAATCTGCCTACTTTCCTTTCACTATCCCTACAACCCTACCAAATTTAGTCCAAATAGGTTCCCACTTGCACATCAAATGTTCATATTTCCACCATCTTGAATCAGGGTGGATGACATCATAACAAACTACTCCCTTGAGCCATCCCTATGTGTCCCTACACCTGTACCAAATTTGGTTCAAATTGGATAGGTGGTCCACAAGTTAGCCTTCTTGTACCTCAAATTTCCATGTGTTTGCCATCTTGGATCAGGGTGGATGACCTCATTACAAACTACACCACTGAGGTGTCCCCATGTCTCACTCACTACAACTGTACCAAATTTGGTTCAAATCGGTTTGACAGTCCACAAGTTAGTCCACTTGCGCTTCAAGCATTTACACATCCACCATCTTGAATTGAGGTGGATAACATCATCACAAACTATGCCGCTGAAGTGTCCCTACAATGATATTCATTTTGGTTCATATTGGTCCAGGCACTGTGAAGTTGATAGGGGGACACACGTGGACACACGGAATGCCGGCTGATCTCATAAGCCGGAAAGTAGGCTAAAAACACATGTTCTGAGAAGCCATTGTAAAAAGCATGGATGTTCTATTCACACATAGTGTTCCCAAGAGTGTGATCTGAGGTCCTTCCCCCCACCCCCAGTATCATGCTGAGAAGTTTCACCCAGTTACGCGTTTTTCTACAACAGTGATTAGGACTTGTAACCGCTGTTTCAGCAGCCTTGATTTTTTTAAAAAAGCTTGTCATGCTCATTTGGGGTTTGGGATGTCACCATTGCTGAGCCATTCATAAGACTGCTATAGACATGAATACACCGAAAATAGGATGATGGCAAAAAGTTAACCCAATGAGCTGCCATTATACCCGTAAAGCGCCAATCCTAAATTTCCTCACATGTTTGGATTGTGTGCTGGTTCCTGATGCAAGAATTGGATAGCACTCAAGAAACATTTTCCTCCAAGGGGAGCAAACCACATGGCAGGAACCATTTTCCATATTAGTTACTTCCTTGATTAGTCTAGATACCAGGACTGTGTTCATGTGAATCCCTGCAAGAGAAGAGGGATAGTGTGGATCAGCTCCTTGGGAGAAGTAGCAGAACTGGATTTAGTTTCCCGCAGTCTCCACCAAATAGTAGGTTGATATTAAATGCCACTTTTTAAACAGAAGTCAATGCAAACATCCTACCTGCTTGGGAAATGCACAGTTGGATCAGGGCCCCAATGTGCATTCTAATCTCTAAAGGTTATAATTCAAACTACAGGTGTATAGAATCAGAAACTGATTTAGGCTACAGATCTAAACATAGGTCTCATACTAAGTATAATAAACATACTTGTTTAGGATGGGCCTGTTAAGCACCTCTTGTTAAAACTGCTATCATACATTCACCCTGTTGTCTGATTTCTCTATTATACCTATAATGACAAAAAAAAGTGGACACATTTATGCCATGTGTAGCTTCTGAGCACTTGAGCGGATGCACTGATTAATGTTGCTGTATAAGCAAAGGTTAATTCATTGTGATGAAGACTAATTGGACTCTCCTTTTCCAAATATTTTTGTGATGAGATCATGACACCTATTAATCCAAATCAAAGTTTTATAAATAGAGAAATAGTAGGAGGGCAATTGAGGATTACTCAGATCTATTCCTGGGAGAGGGGACAGAACTAAAAGATGCAAATAGAAGTTTTGAGATGGTATGGAGATGTGATTAAAATAAACAAAAAACACCTCCCCCTCCAAAAGTGGGCACCATATAGCTGTAATTTAAAATGCCAGATAGCAACATGTTTTGTGCTGAGTTGATCTTTGTCAGGAGACAAGTGAAGCAAATTGTATGCAGAATTGTTTTGTTTTTTTAATATTTTGCATTGCAGTGGTAAGCGAGCAGGAACTCCTTCCAGGAATGGCAGACCCCTTCCAAGAACGCCAACTTCCTGTTCACAGCAGGTGCTCCAATCATGGAGTACTGCCATGCAAAAGGTTGGAATACAACCCACAGTTTTCTAACAAAGATTCTTAGAGTGCAACTCTAAGAAGCTATTCACACGTGCAGGCAAAACTGTGCTAAGGAAGCCCAGCCCAATTTTGCCTGCGTGTGTGTACTGCCTTGATTAGGCCCAATCCTGGCAGCACCTCAGTGGCAAACTAGCCTCTGGAGCCACCCTCTGAAATGAGGTTAGAAGAGCAAGCGCTATCCTAGCCCCATTTCTGTGATCGTCTTCAGGCGTGCATACTTGCATGGGATCCCAGCCAGCTCCAGGGAGGGGAGGGGTGATCCCCATAATGCACTGTGCACCGCGTGGTGCATTATGGGATTGCCAGGGGTGGGGCAACACATCCCAGTACCCGGATCCTCCAAGCTACCGGCAGTAGCCTGTCATGGGCTACCAACAGTCTGGGTGGGCATTTGGCCTGCTGAAGCAGGAGCCCTAGGTAGTCTGCAGGGAAGCTTTTTAAGGCTTCCTCCCCACTAACCTTCTTGCCCTTTCTGACTGCTCATGATAAAGGGCTATAAGAATGCTCATGGATGTAGTTAACTTCCTTAAAATATCATTTACTTTTTAATTTTCTGGACTGTGTTTTTAAATTGTTTTCAGGTTTTCATTTTTGGCTTAATTTGCTAACCGCCTAGGGATGGAAACTTGGGGTTGTCTACAAATTTGATAAACAAACAAAATAAAATAACTGCTGCTGTGTTTTTTGGGCTAGTTATTTGCTGGCTCCCCAACTAGCCCGCATACCCAGGGTTAATGCGGCAAGCAAGACAAAGCAGAGCAAGGCAGCCAGGAGAGCAGGAATTTTACTGACCCGCCTGTCTCACCTGTATGGACGGATCCTGGGAAGAATAAATGCTCCAAAGCCAGTTGAGATCCACAGATAACTTAAAACAGGACTGCTTAGGCCAAAACAGATGTGATGCAGGAGATTCCAATATTTTCCACATTTTAAAGTAGCTTCAGGGCAGCTCCAGTAATGCAAAGTGGTGCTGGGGGATATTTACTTCTTTCCCCATGTGCTATTTTCTTAATCTAAATTAGCCCTACTAGGGGGAAGCTACCAACCCGTCATATACATTTTTTCTGCTGCTGGACAAACAGCAGCTTTGTCGGAGGGATTTAAATTTAAATGTTATTTATTTATTTATTTATATCTATGTAAATTGCTTTGGGAACCTTTGTTGAAAAGTGGTATATAAATACCAGTTATTTTCATGGCTGTTTAAACTGGGTGTGTGTGTGTGTGTGTGTGTGTGTGTGGGGTAATAACTGGACACTCCTGCCACAACACCAATCAAAATAAGTGCCCACATTGTCTCTTTACTTTTTAAAAAATGTATAGGGAGATCTGATCTCCCACATCATGCCTGTTTTAGCCCATGGCTTTAAGTGGATTTAGTTATCTTGGTTTCACTGCAGTCGAGCAGCTAGAACCTGAACAGTCTAACTCAAAAGGTTTGTGAGTCAGGCTTCCTGCCTGCCAAAGTACAATGAAGTGTCTGGAGGATCAGTTATCCTGATCTTTTCAGAAGTGTTTGTGGGAAATTAGCTGTGAAATGCAAGCTATCTACAGTATGAAAAATGTGACTAAGCACCTGTGTGCTGTTTTCAGACTAGAGCTGTTCTGAGCTATAGAGCAAACAAATAAAAAATGCATTTGGGGGAAGGATGCTTTTTAGAAGCGAGTTCTTGTTTCTTTTTATTTCAAGGGTTTATAGAACTCAAGTTCCACCCCCATCCCCATTCAAACTAGTTCAGAAATATACTCCCAAAACACCTGACTTTCATGAAAGGTATTTAAAGAGCAAAAAAAAACAACCCAAACCATAAACCAACATCCATATTTGATAATGATTTTTGTAAATGAAATGCCCTTTTGCTGAAGGGCAGAGGATAATTGAGCCCCAGTTAAGCATTTTACTTCCCATTGATTTCAAGCATATTCTCAGATCCATCCCATTCAAATCAATGGGGCAAAAATCAAAGTGCTTAATTTTGATTGGATTATGTCCTAAATTGTTACAACTATAACTCTTTTTCACTTTTGCTTGAAAAGAAACTTCGAACACTTCAGGTACTTGTGGTTCATTTCAAAGTAACAAGGATTTTGCATTCAATAAGAATAAAACACCATTTGCATGCGGTAGGGGGACAAAACTAACTTGGAAGGAAAGTCTAGCTAACTTGGAAGGGGGGTGCAGCATCTCTGTTCATACAACAGAGATGTGCACAAATCATAATTCAAAGAGCAAATCAAGGCACAGCCCTTGTACCTTTAAAAGGGAGGAGAGAGGTACATACCTTCTCCTCTGCCACCCGCTGAGCTTCCTGTATTGGCAGTGCTGCCCACAGCACCTCTCATGTGGCTTTGCCACTCCCCTCAGTTGCCCTAGTGTGATGGCGACATGCACATGGGCTACACAAATGCATGGTGGACATTTATTTGGTTGCTGACCATGCAAATGGTCAGCAAATCTTCAAGGAGAGGAGAGCTGGTCTTGTGGTAGCTAGCATGACTTGTCCCCTTAGCTAAGCAGGGTCCACCCTGGTTACGTATGAATGGGAGACTAGAAGTGTGAACACTGTAAGATATTCTGCTCGGGATGGAGCAGAATGTTCCAAGTTCCCTCCCTGGCCTCTCCAAGATAGGGCTGATTTCTGCCTGCAACCTTGGAGAAGCCGCTGCCAGTCTGTGAAGACAATACAGAGCTAGATAGACCAATGTCTATGTTTATGGCAACTTCCTATGTCCCGATGTTCCAAAACACAATCTAGTAGACATTCAATAGAATTCAATATTTTACAGGCCTCCTTAGACTCAAACTCAGTGGGACTTGTTTCTGAGTAAACATGCAAGATTGAGTTGGAAAACCAACTGTAACAATGGAATCTGGATTAGTTATAATGTATGAATAACTTAAGCAAAATTTATTTCAATAGCACTTTGATCCCCTTGATGTGCTCTAAGGGGCTTCTCTGTAATTCTGTCTCACATGGCTGTGATGTGTTTTCGAGACCTCCCACTCTGCTGACCCATAGATAGCAGTTCCTCTAATTTATCCCATGCCAATCAAAGGAGCTCTAAAGACACCTGCTCACATAGGCTGCCTCAGTTAGTATTAACACAGACAATGAATGCACATCCACAGTGGTTAGGTGCTATTGTTACAGACCAGGCCCGATTGGTATACCAGATATGCTCATTAGCTAGTACACAAAATCAGGTCTGGCTTCAAGTTCTTTTATATGGTGACCCATGTTGGATCTGGGCGCAAGGAAGAAAGGAGATGCAAACCACTCAAACAGGATTCAATGGGCTTTATTGAATATAAAAGGCTTAGCAACAATCTAGCAAAGCAGAAAGCAGAATACTCTATTAATATTAGCAACAGTATTTAAATGGAACATTCTAGCCATCACCAATATTCCAACCAGTGTTCCTAACTAAATATGTGTGTGCACTTAAATCTTCCTAGAGCCTAGTACAGTTTAGATACAGGCGGAAAAGCGGGGGGGAGGAAGGAAGGCTCGGGGCTGGCATAGTTTTGGGGTGATTAGTGGATGGAAAAGGGGGAGGAGAGGGGAGCAGGGAAAGAGGAAGGGATGAGGGGATCCCAAGCAGCATATTTACCAGGAACCGAGGCTGGAGAGAGAAGAATCACTTCAGTTGAAGGAGTGAGGTGCTGGCGGAGACAGGAGCTGTGCAGTTGCTTCAGATCAGGCAGCTAGGGCTCCATGGCTGGGGAGCCTTGACTTCTCACTGCGCAGTGAGAGTCATAGCCTCTGAGCATGGGCAGAGTTCCTGCTTAGCCCCACGGCTGGGCAGCAAACTCTGGGATCTTGTGAGCAGCTTTGCTGTAGGGCAAGATTGCTGAACTCTCTGTCTCAAAAAAGCCCCATTCTTTATAGTGTATTTTCTCTTTGATCTATACAAATCTCATCTTTTCCTGCGTTCCCCAGAAGGGGTGACAAAGCTGTTACTTTCAGGACAATGTCTTTTAATCACTCAGGATATTGGCCAGTTCAGAGAATTCTGGATCTCATCTTCTGAAATCTGTGCACTCAGGAAGGGGGGGGGGAGCAAGTGTTAGTGGAAAGACTAAATCTACAG
Source organism: Hemicordylus capensis (assembly GCF_027244095.1). Classification (NCBI taxonomy): domain Eukaryota; kingdom Metazoa; phylum Chordata; class Lepidosauria; order Squamata; family Cordylidae; genus Hemicordylus; species Hemicordylus capensis. The sequence goes on along the minus strand of NC_069660.1, from coordinate 294,150,398 downwards.
GTGTTCTCCCAGGATGGAATTTCTATAGACAGCAACTGAGTAATCCCGCTTGGGGCATGGCAGAGCCAATCATTGATAATGATTAGCACAGATTTCTTCCACAGACATTATCTGATAGTGAGTTACATTTTAGCATATTGATTAGCTCAAGCCCAGCCTTTGTGCTATCTTAAGTATCCAGTTTCACAATGCAATGCTGGAATGTCTCACCCAGAGGCCGAGCAGGCATTTCACCCAGAGTTCAGGTGTGATTTCATCTCTTAATATAAAAATGAAATCAGACACAGGTCTATATTCCAGGCCTATATTCCACAAACTTCTGAGTGGTGCACTACACTATCTGTATGGTTCTTAAACCTGCTCGCCTAGACATCCATGTGTGTGTGAGGGGTGGGGGCTGCATGAGGGCAGCCATGGGAGCTTGTGTACTTATAGGATAACATCAAAGGGGGATGTCATATCTCAGTGGCAGAGTACATTCTTTGCATACAGAAGGTCTCAGTGGCTGGCATAAGGAGGACTGGGAAAGACCCCAGTCTGAAACCCTGGAGAGTTGCCAATCAGTGTAGACTAGTGGTTCCCAACCTGGGTTCCTCCAGATGCTGCTGAACTACCACTCCCAGCATCCCTAGCCATAATCAATTGTAGCTGGGGATGCTGGGAGTTATAGTTCAGCAGCATCTGGAGGGAAATGGGTTGGGAACCACTGGGGTAGACAAAACTGAGTCAGGTAAATTAGGCTGACTGACTGATAGGCAGCTTTATATATTCATATGGAAGGAATAGATAGACTTATTGGGGTAACTGCCTAAAATTTGGGGATGAGGCCATAGCTCAGAGGCAGAGCATGTGCTTTGCAGGCAGAAAGCTCAGATCCCATCCCTGGAACCTTCAGGTAGGGCTAGGAAAAACTCCTGCCTGAAACCCTGGAGAGCCGCTGCCAATCAAAGTTGGTAATATTGAGCTAGATGGACCAATGATCTGACTTAGGAAAATATAGCTACCTATGTATACCGCAACCATGCAGGCAGGTTGCATACGTGTTCTTTGTCTGATTATAGTGTTTCCACTATGCCTGTCAGGTGGGAAGAATCCCCGTGACTAGCTCTATACATATGTTTGTAGTTTGCATAGACACACAGAAGTATATAGGAGTGAACCCTACTCAGTTTATTAACATGTAAGATTACTTTTGTTAGGTCATGTCCTTTGTCTCTGTTACCAATAACTACCGGAAAATATAATTACAGACACAACTCTTGTGGTCCTGTTGAGCTTTTCTGATTTCAACCAATACCAATTTAAAGCCCTCATTTGAGCAGTGTTCCCTCTAAGGTGTGCGTATGTGTGCACATGCACACATGTTTTTTTGATGTCGGCTCAGCAAATTTTAGATCCCGCTCAGGTTGAATCAGGAAGGATTCAACCTGCATGGAACCACAGAGCTGCGGTCCAGCACAGATGTGGGGGGCTCTTTAAGGGCGGGGGAGGGTGTAATTACACCCCCCACTGCGTTTCCCCCACCGGCGCATTCATTATGAAAAGCTTTTGGGGTGGCAGGATACCTCCCTGCTACCCCTTCCCCCAGTCGTCAGCAAAAGGCATCAAAAAGCGTTTTGCGCGTGTCGCACACACACGTCGCACACACACGTCGCGCACACACGTCACGTCTCTGTGATGCACGCACGCACGTGACACAGAGACGTGACGTGCGCACACGCAAAAGGCTTTTTGAAGCCTTTTGCCGACGACTGGGGGAAGGGGCGGCAGGGAGGTATCCTGCCGCCCCAAAAGCTTTTCATAACGAACGCGCTGGTGGGGAAAACGTGACGGGGGGTAAGTACACCCCCACCCTTAAAGAGCCCCCCACACCTACGCTGGACCACCGGACCGCCCTCATGTCCGTACCGGTCCGGAGGCCTTCAGAATGGCCTCCGGAATGGTCTGGGCTCATTACTACAGGAAGGCCCCATTCTGAATGCATGTGTGCACACACTGCCTTGATACTGTCACCCAAAACTCATTCTGCACACAGATGAAAAAAATTTAGAAGGAACACTGCTGGAGAGCATGGACAGGTGATGATTGTAATGCATGATGTAAGATACTTGTTGCATCTCCTGTCAAGAAGCTTTAAGCATTTTCTTTTTGGTGGGAAGTTACAGATGGAAAGGTTTAATGCAATCAAAATGAACAAGCACTTTCTTAATGGCCTGCAAGATATTCAGCGCTTTCCCGAGATAATCCCATCATTATCACTGTCAGCTTATTAGCCCAGGCAGTATGCTAACTAGCTTCTTCATGGTCATTGCTGACAAATATATGATGCGATGCTCTGAGATGAACTTTTGTGTCCTGAGGCTGGTGTTTTCATCCTCCTCATACATCAATAAAGAAAAAAATTGTACACCGGTCAATAAGAAAACAACAGAGAGATCACAACAAGATTTGATCAAAGAGGTCTGATGGAAATAAGTCTTTTTCTTCCAATGACCTTTTATTTCTTCATCCTAAAACAGATGGGCAAATTCATCTCCAACATCACAAGGGAGTCAGCTAAACTCCCTAGCTAATGTCCGTGCAGTCGTAAGTGGCTCTACCCATTAGATATGGCGATTACCGAGGAACAAGAGAGAGGAGATAAAAATGATAGTTCAGGCTGAGACATCAGATACTGTCTGATCACTTAATGGGTAAGTGAGAGGAGAGCAGCAGAGACTGGTGTGTCATCCGTAAAATAGAACATTTTAAACTTTTTTAAGATTGTGGTAGGAGTTTTAGTGATCTCTGTCAGGGAGGATTAAAAAAAATATATATCTAATATTGGTCTTTGAGTATCCCCTGAGGAACAGAGCTCTGATCACAAGGTTGTTATCTCAATGGTTGCTTTTTCTCCTTTTCAACAGTACTAGGACCCTAGTGTTTGAAACTTTACAAGCAATCATATCATAATGAAGCATATCAATTTGATATATATTCCAGCAAACCACTACATTAATACAATGCCAGTATGACAAGCAGTTTATCTCCACAATAAAGCTAAACAACAAAGACTATCAAAGTGCAGGTCTGAGAGGCCTTGCTTTGGATACTACATCATACATCATATTCCAATCCTCCGCCCAATACAATGAATTCAGGGACTGAAATTAGTGTCTGAATTTCAAAGAGAGATTATCCCATAAATGTACATGCCTAATCTCATTGTTATTATTATTATCTCATTGTGGCCTCTCCACATTCAAGAAAATGCCATCTTGTGTTGTGTTCTATCTCTTTCCTGCTACTTGAGGATGGCTGTGGGGGATCAAGCTACCTGGTTTGTACTTGAAATACAGAATATTGGCCTGAGTGTGCACAGCAACATTCATCCAGTGGTGGCTGGTCAATAAGGGCAGGGGAGACAGTGCCCCCGCCCCACAACAAAAACAAGCTAAAGGATCAGACTTACCAACAGCCAGGGAAAACTTCAGAGCAGGGAGCTTCTTCAAGCCCCCCCCTCCCCTGTCTGTAACTTCTTTTGGTCTTACTGGCTGGAACAGCTGCTACTCAAGCTGCTCCAGCTAATCTGATTCCTAGGGAGCTCCTCCTGGCACTGTCCCCAGGAAGAACTAAAATAATGGGTTTAAAATTTCTTGGTTGCTTCAGAGAGTATATTTTTAATATATATTTCCCATTCTTCCTGGGGCAGTGCCAGGAGGAGCCCCCTAGCAATCAGAAAGAGGAGGAGACCCTAACTATCTATCTCTACTACCAATGCCCCTAGGGGTCATTAGGGTTACTGGTGCAAAATGTTGATGCCATCTAGAGCTGGATCTCCAATACCCCTTCTCATAACATTTACACTGGGTCACGACTCCCATCTTCTCATAAAGCATCTGGAACCGATCTCTTAGTAGCGGCTTGGTCAGTCCATCTGCCACCATCTCTTCAGTTGGGCAGTACTTCAACCTGACTAGCTCCTTCTCTTGTTCATCTCGAACATAATGGTGCTTTGTGTCAATGTGCTTTCTTCAAGACTTGACTTTCTCCATAAGTGAGAGCTGAATACAACTTGGGTTGTCTTCAAACATCCCGGTAGGCTTTGGTTCTTCAACCTCAAAGTCAGGCAGTAGCTTGTGTATCCACACAGCTTACTTGCATGCATCAGTGGCTGATGTGTACTCTTCTGTGGTTGAGAGCGCAACAAGTGACTGCTTCTGGCCAGTCCAACTTATAGCAATGTCTCCATAGGAAAATAGGTGTCCACTGGTAGACTTGTGGTCAGCTTTGTCTTTAGCCCAATCTGCATCCATGTATCCCACTAGTCTGGGGTTGCTGCTTGCTGGAATCTCTAATGTGTAGTGTGTGGTACTATTCCAGTATCTCCCCGGCCTTTTGACTACAGTCCAGTCATTCTTGGTTGGTGCACTTACTTTTATGCTTAGGATTCCCACTGCTGTAACAATATCTGGCCTTGTCACTGTGGCTATATAAAGAAGCTTGCCAATTGCTTTTCTGTAGTGGTTGTTGGTTGGTAAAGGTTCACTATCTCCACCTTGCTTCAGGAAATTTGTATCCATTGGTGTACTGACTTCATTGGCATCTGCCAATTCTAGGCATTCTAGAGGATCCTTTATTTTCTGCTTCTGGTTGAGAAGGAATGTCCCATCTCCTTCTCTTTCTATTTGAATGCTAAGATAGTAGGAGATGCTTCGGAGTTCCTCATCTCCATTTCCTTGTTCAGCTGCTGTACAACCTTGTGGCTGTCTTGCTTTCCCTCATATGCCATAATCAAGTCATCAACAGAAGTCAGGATGTAAGTCCATTAATTATCTCTTAACCTTGAGTATAGGTAAGGGTCAGTTTGTCCTTGTGTGAACCCCTCCTTGAGCAGCAGTTGGTTTAGCTTTTCATCCCATGCTCTAGCAGCTTGCTTTAAGCCATAGATGCTCTTTTGAAGTTTGCACACAAGCCTCTCTTTTCCAGGTTCTTGAAAGGCTGGTGGTTGCTGCATATAGATGTCTTCCTCAATTTCTCCATGTAGGAAGGCAGTCTTTGAGGCTCTACACACGATCCATGTGTAGAGCCTGGGAGGGTTCTGTGGGGAGAGCGGGCGACCCCCAACACCGGGAGGCTTGTTTTAGACTCCTGACAGGGGTCTCCTCATGAGTCCCCATGGCACGGAGCCACACCAAAGTGACTCACGATTGGGAAAATGGGGTTAGCGGAGTGCTTGCTTCGCAAACCCCATTTAAGGGGAGGGCTTCTTTGGCGAGCTAGTCGCCAGAGAAGCACAGGGCTTACCCGCAAACCCAGTGGTTCTCATGATAAGGAGAAACCGGACTAGCCCAGTTTTCCCCCCATCATGAGAATAGCCTCTTTATGTCCAAGTGGTCAACATGCATCTTTGTGGCTGCTGCTATGATGGAAGTGTGTTTCACGACTGGTGCAAATGTCTCTTTGTAGCCTTCACCATATATTTGGGAGTATTCTTTGGCTACTAGCAGTCTTTCTTCGAGCAGGTAGTTCCACAAGTGTCCATGTCTTGTTCTTGTGCAAAGATTCAATTTCTTCTTCTGCAGCTTTCCTCTATTTTCAGCTTTTGGGTTGGCATCTTTTCAACATGTGCAGGGTTCCTGTAACTCTTCACTTCTGGATATGAGTGAGAGTCTTTGGGTGTAATCCCTTTTTTGGGCCTCTGTGAGTGCCTCAATTCTGGCTCAGGTTGTGCAACTGATTCTGATTCTAGTCTGGGTTCACTGGCTGGCATGAGGTGAATGAAAGTCTGTTCACCTGGTTGCTCACTCATCTGGATCCTTGGCCCAGCTTCTGGTACTTCACCTTTGGTTGGTCGTTGTCTCTCATCAAAGTTCACAACACTGCACATTTCAATATCACCACTTTCAACATTTAGAATTCTATATCCTTTTCCTCCTAGTACATATCCACAGAGTACTCCTTTCTTACTTCTGCAATTCAGGTTGTTTCTCTTTGCTTTTGGTACATATGCATATACTTCACAGCCAAATACTCTAGTATGCTTAAGGCTAGGCTTGTATGCAAACCACATTTCAAATGATGTCTTTTCTACTGCTTTGGTTGGCAATCTGTTCTGTAAATAGCTGGCAGTCATCACTGCTTCATCCCAAAACCTATTTGCCAAACCTGCATCTTGCAACATGAATCTGGTAATTTCTAGTAAAGAGTGATTTTTCCTCTTCTGCCATACCATTCAATTCTGGTGTGCATGGGGGCATAGTATCATGTTCAATCCCCTGTTCCTTCAGGAATTTTTTCATGTCATTTGACATGTACTTGCCTCCATTATCCGACTTTAGTCTCTGAGGCTTTCTTCCAAATTTGTTACTGACCAGTGCAACATACTCTTTAAACTGTTGAAACACTTGACTCTTCTCTCTCAGAGTATAAACATAAGCAAATCTTGTAAAATCATCAGTAAATGTATGTAACGATTAAAGCCTCTGCTTTCTTCCAACGGACCACAAACATCACTGTGAATCAACTGAGCTGTGACTCTTTTTCCTCTCTCTTATGAAAGGTAGGCTTCACAGCCTTAGCACGAAGGCAACAGTTACATCTGGATGCAGCCTCTCTGTATGGCTGTACTTTAAAGTCTTTAATTAATTCCCCCTTCTCAAGCTCATGAATTGCTTTTACATCACAATGCACAAGGCACCGCTGCCAAAGTGAGTGGCACCCTGTTGCTGACTTGTGATTGCACCCTGTTGCTAGACTTGCTCTTTCATTTATAGAGTCCAATTCAAACTTCCACTCTCTCTTAGAGTTGCAGCCATAATCAAATCATCTTCATTTGTAAGATAACAGTGTTTGTCTTTGAACTCAACTCTGCATCCTTTTTCAACTCCATATTTCACAGAAATCAAATTATTCTCCAATGATGGCAAAGATAATGCATCCTTAATAGTAACAGTGACACATTGTCCACGTGGTAGCTTACAATGCACTATTGCAACACCTCTCCCCTCAGCAGAGAGGGATCTGCCATCTGTGAGATAAATCCTTATCCAGTTCTGCTTATCCTTGGTAATCCTTATCCAGTTCTGTTTAATATCTTTCAAAGGATTATCTGTTGTTCTGGAATCAATGCAGAATACATTTTTATTGGTCTCAATTGTGGTATTATAACTTTTAAGCTTGGGTTTGCCCTTCAGTTTATGACAATTTCTTCCTGGTATGGAATTCTGATGACTTTTAGCATCAGGAATCTTAACCCTCCCTGTCTCTCCTTGTCTTGTTTCTGTTGGCAGCAGCTTTCCTGGGCTTATCAGTGCAATTAATAACAATAATAATAATAATAAATTAGCATATAAATGGTCTTCACCTTTACACTGAAAACACCTTTGTTCTATGTTCTCTGGGTGAGACACTATAACATGATCTCCACGAGGAGAGGCCATTTCTTGCTTTCTATGAAAATGTTCAGCCAAGCACCCAGAGATATATTTTAAATTTAAAGATGCATCTGAAACTTCAGCCATCAGTTCCAAACCTTGATCACTTTCAGGCAATGAGTTTAGAATGAATCACTCAATTGCAGCCTCACTGAGGTTTTCCCCCAAGTCTTTAAGGTGTTTTCCCAGATCCTGGATTTGGCTTATGTGCTCAGTGGGATTTTGTCTTTTATTCAGCCTTAAATTGCAGAGCTTTTGAATGAGAAAGACTGTATCACTGGAGCTCTGTGATCATAAAGCTCATCCAGCCTTTTCCAAACTTCACCTACCAATTCCTGTACTACACCACCTGTACTGCAAGAGTATTTATTGTACAAGAATGGTTGCATGCTTACTTAGAAGACAGACTCAGTTCAGTCTTTACAGGATTACAGCATTAATTTATATTTTTCATTTAAGGGTTTTCTTTGACAACTTTACATTTTTCTTTTACTTAAAAAAAAAATTCCAAGTGTCCTTCCCTGTGTGGTCATTGTACATTCAAATGAAAGTTGCATATCAGTGCCTAAGTAAACCCTATAGATTGCATTGTAGCATTTTAGCATTTTGTTTAAAAAGTACGTTCCAGTCCCTATGGGATGAATGCTGCAAAAGCAGCATAAAATATTTTTAACACATCTTGGCAGCTTCTCCCGTTTAGGTTTGTAGCAATTGAAACAGTTGAAAGTTTGAACTTGCCAAAACTCAAAAGCAAAATTAAAAATAAATTATAATGAAGTTGTTCTAAGTATATATACATATCAATCTCAGAATTTTAATAAATTATATTATTATTACATAAATTATAAATTATTATTATTGCAACACTATGCATGTGCATGGTTCTTTATACTTCACGTTTATTGTACGTTGCATAAATCATAGAATCTTTGAACTGGAGATAATTTTGTACGTCATCTAGTCTAACCACTTCCTCAGTGAAGGAAATCCTACATTCCCTACATATGACTATCCAGTCTTTGGTTAAAGACCTCCTAGGGAATTGATTCAATTGCCTTGTATTGTCTTTAGGTTTGTCTGTGGCAAATGGTTTTCAGTCAAAAGGCTTAGAAGCCACTGTACTCATATAAACCAAAAGGAGGTAATCTGAAAGCTCATGAGCTATTGGTAATATATAGTCAAACATAAGTCAAAGTTCTTCCAAATTTCCCTGTAAACATTCTTTAAATTCCCCTCATGCTCAGGCTGTCTATCCCTAAAGTACTCCGAATTTGATCCTCCACACAGGAAAATATGCAATGACAATGAGTGGAGCCAGGACACCTCTGCTTGGCCAGGCCCCCTGTAACATCAGATATCATCGGCATGTACGGAGACAGAGCAAACAGTTCTGATGAAAAAAGTGGATTTGGAAAAACCCACCAGCTTTGGGATCTGGAGGAACCATTTGAGAAAATGCCATAATTTCAGTTCCTCCTTGGGGGAACACTGAAATTTGAAGGGAATTTCCACTCTGGAGAAATTTCTCCATATCAACATGGACAAAGTAGATGAGAGGCCCTGATCCGTCTAAAGCCTTTGGAGTCAGGCAGCATATAAATTAAATAAATAAATGTGGGAGTAGCTCAAAACATTTCGTCTTACACGAGAGGTTTAAGATCCCACTTAAATTAAAGTAATTAAGTTTGATAGTTAATTCATGTATGTGTGTGAATACCAGAAACTCTCTGACACTTACTGTATTCAAGCATTCTGTTACTTTTATGACCCCTTCATAATTCTGAAATTATATTGGAATTGACAGGATAGAAATATGTATGTTTAGTTATTCAAACCTACAAACAAATCAACTCCAAGCATATGCTTAATGTAATGCATTCTTTGGCCTTAAGTTCACAACTCCTCCCCGCCCTCCATCATCTTTTATCCTTAAAGCACCTAACAGGGGTATGCACAAAACTGGCTTGGCCAGTTTGGTTCAGATTCAAAACCAATTCAAAGCAGGGTGGGAAGGTTCAATTTTGGTTTTGCTTGAAACTGCACCCCCGCCACGATTTGGTTTGAATTAGAGCCCAAATCAAACCGATTCCAAATGGTTCTACACAGCGTATAATGGGTACTCAAACTGGCCCATTATTTCCTATGCAGAGCACCTAGGGGCACAAAGCCAGGGTGGGTGGTAGGCACCTAAGGGTGCCAACTACTACAGAAACCCCAAAGCAATTGGACACTACTGTGATTTAAAAAAAAGATTTCATAACATTTTTCAATTTTTTGCTTTTCCCCCATAGGGAATAATGGGGATTTGAGGATGCCCCATCTTCCCCCTTGAGGAACTCTTGAGTTCACAGCAATTAAGGTCACACACTGTTCTTTTTCTGAATGGGGCAGGGGTTCCTATTCATTGCATTGAAACAGGTTAAAATCTTTAAACTTAAAAAAACAAAAACCATGAACCCCACCAGCTTGGTGTTTCCAGGGGGAATTGTGGCACAATGTGTCTTGCCCCCAAGCCCACTTTGGTGCCCAGGCATCCCCCAAGGGGGCAGATGGGTCAGCCTCAAATCCCCATTATTCCCTATTGGAGAAAAATGGAAATTGAAAAATCTTCAAAAAATCATTAAAAATAGCAGGAGTGTCTGAGTGCTTTGGGGTTCAGTTGGTTGTTGGCACCCATGGGTGCCTAACACACCCACCCCAGTTTTGTGCAGGCAGCGAGGCTGAAACAAGCTCCCTGCACCTCATGTACAGGGAGGGAACCATGGTCCAGCTGAACATGGAAGGGATCATGTAGTCGGGCAAGAGCATCTGGATAATCCAGCAGAATCAGGGTTCTCAACCACCTGAAAAGGTTGGTTGTCAGTGGCCATCATCTCCCCTATGAGTCGGGTGAGGAGACGTGGGTCCAAATGACCAGGATGCTTCCTGTCCGATGACCATGTCCACCACTTGACCAGCAGCATGCTCTGCTTCAGGGAAGCCTTTGCATGACCCTTGTCAGCATTAATCACATGCACACTAGGCGCACTAGCTCTGTCAGCCACCGTGTCACATCTGTTGCCACATGGAGGTCATCCCCAGATGCTTAGGATCTTTCCCCCGACTGACCTGTGCCCTACAATGAACACAGCAAGCAGCGGTTGGAGCATCATGAGTGATTTCAAAATGTCACCAAACATCACTGCTCTGGATGTCCTGGTTGCCATCTTGGGCCTCTTTAGTGACGGCAGACCTACAGTGGTCACTGGCTGCACACCGCCGTCACCCACCCACCCCCTTCCACCCTGTGTGCCAGAAGGGCCTGGCTGAGGCTGAGGGGGTGCCTCCTACATTGCAACAGACACTTCCTTGGAGTCAGACATGGCCCTGGAGGACCCAGAACTGGACTCTGCCATGAGTTGTTGGGCATCATCAGGGGGCCCCCACTGAGTGGCAAGAGAGTGGGGGGCACAAGAGAAAGTGACAGTCTGGCTGCATTCCCAGCCATCGAGCCCCTGCCCTCCACCCCACCACAGAAGCAGCTTCCCTTAGGGGTGTGTCCGAACCGGTCCGGAGGCCATTGTAAAGGCCTCCGAACTGTCCGGACCGGCTCGGACATGGCTGGTCCGGGTCCGGGTGGGGGGGTTCCTTTAAGGGCAGGGAGGGTTTACTTACCCCCCCGCCACTTGCCCCCCTCCAGCGCGCATATTTACTGTAATAATTGGGGCGGCAGGATACTTCCCTGCCGCCCCTTGTCCCTCTGCAATGCCGCCCGCGTGAAAATCCTGTTGCTTTGACTCACAGTTTTCAAAGTAATTACTGCTGCCCAGTGTGAATAATAAAGCCAAAGGAGAAGAAGCCGGCACAGCACCGAGCCGGCCTCCACTCCTGTGCGCCGCCCAGCATCCACTGAGTGAGTGAATGGCTCCGCCAGGGAGGACGCGCCGACGCGCCCAGGCAACACTCACTTCCGGCTTCCATGCGATTTCCCCCCGCATACAGAGTGGCAGAATGCCGCCACGGTGCCGGACCGCAGCTCTGCGGTTCCGTGCACACCCCTAGCTTCCCTGGCAGGAGAACCCCCCCACACTGCTAGGCTCTGCACGGGGCAACAGCACTGGTGGTGCACCTGGATTTGGCTCAGCAGCCGCAGGCTCTTCCAGATAGGAGAGCCTTCACACCACCACCTCACCTGGGGCAAAGAATTTGATGATGCGGATCTGTGGGACTCCACACCAGCATCTCCTCTGCCCCCCCCCCCCCGGCCTCCCACACCAGCTGGAACACCTCTACTGCCTCTGCCTGACATCCTCCCGTGAGCCTCGCTCACCACATGGTGCTCAAACATCTCTGGAGGGCTTTAAAAAATTAGAAAATTAGAAAAGAAATTAAAAATTGGGCGAATTTGGGGGGGGATCTTTAAAACCCTGACCAAAAAACCCACCACGTATCCACCCACTCCACCAACACAATACAGTTGGCGGGGAGGGGCGCTAAGGGGAAGCTGCAAGAACAAGAAACAGCCTGCAAAAAAAAGGACAAGAAAATATACCTCCCCCAAACCCAACCAAGGAGGCCCTATTTAATAAAAACTAAGAACAAAAGTGGCACCAAAAAGCAAGCACTTACCCCTCCTCATCGTCCTGAAGAGGCTTCTGTGCCACACACTGGTCAGGGGGAAAAACCCTGACTAGTGGCAGGCTGGCAGCACACTCAGCCAGAGTGCGGGGGCGGGGGGGGGCAGATGAGCAGCCTTCCAGCTATTCACCCCCTCCCCCAAAAAATTAAAAGATAAACACTGAATAAAATAAAATAAAAGGCTGGTGGAAGAACAGTCTGCAAAAGGGGGTGCTGGGGGGAAGGCGGTGTTGTGAGATCCAAAAAAATTGTGTCAAAGGGGCCTCAAGCCAAAGGTCTGTGCCCTGCCCCCCGGCACTGGCTAGCTGGGCTAAGGCAAGTAGGAGGAGACACTCAATTAAAACTGCGGGGGGGGGAATCCAAAAGGGACAGCAGCCAGCCAAATACAGCCAGGAAAAAAATAATTTGGACAGGAGGGCTGTTTGGGGTGGGGAATGAGAAGCCCAAGAAACTGGCAGGGCAGGACAGTCAGAGGCCAGACCTCACCACCAGCAAAGACTAGAGGCAGCACCACAAACTAGCACAACCAGAAAAGCAGCAGCAACCACCAGCAAGCAACTCTCTCTTTCCCTCAGCAAAGAGTGATTTCCCAAGCCTAGAGGCTGGCTTTAAGTAGAAGTTGAACCTTCCTCCTTTGGGAGCCCCCAACCTTGCCCTCCCCCAGCACCAATAGGGTGCCAGTTCTGCAGGACTGGCAGCACTATAGAGCCTACCAGAGAGCCAGACACATCTAGCCAATCAGGGAAGCAGAATCTCAGCAAATCCCAGCATGTGACAGAACAGTCTTAAAATGGCCACCAGCACTTAAATGGAGGCTCGAGACTTTGAACCTCTTCAAACCAGGCTCTGTTTGGTTCAAACCCGGCCAGGCATTACCATAGGAATGCCCTGTTTGGTCTGAGTTTGAATTGGTTCGGATTCGAACTTGTTTGCACATCCCTAGCACCTAATATGCATTAGGAGCTATACAAAAGTACAATGTCAGTACACACTTATGTCTCTGAAACTCACTTCTGAGTGCATGTATAGGCTCAGTCTACACAAATAATTACCCTGCTGGTGTTTTCAATACAAGGATTTTGCAAAAGACAGATGAGTGATGCTTGTTTCAGATGATGCCTAGGATGGCAAGAAGAAAAGAATTCTAATAATTCTATCAATTTCAGGTCTTGAAATTGCCTTAAAGATATTTTACAGTTGCCTTTATAGTAATCATGGTTTGCAGAAAGAAAGAGGGAACCTGGGAATGAGCTTTGTGCTAAGAGAAGGAGTGGCTGACATCCAGATTTGCACTGTAGAAATGCAATGTGGAACAGTATTGACATCCGGATTAATGCTTTGCTGTTGCACAAAGCAGGGAGCAGATATTTTCTCCAACCTTCCCTTCCCTATGAATAAATAAATAAATAAATAACCCCCAGCTCAGGCATTAAAATATTTAAATGCTGCACTTTCAGAAATAACAACCAATAATTTGCAGGGAACAAACCAACTAATGTACAGTGCAGCAACAATAACAACACAAGAGCTTGGATATAAGATCAGTGGACCTGTTAAAAATGAAAGTAGTACATCACCTAAATGGAAGATTAGATTAGAAAATAAAATCTCCAGGCTTAGATCAAATGCTGGTAAATTGAAAGATATGAAAGACAAGAAGCTGAAGAATTAAAACACCAAACAGTATCTAATCCAATAATACCGTCTAGATTCAAGGAAAATTAGAGGAGTCTTGGAAATAATAAAGCAGCAAATAACAACAGTATCAAAGAAGATTAGCAGATACCAGAATTACACAACACAGGCAGAATCTCCAATTTCAGGCAAATCAGAAACGTTTCTACCAAAGCATAGAAGGAGAAACTGCAAGAAATGTAGAAACACCAAATAAAGAAGAAACAGTGCAATTCTGGGGGAAATTATGGGACAATCCAATAGATTATAATAAAAAAGCAGGCTGGGTAAAAGAGGTTGGAAAATGTAACCAACAAATGCAAGATCTAATAATAACACCAGAATTAATAAGTGAAAGAGCAAAGAAAATTAAAAATTGGACTGCACCAGGTGATGATGAACTGCATGGCTTTTGGCTTAAACACCTAACAAGCCTTCATAAACAACTATCAAAACAGTACAATCATATTTTGCAAGGAGGTGATATTGAACAATGGTTAACAACTGGGAAAACTCATCTCATAATGAAAGAACCAGCAAAAGGTGCAGTTCCAAGTAATTTTAGATCGATAACCTGCCTGCCAACCATGTTCAAATTATTAACTGGAATAATAGCAGATGAAGTGATGCAACACTTATTAACTAACTAGGGATGTGCACAAAACCGGTTCACCCAGTTCAGTTCAGATCTGAACCGGGTCCGAACCAGGAGGGGGTGGTTCGGTTTTGGTTTTGTTCAAACCACCCCCTGGTTCGGTTTTGTCTGGCCTTCCTGGATGGTACCACTTCAGAATGAAGGTAAGGAATTGAATATATTTCTTGTCCCTATCAAGAACTTCCTGCTCATTCATTATAGAGCAGAATTTTGCCCCTGTTTTCCATCTATGTGAGGAATTTTAATGTGGAGGGGCTTTTTAATATGAGAAAAATATGGCCCCTCACCTGAATTCTAAACAGCCATGCAGAACTGTGTCTAAAAGCAGCTCTCTCATGAAGTCCAGTGAAGTGATGGGCTCAGGTGGCCAGTGACCATTTACCACCACAGAGTAGTGTGTGTGGGCACTGCATCCTGATCCAGGTGTCACTCCACCTGCCTGCTAGCTCCACCTCCCTCACTGACCCTACTCCCACTTCAGTGGCCCAAACACTGCCCCTCTTGTGTGAGCTGCTGGTGCTGGTGCAATAGCAGTAATGAGAAGGGCCTAGCAGGCCAAGCTGCCACCACTGCAAGCATGTTCCCACTACACTGCCTTGCAGTACACCTGGAAGTGGAGAAGGCAAGAGGGGAAAAAGGTAGTATCAGAGCCAGTGAGGGGGGAGATGGAACCAGTGTGGGGGGGTAGTAGGGTTGTGAGGGTTTTTTTCTGTTTTGGGGTGTTTTTGGTTTTTTTTTGCCCAAATCCAAAACACCCCCATTTTGTTGTTTGTTCAAAATCAACCAATCCGGAACAGCCCAATTTTGTTCTTTGTTCAAATCTGAATCTGAATCCGAAACGTTTTGGATTTTTAAAAAATGGCCCCGAGGCAAAACTAGTGGATGGGGGTGATAGTGCCCAATGGGTGGAAACCACCACCCAAATTTCAGAGGAATTGGGCAAAGGGCTGATTTTTGGTGAATTTTAAGATTTTTCCCATGGGGAAGAATGGAGGTTTCAGCAAAAGTGTAGCTTCGTGTTGGTGGGAAAGGGGTGGCCCAGAGCAGAGTAGGGTGGGTGGTAGTGCCCAGTGGGGGCAAGGAAACTGCCAGAATTATTTCAAAGGAATTGGGCAGAGGGCTGATTTTTAAAGATTTAATGGATTTTACAGGTCTTTAAAGTTCTTCCCCATAGGGAATGATGGAGGTTTCCTCCTCGCCATGGCAACACATGAGACCCCTGCCAGGAGCCTGAAACAAGCCTCCTAGCCCTAGTGGGTCTCTCCAGGATGCCCTGCGCACTCACGCGGGGCATCCTGGAACTTCCAGGGTTCACGTGGCCCCCGATCCCGTCAGCCCTCACTCACCAGCAGTCTTGTGGACAACTGATCCAGCCACCCAGGCTTGTCTGGGGATTGTCTGCGGGGAGAGCAGGCTAAGCCCACTCTCCCCATGAACCCCATTTCGGCGAGTCCCACTAATCGTGAGACTCGCCTCTATGTTTTCAACCATAGACTGTGATCTGCAAAAAATGAAAATAATGGTCCTACTTCAGAGCAATGTGAAAAGAAGATCCAGAATTTGCAAACTAACATGCAAAACCAATTGTAAATAACTTAGAATTATATGTCATCTTCCCAAAGCCATCCTGTCTCATCATTTACATGTTAAAAGAAGACTGTTCAGACTTGCATAAATCAGTCAAAATTCATTATAGCCTGAGCAAACTGAGCAAACCTAGATGCCACTTGGTGGATTTCTGATTCCCTGTTAAAGATTAGTTGCCTTGTTTTTGTTCTCATCCAGCCTTTGGGAAATCTTTCCCCAGTGATCAATAATGTATGCTTTCATTTTTGGTGACATTGCAATGGGGACAAAAACTTATTTTAAAAGTGTGTGTGTGTGTGTGTGTGTGTGTGTGTGTGTGTGTGTGTGTGTGTGTGTGTAAAATGCAATGTACTAACTAGGCAATTAGTTTCTTTATTACCAATACAGACCAATTCAGAAGTCAGCTTTACACATTAAGGGTAGCAGGGTGACTATTTTAATGGCTTCTTGAGACAAAATGTGCATTGTAAGAAGCCAGTTTTGATTTACAATGATGTAAAATTCAATTACAGGCAGCACCAATTTTTGACATTCTGCTTCAAGTGATTACTGGCTCTTGGGGAGGGATATACTCTATATAACCATGGCAATGATCCTATGACCTTAGGATGTCAGAGCTAACATCATTAAAATGGAACACTGAAAGCATTTCTAGGAAATGGGGAAGCATCATACTAATGCAGGGGGCTATTGTTTGGTGGATGCTAGACATGCCCAATTTAAAGTTTTCCGATACATATTCAGTGTTCAGGAGTCTGAGATCCCTTAGGTTTATGTTGAGCCAATTTCCCTGGCTTTTCATTACACTTTTTCATCAATACAGGAGCATATCTTATTACAGGTTTATTAAATGGAAATGAACACACAAGAAATGAATTCAGCAGAAGAGTTATGCTACAAGTACTGTGACTAATGGTGCACTTACTACAACATAAAGGTGATCTTTATGGTGCTTCTCTATTCACTTTCTCTCGCTGAAGTTGCTTACAGTCAGCCTTCAACCAACACAAGGTATTCTTATTTGTATGAATATTTATATACCACTTTTCAACAAAGATGTTCTTCAAGTACTTTACATAGAAATCAAGTAAGATGGTTCCCAGTCCCCCAAAGGCTCACAATTAGACACCTCAATAAATTAGACACCTGCAACAACCACTGGAAAGGCTATATTGGGGTTAGCTAAGGACAGTTGCTCTCCTCCTGCTCAGTATAAGGGGATCGTCCCTTTAAAAGGTGCCTCTGCTCACTTTGCTCTGATAGCCAACTCTGAATCAAAACTAGCCTATATACTAATGTAGGTAGGTGTGCCACTGAGCTGATATTCATTATAGCCCAGGGTTTGTGGATTAACTCTTTGCTTTCTCTTTTTGTTGGTTAGTGGACTCTCTTACATAAAGTTGTATCACATAAACCCTCCTCTGTGGAGGCCCAATGTGTGGAGAGAACATGCAGGAATGTTTGATCCCTGCTAACTGAAGAGAGGGGCACTTTTTGAAGGGGTGACATGCTTATATATAGCAGGGGGAGAGCAACTGTTCTGATACAACTTCAGCACAGCATCCCTGCAGTAGTTCTCTTTTTAGATTGCGAGCCCTTTGGGGACAGGGAACCATCTTATTTCTTTTTCTGTGTACACTGCTTTGAAAACTTTATTGCTGAAAAGCAGAATATGAATATTTGATGTCATAGTTAAAGAATGCAAGCCATACCTCCTGTGTGCAGGAAATCCCCGAGGAAGCCCATATACAGTATGTGTTTCTGCATTCAGGACTCGTTTGCAGGAAGAAGGCAGTGAACACAAGGTTAGCTCTCTTAGAGCCCTGGGTGGTCATAGATTGAACGTGGACCCTTCAGCATACAAATCATGTGCTCTCTTACTGCCATCCGAGCCCTGAATCTTGTAAAAGGGTATTGTATACTAAAGAAGGCTGGCATATGTATATGTATAAAGGTAAAGTGTGACTGATCCCTGTGGTTGTCTTTGGTAGAATACAGGATAGGGGTGTGCATGGAACTGGGCCAGTTCAGTCCACCCCCAATCAACCCATGCCCCGATCCAGTCCTGGACTGGTCCGCAAATTGTTTTTTTTTTTAAATCAACGTAAAAGAAGTACCTGTAGCCCCTTTGGGGGGCTTGCTGTCGCTGCAGGCGGTGTGTGTGTGTGTGTTCCACGCGGGTTCCCTCTTCCCCCACCGGCCTTCCTCATCACTGCCGCAGCCGGGTAAGCAAAGCCTTTTGGGCCCTTTCAGGCCTCCATACAAGCGAGCAGCCACCATTCTAGTGGCCGCCACACATGCGCAAATGCCCTCTGCCCAAAATGGCGGCTGCTTGCTTGTATGGAGGCTGGAAAGGGCCAAAAAGACTTTGCTTACCCGGCCATGGCGGTGATAAGGAAGGCCGGCAGGGGAAGAGGGAATCCGCGTGGGGCCCCCCTCCACGGCTACAGGAAGCCCCCGAAGGGGCTACAGGTACTTCTTTTACGTTTTAATTTTTTTTAAAAAAAATCGCGGACCTGACGGACCGGACCCAGTGGTCCAGTTCTGGTCCAACGGAACCAGGGGGTGGTTCGGTTAGATCATGAACCCCTGGACCGAACCATTGGACCGCGGACCACCGGACCGGTTCCGCACATCCCTAATACAGGAGGGGTTTACCATTGCCTCCTCCTGCGCAGTGTGAGATTCTGCCTTTCAGCATCTTCCTATATTGCTGCTGCCCAACATAGGTGTTCCCTATAGTCTAGGAAACATACCAGCGGGAATTCAAACCAGCAACTTCTGGCTTGGTAGTCAAGCCATTTTCTCTCTGCACCATTAGGTGGCCGAAGTATATGCATAAGCAATATGCAGTAGATAGGTAGGTAGGTAGGTAGGTAGATGTAGAAGCGGGTCTCGTAATCAGTGAGACCGCTCTTCCCGCAGACAAGCCGGACGGGAGCCCTGGGTGGCCGGATCGACTGCCCACATGACTGCCAGCTCCATGACGGAGCTGGCGGGGGCTGGGGAGTTCAGGGGCCTCACGGCCCCCAGAAGCTCCAGTATGCCCTGCACAAGTGTGCAGGGCATACTTGGGGAGACCCCCGAGCCGGGAGGCTGCTATTCAGCCTCCTGCTGGTGGTCTACTCATGAGCAGCCACGGCATGGAGCTGCACTGCAGCTACTCACAATCCCCAAAACCGGGTTTGTAGATCGCTTGCTCCACAAACCTGGTTTAAGGGGCAGGCTACTTGAGCGGGTTACCCGCTCAAGAACTACCGGGCTCACAGCCAAGCCTGGTGGTTCACACGGTTGTAGGAAATCGGGCTAGCGGAGGCTAGCCTGATTTTCTACAATCGGGTGAATAGCCTCGTAGTCATTTACTTCATTTTAAAAACTGCTCAGAAATCTTTCTCTGAATGCACACTTCTCTCCTTCCTAGGCTGTCTAGGATTGTGGTGTAAAAGTGTTAGGGATTTAAAGTGAGTTAAAAAGAAAGATATGGGTACTGGAACTTTCCAGTTCTGAAGCTGTTGGCTAAAACATAGAGATAGTTTCACATCAGAGTGAACAAACACCCTGGCTGGCATCTGCCAGAGGCTAAAGCAGCACTGAAGTGGAAATACATGCCTTAGTTACAGGTTAGAAAGCAAATTCAGATGCAGAACTCCTGCTCATCAGAGGGGTCTGGGTCACAATGTGCAAAGTAAAAATGCTGCAACTAGAGCCTGGCAAGGAGAACATTATAAAGAAAGTATCCATTACACAGAGAGAAAGAGAAGAGCCTAATCTTTGAAGAGCCTAAATGTTACCTGCAACCTTTGGGATAAAAGATGTATCATCTGTTCCCCTCCCATTGACTGGGGATTGCAGAAGTACTTTCATCCATTTTTAATCCAGCTATATGATGGCCCTTTTCTCACACCAGTCCCATTAAGATCATGCTGTCAACCCTCAGAACTGGGAATTTGACAGCACTATTGACAGAGTAGTGTTATATACTTTGGCAAAGACTCTGTGGGGAGTAACAGTGAAATCTGTGGAAAGTGTCTCTCAAGGGTTTAGAACAACTTTTGGCTGAATACTGTCATCATGGCATCTTCCTTCACTCATCCTCTAGCAACAAAACAAAAAAAAGCAGATAAATGCAGAAAATTTTGTTTCTTGTTTTATTAAGATCTTACAGTGTATTCCTTATTTTTGAGCTCTTTGAACTGCAGGCCTAAATTTTGGTGTCATCTCGAAACAGGCTGAGTTGTTTATGAGGGTCTTGAATTGTTTAATGGGAAATAATGAAGCTATGCTTAAAAATGAGTTTTGGGTATAATAAAGATCAGCAAATACTCAGAAAATGAGGAGACCACATTTTATTTTTACCTGATGTACAAAAAAGCTTGAAAACCTAGCAATGTTTGCTAATTGCTCCAAAACAGAAGGTAGCTTGGCCAAAGGGATGTGTATATAAAAGTGACTAGTGTTTTCCTCCTGAATTCTCTCCCCTTTAATTCTGACATGTTGAAGTTACAGCTAGACGTTTATATACAAAGAGCTGCTTCAAGCAGGCATTTCTGTAATACCAGAAGAGAGCGAAAATAATGGGCAATGTATGGAGAAAACCCTACCTTCAAAGTTTTATTTACAAGTGCAATCCGGATTCTGGAGAACTATTTTCCTATTTTGGTTAAAATTTATGTCCTCCAGCTCAGGCTTGGTTTCCCTTATTAAGACTGATTCATTTAAATTCAAATGGTTTTCACTGATTATTGATAAATTAACTTACTATGGGTTTTCCCCAGAGGTTCTGCTGCAGATGGGCAATGACCAGGCTAAGGGGGGAGATCAAACAATGCATCATTGATATAGGATTGCAAGAGGAAGCTGCTTCTATTTCCAAGACAGTTTATCTCAGGGCACAACTATTTAATTTCAAGCCAGCAGGCTAGCTGCATTCTGTTATTATCCCCAAATTCAGATGTGCATTGACATTGGCCCGAATGGACGCCCTTCCATCTGCCATTTTAGAGGGCAGGTTCAAGGGCATCCCTT
This sequence comes from Hemicordylus capensis, assembly GCF_027244095.1. Lineage (NCBI taxonomy): Eukaryota > Metazoa > Chordata > Lepidosauria > Squamata > Cordylidae > Hemicordylus > Hemicordylus capensis. Next base: position 294,129,425 of record NC_069660.1, on the reverse strand, counting down.
TCCCTGCCCGCCTCTGCCCTTGCAGTTCTGGCCAAGTGGAGACCAGTACAAATTCAATTTTACACTGTGGTTTTTTTAAGGAAGCCCGCTTGAGACTAATCTACCCCTTATTGCCTAAGTTTTTAAGAAACTCTGATGATTTTTAGTTGAAGTTTTTATTACTTAACCCAGATGAAAAAATTATTAATATAGTGGCCAGGTTATGTTTTATAATCTGCAAAACTCAATCTGATCTTTAGCAATGCATTTCATAAGAAGTTTATGTATTTCTTCTTCTTTTTTATTTTATTTACATGATGCATTGTTTGTATTTCTTTGTATATTGGTCTATGACTGTTTACAAGTGCAGATGTGCAGAAAGAGAGGAAGAGAATGATTTATAGTAGATTTGCTATCAAGTTTTACCTGCATTGTGAGATTTCAAAATTGCTGGGGAAATTCTGCTTAGGTGAAAAGTGAGGAATTTTAAGGAGAGCAAAAATAGTTTCGGTAAGAGTAGTGACACATTTTAGGAAATTTCTGCATCCTTGGTGTATACACAATAACAGAAAACTGTCTGACACTACAATCAGGCCATTGGTCCATTTATCCTTGTGTTCCTGTTTTCAGCATCTCCTTGAGGTCTTGGGCAGAGGGAGCTTCTACAGTCCTACTCACTGAAATACATTTAACTGGAGATGCTGAACATTGGGGTTTTCTGCAAGCAAAGGTTGTGCTCTGTCATGAATCTGTTGCCCTCTCCCTAGCATAATATAGGCCTTTTCCCAAACTGAAACAATTTAGGCCTAAATGCCAAAATATCTATATAGCTTCTACAGTTCTCTTTCCATCATTTTATACACCAAAACCAAACTACTTTTCAGCTCCTCTCATGAGGTTAGGGGATGGGGCTGTAGCTCAATGGAAAAGCACCTGCTTCCAGTACAGAAGGTCCCAGGTTCAATCCCTTGTATCTCCAGGTAGGGCTGAGAGAGACTCCTGCCTGAAACCTTGCAGAGACACTGCCAGCCAGTGTAGACAATGCTTAGCTACATGAACCAAAGTTCTGACTCACTATTAGACAGCTTCCTACATTTCCAGGTGAGTTTGAAAGGCATCATAAAGCATCACTTTATTTATTGCTCTGAATGATATTTGCTAATCAATAAATCTCAAACATGGTAACAAATCCAGAGCAAAAGTGGTAACAAAGACAGGACACCTGGACATTATATTACCATCACATTCTGAATTATCAATCAAATTACCCTCACAACTGCATGACAAAACAGTGATGTCAAGTAAAATTCCACTTAAGGAAAAAGTTATATTCAAAATTACCTATCAAAAATCTCCCTCACAACTGCATGACAAAACAGTAGAATTCCACATAAGGAGCACAAGACAACTTTAATTCCTAGATGCACGTGTATCTATGCATGTCTCTATGCATAGTATTCTATGCAACACTAAGAATAGTTTAATGAGTTACCAATAGCAACTGGTATCTCTTTGCTAAAGAATGGAGTACCAAGAGAGACAATTATTAAAGGGGCTTGTATAATGTTATTTTTTTAAAAAATAAACCTACAAGGAAGGTTAAAATTTATGGACACACAGAACATTCCAGCTGGAAAAAATGAGATCTATATACACTGATGATGACTCAGGGGAAGAAGCCAAAGCCACTGGAGAACTTCAGATAGCAATAAAGCAACAGTAAAAATGTGTTCATGGACAATCACTTCTCCATGTTTATGTTTAATAAATGGGCTATTAAAAGAGCATTCCTGCAAGAGCTGTAGGCAAAAATATACTACAACACAAAGTTCCTCATAAAAGTACTGTATATGACATGTTTAAAAATTAGTTATCCTAATATGAGGGTGTTTAAAGCTGAGCATAAGCCACAATGACAGTTGTCATGCAGACTTGTGTCACTCAGTGACACAAAGAAGCTTTTATCTTGATCTGTGAGAAGAGCTTCTGATGGGTCTGCGGGGAGAACGGACTTAGCCCACTCTCCCCACAGATTATCGAAGTGCAGCCCTGGGCGGCCAGATCAGCCACCCACACGACTCCTGGCTCTGTCACAGAGCCAGTGGTGGCTGTGGGGATAGGGAGCTGTGCAGGCCCCGGAACTCCCAGGATGCTCCACACGAGCATGTGGGGCATCCTGGAGAGACCCCCAAGCCTGGGAGGCTGGCTGAGCCTTCTCGTTGGGGGTCTACTCATGTGTTGCCATGTACTGTGGCAACATATGAGAAAAAACAAGTTGTTCTAGTAAGAACTAATCAGCCTACTTTCCTTTCACTGTTTCTACATCTGGTCTAAATTTGATGCAAATGGAGGTCCAGAAGTAAGATCTTTTGTGCCGCAAATGTTCATGTGTCAGCCATCTTGGATCAGGGTAGATATTGTCATTACAAACTTCACCATTGCGGTGTCCCTGTGTGTCATTCACTACAGATGTTCCAAATTTTATTCAAATTGGTTAGATAGTCAAGATAGTGCACTTGTGCCTCAAAGGATTATGCATTTGCCATTTTGGATTGGGATGTGTGACATAATCACAAACTACACCACTGGGACATCACTATGTGTTCATTCAGCTGTAACAAATTTGGTTCAAATTGGTTAGACCATCCACAAGTTAGTGCACTTGCGCCTCCAAAGTCTATGCGTCCACCATCTTGAATTGAGGTGAATTACATCATCACAATCTTCGCCGTTGAGGTGTCCCTATGTGTCCCTACAGCTGCAGCAAATTTGGTTCAGATTGGTTAAGTGGTTCACAAGTTAGCCCACTTGTACCTCAAAAGTTTATGTGTCCACCATCTTGAATTGGTGTGGATGACATCATCACAAGCTATGCTATTGAGGTGTCCATGCGTGTAACTCACTGCAACTGTACCCAATTTGGTTCAAATAGGGTACAGGGCACCTCAGATGTTCACGTGGCCACCATCTTGAATTGGAGTGGATGACATCATCACATACCACACCCTTTGGGCATCCCTATGTACCCCTACATCTGTAGCAAATTTGGTTTTAATCAGTTAGGCAGTTCACAAGTTAGCCCACTTGCACCTCAAAAGTTTAGGCATCCACTGTCTTGGATCGGGGTTGATGATGACATCATCACAAACTGCGCTGTTGAGGTGTCCCTATGTGTCATTCAGTGTACCTAGTTTGGTTTAAATTGGTTAGATAGTTCACAAATTATCCCACTTGAGCTTCTGATGTTCACATGGCTGCCATCTTGAATTGGAGTGGATTACATCATCATACACCACACCCTTTGGGCATCCCTATCTGTCCATGCACCTGTAGCAAATTTGGTTCAAATCGGTTAGGTAGTTCACAAGTTAACCCACTTGTGCCTCCAAAGTTTTTGCGTCCGCCATCTTGGATCAGGGTGGATGACATCATCATAAACTACACTGTTGAGGTACTGTACCCAATTTGGTTCTTTTTTATCCAGGCGTTGCGAAGTTGATAATGGGGGACAGATGGACACACTGACACACAAAGAGAATGCTGGGTGATCTCATAAGCCTTCTGGAAGATAGGCAAAAAATGAAGTTAAAGGAGTGCCTCCATTAACCTCATTTACGGCAAGGGGGAATTAGACGGGCTAGCTGCCATGGGAACACCGGGCTCGCCTGTGAGCCCAGTGGTTCCCACGATCATGGGAATAGCCTCAAAGAGTGGTCAGATGACCTGACTCTGCCCCTTTGCCGATGCTTAGCTTATGGCTTGGGGGAATCTCCAGAAGCATGGCTGGCTGGGAATAATAAGCAATTCATGGCCTAACCTTAGCGGCTGGGTCCTGAGTGAGGCTATTGGGCCATTTATCCTCATCATTGCCAGAGGCTGATATCTAGAGCAGGGATTCTCAACGTTGGGTCCCCAGATGTTATTGGACTTCAAATCCCATAATCCCCAACCAAAGGCCACGGAGGCTGGGGATTATGGGTGTTGAAGTCCAATAACATCTGAGGACCCAACGTTGAGAATCCCTGATATAGAGCAAGGATGTGCTGTTGTACCAAGGGAGCAGCCTAACCAAACTTCCCAACTGACTGGACAAGTGTAGCAGGGAAGCAGCATTTTCTAACACCCTCCATTTTCTGAGGAAGTCCTCTGCATGATTGCATGCAGAAGGCTCCATGTTCCCTCCCAGGCATCTCCAAGGTAGGGCTGAGAGAGACACCTGCCTGAAAAGCCGCTGCCAGTCTGTGTAGGCAATACTGAGCTAGATGGACCAATGGTCTGACTCAGTATACGGCAGCTTCTTATGTTCCTATATTCCACCCTCTGTATCAGTAGAGTTGCATAGGAAAGGGGAGGGCACCAAAATTACCATTTCCTTGCTGCAGTTAGTTGGGAAGTTCTGTTAGTTCTTTCTCTGCAATGGTACGTCTTTGCTCTGTATGTCAGACCATATAGGAAAGTGTTCTGATTGACAGCAGATATCTGAGTTCTTCTTTAGGCATATGTGATACAGTGCTGGATGATGGGTAACGTGGACTCTCACACAAGCAAAACTTCAAGGGAGCATGAGGGAACTCCATGTTGCCTGCTGCCAGTAGCCATTTCCTCCTTCCCTCATATTTAAGAAGGAATATCTTCGTTATAAACCCCACTGACTATTAAAATCTTCAGGGGAGGTTGGTCTGAGGGCGCCACCAGCTCATCTGGTGAAAATTCAGAGGTGAGCCTTCTCTGTAGTTGCCCCAGAGCTGTGGAACACATGTCCTGCTGGGATTAGAGCTGCTCTATCCCTGTTGGCTTTTAGGAAACAACTAACCACCCTGATCCATTTTTGGAAGGGTGGTATATAAATCAAATCAAATAAATAGACACATCTTCAGCCAAACCTTTTAGCTATCTGGTAGTTTGTTTCTATGCGGATTTTAATTTGATCTTTTAATATGTTTGAATTGTTAACATTTCTTGATTTGTTTTTATTGCTGTAAACCACCTAGAGACTTTGGTAGTGGGCAGTGTACAAATATGTTAAATAAATAAGTAAGTAAATATCCTTCCAGAGGCAATGCAAGCCTTATCTGTTTGGCCACATTCAGTCCAAGATGCCTCTGCCAAGCATGGTCAACTAAGGAAGCCCTGCTCTGGAGCCCAAGAGGAAAGCACAGGAAATAGCTGCTTGGCTAAACCAGGGCCAAAAATATGGCCTCTCCTCGTAACTGTATAGAGTGTGGCCATTTTGTTCCTATTAATGCACTGGGGAAAGGACCCATGTCATGACATTGCTTCCTTCCCCACCGCATTGTGGGGCAAGGGAAGGGAAAGAAATGTGGTGTTTTAAAATGCTACCACTGCAGGTGCCCAGAAGTCGGCTAATTTCTACTTACAAGATTGAAGGAAACTAGTTCTGAAGAAGACAGCTAAGCCCCTCTGCACTTCTCTGATACAATTCAATACAATACAGTAGATGTGTTAATTTATCAAATTGAATGCCTTTCTTGGATAAATTTTTGTTGGATTGTTTCCAATGAAATATTCTCCAACAGGTCTTGCATCGCCTTGGATCTGAAGATTGGTCTGATTTAATGCACAGCTATTCTATTTACCTTCATTACAGTGCTTATCTTGGGTCTGCATCTTTTGCAGGTTTGTTTAAAGCTTTAGAACCTTTAGTCCAAAAACAAACAAACAAACAAACAGTATTCCTAGAGTAAAAGCACCAAAATAGGCACAATAAGCCAAGTGAAATCACTCCTCCGTCCTTTTTAAGAAGAACTTGACCAGCTAACTAAAAAAAGATCTAACCAGCCTAATTATATGAGCTATTGCACCAAGAAATAACCATTAACGTTAAAATGAATTGGGAGAGGGAGAACAGATTCTCTTCTTTCTAAATTGCTTGTAAAATGTCAAATGAACATTTTCCTTATTTGCAACATCCCCAATTATGACTGGAATTGAATGCAACAGAACCCGTTTGCTGATCAGGGAAACAAGGAAACAAAAGGACCCAGAGAATGGCTTGAGGGCATATGATTTTGTTACACCATTAAAGCTTAGCAGGCCTAAGTGCCTGGATGTGAGCCCACCAACATAAACAATTCTAATCTTCCCAAAGGAAGAACAAGATAACATTATTATATTTAACTGCAAACTAGGTAGCCTTGTGCCTCTCAGTCAAGCAGCAAAATAGAGTCACAGAAAAGGCAGGATTTCTGCATGATCAGAAAATGCTGGGTATACAGAAATATACTAGTCTGGAAATCAAATTTAAAAAGAGTACAGAACTCCAAAATGGCCCAAGTAGGAATGAGCACTCTCATTGGTTTCCACGAGTCATAAAATCTTGACCACATGCCATCAAATATTGAGGGCAAACTCCAGCTTCTTGTTTTTCTCTAAAGCTTTAAAATAGAAAATAGATTCTAAAGCTTTAAAATTGAAAAGCAGGGAAGAAGGAAATTTGTTTACTTAAGCTCCTGACATTTTATAGTATTGTGGGGATTGGGATTGGGATCTGGAGATACACATAACTGTAGTGAAGTGTATGTATAGAACCGTGGGAACTGAAAAGGTTAATAGTTGTAGGTGGGGATTCTACCACCAGGAGGCCCCTAGGAAGAAGAAACTGATAGTAGTGAAGTCTGTGAGAAAGCTCAAGATGGCTTGTGGGTTTCTGAAGCTCCTGATGTCTTAAGTATGTAGTTTTTTGGTTGTTAAAATAAAACTGTTATATATCTAAGAAGAAGTAGCTGGTCTTCTGTGAAGAGTGGAAGAACTAAAGGGCCAGTAAACAAAAACTAGGTGCCATGGGCATAGCAAGGTTGGAGTGGGCCTGGAGATGGGATTTTAAAATGTGACCCTCACTGCTGATTAACAAAGGAGACTTTCAACCATGCAATGCGATCCTTTGTATGTTTTCTCATAAATCCTAACAAATTCAGCACAGTTTGCTTCCAAGTAAGTGTGTAGAGAATTGCAGCCTCAGGCAGCAAATCTAACCACATTTAGCTGGAAGTATATTTCACTGAAACCTAAAGGACTTTGTAATTTTTTGTCATGAAACAAGCCACTGATACCAACAATTTGACCAATCCACTTCAATTTAAATAGATATATTCCTCCCACGTCTCTCTGCTCAAAACCAAAGCCCTATGCCCAGTCATTCCAGGAGATCTAAAGGCTGGTGTTGAAATGGTGTTTTTTGTTTGTTTGTTTGTTTTTAATGAAGGCAAAGTGCAGATTCTTCCATATCGGGGTGGAACTACTTTTTAAAATATATATATATATTAATTAAAAAAATATTTTAAGCAAGCAAATTCCTCAATCTCTGAATTAAATATTCAGAGTCATTTCAATCTGCCCTGCATCCCCCCTCCACCTTATATTAAAGCTCTATGGCAAGCAATCCCTAAATATCTAGGGGTGGGGGATGACCACGAAAAGGAAATCACATGCTACCTCCATTACTAAGCCTGAGGAGTCAAAAGCTGGGCAGCCAGCACTGGCCACTGTGCCTCCCTCCTTCCTTCCTTCCTTGCTGCCTGCCTGCCAGTACTCGAGTTCAGGTTTCAAGGAGGCCTACATGGAAGCCTCTCTGGAAGCCCCACCCACAGATGAGAGGCAGAGACTGAAGGGGCTGCAGCTGCTGGCAGGCTGCTTTGCTCCCCTAGCCAGAACAGGAAGGCTGGCAAGAGAGGGGGCCATCAGGCAGGGCAAGGGGGACTGGCTAAGGGGCCTTGGGGGGCCCTCTAGGCCCTGTGGGCCTAGAGACATTTGTCTCTCCTTGCCCAATGGAACCTACGCCCCTGCTAGGTGCACATCCCTTGGCCCTAGTTTCTGCCCAAACTAATCCAGTATCTTAGAAGCTTTTCAGAATACTGACCCCTTTGCAGTTATATCTGGAAGAGCATTCTTTCAGCTGTGAAGGGGCACCTCTAAGGGGTGGGCATGAACCATTCAATCATGAAACAGTCAACCACCAACTGGGCCAGTTTGATGGTTCTATTGCAAACCAGACCAGCCCCCAGGAGAGGCTGGCTGGTTTACAATCAAACCAAAGTGAGCCCTCTCCATGGCAGACTGATTCGATGGTTTGAGGAGCTATGTTTATAAAGTGGAATCTGGTGAGGGGAATCCTGGCTTTAAAAAGGCTTACAAAGGGTGGCTTGGGGGAGGGCAGTGAGAGGGCACCTTTAAAAGTAGATGGAAGGTGCTTACTGATCCAACATTGCCCCCAGCAGACCACCTGTGTGGCACAACACAGTACAGTTCCAAAACTGACCTGGTCACCTTGGATGTGCAAAGTAGGGGTGTGCATGGAACCAAATTTGGCAGTTTGGTTTGAATTTGAACTGAACCTCTGGTCTTCTAACTGGCTTGGTTGAACTGACCAGCGGCCTGTTCCATTCAATCAAATAATGTCAAACCAGTTTGAGGGGCTATGCTTGTAAAAGGGAATCTGGTGAGGAATCCCCTTTACAAGCAAAGGGGAATCCTGCCTTTCAAAGGCTTCAAAGGGTGGGCTGGGGGTGGGCACCAAAAGGCTTCTTGCTCACCTGGGCTTGAATGTCAGTAGTTATTAATGATGCTGTTGTACATTACCTAAGCATGATTCTGAAATAAAATTGGAAGCTTTTCTCATGCTTTCCCCTCACACTCCTTGTGCCTAGCATGCAGCCATCACCTCATGCCAGGCATCAGAAATGAGAGGGGGAGAGAAAAATCCCTTCATTCTCCTGCCACTGGCAGAGTAGCTAAGTGGGGGGGGGAGGTTTAGTTTTATGAGGGAGGTTGGGACAGAGGCATGAAGTATGAGGCAGCAGAATGTAGTGGTTACAGTGTTGGACTAGGACTGGGAAGATAGACACCAGCAACAGTCACTGGAGGTACTGTGCTGGGGGTGGATATGGCCAGTTACTCCCCACTGCTAAATAAAGAGAATCGCCACATTAAAAGGTGCCTCTTTGCCAAGTTAGCAAGGGTTAAATAAATAAGTTGTGCCTAGGAATAAAGGTGGTGTGGGTTGACGTGGTGATGCAGAAAGTTCAACCCTCGTCGTACTTCTAGTGACACTCTCGGGGCATGACATGGTCCAAAACATGGCTTGGAAATTAGATTCAGGAGTTGAAAAAAAAGACATTTTTTTGAGCTGGAGGGCATAGTTATTTTCTTCCTGAGCCAATTCCAAGAGTGACTGTTGATGCTTATTCATCATTAGTAGTCCGTGCTATTGCTATAGGGAAATAGCATTATAGCACTGGGCTTTGAGGTTTCAGAGCTAGGTGAGAAGAAATCTACTCATCTAGCTGCAGATCTCACAGACTCAGTTCTTGCACTAAAGTGGGAGGATGCCAAATGCTTTACCCTCTGCCATGAACCCCTAACTCGAATGTATGTCTATGGACTTCTTGGGATGGGAAGATGTATCCGTTGGCCCATCCTAAATGTGCATGCCACTCTACTGCCCATTAAGTGAGTGGGGGCAGTTCATCTGAACCATCCCCAAATGTGCAAATTAAATAGTTGGCATCATGACTACATTTGTCAGTAGTACTACCCAGGGGGTAGTCTAAAGGAATACTAAATTTCAACATTATTTCCTCTAGTAAATTGAGTAAGAATCTCAGCCACAGTTACTATGCAGTATGACAACTTAGTCTGCCTGTGGCCTTATGCTGACAGTAGAACAGCCCTGTGGTGGAACAGTCTGAGGCGCTTTTCAGAGTTATGAAATAGATTTCCATATCAGCCCTAAAAGTACATTCTCATGTCCCATTTTGAAGGGAGTGATTAATTTCCCATATCGACTTCACAAGGTGAATATTTCACTCAGATGTGCCTTCATGTAGTGAAAGCTGGAATTTAGCATGCCAGAGCAAGCAACTGGAAACAAATGAAAAAAGATCATTCTGACATGGTAAATAAATACCATCTGTCAACATGTGAAAGAGGATGCAAATAAAATATTCACCCCACATAGGATTAGTGATGTGTGAACTCTCCTCAACTTAAATCATAATTGGGTCACAAACTGCAAACATAATTCTTGAGCACTTGGGGAAAAACAATTGCCTTTTTGTCCCAGTCTATGGGGAACACCTAGATCAGACAGCAGCCATATAGGAAGATCCTGAAAGACATCATCTCATACTGCGCTGGAGATGGCAATGGTAAACCCCTCCTGTATTCTACCAAAGAAAACCACAGGGCTCTGTGGTCACCAGGAGTCGACACTGACCCGACGGCACAACTTAACCTTTAAGATGGCTCACAATGTTTTCTGCATGTGTGTTCTTACAGTGCTGCTTGGGGATACACATCTCCTAGATCGAAGCCCAAAGCTTTATTGTTCTGAAATACATTCTAGCTTGAGGATTTCTGAATTGTCATGTGATCACTTATAATGTACTCACCTACAATCTGCCTCTCCTTTCTCCCCTTCCCCCTGCTCAGAAGCAAAATTTCTGAGGTACTTGGGACAGATGGAAGGGGAATCGCTGGCTGCTATTTACCATCAATCTTCTCCACTTCATCACCATCCTCTTCCCCGTGACCCAAATACCGTGAGGTGGGCAAAGAGGAGCAGTGGAGGAAGACAGCAATGGTATAGGACCTTTCACTTTGTTATGCCGCAGCCAACAAATAAAGTTGTTGTTGTTGTTGTCATTATCACCATCATCCCAGGCTCCAGTGAAGCACTTTTTCTCCATGAGGCTGATACTCTAAATCCCAGTAGCTCTGGTGGGGAAGTGATATTTTGCATGTCATTACTAGAAAGGTGAAGGCCTCTAAACATGGCTGTGTATGTTCAATCCCATAAGAACAGCCCTGTTGGATCAGGCACAAGGCCTATCTAGTCCAGTATCCTGTTTCATACAGTGGCCCACCAGATGCCTCTGAGAAGCCCACAGGCAAGAGCTGAAGCTTGCCCTCCCTCCTCCTGTTGCTCCCCTGCAACTGGTATTTAGAGGCATCTTGCCTTTTAGGCTGGAGGTGGCCTATAGCCCTCAGGCTAGCAGCCATTGATAGATTTGTCCTCCATGAATTTATCTAAGTCCTTCTTAAGGCCTCCCAGGCTGGTGGATTCCGCCACATCTTGTGGCAGAGAATTATGCCACAATTATGTGGTGAAAGTCATAAGTGTTTCCTAACCCCACCCCCATCTTTTTATGTCCTTTTATTCCTTTTGTGCTTTTATCTGACTGTTATGCCTTTTAAGGCTTGTTATGCCCAAATGCAATCACCCCTTATACTTTATGCTGGTATATGACTGTAATAATAAAGATTGATCAATTGATTGTTGGTCCTAAATTTATTGCCAATCAGTTTCATGGGATGCTGCCTTGTTCTAATATTATGCGAGAGGGAGAAAAAATTCTCTCTCTCCACTCTCTCCACATCATGCCTAATTTTATAGACCTCTATCCTGTAACCCTTCAGTCATAAGGTAAACTAAACTAAACTAAACATAAACTAAACTAAACATAAACTAAAAATCCTCATGTGTTGTAGCCTTTCCTTATAAGGAAGATACTCTAGACCCCAAACATCCTGCTTGCAAGCACTCCAGTAAGGCCATTCAGTATTTGGAGCACCCCTACCCAAATGCTTTCAGCATCTCTAATCCACTCTCATTTCAAGTGTTTCAGCAATTGAGTATTCTTATTTGAGAGTAAGAAGTTAGAGCAATAGACATCTGAGCATGCATTACAAGAGGATTTCCTCTTCTCAATCCCAATTTGGGAGTCTGCTACCGCACCAGTTGCATGGACACATGAGCAGTGAAGCTCAGAGGAGGCTCTTATCATCTGGGGGAAAGCAGATAGGATCCTGCCTTCCCCCAGCCCACTCCACTTTGGTCATGTGAATAGCCTGTCTCTGAAGGAATATACTTATGCAACATTATCTCTGCTTCCCTCCCTCGCTCCCTCCCTTTGCTGCTGTTTTGTTATTTTTGTACTGTAAACTACTTTGGATTTATAGTAGCATATACATCTGGAGCGAGGTGTGTCAGAAATATTACTTGTATATGACTGATGTAGGGCTGAGGTTGAGCAACAGTGTCTGATATCCAGGCTAAGTTTCTCAATAGTACTATTCAGAAGTACTTTAAGGGACTACTTGATTTCAATAGAACTACTACAACAAATATTTATATACCGCTTTTCAACAAAAGTTTCCAAAGTGGTTTGCATAGAGAAATAAGGAAGGAAGGCAGGAAGGCTCCCTGTCCCCAAAGGGCTCACAGTCTAAAAAGAGACATAAGATAGACACCCACAACAGTCACTGGAGGGGTACTGTGCTGGGGGTGGATAGGGCCAGTTGTTCTCCCTCTGCTAAATGAAGAGAATCACCAATTCAAATAGGTGCCTCTTTGCTCAGTTAGCAGGAATAAATTAGTGTCGGGGATCCCACAACAGGGATCTGCTGCATGGGATCAGGCCGATACTCAAGAGCCTACCTTACCAGGGCGGCCAGTGTCAATCCCTCTTCACCATACAGCCCTGGATGCAGCTGCTTCCCCCGGCCAGGGAGTGTCTTCCTGGACCCCACAGGAAAGCAGATCAATCCTCTGGGGTTCTCGGGTTGAAGTCTTGCAAAGCTGTGAAATCTTGCAAGACTTGCCCCACCTGGCAAGGGCTTTATAAATCAGGGCTGTTCAGTGATGAGGGGCCAGTCCAGGAGAAGAGCTGCAGGGAGAAGGAGCTCTGTGACTCACTTGGAGAGCTGGAGGCAGCAGTTCCCTGGGGCAGTCTGTGAATGGAACAGATTGCTGAAACGGAGGAATATCATTCCCCCAGTGGCCGTAATTCTGAGGCTGCTTGGAGCCCTTTACATAGGAGGAGGTGGAAACTTACACTTAGTCTGGATGTCAGCCAGTGACTTCCGACTCTCACCCGCAGTGAGTTCATGGGAGAGGAGAGATTTGAACTAGGAGCTTGTTGAGAGGCAGCTCCTGCTCTTAGCCACTAATGCCAGACATCTGTGATTTTGAGAGCCCTTAAGACCCATCTGTTTGGCCTGGCCTTTCAGGGTTTTTAATTAGTTTTAATTGTTTTAATGCTAACCTGGTTTTCAGGGTTTTAATTGTTCTGATAGTTTAATTGCTTTTTACGATGTTTTAATTGTTAATTGGTGTTCATATTTATATTTCTGTTTTAAGTGTTATTGGTTTTAATGGTTTCTGTTTTAATTGTAAACCGCCCTGAGCCATTTCAGAAGGGAGGTATAAAAACTGAATGAATGAATGAATGAGTAAATAAATAATAAAAGCTTGCTTTTTTCATATTATTTTTATTTTATTTTTATTTTTTATTCGATTTCTATACCACCCTTCCAAATGGCTCAAGGCAGTTTACATTATTGTGGTTGTGAACTCTCAGAGAGATTTAAAAAAACCTCCTTTCACTTGATGATTTTGCAGGCATGGTGTATACAGACATGGTCCTGTTAGGAACTCATTGTGTGAGACAGCCTGGTTTGTTGACACTAGTAGAATGCAGATCTTCATCTGTAAAGACCATCTGTTGGCAGAATATAATTTTATCATCTGAAGGATATCATTCATTAGAGGGCTTTTCTCACTGAGCACAGGATATGTTATTTGTATAAATAGCCACATTTCTAGATGTTAAACTTGAGGTACTAACAAAAGCAGTAGTTAAAGGGTTTATTTTATTTTATAAAAGAAAATGTGATGTGAGCAGTTATAATATATCATGCAAGTGCAGTTCCAATAATCCACTTAAATGAAAAAAGTTTCTGTTTTTCAGATTATGAATCTGCTTTCTCCCATAACGCCAACCCTGTTCGCACGTGATGTTCAATGCATGTACAATCTGTATACAGTGTATGCACATACAGTTCTTCACACATTATGTTGAATACATGTAGAGCAGTACACTTCTCATCTGTACCATGCATTTGAGGTACGTGTACAGTCATTCACAGAAACACATGCACCTGTTTACAGACACTTGAATGCACATACAGCATAATGTCCAAATAAGGCTAGAGTATGGAAAAGAGGATGTCCCTGGGGCTATTCTCACGGCCAACAAAAATCGGGCTAGCCTCTGCTAGCCCGATTTTTGTTGGTCGTCAGAACCACCAGGCTCGCAGCCAAGCCCGGTGGTTCTGGAGCGGCTAACCTGCTCAATAACCCCTGGCAAAAAGCAGGTTTGCAGAGCGAGCGCTCCTACAAACCTGCTTTTTGCGATCATGAGTAGCCGCAGCGTGCCTTCACGCCATGCCTACTCATGAGTAGGCCCCCGGCCGGGAGGCTTAAAAGCAGCCTCCCGGCTCAAGCAGGACATACTGGGGTTTGCGGGGGCTTTGCGGCCCCCGCTCCCCCCACCCCCGCCGGCTCCATGTCAGAACTGGCCATCGTGTAAGCGGCGGATCCAGCCACCCAGGGCTCCCTGCCCACTCGTGAGCGGGGAGAGTGGGCTTAGCCCGCTTTTCCCGCTCAGCGCCCTAAACTGGGTCTCACTGATCATGAGACCCGGTCCTCTGTCTTATGCTGCAATCCTGTCAGGGACAATTCAAAACAAATCGTTTCATGGAGAAAAGTGTGGCAAAGAACATTGTTAGGGGAGTGAGGATTCTGCCATGCATTAAATACTTATAGAGGCATGGTAATGAAACTTGCTTGACATTTTCAAACTTATTCAGAAAATGGGCCAGATTTCTCTTAGGAAATAATGCCTTTCTGGATTAGACCAAACTTTCCGGTCTGCTTTCTAGGCTAGTTTTCTCTTCCTGTCCAAGTCCATGTCGCAGAAAAGACTAGGGTAAAAAGAGAGGTCAGTACCAAGCCAGTACCAAATCTGCAGGGGAGGTGACCCTGGACCCCTCCCCCCACCCACACATATGGTCTTACCTAGCCCAGCTCCTGCCAGAACGGAAGCTAAGGGCTTCTCTTGGCTCCAAGGAAGAGGAGACTTCACCTTGACTTCACTGGCTTCTGCTGTTTGTTCCCGGTTAGAGGAATGAGTGAATAAGAATTCGAAGAAGAAGAAGAAGAAGAAGAAGAAGAAGAAGAAGAAGAAGAAGCATTTTACAATAATTAATTCAAGCTGTAGGACCATTATTGCATTGTTTGACACTTTCCTGTCAAGTTCCAGGCTGGGGATGGTGAGAGTGAAAGAGGAAATGGGAAATAATTGAAGGGAGCACACATTACCTCCTGAAGTCAGCTCTGTACCTTGTGCACATTTACCTGGAATAAACCCACCTGAACAGAGTGGAACTCACTTCTAGATTAACGTTCACAGGACTGCCCTGCATTGCCTAGCTTCAATATTCACATCTTTGATTCTGACAGAATATCATTTACATCTTACTGAATTTATTCTCTAAGCATAGCCATTTTTAACCCTCAACTGGATTTGGGGGTGGATCTCCACCACCCGTTGCATCAGGACACGTAAACAAGCAGACCACTACACTCCCAGCTATTCTAATGTTGTCAAACTCCTACCTGCACTCTGGTACATGATATATCCACAAGTATGGCCCCTCACCACTTAAGATATGATTAACCATTTAAAAAAATTAACTGCGAGTCCAGCAACCACAAATTTCACATTACATGCAAATGAGGCCATTTTTTTAATGAACCAGTTTTTGAATCAAACATTTTTGTTATGGCTACAACTAAACAAATAAACTGATCAATAATGCAACTTTGTGTTATACCACTATGATTGAAAGATTTGGGCTAAGCACGTTTCCAAATGACAGGAGACAGCAATCTTTTCTCTCAGGTCTCCAACTGTTGCTCTGATGTTGGATTACTGAGCAGTTGACAACTGAGCAGTTGGGTAGGCTCCAGGTTCAATAGAATAGAAATGGTGATTTATACAATTTTGACCTGCTGCCAGAATTTCAAATTTTATGCTATTCTAGTAGAAAATTATGCACCATGGCTGCCAAGTGTACAAGAGCAGAACACTGTAAAAGTCTTCAAAAATGAAACCTGCTTAGAATCAATATCCTGATTTTTTTTCCCCAGAACTTTTTGCACTTTTGGGGTACTGTCATGAATTGATTACTTATCTTGTTTACCTCAGTATATCAGGTCTACTTCCCTTCTCCAGTTCTGGATATTTCAATTTGGAATTGATGCAATATTAGATGTAAAAAGAAAGGGCAATTTAAAGTTCTGTAATAGAAGAGAACTTCGTCCCTTGAAGATAGCTTCAGAGGTCCTTGCTTTATAGAAGTATAATTGAAATCTAAATTTATTAGATATGTAACTGTGTTCTCACTGGTCATATTTTGAATTTTTCAAAGCTCACATGGTAGTAAGCATGAATTGTCCCCTTTGTTATTCAGGGTCCACCCTGGTTTGCATTTGAATAGGAGACTACATGTAAGCACTGTAATAGATTCCACTTAGGAGATGGGGCTGTTCTGGGAAGAGCCTCTGAGGTTCTAAGTTCCTTCCTTGACTTCTCTAGATAGGGCTGAGAGAGATTCCTGCCTGCAACCTTGAAGAAACCGCTGCCAGCCAGTGTAGACAACACTGAGCTTGACGGATCAATGGTCTGACTTGGTACATGGCAGCTTCCTATATTTCTATGGCCAACATGATGGATGGCACTCTATCAACAGTAGGGACCTTTTGAGGCTGCTATGCAATTTAAAAAGCAGTCCTGACCAGGGACATAGGCACCATTGGGCGACCAGGTTCAAAGAACCCAGGCCACCGGCCCTCTGGGGCCATGCCTCGCGGCCCCGCCATGCCCCCCGCATCTGATGTCAGACGTGGAGGGTGCTGTTTTCGCTCCTGAGTGGAACCGCATGGATCCGTTCGGTAGTTAAATGGCCGGTGCTGCATTCGCAGCACGGGCAGGAGCAGCTCTTCCCTGCCTTAAAGGCTGGGAGAGTCACTTCTGGCCATGCTGCGAATGCAGTGCTGGCCCCAATCTAGCTCCTGAATGGGGCCGTGCGGCCCTTTTTGGGAGTTGGGTGGCCAGCGCTGTGTTCGCACTGCGGCCAGAAGCGGCTTTCCCTGCCTTTAAGGGAGGGAAGACCCGCTCCTCGTCACACAGCAAACACAGTGCCCATCTGGATCTAACTCCTGAAAGGGAGCACATGGCCCCATTCAGGAGCCAGACCATGCCCTCCGTGTCTGACATCAGACGGAGGGGGCAGGGTAAGTGGGGCTGCGGTGGCGGCAGCCGGACATGGGCCACCCGTGGTCTGGCTCTGCTAGTGGTCCTGACGGTGTAGTGATGAGTGTGCTGTGGATGGAATTACTGTAAACCAGTTCTGGCACCAGCAGAGTGCTCCTTCCCATTAGAAAACAATGGCAGAGCCACATTATGACATGCTGAGGCCCTGTGCTATGTCAGTCATAAAAGTCTTAATGGCATTATGAAATCAGTTACAAGTCCCGCCCTGGCTTGTCACTCACCCCCCATGGCTTGCCTCACTGTTTACAGCTACAGTAGCATTTGTTTGAAGAGGTGGATGCTGCCTGTAATCAGGATGGTGGGCCTTGAGGCTGGTCTAAACCAGGCCCTGGTGGGTGATGGTGGTCTAAATCAGCTATTCTCAATGTTGGATCCTCAGATGTTATTGGACATCAGCTCTCATAATCCCCAGCCCCAGTAGCCTTTGGCTGGGGGTCATGGGAGTTGAAGTCCAATAATATCTGGGGACCCAACATTGAGAATCCCTGGTCTACGCCAGGCCCTGGTGTAATAAAATTTCAATAGCCTTGCAGTTATTTCTTCAAAGATTTATAATCTCAATATGATAAATAATTGTGTAGCCAATTAAGTATACTTCTGTCTGATCAGAACAATAACTTATTTATTTAACATATTTATGTATCATATTTAATGTCTGTTTAGATTCTTCTCCCACCCCCCTTCTCCTTTATTTTTCAGCCAGTTACATAAACTTGAATTTTGCTGGTATTCAGAGGCCCCTCATACTGTAGCTTACTTAGCTTGTGCCTAAAACTGGCACTGATGGGAGGTGTGCTCCGCTGCTGCCTGGGAGTGGTTAAAGTCATTCCACAGGATCGAATGCTACACTGCAGGGACTGCTTTTTAAATTGTGCAGCAGCCGTGGCAGGTCCCTAATGTCTATGGAGAGCAGCCCTTCTTTTCATTTCAAAGGGCCAATTTGTGTCCCATGCTTTTCCTGCTATGAAGTGATTTTATGCAAGAAAAGGATGGGAGCATTATGGATCATCAATAATAGTTGTGGAAGTTTGTAACTGGCATACGAATGCGCTCAGCTCATAATGCTTGGCTGTACCGTGAATCAAGCATCATTTTCTCCAGCAGTCCTTCAGTTCAGCCTGTAAAATTAGATTCCACATGTGGATAGTTAACATCCAGTAAGACCAGGATACTTTGTAGGAGAGGAGAGCTGGTTTTGCGGTAGCAAGCATGACTTGTCCCTTTAGCTAAGCAGGGTCTGCCCTGCTTGCATATGAATGGGAGACTAGACATGTAAGCACTGTAAGATATTCCTTTTAGGGGATGGAGCCGCTCTGGGAAGAGCAGAAGGTTTTAAGTTCCCTCCCTGGCTTCTCCAAGATAGGGCTGAGAGAGATTCCTGCCTGCAACCTTGGAGAAGCCACTGCCAGTCTGTGAAGACAATACTGAACTTGATAGACCAATGGTCTGACTCAATATATAGCAGCTTCCTAAGTTTCGCATCCACAGAAGTTCTTTCATGTTAGCACCTCATCTTGATGAAATCTGAGTTCATGCTATGAAATGAATGACTAGAATATGGGTGGCACTGAAATGGGGGGTGGGGGAGTGAATTTTGAAGCAAATTCCAGAGTTCCTTCCAAGGACAAACATCTGACCATTTGCTAATGAAGGCAAAGGCAAAAGACAAGTAAATTTCTGAGGGTGTTTCTGCACATCCTCGGACTAGACCAGACTACCAGAGTAACCAATTTTTTTATGTATTCATTTTCCCCCAAGCCATTTACTATTCACACCTCTAACACAGCTGTGGGAATTTCTCCAGTGGCTGTATCTCAAAGTGTCAGTGAACTATGTAGTCCCTCCATGCTACCTAGCCCATGGTGGAACAGCTCAGAGAAGAGAAGTTGAGTTTGCCCATTACAAATATAGATTCCCAGTACTGTATTGGTAAGGACCTTAAAGATTAAGACCAGTGGCTGACATCTAGACTAACACTGCGCAAGTGCAACAGTGTGACTTCCAGACTACTGCTGCACTTCTGGGCAAGCAGGTGTAAGGGCAATATTTGGAGGACAAATACTGGCATCCAGGAGCTCCAAAAGCAAACCTCTTTCTGCACACAGCTTGCCCTCCCTGAATCAAAGTGCACGAGTAAATTTGAGCCTATTATGATTGTCATCATAGGCAACAGAGAAGATAATCATTGCTGATAAAGGCAGGAGTCAATGCAGTCCTGTCAATTCATGATGCATATTTATGCCATTTTATCATGAATGGCTTGCAGTTCAGAAGAATGTTTAATGAGCAAATTGCCACTCATAAAAATAAAATAAAATAAAAAATTGAAATACAATTTGTATATTTGTGGAAAATAAGTGCAACAAAATGAGAAGCCATAACATCAATACCAGCCAACATGTCCCTATTTTCCCATTCAAATGAATGGGGAAAATAGGGACATGTTGGCAGGTATGGCATGTTGTATCTCTTTTTATTAATGAGAAACAAAAACCCCTTAGTTTCCTTTTGTAGCTTTTTGAATTAAAATGACCAAACTCACAGCTGACAAAATTGCACAAAGAAGTGTTGATTATTTTATAATTTAATGTTTTCCATTGCCAAGCTGGGGTGGGATAGTATATTCAAGGGGGGAAACCCCTATTTGGCAAAGTGTTGACTTGAAAATTCTGAAATGTATTGAATAGCATATTCACTGAAAGCTTGTTGGGCTAACTCAATGTAACATATTGAACAAAAACCATAACAAAATAATAATGCATGGATAACTAAGGAAAGCAGATAAATGGGATGCACAAACTCTCATTAACATGTCAAAATCCTGCCACATATGTAGCCTACAACCAAAGGCAAGCACACAAAATTTGCACCTGTCAAAATACTAATTATGTTTTTGATCACACAAGTTCTTTATTGAAGGATTACGTTCATCTGTTGTTAGAACATTTTATTCCATCATTGAACACAGCATATCACACAGTTCCCAATGAACACAATTGATCCGGGGGGGGGGATTTTGAGACTGTCACACGTTCCATTTTAGGGCATAAAAGAAGGGAGATTTTACTTGGCAAGATTCTGGGGACAAGAGAACCCAGAACTGGCAGGGAAAGCTTGAAACTTTTCCATAAACTCTTTCCATGGTCTCACTTGAATGCTGTAGTATGGTGTAGTGTCTTCACTGCAAGGCCCATCAACACGAAATGTGGCTCTCTGATTAATGGTTTATTAGGTCTGTGTGAAGCTTTGACCAAAGCTGAATACTACACACAGCACCCAACCATTCTGTCACAACACAGAGGCATCTGTTCCATCCCATGCACAATGCCCAGTGGCAGTGGGGCTCTTCTAAGGGAAATTTCCATTAAGGGATCCCTTGGAAGGCAATGAATTCTTTCCCAGTGTTTTCCCCAGAGACCTCTATAGAGAAAGCGCTGGGAAAGGCTAATCTTCCAGTGCTCTATGATCATCTTCCAAGATGGTCCTGGGGCTTATCAAGGTTTCCTTTCTTTTAAAGGGAAAAGTGCGGCACTGTGTGGAGCTCAGTGTGGTGAGCAATGGCTCTCACTTTGAAGTTTTATTGCTGACATGGCCCCTGCATGGAAAATAATTAAGAACAATGCTGTATGGTCTGCCAGAAGCACAAAAAGTGCAAAGATTCTTTCAAGCAAAAAGGCAACTGCCAGTAAAAGAGGACTTCACTCCATCAAGTAGGGTTGTGCTTTTTTCCCCGTTTTGTTTTTGGCACGAATCCGAAACACCCCCATTTTGTTCTTTGTTCGATATCAGCCAATCCGAAACACCCACATTTTGTTCTTTGTTCAAAATTGCAGAATATGAATCTGAAACATTTTGGATTTAAAAATATTGCCCAGGGGCAAAACTAGTGGTTGGGGGTGATAGTGCACAATGGGTGGAAGCTACCACCCAAATTTCAGAGGAATTGGGCAAAGGGCTGATTTTTGGTGAATTTTTGAAGTTTAGGATTTTCCCCATAGGGAAGAATGGAGGTTTCAGCAAAAGTATAGCTTCATGTCTGGGGGAAAGGGGGTGGCCCAGAGCAGAGTAGGGTGGGTGGTAGTGCCCAGTGGGGGTAAGGAAGCTGCCAGAATTATTTCAAAGGAATTGGGCAGAGGGCTGATTTTTAAAGATTTAATGGTGTTTACATATCTTTAAGGTTCTTCCCCATAGGGAATGATGGAGGTTTCAGCAGCCCCATAACTGCACTTGGGGGGCAGACCAACACCAAAAATGGAGTGGTGGTGTAGAGCACATAGGGTGCCAACCACCCCCATGGGTTGCTAACCCATGGGGTACTGGGTTCTGTTGTTTCTGAGATTGAGTGTAGATTAGGGCTGCTCAACTTCAGCACTTCTGCAGACATTAGCCTACAACTCCCATAATCCCTGACTATTGGCCACTGTGGCTGGGGATCATGGGAGTTGTAGTTCAAAAACAGCTGGGGGGCTGAAGTTGAGCAGCCCTGGTGTAGATTATCTGGTAGCATATGAGAGCAGATTTATGGTTTGACATTGAAAATCTCATATGCTACCGGGGGGGCTGGGGTAAAAGCCTTGAAAATCTGGAGAGAAAGGGGTGGCTGGCCAGGTGGCCACAGGGTCTGGGGCTGATGGCACGGGTGGCTGGCACAGACAGACACAGCAGGCACAGGCAGGCAGCAATTCCTTTGACTCACATCCTGTGTCTCAGTTGGAAGGCTACTCTACATAAGAGGTGAAGGCCCGAGAGCATAGCAAACAGAGCATTGCGAACAGGGATAACAAACAGGACGTAGGAGTTTTGCAGGAGTTTAGCGGGAAGTGTGCAGGGAAGACTTGAACAAGCCCCTGTGATCACAAGGAGCCTGGTGGAGAAGTGAACGTAAGTACAAATCCCTCCCTCATATCCCTCATATTCTGGGGAAAGGCTGTTGGACAGATAAATAGCTGACCATTACAGCTGAGACCTATCCTTCTAATAAACTATCTAATAAACAGATAATAAACTACTTCTAATAAACTGTTTCTAAATACTGTAAACAGCCAACAAAAACAGTATGAAGATAGAAAGTCAGCAGGGGAAGGGGCACTTCCCAGTGTATTGCACAGAGTGCCACATGTATGACTGTTTGCCCCATGGGCAGAAGTCATGGGTGTGTGCTCGGTGCAAGGAGCTCCTGGCCCTCAGGGAACAAATCCGTTCCCTCGAGACCAAGGTGGTGGATCTGGAGAAGCTCAGAGAGACAGAGAGGCATGTGGATGAGACGAGACAGGCAGAGCTGAGGGGTTTCAATGCGTGGATGAGACGTTGGTGCTGGGAGGAGGGGTTTAGATTTGTTAGGCACTGGGATACATTTTGGGGCAAGCAAGGCCTGTACAAAAGGGATGGGCTGCACTTGAACCAAGATGGAACCAGACTGCTGGCACTTAAAATCAAAAAGGTTGCAGAGCAGCTTTTAAAATGACACCCGGGGAACAGCCGATGGGAGCTGGGCAGTATCCCGTTTGGCAAAAGCCATCCCTTAAAGTGTGCGGGTGCCAAGGATTCAGATAAAAGAGAAGGGGACAGAGCAGAACCTCATAAAGAGCAGACGGGAGCCTGTGCCAGCAGGTCAAAGAGTCAAAAGAATAGCACACTTCAGGTGAGAGATTCAGTGTATAGGTGCTTATATGCCAATGCCAGAAGCCTCCAAGCCAAGATGGGTAATCTGGAGTGCTTGGTGGCTAATGCAGAAATAGATATAGTGGGCATGAGAGAAACATGGTGGAACATTGAGAACCAGTGGGACACTGTTATCCCTGGGTATAAACTCTATAGAAAGGAGAGTAGCACTGTATGTTAAAGAAGGCATAGAATCTAAGAAGGTATAAAACCTAGGTGGACTGGAGTCCTCCACAGAAACCCTGTGGTTGACAATACAAGGCCTGAAAGGGAATGTGCTACTGGGGATGTGCTATCGCCCTCCGGATAAAAACGCCGACAGTGACTGGGAGTTGCAGGAAGAAATCAGGGAAGTGTCAAGGAGAGGCAGGGCTGTAATTATGGGTGACTTCAATTACCTACACATAGACTGGGTAAATTCACAGTCAGGTCAAGACAAAGAGGTCAAGTTTCTAGATACGCTAAATGACTGTGCAGTTGGTCTTGGAACCACCAGAGAGAGAACAGTTGGTCTTGGAACCACCAGAGAGAAGGCAACCTTGGACCTAATTCTGAGTGGCACCCAGGACCTGGTGCGTGATGTCAGTGTCATCGATCCTTTAGGGAACAGTGACCATAGTGCCATCAAATTCAACATACACATGGGGAGAAAATCACCAAGGACGTCTAACACAGACATTTTGAATTTCAGAAGAGGTAACTTCTCCAAAATGAGGAGTATGTTGAAAAGAAAGCTGAAAGGGAAAATCAGGAGAGGCACTTCGCTCCAGAGTGCATGAAGTTTACTCAAAACCACAATACTAGAAGCCCAGTTAGATTGTATACCCAAAAGGAGGAAAGGCACCACTAAGTCCAGGAGGATGCCAGCATGACTAACAGGTACCATCAAGGAAGCCATAAAAGGGAAGAAGACTGCCTTCCGAAATTGGAAGGCCTGTCCAAATGAAGAGAACAGAAAGGATCACAAACTCTGGCAAAAGAAATGCAAGGTGACAATAAGGGAGGCAAAAAGAGAGTCTGAGGAACATTTAGCCAAAAGTATCAAGGGGAATAACAAAAACTTCTTTAAATACATCAGAAGCAGGAAACCTGCTAGGGAGGCAGTTGGACCATTAGACAATGAAGGAGTGAAAGGGATTATTAAGGAGGATATGGAGGTTGCAGAGAAGCTGAATGAGTTCTTTGGGTCTGTCTTCACGGCAGAGGATACTGAGTATATACCTGTTCCTGAACCAGGCTCTTTAAGGATGGAGGCTAGAGAACTGAGTCAGATAGAAGTGACAAGAGATGATGTTCTAAATTTTCTGGAAAAATTGAAAGCTAACAAATCACCAGGGCCAGATGGCATCCATCCAAGAGTCCTCAAAGAACTCAAATGTGAAATTTCTGACTTCCTTGCTAAAATATATAACTTATCCCTGAAGTCGAGCTCTGTACCAGAGGACTGGAGAGTAGCAAATGCAATACCGATTTTCAAAAATGGGTCCGAGGCGATCCAGGAAATTACAGGCTGGTTAGCCTAATGTCCGTTCCAGGCAAATTGATGGAAAGCATCTTCAAGGATAAAATTTTAAAGCACCTAGAAGAAAAGGCCCTGCTGGGAGTGAGCCAGCATGGCTTCCGCAAAGGTAAATCTTGCCTCACCAAACTTTTGGACTTCTTTGAGAGTGTCAGCAAGTGTATGGATCAAGGTGATCCAGTTGACATTGTATACCTGGACTTCCAAAAAGCTTTTGACAAAGTTCCTCATCAAAGACTCCTGAGGAAACCTAGCAGTCATGGGATAAGGGGACAAGTACATGTGTGGATTGCTACCTGGTGGAAAGACAAGAAACAGTGGGTAGGTATAAATGGAGAGTTTTCACAATGGAGGGAAGTAAGAAGTGGGGTCCCCCAGGGATCTGTACTGGGACCGGTGATTTTAATTTATTCA
The DNA here is from genome assembly GCF_027244095.1 of Hemicordylus capensis. Lineage (NCBI taxonomy): Eukaryota > Metazoa > Chordata > Lepidosauria > Squamata > Cordylidae > Hemicordylus > Hemicordylus capensis. Next base: position 294,104,657 of record NC_069660.1, on the reverse strand, counting down.
TAAATGATTTAGAAGCAGGTAAGCAGCGAGGTGACCAGATTTGCAGATGATAGCAAACTATTCCGGGTAGTGAAATCCAAAACGGATTGTGAGGAGTAGGGATGTGCATAAAACCGGTTCTCCCGGTTCGGTTCGGGTCCGAACCGGGTCCGAACCGGACCAGGGTGGTTCGGTTTTGGTTTTGCCGAACCACCCCCCCGGTTCGGTTCGGATCCGAACCGGTTCGGGTCCGAACCGAACCGGTTCGGATCTCAAAAAATAGCTGGTTTGAAAGGGGACCTTGTGTTCTACTTGCCCCCCAAATTTCAAGTCGATTGGACCTTCCTCTGATTTTTGGCGATTTTTTAAAGTTTTAGAGACTTTGGGGCAGTTCGGGGGCATAGTATGGGATCTGGGCAAAAGGAGTGGGGTGGGGTGGTAGTGCCTAATGGGTGCAGGCTACCACCCCAATTTCAGGGGGATTGGGCAAAGGGCTGATTTTTGGTAAATTTCTGAAAATTTCATGTCTTTGGGGCATATTGGGGCATATTGGGGCAGAAAGTGGGGGCTGGGGCAGAATAGTGGGGTGTGGTGGTAGTGCCTAATGGGTGGAGGCTACCACCCCAATTTCAGGGGGTTTGGACAAAGGGGTGATTTTTTTAGAATTTTTGAAGTTTTAGTGACTTTGGGGCAGTTTGGGGGCAGAAAGTGGATCTGCCCCAAAATAGTGCGGTGGGGTGGTAGTGCCTAATGGGTGGAGGCTACCACCCCAATTTCAGGGGGATTGGGCAGAGGGCTGATTTTTTGAGAATTTTTGAAGTTTGGGTGTCTTTGGGGCAGATTGGGGGCAGAAAGTGGATCTGCCCCAAAGGAGTGGGGTGGGCTGGTAGATAGTGCCTAATGGGTGGAGGCTACCACCCATCCCCAATTTAAGAGTGATTGGGCAGAGGGGTGAATTATGGTGAATAGAAAAGGTGTGAATTCTCATTCTATCATAGCAAATGAGATATTTTTCAATTAAACAACTCTCATGACCCCACTTTCACTTTTTCACACTTTCCTTTACTATGAATAATATGAGGAAGTAATCAATTTAGCACACTTCACCTTATGAAGACAAACCTCATACAAATAAATTCACCATAATTCACCCCTCTGCCCAATCACTCTTAAATTGGGGATGGGTGGTAGCCTCCACCCATTAGGCACTATCTACCAGCCCACCCCACTCCTTTGGGGCAGATCCGCTTTCTGCCCCCAATCTGCCCCAAAGACACCCAAACTTCAAAAATTCTCAAAAAATCAGCCCTCTGCCCAATCCCCCTGAAATTGGGGTGGTAGCCTCCACCCATTTGGCCCTACCACCCCACCCCAATATTTTGGGGCAGATCCACTTTCTGCCCCCAAACTGCCCCAAAGTCACTAAAACTTCAAAAATTCTCAAAAAATCACCCCTTTGTCCAAACCCCCTGAAATTGGGGTGGTAGCCTCCACCCATTAGGCACTACCATCACACCCCACTATTCTGCCCCAGCCCCCACTTTCTGCCCCAATATGCCCCAATATGCCCCAAAGATATGAAATTTTCAGAAATTTACCAAAAATCAGCCCTTTGCCCAATCCCCCTGAAATTGGGGTGGTAGCCTGCACCCATTAGGCACTACCACCCCACCCCACTCCTTTTGCCCAGATCCCATGCTATGCCCCCGAACTGCCCCAAAGTCACTAAAACTTTAAAAATTCACCAAAAATCAGCCCTTTGCCCAATCCCCCTGAAATTGGGGTGGTAGACTCTACCCATTGGGCACTACCACCCCACCCCAAAATTTTGCCCCTGGGCCCCTTTTTACCCCCCAAATCAATTCGGATTTGGATTAAATCCGAATCCGAACCAAATCAAGGGTGATTCGGGTGACCCAGATTCGGGCACAAAACAGAACAGGGGTGATTCGGTTCGGGTCCGAGCCAAATCACCCGAAATCCCAAATTGCACACCCCTACTAAGCACACACACAGAGAAGAAGCAGGAGGCGGAGTGTGGATTCTATGATAGCATATTAGAGTGGATTGATGGTGTCTCATTGAAAATCTCATTTGCTATCATAGAATCCACACTCAATACCTCAGAAACAAGAGAAACCTGTACCCATGGGGGTGCCCCTACCAGAGATCCCTGTACCCCATGGGTTAGAAACCCATGGGGGTGGTTGGCACCCTATGTGCACTACACCACCACTTGCTCTGGGCCACCCCAGCACCCCCATGTGCACTTATAGGGCTGCTGAAAGCTCCATTATAACTTATTATGAGGAAAAACCTTAAAGACGCGTAAACTTCAAAAATCACTTAAAAATCACCTCTTTGCCCAATTCCTTTCAAATAATTCTGATAGCTTCCTTGCCCACCCTAGGAACTACCACCCACCACACTGCACTCTACGACACCCCTTTCCCCCCGACGTGAAGCTATACATTTGCTGCAATCCTAATTATTCTCTATGAGGAATTCAAAAACACTTAACAATTCACCAATAATCAGAGGAGTGTCCAATTGCCTTGAGATTTTTTGGGTGGTAGGCACCCATGCCTGTCTACCACCCACCCTGCTTTTGTGATCCTAGGTCCTCTACAACAGGGGATATGGACTGGTTCGGGTCCCATTATACTCAATGAGAAAAATAATTAAAAATATTTCAAATATTCATAAAAAATCATAGGGGTGTCTGATTGCTTCAGGGTTTGCATGGTTGTTGGCACCCATGAGTGCTCCACAATAAGAAATAATGGCCTGGTTCGGGTCCCATTATATCCTATGAGAGAAAAATAAAAATATTTTTCAAAAATTCATAAAAAATCGTACGAGTGTCTGATTGCTTTGGGGTTTGGGTGACAGGTACCCCTGGGTGCCAGCTACCATCTGACCAATTTTCAGCTTTCCGAACCGATCTGAACCGGTCCGAACCGGTTCGAAACGAACCACCCCCAGTTCGGTTCGGATTCGAACCGAACCAGGGGTGGTTCGGTTCGATCCGAACCTCCGAACCGGAACCGGTTCGGACCCAAACCGGTTCGGATCCGAACCGGTTCGCACATCCCTAGTGAGGAGCTCCAAAAGGATCTCTCCAGAATGGGTGAGTGGGCGACAAAATGGCAAATGCAGTTCAATGTTGGCAAGTGCAAGGTGATGCACATTGGGATGAAAAACCCCAACTTCAAGTATATGCTGATGGGATCCGAGCTGTCGGTGACTAGGAGAGGGATCTTGGGGCCGTGGTGGACAGCTCGTTGAAAGTGTCGACTCATTGTGCGGCAGCTGTGAAAAAGGCCAATTCCATGCTAGGGATCATTAGGAAGGGGATTGAAAATAAAATGGCTAATATTATAATGCCCTTATACAAAACTATGGTGCAACCACACGTACTGCATACATTTCTGGTCACCACATCTTAAAAAGGACGTTGTAGAACTAGAAAAGGTACAGAAGAGGGCAACCAATATGATCAGGGGCCTAGAGCACTTTTCTTATGAGGCAAGACTACACCATCTGGGGCTTTTTAGTTTAGAAAAAAGATGACTGCGGGGAGACATGATAGAGGTCTATAAAATCATGCATTTTATAGACCTCTATGCACACCATGCATTTCTCCACATGCATGGTGTGGAGAAAGTGGAAAGAGAGAAATTCTTTTCCCTCTCACACAACACTAGAACCAGGGCTCACTCCATAAAATTGATTGCCAGGAGGTCTACGACCAACAAACGGAAGTACTTTTTCACACAACGTGTGATCCACTTGTGGAACTCTCTGCCACAGGATGTTGTGACAGCCAACAACCTGGATGGCTTTAAGAGGGGTTTGGATGACTTCATGGAGGAGAGGTCTATCAATGGCTACCAGTCGGAGGGCTGTGGGCCACCTCTAGCCTCAAATGCAGGATGCCTCTGAGTACCAGTTGCAGGGGAGTAATGGCAGGTGAGAGGGCACGCCCTCAACTCCTGCCTGTGGCTTCTAGTGGCATCTGGTGGGCCACTGTGTGAAACAGAATGCTGGACTAGATGGGCCTTGGGCCTGATCCAGCAGGGCTGTTCTTATGTTCTCTCAAGGGGGTGAAAAAATATCTCCTGGAGCAAAAAGCAATGCAGCAGATAAATACATTCCGAGGCTGGCATGCAGTAGCCATAGCAGGCTGGCAGGCTGGGCTCAGGCTGGCAACAAGGCAGGTAGGCATAGGCAATGGCATGGCATCATCATGGCAACTTTGTGGCATGCCATGCAATGCAAACTAGTTCTCTCTCTCTCTCTCTCTCTCTCTCTCTCTCTCTCTCTCTCTCTCTCTCTCTCTCTTCAATGAGACAGAAAGGCAGAATGGTGAATGAGTAACTAACTTGCTGAATGAATTGAAAACCCCTCCTTGAACTACCCCCCCACACACTTGCCCCTTCTTCAAACCTTCCCCTGGCCAATGTGGGGTCAGTAAAGAGTGGCAGGAGGCAAAAGAGCCAATGGGGAACGAGGAGGGAATCGTCAGCAGGTCAACCCATGCTTTAGGTCACCAATCGGAAGGATGGAAGGACGGGAAATTCAAAGAGATGTCATACGCAAAATGGAGACTGAGTCGGAGATTTCCACAAAATGGAGGTCCGAAACAACAAAACGTTTTGTAGCTGAAAAGGGGATATTTTGTTTTGTGTACAAAACTTTTGGATTTGGGAAATGGACATTTTGTTTTGTCTACAAAACACCTCAAACGGTCCAGTTTTGTACTCAAATCATTTCGCACATCCCTACCATCAAGGGCTTGGTGAATTCCAGGCAGCCATTCAGCCTCACTCACTGGCTTATATGGTCCTTTGTAAGAGATGCTTTCTGGAAGGCAGTGGCTGAAGGAAACACCACATGATGACTAGGGAATACTACCAAAAAATGGGGCGGGGGAGTCATTGGTGCCATTTTTGTCCCTGAACATATACAGTCGTTCATTATAATTTTACTGTGAGGATGTTTTATAAGCCACTTTAAGAACTCAGTAAGTGGGATCTAAGTTATCTAATAAACAACTCTCATATTCTGCCAACCCACCCGAGATGTTAGACGGGGAGGGGAGGGATAACTTTTGACCTGTTTCCTACTCCTCCCACCATGGCTTTTATCTTCTAGTGGGCTCCTCTCCCGAGAAACACAAATGTTTTATACTCAGATCTCCTCCTGAGTTCTCCCCCTTTGCTTCTTAAGCAACTGCCCCCTCCTTTCAGATCCTATTGGAACTCACACCAGATTCCCCATTACCCCTTGAGAAATTTCCTTTAAGGCATCCATCACTGGCTGGCTGGCCATTCACCTAGAATGTCGAGTATGCTGATGTCTCTTCTGGGTTTGCTGTGAGCCTGAGCTGCCATTGTCGCATCTTCCTCGTCTAGCCCACACACCAGTAGTAGTAGTGGTAGTAGTAGTAGTAGAAGTACCAGTAGCCATCTAGCAAAGCCTCCCCTCCCATTGCAAATGTTGCAAAGTTGAAACAAGGTGGTAATTTACAAACATTTTAAGTGCCATTGATCTATCATATAACTTCAGGAATGTGTTTTTGTCACACGCTTCATTATGACACATATGGTCATCTGGGAGTGGACTCTTGATAGAAACAGGTCTCAAATATAGCCAAGGCCTAGACCTTTTAGTCCTTTAAAAACTCCATAAGCAAAATCTGAACTTAAACATGCAGTTTTTTCAGACTGTCAATGTACAAAACACTGCTGAATGTTGTACAGATAATCATGATTGAGGCACATGAAGCCTTTTCATGTGCAGGGAGATTTTAATGTGGGGGTGTTTCCAAATAATGATTGCCCACATGCATATTCAGCCAATATTGGCCCATGCCACATGCTCTATCTGAACATTTTAATTGGTTCTCAGAGTTAATTTAATTTGGATGTGCAATAAGGAAAAAACCAGTTAATTATAATTTTAATGAGAAAGGTTAAGGACAAAACACAATTACTTTTTTCTACCAGTAACGTAGAACACTAAGAAAATGTGACTTATAAGAAGCAATAGAGATTGAAAGGAACTTACAACACAACTATATTCTGCTAGGGCAAAGGCAAGCTAGAGTATCTGCAGAATCAAGCACTGGTATTACCAAGGGAACTCCATTGACATAGACATCTCAAAAACTTTATGAAATAAAAAAAGACTTCCTACCCGATACCTTGGCTGTTCAATGAAAATCACATCTTTTCAAATGAACATCAGAGCTGTCCGGGAGGAAATCTTTTTCAACTCAAAAGTTTCATCAAAACCTAAAAAGGTCAGAGAAACATAGGCTAGGAGGAATAGTTAATAGACTGGCTCTGTTAGAAAACCTTTGCTTCTTGTTTGGGCTGGGTTAGGAAGATTCCCTAGAATCTGGTGAGACAAAATGTTGGGATGCATGGCTTCTTTCTCCCCAAGATGTGGGCACATTGGTGGGCTAGAAAACCACTCCTTAGGATCTCCCCCCACCCAGCACACACACACACACACACACACACACACACACACACACACACACACACACACACACAGAGTAGTAGTCTTTCCTTCACTTCTGCCATTTTCAGGGCTTGAACTAAAAACATACTCACTTTTCATTTATTCAGAGAAAATCAATGGCTCTCAATGAGTAACAAACAAAACATGTGACACAGAACTCATTTGTAATTCTGGCATGCATTTCTTTACTAGTACTTAATTGAGCAAATGGGCCTCATGACTTTCTCTTTTTCCATTTCTGACTCAATGAATTCACACCTTTATTGTGCACACACTATTGGCGACTCTAGTAACAGCCTCTTTGGCAGTGGAGCCTGAAGGAGAGGGTTCTAACCTGCTCTCTTCATTTTTCCTAGTGCAGGTATATTGCAATATGATTCTTCCCTTCTCTGGCAGAGTACTGGGAAGTGGAGAGAATGATAAGGACTGAGTTTCCCCCTTTTTGTTTTGCAAGAGAAAATTCAGGAGGGCAGTGAGAAGAAGAGACTAGAGAAACAGGGACCCTTGATCATCTTTTAGCTTGTTAGATGTGAAGGATAACAGATATATCTGGCCTCCCTGTGAAAAGTTACATTGCTGAGGATGCTCCTAGGCACTTTCCTGAGGAGATTTAAGAGAACACCTTCTTCTTCATGAACCCTACTGCCTATTAATATTATTGGAGAGGTCTGGTTGTGGTTGCCACCAGCTTGGTTGGTGGTGACTCAGAACCAGGCCTTTTCTGGAGTTGCCTCAGAATGTAAACCACGCAGAGATGAAAGTTTGGGGCGGTGTACAAATTAGATAAATAAATAAAATAAATAAATACATTCTGAGGCAGAACTTCCTAGCAAAATTAGAGTCTGGATGTTTTTAAGAAAAATCTGAAAACTTGCCTTTTAAATTAGACTTTTAATTTGTAATTTTAATGTTGTAAGTTTTAGTTTTTATCGATATTTTTAATTGTTTTAATTGCGCTATTGTTTTAATTATTGCTGTGTTTTAAATTTTAAACTGCCTGGAGATTTTTATATGGGTGGTATAGAAATGTGCTAAATAAAATGAATAAATGAATGCGTGAATGAATGAACAAGTGGCGTATGTTTCTTCTGTGACAGAAAAATGAAGTGGTACAGGAAGAGGATAAGGTTGAAGCATGTAAAGTTGAAGTCTTCCTCCACCCATCTACCCACTCACACGTTAAGAACGTAAGAAGAGCCTTCCTGGATCAGGCCAAGGCCTATCTAAGTCCTGTTTCCCATGGTGGCCCATCAGATGCCACTAGGAAGTCCATAAGCAGGAGATGATTTCCTGCTTCCTCTCCTGCCATTGCTCCCCTGCAATGCCTTTCTGCCTCTGAACCTGGAGGTAACACAGAGTCATCAAAGTTAGTAGCCATTGGTAGACTTGTTCTCCTCCAAACAGATGATCTGACAAGACTTCTTTCTCTGTCATGGTCTTGAGTGGTGTACCATAAGAGGTATCAGTGATAAACTATGAAGTTCAAGTTTTGGCTGACTACACAAATGTAAGGTAGGAATGTATGGGTGCTGTATTGTCACATTCTATAAGTGGTTCAGGCGACATTTGGGCACTGTCTCAAGTTAATCTCTTTTTAACATGCACACAGTATCTTCTATCTTGTCTTATCTTTTTGAAAATCCCTGAAGTCTGCACATCCTGTAAAATGAGAATAATGTTCGTTTATTACTCACTGTTGCTCATTTGAAGATTTGAGTTCCTGTCTAACAACCTATCTGGTTATTTTAGGAATAAGTAGCACACATATAACATGAAATGACAGTTCCTGGAGATGCCACATATTTGAAGGAATGCAGCAATCATATTGTAAAAATGTCATGTTGCTACCTTGGGAAAAATACGACCTTAAATAGAACAAATAGAATTTTATCATTATATAACCAGATATATCTCTATCTTTATAGTCTATATATCTGTAACTATATAGTTTATATAGTCTCTCTCTCTCTCTGTGTACACACACACACACACGTACGTCATTTAGTCAGTGAGGCCCAAGCAGCTTTAATAATAATAATATTTTTTGTTGTTTGTTTTATTTACACAGTCAGACAGGTGTTATTGACTTATTATTATTATTATTATTATTATTATTATTATTATTATTATTATTTTACTTTACTTTACTTTACTTTACTTTACTTTATTCTATATACTGCTTGGGCCTCAATGACATCATCATCATCATCATCAATTCCACCCACACACCCAAAAAGTTGACAAAAGGAATAATTGTTTGCTGTCCCAAAGTGGTTTACAGTCTAAAAAGAAACACAAAGGAGATACCAGCAACAGGAGGAACATGATGCTGGGATGAGTAGGGACAGTTGCTACATATATGAGAGCCACCACTAATGGTACCTTTGTGCCCAATTAGCAGGGGCACCATACAGCTTCCCATCTTCCCTTCCTAATAGAAAAGGATGGAATGGGAGATCTGCAAGAAGGAGATTTGAAAGAAGGGAGGAACTGAGGGTGTTGTTTTAATAGGGAAAAACGAGAAGGGAAGGGAAGAGACATCATTTAATGTTCTGCTCCAGGCAGCACAATGTCATAGGTCAGCACTGGTGCCAAAGAAAGAGATTTCCAGGTTAACTGAAATGTGAGACTAATCCCAAGGCACTGTTGCTACAGTGAACTGTCTGTGTTGTTTTGTTCAGTGGTGTTCAGAGGGAATGTGTTCAGCTTTATGCATGAGGATGCCAGCCATTCTAAGCAAAGCGCATGCAGAAGAAAGAAGTGGTAGTGTCTTGAAAAGGCAGAGTCAGACTGCAGGTGTGAGATGCTATTTTGAATGCTCCCCCCGCGCCCTGCAACAAACAAACAAGCAAACAAAAAACACCCAACTCTCATGAAAGCAAGGAAGAAAGGTTGCAGTTCAGGTGGTTCCTTGCTGTGTTAGTTTTCTGCTTGTATTTTATACAAGGGAGAATTAAACCAAATGTGGACGACTACATCATATCCCATTTTTCTATCTCAGAACTCTACCACTTCATGCCAATATCAATCTGCTGCATGTACAGAATGCTTAGAGAATGAGGAGGTAGAGGAAATGGCAGGGCTCCCGGGCGCTCTGTTGATGGGGGAGTTATATGGTTGAATGTTTCCCTTCATAGAAAGCTCCCTTTCATTATCTAGCACTTCAAGCACAAAAATACACTAATGCTGCACTAAGTCTAAGTATGCTAGTTTTCGCTATGCAGGCATTTAAAAAATCTGAGATAGCATTAAAAATTGCTGGCACAATAACTCTGCTATCTTGTGATGCCACATCATTCTGCATAACTTGCGGAACGGCTCTTTTCTACTGGTTGCGACATTAAAAACTAAAGAAGTCATTTAGGCACAACTAAGGAAAGCACATAAGCAATCATAAGCACATAAGATTTGTTTTAATTTCTTTGTTGGTGAAGGTGCTTCTACCATGTTTCCAGGGATCTCCACTCCCCCTGTACTTCCCCACCCCACATCTCAGTCCATTCCCAAAGGTTCCCCAACTCTCAGGTGTGGAGGTATCAGGTCTCAAGGAGCTGCAGTGGAGATGAGGGTGCAAGGAAGAACTCTTGCATTAGCTCCATTTTATTCATGCAGGTTATAGTACAACAGATTAATTTCACATATACTTTCAATTAAGTATGTATGTCTTTGGGTAAGCATACAAAATCAAAGTGTAAGACATAGGGCTGCAGTAGTTTATACATTTAAATAATGTAATTTGACTCACTAGATCAATCAATAAAATAATAAATAATATATATGTGTCCTTAATACATGGATGCCTGAAGGACTGCCTACTGCCTGCCCACTATGATCTTCTTGATGGATCTAGTCCATGTGTTGTCTTTGGCTGAGGTTTGATTGGTATACATGTGAGACAGGGCCTTCTCAGTGGTGGCCCACAGGCTCTGGAGCCCCCTGCCACAACAGGTTTGGGATGTACCCTCCATTACAACCTTCAAGAAAGTTTTAGGAGTCAAGCTGTTTCTCCAGTCCTTTGAAAGATAACTGGAGAGAATCCCTGTCTGTAGGTGATATCTTAATGCTTCACTCAAAAAATTTTTAATAATTACTGCTCTCTTCATTATTTTTTGCTGCATTTTTGAACTGTTTAAATTATGTTTTTTAAAAAATATGCAAACCACCCTCAGGTGATTGTGAACAATGGGACTTACACTAATAATCAGGCTGTTTGTTTTTTAAATGTATTTTTCTGCACAGTACATTCTTCTCATATAGGGGGAATTCCACTAATAAAGTAATGCCTACTGTTTAACATGAGTCATCCTGAAAAACAGAAGGTCCGTTCGTGCTTCAGAACTATTGCTTTACCATTTGCAAATGTATGCAAACTTAATAGATTAATCAATAACCTAAACCTGGTATGATTAATTGACTACGCTGGACTTTTTAAAAATGACTGCTCAAATACATCAAAGTTGTATTACATTCCATTTTGCCCCATATATGGAATTCTGGTACAGATATTTTAATCTAATATCTGTAATATTCTCATAATGGGAATATTATGACAAAGGTTATTATATTAAAGGGCGTAATTTGTAATCAGGCAGAATATCTCCAAGAGAAAGTGTCCAATATACCCACTTTAGTCACTGTGGTATTTGTAGCCTGTATACTTTTATTACTTCAAAAATTGTTTTGGTTTCAAAGAGGCCAAACCCTCGGTTGCTCTTGATCGATGACATGAAAGCTTATTTCCTGGCATTACTGTGGATCTGATCCACTTGTGAGACATATAAACAACCAGAAGCATGTGGCCTTTATGAACCTATGGTTCTATAGGTTCCATAGTCACATAAAATGTTCTTCAGGCTTTGGATATTTACTTGACTGTTTGCATTCCTATAATTATTTTCAAATAAAAGCTAAGAAGAAAAGAGAAAGCCTACCTCAGGCTGTCTCTTCGGAATGCTAGCGCAAGACTCATAAGGACTGCTCAGCTGCTTTCTGATCGTATCATCTTTCTTTTCACAGTGAAAATGTGATTATCATGTATAATTCCACCAACGGAATTTTTTACTCTGACATCACTATCATCATAGAAAGTTAGCTAAAAAGTTTCCAATTTCCTCTTTTTAGGGGAAGGAAGGGAGTCCAGGAAATGAGGCAGTGGATGTCCTGAATCGGGGGCTCGAGGCAATGATGGGTTGAATGTTGGCTAACAAACTGAATCTGAGCAAGACGAAGGTACTGTTGATCAGTAGGAGAGCCAATTGGGATGAGGAGATCCTACCAGTTCTGGATGGAGTTGCACTCACATTGAAAGAGCAAGTGCACAGCTTGGGGGTACTGTTCTGCTTTTGGAGGCTCAGGTGGAGGCAGTGGCCAGGAGTGCTTTTGCACGGCTTCAGCTAGTGCGCCTGCTGCGTCCCTTTCTCAAGAAGGCAAATCTGGCCACAAAAAAGCCATTGCAGCTGGGGATTCTGGGAGTTGTAGTCAACAACATCTGGGAATCCCTGTTAGAGGGAACACTGCTTATTACTGTCATAAACCTGTCAGGCTAAACTACAGTTACAGGTGAAACTCGGAAAATTAGAATATCGTGCAAAAGTCCATTAATTTCAGTAATGCAAATTAAAAGGTGAAACTGATATATGAGACAGACGCATTACATGCAAAGCGAGATAAGTCAAGCCTTAATTTGTTATAATTGTGATGATCATGGTGTACAGCTCATGAAAACCCCAAATACACAATCTCAGAAAATTAGAATATTACATGGAACCAAGAAGACAAGGATTGAAGAATAGAACAATATCGGACCTCTGAAAAGTATAAGCATGCATATGTATTCAGTACTTGGTTTGGGCCCCTTTTGCAGCAATTACTGCCTCAATGCGGCGTGGCATGGATGCTATCAGCCTGTGGCACTGATGAGGTATTATGGAAGACCAGGATGCTTCATTAGCGGCCTTCAGCAATTCTGCATTGTTTGGTCTCATGTCTCTCATCCTTCTCTTGGCAATGCCCCATAGATTCTCTATAGGGTCAGGTCAGGCGGGTTTGCTGGCCAATCAAGCACAGTATACTGTATACTTTTCAGAGGTATATATCAGCAGGTATATATCAGCAGACGGAGCATGGAGTAGGCAAAGGGTTAATAGGAAAATGTCCAAGCCAAGCAGTAAGCAATTTCCAAACCAAAGCCAGTCCAAGTCATTACAATATCCAGTCAGTCAAACCAAGTTCAAGTCGAATTTCACAGAGTCCAAATGGTCCAGAGTCAAAGCACAGTCAAAACAAGCAGGAACACAGCTGGGTAGCTCACCAAAGCAGGACATTCCTACCAGCAATACGGCTGAGGCGAAGCCGTCTTAAATAGGCTGAAGCCATGTGCTTTCAATCATGTGTCCCTGACTCAGCAGCTCTTCTTGTTAGTCGAGCCATTCTGCATGTGCGTCTCCTTATCTCCTCCTATCTCTTTGACTGACGCTCTCTACAGCTGAGATCGGCTGCGCCTCCTCCATAGGAGCTGTTGTACTCGGCTCTGTTTCTTTTCCAATGTCCCGTGGGTCAGTCCCTCTTGCCTCTGCCACTTCTTGCCTTTGAGGTTGCTGCACTCTCTCCTCCGCTGTCACACCGCCTGTCTCCTCTTCATCCTCGGAGTCCAATAGCATGCGCATGACAATTACCCCCATTTTGAAAGAGCTACATTGGCTGCCAATCTGTTTCCAGGTCCAAATCAAGGTGCTAATTTTGACCTTTAAAGCCATTTCCTGCTGTCATGGGACCTGCCGGCAGTTTTCCTGCTTAAGTCCCCCCCCCCGCCACAAAAAAAGAGCTTAGAGGAGTGAACGCTCCACTAACCCTGTTTGACTGATTGTGTGCTGCCGCAGCATGGTTCCACACCATGGAGACATGAGCACACCCCTGACCGGGAGGCTACAAGCAGCCTCCAAAGATAGCAATAGCAATAGCAATAGCACTTACATTTATATACCGCTCTATAGCCGAAGCTCTCTAAGCGGTTTACAATGATTTTAGCATATTGCCCCCCAACATTTTGGGTACTCATTTTACCGACCTCGGAAGGATGGAAGGCTGAGTCAACCTTGAGCCCCTGGTCAGGATCGAACTTGTAACCTTCTGGTTACAGGGCGGCAGTTTTACCACTGCGCCACCAGGGGCTCATTGAGGGGTCTCCCCAGAATGCCCCGCACACTCGCATGAGGCACCCTGGGACTTCCAGGTGCCGAATGGCCCCCAATCCCCACAACCCCGACCAGCTCCATGACGGAGCTGGTAATTGTGTGGGCAGCCGATCCGGCCACCCAGGGCAAGCGTTCTGCTCTTCTGTGGGGAGAGGGGGCTAAGCCTGCTCTCCCTGAACACCACCTTGAGGCACTTCACTTTGATCATGTGAAGCGCCTCAAAATTTGGCTACATTCTATCTAATGTCAAGATCATAGTCGGCCAGAAGACAGCAAACAAAAAACTCATCTGAATGGCCTGGAAAATTTCTTAGTAAAGGAGCTATAAGAGAAGTATGAGAATCTCGATAAAAAATACAGTATAATAAAACATGAGCTATAATCCCAATTGCTCCATCTCCACATAGGCATACCCATTCCTCATAAGGGATCCGCTTAAACCTACCCTCCAGAACTGCAGATGGGAGAGCATTGAAACTTGCCAGTGAGAACATCCTTCTATACTTAGGCATTGTTAACATGCTAAGGGATCTAGCCGGTTTGGAGTTATATATTTGGTTCCCAAGGTAAAACTTTGATTGTTTTGACGTGCGATGTCTAGGTGCCTTTGTCTGAGGGCTAACTTGGCATGTTCATGGCCCCACACTATCAATAGCTCTGGAGAGAATCCAAGTCTTTGCTATTAGTAATTCCCATTGTGATTGAAAGCCATCCTTCAGTATCAAAGGTGATAAACCCTTAGGGAGAAAAATAAGCTTTAACCAAAAATTATATGCTGCTAGCCAGACCCTGGTCTCCACACTTGGTACACCTGCCTATAAACATAAAATTACATTAGGCACACAGCAAGGCACTTGAAATAAGCTTCTCAAAAACTTGGTTTGGGTTGTTTCAAAGGCCACAACATTGCAGTATAAGGTGATTTGGGCACCATATAGGAAATGGGCTAACACTTTAGCTTCATATAGTTTAATAACAGATGGGATAAACTGTCCACCTCTAGTTTGGGGGAAATCCAGAATTGCTGAAAATGAAATACTTCTCTGGGCATTTTGCATTACAAACTCTTTATGCACATTTAAACTTCCTTTTGCTTGGAAAACTACCCCATAATAGGGGTGTGTCTGGACCAGTCCGGAGGTCATTCTTGAGGCCTCCGAACCGGTCTGGTTCCGAACCGGTCCGGAGACTCGGCTCGGCTCGGAGGGGAGTTGTAGCTTTAAGGGGGGGGAGCACTCCCCCCCCGCCGCTCTTCCCCCTCCGTCACTGTGAAAATTCTAAAAGTTTCTGGGGCGGCAGTGTGACGCGTCGGGAGCACGCGCGCAACAGCCGCGAGTGCACACGCGCATCGGAACGAGTGCATGCGTGTAAACTATTGCAGCACGAGCGGGCTAACGACGGGACTTGGGGTGGCAGGGAAGAACGCTACCGCCCCAGAAACTTTTTGGAATTTTCACAGCACCAGAGGGGGAAGAGTGAAGGGGGGGTAAGTGCTACCCCCCGCTCTTAAAACTACAACCCCCCCGTGCCCATCCGGACCAGTTTGGATGGGTGCACACTCCTACCCCATAATATTTAAAGGGGGCATCAACTGCATCTCCAGCTAGGGCAGGCATAGATATATACATCTGGGTGTCATTGACATATTGGTGATATCCAACTCCAAACACCAGATTACTTCCTCCAGTGGTTCCATGTAGATATTAAAGAGCATAGGGGAGCGAATAGAATCTGATGGGATGTCAGAGGCCAATAGGCATTGAGCAGGAGTACCCTAGAACCACCTTCTGGGACTGGCCTTGCAGGAAAGAGCATAACCGCCTACAAACAACTGTCTCCCAAGTAGGGATATGCACAAAATGGGTTTTGCATTTTGTTTCGAGCTCAAAACAAAACATAGATGGCTGAAACATTTTGTCAAAACAGCTGTTCAACCGCTTGTTTCAATGAAACAAAGATCAAAACATTTTGAGTGCTTTAGTCATAGGGAACAATGGGGAAACTCAAAACACCCATTGTTCCCCATGGGTAGCTCCTAGGGACACCAAAGTAGGTTCAGTGGTAGGGCAGGCTGGGTGCTACCTACCACCCAATCCACAAAATAAATGGGCAATCAGGTGACTGTTTAATAAATTTATAGCCTTTACCCCAAATCACTATAGGATCCCACTTGATCCCACTTGAGCTACCCATGAGGAACAATGGGTGTTTTCAGTTTCCCCATTGTTCCCTATGTCCAGAACAAGCTGCACTCATAGAGTGCATACACACAAGTTTTACATTGCAATTTGCAATGCATTTCACAACCCTGCCTTGAAAAACACTGCAGAAGCACACAGTAAAAAGCAGGGGTGTGCAATCCGGTATTTTCGGTGTTTTGGTTCGGACCCGAACTGAAACACCCCTGTTCTGTTCTGTGCCCGAATTTTGCTCACCCAAATCACCCCCGATTCGGTTCGGATTCAGATTTACCCAAATCCGAATCCGAATCGATTTGTGTAAGAAAAAATGGGTCCTGGGGCCAAAAGAGTGGGATGGGGTGGTACTGCCCAATGGGGGAAGGCTACCACCCAAATTTCAGGGGGATTGGGCAAAGGGCTGATTTTTGGTGATTTTTTGAAGTTTTAGTGTCTTTGGGGCAGATCAGGGGCAGAAAGTGGGATCTGGGCCAGTAGAGTGGGCTGGGGTGGTAGTGCCTAATGGGTGGAGGCAAAAATCAGACGTGCCACAAATGACTCCTCTTCACAAAATGGTGGCTGGAAATGAACTCTGAGGTCATTTCCTGCCATCCTGAAACCCTGGATACATGAGTTTTAACCCTTTTGTGTCTATGAAAAATGAGGGTGGCATTTTGGCGACCGCAAGTAGTGGTGCCGTTTATAGCGAGGTTGACCTGTACATGCTTGAGCGCTTTGCAGGCTCCCACGATTTGTTTGTTTTACTCCTGCCTCTGACAGCAGCAAGACAACAGCAGCATTCTAACTGTCAACCACCAGTTGCTGGCTGTCGTGCTTGCTCCCAGATTATTCCATGTAGCACCAGGTAACTCTGTCCATCTGCAGTGAAACCACAGCCAACACTGGTTGAAACCCTTTCTCCAGATTAGCATCTCTCTTAACCACAAGCACATCTGTCTTGTCAGGAGTAAGTTCCATGTGCTTGTTACTCATTCAGACCTTCACGGTGTCCAGACACTGGCTCAGTACCTCTTCAGTGTCCCTGGAATTAGGTGGAATGGAGAGATGGCTAGCATTTCGGCTTTTCAGTCTTCCAGTTCTTCCACGTTCATGTTGACGACCTGTTCCAATCAGCTTCCCTGTCTGCTTGCCCAACCCCTGCTTATTTATCCTCAGGCTTTTCAGAAGGGCCACATGAGCCCTTTAGAGCTCATTCCAGCTAGTGTTTACATAGGAACATAGGAAGCTGCCATATACCAAGTCAGACCATTGGTCTATCTAGCTTAGTATTGTATACACAGGCTGGCTGCAGCTTCTCCAAGGTTCCAGGCAGGAATCTGTCTCAGCCCTATCTTGGAGATGCCAGAGAGGGAACTTGTAACCTAGATGCTCTTCCCAGAGTGGTTCCATCCCCTAAGGTGAATATCTTACAGTGCTCACATGTAGTCTCCCATTCAAATGCAACCAGGACAGACCCTGGTTACCTAAGGGGGCAAGTTATGCATGCTACCACAAGACCAGCTCTCCTCTCCTTGACCAGTTCCCTTGAACCAGTTCTACTCTCTTCTAGCAGTTTGCTAGCAGGGTGCATGTTTCATCTTTTCACAAATAAACAGAATGTACACCCAGCTGGGAATGAGCTCCAGAAGACTTGTGCAGCCCTTCTGGGGCTCTGGCCACACCCCTGGTGCTTGACACAATCTGTAATGGCTGTCCCTGCTGTGTCCTCTCAATGGGCCACCAGAGATGGGGGCAAACACAGGCCCCTGTTCCCTTCATTTAACCACTGGAGACCACTGCAACTTCCCTTGCATTTCCTTCCCCAGGAACTACAAGAACCATGCAGTCAGGTCCAAGCACTTAAACAAAAATAAATTCCCTGATGCATCTAACTAAATTAGATTATTGTTAACTGCCCAGAGGCGAAGGTTTGGGGTGGTGTACAAATCTGGCAAACAAGCAAACTGATCGCTATCTTTCCTTCTTACCCCCAGGTAAGAAACTTCCAGTTGATTCCCTTTTCTTATATTAGTTGTTTTCAGTAGTTGCTCATCTCTAACACACCCCTCTGCTATAGGCTGTTGTCCAGTAAACCCTGCCCCTCACTCTGGATTGGGCCACAAGGATTTGATTCTCCTAGGCTTTCTTCCTTGTTTGGAGAAGCCCACTCTCCAAGCTGTTACTCTAATTGAGGCCTAGGCTGTCTTTGCATATAAAGAGAATCAGCGGGTCCAACAGACCCACGGTTTTTCCCCATTCCCCTCATCACACTCCTAGATCCGATCTGGAGTCTGGGAGACTGAGGGAGGCTGGCTGGCTGCACAGGCTTCCTCCTGCTAATCAAAGACAGCTGTGGCAGCCAATCAGGGATGGAGAGAGGGAGGGGCTTCCGACTCTCAACTCCGATTCCAAACAGCGGCAGCCTTCTGATGACACAACACTGCTTTCTAACTGGAGTGTTCACTACCAAAACCAAAATAGGAACCGAGTGTGACACTGAAAATTCAGGTTTGTAGTATTAACCTCTGGTCACTGTTCTCATGGAACTGCGGGTACCCGCGTTTGGATAACCACAAACCCTAACCACTGGCCTGGTTTCCTCCAGTTTGGTGTGATGTCTGAAGGCGGCCCTAGTCCTCCCTCAAGCCTGACCATCACTACAGATGGCCACAGAAGGAATTGCAGAGGAGGACATGGAGGAGGAAAATAAGAGAGGGTTCACAGAAAGTTAGCAATTGTGAGAAAATATAGGGTGTTATGCACTTTTGCTGGTAATTGCTGGTCACAATTTGAATTGAGCCTGGGAACGTTCACCCGTCTCTCATGTAAACTCTGTTGTTTAAATTTTTTGTACATCGCCTTGCATACTAATTTTGTGCATTATCTTGTACATCTTGGTCCAGTTAGAAAGGTGACCAATACATTTCAAAATAAATGCATCATAAATAAATCAAGTTCTATTCCTAATTGTGATTATCCCTAATGTGTTGTTGAAGTTAAATAACAAAAAAGGCCACAGACCCAATTCTGCTTGTTTATCTTGTCATTGTACTTGTTGAACTGCTCAGCGGTTTCTGAATGACATACTAATCTGGTTTGCTTTAAACCAAAGCAAAGCAATTGCTGAAGTCTAAAATTGGCCCTGAATATCTAGGGGGAATCTTCCTAGGCTGAAATTTACAGCATTCTTTTCTTGCCAGAAATGTCCTTTGTTGTAGATATTACATCTAAAAATATCACTTTACCTGTCAACACTATGAAATATACTCTATTCTTGTCCTATGCAGTAGGTCAAAATCAAATCCCAGCTCTGCCAGCTGCAGCTAAAGAATACAACCAGGCACTGAAGGATAAGTTGATACCTCGGCACGCAGGGGACCTGCCTTTCTAGCAGCAAACTCAGAACACTTGACACTTGGGAGGGAACTAGCACTAAATGGTCATGTTCTTTGATAATTGTCCTCTGGATTGAAACCAAAAGAACTAAACTATGTGCGATACATTTTGGGCTCCTCAAGTCTTGGATTAATTGACCTGCACCTCAGCTTCCCACCATTTCATTAAAAAAAAAGAAAAAAGAAAGTTCAATTCTTCAAAGATTTGTTTTTCTTTACAGGTGCAACTACATAACAGAGACAAGTATCAGCAAAAATAAACAAGGATCAATAATAATGGATATCAGCAGAGATGCACGTCACATTGCATTTAAATTATTCAAAGGCATATGCAGATTTCATTTTAGTTCAGAAAGACATTTCAATAAGAATTCCATGTCAATAAGAGATACTATTCTTCTCAAGAGATCATTTGTCAAAAAACTGTTTCAAACTGAATCAAATCCCTGTTAATGAAGATAGTTTTAAAAGTTGCAGGCAACTGAAAGAATTTTAAATCAAGGATGGAAACTTCCTCCATAACTAAGATAGTTTGATGGTTCTTCCATTGCTGCTCCATTTATTCAAATTCTTGAGTTGGGTCTATATTCTGTTCAAAATGTGCACTGATAAACCCACTTGGTGGAAATGTATGCAGACATGAGGAACTGAAGGCTGATGTGCTGGTTATCTAACATGCAAACATCTCCTGATGGAGCAATACACCTGGGTTTGAAGGCTAGACTGTCAAGCTAGTGCTTGTACTGTGTAGATGTTATTTTTAATCAGGAACATTTTATCCTGAACAAAAGGGATTTGCCACAAGAAGGCAAGGATTTGCCGCTTCAAACGTGGAGTCTACTCCATTCTTTTAACAGTCTTTGGGAAACTTTTATTAAGGAGCTTGACCAAAACTCCAGAGAATTTCTGTCATAAGGCATAACAGAACACATAGCCACCTGCTCTACACTCAGAAGATAATACATATAATGATTATTAGGTTGGAAAATACAGTAACACAAACTGGAAGTAGTTGATCTTTTACAAATTGAATCTCTACAGAGCATCTGATTCCTTAATTAGTACACGAGAAGTGATAGAACCAATAGTGAGCTTGATACTTCGGCTGAAGGAAGTGGATATCAATGAAGCCTCTGTTCACTGACATTTTCCCAGTTTTGCCACTTAGATATTATAGATACATGTTTTTCAAATTTCACTGCACAAACAGTAGAGCGACAGAGACACCTACAGGAGCTTGCACAATACTGAGGGGGGAAATCTGTTGAGAAAAGTAAGAAAAGCTTGGCTGAAATTTTAAGCCTTCTCTGAAATATTTATGGATTCTCATCAGCTGTCATAATTGTCTAGAAAAGAATAACTGGAAAATCAATGGATCTCACACAGGAGTGTTTTGCATTTCAGCAGTTTCCCTATATCTCTAGTACTTTACGCATAATAACTCGGGAATAAAATATGTAAGCATACATAAGGTAAAGTGTGCAGTCAAGTCAATTTCAACTCCTGGTGCCCACAGAGCCCTGCGGTTTTCTTTAGTAAAATACAGGAGGGGTTTACCATTGCCTCTTCCTGTGCACTATGAGATGATGCCTTTCAGCATCTTCCTATATCGCTGCTGCCTGATATAGTACCAGTGGGGATTTGAACTGGCAACCTTCTGCTTGTTAGTCAAGCATTTCCCCACTGTGCTACTTAAGGTGGTCAAGCATACATACAGTACATCAACCAAAATAATTGTTCAGGTCCAGTTGCCAGAGCGTTGCTAGCCCTTTTTTTTTTTTTGCATAACATTCCTGCATGAAACGTATTTATCATTTCTGTTTAAAAGACCTAAGGGGGAAAATACATCGATTTCAAATACAGCTTGATCTCATTAGGAGCTCTCTTGTACTGAGTTAGACCTTTTTCCCTATCTGGTCCAGTCTTGCCTAGCCTGATGAGTAGCAAATCTCCAAGGTGTTTCGCAGTCTGTCTAACTGGGATCATCACTGGGACTGTTGGAGATAGTAGGAACCCAACCTCGGACTGACCTTCTACATGTTAGGCATGTGCGCTGCCATTGACCTACAGCTCACCTCATTTTACCAGGGTGATCTTGATCCTCCGGAATGCTTATGGCATTCATACATTGACCTCAGTGGGACTACTATGAAGTGGATGCATGCAGGACTTTGTGCTAGTAAGAAATGGCATTTAATGGCTCCTCTTCTATGCTGGTTCTGACCCACCAAAGCCAAAGACCACTGACCTATTTCCAGAGCAAATAGTTTAAACATTTGGTCTGAACATTTGAAGAAAGAAAGCCCATCTCATTTTAGTGTGCAGCTCATTCTTCATTTTGGTGTTTAGAGGGTTAGTCTGCAGTGTATCTATAGTCTCAGAATGGGAAGTAAAAAACACACAACCCAGTTTCTGTCTCAAAACTTGAACTTGTATCTGCAAGAATTTGGCATCTTTCAGGAGGTGTGTTGTATGGAGGGCTTTGCAGCACAATAGGAACCTAGGAAGCTGCCATGTACTGAGTCAGACCATTGGTCTATCTAGCTCAGTATTGTCTTCACAGACTGGCAGCAGCTTCTCCAAGGTGGCAGGCAGGAATCTCTCTCAGCCCTATCTTGGAGAAGCCAGGGAGGGAACTTGCCTTCTGCTCTTCCCAGAACAGCTCCATCCCCTGAGGGGAATATCTTACAGTGCTCACACTTCTAGTCTCCCATTTACAAGCAACCATGGTGGACCCTGCTTAGCTAAGGGGACAAGTCATGCTTGCTACCACAAGACTAGCTCTCCTCTCAATTAGCCTGGCCAGAAGTAAACATGTCCACAACAGTGGTGATATGCAAATGTTCTCCTAACACCTATTCATTGATGAGATAAAGACTTTTCTGGAGGATATGGAGAGAGAGAGAGAGAGAGAGAGAGAGATTCAGTAGGTACCATATTTACCCAAACAGAAGATAACTCTGAATTTAAGACCCTTAAAAACAAATACAGATTATACCTCTATATACCGAAAAGGAACAGGACTCTGAATTTAAGACACACCCTGCCCCTAGTTTCTAAAACTAATGAACTCAGGAAAAATAATAATTTTGGATTCAGGTAAATACAGTATCTGGGCATCCCCAGGGATGCATTGTGTGGAACCAACAGAATGACAGTGTGATCAGCTGATAGGGAAAATAATGGGACAATGCGGAAAGAACACCCGAATTTTGTTTGTTTAAAATATTTATACCTTATTCTTTGGTCCTTAGAAGAGTCCCCACGTGGCTGACAACATAGCAGCTGCCTTATCCCAAGTATGATCATTGGCCTATCTAGTACAGTATCATCTACACTGCCTAGGACTTTTACACACAGCAGGCTTTACCGTACGTTTACTGGGAGGCTTTACTGTGGACGTGAAGTTTTTAAAAAAAACCCAACGATGCAAAAAGTGAATTTTTTTACCCTGGATATAAATCGGTTTACACTCTGACACGCAGTAAAAAAGCCAAATTGTGTGTGAACTGCTCCCTGATAACTCCCAGGGATTTCAGGGTAAATCTGGCCAATATATGAACTCACGTGAGTTAAAGGGCTTTAAAAGCTCAGTGTGAAAATCTTCCTGGCAGTGACTCTCCAAGGTTTTACGCAGGAGTCTTTTCCAGCCCTACCTAGAGAAGCCAGGAATTGAACTGCAGATTTTCTACATGCAAAACAGATGCTCTTCCACTGAGCTACAGCCCCATCGATTGGCTAGCAAAGTAAAACAGAGAAAAATTTAGAAACAACCAAAACAACAAAGGTCAATTAAAACTATTTAAACAACTGGCAGCAATGGAGCACAAAAATAAACCAAAGGGCACAAATACAGTGAAATTTTGGCCAGGTGCTAGAAAGTCATCAGTTAAGGGCCTCCTGGGGAAAGGAATACCAAGTCCAAGTACCACTACTGAGAAGACCCTGTCACATGTACTTACCAGCAGAATAGGGGCTCTGAAATGACCTAAGTAGAACAAAGATTTTATTTATTATTACATTTTTTATCCCGTTCTTCCTCCAAGGAGCCCAGAGTGGTGTACTACATACTTAGGTTTCTCCTCACAACAACCCTGTGATGTAGGTTAGGCTGAGAGAGAAGTGACTGGCCCAGAGTCACCCAGCAAGTAGCAGGGCTGAATGGGGATTTGAACTCGGATCTCCCGGGTCCTAGTCCAGCATTCTAACCACTACACCACACTGGCTCTCTTCTTCGATGCCTTGCCATCTTCGACGGATATGGGTTTGACACTGTGGAACGTAGTACTTTGTGTTTCCAGCATAGATAGTGACCCTGCAAATGTCTTGGAAAGCTGTCAGTCTGTATGTCTAGGGTTGTACGCTGTTAACAGGAAGGTGTTTGGCAGAGAAAGATGGAGGCTACCTTACTACCACTGTGGCACTTAGAAATCAAAAGTAAATTGTGTGCAACCTCCCCAGTCTTTTACTGGACTGTGTATGACTCCATGTGATTGCAATTATTTAGAAAGGCTTAGTATAGGTGCAACTGCGGTATCTTTATTCTAGCAACTGTTTGCATGAATGAAAATTCTAGTGAATGACAAAAATGACTGAATCGAGAAGAAAAAGCAGTAACCCAGGACTGAAATACAGGTATTTTCCTATTATAGTCCACTTTGCTTTGGGCTAAATTGGCTTGCTTTGAGGATAACATTGGTCGATGTGTACATATGATGAATTAAAAAGAATGATCTCCATCCAGAAAAAAACGCAAGAGGAGCATAAGATGCCAGTAAAACAAAGACACCTTTCATTCATTCATTCATTCATTCATTCATTCATTCAGTATTTATCATATTTTTATACCGCCTGATATGTATATCTCTAAGCAGTATACAAAATTTAAAATATTTTAAAATGACAAATTAAAATACATGACAATAAAAACAATAGAATAAAATTATTAAAACAGTTTTTTAAAATATATATATTAAAATTAATTCTAATTAAAAGCCTGAGAGAACAGGGGGGGTCTTGAGGTTCTCCGTGCAAACAAATAGAGAAAGAGATGCTCTTATTTCAGCAGGAAGCTTATTCCAGAGCTCCGGGGCAACCACAGAAAAAGCCCGGTCTTGGGTCTCCACCAAACAAGCAGGTAGCATCCGTAACCGGAACTCTCCAGAAGATCATAGCAGGCAGCAGGGTTCATGACAAAGGAGGCGCTCTCTCAAATAGCCTGGGCCCAAGCCATTGTTATAGGCTCCAATAATTATAAGCAGCATATTGGAAAGTCAAGACAGGCCTACGGGATTTCTAAAATGTCACAAATTGTTACTGGTGTTCATTGACCTCCGCTAGAATTGTCGTCTTAGTTCTTCCTGTTGATTCAAAATGTTCATATTTCAGTGATGAAGTTTACAATTATGTATGTGGAGGCACTGTTTTCCTTTAAAAAAAAAAAAAAAGACAGCTGTTAATGATTTCAGCAGTAGAGGGCAATACCTTATTTGCTAAAATAAGCACAAGTAATTATTAGAAGAGGAAATTTCTGATGGGCTGTAAAAAATGGTGTTGATCTTTAGAGAGAAAGAGAGAAATCATTAGTATTCTCAGAGTGGAATGAGATGGCTACATGAGTCATAGAGTTTAGGATTTTCTTTCACTTTCTTTCAAGAGGCAGTTATTGTTATATTACTGATGCCTTAGTTAGATCTGGCTGCAGGTTGAGGGAGCCACATGGTTCTCCTCCTACCTGAGTGGGCCCTAAAAGATTAACTCTGCCACATATGGACAAGGATGAGCAAGGATATGGACAAAGATCATCAGTGCCTTTCTGAAGGCTCTGGGACCTTCACAACTGCCCAGCTGTTCCAGTTCCTGATGCTGGCCCTGGTCCTGGCCTTGGTTGTATCCTGCCTCAAGATAGAGAATTGGGTGGATATGAACCCCATAAAGATGTTATGGTGGGGAAGAGCTGAATGCTACTAAAATCATTCCCCCTCAGTCTGCCTCCTGTCCTGCTCATGATTCCAGAGGCAATCTGAAGAGGCAACCACTGTAAATGTGATGGCAGGTGCTTCCATGATCAGCAGCCTGGGGCGCACCATGGAAGGGCCCACCATTATCTTTAAGGCAGTTGCCTCTTCAGACAATTGCCATAACCATAAGCAGCTTGGGAGGGGGAGTGATTGACATGCCAGTGGTACGACTTCCACACCCACTTTCAATGGCTGTACTAGCAGTCAATCTCATAATTCTACCAATAGAAGAACTCTGAGAATATAAAAGTGGTGTATTTTTTCTCCTGCTAGCCAAAGGAGCCAGGTGACCATGTCCCATCAGATTACATTTTTATCCCTCTTTTCTTCCAAGATCTCACAGTAGCACACACTCTTCCAATCCTAGTTGAGTGTTAACCTCACAGCAACCTTAGGTTGGTTAGACCAGTTATACTAAGAGGTAGTGGCTGACATCCAGAGCAACTGAGCACAGAGGCATCAGAAATATGTGTCTGTGCTGTAGAGAGCTCTGCTAGTGGCATATTGTTTGGTGTGCAGTGGGGGTGGGGGGACACAATTTTGCTCTAGTTCCAGGAGTGTGCTGTTTCACCCAAAAATATGTCCCAGAGGGCTGCACAGGTCCCAGGGACATATTTCTGGGTGACACTGTACACTTCCAGAGCCAGGGCAAAGTGTCAAAAGCTGCTCCTTCCTGCTGCATGTGTGGGTGCAGAAGTTATAGGGAAGCTCTCTGCAGCTCAGATGCATCTTTATAGTGTGTCCACACTCAGTTGCTCTGGATATAAGTTAGTAAGAAGCCCAAAGTCACCCAATCATTGCTGAAGGGGATTAGAACTTTGATCTAAATCCCACACTCCATTCACTACATTGTACCAGATTTCCACCAGGAAGGATACAGCAAAGGATAAGGCAAAGCACTGAGACCCCTCCATTGTCCTGATGGGGACCAAGTGCCATCTGACTCCTTCCCTCTAGACTGGTGTTTAACCCTTGAGGGTTATTTTAAAAAGATGCTGAGGCATCACACGACACGTGTGAAGCACCTGACCGGGTTCTGTGGGGAGAGTGGGCTTAGCCCACTCTCCCCAAAGATGAGCAGCTTCTCATAGCTGGGTGGCCGGAGCCGGTGAGGACTGTGGGGATTGGGGGACTGGGGAATTGGGGATTGTTCTAGTGAACATCCAGAGCTCAGTAAATCCACTTGACTACTTGCCTGTAACAAGTGAAAAAAAAGTCCTGAAAAGCTACCAACATAGTTTGAGGAACCATCTGATGAAGTAAAATATTTTGTCTGGCTAGTGAACTGAGCCAACATTTCTTGCGAACACGAATGGTCCTCTTTAACTTAAGAAAATCCCTGCTGGATCAGGCCCAAGGCCTATCTAGTCTGCATCCTGTTTCACACAGTGGCCCACCAGATGCCTCTGGGAAGCCTACAGGTAAGGTCTGAGGGCATGCCTTCTCCTACAGTTACTCCCCTGCAACTGGTATTTAGAGGCATCTTGCCTCTGAGGCTGGAGATGGCCTATAGCGACCACGCTAGTAGCCGTTGATAGACCTGTCCTCCATGAATTTATCTAAACCCTTCTTAAAGCCATCCAGGCTGTTGGCTGTCACCACATCTTGTGGCAGAGAGAGAATTCCATAGGTTGATTATGTTGTTGTTGTTGTTGTTGTTGTTGTTGTTAATTCAGTTTCTATACTGCCCTTCCAAAAATGGCTCAGGGTGGTTTACACAGAGAAATAATAAATAAATAAGATGGCTCCCTGTCCCCAAAGGGCTCATATTCTTAAAACAAAACAAAACACAAGATAGACACCAACAGTCACTGGAGGTACTGTGCTAGGGGTGGATAGGGCCAGTTGTGTGAAGTGCTTCCTTTTGTCGGTCCTAATTTTTTTGGCAGTCAGTTTCATGGGATGATGCCTGTTTCTAGTGCTCTTTGCTAAGCAAGGTCTATCCTGGTTTGCATTTGGATGGGTGACCACATGCAAGCACTGTAAGATATTCCCCTCAGGGGATGGGGCCATAGCTCCAGGTAGGGTTGGGAGAGACTCCTGCTTGAAACCTTGAAAAAGCCGCTGCTAGTCTGTGTGAACAATACTGAGCTAGATAGAGCAATAGTCTGACTTAGTATAAAGCAGCTTCCTATATTCTTAATTTAGAAAGTACATAACTTTCCCAACACTGATGGTGTTGAGTGACCAAAGTGAGTACTCCTTCCCACATTTTCTGCTTTCTCTGGATGTAGTCCAATTAACCTTTCCCATCCCTGCTTCTTTCATAAAGAAGGCAATATGTACTCAAGTACTAGGTCTTTTGCTGCTTTTATTGTTCACTTTCAAATTATAGAGCTTAGCTGTCAAATTCTCCTCAGTTTTATATTTCTGACATGAAATGAATGCCAGGTGTGGGGACCCAGGATATAGCCCAAACTGCTTTTGAACAAATAAGTCTCAAGGAGTCTTTAGCAGCAATATTGTGAAGTTGGACAAATGATTTAGAAAGCAAGGAAGCGTTACAGTGATATGGGTTTCAAACAAGGGCTTGGGGAGAAATTTTGTGGCAAGGATTTATCTGCAATATCGGTGTTAAAGAGAATGGGGAGAGAGGTTAACATTTTAAATCAGCAAAAAGAAAGACTAAATTTAATATATTATCAGCAGAAGTCTTTAAGCCCTGCTGTGGGCATAGTGGAGTGGGAAGTCATGTATTATGCATTGGATTCTGCAAACAAGACCTATTAGCTGTATGATTATATATGTACCATATGGTGTTTGAATAAATAGTATGTATTAATTTTCTTATCTAATATTCCCTTGGCTGCAAGCAGTTGAATTGGTATTACCGGCCAGTATGTAGGGATGTGCACATTTTTTTTAATTTGATTTGTGCCCAAAACAAATCAATCCTGATTTGTTTTGTATCCATATCTACCTCCTCCAAATCACCCCAGATTTGATTTGTGTTTGCTTTGATTTGGTTTGGTTTCAGACTTATTTGGGCCACTTAACAAGCTCCTAGGGTCACCAAATGTGGGTGTTGGGTAGGTCCCCATAAGTGCCACCTACCACCCAAATTTCAAGGCAGTGGGACACTTGGTTGATATTTAATGAATTTTTTAGTTTTTACGGATTTTGAACATTTCTGCTATAGGGAACAATAAGGATTTGAAGCTGCCATATCTTAACCCTAACACGGATTCCAAGCTTTCATTTTTTTTAAAAAAAAGCTAAGCTCTAGCACTTGTAGAAGTGGAGTTTAGATTCTTTGCTGTTTAATGAATCCTCATAGGGATTCATTATGAGGAAAGGTTATTAGACACCAAAGATCCTAAACACTTGAAAAAATCCTAGACCATAAACTGAATAGTATCCTACTGCTTTGTAGTTGGAGTGGGGTGTAGTTGGCACATGGCAGTTGACAGTTGGCACTGTCCAAAGACAGTCAAAATGAACAGAAGAAATGAAGGTGTGTAATGAATCCTCATAAGGATTCATTGAGTGAAAGTTATTATATACCAAAGAACCAAAACACTTGAAAAATAGTGACCACACATTTTGCTCCATAACTCCACTTGTACAAAGGCTAGAGCTTAGGTGTTTTTTTGTTGTTGTTTGTTTTTTAAATTAAAGCTGGAAATCTGGGGGCATTAATAGGAGGGATCCAAATCTTGAATAGATTCAAATTGAATCAGGCATGTTTCAGTTTGTACCCGAATCTTGCCAATGGAACACAGGGGCGATTTGTTTTGTCTGCAAATCACCTGAATCAGCTAGATTCAGGTACAAATTGATTTGTACATGAATCAATTTGCACATCCCTACCAGTATGTAAATAATAATGAATGTATAGTATTTATTCAATTCTTGTATACAATCATTGCTTTGCAGTCCAGACATATCTTAGCAATCACCTTTAATAAGCAGAAAAGCTTTCCAAGAACAAAAAATGCAATACTCCACAAGATGTCTTGATCAAGATATATTGTTATGCTGTCCTGGATCTTGAGAAGATATCACAGACAGGGGAAATCTCCAGGTTAAAAGTTTCACGATAGCTACAAATCCAATCTGAGTCTCCAAATAGATCAACTTGTAATTCTCTGAAATCCTGAGGTCAAGGCTTGACACAGCTAGTGGTGCCTCTGCTTTCACATTCTAAAAGTCTCTCTCTGCTTTCTGTGCAGTCTTGTGGCTGAACATGCAGCTGCAAGAAAGCCGAGCACTTTATCATGAAAGTGGATGAGGTTTTCCAAGCTTCCCATTATTTTAGTGGCAATAGGCATTGACAAGTTCTTCATGTCCCTGAGCCTTACAGCTATTGAATTGTTATTGTCTCTAGATATCTGAATCATACATGTGAGTGGATAAACCAGTTTGGGGACCTTGGGCTTCAAAAACACGTTTTTCTCTTGAACCCAGCCACCCAGCCACAATGCTCTTTATGTAGGGCTGCCTTTGTATGTAGTTCGGAAACTTCAGCTAGTTCAAAATTTGGCAGCCAGATTGCTCTCTGAGTTATCCCAGAGATAACACATTATGCCTTTTCTCAAACAGTTTCACTGGCTGCCGATATGTTTCCAGACAAAGTAAAAAGTGCTGGTTATTACCTTTAAAGCCCTGAATGGCTTAGGTCCAGGTTACCTGAGGGAACACTTTTCTCTACAAGATCCCCACCGCTCATTGAGGTCATCAGGAGAGGTCCATCTTCCGGTGCCACCGATTCCTCTAATGGTGACCTGGGATTGAACCTTCTCATTTGTCAACACTAGGTTGCGGAACGCATTCCCCGTGGATATAAGAGGTCTGTCTTTCTATGAGGCCTTCAGGAGAGCCTTAAAGACCCATCTTTTAGCCTGGTTTTTAACAATATATAGTTTTAGTGTTATCTAGTTTTAATTGTAATTTTAATTCACTTTTAATTGGTTTTTTATTTTAATTATTGTGTATTTTTTATTTTAATGTAAACTGCCCAGAGTCCACTTTTGGGCCGGCGGTATATAAACCAATTAATCAAACAAACAAATCAGGCAAACACACTCTTCTGCCGTTTCTACCTGTCAATATAATGTTGTCGATTAAAGCATTTTGATAAAAATATTGCACAAACACCACAATATTTTATTATGCTTTGAATAGCAAACACCACTGTTCAGCAAACAGTGGAGTGAAGCAAAATGTAGAGATGGAAGTGTTCAGAACTAGGAATTTCATAAACAAACTCCCTCAGTTCGGAAAATGTTCTACAATTATAAACAAAGTGAAATATTCCTCTGAAATTGGCTGGGCTTATTATCAGGGTTTAATTTCTCCTGGCTAAGTATATCAAACAGACCCTTTGTTTGAATAATGTGATGGAGGTTTCCGAGCATGCTTGAAGAAGGCCTCTATTGTGTCAACAGAAGCACTGGGAGGTTAGATGGGGCTTTCTTCACTACCACTGGAGAGTCATCTCTCTGCTCACAAGGTAAGTTTGGGGAAAGAGAGGGCCTAGGAGAAATGGGGGCAGGGAAGGCTGGAGTCTAGGGCTGACATATTTATTGAAGAGAATTCCTAGACACATTCATCAGTGGTGTGTGTGTGTGTGTGCCCTTTCCATGCCATCCACCCACCATTGTCATGGAAAGTTCCCATTAAATTTCCACGGAAAGGAAAATTCCCTTTAAATGCCATGCCATGCCATGCCATGCCATGCCAGCATTTCTTCAGACAGTGATGACACCGTTGCTCTCTGGAGAGCCCTGAACCTAAACAGTCCCACACAAGCAGGATTTGGGGTTGAGCCGGTGGGATATTGGGGCACTATTTCCCTGTTACTCAGGAAAGGGAAGGGAACATGAAGACTACCTAGGAGGGAATATGTATATGAGGGAGGGCAAAGTTTGTCCCTGTGACCTAGGATGCTTCTAAGGGATCACCTGTACATGCAGACCAAACGACACACCTGCTCCGCTGGCAGCTTACTGCCAAGGAATAGTCTACTGGGGAGGACTATGTGGCTGTAAC
This sequence comes from Hemicordylus capensis, assembly GCF_027244095.1. Lineage (NCBI taxonomy): Eukaryota > Metazoa > Chordata > Lepidosauria > Squamata > Cordylidae > Hemicordylus > Hemicordylus capensis. The sequence continues at coordinate 294,073,371 of NC_069660.1, read as the reverse complement.
CCTTAGGTCTCCTATTGGACTGCATGCTCATGAGTTGAGCTAACCCAACAACAGGGACTCCACTTGTGTTTTCCATGGTAAACGATAGAAGAGAAACACTTTGGCCCCACTCCCTTCCCTGTGAAGCATACGCACCCAAAGGAGATTCTGATGCTCCATGTGTGTGCCTGGCCACATGTGTGGATGGAGAACACCAGGCATGGGGACAGATCTTCACTCTCATTCAGAATTCCCAGATTCAGTCTGGCATTGCACCATATGCAGATCTGCCAGCATGGGGAATCGCAAAAGTGGGAAAGTTGGAAACCAGGGTCACTGTTTCAGGGCACAAGCAAGGGTACACAAGCCCACATGGGCAGATGGGCTAGAAGGGGGCACGCTTTGACAGCTACTTGATGGCAGTCACTAAGACAGGTAGAGCAGAAGCCGGGGGAACCCGTCCCCCACGGCTTTCCTCCATACAGCAACCTGGCTCGATATAGAGGCCCAATGGTGTGACACTCTTGTGAGAGAGTGGTCCATGGGAGAAGGGGTTGTTTTCTCATCACTCTTTTTTTAGAGATTTTGCTCAGCAGTTCTCTCCCCTCCCCTCTGACTGTTGTGAGGGGCTGTCCCCATGGCCTGGCACTCTCTTGAACTTCACAGTCCACCCCAGGTCATCATCTGCCACCATCACATATGTCAAATCGCTCCTCTGGTTGGAACAATACCTCATGACCGGCCCTGCTCATGAGTAAGCCTAGATGTCACAAAACCCCAAGGGGAAATGGCTGGGACCCCCTTCCCCAACCTTTCTGTGGAAAAAAATAGATCGCGGCTGCATGAGAATCCCTGGTTGGGGCTACCTTTTAATCCCAATCCCAGGCACCACCACCCCAGCCATAGCCATTTGTTCTCCTCCCAGCGCTGTAATAGGGAGCTCTGCTTATGTTGTCACCAGGAGATGACTTGTGCTTGTGAACGTACACCATTGTCACTTCATTCTCGGCGAGCATGCCGCTTAGTGCCCCTCCAGTCATCCTAGCCCCTTTCCCTCCTGCTTGCCAAGTGGCGGGAGCAAGTGACAGAGTGGGGAGAGGGAATGCCCCTGTGTAACTGTGCTGCTCGACAGGCTGACAAGCTTGGGATGGGAAGTGGTGGCTCCCTGTTGCCTGCCAACTCCACAGCTGGATAGGTGACAGGAAGGGCAGAGCTGCTGCTTGGCGAGGTGGTCCGTGAGAAGTGCGACAGACATGGAGTGGCTGCATTCCCGGATGGGTTTGCATCACGGTTTCTATTATTATGGTTTGAAAATCAGCACGAAACCACAATTATGGAGGTGTCCAGGATTGGACGTAATGCTTCGGCAGCCAGACCAGAGGTCTTGCTGGAGAACCTTTGTGTAAACCAGAGGTTCAAATTGGAGATCGGCAAGGCAGCTTTCGGCTCGAAACAGTGGTTTCATGAATTTGGACATGGTGGAGTTCCAGCCTCTGCCCTGTTTCACTCCGGTGTCATGTTACATCTGAATTCAGTGAACCATAATGAGAAAATATTTATTCTGGCATTTTAAAATTCTCATCGGGAACAAGTCCACAACATTTCCTGTTGTGATGAAATTCATGGAACCAAACAGTAAAAATGAATGCTTACATCTCATGGGAATGCTTAGATTTCAATAGGAAGCCATGATTAGCGTTCAGTTGGCTGCACTTGAAACATGCAACTCAGAGCTGACCACAATGATTTCTGGATCAGTTCCTTGGAACAGTATTCCGTTTCTGTTGTTAGAGTCATAGGTCAGTGACAAAGCACACACTTTGTATAGAGAATGCCCCAGTCCCTTGAAGCTGCTCTCAGATAGCATGTCTAGGAGACCTGTTAGAAACCAAAAGGGAATGTCTCAAAAGTGCTTGGGACTAAAGCTTTTTGAGTCCCTGGAGGATCTTCCTTAGATAATGTAAAAACTTCTACAGGGAGAATTTCCTTTCATCCAGCCTTCACAAAGGAAAATATTCCCTTATGAAGAGCCCGTAAGAATACTGGGAGACAAATTATTTCAAATATGTTTGAAAGCACCGTGGGGATTAGACTTGCCAAGAATGTAGTCCCAAATATTCTCTGCACATTCTCAGGGGTGCGGGTAGAATATGAGGTGGAAGATTCTGAGTACATTCTGCTGAGCCTTAAAATATTCTTCAAATGATTCTTCCTGCAGCCTCATTTGCACATGAAGGGCTACCTGTTTACTTGTAAATTATGCAGATCAGGTTGATTGTGCAGCATTGATTGCCCATTATCACTGTGAAATAGACTTCTGACTTGATTGAAATGTACCTGGTTCCGTGAGATTTTTTTTTTAATTGACTATTTATTTATCTCTGAACATTGAAAAGTAAAATTAAACCCAGCATTATGAAATGCAAAATATCACATTTTATGTGCTGTTTGTGTTGTGTTCACCACAAGAAAAGGACCAGACCAGGGAAGCCTGAGTTCAAAATCCCCATTCCACCATGAAGCACAACCTACCTCGCAGGGTGGCTGTGAGGACTTTTGAGGATACCGTGGACAGCCAGGAAAACAAACAGATGGCTCATAGAACAAGTCAATCCAAATCCAAGTCTTTATTTTGGTCACAAATCAATCCAGAATTTTCACTTGAGGCACAAATGACCAGACTCAAACTATCATACTTCGGACACATTATGTGAAAACTCAACTCCCTTGAAAAGTCCATAATGCTGGAAAAAGTTGAAGGAAAGAGAAGAAAAGGATGACCAGAAGCAAGGTGGATGGATTCGATTACGGCAGCAATGGATGCACCACTGAGAGACCTTAAAGGCCAAGTTGAAGACGGATCATCCTGGAGAGAATCTATCTATGTGGTTGCTAAGAGTTGACACCGACTTGACGGCAATCAAACAACCAATCAGTCAATCAATCAATGCTTCTCTGGGCTCCTTGGGCTCCAAATGCCATTGTAGCAGGAGATGATGGGAGGCTCCCCATCCGCTGCTAGACTTCATCTCCCGTCATCCCTGAAACTTGCCCCCGATGATTATGGATGATGAGCATTGTAGTCCAATGTCTTCAGGGGGACCAAAATTCTGCATCATTGCTGCAGATCTGGGGCTCCCCTTTGAAAAAGCTGTTCTTTTAATGCCTCAGCAGGCTTTTTGTATGAAACCCACGTACTTCGAAATATCTTAGCCTTCGGGATTCTTATGAGGGAAACAAGAACAAAGCATTTCAAATAAACCTCAGTTCTCTGCTAAAACATCAAGTCAGTTTATTTGGCATCTTCAAGTGGTAGGGCTTGCTTCACTGGCCAGCATGTGGGCTTTCTCCAGCTCAGTGACAATCAGTTCCTTGCTCCAACAATTTCCTGGAGTTGGTACGCATGCATAATGGTTAGAATCACAATCAAGTTTATTTTTCAGCTGTTTCCTCCTAGGGGGTAACAGCTTTCCTTAGGAAAGAGATACATCATAAGGCAAAGACACAGGCATAAGCATTCACAGAAATATACAGCATTGCAGCATAACTGAATTCTCTTCCTTGCCCATTCTTCAAAAGTTTAAATGCCCCCCTCCCCCCCCCGCCAATGCTTGGATGCTTTCCCTGCTGGGTTGAACAAGCAAAATGAGATTGGTAATAAAAATTAATAAAACATAAAGCAGTTAGCTATGTGGTTAGGTTGAACTACAGTGGCAAGGAGTTGCCACTACTATGCAAGGAGTTCCACAGGCCACTTCTGGCTTGAGTGGCAACAAAGGTCAGTTACAAGCATCCACAGAGACACATGAGCATTACCACAATGGCAAAGAGCATCTCTTGCGGAAGGCACCCCTTCCTTCGCATACAGCACCTAAGAAGGAAATAACAATAAAGTTAGGATCAAAATGACTAATGTGTCCAGGTGGGCTTGGGAGCTTCCCATCAACCTCCACTGCAATGGCCTTTGTCTGTTTTGGAGATTTACTGAGAACTGCCAGAGGCCAGACTCAAAAGCCTCTTAGGCTGAGAGATCAGCAAGTGGCCCATTTCCTGGGCTGCTCTTTTTATGTAAATGGTGATAAGGCATAAGCTTGCTGAAAGTATGCCTATTCAGGCCCTGGAAAGTGGAGCTGGGTGGCAGTCTGAGGCTGATAAGAAATCCCATGACAACACCACTTGCTCTTAGGGGTGTGAACTAAACCCGTTTGCCCAGTTTGGTGTGAGTCTGAACCAGACTTGAACCACATTGGGCATGTTCAGTTTTGTGCCCCCCCCCCACAACAGACCCCTCCAGCTCGACTCGAATTCGAGCTGGTTTGGGGGTTCTACAGTAAAAGGGGAAAAATTAACAAGTCACTGCGTCTGGTTGAACAAGCAAAATGAGCCTGGTAATAAAAATTACTATGCTATGGCCGCGGGGGTGTCTCTGGCAGTTCACCCTCCCCCTGCAGAACTCCCCCTGCTCTCCAAATGGCTGTTTTGACCCATTTTCTGGCTGTTCCAGCCCTTTCTGATGTGGCAGCAGCCATTTTTCAATCCTGCATATCTCTGACAATTTTTTAAAAAATATTTAAAAACCCATCTTTTTACTCAGGCTTTTTCAGCTTCCTGATAATGTATAGGTTGTTAATTCTGTGATTGATTTTTAAATTACGTAGGAACATAGGAAGCTGCCGTATACTGAGTCAGACCATTGCTCTATCTAGCTCAGTATTGTCTACACAGACTGGCAGCGGCTTCTCCAAGGTTGCAGGCAGGAATCTCTATCAATCCTATCTTGGAGAGGCCAATGAGGGCATTGTTAGTTTTTAATTCTTCTGTGTGATCCCCACCGCACAATAAGGCCATCTGAGGAGGTTTGTCTCCAGTTACTACCAGCTCGTCTGGTGGCAACCCAGAGGCGGACCTTCTCTATAGCTGCTCCAGGGCTGTGGAATGCGCTCCCTACGGAAATCCACAATTTGAATCCTCTATTAGCCTTCAGGAGAGCCCTTAAAACGTATTTGTTTGGCTTGGTTTTCCAGGGTTTTAAAATCTGTTTTAATATTCTAACCTGATTTTGGGGCTTTTAATCACTGTAATTGTTTAATTGTTGTTTTAAAATGTTTTTAAATTGTTAATTGTTGTTATATTGTTTTTAATTTGTTTTAGCTCTTTATTGTTTTAGTGGTTTGTTTTAATTGTAAACCGCCCTGAGCCATTTTGGAAGGGTGGTATATAAATTAAATAAATAAATTAATAATAAATAAATAATTGTTGTTATGTTTTTATATGTGTTTTTAACTGTTTTATCATTGTGAACCGCCCAGAGACATGGGTTTGGGGTGGTATACAAGTGCAATGAATGAATGAATGAATGAATGAAATAAAATGGCCAGGTTAAAAAAAAACCCAAAACCAACTATTGGTGGTAGTCGTCCAGGACAGACACAAGTCAACAGCACAGCTCACCACCACTATGGCAGACTGTCCCACCACTGTCAAACAGCTTTTGTAGCATAGCCAGCAGCAGCAGCAAAACGGAAGAAGGGGTGGCAGGGAGGTATACTGTCGCCCCAATTATTAACAGAAATACAGGTGCCGGAGGGTGAAAGCAGTGGGAGGGGTAAGTAAACCCTCCCCACACTCTTAAAGGAACCCCCACCCCAATGCCGGACCGCAGTTCTGCGGTTCCGTGCACACCCCTAGTGCCCGGTACACACGGGACAACTCATGTTCATGCCATATCAATCTGCCAGAGCCCTCCGCTCATCGTCTCAGGCCCTGCTCATGGCCCAGCCACTAACAGAGATATAGTTGGTGGGGACTAGAGACAAGGCCTTTTCGGTTGCGGCCCCTCAGCTTCGAACACCCTCCCTCCGTGTTGTTTAAAAAACAACTTAAAACACACCATTTCAAGGAGGCTTTTTAATGCTCCATGTTTTGTTATATCTGGTAGGTTCTTTAGCTTTTTATAATTTCCAGGTTTTAACTTTTAAAATAACTTTTAAGTTGAACCTAATGATGAGTGTGGTTTTAACCTGACTTTTCACTTGTTTGTTAATTTTATTACTTTTATTGTGTCTTGTATCTATTTTATTGTTGTGAGCCGCACCGAGCAGTAGTGCACTGGAGGAGTGGGGTATAAATATTTCAAGTTAATAACAATAACAATAACAACCACTCGCTCAAGCAGAAGGTTGCAGGTTGGAATCCCCACTGGTACTATATCAGGCAGCAGCGATATAGGAGGATACTGAAAGGCATCCTCTCATATGGTGTGGGAGGAGGCAATGGTAAACCCCTCCTATATTCCACCAAAGAAAACCACAGGGCACTGTGGGCGCCAGGAGTCAAAATCGATTTGACAGCACACTTTATCTTTACCTTACATGGATGTTAAAATTCTGGTATCTGGATATGCTGAAGTCAATCAAAAGTAAACTCAATTCTTCAGTCTGCTTAGAGGTTGAAGCTCTCTTGTTTCAAATTCAGCGGCACCTTATGAAGTTACACAATGAGGCTATTCACACGAGTGTGCAAAACCAGGCTAGGGGAGCCCAGCAGAGTTCTGCATGCTCATGTGAACTGCTGGCATCTGGCCCAATCCTGGCAGCTACTTGGTGGCAAACCTGCCTAAGTAGCCTCCCACTTATGTAAGGTTAAGGGAGTGAGTGTTCCCTTAACTCCATTTATTCAATTGTGTGCAAGCACACAGCGGGGGGGGGGGGGCAGTAATGTACCACGCACCCGCATTATTGGGGCTCAGAGGGCAGGGTGACACGTGGCCACGCATCCCAGCACCCTGACCCCAGGAGCTGAAGCGGGAGCTGCTGCCTGTCGCCCGCCCAAGGACTTGAGGGAGATCGCCTGAGGGGAAGGTAAGTTGAACCCTCCTTCCCCGCAGACCGCTCTGGAGCTCACGGATCGTGAGAAGAGCTCTAATACTTCACATGTAATAAGCCTTTCCTGGAGTTTCAAGATACTGATACTCAAAAGGCAATATTTAGAAAAACCTGCTAGCAGATCTTTCTCACACACTTTCAAAGTGTAAGGTTGTTAATCACTGTGTATAATTGCTGCTTTCATGTGTAAATTAAGCTGACCAGATAGCAATCTTGTGCCCTAAAGCAAGACAAATACGAATCTTTTAGATATTTGGTGGAGGGGAATTTCTTCTCATAGAGATTGTCTCTGGTTTTAGGAAGAACTAGCTGGGCTGGGCCCAGAGCATCTGTGCCTCAGGCCAGCCCACCCACCACCCCTACTTTCTGGCTGACTGTCCACTTCCCTCCCACCTGCTTACCCGCCCCATGCTTTTTGGCTGGCTGGCCAGCCTGCTTCCTCTCGCCCACCCCACCCGCTGGCCCACCACCTCTTTCTTCCCACTCCCGGTAGCGGTTGCCTCCTCCCAGCGGCTGGGCCGGCCTGCCACCAGCTCCTGCTCCTGCTGTCCATGCTGACTCCCACCACCCCCTACTCCCACTGGCCAGGCTGGCCCCTGCTGCCTCCTCCAGCCGACCAGCTGCCAACGCCTTTGTCTCCCCATCCCCGTCACTATCCCCCAGGAAGCTGCCCCCAAACTCTCACGAGAACTGCCACGCATGGGATTAGCAATGGGTGCATTTAGGAGAATTATATATATAGATATTCAGGGGGGGAAATACCTATACAACATTAACAAGTCTATTTGGGATGTTCCAGACCTCAGTGTCTTTTACTAGGAAAGTTATGATGATCCAGTGGTCTCATGGTGCATATTCTTATTTCTTGTTTACACAGTCAGACAGGTGTTATTGACTGGTTTGCTTTATCCAGACATCGAGTCCTTCCCAAGGATCTGGGATGCCAGAATTTTGTTATCAATATTGTTGTTATAATTATAGGTCTCGTCACAAAATATAGGCTGTTCCCAGTAAAGCTGCTTTTTGTAATTGGCTGATGGTGATTTCTGTGGCCCCTATGGTGTTGAGGTGCTCTTCAAGGTGTTTTTGAATTGGACCTAGGGCACCAATTACTACTGGGAATATTTTGGTCTTCTTCTGCCACAACCTTTCAATTTCAATTTTTAGATCTTTGTATTTTGTGATTTTTTCTATTTCTTTTTCTTCTATTCTGCTATCCCCTGGTATTGCTATGTCGATTATTTTAACTTGTTTTTCTTTCTTCTCGACTACAGTTATATCTGGTGTATTGTGTGGCAGATGTTTGTCTGTTTGTAGTCGGAAGTCCCATAATATTTTTACATCTTCATTTTCTATAACTTTTTCAATTTTGTGTCCCCACCAATTTTTGGCTACAGGTAGCTTGTATTTTTTGCAGATGTTCCAGTGTATCATCCCTGCTACCTTGTCATACCTTTGTTTGTAGTCAGTCTGTGTGATCTTTTTACAATAGCTGATTAGGTGATCCACTGTTTCATCTGCTTCTTTACAAAGACAGCACTTGCTGTTTGTTGTTGATTTTTCGACTTTTGTTCTTATTGCATTTGTTGTTAGTGCCTGTTCTTGTGTGGCCAGTATTAAACCCTCTGTTTCTTTCTTCAAGTTGCTATTCTTAAGCCACTGCCTGTTCTTGGTGATGTTTGATTTTCCAGTTATATTGTGCAAATATCAACCCTGCAGTGGCTTATTTTTCCATTTTTCTGCTCGGTTCATGACTTGTTCTTTCTTGCAGGCCTGCTTTGTTTGATTGGTGTTGAATAGTTTCTCGTTATTGACCATTTGAAGTGCTTCACTGTCCTTGATATATTCTTCAAGGCCTCTTTTCTCCTCCTCTACTGTTTGATGGACTTGCAGCATTCCTTTTCCACCTGAGCTGCGAGGGAGGTATAGCCTATCGACATCACTGCGGGGGTGCAGAGCATGATTGATGGTAATTATTTTCCTGGTCTTACAATCTAGCGCAGACCTGCTCAACTTTGGCCCTCCTGCCGATGCTGGCCTACAACTCCCATAATCCCTGGCTATTGGTCACTGGGGCTGGGGATTATGGGAGTTGTAGTCCAAAAACAGCTGGAGGGCCAAAGTTGAGCAGCTCTGATCTAGCGTCTCTAGCTCTACCTGGGTCCACTCTATTATTCCTGCACTGTATCTAATAATAGATATAGCCCAGGTGTTTATGGCTTGTATGGTGTTCCCACCATTGAGTTTGAACTTTAGGATTTTTCTAACTCTCCTGATGTATCCACTTCCCATTTTTATTTTAACTTCAGTGTGTGCAGTGTTATCAGCCTGGAGAATGCCCAAGTATTTGTAATGTTCTTTCTCTTCCAGGTTCTTGATGTTGCTTCCATTGGGCAGTTCTATTCCTTCTGTTTTTGTTATTTTCCCTCTATTCATTATTAATGTAACACACCTGTCTAGTCCAAACTCCATTGCTATATCACTACAGAATATATGGACAGTGTTTAGCAGTGATTTGATTTCTGATTGGGACTTTCCATACAACTTCAGATCGTCCATGAATAGCAGATGGTTTCTTTTACTTGATGTTTTAGAAGTTTGGTATCCGAGGCCTGTTGTGTTTACTATTTGTGAAAGTGGAGTCATGGCGATTACAGAGGGGATAGTGAATCCCCTTGGAAAATATCTCTATCATCATCATCACCTCAAAAACAATATGTTTGTATACAAAATAGAATAAGAGATCCTGTCTGAAGGGTTATAATAGTTGTATTTCATATCTCTGAAAACAGTATATTATTCAAGCAGAATATGCTCTCATTTCCCCAATAAGTTGATTTTTGCTCTTTAAGCCATTGTAAATTTCCTCTTTAACCAATTATAAAGAGACTATCAGTTTTAGCACTTACAGAAAAAAATCATAAAATGTAGGGTTTTGTTCTGTTTTAGAGAGAGGGACCTTTCATTTTCAGTGACAAAGAGGGGAAAAAACTTAATGCAAATTTTACAAACAGTATTTTGTCCTGCCCAGCAGGTGAGATTTGCAGATATTTGTATTTTTAGGTGGTTTAAGTGTGTTTTCTTCCTCTCTTCAAAAGCTAAGATATTTGGTCCCAATTTGTGTTGCCAAACAGCAGTCTGAATGCTGGAAAGATGAAAATAGGGAGCGGTAACCTAAGCTTTGATGAGATAAATCACAGGATAACTCTAGAAGGTGAAAGTATTTCACTAAAGGGAGACGCACAATACAGACGGATTTTAGAGATTCATGGGCAGAGGTTGCTTATGCAGATTTGGAATAATCACAGACAGTTTTTGTCTTCTCTGTCAACAGGAGTTCTGTTTTTCAAACCCAATTTATTTCCAATAACAGACACTCTGGATTTCTATTTATAATGCAAAAGACCCCAAACAAATAACCCTTCTTTCTGTAATGTTGACACGTAGGGATGGGCACTTATGTACATGGTTAACCTGATTCGGGTGCTGTGATGCTGCACCTAGACACAGTCCAACAGAATGTTTGCTGGACTCTGTGTGTGTGCTGATTGCAAAAATCGGACTAACTGGAATTTCATTATCACAAAACCATCACCACTTTTGTCACTAAAGGTATCACTCTGATCCAGCTACATCTGTGCTCATGCAAAGAGTGACACATGCATTTTTCCTGACACTGGATCACTGCATCCAAGATTTAAGCTCCTCATGCAATTCTGCTGGAAGAATTAGGAACCTTGGCCTCTAGACTGAAGGATGATCAATAGAGTTTTGATGGTGGTGATCACTTGCTTGAGGAAAGGTTACATCTGTCTTTACTTACCTTCCTCTTTGTTATGGCAAGGATGAAATGGGCACTTGTTTTAGATTTCCCACACTTCCAAACAAGTGATTGGAATTGCCAAAGCTCACCAAGACAATCATGTGTTCAACAGGTATACAGAGAGAGAGAGAGAGAGAGAGAGAGAGAGAGGCAACGAATGACTACACATTTTGCATTATGACCTCCATTGTATGTATGATCTTAACCGTATCTTAGGTGGACTCCTAGAACATCCTTCTTTTTATTTTTTCAACACCCCCTCAAACATTATACCACTGTATATTTATTAATTCCAGTAATTAATTAATCAGTTAATAACAGTAATAGTAATGATAATAATATACCATTGTTCAACAAAATTGGTTAAAGGGGTTTACACAGAAAAGGGAATAAGATGGTTCCCTTTCTGAAAAGTGAGCGCAATCTGAAAAGAAACACAAAGTAGACACCAACAACAGCCTCTGAAGGGGAGCTTTGTTGCAAATTGATAGGGACAGTTATTCCTCCCCTCTTTAAATATAAGAGAACTACCACTCTCCAAATATCCCCTACTAATTGAGCAAAGAGGCACCTTTCAAAAGTGGTGATTCTTTTTATTTAGCAGGGGGAGAGCAACTGGCCCTATCCATCCCCAGCACAGCATTCCTCCAGTGCATGTTGCTGGTGGCTGTCTTATTTTTCTTTTTTAGATTGTGAGCCCTTTGGGGACAGAGAGCCATTTCTATGTAAACCACTTTGGAAACTTTTTGTTGAAAAGCGGTATATAAATATTCTTTGTATTCATATATATAGTATACTTTGCCTAGCATATCATACTGACGAGTATAAAAAGAAATGCAAAAAGTAGAGTCAGGGTAGGTATAATTAATATTTTATCAGGCTATGAATATTTTTTTACTTACTGGCTTTCACAGTGATGACCTTGTCTAAGACTGCTTCTAGACCAATGCCTGTAATCTCTTGGTTACAAAAATGTGATCATTCATCAGTCACACTGCTGAGGTGCTTTTCTGTCAGTGACAAGCTCAAACATATTTTTCTTTTTTATAGCAGGTTCTGAAGCTGCTTTCAGCTCCACAAGCCATGATAGCCAGTGGCCCCTGCCTCAGTGGTTGTACAGCTAGAAGAGCAACAGTGCTTAAGCACATTCCTCCACTGCAGGGTCATTTATTGAACGTGTTTCCTTCTCCTTCTGAGGGTGCTACCACTAGCAATATTTCCTCAGTGGAAGTTATGCTTTTTGATAGGACTAGCCTTTTTAGAATAATTGAAACAAAAACCTCTTTCCAGTTAAGGATATCAAGTCAAAAACATTCTGTCAATATGAGAAATAAAGCAATTATCCACTCATTGCCCTGTATTCCTTTTTTCCATTTGCTATTTTAATTATACTTACCTATAGCGGTGTGTGAGCCAGCTCGAAGTCGAGCCAGCTTGGATCGAAGGCTCGAGCCGAACCAGCCATATGAAAAATAGTTCTGGTCCTAGTGGAGCCGAGCCAAGGGCGGCTTGAGCTGAAATGGCTCAAAGGTGCCTCAAAAGCTCGAGCTGCCATTTTGCGTGGGCAAGTGGCAATTATGTTTCTTTTTAGATTGTGAGCCCTTTGGGGACAGAGATCGACTTTATTTTATTTGTTTGTTTGTTTGTTTGTCTCTGTAAACTGCTTTGGAAACTTTTGTTGAAAAGTGGTATACAAATATATTATTATTATTATTATTATTATTATTATTATTATTATTAGTTGTCGTTGGCAGTGGCCATTTTGTGACATTTTGTGACCAATCTCTCTTTGAGAGATTGGTCGAGCTGCCACTGCCCTGATAGGACAGATGTATCTGGTTCTTGGGTTGGTTTGACAATTCTGCCACTCAGTGGCAACTGTCACCATGTTGGCCAGGGGGAAGGACGAGGGGAGGTGCAGCAAAGGAGGGCAATTCAAATTCTTTTTAAAGGCCACCCTCTCACCTTGCAAAGCCACTTTTTCTTGAGCTTCTCGGAGAGAGTTGGCTGCTGCTGTTGCTGCTGCTGATCCTTTGCTGAGTTGACCTGAGCTGAGCTGAGCTGAGCTGCTGCTGACCACCTCACCTTCTGTGCTGCTGCATGCTGTGTGTACTCTCTGCTCTTTGCAGAGGTTTGTCACTTAGCCTGCACTTTGGATTTACTTTGCCACCTTATTTTTCTCTGGATCTACTAGATTACCTGATCTATTCTCTCTGCTGGAATTATTAGTCTCCCCACCGCATGGAATTATTTTTTCTTCCCTCCCAGAGAATTATGAGAAAAACATAGAACACACCAAATAATCTAACATACATAAAAATCCCCCCTCTCAAAAAAATAAATAAATCACCAGACTGCATGATTACTTTGGGTTTGGTTGTAGTTTGCAACCATGGCACCCGACCTCCCAAGCCATTTTGGTGCCCCAGGTGCTACCCAGGGGAAATAATGGGGTAGTTTGACTCCCCATCATTCCCTATGGTGAGCCATTTAGAACCGGCTCATGTATGGTTTGAACTCAAGCCAAACCATGGGCTGGCTTGGGCAAAACGGTACTTAAGCTGGGACACCCAGCTCGAGCCCAGTTCGAAACTGAACTGAACCACTCCAGCTGGTTTTGTGCACAACCCTACTTACCTAGGACTGTGCAACCATATCAGTTTGGCAGATGTGTCAGACCAATGTGGCCTCTGTTGGGTGTTGTTGGAGGGTGTTCTGTCAAAACAGTGGAGTTTCTGACAGGTTAGAAACATTGGAAGCCCCCTTGATGTTATATCAAAATGCCTTGAATTCTGACATATCTCCCACTACCCACCCCTCACCCCGCCCCTCCTCACACTGCCTTCTTCTGTCTTCTCTCCCCCCACCACTTGGGACCTTGATAAAGGCAGGAGACAGGCTGCCAAATGTTCTTTTCACTCTGTATAAGGAGCACTCAACCAGCTGCTTTGCCTTTGTATGAAGTCTATTTAAAAGGTGCTTTTTTTTTTTTTTTTTTTTTTGGTCCTCTAAATTCCCATCTTAGGTTCCTGAGTGGCATTAATGGCTCTGGGATTTATAGTGTTTTCTAATGCTTCAGACATGGTAGGACAGGGCAGGGCAGCAAAGGGGGAATAGGGTGTCTGATGGTCATGTCAGGTTTCTGACTGTCTCTGCCCCAACACACATGGCATGACAATTGGGAGGGGCCATCTTGACAGGATTTGTGCCCTCTAGACAGACCTCTAGAAGACCTCTAGACAGTCTTGTTGTTGGGTTGAACTGGATCAGATCTGATCCTGCTGTTTTGGGCTCTGTGTCTAGTAGTGCAGTATAGCTAAGGTCAGGTGAGCCACCTAATTGCGCAGCGGGAAATGACTTGACTAGCAAGCCAGAGGTTACCGGTTCAGATCCCCACTGGTATGCTTCCCAGACTATGGGAAACACCTATATCAGGCAGCAGTGATATAGGAAGATGCTGAAAGTCATCATCTCATACTGGGCAGGAGGAGGCAATGGTAACCCCCTCCCTGTATTCTACCAAAGACAACCAGATGCAGATCAGCTCTTAGCAGCAGCAACCCTATTGACCACTAGGGGCACTAGGGGTACAGATAGTGAGCAAGGGAATCCCTACTCTGACTATGCTATCTTTACACCCCCTTTGTTAGACTGATAGTCTCAGGTTCCATTCTCTCACTTGAGACACAGATTTCCTCTTCTTCTCTCCATTTCATGTATGTAGCTAGCAGCAAGGTACGTTGTAGGCCTTATCTATCTCTCTGATGGATTTCCTAAACAAACTACTTTGTTTAGAACTTAACTCCATGTCTCCAGACAATATTAATTAGCAGTGCTCTCCTTACCTGTGCACTTCTACTGCTGCTGGGTTCAGGGGAGGAGCCACCATAGCATGGATGGGTCCAAAGAACTAGGCTGCCACTCATAAGAATATAAGAATAGCCCTGCTGGATCAGGCCCAAGGCCTATCTAGTCCAGCATCCTGTTTCACACAGTAGACCATCAGATGCTTCTGAGAAGCCCATAAGCAAGAGGGGGCTATTGCTTGTGGCATGACCTTTTTCCTGCTGTTGCTCCCCTGCAACTGGTATTGAGAGGCATCATGCCTCTGAGGATGGAGGTGGCCCACAGCCACCAGACTAGTAGCCATTGATAGACCTGTCCTTCAGGAATTTGTCTAAGCCCCTTTTAAAGCCATCCAAACTGGTGGGCATCACCACATCCCATGGAAAAAGAATTCCATAGATTAATTATGTCCTGTGTGAAAAAGTACTTCCTCTTGTCGGTCCTAAATTTTCCAACTTTCAGTTTCATGGGATGACCACTGGTTCTAGTGTTGTGAGAGAGGGAGAGAAAAATGTTCTCTGTCCACCCTCTCCACTCCATGAATAATTTTATACACCTTGATCATGTCTCCCCTTAGTCGCCTCTTTTCCAAGGCAAAGAGCCTAGCCTCATAAGGAAGGTGCTCCAGGTCCCTGATCATCTTGGTTGCCGTCTTCTGCACCTTTTCCAGTTTTACAATATCTTTCTTAAGATAGGGTGACCAAAGCTGTACGCAGTACTCCAGATGTGGCTGCACCATATATTTATATAAGGGCATTATAATATTAGCATTTTAATTTGCAATCTCCTTCCTAATGATTCCTAGCCTGGAATTAGCCTTTTTCACAGCTACCGCAAAGAGTCGGCACTTTTAATGAGCTGTCCACCATGACCCCAAAATCTCTCTCCTGGTCAGTCACCAACAGCTCAGATCCCATCAGAGTATACTTGAAGTTGGGGTTCCCCCCCCAATATACATCACTCCAGGTCCCTGTGGAGCCACCCCATCCACCCCCTGTGTCTGACTTCAGATGTGGGGGCATGGCTAGAGTGCCTGGGTGTGTGTGTGTGTGTTGCACCCACACAACCAGTGGCTTCCTATGCACCTGGCTGGGGTAGATAAAGAAATCTTCCCTCCAAGCTCTCTAACACCACTGAACTTGTGAAACTGGGATTGTTAATTCCGATTTCTGGCATCTCAATAAATCTTGCTATTTCAGCAGAAGGCAAATTCATCTTACATACATTTCTGTGTTATTCTGAAAGGTATACATAAAGTTTCATCAAGAACAGAAAGAGTTTTAGGTTCCTGATTTATTAGGAGGCATTACAGCTGTGGCATACTGAAAGTCTGGAGCACGTCTTTCCATAGTGTGAGATACTCTGCTGGATTTTAGCTGAAGAGAAATCATTCAAAGTTTGGGATATTGCCATACCTCGAAGCAGCAGAATTTTTGATCCAAAAAATAGCAAATGAATTGGTGAAATAAACATCATGTAGCTTGCTGTTACATATCACTCAAAATGACTGCAAATGTACACACAAAACCTCTATATTTTTGTTTTTATATTGCAGAATCATTCTATCAAAATTTGACTAACTTCACTGGTTATGTGGCTGAACATTCTTCCATTTCTGTCAGAACAGCAACCATTTACAACATGCACAGAATTTGTTGTGTTGCCCTTGAGAAACAATCACATTTTGAATGGCTGTTTTAGCACCCTTCCTCATCAAGTGTGCCTTGAATTCCAAATTGTATTTGCAACCCACAGCTCAACAAAAGGCCGAGCCTACCATTAGATACATTTGATACATTTTTCATGGACAATTTTAAAGAGATAAGAGGTGAACTGAGTGGTTAAACTTGAGCTTTTTCCTCCTCTGGAAGTGTGGTGACTGATTACCTCCACCAGGCATTCTGTTCATTCACACAACACACCCACAACCAGTATACTGAACATAAGAACAGAAAAATAGCTCAGCTGGGTGAGAACAAAAGTCCATCTAGTTCAGGGCTGCACAACTCAAATGCCATTGTGGGCCGGAACCAACCATGACTTGGCCATGTGGGAGCCGAGGTCAATTTTCACTGCATTATTTATTACATTTAATTTAATTATTTAAAATATTAATGAATGTAAATATTAGTTACATTTGAATCTTTTCTTGACCCTCATTCAAGGGATTCACACTTTTAACTAAGGACATTGGCCAGAAAATAGACCCCATCCCTACTAAGTCAGTGGGGCACTTGAAGTGCATGCCAGCCCCAAACAAATGTCAAGTGTGCTCCTCTCCCTAAATCACCGATGTTTTTCAGGCTGATATCCTAGTCATGCATACTTGGGAGTAAGTCTCACTAGATACACTGTGGGATGTATTTCTGTGTAAACATGCATAGGATGGTGCTGTAAGACAGTTCCCAGCTCCTGTGTTGCTGCAGGATATTCCTACCTGGGGGCTCTGTTTATAGTCTTAAATGGTACTGTCCGTTCTACTGCCTCTGTATTTTATCATCTCATTCTCCTCCATCTGTAGACCACACTAGGCTTCCTTATTTCTCCATAGTGGCTGAGGATTTGTGTGCATTTCAGACACACAAAGGATGCACATCTTCGAATGAGGGAGACGAATGGAGCCACTTTCAGGTACCGGTAATATATACAAGCATCAGAAAATGCCATATACCTCACAGTCCATTCTCCTTTCTCTGCTTGTTTTAGGACTTTATAAGCCTTCCCAAAAGCATAAATGGGGATCCTGAAAGCCTTTCCAATACCTTAAGGGGAGCAAATTCTAAAATCCTAGGAAAATTCCTGCATTATGCTAGGGGTCCAACTAGATGACCTAAGGTCTGCTCTATCTTTGTGTTTGCAATAAACACAGAGGCTGCATTTGCACATAATGAAGAACCACATTCTTCTCCCCACTCCCCCTACTCTCCTATCCAAATTTGAATGTCATGGAAAGCTCCCTCTCTGCGGTCAGCCACACTGAAAAAAGGAAGGGGAACTGGCTACCTGGGCTTCTGTATTGACTGAAGGAAAGCCCTGGCAGCCAATAGCAGCTGGAGTAAGGGAAGAGCTTCTTCCCTCAACTCTGGCTGGAAAACAGCCAAACTGTAGTGTCTCATTCATAGAAAATGCTGGCACCACTAAACTGGAGGTCCAGGCAGTGAACCTCACTACAAACCAAAGGTACAAACCAGAGTCTGGAAATGGATACCACAGGTCCATTATCTGTCATAACTGCAGTTGCCAACATTCAGACATACAGAAATTGAAACCGGAGGCCCCTTCACTTCCGGTTTCAAGCTATGTGCAAATGTGGCCAAAGAGGCCACGACATATGAATGGCACTTTAGGGTGCATTAACCATAGCACTGTATCCAAGATACAGGAAATAACTGCATTGTTCTACTCAGCATTCGTATGGTCTCACCTAGTGTACTATGTAGATTTCTGAGAATCAGAGCTCAAGGAAGACAGCAGGAGGCTTTTGAACAGCAATGTTTAGTAGGGATGTGCAAAAAATTTCGGGCACAGAACGATCTGTGCCCGAAACTAACAATTTCAGGTGATTCGGGGCTGAACCGAATCACCCCCGATGTCCCCCGATATTTTTCGGGCACGAGCCGAATCACCCGAATTTCGGGCATGAAAAATTCGGGTGATTCGGTTCATGGTTGATTTTTGGTGAATTTTTAAAGTTTTAGTGACTTTGGGGCAGTTCAGGGGCATAGCTTGGGATCTGGGCAAAAGGAGTGGGGTGGGGTGGTAGTGCCTAATGGGTGCAGGCTACCACCCCAATTTCAGGGGGATTGGGCAAAGGGCTGATTTTTGGTAAATTTCTGAAATTTTCATGTCTTTGGGGCAGATTGGGGCATATTGGGGCAGAAAGTGGGGCCTGGGGCAGAATAGTGGGGTGGGGTGGTAGTGCCTAATGGGTGGAGGCTACCACCCCAATTTCAGGGGGTTTGGACAAAGGGCTGATTTTTTGAGAATTTTTGAAGTTTTAGTGACTTTTGGGCAGTTTGGGGGCAGAAAGTGGATCTGCCCCAAAAGAGTGGGGTGGGGTGGTAGTGCCTAATGGGTGGAGGCTACCACCCCAATTTCAGGGGGATTGGGCAGAGGGCTGATTTTTTGAGAATTTTTGAAGTTTGGGTGTCTTTGGGGCAGATTGGGGGCAGAAAGTGGATCTGCCCCAAAGGAGTGGGGTGGGCTGGTAGATAGTGTCTAATGGGTGGAGGCTACCACCCATCCCCAATTTAAGAGTGATTGGGCAGTGGGGTGAATTATGGTGAATTTATTTGTATGTGGTTTGTCTTCATAAGGTGAAGTGTGCTAAATTGATTACTTCCTCATATTATTCATAGTAAAGGAAAGTGTGAAAAAGTGAAAGTGGGGTCATGAGAGTTGTTTAATTGAAAAATAGCTCATTTGCTATGATAGAATGAGAATTCACACCTCAGAAAAAACTTCTGAGGTGTGAATTCTCATTCTATCATAGCAAATGAGCTATTTTTCAATTAAACAACTCTCATGACCCCACTTTCACTTTTTCACACTTTCCTTTACTATGAATAATATGAGGAAGTAATCACTTTAGCACACTTCACCTTATGAAGACAAACCTCATACAAATAAATTCACCATAATTCACCCCCTGCCCAATCACTCTTAAATTGGGGATGGGTGGTAGCCTCCAGCCATTAGGCACTATCTACCAGCCCACCCCACTCCTTTGGGGCAGATCCACTTTCTGCCCCCAATCTGCCCCAAAGACACCCAAACTTCAAAAATTCTCAAAAAATCAGCCCTCTGCCCAATCCCCCTGAAATTGGGGTGGTAGCCTCCACCCATTAGGCACTACCACCCCACCCCACTATTTTGGGGTAGATCCACTTTCTGCCCCCAAACTGCCCCAAAGTCACTAAAACTTCAAAAATTCTCAAAAAATCAGCCCTTTGTCCAAACCCCCTGAAATTGGGGTGGTAGCCTGCACCCATTAGGCACTACCACCCCACCCCACTCCTTTTGCCCAGATCCCATGCTATGCCCCTGAACTGCCCCAAAGTCACCAAAACTTTAAAAATACACCAAAAATCAGGATTTTGCCCAATCCCCCTGAAATTGGGGTGGTAGACTCTAACCATTGGACACTACCACCCCACCCCAAAATTTTGCCCCTGGGCCCCTTTTTACCCCCCGAATCTATTCGGATTTGGATTCAGATTAAATCCGAATCCGAACCGAATCAAGGGTGATTCGGGTGACCCAGATTCGGGCACAAAACAGAACAGGGGTGATTTGGTTCGGGTCCGAGCCGAATCACCCAAAATCCCGAATTGCACACCCCTACTGTTTAGAGTGATCTAGGACTTGGGCAAATACAGATGATATTTTTAAAAGCAACTACAAAGTCACTCACTGAGCATGTGCAAACTCTCATTTTACATTCTGAGCTGCAGAAGAATGTCTGAAGGAAATGCTCAAATCTGTAATATAATTGGAATATTAACTGGACAGACTTTTATTCTGGAGCAGATAATTACAATTCCCCCACACCAATGAAGACATGAGGAAGCGGTTTGGAGGGGAAAGAGTCAAAACTTGGTTATCAAAACAGCCCAATGGAAGAGACAGCAATGGGATTGGGCTCTTCACCCCCACCAGAGTGCAAGAATTAACAGGTGTGATCCAATATACAATTTCTCCCTAACCATTTGAGTGATTATACTCCAGCTCAGAATAGCATCACAGCCCCAAGGCCAAGCCACACATCTCCTAACAGCCAAATGGGGCCCAGGTATTCATCAGAAACATTGCCGTTCCCGCAAAAAGCACAATCAATCCTTTAAAGTTGGTTATGTCTCCATCTCAGAGAGAAGTCCCAGCTGAGATTTCCAAAACCACCAAGCCTCCAGGGCTTGACTTTAACCCATCTTCACACCTTAGGGTGAATCACAGGCCTTTGGATGCTCACAATTGAATTCTAATATTGCCACACCATACCTGTCAGTTGTGACCTTATGAACCAAACTAACTATGGAAAACAATATGAGGCAAGCAAAACAAACAAAAACAAACAAACAAACAAACAAAAACAACAACCCTCTACATCACATGCCAATTAGATGAAGAGCCAATATTTCCTATTTAGCCCCAAACAGGCCCCAAACCAGCCAAATCCCACAATATTGTCTTGGGTAGCCAGAAGGGACAACTCTTAGAGCTGGGCAGACATAGGCTCCAATGATTACCAAGCTCCTCCTACCCAGTCCCCTCAACCAACCAATGAAGTGTTCCATTCAAGCTGGGTGGGGCAAATATGCTACCCCAGAAATATGCTTGGGGAAATAGTGACAATTTGACAAAATCACTAAGGGAGAGTTGTGATGTGTAAGAAAATACAAATCATATAGGAAAAGGTATTAAATCTGGAACAAAGGCCAGGAGCTATATGCAGCATTGGGTTGTGTATTTTATTTTATTTTATTTTATTTATTTTTTACATTTTATTTATTTTTTACATTTACCCGCTCTTCCTCCAAGGAGCCCAGAGCAGTGTACTACATACTTAGGTTTCTCCTCACAACAACCCTGTGAAGTAGGTTAGGCGGAGAGAGAAGTGACTGGCCCAGAGTCACCCAGCAAGTCTCATGGCTGAATGGGGATTTGAACTCGGGTCTCCCCGGTCCTAGTCTGGCACTCTAGCCACTACACCACGCTAGATCATGGTATTGGGTAGTGGGGTCCCCAGACTGGTAGAAGAGGATGCTTGTTTTCTCACAATAGGGACAGGTGTACAAGAAAAAATATGCTGTCTACACTGTGGTGGAGGGGAGATGGGTATTGGACCATTGCAACCCATTGTTAGACACGTCAAGTGAGTTTGAAGCTCCTTATCTCAACACAGATCTGTGCTAGACAGGAGGTGCACAAAGGGAATTCCTTCCCTCTTTGCTTTCTTCACATATGGTAGCTCAGCAGGTGTTGCCGGTAAGCCTCTGCAACATTTGGATGAGAACATATTGGAAAAGGATTGGTGGGGGTGGGGATAACAAATAATGGTGGATTGCAAGTCAGCCAATGTAATCTTCATATCTTGAAAAGAACCATGAGATCTGGTCATAGGTCAGTGAATCGCCAATCAATAAAAAGGCCAGGGATAAGAAAGAAAATGTTGCCTTCCATTATAAGTTATATTTGATATCACAATTATCTGGTGTGTGTGTGTGTGTGTGTACACACATACACATCTGTTTACTAGATATCATGCATGTTATGCTATGGCTTGGACAGATAATCCTTGTTCCTCAGTCCTGGCATAGCACTCAACTTTTCACAGAAACCCCTGCTGTGCAAACTGTTTGTCCTGTGCTAGTTAAGCTGCTCGAAAGCTGTCTCTGTGGCAGATGATCAAGCACAATTAGAGAAGACATCAAATGCCAGCATTTGAGGGAGGGACCAAAACCAGCCCGCCATCTGTTGTCACGGATGCCGCCAGAGGAGAATATCAACTGTCAACTGCTGACAGTGGGGCCAAAAACCAGCCTTCCATCTGCTATTACTACTGTTGCCATTCATGGGTCCAAACCATCATCTCTTTCTCCATTGGGTAACTATTATTCATCTTGTATCATTGTAATGCTTCTTATTTTTGTTCTTATCATCTTGGCGTCTTCTAGAACATGGGATAGTCCAAAAATAGGAACCCAGAAATTTTATCACATTTTCATCCATGTACACACAAATTTCCATATCTGAAATGAAATTCCCTTCTGTACTGATCTTGCCAAAACAATTTTATGTACCTAAAATAACACATACGTGAAAAATCAAAAGGGACCAGTGCTGCAATCCTATAGGTCAACATCAAAGCACACTTGTTTAGCAAGAGTAGCTCTGAATCTGAAGTGAGCAGTGCCCAAGCATAGCATACACCAGTGCTGGCAGAGTGACCTTTGACCTTTGAAGTAGAGGTTGTAGTTGCTCCCAAGGTAAAACACCTGAGACTTTCCAAAAGAAGCCACACAGGTTTCTATAAGATAAGTGAAATTTATGGAGGGTGGTGGTGGTGGTTTGCAAATCCCTAATGTGCATATGTGTGTGTCACCAAGATAAGGGTTCAGACAAACCTCCTGTGGTGGGCCTAGCAGGGGCAGCAGCATCATTTTAGTTTTTCCTGGGCCTGCTTGCCTCAAGTGCACTGAGGCCAATAGAATGCTGGCCTAGAGCATTTCATATGCCGCAGGAACGGGAGGGGGAGAAGAGTAGGCACATTAATCTGGTTTTTTTGGGGGGGTGGGGGCAGGAAGAGCTGCTCCAGTTTGGGCAACAGACCTCAAGCACAGGGATCTGGGGAGTGGAAATAGATCCTCAAGGTGGAAGGCATGCAGAATGGGGGACAACAATCAACTTTGTCCAAATCTTCATTCATTCATTCGATTTCTATACCGCCCATCCAAAAATGGCTCAGGGCAGTTTACAAAGATAAATAATGCATAAAATAAATAAGATGGCTACCTGTCCCCAAAGGGCTCACAATCTAAAAAGAAACGCAAGATAGACACCAGCAACAGTCACTGGAAGTACTGTGCTAGTGGTGGATAGGGCCAGTTATCTTGCCAATAGATTGTGAGAGCAGGGTCCAATCTACTACAGAAAACACAGATAGGGGTTGGATAGGGACAGCTACTCCACCCACACCCCCGCTAAATATAGGATAATCATCATTTGAAAAAGGGGTCTCCTTGCTCCTTTTTCAAATGGAGCAGAGGTGGTTACCTACACACCATGTTCTAGGCTGTGTCTGGGGAAATAGGGTATTATGACTGGAGAGTAGGTTTCACTCCAAATAACATTTTTAGCCATTGAAGTCTTGCACATAAACTTGTTGGGGGAGGGTGGATGGGGAGGCAGGCTCCTCCCTGCCTCCCTGCATGATCGCCCTTCCCTTACAGCTCTACTGTTTGCTACGGGACACGAGCCAAGCCATGGGAAGTGGCAGAGCTGGAAGCCAGAGGAGGTGGTCCTCCAGCATCACATAATGCATCACAACAGGAGCAAGGTGCATTAAGGGATTCCCCACTGCTGGGTGCTCTTGCTGCCCAGCTTTTTGCACGCTCCAGCTACAAACAGCCTGGGCGTGCAAGCAACTGGAGGCTGGGATAGAAGGGGTCATTCATGTACATCTACCCCAATAAAACCCTGGGTAACAAATTCAGACTACATGGCAGGGCAACATAGTGCCACCTCTAGCTTCACCATGGATCCCAGGGCTCTTGCCAGTTCAAGCCCTCACCATCCACTTACCCTCATCATTGGCCAGTGGTCCTTAAAATAACTCTTGGCAACCAGGGCAACTCTCGTGAGATCTTGGTAAAATCTAGATTTTGGTCCAAGAGCTCCCCGGGCTCTCGCAACATCTTGCTATTCCCAGGCAAGATCTCTCCTGTTTGTCACTCAGGCTAGTCCAGGGCATCAGCCATGCTGGTAGCGCCGATGCTCCCCCCCAGGGTCCCTCCAGTCCTAGTAAGGCCTCCAAGGACTGGGACCCACCTAATAGTGAGCCCCAATCCATGCTTCCTTCAGTCCCCACACCCACGTTCTCCTCACACATAGATCTGTAACATGACTTGCACATCATGATCGACTACTACAATGTGCTCTACATGGGGCTGCCTTTGTATGTAGTTCAGAAACTTCAGTTGGGTCAAAATGCAGTTGCTAGATTGGTCTCCGGAGTTTCTTGGAGAGACCATATTATGCCTTTCTTTAAAAACAATTGCATTTGGCTACCAATAGGTTTCTGGGTAAAATACAAAGTGGTGGTAATTACCTTTAAATCCCTAAATGGTTTAGTACTGGGTTACCTGGGTGATGTCATGCCCTCACCCATGGAGAGTGAAGAGGAGCTGGAGGCTGGCAACCCTCCAGCAGCGGGAGAAGCTGATGCGGGGGGTCGGGTGTAGGGCTGCAGGAGGTAGATGAGATGGGCCAGGGCGAAAGTTCAGGACAAGAAGGCCCATTGGGAGCAGAGGAGAGAGGGGACGAAAAGCCAAACTCTGAGTCAGGGGATGATCAACCATTAACCCCCCAAGAGCGGAGACGTGAAAAACGCCGACAGCAGGTGCAGACACTCAGAAGGATTCAGAAGGAGTCAGTGCCTTCTTAACAGGCAGGATAAACACTGAATCTCTAACAGCTGGCTGGAGGAGGAGAGCAATTAGTCAAGGACTATAAATCAGCTGGCAGGTAAGGAACAAGTTGCTGGAAGCAATGCATCATTTGAGCTTGCTGCATCTCTAGCCTTCGGTTACGTGGAACCCCCCAGCTTCGAGATCAGACTCCTGATCCCACCCTCTCCTGCTTGTAACCTGATTCCTGAACTAGGCTTCAGATAGCTTCCCCCCGAACGGGCTGCTGAAGGAGACTCATCAACAGCCTTTACATCTCCCTCTGTGTTGCCTTGGATTCTCAGTGGGATGGTGTGGACTGGGTACTTGGTAGTGATTAGTCCTCTTGTGCTTCTTTGCAGATGCGGCACGACTCCAGAGCTAATGGCTTCTCCAACTGAGAGACATCGAGTCCTTCCCAAGGACCTGGGATGGCTGAATTTTATTATCAATGTTGTTGCTTTTATTATTATAGATATTGTCGCAGAATATAGGCTCTTCCCAGGAAAGTTGCTTTTTGCAATTGGCTGATGGTGATTTCTGTGGCCCCTATGGTGTTGAGGTGCTCTTCAAGGTGTTTTTGAATTGCACCTTGGGCACCAATTACTACTGGGATTATTTTGTTCTTCTTCTGCCACAGCCTTTCAATTTCCATTTGTAGATCTTTGTATTTTGTTATTTTTTTCTATTTCTTTTTCTTCTATTCTGCTATCCCCTGGTATTGCTATGTCGATTATTTTAACCTGTTTTTCTTTCTTCTCGACTACAGTTATATCTGGTGTATTGTGTGGCAAATGTTTGTCTGTTAGTAGTCGGAAATCCCATAATATTTTTTCACCTTCATTTTCTACAACTTTTTCAATTTTATGGTCCCACCAATTTTTGGCTACAAGTAGCTTGTATTTTTTGCAGATGTTCCAGTGTATCATCCCTGCTACCTTGCCATGCCTTTGTTTTAATAATAGGTCCATCTATCGCAGTTCTGTCAACTCTAGCTGGTGGTGGCTTTCTAGAGCCTCAGGCAAAGATTTTCCTTAGCCCTTCCACTTGATCCGTGTAAGTGGATATGTCAGGAATTGAACCTGGAATCTGAATGAAAAGCATGGGCTTTACCTCTGACCTATGGGCCTGCTTTAGGGCATGGACCTATTTTACGGTTGACACCAACATATTTTAAAAAGTGAAGCAAAATTCAGATTCCTTCTCAAGGAGAAACATCAAAGGAAAGCCAATTAATTTATACTAGCTGACGTGGTGCAGAACATCTGCCCCCCTTGTTCTCCCTGTCTCTCCTCTCCCCACCTTCAGCCCATTTCTTTCTCTCCCCATCAAGCCCCTTTTCTTTCTCCCCCCACCGCAGCCCATTCTCCCTCGGCCACAGTTTCAAGTAGCTACAGTTAGCAGATTCCAGGGGTGTGTGGGATCCTCATAATGCACCACATGTGGTGCATTATTGGAGCTCCGGGGAGTGGGGCGATGTGGGTGACACATCCTGGTACCCCAACCCTCAGATCTGCCGGTAGGAGCTGGTGCAGGTGCTCATCTGAGCAGGTGATCCACCCACCCAGGGATATTGCAAGGATTGTCTCTGGGGAGGTAAGCACTTTTGGGCTCCCTCCCCACAAAAACGCTTAGCTCTTTCTCACTGCACATGAGAAAGAGCTCGTATATTCAAGGACTCTGATGGGTTTTACCTTGCCAAGAGAAATGATGTCTCCTGGAATTTAGGAAGCACGCCATTTTATTGCTTCCACTCCTTGGTCATCTATCCCTACCCCAAATATCTTTCTCCATAATATCATTTTCACAGCAAAGAATGCCTACACAAAAACATTAACAAAGAGATCAAAATAGACTTGCTTAATCTGAGAGGGCTCCACATCAGCTTAATCAGGCTTGTAGCTTTAAAATCCTCAATTATGCCAATAGAGATGTAGTCATGCCTACCCAGATGGTGAAAAGAGTTTAACATATACAATAAACATCTGCTATTCTTGTAGCCTCATGCTTAAATAAAACTCATGCAAGTTGTTATGCTACACACCACATTAAGCTTCAGTCTGCTTCAACTTCACTCCCTATTTGAGCTTCAAGCTTGCTCTGTGTCTGCTACACACACACAAACTTGCCAATCTTCTGTGGAAAACACTGGTCAAAACATTTTGAGGCCAATCCATAAAGCTTTCTGAAGTACTAGGATTTAAGTCAGATTTGTTCCTAATGAACTCAGTAAAATCAATAATGTATTCAGTGGCTGACATCCAGACTAACATAGTGCCAGCACACCAGCATTTTCCATAGCGGAAAGGAAGAAAGTTGTTGGGTTTTTTTACTATCTTCCCTCTGCCTCCAGAAACATTGTCTCTAAGGGTTAGGGGACCTTCAGGGACATAGTTTCAAGAGGCAGAAGCAACTTGAGGTGAGATGGTAAAAAATCACCCCTCCTACTCTGTAGATGGAAAATACAGGTGCATCATTGCAAAATTAGTCTGGATGTCAGTTAGTATATTTGCAGTCTTCCTCCAAGTAGCTCAGAGTAGCCTTTATTCTTACAATGAACTTTGGCCTGTGCAGATGTAAAGCTCCCAAACTCGAACATGGTCTTGCCAAATGGGATGTTTTTCAGATTGTTTCCAAGTAACATTAACCATAGTTAGCAATGGTCACATGAAACAGTGAAATATTGTAAAGGGAAGTGGGAAGAATATGAAAGGAGGAGCATGTGATACAACCCAGAGGTTTATACTAAACCATGGACAGCTTTTGAGAAACATTTCTGCTTGAAAGGTTGTTTTGGCTGAAAGACTGATTTGCACAAGTAATGAGATTCTCTCCACCCTCTCTGTCCCTCGCCTCCCTCCCTCTACCACCACCCCACTATCACATACACAACATGCTCAACATTCTAGTGACAATGACTTACCTGCATTTTCTCCACGTTGGCTGCTTTAGGGGGATTAAAGTATCTTGTAATAATATTCTATTAGAAGAAGGATTTCGGGGGGCAAGAGGTATTGTAAGAATAACTCAGAAGTCCAGAGGATAACAAAACAAATGTGTATTAACTGTAAGTCTCTAGAAATTTCTCACTTGCCATGATTTTGTTATTGGCACACTGCATTTCAAAATGTGCACCTCCACCATTAGTTGTAATTCTGTAACGGTTTCCTTAACAGAAGCAGTTATCAGAAACTGCACACTTATGAAGCTATTGTTCAGTCAGCAGATTAAAATTACCCCACCTTTGTTAGAAAGACCCCTCAAGGTGGTCAACAATAATAAAACAGTATAAATATAGTACAGTATAACATAAAATAACCGCTCCCACAAAACAGCAAAAAAAACCCCACAGCTTAACCAGAGGACAAGAACAAAACAATTTGACAAATTCTTGCTCATTGTGTTTACTTTGGATATGCCCATTTATACATTACAGAACAGCAGTTCACCCTTCATATTGCTTATGTGACCCTTCTTATGAGATTTTCTTTTTCTCATGATCTTAGCTCCTATAATAATGCAGTGCTCCATCGAATGGCACAAATCATATGTTAAATATACAGTCAATGTTCTTACCATCTCTTTAAGGTGACAGATGAACTTGGTAGGCTGCAATCACTGCTGGACAAAACCCAGTTCTTTTTTAAAAAGGACATAATATGCAGAAATAATCAAAGCAGGAACAGACTTTCAAGGACAGACAGAGAAGGGTACATGAACAAAGACATAGGCTGACATATATTTACCTTCAGGACCACCTCTCCAGGCCAGTCCTGTCCCATCCTGTGAGATCTTCTCAGGTTGCCCTTCTTTTGGTCCCTGGTCTCAGAGAGGTCCATAGTACTAGGGCCCATGGAAGGGCTTTTTCTATTGCTGCCCCTTCACTTTAGAATTCTCTTCCCTTCACCCACAGATTCGGTTTGCCTCCTCCTTTTCAGCCTTTAAAACCTTATTGAAGATATTTCTTTTCCGCCAGGCATTTGCCCTTAAAATCATTTTAAAAAAAATAAAAAATCTCAGATGCTGTTCTTGTTTTCTTCACCGCCCTGAGTCTGTGGATTGGGTAGTGTATTAAATTTATACATACATATGTACATACATACATACTGTACAACATTACATGTGCAAACACAGTTGCTTGTTAGTGCAGCCATTATTTCCAATGGCTGCAGTCACACAACTCAGTTTCTGCTCTTTTTGGTGCAAGATGGTCCAAGAGCTCACTTACATAATTGTGCATTTGTTACATTGCAATCTGTATCATCCAAGGGAAAGGGATGTGGTATGCAAGGACAAGGCAGTGGAGTGGAATCAGGAATATTAGTTTATTGAAATAGGTACTATGTACAGAAAGCCAAGTGCAGACAAGGCAAGTGCTCTTGCTGCTGGCTGTTTGTTAGCCCCGCCTCTACTCTAGGACCGGAATACACGTAACTAAAGCCCCATTCAGAAGTTGGTCTGGATCAAGGAATTGATTAACCAAAAATACCACACAACCTACACATAATATTGCACTGCACGTCAACCATACAGAGATGGTAAGTGGCCAAGGTTGGTAACTGGGAATGCATCAGTCATGGAGAAACAGAAACTCAGTATATACTGTAGCTGACTCAATCCTTGGGTGTTTAACAATGTCTCACTGTTTGGTGTTCCATTTGTTTGTTGTTTAAAGTCCCCATCCATTTTTGAATTCATTCGAGTCACCAGGGGCACACCAAAGTAATTTGGGCACTCGGACCACCCTGCCGCAAGGCCTCCCGAAACTACCTCTATTTTGTGGGTTTTAAAAATTCTTACCATGTCCGAGGGGTGGCTGTGGGGGGCGGGAGAAGTGGAGCAGCCCTTCTCCCTTCTCCCTCACTCCCCTGGCGGTGGCAGGGACTGGAGCACCGCTGGTCTTGTCTGTTCGGAGCAGCATCTTTAACAAACTGCGAGGTGCACCTGCGCAATTAAGATCGTTGCAAGCCCATGACGCAAGCCTCCCTTCTAGGGGTGTGCAATTCGGATTTTGGGGTGATTCGGCTCGGACCCAAACCGAATCACCCCTGTTCTGTTTTGTGCCCGAATCTGGGTCACCCGAATCACCCTTGATTCGGTTCGGATTCGGATTTAATCCGAATCCGAATCCGAATAGATTCGGGGGTAAAAAGGGGCCCAGGGGCAAAATTTTGGGGTGGGGTGGGAGTGCCAAATGGGTAGAGTCTACCACCCCAATTTCAGGGGGATTGGGCAAAGTCCTGATTTTTGGTGAATTTTTAAAGTTTTAGTGACTTTGGGGCAGTTCAGGGGCATAGCATGGGATCTGGGCAAAAGGAGTGGGGTGGGGTGGTAGTGCCTAATGGGTGCAGGCTACCACCCCAATTTCAGGGGGATTGGGCAAAGGGCTGATTTTTGGTAAATTTCTGAAATTTTCATGTCTTTGGGGCAGATTGGGGCAGAAAGTGGGGCCTGGGGCAGAATAGTGGGGTGGGGTGGTAGTGCCTAATGGGTGGAGGCTACCACCCCAATTTCAGGGGATTTGGACAAAGGGGTGATTCTTTGAGAATTTTTTAAGTTTTGGTGACTTTGGGGCAGTTTGAGGGCAGAAAGTGGAACTGCCCCAAAAGAGTGGGGTGGGGTGGTAGTGCCTCATGGGTGGAGGCTACCACCCCCAATTTCAGGGGGATTGGGCAGAGGGCTGATTTTTTGAGAATTTTTGAAGTTTGGGTGTCTTTGGGGCAGATTGGGGGCAGAAAGTGGATCTGCCCCAAAGGAGTGGGGTGGGCTGGTAGATAGTGTCTAATGGGTGGAGGCTACCACCCATCCCCAATTTAAGAGTGATTGGGCAGTGGGGTGAATTTTGGTGAATTTATTTTTATGAAGTTTGTCTTCATAAGGTGAAGTGTGCTAAATTGATTACTTCCTCATATTATTCATAGTAAAGGAAAGTGTGAAAAAGTGAAAGTGGGGTCATGAGAGTTGTTTAATTGAAAAACATCTCATTTGCTATGATAGAATGAGAATTCACACCTCAGAAAAAACCCTTTACTATGAATAATATGAAGAAATCAATTTAGCACACTTCACCTTATGAAGACAAACCTCATAAAAATAAATTCACCAAAATTCACCCCCTGCCCAATCACTCTTAAATTGGGGATGGGTGGTAGCCTCCACCCATTAGACACTATCTACCAGCCCACCCCACTCCTTTGGGGCAGATCCACTTTCTGCCCCCAATCTGCCCCAAAGACACCCAAACTTCAAAAATTCTCAAAAAATCAGCCCTCTGCCCAATCCCCCTGAAATTGGGGTGGTAGCCTCCACCCATTAGGCACTACCACCCCACCCCACTCTTTTGGGGCAGATCCACTTTCTGCCCCCAAACTGCCCCAAAGTCACTAAAACTTCAAAAATTCTCAAAAAATCAGCCCTTTGTCCAAATCCCCTGAAATTGGGGTGGTAGCCTCCACCCATTAGGCGCTAACACCCCACTATTCTGCCCCAGGCCCCACTTTCTGCCCCAATATGCCCCAATCTGCCCCAAAGACATGAAAATTTCAGAAATTTGCCAAAAATCAGCCCTTTGCCCAATCCCCCTGAAATTGGGTTGGTAGCCTGCACCCATTAGGCACTACCACCCCACCCACTCCTTTTGCCCAGATCCCATGCTATGCCCCTGAACTGCCCCAAAGTCACTAAAACTTTTAAAATTCACCAAAAATCAACCATGAATCGAATTACCTGAATTTTTCGGGTCTGAAATTCGGGTGGTTCGGCTCGTGCCCGAAAAATATCGGGGGACATCGGGGGTGATTCGGTTCAGCCCCGAATCACCCGAAATTTTTCATTTCGGGCACAGATCGTTCTGTGCCCGAAATTTTTTGCACATCCCTACTCCCTTCATCCCAGCCCCCGGAACTACCATAATGCACTGCACAAGTGTGTGGTTCATTATGGGATTCCCCCATACCGGCCGGAAGCCCTGAAGTATCCCAGCCCACTGGCATGTGATCAAAAAAATGGGGCTAAGGGAGCACTAGCTCCCTTAATCCCTTATGAGAAGGTGGCTGGCTTGGCGGGTTCTCATGCATGGACAAGACTGGGCTAGGCTTCGTTAGCCCGGTTTTGGCTGCACATGAGAACAGTCTCAGTGTGTAAAAGGGCTTCTTATCTTACCTTAGTGTTATTAGTTTTTGAAAAAGAATTCCCTCCAAGAGCAGATCTGTGCTGGCAGCCTGTGCTATGTGTTACTGGCATGTTCCTACTAAAGTTTGTTTTTCTCAAGCAAGGATTACAGTTTTTCTGGATTACTTACACATTTGACGTTAATGGCCGACAGCCAGACTCAATTACTCCTGAGTAGTCATAATGGGTGACATGATGTGCAAATCTAAGGGAGATGGAATGCATTGCTGATGCTGATGCCACTGTGGTTACGGGAGCAGCGGTGCCACAGTTTTTGATCAGTGGTTGCGCAAGGAGCATCTGTATGCGGTTTCCCCCATTGTGGTGGACAGGGAGTAGGAACAGGGTTAATTGTTTGGTGGCTGATTTGAGAAAGAGGCTGGGTGATGCAAGAGCTGATTGGGACTCCTCCATGCTTATGGGAACATAGAAACATAGGATGCTGCCTTGTACCAAGTGAGACAATTGGTCCATCTAGCTCATTCTAGCTTACACAGACTGGTAGTGGCTTCTCCAAGGTGGCAGACAGGAGTCTCTTTCAGTCCTATCTGATACTGAGATAGGGAACTTGGAACCTTCTGCATGCAGACATGCAGGTGATCTTCCCAAAGTGGTCCCACCCCCTATGAGGAATATCTTACAATGTTCACATATGTTATCTACCACTCAAATGCAAAGCAGGGCAAATCCTGCTTAGCAAAGAGGACAACGCATGCTTGCTACCACAAGACCAGCTCTCCTCAACTCCTTCAGAGTTCACCAACCCCCAAGGCTGAGTGGCTGGGGCGTGCAGTTGGGTGAGGCCTCTGAAATGGCCCTGAGGAGAAGGAATCCACACGAGTCTGATCTGCTGCTTTGAGACAGGATGTGATCACCCTGAGCATTTTGGGAATATTACTAGTGTTTGATCTCTGGCCTAAGTGTAGGCCTGCATTGATTGGAGGAGTGGAGATGTATACCTGATGCAGTCACATTGATTCTTAACATTTAATAAAGTCGTAGTCCTTTCTCCCATATTACTGTCTCAGTAGGCCCATTCACATGTTATGTTCAATATGCGTACAATGAATATACAGTGTACACAGGTACAGATCTGTATCCAGGTACAGTCATTCACTTGTTATATTAAACACAGGTAGAGCAGTACACTCCCTATCTGTACCATGCATTTGAAGGGCCTGTATGCAGGTTCACTCTTGAAATGTTGTGTTGTTTTTTTAAATGTAAACTGCCCTGAGCCATTTTTGAAAGGGCAGTATATCAATCCAATCCAATCCAATCCATCCATCCATCCATCCATCAAATGAACACTACAGTCATTTATATGGATGTTCTCGAAGCATTTCGGCACCTCTGTTTCCAGGTGCCAAAACGCTTCAAGCTGCCCAGCCAAATCATTTCAACTGGGGACAAGTGGGCACTTTAAAGGGAGGAAGGCAGGTCTTACCTTCCCCTCCAATGCACCTTCGCTGTCTCCCATTGCCCCAGAGCAGCAATGTTTGTATTAAGCAGCTGGGTTCTCTGTTTGCCCAGCTGCATTTGCTTAGAAGCAAGAAGTTCCCTGTTCCCAGCAGGAAATGGCATCTGAGCATGTGTGGATGCCCTTTTGAGTGTTCAGTTCTGAACACCAAGCATCTGTACACTTGTACAGCATAATGTCTGAATTGGGCTAGTGTCTTCATTGTATGGTGGCAAATTCACATTCTGCTGTTGCCATTAGTCACTATATTTGCTTCAAGTCAGGAGTCCTTTTGTTTTCCCAAGAACATTCCTCCCCACTCTTGCATATACACATCCTTTTTTCAATGAAGAGTCACAATATGTGGATTGAAAATTCAAATCAAGCAGCTTGGCTCAGTGTTACAAAGTTGATGATCTGAGATATTCTGTCAATAATTTATGCTTTCCTCTGCATTGTCCTGCAGTACTGCAGACAGAAATTACTGTTTTGTTTGTCTCTCATTGCCATAACACCACGTAAAAGGCATTTATTTTTAGTTTTGCCATAAAAACATGTCCTCTCAAGAATGAGAGGTCAACTCTCATCCCCTATTGGTTCTACAACTGCTCCTCCAGCAGTTTGTTCATTTAGAAACATATGTTATCAATAATTGCCAGGCATTTGACCTTCCATTTATATATTTTGCAGATATTAAAATTGCATTGCATTGGGCTTTCAGTTTAAAAGCAGAAATGACCTCCCAGTCAGGAAGCCACCTTGCTTATTAGCATGAAAATTATCAATTGAATTTCACAGAATGTTTCACAAAAGTGCAATTAATTGAATGTACCACCATGAGAGTCAGCCATTTTCATCTGAGTGGACTGCATCTCTCAGAGCCATTCACATATTTTTTGTCCTTCTAGTAGGAGACCCTGAACATTGCTATAGCACCACAGGTCTGTCCGATGCTGAGAAGTTAATGTGACAGCTTGGCTAACAAGTTTTTCCCCCCTCCAGTCAAAAATACAGGGCTATTTCCAATTACCCTCATTTCTGAGGAGATATTGATTCTTGGTGTTGTGATAATGGGAGCTACGTTTGTGTGGTCTGGTTCTGTGCTGCACTGGTATCTGTTTTGTAGACAGGATCCCTGGGCTGGGCAACAGGCATGATTCATTCCCACACCAGCAGCATCAGCCCCCTAGAGAAGTGTGATGCTGGTGTGGTGTAGCCACTTCAGCCAGTTGACCCATGGTGGTTCCAGCATAGGTTCAGATAATGAGGCTCAACACATGATTACACAAACCCAGGATAGTGACAGACTAACCTGGGTTAGCTGGTTGTGTAGATAGGAGGCAAGCTCCCAAACCAGGCTTTCCAAAACCAGTAAACGCTGAAAATATAGTATATACCTGGGACCATGAACAGGAAATGTGCCACTCTGCACAGCCCTCTCTATGATTATGTGCTCAAAATGGCTTGAATGGGGATTGGCCCCTTCATGGGGGGAATCAGAGTATGGCTATGATATAATGAGGTTTTTTTGCTTCTTCTCCTGGCAGTGTGGTGCATTGTGGGAAGGTTCCCCCAATCCTTGGGTGGATGATTGCTGCTGTATGAGGGGAGCCCAGCAGTTTGTAAGAGTTTGTATGAGATGATTGCATGTATGACGGGAGTTTGCAGAGCCCAGCAGCAGCTCTGGTTATCTGTCCCACCACCACCCAAGCCCCAAATGACTGTGTGTTGCGGCTCAATATGACATAGCTCCATTGCTTCCGAGGTGGTGTATAAATTGGGTATGTGTCGTATGAAATTTCAAGTTGCCTTATACCAAGTCAGTCCATCAAGTTCACTGTTTACTGCTTTGACTTTCAGCAGCTTTCCAAGGTCGTATAAAGGCATGCTCTCCAACCTAGCTAGTTGAGAGCATTTTTTTTAACTGAAGGAGCAGGGTATGGAACTTATAACTTTCATGGCACCTTTATTTATCCTAAATGCAAAACATGTAAAAACATTCTACTACTGATTTCAAGACAGACTTCTGTGGTTTCACCATCCAGCTTGATGAAAAGCTCTTAAAAAGAGTAGTGCCTGCTACTCTCAACTTTAGGGCATTTTGGCTGGACAGACTGTGGCTTTTGGATTTTTTCTACTGGACCAACACAGCTGCCTGTTATCCTGTGCACGCTGCAAAATGTTGGATCCAATCCACACAGACCTGACAGAAATTGTCACAAGGGCTGACATTGTCAGGAGGATCTGATTGTTGGGACTCTCCCCCAATGTCCAGCAGGACGGGGCACTCACCTGACCGGGAGGTGAGCAGATTAACAGTGGGGGTTTGCTTGGTCATGCTCGAAGCCAATGGCAACTATGCGGGGAGGCGGGGTTCAGCGAGGAAGCCAGGAGGATGGCTGCCCTTGATTGGGCCAGAATGGCCCAACAAGCTGGCTGCAGCCAGGAGCTAGCAGGCCCCTCCCCTTGGCAAAGACCCTGGGGGTGATACAGGGAGAGGAAATGGAGTCCTGTAAGATGGCTTCTTTAAGGGCTAACAGGCAGAATACAGGAAGGTGGGAATGGAAGGCAGGAGAGTAGTTAAGAGGAGTAGCAGCTGACCCTGTGGACATATAGAATAGATTTGTAGCCAGTGATGAGGAGGCCAGTGGAAATGGAGGCTGGCTGCCTCTATGGGTTCTTGGGGAGGAGCAAGGCATTCCCTCTCCCTGGCAGATGGAGAAGGGTGCTTAGAACCCCCTCCCCATCCTTCTGAGGCCTGTATGCTCAGGGGTTGTGAGGCTTGTGAAGAGGAAAGGCCACACCAGTCAGATCAGAACATTTTGTCAGGTGCTCCCCTCTCCTCTAATTTGCAGGGTGCAGCCCCTCAAAATGGGAGAGAAATCTCTTTGGCTTGGCTACAAGCGTTGTTTAGGGAGTCTGCACTCAGCAAATCAGGGAAGGGGAAATCAAGGTAACTCCCCCATGGGGGACCCACGGAACATCCCTGGCAGGGAGTTGCCATGCTCCCCCTTCCATCAATTTATCTCCTAATTTCACAGCTGTAAAATCTCTCTTTTACAGCTGTGAGATTCATTTTGAGGGGCTGTACCCTGGAAATTGAGGGGAGGGGAGCAGGGCAATTCCCCACAGGAGACCCACAGGGTTAGAGGGTGAGCAGTGGAGAGTTACCCTGTGCTCTGTCTTACAGGGGGCATATCAGCTCTGACATGCCTGTCAGACTGGACACAATGCACAACCCCACTACCTATCAACTTTGAATGCATTTTTAGCAACCACAAATTTCCTGCATCTCATTACTGTAAAATACATCACACACCCCTCCCCGCCATCAAGCCATCACTCAGCACTTTGCTGCACCAGGTAATTCTGCTGTTCCTAGGCTTATTTATTCAGGGAAAAGCCAAGGAGCTGATCCTAGCAAAGTAATTTTGTAGAAGCATGGGGCTTCACAGTTCTGCTGTAGCAGTAAAAGCTTGATTAACTGCAGCAAAACTCAACCAGAAACCCAGCCTTGAAGAACGGTAAAGTGAGTATATAGTTCTAAACTAAGATGGCCCACATTATGGACTTAACGAGGGGAAAGTACATTTGTAAACTCAAATGTGTTGAAGCTGAGTTTACACTGAAAGTGCAGTAAGCTAAACTGTAGTTTTAGATTTCAGGTGAACTGAAAGGTTCAGTTTAAAAACTAGAATGTAAATTTAGAAAAGTGACAACTTCAGGCAAGCTAAAAGAAAGCCAGACTTTAACATTTGGCTAACAGGACTGTAACTTCCCCTTAATGACTAACCTATGTCCCCTCCACTAAAGCCATTTTCAGGGGCTGACACTGCCCTAATCACCACTCAAGCATAACAGTGTTCATTAGCCTTGTTGGCTATAGGCTACTACGGGTCTGCATGGAATCAGTTCTTGAAGTTTATTTCATTTATTTATTTCTCAGATTTGTATACCACTCCAAACGTCCATCTTTGGGCTGTTTATAACAACATAAAACAAGTTAAAACACCAAAAGTAAAAAAGTTTAAAGCAATTTAAAACCATATTTAAATTTAAAACCTTTGGTGAAAAGAGAAGTCTTTAGAGACTTTTAAAAAGTTGTCAGAGATGGGGAGAAAAATACACTTCCTATCTATACCATGCATTTGAAGGACAAATCCAGGTTCATTTTAAAAATGAACACAGGTAGTCATTCACACAGACACATGTATGAGTGTGCAGACTTCTGCACATCCATACAACATATGTTTGAATCAGGCTGAGAAAGAGAACCTAACTAAACAGATAAAAAATGGAACACCACCACCTATTGGTTGATTATTTACTTACTTACTTCTTACTTATTTATTTGTTTGTTTGTTTGTTTATTTATTTATTTATTTGCTATACTGCCTCACATAGAAATCTCCATATAATCATTACAAAACCTATAACTAAGCCAGCACCAATATCACAAAGGAGGTACTTAAACCTTAAAGTTACATTAACCTTAAAGGGCCCCATACACCAAGGTTACATGAATCTGCTCCATCTAGCAGTCACATTTGCCTAACCAAAGTTGTGTTCATTTTCTTCCTTTCTAATTTGACATTTACACATGAGCAACCAAACATTCCAACCAGAGCACCTGAGTTGATTAAATTTGTATTATGGAAGCGGGATCACCTGTACCTGATTCTGACTGACTAGCTTTGAGGCCTTGGGCCAGATGTATGGAAAAGTAGCTGTTCAGTGCTTTTCCGTCTGTAAAACAGGGTTAATAATGGCTTACTTGCCTCATAGGGATACTGTGATGAATGAGCACATTTCATAATGCACTTATGTTTATGTAATTATGTTAGTGGCAATAATCTAAGAAACCCATGCCAATAGTTTTGGAATGTTGATGAGGGTGTCTGTAATCCATGCATTAAAAATGTTTACTTCACATATTCATATGCAAATCACACATACCTGGACACTCGGGTATACATATAAAATTCACTGGACTGACACGACAATAGGGGGTAATAGTGGCTTATTTCAGATTGAGGTGCTTTAAAAAAAAATTTGTGTTTGTGTGGTGTGTAGAACCACACTGGAACATAATTAATACATCCAACAAAATATTCCCTATTCCAGCCAATGAGAGTCTACAGACTGTAGAATGCAAGGGGGGAAATCCAAAATGGAATAAGTTACATGTGTGACAGGAATAATTTGAGTTGCTACATAAGAACCTGCTTCTTATTGAATCAAACCTTTGGTCCATCTAGTTCAGTATTGTCTACATTGGGGTTCCCAGCCTTGGGGCCCCAAGTGTTGTTGAACTATATAAGAACATAAGGACAGCCCTGCTGGATCAGGCTCAAGGCCCATTTAGTCCAGCATCCTGTTTCACACAGTAGCCTACCAGATGCCACTGGAAGCCTACAGCAGGAGTTGAGGGCATGCCCTCTCTCCTACTGTTACTCTCCTGCAACTGGTACTCAGAGGCATCCTATCTTTGAGGCTAGAGGTAGCCCTCCGACTAGTAGCCGTTGATAGACCTCTCCTCCATGAAGTTATCCAAGCCCCTCTTAAAGCCATCCAGGTTGTTGGCTGTCACCACATCTTGTGGCAGAGAATTCCACAGGTTGATTATGCGTTGTGTGAATAAATACTTCCATTTGCTGGTCCTAAATTTCCCAGCAATCAGTTTCATGGGATGACCCCTGGTTCTAGTGTTATTTGAGAGGGAGAAGAATTTCTCTCTATCCACTTTCTCCACTCCATGCATGCTTGTATAGACATCTATCATGTCTCCCTGCAGTTGTCTTTTTTCTAAACTAAGTAGCTCCAGGTATTGTAGCCTTTCCTAATAAGAAAGGTGCTCTAGGCCCCTGATCATCTTGGTTGCCCTCTTCTGCACTTTTTCCAGTTCTACAATGTCCTTTTTTAGATGTGGTGACCAGAGTTGTACACAGTACTCCAGGTGTGGCTGCACCATAGTTTTGTATAAGGGCATGATATTAGAAGTTTTATTTCCAATCCCCTTCCTCTCCTGGCCTCTGTGTGCCTTGGCACAATGGCAGTAGCACTGGGGCTCCAGCAAATCCTCCTGGCTGCTCACATCGGACACTGTGATGCCGCAACCAGCTGCCTCCATCCCCATGGCAGCCTCCTCCAGCTCTAGCAACATCAGCAGGAGTGGGCCGCCACATCCCCGGGCCACCGCATCCTCCTCGCCTCGTTGCTGCCACAGTCAGCACCCATATCATAGGGAACTGCTGCAGGAGCTGCCAATGCTGAATGCTGCTGAGTCAGCTCACCTCACTGTGGCTGCCTCTGGGAGACTGCTATTGAGAATGCTGTCCTCTTCCAGCACAGGAGGAGCTGCTCTGTTTCTCCTTGAGGTCATTCACACAATCAAAAACTGTGTTCTACCTGGGTTTGGGAGCTGTGTGCACTCCCAATTTTTGATTGTGTGGAAGCAAGGTTAGAGGAAAACCTGGGTAGAAGTGATTGCGTGGAAGCAAGGTAGGAGAAAAAGCTACCCAGGTTTTCCTCTAACCTTCCTTTCACACAATCAAAAATTGGGAGTACACACAGCTCCCAAACCTGGGTAGAACACAGTTTTTGATTGTGTGAATGACCTCCTTGTGATGTTGCTAAACAATTGAAAATGGAGAGAGGGAGCATGTTGCACCGGGCTCTACTTTGTGACCTCCTGCATGTAGTATGTTAAAGAAATTGTACCTTTGCCTTACCACCCCAAAACTAAGCCAGATGCTTCCACCCTTTGTGCAGCCTGTGTCCCAAACAATAGTTGAGGTTTTGCACCAAGACAAAACATGAGAGTGCTGCTGTCTGCTTGGGGGCTGCTGCATCCCAGTGATACTGGCGCCCTTTCAAAAACATGTCTACTTGGTGTATGGGCAAAGTTGTCTTCTCATCTTCTCTTCCTCTCCTTAGACTCGTTCATTTTATTTTGCTTTGCTTTCCTCTACTGAAGAAGACCCGTTTTTCACTCAAGTAATCAAGAATGTCCTTCACAGTTCTTCTTTTGTGACTCTCAGTCACATTCTTTCAGTAGGCTAGCAAAGGGAGTTTCTTTGTTTGTGATTTTCAAAGAGGGAGGGAGGGCATGGAGACGGGGTGGAGCCATATAAAATACACTCTCAAAAAGGCCTTTCAGTGTGGCTTTATTTATACATATTCTAGCCTTGTATGAACACATATCTTCTTTTTAAAAGGAGGAGATGGAAGCAGCTTTATATGCACTTTCCTCAGCCAGAATTGAAGGCCATGGAGTAAAAGATAACTTTATAAATCACTTTCTTGCTCTTTGTCAGGGTTGATTCCCCCTCCTTTGATTCCCCCTCCTCATGATCAGTGAGACCCGGTTTGGGGAGCTAAGCGGGGAGGTAGCCCTGGGCAGCCAGATTGGCTGCCCACGCGATTGCCGGCTTTGTGACAGAGCCGGCAGGGGCTGGGGAGTTTGGGGGCCGCACGGTCCCCAGAAGCTCCAGTATGCCCTGCGCGATTTCGGCTGATCGTCCGAATGGCCTCAAGGATTGTCATTTTTCAGTTGGCATGTTTCAACATATTTCCATTGCACTGATGTGTTAAAAATACTGTGAGGCTATTCTCACAACCAGGAGGAACCAGGCTAAGGGAGCCTAGCCTGGTTCCTCCTGGTCATGGACTGCCATGGGCTCCCAGCGGCTCCCAGAAGCAAACCTCACAAAATGCCGCTTCCCTTAAATGAGGTAACCCCATTTAATTGATTATGAGCCACTGCAGTGCAGCTCAACGCCGCGGTGACACACAAGTAGCCCCCCAACTGGGAGGCTACAACAAGCCTCCCAGCCTTAGGAGACTCTCTGAAATACCCCGTGCACTTGCATGGAGCATTCTGGGACTTCCCTGGGCCAGGCGTCCCACTATCCCCGCTGCCTCTACTGGCTCCGTGATGGAGCTGGAAATCATGTGGGCGGCCGATCTGGTTGCCTAGGGTGAGCTCCCTGCTCGTCTGCAGGGAGACCAGGCTAGGCTCTACACACGGATCATGTGCAGAGCACATATTGTGTATATGTCACAGTGTGTCTTTCTATGTGTAGGGGGATGATGCTTATTTTGAAGCAAGGCTGGGGGTGGGGCTGGGTCGTGTGGGAGGCAAAAGACCTTTATGTCCAGGCTCCAAAATTACCTAGTTGCACCTCTGTGTCTGAAAGGCAGTTCTCCTATGCAGGAAGTTCTGATTGTGGGGGTGAAGTTGCCCACACTCTAGTTCAGGGAGAGGTAACCTGTAGCTCTCCGGATGTTACTGAACTACAACCCCCATAACCTCCAGCTGTAATAAATTGTGACTGGGGCTGATGGGAGTTGTAGTTCAGCAACATCTACAGAGCCACATTTTGCCTACCCCTGTTCTAGTTCCTTGACACTGTTTCTGATTGTATTGTTGCAGATCTGTATGAGATAATTAATAAAATGTGGTCCAAGTTCAATTATTCAAATTAATTATTTTCAAATAAACAAGACTTTTATAGGAATAAAATGGCAACCACGCTATTCAGAAGGGAGGGATTTGCAATTAACAGCAAGTCATAAGCCTCTCTATAGTAAGTTACTCTGAGGGGGACAAAATCATGTCCATTGGTCCCTACACCCAACCTCTGCACATTCAACTGAATGACACATGTAGGATTAATCCAGACCTTTGAATGAATGTATGTAGATCAAGAGTGGGAACTCCCACCACAATACTGCCCTCTGCAATGTTCATTAATTTTCATTTTCTAAAAGTTAATAAATAACAATGTGGGTTTCCAGTATTGAGGCAAGGGGGGAGGTGAGGAGGCAGTACTCCTTACAATGCTTTATGG
This sequence comes from Hemicordylus capensis, assembly GCF_027244095.1. Lineage (NCBI taxonomy): Eukaryota > Metazoa > Chordata > Lepidosauria > Squamata > Cordylidae > Hemicordylus > Hemicordylus capensis. Next base: position 294,031,195 of record NC_069660.1, on the reverse strand, counting down.
GTTTTCACTTACAGGATTTAATTCCATTTCCCTGCTTTATACAGTTCACCCCATCTTATTCTGCTTGTTTTCAGCATCTTGATATACTGAATTTGATTGATTGGTTTGGAGAAACAAAAATGTTTGGCCAGTCTGATGCAGAAGTTTTATTATCACTAATTCTTTTTGCAGATAATGCAAAATTAAATGAAGCAAGTGCGAAATAAATAGAAAACGTCAGTGACTGCAAACCATGGTTTTCTGAGTGATTGCATGCTGTAAGAAGAGTGCTGTGCACAGAATTGATTTACTATTACTCCAGTGACCATTTATTTAATATGTGAAGCTTCCCCATCCCCTAAATCACTTATAGAATATATGACATTATATGAGTGCTTGAGAACCTGCCACGCTTCCACTGTGATCCAGCTGATCTTCTGATTGATTGCTGATTGATTAAGTGTCTTCAAGTCAGTGTCGACTCTTAGCGACCACATAGATAGATTCTATCCAGGATGATCTGTCGTCAACTTGGCCTTTAAGGTCTCTCAGTGGTGCATTCATTGCTCTCATAATCGAGTCCATCCACCTTGCTGCTGGCTGTCCTCTTCTTCTCTTTCCTTCCACTTTTGCCAGCATTACGGACTTCTCAAGGGAGCTGGGTTTTCGCAGAATGTGTCCTAACTACCATAGTTTGAGCCTGGTCATTTGTGCCTCGAGTAAAAATACTGTATTGATTTGTTCTATGACCCATGTGTTTGTTTTCCTGGCCTTCCATGGTATTCTCAAGTCTTCTCCAGCACCAAAGTTCAAAAGTGTCAATACTTTTTCTATCTTACTTCTTCAAAGTCCAGCATTTGCATCCATAGAGTGTCACAGGAAAAACCATGTCCGAACGATTCTAAACTTGTAGATCTCCTGAGCAACATACAATTCACTGCATCACTGCAGTATTGTGTTTTAATACTCCTGCTAACTGGGCAAAGAGGCACATTTTAACATGGTGATTCTCTTTATTTAGCAGCGGGAGAGTAACTGGCCCTATCCACCCCCAGCACAGTACCTCCAGTGGCTGTTGCTGGTGTCTAACTTACATTTCTTTTAGATTGTGATCCCTTTGGGAACAGGGATCCATCTTAATTATTTATTATTTCTCTATGTAAACCACTTTGGAAACCTTTGTTGAAAAGTGGTATATAAATATTTTTTGTTGTTGTTGTTAACAAGATGTTTTGTTACAGATTTGTTACGTAAGACATTTTCATTCAGCAATTAGTGTCTTAGCAATAGAGCCCACATTTAATGTGTACAAATGAACTCTTGAAATATAAATGCTGAAATGAGAAATGTTGTGGATGGAGCCAGCAAGGACAGCCAGATGCTTCATCAACAGATCTCATGGTTGGTTAGAATTGGGTTGTGGGAGTTTAAGTGTGTAAAAGGAAATTCCAGTTTCAATACCTGTGCTATGCTGCCAGCCAGTGGTGGCTGGATATTTGACCAGTTTCCCAACCCGGCAATTGACCAGCCGCATACAAAGAGGCGAGTCACTCGATCGTCTGGGAGGGCATGGCTGGGAGGGCATGGGTGGAAGGCTGCACTTGACCTATCTTTTCCACAGATTACTGAACTTTCCTTCATCAGCATGCCTCCTGCACAGAGCAGAGCAGCAGGATCTGGGGCCAGAACTTGTTCCAGCTTCCAGGCATCCATCAATGCAACATGTCGCACGCACACTGCACTGGAGATTCCCCTATCAGACAGGAGCTCTATGCGCCCATCTCTGAGACTCCTAGGCCTGCACGAAGCCTGAGGAATCACACTATACCCAGTAGCCAGGATAAGGGTGAGAGAGCACCCTTAGCTTTGGCTAAAAGCCGGGTTTGTTAAGGGGGTTAGGCGGGCAGGTAGCAGAGTGATCCTCGATGATCCCGCTGCTCCTCATGACCAGCCTAACCATGCTTAGGGCAACCAAGGCAGGGTTAGGCTGGTCATGAGAACTGCCTCAAAGGGCTAACACCAGGGCCGGGCACAGTGAGGGAGAACAAGGCAGCTGAGATGGGGTGAGAGGAGTGAGAACAAATCTCACCTGGGGCACATGTACCACCATTACCCCGGTACGCTCATGCCAGCTACCAGTGCTGTCAGCCCACACCTTCTTCTTGGTAAAGGTAAAGTGTGCCGTCAGGGCGGTGTCGACTCCTGGCGACCACACAGCCCTGTGGTTGTCTTTGGTAGAATACAGGAGGTGTTTACCATTGCCATCTCCCGTGCAGTATGAGATGATGCCTTTCAACATCTTCCTATATCACTCCTGCCCAATATAGGTACCTGCAGGGGATTCAAACTGGCAACCTTTGGCTTGCTAATGAAGTCATTTCCTTGCTGTGCCATTAGGTGGCTTCTGGGTATACAGTGAGGCTATTCCCACGATCGATGGAAAGCGGGCTAAGCCCGCTCTCCGTGCAAGACCAACAGAAGCTCTTCTCACGGATCATGAGAAGAGTTTCAGTTAGTATCCTGGTTACTTTAAAATTTTGTTTTAAGATTGGTTGGATCCCAGCCCTGACTCTGATTGCAACTCCAACTCCCACATTCTGGAGTCCAAAGGACCATGAATTGACATTTGTGGAATCAAATTACATTGGATTGGACCCAATGCCAACATTTGCATTCATGCACCATCTAATGAGGCTGTTCTCTCTAAGCTTGGACTTGGCTACCTGTGAAAACTGCCAGGAACTGTGTGGTAGACCCAGCTATGAAGCCCCCCACCCTCTTTAAGTGTTGTTCTCCTCATACAATCACTGCACTCTGTTGTGCACTATAATAGTGTATTGGGAGGAAGTTATTGTCTGGATTTACCCTGTGTAAATTCTCTCTGATGTTTTTGTGACTGCCTCACAAAGCCAGTTCATTCAGTTGAAAAATAGAGTTCACGTTGAAGGAAAAGTTCACCTCTCTTCATATTTCTTCTGAGGGGCTTTGTGATGCTTTCTGATGCCTACCTCGGACTCAGTGAGCAGTAACATTCAACCTTTAAAGAAAATTCTATTTGAATTGTGCATATATATATATATATATATATATATATATATATATATATATATGAATGAGACATGGAAGGAAGTTATTTCGAATTTCAATTGACAAAATTAAAAAGTGATCCATGTCCATGCTCACTTTGCAAATTATTATTTTTGGGGAAAATAGAGTGCTCTAAAATGCCTGGAAGAAGTGTGCATACAAGCATCCCCCCGCAAAAAAAACCAAACAGAAATAAAATGGATATGACTTAACAGGCCCATAGCCAGTTTTAAAGTTTAGGGGGTGCCAAAAAGTAGGGGGCCCCTGCTTATCTCGACCCCATCAGTCCTAAGTGCAAGCAACATTCAATAATTTTAAAAGGGGTTGTTTTTCTTTTAAAAAAAGTTAAAGGGGACAGAGAAAGAGTTAGAGATGCAGGCCTGCCCTAGCCTCCTCTGTCTATGGAGAAAAGATACAGGAACTGTTGTGTAGCCGATTTGCTCTGCTATTATGCCAAGTAACCTTTTCTTTAAATGGTGTTCTGACTTGTAAGAATAGTCTCATGTGGCTAATTCCAGCCAATCAGGAAATCATATAGCGAATGGAATAATGTTATGATAGTCAGTTTGTTGGGCAGTTGCCAACATACTGATGACACTGAGGTAAATCAATGCAGCCTTCAGGAAACATTGACTTCACTCTCACTGAAACCATATTTCACTCTGCAATGCAATGTTCTCCTCCCACCCCCCACCCGCAAATAGTAGTTGAAAAGAAGGAGAAGAATTTCAATACTGCCCCCTTCAGCTCAGCCATACAAATTTCACAAAATAAAATAAGTTTCTAATGCTCTCTTCTCCAGATACAAACGTAACCCTATAAATCCTCCTTGGATGTTCCTCCAATGGGAAACATGGAATAGTTATCTAGTGACTTAAAGACAACAACGATGATGATGATGATGATGATGATGATGATGATGATGATGATTCACTCAAAACAGGAAAAAAGGGAAACAAATTAACCCAGGCCATAAAGAAATACAGAAAAATGTACCTGTAGAGGAACCTGACATATCTGAGTTAATTTCATTTGGAACCAAAACAAAAGAAACCAGGATATCGGAGCTGGGAGACTTATTGAAAAATAAATACCAGGTATGTTTCTTATTATCTTCCATTTATTGGGTTCTGACTGTTTGCCTTGCACCAGCAGCCTTTATAAGTCAGCAAGATATGAAATATAAAATGTACACTTCTATTAAATGGATTTGGTTTTCTGTTATTATTCTGTGGCTCAATTGTGTTTTGATCCCAAATTACATTTCTTTTTGCTCTCTGTCTTCAGTCTTCGGTCACCCTTCTCAATCCACCTCTATTTTAGATGCATATTAGATGAGCTGATTTTCTCCAAGTTTTGTGTGTGTGCATGTAATTATCCAAGTTATTATTTATATTATTATTATTATTATTAATGCATTAATATTTATTTATTTATTTATTTATTTATTTATTTATTTATTTATTTATTTATTTTAATTGGCCACACTTGGCAATCTAGTCTTATTCCTCTGTAGCCCAGTACTATGTATGTTTACTCAGGAGCAAGTCATAATGAATTGGTTTACCAGCCAGCAGTATTGTGTAATATGAATATGGAAAACATATATTTAGGGCTTAAAATTATATCTATAAAGAATAAAGGTTTAACTCTGAAAGACCTATTTTTTACTGGGCACAGACAGGACATAGGCCGACTCTGTTTTTATTTGAGTGTGGAAAAGTAGTAGCATATTCCAGGGCTTAATTTTGAAAATGACTCGCAGAACCAATTGGAGGCGAGCTGGTCATATAGGAGGAGAGCTGGCCTTGTGGTAGACTTGTCCCCTTTGCTAAACTGGGCCTGCGTTGGTTACATTTGAATACAACCACCACTGCTTTCATGTAATGCTACATGCGTGAGCACTGTAAGATATTCCCCTTAGGGGATGGGGCCAATCTGGGAAGAGAATCTGCAGGCTTGCATACAGAAGGTTCCATGTTCCCTCCCTGGCATCTCCAAGATAGAGCTGAGTGAGATTCCTGCCTGTAACCTTGGAGAAGCCTATACTGAGCTAGATGGTCTGTCTTGGCTATATGGGCAGCTTCCTATGTTCCTATGTTCATATATTCCTAACTGATCTACTGGAGGCCCTCTTATTTATTTATTTATTTATTTATGCAGTATTTCCGTTCTCACCACCTGGAGATTTCTATATCAGGCAAGTATAGAAATATGATAGATAGATAGATAGATAGATAGATAGATAGATTTGCCAACTTGGCAAAGAGGCACCTTCTAACGTGGTGATTCTCTTTATTTAGTGGGGGGGGGAGTAACTGGCCCTATCCACCCCCAGCACAGTACCTCCAGTGACTGTTGCTGGTGTCTTTCTTATGTTTCCTTTTACATTGTGAGCCCTTTGGAGACAGGGATCCATCTTGTTTATTTATTATTGCTCTGTGTAAAGTGCCCTGAGCCGTTTTTGGAAAGGTGGCATAGAAATCGAATAAATAAATAATAATAAATAGTAAATAAATAAAATTAAAGAACAGAAACTGCCAAAAAAACAATCAACAACCTCTATGGGAAGCCATGGGTTAGCTTCCTCAGTGCACTAAAGTGCACTAAAATGGCCCCAAAAAAGTGAGCGGGGAGCAGAAATCGGAGGAGTACAGCCCAGTACCTCGGTATCCAGCCTTTCTGGGCAGTTAGGAGTTTCAGAAGCACCACCAATTTATTTGCATGAGATCTGCCCTGGGCTCATGGAGCAGCTGCATTAGCACCACACAGCATCAGTTCTCATGGTGTTCCTTCTTGCACCAGCCAAGCCAACAAACCATCACCCCCTCTCCCCAACTTCTCAGGTACTGTGGATCATCCCTCCCCCAAGACCCCATAAGTACTTAAAGGTACCCCATGATATCCTGGAGTTGTCAAGTATTGTGCTTGTGCATGAATATATAGGTTGATAGTTCTCACAAGGGCAGTGCTGGAAGTGGTGCAGGAAATGGTTAAAACATATTTGCCCTGCCCAAGATGGGGGGAACTATGCCAAAAAGGCACAATTGCACTAGGCAAGCCCCCTGGAACATCATAGGCAATGGTTGCATCTTCACTAGTGTGCTGATGCCTTGACTGCAGCGTTGTGACATGAGCGGTATGGAGCTTGCTGGGATGCAGCCTGGGCAGATTAGGGAGAAGGAGGGGTCCCTCTGCCCTGAAGCCAGGGGTTGTGAAACCATGGTTGAACAATTGTCTGTGGAATGATTCCCAGCTTCACAGTTTAACCACAGGTTCGTCTGCCCAAGGTTTCATGCTATGTCTGAATAGACCCACTGTGTTCCAGAAATATATAGAACTACGTTTCTGTTGTAGTCTATCTAGGAAGATTTTATGTTTTGTTAATGAGAAGTTTGTCCCTGTGGGGACCCTCTAGAGAGTGTGAGGGAAGGAGTCAGAAAAGAAAAGGAGGGGAAAGAGAAGGAGAAAAAGATGGAGTTGTTTCTGAATAAAGCGTAGCCAGTTAGACCACCTACGGCACATAAACCACATGGCTCCGTGGTCACCAGACGTCAATCAATCATGTTTATTTGCGGATCACCAGAAGTCAACACCGACAACGTTACCTTTAAACAAACATAAGATTGCTTTGTGTTTAAGAGAGAAGCAGCTATAAAACATTTGGTGATGAAACCAGCTATGCATTTGAGCCTGCAAAACTGGTGAAAATGCCTGCACCTTCATTTCTTTGCAGTACTGGGCCTACATTCCTGAAGTGCTGCATTCTACTATTGCTGCTGCTGATTGTTTCTCCAGGTTTCTGACCTGCACAACCCCTGAAGGTAATTTTTTCCTTATCAGTCCTGGACTCTGATGTTCACTGGATGTCCACTGCAGCATGGTTCTTATCCTGGCAACACATTTTTTCTCATCCACCCCATGAGAACCTCTTCTTCCCTGGAAACAATGGAGGTCCTATTTTGGCAATTACCTTGGAGCTACCAATGCTACCAATGCGGAGACGCTGCCCACAAAGCCAATGTGCAATGACCTGTGCTGAAGGTCACTTGTAACAAGTGCAAGAAAAGGGGTAACTTTGCTAAGCTTTGCAAGTCTGCTATCTGCTCCATTACTGATTCCCTGAGCTGCTTCACACAAGCCTCCCTGGGCTGTTGGATTGGCTGCATGGTGTAGTGGTTAGAGTGCTGGACTAGGATTGGGGAGACCCAAGTTCAAATCCCCATTCAGCCATAAAACTAGCTGGGTGACTCTGGGCCACTCACTTCTCTCTCATCCTAATAGGGTTGTTGTGAAAGAGAAACTCAAGAATGTAGTACACTGCTCTGGGCTCCTTGGAGGAAGAGCGGGATATAAATGTAAAAATAAAAAAATAATAATGATTACCAGCTCCGTCATGGAGCCAGTTGGGGTGGTGGGGTTTTGGATTCTCCTGGCCCCTGCAAGTCCCATAAGGCATGTGAGTTCATTGTAACTTTGGGGGAGCCTCCCGATGCCGGAAGGCTTGTTGTAGCCTCCTGGTCGTGAGTTGTTCTGGTGCAGAGCCGTGCCGCACCAACATGATTGTTTAACCTGCTTTTTTGTGCCCCAAACCAGAGTTAAGCAGCAGGCCACTTATGAGAGCTCGTCACCACGCCATCGCTACAGGAAGCCATGCCACTCCCATTAGGTCTCTCACCACCAGCCGAAACTGAGCTGGGCTCCCTTAGCCCAGTTTTGGCTGCTTGTGAGAATAGCTTCACTGTAGATAAGGATGAGGCAGATGAATCATTTCCTGATGGTGGTTTTTTTGCTTCTTAAATTTTTATTAGGTTTGACAGTAACTTTAACATTCAATTACATTCATTTCCTCACTCTACACATAGATAAATATTGACTTCCAGCTCACCTATCTGCATGGTTCACAATAACTATACATATAAGCCATTGCTATAATAGTTCAAAATATACAAACTGCATTTGATATTGCTCGATCTTACCCAACCCGACCTGCTGCTATTATGATATTTCAAACCCTGCTGAAAAGTCCATATTGGGAAAATAATTCTTTAAATAAAGCAAAAAAAAGGTTCCCAATCTTCTTTAAAGCATTTGAAATTATCGTCTCTTATAAGTGTTGCAAGCTTTGCCATCTCTACATATTCCAAAATTTTTATCAGCCAGTCCACTTTCGAGGGCATTTTAATGTCTTTCCACTTTTGAGCATAAACTATTCTGGCCACTGTGACTGCACACATAAAAAGTGTTAAATTTCTTCTGGGAAGCTCTCCTATTATTCCCAGCAGGAAGGACTCTGGCCTTTTGGAAAATGTCATTTTGAAAATTTTCTTCAGTTCATTATATATCATATCCCAAAAGGCCTTTGCCCTCCTGCACGACCACCACATATGAAGGAAAGTTCCTTCACATTCTCCACATTTCCAACATTTATTTGACACATTTTAATACATCAGCACTAGTTTTTTCGGTGTCAAATGCCACCTATACATCTTACAATAATTTTCTTTTAAGGTATAACATGCAGTCAATTTTAAATCTGTTTTCCATCATTTTTCCCAAGCAGCCATATCTATTTTGTGACCTACATATTTAGCCCATTTTATCATTGTCATTTTGACCACTTCATCTCTTGTCTCCTCCAAAAGCAACAACTTATACATCTTAGAGACTAATCTTTCATCATTTTCACACATCTCCATCTCAAATCTCGAGGTTTGATCTACAAACCCAAGCTTGAGATCCTTTTTGTGATCCTTTTCTCTTTCAAGAGAAGGGCTGTAAATTAAAAAATTTGAGTGAAGTACAAAGTATGTTTAGTAATTGGTTTCAGTATCATCACATCACAGTGTTTTAAGTGTTTTAAGAAGCAGACTCAGAGCCTCCTTCTCCACATTGTCAAGTAAAACATAATGGCCATGAAGTGTGGCTGATACTGGTTCTCCATACACTATCATTAACCATCTGCTTTTCAAGAAACTCCTTTCTCCATCAGATCTGCACCTGAAACCTTTGGACATCCACCCATAGGGATATGGAGGTTCCCCTATTGCCATGGAGGTTCCCCTATTGGCATAAATGGATACTTCGCTGCAATACAAAGAACATCCTGCAGAAGGGAAAGTATATGTGTCACAAAAAGGAGTCTCAGTATTGGGCTGGCAATATCAGAAAGATCTATGGATAGTGTTAGACCCAGATAGCACGGAACCGATATTACAGATGATGGAGAATCATCTGTAATATCAGCTGATCAGCTATATCATCAGCTGATGAGACTGCTGATATATTGGATGTTTTTGCTGATACTCCTGGCACTGCCATAAATTTCAAACATAAAATTCAGATGAAGGCAAATGCAATACCTGTACAACACAAAGTGAGGAACATACCTCTAATATTGTGCCAATCACATAGAGAGGAGCTCTTATGACTATAACATGCTGACATAGAACCTGTTTATTAATCAGAATCGGTCTCTCCCATTGTTCTGCAGAAATCAAATGGTAAACTTTGAATGTGCGTAGATTTAAGAGATGTGAACTACAACATGATAGTGGATTGTCATCCATTATGCAATATAAATGAAATTCTACTTACTCTGAAAGAGACCTCCATGTTCAGTACTTTGGACATGTCTTTGTCCTATCATCAAATTCTTCTGCTCAAAGGTTCTCACAAATACACAGCCTTCATTACCCCAGAGGGTCTTTTCCTATTCAAAAGTTGAACTGAAAGGTTTTTGTAATTTTTTGCATGGAACAAACCACTTATAGGATTTGTGGAATTTTTTAAAAAAACCAAAACATTAAATATCAACGGTTCAACTGATCTGATTTAAAAGCAATACACGGAGTACTGATAACCTGTTCTACATCTGTACCAAATTTATTTAACAACTCTAGGCCAAGCCATTCCAGAAATCCCTCTTTTCTCTTGGGGAAAATCATGCGGGCCTCTAGAAGAGTGGGCACACGTACCCGTGCCCCAGGCCCATGCACAATGGTGCCCCTGCCAACATGTCCCTTTCCCCCCAATAACCTGAATGGGAAAATAGGGACATGCTGGCAGGTATGTATGGACTGACATGATAAGGAAAATTACTTATTACCTAACTTGAACTTTTAATTTCAATGGGTCTACTTTGAGTAATTTTCCTCATATCAGCCGCCGTATTTACACTTTCTTGGTTGTATGCCTCACAACACATGAGGCGTAGAATAGTTGCATCAGAGGTGACAATTGTTGATTTTCACATCTGTGGTGTGCACTCAACTTGAACTCATCTTGGAGTTCAAGATGCCTATAAACAAAATTATATGGGTTGCCACACTCAGTGGCAGTCTGGCCAAATGAGGCCAAGGTCTATGAGGGTGCAGAAGAAAGAAAATTGTTCCAAGAAGCAGCGGCAGTCAGGATAACAAAGGACTCTGAAAAGCAATGAAATAGGATAATGTTCAGCGAGGTATTTTCTCCTTTGTTCAGCTGCACTGAATGTGCTTCTTTCAAAGTGAATATCAAAATTAGAACATATTCTGTGCAGCCTCCTTATAAAGATCTCAGGAACGGAGGTTGTTAGTACTGATTGTAAAGCTCTGCCTCCCACCCTGAGACCTCAGAAATGGGAGGGACAGGGGTTTGCTTGTCACCTGTATTCTCCTCCCTCCCACAAGGACTCCTAAACACTCACCCCTCCCTCCAAATCCTGTAAGAACTCCCCCTCCCCCACTCTTGAGAGCTCATCCAATAAGGGATCAGATGCTGCCCTACCTGTTGGTTCCAGCAATGTATCTCACACAGACAGTTGCTGATGCACCAATATCGCTTCTGGTTTCACCAGCCAAACACAGGAGGACTGGGAAATGCAGACTCTTCTGCTGCCAGAGGGCTTGTGAATAAGTCTACCCTATCCCTTTCTGCCACTGCTGGGACTTTGCAGGAAGCAAAGTCAAGGAATGGAGTCCCTGAAAAGTTTCTTAAGGCACAGTTGTTCCTCAGTGCTCATAGAACATTGGGAGGTGGTTCCCACGGTCAGTGGGAGCCACCTGGGGAGGGTTAGCGGAGAGAGCGGGCTTAGCCTGCTCTCCCCACACACAAGCAGGCAGTCTGCTCTGGGCGGCCGAAGCGGCCACCCACACGACTGCTGGCTCCGTTACGGAGCTGGCAGGGAATGGGAGGATTGAGGGCTGTGCAGCCCCTAGAAGCTCCAGCATACCCTGCACAAGTGCGCAGGGCATGCTGGAAGAGACCCCCGAGCCAGGAGGTGGCTTTCCTCCTCCCCTCCGGGGGTCTCCTCATGAGGAGCCCTGGCGCGAAGCCGTGCCAGGGCTCCTCATGTTGGCCAAAACCAGGTTTGCAGAGCTCTTGTATTTCTGTTTCACTGGTTTCTTTTTCACTTTATACTGGTTTTATTGTTTTATCTATTGTATTGTTCTGCTATTGTTGTATGTCGCCCAGAGCAGTATTGCACTGGAATGGTGGGAAAGGAATGTTTTAAATAAATAACTAATATGAAATAAAATATAAGATTCTGGCAGACAGCATCAGTAGTCATCAGTGGAGGCAACAAGAAAAAGAAATGGCAGAGGCACAACAGGGTCAAAGTACACTTCTGGGTGGCAAAACATGTTAGACTTCGGAAACAGAAATGAAAGGAAAGTAGTGGGTAACTAACTACTTTTCTCAGGGTGTGATGTCCACCCTCACCCACCCTAGAAGCAACCTTGGTCATACTCTTGTATCAGAAAGGCTTTTGGACTTGGAGATGCTTTCAATGGCACAGCTCACATGTGAGGAGAAAGGTGGGACCACTGTTCAGTATTGTCCATCATGTCTTGTTTGTGAGCAGTCAGGAGGAGCAGACTGTTGGACTAGATAGGCTTTAGGTCCAACCTAGCAAGACCTTTCCTTGTGTTGTTACAATTTTCACCTCTTGTTTCTCACCACGAACTATTTCAAAAATTCAAATTTGAATCAAAACTCCCAGCTGAATCTACCCATCTGACTCGATCAGCTGGGAGGGCTCTGCTCCGCTTATTGACACCTGCTGAGGCTTGTTTGTTGAGGACATGGAGCAGGTCCTTCTCTGTGATTGCCCCCAGGCTATGGAACTTCTTTATAGTTGGGAGGAACTCTTCCAGATTTTCAGAGCAAATTGAAGACTGTCGTTTTTATCCAGGCTTTTGGTTAATGAGTGCCCCCGGCTCTCTTTTTAGAATGCAGCTGTGCTTGTTTTATTTTCAGGTTTTTATTGAAATTTTATTATTGTTTTTATTTGCCTTTAGGATAAAGGGCAGTATATGGATATAAAAAAATACATACCTACAAAAACTACAAAATATTAGCTATAGGGAGCTCCTGTGTAGATAAGTCCTAGGATGAGCATGAAAGCAAATGGTAGTACAATGTGTAAAAGTTCACCTGGTCAGGCTTTCCCAGAAACTTGTGAAATCTATTATCATTCTTCAGTCCCAATCTGAATTAGTCAATCGTACACCAAAATTTACTGTTCACCTGCTGTTTTATTTACCTCCTTGAATGGCATCCATTCACTGACATTGTCTAAATAAATAGACTTTCATTACCTAAAAAAGCTTTATAGCTCACAGTCTGAAAAATGAGTATGTGTTCGAAGTGTGAGAAGAAAGATTGAAAATGCATGCCTAATTGACACAATGCTTAACAAGTCTCCGTTAAAGTGAAGGCTGCTTTCTCGCAATGAATATTTTATGTTTTCATGAGTTGGATTAATAGAAGGTAAGGCAATCTAAACAAACACCCTTAACATTTTTTCAGGCAAGTTGTTGTGGTTATGACCAGTGGTTATAACCAATATGTGTGGGGGTATACAAGTGCTATGGATAAATGATTGTATTGCAGTGTGAGATCATGGTTATTTTATTGGATCAGAAATGGCCAATTCTGTTCTCAGCATGTCACATCACATGCATACAGGAGAAAGAGCAAAGATTCAACAGAAGGCTGTTAAGGAAGATTTCTATTTCCAGAATAAGAACTCTGGCCGTGGGATTATCTTTTTCTTCTGACAAAACCATTTTCATCAAATGCACGAACAAAATCATAATTTAAATAACGTTGCAATGCAATTAAGGAGGGGAAATGTTGTTTCAGTAGAATATCTGGCTCCGTCCTATCCCCTAGCAATATTTGAAAATCCACAATCATTCCACAGTGAAATTGCAAACCCCTCTGCATTTCCATAACTGTTTCACTGTTTCAGCTCAGCTGCCTCATGAAACAAAACTGCTGTATAATGCAAGTATCAGTGCTCTGGGTAATTTTTCCAGGACCCATTCTTTGCCTCTGCTTTATTGATCCTGAAGCAAAGCAGTTGGTGTCTTTTCTCAGAACTGTATAGATTCAATGCCTGCAGATCGCTCCTGAATAATGCCCTTGGGTTTACCTCCTGATATAAACCAAGGAAGTGCAGGGCAGGGGGGAATGTGAACATGCTGTAGTATTTATTTGCTTCTACCTTCTCAACTCTACACAAAATATCTTGGGGTTTTCTAAAAGAATGTGATTCAATGCTTTTTTTTTTAATATAATCAAGTCAGAAATGAAATTGTTAGTTCTTTTAATCAATACACTACTGTATTCTGTAGGCTTCTATTACCATAAGTACAAGAATTATAGAACACATTATCAACAGGCTAGAATTCTCCCCCTCATCAGCTGCATGTCATGAAACAATTCCCCATGAGTGTCTGTAGAGCCCTATGACCCCTACCTACCCTGCTGGGCTGGCCCTCAATGGTCTATGGGTAAAACATACTTCATGTATCCTGCCATTACCTTGAGTGGACTGACTGACCTTCAACACCTCACATAGATGCATTTACTAGCTCAATCCTTGAGACCCTGGGTTAGGGCGGTATAAAAATGTGCTAAATAAATAAATAAATAAATAAATAAATCCTGTTCAGAACCTTGCAAAGCAGCCTACTCCCATGAAGACGGAAGTAATGGCCCAGTGTTCAGCACAATGGCCAATGTATTCATTCATTCATTCATTCAATTTATGTACCACCCTTACAAAAATGGCTCAGGGAGGTTTACAATAAAATAAAAACAATTAAAACCAGTTAACAATTAAAATCAAAACTATAAAAACAGAATAAAACCAATTAAACACTCAAACAGTTAAAAACCCTGGAAAACCAGGGCGAACATTTAAGACAATTTAAAACAATTTACAACAAATTAAATTTTGGAAGGCGAGGCCAAACAGATAGGTTTTAAGGGCTTTCCTGAAACACAATAATGAACTCAAATTATGGATTTCTGCTGGGAGTGCATTCCATAGCCCAGGAGCAGCTACAAAGAAGGCCTGCTTCTGAGTCGCCACCAGATGAACCGGTGGTAACTGGAGACGGACTTCCTCAGATGACCTTAACGTGTGGTGGGGATCGTGCAGAAGAAGGCGCTCTCTAAGATAACTCAGACCTAAGCTACGTGTATTCCAGTCTTGGAGTAGAGGCAGGACTAACAAACGGCCAGCAGAAAGAGCACAAAAAAGCAGACTGCACTTGTTTCTCTGTACATAATACCTATTTCATTGAACTATTAATATTCCTAGTTCCACTCCAGTGCCTTGTCCTTGCATATCACAACTCTTTCCCTTGGATTCTACACTTACAATTTTTCACCATGGCTTGGGCCCTTCCAGTAGAATGTCTCTTGCCTGACTAATTTTGCCTGCCTTGCTAAGATTCTGTAAACCTAACCCTAAGCTAGAACCATTGGCTAGTCTGAGAACAGAAATGCTGAGATTCAAACCTGCTTGGAATTTTCACTGTTACTTGACCATTCTGGCCTCTGTTCCTAGATTGTGGTTCTGGTGTGTTACTGTATTTTGTACTACTATGATATGGAATGAAATAGTTTGTTCATTATTACTTCACACATTCCATGACTGAACACTCAAAGAATGTTCCATAAATTCTTTAAATTCTATATCTGAAGTGGTACCAAAAAGCCCTGATTCATTTCTATATTGTTTTAAATTCACTACATTTTCAACTTTGTACACAACCTAAAGATGTCTATATCAGGCAGTATAGAAATATGATAAATTAAATAAATATATATGAAGCCTTTGCTTTAAAAAAATCCTCCTTTCTCAAACCCATTCATTTGCCTTTCAGCCAACAGTGATTTCCAGCTTCTAGCTGGTTAGAGCAAAGTATGTAGTTCAAGAGGATGGTGTAGTGATCAGCCACCCCTCTCCTAAAGAGCTAACTGGAAATGAACCCTGTCCTGACTGACAGGCTGGTGAACTCCATGGCACAGCCAATCAGCACACCAGGTGGGTGGGACCTAGAGAGGAAGGAGTTCCTTGATAGAAGAAGCTGGGTTGCAGGTGCAGAGGGACACATGTGGCCATGGAGGATGCCTGCAGGAGGATGCCTGCAGCTCTGGGAAGATAGAACTGCCAGGGCTTGATTCCCAGCCAGAGTTCAATGAGTTCAAGAAAAGGAAGCCTGGGCTTTGGCTACAGGAGGTTTAATCTAGGGGAAAGTTTTTTTAGTTAGATTTTGTGTTAGACTTCCTGTTTCTTTGGTGTGTGTTTTGTATGTCCCTGATACTGTTCTGTGATTGCTTACCTGTACTGCAAGTTTTTAAGTGTGCTTTTGTATATGTACGTACATACAGTGGTCCCTCGACTTACGTAATTAATCCATTCCGAACGCACGTTCGGAGGTCGAAATTTTCGTAAGTCGAAGAGCGCACCACGGAAGTCTGGAAACATTCGTAAGTCGAGGAAACCGCATCTAAAAATTCGTAGGTCGAGTAAGCTGAATCTAAACCGGCAACTACTTCCGGTCTTTTTTGTCACTCGTAACTCGAAAACATCAGATGTCGAGTAGTTCGTAGGTCGAGGGATTACTGTACATACATACCTATTTTGTATACGTACATACTTGTTCTTTGCAACTGGGTAACTACAGTTTTTAAAGTGTGCTGCCCCAATGTCATTTGGAGTGCTTTTTGAAGTATTTTTGTAACCTACTGTGTATTTTTACCTGTAACTAAAAGCTGAGAAAGCCTCAGACGGAAGCAGTCTGCAGCATTTGAATAAAACTGTTTTTCTTTTTGTTCATTACAAAGCTTTTGTTCTTTACAAGCTTCTACGGGGGGGGGGAGACTCAGAAGAAAGGGGGGTGAAAGGGGCTTTACTCTGGTGCAAACATGCCTCAGGTGGTAAACAATTATCAGTTTTCTCACCATGGGTAGACTTGCATGTGGAAGATTTTGTAATTTTCCAATAGCAAAAGAAATAGTCTCCCTGGGATTCCACCCCAAGCCCGGGGGGAGGGGGGTGGGTTTAACCTGTTGATAAGCGGATGGTGGTGGCAGCCTTTTTAACCTGCTAAAAACTACAGAAAGAAGGCTTCAGCATTTGTCTTCCTTTCCCGTGAGTTTGCTCTGAGACAAAGAAGCTATTCCCACAATCAGCAAAAATTGGGCTAGGGAGGGCTAGCCTGATTTCTCCCAATCATGGGAAGCAACAGGAGACATGCAGTTCCCTCCGGCGGCTCAGCAGCAAGCCTACTTACAGAGCCCGCCACTTAACCTGGGTTTCGGGCATGAGAGTGCCCGAAAACCAGGTCAAAAGATTGTGGGTCACCATGGCACAGCTCTGTAGTGCATTGATTCATGAGTAGGATTCATGAGTAGGCTACAAGCCTCCCAATATAGGGGGGCTCCCTGGAATGCCCTGTGCACTCGCATGGGTCATTTCTGGGACTTCTGTGAATGACCAGCCCAGGCAGCTGGAGGCAGGGCAAGCAGCATATACAAGAGAAGCAGTCAGGGTGGGGAGTGAAGGGAGATCAGGGGATATAGATGCTGCTTGTTTGACCCACCCCCTGCTCATACATATTTTTTGGGTTGCAATAGTAGGGTATGGAAAGTAAGACTTGGGGTCAATTACTTCACAGAAAAAGTAGGACTACTACAACAACCTCAACATTAATAACAACAACAACAACAACAACACACACACACACACACACACACACACACACACACACACACACATATAATCCCCTTGTGTCCCCTCTGTTTTTAACAAGTTTTTTAAAAAACTTCACTGAATATATTTATTCATTTTTCCTTTTAGTGATTAATCATTATGCAGTAGAGAGAAAATATAATTCATTCTCTGTTCTATCACTGTAAAGTCCCTGACAGAATATTACTACTAGGATTATCAAAAGGATGCTGTAATAAGACTGGTGCATGTGGAAGGTGATTTGTAATCAACTTTAATCTAACTTCTGTGTACATCTTGATATGCATTCTTTTGTGTTTGCTTCAAATAACTGCACATTTGGATATAGTCAGTAACGAGCTACATTACCAAAATGTAAATTAATCTTATTGAGGAGATGGATAAAATGAATTTGAATTGTTGAGATTCACCTCGGAATATGACCCTAGCAGAAAAAAGAATAAATTGTGACTAGTGATGAAGTTGTGAATTTGTTTTTGTTCTTAGGAGCATAGGAAGCTGCCTTAAACAGAGTTAGGCCTTTGCTCCATCTAGCTCAGGATTGTCTACACCAGACCTGCTCAACATAGCACCCCCCAAGCTGGTTTTGGACTACAATTCCCATGATCCCCAGCCACAGTGACCAATAGCCAGGGATTATGGGAGTTGTAGGCGAACATCTGCTGGTCTATACTAACTGGCAGTGGCTCTCAAATATTTTAGGCAGAAGCCTCTCTCAGCTCTGCCTGGAGATGCCAGGGATTACATTTTGGACCTTCTGCATTCAAAGCATGTGATCTACCACTGAGCCAGAGCCCCATCTTAGCTTTTGGCAAACTGTGGTCTGGATTTAATGGATTTATCTTGGTATGAAATTGTGGTAATGCTGATGTATGAGACCAACAGATGCAGTTCCAATTTTCTGGTCTATTCTTGCTAAGATCAGGAGCTTCAAAACCTCATGCCTGCTAGGAGGAAGCTATACCCTTTATGGAAGCCTTCATCTAAGAATCCTAGAGACTGCCTTCTCAAAATGCCCTCTGCTTTGTTTGGGGGGTTTTGGTCCACATTTTGGGCACTAAATGTGTGAAAACCTGCACCCTGGGCACACCTCAGAAACTATCTGGGTGTTGCAAGCATTCCTGTGTAATACTAGGAAAACTTTGTGGTATTTTGTGGGCATTTCACAGAAATAGTTGCAAGGATGCAAATCCTTTTCAAAGAATTTCTTCCTCCTCCCCTTGGCCAAACCCAACCCCCCATTCTTAAGCAAAACTTCTGGAGTTTGTGAAGGGGAAATGCTCATGAAGCATCATTTCAATTCATAACTTGACATGATGTTTCTGAGCATTTTCAGGAGCATCTGTTCCTTTCAGGACCATGTGATTTATAGTTTTCAATGCCCAGAGGAAGTTCATTGTTCACAATTCCACCACTAGACCTCGAGTATCCTGAATACAAACTGATTCCAGGGATAAACCTTGGTATTATGCAGCAGTGGAGAAAGTCCCATGAAGTTTCACCAGGGAGTTCTTGCCACACCTCCGCTTTCACTTAATTCTCACTTCCGCCATTTCCAAGCCAAGAGAGCAATGATTCTGTTTGCTGCACTTCAGGCCTCAGTCCCGACTAGTGATCCCAGAGGACCATAGCTGAATAGCGCAGCTCTTGAACTGGGTGTAGTTACCCATAGTACAGTTCCACTCCTTCCATGTAAGTCGCAGTAGCCTAGGGAAGTCATAGGCGATATGGGTGTGCGCAAAACTGGCTGGCCTGGTTCTGTTCAAGGCCAAACTGGCTAGCCTCAAACTTCAGTTTTGCCCCCCTCAAAACACCCCCTAGCTTGGTTTGGCTATATATATATAAATATATATATATAACTTTATTATTATTTTTGTACTTACCCCCTCCGGGGGCAATGTTCCCTCTCACAGGGATTCCCAGATGTTGTTGACTACAGCTCCCGTAATCCCCAAGCAAATGCCATTACAGCTGGGTATTCTGGGAGTTGTAGTAAACAACACCTGGGAATCCCTGTTAGAGGGAACACTGTCTGGGGGGCTTTTTCAAGGCCACGGTGTGTGGCAAATCCATTGGAAACAGAAAGAATCCTTTAAAAAAATTGTTTATTTAACAAATTTGAATACTGCCCATTACCAAAGTGTCTAAGTGGTTTATAGTGTTTACCAGTGTTTGTTCGCCATGCTCTATTTGAACCTAGTCTACAAGATCCCAGCCCAGAAGACCTCACTGGAGAGCAGTCTAGTGAAGAAACCAGGGCAAGCCCAGCTGCAGTTTGCCCCAGCCTCTCCTCCATAAAGATACCAAGCTGGAGGTTGCCAAAACCTCCATCCAACACCATTCAGCAACTACGCCCCAAACAAGCTCCTGGGCCTTACACCCAGAGCCTAGCAACCTTACCATCCTTGTGTCATCCATCTAGCCTGCCAAGATATGATGAGAAATAAAAGCCTCAGAATACCTGGCGAGTGTGAAAATACTGCTACTGAAAGACAAATCAGAGTGAGGGCCAAAATTCCCTCATGGTACCCATAAAGAACAACTGGCAAACCAAGTAAGGTGGGAAGGCATGACAAATACAGTAGGAGGGCAGGCGTATTCATGACCCACCCAAACTCCAAGTGAAGAAGCACAAAATGGCTGACCCTTAAGTAATGCACCTTCTCACCTCTCACAATGAATACAATACAATAATTATACACTGCTTTTCAACAAAAGTTCCAAAAGCAGTTTACATAGATATAAATTCAAAAAGTGGCTCCCTGTCCCCAAAGGGCTCACAATCTAAAACAAAACAAAACATGAGATAAACCAGCAACAGCCAGTGGAAGGATGCTGTGCTGGGGAAGGATAAGACCAGTTCCTCTCCCACTTCTAAATAAGAGAATCACCACTTTGCTCAGTTAGCACTAAATCATGCAGGTTCCCTGTAAGGTAAAGTGTGCCGTCAAGTCAATTTCGACTCCTGGTGCTCACAGAGACCTGTGGTTTTCTTTGGTAGAATACAGGAGGACATTGCCTCCTCCCGTACAGTATGAGATGTTGCCCTTCAGTATCTTCCTATATCACTGCTGCCCAATATGGTACTAGGGAGATTCGAACTGGCAACCTACTGCTTGTTAGTTAAGCATTTCCGTGCTGCACCACTTAAGGTGACTAGGTTTCCTGTAGCTGGACAGAAAAGGCTAAGGCAGGTTTGGAAGCTTCTGCTGGTGCAGAATGCTGCCACAAGGATGCTCGTGGGTACAAGTTGCTTCATGAGTATCACAACCATCCTGCAGCAGCTTCATTGGTTACCAGTCTGCTTTCAAGCCTGATTCAAGGTGCTGGTCTTGATCTTTAAAGCTCTACACGGCTTGAGGCTGGGGTATCTGTTGGACTGTATTTGCCCATATTTTTATTTATTGATATGATTTGATATGAACCTGCCAGGGCCCTCTGCTCATCATCTCAGGCCCTGCTCATGGCCCCGCCACTGACAGAGTTCCAGTTGGTGGGGACTAGAGACAGAGCCTTTTCAGTTGTGGCCCCTCGGCTCTGGAACACCTTCCCTGTGGAGCTTCACCATGCTCCCTCCCTCAGTGTTTTTAAAAAACTAAAACCATATATTTTTAAAGATGCTTTTTAATGTTTCACCTGTTGCTTATATCTGGTAGGTTCTTTAGTTTTTACAATCCTATGTTTCAGGTTTTTAAAAATAAAATTTTTAATTTTTAACTTTAAAATCTTTAATTCTGATTGTGGTTTCAGCTTGGATTTTTAACTTGTTTAACTTAATTTGGTTAATTTGATTAGTCTAATTTTACACTGTAACTATTTTATAAATGTTGTGAGCTGCCCCTAGCAGTAGTGTCCTGGAGGGGTAGGGTATAAATACTTTTAATAAATAAAATAAATAATAATAAAGGTACATAAACACATCTTCTTTCCCTTTATTCAAATCACCCCTTTTATAATACCAGAGAGAAGGCCCAATTATCAGCCATTTCACCATTGTCTTAGTCACTGGTGAGTCACATGCATTAAATCAACCACCGGGTTTCTCCAAACTAGGCCTAAAGGATTTCCACTAGTAGGACAGACATTCTCTTTTAATCAAGGAAAACTACAGCCAAGTCACATCCGCCTTTTGGAAGAAAGCTATTGCATTTGCCCTCGGGTAATTTCACAGCACTTCTGAGTTGAGTATGTATTTTAAAATCATGTTTTCCCCCATATACATCCTGTTCACTCATTTACACTACATGAAACTCACAGTTGCAAATAATCTTGTTCTGCCTGATAAGAGATCAAATATATTACAATGTCCCTGGAAAATAACAACAAAGTATTTATTTAAAACCCCAGTTTTAAACATTTTCTGAAAACAGAATGTATTCTATAAGTCAATTACATTTTTCATCCTCCCCAGGACTAATAGACACTCACATGCATGCTCATAGGTGTGTCCAGCCCATTGGTTCCTACTGCTCCAGGACTGGCATGGAGTCATAAGAATCTAGTCCAGCATTCTACTTCCCACAAAGGCTCAACAGATGCCTCTGGGAAGCCCCCAAACTTGAAGGCTGGGAAGGCATACCCTATCTCTCTTGCTATTGCTCCCCTGCAACTGGTACTCAGAGGCATCCTGCCTCTGAACATGGAGGTAGCCTACAGCCATCAGGACTAGTAGCCTTTGAGGTGAGTCTTACAATTGGTAAGACTCACCGGAGCTTAGCCCGCTCTCCCCACAGACAATCCAGGCTGCAGCCCTGGGCAGCCAGATCAGACTCCCACATGACTGTTGGCTCTGTTACAGATCCAGCGAGGGTTGTAGTGATCGGGGGCTGCGCAGCTCCCGGAAGTTCCAGGATGTCCCGCACAAGCACACAGGGCAACCTGGAGAGACCCCCAGGGCCAGGAGGCTGGTTTCAGCCTCCTGACGGGGTCCCCCTTGTGAGTTGCCGTGGCACAGAGCCACATTGCGGCAACACACAATCGAAAAGACAGGGTTAGTGGAGTGCTTGTTAAGTGAGTTAGTTAAGCTAGTTAAGTGGGGTTAGCGGGAGAGCTAGTTAAGCGGGTTACCCGCTTTGAGGACACTGGGCTCGCCTGTGAACCCGGTGGTTCTCACAATCATCAAAAAAGTGGGCTAGGCTCCCTTAGCCCACTTTTTGGCAACCATGAGAATTGCCTCCTTGTTAGCCCAGTCCTCCATGAGTTTGTCTATGCATCTTTTAAAGCCATCCAAGCTGGTGGCCATCACCACACCCCTAGCAGAGAATTCCATAGATTAAATATGTGTTGTGTGAAAAAGTACTTTCTTTTGTCTGTTCTAAATTTCCTGACAATCAGTTTCATGGGATAACCCCTGTTTCTAGTGTTTTGTGAGAAAGGGTAAAGGTAAAATGTGCAATCGAGTCGGTGACGACTCCTGGTGACCACAGAGCCCTGTGGTTGTCTTTGGTAGAATACAGGAGGGGTTTACCATTGCCTCCTCCTGTGCAGTATATGAGATGAGGCCTTTCAGCATCTTCCTATATTGCTGCTACCTGTAGGCCCCTGATAATTTTGGTTGCCCTCTTCTACACATTTGCCAGGAATCAGCAACAAATACTTGATCCTTATTTTTAAACTGTATAAAATGCAATAGTCATAATATTTGGGTATATTTAAATGATTTATTAGGCTACTTGTATTTGTGTTTTGGCTTTCCTGCAATTATTCTTCATCAATCTTAACTTTTTTGGCTACAGGCCTGTCCAGAGTCATTCACCTAATCAAAAATTGCATTCTACCTAGGTTTGGGAGCTGTGTGTGCTCCCAGTTTTCGGTTGTGTGGAAGCAAGGGAGCAGGAAAACCTGGGTGGAAGTGATAGTGTGGAAGAAAGGTAGGAGGAAAACCTGGCTAACACCATCAGCAGCAGCTGGCCATTGTCTGGGCGCACAATCTGCCAACCAGCAGCAAAAAAGGAGATTGTCTGTGGGGGAGGTAAGCATTTCAAGGCTTCCTCCCCATGCCCCTTTGAGCCCTCTCTCCTGATCATGAGAAAGGGCTCATTATTTTGCATATTTGTTTATTTCACCCCACTTTTGCAACAAAGCAGTTACCAGCTTGCAAAAATAAGCATTACATATATCTTTTAAAAATGCAATACAACCATCAAAAATACAAATAATTACTTACATACTGAGGCAATTCTCATGATCAATATGCTGTTTACATACTTTATTTTTTTAATGTTAATTGATGTTAAAACTATGTTCACTTTCACAGAAACTGGTCTATAAAATGTTTCCTGTACACTCTGGCTTGTCAAATATATTAATACAGTCCTATATGTTTGTTTGTTTGTTTGTTTGTTTGTTTGTTTGTTTTCTTTCTTTGATAGATTTAATCCCCAAGCAAAATTATTTCTCTTGGGGAGGTTTTTCCTCGTCAAATAGCCCTGAGTTCTAATCTTTTTCTACCCAATTAGTGGATTAATTAGCAAAGGCATTTGCAGTTTGCAGGATAAAAAAGCAGGGGGAGTGGGATAGAACACAACACAGTAATCCACAAAATGACTGTATTGATTTTCATAACCATAACTGCATCTCATTGAACTGTATAAAGGCTCTTAGTTCTGCTATATTCCTTAGCATTCACACTCATCCATTTACTATATATGTATAAAACAGGCTGAACAAGATATAAGCCTTGTAAACAGAACTAGCCAAACTTGGATCTGAGTACAGGACTATCCCAAGATCAGCTGGCACCTGATGTAAGGTGCCAAGGACTGCTGCCACCCCACCTTTCAGGAAGCATCCATGCCTTCTTACACCAAATGCCACACCCTCCTTATCTAATGGCACCACTGTTCCACATCCTTCTCCTCCTCCTTCCATGCCTCCTGGATTTAGAAAGGAAGAGAGGAATGGGGCTGAAGAGAAGTGTGGAGGAGAGAAATGTTGGGTTGTAGCATCCCTTGCACAGGTAGCAGATGTCAGAAGCAGATGGAAGAAGATGGATAATGGTAGCCCTCAAGATCTCTACCTCCTACTAATCCATCATCTGATGTAATCACTTTTCTGTTACCTGCTGACTGAACAATGAGGCATCTTTTTAAACTGTTGATTCTCTATTTCACAGGGAGAGAGCAACTGGTCCTACCCACCCTTGGCACAGCATTCCTTCAGTGGCTGTTGCTGGTGTCTATCTTATATTTCCTTCTGAGATTGTGAGTACTTTGGGGACAAGGATCCATCGTATTGATGTATTTATTTCCCTATGTAAACCACTGTGGGAACTTTTGTTGAAAAGTGGTATATAAACATTCATAGTAATATGTATAAATATTTGTAGTAGTACTATGCCTCATGGATGGCCCAGCCTTGTCTAAGTAAGTTTGGAGAGATGAGTGGTTGACCCAGAGATAAAATGGCACATTCAGGATATAATCTGCTAAAAATAAATACAGTATGAACTCTACCTTATACTTATTTTAAGATTGTGAGCCCTTCTGGGATAGGGAATCATCTTATTTATTTCATCTTATTTATTTATTTATTTATTATTTTTCTATGGAAACCTCTGGGCACTTTTGTTGAAAAGCAGTATATAGACATTCTTTTTCATCATAGTAGTAGTAGTAGAAGAAGAGGGGGTGCATTTATTTGCATTTATTTCTGATTATTTTAAGGATTTGTGAATCGATTCATGGCCAAATTGATTTAGCTTGAATCTGGTCAATTTGAGTGATTTGACCTCAACTTGGGGACACTGACCAGATTCGAGTTTGAATCAATTAGGCAATTCAAGTTACCATTGAAATAATTTCATAGATATTTCCTATGAATTAGTTATTTCACAATGAGAATCCACAACATATAAACATTCCTAAAAACTCACCCCTTTGCCTGATTCATTTGTGGGTTGTGTGTTAGTTGGCACCCATGGGCCCCTACCATGCAACTCTCTTTGGTGCCCCCTAGACCTTAAAATGTGGCTGATTGGAATTCGAATAAAATCAAATTCAAATTGAATCAACCCCAGATTTGAGGCAGCAGATTTGAGCTCGAATTGAATTGAGCTGATTTGATTCAAACTTGAATTGAATCACAAAAATCAATTTGCGCCCATCCCTAGGTTATTTCATTTGTCTGGAATAATCATTGAATAGATCTCATTGGAAACAATAAGTCATCTGGAAAGGGTTAAAATTACATAGAAAGAGATGTTTAAATTGTTCACATATGAATGGAAAGAAGAGAGAGGACTTTAAGATTAACATGATGTATGTGAGACATTAGCAAAAGCTCAGCTGGCAAAGAAAGAAGCAAGGGGAAAAACATGTTTTGGCCACAGGTCATGTAGGGAGATGCTGCACATCAAATTGCTAAAGATAAACACAAATTTGAATAAGAGGAAAATAGTTGTCTCATATGCAGGATGAGAAATGCATTAGGCAAAAATAAATGACTCAGTGCTTCATGCCCTGGAAGTAATGAAACAATTGTCAGCAAAGGGGAAAATCTCCCAACCAAGAATATTTCTTTTGAAAAGTGTGTGTGTGTGTGTGTGTGTGTGTGTGTGTGTGTAACTATTGAAAAATCAGTGAACTTTAGCCTCATCTTAATCATTTCGATAATTATTGGCCATGGCAGGATGACATCAAAAAGAAACCTCATAATACGGTGATTCCTCACATTTGTCAGTAGACGTCCCTTTAGCAAATTATTAAATTTAACTTCCATTTCCATCATTCACTGTCAAGCTCCATGCTGAGTTCACAATTCCCCTGTGCTGCAGCATGCACTATTAAAAGATCAGTGTGGGCTTTGCAATAGTGCCATGTGGCTTGTGCAGATTGGATAAGGACAGGGGAGTATGTAAGTATCTCCCTATACTTCTTTTTACTTTTTGAATATTATGATGCTTTCCATGACTGCTTCTCTTCCTGTCATTCTTATTGCAAATTTACTACTTGTGTCAGGGACTGCTTCACCTCACCGTTCCTGCTCTGTGGCCTTTGAGGGGCCATTATATTCTGTGGCACAGGGGTGGTCAATCTGAGGCTCTCCGGATGTTGTTGGACTAAAACTCCCATCATCCCCAGCTGCAATAAATTGTGGGGTTGGTAGGAGTGTAATCTAACAACTGAAGGATTATATTACACCCAACCTGATTACATCAGGTTGGCCAGCCCTGATGGAGAGGCTGATTTCAGGAGTCTCCATATGCTATTGGTAGCATCAACTCTAGGAGGAGAATGTGGGCGCCATCTGTTGTGGGTTTGTGGGAAAGGAGAGGGAGAGAACAGAAGGAAGAGCAGTTGAGATATTTCCTATACTGGAGAGAGATGAAATCCTTGAAGTGGAAGGGATCTAGCAGCTTCTGTAAGGCCTTCTCTAGCTGATTTGCATCCTAAGGTCCCTGGCTAGTTAGGGCTGTCATCAGATCAGAACAATAATTATTTCCAATTCAATACAGAACACACTATATGGTTTTTGTATCATTCCTGATGAAAATTTATTAATAGTGAGCCACATTGGATACAATACTGGCCAATATTTCTGTTTCGTATCGGACTGGATCGGATGGCATTTTCCTTGTTGGGTTTCACAGCTTGCATCTTCTTCAGTCTGGTGATATTCCAAATACGGAAAACTCTGAAGGGGGAAGGAGTGGGTTTACCTGGTTACCTAGCTGGCTATTGCTGGAATGTCTTCTCAGGCTTGCAACCACTGAAAGCACGCTGCAATTGGTTCATTTGTACCTCTGTTCCTTTCCAATCATAATGTTTTGCGGGAAGGATGTAGAAATTATATATTAGACACTGTCTTGAGCTAAACCCTCCTCTTTTGCTAGTGACTGTTAAGAGAAGCAAAGTCCTCACAGAGGTGAAGTATCCAAGAAAAGTAGAGGTGTGGAAAGGAGGGGTGTTGCTACTTACCAGTTACTACTATTACTAGATGGAGAGTGTGCCTCCATCTCCATCTGTTATTTTATTGTTCTACTTTATGATCAGTGTTCCCTGTAACAGGGATTCCCTGTTACATAGTTATGTTAATGATAATTGTTACATGTTAATGATAACTGTTACAGTGAACACTGTTTGTGAGCCTCCCAGAGAAAAATGGCTATGATTTATTTCATTTGTCTTGGAAACCCTAACGTTATCAGCCTTCACTTTGGGTGACAAAGAATTCTCAAGAGGGACTACCAGTGCTTCCAAACGTCATAGTAAATCAAGGATCGAAACATTTAAGCAAAGCAGAAATGTCAAACGGTGGGGTTCCAAGGGCAGGTGTAGGTAAAGATAACAAAAGAGAGAATCCTAAGTGGAAACTAGCTGTTCTGAAAACATTAGGGTGAGATCAGATTGGTCTAGTTAGATTTCAGTTCCTTGTTGTGAATTCTCTGTTAAAATGCAAACTACTAAGTGTAGATCCCAGTTTTCCAGGTCAGCAGATTTCAGGGCACAAGCCTCTGTACTATGCGACAACCTCACTTTCTCAAAATGGAACCTTGATGAAAATGAAGACTGCTCTGGCAATGCCTCCCATTAAAAAACAGCAACCCCTCCAAGTAAAACAAAACCCTAGCACATCTGGGGAAAGGTAACTAGCCAAGTTATCATTTCATTTGTGCATGTTTTCTATTTGCAAGAGGTTTCTTTTTAAGTATGGGCAACATTCATTAATGCGATTCCACATTAGATTATAACACAGGCTGAAGTAACATCAAGGGCATAGCTAGGGGAGAGAGGACCCATGTTTGCTGCTCTACCCAGCAGCGCTTCAGAGTGAGGGAGACAATGAAGTTAATGGGGTGGGGGGTGGAGCTGGGGGACCCTCAGGAGCTGGGGAGCCAGGTTCTTTGAACCCATCTGATCAATTATAGCTACGCTCCTCAGTAATATATCTACTACCACACCACTCTTCCAACTCATTCTATGGTAGACCAGAAGCAGGGGCGTATCTAGGGAAAATAGCACCTAGGGCAAGCACTGAAATTGCACCCTCTGTCCAAACATCTGACACTCATCTTTCAGATAACTTCACCATAATATCAGCTCAAAAATACAAGTCAAGCTCGTTAATCTTTTAATATTTCAAAAACTATTTAGCAGTGGACATAGCCAGACCAAAAAATGCAAGAAAACTACAAATTTCAGTATGCTGGGGCTCATGAAATACCCAAATATTATGTGGAAGTGTACTTGGAAAACTAAACAGAAGTGCCTAATTCTCTATTATGCATTGTAGCATCACCATTACATAAGTTTTAAAAATCAATGGAGAATTTGACTTTTCCCAGATACTCTGAAAATAATTAAAGGATATGCAGAGTAATCTGTGTCACTGCTTGGAATATATTCTAGTCTTTCAGAAAGACAGTTAAAATGAGAGAAAGAGAGCAAGAAACTCCCAGTGGCCTTAATACTAAGGCTTTCACACTGATTCAAAGACAAACTCACCATTAATAGCCATATTATTAAGACATCACATTTAACTCACTTATCATAAGAAGCAAAGTAAGAGCAAATGAATACAGTCGTAGCTCATAAGCTTCAGCTCAGTATTCACAAGCCCTGATTCTCTGTACATAGTGCCAATATGAATATGTCTACAGTGTCTTATATTATATTAATTTTTTAAAAAAATTACCTGTAGCCCCTTCAGCGGGCTTCCTAAAGGCCGTGGGGGTGGGGGGGAGTCTGCAAAGGTTCCCCTTTCTCCCTCTGGCCTCTAGGGCCTCGCAGGGACCATTTGAGCATGCGTGGTGGCCATTTTTTAAAATAATCTTTTTTAAAAAAATGGCCACCATGCATGCTCAAATGGCCTCTGTGAGGCCCTAGGGCTTAGGGCCTCACAGAGGCCATTTGAGCATGCACAGTGGCCATT
The DNA here is from genome assembly GCF_027244095.1 of Hemicordylus capensis. Taxonomy (NCBI): domain Eukaryota; kingdom Metazoa; phylum Chordata; class Lepidosauria; order Squamata; family Cordylidae; genus Hemicordylus; species Hemicordylus capensis. The sequence continues at coordinate 294,002,223 of NC_069660.1, read as the reverse complement.
TTGTTTTTGGCAGCCATTTAAATAATAATAATAATAATAATTTTACAAAATGGTGCCCCCCTTCAAGTGGCACCCGGGACATGTGCCCTGCCTGCCCTACCATAGATATGCCCCTGACCAGAAGTTTGGAGCAGGAAAAAGAGATTTTAGATTTCCAGCTCTTGCAGGAACAATACTGTAAAATCAAAGCAACTGGTACCTCACAGCTGTTTGAGTTGCATGGCTGCTCTCTTGCTTAGCCACAAGAACTGTCTTTTAAAGCCACAGATTGACATGGATACCAGTTGTACCTTCAAAGATGCTGAGTTGCAGGAGCTGTTTATCTAGCCATTAAAACTAGACCTACTTTTTATGATAGTTGAACTCCACCACCTTCTGTGGGTTTGTTCTCGATTTCTGAAGCAGCTGGAGACCCACATCAAGATTTCCTGTGTTCCTTGTGACTAGTTCCTCAGCATATTAATGAGGAAACAGTACTGAACAAAGGAACAGCAGGGTAATGAGTGTTTCAGTATTGTTTAGGGGCTTATGCAGAACTAAACATAATTCCTTGCTAGTTGCTGGTTTGAATTCCTTGGAGTGTTTCAAATATGCCCTAAACAAGCTTTGGTTAGACCTGCCATATGTTTCTCTAGGTGTGGCCATAGTAAAGGGCAGCTCAGCAAGTACTGCACATTTTTGTCTGTTCTTTTCTTCAGCTACAAAGCCAATCCATAAAACTGACTAGGGATGTTCATGCCATTATCTTGACATTTTTAATTCATAGAAATGCTGACAAATATTCTAATTTTATTTTATTTTTCACACTTTCTCCCCCTACTTTAAACACAGAAACCCTGATATGCTGCAATGTCACCCCTCACATGAAAGGAGAGATTATAATGGGAATTTTCAGCATATTCCAATATTATGGGAATATTTCCACAAGGCAAGCGATACTTCTCTTTTGGTTGCATCTTTAAAATGCCATTATTTCCAGAAGCCCTGAAACCTCACAGTTGTTTGATAATATTGATAGCAACCCCAGAATGCTTTGAGTTTAGCCAGACTTGCCACTCACAGAGGCTGTTCTTACTCATGGGCAAAACTGGGCTAAGGAAGCCAAGCCTGGTATTGCCCATGCATGAGAACCACTGGGATTGTGCCTGATCCCAGTGGTGCCTCGGCAGCAAACCCGCTGAGTCAGTCATCCTCCTAAATGGGGTTGATCATCTGCCATCTCGGGCTCGGAGACTACGAGGCTCTTGGCCAGTGTTGGGAGGCTTCCTATAATGCACTGCACACTTGTGCAGTGCATTCTGGGAGTTCCGGGGGCCTCCTCACCCCCAAACCTTCCAGCTGCCGGTAGCAGCTGGCAAACATCTGGGTGAGTGATCCTCTCCCCCAGCAAGAAGTCCACGATTGTCTGAGGGGTACGCATTTTAAGGCTTCCTCCCCTGCAGCATGGCGCCTTTTCTCTGTGATTGTGAGAAAGGGCCCACATTCTACCTATATCAAGCCAATACACATACAGGCCTTTGAATAGTACAGACCTTTTAAAATAGTGGCGGACATCCACTCTGTATTTATCCAGTATCAAGCAGCACTGTCGCTGGACAGTCCTCTCAGGGATGCTGTAGCAGTTTTCTGCACTAAGAACTGGAAGGCGTCGAAGGTCCCTTCCAACTCAAACGTTCTATGATTCTATAATCCTGACAAACAAAGCGCTGGTGCAGCCACCGCATACACTTCAGGGCAATATCTGTCCATCTCCCCTTTTCTCTGAAGCCAGCTGTTACTCCTGCAATCTACACAAGACTACCCAAGAATTAGCCCTTCCCCCAATGGATGTATACCGTGTCACTGCACACATGCTTCCATACCTCTGGCTCAAAACAACCAGTATATTTTCTAAGCAAGGGGGAGATCTCCACAATAACTCACCTTCCTACAGTTTTTCAGGGACTAGCAAGATCAAGCGAATATGCATATGAGCCTTTGAACAGTTACAGTGCATTCTTTTTTAACAGTTTCCCTGGCTCTGACTGACTGGTGTATTTCTAGGCAAGGGTGGTCTTACATGATGAGGTTTCTCCTCTGCCTTTCACTAACAATGCTTCAAGAAGTAACAAGATCAAGCCAATACGCATATGGGCCTTACTCATAGGCACAAGGCGGGGTGCAGGAGGTAGTAAGAATGGGTGCCTTTTAGGGATGTGAAAGGAGAGGAGAGGAGAGCTGGTCTTGTGGTAGCAAGCATGACTTGTCCCCATAGCTAAGCAGGGTCTGCCCTGGTTGCATATGAATGGGAGACTTGATGTGTGAGCACTGCAAGATATTCCCCTCAGGGGATGAAGCCGCTCTGGGAAGAGCAGAAGGTTTCAAGTTCCCTCCCTGGCATCTCCAAGACAGGGCTGAGACAGATTCCTGCCTGCAACCTTGGAGAAGTCGCTGCCAGTCTGTGAAGACAATACCGAGCTAGATAGACCAATGGTCTGACTCAGTATATGGCAGTTTCCTATGTTCCTATGTTCCTATGAGATGTTTCTTGTGGTTTGGTTCGAATTGGAACCAACACACCAGTCTGCAATCTGGTTCAGTCAAACTGACTGGCAGTCCGATCCATTTGATTGAATTGATTTGACCTGGTTCGAAGGTCTGAGGGGTTATGGTTGTAAAGGGGAATCTGATGAGGATTCCCCTTTACAAGCAAAGGGGAATCCTGCCTTTATAAGGCCTCTAAGGGTGGCTGGGGAGTGGCGAGTGGGCACCTTACAGGCACTGGCTCCTCTAAAACCCGGCACACACCCCAGCAGCATGGCCCATGTGGAGATGATGCATTTCTGGCCCCTGTGCATGCATGGAGGCAACTTGCATTACCTCCAACTTTGCTTCCACACAATCACTTCTATCCAGGTTTTCCTCTCATCTTGCTTCCAAACAACTGAAAATTGGGAGTGTAAACAGCTCCCAAACCTGGGTAGAACACAGTTTTTGATTGTGTCAATGACCTCTAGGAGTAGAGGTAGAGAGTATAGGACTTCCCCCTTGTCCTCTGTCATTTCTTGTATCTCTGCTCCAACTTCTGTGATCGAGAGACTGATGCTCTAAGGACACTCCCTTCTAGGGCTGTGCACAGAACCATCTGGCCCGGTTCGGATCGAGGCCAGATTGGCCTCGAACGGAACCGGGCCAGTTCGGTCCGGCCCCCCATCGAACCCCCCCCGGTCCGGTCCAGTCCCGGACTGGTCCGCAATTTTTTAAAAAAATAAATTTGATGCTAAGTACCTTTAACCCCTTTGGGGGGGCTTGCTGAAGCTCTGTGTGTGTGTGTGTGTGTGTGTGTCCACGTGGGTTCCCTCTCCCCCTGCCGGACTTCCTCATCACCACCACGGCCCACCGCGGCCGGGTAACTGCAACCATTTTGGCCCTTTTGGGCCTCCATAAGAGTGTGCGGCCACCATTTTGGCAGTGGCCACGCATGCGCCAATGTGTGTAATGCTTATAGAGGGCATTGTTTTTTTAAAAAAACACCAAAAAATTCACGGACCAGCTGGACCGGACCCAGTGGTCTGGTTCTGGTCTGAAGGAACTGGGGTGGTGGTTCAGTTCGATGCCGAACCCCCAGACCGGACCACCGGACTGGTCCGCACATCCCTACTCCCATCTTTGTTCTCTCTGCTCTTCCTTCCACCATAAGGTAGCTAGTACAAGGTACAGGCTTTCTATTTAAGTTTGTAACTTTTAAAAACAAACCTTTGCCCATTTTTGACTAAGCAGTTGTCTCCAAATCACATCCGTGAGCTCTGTTCTCATCAAAATGAGCTTCCCTGCGAAATAAGGGGTTGATTCAACACCCCCCCACGTGCGCGAAGGCGCGCGCGCACACACACACACACACACACACACACACACACACCACTTCTCCTGCAATGAGGTTTCTCTTCTTTCTTTCATTCACTTTTCTACAATTCTTCAAGGACAATTCTTCAATTCTTCAAGGAGTCACAAGATTTTAAAGAGCTGCCTTCTCAAATGAATGGCATTTCCATAAATTACTGTCTACCTGCCTGCTGTAGATGCTGCTGATAGCCTCTGTCCTGTGACCTGATGTAGCTGTCTCTCCTTCATGTTTGTCAAATTTCACTGAGGCTCTCCACACAGTCTGGACCTGCTCTTCCCGCATATGAGCATTCCACCCTCCCTGGGGAGCCAGGTCAGCCACCTACACGATTACCAGCTCCATCACGGAGCTGGTAGGGGCGGCAGGGATCGGGGGCTGCCTGGTCCCTGGAAGTCCCAGAATGCTCCGTGCAAATGTCTGAACCACCGGGCTCAATGGCTAACTGGGGGAAATGGGGGGAAACTGGGCTGGGCTCCCTTAGCCTGGATTTCCTCCATTGTGAGAATATCCTCACTGTCTTTTCCAGCTCTTGCTTGCTGCCTCTCCTCAGTTCATTGATGGTTACAAGACTGTCTTGGGAAGAGGTGGAAGTGATGGAGACACCATTTCACCATAGGCGGAACTGGGGGGCAGGCAGGGCACATGCCCTAGGCACCACTGAGGTGGGGGCGCCACGCCAGTTCCTGCCACCCCCACCCCAGTGCCCACCTGCCCAGCCCCAGGGCCCCTCAGCCACTTGCCTCCAGCTCCAGCTGATCGGCAAGGCCTAGGATGGGCAAGGCCTGCAAACTGCAGAGCTCTTCTCTCCCCACCTCTCATCTGATCGGTGTGTGGGCAGGGCTTCCAGAGAGGCCTCTGAGTAGGCCTCCCTGAAGCCTGTACTTGGCAGGCCAAGCAAGCCCGGAAGGAGGAAGCAGGCGGAGTTCTCTGCAGCTAAGTAACAACCGTGTACAAATCTATTTGCACACATAACATACATAAATTGAATTTGTATTACATGTATATAGAGAAGCAACAAACTTTTTCCACACATAAAATGAAATTATATTTCATTCATTCATTCATAAATGCACTTATGTTCAAGTTGTTTTGCAACCCAGAAGGTCTGAGTGAGAACTGTGAAGCATGTCTTGTGCTTTTATTTTATTTTATTTTATTTTATTTTATTTTATTTTATTTTTCTTGTGTGTGAACTGCTCCCCAATAACTTGCAGGGATTTCAGGGTAAATCTGGCCAACATGTGAATGCAGCACCTCCATTCCAGAGGAGATGTGTGTTAAAGGGCTTTAAAAGCCTCGTGTGAAAAACTTCCAGGAATCAAACTTTACTGAATTGGTTCAGAATTCTTAGAAAACAAACATAGGCTCACCCTGCATGGTTGAAAGTCTCCTTTGCTAATCTGCAGCGAGGGGGCCATTTTAATAATTAGTGTTGCTAGTGTGTTCTAGGCATTAAAAGTAGCACAAATATATAGTACTCAATGTATATCACTATATACTGTGAAGTGTGCATGTGTGTATTCAGTGAAATGTATTTCCAGGCAGCATACTTATTTTGAAATATCAGACTTAAATCCTTGGGGGCCTGGGGTGTGTGGAGGCCCTGGACTTTCAGAGGCTGGGGGCCCATTTTAAAATCTCATCTTGGCCCATTCCAACCTTGCTATGCCCCTGGCAGTCACTACACATGGGTTTCTGCACAACACCTGCACAGAAGAAACTTCCATGTAGAAAATGTGTCTCTTGTAAATTGACCCTGAATTTTTCATCCATGACTGGGATATCTGAGAGTTAGAGTCAATAATAAAAGAACAGCACACTGCTTGTGACAGGAAGGGGCAAATTACAATGATTTCTTAGTCTGGCAGGGGCTGGTTTGGGCCCTGGCAGAACTTGGCTGTCTGCTCCTGTTGCAAATTCCTCTGTCTAGTGTGGCAAACTAATGTATCCTCCTCCCTCTTGGTGTCAAAGTAAGCACTAGTGTGGTGAATGCACATATACCCCATCATGAGCCAACAGTCATCATAAGACAAAGGCTGGCAGGAATCATTCACTGGTTTATAGACACACACACCACCACCACCACCACCTTCTTCTTCTCCTATTTTGCTAGTGGCTATTTGGGCAGGTGATCCTCTAGGACAAAGTCATGTTTTTAAAAAAGCATGAGATGAGACAGAGAAAATGACACTTGGAATCCTCACATAACTCCTGACTGTTGTTCTAAGTCTTTTACAGAGATGGCTCATGTTTTCAGGTTTTGATCAACAACCGTGTCTAGATGGTACAGTGTTCCTTTTAACAGGGATTTCCAGATACTATTGACTACAAATCCCATCATTCCTGTTTGGACAGGGGCGCAATTTCACTGCTTGCCCTAGGCGCTATTTTCCCTAGTTACGCCTCTGCATTTCACTACAATGAAACTGTGAATTGGTCTGGATTAGACCACCCATAAGGACATTTATGGGAAAAGGCAACTGACTGCAGAAGAGAGATGGTTTATCCCTGTTAAAATGTGTGAAGAAACTGAACCTCCATTCCCTGATATACCAGATCAGTTGCCTTCGATAAATCATTACATTTTCAGACTCTGGTTCCTAATTGGGAAAGAAATGGCTATTGAGAAGCCATGTTGAAAGCCTTCTCTTTTATGAACCTTTACAATTTTGGTTGCAAGTTTTATTTAAGTCCATCCAGCTTTGCACGTGGTTTGGCCATGTGCCTTTTCTCTCCAGGCACCGAAACAAAGGTTTTTGACAATGGTCTAGAAATGTCTAGGATGTCATTTTAATGATTATCAAGTGCCTGTGCCTCTTTTTATTGATGAGCCATGCTGTGAGACAGACTTGAAGAGCTAGATTCAGAAAAGGGAGAGTCAGACAGAAAGAGAAGGTTAGCAGTAATAGCAGTTCAAACACCTGAAATGCTGCACTAGATAATAAGCGATGCAGACATCTCCAGAAGTATATGATTAGCTAAAGAAAAAGATTCAAGCAGTGCCAGACTGCGGCCACCGCTACATGTAGCTTTTGTGTCCACCACAAGCATAAGAAAATGAGGATAGTTTGAGGTTTTGCACTTGTTTACAAAGAAGCCCGGCATTGTCGTCTGGTGCAAAATAGGTTTAATCTTGCAAGAAACAAATCTCTTTGTGTCTTTAAATGTGTCACATTTTCTAAAGATCAAAAGAGGAGGACAATCACAAAGGAGTCTGAAAGTGCATCGGCATATTAGCGCAGAGTTCTCATTCCACTGTGCTCAAGAGAACGGGTGATCGTTAAGTATGCCAAAGCAAATCTTTGGCTTGCAAGCTACATCAAAAACATGGAATTTAAAAGGGAAAGAAAGGAGAAACAAGGGGAAAGGTTTGTGGCAAACCTGAACAGTTCTTAGCTACAGAAAATATATGAATTGGAATATTAGACTAGTAGTTCATTTGGTTTGACATCCTAACTGTTAAATTTTGCCATTCTATTACATATTTGTTTTGCCATTCAAGTATAATTTTATATTTGGAGGAGGAGGATAGCCAGCTTGAAGAACATTTTCCCCCTGCTGAGAAAAAAGGCACCTTTTAAAAGTGGTGATGATTCTCTTTATTGAGCAGGGGGAGAGCAACTGGCCTTATTCAACTCCAGCACTGCATCCCTCCAGTGCCTGTTGCTGGTGTCGATCTTATATTTCTTTTTTAGATTGTGAGCCCTTTGGGGACAGGGAGCCAATTTATTTATGTATTCATATCTATATAAACCGCTTTGGGGACTATTTAGAAAAGTGGAATATAAGTTATTCGTCGTGTTCGTAACATCATTTAAGGTCTAATTCATACAATTCCTTTGCTTCTATCAATTCCAGCTAACATCAAGGACGTGGAACTATGGCTTTGGTTTAGAAGGATACAGCTGGCATCCCCCAGTCATGTTTTCCAGCGCTGTGGAGTCTGAGAAAACGACATCTCGCCTGTTGAAATTGCTTCCAATAAGATGTCATCTATTGTATGTATACACCTTGATGCTGTTTGGATTATTAATTATCATTGTTAAAAATATTTATTATATGATGGACCTGCGGTGCACACATAGGCAGAGGAATGTGAGACTGTTCATGCGTGGGTCACATGGAGCTGCCCCACCTTGACTGACATAGTCTCAGGTCTCCCCGCTGTGATAGGTGGCAATTGGCTCTGAGAGTTCAATGCTACGACCCTCTAAGCTCCATGTAAGGTGATATAATTGAAATGTAACCATCTCTACCTGGTGTGCTTCTCAAAGTGTTCTCTTGCTGAAGCTAATGCAGTGACATTTGTCAACTTGCCATTTATATTTTATGCCATCACGACTTGACAAAATGAATGGTAATTGAATCAATAACACATTTTTTTCTGCTTTTGGAATGTCCCAGGTAACCATTAGCCTGAAAAGAACATTGCAAAGCTTATTCAATCTTATTTTATCTTATTTCTACTTTGGATATCCTTGCCTGTAAAAGGTTTTCAGATTTGCTATGTTACCATGCTTTTAAATAATCAACTGATACATTAAAATGTCTGACCTTCCCACACATACGGAACCTTGGGGGTACTGCTTCCGCATGATGCTATGCCATGATGAAGCTATGGCATGTGTGTGTGGTCTCACATGCATGCACATGAATACCATAACCAAGAGGGATGGTACAATTGATTAGGTTCTTCCCTCTTGATTAGTACCCTCCCTTTGTAGGGGAGCAATTGGATCAAAAAGATCCATTGATCAGCCTCACCCATCTAGTAACAGTGATCACATGTCAAATAGAGCATTATGGGATAAAAACAGCTTCCTCGTGGCTCAGGGTGTGTGTGAATGTCTCATATTTTGGAAGCAACTATAGCCCAAATTCTGGACATCAAAACCTTTGCAAATATTTTAAGTTGAGCTTGTAAATGTCTAGAAAAAAGTATGCAAAGCAAAGAGTTGAATGAGCTCTTTTCTCAGCAATGAGTGCTAGTGGTCACTAGAAGATTTGTCCAAATAAATGTGTCATGACAGATTGTTTGAGTTTAAGATTTGAAATCCTTATGGCCACCTGCTGAGAAATTTAGCCTATGAGTGATGAAACTGATTATTGGGAAATGATTGCTGGAGAAATGGGTTGGAAAAACTCATGTCAGTTTCTGTTAGGCAGGAAGTCACATTTTGAAAATGTCCCACTGGCAGTTTCAGTAGGGAGAATAACTCTCTGCAATGGCAGGACATGCTCTTCATTAATAAGTTCATCTTCTAGGCCTTCAGGACAATGTAAGAATTGCAAAAGAGTACAGAAGAATGTTGACAACATCAACCTTCTAGAGCCATGGCCTCCTCTCACAACTCTCACAATACTTGGCAGTGAGATTTTAGAGTCAATCTGCACTGACATGGTTGTGCAAATCATATTTCAGCACAGGGCAGTCACAACTGAAAGTCAGCATGCATCAACTCTGAAGCATGGCTAGCATGGGGCTATAGCTCAGGGGTAGAGTATCTACTTTTTGCATGCAGAAGGTCCCAGGTTCAATTCCTGGCATTGCCACACAGGGCTGGTATAAGGCAGCTCCCTATGTTCCTTGCATAAGAAGTTGCTTTATGCTGTTTCAGACCATTGGTCCATCTAACTCAGTATTGCTGACACCAGGGGTAGGGAAACTTGGCCCTCCAGCTGTTGTTGAACTACAACTCCAGTCATCCCCAGACACAATTTATTGTGGCTGGGGAAGATGGAAGTTGTAGTTCAATAATAGCTGGAGATCCAAATTTGCCTGCCCCTGGTCTACACTGACTGGCAGTAGCTCTCTGTGGTTTCAGATCTCCCTACATGGAGATACCAGGGATTGAACATGGGATCTCCTGCATGAAAAGCAGGCAAGGAAAGCAGATACTTTACCACTGAGCTGCAGTCTTCCCCACACCACACACTCCAGCAAATGATGAGAGGCTACACTATTAACTGTGAATGCTAGGAAATACATTGCATGCTTGTGTGGCTTCAGCTGGTTGGAAGAAGTAAGAGCTGACTGCAGTTGACTGCACAGAGATGTTGCTTCCCAACAGAAACTCACTTGAGTTGTGCTGGCACATTGTTCATATGAATGGTACATCGTAAACGTCCCTGTGAATCCAGTAAAGCAAAATTTATTTATTTCATTTGTTGATCAGATTTTTACACTGCCTGATATGTACCTCTTGAGGTGGTGTAAAAATTTAAAACAATATTTAAAAGCCAACATAGATTAAAATACACAAGACACTTAACAAATAGCATAAAATGGTTATTAATACAGATGATTAAAATTAATTCTAATTAAAAGCTGGTGAGAACAGGTGTCACTTCAACGTAACACAGTTTAATCCAGTGTTACTTCTTCTAGAGGTGTGCAGAACTGGTTTGAATGGAATCGACCTGAACTCAAACCAAAACCAGCCTTTCAAAAAAAGAAAAAAGGCAGCTGGTTCGAGTGAACCGAATCGGTTCTACCCGGTTCAAGGGGTGATGCTTGTAGAGAGAAATCTGGTGAGGGTTTCCCTTTACAAGCAAAGAGGAATCTTGCCTTTAAAAGATTTCTAAGGGCGGCTGGGGGGCGGCAAGAGGGCACCCAATGGCTTCTAAATCCCAGCACTCCTCCCTGCCCCCAGCAGCACACCCTGTGTGGCCGAGGTGCAGATCTGGTCTTCATAGATGCACGGAGGCCATTAGCATGACCAAATCTGCATGGTGATGCAAATGGCCTCTGTCCATGCGCAGAGGCCAGAACCACACTGCTGCCACATGGGCTGCACTGCTGGGGGAACGTTGAGGTTAGTGGAGCAGCCAGTGCTGGTAAGGTGCCCTCTTGTCGCCACCCCCAGTCAACCTTATATGCCTTTTACAGGCAGGATCCTCCTTTATGTGTAAGGGGGAATCTTCAACAGTTTCCCTTTTACAAGCATAGCCCCTCGAACTGGATCAAACTGGTTCGACTTGGTTTGATTGAATGGACCAGACCTCTGGCCTGATTGACCAAACCGGTTCATGGACTGGCACTGTGGTTTGAATTTGAACTGAACCACCAAACATGGTTCCAGGCAGACCCCTAACTACATCCATGTGACTGCGTCCACAGGGGGTAAGTTTCATGCTTTCAAAAAAGCAAATAGTTTAATTGATTCAGGGAAATGGAGGTGAAGTAAGATGCCTCTCAATTCTGGTGTGAAGTCTGGTGTAAACTGACAGTATTTTGATATAATGGCAATGTGGTGAAACCTCTGTGATTAACCATGGTAGCTGGCCCTGTGAATGCTCTGACATGTATAATTTATAGGATTCACCATGTTGCTCAAACAGTATTGCGACACTTAGAACCTTAGCATATACCTTGACAATGGTGTTCTTTAGACATTGGCCATACTCGCATGTAATGTGGAAAGGCGGGTCCAATGGACCCACAGTTCCGCTCCCCACTTGATACCACTCTCCTGTCTGAATTCGGACATCATGGAGAGCACTCTCTGCAGGCAGAAAGACTGCAGATAGGAGGGAGCCTGTGTGCGCTTCCTTCTTCCATGAAGGACAGCCTGCACAGCCAATCATGGCCAGAGTTGAGGTAGAAGCGTTCTCTCTCAACTCCGGTTGAAGGGGACGCAGCCTGCGATTCCAAATCTGGATGCAATGCAGGCTGCGTCCAACCTCGGGTTGTGGCGACGAAACTCACTACAACCTGAGGGTTCAGATTGGAGTTTGAAAAACAAAACCTCAGGTCGGTTACAGCACGGAACCCGAGTTGCATGCATTCACACGTAAGAGTAGGACAACCTCTGGCCCCTTCAACTCCAGTTCTGTGTTACGTGAGAATGTAGTCAACGTGAACTAAGGAACATTACTGTCAAGGTATAACCTAACGTTCTGAATGTCTCTTTATAACTAAGCTATAACATGTACGGTAAATGTAGAGCAAAAAACAAACAAACCTAAGGCTAAAAAAGAAAGCATGACTTTAAGAAAGAGAGGTGGCTTTCAGAAATAAAAATGACTCTGAGAGGCTTTCTGAAATATGTCGAATATCTTTCTGTAATTCAAGAGCCTTACACCAGTGTTGTTCATCAGCAGCTACAGGAGATTTGAGGTTACACTTCAAATGAAGCTTTAGCTTGAAGACAAAAGGTCATTGTACACATTGTTCTGTAATGTAAACCTCTTCAGATGAAAGCGAACATATAATACAATTCCACTTGCTGCTTCAGAAATGGTTTTTTACTTGCTATATGTTATAGAATAGGCTTTAGCCATTGGACACAGGTATTTTTGGAAAAGTAATGTATATAAAGTAGCATTTCAAGGTTGGGAGGCCAGTCAAAAAGAATGAGGAAGACAAATGTTATTAAAAGAGGAACTGATGAAAATGGAAGAAAACAAAACATTTTGTGTTTGTATGCACATTTTTTCTCACTATGCAAGAAAGGATCAGATTTTGAACTGCCTATGCCAAAGTCATTTCACTTACAGAAACACTGAACAAAGAAAAAAATGTGTAGAGCTTGCACATGGCTTGCACTTTAGCAGGGAGAGAACAACTGGCCCTAACCATCCCCGGCACAGCATCCCTGCAGTGGCTGTTGCTGGTGGCTGTCGTATATTGAGGCTATTCACACGATGAGAGGAAATCAGGCTAGCGGATGCTAGCTAGAGTTCCATCCATCGTGAGAACCACCGGGCTTGGCTGCATGCCCAGTGGTTCTTAAGCGGGTCACCTGCTTAAGTAGGCCCGCAGTTAAACAGGGTTTGCAGAACAAGCGCTCCACAAACCCAGTTTTTCTGCTCATGGTTGCTACGGCGCGGCTCTGCACCATGGCTACTCATGAGGAGACCTCCGACCGCGAGGCTGAAAAGCAACCTCCGGACTCGGGGGTCTCTCCAGCATGCCCTGTGCGCTCGCGCAGGGCATGCTGGAGCTTCCAGGGGCTGTGTGGCCCCCAATTCCCCCCAGCCCCTGCCGGCGCTGCAACAGAGCTGGCAGTCATGTGGGCGGCCAATTTGGCCACCCAGGGCTATCGCCCTGCTCATCTGCGGGGAGAGCAGGCTAAGCCCTCTCTCCCTGCTAATCCCCTAGAGGTGAGTCTCACTGATCGTGAGACCTGCCTCATTATGTTAGATTGTGAGCCCTTTGGGGATAGGGAGCCATTTTATTTACATATGTATTGTGAATCGCTTTGGGAACATTTGCTGAAAAGCAGAATATAAATATCCATCGTATTTGTCCAGTCGGGGGTGGGGAACTGCACACTTTGTGTGTCCTGCATGTCATAGTAAAGGTAAAGTGTGCTGTCAAGTCAATTTCAACTCCTGGCACCCACAGAACCCTATGGTTTTATTTGGTAGAATACAGGAGGGGTTTACCATTGCCTCCTCCCGCGCAATGTGAGATGATGCCTTTCAGCATCTTCCTGTATCACTGCTGCCCAATATTGCACCAGTGGGGATTCAAACTGGCAACCTTCTACTTGTTAGTAAAGCATTTCCCTGCTGCGCACTTAAGGTGACTGTGCATGATAGTACTTATGTGCATCACGATTTTGAGAGTTAATGATTGCTCTGATGAAGCCTGCACATGTTGCATTCTGCATACAGCGCCTTTTCAGTGCTGTATCCAATTTATTAATATCAGACAAGCCTGAAGGCATGACAGACAGGCTCAGTGGGAAGAGCAGATGGGCATGATCCCACTGTGAATAAAGAAGAAAGGCAAGGCACCATCATAGGAACAAAGATATATCTCAGATGGCACACTTAAAATAATTTTTTAAGGCCCAAGGCATTTTGAATTGGAAGCCTTCAGGAAAAACTGAACCTGTTTCATCAAGACACTGAAAGCAATTCTGTTCTGAATAGCGATCTCTTAAAGTACATAATTTGTTTAGGTGTCATCCTTCAACTAGTTCAGTTGCCACTGATGAACAATCATTTGACTTTAAAGGCATTGGACTTTGGTAATATAATGTTTTAAGTGTACTTTTTTTAGGCTGCCAGGCTCACATTCCATCACTGGACCATCACTCTATCGCTGGACTTGTCTTCTCCATGTGTGGAACTTCCTGTGAAGTGAACTATGTAGTAAACATTTTGATTCTATAGACATACACGGATACGATGAATAGCACTTTTAAACAAAAGCTCCCAAAGCAGTTCACATAGAAAATGAATGAATGAATGAATGAATGAATGGGCTCCATGCCCCCCAAATGGCTCACAATCTTTAAAAAAAAGAAACATGAGATAGACACCAGCAACAGCCACTGGAGGGATGCTTTGCTGGGGATGGATGGGGCCAGTTGCTCTCCCCCACTAAATAAAGAGAATCACCACTTTAAGGTGCCTCTTTGCTCAGTTAGTAGAGGTCATCACATCACAGCTGTGATCACATCAAAGCGTAGCTGTGATGGCACCAGTGTATCATAGGCAGTGTGGTTAAGCCAGTCATCTTCACTATTTTCCAGGCAGGAGGCACTTTGACACAAAATCTTCACTGTGAGAGCCATTTCCCACTGTGCTGACCTCCTCACTGTGTTTTTCTCAGTACTGGGAGGGCCTTTTAAGGGAGATGGAACCCTCTCTTAAGAGCTCTAGGAGGAAAGCACTGGGAAGGATGACATGTCCAAGCACACTGCCCATGCCTTCCAAGATGATGCAAGGTTTCAAGAGGGCTCCATTCGCCTTACAGGAGTGCCCCGTACTAGGCAAAGCACAGCACTACAGGGTGAGAATGGATGTCTCTGTGTGGCGACTGAGGGACCATGCAGAGTATTCAGCTCTGGCTGAAGTTTCACACAGGCTTAATTAAAAAATAGTCAGGGACTCACATTTAAGATTGATGGGGCCTGCCACTTCCCAGGTCTTACAACGAAGAATGCTGGACTAAGCAATATTTTAAACTATCCAAAGTCTTAAATTCCTTTTGGGTCTATGGCAACTGAAAGGCCTTCAGGCTGACATGTCATTGAACTGCCTTTAGTTCTACCCTGTGTTCAACCTCTGCCCGGTCCAATTTATTAGTATATACAGTCAAACCTTGTTACTCATGGGGGTTCCATTCCTCGCCTATTACTGCGAGTAACGAAACCGTGAGTAACGAGGCATTATGCCTAAGGGGAAAGCAGGTTTAGGTTCCTAAACTGAATAAAAAGGGGGGGGGGACATCCCCCCAAAGGAGGAAAATGGGCAGCCCCCCTCCACTTTACTGTGTTCTGTGGGGTCTCCTTGTGTCCTTGTGCCCCCAGAACCATGAAAAATCATGGGAGGGGGGAATGCCTTTTTAAAACAGAAATGACTCACAAAATGGCTCCTGCTTACATGCTGCTTAGAAATGCCTATAAAATGGCATTAAGAAGTGACCCCGTGGTCACATCCGGCCCTCTAAGAACCATGGATACATGAGCTTTAACCCTTTAGTATCCGCAGATAATGAAATTGGATGTCAATTAAGCACCCACGAATACGTGAAAATACAGATGCTTTCCACGAATAGTGAGGTTTCCCTGTATACCTGAAGGCAGGCCGCTTGGTGCACCAACAATGGACTTCCTCTTAACTTGACCTGCCTTCACTACTGCAGTTATGAGGAGGAGCAAAGCGAAAATATCAGGCCACATCCCAAGCATATTATGGCTTGATTCTCCTTTATGTCCTAGTTTGGTTCTTTTCTCTTTCACTTCTGTTTGGGAAGAATACACGGCATGAGGGTTGAGAATTCACAGTGCTGTGTGCTCTAGCTTGTTTGTGATAGGGTCAAGAGGCCCTTGATTATAGCTTGAATAGCGATCACAAGCAACTCGTCTGCCTTCCATATAATAGTGTCTGTTCCTATAATAGCATCTGGTCCCTTTGCAGTATTGACTACACGTGTGTTTTGTCTGCTAGCTGGGTAGTGGATTGGATTGTCCATATTGCAGTGGCCTTTACCTAATATTTGTTCGACAAACTGTATGTGAAAAGGCATTGTGGTATCAAGGGAGAAGGGCAAAAAGCTGTATTGACTTCCTGGGCTTTTTTCAGTCAATAGACACAGAAATATCCTTGCTTTCTCCATTTCCTCTATATTTGCAGACAATAGCACATGGCTGGTACATTTTTCAACCTTTTGTCTCAACACACTGAAGGGTCAGAAAGATCCACTTTAATTTGTTCAGTGTTAAAATAGCTACAGTATAAGATAAGCACCTATGCCATGCTCAATGAATTGGTTCTCACTTTCTAACAGATATGGAATAGATCTTATACTCTTCACCGTATTTGCAAACAGGCTTTGTAACATCCCAGAGAAGTAGCATTCTTTGGAGTTATGGCTTGATGCTTTGCAGTCTAAATCCACATACTGTATTTTCTCTGAAGCAACTCTGGTTGATTTCAGTTCTACTTACTTCCATGTGATCAGTCTGTTTTTCTTCCTTTCTGTCTTCCTTGAGCAAGTATGGTTAGTGGTTAGAGTGGTGAACTGGAGGGACTTGAGTTCCAAGGAGAACAGGGTGCAAATTCCCATTCAGTGATGAAGCTTACTAGATAACTTTGGGCCAAAGGCTATTGCAGCTGGGGATTATAGCAAGACGTAGTCAGCAACATCTGGGAATCCCTGCTCCAGGGGAAAATGAGGACCTTTTATGCCACCCTGAATTCCTAAGAGAGAAAAAATGAGATGTAAATGTGAATAAAAAGAATAATTTATTGTCTTCCTCTACAGTTTCCTTACTATACAAAATATATGTATTTAAACACAATCTTCTATAGACAAACATTGTTATTGTGTAAAGTGCCCTAAGGGGGATTGGGTGAGTGAGCTTGGACAGAGTAACCTTTGACATTTGCAATGTCTGTAAGGTGCACTATCTTGCTCAGAACAGTTCTTTTTTTTAGCTTTCGCGTAAATCATATTTTTTTATTGTTGTGTTGGAAAAATTCTCAGTAATAACAACTACAAAAATAATTAATAATAATAAATGAAGAATTACTGTAAAATATAGGGGGAAATATGAAGCCGTAGGCAGAGCCTGATCAATTTGTCCCTCGGTTTATCAGCAACATTCAGAAGAAGCTGAAGATCTGTTTAAAACTCTAGGTACAAGTTGTAAAGTTTGAGCAAATATGTATTTTGGGTGTGTTTTGGGATAATTGAGTTTGCTCTTAAATGTTAGTGATGAACCATATGTTTAACACAATCCATTTCAAACATTTTGGCAGCCAAAGGAAATTTTACACCAGAGTGGGAAATATCCAGATAGAAACAGGTGCTCTATCCAGAGTGGGAAAGTTTGTGTGTGCACACACACATGAAAGTGCCTCTGTGTGCATGAAAGTGCTTGTGCATGCAATGAGTAAAGATTTTACCAAACTATAATTACCTGGTTGAGCTATACAGAGGAAGAAGACTTCCTTCAGAAATTGGAAGGCCTGCCCAAATGAAGAGAACAGAAAGGAACACAAACTCTGGCAAAAGAAATGCAGAAAATAAGGGAGGTGAAAATGCAGAAAATAAGGGAGGTGAAAAGAGTGTTTGAGGGACTCAAAGAAAGATATGGAAATTGAAGAGAAGCTAAAGAAGTTCTTTGCATCGCTCTTCACAGCAGAGGATACTGAGTGTATACCTGTGCATGAACCGAGCTTCTAAGAGACAGAGGCTAAAGAACTGAGCCAGATAGAGGTGACAAGAGATGATGTTATATAAAAATCAACAAATAACCAGGGTCAGATGGCATCCACTGCAGGAGGCCTTAAATAACTCAAACTTGAAATTGCCAACCTCCATGCAAAACTATGTAACTTATCCCTACAATCAGGCTCTGCAAAGTATCCAATATAACACTGATTTTCAAAAAGGGATCCAGGGGAGATCTGGGAAATTACAGGCTGGGTAGTTTAATATCTGTTCTGGGCAAATTGATGGAAAGAATTCTCAAGGATAAAATTGTTAAGCATATAGAAGAACATGCTCTGCTGAATGAGAACCAGCATGTTTCTGCAAAGGTAAATCTTGCCTCACCAACCTTTTGGAGTTCTTTGAATGTCAGCAGGTGTGTGGACAAATGTGATCCCATTCACATGGTATACCTGGACTTTCAAAAAGTTTTCAACAAACTTAATCATCAAGGACTCTTGAAAAAACTTAGCAGTCATGGCATAAGGGGCCAGGTTCATGTGTGGATTGGTAACTGGTTGAAGGACAGGAAACAGAGGGTAGGTAACATAAGAACAGCCCTGCTGGATAAGAACAGTCCTGCTGAGGCTGGAAAGGGCCCACAGCCATCACAGGTATACATGGACAGTTCTCTAAATGGGGCGAAGTAAGAAGTGGGATCCCTCAGGGATCTGTAATGGGACTGGTGCTCTTTAATTTATTCATAAATGATCTAGAAGTTGGGGTAAACAGCGAGGTGGCCATTGCTGATGAAACCAAACTATTTAGGGTAGTTAAATCCAAAAGAGATTGTGATGAGCACCAAAAGGATCTCTTCAAACTGGGGGAGAGAGCAACAAAATAGTAAATGTGGTTCAATGTTAGCAAGTGTAAAGTGATGCATGTTGGGGCAAAAAAACCCAACTTTACATATACGCTTATGGGGTCTGAGCTGTTGGTGACTGACCAGGAGATGGATCTTGGAGTCATGGTGGACAGCTTGTTAAAAGTGTCAACTCAGTCTGCAGCCATTGTGAGAGTAAGGCCAATTCCATGCTTGGAATCATTAGGAAGGGAATTGTGGGGTGGGGGGAACCCTGCTAATATTATAATGTCCTTATACAAAACTATGGTGTGGCCACATTTGGAGTACTGCATAAAGTTCTGGTCACCATACCTCAGAAAGGACATTTTAGAACTGGAGAAGGTGCAGAAGAAGGCAACCAAGATGATCAGGGGCCTAGAGCACCTTCCTTATGAGGCAAGGCTGGGGCTTTTGAGTTTAGAAAAAAGATGACGGAGAGGAGACATGAGAGAGGTCTATAAAATCATACATGGTGTGGAGAAAGTTGATAGAGAGAATTTTTTCTCCTTCTCTCATCACACTAGAACCAGAACCACTAGAACCACTGGAACTAGAATCCATGAAACTGATTGCCAAGTAATTTAGGACTGACAAAAGGAAGTACTTTTTCAACCTATGGAATTTTCTGCCACAAGATGTGGTGACAGCCAACAGCCTGGATGGTTTTAAGAGGGGTTTATATCAATTCATGGAGGACAGGTCTACCAATGGCATTGGCTACTAGTGCGGCCGCTATAGGCCACTTTCAGCCTCAGAGGCAAGACGCCTCTCAATACCAGTTGCAGGGGAGTAACAGCACGAGAGAGGGCATACCCTCATCTCTTGCCTGCGTGCTTCCCAGAAGCATCTGGTGGGCCACTGTGTGAAACAGGATGCTGGACTTTATAGGCCTTAGGCCTGATCCAGCAGGGCTTCAAGGTCATAGCTACAATTGAACAAGGAAGACAAATGTCCTTGAGCAGGGGGCTGCCTCTGAGCAACCACTTGGTCTTTGCATTTCCTATCCTGCCTCTCTGAAGAAGATAGAGAGGTGCAGGCATTGGGGGCAGTGAGCCACCTTCATATTTTGTCCCAGGGACCATTCCAACCTTGCTATGCCCCTGTTGGCTCCTACGCTGCTGTCTTTTTGGCACCCAGTTAAAGCCACTTTTGTTCTCCCGGGTTATTTAAGATTTTAAATTTTACTGTCCAATTTCAACTGCTGCTAAGTAAATGCTGGTCACTATTGTTTCATTGCTTTCTTTGTGAACAAAAGTAAAGGTAAAGTGTGCCGTCAAGACAATTTTGACTCTTGGCACCCATGGAGCCCTGTGGTTTTCTTTAGTAGCGTACAAGAGGGGTTTATCATTGCCTCCTCACACGCAGTATGAGATAACGGGGCTATTCTCACGAGAAGAAAAATTGGGCTAGGAGAGCCTAGCTCGATTTTTGCTGCTTGTGTAAACCACCAGGCTCGCAGGCAAGCCCGGTGGCTTACAAGCAGCTAGCCCAGTTTTGTAGCCCTCCCCTAAGCCCGGGTTTGCGGAGCAAGCGCTCTGCAAACCCAGGCTTCCCAATCGTGAGTAGCCATGGCGTGGCTCCGTGCTGCAGCTACTCATGTGTAGACCCCAGGAGGGGAGGTGAAAAGCCGCCTCCCAGCTCTGGAGGTCTCCCCAGTATGCCCTGCACACTCATGCAGGGCATACTGGAGCTTCCTGGGGCGTGTGGCCCCCAAGCTCCCCAGCCCCCGCTGGCTCTGTCACAGAGCTGGCAATCGTGTGGGTGGCTGATCTGGCCACCCAGGGCTCCCGCTCTGATCATGAGCGGGGACAGCGGGCTTATCCCGCTCTCCCTCCTCCGCTGCAGAAACCAAGTCTCACTGATCATGAGACCCAGCTCGATGTCTTTCAGCATCTTCCTATATCACTGCTGCCCAATATAGGTGTTTCCCATATTCTGGGAAACATACCAGTGGGGATTCGAATCGGCAACCTTCTGCATGTTACTCAAGCATTTCCCCGCTGCACCACTTAAGGTACTTTAGGTAATATTTATCTGAAAAGTGGTCTAGAAATCCCCAATCAAAAATAAATATACACGAGTGAGCACAAACTATCTGACTTGTCAGGTACTGCAATAGAGATGCCACCGGCTGCAGTGGCATTGGAAGCAAGAGAGAACCTTTGGCTCCATGCACTCAGGACATGAGCCCCATGAGGCCTCAGCCTCAAGGATAGCACCTGGCATCTCAGCAGCAGCCAACCCTAGACTGCCGAATGCTACATTACGGACATCCTATAACTGCTACTGCAGCTACTGACCCTGCCTCTAACATCATAGCAGCTGAAGAAGGCGGAAACCAAACATTATATTTCTGTTCAGTTAATGAACAATGGATAGATAGATAGATAGATAGATAGATAGATAGATAGATAGATAGATAGATAGATGATAGATTTTTAAAAGAAGGGTATCTCTTTGTCTCTGCTTCATTGCGGATCAGCAGGGCAGAGCTGGAGTCCTAGCAGGAATGCTATTTACACTGTTCTTTCGCAGTGTATAATTAATCAACCATGATTGGCTGTGAATGTACTTGGGTGATTCAAAACAAGCCAGGAGCAAGGCAGTTCTGAAGCTGTTGCCTCTGGCTTGAACTTCTGACTGGCTTCAGTCAGCCAGCAGCACAGTCCAGCAAGGGCAGATGGGAATCATGTGGCAGGACCACAAGATAGCACCTTCATCTGACAGCAGTTTCAGAATTTATATAAATACTGAAAACAATCATTTGGTGTAACTGTTGTACACTGGATACAAAACCATTGTTCTTTAAAAGCCTTCTTTATTTCTTTAAATGCCACAGTTTGCTTACTTGCTTATCTTAAATATCAAGGTGACATGAAATGTACAGACCACACTACTTATAAAAACACTGCAATCTTTTCCATTCCCTTTCACTCTGGCAAGCAATCATAACATTCATGAGATGCACAGATAATTGATTCTGTGATCTATTAGGCCACAAATGGTTGCAAATGTATCATAGCTACACTAAGTTGCTCAAGCAGAGGATTGCATTAATATTTATATCTCTGAATGGGCAGATTGAGTCATACTGGGACAATTAGTTCAGGTATGCCAATAGCTTGCCATGTCTATAAAGCGACTTGCAGTGGAAAAGCTTAAGAAGACATGATTCTTGCTTAGTGCCTTGTTCTGTCCTTAGGGTAAATTCTAATGATTCTATAAGACACAGCAATGAAGCAGTGACTGAAGAGGCTGGGTGAATGGATTCTAGGTCTGGTATGAGAGGACAACTTCCACACATCATTTAGTGGTAGAACACTTACTGTGTGTGCTGCAGAAAGCCATAGGTTAAATTTCTAACGCAGGGGCTGAGCCACCATTGTGCGAATAGGTTCAAAGAACCTGGTCCACCAATGAAAAGGGCCACCAAAGCCCTCAGGGGGTCGTGGCTCAGGCTCTGGAGGAGTGCAGAGTGAACTCCCTCCTCCCATGCCCAAGCTCCTGAGAATGCCGAGCGAACTCTCAGTTTGTTATTTCAGGCAGTAGGGGTGTAACTGGAGGGGGCTGCTGAGTGGGGCATTCAGCTGGCTCCGTGGCTATCCAACTGTCTGGAGTCATAAAGGAATGGAGGCCTGGGAAATGGACCTTGTCTGATATCTTGAGGAGGGATGCTAATCAAAGTAGTTAGTATTAGGCTAGGTGGACCAGTGGACAGACTGAGTGGCTTTATTCATATGCTACATTAAATGGCATGAAGACTTGTGTTGCACTGATGCAACAAGAGAAGTTGCGCACACTCAAAAAGATTACAGAGCTGCCCAAAGTTGTGGTTGTTCCACAGTGGTGCACAGCCTTCTCTGGGACATATACAAGGTAGCACAGGTTTGGTGCCTGTGTACCTTCAGGACCGCCTCTCCTGTCCAACTTCGACCTTCCCTGTGAGGTAATCTCAGGTGGGCCTTCTCAGTTTTCTGGACCCAGAGGAGGTACGTGGGGCCCAGGCTCATGGGAGGGCCTTCTGTGTTGCAGCCCCCTCCTTGTGGAACACCCTGCCTCCAAAGATTCGTAATGCCACCTCCCTTCTGTTGAAAACTTATTTATATTGCTAGGCTTTTGGTTTTTGTGTGTGTGTGTGTGTGTGTGTGTGTGTGTGTGTGTGTGAGAGAGAGAGAGAGAGAGAGAGAGAGTCTGCTTTCTCCTTTTCCCCTTGATTTTTGTTGTTGTTTTAATTTATGTAAACAGTTCAATTAAATTGTGTATTTAATTTTTGTAAACAGTTCAATTGAATTCTGGTCACCACATCTAAAACAGAACATTGTAGAACTGGAAAAGGTGCAGAAGAGGGCAACCAAGATGATCAGGGGCCTAGAGCACCTTTCTTATGAGGCAAGGCTACAATACCTGGAGCTATTTAGTTTTAAAAAAAGATGACTGCAGAGAGACATGATAGAGGTCTATAAAATCATGCATGGTGTGGAGAGAGAGAAATTCTTCTCCCTCTCACATAACATTAGAACCAGGGGTCATCCCATTAAATTGATTGCCGGGAAATTTAGGACTTGCAAACGGAAGTATTTTTTTCACACAACATATAATCAGCTTGTGGAATTCTCTGCCACAAGATGTGGTGACAGCCAACAACCTGGATGGCTTTAAGACAGGCTTGGATAACATCATGGAGGAGAGGTCTATCAACTGCTAATAGTCGGAGGGCCACCTCCAGCCTCAAAGGCAGGATGCTTCTGAGTACCAGTTGTAGGGGAGTAACAGCAAGAGAGAGGGCATGCCCCTTTCAACTCCTGCCTGTGGGCTTCCAGCGGCATCTGGTGGGCCACTGTGTGAAACAGGATGCTGGACTAGATGGGCCTTGGGCCTGATCCAGCAGGGCTGTTCTTATGTTTCTCGAGTTTATGCAAGTCAGGCAGTCAATAAATTAGATAGATAGATAGATAGATAGATAGATAGATAGATAGATAGATAGATAGATAGATAGATAGATAGATGTTGTGCAGCACATCATACAGCTGGTCAACATCTGCTAGCACAACTTGTTTCTTTCTTTAAGCAAACCATTACTTACATGTTATGTTCAGTAGTGGGCTGCAAAGCACACAGTCTATATTTTTCATTTCCAAGGGGCCCAGTTCCTGTGACGACCTTGAAAATGAACACATGCACATCACAGATGCATGAACACATCGCCCACACAAAAAGGTATACACAGATATGAATGCCAGTATGTGCGTACAATACAAATATGAAGAGCTGCAGCATAAGGGAATACATTTATTCATTTATTTTCACAGAGATCCAAGTCAACGCTAAGCATTGGTACGGCAACCTAGTTCTGCTACTTCTCCTGGATGGTACAAAGGCTTTTTCAGGGCATTAGAGAACAATTCAAGGCACAAATGAAGCCAAGCTTATTGTGAGCCCTTACAGAACATTCATTAACCAATAGTGACAGAAAGCTGAAATTGTTTTCTCTAGCTGCAAGTCTGAACCAAGGCTTTTTGACTTCTGAGGCAGAACATCCATTCCAAACATCCTTACAACGGGGGGGGGGGGACACCCCCTTTAAGGCAGACATTAGCAGCACCCAAATGCTTGTCATCTTCAGAGTCTAAATTATGCAGATTGGCTGGACCTCTCTAGTTGTAAGCAAAACACTTCAGGCACAGTCACCCCCTGTTACTCTTGCCCCTGTTCCTCCCTCCTCCTTTGCTTTCTTTGTGGGGGAACATTCAAAGATGCAACTTCTTCCTGTATTCAGTCTGAAATGGCTGGGTCGAAGCCAGCAAGAAAGACAGAGCAGGCAGTTTGGCAAAACTTAGCAACATATTATTGACCAACAGGAGAATGGCATAGGAAGGCACTAGGTCAAATCTGTAGCAAAAGGAACAGCACCCTGGAACATATCTGCAAGGAGAGCAACGGGAGCCCTCCCCCCTTTTTTTCTCAGCACATAGAGTGGGGAACAGGATCGTGTGCACTGCTCCCATTCCCAAGATGCACATGTTGAACATCTGCATAAAGACGGTATATAAATATGAAAAATAAATAAAGGTTCAGCAGGTCTATGCAGCCTCTGTCCAGATATTCAGCTGAATGCATGGAGGTCTGGAGCAAGGACACTGGGCAGAGGCTTGCTTCCTCCCCTGCTTCCCTTCCCAGTGCATTCAGCATAACATATGGAAATAGCTATAGAGATGCAAGACACTGGCTGACATGATGCTCAGCATCACGTCATCATAACACTGCACCCTGGGGCTGCTGAGGACTCGTAAGCAGCCCCGAAGCTGTTCAAAAGTAATGGTTGCCCAAGCAGCACTACCACAGTTAATCCCATTGCAGCAAGTAGGAAAAACTGTGAGTGCTGCTTGCTCAATCATTCACTCGGTACAGTGTAGAGGATGCCTATGAGTGTAGGGGATTCTTATGAGGGGTTGGAGGGTGTTTATAAGCCTGCAGCAGCCCCAGGGTGCAGTGTTAGGATGATATGATGCTGTGCATCATGTCAACCACTGTGGTCTGATGACACAAATTTGCATACTTGAGGTCAATCCACCTGGGGTATCCAAGATATTTTGCTGCCTGAGGCAAAAGACAATATGATGCCCGCCCCCCACCATCAGGTAACTGTAGCAACATGCAAGCATCCTCAGACTATGCCACTAAGCCAGACAGTGGCAGAAGGGGCATTCCTAGTGTGGGGAAATCCCACAACTGGGGCTAGAAGATAGGGAAGCACGAGGAACTGAGGGCAGCAGAGGGCCCTTGGTGACGTTGCTTACATTGGTGAGTGGCATCTCTGCAGCCTTCACCAATCAGGCTGAACCAGACTGGCCTGGGGAGAACTCTTTTGTGATGCTCCCTGCCATGGAGGTGAGCTCGTGGGAGCTCGGGAGTGTCTTGCGTGATTTCAGAGGACTCTCAT
The DNA here is from genome assembly GCF_027244095.1 of Hemicordylus capensis. NCBI lineage: Eukaryota > Metazoa > Chordata > Lepidosauria > Squamata > Cordylidae > Hemicordylus > Hemicordylus capensis. The sequence continues at coordinate 293,976,881 of NC_069660.1, read as the reverse complement.
GAGACCTCGTGGAGAGATTATGCTCAAGCCCAAGATCTCATGAGAGTTTCCTCAGTTGTCAGGGGTTGCATAAAATATTGCCAGCCAATGATAAGAGGCTGGCAATTGCTGGAGTAAGAGACCAGTGACTTGCAAGACCCGGTCTCAGACTGAAGCCTCTCAAAAGACCTGTGCTGTTAACAGGGAATCCTGGACACTCCTGGCTAGCCCACAACAGGGCACTGAGGACAGCCCCAGACATGCTTCCCACTGTGAGGAACCTGACACCTAGCTAAAGTTGGGGGGAAGAAGATGTGCACCCCAGAAGGAAGGGGAAATGGAAAAATGCCCCAGTGGCCATGGAAGCATGGTGGCAGTGGACAGCAGGGTGGCAGGCACCCATGGTGGTGGGGACCCACTTCCCCCCCTGCTCCCATGCCTGAGGTGACCAATTCACCCTGCCTCATGGAAGGGCTGTCCCTGAGTCTACCACAGTAGCACTGCTACAGAATGTTCTGCCATTAGATATCTTGGAACTTCTTGTCCAGGCTAGCTGCAAATAATCTCTGCTCTCTAGAGCATAGCTGCCATATAAACTGGAATAGCTTTGGGCAGAATATGGCTCTGGATGGCACACACCTCTATTGACATCCCTTCTCTTGTTGTTGAAGGAAAAATTCAGCACCTCTCCAGTAAGACTGGCCCTATGTAATTTCATTTCCCTCCCCCCTCCGCCACTAAATGTCTATGTGACCTTACATAATTCACTTTATCTAGGTAGCTCCTATTTTACATGAAATGACTTAACCCATTAAAAAAATTGTTATGGTTTAACTCAGTGTGTTTTCTATTTAACTCACTCTTCTGGTATTAATCAACTTGGCAGTTCCTGAATTCAAGGACAATTTAAAAGATGCACTTAGAAGGCTCTTTGCATACCTAGGTGAAATATTAAAACTGCTGAAGCACAAAGTATGCAGTTTACTTAACAGCAATAGAGCCCTTGAGAAGAGCCGTATCTGTAAGAAAGTTGTTACCTTCTCAATAAGAAATATGAGGTGGAAAGGAAGAGTCCTCATTTTTATTTCGTTCATCTGGCTAGCCTTGGGCAAGCTTAGGAGATGAAGATCAGTGTAGTCTGCTGGTTTTTTGCTCTGAATGGCTATAAGTTTAGCACTGGCAAACTCAAGGGAAATGTCCATTCTTTTGGTAACATATTGATTGGTTTGAGAAATGTTGGCCGCATTCACACGTAACATGAAACGAGAGGTGAAGGGGCCTCCAGTTTCAATTTCCGAATGTCTGAATGTGGGCAACTGCTATGGCAGAAAATGAACCCATGGTTTCCCTCCCTGGACAGTGATTTGTACCTTCGGTTTGTAGTGAGGTTTGCCACCTGGACTTCCAGTTCTGTGGTGCCAGTATCCTGCTCATTAAGGGGTAAAACATTAGTTGATATAGACTTACTTGTCCAGTAGGACACTGTAAGTTGAATAGGGACTACCATATATGGTAAAAAGACACAGTTCTCAAAGGATCCAGAAGCCGGCAGAAGAAGGTACTTGCCTAGAGAGCTCCTGTGAGCTGGTTGTTTGATTAGCCTATATTTACTACCTTTAGACTTCAAGAAGAGGGGACAGCAACGACAGAATGTATCTCAACCCCACAGCCAAGAAAGAACAAGCCAGCAGCAACAACAAACTTCAGGTTAGTACACACGAGTCTGAGCAAATCTGTGTAATTATTATTTTTCAAATTCTGTATGTGTTAGGAAAAACTTTAAAGCACAAATCTATCATTTAATTGTTGTGATAATTATGTTCCTTTATATGGAAGGTTAGAGGGAATGGAATCCCACAGGGCAAGATTATACTGTCAATTGTAAAATGACCCATACATGGTATAAATAAAGTGTTATACCAGCATTATGTCTGGATGCAGCACAACAGTCTGGTTGCTTTGCAACCCTTGCTCTGACTGCTGTTGGCTGCCAGAGATGTTTTCCAGTCAAGGAAGCCCTGGCAGCCAGTTCCTCCTTCAGACTGCAGTGAGGGAGGTCTCCATGATATCCAAATTTGGATGGGAGATTGTGGGAAGTGGGGATTGGAACTACAGATCTATTGGACTCACGATTCCATGTTATGTGTGAATGTGGCAAATGTTTGGCTAGCCCCACTCCCACATGATTAGGGCTGTGAGCACACCCTTCCTTCATCCCTCCCACTGTGCTATTGCATCATCACCTAGCAGTGCTTCAGATAACCTCCCTTATGCAATAGGTGGTGGTTTACCAGCACCTCAGAAAGGAGGAAGGGTCAAGACATCCATGCTAATTGTGCATTGATGTTGCATGGGAGCAGAGCCAGCCAGAGAGCATCATCCAAATGGGACTCTTTTAGTGAGGCTATTCTCAGAACTGAGGAAGAAGGCAGGGTGTGGGACCAGGGTTGACCCTACCTTCCCCCCAGATGAGCAACGAGTGCATCTTTGGTGCTCCACCATGCAACCACATGCAGAAGTGCACCTAGGTAATTTTGGAGCCTGGACTTAAAAGCCTTTGGAGGCCCCCCTTCACCAGCAAATTAAGCATCATCATGCTCCACCAGGCAACCAAACCACTTGGGAAAGACTAAAGAGGATTTGGAGGGGCCCAGGGGCTGTGAAGGCCCTGGACTTTGGCCCCAAAGTCCAGGGGTAAGTACACCTCTGACCACATTATCTGTACTGCTCTGTGCAGTGCAGATCTTTGGAGGCCAGAACTGATTTCCCCAGCCTTCAAGAATCTCACAAATCAACGCACATGAATGTGGTACATTGGGAGATTCCCCCAGGAGTTGGGCACTCTAGGCACCCAACTCTGTGCATACACATGATCCCAGACTTAGGGTAAAGGAAAGGCCTGGGTAAAAAAATCTCAGGCTACCAGGGGAGCCAGCACCGGGATTGGCTTTGATCCTAGCACTGAACACAAACAGCCCTACCCAGGTAGTGCTGCCCTAACCTGGGTAGGGATGCCTGGGTGCACAGCAGTGTGGCCAGAACCTAAGGGGTATACTTGTGAGTCGAATAGGCTGTAACCCAATATTTGGCTTTTAAAAAGCCAAATCTGGCAACAGAGGTGCACAGCCTCATTGTCTACATAATGGCTTTTTGACTGGCTGTGCATTTACATTTACAAAGGGAGGAGTGACAGTTTGAGGCTATTCCCATGATCACTGGGAAGCGGACTAAGGGAGCCCAGTGCTCCCAAGGTGGCTAGCCTGCCTAATTCCTCCTCCCCTTAAATGAGGTTAATGGAGCAAGTGCTCTGTTAACCTCATTTGTTTGCTCATGTGTTGCCACGGTGTGCGGCGACACATGAGTAGAGCCCCAACCAGCCTCCAGTGTTCGCATGGGGCATCCTGGTACTTCCAGGGGCCTCATGGCCCCCGATCCCCACAGCCTCACTGGCTCCGTGACGGAGCCGGCAGTCATGTGGGCGGCCGATCTGGCTGCCCAGGGCTGCACTTTGATCGTCTGCTAATCCTGCTCTCCCTGCAGACCCGACAGAAGCTCTCTTCACGGATCGTGAAAAGAGCTTCATTGTCTTGCACTTGTGTTATGAAGTTTAACCGTGAACCGAGTGTATGCCAGCCCAGTAGAAGGGAATCATAGATGGGTGACACCTTCAAGAGCAAGGTTTAGTTACTGCCAGAAGCTATAACTGTTTACTGAAAGTAAGTCTCATTGACCTCCCATTGGTTGGAGCTTACTAACGTGTAACTGTTCATAGAGTCATAACATTTGCCTGCCTTGGACCATTGCCAGCCTATGATGTTTTCCTGCCTGAAGCAAAGCACCACGTGGTGTCCCTTCCATTGTCTTCCCTTTAGAGGTCATGTTTACTTCATAACCACAGTGGAGGGAGTTGACATAGTTACAGTACCATTCTAACCTTATTTTACCTTTTCCATTTGTCTTCACTACCATGTAAAGATATTTAGTTTGGGTAAGTGGTTTTAGAAGCACCTATACTGCCATTTTACAAGAGGAGAGGTAAGCACCTAGTAATTCAGAGTTAAAGGTGCCTCCCCCCCGCCCGCCAGCCTGGTGGCACCCTCACCAGCCACCGCTGCCCAGAGGTGTGGACAATGGGAAAACCTGAATCCTCACTTAATTTTTTTGTGGGGAGCAGGAGGAAAGACACCTTTTGGGGGGAAGATATGGGTTATTTGGTTTAATAGCAGGGGAAATTCAGTAAAATGATGGGGAGCTTTCCTCAAATGCTTGGTGGGAGGATCTGCACCCCTGTAGAGTACAGTGCCCACGTGAATGACTGTCCCTGAGCACAAGACACCATAGACCAAATTCAGCATCTTAGGATATGACCAGTGTTCCCTCTAACAGGGATTCCCAGATGTTGTTGACTACAACTCCCAGAATCCCCAAGCAAAAGCCATTGCAGTTGGGGATTCTGGGAGTTGTAGTCAACAACATCTGGGAATCCCTGTTAGAGAGGATACTGGATATGACCCACCATTTCCAAGATCCCTTTCCCCTTCCACCTGCAAGAGGGTTATGGGACACATGTGTCACTTTTGGGACAGGGAACCATCCTCTATTTTCTTATTCCTCTTGCTATGTAAATCACATTGAGGCTTTAAAAAAAACAGTTGTGAGAAGCAGGATGTAAATGTTCTTATTAGTAATAGTAATAATACTAATAATAAGGCATATCTTTTACAAGTCTTCAGAACATTAATTTCACATCAGGTGAAGCAGACTTTCATTCTTAATTGTATTTATTTGTATGCCAGCTGAGCTTAGTGCTTTATTTTAAGTGATTACTTTCACCAGGGCTGAGCCCCTGCACAGTTTCTTCATCAGCATTCAGTGCTGAAACTTGTAGAATATATAAAGAAAAGAGTGAGCACATCAGAGTGCTTTTCCCTCACCAGTTATATCCATAAAGAGGCCACATGCATATAAAATAAAGGGCGGAAAATGGCTTCCAAGCAAGGATATGACTTCCAGGAAGCCTTGCGGTCTGGCACACGTCTCATCTCAGAGGTGGTTCAACTAATGTGCTTGTGTGGCTGCATCATGAATCATTAGTCCTCTCTTCACTGATGGGAGCTATTCCCCCCACTTTAATTCTGTATAATCTATATTTTTTGTTAGAACAGTTACTGATTTTGACAACTGTAAGAAGGTAGCAAAAGATTATATTGCAGGCGACGGTGTTAACAATACCCTTAGCAGCCAGAAGTGGATAGAATACATTTGCTACCATTATGTTGCATACTGGATGTGCAGTATATGCTTTGGTGGCCAGCAGTGTTTCCAATCAGGAAATGAGAAGGCATGGTGGCTCTCATTATTCTGCAAAGCATTCTGTCACATTACATTTCACAGAAACTAACCATTCAATCTAGGGCCAGCACAAACCTCCAGGCAGGGTGGGTGTCCTGGAGAGCATAAGATGGGATCTGCTTGTAGACATAGCCCTCAGCCCCACCATGGCTTGCCCAGAACCTGTTCTGAGGAAAAGGTGAGGGAAAAGGACAGAACATTTTTCTCCACAGCAGTTAAAGTCAGAAATAGCCCTTTCATGAGGCATGGTAAGGCAGTTGTCTCAGGTGGCAAATTATGAGAGCACCAGTAAGGTGGCAAGAAACCTCACCACCAGAGCAGCCCTTTTGGAATGATCTGAACCTTACAAGCTTCTATAAGGAAAGCCCTCTCTGGCAGCATTTGCACGTAACATGAATTCTGCAACCCCTCCCCCTGCTCTCCCATCCACATTCAGATGTACTGGAGAGCATCCTCTCTGCAGTTAGTGAGACTGCAGAAAGGCAGGGGAGCTGGCTGTGTGGGCTTCCTTCTTGCTTGAAGGACAGCCCACACAGCCATTCAGGGAGGGAGAGAGGGAGGAGCTTCCTCCTTCAACTCCAATCCAGCCAAATTCAGCCTCTATTCGAATGGAATGGAGGTTCCCTGGACACTTGGTTTGGAGCAGCGAAACTTATGACAAACTTAGGGTTCAAACTGGAGTCTCCTCAGTGCAACCTTGGGTTGCAATACAGACAGGACCAGAGTTGCATGCGACTGGATGTAACACTAAGGAAACTGTGGGTCCCCGGCAAATTCAGTCCCTTGTTACATGTGAATGCAGCCTTTGTAAAGCTTGCAAGCAACATGAGAAAAGACGAGGCTGCTAGAAGCTTCCATTCTGCCTGTCCCACACACACTTTCAAAGTTTGCAAGGGGTGGTTGGAAAGGGTCTGGGTCCCACCAGGGCCATGGGGCAAGGCAGCCTTTTATTCCTCATCGCAGGCGCTGCAATTCCTTGGGCCAATCCCTTGGGCCACAAAAGGGGGAATATAGAGAGTTCCCTCATTTCATTGGGATTGGCTAAGATAAGCCTCTGAAAGATTGGCGTTCTTCAGTTAACTGTATGCCCAAGAGAGTGGACCTGGTCTCTTGGACAGAAGTTCACCAACTCCCTCATCCCTACCACACACACACCAGTTTTAAAACTGAGGTTTTTCAGCCAGGCCTCAGAGTCCACGTGAGAGGGAGTTTGGCTTAAAAGGACTGGGGCAAGCCAGAGGCAGCAAGGAAGACTGGGGGAACTAGCTGAGAGGTTGGGGACTTTTTTCCCACCTGAATCTCCATGGACTAAGCCAGGAGATTTGCTAAGCCAGCCTTGCCTCCTCCTTTCAGCCTTGACCAGCAGAGAAGACCGGCTGCTAGAATTCCTTCTGCCAGCTTGATCCACTGACAAGCTGCAACTGTGAGGTCCAATTTCATCAGCCAGGCTCGGATGTGTCTGGGCTCTCTTGTTAAGGATGGAGCAGGGGCGTGTTTGATGAGATTGAGGAAACCATGATCTGAGGTTAGATTGAATCACTTCATATCCCACAGAAGAGCAGTGCTAGCAACAGATGGCAGCTGCTAATCTGAAAACCACTGATTCGTTGATTGAGCAATTTTCACAAAGATAGAAATAACTTCTCATTGTGGCCACTAGTTGCACTGGTTAGGGGTGTGCACAGAACTGGCTGGTCCAGTTCGGTTTGAGTCCAAACTGAACTCAAACTGGATCAGGCCAGTTCTGTCCGGCACCCCCTCGAACCTGCCCCCGCATTCGGTCGGGGGGAGGGGTGGGTTTGTTTGTTGTTGTTTTTTAAAAAAATTACACTTACTCCCTCCAGGGGAGTTGTCCGAGGATTGTCATGTAAAGGAACAACTGTGGCACACACAGGAATGAATAGTAGGGCAGTACTTCACCAGATGATTCATTAGGATGATGATGCAGCAGGGGAAGCTCCTATCAAATCAGTCCCATAGCACATGGGACTGATTTGATTAATCAGGGATGGGGCGGGGGATTAGATGCAGAGCCCTGGACTCTCCTTTTCTCTTTTAACTAAGGAGAGCTTCTGCCTCCATAGGCAGAAAAATGTGAATATGGTAGATGCTTATTATTCAGCCTCAGGCAGTCAATTCATCCCTGTTTGTGTACTAGCTGTTGGAAGCCTTGGCAGGACCATATGCCTTTTGATTAATTAGGGGAAAGTAGGTAGGAATATATAAACTAAGACATAGTGGAGAACTTCAGCTGAAGACCAACACTGAAGCTCTCGGAAACAGATTTATACACATGGAAATGGCTTTTGGAAGGAGGGAAGAGTTGTGAAAATCACTCTGCTGTTCACACCTGGTCCATTGCGCAAAAGACAAAGAGCCTTCAGAGTAGGGATGCATTGTCCTCCTTGCATCACCAGAGGTCTGTGGATCATGTCAGCCAATACACATAAAAGTATTTTTGGAGGAGAGCACACTGCCTGCTTGCACATTGTGATAATAACAATTAACAATCAAGTTAATTATTGTGATTATGAGAGAGCGAGAGAGAGAGAGAGCACAGAAACCAAGGAAGGTGCAGCTTCCTGCTGTAGTGGTGCTTGTCACAACCACCCATGCATGGTGTCAGCATGCACATGGCATCCATCCATACATGGACACCATTTGCATGATCAGAAACACCATGCTGACCATGCAAATGGCATCCGCACATGTGCAATCACCATGTGCATGCTGGCGCCATGTGTGGGTACTTGGGATAAGTGCCACCACAGCAGGAAGCTGCATGCAGCAGCAAAGATCAGAAAAAGTTCTGTTCACCTTAAAAAAAAAAAAGATCCCACTTGCCGCTCCCCTTCCCGTGGTGCCGAACCAGTTCGGATCTCGTCCAAACCAGTTTGGCACCTAACCAGTGCATGGACTTCAGTTCATACACATCCCCAACAGATAGATAGAGAGATAGAGAGATAGAGAGATAGATATTTTTCTTCCTCTCTCACATCACTAGAACCAGTTCCATCCCATCAAACTGATGGCCAGGAAATTTAGAACCAACAAAAGAATGTACTTTTTCACATTGTGCATAATTAATCTATGGAGTTCTCTGCCATGGGATGTGATGATGGTTACTAGCTTGGATGGCTTTAAAGGGGGCTTAGACAAATTTCTGGAGGACAATGGCTACTGGGCTGGTGACTATAGGCCACCTCCAGACTCAAAGCAAGGTGCCTCTGAATACCAGTCACAGGAGAGTAACAGCAGGAGAGAGGGCATGCCCTCAACCTCTTGCCTGTGAGCTTTTCAGAGGTATCTGGTGGGTCACTGTATGAAACAGGATGCTGGACTAGATAGAGCTTGGGTCTGATCCAGCAGGCATCAGATAGATGGATGGATGGATAGGATGATAGATAGATAGATAGATAGATAGATAGATAGATAGATAGATAGATAGATAGATAGATAGATATTTCAGTTATTGTATCTTCACTTCTGTTTCATTATCTAAAAAAGAACATTTTGCTGCATCCATGAGCAAAATAACCACCCTGTATTATATAACACTATGCACAATATATCCAAAGCTACAAAACATTTATCAAAGGAGTGCAATTTCACCAATCCAGGGGTAGTAGAACCTATTCAAAATGATGTTTTCCTCTTGTATTCTTTAACTTTCAAATTCTTAGTCAAATCCCTATTCTTTTATAATACCATACATTGCACATTCAGTATATCAACAATATAGTCAAATTTTCTCTTGAGATGTTTTACGCAGCAGTAAAGAAGATAATTTACTTGGCCCTGCTGTTTTATGAACACGGGCTATTATTAATTTTTTAAATGCACATATATCATGTGAACAGCTCAATACACATACAAAAAAAAAAGTTTGCTTTGCTGATACCAGTAAACATTTTTGCTTACATAAGGAGACAAAATACAACTGTAATATTCATAATGGTATCAGAACACTTTCCTCATCTAAGAATGTAGCCCTTTCGAATCAGGCAAAAGCACTCAGTGAAGAAGTACTTCATTTTGGACTCTGTCTTTAACTTCTTGCCTTGGGTGATGGAGCCCTCTTCAGATATTACTGTAACAGAATGGCTTGCTTATTTATTTATTTATTCATCTATTTATTTATTCATTTATTTATTTTTATCAAATTTGTACACCGCCCCAAACTTTCATCTCTGGGTGGTTTACAATAGCATAAAACCAGTTCAAAACATATAGAAAAAACTTAAAACAATTTAACAATTTAAAAATAAACCAGAGATTAAAATCTCAAAATTTAGGAAGCTGAGAAAGCTTGTGAGAAAAGATGGGTTTTCAGGTGTTTCTTGAAAATTGCAAGAGATGGGGAGGATCGTATCTCAGCAGGGAGTGCATTCCACAATCTCGGAGAAGCGACTGAGAAGGCCCGTTTCTGTGTAGCCACCAAATGAGTTGGCAGAAACTGGTGACAGACTTCCTCAGATGACCTCAATGGGTGGAGGGTCCTGTAGTGAAGAAGACACTCTCTTAGATATGCAGGGCCTAAGCCATTTAGGGCTTTATAAGTTATAACTAGCACTTTGTATTTTGTCCGGAAGCCTATTGGCAGCCAGTGTAGCTCCATCAGAAAAGGAGTAACATGGTCTTTCCGAGATAACCCAGAGACCAATCTGGCTGCACATTCTGAACCAACTGAAGCTTCTGAACTACATACAAAGACAGCCCCATAGAGAGCACATTAAAGAAGTCAAGTCTGGAGGTTACCAACAGATGTACCACTGCTTTGAGGTCATTGATCTCCGGAAATGGGCGCAGCTGGCGTATCAGCTGGAGCTGATAAAAAGCACCCCTGGCCACCACCTCAATCTGAGAAAGCAGGGAGAGGTGTGAATCCAGAAGTACTCCCAGACTGCAAACCTGTTCCTTTTGGGGAAATGTGACCCCACCTAGAACAGATAGATATAAATTGTCTCTATTGTTCTGACCCCGCACAATAAGTACCTCCATCCTATCTGGATTCAGCTTCAGTTTATTCTCCCTCATCCAGTCCAATACTGCTTCCAGGCAGGCATCTAGGGAGGATATGCCAGCTCCTGAAGAAGTTGACATGGAGAAGTAGATCTGAGTGTCATCAGCATACTGGTAACACCCTGCTCCAAATCCCCTGATGATCTCTCCTAGCGGTTTCATGTAGATGTTAAAAAGCATTGGAGAAAGTATGGAGCCTTGAGGGACACCATACTTAAGCTCAGATTGTGAAGAGCAACAGTCTCCAATCGACACCACCTGGAATCTATCCGAGAGGTAGGAGTGGAACCACTGTAAAACAGTGCCTCCTACCCCCAACACCCTCAGACGTTCCAGAAGGACACTATGGCCGGTAGTATCGAAAGCCGCCAAGAGATCCAAAATGACCAACAGAGTCACACTTCCTTTGTCAATTCCCAATTGGAGAGCATCCATCAGGCCGACCGAGGCAGTCTCCACCCCATAGCCCACCCGAAAACCAGTTTGAAATGGGTCTAGAAGTTTCCTCCAAGACCGCCTGGAGCTGAGAGGCCACCACCCTCTCAATGACCTTAACCAGCCATGGGAGGTTGGAAACAGGCCTATAATTGCTCAACTCTGAGGGATCTAATGCAGGCTTCTTTAGAAGAGGTCTAATGATTGCCTCCTTAAGACAAGGAGGCATCCTGCCCTCCCTCAGAGAAGCATTTATGATTTCCACCAGGCTGTCCACAACAGCCTCCCTGCTACATCAAACAAGCCATGTTGGACAAGGGTCAAGAGAACAAGTGGTAGGCCTCACCATTCCAAACAGCTTGTCCACATCCTCAGGAGTCACAAACAGAAAACAATCCAGAGTCGAATCACATAAGAGGAGTTGTTGGGCACCTCCAGCTCAGACATCAAATTAATTGTGGAGTCTCCATCTAGGTCAGCCCAAATCGGAGAGATTTGATCTGTGAAAAACTCTTTAAAAACATCACAGCAGGTAACTGATGACTCCAAATTCTGGTTCAAGGGAGGGGGAGCAGATACTAGTTCCCACACAACCCTGAACAACTCCGCTGGACATGAACTCACAGAGGCAATATGCGCAGCAAAGAACTGCTTCTTTGCCACCCATATTGCCTGAGCATAGATCTTTAGATGTGCTCTATGTCTCAATCTGTCAGATTCAAGTCGAGTCTTTCTCCACCTGCGCTCCAGTCACCTACTGTGCCAGTTCAGCCGACATAGATCTTCACACATACACTATTCCAAGTGGGTATGGATGTTCCACCCCTGGTCTGTCAGTCATTCGTCCTCACTCCTCCTGAGTCTTACTCCCCCTGAACTGTAAGTGTAAGTGGTAGGGCAAGTGAAGTGAGGGCAAATGATTCACAGGCCAGGGCAGGACTTAGGTACCAGCTTATGATGGCATATGCAAGTAGGCCAGCCTTTTACAGTTACATCTGGAGAGGGCTCAGGAGTTCTAGTATTGTGATATCAGAAGGAGCATTTCTTTCTATCGGCTCAGGGTTCTGTGTTGTCCACTATGCTATTTAACAGCTATATGAAACCACAGGTTGTAGAATTAGCAGTCATAGCCATAGTAATAGTAGTAATAATAGTTTATTGTGGTCAATGAACCAGATTTAAAACAAAATAATAACTGAGGTGTCCAAATATAAACTTTACTGAATGCATATGGGGGGGGGGGTCAAAATGGGGGCGGAGCCTACTGTCACAATGCCACCCCTTAAAACACCCACATGCATTTACATTCATATGCACAAAGCAAAAACAAACAAAAAAATAAAATAAAATAAGGATGTGCATGCACCCCCAGAGATATTGCATCTGTGTTATATTTGGTTTTCCTCGAAATTCTTCAGGTGTTTCACTATAGGAGAAAATCTGAAATTCACTTTGAATTTCTCTTCAGTGCCAACCTAGGGCATGTGCATAAACGCCCCAAGAAAATTTACCTTTCTTATCTCACTTTTTTCAAAATGGTGGTCTCAACCCACAAAAAGAATTAGGGTGAAGGAGCCAGAATTTTGGTTGAAATCAAAGTATTTGGAGCATGGTAGCTGAGTGAAGAGCTCCAAACAAGGGATGTGCATGCATTGATTTTTTCAATTTGACCCAATTCAAATCACCCCCAATTTGTTTTGGGTCTGAATCTGGCCAGCTAGCACAGGGGTGATTTGTTTTGTCCACAAATCACCCAAAACAGGTAGATTCAGGTACAAATTGTTCTGTACCCAAATCAATCTGCTCAGACATCAGGCACAGGTAGTGATTCTCTCAGCAGCAGGAAGGGGGTGAAAAAACTTCTCTTCTCTTTTCCTCAGTCAGGAAAGCAGGAACAAAAAGCAGAGAATCCACTTCAGACAGCAGGCAGGCGAGGCAGAATGGTGGCTAGCTGCCTCCTTAAGAACATTTGAAAATCTCTCCTTCAAACTCCCCCCACCTTTGTCCCTTCTTTGATCCTTCCACTAGCCAATGCAGGGTCAGTGACTCCTGGCAACGCAAGATCTGAATGGAAGCGAGGCGATCTGCAACCAGGGGGGAATCGCCAGCCAATTGTTGCACACTATATGTCCCTAATCTGAAGTTTGAAGGGGCAGGATTTTCAAAAAAATTCCTGACACAGACAGCAAGAGAGATCACTACAAAATGGATGTCTGAATCTATGAATTTTTCAGGTCTGAAATCTGAGCTATTTATTTTGGACTCGAATCTGGCCAGCTAGCACAGGGGCAATTTGTTTTGTCCACAAATCACCCGAAACAGCAAGATTGGGGTACAAATTGTTTGTACCCAAATCGATTTGCACATCCCTACTCCAAACCTTCCATTCTCCAAAACAGTTTAATAAAATGACAAATGAGAATGAAGTAAGTAAGTCAAAAGCAATACATATGGAAACATTAAACAAAACCCCAAGCCACATATATATTGGCAGAATCTGAGTTGTTTATGGAAAGGAATCTTGGGGTTGTGAATACAAATATGACAAATATTTGTATAGCACTTTTCAACAAAAGTTCCCACAGCAGTAAATATTTATGCGGCGGGGGGGGGGGAGGGTTGGATGCTGTGCTGGGGATGGATAAGGACAGTTGCTCTCCCCCTGCTAAATAAAGAGAATCACCACTTTAAAATGTTGCTCTTGCTCAGTTAGCAGGGATTAACTGCTCAGTTAGCAGGGATTCTGGTGAATCACTCACTGAAAATGTCAATTCACTGGCATGTAGCAGCAGTAAAGGCAAATTGAACATTATGAATTATAGGAAAGAAATTGCACATACAACAACATGTGCCATTATGCTGATACATCCATTTATGTCATAGCTGCATTTGGAATTTCAGAACCGGATACCGTGTTTGTGTGTGTGTGTGTGTGTGTGTGTGTGTGTAATGACACATTACTACAAAGACACAGTTGGTGATCAGTACTGTGGTGTGGAAGGAAGGGGCTGTGGAGAATTGGGGGTCTAGAAAACTTTGTTAAAGCCGCCACATACCCCAATTTGTCCCCTTGCGTTCCAGCAGTCATCACCAACCACTTCCAGGCAGGTTGGCCATCTTGTGCTCCCCTGAACCCTGGCTCCCCAATCTATCAAGAGAATGCAACCTGGGTATGCTCTGGAGCCTAAGGGGTATACCCCAATTCCTAGAAATTCCACATTGCATGTAGCCAAGAAGTGAACAGGTAGGGCATGTGTAGGATAAACCCCAGCATGGTCCAGTATTATAATAAAAAGTGTGTGTGTGTGTGTGTGTGTGTGTGTGTGTGTGTGTGTGTGTGTGTCTGTGACCAAGATAGTGACAAACTCGCAGCACAATTCACGAGCTCTGGCCTTAAAATTGTTCTTCACTTCATGGCAGCCGAAATTCTTAAGCAGAAACCATGCAAATCCTAACCATGACAAGTGAAGGCAAGAAAAGAAAGTTGGAACAGACCTAATGGGCAGCCAGCCAAGGCAAGGAAGCAGATGAGGATCAACTCCTTCCTTCCCACCTTGAGAACAACCTTCACACTCCCTACCAAGAACAGATTTATGGTCCTGGACACAGAGAACCCTCCCTCATCCCCCAAGGAGCCTGCTACAAGGGAGTCTGCATTGCACCAGGCACCTCCTTCTCTATCTAAGAACTCCAGCCCAGGAAACCCCCTGGAGCACAGAGATAGGAAATCCCTCACACCACCCCCATACATTGTTACTAGAATACTTAGATAATGCCTGCCTTCTAACCGCAGAAACCATAGTTCACATTTTGGAATGCCTAAACACAATAATAACAAAGATAGATAAAATCAGGCATGGCTTCAGTGTGTTTGTAGCATGAGACAACTGTGGGGAGAAAAGCCCAATTAAAACCCAGCAAGCAGTGCTTGGCAGCATCCAAGCAGCTCCCTCCTCAACTCCAGATGGGGCCTCTTCCAAAACTCTGCACAAGTTGCATATAGGGCCATCAGAAACAATCCACTCATCTAATATATCACACGTACCTCAAACTATCCAGGTGCTGCTTCAATTTGCAACAGATTACACAAATGTAGCGAGGTGATAACGTTGATGATAACATCTCCAGGGAGAGGTTGATGATAATGTCTCCAGGGGAACAACCTTAGACTTCAGTAAACAACCTGAAAACATTTCTCCTGTACTCAACCAGACTCAACAGACTAACCCTTTATGGCCTGGAGAGAGCGAAAGTCATAAATCCATAGACTTAGGTCTTGTAGAACTGAAAAAAAAACTAAGCACAAATGCAGCCAATGACAACACTCATCTCCTGCTCAGACACTCATCTCCCGCTCAACACTCATCTCCCGCTCAGATTATCAGAGTGATAATCTCGGGTGAGCGGGGACACCCCTTTCCATTGTTTGTTTGAGCAAAGATCAGCTAAGCTGGGTTGTAAAATCAAGTGGTCAAAGGAAGTTGAAAATGAGCTGAATACCTTATATCAGGGATCCTCAACGTTGGGCCCCCAGATGTTAGTGGACTTCAACTCCCATAATCCCAAGCCCCAGTGGCCTTTGGTTGGGGATTATGGGAGTTGAAGTCCAATAACATCTGGGGGCCCAACGTTGAGGATCCCTGCCTTATATGATTCCCCCTAGGGAAGTAATTTGTTTAATTAAATTGTATTAGATCAACCGGATCCACAAGCAATTATTGCATATGAGGACCTAGAAGGTATGTTGTATCAAAAGATTTCGCTCTTTAGTTATCCACACTCTCTTTGTGTGTATAAAGGAAAATAACCTAATAACTGGTTTGACTTGCATTGCAGGAGGTTGCATGATCAATTGAAAGCATATATAGAGATTATGGATTGAGTTCAGATCACAAACTTCCACCAACATATTTTTTTTGATAAAGAAGGCCTATAAAAGGAGCCTTAGATTTGCCAAGACTCAGGCATTAAAAAACACCTGGGACAAGCTAATATTGGCTACAAACCCAAAAGACATCTGTGCTTTTTGGAAAATTGTTTCAGTGGCAAACCATTCTAATATATTATGCAGGATTCCAGGTAGAACATGGGAATCCCACTTTTATGCTCTCTATAATGATGCTCAACCCACGCAACTCTCTGTGCCACCTTCATTTGAGGTGTTACCCTTATGGCCTCTGGTTATGTCAGGTGAAATAGCTGATTTACTTAACCATCTCAAAATTGGTAAAGCTCCTGGTCCTGATGCTATTCTTCCAGAGATTTTGATAGCCAATGTGGATTGGTGGGCCCCAGTCTTAGCTAATTTGTTTACTTCAATAAACAGTACAGGTATCTTCCCTGCTAAGTGGAGAATAGCAATAGTGGTCCCGGTCTTCAAACGGGAGTCCCATCTTGAGCCATCTAACTATAGGCCCATTAGCCTGCTTTCGGTAGTGGGCAAAGTATATGCCCTTTATTTGTTATCTAAACTTGAAACGTGGATTTCTGATAAGCAGATCCTAGGGACCGATCAGGCAGGCTTCAGAGCGGGTCGCTTCACACTTGACCACTGTATGATTCTGAACCATCTTGCATGTAAATACTCTAGTGCTCCCAAAGGTAGACTTTTTGCAGCTTTTATGGATTTAAAAGCTGCGTTCAATCTAATTCCTAGGGAATTATTGTGGTCCAAGCTTGGGAAATCTTCAATGGACAAAAGATTGTTGTTCCTGATTATGCAGCTCCATGTCAATTCTTCTATCCGAGTCAGATATGCCCCTAATGGGGCTCTAATTATTCAATCCCCAGCACTCGTAGGGTCAGGCAGGGTTGTGTTCTGGCCCCTTCATTGTTTAATCTTTTTATCAATGATTTAGCGCAGTGTTTAGAAATGGTAGGTTCACACGCCCCGAAATTGGCCGACATTCATGTGCCAGTGTTGCTATATGCAGATGATGCGGTGTTATTGTCCCAGACCCCTCTTGGTCTCCTTAGATTGCTGGCAGCCTTTGCCCATTATTGTAATGACAATAACATCTATTAACTATGAGAAATCTAAGGTCCTGGTTTTCACCAAAGCTAGGAAACTTTATAAGTGGGTGGTGAATAAGGAAAATATCGAGCAGGTTTATAAATTAAAATACCTTGGTATACATTTCTAATATAATCTTAATTGGAAATCTCAAAGATTGTATTCTATCTCAATTGCTCGTAAAACTCTCAACACTCTTCTGCGATTCTACTACTCCAAAGGAGGCCAGTATATACCTATGGCTCTCCAAGTTTTTCGAGCAAAGATTGTAGCTCAATTACTTTATGGCATCCCACTTTGGATTCAGGGAGTAACATCAGAGATGGAAATGGTTCAATCATTATTCCTTAGGGCTATCTTTGGGGTACCCAGATGTGTACCTTATTCAGCATTATGTTTGGAATCTGGATCCCTTACTATTTTCTTTAAAGCATGGGAACTTACTTTCACCAGATGGATTAAACTTTGCTTGGATATTCAGGAGCCCTCCTATTTTTGGTTTCTATGGAGAGACTCCTTTCCTAGCCCTTGGCTGTCATATGTCAACAACAAAATATTGCAGATGGGTCTACCTCCTTCTGAAATTTTACTCATGGGAAATGAGAAGGCAAAGGTTACACTTATACAACGTCTTCATGACACTGAGCACCAGAATCTTGTTTCTAGGGGAAATAGGACCTGCTCTCCTCTATTTTTTGGTATCATGCTCCCTTCGGGGAATAGAGGAGCTAAATATTTAGCTTCCCTACACTTTGTAAAGTTTAGGATAGCTTTTACTAGGGCCCGTATGAATGTGCTGCCTTCAGCCCTTTTGGAAAAAAGATTTAATAAGGGATCGTCAGATTTTGGCCTATGCCCTTGTGGTGCACGCCTCCCTGAAACAGTTTCTCATGTGCTGTTATATTGCTCCCTTTATTCTGATACTAGGAAAGAACTCATATTCCCTCTGTTAGAGCAATTCCCAGGAAGAGCTGACTCCTTTTATTTGAATTTCTGTCTTGAGGATCAAGATAATGATGTTACTAAGGTGGTGGCGAAATTCTTTTATGTTGCTATTAGACTAAGATCTTGTTTAAGATCTAATTCTTAGGAGCTATTGTTTTGTCCTGATTATTATGTATTATATTACTGCTGGCATATTTTGCTTTTAATCTTCTTATAATCTTTGTATGTTCTCTGTATGGCCTATGGCTGCAATAAATTGATTGATATTGATATATAGTGATAACAATATGGACATATCCCAGACCAACTCAGAAGGACTTAATAGCACATCTGCCTAACCAACCCAAGCACAAAGACCCCACCCAAATCAAAGAGGGAACTGTCAGTTCACTATTCTGACTTCAATCCTGACTTTGACTCAGAGGTCGATGACCACAAAACAGACATTACTGATGCCCCTCTCTCACTGCCATCCATCCATAGGAGTGGGGATATCTCTAATCCTGCCCAGCCTTGGATTACAACCCCTCCATGCATGCTTCCTCTCAATTCTACAGAGCCCCAGGCGGATCATATGGTGAAAGTATCTCCAAAGAAAGGGGTGCAATACCTCAGGAGCCATAGTTGCCTCATACAAGCCTTGGGGATCTGAGGAATGGGGATGCCCACCCCAGCATCAACTTCACTGCCTCAAGATACAGATATTCCAAATGCAAGGACCCCTGCATCACCCATCCAATCTCAAGAGCTCCAGTTGCCACATGTATCACCAGGGGACCCTAAGGAGTCATTGACATGCCCACCACAGTCTTCATTGCTACAAGAACTGCAGCCACCCATGTTGCCAGCACTGCTATTCTCAGGTTCCCAGAAGGTTCTCTGCTTGTTTGGAACTACAGGCTCTTTGTTCCCGCTCTTAACATGCACAGGAGTTTCACAGGAATGTGGGCTCCCTGTTTGTTGGCATATTGGGGACAGGTCACTTAGCAGGCAGTGGGATGGTCACCTCCATATTCAACAGCTGCCAAGCAAATTGAAAGGGGATTAGCCTTGCACCTTTCTCTATATTTTGGAAAGTCTAAGCAGACCACAGTTAGTTTGTGAGTTAACTTCACTTTCAAGGTCTTTCTGTCCAAAGATTGACCCTTTACTTCCCCTCCTCTTCAGTTGCCTCAAACAAGCTAACACTAATCACCCTAGCAGGAAAAGCCAGACAAGGCACTGTGAGAGCAACTCCCTTCCCCATCACAAAAGAACTAAGTGGGCAGTAGGAACTCAGAGGTGTTCTAATGAAAGTTACTGATTGGTTTACTGGGTCCTTCTGACCTAAAGAATAGCTTGGATGTCCATTTAGTCCATTAACATATAGATTGTTCTTGACCATTCATGCCATTGTGTTTTACTCAAGCACAGCAAACAAAGACAATGGATCCTTTTGAGATCCAATGGAATTTCCCTCCTCAGGAAGAAGGAGCAGCTGGTGTTTTGCCTCAGGGTCCATTTGGGGCTATAAGTGGCCTTCGTTTATTGAACCAGTGTGTTTCATTTGGTCTTTATAATGTGGAGTCACCCACTGCATAAGACTTGACATCCGCCATAACACCAGGCCGTGTCTTGTTCTTCGCACCATTCACTCTTCTAGCCTCCAGATCGGCCTTCCTCCTGGCCCAATCTACCCAGCTTGCCTTGCTACTAAAAGAATCTGGCTGCATGAAAACAGGCACCTTTTAGATTTACCCTTGCTGCCTAACCCCCGAGCTGCTTTTGGTTCTCCACTGCCACCTGGTTACATCCCTGATGAAAGAAGTCCTTTGGTTGCACCTGAGCCACGAGGGTCCAATCACAGCTAAAGGAAGGATGAGGTTGTATGATAATAATTGCACCTCTTTGGGTACTCCCTATCCCTGCTCTTTCTTAAATCCAAAATTTGTTTCTCTACAGCCTTCTTTTCACTAGCCAGCCTGGAAGTCATTTAATTCGGACACCAAGCTAAATTGCCTCTTCGCAAGTATTTGGTTAATATTTGTAATGTATTTTTAATAGTAATATTGCTGTCTTATTCTGCTGTACCCCTGAACTCCAAATAAAACTTTAGTTTATTTTGAACCTCAACTTCTCTGTCAGTTCATTTCCCCAGGACCAGAAGGCTGCACAAAAATTATTCTGATGTGGATCTACTCCACCCCAGCTCACTAATTCCCCACACAAAGCCCAAATGCCTTTAGGAGTGTTTTGCCAATCACCCTGGAGCAGTTCCATTAACACCCAATGCATCTCCTGGAGTTTTGTCAGAACAACAAGAGCAGCAGTAGTAGTTATTTTACTGCAGCCATAGGCCAAATAGAAACAGAAGTGACAATAACACAGCCATTCAGAATTACAATAAATAGAGTAAATATAACAGTGCATATACAAGTAAAACTAAAACTACCATAAAATCAAACCTATAAAAAACCATGGTGGGATGTCTGTCTCATCGCCCCATAGATAAATTTGGCTACCACTTTGGTGACTTCATCATTGGTATCAGCTAAACAATAGTTAAGATAAAAGGAACCAGGCCTACCAGGAAATTGCTCTAGTAATGGATGCAGTAATTCACTCCTAGAGTCACAACAGAGGGAGCAATATAGTAGAATATGAGTGACCGTTTCCAAGCTGCCCTCTCCACATGGACACAACCCCGAAACAGGGGGTTCTTTAGAGAACCTCCTTTGAAGCAAAGCCGAAGGAAGTACATTTAGCCTAGCCCTAGCAAAGGCTGACCTAAATTCAACAAAGTGAAGAGTGGTTATCTAGCAGCCTGTTTCCCAGCTGGAAGAGAAATGCCAAAGCATAAAGGGGAACAACATCTATTACCAAGGTCAACTAGGCATTGGTACTCAATGTCCTTTAGACGCTGAATGACAATAGCCTTCGCCTTTGCAAATCCCAAGGAAAAAATGTAAGAAGGAAAAAGCCCCATGCCCAACAATTTATTGGTGACAACAGACAACCATGGGTTAGGGAAGGTACCTTTCCACATACAGTATATTGAACATATGAAGGTCCCTGAGGTTCCAAATAGAGTTTAAGCCAGCGTATCAATGAGGCCTCCCAAGCTGGACAGGAGATCGGATAAGAACTGTTCTCCAAACATAATGCAGCATAAGATACACATTCAGGGACTCTAGATATAGCTCTAAGGAATCTAGACTGGATCGATTCGATATTTGAATGGGCCCCTTGGATCCAGATAGCAACTCCGAAGAGCATTTGAGCCACAATCTTGGCTCAAAACACTCACAAGGCCATAGGTATAAATTGGCCACCTTTCCCATTAAAAAAGCGCAAAAAGGCATATAGTATGTTACGGACCAGGAAAATAACGTATAACCGAACAAGAGCAGCAACTTTCCAGTGCGCCCTTTGAAGAGTCATAGGAGATGACTCCTATGAAATCTCCAGAGAGACTTCTCACTCTAACTCTGTGGCTCCATGCATTCAACCTACCATTCCTCAAGACACTCCACTGGGAACCCCTACACAGATCCCTGCTAATGTGACATTCAAATGATCAACATAAGCAGGCTGTTCTCACGATTGGCTAAAATCGGGCTAGGGGAGCCTAGCCCAATTTTAGTGGACCATGAGAAGCATCGGGCTCGCAGGAGAGTAACCCGCTTGTGAAGCCCTCCCCTTAGCCCAGGTTAGTGGAGTGAGCACTCTGCTAACTGGGGTTTCCAGATCATGTTGGCTCCACACTGGATCAAATCACGAGGAGACCCCCAACTGGGAGGCTAAAAAGCAACCTTCCGGCTCGGGGGTCTCCACAGCATGCTCTGTGCACTCACGCAAGACCATGATGGAACTTCCAAGGGCTGCATGGCCCCCTTTCCCCACAGCCCCCGCCGGCTCCATGATGGAGCCGGCAGTTGTGTGGGTAGCCGATCTGGCTGCCCAAGGCTGCAACCTGTTTGTGTGCAGGGAGAGCAGGCTAAGCCCGCTCTCCCCACTAACCCTCACTGATCATGAGACCCACCTCATTGTTTCCCTCCTGACCTGGAATGTATCAGGTTGGCACTCCAGTTGCAGGGCTGTTTCCTTTATAGACCTCATCTCCAGATATGATGTCACAGTGGTGCGGGAAACCTGGACCTCCAAGGACCTCACACTCAATGGCTTCAGCTCATACTCATTGGGAGCAGAGGCCAGTATGGGATGGGGCAGACCTAAAGATGGACTGGGAGTATTAGTCTCTACTACCCTGTGCATGTTAGTAAGACTCTCCTCATTTAAGCAACATGCTATGGCTGTAACAATCCACTCAAGACACTGTATCTTGCTAGTAATCAACATCTACCTACCTCCTCCGAGGCAGAAATCTCAGGTCAGGAAACTGTGGTCTGATCTTCTCCCTACCTTCCCCAACATGTATACAGTATTAAGCGGACATCTTAATGCCAGACAAGGCCCTGACAATGACACTCTATATGCATGCTATCCATGCTACCTGCCTAACTTGGAGGTAGATATACTCCCTTCACATACCACTTGAAAGACAAGAAGCCATACTATTCAGGAATCTCTCTGGCCCAAATGACCAATAGACTTAACTTCTACATCCTAAATGGCTCCCTCGAAAATGACCACCCTCCCGAATTTGCCTTCTGGGCTGGGAACAAAATGAGTGTCATGAGTGTTAAGTAAGAGTCTCTGGAAACCTGCTCCAATTTGCAAACCGCTTTGAGGCCATCCCCCCATTTGATAGTGACCACTTTGCAGTCTCCCTGTGCCTAAAACCCTTTGTTCAGCAGTCCCACTCCAAGACTCTATACAAACCACAAATTCTACCAGCGGGAAAGCCTGCCACATCAAATGGTCCCCCCAAATGGACAAAGCAATAATAGAACAACTCACCTCAGGAACCTTCCAACACATCCACCTTTCTCTGCTCTAGTCTCAGCAGAACCCTCCAACTAATTCCTAGAGAACTACAACTACCTAGTGCAGGAATTTCAAAAGCACCTAACTCACAACAACACTCCCTGCCTCAAACAGCACCTGCACTGCTCCAAACCATGCTTTGACTCTGAATGAATTGAAGAAGAAGAAAAGTCATTGCCAATTACAACACCTACAATACTAATGCAGGACCTTCCTCTGCACAGGACCTCCTTAAACAGAAGAGGCAGTACCAACAGCTTCTCAAATGCAAGTAAAGAGACACCATGAAATACACTTAGTCATTTCTCATCCAAGTAGTCAGAACCAATGACTCGGCCCTGTTCTTGCACATCACTGTGGATCATCCCAGCATTGGCCTGATGTATCTGGACAGCTGCATTCCACCAGAGGTTTGGGAAAGACACTTAAGCAAACTGTATAGAGATGAAGTATGTATAGAGATAGAAGATGCATAGTCGCTGCCCTGGTTGCCTATTTGCTTCCAGGTCCAATTTAAAGTGCTGGTTCTCACCTACAAAACCCTTATGGGCTTAGCGCCATATATGTCCAAGATCTCCGAGATTGGTTGTATCCTGTCCTGTGAGGTCTTCTCAGTGGGCCATCCTTAGTTCCTGGGCCCTGGTGTAGTGTGTGGTGCCTTGGCCCATAGGAGGGCTATCTTTGTGGCCGCCCCTCTTCTTTGGAACACCCTCCCCGCCCACAAGATTCATTCAGTCCCCTCCTTAGTGGCTTTTTATGACCTTAAGACCTACCCTTTTCACCAGGCTTTTGCCCTTTAATTTTGCTTCTTCTTCTATTCCAATTATTGCTATGGTTATTGTTCACCGCCTAGTCTTTGGAGGAGGTGGTACACAAGACATTTTAAATAAAAATAAATAAATGAAGTAGGCGGGCATCTTTGGCGTGACATGGAGGACCAGCCTGCCTGGCCACTGGTGATGCCCGCAGAGGCCAGGGATCTGATCTCCTAATTTAGACCTGGAAAGGCTCCTGGAGGTGGTCTAATACCCTCTGCTCTAGCCAAAAATAACTCAGCATAGTGGGCTCTCATTCTGGCCTCACTGTTTGCATTTTCTGACAATCACGGTCACTTCCCCAGGGACTAGGGGCTAACATGTATTGTTTCCATCTTCAAAAAAGGTAGGAGGGATGTCTGAGCAAACAGCCTGCTCAGCACAATAAGCAAGCTCTATGCCAGACACCTGTATTGGAAGCTAAGAAAGTAGCTGGAGCAAGAACATCTCCTAGGAGACTGGATTCAGGAAGGGACAATCCACCATTGACCATTGCCTAGTACTCCAGCTTCTAATTGAGAAATACTCCATCCACAACACAGTCTCCCCATTTGCTGCCTTCATAGACCTCAAGCCTGCATTCAACTCCATCTCACAAGCCAAATTGTGGGGAAAACTGGAGCCAAATTTTGGGAACAACTTGATCAACCCGCACCTGCTATCTCTCACCTGGAGTTATGGCGGTGTTCAGGACCTCCACAGCTTCCCTGCACTGACACAGAAAGAAAGGCTTTTGGTTTTTCCAGTCACTGCCAGAAACTTGCCCATTGCCAAAGAGACCCAGGGAAGTCTATTAAATAGCTAATAAATAGCTTGTATATTACATCTATCGATCTACCAGTTTTGTACTACAACTACTACTTTTGGAATTAGCAACCATCTGCATACTGATGGAGCTCAGTTCCCAACTTGAAAAGATCCACACATGTACAAACATATGAACAGAGAGACCTCTCTTGTATCTGCAGACCCTGTTTTCCCAGACTTCCTATGTGCGTAGATAGTCCTTCACAAATACAGTAGTACATGTGGGTGTCTTTTCATTCATTACTGTGAATGCCCATAGATAAGGTGGTATACATACATGTGGAGAATGCCTGAAAGGGGCTTCTGACTCCAGATTATTTATTTAGTTGTTTGGTTGGTTGGTTGGTTTTTTATTTATTACATTTATATACTACCCTATCCAAAGGCTCTGGCACAGCAAGTTAAAGGAAAAAACACCACTTAAAACAAACTAAAACAAATAAAAACAATTTTTTATTTAAAACAATACAAAAACAAACTTAAAACAGTTCTGAACCATTTAAAACCAATTAAAAATATTTAAGAACAATATAAAACTCTTGGAAGGCCAGACCAAACAAAAAGGTTGTTAAGGCTCTTTTGAATGCCAACAATGAGCCCAAACTATGGATATCTGCCAGGAGTGCATTCCACAGGTCAGGAGCAGCTACAGAGAAGGCCCAGTTCCAAGTTGACACCAGACGTACTGGTGGTAATGGTGAATAAATTAAATTTCACCAGTCCCAATGTAGGTCCTTTATGGGCTTTTCTGTTCATTTTCCCCCATTGCAAACTTGTAATATAATTCCACACCAAGAAGAGTTCTGAGAAAGGCCATCTTTAAGCGATAACTGTAGCTGGTCTTGATCTATGAAAAAAGAGCCATAATGAATAGAAGTGTTTTGTTTTCTGACAATATCCCCCCCCCCCAATACTTGAGAAAGTCATTATCAAGTTTAAAACCTAAGAGGAAGTATATTGAGCTTTGTAATTTGAAAAGAAAGCAGAGAGAGAAGCACTGTTTTCAGTAGGAGAGAGAAAACAATCCTTTCAAAGCTCCACAATAATAAGCTCTCCTAAAGTTCAAAGGTATAGATACAGTTTTCCATTTCTTTGAATAATATCTGCAGAGGCGTTTGCTCATCTTTCCATTATTGTGAAATTGCTGTCATTGTCAACAGTGAAGGAGCACATGTTCTAAGGCATTGCTCTGCAGGAATGCCAATAAAATGTATGTAATTAGGATGTTTGTAGCAGCTGACGGGGGGATGCAGTGGAAGGCAAAGGCAGTTTGCAATGGTGTTTAAAACAAATACCTTATTTGTTTTCTGAATTTCATATTGCTATGGAATTTACCTTGAAGATGATCCTGATTTTTTCTATATGCAATTTTTTTTTAAAAGAGGGAGAGTCAGAAAATAGCTGTAGTTACTGGAACAGTTAAATACCACTACCACCCCCGTGCTTTTGAGGGGTATGATGGGGAACGGATATCAAAAGACTCCTCCTTAGCCTCAGTGAATCTGCTCATCACCCCTTAATTGCTTAACTCATTTAAGAGTAAGAGAAAATAAGCCCTGCTGGATCAGACAAAAGGCCTTCCAAAGGTCCACAGTGAAAACAAAGGAGGCAAAGTCTCAGACCCTGATCACAACAGAAGACATTTATTAGATATTAATCAACGGGTGCACATAATGCCTGATGCATTTTGACCTCTGCCTTCCTAAAGAGCACTGGAAAACAATAAATGAAAATGGCATATATAAATGCTAAACTAATCAGAATACATTCAACCATTGATTCACTGAAATAAATGTCTGTATGTAAGAGCAACAAAACCAAAAATAATTCTAGAACAAACTTTTTCCTGCTCATTTCTCCCAATGGCCAACCAGATGCCCACCAGCAAGGCTTAATAAAAACCATATCCCTCTCTTGCTCCTCAGCGCCTGGCATGCTGTGACATGCTGCCCTTGAAATATGCAGCTTTCATAAAGCCAACATTGACAACTTACCCTCCGTTCATTTGTTTAATGGCCTTTTAAAGCTATCTAACTTAGTGGATAGGGATGTGCCTGAACCAGTTCAGTGCCTCCTTAGGGAAGTGCCAAACAGGCCCGGGTGCTGGCATCCAAACTGGTTGAGCGAGGCAAAGATTTATTCATTTAAAAAGCAGGTAAAGCAGTCCTTACCTGATCCTCCACTGCCCCACCACTTTTCTGGGTGTGGTACCTGCATTCCAAAAGGCTGTGCACAGGGCAGGCTGCCATCTAGATCATCTAGATCTAGAGATCCAGACAATTTCTTGGTTCCCAAATCCCCAGAATCAGTACCTCTATCTTTTTTGGATTTAACCTCAGTTTGTTATCCCTCATCCAGCCCATTACCAACTCCAGGCAGGCATTTAGGGAAGTTATGCCATTTCCTGATGTAATCAATATGGAGAAATAGATCTGGGTGTCATCAGCATTTTGATAACACCTTGCACCAAACCTTCTGATGACCTCAACTAGCAGTTTCATGTAGATGTTAAAGAGCATTGGAGACAGCATGGAGCCTTGTGGAACTCCCTACTTTAGTTCTCACTTTGCAGAGCAGCATTCTCCAAGCAACACTATCTGGAATCTACCAGAGAGGTAGGAACAGATCCACTGTAAAACATTGCCACTCAATCCCACTCCCTCAGGATACCATAGCCAAAAGGGTCAGCAAAGTCACAGTTCTCCTGTTGATAGCCAGTTGGAGATAATCCATCAGGCTGACCAAGGCAGTCATATTTGTCAAAGTTAAGGAGGAAATGAGACACTGCTTCCTTATGTGACCCTACAGCTTGTCAGTTGGAATGCTATGTAAATGCTGTGTGACAAGCATCTTTGAAATGAATGTGATGTCATTTGCCAACAGGATCCCGGTTCTAAAAGCCTGTTTCTAGTAGCAAACTAGGCCTGTCATCGGTCAGGATATCTTTTTATGTTATTTCACTCTGGATAGTTTCACATTGTGATAATTAGTGTAATATCCGTAATGTACACTTTAAAAATGGTGCCAAGCTGAGTTTCAAAAATGGGGCAAACTGCCTTGGAAACCAAAGGACCAAGAAGAAAATTGTGAGGTCATTATTTATTATTTATTATTTATTTATTACATTTATAAACCGCCCCATGCAAAGGCTCTGGGTGGTGTACAATTTTTAAAAGACATAAAAACACACAATTCAAAACACAGTGCTAAAAATAATATAAAAACAATTCAAAAACAAAACCATTTAAAGCCAATTAAAATACTTTTAAAAACACTTTACAAACCTTGGAAGGCCAGGCCAAACAAATAAGTTTTTAGGGCTCCCTTAAAGGCCAACAACGAGCCTAAACTGCGGATATCTACTAGGAGTGCATTCCATAGACAAGGAACAGCTATGGAAAAGGCCCGGTTCCGAGTTGCCACCAGACGTACCAGTGGTAACTGGAGACGGACCTCTCCAGATGACCTCAATGAGTGATGGGGATCATACTGAAGAAGGTGCTCTCTAAAGTAGAAATTACACAATCAAAATCTGGTTTTGGGAGCTGTGTGTGCTCCTAATTGTTGGTTGTGTGGAAGCAAAGCAAGAGGAAAAGCTACCCAGGTTTTCCTCCTACCTTGCTTCCACATAACCAAAAATTGGGCACATACACAGCTCCCAAGCCCAGGTAGAAAACAGTTTTTGATTGTGTGGACAACTTATATGTGTATCAGAGGATACACACTTTGTGTGTGGATGCTGATGAATAGGAATGTTTTGCTTTTACAATTATACAACTTCTATGCCTACAACTATTTTGCTTTCCCCCCATCACCCTCTGAAAGATTTGTCCCCAGAAGCAATATTGTTACCAAAGTTATAGTTGTAACAATAACATTAATTATTGTTAACTGACACACTGACATTATTCCCATAAGTGGTACCTGTGGCAGTTAGGAATCCGGATGGGTTTGGGGAGATATTTTGGGTGTTTTTCAAGTCTATTGCTCTTTGAAGTCTAATGTACAAACTACAAAGGATTGCTGGAAGCTAAGTCCCAAGATTGCTGGAGAGTACACATTTGGCTGGCCAACGGCTGTAATAAAATTGACTGACTGACTGACTGACTGGAGAGTACACATTGTAGCTGGTTATTAATCATCTGACCATATTCCTAAGTAAAATAAATGACTTCTGATTCTTGCATACTTGCTGCTTGGCAGACAGTGAACATTAGGCAGGGAATGTGCACAGAAGCTAGTTCTAGGAACGGCTGCTGGAGTTTTCAAAGTTTCATTCTGCAAAGATTGTCAGCCAGCTCTGAGATATGGTCCCCCCCCCCACACCCACCCCATCGACTTTCCCATAATGCCAAGGAATCATGGAATTGTAAAGTTGCCTCCGAAAGTTATCTACTCCAATTCCCATAAGACAGGAAACTATAAACATAATTGCAGTATGTATAGTAAGGCTGTGCAGACATCAAAATATTGGACCCAGCTCAATCTGTATATTGTTCCTGCAGTACAAATGCCAACCTGGATCAGAAAACGTGTCAGAACAATGCATTGTTCCATAGGAAATAATGGTTCATGGTTTGTGGGGGGGGGGGATGTAAACCACCAAAATGCCTATATAATATGAAATAATATATAATATAACATAACCTATATAATAACATAAGCAACTATCCCTATTCATTCCAGCATAGAGTCTCTTGCAACAGCTGTTGCTTGTGGTTCCTTTTTGTTTCTCTTTTGGACTGTGAGATGTTTTGGGAACCACTCTAAGAACTTCTTTGTTATGTGGTATATCATGAATAAATAAATACATAAATTTGCTCTATGCAGCATACATCATCAGCATAAGTCACTCAGCATGAGTTTGATTGCTTAGGTGCTCATTCTGTTCAGAGAAATAACTGAAGCTCTTCCAAGGAGAACAGTGTTAGAAAATAGCCCATCCATCTTGCATGGAATCATGTAGAATTCATGATTAACAGAAGAGGGTTTTTTTTTCCCCCATGTTCAGTATGAGACAGCATTAACTGAGAAATTTCAGCTCTAAAAATCCCTCAAATGCAGACTTACTGAAAAAGCTAATTTTTGCAAAATCATGGATGACAATTTTTCTGAAACCCATATCCTTCAGTCATCTATAGCACATAATCAATACGGCAAAGCTACATGAATACCAGAATCCTTGCTCTGCAGGGGCATGAACAACAAAAGTTTGGGAACCTGTGTTAAAAGGCCCCTGAATCAATGGCATGTAACACTGAATTCTTCAGGATTTCTTTTCTTTCCACATCTCAGTCAGTTCTAGTACTAAACTCCTTTCACGTCCTTTTTCCGTCTTCCCAGATCCTGCCACTGATTCCTGCCACTAAGCAGACCTCCCATCACCACATCCCTCCCCCCCACCTCCCCCAATAGTAGACATTCACTCAGTAACAGCATGGCAGAGGTACTCACGGGATGCAGATACAGAAGTAAAAGTACTGATGGGAGGAGAGCTGGTCTTGTGGTAGCAAGCATGACTTGTCCACTTTGCTAAGCAGTGTGCAGTCTGGTTGCATGTGAATGGGAGACTAGAAGTGTGAGCACTGTAAGATATTCCCCTCAGGGAATGGGGGTGCTCTGGTAAGAGCACTTGGATGCAGAAGCTTCCAAGTTCCCTCCCTGCCATATATGGCACAAGTATCTTAGGAGTTTGTGTAGGATGCGGATACCTGTGCTCTCCGCATCATAGCCCAGCCTCTACTTTGTATTTAATAACATATACTTTTATTTGAACTTTCAAGGCTGTGGTTGTGACTTGGGAAACTGCTTAACAACCTCACTTAAAAGGTCCCACGAGAGGATAAAAAGCACTCCTCATAACACAACAATCATCTGTTTCCCCTAAAAGTATCTCCAGCAAAACCACACACAAACTACTTTTTTTTATTCAGAGAAGTTTATGTGATAGAGTGGCTATTGCATTACCTGCATAACACTAATTGAAAAGGGGACAGCTTAAAACCTTCCTATATTAAAATTCAGAGACATTAACTGACTTTGAAATAAGTATTTATGAATTCATGGAGTTTTAATCTCTAAATCTGTTGCACTATAATTGTTTTTATTTTGAAACCAATCTGTTGTCCAAGAAAATCAAGTGGCATTACATCCATGAATTATTATTATATTCATGCTATTTGTATTGCCTCTTTGCTGTAGTGTTTTGATGCCTGACGTTTCTAATTTTGTTTCATTATCCTGTTTTATACGGCTTTACTTTGCTTTGTAATTACTTTGTTTGGTCTGAGAGGAGAGAAAATTGAGAGATCTATAAAACAAGCAGAAGGAATGTACTTCGGATAATTAGAAAAGCAAAAAGAAGACATCGAACTAAGAATATTTCAGCCATAGATGGGGTTGGCATCATGCAAAAAGGGAATGATCTATGATACTGAATAATGAAACTGAGGGTAGATTCAGCAATTAAGTGTGGTTGACCTACTATGTGGTCATTTATTTTCCAAATCATGTCATCATGAGATCTATAGAAACTAAAGGAAGAGGGTTGGGTACTCTCCATCAGTATAGGGCTGGGGACAATCCATGCTCTGCACATGGGGACCACAGAAAACAGAGAGCTCCTACTAGCTTCAGCCCATGCTTAGCTAGTTTCATCAACACAGCCACAAGTGCTACTGTTTATGTGCACTGGCTCTCAACCAGCTGGAGCCAACAGAGGTTGATATGAGTGAATATAGGGGATGTTTCAGAATTTCACCTCCATTGAATTTCAGTATGAAATCTACCATAATAGTCCATCTTGTCTTGCATGCAGAATGGAAAGAACCACATGCAATGGCTTTTGGCCATTTTCTGAAAGTTTTTTTTTTAAAAAAAAATCATAAATATTTCATTTGTACTGCCATCGGTTTTTAGAGTGCATCATTATGCTGATGGTTGAACATCAATCACTCTTTTGTTAGGCTGATCACTGGTTAATAATAGCCCAGAAAGAGGTTGAAAGCTAGTCCTTAAGAGCTCTCTGCCATATTAAATAGGTGCCACCACGATTGCTGGTAAGTGTGGTTTACAGCAAAGTGGATCATGAGACTAGTGAAGCTTGGTTGCTAGATTGGCTTGTTTAAAGCCAAATTTTGGGTTACGGCCCATTCGACCCATGAGTATACCCCTCATTCACACAATCAAAAACTGTGTTCTACCCAGTTTTGGGATCTGTGTGTGCTCCCAACTTTTGGTTGTGTAGAAGCAAGGTAGGAGGAAAACCTGGATAGAAGTGATTGTGTGGAAGCAAGGCAGGAGGAAAAGCTACCCAGGTTGTCCTCCTACCTTGCTTCCACACAAGCAGTAATTGGGAGCACACACAGCTCCCAAACCTGAGTAGAACACATTTTTTGATTGTGTGAATGACCTCATGATCTCCTGATCCTCCTGACTATTAAGCAGTCAGCTGGGAATTTGGAATATCTACTAGAAACTACTAGTATAGTTGGCCAACATTTCCAGTGTATGTGCCACAATCGGTCCATCACCACCTAAAACAGATCTCAGGTAGCATTGCTGGGAAATATTTATGTCTTGAAAAACGGCTACCAGTCCCTTGCTAGAAGGACTAAGGTGATCTCTCTGCATAACAAAACCTCATATGGATGCAGCATTTCATACACAGCAACATGGGCAGCTGCAGGACTTCTTCCAGGGGGGTGAAGCAAAGCCTGCAATCCTATACCTGATTACTGAGAATAAGCCCCTTTGAATTCAACGGGACTGGCCCAATTGGTGGGGGGCAACTGCCTCCCCTTGCCCCACCCTGATGCCCATATATAGCAATAATGCTTTGCTCAAATTTGTTAGCTGACATTTCAAATGTAGCGATGAATTGAAATCAGTGAAGAAACATCTCCTTCAGAGGAACATCTTCATTTCAGAAAGTAACTATTGGAGGAAGGATATACTCATCCAGCCAACATGCCAACACCTACATCTTGCTTTGATCTGTGATATTTTGTCCATAGGCTGATACAAATGTTTCGATCTCCAGATTCAGAAACTGAGGGCTCTTAATGATGGAACAGCTGACATTTTTTGTGATCACCTCTTCAAACAAAGTTAGTACTTAGTTGCTAAGCAGCGTTGATAGACTTCAATGTGTAAATGATTCATGCTGAGCTACATCTCTTGTCAAAGGCAATAAGCAAGGCCTTCGGAAGGGGCTTTTATAACTGTCTTCAGACAATTGCCTGATTTCTTAATAGTTGGTGATGGATTAAGATTTCCAGGGAAAATAAGCAAACACTCCTCTGTAATGAGGTCTGATTCAGCAGCCTCAATGAAGCAAGCATCACATTTCTTCTGGTCACAGCAGAAAAATGAGCAATCTACTCTTCTGAGCCTTGTATAATCAGCCTGCTTGTACATTTTCAAGAACACATTAGTCACCAGCAAGGGTTGTATTGAAAATGAGAACTCTGGCATAATCCAAATTCTCAAATAGAGATTTTGAATTAAATGGATTAGATTTTTAAGTTGCCCTTTAAGCTCAGGATCATGGCTAGCATGATTCATGGCCTATTGCCTCTGTAATGGACTTCAGAAGCAGCCTCAATGCTGTTTTGAAGCAGTAACTGTGTTCACTGCATTTCCAGAAGTTTTCCCATTGACATAGTTTCCACAATCACTGCTTCAGAACAGCATTAGGGCTGCTTCTGAAGACTGTAGCAGCACCAGGGCAGATTATTATGGAGGTGGTAGGCTGTGCATCATGTCAAGCATTGTACATAGCTTCCAGCATATAAACTCCAGTTCCTTTCTCACAAGAAACCCTTAGAGCCGGGTCTCACGATCAGTGAGACCCGGTTTGCGAGAGTGAGTGAGGAGAGTGGGCGAAGCCTGCTCTCCCCGCACACGAGCAGGGCGGGAGTCCTGGGCAGCCGGATTGGCCGCCCACACAACTGCTGGCTCTGTGATGGAGCCGGCGAAGGCTGGGAGGAGCAGAAGCCAATATGGCAAGAGACCCTTGGAGCCGGGAGGTGGCTTTTCGCCTCCCTTCCGGGGGTCTCCTCGTGAGTAGCCACAGCCCGGAGCCACGCCACAGCTACTCGTGATTTTAAAAAACGGGTTTGTGGAGCACTCGCAAATGGTTACCCGCTCAAGAACCACCAGGCTTGCAGACGAGTCCTCTGGTTCTCACGATTGCAGGAAATCAGGCTAGCGGAGGCTAGCCCGATTTTCTGCAATCATGTGACTAGCTTCTTACAGTAGGTTAGGCTGAGAGGTCTGCTGGAAGGTCACCCAGAAATCCCCATGGCTGAGTAGAGATCTGAAAAATGAACATTGTGTGTGGGGGTGGGGGATAGAAAAGTAGAGAATTCAAAAGGAATACAGTGCAAGGTTCCTGCCCCACAGAACGGTATATCAAATTAGGATATAATGAAAATTTCCAACATTGAAAATGATCTTGGAAAGCAATACAAAATTTATGGAGGATATTGCACACACTGTGGCATTCTTTGTGCGTGGTTTGTATGAGGGATGAGGTTACCTGCTCAGTGTGTAATGCGCCTCCTGGCCCTGCTCTGCAGTCAACAGATACTGATCACTTCAGCAAAAGGCTTCTTTATTAACTCCAAACATAAGGAAGCACTAACTCCTGAAGAGCTCAGTTCAACACACTGTGAGGGGAAGACTCTAACCCTTTTTGCAAGTTATGCACCTGAGTCCAGCATACATGGCTAACATGAGTGTTTTGGCTTAGCCATGCATTCCACACCAGTGTGTTCTCTATGCACAGCCACTGCCTTTCTCAAGTACAGTGTTTGTTTGCAATGGCAAATACTATAACGGGAGACACAGGGGGCATAGGCAATCACATGTTAGCCCTTTGCCTTGTTGGGGTTTGTGATTATTTGGCAAAGCACCAACAAGAGAAGCTACCCACTCCAGTTACAGAGTAGAGTGCAGAGTTTAGTTGTTGCAGCTATTTAAAGAATATGCATGGAGATTGTTGTGCAGTCTAAAAACTAAGTTGTTTTATTGATGAAGTACATTTGAGATAGGAAAGACCTATTCTATCTATCAGCTTCATAATGAATAGGTAGGGAGAGAAAGATATGTTTCTATCTTCTCTCTAGGAAGAAAGGAAGAGGACTGACTCACTACAGGAAGTACCTTAGGAGTCAAGGCAGGGGTCATAGAGTAGAGGCAAGCAGGGACAGATAAAGAGACCCTCTCTAACTACCTCTACTCCCAATGTCCCTAGTGGTCATTAGGATAGTCGGTGCAAAAGGTAGATACTCTAGAACTCCATCTCCAACACCTCTTCTCATTGCCTCTCACACCGACTCACGACTCCCATTTTCTCATGAAGCATCTGGAATTTGTCTCTGGGCAGTGGCAGTGGATTGCAATTGCCACCATATCTTCTGTTGGAAAGTAAGCCAACTGCACTACCCCCTTTTTCTGTGTGTCTTGAACATAGTGATAGTTTATGGGAATGTGCTTAGTTCAAGACTTCATCTCCTCCATCTGGGAGATCTAGATACAACTTTGGTTATCCTCAAACATTGCTGTGGGCTTTGGTTCCTCAACCCCAAAGTCTGATAATAGCTGGTGTATCCAGACTACTTCCTTGCATGCTTCAGCTGAGGGCATCCTTTCTATATCTTGCCATGTGGTAGGTTCTTGAATCTCTCCTCTTTTGGTGATGAGTGAGAGTCTTTTGGGTGGAACCCCTTTGTTGGGCCTCTGCGAGCGCCTACTTCCAGCTCAGGGGGAATTCCCCAGTGCACCATGCTCTGTGTATGGTGCATTGTGGGATACCCAGAGGCTGGGATAATGGTTCTGATATGAACAGACTGGCAGAAACCCTTTTGGAACTGGGGACCACCCTAAGAAATCAGAGAGAAAGGTTGAGACCTGTAAATGGGACCATTGTATTGCAGGAAATGGAAGCCTGACTTGGATTTTTCTCTAAACCAGGCCAGTGAACAGAAATGCTATCTTGAGAGTCTGGGAAAGAAGGGGAATTCTCCCTTACAATTGTTCCCAGCCTTGAAGCTGTTTACTGCCTAGCAAAGAGCCTGGGGTAGTTTGTGGCTGTGCTAAAAACCAGTCATGAAAACTAGTTTGACATGTCAAGCGTAATCACATTTACAGTGAGGGAAATAAGTATTTGATCCCCTGCTGATTTTGTCCGTTTGCCCTCTGACACAGAAATGACCAGGCTATAATTGGAATGGTAGGTTTATTGTAGCTGTGAGAGACAGAATAACAACAAACAAACCCTCAAAAGCCCAGTGCCCAAAAGTCAGCGATGGATTTGCATTGTAGTGAGGGAAATAAGTATTCGATCCCTTCACAAAAGATGTCTTAGTACTTGGTGGCAAAACCCTTGTTGGCAATCACAGAGGTCAGACGTTTCTTGTAGTTGGCCACCAGGTTTGCACACAACCCAGGAGGGATGTTGTCCCGCTCCTCTTTGCAGATCCTCTCCAAGTCAGAAAGCTTTCGAGGCTGATGTTTGGCAACCCGAACCTTCAGCTCCCTCCACAGATTTTCTATGGGATTAAGGTCTGGAGACTGGCTGGGCCACTCCAGGACCTTCATGTGCTTCTTCTTGAGCCACTCCTTTGTTGCCTTGGCTGTGTGTTTTGGGTCACTGTCATGCTGGAATACCCGTCCACGACCCATTCTCAATGCCCTGGCTGAGGGAAGGAGGTGCTCACCCAAGATCTGACGGTACATGGTCCCGTCCATCGTCCCTTCGATGCGGTGAAGGGGTCCTGTCCCCTTAGCAGAAAAACACCCCCAAAGCATAATGTGTCCACCTCCATGTTTGACGGTGGGGATGGTGTTCTTGGGCTCATAGGCAGCATTCCTCCTCCTCCACACACGGCGAGTTGAGTTGATGCCAAAGAGCTCGATTTTGGTCTCATCTGACCACAACACTTTCGCCCAGTTCTCTTCTGGATCATTCAGATGTGCATTGGCAAACTGCAGACGGGCCTGTACATGTGCTGCCTTGAGCAGGGGGACCTTGCGGGCACTGCAAGATTTCAGTCCTTCACGGCGTAGTGTGTTACCAATTGTTTTCTTGGTGACTATGGTTCCAGCTGCCCTGAGATCATTGACAAGTTCCCCCCGTGTAGTTCTGGGCTGCTTTGTCACCGTTCTCATGATCATTGCAACTCCACGAGGTGAGATCTTGCATGGAGCCCCAGACCGAGGGAGATTGACAGTTATCTTGTGTTTCTTCCATTTGCGAGTTATCGTGCCAACTGTAGTCACCTTCTCACCAAGCTGCTTGGCGATAGTCTTGTAGCCCAGTCCAGCCTTGTGCAGGTCTACAACCTTGTCCCTGACATCCTTCGACAGCTCTTTGGTCTTGGGCATGGTGGTGAGTTTGGAAGCTGAGTGATTGCTTGCTTCTATGGACAGGTGTCTTTTATACAGGTACTGTAATAAGCTGGGATTAGGAGCACTCCCTTACAGAGGGTGTTCCTCATCTCAGCTCGTTACCTGCATATAGTGAAAAGACACCTGGGAGCCTGAAATCTTGCTGGTTGATAGGGGATCGAATACTTATTTCCCTCACTACAATGCAAATCCATCGCTGACTTTTGGGCACTGGGCTTTTGAGGGTTTTTTTGTTGTTATTCTGTCTCTCACAGCTACAATAAACCTACCATTCCAATTAT
This sequence comes from Hemicordylus capensis, assembly GCF_027244095.1. Classification (NCBI taxonomy): domain Eukaryota; kingdom Metazoa; phylum Chordata; class Lepidosauria; order Squamata; family Cordylidae; genus Hemicordylus; species Hemicordylus capensis. The sequence goes on along the minus strand of NC_069660.1, from coordinate 293,939,892 downwards.
AGCCTGGTCATTTCTGTGTCAGAGGGCAAACGGACAAAATCAGCAGGGGATCAAATACTTATTTCCCTCACTGTAGCTGATCTAAGAAATTATAAGAAACTGCATATATATGATAACGCCTATGCTGTATTACGGGGGACATTATATTCATATAACACTGAGATACCCCCTCCCGCTTATGTAGCATTCTCTGTCCTTCTAACATATTTCTCTGGGCTGAAGAACATCAACAATACCAAAATGACCACAAGCCAGATAAAATAAGGAAAAGTGTCTCTATCTTGAATTTGGTCAGACAAAGAGCCAGGCCAAGCTCCTGATTGGCTCCTCCTTGAAAGGAGAGAGGAATCTGGGGAGCTGTGCCATAATTTGGTTATCAAAGAAGAGACACTCTGAGTAGATGTGGTGATTATTTTGATTTGGAGAGGTGGCCAAAAAGGTATAAAAAGCTGCAGACAGCCATTAATGGAGAGGTAGGCATGGGCTTCTTCATGGAAGAGGCACCATGTAGCCCCTTCCTGCATCTTCAGAGCCAGTCACCCTCCCACCGGAGAAGCCAGCGGAGATCTCGTTCCAGTGTACCTGGAAACTGGTAAATATTGGCCAAAGCCATGCCTCCATAAACCAGCCACTTCTGACTAACACAACTTTCCCCCCTCCCTCTTTCCCTCTCTGTCCCTGGATCTTCTCTCTTACCTATCCAGAGCTCCAGTGAAGCCCCTGATGCAGCCATTATTTGCCAGGTGCCAGGAAACGGCACCTGTTTCTTTCCCCTCCTTCTGGTCCCTCCTCCTCCCCTCTTCCTAAGCTGCCTTAATGCAGGGATCCTCCATGTTGGGCCCCCAGATGTTCTTGGACTTCAACTCCCATAGTCCCCAAGCCCAGTCCAAGAACATCTGGGGGCCCAACGTTGAGGAACCCTGCCTTCATGGACATTCCTCTTGTCCATCTCCCTCTCTCCTTGGAAACTGTATTTTAGCCTTTTCTAGGGATGTGCAAAAAATTTCGGGCACAGAACGATCTGTGCCCGAAACGAACAATTTCGGGTGATTCGGGGCCGAACCGAATCACCCCCGATGCCCCCCGAATTTTTTCGGGCACGAGCCGAATCACCCGAATTTCGGGCACAAAAAATTCGGGTGATTCGGTTCATGGTTGATTTTTGGTGATTTTTTAAAGTTTTAGTGACTTTGGGGCAGTTCGGGGGCATAGCATGGGATTTGGGCAAAAGGAATGGGGTGGGGTGGTAGTGCCTAATGGGTGCAGGCTACCACCCCAATTTCAGGGGGATTGGGCAAAGGGCTGATTTTTGGTAAATTTCTGAAAAGTTTTTTCTGAGGTGTGAATTCTCATTCTATCATAGCAAATGAGATTTTTTTCAATTAAACAACTCTCATGACCCCACTTTCACTTTTTCACACTTTCCTTTACTATGAATAATATGAGGAAGTAATCAATTTAGCACACTTCACCTTATGAAGACAAACCTCATACAAATAAATTCACCATAATTCACCCCTCTGCCCAATCACTCTTAAATTGGGGATGGGTGGTAGCCTCCAGCCATCAGGCACTATCTACCAGCCCACCCCACTCCTTTGGGGCAGATCCACTTTCTGCCCCCAATCTGCCCCAAAGACACCCAAACTTCAAAAATTCTCAAAAAATCAGCCCTCTGCCCAATCCCCCTGAAATTGGTGTGGTAGCCTCCACCCATGAGGCACTACCACCCCACCCCACTATTTTGGGGCAGATCCACTTTCTGCCCCCAAACTGCCCCAAAGTCACCAAAACTTCAAAAATTCTCAAAAAATCACCCCTTTGTCCAAACCCCGTGAAATTGGGGTGGTAGCCTGCACCCATGAGGCACTACCACCCCACCCCACTATTCTGCCCCAGCCCCCACTTTCTGCCCCAATATGCCCCAATCTGCCCCAAAGACATGAAATTTTCAGAAATTTACCAAAAATCAGCCCTTTGCCCAATCCCCCTGAAATTGGGGTGGTAGCCTGCACCCATTAGGCACTACCACCCCACCCCATTCCTTTTGCCCAAATCCCATGCTATGCCCCCGAACTGCCCCAAAGTCACTAAAACTTTAAAAATTCACAAAAAATCAGGACTTTGCCCAATCCCCCTGAAATTGGGGTGGTAGACTCTACCCATTGGGAACTACCACCCCACCCCAAAATTTTGCCCCTGGGCCCCTTTTTACCCCCCGAATCGATTCGGATTCGGATTAAATCCGAATCCGAACCGAATCAAGGGTGATTTGGGTGACCCAGATTCGGGCACAAAACAGAACGGGGGTGATTCGGCTCGGGTCCGAGCCGAATCACCCGAAAATCCAAATTGCACACCCCTAGCCTTTTCTTCTCTGCCCACACAGCTTCTAGGATTGTTTTGAGAACAATCAGGAGATAGCAAAAGGCCTTCAGCTACTCGCTCTGAAAGAAGTGAAACTGTTTAAACTATTCAGCATTTAGTAGAAGGGTTAGAAAGAAATACTTTTTCTGTTAAGAGTACAAGATGCCTTGCATTTATTAGTGGTATGAGTTAATTGTCATAGAAATTATTCGACCAAATTAAAAGGGAAACACTGATTGCCAGGTCGGGGAATTACTTTGACTTGTTGCTACGTAACCGCAGGATAAGGTGCTCTTGCACAGCTGGCTGATAAAGCGACTGCCTGTTTCTTGGTGAGGCCAAAACTCTTCCCTAGCTGGCAGCTCTGCATTTTGACAAAAGGTGGGAAGTGGTTTTAGGAATGCTCTTAGCTGTTACTGAACACTGCATTACAATCATAGAAAAATGAAATGGATAACTACTTACGTATATGCCTAATCACCTACACTTTTAATCATTAGCCTTAATAAAGCCCATTTAAACTCACAGTTGTAAGTGTGCATGTGTGTCATCTTTCATTCTTCAGAATCACCCATGAATCTCAGAAATGAACATTGAGGCAGCATGTCAGCTGCATGTGATAGGATAAGGGGCCGATCAACCACCAAGCAGCCACTCCCTTGTTGTATCAGGTCCTGGCCTCAGAGCAATCCACCCTGCTCCATGCTGAACAGAGCAGCACAGATCATGTGGGAGCATGCTCTGTGCTCCCACCAAGAACAGGATAAACATCTTGGGGAAGGGAAAGTTGGTGAAGCCTTCGCCCCACCTATCCACCCAGTATGTCATGTGAATGGCCCACTTGTGTACCTCCTCTTGATGTAGTTTTTGCTTACAGTGGCTAATGTGCATGAACACTCACTTCATCTTTCTCCTCTTCTGCAAAAGGAAACAAATACAAGGAAGCAGAAGAGGAAGTGATGATAGGGCAGTAGGGTACAGGAGGCACTCTATAGTTATTCTACTCAGTTTTCTTCTAGTTTAGACTCTATGGTAGAGCATACTGTAACTCTGTGGAAAGAACAGTAGATTACTAGACACACTCTGTAGAGAATCTCCTGTACTAAACTGTTAGGTTAATAAAAACTGTTCCCCTTTTCATTACTAATTTAGTAGCAGCATATAAGGGAGATAGAAGGGTGTGCAGCAGACTAGGAAGAGAAGGAGGCAGCTGCAGCAATGGAAGGCTGTCAGAGCAGTTCCTTGCCAAGCAGTGGCTTTTGCACCACTCACGAATAAGATACTTTTATGGTACTGGGTAACGGGCAGCAGAAGGAGACAGGTGATGCAAAGGGCGCATCTTGCTGCTCTGATGGTGCCCAAAAAATCTGCCACTCTAGGGGCCACCTCATGTCACTTCATGGAAGAACTGCTCCTCCCTCACTCTCTACTGGTCTGAGCATGACATTGGGAACTGTTGCACCAGCAACTGCCTGGTTGATACAGAGGAGCTTATGAAAGGAACAGGAAGCTTCATCCCTCCCTGGACTTAGTTCTGCCCCAATCCAGGGCCTACACCATAGTTTAGTCCCTCCTTCTGGGAAGTTATGCCTCAGGTAGTCAAAGTTATACCTCAGGCAGTCAGGAGTGTGCTTCTCCACAGGTTTTGAACCTTGGGCCTGACTACACATCACTGCTGCTCTTGGTATCCTGGAGGCAATTAAGAGTGGGACAATGGGGGGGGGGTGTATAGCGAATCATGAATGGTGGATTTAAGCCCAGCCTTTGTCTCAGAGCAAGTCCACGTGGGGAAAGAAAAAAGCTGATTCGTTCCCCCCATGTTTGCTCAACAAAGGCTGTTCCTTTAAAACATAACCATTTCTTGGTAATCACCACCACCACACCCTAACTACAGAGTTTAACTTCTCCCTGGATATGGGTGAGTGTCCAGGAAGATTCTCTTTCTTTTACCAAATGGGAAAAATACAAAAACCTCTCACATGCAGCCTACACGTTGTGAGAAAACCTGGTAGGTTGCTGAACAATTAACCTTGAGGCATGTCTGCACCAGATAAAACCCGTTTTCCTGAGTTAAAAATCCACTCAGAGGCAAGTGAAATTACAAAGAATGAAAAGAGAAAACTTTATTCAAAAGACTACAGACTGCTTCAGTCTGAGGCTCTAGCAGCTTCAGTTACAGGTAACAGAGACATCCAGTACTTGCAAGAATACTTCAATAAGCACTCCAGTTGATAGTGGGAGTGGTACACTTTAAAATCATGGTTACCCAGTTGCAAAGATTATTCAAGGAGCACCCCCCAATTGCAAGGAACCTTTACAATGTACAGATTAGAAACCTCTACAGAGCCCTAGTTGGAAGAAAGGGCTCAGGCTAGCATTGCTCTTAGCTTGTTACAGTACAGATAAAAACACAACAAACCAGTTGTAAGGATTTGCAATAGCACAAAAAGAATGAAATCTAACATGAATAAGCTAACAAACTATTCCCTCACTAAATACTTCAAAAGCCCAGAAGCCCTGGCTTTCTTCCCCCTTGAAACTCACTCCAAACTCCAGGAGAGAATTCAAGCTTCCTGCAATCCTGTCTCCCATGGATCTGCAGATGTGCTTCCATGAGAGAGTTCTTCAGGCCAGCTTTTGCCATGAGGCACAAACTCCATTGCTCCCCACTAAGCCTTCCACCTGTCCTCCATCATCTCCTGCCTGGCTCCAACTGAACCAACAAAGAACCTCTTCACTTCCTGCCTCAAGGCCTCCTAGGTCCTGGTCACCATGTGCTGAGTGGCTGATCCCTAGAGGTCACTGCCTGACGGACAGGACAGGGTTCACTTCTGGTTCACTCTTTAGGGGGAAAGGAGAAGCTGTTCCTGACTGATCACAACAGAATGTGTGTGTGTGTGTGTGTGTGTGTGTGTGTGTGTGTGTGTGTGTGTGTGTGAGAGAGAGAGAGAGAGAGAGAGAGAGCCCTAAAATCTTAGGCTTAGGCTGCTCAGAGGCAACTTCACAGGCCATGCAATCTCTAGCTTCCCTCTTGGGCTCTGGTCACCATAGGATCCTGGTTAGTCTTACAAGCTTCTGCAGGGGCTAGATTTAGAGTTCAGGCATGACTGGGTTCTGATAACAACTCACCTCAGGACGACTACTTTCAGAGCATGCTCCGATAACTAAAAGTAGAAGAGAAGGGGAATTGCTACAATATTAGCAGCTGCAGTTATGCTTTCTTCTACTTTTCTTCTACTTTCTACTCTTCTACTTGCCTTTTAAAAGTACTGCTGCTCATAAAAGTGGTGACAACAGATCAGGTAACATATGAATATACAGTTGTACACATGCATATGCTTCTTTCCAGAGCTGTCATTGCACATGTGGAGATTAGAGCTGGCAGATGTACTGGCATCAAGGCTGGGTTTTCTCCTCCATGTCTTCAATGCATTTTGCAGGGAGAAGGGAGATATGGGGTGGGGAGGGGGGAGACTATTGCTTAAAGTAATTAAAGTTTTAAAATCATATTTTGAATTGATTGTTAGTTCTATATTTAGTTAAACATCATATAAGTTGATCTGTGGGCAATGCAATATGCATATTAACACCTCAACTCTCTACAAAAAGACACTTTATTGCACAAAATTATTCCAGACATTGTTTGATCCGATTATGGATTTATCGGTTTGCTTTTTGCATTGGAGGCTATCATAATTTTCTGTACGTAGTAAACTGGCTGCTCAGAAAGTGGTTTCATGTCACGTGGACTGAAAGGAGAAGGTTGTTGGCTGAATCTTGTATGTTGCTTGATTGTTTGAAAAGGGAAAAGGTACTGAGCCAAAAACTTGGAAAGGTGTTTGCTCTCAGCAAGGAGGCCAGCGCCAAACTTGGGCAGTTGTGTGGGCATGTGAAATAAGCTGAGTTATTTCCTGATTTATTAGTGGCAGAAAAGCAGCTTAAAGAAATTAAAGACTTAGCTAAAGATTTAGAAACACAAACACAAACCTAGCAAGAATATATTTCTCAACTTGAACAGGAAGTTAATGGGAGTGAATTTATGGCCAAATTCTTAATGGAGAAGGTCACACCGCACTTGACTCAGCAAGTCATTGCATGTGCCAAGCGAAAATAGCAGTCCTAACCCAGTGGTCCCAGCCACTCCAGCAACACCCCCCTTCAGCACCTAAAACAGCCCCTCAATCTACTCTCCCCCATACTAGGATTGTGACCGTGCATTGTGGTAGTTGCAGTGGAGCCCCAAAACTTGCACCCCGTGCTGGTCAGGAACAAGAGCCTGCAAGGGAGGATGCCCCAAAGTACACTGTGGCACCACTGTTCCCTCTAACAGGGGTTCCCAGATGTTCACTACTACTCCCCAGCTGCAGTGGCCTTTGGCTCGGAATTGTGGGAGTTGTAGTCAACAACATCTGGGAATCCCTGTTAGAGGGAACAGTGCGTGGCACACCACCAATGCACCCAGTTGCCACGGAAGAGGTGGCTGGCACAGGAGGAAACATTTCCCACACAAGGCCCTTAGGCCCCTTGTTCTAATTCCAGACTGAGACATCAATGGAATGAGGGAATTTCACCATCAAAGATGTCACCACTATATGGCCCTGGACAACAGCTGAAGCCTGTACAACTGTACAAGTTCATGCCTGAATAGGCCTATAGAAGCACTGTGTACCCAGAGCCCTCCATTCAGATATGGAATGGAATGGATCACTTTAGTGAACAATAAATGTGCTTTTGTTTTTCCATGTCTCACACAGTCCATGCATTTTACCTCAAGCTTACCCTAAGCTTCTGTTGTACACAGCAAACATTTTTGAAGCATACAAAGGGCAATATTTTTGTTTCTGGAAAAGAATTACTCTCGTCCCTAAACATTCTGAACTACTAACCCAGTGCAAAATATGATTTGCAAATGTCTCAGACACTTGATGGATACTGCTGGTACATAATGAGTGAGGAGTGGCACAAATCCCCCCTCTGCCCAATTCTGCACCATTTTATAATATTACCATTTTCCTTATGAAGACTGGGAGCTCTCATGGAACAGCTGTAGTGCAGAACCTCCCCTCTGCCACAGTTTTATTAAGCAGCAAGAAATAGCAAGGCCATTCCCTATCATCCCAGAAAAGCATTGCCATTTTGTGAATTTTATAGGGCCCTGGATTACAGAACAAATATATTCTTACTCTCTTTTAATGTAATCGAATGTTGCTTTATTGCTGTGCAAACACACTGTTTAAAAATGTAAAGGTACCAGAGAAAAAAGTTCTAACTCCAGCCCTCCATAAGAGGTTTAACTCATTAATGATCATTTTTACTACAATTACTGTATTTAATTTAATTTAATTTATTTCAATTATTTGGAGACAGCATAGCCCCTTTCTTGGACTGAAACACACTTTTTTAAAAAAGTGTATATATTGCATATTATAAATGGATGGAATGTTTGATTTGTCATTGTGCCATTTTATAGGCCAAATTAGTGCTAACTTCAGTGGCAGCATCTCGGGACCCAGGGAGCCTGGGAAATGTAATTCTTCTGGAGTACCTAAACTCTTAGAATGGATGTTAGGATTTAGTGGCTCCCAGACAGTGAGTTGGGAGATCATGGGGTGTGGGGCAGTGGGCTGAGTAAGCATTCAAACCTCATTGTGTTTCATGATACCACCAGGATTGTAAGAGAGTGCAAAGTTCAGAACAGAGTAGGGATGTACATGAATCAATTTTTTCATTCAACTTGAACCTGACCTTAATCACCCCCAATTTGTTTTGGGTCCAAATCTGACACCCCGCATCACCCCAGGTTTGATTTGTACCCAATATTAAAAATATATTTTAATATTTATTTACGACCCATAGTCAGCTTACAGATCAACTAGAAATGGTAGAATAAAAGGAATCCTACACTAGGTTAGCATCAATCACATACAGTACCAATCAAAGACTTAACTAGCAATTGCTAACAATAAAATATAAATATAAACTAAAGATTCGTGAAGAACATACGCATGAAATAAAAAAATTGACGTAACCACATAGCATTAGAACAAAACTTCACCACCTTATATGTAATAGATGGAGATTGATCTGCCAGAAGATAAGAAACACAAAAATCTTCTGAGCATCCTGGAAAGGGTGACAGGCAAGGAGATTTGTACCCAAATTTTCTGAATCTGAATAGATTTAGGGCAAAAAAGGAGATCCTGGGTGCAAAAGAGTGGGGTGGGTGGTAGTTCCCAATGGGTGGAAGCTACCACCCAAATGTCAAAGAAATTGGGCAAAGGGGTGGTTTTTAAAGAATTTTTGAAGTTTACGGATCTTTAAACTTTTCCCCATAGGGAATAATGGGGATTTCAGCAACCTTATAGCTCCATGTGGGTGTTCCAGAGCAGGTTTGTGGTGGATGGTAGTGCCCAATGAGTGCAAGAAAGCTACCACCCATATTTCAAAGAAATTGGACAAAGGGGTGATTTTAAAATGATTTTTGAAGGTTATGGATCTTTAAGCTTTTCCCCATATGGAATAATGGGGATTTCAGTAGCCTTAGTTATAACTCCCCAGGGGGGGGGGGTACCAGGGGAGCCCAGAGCAGGTTGTGATGGGTGGTAGTGCCAAATGGGTTCAAGGAAGCTACCACCCAGATTTGAAAGGAATTGGGCAGAGGGGTGACTTTTAAAAGATTTTTGAAGTTGACATGTCTTTGGGGCAGATTTGGGGCAGAAAGGGGTTTTTAGTGGCAGAATAGTGTGTCAGGTGGTAGTGCCCCAATGGGTGCCTGCTACCTCCCAGATTTCAAAGAAATTGGTGCAAGGGGTGATTTTTAATTAAATTAAAGAATTTCTGAAGTTTGCGTGTCTTTAAGCTTTTTCCCCATATGGAAAAATGGGAAATTTCAGCAGCAACATAACCAAGTGGAGTTATGTTGGTGGTAGGGGCACCAGGGTGGCTCAGAGAGGGGTGTGGTGTAGTGCACATAGGAAGCCGACCACCCCCAAAACAACAAGCCCATGGGGCACTGGGTTTTGTTACTTCTGAGGTGTTCTTATGAGAGTAGATTATCTGGTAAGAAATGAGAGTGGATTCAATAAACACTGGGGCAAGTGAGGGAGGAGGCAGCAGCAGTCAGAGGCACAGCTGAGGGGGATAGGGGTGAGAGCACCCTCATATGGCAGGGTGGAGGTCCAAATAGCAGGGGCGTGGGATGCATCAGTTGTCTGAAGAGATTTAAGGCAGGCTCGGCCAGTGATGGGGGCCACTGGAGGGCAAGTGGTGGTGGCCTCCGGAGAGATACTTCCACAGTGACCCCGAGGACCCTGGAGGAAGAAGACTTGGGTGAACCAAAACCCCTCCCCTCAATAACTCTGAGGCCCTGCCTGGGAGAGAGGAGAAGGAGAAGTAAACAAGAGAATGGCCATGGAGAGACCAGGCTCGTGACACTTTTGCAGCCCTAGATGGCTTTGTCCTGGGGTATTTAAGAGACCATCCTCTTCTGCATGAGTCCCACTGCTGGTTAAGGTCATCTGGGGTGGCATGCCTACATTTGCCACCATCTTGCCACACAGTGACTCGGGGTCAGGCTTTCTCACCTGAGCTTTGGAATGCACTCCCTGCTGAAATAAAAGATTTAACATACTTGGTGGCTTTTAGGAAAACATATCTGTTTCCTGAACAAATGCCGGAAGTTTTAATTGTTTGATTTGAATTAATTAATTATATTTATGTTTACATTTATATCCTGCTCTTCTTCTAAGGAGCCCAGAGTGGTGTGCATGGTTATGTTTATCCTCAGAACAAGGCTGTGAGGTAGGTTAGGCTGAGAGGGAAGTGAATGGCCCATAGTCCCCCAGTGGGTTTCATGGCGGAATGGGGATTTGAACTCCCTGGTCCTAGTCCAACACTAGGACTACACAACATATAGAACATACTGCTGCCTATTAAAACTCATGCCACAATAAACTGGTTAATGTGGCACTTTAAAAACATGACTACCATGTAGCGAGTCCTTGAAATAAATTATTTATTTTATTTTTATTTTATTTTTACATTTTTATATCCCGCTCTTCCTCCAAGGAGCCCAGAGCGGTGTACTACATACTTAGGTTTCTCCTCACAACAACCCTGTGAAGTAGGTTAGGCTGAGAGAGAAGTGACTAGCCAAGAGTCACCCAGCTAGTATCATGGCGGAATGGGGATTTGAACTCCCTGGTCCTAGTCCAACACTAGGACTACACAACATATAGAACATACTGCTGCCTATTAAAACTCATGCCACAATAAACTGGTTAATGTGGCACTTTAAAAACATGACTACCATGTAGCAAGTCCTTGAAATAAATTATTTATTTTATTTTTATTTTATTTTTACATTTTTATATCCCGCTCTTCCTCCAAGGAGCCCAGAGCGGTGTACTACATACTTAGGTTTCTCCTCACAACAACCCTGTGAAGTAGGTTAGGCTGAGAGAGAAGTGACTAGCCAAGAGTCACCCAGCTAGTATCATGGCTGAATGGGGATTTGAACTCGGGTCTCCCCGAGAGTCCTAGTCCAGCACTCTAGCCACTACACCATGCTGGCTCTACATGATGCTGCACTAAATAGTTTAGTTAGTTAGATTTATATGTCGCCCCACTCCCATAGGACTCAGGGTGGCTTACAAGCAAACATACACAACAACACAATTTCATAAAAATATATCTTACATAACCTCATAAACTGCAACCCCATACAATACTCATTCCACATGACATAATAACCATGGATTACAAGATCACTCTACAACCAGCTACTCAGCGACCAAACACTCGGCGGAACAGTTCAGTCTTACATGCCTTGCGGAAGGCCAACAGATCACGGAGAGCTCTGATATTATCCGGGAGACAGTTCCCCAGAGTCAGGGCCACCACTGAGAACGTTCTGGCTCTCGTTGATTGCAATTTAATATCCCTAGGGCCCAGGATCACCAAGGCATTACTTGTGGCTGATCTCAGGACCAGGCGAGGGACATATCAAACCAGGCGGTTTTGGAGGTATGGAGGGCCCATACCGTGTAGGACTTTAAATGTTAAGGTTAATACCTTAAACTTTAAAGCCCTACACAGTATGGGCCCTCCCAGTTTGTGATCAGTTTGTTCACATTTGCTAAAAAACAAAACAAAACATGCTTGAAATGGCATGGAAACAAATAAACTGTGGGTGGCTCCACATATAATGGCAGCAAGTAAGTATGGAAAACCTGCCGGTACCTGGCGGATATGATCTCCCACTATTCCATGCCTTCCATGTTGTGCAAACCCAGGAATGTCAGGTGGAGAATGTCAGGTACCCACCTTTGTCTGACATTCTCAGCCCAACATCAAATTTTGGTTATGAAAGCTGGGTTGATGGAGGGTACCCACTGTTTTCCAGCCTGCATTTCTGGGTTTGCACAACACGGAAGTGGCGGCAGATGGCAGTAGTGGGAGCATGCACCCACCAGGAAACCACCCTATATAAATTCCACCTAACAGAGTTAGGAAAACCTAGCAGAGCTGCCTGTGGAAACACTTTGGGCACTGTAAAGCAGTCTAAGGATTTTAAATACAACAATGGAAAGGCTGAAAGAGAAACCTTTAGCAGAAGTGACTTGGAAACAGAACATATAGAAAACATAGAGTGCATAGTACTGGAAAAAATGTGGGTTTTCTTTTCTTCACAGCCTGATTATCATCTGATGTGACAGCTGGCTTAAACAAAAACAAAAAAATCCCAAAAACTTAATTTATACTGTAGTCATTCAAATATTTGTGTAAGACATCTGCCCGGGAGCAGCAGTGTGCATATTATGTTTCAATATATTACTGCATTTCCTTCCTTTTCAAATGTATGTCAGTGCTTTATGGTGATCTGATCTGACATATCCTTATCTTTAAAAATGATTCTAATATTTCCTTGGAAATAGGCACTGGTAAGAAGAGCAAGGTCTGAAATTGTCAAGGAAGAGCAAGGCCTGACTTGTCTGAGGAGAGACAACATTGAAAACCTTGGTTACTGTTTTTGTTTGTTTCAATTATTTGTGAGAAACTATTGAAGAAAGAGTATGGAATAATTCAGAGGTATTTTGTGACTTGTGACTAGTGATTACAGCATACCTGCAGCTGACGTGCCTGGAAAATGACAAGCATGCATGCAATACAAAGGGTAACTAAATAACACTGTGTGCTTACCTGACAGTAGACACTAGAACCAGTGGTGGTACCTGAAGAAAAATGGAAGGGGGGGGGAGAACATTTTTTTTGGGGGGTGTCTTTGTCCCACATGTTAGATTTCTGCAAGAAAACTGATGGCACATAGATGCTCCCATCCTAAATGTAAATGGAAATGAGTCCATGGGAAACTATTCTTTATATATGTTGATGATAGATAGATAGATAGATAGATAGATAGATAGATAGATAGATAGATAGATAGATAGATAGATAGATAGATAGATAGATAGATATCCTGTTCAGGCATTCAGCCCATACATGCTTCAAGTGCTCAAAGCAGATAGGAAATCCCGCCCCAGCATGTCACTCACCTCGCTCATCACTACCCCAGAAAAGGCAGTGTTTGTCCGAAAGAAGTGTGATATCTATGATGGAAGGTGCTTCCATGATGGACAGTATGCAGGGATGCAGGCTGCTGATCATGAAAGCACTTGCCACTCCTGATGTGGCAGTTCCCCCTTTCAGACAAGTGCTGCCTTTCCAATGAGCAGCGATGAGGGCGATGAATGACGTGCTGGGGCGGGATTTCCTACCCATTTTCAGCACTTTTAAGCATGTACGAGCTCTATTAACAGGGCCAGATAGATAGATAGATAGATAGATAGATAGACAGATAGATAGATAGATAGATAGATAGCACTTTTCTGGGTGAACGCTTGCTTCCCTCGCTCTGTCCCCTCCATGCAGTGTATGGCTAGAACTCAGGGGGCCTTACTTCTGAGAAAACATGCACAGAATTTCACTGCATATCATGTTTGCTTGAAAACTGGTGTTGTCCAACAGACCCAAGTTTTCAAGCTATTGACTGACATCCTGACTAAACTAATCAATGGCAGTTCCACTGAAATTGATAGGACATATCATGACTAATAGGGATGTATATGAATTGGTGTGTGTGTGTGTGTGTGTGTGTGTGTGTGTGTGTGTGTGTGTGTGTGTGTGTGTTAATAAACCAATTCAATTTGTACCCAAATTTAATCACCCCCAATTTGTTTTGGGTCTGAATCTGTCTCCCAGAATCACCCCAGGATTGATTTGGATCTAAATCAATCTGGATCTGGATCTGAATCAATTTAGGGACAAAAATTGGGTTCTGTGGGCAAAAGAAAGGGGTGAGTGGTAGTGCCCAATGGGTGGAATCTACCACCAAAATTTCAAAGAAATAGTCCAAAGGTCTGATTCTTAACAATTTTTTGAAGTTTGTGCAACTTTAAGCTTTCCCCCATAGGGAATAATGGGGAATTCAGCAGCCACATTACTCTGCATGGAGGCACCAGGGTGTTCCAGAGTGGGTTGCAGTGGGTAGTAGTGCCCAATTAGTGGAAGGAAGCTACCACCCAAATTTCAAAGAAATTGGCCAAAGAGGAGATTTTTAACAAATTTTTGAAGTTTGTGCATCTTTAAGCTTTTTCCCATAAGGCACAATGGGGATTTCAGCAGCCTCATAACCCCACATGGGGGCCCTCAGAGTGGGCCAGAGCGGGTTGTGGTATAGAGCAAATGGGGTGCCAACCACCCCCCCAAAACCACAAGCCTGTGGGTTACTGGGTTTTGGTGTTATCTTCATTTTTGAGGTGTCCAGAGTGTGGATTCTTGACGCAAAATGATAGTGGATTCTCTGGTCATTCATCATTTTGCACCAAAGGTGATGAATGAACAAAGATGAACAATGATAGTGGATTGTTTGTTCATTCATCATTTTGCACCAAAGATGATGAATGAACATCTTTGTTCATTCATCATGTATGATGCAAACAATCATCTTTAAGAAAAGGTGTAAAGATGCACAAACCTCAGAAATGTGTTAAAAAACACCTCTTTGCCCAATTTCTTTGAAATTTCAGTGGTAGCTTCCTTCCACCCATTGGGCACTACCACCCACCACAACCTGCTCTGGGCCACCCTGGTGCCACTCACGCAGAACTATGAGGCTCCTGAAATCTCCATTATTCCCTGTGGGGAACAGCTTAAAGACATGCCAACTTCAAAAATTTGTTAGAAATCACCCCTTTGGCCAATTTCTTTTAAATTTGGCTGGTAGCTTCCACCCATTGGGAACTACCACACAACCCACTGTGGCCACAAAATGGAGGTCTGAATCTCCAAATTTTTTCAGGTCCAAATCTGGGCGATTTGTTTTGTACCCGAACCTGGGCAATTGAGCACAGGGGTGATTAGTTCTGTCTATAAATCGCCCAAATCAGCTAGATTTGTGTACAAATCATTTCGTACTTGAATTGATTCACACATTCCCTAATGACTAACTTGTTGTATTAATTTCAAAGGGCCATTGAATAATTCAGTCAGTATATCAGCTTCTGTCTTTTCAGGCTTTTCCCAGCTTGGTAACCGCAGACATCAGATAGCACCTAGCATCTTTCCTCATATGACGTCCCCACTAATGTTTGGGATCTATTGGTGAGGCCTTACTCACTATCCTCTCATGAGGGATTCTAATGACTGTAGGAAGGAGCCAGGCTCTTTCAGCTCTTCCCTGAGGCTTTGGAATTAGGTAAATGTTGGAAGTTAAAGAACTTTGCTCTGTCTCTTGTCTCAGACAGTGGAGGACAGACTAGTAAGTTAGAGGGCTAGAGGGTCAAGACATTGGTCATCCCTTTTCCACTGCTCTGACACTATCCCTTTGAAATGTAGATTGCTACTCTTAGGGACTAACTTCCTTCCTCTCTCTCTCTTCCCTACCTGTCCTTTTACCTTGCAACATGGCAAGCCTCTCTCCCTGCACCATATGTGCAGAGAAGATGCAGAATCCATCTGCATCCAGCTAGATAGATAGATTAGAGATTCTAACTCCTCACTTTCCTATCTAGAATGGAGTTCATTAATAAATGCCTTATATATTGATTTGAAACTATGAATTGGCTCCAAGTTACTTTACTCTCAGCATACACGCATGCCTAACTAAACCCGCTGTGTTGTGCCTCTGTGCACTCTGCTATAATGAGAAAGGGATTATCTCACCACAGAGAATTTCCAAAAGGTTATGGGAGCCCAGTATTTTGAGCTGCATGTACTGCAACTAGAGAGTTAGGTTTGTTCCAGGAGATCCAGTGAGATCTAGCGTGGACACTTTGAATTGCTAATCTACAGCAACTGCCTTTTGGAGCCAGTGAGGATGGCTACTTACCTAGAGGGAAAACTCAGGCTGACTATCCTGAATGCAGACAATTATTTGGAATAGAAGACTTGATTGAGGCTTGCACTGAAAGCAGAAGGACTCCAAAAAGTTACTGAGGAGGACCCCCCTGCAGAAGGAACCACATCTGCTGAGAAAACTGCAAGACAAAACTGGCTAATCAAGGATGTGAAAGCTGGAGCTACGATTGCAGCTTCTGTGAGTAAAAATTACCTTTACACCATATGTGATCTTGAAACCTCAAAGGAAATGCTAAGCAAGCTAGATTCCTTGCATATGAAAAAGGGGTGGGCATACACCTTTAACTTGAGAAAGAAAATGCAGGATCTCCAGTATAAAGATGGGGATTGTTTTGCTACATACAGTGAGGGAAATAAGTATTTGATCCCCTGCTGATTTTGTCCGTTTGCCCTCTGACACAGAAATGACCAGGCTATAATTGGAATAGTAGGTTTATTGTAGCTGTGAGAGACAGAATAACAACAAACAAACCCTCAAAAGCCCAGTGCCCAAAAGTCAGCGATGGATTTGCATTGTAGTGAGGGAAATAAGTATTCGATCCCCTATCAACCAGCAAGATTTCAGGCTCCCAGGTGTCTTTTCACTATATGCAGGTAACGAGCTGAGATGAGGAACACCCTCTGTAAGGGAGTGCTCCTAATCCCAGCTTGTTACAGTACCTGTATAAAAGACACCTGTCCATAGAAGCAAGCAATCACTCAGCTTCCAAACTCACCACCATGTCCAAGACCAAAGAGCTGTCGAAGGATGTCAGGGACAAGGTTGTAGACCTGCACAAGGCTGGACTGGGCTACAAGACTATCGCCAAGCAGCTTGGTGAGAAGGTGACTACAGTTGGCACGATAACTCGCAAATGGAAGAAACACAAGATAACTGTCAATCTCCCTCGGTCTGGGGCTCCATGCAAGATCTCACCTCGTGGAGTTGCAATGATCATGAGAACGGTGACAAAGCAGCCCAGAACTACATGGGGGGAACTTGTCAATGATCTCAGGGCAGCTGAAACCATAGTCACCAAGAAAACAATTGGTAACACACTACGCCGTGAAGGACTGAAATCTTGCAGTGCCCGCAAGGTCCCCCTGCTCAAGGCAGCACATGTACAGGCCCGTCTGCAGTTTGCCAATGCACATCTGAATGATCCAGAAGAGAACTGGGCGAAAGTGTTGTGGTCAGATGAGACCAAAATTGAGCTCTTTGGCATCAACTCAACTCGCCGTGTGTGGAGGAGGAGGAATTCTGCCTATGAGCCCAAGAACACCATCCCCACCATCAAACATGGAGGTGGACACATTATGCTTTGGGGGTGTTTTTCTGCTAAGGGGACAGGACCCCTTCACCGCATCGAAGGGACGATGGACGGGACCATGTACCGTCAGATCTTGGGTGAGCACCTCCTTCCCTCAGCCAGGGCATTGAGAATGGGTCATGGACGGGTATTCCAGCATGACAATGACCCAAAACACACAGCCAAGGCAACAAGGGAGTGGCTCAAGAAGAAGCACATGAAGGTCCTGGAGTGGCCCAGCCAGTCTCCAGACCTTAATCCCATAGAAAATCTGTGGAGGGAGCTGAAGGTTCGGGTTGCCAAACATCAGCCTCGAAAGCTTTCTGACTTGGAGAGGATCTGCAAAGAGCAGTGGGACAATATCCCTCCTGGGTTGTGTGCAAACCTGGTGGCCAACTACAAGAAACGTCTGACCTCTGTGATCGCCAACAAGGGTTTTGCCACCAAGTACTAAGACATCTTTTGTGAAGGGATCAAATACTTATTTCCCTCACTACAATGCAAATCCATCGCTGACTTTTGGGCACTGGGCTTTTGAGGGTTTGTTTGTTGTTGTTCTGTCTCTCACAGCTACAATAAACCTACCATTCCAATTATAGCCTGGTCATTTCTGTGTCAGAGGGCAAACGGACAAAATCAGCAGGGGATCAAATATTTATTTCCCTCACTGTATGTGGGATTTCTGGAAGATTTCTTTTTTCAATTTAAAGAGGCAGGGGAGGAATTTACAGAGAGTCAGAAGCTGGAAGCTCTGTTCCTAAGCATGCCCCCCAGCTATAGCAGTATAATCGGCCAATTGGAAACCCACACCAATCTAAGCTTAGAGAAAGCGGTACAAACATTATCTTCTGAGGCACATAGAAGGAAAGTTTTGAATTCTCACTAAGAAAGTGAATTGGCAAGTAACTTCTCCCTTAAAGCAACAATTTGTCATTCCAGAGGAAACCCAAGGTGGGGAGGGAATGCTGCAAGAGGAAACTGCATAGGCCCCCCACATTTACATACAAAGAGATCTGGCTTCGTTGCTGCCAAAAAAACTCAGTCCAGAGAGAGAGGTCACATGACCGCCAGCAGAGAGACTGCTCCTGAAGTGAGGCCAACTGGGACTAATGCCTTTAGATGTCTTCTATGTAACCAATGTGGACACAAGGTGGTGAACTGTCCGAAGAATCAGACAAGAAGGACCGATTTTACTAAGGAGAATGTGAATCAGAATTTTAAGCAAACAGAAAGATATTCAAACAGGAACTTTAATATTAACTTGATGCAAAGCGATGAAAAGTTCATTTTTGATTCAGGTTCTTCTGTCTATATTTTAAATAATATGGGTTTCTATACTGAACTGTTTGATATTCCTGAAGAGACTGTTTATTTGGGCAATAATACTACAATTAAAGCCAAGAAGAAATGCAGAGGAATTTTGTATTGCAAATTGCTGGATGGATCTGTTAAACCATTTTTTCTTAAAGATGTTTTGTATATCCCTGACTTCTCAAGCTCCTTGATTTCAATATCCAAGCTAGAGAAACAAGGCTGTGAACTGTATATTACAAATGGACAATGTGTTATTACCCAGAATGTAGAAGTTTGCATTGTAGACTCTAAATCCAAAGGTCTTTACAGTGTGGAGGAGCAATCAAAGACAGACAGAGAAAGACCATCCCAGTCTAAACCTGAGGCATACCAACCTAATGAAGTGAACCTTGCTAAGTCATGCCTGCATGAAAACTGCTTGCAACTGTGGCATAGACGCCTAGGAAACAGGAGCTATGAGTCAATCCAGAACATGAAGGAAAAGGGATTAGCTAATGGCATTGATTTTGTACCATGTGACATTGTAACTAACTGTGTTTGTTGTCTTAAGTCCAAATCAGTTAACAAGCCATTTCCTAAGCAGAGTGAAAGGAAGACCGGAAGACCCCTGGAGCTGATCCACAGTGATATATCTGGACCACTACCAGCAACCATAGGTAATCAAAAATATTTTCTAACAAGAACAGATGATTTCTCACAATACACGTGTGTATTTCTACTAAAGGAGAAATCACAGACGCTGGAGAAATTACAAGAATATGTGGCGATGGCAAGCAACAAATTTGGCTGGAAGCCAAAGATCCTACGCACATACAATGGAGGAGAATATATGTCCAACACCACACAGCAGTTCCTGAGAGAACATGGAATCGTGCATCAAACCACAGTAGCTTACTGCCCATCCCAAAATGGAATCTCAGAAAGAAAGAAAAGAACTCTACTGGACATGGTAAGATGCATGCTTGCTGATGCACACCTCCCACAGAAATTCTGGGGAGAAGGCATCATGACTGCTACATACATACAAAACAGAATGCACACAAAGCCTATAGGAACAACACCATATGAACTTTGGCATGGTCATAAGCCGTCCATGACGCACCTGTGTGTCTTTGGAAGCATGGCTTACTCATACATCTCAAAGGAAAAAAGGACTAAGTTAGGGGCTAGGGCCACAAAAGGGATTTTTGTAGGCTACTCAGCACAATCCAAAGGCTACAGAATACTGGATCCCGACACCAACAGGATAACCATAAGCAGAGCGGTGTATTTTGATGAGAATGAAAGAGCTACACCTTCAGAGGGGGCCTACACCGAAGCAAGCAACCAGACCAAGCACCCTGATGACTGGATTATGCTTCCTGATCTCAGAGGAATTGAGGAAGAGGAGACAGCAGATCCAGAACCAACCACACTCGACACAGAGACCCCCAGCGATCCACCAGACGCGCCCGAGGTAATGGAAGGGACCACAGAGGGTGAAGTGAGGTGATCAACGTGCTCAAACAGAGGTGTTCCAGCTCTGAGACTGTCCTACCTCACAAGAATGGTGGAACAACCAGAACCTTCATCATGGGAGGAAATATCCCAGCTACCACAACCAGAAGCCCAGAAGTGGAAACAAGCTGCAATTGAAGAGCTTGAGGCTCTACAGAAAAACAAAACCTGGACTCTTACTAAGTTACCTCAAGGAAGGAAAGTTATAGGCTGCCAATTGGTTTTTCAAACTCAAACATGATGCTGATGGTGAGATTCAGCGCTACAAAGCCAGATTAGTAGCAAAAGGATATTCACAGAAATATGAAGAAGATTATGATTAAACCTTTGCACCAATGGTTAAGCATACCACAGTAAGGACTCTGATAAGTATTGCTGCTAGCAAAGGAATGCATGTTGAACACCTAGATGTGAAAACTGCATTCTTGCATGGCGAACTAGAAGAGGACATTTACATGCAACAACAACCAGGTTTCTTAGAGAAAGGCAAAGAGGACTATGTATGCAAACTGCAAAAGAGCATTTATGGTTTAAAACAGACTGCCAGAGCATGGAACATAAAACTAAATGATATTCTGCTTCAAGCAAACTTCAAAAGAAGCAATGTGGATCCCTGCCTATACACAAGATGCATAGATGGCAAGTGGACCTACATTTTGGCGTATGTTGATGATTTGATTCTTGTCTATGAAAATCCAGATGACAGCAAGGAAATAATGCATCATCTGAACAGAGATGTGGAAGTCAAGCAACTTGGCAACACTGCACACTGCTTGGGCATTCAAGTACAAACAGAGAAAGATGGAAGTTTCCTCATCAACCAAGAACAGAAAATTAAAGACTTGATAAACCTGCTCAGACTGGAAAATGCGAATCCTACACCAACTCCAATGGAAGTGAACTACACAAAGCAAGAAGATCAAACTGAGCCATTATCTGACAACCATAGATATCGTGAAGCATTGGGTAAGCTTTTATACATTAGTACACTCACTAGGCCAGCTATTAGCACAGCAGTTGGCTTACTTTGCAGAAAGACTGCATCACCAACAGTCAAGGACTGGAATGCAATTAAGAGACTTGTTAGTTACCTAAAGGGTACTGCAAACTTTAAGCTCAAGTTGCCAGCTAATAGTCAACCAAAACTAGAAGCATACGTAGATGCAGACTGGGGTGGAGATCTAACAGAAAGGAAATCCACCAGTGGTCACATAATTTTCTATGGAGATGGAGCCATAAGCTGGTCAAGCACAAAGCAAGACATAGTAGCATCATCAACCACTGAAGCGGAATATGTATCAGCTGCACAGGGCTGTCACGAGATACAATGGCTGTGTCAACTACTGAAGGACCTAGGTACAGATGTACCACAGCCCATACCAGTGTATGAAGACAACCAAAGCTGCATTCAACTCTCCAAACAAGAAGATGTAAAGGGGCGTACCAAACATATTGATTTAAAGTACCATGTAGTGAGAAGTCTGCAGAAAGATGGACTAATCAAGCTGATGTATTGCCCAACAAATGAAATGCTTGCAGACATACTCACTAAGCCACTACCAAGACCCTGCTTTGAAAAGCTGAGAGAGAAAATGAATCTTGTGAACTGAGTCACGAGACATCGAGAGGGGGTGTTGGAAGTTAAAGGACTTTGCGCTGTCTCTTTGTCTCAGACAGTGGAGGACAGACTAGTAAGTCAGACTAGTAAGTCAGACAGTGGAGGACAGACTAGTAAGGGCTAGAGGGTCAAGACATTGGTCATCCCTTCTATACTGCTCTGACACTATCCCTTTGAAATGTAGATTGCTACTCTTAGGGACTAACTTCCTTCCTCTCTCTCTCTTCCCTACCTGTCCTTCTACCTTGCAACATGGCAAGCCTCTCTCCCTGCACCATATGTGCAGAGAAGATGCAGAATCCATCTGCATCCAGCTAGATAGATAGATTAGAGATCCTAACTCCTCACTTTCCTATCTAGAATGGAGTTCCTTAATAAATGCCTTATATATTGATTTGAAACTATGAATTGGCTCTAAGTTACTTTACTCTCAGCATACACACATGCCTAACTAAATCTGCTGTGTTGTGCCTCTGTGCACTCTGCTATAATGAGAAAGGGATTCTCTCACCACAGAGAATTTCCAACAGTAAGTGCACCTTTATAAGAAGCATATTTCACAATTATAAGTTCAACAATTGGCACAGAACAAGAAAAAGCTTTCTGCCACTCCATGGATGCTGAACTGACATATTTAGAATAGCTGCTATTTTTCCAACTGCACATGTGTATCCAACTGCACATGCGTATGCATGACACATGCATTAATCTAGCATACAGGAATGGCTGTAGCATCACAGGTAAGGATAGCTACAAGATGGTTAGACTGCAGGAATTGTGAAAGTAGGCTGACTAGACTTCCAGAAGCCCATCCTGACAACCAAGCCATTGAACTCCAGTGAGCTAAAATTATCTAGAAATGTGCTCTCATTAGCAACTAACTGTTCCTTTATCTGTAATTATGGAGTTGCATAACACAACATAATGTGAGGGGAGCTACAGTGAAACCATCAAATCTATTATCATTAATTAGATGGGGACATGCAACATATAACAAGCTCTGCATCATATCTGTGACTGACCAGCACAATTTCTTCTTGCTTTCACCTTAAAACACATTTAAAAAATTAAGTATTTTTGAAGCAGAGCACTCAGAATACTAGTCTTCAAAAGAAAGAGGAATTAATAAGATAAACCCATATTGTCGCTTTGCTCCCTTCTACATTTCGTTTCCACTGTTCTCTCTCTACAGCTGAAATCATTCTGATACTTGTGTTCAAAAGGTTTCATATAATTACCAATAAATATCAAAGCTGCAACACTCTGGCTACAATGAATTTGTGGGGGGCAAAGAAAGAGAGAAAAGAAATCCAAAGCCTGCAACCAAATTACATCCTTCAAATTGCTTTTTCTAAAGGCGGGGTGGGGGGGTGGGGGGGATAGGAGTTCCTTGCTTCAGAACGAATATTTAACAAAACCTAACAGAGGCTGTCTTGTTTATGCTTCGAGACAAGACAATCGCTACAGTGCAATGGTGGCATCTATTGGTACATGCTAAACATGCACATCTCAGATGGAACTGGGTTCCCCCTCCTCTTTTCTCTCTGTACAAAGCTGGTAGTTAATACAGTCAAGTCTGTGTTTCTGCGTGCTGAGAGCAGCTCTGGAATTACAATCCCTGCACAGAGATGACAGCATGATTCATAGCAACAGCTCTGAGATTAACAATTTCTGATTCAGGAGTCTTGCTACGTGGACTGACTAGGTACCTGGACTGATCACACCAGGAAAGAGCAAGCCTTTGAAAAGCAGCAGGTCTTTCGACTCTCCAAGACCCCAGGAGGGAACCTTTACCAAACAACAGTTCAGCTCACCCCCTCCCTTTTTCCCTTGCTCCCTGCATGAATCACTTTCTTTCTCTGAGGCTGATAATAGAATCTATTCATATAGTTTTGACTGTGGCGAATAAAAGTTTGCCATTTTCTAATCTTGATTATTTTTTTTTAAAAAAATCTGTTTTTTTAAAAAAATTATAATGTCATAAGTGTCCGTGAAAGCATGAGAAATAGAGAAAGGAGTGCAATTGATAGGCTCTTTGTCTCCCCCCACCCCTACATTCAGTTCTTCCCCTGAAGCAATACTGCCATAGAATGGTCAGTTTTTGGACATTTTTATTTGTCACAGAGAAGCCTGGCTATAATTTTACAAAAAATTAAAGAAAGAAGCATTCAGACAAAAACTAGGAAGATGGGATATATCACAGCAAACTAATTGTTTGAAAAAACCTAAATGCATATACATATACTAGATATTAACTGAATGCTATGGTTTCATTGATTTAATAGGTTTCATTGATTTTCACAAGACAAAAGATATAGCCATCAAAAGATATAACCATTAATAGGAAGCAAGAAGAACCAAATTATCATTAAAAAAAACTAAGAAATAAACCAGAGTCTGATTTGGCAGATGGAAGTTGGAAGTAAGTGGAAGTGCTGGATTTTAGGGCTGATTCTGCTTTGAAGTGGATTGGGCTCTGTTTCACATGAGGCTGAGTATCTAGGGTGGATTGTAGGTCACAAACTGGCTCCTCCCTCTTGGCTTCCCATGCTATTTACTGGAGTCCAAAGGAATAGCAGGGAGCAGGGGTGGAGCAATCATTGAGCGAACAGGTTCAAATAACCTGGACCACCAATGAAAAGGGTCTCTGGAGCCCCCGTTGTGAGTGACATCATGTGCAAAGAGGGTGTGGCCCAATTGTCCAACAGCCCACCCTAGTCCTCCCCCTCTAATTTACAGGCAGACTTGCACATAAATTTCCAGCATTTATTTCCCTACCTCTCCCTCCAATGAGGATGACCCAGGCCACACAGAGGCCCATTGCGCAGGTGCAGTGACCTCCAAAATGGCCACCGTGCCGGAGGCAGAAGGCCCGAACAGGCTGAAGAACTGGCCAAATGTCCAGTTATGGTGGCAAGGAGGCTGGAGGGGGAGGGGGAACCCACGTGGAATCCCCACCATGTAGAGGAAGTCGCCCGCAGGGGTTAAATGATAAGAGTTTTTTTTTTAAAAAAATCATGAACCCCCCACCCCCTACAGACCAAACCAAACTAAGGGGAAGGTTTGAGGAGGTGCCGGACCAAACTGGCCTGGTTCTGTTCAGGTCCAGTTCAGACTCAGACCGAACCAGACCGGCCAGTTCCATGCACACCCCTACAATGGGGTTGAGACTGCCTTGGTCGGCCAATAGGCGATTGACAGAGGGACCACATAACATCAGTTTAAACGAAATGCACTGGCTGCCAATATGTTTCTGGGAGAAATACAAAGTGTTGGTTATTACCCATAAAGCCCTTAATGGCTTGTACCCAGGGTTTTAAAGAGTGCCTTCGTTGTCATGAACCCTGCCGGCTGTTATGATCCTCTGGAGAGGTCTGGTTATGGTTGCCACCGGCTCGTCTGGTGGCAACCTGGGACTGGGCTTTCTCTGTGGCTGCTCTGGAATAAGCTTTGGAATATACTCCTCATGGAAATAAGAGTATCTCCTTCTCTGTTTGTTTTCAGGAAGACCCTCAAGACTCACCTGTTCCTGCAGGTGTCTAATTAAAATTAATTTAAATAATTTGACCAGAGATTCCTGGGTAGGAGAGGGTTAACCCAGTCCTCTCAACCCAGGAGCAATGAGCCTAGTTAGCCCAGATCCACTATCCAGGCTAAATGGGAGGTAGGAGGAAAATAGAGCCCAACCTCTTCCTTGGATTGTCTGTGCCATCGCCACTTTTAAACTGCTCCCAGGAAGCTGGTGGCCATGATTACCATACAGTTCTGAGGTTACAAGGCCTGGGAGAGGAGCATTGTTCCTGTACTGATGGCTGCCTCTACATGGCTCATACAGTGCATTGTGGGATACTGGAGGACCTGAAATGGTCCCCCCCCCACCTCTCGAAAACTCGTGCCATTTGAGTGGGCATACAAGTGGCAGAGCATGAACAGTCTCTGGCAGGGGAGTAGGAAGGTTGGAGTGGGTCCAGAGACAAGATTTTTAAAAGGGGTGCCCCCCTCACTGAGGCTCAGCTCATGAAGGAAAGAAATCTTAAATGAGGCTGAAGAGTGGTAACAAAAAGCAGAGTAAAATTTATATATATATATATAACACCTATGTGCCACAATAGATCATCATCCTAAATTTTTTTTAAAAAAAAGGTTTTGTAAAGTGTGGACGATGCAAATCATTTCATGGTACTAGAGAAAGACATGCTGTTCTGGTAGTTCTGGGTCTTAACACTCACATCAATTTTGGAGGATGAATTCAACTGAAGGAAGCCCGGGCGAGTGTGTGGCTGGGGAATTCAGTCATGTGACTTGCCTCTCCCCCCCCCGCAAGGCAGTGGGCCCCCAGACAACTGTCTCCCCTTGCCCTATATAGCTACGCCCCTGGTCTCTGGTCATACGGGAGCAGGAAGATAGGATCCTGCCTTCCTTCCAACTTCCCCCTGCCCATTTGGTCATGTGAACAAGCCCCCTATTTTCTTTTTAGGGGCTCTTGAAATGAATTTGACTCCAAAGTCTGTGATCATCATGTTAGAGAAATAAAAGTTTGAAATGTCCAGTTTTCTTATTTCTCACATCTATTATAGCAGGCTTGCCATTTTTATCTGATAAACTCCACTCTGTTGAGTAGCTGAGTGACACTGCCAATCCTAAAATTCATTCACCACATGTATTTCAAAGTATGTACCATTGATTTCTACAGAAATTACATCCAAGTTCATTTCAGTTCAGTTTACTGGTCAATCAAAAGTTTTAACTGCTTACTACCCAAACAAAATGCAGTAGTATACCATAATAACACAAAATTACAATTATTACACTCAAGTAAACTACATTATGATCCTTTGCTTTTAAAAAACAGCTAAATACTGTTTAATTGGTTCAGGTTTTTACCTCTTCGGGACTGCCGGATCTCTCAGATTTCCAGCTTTTGTTCGTCTTTTTATGGTTGGTTTTTGTGTGCATGTGTGTTATGGTTTTTACTGTTTAACTGGTTTTAAGGTTTTAAATGTGATTTTATGGAATGTTATTGGTTTTTAACTTTTGTAAACTGCCTTGGGATGTCTTATGAAAGGCAGTTTAAAAACTGACCAGCTCCCTCCATCTATCCATCCATCCATCCATCCATCCATCCATACATACATACATACAGGTTAATTCCCTTGTTTTGTTTGCTTAAGGCAGGCTTCCCCAAACTGCGGCCCTCCAGATGTTGCTGAACTACAACCCCCAGCATACCCAGCCACAATAAATTGTGGCTCGGGATGCTGGGAGTTGTAGTTCAGCAACATCTGGAGGTTGGGGAAGTTTGGGGAAGCCTGGCTTAAGGCATTTAATTACAAACTATCTGAACTGGGTGCAAAGCATCTGTGCCTCTAGTTCGCCATTGCCTCCATCCCCCCCACACCACCCCCCACTGCCACCACCATCTTCTTCCGCCTCCACATCCCTACCCGCCCACCACCCAGCCTCCGCCACCATCTCCCCCCGCCCCAGTGCTTCCCCTACCCGCCTGCCAGCTGGCCGCTACTTCCCACGCCCACCCACCACTGTCGCCACCACCTGTCATTTTTTTCCTGGCTGGCGGGCCAGTGGCCGGCCAGTGGCCGGCCAACCATCCTCTTCTCCCGCCTGCCTGCTGGCCACCAGCACCATTTGCTGCTGTTTTGTTTTCCTGCCTGCCGGCTGGTGGGCTAGCTGCCGCCACCATTTTCTTCCCTCCCACCCATCCCCATCGCTCCCCAGCAGCTGCTTGAACTCTCGCAAGAGCTGCCACACATGGGATTAGCGGCGGGTATGCCTAAGAGAAATATATATAAAGAAGTTACTGACCATGATACAGCCGCACTTACAGGCAAGTAGTCACATGTAGCAAAACTTGGGATATACAGAAACTGGAGAGAAGGAAATAAGATGTATGCTTAGTTTATTAAAATCCCCAATGCATTTCAAATGAAAATCTTTTTCAAAAAATGTTTGCTAAACTTCCTTTTTGCCGACAAGTTTTGTGGCTAACATTGTGAAACACAATAAAGCTATACTCATGATCCAAATGTTGCGGGGGAGGGGAGGAGAGGGAAGGCAGGGATGGACCTACTATCCTCCCAGATGATCCTGGCTGTTCTCTTTGGTGTGCCACCATGCATGGAGCTAGGGATGTGCAAACCAGTTCAGGGGTCCTGGTGTTCATTTCGGGGGTTCAGCGGTTCAGGGGGTTCACAATCTTTAAATTCTTTTAAAAAAATTATTTTCTTTTTTAACCTTTTACTCCCCTTGGGGGAGTTCCTGGAGGCAGCGGGCGGGGGTGTGTGTGTCCATGGAGGCCTCCTAAATCACCCCCTCATCTGGTTCAGGTGCTTTTTGGTCAGTTTTCAGCCTTCACCCGGTGGCCCGGCAGCCAAGTTGGGGGCTGGGTACCTGCATGCATGAAGCATGGTGCATTTGGGGGATTCCCCCAGGCGTTGGTCACTCTAGATACCAGACTCTGTGTATGCTCAATCTGCGTGCAGCCTGAGCATACACACAGCCACAGCACTAGGGTTAAGGGTACACTTGCACCCTTAACCCTGGATCAAGGCTGGGGTTAAAAGTAGGGTTAGGCTAGGCTGCCCTAGCCTGGGTTAGGCTGTTCATGAGAACAGGCTTAATATATTTTCAGACTTTATAATGCAGGCATTTCAACCTTGGGTCTGCAGATGTTGCTGGATGGCAACAAGACCATTATAGCTGAGGAAGATGGGAGTTGTAGTCCAACAAAAAGTTGGGAATCCCTATTATAGCAATAGCAATAGCACTTACATTTATATACCGCTTTATAGCCGGAGCTCTCTAAGCGGTTTACAATGATTTAGCATATTGCCCCCAACATTCTGGGTACTCATTTTACTGACCTCGGAAGGATGGAAGGCTGAGTCAACCTTCAGCCCCTGGTCAGGATCGAACTTGTAACCTTCTGATTACAGGGCGGCAGTTTTACCACTGCGCCACCAGGGGCCACCAGGGGCTCATTATAATGACTATGTAAATGTTTGAGGCAGAGACTGCCAATACAATGCCTCTGCGCCACACACACACACACACACACACACACACACACACACACACTCCTTCACATTCATTATGGACAAATAATATCTAAAAGAAGTAGTGCAGAAGATGTGCAGAAAGAAGATGTGCAGAAAGACCCTGAGGCTATTCTCACAAGCGTGCAAAACCAGGCTAAGGAAGCCCAGCTAGGTTTGCATGCTCGAGGGCAAGCCAAGTGGATCCACAGTGGCAAGCCCGCCAAAGTAGCCCCCTAGTCAAATGAGGTTAATGGAGCAAGCACTCCGTTAACCCCATTTTTAAAATTGTGGGTCAGGCACAATCCTGACCTATAATAATGGGGGTGGGTGGGCTCCCAGTAATGCACCGTGCACTTGCACAATACATTGTCTGGTAAGTAAAACCCTCCTTCCCCACAGATAGCTCACTAGCTCTTCACATGGATCGTGTGAAGAGCTTCCCTATGCAATTTACATTTGTCTTATAGAAATTCATTTGGTTTGCCTTGAAAATTCAAAGAGGCTGTTCTCATGAGTCATAGCCTGGACTAGGCTGATCATGTGGAGTTGATGCAGATCCTGGCAGTCCCACCCAGCCAAACCTTACTTTTAAGGCAGGCTCTTAGCCAAGGTTAAGGGAGCAAGCAGAGGCAATCTTTCCCCTGGACCCTGGGATGCTGGTCCATGGCCTCCTGTCTTGGGGTGGGGGTGGGGCTCCAAATGTCCTGGGTGCCTCCACAGAAGCCTGTCACCACCCAGTGCCCACCTCACCACTGCCCCGTGCCCACTCCACCATGGTTGCAATCAGAGCTCCCGAGCTGAGGAGGAAGAGCAGCGCCCTGACTGAGGAGCACCAGACTCAAGAAGTGATTTTTGGGGAGAGAGCCCGGAGACGGCCGTCATCATTCTTGAAAGTGTCCTCAGCTCATTGAAAGTGTCATCTCACTGCATGGCAGCTGTGAAAAAAGCTAATTCCATGCTAGGAATCATTAGGAAGGGGATTAAAAATAAAAATGCTAATATTATAATGCCCTTATACAAATCTATGGAGCAGCCACATCTGGAGTACTGCGTACAGCTTTGGTCAATGTATCTTAAGAAGGATATTGTAGAACTAGAAAAAGTGCAGAAGAGGGCAACCAAAATGATCAGAGGCCTGGACCACCTTCCTTATGAGGCTAGGCTACAGCATCTGAGGCTCTTTACCTTGGAAAAGAGGTGACTAAGAGGAGACATGATCGAAGTGTATAAAATTATGCATGGAGTGAAGAGGGTAGACAGAGAGAAATTTTTCTCCCTTTCTCACAACACTGGAACCAGGGGTCCCCCCATGAAACTGTAGGTTGGGAAATTTAGGACCGACAAGAGGAAGTACTTTTCAGACTAGTGAGTCAGAGGGCTAGAGGGTCGAGACATTGGTCATCCCTTCTCTACTGCTCTGACACTATCCTTTTGGAATGTAGATTGCTACTCTTAGGGACTAACCTCCTTCCTTCCTGCTTTGCACTTCCTCTCTCCCTCCCTTCTCTTCCTGTTCCTTCTACCTTGCAATATGCAAGCTCCTCTCCCTGCACCATGTGTGCAGAGATGCAGAATCCATCTGCATCCAGCTAGATAGATAGATTAGAGATCCTAACTCCTCACTTTCCTATCCAGAATGGAGTTCTCTAATAAATACCATTTATATTGATTTGAAACTATGAAGTGGCTCCAAGTTACTTTACTCTCAGCATACACGCATGCCAAAGTAAATTCCGCTGTGTTGTGCTTCTGTGCACTCTACTATAATGAAAAAAGGTTTATCCTACCAGAGAGAATTCCCAACACATCTGGAGGTAAGGTAAGGCTTCACAAACTTCCCCTCCACCTGCCCTCCCAAAAGTTCAAATGAATAGCTCCTCAGAATTTTTAACTTTGGAAGAAAATGACATCTTTCAGATCCTTTGAATCTGGGTTAGTGTTAATGTTAGTGTCATCTCTAGGGGACTGCAGAACCCCCCCTAGAAATTTCATTCATTCATTCATTCATTCATTAAAAAAACCCTCATTTGGCTTAGCTTTGTACATTTTGACATGCTTCTCCTTGGAAAGAACCCTGAAATTATCATCAGCTTTCATTTTTAATAAATAATATTGGTGCTAACTCAAAGAAGAACATCAGTCCATATCCTTGGATCTAAATGTTCAGCCTCATCCACATCAAAAGATGAATCCAGGCAATTAAAGAGGGGCTTGAAGTATTTCGGATGCAGACAGGGATGCACATTCAGATGCACATCCACATCTCTAATGCATGAGGATGGCTGCTGAGGGACAAAGACATCTGCTTACTCACGTGGATCTCTTATGTGTGATCAGGGCAACTAAATAAACATCCATGAAATTTCCTGGATTGCAGCAGAGTGGGGGGGGGGGGGCAGAGAAGAGAGATGGGAAATTCTTGTAATTTGACCTTTCCCCTCCCTCCAAGGAGGTGTGTCCTTCCCCTCCCCCTTTACCAGTTACAGATTCACAAATTCAGCATTAAAATATATGTTCTACAGGATGAGGATGAAGAGACTGAAAAGGCTTCAGTGTGGTGACTTTTATTTCTCACACTGCTGTTACAAGTTCAAGAGTGCTTTCATAAGAGAACAAAACAGTTAGTTTTTCCCCCTGCAATTGCGCTTTCCATTATTCATTAATGGAGCTTCCTATTCAGCATGTTATTAAATCCTCACAATAAGATACATTTGTTCCCACTATATTGAATATCTATTAAATTTAACTACTAAACTTAAATCTCAAAGCAGTGGCACATATGTTGGTAACCTCCAGCTTGACTACCGTAATGCATTCTACGTGGGGCTGCCTTTATACGTAGTCCGGAAACTACAATTGGTACAGAATGCGGCAGCCAGATTGGTCTCTGGGACAACACGAAGGGACCATATAACACCAGTTTTGAAAAAACTGCACTGGCTGCCAATATGGGTCCAGCCTATTTAAGAGAGGGCCTCCTTTGAAATGAACCCTGCTGCCTGTTACGATCTTCTGGAAAGGTGTGGTTACGGTTGCCACAAGCTTGTTTGGTGGTGACTCAGGACTGGGCTTTCTCTGTGGCTGCCCTGGGGCTTTGGAATATGCTCCCTACTGAAATAAGAGCATCTCCTTCTCTCTTTATTTTCAGGAAGACCGTCAGGACTCTCCTGTTCTCTCAAGCTTTTAATTAGAATTAATTTTAATAATTTGTTTTAACTGTTTAATACTTTTTATTGTATCTTGTGTATTTTAATCTGTGGTTTTTAAATTTTGTACACTGCCTAGAGATGTACATATCAGGTGGTATGAAAATATGTTAAATAAATAATAAACTTTATTTTTATTTTACATTTTCTATTCCACTCTCCCTCCAAGGAGCCCAGAGCGGTGTACTACATACTTAGGTTTCTCCTCTCAACAACCCAGTGAAGTAGGTTAGGCTGAGAGAGAAGTGACTGGCCCAGAGTCACCCAGCTAGTATCATGGCTGAATGGGGATTTGAACTCGGGTCTCCCCGGTCCTTGTCCAGCACTCTAGCCACTACACCACGCTGGCTCAAGCTTGTATCATATTCAACAGGACTGAAAACACAACGCAGAATTCCAAAAAAAGAAAAAAGAAAGAAAAAAGAAAGGAACAGCCATTCAAAATCTGTGAGAAGCACCAATTTCTCTGCTTGGTCCAATTTGTAAGACTGGACACACTGGATTTAATCTGTGGCTGGTTTTTCATTTGCACTTTAATAATGTTCTTTCTATGCATCATTTTCCTTTTATTGTACATTCATCTTAAAGAACACATCAAGGGCTGTGTATCAGGCAGGGAATGACTAGCGTATATAAGCAGAGCCACACTGGGCAGCAATTAGACACAGATTACATTCCATTTTTGAATGTGTATCCAAACTTAATCTTCGGGTCTAGGATGCTAACTGATTATGTCTCTTTGTGGATATGACCTCTAAAAATTACAGGCTCAATTTCTGTTCCATATATAACGTGTATCATATTTGTTTGCTATGCAGTATCCCTTTCAAGGAAAAGAAAACTCTATCTCTAAAGCAGCGAGCACACCATTTTGTTTCCAATCTCCTTTCTGTTGTTCAGCCATAGAACGGAGTGGATTTACACAGTGGTTGCTAAAGATGCAGGCTTGCATTCCTTGGGTTTATTACTACTGTGGAGTACTCACTAAGCACCACAAACTACATAGTGCGGCGGTTCTTAGGCAGCCTGGGCTTGGCTGCTCATGAGAACCGTCGGCATCCATGCAGATCCAAGCAGTGCTGTGGCACAAAACCCAGCATGAAGCCCGGCTCATAGGCAAGGTTAAGGGCCCAAACATGCCCGTAACCCACCTCCAGGGATCATGTATCAGCATGAACTGCTTGCAGACCCATCCTAGTACCACCTCCAAGCTACAGATCTGCCAGAAAGTTAGTCTATAAGGAACAAACCAAGGCAAAGTCAAACAGATAAGGAGTCAGAAATCGGACAAAAAAACCCCCCAAACTAGACACATTTAAAAACAAGGTTGCTTCAGCAAAGGGCAAAGACAAACTAAAGCTTTAAATAGAACAGGCAGGAGTGCAGCCCCACCCTAATCTGGAAAGAACCAAGTTTTAAAGGCCAGTGCCCTATTCTCTAGGCATTGACTATGATGGAGCTGAGCAACTGTTGTGTGATGAGGGGTGTGATGGAATGTACATATAGGAGCTGGAGAGTGAGTGTGTGAGAGTGTGTGTTGCCATAGTAACCAGGCATGGAATGTTCTGGGAGAGGGATTTAAACAAGGACAGTTGGTTAGGGGAAGACAGTTGGTGTTGGAGGTAGTTGCAGCTGATGGTAGGAGTGAGAGGCTGGACAGAGAGTAGCAGAGAGATTGGTTTACGTGATCTGAACAGGAGAGATTGATCAAGGGGTTGTGTGGGACTTGAATGGTTAACGTATGGAGACTGTGGAACCAGCAATATACTGGGCAGTGCTCTGAAATTGGGTGTGTGCTTATTAAGCCTGGAAAAACAACCTTGAAAGTAGAAGGTGCCCAGAGGTGAGGCCTCCTAGTAACAGACGAGAAGGTCTGGGAAAATTCACTAAGTCTACAAACCAAGTTTTATTTACCTCTGTCAGTTATATCACCTCCCTAAACATTCCCCTGCTAACTGAGCAAAGAGGCACCTTCTTTAAAGTGGTGGTTTTCTTTACTGAGCACGGGGAGAGCAACTGGCAAGATCCAGCCACAGCACAGCATCCCTCCAGTGGCTGTTGCTGGTGTGTATCATAAATTTCTTTTTAGATTGTAAACCCTTTGGGGACAGGGATCCATCTTTATTTATTTATTTTTATTTCTTGATGGCTTTAGGAACTTTTGTTTCAACTTTTGTTGAAAAGCAATATACAAATGTTTGTAGCAGTAGTATTAGTTACATATCAAGAAGAAAAATCACTCAGAGAGTTAAGCAGCTGACCATACTTAGTGACTTTGTAGAGAGGTTTATGTGCCCTGCCTTGCAGAGCTCTTTATTCCAATCAGTTGAAAACAATAAACGTCTTCTTCTTTTTGTTCTACACTACGAATTTTGTTTCATTTGTACACTGAACTGTACACTATTGTACACTATTCTCCCTTTGCAAAGCTATGTAACCAAAGTGTTGAGTACTGAGAGCAGGGTAATGAGTAATCAAATGGTGGCAGCGAAAGAAAGTGAAAACTGAATACATTCCAAGAACCTGGAGACTAAGTTGTTATAAAACAATGTAAAAACAAATCATCTCCCTGGACTTGAGAGGGGCATCTGGGTGGGTTCCTGACAAGGGGGTCAGAAGGCACTGGAGATCCTAGTGGTGGAGGCAGAGGTCCATTGAACCCCTCTTTGTCCTACATGTCTTCTGTGCCATCCCCAGGTTCAGACTTGGGGTTTGTGTGCCCCCAGGGCTAGACTTGAGATTCATTTCACCTATGGCCATTGTGGCTGGGGATGATGAGAGTTGTAGCCCAACAACATTTGGGGTCCCAAAGCTGAGAATGCCTACTTTGCACAGTAGCAAGTAAGAAAGGCAGATTCCTACCCCAAGGAGCTTACAAACTAAATTTCAACAGGAGGGTGAGGAAGAGGTAAGATAGCAGCTAAGCCAGATATAGATCTAAGAATCTACTGTATTCCTCCTAACATTCTGAGTTATGAACTGTTGAAGAACTGTATGTACATAAGATGAGCCTTGATCTTCTTGGATTAGGCCCAAAGTCTATCTAGTTCAGCAACCTGCTTCCCACAGTGGCTCACCAGATGTCCTTGGAAATCCCACAAGCAGAAGATGAAGGCATACCCCCTCTCTGGCTTTTGCTTCCCTGCATCTCAATCTGGAGGTAGCCTATAGCCATCATGACTAAGAGCCATCGATAGACCTGTCTACTGCCCTGAACCATTTTTGCAATATATAAATTAAATAGATAAATACACGAATCTGTCTAACCTCCCTTTAAAGCCATCCAAACTGGTGGCCCTCACCACATACTCTAAAAAAGTAGTTTATTGTGTCTGATCTACATTTCCTGTCTTTCATGGGATGATTCCTCATTCTACTGTTGTGAATCTAGTGTTGTTCTATAAACAGTGAAGCAGAATCTATATTAAATCCCCAGCTAACCCTTGATAATGTGGAAGGAGATGGAGGTCTATTTTTTTTTTAAAAAAAAACAACTATATTATGAATATTGACACGCTAAAATTAGTACAGAAAACCTTCTTTCCTATTCTGATGGAAAATATTCTTCTGGGGCCAAGTATTCATTCTTCATGCACTCAATAGGTAATTGGTGGAGCTTATCAAGGGAAGATTAATCCTTCTATTAGCTGAGACAATTCAGAAGGATCGCATGCTGAATCTTTCTGTCTCATGCTTTTCAAAACACGCATCACTTCATGACACAGGAGCTAGTGGCAGGCAATGTCCCGCTCAGCTCAATTCCAAATCAATTCAGTAATTATGAGCACCCTCAGAGAACATGCATTTTAAAAAAAAGAACCCACTCGGATCTGTTTTAAACAGTTCTCTGCCGGTTTGTAATGTTACAATATTCTTGCTGATGGTGCTGCACACATGAACATTGTCTCCTGCACCCACAACTGTAGAAACCATCCTGAGGCGCTCTTACCCCTGGACTTTGGGGCCAAAGTCCAGAGCCTCTGCAGTCCCTGTGGGCCTCCAATTCCTCTTTAGTCTGTCCTGGATGGTGTGGTCACCCAGTGAAGCAAGATTATGCTTAATTTGCAGGGGAGGGGGCCTCCAAAGGCCTTTAGGTACAGGCTCCAAAATTACCTAGGTGCACCTCTGAACCCAGTACTGGTGGTTCTTCAGAGTTAAATCATTATCCCTCTGACAAAAGACCAAAAGCAAAGGAATAAGAGAGAGTGTTAAGTCCAGATGGAGGGCAAATATCACATAATGCCCTTGTAGGAAGCAAAGATTTGTCCCAAATAGAGAAGAGAGTCACCAAAGAAAATACTTCTTCATTGGGTGGTATGGTCACATTGTTCAAAACAATTCATAAGAGTTTCTTCTAGAGCAAGGTGTTTAATGTTGGAGGACTTTTCTCAGGAGCCTACAAGCAGCTGTCTTTTGGCACTTGGGCTGATGAATGCTGATTACACACATACAAAATCTTGGTTTTAATTTGAAGCCGGAAAAGAACTTTAGGGACGAAAGCTGCTTGATTTGTAAACAGCCAAGCATGATAAGCTAGACACATTTATATTCCAAATCAGGTAATAATTATGAAGTGCAGCAACATCTCTAATGGGAGCTACCTTTGCAAAAGGTTTTACCTTTAATACATAGGCAAGAAGGGGAAAATCTATCCCTGGTTAATTTGGAGCCCATGTACCAGGGAAGCAAATACTGTTATCCATTATTTACAAGTCAACCATCATGCAGAAAGCAGTGAATGTGTAGTCAGGAAATGGAAATATAATTTAGTGTTACTATCTTCCCCAATATAATTGCCAGAACATAGTGTGTTATGATTATGCTACTAAATTCATTTAGCACCACAAAGCAGCACAATTTCATCATACTGGCCTATAATGTGAGAGTAAAGAGCTGCAGCTACATATATGATGTAAACCAAGTTGAAGAAATGACATTTTGCACCCACATCAATGAAGACCCAAGTCTTAAACTGGAGGAAAGGGCCATGCCATTATTCAACAAACAGCCTAATCAAACAACAAGGAATTTGCTGTCTACCACCCTACAGTGTGGGAACCAATGACTCACCACCTTAGCTATGAGTCCCTAACCTACATCACATCCAATGACTACACCACAACTCAGAGCCACATCATGGCCTAAGGTGAAGTGCTGCTCCTCTTAGCCAACCAAAGAGGACTTAAGGGGGGGGCGGGAGGGGGAAAAAAGATCCCCACCATCACCTGCCAATCTGATGGAGGCAAAAAAGGAAACATTCTTACCTGGCTCCAAATAGGTTACCAGTCAATTCACACTATGCACCTGGCATGCGGGAGTGGGGAAAGGTTGCCTCTCAAATGCTGACTGAGAATCTGGGAGACTCAGAGCCACAAGGGTTCGTAAACTCCTCCCATATGGATTCCCTAGACAATCAGCTTGCCCTGAATGCCTCATGGTTCATTGAAAAGCTGGAGTGGGGGCAGAGAAGCCTTACCCAAGGGTACATCTGTGTGATCAGCTGAATTCAATCCACAGATTATGTGATTGTTTTCTTTTTTCCCTTGGTTGAACAAAAAATGCTTTTTAAAATAAATATACTGTTGCAGCTTTTAAAATGCAGATGAAAAATATTTTTTAAGACTAAGATGTTAAAGACAAATTAAATTATTGTGGCTGTGGTGGAAAGCCTGAAGAAATAAATGCAAATTCTGAAGGATGAGATCAGAACAAAGAACTTCTGTTTAGGTCCTGCTGAGAGTCCCCCAAATGAGAGAAATGGGAGAACATGTTTTCTTGAGCTACTGCCCCAAAGTGAAGGAATAATCTCCCCTAGGGGTATGGCAGTATAGTCCTGTGATTATTTAGTTTATCGATTTCATTTTAAGCATTTCTATCTCACCTTTAAAACAAGAAATTTCCCAAGGTGGCATGCAGAATAAGAACACAGGACAATTAGTAATACACTTAAAATAAAATCAGCAAAATCACACACAAATAAAAGAAGGTCAACTTTTATAAGTTAAATTCAAATTAAGAGCCATTGCTTAAAAACAACAAGAACCAGAAATGCCTTACAGAGTTAAAAGGTTTGCAAAGCCCATCTAATAGTGAGAAGAGTGGAGGTTTGGAATATTTACTCAAGGACAGCATTTCAAAGGAATTTATTCCATCTATTCCTTTTTGTTTTGAGCCCTGCCCTGGGTAGTGAATCTGACCACAAAGAGGCAAGACCAGCACTAGTTCAAATCCCAGTCACTGAAACCAGACAGAGCATGGATAAAGAAGTGCTTTGTTATTATTGCATTATTGCTACTTTGTATTTGTGAAACTGCTTTGTTGGTGTCATAAAATAAGAACAGCTCTGCTGGATCAGGCAAAATTGCTTTAAAAGTGTTTCACACAGTGGCCCACCAGATGCCTCTGAGAAGCCCACAGACAAAAGCTGAGGGCATGCCCTCTCTGCTGCTGTTGCTCCCTTGCAACTGGTATTAAGAGGCAACTTGCCTCTGAGGCTGGAGGTAGCCTATACTCATTGGTAGACTTGCACTCCATGAATTTACCCAAGCCTTTCTTAAAGCCATCCAGGCTGGTGGCTTTCACCACATCTTGTGGCAGAGAACTCCATGGGTTGATTATGCACTGTGTGAAAAAGTACCTCCTTTTGTCAGTCCTAAATTTTGTGGCAATCAGTTTTATGGGATGACCCCTGGTTCTAGTGTTGGGAAGGAGGGGAAAATTTTCTCTCTACAAACCATGCATAATTTTATAGACCTCTATCATGTCTCCCTTTAATCATCTTTTTTTCTAAACTAAAAGGCCCCAGCTGTTGTATGTAGCCTTACCTTGTAAGGAAGGTGTTCCAGATGCCCCTGACCATCTTGGTTTAATTTATTATTTTAACTTTATGTAGTAAATTTGCATTCCGCCAACTTCTGAAGTGATCTCTGAAAAGTATACAGTGTACTGTGCTTGATTGGCCAGCAAACCCGCCTGACCTGACCCCATAGAGAATCTATGGGGCATTGCCAAGAGAAGGATGAGAGACATGAGACCAAACAATGCAGAATTGCTGAAGGCTGCTAATGAAGCATCCTGGTCTTCCATAATAGCTCATCAGTGCCACAGGCTGATAGCATCCATGCCACGCCGCATTGAGGCAGTAATTGCTGCAAAAGGGGCCAAACCAAGTACTGAATACATATGCATGCTTATACTTTTCAGAGGTCCGATATTGTTCCATTCTTCAATACTTGTCTTCTTGGTTCCATGTAATATTCTAATTTTCTGGGATTGTGGATTTGGGGTTTTCATGAGCTGTACGCCATGATCATCACAATTATAACAAATTAAGGCTTGACTTATCTCGCTTTGCATGTAATGCGTCTGCCTCATATATCAGTTTCACCTTTTAATTTGCATTACTGAAATTAATGGACTTTTGCACGATATTCTAATTTTCCGAGTTTCACCTGTAGATTTGTATAAATGATATTAGCAGTTTTATTTTCAATCCCCTTTCAATTCCAAGCATGGAATTGGCCTTTCCCACAGCTGCCACAGTTGACACTTTCAACGAGCTGTCCACCATGACTCTAAGGATATCTCTCTCAGACCCCATCAGTGTTTATGTGAGGTTGGGTTTGTTTGTTTGTTTGTTTTGCTTACATTGAATTGCATTTGCCATTTTGTCACCCTCTCCCCCAGTCTGGAGAGACCCTTTTAGAGCTCTTCACACTCTCTTTTGGATTTCACTATCCTAAGTAGTTTGGAGTCATCTGCAAATCTGGCCACCTTGCTGCTTACCCCAACCTCTAGATCATTTATGAATAAATTTTAAAGCACTGGTCCCAGTACAGATCCCTGGGGGACCCAACTTCTTACTTCCCTCCATTTAGGGAACTGTCCAATTATACTTACCCTCTGTTTCTTGTTTTTCAATAATTTACCAATCCACACATGAACCTTTCCCTTATCCCATGAATGCTATGTTTTCTCAAGAGTCTTTGATGAAGATCTTGGCCAAAAACGTTTTGAAAGTCCATGTATTCTGTGTCAACTAGATCCAAACAGTTCAGATCGTCATCTCTCATCACCTCTATCTGATGCAGTTCTTTAGCCTCTGTCCCTGAGGTCTGTTCAGGCACAGGTATAGGCTCAGTATCTTCTGCCATGCAGGCAGATGCAAAGTATCCATTTAGTTTTTTGGCAGTCTCCATAGCCTCCTTAACAATCCCTTTCATGGTCCAACTACTATCCTGGCAGTTCCTGCTTCTGATGTATTTAAATAGGTTTTTCTTATTCCCCTTGATGCTTTGAGTTCAAAGTTCCTCAAACTCTCTTTTTCACATCCCTTTTTTGTCTCCTTGCATTTCTTTTGCCAGAGTTTGTGCTCCTTTTTGTTCTCTTCATTTGGACAAGCCTTCCAATTTCTGAAGGAAGTCTTCTTC
Source organism: Hemicordylus capensis (assembly GCF_027244095.1). NCBI lineage: Eukaryota > Metazoa > Chordata > Lepidosauria > Squamata > Cordylidae > Hemicordylus > Hemicordylus capensis. The sequence continues at coordinate 293,899,701 of NC_069660.1, read as the reverse complement.
CCCTTGATAGCTTTGTGTCCCTCCCCTTTCAAAATATATGTAAAACTGATTAATAAAAAATGGAGCCCCCCCCCCGCCCCACAAAACCCCAGCACTGTTAGAGCCTGAACTTCCTGCAATGGCACCCTCGGAACCTGAGCCCCCAAAGAGCCAGCCCCTCCCATATTACCACATTTTCTCTTACTTACATGCCAAAGTTAGCAACAGGCTAGGCAAAACTGGATACAGAGGAGGAGGTGTGCCAGTCTCCAGGTCAGAAGGTTGCCCCTTTAAAGCATCCACTCTCCAGGCAAAAGAGATGGTGCCCAGAAAGAATAACCTGAGCTCACACTATTTAAGAACTCAACCTACTTTTGACCACTGCCAGAGCAACTTTCCCCTGGAGTTATTCATGGTGCCCCAGCCTACCTAGTCTAGCCTGGTTAACAGAATTGATGGGATCTTCTCTGTGGGATGGGACAGAACACTTCTTCAAGTAAGGCACTAAGGTGGTGCAGAAATTAAAGTGCCTGGGTCTTCCCACTTGAATTTCCATTTGAAGAGCTCTTGTGAACAGAGTTATTCACTCTGAGCCCTTAGTTGAACTAGACTAAAAATCCTAGAAAATGTATTGAACTAGGAGGGTTACCCACCCCTGCAAATAGTCATCAAGAACTACACATTACGCACTTTTGCTTTGCCAGTCTCCTTTTCTAATAATATATTTCCGTCTTCTTCAGTGAAAACTAAGTGAGTGCATGAAAGGTTCTCCTCAAACCGGGGCCGGTTCAGAAGTTTGATTATGTACCGAACCGGGGCCGGTTTGCTCTGTTCAAACCTGGCGCAGTTCAGGCAAACCGATTCAGCACAGTAAGTGGTGGCAGGGCAGGGGCAGTGAGAGCAGTAATAAGCTGCTTACCTGGCCAGCATGAACATTGCCAAGCCAGTGGCTTGGTAAAGGAGGGTGGAAGCACACATGGGGCTGCGCCAGGAGGGTGAGCAGCGCCGAGAGGCAATGCTGGCAGTCGCACCGGCCTGGTAAGCAGCTTTTTACATCTCATGCCGCCCTTGCCCTGCTGCCCCTTACTATGAGCAGAGTACCCCACCCCTGTACTTGAAAGGGGAATCCTCACCAGATTGCCCTTTAGAAAAATATTGGCCACACAAATCACACAAACCAGTTTGATCTAATGGACTGGACTGGCCAGCCGGTTCGACTGAACTGGTTCGGAGCAAAGCAGGTTTTTTTTTTAATTGGTTTGAATTCGAACTGGACTGCATTTTTGGGGTCATGCACATCCGTAGTGAAAACTAAAGCTTTAAGAAAGGAAGTCCATTAGGCCAGGAAGACATTCGGCCTCGTCATACAATTCGCAGCATTTTCTATCTTGCTCATAATGCAGGCAAAATACAATTTCTAGCTTGAGAACAGCAGCAGGTTTTGAGCATCCAGCAATGTAGAACAACTTTAATTAAGTGATATGCATGCTAAATAAAGGAAATGGTTTCATCTCTTGACATTTTAAACCAGAATATTCAATCACAGGAGCAATGAAGCATAGCCACTCTCATCTCTCACCCCCGCCCCTTTTCAGTTAGTACATTCTGTTTCATTCGCCTGTCTAATATTTTGGTACAATTCTGTCAATATGGTGTGAAATTTAAATAATGCCCCTGCATATATTTAGATAGGAATCATTCAGCATTTTATTTTATCTTATCTCCACAACTGAAGGGTCTGCACCTTTCTCCTTCTATCATTACATGCTAAATTGGATTGTGAGGTAAACATCCTGTTATCATCCTGAAGCTCAGTCACCTTTAAATTAGCCTTTGAAGGTATCCTGCAAGGCATTCCTAGCTAACAAATTCTACATATGAACATAGGAAGTTGTCATATACCAAGTCAGACCATTGGTCTATCTAGCTGAGTATTGTCTACACAGACTGGCAGCAGCTTCTCCAAGGTTACAGGCAGGAATCTCTCTCAGTCCTATCTTAGAAATGCCAGGGAGGGAACTTGAAACCTTCTGCATACAAGCATGCAGATGCTCTTCCCAGAGTGGCTCCATCCCCTAAGGGTGATATCTTACAGTGCTCATGCATGCAGTCTCCCATTCAAATGCAACCAAGGCAGACCATGTGTAGCAAAGGGGACAAGTCATGCTTGCTACCACAAGCCCAATGTTCTTCATTGTAAGGATCGGGGGCAGGGGAGTAACTATAATATGGCAAGAGGAGACAGTTGTCTGGGGGCCCACTGCCTTCAGGAGCCCCCAGAGGCAAGTCACATGACTGATTCTCCCAGCCACCCACCCGCCCAGGCTTCCTTCAGTTGTATTCATCCTCCAAAAATGATGTGAGTGTTAAGTGCTGGAGCTACCAGAACAGCATTTCTCTAGTACCATTAAATGACTTGTATCGTCCACATTTTAAAAAATAATTTAGGATGGTGTTCTATTGTGGCACATAAGTGTGTGTGTGTGTGTGTGTGTGTATACAAACTTTACTATGCTTTTTGTTACTACTATTCAGCCTCATTTAAGATTTCTTTACTTCATGAGCTGAGTTTCAGTGGGGGGGGTCCCCATTTTAAAATCTTGTCTCTGGGCCCACTCCAACCTTGCTACGCCCCTGATCGGGGGCCGGTGGTGACTCCCACCAACCCTAACTGTGACCAATTGCTTATTGGGTCTGTGAAGCTTTGGCTGAAGCTGAGCACTGTGCACAGTCCCCCATACAGAAATGATTATTCCCACTGTGTAGGGATATCCTTTGCTCAGGACCAGTGGGGTTCCTTTAATGGAAACTGAGCCCTCTTAAGCCCCTGCACCATTTTGGAAAGTCTGCATGGAATGCTGGGAATTGTTGTCCTTCCCAGCACTTTCCCCTTAGAGCTCTTAAGAGAGGGCTCTATTTCTCTTCAAGGGCCCTCCAAACACAGTATGATGTGAAGGTCAGCACAGTGGGATTTTTTTCAAATGCTTCTCACTTGAAAAATAGTGAAGATCATTGGTTTAGCCAGTCCAAATTACAACCAGACACAATTGTTATCATCTGAAAGAATGCCTAGAACATTTGGGATTGGGATGTCTAGTGAGTGTCCCTACCACCTGAAGCATGATATATGGGCTATGAAATCTACAAACTTCCTGGTGGTAGATCTCAAGCTGTGGAACCTCCTACTCAGGATGGTTAGCATCATGCCCTTTCTACTGATCTCCGAGCATCAAGTTAAATCTTTTTCATTTGTCATTATTTTATTATTTTAAAATGTATGCTTCATTTTTTCATTAAAAATTCCCAAGATAGCTTCCAAAAAGGACTCAAGCAGGAAACATAATTTGCTGACACATAAGTCCAGTACAATCAGTTTAAAAACACCCATCAGCCATAGGGACTAAAAACAGAGGCCAACATCCAGACTAATGTTGGTGCAAGATCATTTCCCATCAATTAAGGAGGACATTTCCTTAATGATTTCTAGCTATCTCCCTGCAGATAGCTATGCCTTTTGAAAATATGTCCTGGAAGGTTAGGGGACCCTCAGAGACATATTTTCAGGAGCACAGGTAGCTGCAGGGGAAAGGGAGGATCACAAAAACCATCCATCGCCGCCTTCCACAATGGAAAATGCTCTTCTCCAGGATTATGTTAGCCTGGACATTGGCTCCTGTGAGGCAAAGGCCTGCATTAAATAAAGGACTTTCTTTGCCTGGTGGTTTGGTAGGTATCATAGTCTCAGCATCGCCCTGGTGGAAGAGCATTTTCTGTCACAGAAGGGTAGATGGTCAAAAACAAATTGGCAATTAATGAAGAATGATTAAAGTCTATTGACTGAAAACAATGAAGTCTGTTTCAAAGAACTTTAAACTGAATTAGTTCTTTTATTCATTGTCCTCGTCGACTTCTATTTTACATCTGGCATTTTAATGGGTTTTTAAAAAAAAAAAAAAAGCTTATGGTATTTTACTTAATTTTATTGTAAACCACTTGGGGAGTCTTGATGTGGAGTGATGTATAAATTTAATTAAAAAGTAAATATTTAAGTAAATACCACACTCTGTCCTTATGCTTATACCTTCCCCACCCTCACATCCTTCATTTTTACACTCAAGATTCAAATATTGTGAAAACAGCTACAAATATGTAATTAACATAATAACAAATAATTGGTATCCTTCTGAGATCTACAACTGTCTCAAATAAGTTTAAATAACGATCAGACATATGTTTGAAGTGCTTCCTCATAGGGATTTGTGCTCTCTGTAGAGGCTAACAGAAGAAGATTTTCTGCCTGTAGCTCTTGAAACACTATTTTAAAGATCTAGCCTTTGCATATCAAATTATTTTATATTTGATAAAGAATAGCATCTGATTGGAATAGCAGAGCAAGATTTGTTGTCTTCATGTCCTTCAGATCAAAACTGGCATCTTGCATGTTAATGTTGATGCAATGACCTAGTTATAGTATTGCACAGATGAATATCATTCTGAGTAGGGAGCAGACAGTGTTACCACTAGGGGTGCACAAAGCAGCTTGATTTGAGCTGGGCTCAGTGTCGAACTGGCTTGACTCAACAAGTTTGGGGTCAAACTGGACCGGCCTCAGCCAGTCTGAGTTCAAACAAATGGGGCCGGGTTTGAACCAAGCCGGTTCAAAGCTATAATGGCAAAAGGGAATCTAGTGAGGATTCCCCTTTACCAGTAAAGGGGCAGGGGGGCTTCCCTAAGTCTAGAAGGGGTGGGAGGAGAGTCTATTATTACTTACAAGTTCCATTTGTTGCAATGGCGGCGGCAGCCACAGGGGAGCAGCAGGGGTGGAGGTTGCTCACCCCCCACCAGTCTCACCCAGAGTAACCGAGGTTGGCAGTGGCCTGCTTTGGGCCTTCTTTGGCCTGGTTTGGACCACTGCATATGTGTGGGGGCCATTTTGGTGACCTCTGCACATGCACAGAGGCCATTTGTGTGGTTACACAATCTGCGTGGTCACAAAAATGGCATCTGAACATGCATGGGGGTCACTAAACTGTCCCCCATTCATGCGCAGAGGACAACAGGGCCAAAGAAGGCCCAAACCGATTTGCCGCTGGCCTGGGCTACTCTGGAGTAGGCCAGTGGGGGTGAATCTGCCACTGCCGCCCGCCCCCCCGGCCACTGTTGGTGTAACAAATGGACTTACACAAACTGGGCCTGGTTTGAACTGTGCCAGTTCAGCACTATGCTGGCAAAGGGGAATCTGGGGGTGGGGGCAGATCCATAGATCAGGCCTGCTCAACTTTGCCCCTCCAGCTGTTTTTTGGACAACTCCCATAATTCCCAGCTACAGCGACCAATAGCCAGGTATTTATTTATTATATTTCTACACTGCCCATTCCAATGGCTCTGGGTGGTTAACAAACTAAGAACAAAATACAATCATTCAAAAATCAAATGTAAAACCATAACACTTGAACAATTAAAACAGTTTAAAACAGTTAAAGCAATTAAAACAATTTAAAACAGTTTAAAAACCCTGGAAGGCCAAACAAAACAAATAAGTCTTAAGGGCTCTCTTAAAGGCCGATAATGTAATTAAACCAAGAATTTCTGTGGGGAGTGTATTCCACAACCTAGGAGCAGCTACAGAGAAAGCCTGGTCCCAAATCGCTCTCTGATGCACTGGTGGCAGCTAGAGGTGGACCTCTCCAGATGACCTCAACATGCAGTTGGGATCATACAGAAGGTAACCCGGACCTAAGCCATTCAGGGCTTTAATGGTAATAACCAGCCCTTTGTATTTTGCCTGGAAACATATCGACAGCTAGTGCAGCTGTTTAAGTACAGGCATAATATAGTCTTCCCAGGTTGTCCCAGAGACCAATGTGGCTGCCACATTTTGAACTAACTGAAGTTTCCAAACTACATACAAAGGCATCCCTATATGGAGCGCATTGCAGAAGTCAAGCTATGGCCCAGGTAGACAGAAGAGGACAACCATGATGATCAGGGTCCTGGAGCACCTTCCATATGAGGCAAGGCTACAGCATCTGGGGGTCTTTACTTTGGAAAGAGGCGACTAAGGGGAGACATGATAGAGAAGTATAAAATTACAGAGAGACGTTTTTCTACCTCTTGCACAACAGTAGAACCAGGGGTCATCCCATGAAACTGAAGGTCGGGAAATTTAGGACCGACAAGAGGAAGTACTTCTTCACAAAGTGCATAATCTATGGAATTCTCTGACATGGGATGTGGTGATGGCCACTAACTTGAATGACTTTAAATGGGGCTTAGACAAATTCATGGAGGAAAGGTCTACCAATGGCTATTAGTCTGGTGGCTATAAGCCACCTCCAGTCTCACAGGCAAGATGCCTCTAAATACCAGTTGCAACGGAGCAACAGCGAGAGAGGGCATACCCTCTCCTCTTGCCTTTGGGCTTGTCAGAGGCACCTGGCGGGCCACTGTATGAAACAGGATTCTGGACTAGATAGGCCTTGTGCCTGATCCCAGCAGGGCTGTTCTTATGTTCTTATTGTCTTATAGAGATCTTCAATTCTGGGACTTTAGTAGGTATCATGCTTAGCCATTCAATTCAATTTTATGGTCACCACAGAGCTTCAGACAACCATCTGATTTCAAAATTAGAACAAAATTCTACAAATTCTAGTCTACAAACTGAATTTGTTCAGTAATGCTTTGGGCTTGTAGAGGATCTAATTCTCGGTCCACCTTGTCATGCAGGGCATATGGTACTGGATGAGGCTTGAAGAATAGAAGCTTGGTCTCTGGGTTCATGAGGATCTTGGCTTTGACCCCTGTGGGGTTTCTAGTTCCTCCTAATATCTCCAAGTCTTTTGCCTGGATTGCTTCCACCCCAGGTGAGCTAACATATTTTGAGACTGTCCAATTCAAATTTAATGCTCGTATCCAGTCCTGGCCTATGAGACTAGGGCCATAGTCTTGGCCACCAGCAATGGCAACATGGACATCTGTGACATGTGTTCCTCACAAACATGGATCTTGCCCCACATAAGAATTGTATGCCCTGAATAGTTGTATAACACCACAATTACTGGATCTATCTGGGGCCTCTCCACATGTGGCCATAAACTCTGATAGGTGGTATCACTAGTGATGGAACATGAAGTGCCATGAATGAAAACTTCCACCAGTATTGGGTCCTCTACCATGTTAAAGATGGTGTACACTTCTTTGACATGGTCAGTGATCTCCTCAGCTTAGTGGAGTCCCTTCCTCCTGGCCCATTTTTGCGGTGCCCACTTAGTGCAGTAAACTGTGGTGAGGTAGCCCTGCTTTGTACTCTTCCAGCACTCAGTAGTCTTGTGGGGGCAGGTGTAACCATCATGATTACCACCACAGAAGAAACAAGATGCCCTGCTAGGAGTGGGTGCTGATCACCAGAAAAAAAACCTCAGGTCGTATCGCAGCATCTGACATCTTATGCACCAGGGCAGTGGGTACTTGGGACTCCTGAACATGGGTTGCCCCCCACCCCCACCGTATCTCCAAAACATGGTAGGCAGCCACTTCCATGCCCTGTGCAATCTCAAAGGCCTTTAAAAAACCTAAATCAGGTTCTAGGGGTGTGCACAAAACTACCTGGCTCAGTTCAGTTTGAGCATGAACTGGATCCGAACTGGACCAGGCCAGTTTGGTTTTGACCCCCATCAAACTCTATTTGGTTCAGGGTTTTTTTGGGGGGGGGGGTTCATCAAACTCTGCATGGCCTGGGTCATGACCCGTCCATGCAGGGTCCCACTGCACATGTGTGGCGGCCTCCAAAATGGCTGCCGTGCCGGGGAATAGGCCCAGAAAAGGCTGAAGACTTCCTGAACTGGGAAATATTGGCTTAAAGGAAGGACAGTGGGGGGAGGGGGACCTCCACGGACCCCCTGCCACCTCAGAGAAGCCCCCTGGAGGGAGTAAGTTAAAAGGGGGGAATTAATGGCTCGATGGACCCCTGAACCGGGGGGGGGGAGTTGGTCCAGGGCCGAGCTGAACCAGGGGTGGTTTGGCTCAACCCCAAAACTTCAAACTGAACCAGTTTGATATTGAACAGGTACGGATTTGAACCTGTTTGCACACCCCTATTGGGTTCAGCTAACAAGTGCCTCTGGATCCTTTCTTCATTCATGATCTTGTATCATAGATTTCAAAGTATCTCCAACACTGCAGTGCCCAGAGAGGTGGTGCAGTTTGGCTACAAAGGTCACCATGAACATCCCTGGCTGGTGCACACAACTATTTAACTTTAAATGCCTAACAATTTCAGAAGGCTTGGGAAAAATATGATCAGTAACATTAGCAATCAAGTCTTCAAAAGTTTTGTCTGTAGGCTTTTTAACTGCTACCAAACTTCTAATCAGGCCATAAGTCTTTGCTCCACAAACACTCAGCAGGATTGCATGTTTCTTGCTGGCGTCAGTAACATCATTAGCAAGAAAATATTGTGAGAGCCCAAACTTCCTGGGACTTCACCCTGTCTTCCTGCATCCAATCTTCCTGGGACTAATTAAACCTCCTGGGACTCCATAAACTGGGGTCATGCAAATGGCCACTGTGCATGCACAGTGGCCTCCAGAATGGCCACCACCAGTGCAAAGAGGCCCAGAACAGGCTGAAAACAGCCAAAAATGGCCTGTAAACCACCCAAACCAGGCCAGATTGAGATTGGGGGGGGGGAGGTGGCAGGGGGAGGGGGAATCACTGGAGACCCCCTGCCCTCATGGCTGTGGCAGCATCCCCAGGAACAATGAGTTCTTCTAAAAAAGTTTTTTTTTCCCCTTACACCCTCACACTGGCTCAAATTTGAGCTGAACCAGGGAGTATTTGAGGGGCGGGCAGGACCAAACATGCCTGGTTCCATTCAATTCTGGTTCAGACTTGAACTGAACTGGGCATAACAGTTCATTCATGCACATCCCTAGGTACAAGGATTGACTTGTTCCAGCCTCCCAAATATCATCTAAGAATAAAGAAAAGCCAAGGCCCATCCAATTCAGTCTCCTGCCTCATGCAGCAGCCACCAGGTGCATCTGAGAAGCCCATTTATATTTGAGGAAATCTCAAATCTGCTTTAATGATCATGAAAATACTCCAAGTTAATTAATCCAGAATGAGACTGAATTAACATAGGTTTGGGAAAACAATGCTGCTTTTTTTACCACCCTCTGTGAACAAAATGGTGATTGAAGTGTGCTAACTGGTTCATAATGTTCTACCATTGTGATCTGAATGCATCTTAAAGCAATGCTGAAAACATGTTTCGAAGTCTTCAGCAGCAGAGAAACAAGTTTTTAAGTAGCTGGGATTTTTCCGGCCCTGCTTGAAATGAGGGGGGGAGCCAATTTTAATCTGGATTAGTTCTTTTGAGGATAGAATATGGTTATGGTATTTATATGTTTTTTTTTTTTTTAATTTAATTTTCCTCATTAGTGCATGTTTTGTCACAATTTCTGAGCAAGTTGGACCTACTATTAAGGTGACTGCTTGTCAAGAAGAATGACAGGCCCATCCTCTGCATGTTTAGTTCAAAGTAAGTTCAATGGAGCTTACTCTCAAGTAAGCATGCATTGGATGTGCATACTCCAAGAGCAAGTGTGCTTACTCTTAAATCAGTGTGTATAGAATGTGCATAGTTGCTTTTCATTTTTGTTCATAGCTTGCCCTTTATCCAAAATCCATGGTAGACCTAATCACAACCTCCCTCACTGGTTCAAACCTCCAGGTATCTTACCTCGATCACTGACATGGCTTTATAAACAGAGCATTCTAAACAGGGCCAACCTATGCTGATCACGAGAGGCTGCTAAGACTCAGGCAGTTGGAACAAGGTAAAAGGAGGAACCTTCAAACTTGGCTTGACTATCGCACACACAACACACTGACACAGACACTCCAGAAAGTGGGAACCAGGGAAAGAAGGGAGAGCTCCCAGGGGTGGAGGAAGATGGGTGTGGGGGGACCCTTTTATTTACCTGATCTTGGGGTGGAGGGAGGGAAGCCAGGATCCATGGTGATGTGGAAGGAGAAGGTCACAGCACCAAGATGGATCCCAGGGCCTGTGCAAGTTGGAGGGGTTTCTGCTGGCTATTTTATAGGGTAGAAATATGCTTTGTGTATTGGGGCTATGTGCAGAGGAGGGGCTTCTCTATTTAATAGTTACTGGGGATGACCTTTAGTGGAGAACAATGAATTTCAGGTTAGTTAGTTAGCCATTGCCAAGAGGTTTGGGCTTTCTGAGAAGGATGCATATGTTGACCTTAAGGATTAAGGGACCATCTGAGATCCATGGCCAAGCTGATCAATGCAGAGATCAGGAGTGCAGAGACATTAGTGAGTAGAGAGGAGTCATGGCTGCCCTGCATTAGAGTGTCCTTGAAGGGAAACTCTTTTGGGGGTGTCAGGGTGCCCGAATCAGGCTCCTTGAAGGCAGGGAGCTATGGCTGCACTCCTCTCCTATAATACTCTAACTGCAGTGGTGAACACTCTCTCATTCCTAGTCCCTCCTGGAGGCAGGCAGATCAAGATGGTGTGTCTTTTTAAGGGCATGGGAGTGTACATGGGGGTCATCTCTGAACTTTCTCACACTTTGAACACTTGAAAATACAGATATGTACTAGCAGCAGCAGCAGTAGTCAAGTGAAGCCTCCATTATTAGAGACAGGGATATCTGTCTTGGATGAGGTCCAAGGTCTAGCTCAGCCATCAAGCTTATTGTGTGCCAGTCACACGAGGGGCTGCTTTGGGCGATACTTTGTCAGCTGGGCCCATCACACATGATCAATACATTTGTGTTCCACAAGCACACATGCGCTCCCCCTCCTTCCTGACACAGGAGTGGGAAGTGGTTCATCCACAGTCCTCCTCCACAGACTAACTTGCTGCATGAAGTTAAACTAGTATTTTACTCCTCCTTACTAGGAGTAAAAATACTCAGCTAAACTAGTATTGGAGTCATATACAGAGGAGTGGTTCAGATGAATTGCTCCCCACTTGATTAGAGAAAGAAACCCTGGAATTCTAGGAGCGGCAGGGGGGAGCAAAAGGTGCAAAAAGGTGCATTCTAGGAGCAAAAGGTGAGTGGTGGCAGGGGGGGTGGCGTAGTGGCAGCACCCGTGCCCATGCCCCTGGTCCCACGGCCCCATGCACCTCACCACTCCTCCTGCCTCCTGTAGAATCCAAAGGAAAGAGTTTTGGTATGCAAGGACAAGACAGCGGAGTTGAATCAGGAATATTAATGGTTTAATTAAATAGATACTATGTACAGAGAGGCAAGTGCAGTCTTCCTTTAGTGCTCTTGCTGCTGGCTGTTTGTTAGCCCCGCCTCTACTCCAGGACTGGGATAAAAGTAACTAAAGCACCATTCAAAAGATGGTCTGCGTCAAGGAATGGATTAACCAAAAACATCACAGGATGGAAGGACATTTTAGTGGCACACACATGTCCTGATCCTCTGTGGTTGATCAACTGATAAAGTATATCTGAACCAGGCCATTAAGTATGCACATTATCCCTCCATGAATTCAGTGGGAATAGATTGTGGATTTCACTAACTGAGCACATCCTTAAATAAATCTCTAAATACGGGTGTGTGCCTGCCAGCCTCTCTTCCAGTGTCTGCACATTCACCATCAGCATGAAAGGGCCCTATACGTATCCATCTTACTCTAGGAGAATCCGTATCTTGTCCTGGCTTTCTGACACCAGGTAGTCAAAGTTCTTTATTTGTGACCCGAGGTCAGCATAACATAACATAAACAAAACATCTCATAACATAGAAAGATACAATTGGGGAAAGGAAATATGTAAATATATAGATAAATATCCACAAATAAGTAATCAATAAAATTTTAAAATTAATCAAAGAAAAGCTTGCTGCCGTTTGAGTTGGGTGTTCTGAAGATTAAGGTCTGGGCCAACACCAGGTATATATGCGAAATGGGCTGACTGCTGGGCAGGGTACCTGGAAAGGGGGATAGAATCTCAGCAGGCTGTGGTGAACCCACTTGCCCAGTTATGCTGCTTAACCACTGAGAAGCCTGGTGCATATAACTGAGGAAGTTGGGCCCACATTTATCCAGGTGTGAAAGCCAGCTTGGCATGTCATCAGGGGAGTAGCAAGATTGGAGTGGGCCCTGGGATAAAAGGTGAAGATGGGCCCCTGACCCTCCCCACCTTATTCAGAGAAGTGCAAGGAGTAGAGCAAAAAGCAAGATGACACCCAACCAGAGTCTTCCCCCACTCTCATGGGTCCAGGGGCATTTGTCTCCCTCCCCTTGTTCAGTTGTGGATATGCCTATGATGTTTATCTAGGATCAAGTCCTATCTGATCCGGGATGAGTGCTTGGATGGCATCTGACTTCCCATTCATTGGCCTGACAGTAGGAAGCCAGATTGTAAAACCCCATGGGTTGTCTCATGATAGGGAGAATAAAATTGTTATTCAGCCATGAAACTCACTGGGTGACTCACAGGGATTCACTAATTCACAGGGATGTTGTGCAGAGTGTACATAGCCACGTTGTGAGTGGTCTGCATAACCATGTACATTGCTCTGGCCTTCCTGGAGGAAGAATGGGGTATAAATGTAAAAATAAATAAAAGTAAATATGATGAAGAATACACATTTTAAGTACTGCAAATCCCATAAATATTCTTAGGGCATGTCATATATCATTTATATTAAGGTAAAGTGTGCCATCAAGTCAATTTCGACTTCAGGCACCCACAGAGCCCTGTGATTTTCTTGGGTAGAACAGGAGGGGTTTAACATTGCCTCCTCCTGCACAGTAGGAGACAATGCCTTTCAGTATCTTCCTGTAGCTGCTGCCCAATATAGCACCAGCAGGGATTCAAACCAGCAGCCTTCTGCTTGTTAGTCAAGCATTTCCCCATTGTGCCACTTAAGGTGACTATCATTCATATACAGTATATACCAGGCTTCCCCAAACTGCGGCCCTCCAGATGTTGCTGAACTACAACTCCCAGCATCCCGAGCCACAATTTATTGTGGCTGGGTATGCTGGGGGTTGTAGTTCAGCAACATCTGGAGGGCCGCAGTTTGGGGAAGCCTGGTATATACAATATACCTTGAATATATTCTAATGCCAATTTCCACTGGAAGACTAGTTATTTCCATAAAAGCTAACATGAGATGAAGCCCTTAATATTTTTCTAAGCCATATAATTTTACTGCTCTGCCTCTCAACTACATCTTCATTTTCCTGGTGTTTTCTACCTTGTTCATGTACCAGTTCTGTAACCGGAAGGCATGTTGCCAATTAGTGAACAAATGTACTGGAAGAGAGTGATCAGAGGAATGACTGTTTTTTTCAATAAGAGCCTGCTGAGTAAAAAAAGAACAGCTACATTCACATAGCCTCCAATTTTCTGCACTGAAAACCTGTACTGATTACCTTCACATTTCAATGTAGCAATGGCTCATAGAAAACAATGTGGGAACCTCATTCTGATCCACAAATTATTTGATTTGGAAAGATTTAATATTGTCCCTGCTGAACAGCTAGACGCAAGTCTCTTAAATCTATTTTAATTCACTAGGATGGTAGTTAGTTCAGCAACCTGTGTCAGCAGAAGCGGTTGAATGGGATTATTAAGTAAGGTAAAAGACAAAATACATTGGAGGGGGCGATATTTTAGTCAATATCTAGGCTAACCCTCTGCCAACATGCAAGGATTTTCCATTGCACAAGGGGGCATAAGTTTTAGCAATCTCATTTTCCCCTTTCTTTTTGTTCACTGGAAGCCATTTTTTAATCTTTTATTGTGTGTGTCAGGTCACGTGACTCTTCCTAGGGAGAGTGCTCCAAATTTGGGATATCACCATGGAAAGGCCCTCTGTTTGATCAGCATCCTCCTAATTCCTAATGGTGGGAACATCCCTGCATGGATCTCAAATGACAGCCTTCAGAAAGGGGTGGATTCATGTGCTCAGAATTGTGCAATGAAGGAGACTAGAAGCAATCTCTGATTTGACATTGGTATGCCAATGGGACACCAGTCCTATCTGACAGGACCAGCAGAAGCATCTGAGTGGTTATCATGCACTTTCTTCTCAATTCCCTCTCTTTTATAATCTGTTCTGAAGTTTTCCGCTGTGCTGGAGTATAGTCCCTTTGTGCAATGGTAATGTACCACATGCTGCTAAGAAAATAATTTCAGAATCCTTCAAGGCTGCTTTATTTTTTTTCTTTTCAGAAAGCATTTTTCAGAGAACCATTGTATATTTTAAGAAGCCATATTCACAGTAGGCGTTTCCTAATTACCTTAAAATACAGGAGATGAGGCACAAATTCCAGGTATGGGTCAGTACTTTTGCAGCCAGAGGGCACCTGATACATGTTGAACTGTCAGCATTTCCCTCTGTCTGTCTGTCACTCTCTTTCCAATTTCCCACTGGAACTGAGTTTTCTATGGTTTAATGCTAACTGTCATTCATAACCACACACTGCCGTTTTCACTTCCTCCGCACTCAATAGGTCTCTCAGTTTGGCCTGTCACCATTTCTGTTTATATTTTTTCAGTGTGAAGAACATGTGACTCAATCTTCCTTTCCAGAAGGCAAGCACAAGATTGTCTCTAACATGAACTGTATTTCTGCCTAATTGGCACCTTTGTTTATTTAGTAACCAAGAAAGAATAACTTCTTAAGTATAGTGTTGGAACAAGAAAAACATAATAGGAAAAATGAACATGATTTTGAGACATTTGTCATCAAAATCTGTAGTTCATTAATCTACAGTGTAAAAAAGGTTACATGAAATGTGTGAGAGAACACATTATTGCAAGTCCACAAATAAGTTCATTCAATTTATTTAAGATATTTTTACTTTACCTTTTCACAAACACATATGGCAGCCTACAACAGAATTTAAACACACAGGCTGAGATCCTCACTAACAGTAGAGGAGGCAATTTTCACTGATTCCCCTCCCCCCCCCGAAGCACACCCATGACCCAGAAGTATGTCCCTGGGGGCTGCCAACCCTTAGGGACCTATTTCAGGGCCACAGTGATCTATTCCATGGGGATGGGGGATTGGAAAAATTCAACCCCTGTGCACAGCACAACCCGTCATTACTAAATGCCGTGGAGACACTTTCGGCTCTGTGCTTTGCACCTTGTCAGTCATAAACTACTAAAAGATTAAGGCCATCAAACTACACCAGGATGACCAGTTTCAGATTGTCAAATAGAGGACATAGATCACCAAAAGAGATGATGAAAGTGGAGCGGAAAGAGAAGACTACTAATGAGCCCCTGGTGGCGCAGTGGTAAAACTGCTGCCCTGTAACCAGAAGGTTACAAGTTTGATCCTGACCAGGGGCTCAAGGCTGACAGCCTTCCATCCTTCCGAGGTCGGTAAAATGAGTACCCAGAATGTTGGGGGCAATATGCTAAATCATTGTAAACTGCTTAGAGAGCTTCAGCTATAAAGCGGTATATAAATGTAAGTGCTATTGCTACTATGCATAAATGTTGCAGATGTTAATTTTAGATGAAAATGAGATCATTTAAAAATTTTAAAAAACCCTCAACACAGTGGGGAAACCTATGATTAGTTGACTTGTGTGTGTGCTCAGTCTGCTGTCTAGGTGCTAAGTTTTCAAAACCTCTGATTCTTTATCTCACTCTTTATTCTTCTATCTCCACCACCTCCCACACCCCTCAAAAAAATGGACAAACAAACCTCACCCTCCCCTTTTCTCTCTCTATTTCCTGCCATTTTACTGGACCTTCATTTTCCACATTTTCCCACTCTTTCTCTCCTACATTTCTCCCAAGATATTTATTCATTCTCTCTTAAACATGTTTCCTACTGATTCCCTCTCTCTCCATGCTTCAGTCCATGCAGTGCACCCTGCCCCCCTACAAAGAGTCCTAGACACCCAATCCCACTCACATAAGCCACACAGCATTGCCTCCTTGGCTGCGTTTGGCTGGGCTGGGAGAAGCCAAGCCCCAAAAGCCCAGGCCAGCTGCCGCAGTACCAGCTCCCAGGCCAGCTCCCCAACCCCTAGGAGAGGAGAGCTGGTCTTGTGGTAGCAAGCATGACTTCTCCTTTTAGCTAAGCAGGGTCTGCCCTGGTTGCATATGAATGGTAGACTAGGAGTGTGAGCACTGTAAAATATTCCCCTCAGGGGATGGAGCTGCTCTGGGAAGAGGATCTAGGTTCCAAGTTCCGTCCCTGGCAGCATCTCCAAGATAGGGCTGAGAGAGACTCCTGCCTGCAACCTTGGAGAAGCTGCCGCCAGTCTGTGAAGACAGTACTGAGCTAGATAGACCAATGGTCTGACTCAGTATATGGCAGTTTTCTATGTTCCTATGTTCCATGTTCCTATGTCCCCTGGCACTATCATGGGCAGCAGCAACTTCTCACCTCAGGGCCAGCCACAGTCAGGCCTAGTTGAATGCTGAGTGAAGGGGTGGTATGGCATAGTAGTCTTCTATCAACTCAATGACTCTGGGTCCCTCCAAAAAACACGTGCCACCTCACCTTCTCTCCTGCTGAATGCTGCTGCTTCTGCATCCATTCACCTGAGCTCCCTGGGGAAGCTGGGGGCATAGGGGAAAGAGAACAGCTGCTCAGACAGAGCTGCAGCCATGACAAATGTCTTCTTCTTCTTTTAATAAAAGTGCACCTAAACTCCCCCAAACTCCAGACACCAGGCAGTAACCCAAAATACCAGACAGAACCACCAAAAAGAGTACTGCCCAATACAAAAGAGGATGCCTGTCTACCCTAAACTAGACAAGTAATGCCTACCTAAAAACATGACAATAGTGACACAACCAGAAACCAGACAAATGCTTTAGGGAACACAATTGCCTTGAAAAGGCAATGAAACCAGGTGAGAAATACAGACCACTTCTTTAGGGAGGTCATTCCAGAGAAGCATATTGGTCACTGGGAAGGTCTTGCTCCTTACAGCTTTATGACAACATTAAAAAGATGATGTATTGTATTATATTATATTATATTATATTATATTATATTATATTATATTATATTATATTATATTATCTCAGTGGATAGTCAATATTGCCTGTAATTTTTGATGGTCTTGAAACCTATTTTATGGGTGTTTCAGCTACCTTTATCCAGTTAGACTGTAGGAGTTTTCCCAATAAGATATCCCCTGTATTTCATTTTGTTTCTCTCACTTTAAGATTTTCAATAGAAGTGTTATTCTCTTCATTTCACACCTTAGAACGAGTGTTTAGAGTATTGACTGATAATGCAAGATCCTTGGAGGCAGGTGTTGCTTCACATAGAGCGAAATCCTCATGTCCCTTCTAAGATAAAAATTACATTCAATGTCAATTTTACAATCCACTGACTGACATCCAGACTAACGAAGCACCAGTACTACAGGAGAAGCACAGGTGCTTCTTAAGAGTCCAACTAACTCAGCTCCACTGCTCATGCAGCAGAGGGAAGATGTTCCTCCCCTTCTCCTGGAGGCACTCTATGCCACCCCCAAATATATACCAATTACAAAAGAGGAGGAGATTCCAAAATGATCAGAGGTTAACAACAAAAATGAACCTCAATAAAAAATCATGATACAACCAAACATGGGGGAAAGGATCTGTATTAATATTACAAATAACAATAGCCAATTCATACATATTAAACATACATTTTATTTATTTATTTATTTATTTATTTATTTATTTATTTATTTATTAAATCTATACCCTGCCCAAACTTACGTCTCTGGGTGGCTAACAACAATTAAAACATATAAAAGTTAAAACAGTTCAACATATAATATGTATAAAAGTTAAAACAATACAATAATTTTAAAACCATAAAATTAACAAACAGTATTTTTTATGATAGCTTTTCTGGATAATAACTTGTTTTGATTATTTATCAAGTATATATAATAATAAAATATATAAAAATAATCTATATCAGGAGGTAAAGGAATATAACAAATAACTAACTAAATGAATGAATGAATGTATTTAAGACATCCAGACTAATGAAACACTGGTACTAGGGGATAAGCACTGGTATAGAAGTTCCTAACACTGTGTGTGTTTGTGTGTGTGTTGCGTATGGCTGGAAGAACAACCTTTTCCCGCCTGGAAGCACTCTGTGGCACCCAAAAATATGTCCCTGGGGGTTATACAACCCTTAGGGACATATTTTTGGGTGCCACATAGTGCTTCTAGGGGAGGGCTACACAATTTCAACCCTCCAGCTGTTTTTGGACTACCATTCTCATAATCCCCAGCCACAGTGACCAATAGATATGGAAAAAATTCACCTTTCCCATGCAAGTACTTGTGTAGCATTAGTCAGGAACTCCTCAGAAGCACAGTTGCTATACCAGTACTTCTCCTATACCACTAGTGCATTATTAGTCTCGATGTCAGCCGTTAGCTTTATTTATTTGTGGGGTTGTGTTCTCTAGATTTTCTAGCAAGCATTGGAAAGACTCATTCCTCTTTAATGCAAAAAAGTTTTTTCACCTAAAAGCAAAGCAAATGTGTACATCTCTGATAGGAAAATATCTTATTATTCTGTTTTATCACTGAATTACTAACTTCAGTTTTCTGTAAATATGTTTTTCATAACTTTCAGGTGTTTTATTTTTCTTCATGTCTGTGTGTCATTTTGAAGTTTCTTGGCAATTTTCCACACATTCTGATAAGCTGTACATAATAAAAAATTTAAGACCAGAGACAATTGCATTTTCTGAATAGGGAATTGTAATACTACAGGGATTCATTGCCTTGCAAAGTGTTGCAATCAGATTTTGCCACTTTATTGTGTGAATACATTAGGAACATCTTAAATTCTGAATTATTAAATGAATAAATGACTATTATCTCGTAGTCTAAAGACTGGGGTGAAGGAGAGATGAGAAAGTAGCACTAAACATTAGAAAACAGACAGATAGATTATGATATTTGGATTTTTCTCTGCTTTCTCTGGGACATCAGGGACAGCAAGCTGTGTAGTGCTGAGCTGAAAACTACCTGTGATTTCTTAACAAACAAAGTTGCTAAGTCTGCATAGTTGCACTAAATGATAAAGATTTGTGACGTGCTATAGTCAGGGGCATATCTAGGGTAGGGCAGGCAGGGTACGTGCCCCGGGCACCACTTGAAGGGGGGCGCCATTTTCTAAAATTAAAAAAATTAAGAAATGGCTACTGAAAACAAAATGGCCACCGCACATGCTCAAATGGCCTGCCCAGGCCATGCCAGGACACACAGAGGCCATTTGAGCATGGACGGTGGCCATTTTGTTTTCAGCGGCCATTTCTTAAAACAAATGGCCAGTGCACATGCTCAAATGGTCCCTGTGAGGCCCTAAAGGCCAGTGGGGGGGACCTTTGCAGACCCCCCCCACAGCCTTTAGGAAGCCCCCTGAAGGAGCTACAGGTAAACAAAATTAATTTAATATAATATAAGTCACTGTACACATATTTAGTTTGGCACTATGTACAGAGAATCAGGGCTTGTGAATACTGAGCTGAAACATATGAGCTAGGATTGTATCTAGGAGCTAGGATTCGCTCTTACTTTGCTTCTTGTGATAAGTGAGTTACATATGATGTCTTAATAATATGGCTATTAATGGTGAGTTTGTCTTTAAATCAGTGTGAAATCCTTTAGTATTAAGGCCCACTGGGAGTTTCTTGCTCTCTTTCTCTCATTTTAACTGTCTTTCTGAAATACTAGAATATATTCCAAGCAGTGACACAGTTTACTCTGCATATCCTTTAATTATTTTCAGAGTATCTGGGAAAAGTCAAATTCTCCATTTATTTTTAAAACTTATGTAATAGTGATGCTACAATGCATAGTATAGAATTAGACAGACACTTCTGTTTAGTTTTCCAAGTATACCTTCACATAGTTTTGGGGTATTTCATGAGCCCCAGCATACTGAAATTTGTAGTTTTCCAGCATTTTTTGGTCTGACTACCATCCACTGCTAAATAGTTTTTGAAATATTAAAAGATTAACGAGCGTGACTTGTATTTTTCAGCTGTTATTATGGTAAAGTTATCTGAAAGATGGGTGTCAGATGTTTGGACAGGGGCCGCAATTTCAGTGCTTGCCCTAGGCGCTATTTCCCTAGATACGCCTCTGGCTATAGTGCTCTTGTACAAGAGTCTCCTTTAAAACAAATGAGATTTGCACAATTGTGCAAGTAAAAACACTATTCTGGAACACAAGCTCCAGACTTTGTGCAACTAGCAAACACAGTAGCTTTGTGCTAACACACCAGCCTTCCTCAAGCACTTTGTTGGGATGTCAGCCAATGTAATATGCTTCAAGCTGCCTGATTCACATGCCCATGTGAAGATGGAAAGAAATAAGTTCAATTTCACTAGTGCCTCTGATCTTTCTCCCTCCATAGCCTTCCATTACACTTTGTGACTTGGTTCAGTTGCTTGGGTTAGCCACAATTATTTAGTCTTCAAACACCTTGCTGAAGTACACCGGCTTGCTGATTGTATCACTTTATATAGAGATATGGGGTCTAAGCTGCAGATGCATAATCCTTGCCCATATAAGGGCACGGAATTAGATAGTGTCACCTAGTCCTTCCCAGATGACACCATATAAACAAGTATGAACATTCTAAACAGGAATTTCTGCCTGGACACACTCAACCTACTTTACTAAAGCTATTATTGAAGAAAGATTAATGTTCAGAAAGGTCAGCGCTCACCTAAACTTGGCATTTTGGCCTCTACTGTGCAATTTTATGATAATGGTACTTTCTTCAGATTTCATTAATAAGCTCTAGAAAATATGCATTATACTGAAACAATCATGCCAGAACAGTTAAGATCGGGTTTTCCAACATTCTGCCATTATAAGCCCTAAACATTCTATTGCTTATAAAATCAAATGTATACATCCACTCCCCATGAAATTCTTCAAATATCAACTGGGGAACAAGAGACACGATTCCTCCAGATGTGGTGCAAATCCATTGCAAAATGGCTGAGATAAAGCAGTTTAAGTTTTTAACTCTGAAAAGGGGGTTCAAAGTGTTGATAACATTTTTTCACCACAGATCATACATATTTTTAATTTTCAAAATGTTTTTTTTTTTTTAGCATTCCTCCAAAATTTAGGTTCATACTGGACTGGTGGGTTTTCTGGTTTAAAAAACAAAAAATCTAGGGATATTTGAGTAATTGTTCTAAATCTTCATAATAATAGGGGGAAATAACTAAGGGAAAGCTAGCTAAGAGCATAAACTGAGTCTGCCTACTGAGAATTATGAAGTCAAAGTTCGGAGGGGCAAGTCCTTGGATTTCTAGTGAGTGACTTCCTGAATCTGAACATAGGTACCTAATAAGGACAGTCTATGAGCTATATGGCATTTTTATAGTTAAACAACCATTACTCCCTTTCCCTTTCCTTTCATGGCCATTTATTTTTTCTCTCTGACCCCATGCTCTTACTCCCACCAGAGGCAAGAAGCAACGCTTGGAATAAATTAATAGAAAGTAAATCTATTAATTCCACTGGTTATTACTTCTGAGTAAGCACACATAGGAATCAGGACCAGGAGAGATCCTAGGCAAGAATGTAGGTTCTCTTTTTTTCCTTCCTCCCTGCCTGTTCTGATGAGGAAACCCTATTTATTACTCTGGGGCTTTTTTTATTTCTGAGTAAAAATGTATAGTCTTGGGACCAAGGACCCAATACTAGGACGTTCCAAAGAAGGAACCTCAAGGAAATCCTAAGAACCATTCCCATCCAGCACAAAGAAACCATCATTCTGGTGTAGACTGCTCTTGAACATGGAGGTTCTACATCAGAGCCAGTGAACATGGAAGCTTCACTTGGCCTTACTTAAGAAATGAAGCCTCTATATTCACAGACAGTGAAGGGGGCTCAAGGGGTGGGGCTCATAAAGCTCATGAGACTGTGAGGGGACTCATAGCGTATATATAGTTTAAAAAATGCAATTCAGAGGGTTAAGGCCTACTAATCCAGTCAGATTAGGTTAAGGTGTACTACTATTTTTATTTATTTTATATATATCTCAAATTTGTAGACCGCACCAAACTACTGTCTCTGGGCAGTTTACAATAACATGAAACTAATGAAAATGAAAACCTTAAAACATTTAAAACCAAAGTCAAATTAAAAATCTTGGGTGAAAAAAACATTCGATTTAAGATGAGAGTTAAGAGATTCTTTACATTTTCACTCATGTGAAAAAGAATGGAAATTGCAAGTTAAGGTGCCCATCTTAACTTCCATGCCATATAAGCTATAAAGATTTTGTACAGTCTGTTGTATGATGATGGCTTTAGAAATGAGGCTGTATGCACCCACACTTTGCCTTGATCAGAAATGCAGAGGGCAGAAATTCATCAGGGGCATCTCTAGGAAGTGATTAGGAAGCTGCACCTGTTAAATGTCCTCCTAGATTAAGTCCTCCCCAGCGCAATGTCCAACCGGAAGACCAAGGCAAAGTAAGGGTAAAGTATGGGTAACTCAGCTATTGGCTTAAAGTTCAGTCCCCCCGCCACTGACAGGACTAGTTTCGCTCGTTCTGTTGGGTGAGCATTTGCCCAACTGAAAGTCTGAAACTGTAAAGAAATTACTTTCATATGTCCTCTTGTTAGAGCTCCTTACTTCCTTAGGATACAATCAAGCCAAACAAGTATTTTTCAGAGGTTGAATGACATGGAATATCTATAGAATATCACAGAGTATGAAGTTTGGGCTGCAAATTTTGCCTGGGAACCTGCAAATTATTTAACAACTTTCACTTTCCCAAGGTTGTGAAAGGGGTTCTTTACTGCTAAATATAATGTTCTCCCTTCTGCAGGGTAGATATCCTAAAGTGCCATTAGCAGATCGAACTTGTCTGTGTGGGTTGGAGGAGATCAAAACGATGCATCACATTTTGCTGTATTGCCCCTTTTATAAGGACTTTTGCATGAAATATATCCCCTCGCTATTGCTGAAGTATCTGGATAGATTGGATGGGTTTTATATCATGTTACTTCTTTCTGATACAAACCGATTTATAACCCGTTTTGTTTTATAAGCTCAGTTTTGTGTAGCAGTGGTGAAAACACAACAAATGACTCATTCCTGATCCGGTGGGTTTTGAATGTTTTGTCCTTGTTGTTTGTTGTTAAATTTTGTAGCTGATCTTGGATTTTAAATAAAGATGCTTTTGTCCTTATCTGGGTTTGTTTTTGTTTTTCTCTTTTCTTTTGTTCACAAGCTAATATTTTTCTGTGAGTTGTCTAAGTGACTAGGTAATTTTGGAGCCTGGACTTAAAGGTCTTTGGAGCCCCTGCCCCAGAGCCACATGTGGGTTCTTGAGGGCACAAACAGCAATTGAACTCACAAGAATGTAAGAATATAAAGCAGGTATCTCATACTGTGCAGGAGGTGGCAATGGTAAACCCCTCCTGCATTCTACCAAAGACACCCACAGGGCTCTGTGGTCACCAGGAGTTGACACTGAAACCATGGCACACTTTACCTTTATATTTATGAAAATATGCATTGGCACAAACATTTCAACACACAATTTAACATATTTGCATCCCAAATATTTATTTTCCAACTGTCCCCTCTGTCTCTGAAGCAGAGGTCATGCTCAGCACCCTGGCCAGCAGCATGGCATGGTGACCATATCACCCGGGACAGACTAAAGAGGATTTGTGGGGGCCCCAGAGGGTGTAGCTCGGAAGTTCAGGGTTAAGAGGAGAGCTGGTCTTGTGGTCGCAAGCATGACTTGTCCCCTTAGCTAAGCAGGGTCTGCCCTGGTTGCATATGAATGGGAGACTTGATGTGTGAGCAGTGCAAGATATTCCCCTCAGGGGATGAAGCCGCTCTGGGAAGAGCAGAAGGTTTCAAGTTCCCTCCCTAGCTTCTCCAAGATAGGGCTGAGAGAGATTCCTGCCTGCAATCTTGGAGAAGCCGCTGCCAGTCTGTGAAGACAATACTGAGCTAGATAGACCAATGGTCTGACTCAGTATATGGCAGCTTCCTATGTTCCTATGTTCCTAAGAGAGCCTCTCCATCCAAGTATGCATAAACTATGACCTTGTCTGTGGGCAGCCCAATTTCACTGCCAAGCTGATAGTAACTAGGGGTATGAATGGAACCAGTTCCATGCACACCTGGCAGGCAGGGCTGTGTGTGTGCACATGCACACCTGCCACTTCCAGTTTTATGCTGACCAGGGCAGCTAGAAGGTATACAGCTGCCCTGCGCCAGTGGTTTTTGCAGCAGCGTCAGAGGGAGAAGCATGGCGGGGGAGGTAAGGGCACCCTCCCCACGCCTTGAAGCGACCCCCAACATTTGGACCAGTTCGAACATGGGGTTTCCAAACTGGTTCGGCATTCTAGTAATAGAATGTTGAAAGAGTGCATGCACACTAGTGCACAGGACCACAAAGTAACACATAGTAACAGGACCACAAAGGTTGGTATTATGTGGAATGATTCCAGGAATATTCTTTGAATCATTCCTAAGGAATGTTTCGTTGATTTTTGTCAGAACCTTAGTACACCGTAGTTTAAACAGGTAGCAAATTTGCATCTTCTAAAAAAGATATTAAATGCAGAGCAGAAGTCTTCTTTTTCCCCCAGCCTGCCCTTCTTCACCTCTTTCTCTCTCAAGTTATATGAATAAAGGCCAATTTGATTTGGGGCAGACAGCAAGTACTGTGCTGTATGTCAGGTCTCATTCATTTTAGACATGCAGCGTCAGCAAACTAGAGAGGCTCAAGACAGAACAGTTCCAGATGGCGTCCTTTAAAAATAGAATACACACATTTTGTTGTTTCACCTGAAGTGGGTTTGAGTGACAGCGGACTTTATGGGGAAACTGTTGAAGTTCATCTGGGCTAAGAAAGACTGAATTAACCCCAAAGATGTAAGTCAGTTTTAGATCGACCCCAGAGCATAAGGTGCCGAGACTTACCTGCAAGGTGCCAAATTGCTGTTATCTCTTATTTGTTTCTGCTGTGTAGAATTTTTTTTTTAAACTGTGGGTTGAATCCAAAGGCACCTTTTCTCCAGAAGAAGACCTCTTCCTCCAGAAGAAGGGGACCTTTGGAAGCAACATTTTTGTATTCATTTCCAGTTGTAATTAAATATTTCAAAACTGTTTAAAGTACTAGTATAAATAAGAAAGAGTAAGAATGATGCTCCCTCCCCCCCAACACATGCTGGCTGCAGCAATCTTGCCTCGCCCAGCCTTTGATAAAGGCAGTGGGTCCTTTGATTGGTCAGGAATTTGAGTGGGTGGAGCTAGAGAGCTGATGGAGCTGTTTCCTTCTCAAAACCTCACTCTTTGTTTGAGAGGCATCCCTCCCTCCATAGAGAACACTGGTTCTTGGCTGGTTTTCCATTTGAGGGCCGGGTAGGAAGCTTGGCTCCTCATAGAACTGGCCAATGACATGGAGATGTTTGCACCTAGCTCAGGGGCATAGCTATACTTGAACTGGGGGGGGGGGTTGGTGTGACCCTGGGCTCCCAAGGGAGAGGGATCCCACTCGGTATGCGACAGCTTGTACTTCTCTCTCCCGCTTCTGCCTCTCCAAAGAAGAAGGTGAGGATGTGTCAGGCATGGGAACTCATCTCCCCTTTTTATCCCAGGGCCCACTCCAACCTCGCAACACCCTTGGCCAAGCTCACACTGTTCTCTGCTTCTTGTTCACAACAGCAGGCACAGTGCAAGTTGCAGGGAGGGTTGTTATGCACAGCTTATTACCCTAAGGCACACTTTACTTGCAGGCAGTAGCGGTGGATGCAGGTGCCGCTGGGGGTGGCAGAGAGAGGCACCTTTAAGGGTAAGTTAATAGATGCTTACCTCCACTACCTCCACACCTGAACTCTGTGTTGAGCAGCAGTGCTCCACCAGTGGTGGAGGGAGGCCAGCAGCGGCCTGTGTTCGGCTGCCACCACAGCCCTTCGCTCCACCCCCTGCATCTGACATCAGATGCAGGGAGCATTTAGCCATGCTCCCGCATCTGAGATCAGCTCCCAAACATGGCCACACAGCCAGGTTTGGGAGTGAAATCGAATGGTGCCATCTAATTCCTGAATGGGACTACAGGGCCCCATTTGGGAGATAAATCAGGGCCAGCACTGCATTTGCAGCGTGGCCAGGAGCAGCCCTCCCTGACTTTAAGGAGAGCTAAACCACACACCCCGTGTCTTAATGCAGATGCGGGGGGCATGTCAGGGCTGTGAGGCGTGGCCCCTGAGGGGCGGTGGCCCGGGTTCTTTGAACCCATTCACCCAATGGTGGCTCTACCCTTGTGCACTACCAAGCACCCCTTGAGACCGGGGATCATTTCAGCTACTCAAATGGTTGCCGGCGGGGTATCGGCTCCGCGGATGCCATGTGAGTGGTGGAGGTGATCCCTTGCTGCAGGGTGTGCTGGGCAGCACACTGCTGCTTGAAGCAGCATTCAGGTTTGGTGGTAGCAGAGGGAAGCACTTATTAATTTATACTTAAAGGTGTATCTCACTGCTCTCCCCAGCAGCACCCACACCGGCCGCTACTGCTTGGAGGGAAGTTTGAGCTATTGTCTAGAGCGGGGCTGCCACAACTTCAGCCCTTCTGCCGATGTTGAACTACAGTTCCCATCATACTTGACTACTGGCCACTGTAGCTGGGGGTGATGGGAGCTGTAGGCCAATAACAGCTGGAGGGCCTCAGCTATGCAGCCCTGCTCTAGATTAGATACTTTATGACTGAGGGTAATTGGCCTGTGGCTTTTCTTGGCTTTGGGGCATCATCAGTTTTAAAGGCGTGTGGCTCGGGGGAGGGTTATCCTTCTTGCTGGTACTTTGTCCCTACATGGTCAGCTAAGAAGAACAGTGCTCAGCCTTATGGCTGTGAAACTGCTTTGAGCCCGGATATAATTGAGAGTATAATTGAGCCAGCACAGTGTCGTTGTTAGAGTGTTGGACTAGGACCAGGAAGACCCATTCAACCATGAAACTCACTAGGTGACTCTGGGCCAGTCAAGTATCTCTCAGCCTAACCTATCTCACAGGGTTGTTGTGAGGATAAAAATAACCATGTACGTCACTCTGAGCTCCCTGGAGGAAAAACGGGGTATAAGTGTAAGCTAACTAAATAAATAAACAACAACTGGGTAGACAAACATTAGTTGGACTTGAATAAAATAATATATGGTATGACCCAAGTTTAGTTCAAAAGTCACATTTTGAAAGTGAAAATAACAGATCAGTGATGTGATGTTCCTGAAAGTAACCAAAGAAACAAGAAAATCCCAACACAAATTTACAACCAGATAAGCCCTGAAATTACTTGGATCTGATTTTTTCTCAGCATTCATTTTTCACCAGCCATTCAGCATATGGAACTCATTGAATATAAGTATAAAAAATATAGTTCTGTGGTGTCTGACATATTGCACATAGTTCTGTGAGCACTTTAATGTAAGGTACACACAGTTACATAATGGCACTGTTGTGAAATTGCAAGAATGGTGTGAGTGTGCAATAGTATGGACAGTATGCAATAGTATTGGAAATAATTAATGGCTGTACTATCATGCAACTGCATTTGCACAATTTTTGAGTTTTCACAAGAGCACACTTGGGGAACTGTACGCATATTATGTTACAGCAGGTACAGAATGACAATAAACAAATGGGTCTGAAACCTGACTAGTATCACTGATTTCAACAATTCACATCTAATGGATTGTGCCCGTTACATTTCACAAATAATCAGTTGGAAATGGCCATTTTAATCATAACATATCAGGGGATTTACTTTGGTTTTGAAACAGCTCTGATATTACTGAACTTAAATTGAATGCTTTGAAGCCTGGTCATTAACATTCTACCTTGGGTATTATTTTATTATTATACATAACATCCAAACAGGTTTTCAGAATACTTTTTTGGAAACAAGAAAAGTTGTTTAAGGACTCTGTCAGACCACAAATGAACGTATCCATGTAGGACCCATGGAGCTGTTTAATACTGAGTCAGACGACTGGTCCATCCAGTTCAGTATTGCATGCACAGATTGGAAGCAGCTTCTCTAAGGTTTCAGACAGGGGACTTGCCCAAATGTTCCTGGAGAGATTAAACACGGAGCCTTCTGCATTCAATGCATGTCCTCCCCCACTACCCCCCCACAACTAACCTATAGTCCTATCCCCTGTATCTCAATTTCTTCCAAGTTGATTAGTAGATTCTCTTCTGAGGAACATTTTTGATATATTAAAATTAGTTAAGATGTTACACACCTTTAGACAGTCTCTGGAGTATAGCTGAACCTTCTGTGGACCAGAGAAAATTTGACAGAGCCTTCTACAAACCCAGAGAGAGCTGCCTTGTTGTTTCTTTTTGATTGAGCAAAATCCCATACACTAAAAGCTAAATTTACTTGTACAGAATTGGAATCTCTTGTGTACTGTGCATATATATTTCTTGACAATTGGCTTGAACTTTTTCTTTCATTGGGGAATATTCATTGGAATGCCAAAATTGCTATAATTAACTTCATTTTTATTCAGCAGGCTACAGCTTCTATAGGTTAATTAACAGTGCTACCCTTAGAGTACAGAATAGCGTGTTACCATGAACATCATCCCACACTATTTTAGATTATATTGAAGTTGTTTAGAACAGTTATTTCCACTTTCTGACTCTCTATCTTGATGTTCGCACTGCATATGACCTTTTAAAACCCAGCCCTAACTTGTGGTGAAGTCCAGAGATAATTAAGCACACTTTAATCCTATTGATTGAAATGGGACTTGAGTCTGAATCAGCATATCTGATAACCACAATCCATCCTGGGGCCTGAGCCAATACCTGCACTTATCCAAATATGATAGTGAGATCAGCACTGAAGGCACAAACAGGAACTGTTGTGGGGGGAAAGCAATGGTAACACCAACCACCACTGGGAACCTTTATCTTTGCTTCTTCCAGTCCCCTTTTCTGTTTTATCACTCTATGTGATAAATATGCAACAGATTTACTCACTTGCATTTACATCCTGCTCTTCCTCCAAGGAGCCCAGAGTGGTGTACTTGGTTATGTTTATCCTCACAACAACCCTGTGAGCTAGGTTAGGCTGAGAGAGAAGTGACTGGTTCAGGGTCACCCAGTGAATTTCATGGCAGAGTGAAGATTTGAATTTGAGTCTCCCCAGTCCTAGTCCAACACTGTGACCACTACACCACACAGAAGTAGATAGTGTGTAGTTTGGGTACGGGGAGCAACTCACTTAATCCAATCTCTAAATACATTTTGGTGACCAGCAGTGATCTCCATTTATGCAGACCTCTATCTCAATACGTAAATTGGGATATGCCATGGTTTTGTAACTGATTGTCAGGAGAGCAAGAAATTGTCCTTGTACAGGAAGTCAGCAAATAGATCTGCACTTTTGCCCTATACTAGAATTTTCTTGTAATATTTTCCACATGGAATGAAGAGGCCAGCTCTGGCAAGCATGAGCTTGTTGAACTGCCCTCTCCATGGAAGTGAATGGGAACAATCACATATGCAAGATGTCTGTCTTTACAGTCGTGTGTACATTGAGCTCTGAATCAGTCGGCACATCTGTGAACCATCAAAACTATACTTCTCTCTAGAACCACATTTCCTGTTTTCTTTTGGAAACTGTTGCATATGTGTTTTGTCAAGGGATGTTATGTACAGAACATTCTAGAAAAAAAAAAAAAAAGGAGAATGTACCTAAAAGATTTTTAAAATTGTTGAATGAAATGCCCAGACTCCATTACAATGGGGATCTAGCTCAGGGGTACAGCATCTGCTTTGCATGTAAAAGGTCCCAGATTCAACCCGTGGCATCTCCAGGTAAAGTAAAGTAAAGTTTCCCGTCAAGTCGGTGTCAACTCCTGGTGGCCACTGAGCCCTATGGTTGTCTTTGGTAGAATACAGGAGGGGTTTACCATTGCCTCCTCCCCCGCAGTATGAGATGATGCCTTTCAGCCTCTTCCTATATTGCTGGTGTTCCGCAGAGTCTGGGAAACATATCAGCGGGGATTCGAATCGGCAACCTCTGGCTTGCTAGGCAAGTCATTTCCCTGCTGCGCTATTAGGTGGTAGGGCTGGGAAATTATCCTGCCTAAAATCCGGGTGAGCTGCTGCCATTCAATGCAGACAATACCGAGCTAGATGGACCAAGCGTCTAACACAGTATAAGGCAGCTTTCTATAATTAGAACACATAAGAACATAAGAATAGCCCTGCTGGATCAGGCTCAAGGCCCATTTAGTCCAGAATCCTGTTTCACACCGTGGCCCACCAGATGCCACTGGAAGCCACAGACAGGAGTTGAGGGCATGCCCTCTCTCCTGCTGTTACTCCCCTGCAACTGGTACTCAGAGGCATCCTGCCTTTGAGGCTGAAGGTGGCCCACAGCCCTCTGACTAGTAGCCATTGATAGACCTCTCCTCCATGAAGTTATCCAAACCCTCTTAAAGCCATCTAGGTTGTTGGCTATCACCACATCTCGTGGCAGAGAATTCCACAAGTTGATTATGTGTTGTGTGATAAAGTACCTCCATTTGTTAGTCCTAAATGTCCTGGCAATCAATTTCATGGGATGACCCCTGGTTCTAGTGTTATGTGAGAGGGAGAAGAATTACTCTCTATCCACTTTCTCCACACCATGCATGATTTTATAGACTTCTATCATGTCCTCCCACAGTCATCTTTTTTCTAAACTAAATAGTCCCAGGTGTTGTAGCCTAAGCCTTGCCTCATAAGAAAGATGCTTTAGGCCCCTGATCATTTCCATTTGATTTGATTTGTCATTAGATTGACTGACATGTTTCTTGTCCTGGAATATGTCTGTGAGGTCTGCAAAGCCCTTACGAACATATCTCTGATATGAAACTGAACCTCGTCGGGAGGGGAGAAAAGTGAAAATTGCTTCCCCCTCCCCGCATGTTGCAGTTACAAGGCAAACTTCATATGAAGTTAGTTTGCCAGATTCCTGCAAGGAGGAAGCTCTTACTCTGCCCTTGTAAGCCCACAAGACATGTCAGCTAGGATTTTAATACAAAAATTGAAGAATTAAAAAAAGTCTGAAAATGTAAGAACATAAGGAAAACCCCATTGGATCAGGCCAAGGGCCCATCTAGTCCAGCATCCTGCTTCATGTAGTCCTGCAAGTGAGGAAAAGAGGGCAACTGCCCCCCGCATTGGTGTTCCCTAGCATCTGGTGTTCAGGGACATGCCCTCTCTGATTTTGATGGAATATGCTCCTATCCAGGGTGGTAGTCACTGACAGCCCTATATTTCATGAATTTGTCTAATTCCTTTTTTAAACCATCTAGACCGTGGCCCTCCCCACATTTGGTGGCAGCCAATTCCATAATTTAACTACCTGTTGTCTGTCCTGAATCTCCCAGCATTTAGCTTCAATGGATGGACCCAGGTTTTAATGTGAGGAGAGAGAGAGAGTTTAAAACCACCTTATTTTCAATACTAGCAGGTCCCCCTGCCCTCTGCGTGTCCACCTTCTTTCTAAAGTAAAAGGGCCCACTCTGTAGTCTTTCCTCATAGAGGAGTTGCTCCAGCCCGTTAATCATTTTGCCCTTTTCTAGCTCCACAATATCCTTTTTAAGATGCAATGACCAGAATTGTACACAGAATTCCAAGTGCAGCCACACCAGAGATTTATGTATTCTGTACATGGATGTTTGATGATTTCCTACCCCAACACAGCCTTTTTAATGTAACTATCGATCTACATTTAATGCTTTGTCCACTATGGGTCCATATCAGATGCTGTGTGCATCCTAAATAAAAGCCACTAAAGCACAGAAAAATGAAAGTGCCAGAATTTCATCTTTTAGCAGATTGGCTCTAGCACTTATGCGATGGCTGGGCCTGCAAGAACCATTGCTGTTGAGGGCCGATGAATCTCGGGCTGCATGATCTGTTTGCTTCGGCCCAACATTCTCTTCCCAACAGTCCACTGAGGACTTGATGTATGCTTGAAAACGCTTCAAGAAAACTGAAAGGCTCTTCATTCTTGCATCATATATCTGATACTGTGCAAAGGCTGATCTTCTTCCTGCTGAACTTTGCTTGACTTTCTTGGTCTGACAAGCTCAGCAATTCCACTTCCCACAAATAGTGTGTGTTTGAAAACTGAAGGGTAATGCATAAAGCTTCCATCCCTTGGCTGCAGTGCTAGTTCAAGGCTTTCAATATGATTCACTTTATGTGAATTAAGGAAACCCAGAGGCATTTATATTGCTGTAACCATTGTGAAGGTCAGGCAGTAGGATCAAGAACAAAAGTCCTTCAAGGGTAAAGCATCTTTAGATTCTTGTGTGAGACAAAGTGTACATTTATTCATTATATTTGCAATATTTTTATATCTCAACAGACTGTTTCTAAAGTGATGTACACTATAAAATATATACACATGTATACATGTATAAATATATACATATATACACAGTGACTGTGTTTGGGCTTCTGCCCCACCTCTTTCTCCAGGTGTGTGCCATCTACCCTCAGCCTCTGTGGCTTTAAAGCTGGGGCTGGGCCAGGGGCGTGAGCCTCTTGGCGTGAGCCGAAGGGCGAGAGCATAAGGGCTCTCGTCCTTGTGGCTCTCAGCCGTGGGGCGAGCTGCCTGGAGCCCTGAAGACCTTTTCCTCCTGCCTTGACGATCCATCTTCCACCAAGCAAGAAGTCAGCAGGGACTGTATGAGTCTGGTCTTGGTTTTAAATTAAGCCAAGTAGCCGTGGTGGAATAGTCTGGGGAGATGTGTCTGGGAGAGCAAAAAAGTGGGTCTGGAGTGGGGGCGGCAATATCACGGGTAGCGGGCAGAGGGAGGTATGGCGGTGGGAGTTGGGCAGGCCGTTACAGGGGAAAACGGTCCAGGCAATTGAGGCCTGTTCCTTTTTCCGGCCCTTCCCCCAACCCTCTGACCCTAGGGAGCTCTGTGAACACTCCTTCGAGGATTAGGGTGCTGCTGCTAAATGCCAGGTCAGTTAACGCAAAAACATCTCTCATCCACGATTTGATTGTGGATGAGCGTGCTGACCTGGTATGCGTGACGGAGACCTGGTTGGATGCGCTGGGCGGGGTTGGTCTCTCTCAGCTTTGTCCTCCAGGTTTCCAGATCGTGCAGCAGCCCCGCCTCGAGGGTCGGGGAGGAGGCGTTGCGGTCATCTTTCGAGAGACCCTCCCCGTTTCCAGGTGCCCGGTCAGGCAATCTCAGAATTTCGAGTGTTTGTCCTTGAGGGTGGGCCTCCGAGATAGGCTGGGGATTCTGCTGGTGTACCGACCACCCCGCTGCACTTCAGTCTCCCTACCTGAGCTGGCGGGGGTCGTCTCGGAGGTGGCCTTGGGTTCCCCCAGGCTTATTGTCTTGGGGGACTTCAATGTCCACGCTGAGGTCCCCTTAGTGGGTGCGGCTCAGGATTTCATGGCCTCCATGGCAACCATGGGCCTGTCTCAGTTGGTATCGGGCCCTACCCACGTGGCGGGACACACTCTGGATCTGGTTTTTGCCGATCGGGAAATAAATGATCTGGAGGTGGGGGAATTTGAGATCACTCCCTTGTCATGGACAGATCATCACCTGGTGGGGTTTAGTTTGACTGCTCCGTCTGCCCTCCGCAGGGGTGGTGGGCCGATTAAGATGGTCCGCCCCCGGAGGCTTATGGATCCGCTTGGATTTCAGACGGCCCTCGGGGAGTTTCCAGTGTCCAGAGCTGGTGACCCTGTCGAGGCCTTGGTTGATCTCTGGAATGGAGAGATGGCCAGGGCTGTTGACACGGTTGCCCCCAAGCGCCCTCTCCGGCTTGGTGGAGCCCGTTCTGCTCCTTGGTTTTCCTCGGAGCTTAGGGCGATGAAGCAACTCGGACGACGGCTGGAGCGACGCTGGAGGAAGAGTCGTCACGAATCCGATCGAACACGGGCTAGAGCCCATTTTAGGGACTATGCCGTGGCGGTGGGGGCGGCGAAGAAATGTTTTTTCTCCGCCTCCATTGCGTCTGCTCAGTGCAGGCAAACAGAGCTGTTTCGTGTGGTGAAAACATTGCTCCACACATCCCCCCGGACAATGGGGGAGGAGTCATCTACGGCTCTTTGTGATCGGTTTGCCTGTCGCTTTGCAGATAAAGTCGCTTGCATCCGTGCTGACCTGGACTCCAGAGTTTTGGCAGTTCCGGCAGACGTGCCTCTGGTACCATCTGGTCCCGTTGTGTTGGATTCTTTTCAGTTGGTGCGGCCTGAGGATGTGGACAAGATCCTGGGCAGTGTGCGGGCGACTTCGTGCGCTCTTGACCCTTGCCCTTCATGGCTAATAAAAGCTGCCAGGGAGGGGACAGGTAGATGGCTGGAGGTGATCGTTAATGCTTCGTTAAGGGAGGGCAGGATGCCATCGTGCCTCAAGGAGGCGGTGGTAAGACCTCTATTAAAAAAGCCCTCCCTTGATCCCTCCAACCTGGACAACTATAGACCTGTGTCTAACCTCCCCTTTTTGGGCAAGGTGATGGAGCGTGTGGTGGCGTCCCAGCTGCAGAGGGTCTTGGATGATACGGATTATCTGGACCCTTTTCAATCTGGCTTCCGCCCCGGGTATGGGACTGAGACTGCCTTGGTCGCTCTAGTGGATGACCTACGCCGGGAACTAGACAGGGGGAGTGCGTCCCTGTTGGTTCTGCTGGACCTCTCGGCGGCGTTCGATACCATCGACCATGGTATCCTTCTGGGCCGCCTCTCGAGTATGGGAATCGGAGGCACTGCGTTGCAGTGGTTCCGGTCCTTTCTTGAGGGGAGGGTTCAGAAGGTGGTGCTGGGGGACTACTGCTCGGCCCCGTGGCCGTTGGCCTGTGGGGTCCCGCAGGGATCGGTCTTGTCCCCCATGCTGTTTAACATCTACATGAAGCCGCTGGGAGAGGTCATCCGGAGATTTGGACTGAGTTGTCAGCAATATGCGGATGACACTCAGCTCTATCTCTCCTTGTCATCTGATCCTAGGGAGGCGGTGGATGTCCTGAATCGGGGGTTGGAGGCCGTGATGGGTTGGATGTGGGCTAACAAACTGAAACTGAATCCGGATAAGACGGAGGTACTGTTGGTCAGTAGGAGAGCCAATCGGGATGAGGAGATTTTACCGGTTCTGGATGGGGTTGCACTCCCCTTGAAGGAGCAAGTACGCAGCTTGGGGGTACTACTGGACCCGGCTCTGCTTTTGGAGGCTCAGGTGGAGGCGGTGGCCAGGGGTGCCTTTGCACGGCTTCGGCTGGTGCGCCAGCTGCGTCCCTTTCTCGAGAAGGCAGATCTGGCCACGGTTACCCACGCCTTAGTCACGTCGCGGCTGGATTACTGTAACGCGCTCTACGTGGGGCTGCCCTTGAAGAATATCCGGAAACTGCAGCTAGTGCAAAACGCGGCAGCGAGGGTTTTATCCAGAGCTGCCCGTTGGGAACATATCACCCCCATTTTGAAAGAGCTGCACTGGCTGCCGGTTCGTTTCCGGGTCCAATTCAAGGTGCTGGTTTTGACCTTTAAAGCCCTAAATGGTTTGGGCCCAGGGTATTTGAGGGACCGCCTGCTCCCAAGGGTTGCTGCCCGCTGGACGAGGACATCTGAGGGGGCCCTGCTCCGGGTGCCGACAATGAGGGAGGCCCGGTTGTCGTGCACTCGGGACAGGGCCTTCTCTGTTGCTGCCCCCAGACTCTGGAATGCTCTCCCAGTGGCCATTCGTTCCTCGGACTCCATCACGGCTTTTAGAAAGCTTTTAAAGACTTGGCTTTTTACCCAGGCTTTTACATGATTGTTTTTTACTACGGCTTCTCTGTGTTCCTATTTGTTGTGTTGTTTTTATGCCTGTTTTTATATGTTTTTGTACTTTTAACATGATGTTTTTATTGTGTTTTTATTGTATGTTTTTAACTTTTGTAAACCGCCTTGGGGTTATCTTTTTAATGAAAGGCGGTATATAAATGCAAAAATAAAATAAAAATAAAATAAAATAAAACTGTTGTGATCAGTTTCATGGAATGGGTGCTGGCTAAAAATCGCTAAGGTATGTGTTTTTCACCTACATTATTTCAATGCTTCCTACAAGAGCACTGTCAAGCATGTCAGTATTATTACTCCAATTTTGCAGATTAAGGCTGAAAGAGAATGAGGTTATAGGATCAGTCAAGAACTTGGGAGACCCACATTCAAATCCCCTCAACCATGAAACTCACTGGGTGCCCTTGGGCCAGTCACACCCATGGGCATTATTAGGGTGAGATCCATGGGGCATGGGCCCCCAATGAATTGCTCAGAGCCCTGAATCCCATCAGCTACCTCCCCTCTCCATGATCTCTTTCAGAAAGAAAGTGTAGCAGTGGAGGCACCTGCATAGAGCATGGGAGAGAGCTCCTAGCCTCACCTAGCTATAGTATCTGCTGCTTCCACCTTCATAGGTGCTGTATTAGAAACTAAAAAACACATGCAATTATTATTTGGGGCTATGCTTGAGTGCAATTATCAAAAGGGGAACTGTGGGCCAAGATATTTTAAGTACCTAGCAACATCCTGGTAACACCCTCCCAGCCTAATCTATTTTATAGGGCTATTGAGAGAATAAAGGGGGGGGGGTTATATGCTGCCCTGCGTTGCTTGGAAGAAGGGCAGAATAATCATAACAGCAGCAGCAGTAATAATGGCTCATATTCAATGCAATGTTAGAAGTACAGAAGGAGCTGCGTCTGTGGAAGAGGCTGCATCAGAGCTCAGACCAGAGCGTTGCTGACCAGCCAAACATGTATGAAGTGGGAGGGAAAGCTTCAAACATATGTCCCTGTGGGTCACGTAGCCCTCAGGGACATATTTCTGAAGACAAGTACTTTTGGAGGGATGAGAGAGCAGCAAATTCATTCCCCCTCCACCTTTGCATGTGTTTCGCTGAACGGCAACCTCTGGGCTGAGCTGATGAAGCCTCTTCCACAGACCCAGATCCTGTTCTCCACTTCTAATACAGCAAAGCAGCAACAACAACAACAACAACCACTTCCACCACCACCACCACAACCACCATAATAATAACAACAATGACCACCACCCTTGGTTATTATTGGTTATAATAATAATGACCCTTGGAAAGGGCCCGATAATTAAAGTACCAAATCCAGTAAATAACAATCTGATAGACACCGAGGCTATTCTCACGATCACCCAAAAGCGGGCTAAGGGAGCCTAGCCCGCTTTGGGGTGATCATGTGCTGCAACGGGAGCCACGCGGCTCCCGGCAGCAAAGCTCGCTAAGTACCCCTCCCCTTAGATGAGGGGATCATCATTTTATTTATATTTATTATTATTTATTTAAAATAGTTATACCCCACCCTTCCAGTGCACTACTGCTCGGGGCGGCTCTTTTTTTTTCTTGTGGCACATGGCAACACATGGGTAGACCCCCGACTGGGAGGCTGCAAGCAGGCTCCAGGGCTCAGGGGGCCCTCCAGGATGCTTCAAGCAGCCTCCCATGCTCGGGGGTCTCTCCAGGATGCCCCATGTGCTCATGCGGGGCATCCAGGAACTTCTGGGGGCCTTGCGGCCCCCGATCCCCGCAGCCCCTGGCAGCTCCATGATGGAGCTGGCAGTCATGTGGGTGGCTGATCCAGCCACCCAGGGCTGCCTTTTGATCGTCTGCAGGGAGAGCAGGCTAAGCCCACTCTCCCCGCAGACCCGGAAGAAGCTCTTCTCACTGATCGTGAGAAGAGCTTCTGTGTGTAAATAGCATAATCATAATCATCAATATTTCCTGACTCCCTGCTCATGTTCTTAGGGCCAAACTAGGCATTAGGGGCCAAATCACATGCCTTGCATTAGTCAAGCTGAGCATGGTCATGGTGGGCATGGGCATCCGGGGGAGGGCAAGGGGGCAATTTCTCTCCTTGGAATGAATCAATATAACCATGTTTCTTGCTTCAGTCGCCTGTTCCCTTCCTGTGAATGCTGCTCCCCCAAAAGTCCTATAGGCACCCATGGTTGTGGGGCTGATGATGTTGCCTCTGTGAGAGGTTGAGATATGCTGTTATGTCATTCTTTCTCCTCCATCTTCTGCCTATGATGTTGCCAAGCTGTCCTTCCATCCCCTATGGGAATGGGCCATTGCTCATTGGTAGAGCACCTGCTTTCCATGTGGAAGTTCCCAGGTGCAATTCCTGGCATCTCCAGGTAAGGCTGGGAAGGACTCCTGCCTGAAATCTTGGAGAACTGGGATAAGGCAGATTCCTATGTACATACTTCAGCCTGGGGGTTGAAACCACTAGCATGTCCACCTTCTACTCTGTGAGAGGTTGCAGCCACTGCTGTATTTTAATTGCAGTCTCTTTACCAATACTAGTAGAAGCTGATCTCCAAACTTCCATCCAAGGAACTCCTGCATCTTCCCCTTGAGGATGTTCACCATAGGAATGACCTGCCCAAGGGTGTGCTTAGCAACACCGCATACCTTGGCAACATCCTAAAGAAGCTAAAGGACCATCATCACCCGTGAGAGAGTCTGCTCCTGGTCTATTGAGTAGTTTTTGATCTCTCAGTTCCAATAATCTCCTTCCCCCACCCATAACCTTTTTTTAACCCTTACAATCTGTTCCAGGACTCAAATTCAAATGAATACATTCCATATGAAACACATGAGTAACAAATGGGAAATTAATTCAGCATTCAGGGGAAAAGTGAATTCCCATTCACTTTTATAATTAACACCAATTGAACAAATGAGGATCATTTGTTCCATTTCCCATTCATGTGTAAAATGAGTCCCCTATTCAGAAGTTCTCAACCCCTCATTTCAGCACCCAATGGATGCAAGTTGTAGTAGGAAGATGACTGGAGCTCCAAACTCATAAAATATCTCTATGAGCGTAGTGCTCAAAGATAACGTACAATTAAAGTGTCTCTCTGATGAAGAGATGTTAAAGAAAAACACCAAAGCTGCAGTAATTAGATAATTACATAACAATTATAGCATCATTGTGGTATTGCTGAAAATTACATACTGAAATGATTGTTTTTCTTTGTTCACTTGGTGCTTAACCAATGAAATATCATGTCTTTAAAAAAAACCATGGAAATGGAATAAGCACTGTATATTAAAGCAGCTTTTCTGAAGTTAGATGCAACTTGGTGAAAAATAATAAAATAAAACAGTGGGAAAATATAGAGAGCAGTCTAAAATTATGCATAAAGTCTACAAGTCTGTCCCATGCAATCTATATACCAGGTAAGATATGTAAAATACCAAGTAAGCAGAAGTAAGAAGAAAGGAAATCAAGAAAATATCACCTGGGAATAGTTCAAAGTTAGAAGCTTTCTGAAGCACACTAGCTCTCATCTAGGGGGGTGCATGAAACCGGTATGCCTGGTTTGGTTTGATTCTGAATCAGACTCAAATGGAACCAAGCACATTAGCTTCCCCCACTCCAAAGATAGACCCCCCTCCCTGTGGTTCGGCTCAAATTCAAACTGGTCTGGTGGTTCAAATGGAATTTCTAAAATATAAACTCACTGCTCCAGAGAGTGCTGCAGCAGCCATGGGGGGAGGGGGGTCTCCAGTGGTTCCCCCTCCCCCAGCCAGCCTCCCCCTGGTCTCCAATCAGCCCAGTTGGGGCCATTTTAGTCCATTTTTGGCCTGTTCTGGCTCTTTGCGTTGGCAGTGGCCATTTTTCACCATTTTAAAGTTTTATTGATTTTTACAATATCTTAGCAATCAAGTTATACTTAATTAAGTAAATAATGACTACCCGCTTACCAGTCTGCATGGTTCTTGTTAACTATACATATAAGCCATTGCTATAATATTACAAAACATATATACTCTGCCTTACAATTCGATTTTACCCTACCCCAACCTGCTGTGATACCAAATTTCAAACCCTGCTGAAAGGTCCATGTTAGAAAAATAGTTCTTTAAGTAAAGTAAGAAAGGTTCCCAATCTTCTTTAAAACATTCCAAGTTTTTATCCCTTATAAGTGTTGTAAGTTTTGCCATCTCCACATATTCCAAAATTTTTATCAACCGGTCTTCTTTTGAAGGCATTTTATTATCTTTCCATTTCTGCACATATACTATTTTAGCCGCTGTGGTTGCATACATTAACAAAGTTAAATTTCTTCTAGAGAACTCTCCTTGAGTTATTCCCAACAAGAAGGATTCTGGCCTCTTAGGAAATGTCATTTTAAGAATTTTCTTCAGCTCATTATATATCATATCCCAAAAGGCCTTTGCCTTCCCACATGACCACCACATATGGAAGAAGGTTCCTTCACATTGTCCACATTTCCAACATTTGTTTGAAACATTTTTATACATTAATGCTAATTTTTTGGGTGTCAGATACCACCTGTACATCATCTTATAACAATTTTCTTTGAAAGTATAACATGCAGTGAAATTTAAATCAGACACCATAATTTTGCCCAAGCTGCCATCTCTATATTATGACCCACATCTTGAGCCCATTTTATCATAGTTGTTTTAACCACTTTGTCTCTTGTCTCCTCCAAAAGCAACAACTTATACATCTTGGAGACTAGGCAGTGGCCATTTTTTAGGCCGTCGCACATGTGCACTGGCCATCTGCATGGCCAAGGTCATGCAAACACACACACGGCGGATACGGAAGCAGCCCCTGGAGGTGCTGAGTTTCTTCCTTTAAATCATTATTGTTAGAACCTCCGGACCATCCAGTGGGGCTAGGAGGGAGTTTGGTTCAAGTTCGAACCAAATCTGGTTTGGTTTGGCTCAAGGGCGAGCCCTCAAGCCAGCCAAGTTTGATGGGAAACTGGCTCGAGCTCAAGGTGATTCACATATCCCTACTCTCATCCAAATGAACATTGCACTAGTGCAAATCCTGCATGAATATAATAATGTTGCACTAGCTAATTTTTCTAATTCAGGATCAGTGTTCCCTCTAACAGAGATTCACAGATGTTGACTACAACTCCCATAATCCCCAAGCAAAGGCTATTGCAGCTGCCACATTTTGGACTAATTTCGCAACTATGTACAAAGGCAGCCCTACATAGAGCACATTGCAGTAGTCTAACCTAGAGGTTACCAGCTGGTATATGACTGTTTTCAGGTCATTCTCCTCAAGCAATGGGCAGGGTTTACAGGCGGGAGCCTCCATCCTGATTTCTCAAGTGCCCAGACCCAAAACAGGAATTATGTGGTGCACGTGATAATTGGCTTCGCTGCAATCAGGTTGCAGATGAAAGCTCCCTACAGTGCTGTTAAAAGCTGCCTCTTAAGGAAACAGAGAGCTTGGTTGGCCCTGAGGATCACAAGGCCTGCACAGCTAAAGGGAGGGAGGTGGTGGCAATAGAGGAAGGATGGGTGTTGGGTGGGCTGTGAGCTCCTCAGCTCTTTCCCCTCTCCCACTCTTTCCCCATACTAGTGTGGGCTAGTCATTCACTGGTCATCCACACCAGCTGGTGGCCATTCGATCCAGCAAATGAGCAGCCTGCATGGCTCAAGTTAATGCCAGGGCTCTGTGCTTCTCAGCTGCCTAGGGCAACAAAAAACCCTCCAGCCAGCAAAGAATGCTCTACTGAGAAGGTGCCCTCAGATCTGAAGGATTGGCAGGGTTTTCATTAAAAGAGGTAGTCTTTATAGTGTGTTGGGCCTAAGCAATTTGCACAAGTGTTTTGCTTTGCACTTAGGAATATAGGAAGCTCCCTGATACCAAGTCAGCCGATTGGTCCATCTAGCTCAGTAATGTCTACATTGACTGTCAGCAGCTCTCCAGGGTTTCAGGCAAGGGTCTTTCCCAGCTCTACCTGAAGATGCCAGGGATTCAACCTGGCACCTTCTGCATGCAAAACAGATGAGTTACAGCCTGGAAATAGCTGGCTTTTTGTCTAGCAATGAAAAATGTACAGATCAGGGATGTCATCAGAATCTGAGACTAGAGAAATGTGCCAAGTATATTGGCTGTGGCTTTCATTATACTTGTGCAAATAATTATAGAATTTCAGTCCCAAGAGTTATTGATCTAAGATCTATTACATTTCAGGAGCAATAAATTCTCTATTTCTTTTTCTTTTTCAAGAGTAAGCAAAATTAATTGGGAAAAGATAACAACAAAAATCTCATTACATGAAGCCATTTTCAAAATTGAATTAAACATAAAGAACAAACATTTACTACTATTAAAAAGAACAATGGTGTGTGTGTGTGCGTGTGTGTGTGTGTGTGTGTGTGTCCTTTTTAATTGCTCATTGCTGTGCTAAATATACATTTAAAAAACAAAATACTGTAGCATACCATAGCTTCTAGTATCTATGCGATATATATAATAATTTATTCTGGGTACTTAAT
The DNA here is from genome assembly GCF_027244095.1 of Hemicordylus capensis. Lineage (NCBI taxonomy): Eukaryota > Metazoa > Chordata > Lepidosauria > Squamata > Cordylidae > Hemicordylus > Hemicordylus capensis. The sequence goes on along the minus strand of NC_069660.1, from coordinate 293,857,346 downwards.
CTGTTCTTTCCCAACTGAAATAACAGTTATTAATTACAAGCACACAATAATAGGAGGACTTCAATAATGCATAATTGAAGTGGGGAAAATCATGCAGTCAGCAACTCAGAGAATTCTATGCTAACCTCTCTTGTGGCAATATACATTTGTCTTATTTATTTTTAATGCATTCATCACACTTATACCCCACTCTTCATCTGCCTGTGGGCTTCTCGGAGGCATCTGGTGGGCCACTGTGTGAAACAGGATACTGGGCCTTGAGCTGGATTCAGCAGGGCTGTTCTTACATTCTTATCTGATATCTCTCAATAGCTTCTATATATTCCCAGGTGTTATTAAGTTGAAATAGATTACATAGCCAGATCTTGCAGTAGCAAACATGAATTGCCCCCCTTTGCTAAGCTGGATTCACCCTAGTTTGTGATGTGATTGCTGTATGCTATAAGATATTCCCCTTAGGAGATGGGGCTGTAGCTCAGTGATATATACTTGCATGCAAAAGGTCCCAGGTTCAATCCCTCATATTTCCAGTAGGGCTGGAAGAGATTCGTGCCTGAAACCTGCACTACCAGTCAGTGTAGACAATACTGGGCTAGATGGACCAATGGTCTGACTCAGTATAAAGCAGCTTCCTACGTTCCTGTACTGTTAGATTCAATGGCCAACATTCTGTGCAGTGCAACCTCAACATTAGCAAGCCACTGGGGCTGCTGCACGTATAAAAGGTAGTCCTGAGGCTGTTGTGGAGGTGGGCTTTTGCAAAGCTCCTTAAAATAGCATGTGGGGGGACTTACTTCATGCTACTTCAGTTGGAAACCATGCAAGAAGCATGAAACAAGTTCCCACGTGCTGTTTTAAGGACTTTTGCAAAAGCCATGGGATTGCCTTTTAAATGCACAGCAGCCCTGGCAGCTTGACAATCCTGAGGCAGAATTGTACAGAATGTTGGCCACCGAAAGAACTATTTCATGCACCTGAAGATGACTGACATGAAAATAACAGAAATTCTACCTTCAGCTTGTTCCAACCATAGGGAACAATGGGGGACTCAAAACACACCATTGTTCCCCATGGATAGCTCCTAAGAACACCAAAGTAGGTTGTTAGGATCCTATGGGAGTTTTGGGGAAAGGTTAAAAATTGTTTTAAATCACCTGCTTGCCCATTTATTTTGTGGGTTGGGAGGTAGGTAGCACCCATCATGCTGTACCACCCAACCCACTTTGGTGTCCATAGGAGCTACCCATGTGGGACAATGTGTTGTTTTGAGTTTTCCCATTGTTCCCTATGGCTGAAACACTTGAAACATTATGAGTTTGTTTAGTTGAAACAGCAGGCTTGACCACTGTTTTGATGGAACTTTGGGGCTGTTTTTCGTTTCATTTCGAGCTCAAAACAGAACACAAAATCCACTCCATGCACATCCCTAATAGTTTGTACAGCCTTAAGTGGCCAAGGAATTCCACCTCAGAGGAAAATTATAAAAGTTATTGGTTCATTGAACAAAGGAGGGTTGTTCTGAGGGGGATACATTTTTGTAGGCATTTCTGTATACACAGGAAATGTTTGAGGGGTCATTAGAAGGAAGAGAATAGGTCTGAGAGAAACTTGGATGAACAGCTGGAATCTTAGACATTTAAAGATAATTACATATTAGTGATATATACATTTCTGGTACAATACATACATACATACATACATACATACATACATACATACATACATATGTAGGCATAATGGTTCACATACTGCACAGCATTTCACAGGTGCTGTAACTCCATGTTCAAGCAGTAGTACAAGAGTGCTGTTGAACAAATAACAAAATGACATGAATGGATTTGCATGATCTTATGTCCTTTAGAAATAATGGCTATACTATGGCATCCTGTGCATGTGCAATTCCAGCATTTGCACAAGAATGTGAACTACTATATGTAAAAATGATGTAAAAACACCTGCAGGACACTGTGCAGTGTGTGAGCCAGCATGGTAACTTTCACATTTCCCACCTGCCAATCTATATTGTATGTGCCAATCGATAACTACAAGTGTGTGCTAGTCAAGGAAAAAATAACCAGAAGAGTCAAGGACTGCATTCTGTGATGAAGCATTACTGTCTTGCTTGAATAAGATGAAGGCAAAACTACGCGCAGGTGAGGATGCGACCCTCACTGACTCTCAAATGATGGCATTGTTAGATTGCACTATTACAACCGGAGTGATTGAACAGTTCTTGACAAAGGGCTTTGGAGATGAAGTACAGTTCTTAGTGTCAAGTGAAACAAACTGACTTGTAGTTTGGGCTTCATCTCATTCAAGATAGACAGTAGTGCTTCATCACAGCCACAATCATAACTCAGCTGCTGTGCCAGAGTGAACTCAGTCAGTGTTTGGCTGGCGGAGATGGGCCAGACTAGATATGACATCATGATGTCCTACGTTTCTCCACCCCTGCTCCACATTATTGGAACAGGGCAAGAGAATGTTGCATGCTGTGATGTCGCAACTCCAGGCAAATTATATGAGACATTATGGTGTGGGAGGAAGGGAATCTTGAAGTGCAGCTGCTGATGTTTGTGGCAGCTTGTATTTTTTTGCCTGCACACCCCAAATATAGAAACCTGGCTTTTCTCAGGCCATAAAAAATTGAGCCATAGCCTGCTTCCATTCCTAAGATTCCAGACACGGAGACAGGTCATTCTGACTAGGTGTTGTTTGTTGGCCCCAAGTCATTGGGGGACTGCAAGGAACCAGGAGTACCACTCCAGCTGCCTCTGAGGCATGTGTAGAGAGCCAGAACAGGCAAGCCTAAAGTATCATGAAAGAGAAAATAGGCAATGGAATGCAGCTGCCTTCTTTTAACAAGCTGGTCTGCAGATAAGTTAAGCATCAAGGACATTTCATCCCGTTTTTAATAGTATCATGTGAGGCATGATGGAAAGAGGGATGCCCCCCTCCCCTCTTTCTTTTTAGTCTGCCTCTTTAGCAGGAAAAGTCATTTTGCTTAAGGAGAACACCTAAGCAATCACTCACAGGGTTGACCCAGAACCACACCTTCTATGGAATCAAGTACTCTGAATACTTTTGTTAGTGCCCACATATTCAGGCTCTCAGGCCATGTCTTGGACTATAAGATCCTTCCCTCATGAGATTGCTGTGTTGTGTGTTGGCTCAATACACACACCCAAGCTTGCTCCCTTGTTTGCCTCCACACCAATGAAGAGGTGAATGAATGCCTTGAATGCCTCTCTTGAATGCCTCCACACCAATGAAGAGAAACCCAAGTGGATAGATGATCCTCACCTAGATTTTAGGTTGCTATGGATTCTATCCCTTTCCCTTTATTCGATCCCTTTGTGCTATCCCTTTCTCTAAACTTTCACCCCAAACTTCTATTCCCCCCACTTAGCACTAAAACATGGTAATTGTGTATTGGGGCAACCTAAGCCATTTCCAGAGAGTGTGCAACCCCCTTATGGGCAGTCTTTTTTTCAACCCTCCCCTGAAGCTCTACTGCTTTCATTCTGTAACCTTCATCCTTCAGTAAAAACACCTTTTGCTCCTGCCTGAATTCCTTCACTTTTAGCCTATCCTAATTTCAAGTTCACCCTACCAAAATCAAATTTCCTGGTACTTTAAACTTAAGAACACAGCTGTATGCAGGTTTCCACCAATTGAACTATTTTCCCCCACTTTAGTCAAAAAATAGTCACAAAGTGTGGTCACTAGCACTCTTCAAAGCACACCTTTATAATCACTCCAAATTTTGCCCGTTTCCAAACTCTTACCAGTATTTCTGCTCCAACTAATAGAGCAATGAATTGGTGTTGGCCTCATTGCTTGTTACATTCTATGAATGATTCATAATGTCACTTGAGAGAGGAAATGTATTCATAGTCTATAGGAAGCATATGGTTTCCCATGGACCTCTTCTTTGATAGCATAACTAGTTGTGACTTATGCATGCCTTTCACTTCCCAGCATGGTCCTTTATGCTGTCATATTTGCTTCTTGCAATTGAACAAAGGACATCAGAAATTTCAGAAGAGTGCTCCTTTCATTGTTGTTGGTTTTTTTGTGTGCAACGAGGTAGGAGATTGCATATTAATATTTAAAATTGTGTTATTGTGAATTAAAGGTGGTTTCTGGATGGACTTACTTCATAGCAGGGGGTTCGACTTGAAGGCAGTTTGATTCCTTGCAGTTCTATAATTCTACAATCAAATAATCTACACTGTAGCATTTCTCAATGGATTATACATTACAGAAATACATTGGAATTCAAGTACCTTGGAGCATAAGATGGGGCTGTAGGTGGGGATGGAGCCTAAGCTCGGTGACAGAGAATCTGCTTTGCATACACACGTCCCCAGGTGCAATCCCTGGCATCTCCATGTAGGAATGGGAGAGACTCTTGCCTGAAACATTAGAGAGTCCCTGCCAGTCAGTAGACAATATTGAGCTAGATGGTCCAATAGTCTGACTTGGTGGAAGGAAGCTTCCTATGTACCTGTACCTATCTTGATGGATAGGCTTGTATGCTGCTGGATGGAAGCAGGCAGGGAGCTCAGGTTCCAATTCCTGCTTAAGCACAAGACTGAGTGGTCTTGGTGCTCTGAGTCACTTTTCTAAGTTTTAACCACATAATTGTTTCTTTAAAGATTGAGTGGGCCTTGGAAATGCAGACCCACACTAAAAAGTTGTGATCCATTTTGAGTAGACCAAAAGTCATATCTGGGTCCATTTTCTAAACAGATCATGATGGGTCACCTGCTTTCCTCTGCTGATGGGCTTCCTTTGTGAAGTGGGGTCTATTTTTTTGAGGGACGGAAACAGGAAGAAGTCCATCTTGCTGGCCGGGCAAGTCTTTTCTTGTCTCTGCCTAGATGCTGAAATTGTACTATTCTGGGCATAATCAGAGTAGTCGTGATCATGGGAACTGCAGTTTCAGAAAAATACTCTTCCCATGTCTTTGGAGGCAATGATATTTCTGAGCATGGTGGCCAGATTAATTTGCAAACAAAGGGAAGCATTTCATACTTTTTCACCTTAGCTTGCAGTGGAGAGGACTGGAGTTTAAGCAGTTCTCTCAGGTCTTGCAAGAGCCCTCAGCATTTTTCAGTTGCTTGCTGATAATTTTCGATAACTTTCTGATAATTTTCAAGGCAAACATGGAGATGTTAGGCCATCACTAGAATTGCTTTTGGGATAATGGAAAGGATCTTTTGATAGTAGAATGAGACATTGTAGGGGGAAACTGCCAAGTTTCTGTGGTGGCTGCTATGTTTTTTCCCATAATGCCCTGGACTTCACTGAAGAAAAAATATGCCACCAACTGCCAGGACAAGTTCTAACTCTGATTTTCACTTTTGAAAACAATTTTTAAAAGAGCAAATAAGACCACTGTTTTGCCACACTACAACACTCCTGCCCCTTTATTCTTGAAACAAATGGAATAAAAAAGACTAAACTAGCTGACCTGACAAAGAGCATCTGCACCCCTAGTTCTCCCTGTCTCTTCCCCCATCCCTTCAGCCGTTCTCTCCCTTCTCATCAGCACCAGTTCGTTCTTCCCCTCCCTTCAGTCCCAGTTCATTCTCCCCCTCCCTTCAGCCCCAGTTTGCTCTCCCCTGATGGCCAGCCTGGCCACTGCTTCCTCTCCCCGCCCAGCAGCTGGTCTGGCTGTCACTTTCTCTTGCTGGCCACTCACTTTCCTCTCCTCCTCCCCACGCTTGTGAAATCTCATGAGAGCTGCCACGCATGGGATAAATGACGGGATATCTATATCTATCTATCTATCTATCTATCTATCTGGCGTACACGTCATATATATATATATATATATATATATATATATATATATATATATATAGTTTACAAGGTAAGTCCCCCACACTCATTATGAAAATGAATTCATAACAAAACTGGAAGGACTTATCTGTAATTAATCTTTTAAAATAATTATTAAGCAAGCAAATGAAATATTTATAGCAAAAACAAAAGAAATCCCAAAATTATATACACACACACACATACTGCATATTTCTAATGCCAAATCCCTAACTGTAAATTGCAAAGCATCTTTGAGTAAGCAAGTTTACATGCTAACCTTGCCATATGTGATTATCCTTTATGACACCAAATCAGTTCATTATATGATGCTCTGGAGTTCACTTTTTTAAATGATAAGTATTCACATCTCTGTATAAAATGTAGTTTTGGACAATAGGTTTTAGATTTGTGATGGCAAGTTCTCTGGGTTAATTACAAATTGTGAAAAAATAGAAAATAGCATCTCTATTTAACTGTAGAAGTTTTCAACTAAGTGGTTCTTCTGCTCCCTTTTTAGGATAAAATAACAATCAGGAATACATAAAGCATTTAAGGATAAGCAACTTGCATTTCTATGAAGTTCTAGAACTCATGAGCTGAGATTTCCTATCTTACTCTGCATAGTGAGGAATGTATTAGCCAATTTAAAGTTGCAGAAAAGGGAGAGTCCTTCTGGGCTATGTTGGATCCTGGAACATCTAGGTAATGCTACATCTCTTTCTTTCCTCAATTCATTCCATAAGACCTCTAACCTCTAACCTAAGACAGAGGAAGTGTGACTCTGTTGGTCCTTTTGGATCTCTCAGTGGCTTTCAATACTATCAACCATAGTATCCTTCTGGAATGTCTGAGGGTGTTGCGGGTGGGAGGCACTGTTTTACAGTGGTTCCGCTCCTACCTCTCGGACAGATTTCAGATGGTGTTGATTGGAGATTGTTGCTCTTCACAATCTGAGCTTAAGTATGGTGTCCCTCAAGGCTCCATACTTTCTCCAATGCTTTTTAACATTTATGTGAAACTGCTGGGAGAGATCATCAGGGGATTTGGAGCTGGATGTTACCAGTACGCTGATGACACCCAGATCTACTTCTCCATGTCAACCTCTTCAGGTGATGGCGTATCCTCCCTAAATGCCTGCTTGGAAGCCGTAATGGGCTGGATGAGGGAGAATAAACTGAAGTTGAATCCAGATAAGATGGAGGTACTTATTGTGCGGGGTCAGAACTCTAGAGATGATTTTGATCTCCCTGTTCTAGATGGGGTCACACTTCCCCAAAAGGAACAGGTTCGCAGTCTGGGAGTACTTCTGGATTCACACCTCTCCCTGCTTTCTCAGGTTGAGGCGGTGGCCAGGGGTGCTTTCTATCAGCCTCGGCTGATACGCCAGCTGTGCCCATTTCTTGAGATCAATGACCTCAAAACTGTGGTACATTTGTTGGTAACCTCCAGACTGGACTTCTGTAATGTGCTCTACATGGGGCTGCCTTTGTACATAGTCCGGAAACTTCAGCTGGTTCAGAATGCGGCAGCCAGTTTGGTTTCTGGATCATCTCAGAGAGACCATGTAACTCCTCTGTTGATGGAGCTATACTGGCTGCCAATAGGTTTCCGGGCAAAATACAAAGTGCTAGTTATAACTTAAAAATCCCTAAATGGCTTAGGCCCTGGGTATTTAAGAGAACATCTTCTTTGCTATGTGCCCCACCGCCTTTTGAGGTCACTTGAGGAGGTCCGTCTCCAGTTGCCGCCAACTTGTTTGGTAGCTACACAGAGACGGGCCTTCTCAGCTGCTGCCCCAAGATTGTGGAATGCACTCCCTACTAAGATATGAGCCTCCCCATCTCTGGCAATTTTTAAGAAACTTCTGAAAACACATCTCTTCAACCAAGCTTTCTCAGCTTTTTAAAACTTGTTTTAAAATTGTTTTGGCTATTTAAGTGGTGTTTTATGATGTTTTAATTGTTAATTATTATTTTATGCAGTTTATAATTTTGTTTTAATTGTTAATTGGTTTTAATGGTGTTTTAATGTAAACCGCCCTGAGCCTTTTGGAAGAGTGGTATAAAATTTTTAATAATAAAATAAATAAATAAACCTCAGAGGCACCTCTAGCCTCAAAGGCAAGATGCCTCTAAATATCATTTGCAGGGGAGCAACAGCAAGGGAAAAGGCATGCCCTCACCTCTTGCCTGTGGGCTTCTCAGAGGCATCTGGTGGGCCACTATGTGACACAAGATGCTGGACTAGCATTTGGGACTAGATGTTTGGAACTGGATGCATGGGACTAGGCCTTGGGTCTGATCCATCAGGGCTATTCTTATGTTCCCATTACCTCTCTTTTCCCTGAAGTATGCATATCTTAATCATATTTTTAACTTGGGTTATAGCCTCACATTTATTGTGATCTTTCTTGTGCTTCATGACCATTAGCTTCTTCCATGAACAGAAGGGGAGTTGCACTCGCAGAAGGACATGTTACTTTAACACACTCTTTTCCCATGAAGTTGCACCCAGGGAATGCCACCATAAGAAAGGTTATGATTAGGGATGTGCAAATTGATTCAAATCTGAATAGATTCGACTTGAATATGAATTGTTTTGACTGAAATCAGGGTGATTCAAGTGATTCAAATTCAAACCAAATCACCCCTTAAAAGGGCAATTTGAATCAAATTTGAAATGAATTTTTGAAATTCAATTTGAATTTGATTCAAGAGCTGTTTGGCACCTTTAAAAACCATTCCGTCCCCCTGATTAGTTAAAAAAATGTGCCAAAACAAGGTTAAATCGATTAAAATTTGATTCAAATTCAAATCATGTTTTTGGAAAAGATTTGAATTCGATTCAAATTCAGAATGAATGCGAAACAAATGAAAAATGTGTTTAATGCACATATCTAGTTAACAGAGGCGTCTCTAGAGAAAATAGCACCTAGGGCAAGCACTGAAATTGCGCCCCCTGTCCAAACATCTGACACCAATCTTTCAGATAACTTTACCATAATATCAGCTCAAAAATACAAGTCAAGCTCGTTATTCTTTTAATATTTCAAAAACTATTTAGCAGTGGACGTAGCCTCATGAAATACCCAGATACTATGTGGAAGTATACTTGGAAAACTAAACAGAAGTGCCTGTCTAATTCTCTACTCTGCGTTGTAGCATCACTATTACATAAGTTTTAAGAATAAATGGAGAATTTGACTTTTCCCAGCTACTCTAAAAATAATTAAAGGATATGCAGAGTAAACTGTGTCACCACTTGGAATATATTCTAGTATTTCAGAAAGACAGTTAAAATGAGAGAAAGAGAGCAAGAAACTCCCAGTAGGCCTTATACTAAGGATTTCACACTGATTCAAAGACAAACTCACCATTTCCCCTCCCCCCACTGGCCTTTTAATTCACCGCCACAGCCCGTCCCGGGCTGATTTTTGGGCCTGTTTGGGCCTGCAAAGATCGGCTTGGTGGCCATTTTGGAAGCTGCAATGCATGCTCAAATGGCCTCTGTGAGGCCTGGCAAGGCCTAGGGCCTCACAGGGACCATTTGAGCACATGCAGTGGCCATTTAATTTTTTTAAAATGGCCTCAGAAAACAAAATGGCCACTGCATATGCTCTAGGCCTAGCATGGCCTAGGGCCTCTTAGAAGCCATTTGAGCATGCATGGTGGCCATTTTTTTTTGGTGGCCATTTTTTTAATTTTAAGAAATGCCCCCCCCCCTTCAAGTGGCGCCCGGGGCACGTGCCCTGCCTGCCCCCACCTTAGATACGCCCCTGCTAGTTAAGATGCAAATCCTGTGACAGCTTCACACAAGCGCCATCAAGTCAGTAAGCCTTAAACCAGAGCTTCCTGATGAGCATGCTCTCATCCTGATGTGCATGTGCCTCAGCAGGCATGTCATGTGAACCCTCCAGCCAGCAGTTCCCAACTCATTCTCTGGAGATTTTACTAACTCCCACCTGAGTTTTTTAACCAAGACTTGAAATTGGGTGAAGAAATTTGGTAGACTCTTGGATGGAAATGTTGGGAACCTGCAAGGAGTGTGTGCTCACCAGAAACCTCTGTTTCCCAGCTTACTGATTTGGTAGCAATCCCATGAAGCTCTTCCTTTCCTCCTTCCCTTCCCTCATTACCTTCCCCTCTCTTGGAAGTTAAATGGTTGGCTCTCATGGAAAGGGCCTACCTGTTAAATGTCACTAGGTGCTATGTATGTACTCTGATGGCACCATGCCTTTTGGGAGAAAGGAACAGGGAAGCTTAACTGTGTGAGAGAGAATTTCAGATAACAACTAAAGCTAATTGGTCCTTCATTTCTTTAAGTCAAACCTCAAACTCTTCCAGCTGTCACTGCTTGTAAGGAGGGTACCTTCAGGTTCTGAGCAAGTGCAGCTGGGCAGCATTTCGAGTGGGAAGTGCAACATACAGCCTGCATTTAAACAAAACTTATACTGAGAAATTCAGCATGCAGTGAAGACATCTTAAAAACGTCTGATTTGTCAGCACATTCATCTGTTTTCTTTTTAATCATGGTCTCCAGGGCAAACTGAAAGTGTGTCCTGGACAACTCGTACACCCTGGACAAGTGTACCCTGGAAAACTTGTGATCCCTACATCCAGTTGGGATGCCAGCTCTAGAAAGATGTAAAGCAAAAAAATTCCAGTCTGGGAAGAGGCAAACTGCAGCTTTAAATATGCATTCTGAGTGCATCCAGCTAGACTCCTAAAATATTTATGCACATTAATATGTTTAGGCACATGCTCTTATTTACTATCTGTTTATAAATGGCAGGAAAGGTTATTTGTAACAGGAGGTAGAGAATACGTAATCTTCTAATTGCAAGCTTGCCTTACTTGGTGTTGTTTGACATTTCTCATGCAGTTGGAATATTGCATCTGTCTGTAGAAATCAATACACAAAATTAGAAAGATACCCATGATTCGTGGTGACGGAGGTAGTGGTATAGGGAGAAAGCATATTTGGTACTGTTCCTTCAGGCTACAAACTACATGGCAAGTCTTTTTTCAAGTTATACCTTCCGTCTTTTGGAATCTGGGTAGTATAAACAAAACCTTTGCTCTGAAAACAGACTATTCATGGAAATACATGGCCTTATTGACTACAGATTGAAGTGTTAATTTGTCTTGCAGTTTTTATGAGTTGTGTGCTTTTATTTTGGTGTGTCAGAGCACTTTGGTGACCATTCTTATATTTGCAACACCACATGCCTCATCATATGACATTGACATATAACAGCATGTGCAAAAGTAATCTTTGGAGGCCTTTCTGAGAGCCACCACTTTGAGAGATGTTGCCAAAGCATCCATTGGGGGCACTGCAGGGAAAACATATGGTCACCAGGAGGTGCCAACATATTTTTGTGATGGCCACCATTTTATTTACCCACAATGTTCCAGATGCAACATCGGGACAAAGCACCGTGGCACAATAAAGTGGGGGCCACCACAAAAACTGTCAGCTGTCATTTTTATCCCACATTGCTCTAGAGTGACACTAGGAGCCCTTCCCCACAATCAGTGAGAAGGGCTACTGGGTATGTGAGGAGGAAGGCTGCTAAAACTTACCTCTCCTGCAGATGATTGTTGGGTCTCTGCTAGGCAAGCAGATCACACACCCAGACAGACACCAGCTTTCCACGGCAGCAGAGAGGATTGGGGGCCAGGCTGTATCATCCTGGTCCCTGGAATTCCCATAATGCACCCAAAATCCCATAAGGCATTTTGGGGATTCCTCTGGCACTGGCCAAGAGGCTGTTCCTGTGTTGTGCCATGTGGTGCCGACACATGATCATTTCACCTGGGTTAAGGGTACGCTCATGCCCTTAACTTTGGTTACCAGCCAGGCCTCTTGGGTGGGCTTGACGCTGAGGGACCACCAGCAGCCACGCAGCTGCTGGCGGTTCTTACAAGCAGTCAAGACTGGGCTTGGCTTTGTTAGCTTGATCTTGGCTGCACATGATGACAGCCTCTATATCCGAGGAACGATGGCAAATTATAATGACATCTAAGAGGAACGCCACTGCCCATCAGGCAAAGTAAGCGCACACCTCCCCCAAATGCCAAATGGGAAATGAATGCATAACAAGTGAGATTCTGAAAATGAAGCCCACTCATTCCAGTTTATTCAACATCACATTTTTGAACAAATGAAAAATGAACCAAATGGACCCCATTCAATTTTGATTCTGTTCATTTCAAAAATGAATGCACATCCATCGTACCTCATTAAATACTTAAGCCACTATGACAAAGTCACCATGACAGAGAACCTATTTCTACCTGTGTCCTTTTGCTATCACTGCACAGTTTTAATACAACTGATATTTCATTTTGGATTGTTCCATGGTTTTTTATGACCTAATTTTAGGACCAGATTTTCAAGCTGAACACCAAATAAAAATGTTTTTGTAATTAAATTGAACTGACTATGGTTCAAATAGCAAGCTTTTTAATTGCACATCCTGCCCTCTTTTCTTTCTGCTTTGAATTCTATTCACGTCTGTGCCAAAAATCTGTCCTAATTCAAATTCAGACTGAATCTTTCCACAGAGAGTCTGAACTTTCATATCTTTATTTTCCCACTGAACCTGGGAAATAAAAAATGCTCAAGGGTAGATTGTGTCATGATAACATTAGTTTTCTATAGAATTGGTTTAAAGGCACAGCAAGGCAACCATGGATGTTTAGTAGGCATCCTCATTGTTTTAATTCTAGATATTGCTTTCTGAAGACTCAGGCCCCTGTTGTCCTATGCATTGTTAAAATCTACACTACAACATGCTCTGTACAACATGCAACATCTGTCTTACCATTTTCTAAATAAAAAGGTGTTTTTTAAATATGTATATACAGCCATAAATAGACTAGCCTTTACATAACATTACTTAACAACTGTCTCCTTGCATATGTCCAAACACAATCTCAGCTGTCATCACAGAGTGTTCACATGTGGCTGACCTATAATGGTTTTGCTTTAAAAAAAACCCCAATTAGCACTTATATTGTTAACTCATTTGTAATATGGCATAGGGAGTGACTCACTACTTTTCAATTATACATAGCTGCACATGGCAAGGAATTCTCTTGGGTTCTCCACTGCTACATTTGTGCATTGTTAAGATATTGTTATTGGTGAGCGAGCTAAAGGAGAGTGATTCATTTTAAAAAAAAAACCATATAAACACAATTACACACTGTTTGGATTTTTCCATACTTTCAGTAAAAATAGCTTTGAAAGAGCTTGTGAATAAGATGAAAGCTTACTAAGCATCCAGACACAAATTCTCATTGTGTTTTACTGTGAGTTCTGGTGGTTGGGTCACACAGGCAGCAGGCTCTCGGCGCAATTTCTGCAGTGCCACCTGCTGGCCAGCTCATGCTTTCTCTTTTTTAACTCACATCCTCATAAGAACATAAGAAGAGCTCTGCTGAATCAGGCCCAAGGCCTATCTAGTCCAACATCCTGTTTTCCATCATGGCCCACCAAATGCCTCTGAAAAGCCCACAGGTAAGAGGTGAGGGCATGCCCTCTCTCCTGCCTTTGCTCGCCTGCAACTGGCATTTAAAGGCATCTTGCCTTTGAGGCTGGAAGTGACCTATAGTCATCAGACTAGTAGCTATTGGTAGACCTTTCCTCCATGAATTTGCCTTAGCCCCTTTTAAACTCTTCCAAGCTAGTGGCTATCACCACATCCTGTGGCAGATAATTCATAGGTGCTGTGTGAAAAAGTACTTCCTTTTGCTGGTTCTAAATTTCCTAGCAATCAGTTTCATGGGATGGCTCCTAGTTCTAGTGTTGTAAGAGGAGAAAATTTTCTCTCTATCCACTCTCTCTACTTCAGAAAATTAATTTGAAAAGTGATGGTTAATCACAAAAAGCAAGAGCTGGCCAACAGGGAGTACTGCAGAAATCAGCCATAGAGCCTTTTGTACATGTTACCTCCCGATCAGATCTTGCAGGACAATGAGAATCTATGGGTGTCTGGATGCTCAGGCTGTAGGTGTGTCTGGATGCTCACCTTATACTTATTCACAAGCTCTTTTCAAGGTGATTTTTATTGCCATCCTGAAAAGCCCCCAGACTGAAATAGCTAACTCACTGAGAAACTAACTTACTGAGAATTGTTCACAAAGCATCATCAAGACACCTAGTGGAGTCTAGGGATGTGCACGGAACCATGGCAGGGCAGTTCAAAGGTGGCGGGGTGCCGCTTCAAGAGTGGGGGAGGGTGCATACCCCTCCCACTGCTTTCCCCCCACCATAGCCGTTAAGATAGCTGATTTTGTTAAGATAGCTGATTGGGGTGGCAGCGTACCTCTCTGCCACCCCATTGCCCCCATTGGCTGGATGTGGCCAGAAGTCCGCGACACGCAGGCACATCAGGGACTTCTGGCCATATCCGGCCAATGGGAGCAATGGGGCAGCAGGGAGGTACGCTGACATCCCGATCAGCTATCTTAACAAAGGGCGCCGGTGGGAGGAAAGCAGTGGGAGGGGTAAGTGTACCCTCCCCCGCTCTTAAAGTGGCACCCCCACAACCTTTGAACTGCCGGAACCACAAGTTCTTCGAACTGGTTTGGAGGCCCATAAAGGGCCTCCGAACCGGTTCCGTACACATCCCTAGTGGGCATGGGGGCATGCAGTCTAAAGGCTGAAACTATGGAAATAAACTACAAAACCATTTAAATAGCACTTCCTCAGTCCAAAAATTTGTCGCCAACCCTTTAAACCCCTGTTCAAAAGAGAAAAATATTAAACTGCTCTATCTAAGCCATTTCCCAACAGATCTTCACCCAATTTGCACAGGGGTTGTCTCTTCTCACCTAGTGAATCTGTGCGGATGGCCAGGCAGATTGGACAGATGCTTTTTATTTTATTTTATAAGCACTAGAATGTTCCAGACTTATAATGGTGGAATGTTGAAAACACTCTATAGCTTACCTATGCTGGTGCAATTGTGTCAGTATGATCACTGGAGGAAAAACAACAAGAAAGGTAAAAGGGGAAGGGTTTGGAGGCAGCATTGTGGGACTGATATGGAAGGGAGGCAGGGCGTATAATCCAAGCTGCAGAAGAATATTTGAGCTATAATATTTACATCATATTGGAGATGAGCATTACAAACATGACTGAATCAACCTCTGAGCTGTACTCCGATAAAATACAATGGCATCACTAAGCTATACTACAAATTCCTATCAGTTTTATACTAGTTTGTGTCATCACCTCACCCCAAGAATCTTGGGCAGTGTAGTTTGGTGGGGTTCTGACAATTATCTGTTCAACGCACACACACACACACACCACAAGGAACACAGGTCCCAGGAAAGAGAGAACTTAGAATCTATCTATCTGTCGATCGATCTATCTATCTATCTATGGCATACCCGTCGCTAATTCCATGCATGGCAGCTCTTGTGAGAATTCATGAGCAGCTGCTTGATAGCAACAGGGATGGGTGGGGGAAAAGAAAATGGTGGAAGCGGCAGCTGGCTCATGGGCAAGCACGGGGAAAATGGCAGTGGATGGTGGCTAGCTGGCCGGACAGCAAGCAAGCAAGTGCGGGGAGAAGGCAGCAGTGATGGATGTGGGGGAAGAAGGAAGAAGGCAGCTGGTATGGGCGGGTGGGTGGAAGAAAGCAGCTGATATGGGCAGGCGGGCGGAAAACGATGGGTGTGGGGAGGAGAATGGCGGCAGCGAACTAGAGGTGCAGATGATCTGCAAAGCAATATGCTGTACCTGTTTTTTTGCACTAAAATACTGAAGTAAAATAAAATGGCCTTTACTATGGAAGGCAGAAAAGCCCAAGTTCTCATGCAGAGCTCAGTTATTTGGAAAACAAGGCCTTGTGTCCAAATTCAGGATAATCCTATTAATATGGGATCAACTTTGCCACCAAAATTTAACATATCTTCTCTTATTACACCCAAACAACAGTCCCAAAACAACTATTCAAGAAAAGAGCCAAACTAAGGTATGTCTTGCCACAAAACAGGAACATCAAACAAACCATGTACTGCAAAAGTGAATAAGGCAAAAACAGCACAGGGCAGCATGCAGACTAGCACTGTTCTCACATTCGAACATTTTACACATGCAGTAATTTTTGCTGATCATCGCCTTTCCTCTGCTGCCTCTGCTCCTCACCCACCCCCGCCCACCCTGCAGTGTCCCTGAGTGCTGAAAGAGACAGCAGAGACTAGAGGAAGGGGAGATTTCGGAAGAACTGTTGTGCATGTAAAACATTCCAACACAAGGGCAAGTCTACAAGTCTCTAACCATTTTATGTTGGGCAACAGTAACACATCTTTCTTAATATATTGCCAACTTGGGCAACATATCATCCTTAAAATGCTACTGTATGATAAAAAAGTAAACGCAAGTAGAAATAAAATACCAATGTAAATGTACTTACATGAGCAGCAGCCAATTTTATATTCAACATATAAACGCTGCTGCCCCCGATGGGCATTAAGAAACACAGTGGGAGGCAGAGGCGTAACTAGGGAAAACGGCGCCCGGGGCAAGCACTGAAATGGCGCCCCCCGCCCCCCCAACATACTACATCATGCTTAGGTTTTTCCTCACAAGCGCCCACCGCTGCCACCAAGCCAGGCCACTGACTGGCCGCCAGGTGCAAGCAAAGCAATGGGGGGGGGGCCGCAGGCGGCACGGAAGGGACCGCTCATGGGGAAGGGGGCGCCGACGCGCTCCATTGACTGCTGCAGCGCTGCTGCACTGAGCAGGAAACATTTGTATTAACAAAGTTCCTCATCAAAGACTCCTGAGGAAACTTAGTGGTCATGGGATAAGGGGACAAGTACATGTGTGGATTGCTAACTGGTTGAAAGACAGGAAACAGAGGGTAGGTATAAATGGAGAGTTTTCACAATGGAGGGAAGTAAGAAGTGGGGTCCCCCAAGGATCTGTACTGGGACCGGTGCTTTTTAATTTATTCATAAATGATCTAGAAGCAGGGGTAAGCAGCGATGTGGCCAAATTTGCAGATGATACCAAACGCTTCCAGGTAGTGAAATCCGAAATGGATTGTGAGCAGCTCCAAAAGGATCTCTCCAACCTGGGGGAGTGGGCGACAAAATGGCACATGCAGTTCAATGTTAGCAAGTGTAAAGTGATGCACATTGGGACGAAAACCCCCAACTTCAAGTATATGCTGATGGGATCCGAGCTGTCGGTGACGGACCAGGAGAGGGATCTTGGGGTCGTGGTGGACAGCTTGTTGAAAGTGTCAACTCAATGTGCAGCAGCTGTGAAAAAGGCATATTCAATGCTAGGGATCATTAGAAAGGGGATTGAAAATAAAACAGCTAATATTATAATGCCCTTATACAAAACTATGGTGCGACCACACTTGGAGTACTGCGTACAGTTCTGGTCACCACATCTTAAAAAGGACATTGTTGAACTGGAGAAGGTACAGAAAAGGGCAACCAAGATGATCAGGGGACTAGAGCACCTTTCCTATGAGGCAAGACTACAACACCTGGGGCTTTTTAGTTTAGAAAAGACGACTGCAGGGAGACATGATAGGGGTCTATAAAATCATGCATGGTGTGGAGAAAGTGGAGAGAGAGAGATTCTTTTCCCTCTCACACAACACTAGAACCAGGGGTCACTCCATGAAATTGATTGCCAGAAGGTCTAGGACCAACAAACGGAAGTACTTTTTCACACAACGCGTGATCCACTTGTGGAACTCTCTGCCACAGGATGTGGTGACAGCCAACAACCTGGATGGCTTTAAGAGGGGTTTGGATGACTTCATGGAGCAGAGGTCTATCAATGGCTACTAGTCGGAGGGCTGTAGGCCACCTCCTGCCTCAAGGGCAGGGTGCCTCGGAGTACCAGTTGCAGGGGAGTAATGGCAGGTGAGAGGGCATGCCCTCAACTCCTGACTGTAGGCTCCCAATTGGCATCTGGTGGGCCACTGTGCGAAACAGGATGCTGGACTAGATGGGTCTTGGGCCTGATCCAGCAGGGCTGTTCTTATGTTCTATGTTCTTATGTTCAGGAGGGGTTTACCATTGCCATCTCCCGTGCAGTATGAGATGATGCCTTTCAGCATCTTCCTATATCACTGCTTCCTGATATAGGTATTTCCCATAGTCTGGGAAACATACAAGGGGGGATTTGAACCAGCAACCTCTTGCTCGCTAGGCAAGTTGCGTCCCTGCTGTGCCATTAAATGGCTAAAACACACTTTTGGGCAGATTTACATAAAATATTCCAGCCATTTTCTTTTGTTAGTTTTTCTATTTAAATATAGAAACTATGACTCAGAGGAAAGTATAAATCAGTAACTT
The DNA here is from genome assembly GCF_027244095.1 of Hemicordylus capensis. NCBI lineage: Eukaryota > Metazoa > Chordata > Lepidosauria > Squamata > Cordylidae > Hemicordylus > Hemicordylus capensis. The sequence continues at coordinate 293,839,170 of NC_069660.1, read as the reverse complement.
TTCTGTACAATTGGAGCTGGAGGAATGTCCCGTCCCCCCACCACCACTTCCTACCTCTGAGGCAACAGCCATCATCTAAGGGATTTCAGATTTCCCTAGGGAGCCATTTCAAGGTTTATGGAAACCCTGTTAATTATAAGCAAATGCAGAACTCTGGAGTGGGGGGTTGGGGGGAGAACTTTATCCCAATTTGTTCCCACTGTTGCTTATAAATGCCATTCTTCATTTGAATGGACCTTTTAGAGTGGAAAGAGACCACTTGGAGATCTTCTGGTTCAACCCCCTACTCCGTGCAAGAGTTTGTCTCAGGATTTCAAGCTAGGTGTTACAGAATGCCACTGGAACTACAAGAATCATGATAACATTTCTAAAAAGATATAATCCTAAAAAGATTATCCTAGAAAGGATAATGGTGAAAATTATCACTTGGGTCACCAACAAAACAACCTCTGGATATCACATATGCAGTCCCTTCGCCCCCACCAAACATAACCCACCAAGTTTACTTTCAAAACAAGGCAGCTGAGATGTCAGATGCATATACATGCATTTACAGTATAACTATTCCCAGCAAATCCAGAAGAAAACACTACAGCTTTCCGGACAGTTCATAATTTAATTCCACACATCTAGATTCTTCCGTTGCCCCTAAGCCACCTAATACATATCTCCCTCACTGCAGATTCTCATGAAGCTTTAATAAATCTTGCACATCACCCACATAATGTGGATCTTTAAAAATAAAGAACTTATCAGTCAATGAGCTCCCCTGTTAAACAGCTCCCTGCTTATCCTGGCTTTCTGAAAGAATTCCTAAACTGAAATTTCTTTCTCACTAAGCATATCAGTCATGCCAAATAGAAAACAGCCTTTTCATATCTTTAAAAAAAAATCCTTATACTACCTATACACTAATGTGATTTCACTGATATAAATGAGATGAAAGGCCTGCCAGTAAAGATTTAGTTGCTTATTTTAAATTAAAAATGTGAATATTAGTCTTCATTACTAGCAGTGTATACTTCTCTCTGTCCATTTTATTGTTTTCCCTTCTCAGGCTTCTCCTTATGGCTTTCCCCTCTTCCTCTCATTTTTCTAAACTGCTTCATGTTTCCGAGTACTGTTTTATACAACCATGTTTTTCTACTCCAGTTAGTTTACTTTATTATATTTTATTTATGTTTGTGTGTGTGTTATGTTGACATTAAGGTTTAGCTGATTTTAAGGTTTTAAATGTGATTTTAATGAAATTGAAATGTATTTTAACTTTTTAAAACTGCCCTGGGATGCCAAGGCATTATAAAAATGGAACAATAAATAAATCTGCCCCACTTCCCTTTGCATGTAATTTTCTCAGCCTTACTCTCTCATCGACTTTGCCTAGGTACTTCTGTCTGTTTGGCTTTCCTAGGATCTATGGAGCAGAGAGTCTTCTGCTCTCTGAGAGAAGTGTTAGAATTTACTATGAAGCATTGTCTCAGTTCTTTTCCTAGAGAGAGGTTCTCTCTCACTTGCATAAGAGATGTTATGTTTGTTCATTAGTGTTTAAGTAATAATACATGTTGAAGCTCTTGTTTCCTGCAACTAAAGCCAAACTTCCTGTGCAATTACTTATAGAATATAAGTAATCACTCTGGAACAAGAAGCTCAGCCTATAGCAAGCAGGAATTCTTAGGGAACAGACAGGGAACCCAGAGGTTTTACTGATCACCCTATCAGGCAGCAGCTGAACCAATCACAGCTGGAGACAGGGGTAGCAGCACACCTTTTTTTGGGGGGGGGGTGATGGATCAATGCCCCATACTGTCCTTCTGATGATGCTTCCCCTCAGCATCCTGTCATGTCCCTCCAAAGGGTAATTGAATGGGGAGGGACACTCAGCAGGGAGCAGGCTGGTGGGAAGGAATTGGGAAGACAGCAGGATTCAGTGGCAGTAGCAACAGCTCTTCCTCATCCTCACCCTCAGATGGAGGGAGAAGGAACTGTTACCATCATGATCTCCCCATTCACCATGAGAGAGAAGTCACCACAAGTCACTCCATGTTGGCTACTCCTTGTCCCCTCCTCTCCCACTCAGCAAATGGCCTCCTCTCCCACTTCAGCAAATGGGAGCTGGGAGAAGGCTGAGAGACTCATGGCACCATTGCCCCCCTCCAACATTTCTATATGGGCTGACCCCTGATGCTGCCCCAGGATTGCTTTCATCATAGCTGCCTCAGCTACCATTATTAGAAAAATATCTCACTGGCCGCTTTAGGAAATCACAGCCTCCATTCCCTCCGCACCCTCCCAGACAAACCCGATCTGCAGTCTGGGAGATTGCATACTGTAGGGGGAAGCACTGGCTGAACAGGCTTCCTTCGATGCATGAAGGAAAGTCACAACAGCCAATCGAGTAGGAGGGAGGGAGGAGCTTCCTACCCTCAACTCCAGTTGGACACAGTGGCAGAATACGAATGACACGATGCCACTTTGGACCCAAGGTTTTGGTGGGGAAGCTTAATTGGAACCAATGGTTCAAATTCAGGTTTGGGGGCTAAAACTGACCCACAGTTCAGTGATGGAACCATGGCTACACACATTCAGAGAACCAAGATCTTCAACCTCTGGGATGGTTGCCTCCGGTTTCAAGTTATGTCCAAAGGCGGCCATCGTGTTACAAGTCAGAAACTAAAGGACTGTGAGGCTTAATTTCCTAGAACTCCTATATCTTCTGAGTTGCAGAATATTTTCTTCCATTTTAGAATTTGCATTCTCTTTAAACCACTATGTTTATCGATCTTCATCAGAAACATTTGGTCTGGCATAGTGTTTAACATTATTTAACTTCTCTTTTGTTCTCAAGACTAATGTGCCTAAATGATGTTACAGGTTGAGATAGATAGACTAGAGATATTTGTCTTTCTGTCTCTCCTTTAACACCAACCATCCATCATCCAAAGACACTAAAGACAGAAATGATTCTTTGTGGTTTCATGAGATAGGGATGGAGCTAAAGAAATAATGGTAGCAAATACATGCACACACACGCGGTGCACACACACACACACACACACACACACACACACACACACACACACACCAGGATTTATGCTCAAGAGCTGTTGCTCTATTTATAACCCCTAAAGTGTGTGAGAACAAACCGTAGCATCTGATGAAATAGCCTACAAAAACTCTTGACAATGAAAGGCATGATCCATCTCCTCCCATAGGTGTAGCATCCATTAAGATATTACAGGATTCTTCCTACATCATCCAGCATGATACAAATGAGATCAGACAGCACATATGAATGGATGAATGAATGAATGAATAGATGTATTTTGATCTTTGACAGCATAGCAGCCAGCACATATGCCCCATCCTGGAAAGGAAAAGGATCAATAGATCAAAATCAATGTTTTTACTAAAGAACAAAAGAACGACAACGTGAACAGTTATGAAGGTTAAATGAAAACCTACCAAAGCTTAAATCATTCTGATTTCTGCATATTAAAGAAATGATAAAATTGTCCTGTTGAACATAAAGTACAAATTAAGGGATACATGTTAAGAAATACATTGTTTGCTTCATAATATTAGTACTTGTTTGGAATAAAAGTGAAAACTTGGTTTGAAAATTGTTCCAGATAGGCTATCTGATTTCTAAAATAAGTACTAGACTAAATTTAAAAATTTATGCTCCAGTTGAAAAATAATTCACAAGGACAGCAGTTCTCACAATATAATAATAAGATGATGATGATGATGATGATGATGATGATGATGATGATGATGATGAAACATCATTTAAGATGAGATGTGGTGGAATATTTTTGCAACTTGCTCTCAACTCAAGCAGCCAAAAAGCATGATTGGTTTTCACAGCACAGGCTGTACATGCCTTATCAACAGTGCTCACGACACCTGGTACATCCCCCCGCCCCTTCGCCTTGAGGATATCTCACATTGCATGAGGAACATCTCCGTGTGGGGAGAGGAAGCTGGGAGCCAGATCTCTTCAGAAGTATGGGTGAGGAATACCACACATGGGAACAAGATCGGAAACTTTAGAGTTAAAAGAAGTGCTTTGGCTTGTATACAATGCGCAGGTGTGGAATATGTTTGTGGCTCAGTATATGTGGATGGAATTTGCCAGAAGGCGGCCGGTCACACAAAGAAGAAGCTGTTTGCTAACGAATTGAATAAAGCTTATTTATACGATCTGAAGTGAAACCAGAGTATGGAATAAAGCTTATTTGAAACTGTGATACTGGTGCCTGGTGAAAATTACCTAACCAAGAAACGAACGTCAGGGAGGATCTCTCCCTTCTAAAAGATGCAAGGTGCTTAAAATTTTCACTGATGGTCTAAAAAGCATAGAAATTACAAGTTAAAACAGTCAAGCAGGAAATACACTATATAGTCTTGTATGATTTCTCAATAGATCTGCATAAAATTTGGAGAGATGGTGCTATTTATTTAATTAATTTATTTAAAATATTTATACCTCGCCCCCTCCAGTACACTACTGCTCAGAGTTATATGTCAACTAGTTGTTTCATGCCATTCAGGCAGATTGGATACATGGTTTGTATTTACCATGATAGAAATTCAGGACTTTTAATGGATGAACACAGTTATTATATCACACCGTAACTGTCACATAGTACAAAAAGTCAATTTTCCAGTTATAATATTAAAACATATTTTTTGATGTCTGCACTGAAGTTTGGTTCCATATGATGCATATTTCTTTGTTGTAAAATTTTCAATCTGATATTAACGACGTTTTGTTTTAAAAAGTTGTAAGATGTGAAAAGCACTCATCAAAAACTGAAACAGCTGATTTCATAAGGCTACCAAAGTTAGCCTTATTACTATTACTATCAAAGTTATAGTAATAGGATTCTTTTCTGCACATATTTACAGGCTTTTACAGGCTTTTAATAAGATTTAAGCTTTAAATTTTTAATGCTGGCTTTAAATGATTTGAATATTTTTAATGTTTCAATGATTTTAATTGTTTAATTGATTCAGTTTTGATTGTAACTGTTACATGATTTTAATTGCTTTTATTTGTTTATTTATTTATTTTAATTGCTTTTACTTGAGCCATTTTTGGAGGGGCAGTATATAAATCAAATAAATCAAATCAAAGCAAATAAATAAACATATTTGTTTTCTATTCACTAATTTTTTTATTACCAGAGGGGGGGAAAGGAAGAATACATACGAATGTGAAATTTGTGTTTACCAGAAGAATTGGTCACTATTATGCTATTGCATTGTGACTATAAATTTACTTAAGCATTTTACCAATTTCTTCCATGGTGGGATGAGCAGAAGCAATTTTGTGTCTTGAGATTGCAATCAACAAGTCATTTATCCCAGAGCCATTCCATTACAGTCAACACTATTGCTCTGAGGTAAGCAGAATGTTAACTGTGGCCTGGAAATCATAACATAATAAGCTGCCATCAACATAAACAAAGGTAATAGGACAATGACACTTTTATCAATTATTTGGGACTCCTGATGCCTGGCTCAGTCCCCAGAATCACGCAAAAACAGGCCTCTTTAGGACTAGAAATTCAGGAAGATCTCTCCTGTGAACAGTCCAACTTAAACAGTAGAATTATATTCTTGTTTTCTCTTTCTCTACTGCCTTAGATAGCTAGGAAAAGTAAATTTATTGTTCCATGTGCTCAGTAGGAATCAAAATTAGGCATAGCCCTGCAATCTGGTCATATCTTTCTGGATTTTTCTTTTTTTTAAAAAAAACACAAAAAGGGATACATTTCTAAGCCACACATTCCTATTCAGTGATCAAACTTTATCCTTATCTTTGTCCAAGGAGCTTAGGCATAGATGGTTCTCTCCAGCCCATGTTATCCTCACAACCAGTCTGTGAGGGAGGTTAGGCTGAGAGATTGTGACTAGGCTAAGGTCACCCAGAGAAATTTGTGGGGATTTGAACCGGGGTCTAATCACATTAACCACTACACCCCACTAGTTTTCTTGATACATATCACCAAATTAGCCATAGGAAGTGAGTGAGTGAGTGAGTGATGTAATTATCATGTGGTCAGCTAATGTGATGCCAACCATCATTTGTACAGAAATGGATTAAGGCAAATGAAACAAAGCAACATTATAAGTTCTCAATATGCCTACTTATGTTTCTGAAGGTCTGTTGAAGTGTTCAAGGTACAATATTGAGTAAAATTCATCAAACATTATGCCAGCCTTATTCATTTTAATGGACCATATGCAGCAGCAGTGATCACTGAATAGCACACTGTGTTTTGCCTATATTTATTTTTCTGTGTAATTTGTCATGCAATATGATAGTAGACATATGAGACTCATTATAACATAAAAATATGGGTGGGACTCAACAAGCTGTTGCAGAATGTGGCCACTCCACAGCCCTGTGCTGGAAGTGCTGTTATTGCCTTTCCCTTTGTGACAAAATGGTGCAGAACCACTTTTATGCAAATCGGCTTAGAATGCTGGAGAGCTGTCAATCATAAAAGTCAGTTAGAGAGACAGTAAATGTTCAGTTAGAAGCTCAGTTGGTTGGGGAACTGGACAGTCTCAAGGTGGAGATGTTCTGAGACAAAGAGTATAAGACAGTACGGGTGTGCATGGACCAGTTGTGGCAGTTCAGTTCAAATTCAGTTTTAATATGGACTGAACCATGGGTCCCCAAACTGGTTTGGTAAAACCCACCAGCTGGGCTGGTTGGGTTGATGAACCAAGTTGAAGAGTTTAGAAGTAGTTTGCATTCGAACCACTTGAACTGGCCCAGTTTGTGGCTGATGGGTTCACAGTTCGACCAGTCTGTGCACAACCCTTTGTCTAAAATAAGAGACTTGGTTATTAGAAATGCTGAAAAAACATGGCAAAAAAGACTGGGTGAAATATAGTTCGGGGAAAGAACTGGCTTCCTGTTTATGTTTTGTGTGTAAAGTGCCTAAGTTTTCTAAGAAGTAAGAACAACTTTGTAACCAAGAAAGGTCTCAGCCCTACTAAACAATAATGAAAACAAACAACCCTCAGACAACAGCTGGGCCACTTGGGTCGATGAACCAGCTCAAAGTTAGAAACGGTTCACGTTCAAACCACTTGAACCAGCCTCGTTTGCAGATGACCAGTTCACGGTTGGACCAGTCCGTGCACACCCCTATAAGACAGTCGAAAATAAAAGACTGGAATAAGGAAATAGGAATAAGGATTAGGAATTAGGAATAAGACATTCTGAAACATATAGATATAGATAAGCCTAAGTAACATCAAAAGTGAAAACAAACAAAAACAGTCTCAGTACCAATGCCACACCCTGCATTAAAGAAGACATGAGGCAAATGCTGTTGGCTGGGTCAGCCTGGGGTGAAGCTTAGTCAGCCAATTTGGTGCTTTATCCGTCATTGGCTCCATCTTTGTCCAGTGAAGAATGTGCTTTTTTGGTCATCCTTATGGGGCCAAGTAGCAATTTTTTGCTTCCCAGTGGACTGACTGAGTTCAGAAGTTTTTTCAGCTACTCTCCCTTCCCTTTAGCTAGATTGTTAAATTGGTCCTAGCCAGGCAGGTGCAGTGCAAGCTGGGAGTAGAAGTAGTGGGGGATTGATTGGCGAGCACCCTTGGTTGGGTTTAGGAAGGGGGGAGTAGTTGATCTTAGAGTCTTTGTGGCTCAGGGGCTATAATTCTACCCCTGTTGGGGGCTCCATAAACCTCAAAGGTTGAACAGCTTGATGGGAGGTGAAGCCCCTGAGAGGACCCTGGCATCTCTGGGGGTTGGCAAAGAGGAGTTAGGTTCAGCACCAGTCTGATTCGGTGCTCTGAGCCGGGGTGCGATCATCCGGAAGTCTTGAGGGAAGGATGTTATTATTCTGTGACCCTCAACTTAAGTTAGGCAAACAATAAAGCTATTCTCACAATCCTTGAGAAGAGCTTGCGGGCAGTCTTCAGGGAAGGAGGGTTTAACCTACCTTTCCCACAAATGATCACATTGAAGTCCCTAGGTGGGCAGATCACCCACCCAGATGACCAGCGGCTCCTGCTTCAGCTCCTGGGGTCAGGGTGCCGGGATGTGCCACCACGTGTCACCCCACCCCCCAGAGTCCCAATAATGCACCACACAAGTGTGTGATACATTACTGGGATCCCTCCTCCCTCTGAGTGTGCCAGCCATGGTGATTAAAACAATGTTAAGGGAGTGCTTGCTCCCTTAACTTTGTTTAATTAAGTGGCTCAATAGGTGGGTTTGCCGCCATGTAGCCTCTGGGATCAGACCTCATCCTGGTGGTTCACACAAGCATGCAAAACCAGGCTGGGCTCCCTTAGCCCGGTTTTGCGTGCTCACGTTAATGGCCTCATTGTCTGAGGGACTAAGTGAGCAAGAATTAGTGCTACCACTAGGAAGAGATAATCAAATAGGTTTGCCTGATATACAGCTATATTATGCTGCTTATCAGTTATGCCATGATCTTAGGTTTGTGTATAACAATTAGTTTCTACGAGAAAAGTATAATTTCTCAGTGGGGCTCTGCACATCCTCATCTACACATTCTTGAAAAGCACATAATACAGCATTGTTAGGACTACACCACATCAGGTGGGAGGTCATATATTTGAAAGAAAAAGATTAACCTCTCATGGACAACTAGCACTTCAGGGAGAAAGCTCTAGTGAACATTTCTTGCTGACTTTCCTCAGGCAGGAGTTTTCTGAAGAGGGGAGACTCAGGTATGAAAATTTTACCAGTCCCAGCCGTAGTGGTACAGTCCTAGAAGGGCTGTACAAAATTTGAAATGTATACCAATTTTGAAATGCTCTAGTGAGCAATATTTGGACTGTATCCATCACTTGATTTCCACCTAATAAACAGTCCAACACTCCTTACCTAGAAAAACAAATGTGCCACCTATGGAGCATAATGATGTATTTTCTTTAAATATTACAGTAATCTCAGGCTCAATTTCCTAATACTATGGAGAGGAGAAAAATTCACTGACAATAATCAGCCAAGAGATTCAATGATATGAATTATTTGACTCCATAAATATAAAATTGAAAATGGGACAATTATAATGGAAGGATGTCATACTTTTCCCTGCAAAAATGCAATAAAAAGCAAATTATAAAACCATTCCCTAGCTATCCACACTCCATTACTGACTACAATTATGGGAAGAACATATAAAAATAATTCCATCTGCTCTGCTTCTGCTCATAAAAACCTTGATGATGTGTGATATATGACAGTTTTATTTGAGAAGAACTACATTTTGGCATATTACTGGCATGGCTCCTTAAAATAGAGCCATACTAATTTGCACCATCTGAGGAGCATCCCCTTTAGTCCTCAGCACCAGTTGGAAATTATTTTAAATACACATTATTCTTCCTGTTCTATGATGGCATATATTTTTTTAAAAATGAGGTGCTTCAGTGCCTGGGAGAATGAATGCTCACTCCTCCAGATGTTTTCCATTTTCCTGGGCATACAAGGTTTTCCCCATTTTACACTCACAACAGCCATGAGGTAGGTTAGACTGAGAGAGGGGGGCTGACCCAAGATAATCCAGTGAGCTTTGTGACTCATTGGGAATTTGAACCTGACTCTCCCAGGTCATAGTCTGTCAGTGACTGGGACGACACTGCCTCTTGGAGCTGCAGTAAGATGTCATAGTGGCTAAGTGGCTGAGATAAGCATCAGAAAGCTATTGTTTCATATCTCCTCCCTTCCATAAACTGAGAAGATTGGCTTAAGACCAAATGACATCTTGCATAGGGGTTCCATAACTGAAAAACCTCCATGGTGTTTTTTCTCTCTATCTCAAAAAGCAGCAATAGGAACCCAATCTGGATCAGGTCCCCTGAACATAGTGAGGGTTCTAACTCTTTCCACCTGTATGACAGCCTCCAAATCATTTCCCCAAAGCTAATTTTAGCAGTGGAGGAGGAAACTTGTAGGCACAAGTTGTGTCCCCCAAAACTTTCTGCTTTACAGCTAATAAAAGCTGTTGAAGGGTACAATTTAACATATGAAACTGTCTTATAAGATCATTGCTGCATCTACGTCATTGCCATCTACATCAGGGTTGCACAGATTTGGCCCTCCAGCTATTGACTACAGCTCCCATCTTCCCCAGCCACAGTAGCCAAAAGTCATAAGAACATAAGAACAGCCCTGCTGGATTAGGCCAAAGGCCTATCTAGTCCAACATCCTGTTTCACACAGTGGCCCACCAGATGCCCCCGAGAAGCCCACAGGCAGGGTGTGATGGTTTGCCCTCTCTCCTACTATTGCTGCCCTGCAACTGGTATTTAGCGAAATCTTGCCTCTGAGGCTGGAGCTGGCCTATAGCCCCCAGACAAGTAGCCATTGATTGACCTGTTCTCCATGAATTTGTCTAAGCTCCTTTTAAAGCAAACTAAGTTAGTGGCCATCACCACATCCCGTGGCAAAGAATTCTATAGATTAATTATGCATGGTGTAAAAAGGTACTTCCTTTTGTCAGTCCTAAATTTCCAGACCTTCAGTTTCATGGGATGACCCCTGGTTCTAGTTTTGTGAGGGAGGAAGAAAAATTTCTCTCTGTCCACTCCATGCATAATTTTATACAGCTCTGTCATGTCTCCCCATAATCACCTCTTTTCCAAACTAACAAGCCCCAGATGCCGTAGTCTTGCCTCATAAGGAAGGTGCTCCAGGCCACTGATCATCTTGGTTGCCCTCTGCTCTGCACCTTTTCCAGTTCTACAATGTCCTTCTTAAGATATGGTGACCACAACTGCACTCAGTACTCCAAATGTGGCCACAACATAGATTTGTATAAGGGTATTATAATATTAGCATTTTTATTTTCAATCCCATTCCTAATTATCTCTAGCATGAAATTTGCTTTTTTTACAGCTGCCATGCACTGAGTCGGCACTTTCAATGGGCCAGGGAATATGGGAATTGTAGTCTAACATCTGCAGGAGAGTCAAGGTTATGCAGCCAGGGCCTGGCAGTAGCTCCCTACAGTGCCTGACAGTAACTTTCCAGGGTTTCAGGCAGATATCTTTCCAGCCCTAATCAGAGATGCCAGGAATTGAAGCAGGGAGATTCTTTATCCAAAGTATGTGCTCTACTAAAGCATCTCTAATTTTAGCCTTATTACGGTTGATAGAAACATCATTGCACAAATTATATTAATGAAGCTTTTCAAAGGAAGAATTTGGAATGGTTTCTGAATGCTGTCCTACATATGGTACTGGATCTCCATAGGCATAATTTCCATGCCACACGAGTCACAGCCTGCCAGGAATATGCAGTACTGCTATAACGCTATGCACTTTGTCATGGACAGTGGCACTGCATGAAGACACCTTATGGAGAATAGCTCATGTGGCAGCTGCACGTTAACGTGGACACCAGCCTTGCATCTCTCAAAGCAATATAGGGACATAGGGAGCTGCCTTCTACTGAGTCAGTCCATTGGTACATCCAGTTCAGTATTGTCTACACAAGATGTCAGCAGCTTCTCCAAGGCTGAAGACAGGAGTGTCTCAGTAGGGATGTGAGAACCAGCTTGAGCTTGAGCCAGTTCGCCATCATATTTGGCCAGCTCGAGGGCTCACCCCCGGCTTGCCTTCAAGCCAAACCAGACCCGGTTCAGCTCAAACTCAAGCTGAACCCCCGCCCCTGGCCAGTCTGGGAATTGTAACAAAAATTTACACCCCTCCAGGGGGTGCTGCTGGTGGTTCCCCCTCCCCCACCAGCCTCCCCCAAGTCTCCAATCAGCCCAGTTCAGGCCATTTCAGTCCATTTTTGGCACATTCTGGGGCTCTCCGTGCTGGTGGTGGCCATTTTGGAGACCAGGGCCATGCAGATGGCCAGTGTGCATGTGCAGCAGCCTCCAAAATGGCCACCACCAGCATGAAGAGGCCCAGAACAGGCAAAAAATGGACTAAAACAGCACAAACTGGGGTGATTGGAGACTACAGGGAGGGGGAACCACCAGAAATCACTCCAGCCATGGCAGTGCCCCCCTCCCCCAGAGGTGGTGAGTTCCTTTAAAAAAATAATTCTTTTTTGTTAGAACCCTGGACCAGTTTGAATTCAAGCTGAACTGGGGGGTCTGTTGGGGGTGGGGAACTGAACATGTCTGGTTCCGTTCAAGTTCGGTTCAGACTCGAACCGAACTGGGCATACCGGTTTCATGCACACACCCCTATGTCTCACACCACAGTGCTCACACATGCAGTCTCCCATTCAATGCAAAGCAGGGTGGACTCTACACAACAAAGGGGATAATGTATGATTGTAACCATTAGACCAGCTCTCCTCTCATATCTCCCAAAGCAGAGTGGCTTAAAAAAAGAGAAGGCTCTATCAGTCAATTTCTTTTTTTATATAATCATAATAATTGTACAGCATCCAGACTAATGAAGCAATTGTGCAAATGTATTCACGAGGATGTTGTGCTAGCAACTGGAAACTTGCATTCTAGCCTAGCGTTACACTAGCACCAACATCCTTGCACTTAATCATCACGGTGCACAACCTGAAGTGCACTTCCTGATGACAAACGTCTTCCTTAGTCCATATATGCTGCAGGGAACCCTTGAGCAAGAGCACAAGAGATTTTGCGCAGCTATGCAATATTCCTGTGGGGTGCAACTTTGTTGCACAAGCTCTTCAGAATTCTGGATGCTGCCCATGTGTTATAGATTTAACACACATCTAAAAAAACCTCTGAAATTTTGCCCAATGAATTTGCATCTTCAGGGAAAGAGAAAATTAGTAGGGATGTGCACAAATCATGATTCCAAGCACGATTCATAGCACATCCACAGCACCTTTAAAATTGAGGAGACCAGGTGCATACCTGCTCCTCTGCCAATCACCACCACTTCCTGTATCAGCAGCGCTAGGCAACAGCTATCATCATGCACTGGCGGCCAATTCCCCAGCTGCCCTAGTGCAATGCCAGCATGCGCATGGCCTCCATGCATGTACAGCAGCCATTTGCGTGGTTAGCAACCATGCTGACCATGCAAATGACCACCGCAATGCGCAGTGGCCATGTCTGTGCTGGTGTCTCATGATGAGGCCAGCTGGGTGAGTGCCGCCAGTATGCAACGATAGCTGGCGGGGGGGGGCGGGGCTTGTGTTGTCAATACAGGAAGTGGCGGTGAGTGGCAGAGGAGCAGGTATGCACCTCCTCTTCTCCCTTTGAAGGTGCCAGGGATGTGCTGAAAATTGTGCTTCTAACTGTGATTTGTGCAAATCTCTACAAATTAGTATCTGTATAAACAAAGTGCTGTACCCTCACACAATTAAGGAATGGCTGCCTCACTTCTTAATCAGGTGAGGTGAGTCAGTCAGGTGGAGTATTATTGAGACTGGACCACAGAGAAACAGAATCAAAGGCTAATTTAGACATGCAGCTAAGAACTACCTGGAAGCTGAGGGGAAATCCCCTTCCTGTCTTGGGGATTTGGTGGTGAGAAAATTAAGAGTATGTATCTACTTTAACTCCTCTGAAAATAGCCACAGAAAAGGATCACCATCTGTTGCTGTCTGAAAACTTCAGATTCTTGCTAAACCTGAATTTGAAGTAAGTGTTCTTGTATAATGTAACCTCAGCAGCCAAAGCCAGATATACAAGCTTTGATGACTGTATGTTCAATCCATTTTGCTTGACCTTTCTTCAGGGTAGCCAAACAGAAATGAGATCAAATGGAACAGCTGCTCAGAAATCAATACATAATTGCAATTCTAGCCTACAAAACATATGATATGAAGATTAAAATGGTAGAGTGAGAACAGACTGAGAGCTCCTTTTACTCTCAGCATTCAACTGAAGGAACACACTAAGAACAAAGATGCAAGTATTCGAGCCCTAGAAACCATTGCTAGGAAAGGACTGTCAGAAACCTGTGCAATGCAAGCACTATCCAGACATTATTTCAAAAAAGCTGTACATGTGATTACAGACATCCCAACAATGCTGGAAGTCTCACCCTGGCATGTCACTCACTGGCCTGCCAGATCTCTTCATGGTTACTACAGTGGCTGCATTCGCATGTTAATAGGAAACCCAAGATTTTCTTAGGTTGGATCTCTTGTACATCTGAATGCATGGAACCATGATTCTGTCAGAAAAGTGACCTGAGGCTTCCCTTCCCAAGATCAAATCTGAACCCTCAGATTATAGTGAGTTTAGCTGCTCCTACCTAAGGTTTGTGTTCAGTAGTGTTGTGTCCAAAGGCATAATTGGTGTTACATCAATTTGTAACCAGAGTTGAGCGGGGGTGCTCTCTTGCTCTGGCTTTGATTGGCTGCCGGGGCTATCCTTCATTCCAGAAGCAAGTCCTCGCAGCCAGTTCCCTTGCCAGGATAGCAAGTTCCCCCTTCTCTCTGCAATCTCAGAGACTGCCATTTTGAATATCAGCTAAGCTTGCATTTGGGGACAAGTCCATTGGATGTGTGGTTTTCCATTACATGCGAATGTGACCAGTGTTTCTTTGAAGAGGCAACTGCTGTAACCATGATGGTGCGTATTTCTGTGATTACCCAAGCCTGCTGATCATGGTTACAGTGTTTACCTCTCCAGACAACCATTGCAATAACCCTGAAGAGTGTGTGTGGGAGGGTGACTGGCATGACATGTGTGACTTCTGGATAGCTGAATTGTGTTCAGCTTTTAAAAAATAAATAATGCCTGAACAGGGTTGCAGAACAACTTATTGGTAGTAGCCACTGTGGTTTCTCTCATCTGGAGGCTGAAAACCAATTCTCGGGGTCCTCTCAATTTGTGGTACCCATCATTTTAAATCAATTCCCCCTCAAGACTCCAGGTTACAGGTGATATACCAATCTATTAAATAAATAAATAGATTCATGTTTACTTGCTTTTTGATGGCCACACATTGAGGCACACATCACGTACATATGCCAATGCCTTGCATAAACCTCAGAGTAGTTGGATGGAAAGGTGAGGGGACTGGTAGGCAGGAGTCTGGAAGGCAGGAGAAGATCAAAAGGTACAAGAATTATCAAAGGGTTTATACCAAAGAGGAGGCTGAATTTCTGAACACTGAAGTTGAATCTTACATGCTGATTGTACGTAAATAAATAATCAGATTGTAGGCCTCAGTTCTCTAGCAAAAATCAAGGACACAACCCAGGCCGCGTTCAATGTCAAGTTCACTTGATCCTAAAAAGAAATATAAGTACGTGCTTAAATCTTTCCTAAGTGTCATATGAAGATGTCTTATATGAATCAGGCCATTGTTCCAGGTAGTCAGCATTGTCTACACGGACTGGCAGCACCTTTCCAGGATTTCAGAGAGGGGTCTTTCCCAACCCTACGTGGAGGTGCCAGGAATCAAACCTGGGACTTTCTGCATGCAAAGCATGTGCTTTGCCCTGCCAATTTCCCCTCTAAAGGAAAAATCTGAGAACAAATTTATTAAAAGAAAGCAAATCTTTAAGAATCTGTTCATAGGGCATGCTTAAATTTAGTGGCTGGCATCTTTCCGAATAGTGTGGCAGCCCTGTGTGCCTCTTGGAAACATGTCCCCTGCATGCATATATTTAATAATCCACATTTGCACTTTGTAGGTGGGGTGGTTGTGGTGATTTTTACCAATCTCTCATTCTCCCAGAAGCATACTTTAACTTTTAGGGACAAATACGTCCCTAAAAGGTGCACAACCCTCAGGGGCATATTTATGGCATTAGAGGACACTTTTGTAGAAAAGATTCCACAGATTCCTTCTGTTTTAATGTTGTGTTGTAAGCCGCCCAGAAAACAATTTGTTATGAGGCGGCTAACAAATAAAGTTTTTATTATTGCTATTATTATTAAAAGGAGGACAGATCTGTGAAAATCACCTCCCCCACTTTTGCAATGCAACTCTTGATTACTAAATGCTGAGGATTACTAAATTCATAGTGAGGATGTTAGCCTCTATTTTAAAACACTGAGGCTTTTCACACAACCAAGAACTAGATAAGAAAAGTGTCCTACCCAGGCTTGGGAGCTGTACACACTCCTAATTTTGAGTTGTGTGGGAGCAAACAACTAGGTAGGAGGAGGGAGAAGTGATTTTGTGGGAGACAGGAGCTGAGTAGGACAGTGCTTTCCTACCTAGTTTTCATACCCAGCATTTGACCAAGGTAGGAGGAAAGCTGTCCTATCTGCCCTACCCAGTTTTTGGTTGTGTGAACTGCCTCATTGTATTGTATTGCAGCCTTCAAAAGATTAAAAACATGAAAACATTAAAAACAACAAAATCATTCTGGCTTTTGAAAGTGTATACTTTGTAAAAGAAAAAAGGGATGTGCATGAAATATGATTCGGATGCCGAATCACAGTACATCCCTTTAACATGGAGGGATTAAACATCCCCTTTAACATGGAGGAGAGCAGGTTCAGACCTGCTTCTCCGCCACTCTTTGCCACTTCCCTTCATCGTGCCCCCCCAGCTATCATCACGCACCAGTGGCACTCTCCCCCAGCTAACCCTGAGCGATGACATCATGCACATGCATGGTCAGCATGCACACAGGCCATTTGCATGCTCTGCATGGTTGCTGACTATGCAAATGTCCACCACGAATGCGTGGAGGCCATATACATGTCAGCACTGCACAGGGGCAGCTGGGCGGAAGTGCCACCAGTGCACGATGATAGCTGGGAAGGTGTTGTGATTAAGGAAGTGGTGGTGAGCAGTGGAGGAGCAGGTATCAACCTGCTCTCCTGTGTGTTAAAGGGATGTGCTGCGATTCAGTATCCGAATCATATTTTGTGCACATCTCTAAAAGAAAACTGATCAAATATATATCATTTCAGGCATCCTGGTCACAGAGAGTATAAGAGAAGGACCAAGTGAACAGTGCCAAAGACCAAAAGATTTCAGGACCTTTGGGAAACTGCTGAGGCAGAAGAACCAGGAATGACTCCTGCTAAATGAGATTTCAGATCACCGGAGGGTCTTGTACTTTCTGTGACTCCATGAGCAATAGGCTGGCTGTCTAGTTGGCTTCTTTCCAACCTCAGCATATGTCACTCAGAGCTTCTCAGGCTTGTAATACTCACTGGAGCTTCAAGTAATTCTGATGTGGAGGGTGAAGAATGAGATCAAAGAAACTTGCTTCTGTGCAAGCTTTGAAACAGCCTGAAGGCTGAGGAAAATGCTGTGCAAAGCTATTCAAAGCACAGCCTTCATCAATTTATTTCCTAGCTCGAGATTATCAGAAAAAAGAATGCTTGACTGACAGTGCATTGGGAATGTTTACTTCCAGATCAGATCAAATCCTATGAATACTACATGGCTTTTGAGATTTGACAGAGAATCTGCATCCTATCCCTGTGGGCTGAATATATTCTGTACAGACAGAAGAGCAAAATGCCTATCTTCCCTGTTTTACATAGGGAATTTCCATGGGATGGAAGGTGACCAGAGTGTAACATTTTACTTTGTGGAACAAAAATAAGGAGGCTAAACATGTGGAGGCTGAAAGAAGAGCCTTCCCATCTCTGAAAACCTTTTAAAAATCCATAAAGACTCATTTTTTCACCCAACCTTTTTAACTTGACTGTGGTTTTATATTGTTTTAAGGTTTTTATTTTTAATTTAGGAACATAGGAAGCTGCCATATACTGAGTCAGACCATAGGTCCATCTAGCTCAGTATTGTCTTCACAGACTGGCAGTGGCTTCTCCAAGGTTGCAGGCAGGAATCTTTCTCAGCCCTATCTTGGAGATGCCACAGAGGGAACTTGGAACCTTCTGCTCTGCCCAGAGTGGCTTCATCCCCTGAAGGGAAGATCTTGCAGTGCTCATACTTCTAGTCTTCCATTCATAGGCAACCAGGGTGGACACTGCTTAGCTAAGGTGACAAGTCATGCTTGCTTCTACAAGACCAGCTCTCAGTACAGGAGGGGAGCAAGAGGTGTTGCTTTGTGGGGGGAAAAACTGGAGAGAAGCTAATAAGAGAAAATGAAGGCAATCAATGAGGTCCTACATATGATCCATGTGTAGAGACTGGGAGGCTTCTGCCGGGAGAGTGAGCTTAGCCTGCTCTCCCTGAAGATGAACATTGCTGGGCAGCTGGATTGGCTGCCCACATGACTACTGGCTTTGTCATGGAGCTGGTAAGGGCTGCAGGGATCGGGGGCCACCTCGGTTTAGCCTCCTGGCGGGGGTCTTCTCATGAGTCGCCATAGCACAGAGCTGCACCGTGGTGACTCACGATTGGGAAAATGGGGTTAGCAGCTCCACTAACCCTGTTTAAGGGGAGGGCTTCTTTGGTGGGCTAGCCGCCAGAGAGCCACCAGGCTCGCCCGCTGGTTCTCACAATGGGGGAAAACCAGGCTGGGGTTTCCCGCCCCCCATCATGAAAATAGCCTCAATGAGAGATTGAAAATGGCACAGCCATGCCCTCCCTCAGCCAGTCAATCAAATTTGCATTATTGCCTGGAAGAGGGGAGATACAGGCCCCAAAGCCTGGGAGTTACCAGTAGCTCCCAAGCAACCTAATGCCCCTCTGGCATAAACTACTTTTGAAACACCACTTAGTTTTAAAAATGTATTACTAAGGAAGTGTTTGAAAAATCCCAAATATCCTCCTGGGCATGTGCAATGGTTCATGCTTGGCTACACTGTCACCATCTCCCAAAGTAGATTGAAAAAATTGAAGGAGCTCTCTAGCTTTTACAGACATTACTAAATGAAACACTGACTCCAGGTAAGGTAAGTTTAAAAAGAAAAAAGAAAAAAGCACATACTCATTTAGCAGAAATCAACAGGTAACAAGCTATTTCTTGTTTTGTTTTCTTGTTTTGTGTTGTTGTAAGCCACCCATAGGCAGATGTTAGGGACAGGCTAAAATGTTATGAACAAACAAAAAAACACGCTTTCCTGATCCTATATCATAAGGTAAGATAGATACCTTATAAATACACACACACACACAATTTATCATAGGGAAATCATAGGACCGGGTCTCATGATCAGTGAGGCCTGGTTTTTACCAGTGAGCAGGGAGCCCTGGGCGGCTGGATTGGCCGCCCACACGTGACAGAGCCGGCGGGGGGTGGAGGGAGCGGGGCGTGCAGGGCATACTGGGGAGGCCCCCGAACCGGGAGGCGGCTTTTCGCCTCCCAATCGGGAGTCTACTCATGAGTAGGCGTGGCGCGAAGCCGCGCTGTGGCTACTCACGAGCCTAAAAAGCAGGTTTGCTGGAGTGCTTGCTCCACAAACCTGCTTTTTAGCAGGGGTTCTCTAGTGGGTTACCCGCTCAAGAACCACCAGGCTCGGCTGCGAGCCCGGTGGTTCTTACGACCAACAAAAATCGGGCTAGGCTCTCCTAGCCCAATTTTTGTTGGTCATGAGAATCGCCCCATCGTGTGTGTTTGTGTGTGTGCGCGTGTATATATATATGTATATATACATATACACACTGAATATGTCATAGGGAGATCATATTGAATATACTCAGTTCATAAGCAAGGAAATGCTTGCTTTATTTGCTCGAAAATACTAGAAGAAAAAGATTGGGTGGCATCCAGATTAGTGCTGTGCTAGTACAACAGAGTATGGCATCCAGAACAACAGTGCTCTGTCACAAAAAGAGGAGGGCAATTTTCTATCATCTCCCCTTTCCTCTGAAGCCCACTGTGCTTCCAGAAAAACATTCCCAAGGGCTACACAGCTCTCAGGGACATATTTGAACTTCATAGGGGAATGGATATTGTCAGATATCATTCCTCCATCCACATGCGATGGCAGACCATTAGTTTGGGATGTCATGTACTGTTGCATCAGCACAGTGCTACTCCGGATGTCAGCCATTATCTTTTCTACTGGACCAATTTCTGATAGTAAAGGAGTCCAATTCAACATATTCAATGGGGATTTTTGTATTTCTTGTACTTTAGGAACAACTCAAAGCCCTTTTCAACTCTCAATAAACAAGATTGCACCCATTTTAGAATGCTACTGAATCTGGTTACTTAAAATCCAAATGAATCTGGAGAACCCATCAGACAAACACCATAAAGCAAGCAGTATTTAAATCCACATTTATTTAAATCCACATTTCAGGTCTGACATTTAAGGTGTGACATTTAACTTTGACCTGCAATGTGAGATATACTTTTAATTATTGGATTCATCATTCTATGTTCATCTTTTACTACATGCACATCTCTTATTAGAAGTCCATCTTTCTTCCCTCTTCTGTCTGTTTATATTTCCTTTTTGGGCTGCTTCGGATGCTTCTTTTCCAGCCCATGTGATTAAAGGGGGGATGTGTTCAGAACGTGCATATCTTCTCATGGATGATCCACCACCATCCCAAAGCCTCCTTTACTGAGTATGGGTGGGGGGCTGTTTTTCTGAACAGCAGTCCAACTCTATACATGGTCCAAATACTAGTTTAAACATAAAAGAACACACCAGGAAGGTGGCAGGATGTTTGTGACAGATGCCATGATGGCTGTACTGTCAATGCATCCCCCTTTTAATTGGATGGGCCAGAAAAGTATTGCTCAATCTAGCCTGTTGTCTTTCTTCTTCTGTTCTGTTTATGGGTCTGTGCTTGCATCTTCTTTCCTCTAGTCTTTTCTCCTCTCTGTTTCCCTCTCTCCATCTCTTTCTATTCTTTAAAAGAAATCCTTCAAAAGAAAATGCTGGCAGCATGATTGGTCTAGCTATTTCAGCCCACTTGTGGGTCTACACCAAACATAACTGAAAATTTTGCCCAGAAAAAATCCCTGGTAGCATTTTCACCCTGAAGTTGCTTTTCCTATTATCATACTAGCTATTAGATGTAAGATGAGCTGCATGAAAAATTAAAGTACATTTGGTCAGGGAAAAGAGCCCAAATAACCAGCAACTGCTGGGGTCCCATAAAATTTACTAGAGCCTGCCCAGCCTCTTCCAGTAGATTTAGATATGCTGGGTAAAAAATAGGAACCCACTGAGTACAACATATCAACTTTTTTCACCATCTGGACCTGACAGCCCTAATGGACTATGCCACCACCAAGCCAGACAGTGGCAACAGGGTCATTGCTGCTTGTGTAGTGGGGGAAAGTTTTATCAACTTATCCACTAAGTACAAATAATGCCAAGAAGCTTTTTAGTTTCCAAAAATTGACTTCTTTTCTTTGTTTCACATACAGTTAAAGTGACTAGCTGACTAGAATGGTGCATCACCCCGCTATGCCCGGTTTTTCTATCTCTTTTAGGCTTACAGGGGGTCATTAGGAAGCTGGTTTATGGGAAGTGAGCTGGTATGGTAAAAGAGCTGGTTTTGTGGTAGCAAGCATTAATTGTCCCCTTTGTTAAGTGAGGTCTGCCCTGGCTTGCATTTGAGGGGAAGACTAAATGTGAGCACTGTAAGATATTTTCCTTAGTGGGGTTCCAAGTTCCCTCCCTGGCATCTCCAAGATATGGCTGAGAGAGATTCCTGCCTGCAACCTTGGAGAAGCCACTGCCAGTCTGTGTAGACAATACTGAGCTAGATGGACCAATGGCCTGACTGGTGGAAGGCAGCTTCCTATGTTCCTATGTTCTTCCCTCAGTCTTCCCTCTCCACTTCAATTTGGTTGCAAGTCAGCATGGGCAGCCATTCCATGAGATAGAGTGAGGTGATTGCCTTAGGCACAAGGATGGAGGCAGAGGGAAGCAAGTACTAGCCTGCACTACCACAGGTACCATCCACAGGCCTTCCTGACACCCATAGCCACCACATTTCCTCACCCCACTAGAGCATACAGTTCATTTAACCCATCTTGCCCTGATGCGTCATACTTCTTATTTTCCTCCACTACACAAGCAGGAATGCCCCTGTTGCCACTCTCTGGCTTGGTGGTGCCATAGTCCATTAGGGTTGTCAGGTCCAGATGGTGAAAAAAGTTTATATCCATCACTAAAGAAATGGAAATAGAGGATGCTTTTCGCCAAAATAAAAGCCTTCAAAAGTCTCCACTTCGTTAAAAAATTGCATATGTTTATTGGTATTATTACCCCTGATAACTTGGCAAAGAGGCACCTTTTAATGTGGTGATTCTCTTTATTTAGCAGGGGGAGAGTAACTGGCCGTATCCACCCCCAGCACAATACCTCCAGTGACTGTTGCTAATGTTTATCTTATGTTTCTTTTTAGATTGTGAGCCCTTTGGGGACAGGGATCCATCCTATTTTTATTTGTTCTTTCTCTGTGTAAACCACCCTGAGCCATTTTTGGAGGGGCAATATAGAAATTGAGTAAAATAGATAAATAAATAAATAATCTCTCTATATATATATTTATCTAAGGTGTATGCATCACTAATCCCATGTGAGGCAGTTCTCGTGAGAGTTTGCACGTGAGCTGCCGGCAGGGGGAGAGGAAAGCAGCAGCCCTGGTGGACAGGCTTGCGGGCGAGGCAGGAAACAAAATGGCAGTGGGGGGGGGGGGAGAAAGTGGTAGTGGTGGGTGGGGAAAGAAAGTGGCGGCAGGCGGGGGAGAACTAGAGGCACAGATGCTCTGTGCCCGGCCCAGCTAGTATATGCATTTTTTAATAAAAAGTGAATAATTTGAGACTAAATACAGCTCACTACTGGGACAATGATTACCAGGTGAGTTGTATGGCTGCTGAGTCTGCTGTCTAGGTGCAGACTTCTCAACATCCCTGCTTCTTAACCGTAAAGTCATCTCCTGGTTAGGTTTACTGCATAGCCAGTCCTCTGTCCTCCTCCCACAGGTCACCCAGCCTGCTCTCCCCAACCCAGACCAGCAACTTCACCTCTTGGCTCGAGGCAGAGTAGCTATCAAGCCAGCCTCTTTGCATGCTGGCACAGTGGTGTGTGCGCAGTGTCCCACTCACTTGCTGTTCTCTACGACTACCAAAATTTATAGACCACTTTTCTACAGAAGATTTCACAGTAGTTTTCAAAGAAAAATAAACAATAAGATGCTACCCTGTCCCCAAAGGGCCCACAGTCTAAAAAGAAAAGCAAGATAACACCAGCAGCAACTACTGAAGGAATGCTGTCCTGGGGGTGGATTGGTCCAGTTGCTCTCCCCATGATAAATAGAAGAGATTCAACACTTTAAAAGGTGCCCCTTTTCTCAGTTAGCAGAGGTAGTGGCTAATTGCGTAAAGTTAGTTAGCTAACTGCTAACTTCTTACTGCCGCCACCACTAGGGGTATGCATGAATCAAAACACATGATTTGGTTGAAATTCAGATCAAATTCAAACTGAACCACATGCCACTGAACTGGTTCAGTAGAACCAACTGGCCGGTCCAGTCCGTTTGACCCAGCCAGTTTGGCAGTTCGAGCGGCTATTTTTGTAAAGGGGAATCTGGTGAGGATTTCCCTTTACAATAAAGGGGTGGGGGGGATCAACTAAGGGGTGGGCGGGTGGGGGAAGAAAAGTAGAGGCCATTTGTGTGGCCTCTGTGCAGGTGTGGGGCCCAGAACTGCACTACCGCCATGCAGGTGGCTTGCTAAACACAGATTGCCGCATGATTGCGCTGGACCAGGGGGTGAGGTGAGCAGTGGTGGTGCTGGCCAGTAAGCCCTCTCTTGCCTGCCAGTCTGGGTAGACAATACTGAGCTAGATGGACCAATGGTCTGACTTGGTCCCTATGTTTCTATGCATGCCAAATATGTGCTCTACCACTGAAGTATAGCCCCATTGCCCAGGGGGGAAATCTTTATTCACTCAAAGGGGATATTGTTCTCCTACAGGGAAAAATTCTGCAAATCTACAGAATGTGTAGCTCACTTTAAGTCCTGCACCAAGCCCGTGCGAGCTCAGGAAGTGCCTGAACCTCACTTCCTCAACCTGGCAAGTTCTCCATTAGTGTATAGATAAAGGATTCCTAATGGCTTACTCTTCCTGTCAAGGAAATCAGTAGAAGCTCTTCTTCAGAAGCTTTATGGTGGAAGCAAGTCTAACTAGTAAAATAACAGCATCAGCACAGTAAAGAGACCGCTTGGCTAAGCTACAAGTGGAAAGCGCTCGTATTCTTAATATGAGCTCCTCTTCTATCACTTCAGACAGCCA
The DNA here is from genome assembly GCF_027244095.1 of Hemicordylus capensis. Classification (NCBI taxonomy): domain Eukaryota; kingdom Metazoa; phylum Chordata; class Lepidosauria; order Squamata; family Cordylidae; genus Hemicordylus; species Hemicordylus capensis. The sequence goes on along the minus strand of NC_069660.1, from coordinate 293,815,117 downwards.
AGTGCCTAATTTGAATTCATTGCAAGAGAAAGAAGGGGAGCTCTTGCTCTGAAGTAGCCGAGGTGTCTCTCACAAGGGTGAGCGAGGAGTTTTCAAATTACATTTTGAATACTTTATCATCTCCCCTAATATGGCAATTTTAGCAGGCAAAGTAAAGGAATTCAATACCCCAAATGCTGGAATAAAACAGAATTTTGAATCAGTCATCACGCTGGACCTTGAGCAGTTTGCTTATCGTTATACCAGGAGGAGATACTTAAGGAGGATTATACTCAGCTGGAATACAAATTACAACAATTGGGTGAGCTGATGATATTCCCAACAAAAATGATGATTTCCTCTTAATTTGAGGAGCTGCCCTTATCCATGAACCATCAATTATTGAAGGCCACACACATCTAATAAAACACATCTTTCTGCTACAAATGAGATATCGATAGGAAGTTACAATGCACATCTTTATACATTCAGTACTGAAAGTGTACATTTTCTTCCACTTGGTTTCCAATTATCTGTCTCTCCCCTCCCCAAATGTATGCAGGGAATAATTTTGTATTAGACATCCTAGTAATAATAAAAATAAAAAGAACACTAACCATTCTATTATTTGAGCTGCTGAAATATAGAACAGTAGTTGGCTGGAGAATGGCATGGTACTTAAACAATGGATAAAGTTATCAGATGGCAAGAGAAGCAAAACGTGTGGAGATGTTTGTCCTAGTGGGTTCATTTTAAATTCAGTTCTCATTACCTCTTTGCAAGCATTCCTGCCAATGGCACACATATGCATATTGAAGTATATTAGAACATAAGGAAAACCCTGCTGTGTTGAGCCAAAGGTCCTTATATACTGGCATCCTTCTTCCCACAGTGGCAAGGCAGATGCTTCTGGGAAGCCCTCAGGTTTGAAGGCAATAGCCATCTCCCGTGGGTGTTTTTTTTTTTTTTTTGGCCAACACTGGTATTTAAAGTCATATTGCCACTGAACCTGATGGTGCTATATAGCCATTATGACTATTAAAATTTGATGAACCTGTTCCTGAACACAATATTCAGTTTGTCCTAAAAAAAAAAAAAAAGATGCTAAAGGAAGCCGAGGAAGCCTTTTAATTCAGCCTTCTTTAACTTTTGCATACAAACACTTCTTCCAACAATACTGAGCCTTTAGGGAGACAGTTTACTCCCGAGCAATTAGAATGCTTGTGAATATTTTGTGACATCACAGCACTTCAGCCAAAGGCATCGGATAGGATTTGTCAATAAACAAAAGTTAGAACTCTGGCAGGTTGGACAAGTCTGTTTTAGCTTAGGTTTGCCCTACTTTGGACTTCTGTGGCTTTTTTGGTCTAAAAAATAGAGAGGGGGTGCATTTTTGGCAAATCTATTTGTGATGTGCTTTAAATTGAGATTTTATTCCTGACATTGGCCGACATACAGAGCAAGGATGTACTGGTGCAGTAAGAAAGCAGTCTAGCAGAATTTCCCAACTAACTGCACTGGTACAGTAAAGAAGCAGCAATTTTTGACATCCTTCCCTTCCCTAGGAAGCCCTCTTTGCCACCTAAAAATATGCCCCCGAGGGCTGTGCAACCCTCAGGGCCATATCTCTGGGTGGCATGGTGGGTTTTCTGGTGAAGGAGAGGGTGTCAAAAATTGCCACTTACCTGCTCTCCTGTTGCTGTTGATTGGGAAGTTCTGTTAGGCTGCTCTCTCAGTGCACCAGCACATGCTTATCCTGTATGTCAGCCATGTCCATGGTACTGTTAAAATTCTGTGCATAGGAGGGGAATTAAGCTTGGATACAGAAAAGTACAAATGTAAAAAGATTTCTTAAGAGTAGTTTGGCAATTCTGGAGAACCACCACAGATCAACAGGCTTTTGTCAGCCCTGTAGCAGTCACAAAATCGTGCACAGTCTCAGAAATGAATTAGCACAGAGCTCCCAATGGGATAATTAAAGCTGCAACTAGCATAGGACTTTCTCTGTAGTCTTCCATATCCTTTGAAGGGACCTAGTAGGTGCCTTCATTTTCAGGTCCAGGGTAAAACAAGCCATTTTGAGTGGCAGATTGGGGTGCCAAGGATCATGGATGACCTACAGAGGAATGGAAGTGAATAGTACCACACTGCTTTTACTCTTCTCTTCCAAACAGAAGAAAGGAAGAAAGGGGAGAGATTTAAACAAAGAAATAAATTGGGTATATGGTTTTAATAGAAAAAAGAGAAAGGGGAGGAGGGTGATAAGTGCCATTTGGTGCCCTACTTCAGGTGGCAAAATTTCATGTTTAGGTTGCTTAAAGCAGCTAGAAGTTTCTGGTACACAGCAGTTGGATGGCACTCATGGCACTACACAGACAGTTAAAGATAATGGCAGTTAAAGATAATGAAGTCAGGATCACTTCCTCATCCTCATTAACTAATTATGGTCCTCATCCTTCCAATCCAGACTAGGATGGTCCCAGATTCAGCTTAAAGGCTGCGTTTGGGTTCTGCCTATTTTCACATTTTCTGCTCTTTCCAATTCTCTCTATTGCACAATTAGATTCCTGAACATGTTTGTGTACATTGTCCTCCTAAACATCAGATTTTTTGATGAATTCTTTCCCTCAGCTTATCTCAGGTTTTCTTCTCAGTAGATGCTGACTGGAAGGTATGTGGAGAACCCATCTGAGAAATTTCTCCAATGTTTCTCCTTGGAAGGAACCTTGATAGTCCTCTTGGCAATTCAATTCTTCTTGGAGGAACCCTAAACTTCTCTTTCAGATTTTGCTTTGGAGAAATGTCCATTCCATCTCTATAAAACTATCCTTATTTTGTTCCCTCTGTTGTTTCCCTTCCTCAGTTTGGAACTTCCATGTTGTTCCAGCTGGGCCTCTCCAAGTGTGCACATATTTATTTCAAAACACTGCAGGCGAACCTGAGGCTGCTGTCTGCACTTAAATGGGGCATTTCAGTTTTTGTGACTGCAGGGGAGAGTTTGACCCTCTGCATATTTTTCTTCATATCTGCATTAAATTGATGTTGACATTAAAATAAGTCAGGGTAATCACCGTTCTAGTGGTGAGTGAGCTTTCCTCACCTCAGTTTTGGAACTGATTAGTATTTATGTGCTTTCTCAGGCAGTGTTTGCAACAAAAACAAACAAACCCATATTTTCCCCAAACGTCTCTCTCATCTCATAATGCAGACTGATGGTGTTGCATGCATGCAAATGATCATATTGTGTCCTGTATTTGGGATCTACCTGCCCTGTACCACTTCCACCATAGGGGTGTGTGAACTGGTTCTGCTCAAACCTGGGTTTGATTCGAATCGGCCTGGTTCGACTGCTGAAACTTCAAACCGGCCCGGCCCTGATTCGAACAGAAGCAGTCTGAACAAGTTCAGGGCAATGCTTGTAAAGGGGAATCCTCTGAGGATTCCCATTTACAAGCAAAGGGGGATTCCCGTGGGGAAGGGAACTTACCTTCCCACTGACAGTGAGGCAATGGCAGCAGGGGCTCCTCTAATGCTCCCACCAGCCTCCTCAACAGCAACCCCGGCTGCAGCCCAGTTTAGGCCTTCATGTGGTAACTTCAGAGCACACAACAGGCCTCCGCGCATGCATGAAGACCATTAGATCCAGTACCGTATGAAGGCCATTAGAACAGAAGCCATTAGAATATTTAGCTCTTATACAAGAGAGCCAACCGCTCCCCGCCCTGCCAAGCCGATTTGAATGCCAGTTCAGCGCCAGTTCAATGCTTCCCAGAAGAGGTGCCAAACTGGGTCATGCATATCCCTAAAGCAGACAGATGATGTTCCCAGAGCAGCTCCATCCCCTAAGGGGAATATCTTACAGTGCTCACACATGTAGTCTTTCATTCAAATGCAAACCAGTATGGACCCTACTTAGTAGAGGGGACAATTCATGCTTGTTAGCATAAGACTAGCTCTCCTCCCTTCTGAACAAGCCCTCCATGTGAACAAGCCCTGTACTTACAAGGAAAACACACACCATAAAACCCCATTAATAATTTTTCAGGAGCTAAAAGTATGTAACTTGTCATGTGGGGGGAAGTAAAGTCAATTACTTGAGTTTCAAAAAAGATCTGACACAAAAACAATGGAATACTTGAAACAAAGTTAATGCTGCTCTACAAGGATTGTTTTATGAAAGCATAACATTACTGCCACACATAGAATATCTGTCATATATATTCAAGTAAATACGTCAGGCAGCTCATTAATCTTCAAGAAGCAATTTAGAATAGTGCTGCATTCATTGGAGGTGTTCCTGGTGCCAGTTTAAGTAATGCTAAGCTAAGAGAAAGCACAAGATATAGGCAAGTGCCCTATTTAAAAATTAGTAGCTATGAATATAGATAATTTGATAATGAGCCAAAACGTGACTGCAACTGGATGAAGATGGCCCTTGTTGAATCACAACACATCTGCACTTCTACTCACTCTTGAAATTAATTTGTGGACGCACTCACAGTTGTGTGTATTTACCACAACATCTGCAACAACTGACATTCCCTCGAGCTTTGAGCCATTTCTGACTTTGTATTACAAGGAAGCTTTGCTTTCCTCTTCTAATCCCCGCTCCCTCCACATCTCCAACCACCCCCAAATGCTTAATTGCTGGGCTGAATTCAGTGTCCAGGAAAGCACAGGACGAACATCATTACACAGAATCAGGTGGCACGATAGCTGAACATGTTGAATCAATTGTACTGGATCATACTTTAATTATCGTCTCCCCGAGGAGTCCTCAGCCATCTGTCCAATTAAAGCCAGGTTTTGACATTCAGTGACAGTTCAAAATATTATCTTGGTGACTATAACCATTTTATAATCTAAGAAGCAGCTTAGAAGTGTGATATATTTTCCTTATGAACCAATTCTAATGAAAATTCCTTTAAAATTGCCTTTCAACATCTTTTATCTAATCTTATAAGTTATTTATGGGCTCTTCATGTCCATGATGTTCTGGATGTTTTAACCTTTCAGAGGGGAACCTCTAACATTTCCCCTCAATAAAACTTACTCTCTTTTAAACATATGAATCCTGACTTTTTTCATATCCTTCCCCCTCCATATGTGCAGGGGTGCCTTTCCATAAACATGTGAGGGAATGGTTCATTGAAACATAGGAAGTTGCCTTATACTGGTCAGACAGTTGGTCTGTCTAGCTCAGTATTTTCAACACTGACTGGCAGCAGCTCTCCGAGAGCCTCCTTCCTGAGACTCTTCAGGCAGTAGTTTCTCTAGGCCCTATCTGGAAATGCCGGAGATGGAATCTAGGACCTTCTGCATGCAATTCACTGAGCTATTCCACTGAGCTATGGCTCCATCCTCTGAGGGGATATTTTACAGCAGAGAGTGCTAACATGTAACCACCCATCCAAATACAAACCAGGGTAGGCCCTGCTTAGCGGAGGGGGCAATTCATGCTTGCTACCAGAAGATAGCTCTCCATTCCACTCCAAATACCTTTGAATTATCATCTATAAGCAGCTGCCTTTTAAAAAAACATTTTATATCCCACTCTTCCTCCAAGGAACCCAGAATGGTGTACTACATACTTAAGTTTCTCCTCACAACAACCCTGTGAAGTAAGTTAAGCTGAGAGAGAAGTGACTGGCCCAGGATCACCCAGCAAGTATTTGGCTGCATGGGGATTTGAACTCGGGTCTCCCCAGTCCTAGTCCAGTACTCTAACCACTGCACCACACTGGCTCATCACAATTTTGATGGAATGATTCCATTACATTTGCTGGAATGATTTCCACCACAATTTTGATGGAATGATATCTGAAAACATGCTGCTAGTGTGTGTGTGTGTATGTGTGATTAACCATTTTGTACATGTGCCCATTAGCATGTTCGGGACCATTACTCTGACAACAGCCACATGAACAATTACACCAATATAAAGCAGATTGTTATTGGGTTTTGTTTCACAAGCCTTACTTTAACATGATCACATCTGGGAGCCCAAAAATTAACAATGGTTTTCCAATTAATTATTATTAAGCTTTTACATCTTCAGTTAAAACTTTAATCAATAAATTGCACAAATTAAGTGATTACAGCTTGGCCCACGCATTTTACTTGCTGAACTGGATTGCCATCCATAATTATAAAGTAATGAAAGTGAGATTCATTATTAAATGCAGCGCCCCTTTACAAGCTTGGGTTTCTGAAAACTGTTTATCTAATCCCTGCTTTCCAATGTATGGGTATATAATTACACTGACTGGTAGTAATGAATAGTATACATTCACACAAATAATTTGATCTATTTATCATATTTATATACCACCTGTTACTTGTCTCTCTAGTAAAGTAAACTGTGCCATCAAGTCGGTGTCGACTCCTGGTGACCAGAGCCCTCTGGTTGTCTTTGGTAAAATACAAGAAGGGTTTACCATTGCCTCCTCCCATGCAGTATGAGATGATGCCTTTCAGCATCTTCCTATATTGCTGCTGCCCAATATAAGTGTTTCCCATAGTCTAGGAAACATACCATAGTCCCATAGTCTGGGAAACATACCAGTGGGGATTCGAACCGGTAACCTCTGGCTTACTAATCAAGTCATTTCCCTGCTGCACCACTAGGTGGCTTCACATGTATCTCTAGGGTATCTATACTACCCTCTTTTGCCCAATACACAAACATTTGTGCATTATGCATTCCCACTTTGACAGTTAATTACAAGCATTCCTGCCCGCCCAATCAGCAAACAATACCTTGCAAAGGTGTGAGCAGAAGATTATCATGTAGTGGAGATACCATAAAGAAGCCATCTGCCAAGACATATGGAATAATTCATACTGAATGTGAACGATGCCCCACAGTGATCTAGATTTCATGTTACCAAAGAAATGACAGCTTGGAAGACAGTCATTTAAAATGTGCTGTTTTTATGCACCCTACACCTAGCTTTTAGCAAGGAAAAGAAATGGATAAGGAAGAAGACTGCCATAGCTGTTATACCAGAAAGCTACTGGATGGGGACAGGTCATTGCTCAGTGACAGGCTTGGAGCTGAAATTTCTGTGGAGTTAAATTTGAAAGATAATTTCAGGATTCTTCCACAGAAAAATGAAATGTATTTGTTTTTTATGCCACCTAATATAGAAATCTCTAGGCAGTGTACAGAATTGAAACATAATATAAAATATAAAACATTTAAAATTCACAAAAAGATTAAAAAAATATTAAAACACATTACAATTTAAACATTTGGTTTCAATTAAAAGCCTGGGAAAATAGGTATGTCTTCAGGGTCCTCCTAAAAACAAACAGAGAAGGAGCTGCTCTTATTTCATCAGGGAGTGCATTCCAAAGCCTGAGAAATTCTCTTCAAAAAGTTTGAAGAGAAATTCAGGAATACTCCCAAGGAGAAATATTGTAGAATATTCTCAGATGGGTTCCCCACATCCTTGGTAGAGAACATCTATTTTGTAAGCAGAAAACCTCAGGCTCAATCCATGGCATCTCCAAATAAGACTAGAACAACCTCATCGAAGACCCTGGAGAGCAACTCTCTCTCAGTTTAAGCAATGTTGAGCTAGATGGCTCGATAATGAGATTCAGAAGACTTTTTGGCTCACATATAGTGCAGTTCACCACCCATGGAACAGCAAGGTATGTGCACTGTGTGAATCAAAGCCACACTCTTGCTTCTCCGGAGGCTGGAGAGACTCCATTGCTACTAAGTATTTCATCATCGCTGCAGTGATGATGCAGTCCTTAGTAGCAACGAAGCCTCTCTGAGCTTAGGAAAAGCAAGAATGCAGTTTTGACTCACATGGAGCCAGCACACATTTCCCGCTGTTTCATGAGCAGTATCTGCACTCTATCTGAGCCTCTTTCTTTAGTTAAAAGCAGCACCCAGAGTATGTATGTCTGACTTGACTGGATCAGGACTGGGTATTGAGTGAGAAAGGATCAACCTTTTCCTGTACCATTTTCCTGATCAAAATCACCCCTTGAAGTTGCAACTAGGTTCAGAGAGAGGGAAGACAGATACAATAGGGGTGCTTGTCTTTTATTCCCTCTACATGACTAATTGCAGTGTTGGGGGAGCGATATAAGAAAGAGAAACAATGTGGGATGTGTGTGTGTGGGGGGTGCTTAATCCCAGTCAAAATCAATTCCTACCAACAGCTGCTTTTAGCCAAATAAAAAAATGCTGTGATGAAATCTATGATGCCCCATGCAACACCTAATCTGGCCCAAATTAAAGAGACTAAAGGGGACTAAGGGACATCTCTCTCCTGCACTGCCCTCTACTGCTTGCCTCAGAATCAGGGTTGTAGCTTCCATTGGACAAGGGGGGATGATTGCACCTGGGCCCACAGGGCTTGAGAGGTCCCCAAGCATGGGTGTCGCATCCATTGTACAAGGGTGCCCTGCAGCCACAAAGAGTAGGGTGCACAAACTCTTTGTGAGTGTGATGGGAAGATGAGAAACACTCTGGGGCTGGGCTTCCTTTCTCCCCTTCCCACCACACTCCCTCCCTCCCAGGCAGCAGACTGTCCCTCACCACACTCAACACTCCTGGTGCTGGGCTGGGCTTTCTTTCTCCTCCCTCCCCACGCTTCCTCCTCCCAGGCATTGGACTGCCCCTTGCCGCCCTCGATGCTCCTGGCTGCTGCAGCCATGCTGCCCAGTCCCAATCCACTGCTGCCACCCCCAGAGGAGGACGGCTACCCCTGGCAGCCCTGCGCCCAGCCTGGCTCCATACCCTCGTGCCGGTGCTGCTGCTGGCCATCCTCCTGCTCTGCACAGAAGGTGAGCCCTTGAAGGAGAAGGCTTACGGGGGGAGGGTTAGGTCTTCCTGACCCTTGTGTCTAATGTCAGATGCGGGGAGCATGGCTTGGGCACTGGAACATGTGCCTGAGACGGAGGCCCCATAGCTCTGATTTGTCCCTTGGCTGCCAGGAACCTCACTACACCCCTGATCAGAATAAACATGCATCTGTCCTCACTTTTTCATTTTATTAACTGATACAATTGAAGGATAATTCAAACATGTAACCAAGGGGTGGTCACAATTCTCAAGCCTAAGAATTGTGTAGTGGCCAGGAACTATACAGGTACCATCCACAGAGTATATAAACTATGCATTTATTGAATGTGTCCCACATGCAGATTAGGGGCTAAGGCTGAGAAACAGCCTTGTCTAAGTGAGTTCATGTTTGACCTTCCTAGTGAGTTTATGATTGAAGTGAGATTTGAATTGTGATTTCCTTGCTCAGAATAATAGCCGATACATGATATATGAGCTAACTGCAATCTTGCATGTTCTTTTTTAAAAACTCAACTTCCCATGGCCCACCCTTGTCTTTTACAAAACACTTATTCACATTCAGGATCTATTAACAGTTAATTATAACCAATATTTGTTTACAGCCTTCAAGATTGCCCTTAAGACACTATTTTTAGGAATGCTTTTAATAATTTCTGAGTTTGAAATTTTTAATTGTTGTTTACATTTTTAATTGCTGTAATTTTTGCATGTTTTTTTAAAAAAATAATTGCTATTTGGGGTTTTTAATTGCTGTAATGTCTGAATGTGTAATATTTTTTAATTCTTGCTTTAATATCCTTGTTTTAATAGTCCTTTGTTTTTGTTTGTGTGAACCACCTGGAGCCTCTGGATTCAGCTGGTATATAAATTAAATAAATAATAAATATATAAATATATAAATGATCCTGAGTATGTACTCTAACCTAAGAATTTGCTAGATCAATCAAAGATCCACTTAGTCCAACTTTCTTTGCAAAAACCCCGAAACCATCTAAGTGGGTTTTTTCTTCTGCAGTAGAATTTCTTCACAATTCCCTATCAAATTACCTGTAAAATATCCAGATCAAAGCACAATTAAGGATGTGCAGAACTGGTTCACCATCAAACAGCTGTGAATTGGGCTTGTTCAAGTGGTTTGATCATGAACCTCTTTGAACCAGTTCAAGCCAGTTTGTTGACCCGACGGGCCCAGCTGATGGGTTTGACCATACTGGTTTGGGGACCCACATTTTGGTCAGAATTTTTTTCAAATGCAGACCATACTGCACATGCCGGTCCATGCACACCCCTAAACACAATATATTCCTAAGTAAAAAATTAAAAACTGCTAATCCCTGATTGTTTAAAACAAACAAAAATAATAGAGCACAGTGGAGGGAAGGAGGAAGAACAATGAAAAATACATCCTCGCCTCATGCACTGGGCTTTGTGGCAAGACTGAGCTCTGCAAAAGCCTCTTGCTCTTGCTTTGCCTCCCTGGCACCATGGAATATCTTGGCCGCTGTCTCTAGTCAGAGAATCCTCCTAAAAGGAACTACAACTGAGAAGGTCTAGTATGGCCTCAACAAATTTAACTACACACACTCTTTAAAAATGTGTCTACTTTTCTCTTTAGGTCCTCATTCCTCAGCTAAACTATCATTGGCCACAGCTGCTTCAGGTGTGCTTGTGGGTTTGTTTGTTTGTTTCACCTCTGTTTCAATCACCACTAGTGCCTGGCTAATAGGGATATGCAAATTGATTAGAATTTGAAATGATTGGACTCAAAGCTGGTTGATTCAATTCGATTCAAATTCTAAACAATTTTTTAAAATTTGATTTGAATACGATTTTTGAGCTGTTTGCCACCTTCATTCAGGCCCCCTGACTCGTTAAAAGAGGTGCCAAAACAGATTCTAATTGATCTGAATTTGATTCAAATTCGAATTTAATTTTCAGACCAAATTCTAATCTGATTATAATTCAAAATAAATTTTCAGAATTTGATTTTGATTCAACATGAATTGCAAAATTGTGTGTTTTGTGCACATCTCCAGTAGCTGAGGGGCAGCTAGGTAATAGACTGTTTAAATTCATTTCTTCCCTCACAGACGTTCTGAGGTCATTCTCCTTTCCATTTGGGTATCTTCCCTTTTGCCTTTTTTGTCACTGGATCCTGGCTGAGAGCCAACTAACCCATTTAAATTGTGAACATTCCCTGTTCCTATTTCTTTCCAATATGTTCCCACTCACTTGGAAACTCTCCAGGCTTTCATCAAGTGGGAGTAGTCCAAATTTCCACATGCTCTTTTCAATATACTGAAGCTGGAGCTGGAGCAATTACTGTATCTGCCCTCATGATTTTTGCTTACATGAAGGCAACATGTATCTCTTTGGGGGGATTCATGTTGTCTGAAAATTTATTTTTCCTCCCATGTATCTATAAAGTGTAGTTTCACTTAAGTCCTGAAGCAAGGCTGTACTTTTCTGGTTAAATGTCTTAATATCACATCCATACAAACTGGCAGGCTTCCCATTATATATAAAAATATATGTTATAAGGCTTATGACATTTTCATTCTAGCTTAATCTAATGAAAACTGCATATTTTCTTATGAGAATATGATATATACCATTTTTAAATGGCACAAATCTGTCAAAAGAGATTCAATGTTTGGCAAAACTAACCCCCCCCCCCAAAAAAAATCTTGAATACCTGACATTTGGGGTAACTGGAAAGTACTGAGTAGAAATCACTTTTTGTTCAACCAATTTTTTGCCGCGAAGGCAGCCTAATGGCTAATTGAGGTGATGATACCTTTCCATTTGACCGCTTGACATGCCCTCAAATTGCTTACTGAATAAGTAATAGGCATGCAAGGAACTGGTCCCAACAAAAAATGGAGACGATGACAAGGCTGATCAATACACACGCAATGTGGGGCATCTAAATTCTGAGCTTGCTTGCTACAAATTGTATTTAATAGCTACTATTAGTTATCAATACAGAGAACTTTAGAGTTGAAAGGGACCTTGGAGGTCTTCCAGTCAAGCCTCTCTTCAGTGAAGGAAACTGCAACAGCATCCCTGACAGATGGTCGCCCAACTTCTGTTTGAAAACTCCTACAGAAGGACAGCTTATCAATGCACAAAACAGACTGCTTTGCTGTTGAGCAGCTCTTATGATTAGAAAATTCTTCCTAATGTCTAGCCTGAATCTGCTTCTTTGTGATTTTAACTAGAGATGTGCATAAAACCAGCCAGGCTGGCATGGTTCGAATCCTAACTGGATTCGAACTGGACCTGGTCTGGCTCAACTGCCGAACTGGTTCAAACCAGTTCGGAGCTATATTAGTAAATGGGAATCTGGTGAGGATTTCCATTTACCAGTAAAGGGGCAAGAGGGCCTACCTAAGTCTTGCATACCCAAATCAAGAGCGGGAGGAGGGATGCCTGCTACTACTTTAGTAACAAGTCCCATTTCTTGAGGTGACAGCTGTGTGGGTGGGGGGGGTGGCTCCACTCCAACCTCGCTAGATTCCCCAGAGTAGCCTGGTTAGGACCTCTGCACACATGCAGGGGGCCATTTTCATGACCTCCACGCATCCGCAGAGGCCATTTGCATGACCATGGCATGCATGGAGGTCACTAAAGGTCACCCTGCCAGGCCAGGCTACTCTGGGAAGGCCGATGTAGGTGGGGGAAGCTGCCACTGGCCCCACCTCTGCTGCTGCTACTGCTGCCACAAGTGGGTCTTGTAAGTAGTAACGGACTCCTCTCCCACCCCTTCTAGATTCCCCTTTACCAGAAGATCTTCAAACCATTTCGAACTCGGACCGCCAAGAACTCGGTTCGAACCCAACCTGTCAAGCCGAGCCAGCTCACACACTGCTAATTTCAACCCATTGGTTCCAGTCGTGCCCTCTGGTGCAACAAACAACAAATCTGTTCCCTCCTGTATGAGGGCCCCTCAAATAGAGCTCTGCTTAGTCTTTTATTTCCCAGACTGAACACACCCAACTCTTTCAACTGTTCCTCACAGACTGTTCCTCTTGGTTTCCAGACCCCTCACCATCTTTGTTGCCCTCATATGAACCTATTCCTGTTCTTCAATGTCCTTCCTAAAGGGTAGTGCCCAGAACTGGACACAGTGGCTCACATACCGGAGAGAGAGGAGAGGAGAGTTGGTCTTGTCGTAGTAAGCATGTCTTGTCTCCATAGCTAAGCAGGGTCTGCCCTGGTTGCATATGAATGGGAGACTTGATGTGTGAGCACTGCAAGATATTCCCCTCAGGGGATGAAGCTGCTCTGGGAAGAGCAGAAGGATTCAAGCTCCCTCCCTGGCTTCTCCAAGATAGGGCTCAGAGAGATTCCTGCCTGCAACCTTGGAGAAGCCGCTGCCAGTCTGTGAAGACAATACTGAGCTAGATAGACCAATGGTTTGACTCAGTATATGGCAGCTTCCTATGTTCCTATGTTCCTATACTGCACCAAGTTCCATAGTGTGCTGGCACTGATGTGTCTTCCAAATGCAAGTTGTGCTACAGCATACTTGCACAAATGCCAAAACCATACAGGGGAGTTGCACAATCACATGGTCATTGAAAATAATGGCTGTAGATTGCCCAACTCTCTCACACAATTTCAGCATCTGCACAAGTGCGCTGTAGTGCAACTTGCATTTGGAAGAGGCAGCAGTGCCCACAGTGTGCAAAAGGCCTGTGGAACATTGCACAGTTATGTGAACCAGTATTTCACATGTGATTGAACTAGTATTCCAGGTGAGATCTGACTAGTCTTAATTAAGCACATTGAATAACCCTTTTCTTGAGAGGAAGGGGTCATTTTCTTTATGTGAAACCTTGAAGGCCAGCACATTTAAATAGGGATATCCTAGTGCAGGGTTCCCAACCTTTGATACTTCAGTTATTGCTGAACTCCCATCATCCCCAGAAACAATTTATTGTGGTTGGGAGTGATGGGAGTTGTAGTTCAGCAACTCCTGGAGTACCAAAGTTTAGGAACTAGACTTGTAAAAGAATATTCTCTAATCTACAGAATAATGGGTAGAATAATTCTCTAAAATATTATCTCCTATTCTAAATGATGCAGGAGAATATTCTTTTCCAAGTCCATTGGGAACCCCTGTCCTATTGAAAAGCATTTCAGTGCCACCATGCTGCAATATCATCATACTGCAACAGAACAAATTTGTCTCTTGCAAAGCTTTTATTCACAGTATGATATTTTTCTGCAGCAGTAGCTTTATGAGTCTACACAATATTATAGAAAAATACTCACACAGATGCACTTTACCAATATTTATACACACCGGTAAGACAGAAATTATCTTCCCTGGGTCATAATAACATAAGAACAGACCTGCTGGATCAGGCCCAAGGTCTATCTAGTCCAGCATCCTGTTTCACACAGTGGCCCACCAGATGCCTCTGGGAAGCCCACAGGCAAGAGTTGAGGGCATGCCCTCTCTCCTGCTGTAGCTCCCCTGCAACTGGTATTTAGTCATCTTGCCTCTTAGGCCAGAGGTGGCCTACAGCCCTCAGGCTAGTAGCCATTGATAGACCTGTCCTCCATGAATTTATCTAAACCTTTCTTAGAGCCATCCAGGCTGTTGGCTGTCACCACATCTTGTGACAGAGAATTCCAGAGGTGAATTATGTGCTGTGTGAAAAAGTACTTCCTGAAGGTCAGTCCTAAATTTCTTGGCAATCAGTTTCATGGGATGACCCCTAGTTCTTTTATTATGAGAGGAGGAGAAAAGCTACTCTTTCCACACCATGCATGATTTTATAGACCTCTATCATGTCTCCCCTTAGTTGTCTTTTTAATAAACTAAAAAGCCCCAGGTGCTATAGCCTTGCCTCTTAAGGAAAGAGGCCCCTGATAATCTTCTTTGCCCTCTTCTGTACCTTCTCCAGTTCTACAATGTACCTCCTTTCTGAGGTATGGTGACCAAAACTGTACACAGTACTCCAAATGTGGCTGTACTTGGTATCTATGCATGGCAAGTCCAAATACCTTGCGCTTATCCTGAAGTTCCCCATGTAGCAAAGATACCACATATGAACTTCCAAACTATCTTTTATATTCAGCAAAACTTTAAAAGAGGTTAGTTGGACTGTCAGTTTGTGTGATGACTCATGCCTGGTGCTACCCTCAGAGAAACCCATGGAGAAAACTGCAAGGATCTGTTTGGCTTCTTTCCAAAAGCCATCTTAGGAAATCAGAATTACAGCCCTTGCTTTGTTTTTTTTCTGAAGTAGGGCAAGAATCAGCACTACATGATCAAATGTTAGGTTTACACTTGGAGTTACATGGAAGGAATAGCAATGCTATGACTTCTTGTTGCATTGGTAGCACTCAGCTAGTAGCATAGGAGATGTTCCAGGGAAAAGCAAAATCCTTTTTCATGGACACCCCATAAGTAAGCGGTGCAAACAAGACAGCCTAAAAGGGTTTCTAGGAGCATAAGGAGAGTTCTGCTAGATCAGATCAAGTTCCAGATGGATCCTGCTCTCCATAATGGCCAACCAGCTGCTTCCGGGAAACACACCAGCAGGAAATGAGCAGGCAATAGTCATTCCCTGCTGTTATCTCCCCTCCCCACAGCAACTGGTATTAAGGAGCATACTTAGGGCATCCAAATCGCAGGCATATCCCTTTAAAAACGAGGGCTTACACAGCTCCTTTAAAGTGGAGGAGAGCAGGTCCATCCCTGCTCCTCCTCTGATTGTTTCCTTTGCCATAATCCCAGTGCTCCCCTCCCCTGCTATGCCTGTGCACATGTGTGGTGGCCATTTGCATTATCAGCATGGTTGCTGACCATGCAAATGGCTGTCACACATGCACGGAGGCCATGTGCATGCTGGTGTCATGCAGGGGCAGCTGGAAGACACCTGGCCACACGTGGACATATCTGGGGGGAGCGCCAGGATTACAGCAATAGAAGCAATCAGAGGAGGTGCAGGTATGGACCTGCCCTCCTCCGCCTTAAAGGGGCTATGTAAGCCCTCATTTTTAAAGGGATGTCCTTGTGATTTGGATGCCCAAATCACATTTTGGCACATCCCTACTTAGGGCTACCATATTTTCAGCTTGAAAAGCAAAGACATCCTTCCCACCACTGCAAAATTTTTTAAAAAGAACAGAGGCCAGATCTACTTGAATAAGGCAGTCATGCTGTTGGCAGTCCACCTTGCTACTGGTGCAACAGAACCCAGGTGTACCAATCAATTTGTATGGGCCAGCAACAGCAGCAGCGGACCTAGCCCCTGGTGGCTCAGTGGTAAAACTGCTGCCCTGTAACCAGAAGGTTACAAGTTCGATCCTGACCAGGGGCTCAAGGTTGACTCAGCCTTCCATCCTTCCAAGGTCGGTAAAATGAGTACCCAGAATGTTGGGGGGCAATATGCTAAATCATTGTAAACCGCTTAGAGAGCTTCGGCTATAGAGCGGTATATAAATGTAAGTGCTATTGCTATTGCTAGCCTCTAGAGTGCACCTGGCCTTCTATGATATGGTGGACTTGGTTACTGACACAAAAGTAGCCAGGTCTATCCCAAATTTTGTTTCTTAGACTGGTAGCCCCAGCCTGCAGAAACTAGTAAACTTGGATGGTGGCTTAAAGGGGGCCAGGTTTGCCAGTTTGCTTGCATGTAGGGGCGGGAAAATACCAGACAGATTACCTTTCCTCAAGGCCTGTCCCCTTTTTCATGGAAATGAGAGCAAGTCTTGAAGAAATGAGGACATATGGTAAACTTAAACATGCTGCCTCCAAACATGGTGCTGTCATTTAACTACCCAGGCCAGGAATTGACCCAGAGAAGGAAATAAGTGGCAAGGAGGATCAAACTTCTGATCCTCCATCAACAACTTCTCTGCTGCATGTCTGCACAATTGTGGTTGACACACCACAACTTAGACAGCAGCAGCCATAAAACAAAGAGAGAGAGTATCTGGCCTTGGTTCAGGAAACAACCTTCCTTTTAAACATTTTTTCCTATGGGAAAACAGGTTCCAAGTTAAGATGTTTCAACTTGAGACAGTTTTCAGGAACCAATTGTGTCATAAGACTGAGGACTTATAAAAGTTCCAGTCTCCAATCCTGAATTGACTGGTATTTTACCATTCACATCATCAAGGCTTGGCAAAACTATTCTGAGACAGAGCTGTGGGTGTGACCTCCAAAATACAAATATCATACTAAGTGGGGGGGGGGGGGAATGTAATGAAAGCATTCATATTCATCTTTTTGGAGTCTTTTATTCCATTTGAATAATATTATCTGTCTTTATTCCACACAGTTCTTGCAAGTAACCTTCATTAACAGCCATCAGGTTTTGATCCAGAAACTAGCTGTCACTCTTGCTTTACTCTTCCTTGCATCAGATTTGATGCTTTTGTTAATGAACAGAAATACCTTTGACAGCTTCAACCCTACCCATTTCTCTTTAATCTTACTTTGCGAAATACGGCCTATTTTTTCTCAGCATTCTGTGAAGCCTGAACAATTGACTTGATGGCTCCCAAAGAAGATTTATGTGAATCAAATTAGAAAATCACATGGAATTTATAGAATCTCTGAATCAATATTTTGTTTCCTTTGAAGTATTGTTGGGTTTTGGTCTTTCTGGGAACTTCAATAAATTTCAACTGTTGTTAATTCATAAGTGTTATTCCTAAAACTACCTTTTCCATTGATTAAAATTGCTTGTGTAATACTCTAGATATGAAGGGCTTACACATGTAGAAACCAGGAGGGGTGGTGATTCATTTTCAGAATGAATGGAACTTAAAATGAATGAAATTCATTCTGTTTGCATTCCAAAATGCATGAGTCAGTGCCATATGATATGAAATTCATTTTCAGAACCCCTACTTGTTTTTATTAAGTGTTTTTTTTTTAAAAAATCTTATTTTACAGTCTAGTTTTATTGCTACCAGTGTACCATTCTAATGCACAGCTGCCTTTCAGTGGTAGTCAGCCATTTCTTCAAATAATTGCCCTGAGCTATCCTGAGCTAACATTTTATAGAGAAGATGATGAAATAAATGGAGGAGAAACAAATTGGGATTCAGGGAAGAAATAATTTTAGACCCTTTTGTATATATTTTAAAGGAAAATATGTGGGTGTCCTGTGTATATCTTTTTATTTGGGTATCTGCACCGGAGTAAAAAAGGTATCTTAAGAATTGTGTCTTTCCAGGCAATGTAATTAAGGGGAAATTTATCTCTTGCTAATCTAATTAATCTTGGTACTTGGTTTTTGAAATAACTATTAAGGATATTGAAATATGAAGAGACATTCCTAAATAATAGGGTATATTCGATCCACCCAAGATTATATCCCTCTTTCTTTGGTTATTTATTTATTAATTACATGTTATCTCATCTTTTGACCTCTGTTGCATACCTCAAGCAAACTAGCTTCGTACGGAGCCTACAAATCATTGAAAATACATTTCAGCAGTTCAAACTAGCCAGTAGTATCAAATTATCTAAATCATAATCAGCAGCAATCTAAAATAAATCAAATCATTAAAAAAAAACAACTCACATTTGCCCAGGGTAAGAAGAATGTTTTCACACATTTCCCATATACAGTATTTCATGGAGTCAGCCAGGTGGGCTTTTAGGGGAAGAATCTTCTAAGGAAAAGGTGCCATCAAAGAAAAGATTGCACTCCTAATAGATGCCTCCAAAAATGAAGTTATACAGAGCAGAGCTCTATGAAATGATGTTATCACATTTAGAAACGGAGGTATATAAGGGAGATACTCCTTAGACTGATCATTTGGAACATGAAAGGTTTAGAAGACAGTTGTAGTGATGAGGGTTGATTTCAGAAGATGAAATCTCCCCAAATTGAAAATCCATATCCCATTATGAGCCAGGTCCAAACACCTCCAAATTTGTCAGTCAGTCTTCCCCACCAGTTAAGGCAGCTTATTCTTGCAAGAAACTGGGGGAACTGGCAGCAAGAGAAACTCAGTGGAGGAAGGCAGGGCCTTATAATTGGCTCCATTAACTCTTTAACTGGCCTGGATGGTACCAAAATTGCTCAGGGGTTCCACTACTGAGGGCGGGGCACCCTGCAGTACATGGGAGTTTACTTTTCAGTGCACACTAAATTAGTGAATTTAGGGCAGGGGCATACAGCAAGGTTGGAGTGGGCCCAGGGACAAGATTTTAAAATGCCCCCCCCCACTGAAGCTCAGCTCATGAAGTAAAGAAATCTTAAATGAGGCTGAACAGTGGTAACAAAAACCAGAGAGAGAGAGAGAGAGAGAGAGAGAGAGAGAGAGAGCGCTATGTGCCACAATAGAACATCATCCTAAAAAAATTTTATATAAAGGTTTTGTCAGTTGTGGACGATGCAGGTCACTTAATGGTACTAGAGAAAGACATGCTGTTCTGGTAGCTCCAGGTCTTAACACTCAGATCCATTTCGGAGGATGAATACAACGGAAGGAAGCCCGGGCGGGTGAGTGGCTGGGGAAGTCAGTCATGTGACTTGCCTCTTTGGGCCCCCCAAGGCAGTTGGCCCCCAGACAACTGTCTCCCCTTGCCCTATTACAGATACGCCCCTGATTTAGGGTGCATAGAAACACATTAGAAGCTACAAATTCCATGCATGTTCAGGAACATCCAGACCAGTTAAGAAGCACTTCCTTCTGCCAGTTCTGCCAGTTACTTCTTTAAAGGGGTAAACTGGCTGATGAGGAAGGGCCTGGAAGGAAGGGTAAGAGGTGAGCTCTTCCATGCTCCCCTCCCCCAGCTTTCTGAGTTAATTACCATTTTTAAAATACTGTTATTTGAAATATTTGTTGTATTTGAAATTTGTTTTGAGGGGGGATGAGAGCTGGTCTTGTGGTAGCAAGCATGAATTGTCCCCTTTGCTAAGCAGTGTCCACTCTGGTTTGCATTTGAATGGGAGACTACATCTGTGAGCACTGTAAGATATTCCCCACAGGAGATGGGACTGCTCTGGGACAAGCACCTGTATGCTTGCATCAGAAGGTTCCAAGCTCCCTCCCTGGCATCCCCAAGATAGGACTGAGATACTCCTGGCTTCAGCCATGGAGTAGCCACTGCTGTTCTATGTAGACAATACTGAGCTAGATGGACCAAGCGTCTGACTTGGTGTAAGGAAGATTCCTATGTTCCTATGAAAGCAGAGAGAAAAATAAGACATTATGAAATGGGCTAACTGAAGCTCATTAATCACATAATTCCTTGGAGGAAATCTTGGAATGTACCACAAAGTCTTAAAACAGACATAATTTGTCATAGACTGTGGCTGTTCCATAAGTATTACCACCACCACTGGTGGGATATGAGTGGGATATAAATGTTTTTTTAAAGTTAGTAATTGACATTAGTGCGATTGTGAGAACTCATGTTAAGCCAGGAATCTAAGATTCATCTTGGGACACAAATCAACATTGGTAATCTTGGTGTGGGTTCACACAATCACACTAATGTTGGTTGGTGACTTTAAACCTAGATTCAAAGGATTGTATGAACCAAGCCATTGTGTCATTCCAAAGGCTTTGGGATAAAATGGAGGCTGCCATCTTCAGCAAGCAGAAAATTCCGGCAGCATTTCACTCCATTTCCATGGCCCTGCCCCCATAAATTTGCTAGAGTACTCCCTTTCATCTCCTCATATCCCCCAAATTTGAGGCAAAAAAATTCTCCATTGAGAACTGTCATCTCAACCTCATAGAAACGACATTTTGTTACTAATAAAATTTGTATCCTGTTGGAAATAGAGTTCAAGGAAGCTATCTGAGAGCCTTTTGCGGTCATTGAAAAATACCCATTGATTTCAAATACCCATTGATCTCTGGCAGGTTGTATACAGCCAAAACCCAGAGATCATTTAACTCAATGGGTGTTTTGCATTGATTTTGTTTGGCTTCCTGATGTATAGTATTGGCTCAAACCTCATCTGTTCAAGTCAATGAATTCTCTCCCTGATCTTCAGTAACCTCCCTGATGTGAACACCTAATGTACTTATATATCAAGTTAATGAACCTAGATGTAACAAGTAAGGGCAAAGCAAATAATAAATTAAGTCAAACAAAACTCCTTAAGAAACCTTGTTACATTTCAATGAGCTTTGCAGGTACTGGAGAGGCAGTGTTCATGTGGAGGTCTTCCTCTTGCCTGTCCAACTCCATGGAAGGGTAACCCACAAGTTTAAGACCTCCATGCATAGTGAAATGATCACATCAGGTTCTTGACTGCAACATCTACCTGTAAAGTTTGAAAACCTAAACATCTGAATATACTGCTATTAGTGAAAATGCTACGGCGTGATTGGCCAGCATCCCAAAATCTACCTTTTGGGCTCACATGGGGAATATAGCTCAGAAAGGAACAGTTTTATATAAGTTTTAATTTGCACAAAGTTGTGGATGAAGGAAATGAAGTACACTGAGACAGGATTTAAGTTTCAAAAAATAAAAAGATTTTTAATGTAGGATTTTTATTGTATTGTACTAAGGAAGGAAATGTGTGGATAGAGCAATACAGGTTTTCAGAGGAGGGAGGTTGGATTTAAGAAAGAGGGATAGAGATAGAATTTGGACCCAAAGCTGGGTGAAGGCTCATATCACTTGGTCTGGATGGAAGGCTCCGGGGACCACCAATGAACATAGTTCCTGAGGAACAAGTCAGGTCAAGGCAGGTGCAAGAAGGTTGGAGAGGTTAGTCAGTAGAGGTGATCCAAGGAGGGTGATTCCTCCTTGGACCCAGTTTCCCAGGTTAGTGAGGAAGACTGGGCAGATCAAGCTGGGCAAGAAAGCCGATCTGGAGAGTGGCACAAAGTACTGAACACAGCCTTGCGTGGTGGCCTGTGGACAGTAAATCACCCCAAAAAGCTGCTGATAGCTCCAAGAGATCATAGATCAAAGGTGATAGGGAGCACATGATGGAGTCCCAAGTGAGAGGCACAAGGGAGCACACTGGATAATGAAACTGGGACTCCTTATACTGAAAATCATATCCTGGGGGCAAATTCCAATTGACCATTGCTGTCTAACAAGTGTGTTGGGAGGGACTAGCAGGGATCCCATTGTTGCTGATCTGTCTTCCTAAGTGTAACATTGAGGGAATTGCTGAGGTATGCCAAGGTTTTTGTCATGAAAACATAGAGCATAGATATGAGAACTGGCATCTTCATAAATGGAAAAATCCAGTAATCTAATCAGTACTTTTGACAGGTGCATCTCTTAGGTTTGTATCTTGTTCAACCTCCTTTGTGAGCAGGGAAGATTTACCTCCGCAAGCCTTATCTATGTTCTTCCTGTTGAGCTAATTGGCAAATTCGCTGACTGCTACCCTTTTTGTGGAAGGAGAGGAAAGACAAGGCAGTTCACTCTGAGGGCAGAGCAGCCTTGTCAGGGAGCTAACCTACTTGTAGTTAACTTCTGGGATCTACTTGGGATTAGGAAGGTCGTGCATCTGCTCCTCTTTACAATTTGCTTGTTAGGAGTCAAATCTAGGGGAGAGGTGACAGGCTGGCCCACTGTCACTCAGTGAACTGTCCCTGTGTATAAACAGAGAGCTCATTTCAAGCCTGGGGACTCAAACGCGAATGAGGGAGCTCCTGGGAACTGACAAAAAGGGCTTTGCTAACAAAACTACACATGTTTGAATCATATCAATTTCCTTAAAATATATGACTTTGCTTTAGCTTTGCTTTAATAGTCTGAAAACAGAATAGAATGTGCCCCTGCATTCAATTCTGTTTTCAGATTTTTATCACCACTACTGTTATTTCAGTCTTAAACATACTTTTCATCATTTCAAGATATTCCTAATCATTTCAAGATGATCAAGATATGTTTTAGGAATAAGGTGCTGGAAGAATATAACATTGGCTGACATCATGCACAAAAGTACATCAGCCTAGGAACATTGCATTGTTGCCATTTGTGTAAGTAACACAAATGCAAAATTTGAGCAAATGGCAGTACACAAGAATAAGCACATTATTTCCCATGGGCTTATGCTTGCGTAAGCAAGTGGCACAAATTTTGCATTTGTGCAGCTTTACCAGGCTGATGTACTCTTCCTCAGTATGTCAGCCATAATGCCTATATCTGTTGTTGTTGTTGTTGATGGTGATGTGCATGAATTGTGATATGAAGAGTGATTTGCAGCACAGCCCTGGGACCTTTAAAAGGGAGGAAAGCAGGAAAGCAGGTCCATACCTGCTCCTCCGCTGCTCGCCACAGCTTCCTGTATCGGCAGTGCTCCCCCCACCACTACCACTGGGCAACAGATATGCTCCACCGAGCTGTCATCATGCAATGGTGGCACACACATGACCTCCATGTGCACATCCCTAGTTATAATTCTGGTTTTCAATGAAAAGTTATCAAAGTGGCTTACATTAAAAAGAATAATAAAATGATAGTTCTCTCTGTCCCCAAAGGGCTCACAAACTAAAAAAAACAACAGGTAACCACCAGCAACAGCCACCAGTAGGATGCTGTTTTGAGGTTAAATAAGGACAGTTGGTCTCCCCTGCTAAACATAAAAGAACGAGTAGGTGAGGCCCATCATTGACCAGGCAAAGTTATTTTGCATAGAAGACAAAAGGAAAGCTCAAGAAATGAAATATATGTAATATTTTGTATTAATGTGCTTGCTAAAGGGAAGTAACAGAATGCTTTGAAATCTGTAAGATATCAACTTCAAACATTATTCATTTTATTGAATGATTACCATATATGTTAAATCTTAATTTGAGAAAGATCTTCTGCTTCTCTTTGGCATGATATTTTGGAAATATTGCTCTGATTACTGAGTGTTAAAAATCTGTTGAGAACAATAGCAAAATATGAGTATATTCAGAATTTCGTCTTTAAAAATACACATCTCCCCATCCTTTTCCTTAACACATTCTGGTGTAAGAAGTAGTGCATTCCGTTAATTTCAGTGGCAGGATTGTCCATGCAAAATTTGATACCTGTAGCTAACTGAGAAGTATGATGTTCAGAATTTCTTCTAAACCTCCCCCCCCCCCACACACACACACAAACACACAAAAATTAAATTTGATGTTGGGATTTGTTATAGACATTGTCTCTGTTCTTGATCTAAGACATGCTTGTATATATTTGAATGTGTCGGTGCATTGGCTTGGGGGTGGAGTCATTGTGTTTTTTTCTCCTCCTCACTTGGAGACTTAAATTCAAACTGAGAGGTTCTCCCTCTCCCTGAATAAGAAACTGTTAGCTTGTTTAATGTTTTCTTAGCCTATGTGGTGTAAGTAATAACTATCCAAATCTTTTTTCTCAGTTCAAGTTGCCACCTGTTCAAGTACTTACCTGTATAGAGGATAAGTAATTTATCTGCAACATTTCCCTGAGCATATTCCACTGTAAAAAGTAGTGCCTACGACAAATTTCAGTGGTAGGACTGATCACGAAAAATTTGATATCTGTAGGTAACCAGGGTGCATGATATTGAGAATTTCTTCTTTTAAAAATACCAGAAGAATCTTAAATTTTGCCAAGCATATTTCAGTGTAAAAAGTAATTTCAGTGGCAGGAATCAGATTGTTCGTGCAAAATGTTGTATCTGTAGGTCATCGGGTGTGACTTGATTTCACACAAACCAACAAACTCTTCAAAATATATAATAGATTAATTCTTTGAATGGTGCCTCATTGCCCAGTTAGCAGGAGCTAACTAAAGCCACAGGAATTAATCATCGATGCAGGACATTACAACTAAAAAAGCCCTCTACCTAATTGCTACAATGGGGGAATCCAGAGGCAGCTGATGCTTGAGTGTTGCTGGAGCAAGTCTCCAGCCCTCCTGCTTGTTAGCTTGGTGTACATCCATCCAGAGGTGCACCTAGGTAATTTTGGAGCCTGGACCTAAAGGTCTTTAGAGCCCCCCAACCCCACCACGGCAAGTTAAGCACCACCACCACCACACACACACTGTGACACATGCAGTATTTTAACAAATGGATTCTTGAGGGCAGAAACAGGTGGTGAGCCCTGCCTGACCATGGTGAGGAGGTGGCGGCAGCAGACCTGGCCCATCCCGGCTTGTGAGGCAGTGAGGAGGCAGTGGTCCCAGCCACTGTGAGGAGGAGGCAGTGGCCCAGCCTGGCCGCCTGGGTGAAGAGGCGGCTGGGCCACCAGGAAGAGGCAGCGGCTGCAGGAGGGGACGGGCTGGCTGGAAAGTCAGCCAGAAATGGTGGGTGGGGAGTGGGGGAGAAGCAGACTGGGTGGGCATCAGAGACCCCCCGGGGAAGAGTCAGGGAGAAGGGGCTGAAGGGGGAGGAGAGTCAGGGAGAACTAGGGGCACAGATGCTCTGCGCCCAGTCAGAATATAAAAAAGGTATATTGATCTAAATATCCCTTAGCAAAAACATCTCAACATGCAACTTAACATATTCCCATCCCACATATTTCTTCCCCCACTCCTCCCCCTTCCCCACTGTCTAAATTGGAAGTTATGCTCAACTGACCGGCCGGCCGGCACAGGTCACAGTCACGCTTGGCTACCCAGTGCAGTATGGGCAGGCGGTGCAGCACGGCGACCACACCACCCGGGACAGACTAAAGAGGATCTGGGGGACTTTGGGGAGTATGGAGGCCCTAGACATCCCCCAGAGGTCCAAGAGGGAGTGTGCCTCTGCATCCATCCCCACAGCAAGGGCATAGCTATAACTGAACCAGGCATATTGGGGAGGAAGACAAATGCCCAGAGCCCATCAGGGAGAGGGCCCCACTGCCAGTCTCTTTTGTCTCCTGACTCCCTGATTCAGTGGCAAGCTGCTGGCTCTTGATTGGAGTGTGGAGAATGTGTGATATTTATTTGCATAGGAGTGAGAGAAAGGTTTTGTTTTCCACTACGTCCATATAGTTCTTCTGCAGCGAAGGCATGGGTGGGGTGCAAGAAGAAGAAGAAGGAAGGGGCCCATCTTCACTTCTTATCCCAGGGCCAACTTCAACCTTGCTATGCCCCTTCCCTGCAGAAAGCTGCCTGATCATCTGTGATATCCTATGGACTCTTGCTGTTATTTGTTAGCACACCCTGCGGCATCCTTCAGCCTGCATGGTTGCTGATGCATGCACCTTCCTTCCTTCCCCGATAGTCGTGGGAAGCCTTTGTGAGAGGGAAATGCCACAACTGAGTTCTCCAACAAATGAATAAATTGGCAATCGGTTATATATATATTTTTAAATCCATTCTACCACAGCTGATATCTACTTCCATCATATGGAGAATCCAGAGGAGAAAGTTGTGGTAAGCAAGGACAAGACAGTGGAGTTGAATCGGAAATATTACGGTTTAATGAGACAGATATTATTTACAGAGAGGCAAGCACAGTCGGCGGTTTGTTAGCCCTGCCTCTACGCCAGGACTGGAATAAAATTAATTAAAGCCCCTGCCTTGGATCTAGGAATGGATTAACCAAAAACACTACATCATCTGCAGGAGAGGAGAGCTGGTCTTGTGGTAGCAAGCATGACTTGTCCCCTTAGCTAAGCAGGGTCCACCCTGGTTGCATATGAATGGGAGACTAGAAGTGTGAGCACTGTAAGATATTCCCCTCAGGGGACAGAGCTGCTCTGGGAAGAGCATCTAGATTCCAAGTTCCCTCCCTGGCATCTCCAAGATAAGGCTAAGAGAGATTCCTGCCTGCAACCTTGGAGAAGCTGCTGCCAGTCCGTGAAGACAATACTGAGCTTGATAGACCAATGGTCTGACTCAGTATATGGCAGCTTCCTATCTTCCTATCCATTAGCAATGTATCAGAAAATTTAAATGAAACTTTCCCATTGTAAACCATGCCCTCCTCACAGAGAAAGCAACTTGTCACATTACCCGTCATGTTGCATCATGTCCTGAAATGTGAATGAGACAATGACATATGTCACAGAATAAAACACAGTTCTCTTTGTATGGTTTCAGCTGTGTGGGTGGAAAAGAGGTGTTTCTCTGTTATCTTTAAGATCAAGTGGGATAAAGCATACTGCATCCTCCCCCCTACAAAAAAAAAAAAAAAATCCCTCAAACTCTGTAAGTGTCTTTGCCTTAAATCCCCACAGTATTGGGATAGTGTTAAGCTCTTAGAACCAGTGAGTTTCATTAAAATGCCTTTTTCACTTGGGAGAAATGCATGTTGATGCCATGCCTCTGAAGGAAGCTATTAAAGCACTCACAAAACAGTGGATTTCTCCTCCGTCGCTGTAATATTTTCAGACTGCTTTCCTCCTTTTTCTCAAATCAAACAAAGCACCTTAGGGAAGAGACAATTTTCTTAGTAAATGGAAACATTTTCTCTTCCACTCGTTGAATGGCAGTCCTAGGACACAGCTGGGAAAAGGACTTCTGCCCTGGCAGCACCATCTGACTTCTTGGCATCCTCCTCAGGCCATTGATATTGGCAGCTCAGGAGTAATTCCTGGGTCAGTCACATGGTCCTGCAGCTGAGAGCTCTCTTGTCATCTTTCCTCCTTCAGCACATCATCCCCCCCCCACCCCAAGCCCATTTACATTCGTATCCTAGGAAGAGGGCTTAGATCCTTCTGTATCACAGCAAATGGGATTATGAATAGTTGCCGCGACTGAAGCTGTGGGAAGTGAAGCAGGGCACTTTTCAAGCAGACTGGTACACCTCTTTTCCTTGCATGTAGTTTTTGAAGGGCTTTGTTCTTTCAAACATGCTCA
Organism: Hemicordylus capensis; assembly: GCF_027244095.1. Taxonomy (NCBI): domain Eukaryota; kingdom Metazoa; phylum Chordata; class Lepidosauria; order Squamata; family Cordylidae; genus Hemicordylus; species Hemicordylus capensis. The sequence continues at coordinate 293,787,599 of NC_069660.1, read as the reverse complement.
CGGATACTTGCTTTAAAATGGATCTCACACTGGGTTGCCACTGGTTTTTGCCGGAAGCAAAATGCTGAGCTGGACTGGAGGTTTCAGCTTAGGTTAAACACCTGGAGGTTGTCAAGAAAGGAAGAAAAAGAATATTCTCTCTCAACACTTTGCATGAGTTTTGCACAGCCCTACCTGTCAATGAGCAATATCTTGAGAGATGATATTAGAGCAATATCTTGAGAGAAGCAAACAGTCAGCCAGTTCACACAGTTGTAAATTGGGTAGGACAAGTAGGAAGAGGGGAGCATGATCATCTGCAAGCCAGGAGCTGGGTAGGATGGTCTACCCTACCCAGCAGCACTTATACCCAGCATTTTATTGAGGGTGGACAGAAAGCCATCCTTCCCAGCTCCTTGTCACAGACAATCAGTCCCCCTTCCTCCTACCTGGCTTTTCCCTAAAACACAGCCCAAATCAGGAGCATGCCCAGCTCCCAAAGCTGAATAGGATGCTTGCCCTACCCAATTTATGATTGTGTGTACTGGCGGAATACAAACATAGTTAACATACTGAGCAACTGCACAGTCTTTAAGCACTGCATGCATGTAAGTTGTGCAGATGATGTATGTGAGTAGGCCCATTGGAAACCATTGGGAATACTTGCGTAACATCACTTGCACATTTGAACAACTTGAACAAATCATACAGTGTGTGTGTGCATGCAATGTTACTAGACTGGCATACTGTTGTGCAATATGTCAGTCGATTTCTGAAACACTGTCTGTATGGCCCTCCTGCAGGAACCCAACTCACCACTGAATGAATCACTGTGCTCTGTGGGGAAGTGGGGAGAGACAGGAAAGCCGTTGTGATGAGATGGCAGGCAGATCCCTCTAGTAAAGTGCCAACTGAGGGCAAAGTGTTGCCAGACAGAAGGAGATGGGTGCTGTTTCTCCAGCTGCTTGGTAGTGAAGATGATTCTCCTGCTCAAGCAAAGCCCAGATATATTTTGCCAATCAGCAGAATTGCAGTCCATTTTTGCTGGACTGCATCACTTCAGAATGCAGGTAGGAAACCGTGTATTTGAATATTCCTCCATATCAAGATGTTTCCTGCATATAAGAAACGAGTGTGTTAAGGGACAGGCAAATCAGTTTCTCTGGCACCCTAGTCTTCTGTATGTATGAGGGCTGGAAGGGTTTATTTATTGTTGAATTTCTATACCACCTTTCATTAAAAACAACCCCAAGGCGGTTTACAAAAGTTAAAAACATACAATAAAAATGACAATTAAAATATTAAACTAAAAATTTAAAACAAATCTAATTGAAAAACTATAACATACAAGCATAAACACTATAAATGAATAAAAACAGATCGAAGCAGCAGTAGAAAAGTCATATAAAAGTCATATAAAAGCCTGGGTAAAAAGCTAAGATTTAAGAAGCTTTCTAAAAACTGTGATGGAGTCTGAGGAGCGAATGGCCACTGGGAGAGCATTCCAAAGTATTGGAATGAGGGTTGTTTAATATAGGTGAACATTCAAATTTGGTATTATCCACATACTGTAAGTGATCAGTCCAGCAAGAGTGGCACCCCTCTGATCTGTAGAATATCTATTAACAAGGTCACAAGAAAAGCATATGCAGACATAGACAAACACACACAGTATTGCACTACCATGATCCTTGCCTCACTTTCAGACACATTGGAAGCATTCAGACATATCAGAGAGCCAGAGTTGCAGAGGCCACACGTTTTCCTACTGTTGTGTCCGAACGTGTGTAACTCTGGTTCCGTCCCTTCCATTACACAAGGTTTTGCTCTGGAGACTCTAATTTGAACCCCCTGTTTGTAATTAGTTGCACTGCTCAAAACTGGGGTTCCTTGGGGCCTCCAGTACTTCCGAATGCAGCACTAGAAACTGCATTCAGCTGGACTGGAGCTGAGGGAGAAAACTCCTTCCTCTCTCCTTGCATGATTGGCTGTGCGGGCTGTCCTTCAAGCAATAAGGGAGCCTGCACAGCTAGGTCCCCCTCCTCTCTGCAGTCTCAATGACTGCAGAGAGGATGCTCTTCATTTTGTCCGAATGCAGACAGGAGCGGGGGAGAGGACATAAGAACTTCTCCACTAGATCAGGCCTATCTAGTCCAGCATCTTGTTCCACACAGTGGCCCACCAGATGCCTTTTGTCACCCACTCACCCAGTTTGGAGAGAGCCCTTTGGAGCTCCGAAAGAGTGTGTGTGTGTGTGTGTGTGTGCGTGTGTGCACAAAAGGGTGTGTTTTCGGTTGTAAAATTATCCATGACCTTTACCATGTATACTGCAGTACTGGATCCTGACTTCTTGACGTAGTGAATTCTGCAGGCTGGCACAACTTGAGGGAAAATATTGCATCCTTTCAAAAGCTTTAAATAATATTCTGTTAGTTTCTTGGAGAGACCTATTGTTCTCCTGTATTATAGTGCTGATTCTAAACGATTGGTTGATCATTTGTCAACCTTCCTGAGCCATAAACAGCTAATTTGTCAAGCTGTCCTTCCACTTACAGCAAGTACTAGGAACCTTGGGAGCTTCCCTGGGCATGCCCACAGTTCCTGGAGCCATACAAATCATTTGTTGGGGCTTTTGTATAGTACTTTCTGAGCTGCTGTTTAGTGTTCAGGACTTGGACAAAGCATAAAGTGAGAATTTAAAAGCAAAGAGAAGCACATATTTTCTGCTTCAGTATGATTTGCTTGGCTGTCCAGTGAGAGGTTCTCTCATTGAACACACTTTTGCACTTCTATATACCCAGCAGCCCGAACATTGCTTTATAGATAGGTACATATGTATATGTTGTGAAGTGCATTAACACTGCTGTGAGGAGTGAAAGGTTAAATAATGGGGGAAAGGGCTAATAAAGCAGTGGACTCTGGGAAGAAGAATTGTCATGTGTATGACACCCCTGAGGGGGAAAGGTGTGTGCCTGCCAAGAACATATATTTTATTCCAGTTGGGCCTCTCATTTAACAAAGTGAACGCCTATGTTCCTAGGCTATGCTAGGCCAAGGCTAGTGTAGGCCAGTGTTTCTCAACATTTTTGGAGTCATGGATCGGTACATCCTTTGTGCACAGTTTCCAGGATGAGCAATCAGTAAAGGGGTTGCCCCCCTCACCCCCACCCCCAGGCACCCCCCAAAACAATTTTGAGCCGGTGGGGGCCACTGCTGCTGGGAGCTCTCCAGAGCTCATTTCTAGGCAGGCAGCCCTCACTGCTGGGATAATACTAATTTAGCTTCCTCGAAATGAACGTTATCCCAGCAGTGAGGGCTGCCTGCCTAGAAATGAGCTCCGAAGAGCTCCCAGCAGCAGTGGCCCCCACCGGCTCAAAATTGTTTGGTGTGGGGATTAATTCCTCATGGACCTGCATGGACCAGCACTCAACTCCTCACAGACCGGCACCAGTCCATGGACCAGTGGTTGAGAAACACTGTTGTTGGCAAGTAAAATTGAAGAAGAGAAACTCCTTCCACCCTAATATCTCCTTTATTGCAAAAAGGGGAAGCAGCATCAATACTCAATAATTGGATCAATACTTTTCTTGGGTCACAATGGCTCTACTCAGGACCCCCTGTGCATTCTGGATCCAAAAACCCACCAAAAATTGAACGCTGTCCATAACACCCTCCTCTTGGTGGGGGGTTGATTTCAACAAACAAACATATTCTGATTGTTAGTTTGGAGAGAGGGACACATAATCTTACTAATCCTGCTAATTACACCCCTTACAATGCACGGCCATGCTACTAATTTAGCCCCTTAATCTATACTTAACTTAATGAACATAATAAGAGATTATGTTTAAGATTATGCTTTACACAATACAGACTATCTGAGTGCTCAGTTATACATTTTAAGGCTTAACATATCTTAGTATATTCTTACAGATAGTCTAACAGATTTACTTATATTCCCACAGTTCTTATTTATAGAGCTGGAATAAACAAAATGCTTATTTATAGCTGGAATAAGCAAAATGCATCAAATAATATTCTTACAATGAAGAGACTCCAACAAAACCGTTCCAACGACATAACCATAAGGCCTTTGATTCGTTATTAGTGCACATACATACTTTCCCTAAGGGTTTCACAGTTTACTTTCACTGTCCATGTTTCATTATCCTACAAAGCTGCAAAACACATCATGATTTAAATGTTTTAAGAAACATAAGAAACATAAGAACAGCCCTGCTGGATCAGGCCCAAGGCCCATCTAGTCCAGCATCCTGTTCCGCACAGTGGCCCACGAGATGCCGCTGGAAGCCACAGACAGGAGTTGAGGGTGTGCCCTCTCACCTGCCATTATTCCCCTGCTACTGGTACTCAGAGGCATCCTGCCTTTGAGGCTGGAGGTAGCCCACAGCCCTCCGACTAGTAGCCATTGATAGACCTCTCCTCCATGAAGTCATCCAATCCCCTCTTAAAGCCATCCAGGTTGTTGGCTGTCACCACATCCTGTGGCAGAGAGTTCCACAAGTGGATCACGCATTGTGTGAAAAAGTACTTCCGTTTGTTGGTCCTAGACCTCCTGGCAATCAATTTCATGGCGTGACCCCTGGTTCTAGTGTTGTGTGAGAGGGAAAAGAATCTCTCTCTCTCCCCACTTTCTCCACACCATGAATGATTTTATAGACCTCTATCATGTCTCCCCGCAGTTGTCTTTTTAATAAACTAAAAAGCCCCAGGTGTTGTAGTCTTGCCTCATAAGAAGTGTGCTCTAGGCCCCTGATCATCTTGGTTGCCCTCTTCTGTACCTTCTCCAGTTCAACAATATCCTTTTTAAGATGTGGTGACCAAAATTGTACGCAGTACTCCAAGTGTGGTCTCACCATAATTTTGTATAAGGGCATTATAATGTTAGCCGTTTTATTTTCAATCCCCTTCCTAATGATCCCTAGCATGGAATTTGCCTTTTTCACAGCTGCCGCACATTGAGTCGACACTTTCAACAAGCTGTCCACCACGACCCCAAGATCCCTCTCCTGGTCCGTCATCGACAGCTCGGATCCCATCTGCATATACTTGAAGTTGGGGTTTTTCATCCCAATGTACATCACTTTATACTTGCTAACATTGAACCGCATTTGCCGTTTTGTCGCCCACTAACCCAGTTTGGAGAGATCCTTTTGGAGCTGCTCACAATCTGTTTTGCATTTCACTACCCGGAAGAGTTTGGTATCATCTGCAAATTTGGCCACATCGCTGCTTACCCCTGCTTCTAGATCATTTATGAATAAATTAAAAAGCACCGGTCCCAGTACAGATCCCTGGGGGACCCCACTTCTTGCTTCCCTCCATTGTGAAAACTCTCCATTTATACCTACCCTCTGTTTCCTGTCTTTCAACCAGTTAGCAATCCACACATGTACTTGTCCCCTTATCCCATGACCGCTAAGTTTCCTCAGGAGTCTTTGATGAGGAACTTTGTCAAAAGCTTTTTGGAAGTCCAGGTAGACTATGTCAACTGAATCACCTTGATCCACACACTCGTTGACACTCTCAAAGAAGTCCAAAAGGTTGGTGAGGCAAGATTTACCTTTGCCATGCTGGCTCACTCTGAGCAGGGCCTGTTCTTCTAGGTGCTTTACAATTTTATCCTTGAGGATGCTTTCCATCAATTTGCCTGGAACGGATGTTAGGCTAACCGGCCTGTAATTTCCCAGATCGCCCCTGGGTCCCTTCTTGAAAATCGGTGTTACATTTGCTACTCTCCAGTCCTCTGGTACAGAGCCCGATTTCAGGGATAAGTTAAATATTTTAGCAAGGAGGTCAGCAATTTCACATTTGAGTTCTTTGAGGACTCTTGGATGGATGCTTTCGGCCCTGGTGATTTGTTTGCTTTCAGTTTTTCCAGACAGTTTAGAACATCATCCCTTGTCACTTCTATCTGACTCAGTATTTTATGTATTAATTCTGTACACTGCCTAGAGATTCCAATATTAGGTGGTAATAAATTCAATCAATCAATCAATCAATCAATACATTGCAATTTCCCCATTATTCACTATTTTTCTATATAAAGTGTATTCATATGCAAAACATAATGACAAAATCATGGTATAGGAAATCTCAGAGAAGAACACCTCCTAGCCATTTTACATTTGTATCCCCCTGACATCACAGAAGGGTGAAGCTGGGACAGGATGCTATATGTATTTGACATTATATAATCATATCATCGACCTGGTATGGCTAGGGAAACCCAAATGATGAGAGGACTCACGAGGGTTTCTCTAGAGTTAGATTTAATACAAAAAGCAAAGCAAAGTTTCCAGAAATTCCTGATTCTCAAACTGTCAGAGTCACAGTAAATTCAGCTCTTTGAAGAAGGGTAATCACTACTCCCTTCTGCCAAGCAGAGATACAATTGAATTGCCAACTAAAACAGCCTCTTTCCTTTGTTCACAATTTACTCAGCGAAACCAATGCAGTGTAGCACAAGAAATAGAACTTTTAGTTAACAAAGACATTTGCTTAATGAAAGCACTTTGTGTATTCTTCATACCCATTGTCCTCTTTGTTTTCACTCAGGGCCTTAAGCACAGATATTTTTTTCACATTTCTAGGTGGTGGCAGAGGTTTCTTTTTAAGTGACATGGTCAGTCAAGTCTGTTGTGGCACTTCTTCAGCTTTCACATTGGGCTTCTCCCACTGCCTTCTCCCACGGGCAGTTGTTGCAAACTGATAGTGTGGTTTAGGGATGTACACAAACCAGTTCAGCGCCTCATCTGGGAAGCGCTGAACCAGCTTGGGTGCCAGCATTTGAGCTGGCTTGACAGGGCAGGGAACAGTACCCTTGAGGAGCTCCTTACCTGCTCCTCACTGCCCCACCACTTTTCCAGGCACAGCACCCAGTCCACAACTGGCCATGTGGGGCTGCACTCAGGGCTGTTCCTTGCCGCTTCTGCATGGTGTCGGCAGGGAACAGCACAACAGCCCCATGGGGATGGTTGGGGACTGGGTGCCATGCCCAGCAAAGCAGCGAGGCAGAGAGGCGCAGGTCAGGAGCTCCTTAAGGGAACCACTACCCACCCTGCCAGTAGTCATGTGCACGGACCGGTTCGGAGGCCATTCTAAAGGCCTCCAGACCGGTCCGGACACGGGGTGGTTTTGGTTTGGGTGGGGGGGTTCCACAGGAGTACGGGGGGGGCTTTACACACCCTCCCAAGAATGGCGCCATATTTATTTGAGTAAGCGGGCGGCATGCCTCCCTGCTGCCCGCTTCATTCCCCCTCTCGGCATTCCCTCCGTTCAAATTCTGAATCGGGCGGCAGGGTATCTCCCAGTCCCTGCTGCCCTCTTTAATGCTCCCACTCGGCTGGCGGCCGCCCCATTCAAGCCTTCAGGGCCCCTGCCGGGCCGGGCCGGCCCAGCCCTTCCCGGCCCTTCCCTTCCCTTCCCTTCCCATCGCAAGGGGGTAAAGCGGCAGAACTCCCTGCCTTCCCCCTTGCCGACTGCGCTGCAAATGGCTTCTAAGAAGCCTTTTTCGCGCATGCACGAAAAAGGCTTCTTAGAAGCCATTTGCAGCACAGCCGGCAAGGGGGAAGGCAGGGAGCTCTGCCACTTGTCCCCCTTGCGATGGGAAGGGAAGGGAAGGCAAGGGCCGGGCCGGGCCAGGCCGGCCCGGCAGGGGCCCTGAAGGCTTGAATGGGGCGGCCGCCAGCCGAGCGGGGGCATTAAAGCGGGCGGCAGGGACTGGGAGATACCCTGCCGCCCGATTCAGAATTTGAACGGAGGGAACGCCGAGAGGGGGAATGAAGCGGGCGGCAGGGAGGCATGCCGCCCGCTTACTCACATAAATACGGCGCCGTTCTTGGGAGGGTGAGGAAACCCCACCCCCGTTATTTGGAACCCCCCACCCCAGTGCCGGACCGCAGCTCCGCGGTTCCATGCACATCCCTACCTGCCAGCCCATGCATGAGCTGTTCATACTAATATCTAGTGTGGTTTGGGGGGAGATAGCTTAGTGATAGTCACCTTGATAGTCTCCTCCATATCTATCTGGTTCTTTGATGTAAGGCTGGAGAGAATAATGCTCCAAAGCAGAGCTGGAGCAAGGCTCCTCACAAGCCTCCTCTTTTATTGTAAATGGTCTCTGCCGACTTCTCCTGGCTCTCAGACATGGCAAAGGTCACGGAAATTCCTCTCCTTCAATAAAATCTGTTTATCCAGCAGAAGTGGGCTCTGACATACTTTATAGTGATAAAGATGGCACCCTTCTCTGGGATGGCTGGCATGCGAAGAAGAAAGGGAATGCTGGTGAGCTGTCAAAGAACACCTGAGGAAATCAAGACCATAAATCTGAGAAACTATGTTGCCAAATTGTGCCACATGATGCTCATCCAAAGCCAGGGCAGAGAGCGCCTGCTCTATGTGTAACAAGCGGCAGCTCATCTCACATGTGGCTTTAAGTATTGCATACCAGGGAGAAACTAGGAGTAAAACGCATACCCATGCACAAGGCTGTAATCACTCCAGGTTGTGCAGACAACTCTGCTAAGACAGAGGCCAGGTTTGCCTGCCCCACTTGTCCATGAGTCTTTTGATAAATAGTGGCTCTAGTCCAGTTCTATGATTTTCTTCAGTTAGATTAACTGCAGCTTGCTCAGGAACTAGGGCATTAATCACACACATCCTTACCATGGGAGTTGAGATGGTTCCAGAGCAGCAACATGTCGGTTGAGCCACATTGGTGATGCCCGAAGTTCATCCGGCACTGGTCCCACAAGAGAGGGACCTGTAGGGAAGTCATGTTCAGGGCAAGAGAAGCTCTGTCCACATCCCGCAGAGGGCCCACTGCTGCACGCATAAGAATAGAGTCCAGATGCCACTGGAGATTATCATATTCTCATCTCAAAAACAGGAGCTCAGCTCTCAGAGATGCTTGAGGTAAAGCGTCTAATTCATCATCCATCATGTGGGGGGACGGGGGTAAAGGCATCCCTTCTGTTATCATAATCAGCAGCAGCAGCCACTGGACTGTGGTGCTGAGTACCTGTAGCTGGAGCTATAATCTGACCAAAAATCCATCCCAAATCAGCATTATGGGCCTGTAGGATCGCCATGGCATCTGGATCCGGCATTATATTAGCACCATCCATTTGAGGGGGATCCAAAGGGGCTTCTTTCTCATCATGCAAAATAAACTGGGGTACTAAATAGTGTGCCCCAATATGCTGAGACCCATGCATTAACTCAATCAAATAACTCATGCCATGCTGTATAGTAACATGGCTATCCATCTGGAACTGCTGTAAAAGCTGTCTATTTGCTATCGCAGACATACTTGCTACTGGAAAAAACTCTCAACCAAAAAAAACAGGCTTTTATTAATGTGGCACAATTGCTTTGCTGCTAACTCACAAGAAGGGCTTGTCTCTTCATTCTGTTTTTCGAGAATGCAGGTATGTCTCATCTGTAAAGGTGGGGAAATCGCTCTCTGTCCCTCAGAATGAAAAAGCAAGCACTGGGAGTCTCTCTCTGCCCATGATACTTGAGCCAGCTCAGAAATAAACAATAAAGAGAGAAGAGGAGTCCCTTTGTGGTCACCAACTTGCCATGTATAAGATACCTCTGAGAAGGAGAAGTGTGGCTGCTGAGAATGTATATTTTATCCCAGTTGGGCATCTCACCCAACAAAGTGAATGCCAAGCTATGCTAGGCAAAGGATAGTCCAGACAAGTAAAAAATGAAGAAGAGGGACTTTTTGCCCCCTAATATCTCTTTTATGGCAAAAACAAAATACAAAGTATCTCCCCCCTCAACCCCGGAGGGTCTTACTAAAGGAACAGCTTGCAGAGCTGATATTTCCATCCCAGATATCTCCAAGCCATGTTAGTATCCACTCTTCATCTTTCCCTTCAGCCCCAGAACACTGATACAGGCCTCTGTTATACAATTGCACTCTCACTTTCCCCGCTTCCACTACGGACAAGTCAGAAACCAATGATCTCATTGTCACGCCTGGTTTTTGTATTGACTGGGAGGGGACTGGGGAAGGCCATACATTGAGCCCAACAACAGCAGCTGTTCTCTGCACAAACAGGACTGTGCAAACAGGACAGTGCAGAAATGGCTTTTCTTGGGTCACAATGGCTCTACTCAGGCCCCCCCCCATCCATTTTGGATCAAACACCCACCAAAAATTGAATGCTGTCTATAACAGAACTCTCTGGGCTGGTTCAGATGAACACCATCCTCTGCACACAAGGAGGTTGGGGCTGCCACAAGAATGCATCCACCCTGATGTCTCCGGAACATAGGAAGCTGCCTTATTCTGAGTCAGAGAAGAAGAAAACAAGAGTACTAATGTATGAAGATTATAAAAAACATATTCATAACAAAGTCAGAATCTGTAACTGGTTGGACTATTGGCCCATGTAGCTCAGTATTGTCTACACTGACTGGCAATGGCTCTTTGAGATTTCAGGCAGGAGTCTCTCCCAGACCTACCTAGAGAAGTCTAGAAGAAGTGAACCTTGGACCTTCTGCATGCAAGCAGATGCTCCACCACAGAGCTCCACCTATCCCCCAAGGGGAGTATCTTACAGCGCTCACATGTAATAACCCATCCTAATGCAATCCAGGGTGGATCCTGCTTAGCAATGGGGGCAATTCATGCTCACTACCATAAGACCAGCTCTCCTTCCCCAAAAAATTCATTCCGGTGCAATCTCATCATGTTCTCTATTTCCATGTGAGGGGTGTTCATCCGAATTGCCCTGCTAAGCTGCATGAACACCCCTCACACGCAATGAGAGAGTGTAACAAAACCACGTTGGCACATCTTTTAGTGATGGTAGAGAGGGCATGTTGTTGCCACACACCCATCCTTCACTTGTGTAGAGGAGGGTGTTCATCTGAACCAGCTCTCTTTGTCTTCTCCTTGTCTGTTAGTTTTAACTTGGCTGATTGTATCAGAAGCTCCTGATGTTGAGTACGTTAATTATGTTGAAAAAGTGAGGTCTATTCTAATGTGAAGACTAGAGGAACTGGGAGTACAGCTGCAACAATGTAAAATTTCACTTTATATTCAGAGCTGCAGAAGAACTCCACGAGCAAATGACACTTGATTTGGAATACTGCTGAATATTATGAGCTTGACAATTTAGTGTTCTTAACTAGGTCATTACAAACCTCAGCTGCATCAGTGAAACCCTTTCTTATCCTTTCCTGTCAACTTTATTGTGATTTTCTTAGTAGGTCCAGATGAAGCAGCCTCCCCCCTGCAAAGAATCAAGTAGTTATTGCTAATTACTAGCCGCCCCAAGCAGTATTGTGCAGGAGTGGAATACAAATATTTGAAATCAATTAATCAATTGATCAATTAATACTAACAGCAGCAGAAACATTATCATGTTATCATGAAACAAGGGATTTTTCTTTTTAAAAAACAAAATTGCTTTCTTTTACTTTCTGGTATCAGAAAGTATAATTGTTTGGCAGGGTGTTTTCCAGAATACACACTGCAACAGTTTCACAATGGATCAACTGAGTGTGCTTCCTCATTACCCGTGTTTCAACATATTGGTCACTGTGCTGTCAGCAAGGTGACATTCATATTTCCGATGCCTTGTTTTGGGTTTTATTGCTGCATTGTAGTCCTATAGCAATGTATATGCATTTCAGGAAAGTAGCTGCATTTTTCCATTGTAGGAGGCTTGCCCCATAGTTTATGCATTGCAGAGTGGTGTAGTATGGGCAGTTCAAATTGAAGTGCAACAATTTGTTGATTTTTATGGCCCCTTTCCATCCCATTCATGAAATAATTTTTCTGTCCTGTTCATGAAATGACTTTTTTCCAAAAAAATATATATTTTTTAATCCATTCGGGTTCTTGCGCAAAGGTGCAACCCAATTTTCATCTGCTTTTGGCTTTTGATTTTGATCACATTTGCTTTTGTTTTTCATCAGGCTTATTTTTCAGGCACATTTATGTTTCCCCATTTTAGTACGCTGTGGATTGGCTGGCTCATTCGGCAGATCAAGGATCTGTTGATATGTAACGCCACATTTTAAAAATATATATCATTGCTCCGTTTCTTGTGCAAGGGCACAGTCTCTTCTCAATTCCATTTCAGCTTTCAGCCCTAGCTTTTGGTCACATTTGTCTCTGCAATTTGATATGTAAAGCCGCATATATTTTTAAAATATATATATATGATCATCCACAGACTCCTCTTGATTTCATTTCAGCTTTGTGCAAAGGCACCGAGAAATTTTAAAAAGAGAGATCATCACATCAGCAGTTCCCCACCCTCTCTGCAACCCCATTGGCCTGAAATGGAAGAGGAGGAGGGGGCAGTGAATGCAATTCAGGTAGAATATGGACACCCCCCTGCCCAGAAAACCCACTGCAGTGGTGGGCAATATGAACAGCCACAACCCTGTCATGATGCATTGAAAAACACATTAAAAAATTCTGTACTCATGGTTTCAAGTCACTGCCTCATACCATCACACTTTGCAACACTCTTAATCCAGAAAATGCCCATGAGTGGAATATAGATATTTGAAAATCAATCAACCAATCAACCAATCGATCAATCACTCAATTAATACTAACAGAAGCAACAACATTATTTTTTACACCTCTGGTGTGATTTGCGATTGAGCCACCAAATTTGCGCGGTTCAAGGCGAACCGGTTTGGGTTCGATCTGTTTGTGCACACCCTTACTCTGTACCGCAAGAACAGCTCTTCTCCTGAGGTGACTTGTTTGCTTTCAGAAGCTTCTAGGAGTTCAGTTTAGTACCAGGGAAAAGGAGCTGCTTCAAAGAGGTTTTGGGAAAGCCTGCTTGAATCACTGTTTATGGGCCCAATTTTTAATTATGTGCAAAACTCAGGCATTCAGAAGCTATAATTCCACAGCCTTCAGAATACAGCCTGAACATCCACTGATCCAAAGCAACTTTATCCTGATCCCCAGACTGGGGCTCATGGTGCTATATTAATATTTTGCATTCAGGATATGTGTTGTTTTATTGCTTTTTGCATCCCTGCAGGTTTTGAAGAGGATTGTAACTCCTTATAGAGATATATGGAAATAAATTGCTATAAAACAATAGCAATCAGATTGTACTTTTACATACTGAGAGTTATGCATATTGTTTCCACACCCCAAGTTTCATGTGAAAGGTTGAATTTTAGATTGAACAAAAATGGTAACATGTTTTTAATTACATCACTTCTTTATTACTTTAATTCAGGATAGCTCAATGTAAGCATAGATGGGGATTTTATCATCAGTCCAGACTGAACCTGCTTGTGTTTTGGTGGATAGTGGGCTATATATTCATTCGGATTAAATCAAACAAAACACTACAGGGTAGCACCCAGACTAATACATTTACAAACTCATGAAAAGGGGGAGAGACAGTTTTCACCTGTCTTCCCATCCCTCTGCTGTCCTCTGAACCCTCATAAAATCTGCTCCCGGCTCTCAGGAACATGTTTTTGGGGCGTGTCAAGGCTGCAGAGGGAGGGGCATAGGCAAAAATTGCCCTTCTCCTCTTGGCAAACAGAATGTCTTCCACTTGTGGAAATAATAGTCTGGATGCTTCACATTGGCCTGGTTCACACATTCATCAAAATCAGGGTAGGAGGCACGCTACTTTGGTTTGCCTGATCATGTGAACTCACAGAAATCCTCCCATCTAGTTTGCTCAAAGCAGGTCAAGCCAGTTTTCGTCCCCTGATCTTAACCAAGGTAGGAGTTTCTCTCCTGTCTTGATTCTCTGGTCATGTGAACTGACTTACCTCTTCTACCCAGCCACTGGGACCCAATATGGAAGCATTAAATAGCTGTGGCTACAGGGACATGCTGGGACATGCTACTCTGAAAAGCACACTCTTTGATCTCAAAGCTGGAGTAGTTTCAGTAGGGCTAGGTCCACCTCTTGCTCCTTTGGGGCCAATCAGAGGGCATCCACTGATGTCATGAGGCTTTCCAGTCTGCTGGCAGCACAAAGCATGCTGGGAAGGCACAGAAGGCCTCAGAGTACTTTAAGCTCCTGATTTCAACAATGGATGCCACACCTGGTTTAATTGTGTGTTTCCTTGGTTTGTTGACCCAAACAGAGGTTCTGATTGTTTGCTGTTAATTGGGTAGAAGCTCTCCAACCCTCCAGCCCACCTCCAAATAGTTGTGTGAGCCGACCTATTGTTTGTTGACTAAAAACAGCACACATATTGAAACTCTTGTCTGCTAGCTCTATGCCTTTAAGGAGAATTCTGTATTTTTCTCACCAATGTAACAAATAGATAATTTCCCCTCCCACATTGGTTAGCTGCTCCTTAACATCACTGTCACCAAGAGTCAAAACTATTGCACATAATTGCAAGGTTGCTGATTGCTGACACTTGCAACTGGTACTATCCGCCAAACCATAAGCAGTTTTGTGTAATGTGCCTATTTATTAAATGTCGACGGAGTTTTATAGCTTAAAGCCACAAATGGAATCTTAAGAAGCATGATATGTAAAACAATTTATTATTCAAAAATAAGCTTTTGAAGCTGTCAGAGACTGTTGTAACAATAATATTACCAGCATACTAAAACCATTTGTCTGGGACCAAGACTGTCAGATATAAATACATCTGACAAGCCAATGAAGCCTCTTCATATTGTCAGCTGTATTTTTTTCTTACTGTGAACGAACTGTAAAAATCTATCGTGACCTCTTTTTCTGACATTCATCAAAAGCTACATAATCTGACAAAGGAATTTGTTTAGAAAAGCCATAACGTATTCTCTAAGAGAATATATAAAGACTTGGCAGTTCTCAGATATACCAGCAGACACAAGCAGATCATAGTCTGGCAATCAGGAGTGCCTATGTGAGCATGCATATTTGTCTGCTTGCTTGCTTACATTTATAGAACACCCTTTATCCTAGGACCCCAGGGTGGTGAATAACAAATTAAAAACAGCAAATAAAACAATAATAAAAAATTTCATTAAGAATACACCTCCAAAAATCAACACACACCTTCAACCAGAAACAGAGAGGAGCTGTTCATTAGCCAAAACATGAATTTAAAAGGCAGTCTTCTGTCTCCTCTAAAAGATTGGGAATAAGGGGGCTATGAGGACCTTATCTGAGAATAGCCTAGGGCAACCACTAAGAAGGCCCTATCCTGCATGCTTGACAAACAAGCTTCAGCAAAGGTTGGCATGCAGAGCAGTATCCTCTTGGCTGACCTAGTCAGGTGGATATTCCATTCTACCTCTTCCTGTTCCCTTCCTGCTTGCAGGTTCACCCTTTCACTTTACAGTTTTCACAAACCATAGTTTGTGGCAATATCCAAATTGGCAAACAAACTGGATTTAACCTCCAAGCCATGGTTTGCAAACCCATCTCATCGTTTAAACTATGATTTGGATCAAGGCACAAACCATGGTTTGCCAATATGGATGTCACAGCAAACCCTGAACAGTTAAAAGAAGGAAGTACAGGTTGAAACTAGACTTGGGATGAATATGCCACAAAGTATTCTTGACTGATTCTCATGGCGAATATGTGAGGTGAAAAATTCCAAGAATATCCTGCTGGACTTCCCATTATTCTTAGAATGTTCTCTGAATAATTCTCATGCTGTGACTTCATTTGCAAATGAAAACTTAATCTGCGGCTTTTTTGCAAATCAGTTATCAGCAATTACCAGTTTAGCACCAAGAAAGAATTAGTGTTTCTCAGCAGGGGTGGCAGAGGAGCGATTCTCATGATTAACAAAAATTGGGCTAGGAGAGCCTAGCCCGATTTTTGTTAATCGTAAGAACCACCGGGCTCACAAGTGAGCCCAGTGGTTCTTGAGCGGCTAACCCGCTCAAATAACCTGCCCCTTAGCCCAGGTTTGCGGAGCGAGCACTCCGCAAACTCAGGCTATCTGCTCACAAGTAGCTGTGGCGTGGCTCCGCACCGCAGCTACTCACGAGTACACCCCCAACCAGGAGGCGAAAAGCTGCCTCCCAGCTCCGGGGGTCTCCCCAGTATGCCCTGCGCACTCGTGCAGGGCATACTGGGGCTTCCGGGGGCCACAGGGCCCCCACTCCCCCCAGCCCCCGCTGGCTCTGTCATGGAGCCGACAACTGTGTGGGCTCCCTGCTCAGTCATCTGTGGGGAGAGCGGGCTTAGCCCGCTCTCCCCGCAGTTTTGCAGAACCTCAGAGTCTTGCCTTCTCTGGAAAAGAGTATGAAAGTGAGAATATTATTTTTAATTAATCAATTTTATTTTTGATGAATCTGAGTATGGGATTGGTGTAAGGTCACCTGGTTAGTTTAGTGACTGAGAAGGAGAATTGGACATGGGAACTTCTCCCAGTGCTCTGAAGACAGTGGTGTGGCCATGTTCAGAGTTATACAAACAGATTGGTACCTTATCACTCTAAAATTCTATTATTTCCCTGTAGGTAACCAACTGTGGCTGCACTCCAATGCCCATCACCCTATTGTCCATCACAGCAGGGCATGATGGGAGCCACAAATGGGGACCCAAGTTTGAGAACCTGTCTTCTGGAATTTAAATACTGCTCTTTCTCCCTGCAGCTCTCTGAAGTATCCACACACATATGTTTTTAAGGACTTTAAAACAAACTATCACAAAGCCTTGCCTCAAGCCTCCCACCTCATCTCGAGCATCCCACTTTGCCTTGCCTTGAGCTTCCCGCCATGGAGGCTGGAGGTGAGGCTGGAGGTAAAGTGGGAGGCAAGTAACGTGAGAGGCTCGAGGCAAGGGGAGGCACGGTGATCAAGGCAGTGTGAGGCAAAGTGGGAGGCAAAGTGGGAAACGAGGCTGGAGGCTAGGAAAAGCAAGGCTGCAGGCAAGAGATAGAAGAGGCACAGCAAGGCATGAGGTGAGGCTGGAGGCAAATCAGGGAGAGTAGCATGAGGCAATGTGGGAAGCTGGATGCAAGGCAATACTAGGCTGGTGGTGAGGTGAGGCAGGAGACTAGAGGTTAGGTGGGACATGTGTGGCAACCTGGGAGGCTTGAGGCAAGACTGGAGGTGAGTTGGGTGGGAGGTAAGGCTGAAGGCAAGGCAGGAGGTGAGAGGCGAGATGAAGTGAGGCAGGAGGTGAGGTGAGGCTGGAGGCTGGAGGTGAGGTGGGAGGTTAGGCAGGGAGCGAGAGTGAGGTGAGGTGAGAGGCTGGAGGTGGAAAGTGAGGTGGGAGATGAGGCAAAGCAGTAGGCTGGAGGTGAGGTGAGGTGGGAGGTTAGGTGGGATGCTCAAGGTCAGGCAAGATGGGAGGCTCGAGGTGGGAGATGAGGAGAGATGGGAGAAGGCCAGCAGGGTAGGAGGTACAAGGCAGGCAAGAGTCCAGAGGTGAGGCAAGAGGCTCAAAGTGAGGCTGGAGGCAGGGATAGAGGCTGGAGGTGGGAGGCAAGGTGAGGCTGGAGGCCAGGCTGGAGGCAAAGCAGGGCAGGAGACTGAGGCAGGGGTGTAGCTATAATTGAGCAGATGGGTTCAAAGAACCCAGGGCATCCAGCTCCTGAGGATTCCCCAGCTCCACCCATCTATATTTTCTTGATTATCTCACTCACTCCAAGGATCTACCAGTGAGAGGAGTGAACATGGACCCCCTCTCCCCTAGGTACACTTCTGGGCTGAGGTGAGGTGGGAGGCTGAAGGTGAGGCGAGGCAGGAGGCTGAAGGTGAGGCAAGGTGAGGTGAGGCTGTAGGAAAGGCAAAGTTGGAGGTGAGGCAAGACGGGAGTCTGGAGGTGAGGTTTTTCTATAGTTTGCTTTAACAATCTTTGAAAAAAAGTGTGTGGGGGGGTGAGATATATAGATAGATACTCTAGGGAGCTGCTGGGAGAAAGGAGAGGATTGAAATTTCAGAAAACGGGTTCTCAAGTTTGGGTCCCCAGCCTCCACTAGGCATGTTTTTTAAGAAAAGCAGAAGACATATGCTGAACACATATACCCTTTCAAGGAGGGTTGTATGTTTCTAGAGTTTTGAAGAAATTTTGGCTAAGGTGAATTTTGACGTAAATTTAGAAGATTCCCCTTTCAGAAACAAAAGGCCTGACTCCTACTATTTATTTATAACAAGCATGACCAATCCAAAGGCTTCATACTGCCTGCTAATCACAAGTAAGTATTTAAGAAAATTTATGAGAAGCTAAAAGAGATTCAGGAAATCTAGAGAAATTTCTTTGAGAGGGTTTAACATATATAGCCTAATGCAAAATCTGAGGTGAATTACAACGTATTGCTTCACTTTTATAAGAGGGGGCCTCAATCAATGCCTACTTGAAAAATAACCATGTGATAGCCCCACTAGACAACATGTGACCAGTTATCCTATCAGGTTGGTTAATAATGGCTGAGGCTAAGAAGAAATGATGTATCATACTCTTTCTTGTTCCAAGGTACATTTTAAAATGTAATCCACTTTTATGAACTTATGAGATATGCAATGAAAATGGCTGACATTCTGTGCAAAGTCCCATGTGCATTTTAATGCAATGTGCACATAGTTGTACAAGAGTGCTTTTGAACAAATGCAAGAATTTCCCAAATGCAAGTTATGTCATTGTAGGACTATTATTTCCAGTGGTGGTACTATTGTACAAGTCTGCACAAAGTTTGCATTTGTACAAGAGTGCTCTTTTCACAGATGTGTGCATGTTGCATTAAAATGTGTATGAGACTCTGTGCAGAATGTAGCCAGTAGACATTCTTCTTAAACTTCTTCACTTCAAGAAGTTTATTTTGCAATAGGATATGTGTGTGGATGACCAAAATTCCCTACCTTTACTTATCTGTCTTCAGTGGTGGATGCAGGCCAGTGGCCACATTTCTTCCTCTCTCAGAAGCCCCAGAGAATGACACTAATACATACTGAGGTTATTCACACAATCAAAAAGCGTGTTCTACCTGGGTTTTCCTCTTACCTTGCTTCCACACAATCACTTCTACCCAGGTTTTCCTCTTACCTTGCGTGCATACATCTGAAAACTGAGAGCACACACAGCTCCGAAACCTGGGTAGAACACACTTTTTGATTGTGAATGACCCCAGTGTCTTACTGATGAGAACTTCTGGGAATCAATGGCATCCTCTAGCACTAGCACTGGACCCCACCATCCCCCCAATCACCCCAATCAGATGCTTAATAATAATAATAATAATAATAATAATAATAATAACAACATCAGTTATGCAAGGAAGCTGGTTGAGCACCTTGTATGTTGCTGTAAGAAAATTGTGTAGACTGATTATAAGGAAAGACACAATAAAGTTACTGCGATGATCCACTGGAACTTTTGCAAGAATTACAAATTGCCAGCAAGCAAGAATTGGTGGAATCATCTGATTGAGAAGGTTACAGAAAATGAGGAGGCAAAAATCCTTTGGGATTTTAGAATACAAACTGATAGGCATTTAGCGCACAATACGCCGGACCTGACAGTAATCAAGAAGAATCGGGTTCTGATAATTGATATTGCAATCCCAGAGGATAGATGAGTCAGCAAAAAAGAATTGGAGAAAATAACTAAATACAAGGACCTTCAGATTGAAATTGAGCAGCTCTGGAAAAAGAAACAGTAGTGGTGCCAATAGTTGTTGGTGCCCTTGGTGCAGTACCAAAATAACCCGAACACCATCTCAACACCTTGGGCATTGATAAAATTACAACACATCACCTACAGAAGGCCATACTACTCGGTACAGCACAAATACTACAACACTATCTTTAATTTTTCTTTGGTTATCCTAGACCTCTGGAAAGGGCCCGATAATTAAAGTACCAAATCCAGTCAATAAGTAATAATCCCCCAGCACCACCTTTTGTAGGCCTCAATGTAGGAGCAGAATAATCTCCAAACAGTTCCTTCCACACCCAACTTGGTTAGCCTATCCAAAAGGATACCATGGTTGATGGTATTGAAAATGGGAGGGGAAGCATCTAGTCTAAACACTAGTATTTATTTATAATGTGGCAAAATCCAAGACTTCATACGGTTTGAAATATGAATTCAAGGCTTCACAAAGTTACACTGTATTGTGAGGTTCTGAGATCTTCGTTCAAGTGCTAAAAGTTCTGACAGAAGGCATTGTAACAATTATTCAAGGCTGGCATCAGCACAAGACACCCTTGGATAGTTACCAAGGGTCCAGTGTCTTGGAGCTCACTTCTGAAGCCTACCCTGGCTTCCTGAGGAAGCACCATGTTTTTCCCCCATAACGCCTCATCTAAGGTCACAGCAGTCACTGATTGTGGTGCCTGCTCTTAGCCCACTGAGAATGAAAGGAACCACCACAAAAAGAGGAGGAAACCCCACAATATAGGAGTCCACCAGATATCACCTTGCCAGGGACCTCCTCAATTCTAGGCCTGGCCCTGCAATTGCTAAATCCTGCATGTTAATAGAAATATGTTTTGATCTTACATGCAGTTTTCCTACAAATTCCTATAGAGAGCAGAAGTGCCTTGCATTTAAGGATTTTCTAAGATGTGAACCAGCTCACCATCCTCATAATGCTGACAACTGGGCAGAAACAAAGAAAAGTGTTGATTCAGAGATATTTTTGTCTTTGTAGATGCTGTTTTTCTTTGAACACAATTTTGAAATGACTTATTTTCACCTCCACCATGTTTCTTTTTATGCTCATTCAACTGGCTCGTGAACCAAACAGTGTCCAAGGTAAGCTTTCAAAGTCCCCAATATTCATGCCCATTCAAGTAAAAGCAAACAACTTCCAATGAAATAAAAGAAGAAAAAATGTTTTGTTAACCCTTCATTTGATGCCTTTTGTTGAAATTTATACAGGCAGCAGCACTGGTTCTACACCATGTTCACAGAGTGGGAAAATGGCTATCTTTATTACAGATTTTAACTTTGTTTTTATTTTGTGATGTATTTATGATTTATTAATTCTGTAGGTTCCTTTGATGATTCTGTCAGATGATAAATTCAGTCAATAAATCTTTATTATGGAGCTGATAAAAGTGTAGTGTTTATGCCTATTGTCATAAAGACTGTAAGGTTACTATGAAATTACTATATTATTAAAAACTATGAATGTCTGTAAAAACTATAAGGAGCTACAAAATTGCTAAAACAGTAGCATATGACTACGGAGTCACAGTATGGCTAAAAGGTATGAGATGCTGTTGTAAGTTACATGCTATAAACTATAAATTGCTGCAATGCTAAAATCTGTAAAAGATAAACTGAGACTTTAAAAGCAGGAGGGCTCAGGGATGTGCAAACAGGTCCAGCGTTAAATGTGTTCGACATTGAACCAGTTTGGTTTGACCATTCGAGGTTGAACCGAACCATCCCCTGATCAGTCTGACCCCAGACTGAACCTCCCCCGACTGTTCGGTGGGGTTGTGGACTCTATTTTTTCTAAAAAAATTTTTTAACTTACCCCCTTTGAGGGAGTTGTTGGAGGCAGTGTGTGTGTGTGTGGGGGTGTCTGCAGAGGTTCCCCCCTTCCCCCACTGGCCTCCCTTCATGCCTCTACCGGCCGTTTGGCCAGCTCTTTGGCTCATTTGGGCCTCTCCCCTCCTGCGAGGCAGCCATTTTGGATGCTGCCACGCCTGTGCAATTGGTCTCTGCGTGACCCAAGCAAATTTTTTTTAAAAAAAGTTTGCAAACCCCCCAGACCAAACCGAACAAGGGGGTTTCAAGGAGGTCCAGACCAAACTGGCCAGTTCCTATTTGGGTCCGGTCGGGACTCGAACCGAACCGGAGCAGCCAGTTCCGTGCACACCCCTAGTAGGGCTGAATGATTGAAGAAGTTAGTTCTTTCTGGCAGTCAGAGCCCGACAAATTCTGGATGCTGCCACTCATATCTTAGCAACATTGTGAGGTCATTCACACAATCAAAAATTTTGTTCTATCGAGGTTTGGGAGCTGTGTCTGCTCCCAATTTCCGGTTGTGCAGAAGCAAGGTAAGAGCAAAACCTAGGTAGAAGTGATTGTGTGGAAGCTAGGTAGGAGGGAAAGCTAGCGAGGTTTTCCTCCTGCCTTGCTTCCACATAATCACTTCTATCCAGGTTTGCCTCTTACCTTACTTCCACACAACTGAAAATTGGGAGTGCACACAGCTCCCAAACCAGGGTAGAACACAGTTTTGATTGTGTGAATAACTTCTGTATGATATAGATGGATTACAGTCTGAGACTAATAGGGAGTGGTCTGCAAAGTGGAGTAGGCTCCCAGAGACAATTACATAATCAATTGCACTCATTTTAGTCCCAGCCCAGAAGGTAAATTCTACAGGGTGACCAGTTTCAATGGAGCCACTTAGGATGTGGAGATTAAGTCTGTTAGACATTGGGGCTAGACACAAAAATTGCATAATTTGACTTCTTGTCCTTTGAATGGCATGCTTGGGGAGTAGGTCTGCTTTGTGATTGAGTGGGCAGCATTGCTGGTATGTTGGGACCTATCCTGGCATTAAAGTTTCCTCCTACCACAATGTAGGCATTGGCGAAGGGGTTAGCAGGTCGCTCAGGTGGTGTTCCAGTTCATGCCACAATTTCCTGAACTGAGATTTCCATCTCTGTAGGGATAGAAAGATACTGATTACTAGTAAGATGTAGTGTCTGAAGTGGATTGCCACTGCCACAGTATGTTTCTTGAATGGAGAAAGTCTTGTGAGACAATGCATACAATATGAAGGAAACTAACACTCCCAGTCTACCTTTGGGTCTGACCCTGCCCACATTGGCTTTTGCTCCCATTGAGTGTGAGCTATAGCCATTAAGTGCTAGGTTTGTGGATGTCCAGGTTTCCTGCACCATTATGATGTCATGCATGGAGATGTAGTTTATGTAGAGGCCTTTTCCTTTGGGTAGCAATGTCTGTATGTAGAGTCTGAAGCTCTTCAGCAGCAGTAGGAGGTTTGCATAGTGATTTTACGACCAGGGGCTGGGTTAGCTAAGGGGCCTCTTCTTTTGAGATTTCTGTATCTATGAAGTGTTTGAGTGTTTGAGGATCTTCAGCACCAGGAGGGAGCATGGCTTGCTTTTGGATTGGGGCAGGGCAAGCTCTGGGGTATCCCTGCTCCTTGAATTATCTAAAATTGGGAGTGTGGTTGTGGGGCCTTCAATGACGACCAAATTGCTGTCTTCAAGGTCCGAGTCTGTCAAAATCAGATAAATAATAATAATAATAATAATAATAATAATAATTATTATTATTATTATTATTATTATTATTTCTTGTTTACACAGTCAGACAGGTGTTATTGACTGGTTTGTTTTATCCAGACATCGAGTCCTTCCCAAGGACCTGGGATGGCTGAATTTTATTATTAATGTTGTTGCTGTTATTATAGATATCATCACAGAATATAGGCTGTTCCCAGTATAGCTGCTTTTTGTAATTGGCTGATGGTGATTTTTGAAGCCCCTATGGTGTTGAGGTGCTCTTCAAGTTGTTTTGGAATTGCACCTAAGGCGCCAATTACCACTGGGATTATTTTGGTCTTTTACTGCCACAGCCTTTCAATTTCAATTTGTAGATCTTTGTATTTTGTGATTTTTTCTATTTCTTTTTCTTCTATTCTGCTATCCCCTGGTATTGCTATGTTGATTATTTTAACTTGTTTTTCTTTCTTCTCGACTACAGTTATATCTGGTGTATTGTGTGGCAGATGTTTATCTGTTTGTAGTCGGAGGTCCGATAATATTTTTACATCTTCATTTTCAACCACTTTTTCAATTTTATGGTCCCACCGATTTTTGGCTACAGGTAGCTTGTATTTTTTTGCAGATGTTCTAGTGTATCATCCCTGCTACCTTGTCATGTCTTTGTTTGTAGTCAGTCTCTGTGATCTTTTTACAACAGCTGATTAGGTGGTCCACGGTTTCATCTGCTTCTTCACAAAGGTGGCACTTGCTGTTTGTTTTTGACTTTTGCTCTTATTGCATTTGTTCTTAGTGCCTGTTCTTGTGCAGCCAGTATTAAACCCTCTGTTTCTTTCTTCAAGTTGCCATTCTTAAGCCATTGCCAGGTTTTGGTGATGTCTGATTTTGGGGTACCTCAAGGCTCAGTATTGTCCCATTCTGTTTAACATCTATATGTGTCCCATGCTGTTTAACATCTACATGAAGCTGACGGGAGAGGACATCAGGAGGATTGGACAGAAGTGTCATCAATATGCAAATGACACTCAGCTCTACCTTTCCCTGACATCAGATTCTAGGAATGCAGTGGATGTCCTGAACTGGGGGCTAGAGGTGCTGATGGGCTGGATGTGGGCTAGCAGGCTAAATCCAGACAAGATGGAGGTGCTGTTGGTCAGTAGGAAAGCCAATTGGGACAGGGTGATTCAACTGGCTCTGGGGTTGTCCTTCCCTTGCAAGGGCAAGTGCATAGCTTGTACTACTGGACCTGGTTTTGCTTTTGGAAGCTCATGTGGATGCAGTGACCAGGGGTGCAGCTTTGGCTAGTGCACCAGCTGTGTCTCTTTCTTGAGAAGGCAGATCTGGCCATGGTTACCCAAGCCTTAGTCATGTTGCAGCTGGATTACTGCAATGCATTCTCATGGGGCTGCCCTTGAAGAATATTCAGAAACTTCATTTGGTGCAGATTGCAGCTTCTAGGGTTCTCTCTGGAACTGTTCATTTGGAACATATTTCACCTATTCTGAAAGAGCTGCACTGGTTGCCAATTAATTTCTGGATCTAGTTCAAGCTGCTGGTTAATACCTTTAAATGCCTGCACAACAAGATCATCAGAAGGGCCTTTGCTCCATGTGCCCACATTGAGAGAGGCTACATTGTCATGCACACGGAACAGGGCCTCCACTCAGGGGCGTAACAAGGCTGGAGTGGGCCCAGAGACAAAATTTTTAAATGGGCCCCTCACTGATACACACACACACTTCACAATATATAGTCATGTAACTTGCCTCTGGGGGGCCCTCGAGGCGTGGGGCGCCCCAGGCAGCCGCCTCCCCTTGCCTAATGGTAGTTACAACTCTGCTCCCATGCAGTATGAGATGATACCTTTCAGCATCCTCCTATATCACTGCTGCTTGATATGGATGTTTCCCAAAGTCTGGGAAACATACCAGCAGGGATTCAAACTAACAACCTCTTGCTCCCTAAGCAAGTCACTTCCCCGCTGCACCATTGGGTGGCTAATTATATAATTGTATACATAGATGCTCTTACCCCTGGACTTCGGGGCCAAAGTCCAGGGCCTCCACAGCCCCTGGGGGCCCCCAAATCCTCTTTAGTCTGTCCCAGGGTGTGTTGTTGCCCAGCCGCGCAGGATGATGATGATGCTTAATTTGTGGAGGGTGAGTCCAAAGGCCTCTAGGTCCAGGCCTCAAAATTACCTAGGTGCACCTCTGTTCCCCTCCAAGGCAGCCCTCTCTCTCTCTGGGAGTCTTCGCTCCATCCCTTTAACCGTCTGCCTGGGACGATCCTTCCATCATTCCCAATTGAACGTTTTAATTGAAATGTGGAACTGTTCTCGCATCAGTACCATCTTGGCTCTTGCCTGGGAAAGGTTGGCAGTGCAGAGAAGTCCCGGCGGCTCTTTATGGCTTCTTGGGGGGTGGAATAAAGGAAAAAAGCAAAAGCAGGAGAGAGGCTCCCTTGCCACTTTCCTCTCTCCACTGTCATCCGAGGAAGGGAAACAACAGAAACAAGATCCAGAGATAGCAGTGGCAGCATCGCAGGGGCGGGAAGGATTGCAGGACTGCGTTGGGGGTGGGGGGTGGTACAATCGGGCATTTATGGATGGGTGAGTTGTGTCTGTCTGACACAGGTTAGATTTCAGGGGCCAGTGGAGGAAGTGGCTACTTTTCTGGGCGGGCGCTTGCCCCCCTTTGCAGCCGCCCCTGCGGGGGAACCAAAATAATCTGTTGAGCAAGTGTTGGTGCGAAAGCTGCATGGTGGGAGAGGAGGCGGAGGCGGAGCAGGAGGATGCACGCCATCCTCCTCCGGAGCAAGCTCCCCGCCCGCTGGCCCTCCTCCTCGTAGCGTCAACCCTGGAACGTGCCTGCACTCCTTTCCTCTCCTACAGCAGCTCCAGCGAGGATAATTTCCGCTTTCTGCTCTCTGAAGCGAGTTCATCTAAGGGTTAACGAGAGATGTTTTGTTCCTAGGCTAGAAGGGCAAATAAGAAGGGAGGGATTATATTTGGGGGTCGTCACTTCCTGCGCTTCCTTCTCCTCTCCTGCGGGGTTTCGACGGAGGAGGAGCTGACAAGGGGAAAGGGTGGAGAGGGAGGGAGGGAGGGAGGGAGGGACGGCAAGGAAATATGGCACGCTCGCACGCATGAAGGAAAAGAAATTAAATAAAATAATTCAAATTGAAGGAGCTGCAGCAGGCGCTGGGTGGGGGGAGGCACATGACATGTCTCTGGAGGGCCCCCCCCAGAGGCCAGGGCCCCTAGACAGCTGCCTCCCCTTTCCCGATCATAGTTACGCCCCTACCTCCACTGTCGCTGTCCTCAAGCTCTGGAATGCTCTCCCAGTTAATGTTTGCTCTCTGACATTTGTGGCTGCTTTTAAAAAACAACTCAAGACTCTTGTATTTACTCAGGCTTTACCTCTTAGGCTGCCAGTTTCCCCAGCTTTCTTGCTTCTGTTTATCTTTTTAACTGTGTTTTGGTGTGTTTATAATTTTTAATGTTGATTTTAATGTTTAAAATGTAACTTTTATGGAATTTTATGGTATTTTATCTTTTGTAAGCCTCCCTGAGATGCATTATGAAAGGCCGTATGAAAATTGAACAACCAACCAACCAACCAACCAACCAATATGAATGCAGAAGCCTGCCTCATTTTAGCCCTATTCACATTTTCTGCACTTGTACAATCTAGACTATTCGGAAATTACGTACAGAAGTCTTGTGCATGTTTTTGTGTGAACGACTGTACCTATGTTCATTTTCAAAGTGAACCTGTCTACACATCCCTCAAATGAATGGTACATATAGGAAGTGTACTGCTGCACCTGTGTTCAGAATAACATGTAAATAACTGTATCTGTGTACAGATTTGTTCCTGTGTACAGTGCGCTCATCCTCTGAGTGAACATAACATGTGAGTAGGGCTACAGTGTACAACGTACATAGGTACAGATCTATACGCAGGTACAGTTATTCACAAGTTATGTTGAATGCGAGTACAGCAGTATACTTCCTACGTTCTTGAATTTCAGGGGGTCTGTACCAAACTCACTCTTAAAATAAACGTAGAAGTAACCATAAACATACATAATAACATTCATGAACACAGGTAGATCATAATGGAGCACTTCTCACGATCGGTGAGAAGCGTTCCGGGGCGCTGCGGGAAAGGCAGGTTCAACTTACCTTCCCCACAGATGATCTTCATGCCCTCCCTGGGCAGGTGTATTGCCCACCCAGATGATCAGCGGCTTGCCTGGCAGCTCTGGGATTGGGGTTCAGGGATGCGCTGCTGTGCATCTCCCTGCCCCACAGAGCTCTAAAAATGCACAACACACGTACAGTGGGATCCTTGCTGTCTTCACCTCATTTTAGAGGGAGACTACTTTGCTGGGTTTGCTGCCATGTAGCCACCAGGATCGGGCCCGATCCCAGTGGTTCACACATGCATACAAAACCGGGCTGCTTTTCCCTGACTGATAGCCACCCAGCCTCTCTTTGAAAACCTCTAGCACGCTCTGCATCTGAGCTATAGCTTCTATGTGGATAAGAAGATAGAATTCACTGAAGATGTTCACACACACACACACACACACACTATACTAGTGATCATATGAATCTATAATTGCTCCTACCCCGCTTAATGGTTGTCTATTGCATAGCAGTGATTTTTGGCTTATATTGGCTCCCAATCAGTAAAGTAAGGCAGAGGTGGCCCTTCTATGAAGCAGTGTAAGGTAGTCACTCACGTGCGGGGAGGGGCAACAGGGGCAGCAAGTGCCAGGCCTCTGCCACAATGATGCCATGTATGCTACCATGCTGTCCACTGCCACTCACTTCCTTCATATTCCCATCCTTGCCTGATGGGGCACACCTCTTCGCTTTCCTGATTTGAGCTAGAAATGCCCTTGCCACCATTGCCTGGTTTGCTGGATCAGGCCTATTTATTCTAGCACCCTGTTTCCCACAGTGGCAGGCATGGCACTCACTCTAGCAAAAGCTGCAGCATATGTTCCGCAGTTCTATGCAGCCTGCACCTATGGGGGACACCATGTTGACCGTGTGTGCATGGTGGCCATGTGTGTGCCAAAGCCATGTGCTCAGGCTGCAGCAGCGTAGCCACCATGGCCTTTGCTAGAGCAAGCCCCACACCTGGAAAAGCAGAGCAGGTGATGATCTGCTTACCTGCTTCTTAAGGTAAGTGCTCCCTGTCCCGCTGAACTGGTTTGACTGTAGGTACCTGAGCCAGTTTGGCATTTCCCAAAGGAGGCGCCAAACTGGTTCATGTGCATCTCTAATCACCACATAGTCTGAAATTGCTCACTTGCTCCTGCTGCCGCCTCATCAGTATGGCCCAAGAATGCTGAGCACCCGCTCAGATGAGTAGGGGTGGGGCACATTATATGGTCCGTCTCAGGTAGCAAAATGTCTTGGACCACCCCTGAAGTCAGGTCCACCATTTACTAGGCCAATTTCTCAACACTGCCATTTTAAATACTAACACACTTTTGGTTTCTTTCAAATGATACTTAAGGACATAAAATGGCATGTTATGCTCAATAGGGATTTGATTTAATGGCAGAACATCCTGCTAGGAGAAATTACAGTACAGGTTGCCCTATTTTTTCAAGTGAGGTCTAAAGGGAATGAGCTTCGCGTTGTAACAAATACTTTAATTATCCCTATACATGTCCTTCATGGGTCAAAGCTAGGGAGACATTCCTAAGGGATATTGTTTAACAAATATTTTAATTACTGTTCTGCATATCATTCATGGGTCAGTGGTGAAGAAAAGCTCCTTGGGAGTCTTTGACACACTGAGAACATTCTCAGAGTGAGACGGTGTATGAAGTTGGAGCCAAACTTCTTGAATTAATAGGTGTGCCTGAAAGCCTGTCTCATTCTGGTGTCTGATCACATCACTCGCCCCAGTGATATAATTATGATAATGTTGGAGGGAACATCTCTTTTTCTCTGTAATGTTCATTTTGTTCAAAGGTAAGCTTATTAAAGACAATGGTGCTGAGTGATTCTCTGCAGGCCTACAAGTATGAAGAAGGTTCCAACTTGGCAGATGCTGAGGCAATTATGCTACACTTCCCTCACTCCACTTCTTAAAAGAACCAGCCTTTCCACGAAGAGTCTTTAGCACAAGCCCCTTAGACTCCCACCCCCCATGCAGGGATTTTCAACTTGTTTAAACAAGTGTACCCCTTTTGTCTCACCAAATGAGCTGCCAAGAATGGCGACCCGCCCCCCCCGAACAATGTTCCTTCAGAGGCATGCACATGTGTGCACGCACACAAGTCTTTTGGTGTCCGCTGTGTTAATTTTGGCTCCCGCTCAGATTGAAGCAGGAAGGCCCCAATCTGAATGCATGCACACAACACTGACTTGATATTGCCATGCAGAACAAAACTTATTCCACACACAGATGTGGGGGGGGAACTAGAGGGAATACTGCCCTAGAAGTAAATTTTGTCAAAGGTGGTGGTGAATAAAATACAAGCTCAATGCATCTGCCCTGGAACCAGAAAAAAACAACCACCCTAACTTAACTCTGTGGCTTCCTTTCTCTTCCAGTTCTCTGAAGCCTCATGGCCAGGGCTCCACAGCATACCCCTGACCTGATCCCACCTCTCCATTCTCCTTTCCATGTGACTGGCTGGCTAGATGCTCTGCCTCAGCCTAC
This sequence comes from Hemicordylus capensis, assembly GCF_027244095.1. NCBI lineage: Eukaryota > Metazoa > Chordata > Lepidosauria > Squamata > Cordylidae > Hemicordylus > Hemicordylus capensis. The sequence continues at coordinate 293,757,770 of NC_069660.1, read as the reverse complement.
CCCTCTCTCGATTGGACTGACAGACTTGGCAGCAAGTGCAGTACTGACACTGAGCATCAGCCAGCATCTCCCTGATGTTGCTGGGTGGCAGATCACCTGTTGAGACGACTGCCATCTGCTCCCAGCAGCAAGGAGGTTTGAGGACCAGGAGGTGCATTATGAGGAGTGTACTGGTGTATTATGGGGAGCCTCCCGACATAAGCCGAGAAGCTACTCGTGTGTTGCAATTGTGTGGATCTGCATAGCACCAATGCACAATTAGTTAGCCAGGCTTTTGATGAAACTTTTAATGGAGCAGGGCCATTACATCAGAATAGCAGTACTAGATAAGTTTTTATATTGTACCAAGGGAACAGATTGTCCTGGAATGTATCACTTAGGTATTTGAGTTTTAAAACATCAGTTAACAGTCTCAAATAACTTCCTTTTATGTTTTTCCCTTGAACCCTCTCCTCCGGATTCCGGATTTTCTCTCTTCCTTTGTGAAATCTAAGGCAGACACAATGGAAAATTGGTTAATATGAATTGAACTGGTGCTGAAGATGTAGACTGGAATTCAAAGGACCACACAAACAAGGAAGCTTTAGACTTGTGACTCTAACTAGGGATGTGCGAGCCAGCTCTCTTCAAGCCAAACTCAACATCAAGCCAGCCCAGTTCGGGTGGCCCGAGTTCGAACCAGACTGCCCCCCAGTTCTAAGAACCAGCTTGCAGACCGGCTTAGGTATACTTGTAAAGGGAATCCAGCCTAGTCACGTGGGGGGGGGGGCAGGAAAAAGGGCAAATTGTACCTTTACTTGTCAATCGCCAGGGAGGCGGACATGGTGGTAACATCGGCAGTGAGGGTGGGCACTCCTACAGTCCTCCTTTAGCCTCCCAAATGACAGCCTGGATCAGCTGTGGCCCTCTGTGGCATGCACAGAGGCCATTAGAGTGAGCTCCATGCATGTGTGGAGGCCATTTGCACCATTTGTGTGGTGACAATTTGTGACAATGGAGTCAATTTGTGTCACAAATTGTGTGGAATGCAGCTCCTTCTAATGGCCTCTGCATGTGCACTGTGGCTGCTTCCACCACCGATGCCCTGGTGACTTAAAAGTAAAGGTAAAATGTAGCCTTTCTCCCCACCCCCACCCTGTATTACTATAGAATTACCGATACTTGTAAAGCAGGAATCCTCACTGGATTCCCCTTTACAAGTATACTCCTCAAGCTGGCTCATGAACTGGTTCGGCCTGGTTTGGCCCGATTCAATAGCCAAGCTGGACTGGACCCGGTTCGGCCAAGCCTGAGCCCAGGCTGGGCCGAGTCGGTTCGAATCCAGTCCAGATTGGAACCAAACCAGTCCCAGGGCCAGCTCACACATCCCTATCTCAAACAATTGTCCACCATGCCACACCATAAACAGTTTGCAAAAGTTAATAACATGGCATGGGGTGAGTGGTGCAAGGTAGAGGAGGACATTATTATTATTATTATTATTATTATTATTATTATTATTATTATTGATTTACACAGTCAGGCAGGTGTTATTGACTGGTTTGTTTTATCCAGACATCGAGCCCAAGGACCTGGGATGGCTGAATTTTATTGTCAATGTTGTTGCTGTTATCCTCTCTAATAAAACGCTTGGTGTCCGTCCGTGGACGGGCACCAAGCGTGTGTTCGTGCCTCCCTGCCCTGTTCTGCGCCTGCGCGAAGCGCAGGCGCAGAACAGGGCAAGGGAGACATGAGGGCCGGCACCCGGTGGCCATCTTGGGCGGCCAGAAGCGGCCGCCCCGAAGAAGCCGGGAATGAAGGGAAGGAGGAGACTGGCCGAGGCGGCGGCAAAGCCGCCGCCTCGGCCAGAGGACGCAGCTCGGCCAAGGCGGCGGTGGAGCCGCGCCGCCGAAGCCGGGCGGGGGGAGGAGGTGACGGGGTAAGCCGGCCGAGGTGGCGGCAGAGCCGCCGCCGAGGCCTGGCACCGCCGCCGCAGCCAGGCGGCTGCGAGTCCTTGGGGCCCTTGCCCGTCCGGGGAGACCGGCCGGGAATGTGAGGCGGGGGCGGACCGGACCGGCAGCGGCGCCCCCAGAGTCTGCCCGGCCACCACCACCGCCACCGCCCACTCTCCCGCCCTCCCAGCTGCCCACATACTCCTTCCCCGCTCCCCCCCCGCAAATGATTAAGGGCCAAAACGGCCCAGAAGAATGCCTCCGCGGCTGCCGCCATGGCCGCCAACCGCCCTCCCAGCTGGCTGAGACTTCCTTACCCAAAGCAGCCCGCGACAGTCGGGCGATCAAAAATCCATTTTTTGCGAAGAAGAGAGGAGCTCCGGAACAGAGCTCCTCTCTGTGCTAAGCCAATGCCCAAACTGCTGCTATGGACGCAAAGGACGCCTATTGCGTCCTTTGCGTCCATAGCAGCAGTTTGGGCATTGGCTTAGCACAGAGAGGAGCTCTGTTCCGGAGCTCCTCTCTTCTTCGCAAAAAATGGATTTTTGATCGCCCGACTGTCGCGGGCTGCTTTGGGTAAGGAAGTCTCGGCCAGCTGGGAGGGCGTGGGGGGGGGAGGCCAGAGGAAGTGGGGCGGGGGGGGAACTCTCCCCTACTAGCGCCCGTTATCACAACGGGCCTGAAACACTAGTTATAGATATCTTCACAGAATATAGGCTGTTCCCAGTAAAGTTGCTTTTTGTAATTGGCTGATTGTGATTTCTGTGGCCGCTATGGTGTTGAGGTGCCCTTCAAGTTGTTTTGGAACTGCACCCAGGGCACCAGTTACCACTGGGATGATTTGGGTCTTTTTCTGCCACAGCCTTTCAATTTCAATTTGTAGATCTTTGTATTTTGTTGTTTTTTCTATTTCTTTTTGTTCTATTCTGCTATCCTCTGGTATTGCTATGTCGATGATTTTGACTTGTTTTTCTTTCTTCTCGACTACAGTTATATCTGGTGTATTGTGTGGCAGATGTTTGTCTGTTTGTAGTCGGAAGTCCCATAATATTTTTACATCTTCATTTTCTTCAACTTTTTCAATTTTATGGTCTCACCAATTTTTGGGTACAGGTAGCTTGTATTTTTTACAGATGTTCCAGTGTATCATCCCTGCTACCTTGTCATGCCTTTGTTTATTCGATGTCCCATTAGACATGCATAATCCTTCAGTGCAGGAGTTTCCAAGCATTTAAAACACTTGCAGGGGTTCCCAACCATTTACACCACTTCTGCTGTGGACCTTAAGCTCAGGTACCCCCCTGGAGATTTTGAGCCTGTGCACGCACAAATTTAATGTTACGTTAACCCTCTTTCTACCCATATGAAAGAACACAGCAACAATCGTTTTATTTATAGGCTTGTAACAAGGTAGTTACTAAAGGCTTCCCAACCAAGATTACCCTCCATCCACCCACAACCAAAGACTACTAATTTATGAATCTTTGCATACCACTTTTCAGCAAAAGTAGAGGGAGAGGAGACAAGTAGGAAAGTGGAGGGTGCAGAGAGGATGCAAGAATGAGAAAGCAAGGAGCCTTGAAAAGGAGTAGTGATAGTGGCAAGCAGACATGCACACATGAACATGCAGGAGAGGAGAAAAGGAAATTGACAGAGGATGACACAGAGATGAGGAAGAGCAAGGAGCCCTGATGAGGACAAGGAGCCTTGAAGAAAAGCAGTGGTGACAAACACACAAAAGCACATGTGGTATGTTTTAGGCTGCTCTGCTTCCAGGTCAGCCAGCCAGCCCATCCACTACCAACCGGTAGCAAGCTGGCTGCTCATGCCACTGACAGACCTTGCAATTGCCCGAGCTCTATCAGAAGGATTCAGGAACAGATGTGGAGCTGAAGGAGGAATCCAGAGGATACATGGGGGGAGTGGGGGACGCCGGAGGAGGCACATTGGCAGTGGACAGGAGCAGGGAGCACAATCCAACATAAAACGGAGCCCCTGCAGAGTACCACCTGGGACTCTTCAAAGTGCCACCAGTGGTATCTGTACCACTGGTTGGAAACCTGTGCCAGCATCCAGACAAAAGAAGCACTAGTGCAGTATTGCTGCATGACCACACCAGAGGTGGTTTTTTGGGTCTATTTTCCTTTCCCTCTGGAGTGAAGAACATAAGAAAAGGCCCATAAGAATCAGACCCAAGGCTTTTCTTGTCCAGCATCCTGTTTCACACAGTGGCCCACCAGATGCCTCTGGGAAGCCCACAGGCAAGAGCTGAGGGCATGCCCTCTCTCTTGCTGTTGTTCTCCTGCAACTGGTATTGAGAGGCATCATGCTTCTGAAGCTGGAGGTGGCCTATAGCCCTCAGATTACTAGCCGTTGACTGACCTGTCTATGAATTTAAAGCGATCCTAGCTAGTGGTCATCACCACATCCTACGGCAGAGAATTCCATAGACTAATTATGCACTGTGTGAAAAAGTATTTCCTTTAGCTGGTCCTAATTTTCCAGGTCTTCAGTTTCATGGGATGAACCATGGTTCTAGTGTTGTGAGAGAGGAAGAAAAAATTGTCTCTCTCCACTCCTTACTCCATGCATAATTTTATATACCTCTATCATGTCTCTCCTCGCTATCATGAGAGGAGAGCTGGTCTTGTGGTAGCAAGCATGACTTGTTCCCTTAGCTAAGCAGGGTCTACCCTGGTTGCATATGAATGGGAGACTAGAAGTGTGAGCACTGTAAGATATTGCCATTCTGGGAAGAGCAGAAGGTTTCAAGTCTCCTCCCTGGCTTCTCCAAGATAGGGCTGAGACAGATTCCTGCTCGCAACCTTGGAGAAGCCACTGCCAGTCTGTAGACAATACTGAGCTAGACAGATCAATGGTCTGACTCAGTATATGGCAGCTTCCTATGTTCCTATGTCTCCCCTCAGTCTGCTCTTTTCCAGACTAAAAAGCCCCAGATGTTGTAAACTAACCCTGTTTTCAATCCCCTAGCATGGAATTTCTATCGTCTAGCATGATCCCTTGAATGGAATTTGCCTTTTTCACAGCTGCCACTCACCGAGTCAGCATTTCGGACAAGCTTCCAACACAACCCGAAGATCTCTCTCCTGTTCAGTCATTGCCACTTCAGACCCCATCAGTGTATATGTGAAGTCAGCTTTTTTTTACCCCAATATGCAACACTTTACAATTTCTTATACTGAACCACGTTTGCCATTATGTTGCCCATTCCCTCGGTTTGGGGAGGTCCTGTTGAGGCTCCTCACAATCTGTTTTGGATTTCCAAATATGTAATCTTCAAATTCGACCACTTTGCTGCTCACCTCAACTTTTAGACCATTTAGGAACAAATTAAAGAGTACAGGTCCCAGCACAGATCCCTGGGAGATTCCACTTCTTACTTCCCTTCATTGTGAAAACTGTCTGTTTATTCCTACCCTCTGTTTTCTATCCTTCAGCCCCAATTTACACATGAACCTGTCCCCTTATCTTGTAACTGCTAAGTTTACTCAAGAGCCTTTGGGGGGAACTCTGTCAAATGCTTTTTGGAAGTCTAAGTGTATGATGTCAACTGGATCACCTTTATCCACATGTCTGTTGACACTCTCAAAGAACTCTGAAAGGTTAGTGAGGCAAGATTTACCTTTGCAAAAGCCATGATGGTTCTCCTTCAGTAGGGCCTATTCTTCTATATATTTAACAGTTTTGTCCTTAAGTATGCTTTTCATCAGTTTATCCAGCACATGGCCTGTAGTTTCCCGGATGCCCCCTAAATCCATTTTTGAAAATGGGAGTTACATTAGCTACTTTCCATTCCTCCAGTACAGAACCTGACTATAGAGACAAGTTACATATTTTTGCTAGGAGATCAGCAATTTCACATTTGAGTTCCTTCAGAACTTTTGGGTGGATGCCATCTGGCCCTGGCGATTTGTTTTTTAGTCTTTCAAGTCTGTTTAGAACATCCTCTCTCTCCACTTCAATTTGTTTCCCACCCTCACGTCTACTCCAGTTTGGTGACATAGTATTCTTTCTAGTTTTGAGTGCTATGATAAACTGTGCCCCAAAACAGCAGAAGCAGTAACATGGATTTATATCCTCAACCTTCAAACGACCCTTCTTGAAGACCACTCCTATCCTAGGAAATGAAAGTTTCACGTATCATAAACAAGTCAACCACACAAAACCCAGGAGACCCTCTGAATTATTGAATGCTAAAATTGGTCTCAAATATATAGTGAATTCCAGCTATATAAAAAGTGCTTAGCACTTATTCAGTACCATACATTTTCAATACACTCTACAAGGACTGACAAAGCTATCCTTACAATTCCCCTGAGCACTATGTACTATCCCCATTTCATGGCATTCATAAGAAAAGAGGAGAAGAGAAATTACATGGAAGTTTCTGAAGGCCAACGCACCAGAACCACGGGCAGATGAAGAATTCTAATTTAAGGTGTTTTAAAATCTGTTTCATTGAGCCTTTTGCTTTGGGAGATGCTCAGACATTCACCAGTGGCCATGGAGAGAATTTGCTTCCCTAAGTCAGATGATTTGTTTATACCATCTTTCTGTGCCATTCTCTCTCCCCCAGATTCTGTCCATAGGAACACAGACACATAGGAAGCTGCCATATACTGAGTCAGACCATTGGTCTATCTAGCTCAGTATTGTCTTCATAGACTGGCAGTGGCTTCTCCAAGGTTGCAGGCAGGAATCTCTCTCAGCCCTATCTTGGAAATGCCAGTGCGGGAACTTGGAACCTGCTGCTCTTACCAGAGCGACTCCATCCCCTGAGGTAAATATCTTACAGTGCTCACACTTCTAGTCTTCTTTTTATATGCAACCATGGTGGACCCTACTTAGCTAAGGGGACAAGTCATGCTTGCTACCACAAGACCAGCTCTCCTCTCAACCTACAGTCCACAAGCAACTCTCTTGAGATCAACAGTATCTAAATACAAAGCCCATGTCTATAAGTGTTATAACTTCATTTTTTGGACATTTCTGTTCATACCTTACATTGACATCATGCAAAACCAATAGATGCTGAAACAGCATCCCTCCAGTCCAACGTGGAAGGTCTGAATTCCCTTCCTCCTAAATTCTTGTCTGCATCCAGCATTGTACTCTGCTAACAATAGATTAATTATAACCTGCTCTTGGTAAGAGAGTGTTGAACAACAAGGAAAATCAACCACATGCATTTAAAAAAAAAAGGAAGAGCTTAGAATGCCAATGGTATTGACTGAAGGGCTTTATTCAGTTGGGGAAAAAGAGTGGGATCAAAGGATATTTTGTATGGATGAGCTGTTTTTCAGCCCGAGTCAGTCCTGCATCCCACAGAGTGTACTGGTGAAGTGAAAACATTTAATTGGTTTCTGAACAGTCCATTGCCTGCATTGATGCAAAGCACAACAGATATCTGCATCTATAAGCCTTTAATTCCTCATGGTATTTCTGGGCACTATCTACTCTCTCTCTCTCTCTCTCTCTCTCTCTCTCTCTCTCTCTCTCTCTCTCTCTCTGTTAGACAACAATCAGGTAAGCATCAAAACAGAGTTCAGATCAACAGCCTCTGATTATAGTATATAAAACAAGCAGGACATCATTGGTGCATGAAAGGAAGAGTTACCCGTTGCATCTTTCTCTGGTTAGTCCATACGTATAGTAATACCTACACAGATCTGAGAGCCTGTCCTCAGAGTTTGCTAAAATGTATAAAGAAGTCAAAAGGGGCAAAGTATGGAAGGCAGAGGCTAAGCAGGACTGGCTAGTCTGTCCTCCCTCCCTTCCTCCCTTCCTATCTTCCTTCCTTCCTTCCTTAGGACTTGGAAGCAGGCATGAGTTTAGGACCAGTATGCAAAATATTCCCAATTTTAGTTCCCAGGTAGAAGAAGAAGCAATTTCTGTGGGACAGATCCCCCCCCCCCCGCAAAATAACATAGATTACCTAAATAATTACATTTCCCCAGTCCAGTATTGACTCACATTTTGAACATGAAAGCACTGATCCAAGAGAGAGGCATATGCACTGCCTGTGAGGCACTCTACAGCCCACCCCTTCTGTTTGCAGAGGCAGGGCCTCCCAAGCAGTGTGTCATTGCAGGTGGGATGCTATTCCCATCATTCCCAATGGGAGCAGCATTGCAACTGCTGTGACGCAGTGCTTAAGAGGCATAGAGCAGCCTGCCTCTGCAAGTAGTTGAGTGCCTCATGAGCAGTCCACACACCTCTCTCGTGGATCGGTGGTTTCCTGCACAGTATTTGAACCATTGTTTTTGCCTCCTCCTGGATTAGAGACATGGATGATCCTACCTAATCACAGACCATGCTGTGAATGGGATAGTATCACAACACTAAGTCAGAAGTGAAAAGTAGGGACAGTGCAAAAATGCTTTATTCAGGAAAATGCATCCTAATGTGTTTCGAGGTAGTGCCTCCTCTTCAGGGGAAAGTCTTCATAAATCAAGATACAAGGCTTCTCAAACTACTGACACAGTCAAACTAGCACAGTCTGTGTAGTTTGAGAAGCTTTGTATCTTGATTTATGAAGATACCGTGAAACTACCTTGAAATGCATTGGTACACATCTTGAATAAAGTGTTTCTGCTCTGTTCCTACTTTTCCCTTCTGTTCTTATTGTTGTGGTGTTTCCCCTCCTGTTTATTTCTTATTACAAAATGAAGTCACTAATTGGTTTTGAATATGTGATGAAGTCACCTAAGACATGACAGTGAGAGCAGTTGACAGGACACGAAAACATTTTCACAGTAACTAACCAGCACTTTCCCTTCCAGAGTAAAAGCAGTCAGAGCCCAACAGAGCTCTGTTCTCTGTGAATCACTTTCTCTTGCCCTGCTGTTGAAAGGAAGAGCTCATAGTTCAGTGGACCAATCTGAACGCTCCAAGATAGAGAGTGAACCTTAGCGTTATTACTTTCCTTGATGTGCTAAAGAGGTGGTGGAGACACCGGTAGTAACACTGCTCTCATTAGCCATCCAGGCATGATTCCTTTTATGTCCTCTACACCCAAAGCCCATTTTGATGAGTTCCTGAAGACCCCCCCTCATCCTTCATCAACAGAGAGACTTTGGTCCCACTTTGAGGTCATCTCCCTTTGCACAGACTGTCCCAACTGAAGGGCAGAGAAACTGAGAGATAATCAAGTTCAGTGAATGGATGTAATAATTCCTTTCCTCCAACAGAACTTGAAATTTCCCTGGAGCTTGTGGTATACTGGGCTCTCACACAACCAAACTTCTAAGTGAGAACGTCGAGTGAAAACTTCAATATATTTTTGCAACTTGCACGTTATTTGCTGTGTACTTTCTGCCCTTTGCTGAATCTCATCTTCTGAAGCCTCATATTCAACAACACTCCGATAGGTTTATGATTCTAAGAAAGATATTGTACACATTTCTTAAAATAACATTTTTTTAAATAAATCCTACTGTTGTTAATATGAGAAATGTAATGATGCATACTAATTTTTGAAATGAATAAGGATGACATTTATCTCAGCCCTTCTTAAAGCCATCCAGGCTATTGGCTTTCACCACATCCCATGACAGAGAATTCTTTAGGTGTGTTGTACTTCCTTTTGTTGGTCCTAAATTTCTTGGCAATCAGTTTCATGGGATGACCCCTGGTTGTAGTGTTACTAGAGAGGGAGAAAAAATTCTCTCTCTCCACACCATGCATGATTTTATAGACTTATATCATGTCTCCCCTCAGTAATCTTTTTTCTAAGTTAAAAAGCCCCAGGTGTTGTAGCCTTGCCTTCGAAGGAAGGTGTTCTAAGCACATGATCACTTTGGTTGCCCTCTTCTGCACATTCTTGAGGTCTTCTGAGGTATGGTGACCAGAATTGTACACAGTACCACAAATGTGGCCACACCATAGGTTTTTTTAAATAAGAGCTTTATAATATTTGCAGTTTTATTTTCAATCCCCTTCTTAATGATTCCAAGCATGGAATTGGCCTTTTTCACGGCTGCTGCACATTGTGTCAACACTTTCAACGAGCTGTCCACCATTACCCCGAGATCCCTCTCCTGGTCAGTCACCAACAGCTCAGATTGCATCACCATATCTGTGAAATTGAAATTTTTGCCCCAATATGCATCACTTTACACTTGCTAGCATTGAATTGCATTTGCCATGATGTTGCCCATTCCCCCAATTTGGAGACATCCTTTTGAAGCTTCTTGCAATCTGTTTTGGATTTCACTACCCTAAATAGTATGGTGTCACCTGCAAATTGGGCCACATCACCAGGGGCGTATCTAGGGTGGGGCAGGCAGGGCACGTCCCCCCGGTGCCACCTGAAGGGGGTGCCATTTTTTTAAATTAATTTTTTTTAAAAAAAGGCCAACAAAAACAAAATGGCCACTGTATGTGCTCAAATGGCCTCTGTGAGGCCCTAGGCCATGCCAGGTCTTGCAGAGGCCATTTGAGGATGCATGGAGGCCGTTTTGTTTCCAGATGCCATTTTTTTGAAAAAAAATATTTTAAAAAATGGCCACTGCACATGCTCAAATGGTCTCTGTGAGGCCCTAGAGGCCAGTGGGGGAGGGAGAACCTTTGCAGACCCCACCCCCATGGCCTTTAGGAAGCTCCCCAAAGAGGCTACAGGTTAAAAAAAATTAAAAATTTAATATAATATAATTCACTGTACACATATTCAGATTGGCACTATGTACAGAGAATCAGGGCTTTTGAATACTGAACTGAAGCTTATGAGCTAGGATTGTATTCATTTGCTCTTACTTTGCTTTTTATGATAAGTTAGTTAAATGTGATGTCAATAATATTAAAGGTGAGTTTGTCTTTGAATCAGTGTGAAATCCCTAGTATTAAGGCCCACTGGGAGTTTCTTGCTCTCTTTCTCTCATTTGAACTGACTTTCTGAAATACTAGAATATATTCCAAGCAGTGACACAGTTTACTCTGCATATCCTTTATTTTCAGAGTATCCGGGAAAAGTCAAATTATCCATTTATTTTTAAAACTCATGTAATATTGATGCTACAATGCATAGTAGAGAATTAGCCAGGCACTTCTGTTTAGTTTTCCAAGTACGCCTCCACATAGTATTTGGGGATTTCATGAGCCCCAGCATACTGAAATTTGTAGTTTTCCAGCATTTTTTGGTTTGGCTACATCCACTGCTAAATAGTTTTGGAAATATTAAAAGATTAATGAGCTTGACTTGTATTTTTGAGCTGATATTATGGTAAAGTTATCTAAAAGATGGGTGTCAGATGTTTGGACAGGGGGCGCAATTTCAGTGCTTGCCCTAGGTGCTATTTTCCCTAGATACGCCTCTGCACATCACTTCTTACCCCAACTTCAAGATCATTTATGAATAAATAAAACAGCATTGGTCTTAGTAGAGATCCCTGGGGGACCCCACTTCTTACTTCCCTCCATTTACAAGCAAAAGGGAACGCTTCACAAAAGGCTTCTAAAGGGTGGCGGGGGGCAGGGCGGTAAGAGCGGAGGCACCTTTAAAAGTAAGTGATAAGGTACTTACTGGCGGAAGTTGTGGTACCACTCCTCGTAGCTTCCTGGGGCCAACACTCACCCCAGGAGGCTGCACATGACTCCAACACTGACCTGGTCTCCATGAATGTGTGGAGCCATGCTGCTACATGCAGACTGTTTGGGGGAGTGCCACTGCTCTGCACTGGCCCCAGGAAGCTTCGAGGAGTGGTAGTGCGGCTGTCGGTGGTAAGCACCTTATCACTTAGTTTTAAAGGTGCCTTGGCAATCGCTGTCCGTCCTCCCCCGCCACCCCACCGCCCTTGATAAGCCTTCTGTTAAGGATTCTCCTTTGCTCTTAAAGTGGAATTCTCACCAGATTCCCTTTCACAAGCCACTTTACATAGCCCCTTGAACTGCCAAACCGCCGGTTTGAGCTGTTTCAGTTGAACAGATCAGACCACCCGGTCGATTTGACAGAAAGCTGCTAACTGGGCAAAGAGGCACATTTTTAAAGTGGAGGTTCTCTTTATTTAGCAGGTGGAGAGCAACTGGCCCTAACCACCCCTAGCACAGTACCCCTCCAGTGACTGTTGCTTGTGTCTATCTTATGTTTCTTTTTAGATCGTGAGTCCTTTGGGGACCGGGATCCATCTTACTTATTTATTGTTTGTTTGTTTGTTTATCATTTTTGTATCTTTTTTGTTGAAAAGTGGTATATAAATATTTGTAGTAGTAGTAGAACCCAATTGCAGACCCAAGATTTGGTCCGAATTCAGATCAAACCCTGAAAAACAGTCTGTGCATACCCCTACATAAAGCTAAAGGTAAAGTTGTGCCTTCGAGTCGGTGTTAACTCCTGGAGATCACAGAGTGATGTGGTTGTCTTTGTTAGAACATAGGAGGGGTTTACCATTGCCATCTCACGCAAAGTTTGATATGATGCCTTTTAGCTTCTTCCTATATCACTGCTGCCCAATATAGGTACTTCCCATAGTCTGGGAAACATACCAGCGGGGATTCAAACCGTCAATCTCTTGCTCCCTAGGCAAGTTACTTCCCTGCTGTGATGCACAGAAGGCAAGTAGCTGGAGCAAGATGTATATGTATAGGAAATGGGAGCAGGAACATAAATCAATGAGAAGTATGAAAGAGTGCCCCCAAATCTGTAGGGATGGAGTCAGGAAAGCTAAGTCTCAGAAAGGGGTGAGGCTTGCAAAAGATTCCAAAAACAACGAAAAGGTTCTTGTTCCGCCCCCCCCCCCCCAGATATATCCACAAAATATCACGGAAAGGACCATAGCTCAGTGATAGAGCATCTGCTTTGCACGCAAAAGATCCCAGATTCAGTCACTGGCATCTCCAGGTAGGGCTAAGAGAGACTTCTCTCTGAATCTCCAGACTGAGCTAGATGAACCAATGGTCTGACTTGGTATAAGACAGCTTCCTATGTTCCTAGGGTGCACTTGCATTTGAGCAGGGCATTTAACGAGTATGCCTTTTGGAAGAACCTACATCTTAAACAAAACTGAGACAACACACTTGCACTGCTTAACATAGAGAGATGCATTTATTTCTGATCAAGAATGGCTGCCCCTCTGACAGACATGCAATAATTCCATTCTGTGTTAAAGATAAAGATATCATGTCATGAATTTCCGAGTGAATTCCTATTTCCTCTTTTTACGGCGCTCAGATTGGTTTATAACAATAGTCCCTTGTGGGATTAAAAGCTCAGGAGAGTCATATTTCACTTGTATCTAAATCCAATAACAGTGTAGTTTTCTGTGTGAGTGGCTGTCTTGATAAGCTCAGTGGTGGCGAAAATGAATATGTCACCCCTAAAATAAATACTAAATTAACATTTGAACTTACAATTTGAAATCTATTTACCAAAGCAGAATTCTTTGCCCAAGCTGGGAATGGGGAGGGCCTTTAAAATGTGTCTTGTTAAAGGATTTTTGGAACCAGAGATGACATAAAGGTGTACAATTTTATAAAATGGGTACAAAGAGATACATAAAATACATCCATATAGAAAAAGCACACAGGAATTGTTGCTAACTTTTACACATTTAACTGTACATTTTCCTCTTTTAACTCTCATCCAGGCATGAGTAGGACATTCACTTCATGATCTTCACTGGAACTGTAAGTGGTGCACTGCTATTGATGAGTGATTTAGAGCCCCACATTTTATGCCCTCCTCATATAGATTGTCCTTTCTCTAATGTTTAATAGGGCTATAGAATGTTAGTTGGAAGTGAACTTGGAGGTTCTCTAGCCCCTAGCTCAGGGCAGGAAACAAGGGAATTAGCTCAACTAGTAAAAAAAACCCAACAATGTGCATGAAATCATGGCAGAAAAAGGGGACAGCTGATGATGGGAATTTTCGGTTGCATGCACCAAGAGCTGAACCAGAACCTGGAGTCCAGAAAACATACTGGCTGCAATAAACTTTTCATTCATCAGATTCAGGATGCCTCTTAATTCCAGTTGCAGGGGAATAACCTCAGGAACTCCTGCCTGTGGCTTCCAGTGGCAACTCGTGGGCTACTGTGTGAAACAGAATGCTGGATTAGATGGGCCTTGGGCCTGATCCAGCAGGGCTGTCCTTATGTTCTTATGAGGTATTTGGATGCTGCCGTTGACACATTTCCATGGCCTGGTTTTCTTAAAGAAATAAGTGCAATTCAATATTGATTTTCTTCTTAACCAGACTCCCTTGTTATTGATTTTTTCCCCTTAACCAGACTTCATGCCTCAAGCTTACCTTGCTAATTACTTCAAATACCTGAAACCAAGTCTTACAACTTGCGTTCTTGCATTCCATTTAAGCCACCTCACTTAAGATGGATCCTATTTTATTGACTTCCTTCTGAATGAGGCTGTGTGGTTCAAGGCTGCCTTACTAATTAGATTGGATATCCGATACTAATTATTTTTGCTTGTTTCGGGGCATTTCATTTAAGCCAGATTAAAATTTAGAAGCACATCCTGCTGTGCCTGAAATAATCAAGCTTGTAAATCTTGTAAGCAAAGGCACTGAGCATAGATAGACTTACTTAGCCTGACACAGCAAATTCAGGGGAGTTTCAAAGGGAGATATGGCATGCATTTGAGCATGCCTAAACACAGAAAAATCCTAAACACTCTTGGGATTCTAGCCCAGGGCCAGAGCCAGCTTTCAGGGGGTACTTGGGAAACTGCCCTAATTGAACCCTCTCTTACCTGCGTTAGTCCTAAGATAGTTGTTCCACCTACCACTCAAAGGCCATGGGCACTGTAGGGATGTGCAGAATGTTTCAGCATTGAAAGGATCCAACTCAAAATTGGCCATTTTGAGTGTTTTGAGCCCGAAAAAAGTAACTTGCCTAGGGAGCAAGAATCCCCACTGATATATTTCCCAGACTATGGGAAACACCTATATTGGGCAGTAGCGATATAGGAAAATGCAGGAAAGCATCATCTCATATTGCGCGGGAGAAGGCAATGATAAACCCCTCCTGTATTCTACCAAAGAAAATACAGGAATTGACACTGACTCGACGGCACAACTTTAAATAAAGAGCCTGTTTCAAGCTCGTGACAAATCAAAACCGTTTCAATCAAAACATTTCAACGTTTCGAGTGCAATTTTGTAGGCCTGATTTTCCCTCACTGCTTTACTCGCACTGGCTTCCAATTTGCTTGAGATCTCCTTGCTTCTCTGATTGCTTGTTATCATACAAATCAACGGTTGTAATAGGAACTGTGCCCCCATTGGCTGGTGGGAGGGAGGAAGGAGCAGAACCCAAAAGGATGAAATTTCAAAATGTATTCAAAGGGACTGGGAGGCAGAGAGAGCTCTTATGCCTCTCTTGAAGAGGATACATCAGGAGAGGAGGAAGGAAAATTTGATTTTGTGGTTTTCTTTTCTCAGTACTGAGTTATATAGTTATATATAGTTTTTTTATTTATATATATATATATATATATATATATATATATATATATATATATATATAATTTATATACCGCCTAGTATAAAAATATCTAGGTGGTGTACATAAAATATAAAATATAAAACATAAAATATAGCACACTTAAAATTCATAAAAAGATTAAAAAATAGATAAAAACACATTAAAAACACATTAAAATTTAAAAATCGAATCTCAGTTGAAGGCCTAGGAAAACAGGTGCGTCTTCAGCATCCTCCTAAAAGCAAACAGAAGAAGGAGATGCTCTTATTTCAGCAGGGAGCATGTTCCAAAGCCCTGGGGCTGCCACAGAAAAGGCCTGGTCCTGATTTGCCACCAAACAAATTTGCGGCACTTGTAGTCAGACCTCTCCAGATGATCTTAATAGGCGACAGGGCTCATGACAGAGAAGGCGCTCTCTTAAATACCCTGGACCTAAGCTGTTAAGGGCCTTATGGGTTATAACTAGCACTTTATATTTCACTTCATAATATGCAGTACCATTGCTGCTATGACTATCTGGTTTTGCTGGATCTCAGATTGACAAAAGCAGAACTTGGGTGCCTGTCTTCTTTGAGCTGTGGTTTGTTTTGTTTATAGATAATGTTTGGTGAGAAAGGGACAGTGGCAGTTTCTCTCTCTGTAATATTTCTTGGTGATTGTTGTGATGAGCTCCATGTCTGGCGTTGAGAGTGACTTGTGCTTCATTCACTGCTCTGGTCTGCTCTGCAATCTGCACTGCAAGGTGTACTCAGTCAAAATGTGGCTGAAGTTGCTCTAGTTGAGCTTGTGGCTGTGCTTGCTGCTGCTGCTGCTGCTAAGGGTGCTGCTGTGGCAGCTGTTGCAATGCTAGGAACCTAAGGAGTCATAATTGCGTATGAGAGAGCAACTTGTGCCAGTGATGCTACTGCAGTGCAGGCACTGTGGCTGGCAGTGGATTCTGGGTCAGTGATTATTTTTTGGCCATTTTTGGACTGTGTTTGAAATGTGTGGTCTGTGTTGGGAGGGACAGATTCCTTTTTACGAATAAGACAAATATTTATATACCGCTTTTCAACAAATGTTCCCAAAACAGTTCACATAGCTATAAATAAATAAAGTGGTCCCCTGTCTCCAAACGGCTCACAGTCTAAACCAGAAACATAAGATAGACACCAGCAATAGCTACTGGGGGGATGCTGTGGGAGGGACACATTTATGGTGTGCTTCTGCAGTGTTTTTCAAGGTAGAGTTGCAAAATGCATTGCAAATTGCAAAGCAAAACTTCTGTGAGTACAGCTTGTTCCAGCCATAGGGAACAATGGGGAAACTCGAAACAACCCATTGTTCTCCAATGGGTAGCTCCTAGGGACACCAAAGTGGCTTGTGTGGTAGGGTGTGATGAGTGCTATCTACCACCCAACTCACAAACGAAATGGGCAAGCAGGCGATTTTAAACAAATTGTAACCTTTCCCCCAAACCCGCATAGGGTACTATTGGGAAAGGTCAAACATTTGTTTAAAATCACCCACTTGCCCATTTCTTTTGTGGGTTGGGTGGTAGGTAGCACCCATCGTGCCCTACCACAGAACTCACTATGGTGTCCCTAGGAGCTACCTATGAGGAACAATGGGGTGTTTCAAATTTCCCCATTGTTCACTATGGCCAAACCACTCAAAACATTTCGAGTTTTGTTCTGTCAAAACAACCAGTATGACCGCTTCTTTTGATGAAATATTTCAGCCATGTTACATTTGATTTTGAGCTTGAAACAAACTGCAAAATCAGTTTCGTGCACATCCCTAGGGCACAGGGGTAGGCTCAAGTTTCAGCAGTGAGCCACCCTAAGAACCCTAGGCCCTAGACCCAACAATCCTAACACCAGTCCTTTTATAGCTATAATGTAGTCGACTCTTAATTCTTGGGACTGAGTGCAAAAGCTTGACACTGCTGGAAAAAATGGTGAATGTAATTTTAGGTTGCATTAATAAAACCATATTTTCCAAGTCACAAGAAGAAACAGTTCCACTTGATTCTGTACCAGTCAGATTTCATCCAAAATACTGTATGTAGTTCTGGGCTCCACACTTTAAGAAGAATGTAGACGAACTGGAAAAGCGGCAGAAGAGGACAGTGAAGTCTGGAAAATAATCTACCACAAAAAACTGAAGGAACTGGAGAAATGAAGACTGAAGGTGGAGACATGATAGTACTATTCAAACACCTGAAGAGCAGAGGGCAAAAAACTTATTCTTTGCTCCCTCTTTTCTGAGGCAGGAGACCTGGTCTTGTAGCAAACATGAATTGCCCCCTTTGCTAAGCAGAGTCTGCCCTGGTTTATATTTGAATGAGACTACATGTGAGCACTGTAAGATATTCCCCTTAGGGGATGGGGCCCCTCTGGGAAGAGCACCTGCATGCTTGGATGCAGAAGGTTCCAGGTTCACTCCCTGGCATCTCCAGATAGGGCTTAGAGAGATTCCTGCCTGCAACCTTGGAGAAGCCACTACCAGTCTCTGTAGACAATACTGAGCTAGATGGACCTATGGTCTGACTCGGGAGAAGGCAGCTTCCCATGATACTCTGTATGAGAGGGCAAGGGCTTATTCTTCACTGTCCAAGCAAGAAGGCACTACAAGATCTATTGCTCTTACAGTATGTTAAACGCAGTGGACAGATTTCAGCTGAACACCATGAGAAAATAGAAGGAGCAGTCAACATTGGAACCCATTACCTGGGGGATGAGGAGATTTCTGACTCTGGAAGTTTTCAAGCAGAACCTGGACAGCCATTTTTTGGATGTGTTCTGAATTTCCTGTATCAAGCAAGGGGTTGAACTCCATAGCCTCCTCCAATTCTATGATATGATTCTATAAGGCATAGATATTGCTATGCCAGTGACACTGCAGGGATATACGCTGATGTAGAGTTTGTTGGTCAGAATATCACTAAATAACATCCACTTTCCAAATCATAAATTACAGCCAACCTGACTTTTGGTGGATTAATTCTGACCCCCCAAAATAATTAAGAACAGAGTAGTAGTCCTATTAAAACTACCAGCCATGGCCATATGTTTTAAATTTTTAAACTGTTTTATTGTTTTTGTCCTAGGAAATTGTCTTAACTTTTTTATTCTGTTGAAATTGTTTTAATTGTTTTTACTCTGTTTTCATATTTGTCTCACACCACCTAGAGACAGACATCTCAGGAGGTATATAAATTAGGGGTGTGCAATTTGGGTTTTCTGGTGATTCGGCTCGGACCCAAGCCGAATCACCCCTGTTCTGTTTTGTGCCCGAATCTGGGTCACCCGAATCACCCTTGATTCGGTTCGGATTTGGATTTAATCCAAATCCAAATCCAAATCGATTTGGGGGGTAAAAAGGGGCCCAGGGGCAAAATTTTGGGGTGGGGTGGTAGGGCCCAGTGGGTAGAGTCTACCACCCCAATTTCAGGGGGATTGGGCAAAGTCATGATTTTTTGTGAATTTTTAAAGTTTTAGTGACTTTGGGGCAGTTTGGGGGCATAGCATGGGATCTGGGCAAAAGGAGTGGGGTGGGGTGGTAGTGCCTAATGGGTGCAGGCTACCACCCCAATTTCAGGGGGATTGGGCAAAGGGCTGATTTTTGGTAAATTTCTGAAATTTTCATGTCTTTGGGGCAGATTGGGGCATATTGGGGCAACTTCTGAGGTGTGAATTCTCATTCTATCATAGCAAATGAGATTTTTTTCAATTAAACAACTCTCATGACCCCACTTTCACTTTTTCACACTTTCCTTTACTATGAATAATATGAGGAAGTAATCAATTTAGCACACTTCACCTTATGAAGACAAACCTCATAAAAATAAATTCACCAAAATTCCCCCCTCTGCCCAATCACTCTTAAATTGGGGATGGGTCGTAGCCTCCAGCCATTAGGCACTATCTACCAGCCCACCCCACTCTTTTGGGGCAGATCCACTTTCTGCCCCCAATCTGCCCCAAAGACACCCAAACTTCAAAAATTCTCAAAAAATCAGCCCTCTGCCCAATCCCCCAGAAATTGGGGTGGTAGCCTCCACCCATTAGGCACTACCACCCCACCCCACTATTTTGGGGCAGATCCACTTTCTGCCCCCAAACTGCCCAAAAGTCACTGAAACTTCAAAAATTCTCAAAAAATCAGCCCTTTGTCCAAACCCCCTGAAATTGGGGTGGTAGCCTCCACCCATTAGGCACTACCACCCCACCCCACTATTCTGCCCCAGGCCCCACTTTCTGCCCCAATATGCCCCAATCTGCCCCAAAGACATGAAAATTTCAGAAATTTACCAAAAATCAGCCCTTTGCCCAATCCCCCTGAAATTAGGGTGGTAGCCTGCACCAATTAGGCACTACCACCCCACCCCACTCCTTTTGCCCAGATCCCATGCTATTCCCATGAACTGCCCCAAAGTCACTAAAACTTTAAAAATTCACAAAAAATCAACCATGAACTGAATCACCTGAATTTTTCAGGTCCGAAATTCGGGTGATTCGGCTCGTGTCCGAAAAATATCGGGGGACATCAGGGGTGATTCGGTTCAGCCCCGAATCACCCAAAATTGTTCATTTCGGGCACAGATCATTCTGTGCCCGAAATCTTTTGCACATCCCCAATATAAATATGACAAATAAAGTATGTTACAGGAAGCTATGGAAATGTTGATGACTCATTATTATTAATCATATTTCTATACCACCTGATATGTACATCTCTAGGCAGTGTACAAAATTTAAAATATAAAATAGTAAGCACAGTTTAAAAATCCATAAAACAAAACAATCTCATAACACAAGTTTTAAAAACAAATTATTAAAATTAATTCCAATTAAAAACCTGTGAGAACAGGTACGTCTTGAGGCTGATGATAAGAACATACAAATACGATTAATATTTATATACTGCATTTCAACAAAAGTTCCCAAAGCAGTCCACACAGATATACATAAATAAATTTTGTCCCCAAAGGGATCACAATCTAAAATCTAACATAAGACTCCGCCTAGATTAAACCAAAGGCCCCACATTTTGTTTCATGCAGTGGCCAACTAGATGCCCCAGGAAGCCCTCAAGCAAGACATGAGGAAAAAAACCCACCCCACAATTCCTCCAAGGAATTGTTTAAGCTGATTCCACACCTGGAGTTCACCCATTATCCCCTGTGGAAAATTTGAGCCGCGTTTGCTCTTCACATAAAAGCGTAATTGTTGGAAGAGGCTGCACTTGAGCCAGTGTGGTATAGCGGTTAGAGTGCTGGACTAGGACCGGGGAGACCCGGGTTCAAATCCCCATTCAGCCATGAGACTTGCTGGGTGACTCCGGGCCGGTCACTTCTCTCTCAGCCTAACCTACTTCACAGGGTTGTTATGAGGAGAAACTTAAGTATGTAGTACACTGCTCTGGGCTCCTTGGAGGAAGAGCGGGATATAAAATGTAATAATAATAATAATAATAATAATAATAATAATAATAATAATAATATAGCATTAAAATGGCATGTGAAGGGATGATTTTGATGAATCACCCCTGACTGATTACTTCTCTCTTGGATAGTGTGTGGAATATCAACATTCAGTGGAAATGTGTTCAATAGAAATAGTGTTGGAATTAATTCTGATAGTTCCAACAGTGGCACTATCGGATCTGATCGTGCTTTCAGAACTATCTAACTGTACAGCCCAAGGAGAACAGGATTCTTCAAAAGCTCACACAGATGTCTGGATCCTGCACAAGAGCCTGACAGAAGGTCCTGTGGAAGCTGGGGAGTGGGGAGGCAAGATAAACAGCCATTTAGAAAACTCCCATAACTAAGAGAAGTGAAACTGAAGATGTTTTTAAAATTAATATGTGTGTGTGTGTGACAATATTATCTATCTTGACTTTTTTTTAATGCCCCTTGACATCTTCTATCCCTCTAATGACAACTTTATCACAGTTTACCATTCAAGGATGTCCTTGCACTTCCAATGACTTCATGAAGCACTATTCTTCTTCTCTTCTTTTTCTGTCTGGCTAAAGCAAATGTTTTTTTCTGCTTTTCACTCCCCCCCCCCTCCTTTCTACTCCATTTGTGTGTGAAGGACAAATGGAACTCTGCATCATTTTATCAATCCACTTTTTTTTAGTAGAAGAGAATATCAGAATATGAGCACAGCTGCTTAATTTGTTTTCAACAACAGCTTTCGTTCCTTCATACTCAAAGTATTCTTCAGACACCAGAAATATTATCAAGATGTTCTGTATCCTGGAGCTTATGGAAATGTTCCCCAATCTATGATTGAATACTTAGAGAGACATTTAGGCATGGACCTTTTCTTGATTACCCACCCCCTTTAATTTTTATCAAGTTTTATATGGCAAAAAATACATTAATATCACTAAGCCTGAGTAAAACTACACAGCATTAGTTAGCAAATGTTTTGGCTCCCTTTTTAACAAAAAACTGGAGATTGCTCAGTACTATTTATGAAAATGTCCAAGTATTTTGTTTACATTGTCCTCCAATATCATCATACAGCCAAATTCAATTGACTACATAACATCATGATTATAATCATGATTATAACATGATTATAACTTATTCAGACATTATTCGTACACATGGACATGTTTTTGTGTGAATTTAGGCACATCAGTGTTCCTTGTAACAGACATACCAAGATGTTGTTGACTACAACTTCCACACTCCCCAGCCAAAGGCCTTTGCAGCTGGGGATGATGAAAGTTGTAGTCAACATTAACAACATCTGGGAATCCCTATTTCAGGGAACACTGCTGTACATGTGTTCATTTAAAAAGAATCTAAACCTAAATCTAGAATCTATTGAGGTCCCCTGAAATGCAGAGTACAGATAGGAAATCTGTTAATGTACATGTGTTGATCATAATAAGGTCATTCTCAGAGTCACAACCAATCCAGGGCCAGTGAGTGGGGGGAGGCAGGGCTCAATCTACCATCCTGCCAAATGATTGCACAGCTTGTCTTTGGCACGCAAGCCATGCAGGCACATGACGTGTGCTGCTGTAAGCAGCACAGATCTCTGGAGGCCAGGACGATACATCCAAGCTTCCGATATCCTGCTATGCACTGCATGATGAGGATTACCCCTGTGAGACAGGCACTCTAGGCACCTGTCTCTATGTGCACTCAGACTTCAAGTGGTCCAAACACACACACGATCCCAGTGCCAGGGTTAAGGGTGCGCTTATGCCCTTAACTTCATCTAAGGGCTGGGCTTTAAAGTGGGGTCAGGTGGGTGGGCAGTGCCAGGATATGTGCAGTTTCTGGTGCTGCACACAAACAGCCTAACACAGGCTGGGTTACCTGTGAGAACAGCCTGGGTTAGGCTGCTCATGAGAACAGCCATATTGGCTGACATCCAGACTTAGAAATTTTCATTTCTAGATTTGTCAGTGTAGGCACAGGAGTGTGGTGTCAGACATCCCCCATTTTTAATGGTTAAGTTAGAACAAAAGCGAGGGATATTTTGCACAGCCCTAATGATCTGACATACTTCTAGCAACCAATTATTTCTTCTTTCTAACAAGAGTATATTCCTGATTAGCATTTGGGCTAGTTAACTTTCCTCACCCAGGCCAAATTACTAACTGACATTTCCCTTTTTTATGACTTCGTTACCTCTGAGCTTTGTAAGGACAATTTTCCCAGCTTTATCTGAAACCCTTAAACACTTGCATTGGGAAGGACCCTATAACATTAAGCAAGCGGGACCAAAGATCCTATTTCGGGCTCTCTATGGTCAGCAAGACAAGTTATCATAACTTCCCCCTGCTGTCGTGACCAGCTGAATTATGATTTACTTCGCAGTTTGAAAACCGCCTGCCTTTGAAACCAGAGAAAAAATGTTTCTTAAGTGGGAATTATTTATTTGTTTGTTTATTGAATTTCTATACCACCTAACATAAAAATTTCTAGGCAGGGTACAGATTAAAACATAATATAAAACATTTAAAATTCATAAAAAAGATAAAAATCACAATAGATAAAAACATTAAAATTTCAAAAATTAGGTTTCAGTTAAAAGCCTAGGAAAATGGATGGAAACTGCTGGTCCATTGAACCTACAGTTTCAAGGTACGTCCGAAGGTGGCCAATAGAATTTTAGTGAGGAGAGTGAAAGGGGGAGGAGTAACTGGGCAGGGAAGGGAGGGGGAGCAAATAGTCCTGGAAACTTCTACAAAAATCATAATCATTCATAGATGGATAGATACAGTCATTAATCAGGTAACAAAAAAGCAGTAAGTTGATATCTTTTTTTAAATCATAGCAATGGAAACATAATTTGGCTAGGTCTTCCTTTATTTCTCCTTTGCTAATTGTGCTGATTGCAATAATAATAAAAAATAAAAAACTTTGGAAGCCGCCCCATAACAAATTGTTTTCTGGGAAGCTCACAACACAGCATTAAAACATCACAATTGTTGTCTGCTGAGGTAACAACATTCATCACATGCTCAAAAGCTCAGGTTACCAAATTCTTCTTAAACAATGCTGAAGCATGGATCGTCAGCTTTTGCCATTGCCACCAGACTACACAGCTAGTGCATGGGAGCACAGAGGACCTAGCCCAATAGTGCTTCCATGGTTATGATTTTGTAGGCCAGAACAACATCCCAGATTGGACATCAGATCTCTTGTCCCATGACATGGACATCATGGGCCACTGCATTTCCTTATTTTCTGGAGTTCAGTTGGAGTTGCCACACCTATAATTATCCCTGTAAACCAAAGGTGGGTTTTTTTGGTGGGTTGGTTTTTTGTTTGTTTTTGCTTTAATTGAATTTCACTTAAGCTCATTAGATCTTGTACTGCCCTCTGGGGCAGCAAAAAACAAGTCACTGCAGTGTCTTTGCTCTCTCCTTTGTCAGAGAAGCAAACAAGGAGACAAAGAAGCTATTCTCACGACCAGGGGAAATTGGGCTAAGGGAGCCTATCCCAATCTCCCCTGGTTGTCTGCTGCCATGGGAGCCACATGGCTCCCAACAGCAAACCTCAAAAACTACCCATCCCCTTAAACGAGGTTAGTGGAGTGAGTGCTCTGCTAACCCCATTTTGTTGATCGTGTGCTGCCACGCCGTGGCTCCACACCATGGCAACACATGGGGAGACCCCTGCCGGGAGGCTGAAACAAACCTCCTGGTCCTGGGGGTCTCTCCAGAATGCCCCGTGCAAATGTGCGGGGCATCCTGGAACTTCTGGGGGTTGGGTGGCCCCCGACCCCTGCTGCCCCTTCTGGCTCTGTGACAGAGCTGGCAGTTGTGTGAGTGGTTGATTCAGCCGCCCAAGGACAACTCCCTGCATGTGTGCGGCAAGAGCAGGGTAAGCCCAGTCTCCCTGCACTACCCTGAACAGCGCTTCACACCAATCGTGTGAAGCGCCTCCAAGTCTCGCAGTGCTGTGAAACATTTATTAAAGCCCAACACATTTTCACCTCAGAGGCTTTCTTCAGGGGCAATACTAAAATAACACTTGAAAAAAATATAATTAATCCACTTCATAGAAACAGATTTAGAACAACATAAAACGAAGCCAGTGACATATATCAAGCTCACAACTACTTACATCTGTAGTATTTCAAAGAGGCAGGGATAGAACTTTGCCTTCTTACAAGTTCACACCACTACCAACTGAAAAAGCAAATTTATACAGCAGAACCTCATTGTTCCACCCACTCCTTTGTCAGCAGAGAACAAGCCCTCGGTGTGTGGGGTGGAGTTATTAATAAATGTGAATAATTTGTTCAAATTGATTCATATAATCTCTTTTCAAGACATTTATCAGTCTCTGGAGTTTGGACTCTGGGACTAATTGTGTGGAATGTAGTTGTCTGAAGATACTGCACTCACCATATGCTCAGAGGCAAATAGTACCAAATTCTTCTTGAACACTGCTGTAACACGAATCCTCAGCTTCTGCTGTTGCCACCAGCCTATGCAGGTGGTGGATTGGAGAATGGAAGACCTAGCCCAATTGTGTTTCCATAGTTATGATTTTGTAGGCCAGTGCAATATCTCAGACTTGCCCTCCTGGGCCATCAAATTTCTTCACTTTTTAAACTTCAGTTGCAGCTGCCACACCCATAACTAGGGATGTGAGAATCAATTCAAGTACAAAATGATTTGTACCCCAATCTACCTGTTTGGGGCGATTCATGGACAAAACAAATCGCCCCTGTGAAAGCTGGCCAGATTCAGGTCCAAAACAAATCGCCCAGATTTTGTACCTGAAAAATTTGTAGATTCAGATCTCCATTTTGTGGTGATCTCTCTTGCTGTCTCCATTGTGTGTCAGGAATTTTTTTGGAAAATCCCACCCTCCCAAGCTTCAGACTGGTGACTTGCAGTGCACAATGATTGGCTGGCAATTCATCCCTGGTTCCAGATTGGCTCATTTAAATTCAAATCTTTTGTTGGCAAGGGTGACTGACCCCATAATTGCTAGGGGAATGGTCAAAGGAGGGGACAAGGGTGGGGAGAGTTCAAAGGAGTGATTTTCAAATCTATTTAAGGAGGTAGACAGCCACCATTCTGCCTTTCTGCCTGGAGTGGATTCTCTGCTTTTTGTTCCTGCTTTCCTGATTGAGGAAAAGAGAAGAGAATATTTTTTCACCCCCTAACTGCTGCTGAGAGAATCACTCCCTGCGCCTGCTGTCTGTGCAAATCGATTTGGTTACAAAACAATTTGTACCTGAATCTACCTGTTTCAGGAGATTTGTGGACAAAACAAATCACCCATGTACTAGTTGGCCAGATTCGGACGCAAAATAAATCGGGTTGATTTGATTCGGATACAAATTGAATCAAAGAAGTTGATCTGTGCACATCCCTACCCATAACTATCTCTGTAAACCAAAGGTTTTTTTGCTTTAATTAAATAGCTTCAGCATACTGATACCAGCAATGCATAACAGGATTATTGTGGAAGGGGACTTTCAAGTGGGTATTTCATATCACCATTTTCCATGTCAGACTGCAACTGTCCTAACTTTGTGTCTACACAGATGCTTTTTCCTGTGGTGCTTGTGTCACTTCCAGGAGCAATCTATACCAAGCTGTGGTTCTGAACTGAAGCCAAGATGAAGGAGCCAAACAGGCAGCAATGGGACAGTCTGCTTACCTGCTGGAATAGTATGTATGTATGTATGTATGCATGTATGTATGTATGTATGTATGTATGTATTTATTTATTTTCTCTGTCCCTGCTTCACATCATTCCAGCTTTGAGGTCTGAATTATCTCCTGATTTCTTTCATTTCAGAACAAGAGGGGAAACTGGGTTGGCTTTACCATGCTTTCCCTTCCTCTTGAGCTGTGCTGTATTAAAATTCATACAACCTTGATTTCACCTGTTTCAATCTACCTATACTTTTGACTATGCATTACTTGCTGCTGTGCAATGTTTTCGATCTGATGAGAGACTGTAACAAAGAGAATGGGAATGCTTTATGTTAGGTGGTAAGCTTGTGGGTTGCTACTTTGGAAAGCATCACAGAGGTCATTATTCCCTCACAGTAGTTCTCATTCAGCGCTTTGCCAATATATTCTGAACATTTATGCACACCGTGCAATTGTCCTTTGTTGTGTTAAATCTATAGCACACCTTGTTTACCAGGATCATTTCTCTGACTGTGTTTCTTAAGATGGATGTGGAAAGCAAGGATTCACAAATTGGACACATAAAAGGACACAGTGCCTGGATTCCAGGGAAAGGCAGCCATTTGGAGCTTCTGGCTAAGTTCAGAGTTACTGTCTCTCTGAAGCTGATTAGAAGTCTGAGGACCTGGAGGGATGGCAATGCTGGAATTAAGAATGGGCCATAGGCTGTGGACAATCAATTTGCACCCAGCACAGATGCCATTACCATGTGGTTCCCACCTAAATCACCCCAAATTACATACTAGAAGAAAAAGGGAAAAGGCAAGACTGTGCTGTCAAGTCGGTGTCAACTCCTAGCGACCACAGAGCCATGTGGTTTTCTTAGTAGAATACAGGAGTATTTACAATTACCTTTCTCCTGTGCAGTATGAGATGATGCCTTTGCCATTGCCACTGAAGTGAGCATCTGCCTCCAGCACCTTCCGATATTGCTTCTGCCCAATATAGGTGACTACAAATATATATTTACTAGGCACAGTCTGGGAAGCACACCGGCGGGGATTCAAACTAACAGCCTCTTGCTCCCTAGGCAAGCTCCTTCCCCACTGTGCCACCACAGCTGAACATATCCTCTTATTCATCTGCACTTGGAGTATGTGAGAGAAATATAGTGGCTTACATCCCACACAGATATCTATCCATGTAAGCGAGAGGCATGCATGCCACTGTAAAGGATGCGTGCTCTGCTTCTGAAGGCGTGGCTGCTGCATGCCTACTAAGCTTTGTGAAAATCCAGTGCTGGAACCTACAGTGCTGGAACTCCTCCAGTGCTGGAACTGAATTATCTCAGTGCTTAGTAGGCACACAGGAGGTGGCACAAAAGTGCTTTACAGTGACTCACTTACTGCTTAAATGGCTAGATATCTGTGTAATATGTGAGCCACTAGACTTTGCCATCTTGAGAAATGTGTCAGACAATTATTTATCATGTAAATTTCCTAAGTGCTGGGTAAGTACTACTACTTACTGTGGGCCACCTCCAGCCTCAAAGGCAGGATGCCTCGGAGTACCAGTTGCAGGGGAGTAACAGCAGGAGAGAGGGCATGCCCTCAACTCCTGCCTGTGGCTTCCAGTGGCATCTGGTGGGCCACTGTGTGAAACAGGATGCTGGACTAGATGGCCCTTGGGTCTGATCCAGCAGGGCTGTTCTTATGGTCTTATGTTCCACTGCTACAGATATTTATATACCACTTCTGAACAAAAGTGTTCAAAGCGCTCTACATATAAATAAATAAATACATACATACATACATAAGATGGTTCCTGTACCCGAAGGGCTCACAATCTGAAAAGAAACATCAGATTGACAACAGCAGCAACCACTGGAGGGATGCTGTGCTGGGGTTGGATAAGGTAGGAGAGCTGGTCTTAGGAAGGAGAGCTGGTCTTGTGGTCGCAAGCATGACTTGTCCCCTTAGCTAAGCAGGGTCTTCCCTAGTTGCATATGAATGGGAGACTAGAAGTGTGAGCACTGTAGGATATCCCCCTCAGGGGATGGAGCTGCTCTGGGAAGAGCAGAAGGTTCCAAGTCCCCTCCCTGGCAGCATCTCCAAGATAGGGCTGAGAGAGATTCCTACCTGCAACCTTGGAGAAGCTGCTGCCAGTCTGTGAAGACAATACTGAGCTAGATGGACAAATGGTATGACTCAGTATATGGAAGCTTCCTATGTTCCTAAGGTCTGAAGACCCCAACTTACTGTCTAAAATTGTATATTGGACTTTATCCCACTGTGATCAAAGTCCCAACAATTTCATAATAAATTATTTTGGTCCAGAATTGTGGATGCAGACAATCTTCTATGCTGTGGATTTCATGTTGTAGTTTCAGGTAGGATTTCATACTTCTTTAACTACCCCGCACCCCCACAAAAAAAGAACCACCCAATACTACTGAACTTGCACTCTCACAGAAGTATGCACATTCCATTTCCAATAATCCATAACAACACCTGCTTAAAATGTTACATTTAATCTCAATGGACAGCACAGCATTATTATTCATCTGTCTCATTGCATACAAGTACGCAGGCTGGCAAAGAAGACACAAGTTCTTTTTGGAAGGTTACCCCTATGGCCCATTTTTCCACCTGGCGTAAATGAGCTTGTACTAATCTGCTTAAGACAAGGAAGTGATCTATTCATTCTTAAAAGGCATCTGTAGATCATACATTGAATCTCTTCTGTTTAATTTTCCATATCTCCACTGCTTTGGGGAGTCTATAGAATGTTTCAGTCCTCTGCCATACTAAGCTTCAAAAAATCATCTATACTTAAGGAACTGTTTAGAAAAGAGGCCAAGGGCCCAATAGAGTCAGCAGTATCATTATGCTGCTCACTGTGGCTCAAAAGGGCAATTTGTAGAGGAGTATATAGTTAATCTATTGAGCCTGACCAAAACCATTGCCATCCGTAAACCTTAACAGCTCTATCAGGATTCCTGACAGTAAATTTCTTTTAAGTGACTCCATATGATTGCATTTCTCATCCAATGAGCCTATACCACACCACCAAAAATCAAGAGGGAGCATTTATGCCATTGCTCTGTGCCTTGCAGCCCATTTGATGATGCAGTGTAATGTATCATCAGATGTGCTACAGCTGGTTAGGGTCTATGCTCAAAACTTCCAGCCATCTGAGTCTCCTTTAAAGTTGACTTCTTAATAGGTATTCTACATCTAATTACCTTTAACTAATTACTGGCAAGGAGAGGGGGGAAAGCGGTTGACAGAGGTCCAAATAAATTAGGACTGGGAGAAATGCAATTAGACCCAGACAGGAATGCTGCTGAGGTCATACGAACAAGATAGATTAGACCTGCCCATTCTATAGCCAAATCATCATCCACCATCTACTGCCCCCCAAGCATAAGATGCAGGCAGCAGGCCCACCCTTATGGTAAGACTTAGAATAGCCCAGCTGAAGTTGGTATCATCAATTTAAGAATCATGGAACGGTATGAGTTTGAGCTTCTTGCCTTGACAGTGCACACTGGTTTTCAAGAATGCAACAAATATATGTGATTTTTTATTTCCTAAACCCCCATACACCCCCCCCCCAAAATAGCCAGTTGCCCCAAGCCCTGGACAGCAGGAAACTGGCCAGACAGCAGTGTTACTTTGGAAGGGCAGGTGTGCATTCACATATCATCTAGATTTACGTCAAAGTCCCTGTGAGCTATCAGGGAGCACTCCATTTATGAGTCTGGTTTTTCTCTGTACACTGGAGTTTAGCCCAGTTTATGTCTGTGGTTTTAAAAAAATCAATTTTATGTGTCGGGGTTTGGGGCAAATTCAAAATATCCAATATGCTCCGTAACTCACAGAGCTGGGTCTCACGATCAGTGAGACCCGGTTTAGCAGGGTGTGCGGGGAGAGTGGGCTAAGCCCGCTCTCCCCGCACACAAGAGGAGAGGGAGCCCTGGGTGGCTGGATCGGCCACCCACATGATTGCCGGCTCCATGACAGAACCGGTGGGGGCTGGGGAGCTCGAGGGCCATGCGGCCCCTGGAAGCTCCAGTATGCCCTGTGTGAGCATACTGGGGGAGGGCTACAGAAGTAGGTGGCCCGCTTGTAAACCACTGGGCTCACCTGTGAGCCCAGTGGTTTACACGACTGGCAAAAATCGGGCTAGGGTCTCCTAGCCCAATGTTTGCCAATTGTGAGAATAGCCCCACAGTATTTCATCCTTCCTAGACCCTCAGCAAAGCCTGCTGTCTGGGAAAGGCCCATGTCAGGACCACGGCTTAGTACTGAATGCAGATGACAATAGCCTGTAGAATGAAACAAAATTTGGCCTAAACAACTTCCTGAGGAAAAGTGACATAAGTAATAAACACAAATTTCAAATAAAATAGCCACAAAAGGCCATGTCTGGGGATTGTGGGAGTTGTAGTCCAACAACATCTGGGGGCCCAAGGTTAAGAAACCCTGAAATAGCCTACTGTAGTGATCCCAGACCCTGGATTCCCCAGGTAAGAGATGGGGCAGAAATTCTGGGAGAAGAAATGGACTAGGAGGCACTACTGACTCAGGCACCTGGTGACTCTGTGCTACTGGGACCCCTCATATCAGGGGAACCAGAAGACCCCAACCAGTACCTCCACCAAGAACTGAAGATATAGCCCTGCCAATGTCCTCCAATTTGGAGGAATCTTCTGAGGACCTCCCAGCAAACCAGACAAGGGCTCTTTAAACAAACCAAAACTTGCGAATGGAAAGGGTGAAGACAAGTCACCCTACATGAGCAGCAAGCTACAAAACCCAGCAGCTGGAGCAGCATTTTCTTCCGTTGCAATATCCAGCTTCCATGTTCTCCTAATTAACTTTGACTGGTCACTGTCCATGGTCTGAGGCATCTGTGGTCCTCGTCTCAGAAGAGACTGTGGCACTGCCTGGAGCAGGAATTTTTTTTAAAAGAACACAGAAAAAAGTTAGAGGTATCAAGCTGACAGATGCCGACAGAGTTATGTATGAATTGCTGCCATTCTAATGCCTTTATTTAGTGCTAACAGCCTTCTAGGCAAAGAAGCCCTGATGCCGTACATAACATGCAAGACTCATGACAGTAACAATTAACTCGCTCCCTGGCCTTAACCTTTGGAGTCATGAATTAGCCATAACAGTGTCACTGAATATTGTATTTTCCACACTTGCTGGAGGTTTTGTTAATGGCCTTCATTTCAGAACAGCATGGAGGGCCTGGCTCAAAGAACTGAAGCTCTAGGCATATTTAGTATTATCTCATTTTTGTGTTGCAGTTGTCCCCTAGGGCCTCATTGGTGCAGTTCAGGTCAGGTTGCATTCATGTTCTCCTGCAGACTCCCCCTCATAATGCCTTTCTTGCTCCTGCTTGTCCTAACTGCCTTCAGCATCCCACACAAGCATCACTTGCATGTGTAACTCCACCAAGGAACTGGCCCCTGAAGCAAAGTTACTGCATTTGGATTGTCCTGTTTAATCTCCAACAAGTCACAAATTTTCAACCAGAGCCAACATGGCACAAATTTCTCATGGCAATGCTTTGTGTGGTTCCCCTAGATTTAAAACTGATTCACTAGAATATATAACTTTATGCATGCATAGACAGATACAACTTTTTATGAAACAGCCCATTGTAATGGGCAGAGTTTGTGTGCAGTGTGCCAAGGTGTAGGAAGATCACACTCTCGTGTGGGATCCTTCTCGGGGAAGGTGAGGATGCACATTGGCAGGAATGAAGGATAGGTTTATGTTTTGCCCTCATTGCAAGAGTGCCCCCCATAATTTTAGTTTTGCAGGTTTGAGGGGCAAGCAGTCGTTGATATCAGAGAGAGGCAGAGGGCGTTGGGGCCTCCCCTAAGATTGCCCAGGACAATAAGCCCTGCTGAGACAATCAGTAAAAAGAAGATTGCTCTTGTAATCAAGGATGGTTCAGGAAGGAGAAGGAAAGGTGCAGCCCATTCTGAAGAACCCAGAAGCCGATGGCAGGGTCTTGCTTGCCATGTCTGGAGCACAGAGTTTAGCAATGAAGGAAAGAGCTGGCGGAACAGAGCTAGTGTGTGTGTGGAGAGAGTGAAAGAGAGAGAGAGAGAGAGAGAGAGAGAGAGAGAGAGAGAGTGAGAGAGCGAGAGCGAGCAGTGAGGCTGATAGGCTGAGTCCCGAACAGTGAGTTTCTAGTGCATGAGCATCCTATAATATTAATAGACTGTATCTCTTACAGCTGGGATCATTATTTCAGTTTCATTTTTAATTTTAGACTCATTTATACTTAGCTACTGACATACAGCAGCCATGTAATCTAACTCAGGGGCGGCTCGTGAACTCTCCTCTGGGGGGGGGCTGCGGGCGGCTTCTTTAAGGTAAACGGAGCCGGTGCTCCATGCTGCCCAGCAGCCCCCGCAGCAGGGAATTGCCTCTGCCACTCATCTGGCTCCCGCAGACACGAGCCCCCGCCCGCAGCCAGGTGAGTGGAGGAGGCAATTCCCTGCTGCGGGGGCTGCTGGGCGGCACGGAGCACCAGCTCCGTTTACCTTAAAGAAGCCACCCCCCCCTGGAGGAGAGTTCCCGAGCTGCCCCTGATCTAACTAGAGGTGTGCACAAAACTGGTTGACGCAATTCGAGTTGAGTCTGAACTAGACCTGAACCAGACTGGGCCAGTTTGGTTTTGCCCCCCCTCGACACCCCTCCCTGGGTTCAGTGCAGCGAGGAATTCGTGAACATTTTAAGGTTAAAGATTTGTTTTGGTACTTACCCCCCTC
Source organism: Hemicordylus capensis (assembly GCF_027244095.1). NCBI lineage: Eukaryota > Metazoa > Chordata > Lepidosauria > Squamata > Cordylidae > Hemicordylus > Hemicordylus capensis. Next base: position 293,724,468 of record NC_069660.1, on the reverse strand, counting down.
TGGGGGGGCTTCTCCGAGACCGTGGGGTGGGGGGTCTGTGGAAGTTCCCCCTCACACCACAGGCCTTATGTCAAAAATCACCCAGTTCAGTTGTTCTTCAGCCCATTCTGGGCCTTCCCCCACCCCCACAGTGGCCATTTTGGAGGTTGCTGTGTATGCACAATGGGCCTCTGTGTGGCCTGGGTCATGACCCGGCCACGCAGGGGCCTATTGCTCATGCGCGGCAGCCTCCAAAAGGGCCACCATGAGGGGGGAAAGGCCTGGAACGGGTCAAATAATGCCTGGACTGAGCAATTTTTGACATATGGAAGGCCAACCAGGGGAGGGGGAACCTCCTCAGACACCGCCCCCAAGAATTCAGAGAATTCCCCCCCGGGGGGGTAAGTACTAAAAAAAAATGTAAACATTAAAATGCCCGCTAACCCATTCTGGGGTCAAGCTGAACCAGGGGTGGTATGACTTGACCTCGAACCTTCAAACCGGACCCATGTCAAACTGGTTTGCATATCCCTAGATCTAACTGCTGGTCCTATATATGTTTGTTCAGAAGCACGGCTCACTGAGCTCAGCAGGCCTTACATAACAACCTGAGAACAGCCCTGCTGGATCAGGCCCAAGGCCTATCTAGTCCAGCATCCTGTTTTACAGAATAGCCAGCCAGGTGCCTCTGAATAGCCCACAGGTAAGAGCATGCCCTCTCTCCTGCTGTTGCTCTTCTGCAGTTGATATTTAGAGGCACCTTACAGCTTAGTTTTGAGGTGACTTATAGCCCTCAGACTAGTAGCCACTGAGGCTATTCACACGATGGGAGAACCACCAGGCTCGGCTGCGAGTCCGGTGGTTCTTAAGCGGGTAGCCCACTTAAGTAGCCTTGCCCTAAAACCAGGTTTGTGGAGCAAGTGCTCCGCAAACCCATTTTTTTCCAATCATTTTTTCATGCAGCTCCATGCTGTGGCAGCTCACGAGTAGACCCTCAACAGGGAGGCTTAAAAGCAGCCTCCCAGCTCGGGGGTCTCTCCAGCATGCCCTGTGTGCTTGCGCAGGGCATGCTAGAGCTTCCGGGGACCACGTGGCCCCCGATCCTCCCAGCCCCTGCCAGCTCTGTAATGGAGCCGGCAGTCGTGTTGGTGGCCACTTCGGCTGCGTGGAGCAGACTGTCTGCTCGTGTGTGGGGAGAGTGGGCTATGCCCACTCTTCCCGCTAACCCTCCCCAGGCGGCTCCCATTGATCATGGGAACCGCCTCATTGATAGTCTTGTCCTCCATGAATTTATCTAAGCCTTTCTTAAAGCCATCAGGCTGGTGGCTGTCACCACATCATGTTGCAGAGAATTCAATAGGCTAATTATGCATTGTGTGAAAAAGTACTTCCCTTTGTCAGTCCAAAATTTCCTGGCAATCAGTTTCATGGGATGTGCCCTGGTTCTATTGTTGTGAGAGGGCAAGAAAAATTTCTTTTTCCACACCATGCATAATTTTATAGACCTCTATCATGTCTCCACTCACTCAACTTTTTTAAAACTAAAAAGCACCACGTGTTGTAGCCTTACCTCATAAGCAAGATGTTCTAGGCCCCTGACCATCTTGATTGCCTTCTTCTGCACCTTCTCCAGCAATAATGTCCTATTGAGGTATGGTGACCTGAACTGTACACAGTACATAAATGGGGTGCAACCACCCAAAAGTCCCTCTCCCTAGTAGCCACCCGCCTCACCTTGTTTTGCAGGGGCACTCAGATCAGGCCTCCGAAGATCTTAAGTTCCGAGTCAGGACATATGGAGCAAGGCATGCTGTCAGGTAACCCTGTCCCATGCCATTTAGGGCTTGAATTGGGCATGGAAACAGACTAGGAGCCAGTGCAGCTGATGACACACTGGCGTGATATGATCCAAATGGCCAGTCTGAGTTAAGAATCTTGCATCCCTATTTTATTCTGGACCGTTTTCAAAGGCAGCACCACATAAAATGCATTGCAGTAATCTAAGTGAGACATTGGGGCTATTCTCACAACCAACAAAAATCGGGCTAGCCCGATTTTTGTTGGTCGTCAGAACCACTGGGCTCACAGCTGAGCCCGGTGGTTCTGGAACGGCTAACCCGCTCCTGTAGCCCACCCTTTAGCCCAGGTTTGCGGAGCAAGAGCTCCGCAAACTCTGCCTATCTGCTCGTGAGTAGCCGCGGCGCGGCTCTGCAAGTAGACCCCTGGCCGGGAGGCTTAAGAGCAGCCTCCCAGCTCGGGGGGGTCTCCCCAGTATGCCCTGCGCACTCGTGCAGGGCATACTGGGGCTTCCAGGGGCCACGCAGCCCTCAAGCTCCCCAGCCCCCGCTGGTTCTGTCTCGAAGCTGGCCATCGTGTGGGCGGCCGATCTGGCCATCCCGCTCATGAGCCGGGAGAGCGGGCTTAGCCCGCTCTTCCCGCTCACTTCCCCAAACCGGGTATCACAGATCATGAGACCTGGTCCATTGTGTGCTGTATATGCAAAGTTAGGTTTTTTTGCCCCAATATGCATTACTTTACACTTCCTAACATTGAACAGCATCTGCCATATTGTTGCCCATTCCCCCAATTTGGAGATATCATTTTGGTGCTCCTCACAATCTGTTTTGGATTTCTCGACTCTAAATAGTTTGGTGTCATCTACAAATCTGGCCACCTCACTGCTTACCCCAACTTCTAGATCACTTATGAATAATTTTTTTAAAAAAACCACTGGTCCCAGTATAGATCCCTGGGGAACCCCACTTCTACTCTCTTCCACATTTAGAGAACTGTCCATTTATACGTGTCCTCTACTTCCTGTCCTTCAACCAGTTACTAACCCACACATCAAACTGCTCCCTTATCCCATGGCTGCTAGGTTTTCTCAAGAGTTTTTGATGAGGAACTTTGTCAAAGGTTTTTTGAAAGTCTACTATGTCAACTGGATCACCTTTATCCACACACCTGTTAACACTTTCAAGAAACTCCAAAAGGTTGGTGAGGCAAGATTTACCTTTGCAGAAGCCATGCTGATTCTCCTTCAGCAGGGCCTGTTCTTCTACACGCTTAACAATGTTATCTTTGAGAATGCTTTCCATCAATTTGCCCGGCACAGATGTTAAGCTAAGTGGCCTGTAATAATAAGTGGCCTGGATTACCCCCCTCTGCCCCCGATCCTTCTTTGAAAATTGGTGTTACATTGGCTACCTTCCAGTCTTCTGATACACAGCCTGGTTGTATGGATAAGTTATGTATTTTTGCAAGGGGGTTGGCAATTTCACATTTGAGTTCTTTAAGGACTCTGAGGTGGACGCCATCTGGCCTTCCTCCCAGGTAAGTGTGCATAGGTTGTCAGCTAATTAAGTAAATGGCTATGCGGTCTCAGCTGGTGCTGGATAAACTGTGCTGTCTGCAGATCAGATAGTAAGCAAAGCAGGTCCCAATGCACCCATACAAAATAAGCCTCAGAGTGAGAGAAATGGCTCTATCTGAAGCCAATTATAACATGAGATCAGTCAAATGACAGGAGGTGGAAGAAAAGGAGAACACACACACACACAAAACACCAGTCATACAGTCTTCTTTCCATCCTGACCACCTTGAGGTCCACCAGCTAAAAAAACAATTCTAGGATTCCTGATTCATAAATGATAAAATAAGTGTGATATGGTGGTATGGAGTACCATGGAGCTAGGAGATCATCCTAGCCATAGTGCCCCAGTCTATGCGAGTCAAGCTTGCTCCTATCTGCATCTTTCCTTTCTGAGTTCTGTTTCTCATTTAATGTTAAGGAATCTTGGGGTAGAAGGATGGATGGCTGGCAGCTGGATTTTATATTTCGGGTTCAGCTGAGATTTCCTTCCATGCCGATATCCTGTTTGGAGATGGTGAAATAAGGTGGACATTTCAGAAATTTGTGGGGAGGTTTCAAGAAAGGGCAAAACTTACTTGGTGGCAGCAGTGCTACTCCAAGTGGTTGCCATTTTCCCAGAATGTGCCTCAAAAGTCACTGGGCTGGTGCAGATGACACTTTGCCCACCTGGCCCACCACACGCAATAAGGACATGCATGCACCAGGAGTGAGCATGCACATTCTTCCCTCCTCACAACACACCAGGACATCATTAATGAATCCAGTGGGCAGGAGTGGCTCAACATTTTGTAGTGCCTGGGTCAAGGTGCAAAATGCTCCCCTAGTGGGGGCCAGTCCCCTTTCCAAACCAACCCTTGCAAGCTTTGAAATTGGACAGGGGAAGGATAGAGGGAAGTTTGCCAGCAGCCTCCTCTCCTGTCCTCGTGCACCTTGCAAGCTTGAAGAGAGCTACTCCTTTCAATGCTTACAATGGCATGATCGGTCTCTGCCACAGGATGTGGTGATGGCCACTAGCTTGGGTGGCTTTAAAAGGGGCTTAGACAAAATCATGGAAGACAGGTCTATCAATGGCTACTAGTCTGGTGAATATAGGCCACCTTCAGCCTCAGAGGCCAGATGCTGCTAAATTCTAGTTGCATGGGAGCAACTGCAAGAGAGAGGACATGCCCTCACCTCTTGCCTATGGGCTTCTCGGAGACATCTGGTGGGCCACTGTGTGAACAGGATGCTGGACTAGATGGGTGTTGAGCCTGATCCAGCAGGACCGTTCTTTGGTTCTTATGATCACAAAGAGCTGCTCCAGTAGTGATGGTCGTGGGTATCTTTCCATCGTGCTAGTGTTTCATAATCTGCCACCGGGTAACTCACAAAAGGGTTACCCCTGCATGTGGAAGTGGTTTTTATATCTGTAGCATATGTAGTGGAGTTGGGGAACTGCCCCTCATACAACTAGGGAGAGGGATCCCAACATGCTGGGAGGGGAGAAGGTCATACATGCTAATGGCAAATGCACGTCCTGATCACATGTATGATGGGCTGGGTAGGACAAACCACTGTCTGAACAAACCACCTGTCATCATGAGGTGTTGCTCTGAGGCAGGGGTGGGCAAACTGAGCCCACTGGCTGTTGTTGAACAACAACTCCCATCATTCCCAGCCATAATAGTGGCTTGGAATAATGGGATTTGTAGTTTGACAGCAGTTGGAGGGCCAGGTTTGCCCACCGCTGCTTAGAAAGGTATTATGTGGGCGGTGGGGTGACATCCCTGGGTGCTGGGAGGAGAGGAGCATTGCAAAAGAGACAGTGGCAGCAAAAAGCAATAGGGCAGTAAAAGAAGCAGGCCAAGCTTGCCCTCCCTTTGCCGTCCGCAATTCCCTCCCTAAATCAAACAAAAGTCCTCCTTAGAAACTTTTGTCCCGGCCTCAATATAGATAAACAGATGTTCGTGTCTTTGCAAAGCCCTTTTCATAAACTTTCCTCAGATGTCAACTCAGTGAGCAGCAACTTATATAAAGGTGAATTAATTAATCTTTAAAAGCCAAGGCAAAGTTTCTGGGAAAATAATCATTACCGTTGCTGTCTGCAGCAGTCAGAAAATGGTCCATGCCTTGAGAAAACAAAACAAAAACTGACAGAACCCAACCTCTAGGTATTAAGTGTATTATTGGATTCCATTCTTTTTAGAGCAGCTGCTTATTTTTCATGGGAAATAATGCTTAAGACTGCTATTTAGTTTTTTATGGTAAGCAACAACAAAAACATTGGGATATTTTTGTTTAAATGATGCAAGTAAAAATCAAAAGAATAAAAATGTTGCCGCACCAAAATTAAAAGTGCATTCAAGATTTGTAACAGCCAACTTTTGTTGCCCTCCTGACGATAGCTCTCTGAAATGTATGTTCCCCTCCATATCCAAACACCCCAGTCCAATGTGTGTTTAAATGGCTACTATTTTAGCCCTTTTCAGAAGCCTTATTCACACACTGAGGTCATTCACACTATCAAAAACTGTGTTCTACTCAGGTTTGGGAGCTGTGTGCGTTCCTAATTTTTGATTGTGTGGAAACAAGGCAGGAGAAAAACCTAGGTAGAAGTGATTGTGTGGAAGCAAAGTTGGAGGTTTTCCTCCTACCTTGCTTCCACACAACCAAAAATTGGGAGCACACACAGTTCCAAATCTGGGTAGAACACAATTGTTGCTTGTATGAATGGCCTCATAGTGTTCAATGCATGTGGAGCAGTATTATTTCTATCTGTTCCCTGCATTTGAGGAGGCCTATGTACAGTCATTCACAAAAATATGTACATGTGTGCAGACAGCTGTACACCAACACAATGTACATATAGGACTATGCTATACATATGCATGTATATTAGGGATGTGCAAAATGTTTCGGGTACAGAACGATCTGTATCCAAATCTACCTGTCTCGGGAGATGTGTATACAAAACAAATCGCCCCTCTGCAAACCTGGCAAGATTTGGGTCCAAAACAAATTGCCTGAATTTCAGTGCCGAATGTTTTGTTGTTTTGGACCTCCATTTTGTGGCCATCTCTGTGTAGTCTCCATTTTGTGCTTTGATGTCATTTTGAATTTCCTGCCCTTCCAGGCTTCAGATTGGTGATTGAAAGCATGGGCTGACCTGCGGATGATTCCCTCCTTTTTCCAGATTGGCTCTTTTGGCTCTTGCCCATGCTGAGTGACCCCACATTGGCCAGGGGAAGGGTCGAAGAAGGGGCAAGGGTGGGGGAAGGTCAAGGAGGGATTTTCAAAGAGATTTAAAGAGGCAGCAGCCACCATTCTGCCTTTCTGCCTCATGGGAGAATAGAGAGAGAGAGAGAGAGAGAGAGAGAGAGAGAGAGAGAGAGAGAGAGAGAGAGAGAGAGAGAGCTTTGCTTTGTTTTGTTTTGCTTGGCCTTGCTGCCTATTGCCTTCTGCCTTGCCAGCCTGCCTTGCCACCCAGCCTGCCTGTGCCTGCCCCTGCTACATGCCAGCCTGGAGTGGATTCTCTGCTGTATTGCTTCCCCCCACCCCACCCGCTGCTGATTTAGGAATAGGGAGGTAAAGAGAATTCTATCTTTTTTCACCCCCTTCCTGCTCCTAAGAGAATCACTGCCTGCCTGTGCTTGCTGTCTGTGCCAGCCACCAGCCCCAGAGCCCCTGTGGCCACTGGCCACCTGGACAGCCACCCATCCCCCGACAGATTTTCCAGGCTTTTGCCCCCAGTGTGAAGACTGAAGAAGGAGAAGGAGATTGAGAAGAAAGAGTAGATGCAGAGACCAGACCACAGAAGTGGAAAACTGGACACAATGTGGGTGAAGCCCTAGGCTGAGTGAGTACCCATTTCACACACACACACACACACACACACACACACACACACACACACACCCTCTGGAATTGTGGATTCTTGGGGGTTTTTTTCCCTGTTTGGAGGGAGGTTCTGGGTTGCAACAAAAGTTGTGTATTGTTTAGTTTAGAAGAAGTTTAAATAGGGATTCTGTCTGTGAAAGGGATCCCCGTTAGCTAGTACTAGTAGATGATTAGAAGGGTAGCATAGCCTTGTGGTTTTAAAAAACAATTCTTTTTTTCCCCATTCCAAAGATTATTATTTTTTTTGCATTTTTTTAAAAAATTGTCCTCCAGCCCTCTGTGCCCATAATATAGATCAGTATTAATATTCTCTGCCCAGCAGCCTACAGGCTCTGAGTGAGCACAGACTCTAGCCTCCTCCCTGTGCCCATTTACCCCACCCGCACCCACAACTGCAGCCTTTAAAGAAAGAAAACCTTCAGCTGCCACCCCAGTCCAGCAGCCGCCTATTATTTGTGTCTGTTCCCTGCCCAGCAGCCTCCAGGCTCTAGTGGGCACACACTCCAGCCTCCTCACTGCGCATTTAGTGTACCCCCCAAACCCACTGCAGTCTTTAAACAAAGTCTTAGAGCACATAGCATTCTGAGGCCATGGCAAAAATTAACCCTAAACCCACTAACCCTTTTGCAGAGCGCGCGCGCGCGCGCACACACACACACACACACATACTTTGGTTTCTCCCTACATAATCTCAAATTTAGTAGTATATATATTATACAATTCAAATGCCTGGGTTCGTTGTTGTGCCTGTATTTTGGGGACCTCAGGGATGGGCACAAGACAGGTTCTCTCTCAGTGTATGGACTTCTTTGCAATGAAAATTGGGTCATATTGTGACTCCTAGCATCATCCTCATTTTTATTCAGACTAGATTGCTTGCATCTACAATAGGTTGTGCTGGTGCCACAGGCTCCGATCGGTTGCAGAAATGTCCAAAAATGCGCCAAAAAAATTGTGTGCCATTGTTGTCATCAGTCACCACTCTTCAACTTGTGTAGGTGGGAGGCGGACCAAACCTCATTGTTCCACTGGCAGGTTGTTTTGCATCCTTTACTTAACCCACTTATGGCCGGGTACCACAGCTGCTTGCTGATTAAATGCTTGAGGGAGGGAGGACTAGGGGTGTGCACGGAACTGCGGAGCTGCGGGCCGGCACTGGGGTGGGGGGTTCCAATAAGGACGGGGGGCTTTACTTACCCCTCCCAAGAATGGCACCGTATTTCATTGAGCAATCGGGCGGCAGGATATCTCCCTGCCGCCCTCTTCATTCCCTCCCCGCTCAGCGCGGCAGAAAACATTCCCTCCCCGCTCGGCGCTCGGCACGGCAGAAAACAAGCGGCAGGAGAACTCCCTGCCATCCCCTATGCCGGCTGGGCTGAAAATGGCTTCTAAGAAGCCTTTTGCGCACGTGCGCAAAAGGCTTCTTAGAAGCCATTTGCAGCCCAGCCGGCAAAGGGGAAGGGGACGGCAGGGAAGTTCTCCTGCCGACCTCTTGCAATGGGAAGGGAAGGGGCGGCAGGGGTCTTGGGGGCTGCAGGGGGCTTGAAGGGGGCGGCTGCCAGCCGAGTGGGGCTTTGAAGGGGGCGGCAGGGACTGGGAGATATCCTGCCGCCCAATTCTGAATTCAAAAGGAGGAGCCGCCGGCGCCGCGCCGAGCGGGGAGGGAATGAAGCGGGCGGCAGGGAGATATCCTGCCGCCCGATTGCTCAATGAAATACAGTGCCATTCTTGGGAGGGGTAAGTAAAGCCCCCCCTGTCCTTATTGGAACCCCCCACCCCATCTTCCCGAACCAAAACCACCCCGTGTCCGGACCAGTCTGGAGGCCTTTGGAATGGCCTCCGAACTGGTCCGTGCACATGACTAGGGAGGACACATTTGATGCTGTTGTTGGCCCTAGTCTGCTGCCTGCCCTAGTCTTCAGCATCTGAGATATCACACTTACTTACTTGCTTGCTTGCTTGTTGCTGGCTGCTGCTGTTATCCTGCATTGGGAGGGGGCCCGTGGGGCAGTGAATTTCATTGTTGTTGTTTCACACTGTTGTGTGTAGATCAGTTGCATTCCTGTTGGGGGTGGGTGGGACACAGTGGATGTGGCGAGTGACATAGTGGATGTGCGTGACCTTTGGAAACCTTGTTCTTTGCAAAGCTCTGCTGTTGTGGTTGATCCACCCTTTGGGACAATGGGGACAGACAGTGTCCATTTCTGCCTGTGGATGCCTCCTAGGAGTGCCACTGTGGGTCGGGTGGTAGTGCCCCAATGGGTGCTGGCTACCACCCAGATTTCAGTGTGATTGGGCAAAGAGGTTTGGGCAGATTTGGGGCAGAAAAGGGGTTTCAGGGGCAGAAGAGTTGGTCAGGTGGTAGTGCCCCAATGGGTACCTGCTACCATCCAGATTTCAAAGAAATTGGTGGAAAGGGTGATTTTTAAAGAATTTCTGAAGTTTGTGTGTCTTTAAGCTTTTCCCTATAAGGAATAATGGGGATTTCAGCAGCCCTGTAACTCCACTTGGGGGGCAGCGGGGTGGCCCAAAGTGAGTGGTGGTGTAGTGCACATAGACTACCAACCACCCCAAACCCAGAAGTTCATGGGGCACTGGGTTTTGTTGTGTTTGAGGTGTTCTGAGAGTAGATTCTCTGGTAGCAAATGAAAGTGGATTCAATGTTTGTCATTGAAAATGAATCCACTTTCTTTGAAATTTGGGTGGCAGCTTCCACCCATTGAGGACTACCACCCACCCCACTCTTTTGGCCCTGGGGCCCCTTTTTGATCTGAATTGATTCAGATTCAGAAAATTTGGGTACAAATCTAATCTGGGGTGATTTGGGGGGTCAGATTAGGACCCAAAACAAATTGGGGGATGATTCAATTTGGTACAAATTGAATTGGAAAAAAAGATTCATACACATCTCTAGTGTATGTGCATGCAGGTATTGTTACACACGTACATGTTTTTGTTTGAATTACTGTATCTATTTTTTCTTTTTTTTAAAAAAGGGAGGTTACCTTTCTCCATCGAGAGACCATCCCCCCACAAAATAAACTGAGGCTCTCCACACAAGCAGTGTGGAGAGACTGCAGGGCTTGTGCGGGCAGAGGGGGCTTCCTGCACACGAGCTTTCCACCCTTCCTGTGCGGCTGGATCGGCTGCTCACACAATTACCAACTCCGACATGGAGCCGGTAGGGACGGCAGGGATCGGGGCCCATCTGGCCCCCAGATGTCCCAGCATGCCCCATGTGAGTGCACGGGGCATTCTGGGGGGACTGGCACTGAGAAGCTTGCTGCAGCCTCCATGCCAAGGGTCTACTTGCAAGTCACCACAGTGCGGAGCTGCTCCACATCTCACGATTGAAAAAAATGAGGTTAGCGGAGCACTCACTCCACTAACCTTGTTTTAGAGGAGGGCTACTTTGCTGGGCTAGCTGCTGTTCAACCACCAGGCTTGCTGTGAGCCCAGTGGTTCTCATGATGGGGGGAAACTAGGCTGGGCTCCCTTAGCCTGGTTTTCCTCCATCGTAAGAAGAGCCTCACTACCTATTATTCTGACCACTTTCAGTGTCTGGATGTGGTGTTGACACAAAATTGGGGTTTTTAAAATGTACTATCAACTCCTTCCAGCCTTATTTGCTCTTGGATTAACACCTTCCTACCTTATTTGCTCTTGTATGTGGCATCGAGGATCCCAAGGCTGTTGAAGGCTTGAGACTGGGGCATCTGTTGTACCACATTCACTCATATGTATCTGCCAGGGTCCTCTGATCATCATTGCAAACCCTACCATCAGCTCTGCCACTGACAAATATTTGTCTCATGGGGACCAGATACAGGGCCTGTTCAGTTGTGGCTCCCTGTCTTTGCAATGCCCTCAAGAGGTGCTTCAACAATCTCTTTCCTGGATGAGACTAAACACCATCCTTTTTAGAGAAGCATTTTAAAACTGGTTTGAAATATTCAAGCTGTTCTAGTAAGAACTAATCTGCCTTCTTTCCTTGCACTATCCCTACAACTGGACTAAATTTGGTTCAAATCAGTTAGACAGTCCTCAAGTTAGACCTCTTGTGCCTCAAATGTTCATGTGTCCATCATCTTGAATTGGGGTGGATGACATCATCACAACCTATGCCATTGAGGTGCCCCTGTATGTCACTCTCTACAACTGTGCCTAATTTAGTTCAAACCGGTTAGACAGTCTACAAGTTCGCCCACTTGTACCTCAAATCTTCATGCTTCCACCATCTTGGATTTGGGTGAGTGACATCTTCAAAAACTATGCCATTGAGGTTTTCCTATGTGTCAGGTGTTACGTAGTTGATGGAGGGGGCGAGTCACAGACATATGGACACCAACCCCCCCACAAGAATTCTGGATGTTTTCATAAGCCTACTGGAAAGTAGACTAAAAGTGAACCTGTATACAAGACCCCACAAATACAGAATACATATAAGAGGTGTACTATTATATGTGCACTGATAATACTGTGCGCACTGGTAATATTGTGTGAATGTAGGTGCATTCATTGTACACTGACTGTATATTCATTGAACGTATAATGTGAATAGGGATTTTATTAGTAGTTAGTAAATTAGTAATTTAGTAGCAAGTTCTTGTACTGGAAACCTCTGTCCCCCACCCCACAACTCCACAGTGCAGCTACTTACAGGTCAGCCATGAAGAAAGCTAGAATGGAGGCATCCTTGCTGGACAATACCACTCTGAAAAAGCACAGTTATATTAACCTTGATTTAAAGGGGGTGGGAAAATCTCTCTCCCCCGCCCCAACACAACTTAGCTCACTTGACTTCTCCATACATGTGATACTGATTTATTCATTACAATATTATATGCCAGGCCTTGACAAATTTTCTTTCGATCTAGCAGCCAGTCTAAACGTTTAGGAGCCAGACAATGGATACTTGACAAAATAACTGGACTTAATGGCAGACATTGTGGAGGTGGATGGTAAATGGATTTCTCTTTCTTCCTTTTATGAGTAACATATTTAGAACAGAAACAGGGTTGTCTGGGGCAAATAAAGGTTTTATTAAATAACACTGCTTCTGAGCATCCTAGTCTAGATGCCATAGTTAAAGTTCTAGACTCCCTGATGCCTGGGATTTGTCAAGCCCTGTTCTTAGCACTATCTGACAGGCAATCTGTGAAAAACCAGGGCTCTGCAGTCATGTCAATGTCAGTCTGACAGGCACCTAGCCAGCATGGTGGGTTGTAGGAATTGTAGTTCTTTTAATTGATGCAACTACAATCCACCATGGCAGCTGGGGTCCTAAAGACCTTAAAGAAAAAAGGAAATGTGCCATTTAAGACAAGCTGTTGCAAGAGGTATGTAGTCAGGTGGCTGGCTCCAGCCTTAGAAGAGGATATAGCATGTCTGTGGTACCCAGGTCCAGGTAGGCGAGGGGGATGGGGAGAAGGCACAGGGGAAAGGAGGGGCTAGTGGAGGGGAAGGGAGGGTCTAACACAATGTTGAAGAAATGTTGAATTTCCAAACAGATACAACCCATTCCAACAGTTCTGAGGGACAATAGAAGCCTTCTCAACAATTTTCCTTCCTGGCTGGATCAGATTGGATTGGATCTGACATGCTTCTCTGTGTACCTGAGACCTTGGGTTAGGGCGGTATAAAAATGTGCTAAATAAATAATAATAATAAATACTGGTCTATGCAAAAAACAAAAAAAATACAAACAAACAAACAAACAAACAACCGACAACTTCTTTTAAAAAACCTCAAAAAGACACCATTCCCCCACCCCCATGGATTGTCATCCAGATGGCACTAAGAACTTATGCAATGTCCCTAACATTGTGTGGAAATTTCGCTGAATTGATCATCACTGGCCCAGAAAACATCCACAATGTAGCTAGCGTCGTGTGGAGTGCAAGCTAAATCTCGTCGCAGTCTGTGCTAAAACTGGAATTAATGACCATTTGGCAGATCCCAGCAAAGACATTCTCATTGTGCTATGTCCTTGCACAAACGCAACAGCATTATGCTAGGCCAACACAAGTCTAGATGTAGACTAGTGCTCCCAGCAGTAGTTCTACTTCACCGGAACAGTGACACTGCATGTTTGGGGCATTTCTCTGCAAAAGTGGATTTGAAATGCTCACAAGGGTAAGATTTCTGATTGTTTATTGATCGATTGCATTTTAATCCCGCTTTTCACGCACAAATGGCTCCCAAAGTGGCTAACAGCATTTAAAATCCAATACAAACAGCAATTAAAGTGAAAAGCAAAATGCTCCTTAGGGAGAAGGTAAGCCAGTCTGAGTCTTGGCATGCTGGGGGGGGTTGTGACTGCTGCCTACTTCCTGCTGATAGCCTCAATAATGATATCTGGAAGCTGGAGGGAGAGGGGACTTTCAGCTGAACTTGGATCTCTGTTAGCAGTATGCATCCTCCCAAGACTGTGTACCATTTCCCATTCAAAGTGCTAATTGGCATTTTATTACACAAGTTGCCAGGTTGCTGCACAAAAAAGCAGATTATGTTTAGCAGATCTGTCCCCAAATCCTGCACTACTGGACTTGAGCCTTAAATCATATTAAGGCTATGACAGGCTATTTGTTACATCTGGATCCCTGGTGGTACTTTTCTGTTCTTGAAATCCACTGTATTACTTGAAATCCACTATATTATCAGAAGACCTAGAGAAGATCATTCATCACTTAACAGTAGCTAAAATGGCAATCAGTGAGGATGGAGAAAAATAACAACAAATCTTCCAACCATTTTTGATTGGCTGTTAAAGAGTTTGGGAAGGATAAACTCTCTATAATAAAGTTGGCAAGTTATGTCAGAATGAAAAAAGAATACAGATAGAACACCGTTTTATCCCAAAATGGAGCGTCTATCTATCTATCTATCTATCTATCTATCTATCTACAGTATCTATCTAATTTGTACACCACCTCAAACTTTCGTCTCTGGGCGGTTAACAATAGCATAAAACAAGTTAAAAACATATACAAAAAATAAAAGCAATTTAACAATTTAAAAATAAACCAGAAATTAAAACCTCAAAATTCTAGGAAGCTCAGGAAGCTTGATCGAAAAGATGGGCTTGCTTATTATATCTTGAAATGATACGTTTCGGCATACTGGTGCCAGGTAGGGTCAAGGAAGCTACCTGAATTTTTTCAAAGGATTTGAGCAGAGGGCTGATTTTGGGGGAATTGTTAAAGTTTACGCGTCTTTAAGGTTTTTCCTCATAGGGTATGCATGGAGCTTTCAGCAGCCCCATAAGTGCACTTGAAGGGTGCTGGGGTGGCCCAGAGCAAGTGGTAGTGTAGTGCACATAGGGTGCCAACCACCCCCATGGGTTTTTAACCCATGGGGTACAGGGTTCTGTTGTTTCAGAGGTATTCTGAGTGTGGATTCTATTATAGCTAATGAGATTTTCAATGGAACACCATGAATCCACTCTAATTTGCTATCATAGAATCCACACTAACAATTCCCCAAAAATCAGCCCTCTGCCCAAATCCTTTGAAAAAATTCAGGTAGCTTCCTTGACCCTACTGGCACTACCACCAACCCCACACTGCTCTAGGCCACCCCTTTGCCCCCCGTGTGAAGCTATACATTTGCTGACACCTCAATGCTTCTCTATGGGGAAATACCTTAAAGATGCGTAAACTTCAACAATTCCCCAAAAATCAGCCCTCTGCCCAATCACTCTGAAATTGGGGTGGTAGCCTCCACCCATTAGGCACTACCACCCCACCCCACTCTTTTTGCCCAGATCCCATGCTATGCCCCCGAACTGCCCCAAAGACACTAAAACTTCAAAAATTCCCCAAAAATCAGCCCTTTGCCCAATTCCCCTGAAATTTGGGTGGTAGCCTCAATCCATTAGGCACTACCACCCCACCCCACTATTTTGCCCCTGGGACCCAGAATTCGAGCTGACATCACATCAGACCTTTTTGCATTCAAATCAATGGAGGCAAAAAGGCGGGAAATTCAAAGAGACGTCAGCCCAAATCACCCGAATTTTTCGGACCCGAATCGGGGTGATTTGGCTCGGGCCCAAAAAATATCTGGGGCCATCGGGGGTGATTCGGTTCGGACCCGAATCACCCGAAATTGCTCGTTTTGGGCACAGATCGATCTGTGCCCGAAATTTTTTGCACATCCCTAGTTTCCAGATGGAGGAATATTCCATTTGAAATTCTTTTTGCTTATCCACTCCCCAAACAAATGATGTGCTTACCATCATGCAATTTGACAGCGGTGTTTGTTGGCCATTTGCTGCCAATTAGGGGTGTGCACAAAACCAGTTTGCCTGGTTCATTCCAAGTACAGACCAAACACCCCATCCACCCCAGTTTGGGGGTTCATCGAATGTTTTAAAAAAACTTATCTGGGCTTCCCAAAGATGTCGGGGGGGGTTCCTGCAGAGGATTCCCCTCCCCTCACCAGCCTTTCTTTTTCCAAAAATTACATGGCTGGGTGACCCCCCCCCCGCCACCTTGGAGAAGCCCCCCAGAGGGGGTAAGTTAAAAAGAAAAAAGAAAAGAAAAACGTTAAAATGTCCGATGAACCCCCTCGTACTAAACCAAATGGGGGGGGGGGTCCCAAAGGGGGCCAAAACCAAACTGTCCCAGTACGGTTCAGGTTCGGTTCAAACTCAAACCGAACCAGGCCAGGTGGTTTTGTGCGCACCCTAACTGGCTTCCCCCCAGTCGTTGTGACCCGGACATGCAAATAGCCACTATGCATGTGTGGCGGCCTTCAAAATGGCCACTGTGAGCTAAAAAGGCCTGAACAGGGGACTTAAAGGGACCAAAAAGGCCTGAAAATGGGCTTTAATTGCCCAAAGTAGTTCTGAGACCACACACACACACACACACACACACCCATGGCCACAGCAGCACTCCTTCAACGCCAGATAAACCTTAAAAAACCTTAGAACTCCCAAACCAGCTCTAAGCTGGCTGCGAGGGTTTGGCTCGAGGCTGAGCTGAACCAGGCCCAATCTGGCTTGATGTCGAATTGCTTCAACCTTGAGCCAGTTTGCACATCCCTACTGCCGATCTGGATAAAAACTGGCTCTTTTCAGGTAACTTTAAAATCCTAACAAATGGTGAGCTGATGGCACCTTGAAATTACACAATAGGGAAGCACATCATCTAACTGAGGAGCAGACATACTAGTAGGGATGTGCAGAACCGGTTTGACTGCGAACCAGTCCAGTTTGATTGCGAACCACTTCGAACTGTTTTAAGCTGGTGCATCAAACCAACCGACTTGGCCATTTGGTTTGACCGAACCGACTTGTGGACCCGCGGCTCAGTCCAAATTCAGACCTAACCACCGCAAACAGCCCGTGCAAACCCCTAGCATGTACCTACCAGGGGCAGAACCTTCTCTGTTGTGGCTTTTCATCTGGGGAGTTCCTTGCCACATCTATTCACTAGATGCCTGCACTGTTAGGATCTAAGTACCAGCTTTAAAAAAAATTGCTCCTTTTCGAGGCATTTAGGGACACCTATCTATTGAAGTATGCTGCTTGTTACTGTTACCAGTACTGGCTTAAGTGCTGACACCATCTGAGATGGCACCACACCACCACTGGCCATGCCCCCTGATGCCAGTGTCAAGCCAACTCCACCTCCCTTGAGCCTGCATGCCATGTCCCCCTCCTCCCAGCTTCTGGGTGCACCAAGGATAGAGTTTTAAAACCCCACAAAGTGTGTGGGAAAGAGGGAGCCATCCAACTAGAAAAGCTCCATACTAAAAATGCCTCTCATGCTACAGCCATGGCTAAGCAGCTGGGAGAAGAGAAAGTGAGGGGTGGGGTGATGGACCAGGGTAGATGCCCACCTGCCACCTCATGATGCAGAGGCCGCGTAAGGCAGTTGCTTCACCTTTTCTCATTAACGAATGGCTCAGTTACTGACCTTTTCCCAAACTGACTTTTGTAATAAGCTGTCTCATGGCTTTTTAATGGGGATGGTTATTAAAGTCTTTATTATTTTAGGTATTATTGCCGTCTTGTATTGTGTGTTGCTGTCGTGCTGTTTTAATGTTTTCTTGTTGTCAATGCAAAGCCTTGGTTAACCAAGACACTGAACTGAACTGTTCGTTTTTTAAAACCATACTATTTTAATGTGATGAGTTGTAAGCCTCTTTGGAGATCATATGATCAACAAGCTATATGGCCTAAAAAAGATTTTAAATAGAGAAATAACTCACAGTTGTGCACCAAAATAAAGAGGCTTCTATTTATTTCATTTCCTAATATTATAATATGTAGTGCTAAATATCGTTCGATGTTCATTCTCCAGTCTTAGAAAAAAATACCCAATAAGCCCGATTTCTTTTAACAGCAGCTTCAAGCAAATTGTTTTTTAAAAAGTCTTCTCCTGTTGCTTCTTAATGATCAGCCAAGATTTCCACTGAACAGGAAATAATCCAGATGGTTATAAGGACATGCCTCTGCCTGTGTCTTCAAGGCTGCCTTTAATAAATCACAGCATGGTTTAGATAGCCCAAGCTGCAGGGATCCAGTCTGACTGCTACGAAACTCCAATAAGATCCACTATGCCTGCTTGTTATTAATTTAGACACAGCTGGGCACAATCAAGACTCCAAAATCATTGTTAACTCAGAAGTTGTAGTACAACTTTATCACTTCACCATAAAATAGCTCAATTGCATTAATTAATCAAACACATTAGCCCTATTCACAAGCTACATTCAATGCACATACAACCTGGGAACAGTAGCCAACATCCTGATGAATAAGAACATAAGAACAGCCCTGCTGGATCAGGCCCAAGGCCCATCTAGTCCAGCATCCTGTTTCACACAGTGGCCCACCAAATGCCACTGGAAGCCTACAGGCAAGAGTTGAGGGCATGCCCTCTCTCCTGCTGTTACTCCCCTGCAACTGGTACTCAGAGGCATCCCGCCTTTGAGGCTAGAGGTGGTTTATAGCCCTCCGACTAGTAGCCGCTGATAGACCTCTCCTCCATGAAGTTATCCCAACCACTCTTAAAGCCATCCAGGTTGTTGGCTGTCACCACATCTTGTGGCAGAGAATTACACAAGTTGATTATGCATTGTGTGAAAATGTACTTCCATTGGTTGGTCCTAAATTGCCTGGCAATCAATTTCATGGGATGACCCCTGGTTCTGGTGTTATGTGAGAGGGAGAAGAATTTCTCTCTATCCGCTTTCTCCACACTATGCATGATTTTATAGACCTCTATCATGTCTCCCTGCAGTCTTTTTTTTTTCTAAACTAAAAAGCCCGAGGTGTTGTAGTCTTTTATGCCTGTATGAGTCCAGAAAATGCATGTAGAATCTGCATGCATACAGCCAAAGGAGCAAGCATGCTTGTGGTTGCACAACAATTGTGCAACTACAGCAAACCTCATTTGCTTTAATGGGATTCTGAGCAAGTACTCTATAGCGCATTTCTGCAAACCCCCATTTTTTAGTGTAATAAAGTCATCCTTTGTACTTGTGCAACTTCGCTCATTCTTTATGTAGTTTGTTGCTCTGGGATGGCAAGCACTGATAATAAGAATAATCCTATTATTCTATATAGCTCTTATATATGCCTCTCTATATACCTTTACATTTATATACTTCTTTATATTTATACTCCTCTTTTCAACCAAAAAAGTTCTCAAAGCAGTTTACATATAACATTGAAGAACAGTTAGAAGTTGGTTCCTTGTAGGGATGTGCCCGAATTGGCTTTACAGCTGCTGGTGAGGCATGGATTTTACAGACCAGGTAAGCAGGTGCTTACCTGCTCCTCTGCCACCCCACTGCTTTTCCAGGCTCAACTATGACTTTCCTAAAGGCTGCAGCGTCTGCAGCACTGACCCCAGCAGCCTGCACATGGCATCAGCATGCCCACGGCCGTCACACATGCACGATGGCCATGTGCGTGCTGATGTTGTGCGCAGGTTGTTGGGAGCCGTGCTGCAGCCGCCTGTGGCCTTTAGGAAAGTGAGTGCTGAGTCTGGGAAAGCAGTGGGGTGGAAGAGGAGCAGGTAAGGACCTGCTTTTTAAAGGAACCTATCCATGCCCCACAGAACCGGTTCAGCTGAGGAGGCCTGAGCCAGCTCAGCACTTCCCTAAGGAGACACTAAACTAGTTGAGGCACATCCCTAGTTCCATCCCTAGCTCACAGTTTAAAAAGAAATACAAGTTGGATACTAGCAACAGCCATTTGCTGTTCCTCAACATGCTCTTCTGAGGCTGAATAGGACCAGTTCCTTTGCTCCTGCTAAATATAAAGAGAATCAGGGTTTTTCAAACCGTTCTGAAAGGGGTTTCTTTGCCCAGTTAGGAGGCATATCTTACCTGTTGAAACTGAGTATCTATAGCTATGCCTGAAAACAGTTTTCTTAATTGTAAGGCCCAGGAGGGCAGTGCTGGCCCACATCAACCCTGAGTGTTGGTTATTGGGCCTGCGTGAAGCTTCAGCCAAAGCCGAATACTCTGTGCAATGTGGAGATGACCATTCCTACCATACAGTGCTGCACTTTGCCTAGTGCCAATGGAGAGCTCCTTTAGGTGAAACGGAGACCTCTTGAGCCCCTGCGCCATCTTGAAAGTGATAGTAAGTGTAGACCTTCCAGCACTTTCCTCCTAGAGCTCTTAAGAAAGGGCTCCGTCTCTCTTAAAGGGCCCTCCCAGCTCTGAGAAAAGTGCAGTATTGTGCAGAGGTCAACACAGTGGTCAGTGGCTTTCACACTGAAGGGTTTTGTTTCTGTCTTTTTGCCAAAGTGGCCCACACTTGAAAAACAGTGAAGGCCACTGCTTTAACATATGCAACTGGCTGAATCACGCTGTGAGATTTATGACACGATGGCTTTAAACAAATAAAAACCAAATGGAACTGTTCACCACAGATTCTAAACCCTTCTTCCCTCTTGGAGGAACAATACAGAGGAGATTCTGATAGAGTTTGGTCACCTGTTTTGACATTCTGACTCTCAGCCAAGGGGAAACAACCCCTATTTAGTGCCAAGGTTCCAATGCACCGCAGGCTCATATTAGTCCTCTACTCAGTTTCCCAAAGACCAAAATATACTGAACTATGAGAGATGTTAATAATTTTGGACAAAATGAAAAAAAAATCATTGCCAAAGATGCCAGATCATTAGCAGAGTAGATTCCTGCTCAGGACCTCGACTGGCTGAAGCTGCAATTGGATGACAGCGTGCGCGCGAGAGAGAGCTGGCATCTGTTAACAGCTCAAGCCTACTATTACAGTTGTAATTTATAAATGATTCCTGCATAATAAAAATGTAGTGTGAAGGTACATTAGTGTCACCCTGTATTAAAATGATCTACTCAGTTGAAATAAAAGTTTTAAAGAGGCTTATGACAAATTGGAACCAGATTAAATGGGATGCTAATAGGAAGAAGTTTTCTTGTTCCTATGCCTTTTTAGGAGGGGAAAAACCCCAAGATAGCATTCCAAATAACTGTTTCTATACAGCTGAACCGATTATACTTGATATAAAGTGACAATTGATAACAAATTGTATTGACAGACCTTGATTGGATGTAATTACTTTACCCAGAAAATGTTCTGAACAAATTAACCACAGTAAAATTGCCATTTAATTTTAAACCCTTCCCTATTCAGATTAAGGTAACCATCACAATTTTTAATTAATACATTTTCACACTTAAGTCTCCTAATTGTTGAAAGACTTTAGAAAAAAATTAATTGAAATTTAGATTCTCAATTAGCAATACACCATGAATTAATTATAATTTTAAAAGCATACAAACATTGTTTATTATTGAAGAACAATTGTGCTCCAATTTCATCATGAAGTCTCTCTAGTCAATGAAAAAGATGAAGACACATTTGCACTGAAGGCGGCATACAGAATAAGGCTGAAATTTGGACGTTAACATGAAACCAGAGGTTGACGAACCCAGGGTTTCAACTTGAATCCATGAATTGCATTGCAGATATTTGCCCAACTGTGGTTTGGCAGCCTCTAGTTTCAAGGTACGGTGGCCCCTCCCTGCTCCTCAGCTGCCAAGGCCACATCCCATGCACCCCATGTGACACTCGCATCATCAGACTGAGAGCAGGGCACCAGCACAAAGTCCAAAGGGGGTATGTGGATCATGCTCAGCTTGCTCCAGCTTCACCAGCCAGCTTCCTCAGGCCAATGACAATTTAACCCCTTCCTCATTGTACTCCCAGCTATTTTACCTTAATAAAGCTGCAGCAGAACAGTGTATTGCTGGCTAAATATTTGACAGAAGATGGGCACATCCTCTTGGGAGTAGGGGAGTGGGAAGGGTTCTGTATAATTTGAAACCCTGTGCATTTTGCTGGATGAGAGCTGTGTCAGGGCGGGCCGCCTGAGGGAGGGCCACTTGCCTTTTTCCTTCCATAGTTGCCAGATAACTCCACATTCTCTGCTCTCAGAACCTGGGGACCCATTGGCCAGCACACCTCCAGCTTGAGCAAAAGCAAGCCCTCCTTGTACTATGTACCCCCAGCACAGCTGTACACAGCAAGTCTTGTTGAGGGGCGGGGGTTCCCATGTCCTTTCCTGCCCCATCCAATGCCCCAAACGGCTTGGTGCCCTCCCCACCACGTGCAAGATGGAACCCATGTCTTTCCCTGCCACATCCAGACCCCCAAATTGCTTGTTGCCTTCCCCACCACTGGCCAGGTGTGTATGTGTTGGGGGGGGGAGCTCTGCACTAGCATTTGGAAACAACCACAACTGATTAATAAATAGTGTTTTCACTATTTGGCATTAATACACTGGCAGCTCTTTTATTAGCAAGGTGGGGGCAGGTGTTTGCAATATCTGATCCCGCTGCTGCCACTGGTGCGGGCGATTACCCCATGCTAGCACCAACAGTTTCAATAGTGGCACGCCCTTCCAGTACCACACACCTGCCCAACCTGACTGGGATGAAAGGAGGTGCTCCCAGGCATGTCTTCTGAAGGCAGCTCTCAGTGCCCACACCTCCCTGCCGCCGCCAATGACCCTCAGGACTAGAACTATAGGGCTCGCCCACACAGCATCCTCATCTCTACCAACACCCTCACCATCACCATCTGGATGTGTGGCTGGGTCCATGAGCTCCTCCAGCAGGATGTCTCCCCTTGACTTGCATATGTTGTGAAGAATGCAGCAGGCCACCATCACCTTCAGCACAAGATCCTCCTCCACATCCAACAAGGTATAGAGGGTATGCAACCAGGCCTTCGGCCTCCTGACTGCCTGCTCCACCACAATCCTCACACTTCTGTGCCCATAGTTGAAGTTCTTCTCCAGGGCATCTCTGGTTGCATGATAGGCGTGAACATCAACTCCTACAGGCTATATTCCTGGTCCCCAAATATCACCTGCTTCATCCATCACCCACCCACCTCCATGGGTGCAACGTTTACCCAGGTACTGCCGTGGAGTTTGGAGGTGAATGGGGATATCCAGAAAATGGCCATGTCATGTTTTATGCCCAACACCCTGCATACACATCCATGAACCGGCCAGTGGAGCCCACTACACCTTGCTTCCACCTGAAGTAATCATTGTGGCATCAGGGGGTGCTAAAATCTCAATGTGTGTACCGTCTATACAGCCAGTGCCCAGGAACCCCTTCTACTGGAACCTCAACATCACCTCCTGCGGGTTGCCCACACAGATTACATCCTCCAGGAACTTAACTTTTCTTTTCTTTTCTTGTTTTGCTTGTTGAGAGATTTATTAGACACTCTTTGAGCACTATGTACACAGAAAGGCAGAAGTTATTTCTTGGTTTCTTCCTCCTTGGAAAGGGTTTTAATGATCTCTTCCTTCTTAGCTTGCAGTCATTCTTCTTGGCGCTTCCGGGCCTCCTTGGTCTTGGACCGGCGGGCTTCAGCCTGGTCAGCTAGAAGCTTCTTGCGAGCCTTATCTGCCTTCAGTTTATGAATGTGATCCATCAGGATCCGCTTGTTCTTGAACACATTACCTTTGACCTTCAAGTACAAGCTATGATACATATGCCTATCAATCTTCTTGGACTCCCTGTATCTGTGGAGCAGGCACCTCAAAATCCTCATCCTTCTCATCCAAGTAACCTTCTCAGGCTGTACCCTTTCTCTTATCGATGCCCATGTGTCTGCCCTTAGGAACATAGGAAGCTGCCATATACTGAGTCAGACCATTGGTCTATCTAGCTCAGTATTGTCTTCACAGACTGACAGCGGCTTCTCCAAGGTTGTAGGCAGAAATCTCTCTCAGACCTATCTTGGAGAGGCCAGGGAGGGAACTTGGAAGCTTCTGCTCTTCCCAGAGCACCTCCATCCCCTTACGGCGGGCCAAGGTGTTTTTTCGGCATCAAGCTCGTGAGTGAACAGTTACTGGTTTGCGGATGATCAGACCATCTTTAATCAGTTTTCTGATCTGCTAACGAGAGTTAGGATTTGCAATCTCATTTGTTTCATTGGGATCCAACCAGACTTTTTTCTTGCCACAGTGCAGGACGCTGGAGGCCAGCCTCTTCTGGAGCCTTAACATACTCATGGTGGCTCCTCCAGGAACATTTCCACCAGCATGCCCACTGCCTTGACTCTCTCACAGATTATGGATCTTCCAACTGCAAACAGTTTGCTCAGGGACAGGTAGTTCAGATTGAGAGCCAGCTTGTAAATGGTTATGACAAGCCGCTTGCACACTGACACTGCACAACACAGAACAGTATCCTACTGGCAAAGCATGGGCTCCATCTTACTTATCAGGAAGTTGAAGGTCTCTTGAGATATCCTGAAGCTGTCCTGAAAACACTCATCATCCCACTCATCTGTGTCCTCCATTGACCTCCAGGTGCTGCCATACCTTGGTGAACCTTACTGCAAACCTTATTGCAGATCAAACCGGAGTTAGTCTAGGCAAACCAAAGATCACTTTTGGCTTGAAACAGTGGTTGCACAATTTCGGACCTAATGGAGTTCCAAACTCTGCCCCATTTAACACTGGTTGCATGTTACATCCAAATTCAGCCTAAGTTAATCATAAGTTGTATTGAAATTAATGGGACTTAAGCTAGTCACAAATAAATTGCCTCATTGATTCCAGTGGTGCTTAGTCATGACTAACTAATATGAATTCTGCCCTGAGAAACCCTGAAGAAGAGTTTAAGTGGGGAAAGATTCACAGGAAAATAGAGAATTTTGACACAAAAGGTTCAACGGACCTATTTGCAAGGGCAAAAATGGTTGCAAAAAAGTCTAAAAAATATATGTTAAATAAAAATTAAAAATATGCAGGATAAATTTTGGTTTAAAACAAAGGTTTGTAGGTTGGCTTAGGACACAATCCAGCTGAAGTTAAGCACTTTAAAATCCCAATTCTTTCAATGAGCATGCACTTAGATCTCTTCAGTTAAAATTAGCATGGTTTAAATTGTGTCTTTAATATGTCGCTAAAGTCAGAACACAAGAACACAGAGGCGAAAAAGCCTCAAAATTTTTAGAGCTGAAGAAAAATTATAAAATGCTAATAAGACAAAAGAAGGAAGATGCAAGGAAGGAAGACTGGGACCGGTTATAAGCTGCATCTATAATGAAGGACTCCAGAATTTTCTGGAGAAGAGTGTCAGCTAGCTCTAAGGGGGTCTCCTTTACGATGGGTGTAGCGGGGGGGGGGGGGAGAGATTCCTGCAGATATTTGGTTGTGGCATTTTAAGTCCTTATGTGCTTTAAGTCAGCAGCAGGCCTCCCCCAGGTTATACCATCTGGATATCCTTCCCCTCTGGCTGCCAGTTACAGTTCAAGAAACCACTAGTCTGATAACTCAATTAAAACTGGGTAAAGCGCCTGGCTTGGATTTGATACCAAGGGAGTTATTAAAGGCAGAGGTTGATTGGTTTCACCAGTCTTAGCCAGTCTTTTTACATATATAGATCAGGCTGTGCAAATCCTGGAAGAATGGAATACAGCCGTTATTGTTCCAATATTCAAAAGTGGTCAGCGCTCCAATCCTGCAAATTATTGTCCAATACGTTTGTTAAGTATAATAAGTAAAATGTACGCGAGACATCTATGTCAAAAGCTTGTTGAGAGTGGGTGGAGCAGAATAATGTTCTTAGAAAGTAGCAGGCCGGCTTTTGACCTGTTCATTCCACACTGGACCAGGCCTTGGTTTTGTGTCACCTCACAGAAAAATATACCAGTAATAATGCCTCCTTATATGCGACATTTATAGACTTCCAAGCTGCCTTTGATTCAATTCATAGATCTCGCTTATGGAGTAAACTGGCCAAAACTTCAATAGACCCACGCCTACTCTCACTCATTTATATGCTGTATGAAAATACTTTTGTGAGAGTTAAGTTACTATTGGGGCAAAGAACCTCCCAGTCTTATTTGAAAGGAATTGGGGAAAGGGCTGATTTGTGTAGATTCTCTGGTAGCATATGAGATTTTCAATGACAAACCATGAATCCACTCTCATTTGCTACCAGAGAATCTACACTCAGATCACCTCAGAAACAACAAAACCTTGTACCCCATGGGGGTGGTTGGAACCCTCTGTGCATTACACCACCACTCGCTCTAGTCTACCCCAGCACCCCCCAAGTGCAGTTATGGGGCTGCAGAAACCTCCATTCTCCCCTATGGAGAAAAACCTTAAAGACGCATAAACTTCAAAAATCACTTAAAAATCAGACCTTTGCCCAATTCCTTTGAAATAATTCTGGTAGCTTCTTTGCCCCCCTTGGGCACTACCACCAACCACACTCCACTCTAGGCCACCCCTTTCCCCCGACGTGAAGATATACATTTGCGGCAATCTTCATTATTCCCGATAAGGAATTCAAAAATACTTTTAAAATTCACCAATAATCAGAGGAGTGTCCAATTGCCTTGGGGTTTCGCACACCACTTTTGTGCCCCTAGGTGCGCCACAATATAATGGGCTGGTTCGAGTCTCATTATACCCTATGAGAAAAATAATTAAAAGTATTTCAAAATTTCATTAAAAAATTGGTAGGAGTGTCTGATTGCTTTGGGTGTTGGGTGGTAGTTGGCACCCATGGGTGCTCCACAATAGGGAATAATGGGCTGGTTTGAGTCCCATTATAACCTATGAGAAAAAAAATTTTTTTTTCAAAAATTCATTAAAAATCATACGATTGCTTTGGGGGTTGGGTGGTAGGCACTAGGGATGTGCAAAACGTTTCAGGCACAGAACGATCTTTGCCTGAAACGACCAATTTTTGGTGATTTGGATACGAACCGAATCACCCATGATGAGACCCAATAATTTTCGGACACGAAACGAATCACCCCTGTTTCGGGTCCGAATTTTTTGGGTGTTTCGGGTCTCCTTTTTGTGCCCTAGAAAAGCGCCAGCCTTGTCTTCTTCTTCCCCCTCTGTTTTCAGTTTGACGTCTCTGAATTTCCCGCCTTTTTGCCTCCATTGATTTCAATGCAGAAATTGCTTTCCTTTTACTTTAATTGAAAAGGTCCTGGGGCCAAAAGAGTGGGGTGGGATAGTAGTGCCTAATGGGTGAAGGTTACCACCCCAATTGCAGAGGGATTGGGCAAAGGGCTGATTTTTGGTGAATTTCTGAAGTTTTAGTGTCTTTGGGGAAGATAGGGGGCATAAGGTGGGATCTGGGCCAAAAGAGTGGGGTGGGGTGGTAGTGCCTAATGGGTGGAGGCTACCACCCTAATTGCAGAGTGATTGGGCAGAGGGCTGATTTTTGGTGAATTTCTGAAGTTTACACGTCTTTAAGGTTTCCCCCCATTAAGTATAATGGAGGGTGTATCGGTTCACGTTGGGGGGAAAGGGGTGGCCTAGTGTGGTGTGGGGTTGGTGGTAGTGCCGGGTAGGGGCAAGGAAGCTACCTGAATTTTTTCAAAGGATTTGGGCAGAGGGCTGATTTTTGGTTAATTGTTGAAGTTTACGTGTCTTTAAGGTTTTTCCTCATAAGTTATAATAGAATGGAGCTTTCAGCAGCCCCATAAGTGCATTTGGGGGGTTGCTGGGGTGGCCCAGAGTGAGTGGTGGTGTAGTGCACATAGGGTGCCAACCACCCTCATGGGTTTCTTACCCATGGCGTACAGGGTTCTGTTGTTTCTGAGGTATTCTGAGTGTGGATTCTATGATAGCAAATGAGATTTTCAAATGACACACCATGAATCCACTCTAATTTGCTATCATAGAATCTAAACCTTAAAGACATGAACTTCAACAATTAACCAAAAATCAGCCCTCTGCCCAAATCCTTTGAAAAAAATTCAGGTAGCTTCCTTGCCCCTACCCGGCACTACCACCAACCCCACACCGCTCTAGGCCACCCCTTTCCCCCGATGTGAAGCGATACACCTCCCATTCTACCTAATGGGGGGAAACCTTAAAAACTACCACCCCACCCCACTCTTCTGGCCCAGATCCCACTTTCTGCCCCCAATCTGCCCCAAAGACACTAAGATAAGGTAGTGCTAAGACACTAAGCACTACCACCCCACCCCACTCTTTTGGCCCCAGGACCAATTTTTCTTACCCGAATCGATTCAGATTCGGATTCGGGTAAATCTGAATCCGAACCGAATCGGGGGTGATTCGGGTGAGCAAAATTCAGGCACAGAACAGAACAGGGGTGTTTTGGTTTGGGTCCAAACCGAAACACTGAAAATACCGAATTGCACACCCCTAGTAGGCACCCATGGGTGCCAGCTACCACCCCACCCACTTTTGGAGGTTCTAAATGGTTCTAACTGGTTCAAATTGAAACCTCCCCCAGTTTGGTTCGAATCTGAACCTGCAGCTCGAACCTGATGGCTGGTTCAGTTCGAATTCGAACCATCGAACCAAACCCGTTCAAATTCAAACTGGTTTGAATTTGAACCAGTTTGCACATCCCTACTCACAGTCACACTTTAACGCGCTACCTTCTGTGGTGTTAGAAGAGAGGTTTAAGGGATTCCCTTAAGGAATCGGTTATGCCCTTGTGGCGCTGGAGTTGTTGAGTTGGTAGCACACGACCTTTTACACTGTGCCTTTTATACGACTATTCACCCTATATGGATACAACCTCTTTTAAAAGATGAACTGGGTTATTTTGATGATTATTATGTTTCTTATTTTTTTAATGGATTGCCACATGGAGGTTACAGAGAGGATTGCAAGATTTTGTGCTGCAGCATGTAAAATGAGATGAGATAAACTTAGTTGTGTATGACCTTGCCAACTTTGTAACTCAGTTTGATCAAATTTATTCTTTTGATGTTGTATATTTTTACTATATTGTATTGTTTTTATTTCTTGTTTTCTTGGTCAGGGACTGTACTTATAAAATTTGATTTGATTTGATTTTTTATGTTTGTTGCAAAGACATGAGTATGGAGTGGTATACAAATATACTAGATAGATAGATAGATAGATAGATAGATAGATAGATAGATAGATAGATAGATAGAAGGCAGGGATGTGCTTGAACCTGTTCTGAGGCCATTTTACAGGTGCTTGCTGCCACCCCAAAGGAACCTTGTATATCAGAGCGCCGGCAGGGGAATAGTGGGAGGGGGAGGATGGTGGTGCAGTCTGGTCCCAGTTTCTCCCTCTAGGGTACTCTGTTCAGGAGCAGGTGTGGGGACGTGGATGGGGAGGTGGAGTATCTGTAGTCCATAGGAATAACCTTTCGCTGACCAGGATCCCTGCTGATGTGTCTAACCATATTGAATGTGTGTACTTAGTTTGGGGACCAGGGATAGACTGGGACTTCTCTTGGTGTACTGAATGCCCCACTGCTCAACAGAGTCCCTAACTGATCTGATGGACTTGGTCTTGGGTTTGGCGTTGGAGTCCCCCAGGCTTGTGGTGCTGGGGGACTTCAATGTCCATTTTGGGATCAATTTGTCCAGGGCAGCTCAGGAGTTAAGAACATAAGAACAGCCCTAAGGATCAGGCCCAAGGCCTATCTAGTCCAGCATCCTGTTTCACAGAGTGTCCCAGCAGATGCCACTGGAAGCTCACAGCAGGAGTTGAGTTCATAGCGGCCATGACAACTATGGCCTATCCCAAAGGGTCTTGGGACTGATGCACATTGCAGGTCACACACTTGATCTAGTCTTTCACTCTGATCAGGGTGGTGTTCCGAAGGTGGGGACTTTTGTGATTTCCCCATTGTCATGGACAGACCACCATCTGGTTAAGGTTGGACTCACAGTCACACCCCACCTTCGCAGGGGCGAGGGGCCCAATAGAATAGTCCGCCTGAGAAGGTTATTGGAACCAATAGGGTTCCAAGAAGCCTTGGAGGGATTTAGTGTTGGCTCTGCAGGTGATCCTGTTGATGCACTGGTGGAGAATTGGAACAGCAAACTCACCAGGGCAGTAGACATGATTGCTCCTAAGTGTCCTCTCTGACCTGCTTCAAAATTGGCCCCCTGGTATATGGAATAACTACGGGGACTGAAGCAGCAAGAAAGACTGGAGGGCAAGTGGAAGAAGACTCGACTCGAATCTGACAGATTACAACATAGAGCACATTTGAAGATCTATGCTCTTGCAGTATGAGTGGCAAAGAAGCAATTCTTTTCAGCCCATATTGTGTCTGCACGTTCACATCCAGCGGAGTTGTTCATGGTTGTGCAAGAGCTAGTAAGTGCCTCTCCTCCCTTGAATCAGTATTTAGAACCACCTATTACCCGCTGTGACTTGTTTAATGATGTTTTTGTGGATAAAATCTCTCATATTCAGGCTGACTTGGATTTAGACCCCACAATTACTTCAGTGTCTGAATCGGAGGTATCCCGCTATTCCTCTTATGTGGTCAGGCTGGATCAGCTTCAGTTTGTGACTTGTGAGGATGTGGACAAGCTGCCTGGAGTGATGCGGCCTACCACTTGTTCTCTTCACCCTTGCCCAACATGGCTAATACTATCTGGCAGGGAAGTTGTTGTAGAAGGCCTAGTAGAGATCATAAATAGGGAGGGCAGGATGCCACCTTGTCTTAAGGAGGCAATTATTAGACCACTTCTGAGGAAGCCTGTCTTGGATTCCTCAAAGTTGAGCAATGATAGGCCTGTCTCCAACCTTCCGTGGTTGGGTAAGGTATCTGAAAGGCTCATGGCCTCCCAACTCCAGGCAGTCTTGGATGAAACCGATTATCTAGACCTGTTTCAGTCTGGCTTTCGGGTGGGCTATGGGGTGGAGACCGCCTTGGTCGGCCTGAAGGATGATCTCCAATTGGGAATTAACAGAGGAAGTATGACTCTGTTGGTCCTTTTGGACCTCTCGGTGACTCTCAATACTATCAACCAAAGTATCCTCCTGGAGAGTCTGAGGGGGATGGGGGTGGGAGGCACTGCTTTGCAGAGGTTCCACTCTTACCTCTCAGGAAGGTTCCAGATGGTGTCCCTTGGAGACTGTTGTTCTTCAAAAACTGAACTTCGGTCTGGTGTCCCTCAGGGCTCTGTACTGTCGCCGGAGAGATCCTCAGGAAATTTGGTGCAGGGTGTTATCAGTATGCTGATAACACTAAAAACTTTTTCTCCATGTCAACATCATCAGGAGAAGGCATAATCTCCCTGGAGGCAGTGATGGGCTGGATGAGAGGTTACAAGCTGAGGCTGAATCCAGATAAGATGGAGGTACTTATTGTGCAGGGTCGGAACTCGGGAGATGAATTTGATCTGCCAGTTCTGGATGGGGTCACACTTCCCCAGAAGGAACAGGTATGTAATCTGGGCATGCTTCTGGACACAAAACTCTCTCTGGTGTTCCAGGTTGAGGCAGTGGCCCGAGGTGCCTTTTATCAGCTTGGGCTGATATGCCAGCTGCTTCCATTTCTTGAGATAAATGACCTCAGAACAGTAGTACATCTGCTGGTCATCTCCAGACTTGACTACTGCAATGCGCTCTATGTGGGGCTGCCTTTGTGCATAGTCCGGAAACTGCAGTTGGTCCAGAATGCGGCAGCCAGGTTGGTCTCTGGGTCATCTCGGAGAGACCATATGACTCCTATCTTAAAAGATCTACACTGGTTGCCGATAAGTTTCCAGGCAAAATACAAGGTTTTGGTTATAACCTATAAAGCCTAAACAGCTTGGACCCTAGGTATTTAAGAGAATGTCTTCTTTGCTATGAACCACTCCATCCACTGAGATCATCTGGATTGGTTCGTCTGCAGTTACTACCAGATCGTCTGGTGGCTACTCGAGGACGGGCCTTCTCCCTTGTGCCCCAAGGCTTTGGAACACGCTTTCTGTTGAAATAAGAGCCTCCCCATCTCTTACAACTTTTTAAAAGGCAGTCAAGACACATTTGTTCACCCAGGCTTTTAACTAGATATGGTTTTAATTGTGTTTTAAATAGTTTTAGAGTTTTAAATTTTATCTGTTGTAATGTTTAATCTTTTTTCTGTTGTTTTTATTGTTTTGTTGTAAACTGCCCAGAGACTTGCATTTTGGGCACCATACAAATGTGTTAAATAAATAAATAAACAAATAAATAAATAGTAATGGCCTCCACCCGCACACAGAGGCCATTTTATTGACCTCCTTGCATGCACAGAGGCCCAAACCTGGCCCAAACTGGCCATGCCTGCTCTGGCAGGGGTGGAGGGAAGCCACTGTCTCCACCCCCATGGCAGCCACCACCACAGCCACCAGCGATGGCACTTTTAAGATAAAATTTTACACCCCTCCCACCCAAATTAGTTTTAGTGAAGCCCCTGCTCCCCACTTCCCCTTTACCAGTAGAGCTTCACACTCACTCAAACTGGACCCAATTTGACTGTGCACAAAACCAGATCAGACCTGGTTC
Organism: Hemicordylus capensis; assembly: GCF_027244095.1. Lineage (NCBI taxonomy): Eukaryota > Metazoa > Chordata > Lepidosauria > Squamata > Cordylidae > Hemicordylus > Hemicordylus capensis. Next base: position 293,692,443 of record NC_069660.1, on the reverse strand, counting down.
GGCTCGAGTCAGTTCGATTCGAGTCAAACCAGATTTTCTGGTTTTGTGCACAGCATCTGGTATTGGGGAGCATCCGTTTTCCAAATACCAGGATTATTTGCCTTGACAATATATCATGGACTGTTATAAATGCAATGCACAGTGGTGCTCTTGAATAAAGTACTGCTGAATATTTAAAGGATTCATACTTTGCCTTTTTAATATTCAGAGATACTTTCCCCAAAACACCTTGCTTTTGTGGTTTTTTTGAATTTTAGAACAAGTTTCCATTGCCTTTCTGGACAAGTTTTACATGTGTTTTAATCCCTTGTATGAGGCATTCTCCTGCTGTGTAGGGGGAAATGAAAACATCAATAGTTTGCCTGAGACCAAAGTTTCTCCCCTACCAGTGACACACACATAGTGAAGAAAGGGTGATGAAATGAACTCCAGGAGGTTAGGCACAAGAAACTGTTCCAGAATCTTGCCATAGATTGCTCTTCTCTCCAAGACAGATAAGGATGCTACACTTTTCACTCTGTATTTTCAAATACCCACAGATATGGGAATTCCTGACTTATGAAAGTGTATCAATAACTCAGAAACATTGCATGAAAGCATGAAAGAGAGAAGTTGTGAAACCAGAACAAGAGTACTGGCACTGGCAGCAAGTATAGGGACAAAGATGATTTTGCTTGATGTGGCATATCTGGGAGAAACACTAAGAGCAGACACGGTGCTGCTGTCAAAACCAGCAGCTTCAGAACTTCTTTGGTGACAATGATGAGAGTCCTGTTTTCTAGTCACAATTAGAAATCTCAGCATCTCATATGCTAACTGAGCAAAGAGGCACTTTTAAAAGTGGTGATTCTCATCTATCTATCTATCTATCTATCTGTCTGTCTGTCTGTCTGTCTGTCTGTCATGCCTGTTATAGACATACCTAGGTGGTGTACAAAGTTAAAAACATAGCGAATTTAAAACAATATAAAAAGTTAAATTTCACAAAACAAGTAAAAACAATCTTAGCAGATAAAAATGTATTAAGAATTTAAAATTTAAGTTAAAAGCCTGGGAAAGCAGGTACGTCTTTAGGGTTTTCCTAAAAGCAAGCAGAGAAAGAGATGTTCTTATTTCAACAGGGAGCGTATTCCAGAGCCCCGGGGCAGCCACAGAGAAAGCCTGGTCCTGGGTCACCATCAAATGAGGCAGTGGGAACGGTAACCGGACCTCTCCAGATTTATCTTAATAGGCAACAGAGTTCATGACAAAGGTGCTCTCTTAAGTATCTTCGACCCAAGTTATATTTAATATTTGTACTGTTTTCAAATGTTTTATAGTTTTGTATTGTTTTTTTTAAAGTATTGCAAACTGCCCTGGGATTAGTTTGATGAAAGGTGGTATATAAACCTAATTAAATAAAATAAATATTTAGCAGGGGGAGAGCCAATGTCCCTATCCAACTCCATTGCAGCATCCTTCCAGAGGCTGTTGCTGGTGTCTATCTTATGTTTTATTTTAGGTTGTGAGGCTTTTTGTGATGGGGAACCACCCTATTTATTATTTATTGTTCTGTGTAAAGCACTTTGAGAAGTCCTTTTGAAAAACAGTATATAAATATTTGTGGTAGTATTTCAAAGGCAAACCATGAGGCAAACCATATTTATTCATTTATCGTTCTATTTTCAATACCAACTTTCATTAAAAACAACCTTGAGGTGGTTTACAAAACATTTAAAACAATATACAACTATGGAAGTTGCACAATAAAATACAAATCTAATTAATATGCCACAACACTTCAACTCTGGCTCAGATTTTAATCTTCCCACCCACCCATATAACCGGTTTGCTGCTCTAAAGGCAGGTAAGAGATAGGAAGGTCTCTCTTTCCCCTCCAGAGGGTTTGCCTGAGACCAGGTCTAAATATGGCTCACAGAGGAGCCACGAGAGGCTGCCCTATCACAGTCCCATTCTCTCCGCTTTTCAGAAACGTTCACTACGCGATGGCTTTTTTCACCCCAGAAGTGGCAGCCAGTGAAGCGGAACAGAGAAACTTTCAGCATGATGACATCACATCATACACTGAATATCAATGGATATACTGGTGAAGAGGAGAGCAAAAGGCAAAGGGTGATGGTGTGCCACAGCAGCCGTGTGTGTGCTGCTCCATCTAGAGCCATTTCAAATCAGAGAGTGGGACAGTCAGGTTGCATGTGCTATATTCTACACAGAGCTGTTCCCCCCCCCCCCTGAAGACAGGTCACTTTGAAAACTCCTAAGAATTCTAGCATCAGGGGAATTATTTTGCTGTCAGGCAGGGAAGAGGACAAACTAGGCAGCTGAATTATTACTGGCAGGAATGGCTGCTGGGATTCTTAGCCCAGGCTGAGTTAAAGCAACAGTTGGACATCCAAACATGAAGAACGGGCTGTTTCTGAAACAACATGTGAAATTCAATAATTGTCATACAGTCTCCCTTCTAAGCACCCTGCCCAGCTTCCTTCTATTTTGCTTCTAGTGCTTTGCAGGCATTGCTTTCCTTCCCATCTTTCATGCTGTCCTCAAAATGAAATTTTCTGGGGAAAGGGCAACCTTCTCAAAACCAGTCACCACATTCCAGCTTCCTGCATTGATATGGTCTTGTTTTGAAAACTGGTCCTTTGATCCTGAAGGTTGCTGAGATATTTTGCCACCTGAAAAGACTGGATTTCATTATTATCAGTTGACTGAAACAGGTGATAAATCAGGCAGTGCATTAGTAAGAAAAAGAAATGCAGAATTCAGAGACATCATAGCTATGTAAATATATTTTGAACCCATGTCAGGGGCACCTCATAAATTCAGCTCATCATTCTAAGAGAAAAGAGAAAGCCCTCATACCTTTCAAAGAAACCAAATATGCTTTGAAAATTTATTTTCCAACACCAGCAAAGCAAAATCCTCCAGAGTAGACAAACAGTGAATTGAACAAAACATAAAAAATAAGGGAAAATATCAGAAGCCCTAAAATACATAAAAAATGGGAATTCCCCAGTGAAGAAAAGCACTAGGAGAATGCTTCAGAGGGAGAGAAAAAACTTTTTAGCCATAAATTACACAAAAAAACTACCTCCCTTTGAGGAACCTTTAATATTAAAGCCCAACAAATATTTTCAAATGCTTGGAAACTACCAGCTCTACACTTCTTGGCAGACAATTAAATACGATGAATATTAATAAGTAATAGCACCATGAGAAATGGGATTTGTGGAGGAAAGACACACTGAATAATGCTGGAAATAGAAACTGATGCATATTAAATGAGAAGCATGGAAAAGAAGAAGTTATGGGATCACAGATGAAAGAAAAGCGGTTAGATAAAGGAAAATGAATACATGTTAAGGAGCATATTCAGAAGGCATCACAAATGGGGGGAAAACAATACCTTGACTGCAAGAGCAGAAATGGAGCCCCTCACTTTCCCCTGTTGAGCATATGATCACAGAAACCTGAAGGGAGCATAGGGAGCCCATATACTGAGTCAAACCATTGGTCCACCTAGCTTTGTATTTTCTACACAGACTGGCAGCAGCTTCTCCAAGTCTCTTTGAGCCCTATCTTGGAGATGCCAGGGAGAGAACTTGGAACCTTGTGCATGCAAGCATACAGTGCTCTTCCAAGAGTGACCCCATCCCCTAAGCGGAATATCTTATGTTGCTCACATGAAGCCTCCCATTCAAATGCAAACCAGGGCAGACCCTGCTTTGCAAAGGGGACAATTTGTGCTTGCTACCACAAGACCAGCTCTCCTCCAACATCTTCAAAAAAAACCAAAAAAACGCTGGAAAGGACATTGTAAACCATCTAGCCCAATCCCTTCAATGTAGGGAACCCAGAGCATGAACATCCCCAGCACATGGCTGTCCAGCCTCTTTCTGAAGACACCCTACAAGGGAGAGCCTACCACACCCCTAGGTAATTTGCGAGGAAGAGACTGGGGGTTTGGGGATGGGAAGAAATGGGCATTTTCAGAGGATGTTGATGAATTTCCTTAAGGTTTCACTGTGGGCTTACCTTTAGCAGCAGCAAGTATTAGTGTCTCTCTTTTCTTTTTCAACATTTTATGTCAGTGCAGGTAGCGGCAATGAGGGAAGCACTTGAGCGCTTCCTGTTTGGTTGCCTTCCCCACCCCCCACCCACCCGCATATGCAACATGAGGTACAGAGCATAGCATTATTACTGCTGCCTTCTGGGAAAACATGGCAGATGGTCAGCTACTGGCCTCTCACATTGCTGCCGCCTCGGCTGAGAACAATGAAAAATAGGTAAAGAAAAAACAGACACAAACACCTACAGCCACTACTAAACCCAACCAAAACTATAGGGAATTTTGCCCTGACTCCTGAAAATGTCAGACACCCTCCGCCAATGTTGCTATTTGCAAATGGGCAGAAATGAAAGAGGCCCCTTTTGATGAAGTCATATCCTGGAATGGGGACAATTTGAGCCTCCCATTGTCAGGAAAGCAACCTCTTCAGCTCTTCCCCCTCTCCCTATACCAAGGGCTTCACCCCACTCTCTGTCTCTGAGTTGATAATGTCATATCCTGGTCTAGCCAGAAAGGTTCCATAGCAATTCAAAGTAATGGGTTGGGAGAGCTATTCAGAAGCACACTACAACATCTACTATAACAATGTTTCCCAACCTTTTTCATTCCAAGACACACTGCCCCCTCAACATGAATACACCCTTTGTTTTTTTGTGGTAGCAAAGTCACAATGCAATATTTACTTATCTATTGCTTCCTCTTACTTCTGATGTAGTCTTTATTTTTATTTGGAGCCATCCTTCTTTGAGCTGACTCATCTCATAACAGGGAAGGCTGCACCCCTCCTTGTGCATGAAAGAGCAAGTCAACTCCAAAAGCAAGGAATTTAAACTCAGCCCGACACACTGGCTTGTGTCCCATGGCACACTACTGTGCTGCAGTACACTGGTTGGGAAATGCTGCACTAGAACACAATTCCCATTTCAAGTTTAAGTGTATTTTTTCATAGCCATGGGTCATCACAATGTAGGATAAAAGAAACTGCAACACTCTGTTCCAAAGAACAAATAAAATATACAGATAAAATGTAGAATCATTTGGACATAAAGATGGAAAGAGCAAGAACTATCTACCAGCTGGCTTCAAGCATAACAGTTAAATCAAATGATCACCACCAGTACAAGAAATGGCAACTGACTGGATACATTTATGTCGAATTTTATAAGCCGCAACAGCAAATAAAAATGCACTATATGTGACAAATTTATCTCGGTCTGATAACATAAAGCAAAACATAGCAAAATATGAAAATTCAGAAAAGGCGCTAAGAACTTGGAAAGCCATGTATTTTCTGGGCCATGAAGAAATAAGGCAGTATAATAAAGTACAACATCCGTTGTCCCCCTGGTCACATATTCACAAGCATTGCTCAAAGGTTTTGTAGTATTCGTTGCCATTAAGAAAGGTGGATGGTCTGAAGCTTGAGCCACTTGGAACCCATGCTTAGAAGTCAGAATGTCAGATTTTGCTGGGCATGATCAACATTAAGATAGTTTTAAGATACTACAAAGATACCACAAAGCAAGCTGAGAGTTATAAATTCTTGTAATGTGAAGTTGTGAGTCCTCCCCAGAGATTAATGTACCCACCATGGACCCCTCCCACTCACCTATCTACATCCTGCCACAAAACTAATTTCTTCGCACTCATCCTTCCTCCCATCTCTAAAACCTCCTCCCCTTTCCCATTAAAATAAGCTGGGCCAGTGGGTTCCCACAGCAGGGAGAGGGAAGGAAGGAGGTCTCTCCTTCCTTTCTTACTTCCAACCAGCATGCCGCATAAGCCACAGTATTCCTTAGAAAATGAGGCTTTAGAATAGCTACGGCATCGCAGTAGCCCCTGAGGAAATTACATTTCTCAAGGGCCATTAGGGCCAATACAGCAGGCCAGTACCAGTGAGCAAAGAGAAGAAGAGACCTTTATCTTTTCTTTCCCCTACAGCTGTGTTACTGCTGTTGCTCCTAGCCCAACCAGGTAAGAAGAGAAAGCTATGTTTTGTAGACCTCCAACTGCTGTTGGACTACTGCTCCCAAGTTGTACGTCCCTGGAAGTTGTGCATCCCTGGTTTAAAGGTGTCATGCCCAGGCAGTCCCCACAATCCTCTTCCCTCTACAGCAGGACCTCAGAGTGCTGGAGGGGAGGGGGTTAGTGATCGTTCACCCTTGTTCTCCTCCTTGGGGCTTCATAGGTTACTGTGGCTGCCTCTCTCCAGAGGACTCCACCACTCCCTTTCCTCTGCCCCCTCATCATGGGCTGCCTGCATTTTAAATCCACACCTCTCCTTGGTTTCTCAGTTTGAGGCGGTGGCCAGGGATGCTTTCTATCAGCTTCGGCTGATATGCCAGCTGTGCCCGTTTCTCAAGATCAATTACCTCAAAACTGTGGTACATTTGTTGATAACCTCCAGACTTGACTTTTGTAATGAGCTCTACGTGGAGCTGCCTTTGTACATAGTCCAGAAACTTCACCTGGTTCAGAATGCAGCAGCCAGGTTGGTCTCCAGGTCATCTTGGAGAGACCACATTACTCCTTTGCTGATGGAATTACACTGGCTGCCAATAGGTTTCCGGGCAAAATACAAAGTGCAGATGTTGGCCTACAATTCTCATAATCTCTGACTACTGGACACTGTGACTGGGGATTATGGGAGTTGTTGTCCAAAAACAGCTGGGTGGGGGCAAAGTTGAGCAGGCCTGGTCTAGGCCCAAATCTGGTGAGCTTTGCCAGCATCTCTACTGAAAATGGTCTCCTTAATCAGTGTCTTCTGGGTCAAACATGTTCAGAACTACTAAGGATGAATGTGTGTGTGTGTGTGTGTGTGTGTGTGTGTGTGTGTGTGTGTGTGTGTGTACACACACACACCCCAATTACAGACTACTGACTACTCTAAAAGATATAACTTGGGCAAGCTGGTATCAGATATATGACTCAGTCTCAGATGGCATATTATACGTAGTACTTTGTGTATAGACCTAAATATAATACAATCCCAAAATCTGAGGCTGCTTAGGAAATTATTTCAAAAAAGGTCAGTAACTACACAAACATCAAGGTTACAGTTAATCAGAATAACGTTTTTTTAAAAATGCCACTTTGAGCAAAACAAACACAGACAAATTATATGTCTGTTGTACAAAAACAATCTCCAAACACAGTTCCATATATCTTCATATCCGAATTTGTAAACATGAACACACACACACACAAATTGCAAACACTTTGTATCTCCAAATGCAGCTCATGAACACCATTTAGGCTTTCAGATAGAAACTAAAACCCAAAATAGTGTTATTATTTTGCTGCAGCCCAGGATCAAAAGTGCCTTGTACATAATGCTTAAAGCAACAGCTATTGCTTTGAACTCCAGCTTCTAGAACTATTTTGGATATAGATCCAGAAAGCTCTCTGAGACGTTAGAAGCAGCACTGAAGGACTGTGGAATGAAAAGGAAGCTGAACTGTGTTTACACTTGCTGCCGTTGGGTTTCTGCCCATTCTTAATAGCTAATAGATCAGCACCATTGGCTAGGAACAGAGATAAGCAAAAGCAAACTGCAAAGTACTGTTAACAGGGTCACCCCTAGCAACGTGTGGGGCAGGGGATGAGCTGCTCTTCAGCCACACTCCTCCTTCACCACCAACCATGGGTGCATGGAGCGGGGGACTACGTACTCCTCTAGGAACCAAGACGCAGCCCATCTAGCTGGTGGCAGAGTGGGTTTCGGAGAAAAGAAAGAGCGCCCCTTTGCCTGGACTCTGCCACTTATTGCACCTGCTTAACCATGACGTGTAATGGCGCTGATGCATTAGGGCATGAATAGCCATTCAGAAACAACTAGCTTTGTGGGAAATTTAAGCTGGGTCAAAACGTCCCCCATTTTCACTGTGGCATTTAAAGGCAGCAGAAATGGGGACATTTTGGTGGTCTTTGGGGAGTGGGTGGGGTATGACATCAGGGAGAAACTCTCCATTGATTAGTTGGTAGCTGGTGGAGGCCATCTCCTCCCCGGAAACTCTCTCAGAACAATAGTGTGTGGTAATGTAGTGTTGCTGAGAGGGCAGCTGTGAGGAAAATGGCAGCTGCCAAATAGGAGGTGCTGCTGCCACCACTATAAACAAGTCCTCAGCTGAGAACGTTTAGTTCAGTAACAAAAAGATACTTTAAAATGTGCAATTAGTATGTCTGTGAGTTTTTATACCCACTTGGAAAACAAATTTATTTAAGAGACTGTCTTCTTCGCCACAAGCCCCACCACTTGTTCAGATTAATAGGTCATCCGGAGGGGGCCCATGGAAGGCAGTTTGCTGAAAATCCCCTGAAACCCAGAGCCAGCCCTGCCTGCTATCCCGCAGTTGCCAAGTTGCCAAGGATGTGAGGCCTAAATAAACCAGCCACATTTTGTCTTATGTTGTAAAAGGAAGCATCGTTCTGACCATCACCAGATCTTTGAATGTAGCAGCTGCTTTCAGTGACAAATTGCCCCACTTTCGCTGGGAGTTTGGATAATTGCGTAGTTCCCAGCAACCCCTCAGATGAATACTTCTCGTTCAGGGTGATCTATTGCAATTTAATTTCTAGAGCTATTCCATGAGCAAAAATTTGTTGCCCTGCCAAATCCAGCTAGTCCCTTGCCTCTATTGCTTTGCAAGGGGAAACCCTCCAGACAGATATTTTCTCATCAATGTTTGTGATGAAAAATGATGCAAACTCTAATCATAGAGTCTCCCAGCAATCACTTTGTGCTCTCTGATTGCTCTCTGCCTACTACAAAGGCCTGGTGTGGTTCACTCATGACTCATTCTCCCACGGGGAGCTCATATTCCATTCGTCAATTCAGAAGGCTTCCCTGCTACCTTTCAGAACACAGCAAGTCACCTCAGACGGTCTGCTCATTTGCTTATTTCTCTCTTAGCTGGGATGTAATGTTGGTAATCTGTATTATAGCAATCCAATTTAGAAACTAAGCTGGCAACACGTGAGGAGGCCTGATTTGGAAGATAATGCAGCCCTTTTTCATAAGTTATCCAAATGCATAGAGAGGGAGAGGAGTGGGATTGTGCAAATTTGATGTAAAACCTGAAAAAGAACCCCTTCCGTACCCCGAAAAGAGCAGGGTTTTCACGCTTGGAAAACATTTTCCACTGATACAACTGTGCACATGGTGGCCTTATCAGTCTTTATACTGAATGTGTGTGGGCTACTGTTACTTTCAAATTTGGGTTTCATTTTTTCATAAGAGTTATACCTTGCCCTCAGGGATGGGGAACCTTGGCACTCCTGCAGATGTTGGCCTACAATTCCCATAATCCCTAGCTATTGGCCTCTGTGGCTGGGGATTATGGGAGTTGTAGTCCAAAAACAGCTGGAGTGCCAAGGTTCCCAATCCCTGCTTGTGGTGGCCTTAAAGTGGCTTACGATACAACATTAAAACAAAAGTTTAAAACATTTAAAATCCCATTAAATGTAGCTGGGGGAGGAAGCAGAATAACAAATCAAGCAAAGAAACGTCAAAACAGAAAGGGCAATACAAGGGTCATAAACATGAAAAGGTAACTACTAACTAAGGCATGGGAGGACAGAACAGACTGTCTCTCTCTAAAAATGTAGTCAAGAAGGAGGCAAGCAACCATGTCTAGGGAGGGAATTCCATCATTCCGGTGCCACTGCCACTGAAAGGGGCCTCAGACAGTGTGGGGCACCAGAGAATAGTCTCAGAAGCAGATCTTAACAGTATCTACATTTCCATGTGATCAGATTGCAGCTTGCTATGCCACAGAAAAACTTTCAGAAATTTATAAAATGGGTCCCTACTCCCTACCCAACCCCAGAACAGAGTCTTTGCAGTGCTGCTTGTGTTTCTAGATTGTGAGCCCTCTGGGGACAGGGAAATATCATATTACTTTTTAAAAATGTAGACTGCTTTGAGAACTTTTGTTGTTGTTGAAAGGACTGATATAATAATAATAATAATAATAATAATAATAATAATAATAATAATAACTACTACTACTACTACTACTACTACTACTACTACTACTACTACTACTACAACTATCAAAACAGTTCAATCACATTTTGCAAGGAGGTGATATTGAACAACAACTCATCTCATAATGAAAGACCCAGCAAAAGGTGCAGTTCCAAGTAATTATAGACCGATAACCTGCCTGCCAACCATGTTCAAATTATTAACTGGAATAATAGCAGATGAAGTAATGCAGCACTTATTAACTAACAAACAGCTTCCAGTTGAACAGAAAGGAAATTGCCCGAACACCAGAGGCACAAAAGATCAGCTGCTGATTGACAAAATGATTTTAGAAAATTGCAAGAGAAGAAAAACAAATCTAGAGTGTTACATGGATTGACTACAAGAAAGCCTTCGACTCATTGCTTCACACATGGATATTAAACTGTTTAGAAACAACTGGTGTCAGCAAAAACATTCAGATATTTATTTTTAAAAAGCAATGAGCATGTGGAATACACAGGTAACAATCAATGGCAAGACACTTGGACAGGTTAGCATTAGAAGAGGTATTTTCCAAGGGAACTCACTATCCCCTCTGTTGTTTGTAATCGTCATGACTCCACATTCACAAATACTCAACAAAACAGGCCTCAGATACCAAACATCTAAGACATCTAGTAAAATCAACCATCTGCTGTACATGGATGATCTGAAGTTGTATGGAAAGTCCCAGTCAGAAATCGAATCACTGCTAAACACTGTCCGTATATTCAGTAGCGATATAGCAATGGAGTTTGGACTAGACAAGTGTGCTGCATTAATAATGAACAGAGGGAAAATAACAAAAACAGAAGGAATAGAACTGCCCAATGGAAGCAACATCAAGAACCTGGAAGAGAAAGAACCTTACAAATACTTGGGCATTCTCCAGGCTGATAACATTGCACACACTGAAATTAAAAGGAAAATTAGAAGTGAATACATCAGGAGAGTTCGAAAAACCCTAAAGTCCAAACTCAATGGCGGGAACACCATACAAGCCATAAACACCTGGGCTATACCTGTTATCAGATACACTGCAGGAATAATAGACTGGACCCAGGCAGAGCTAGAGACGCTAGATTGTAAGACCAGGAAAATCATGACCATCAGTCATGCTCTGCACCCCCGCAGTGATATAGATAGGCTATACCTCCCTCGCAGCTCAGGTGGAAGAGGAATGCTGCAAGTCAACAGTAGAGGAGGAGAAAAGAGACCTTGAAGAATATATAAGGGACAGTGAAGAAGATGCACTTCAAATGGTCAATAACACGAAACTATTCAACACCAATGAAACCAAGTAGGCCTACAAGAAAGAACAAGTCAAGAACCAAGCAGAAAAATGGAAAAATAAGCCATTGCGTGGTCAATATTTGCACATTATAAGTGGAAAATCAGACATCACCAAGACCTGGCAATGGCTTAAGAATGTCAACCTGAAGAAAGAAACTGAGGGTTTAATACTGGCTGCACAAGAAAAGGCACTAAGAACAAATGCAATAAGAGCAAAAGTCAAAAATCAACAACAAATAGCAAGTGCCGCCTTGGTAAAGAAGCAGATGAAACAGTGGACCACCTAGTCAGCTGTTGTAAAAAGGCATGACAAGGTAGCAGGGATGATACACTGGAACATCTGCCAAAAAAATACAAGCTACCTGTAGCCAAAAATGAGTGGGACCATAAAATTGAAAAAGTTGAAGAAAACGAAGATGCAAAAATATTATGGGCCTTCCGACTACAAACAGACAAATATCTGCCACACAATACACCAGATATAACTGTAGTCGAGAAGAAAGAAAAACAGGTTAAAATAATCGACATAGCAATACCAGGGGATAGCAGAATAGAAGAAAAAGAAATAGAAAAAAATCACAAAATACAAAGATCTACAAATTGAAATTGAAAGGCTGTGGCAGTAAAAGACCAAAATAATCCCAGTGGTAACTGGCGCCCTAGGTGCAATTCCAAAACAACTTGAAGAGCACCTCAACACCATAGGGGCCACAAAAATCACCATCAGCCAATTACAAAAAGCAGCTATGCTGGGAACAGCCTATATTCTGTGATGATATCTATCATAACAGCAACAACATTAATAATAAAATTCAGCCATCCCAGGTCCTTGGGAAGGACTCGATGTCTGGATAAAACAAACCAGTCAATAACACCTGTCTGACTGTGTTAATAACACATAAAAACAATAATTAATTATCTACTACTATGAATATTTATATACCACTCTTTAACAAATGTTTGCAAAGTGGTTTCATCAAAACATAAATGAGAGATAAATAAGATGGTCCCCCGTCCCCAAAGGGCTCACAATATAAAAAGAAACATAAGGCAGATACTAGCAACAGCCACTGGAGATATGCTGTGCTCGTGTTGGATAGGGCCAGTTGCTCTCCCCTGCTACATATAAGAGAATCACCAGTGTAAAAGGTTTCTCTTTATTCAGTTAGCAGGGGGTCTATAATAAATAATATACAATAAATAATATAATATATAACCCCTGCTCTATAATACAGGTATATGGAACTCTGCTCTCTTTGGCCAATAACATCTGGGCACCCAAGGCTGGAGAAACCCTCTTCTAAAGTATGGAAATTTATTCTTTACTCTCTGATGATGAATTCACCGGTTTTATTTACCACACATCCCCCAACTCATGGAAACAATCTGAGATACTGCAGTGCTTCACAAGGAACTGTTTATTAGCTGTAAGATCCAAGGAAAACATTTAGACTATCCTAAATCAAAACAAACATTTATCTCAGGTTGTCTTTGGGGCCTAGTTCTTGACACCTTGAGATGATGATGATGATGTAGCAACAACTACAGCCTCACAGCAGTGTGTGTGTTACTGAGTGCAACATAGAACCACACTTGCTTTTAACCAAGTTTCCTAACATAAGCAGAGAACTCTTCTGTAGATGATCGACAGCAGCGTGGTTTGTATTGCCTTCCTGTGGTTTCTTTGGCCCCTCCCTTCACCCAGTCCTCAGTTGTTTCTCAGCTACACTGTGCCGTATCTATTGCAGCAAACTGAGAATACAGCCTTGGTGTCAGTTCAGATGCAATGAGGTGGCAAATTCAGACGTGCTTAAAGCAGACAAGCCAACTACAGGCCTTGGTTACAAATGTCAGTTTGTCTGGCCAAACTGAACCATGGTAGAGTTAGGGAGGCACATTCGGATGGAAAAACAAACAGAATGCTCTAATTCAACCCAGTTTCCCCATTGCATCTGAAAGCACCCACTAAACCCAAGTGCTGCAAAACTGTAGTGAAAATGCTGAAACTCAACAGAGCCAGTGTAGTGGCTAAGAGTGGTGTGGCTAAGGCACTGTGCTATGAATCAGGACTTCTCCAGTTTTAATCAGTCCTCTGCCATGACCTGATTAGGTGGACTTAGACAAGCCATTACTTGCACTCTCGGTTGCAGGGCCGTAGCTATAATTTTTATTTATTTAATTTTAAAATTAAATTAAAAAAATTAAGCTAAAAATATGAAACGTCTGATTTAAAATATATAAAATACAAACAAAAACTATACACGGTCTACTATTCATAAAAGCAAAAATTCTTTAAAAATAAAAATAAAAACTTTACACAGATAAAACACACAGAAGCAGCAATAGAAACAATCGTATAAAAGGCCTTGATAAAAAGCCAAGATTTAACAAGCTTTCTAAAAACTGTGACGGAGTCTGAGGAGCAGTTCAACATAATTGGTTCAACGTAATTGAACCAAGGAGCACTTATATCCCTGGGCCCCTGAAGTGGAGTGGGCATCAGCAGAGCAGCAGTTTACTGGAAATCTTCACTGTTTTGTCCCAGGGCACACTCCAACCTTTCTACCCTACTGCTCAGCTGCAATATGGGGATAATATCTACTTACCTTACAGGGTTTTTGTAAGGATGACATCAAGTGCTTGGCATACTCAAAGGCACTATACAAAAGCCAAGTATTATTGCTGGCATGAAGCACTCTGCTATAAAGCATTATTGCTGAAACACAATTAAGCAATGACTTAATTCAGCAGAAGGGCTATCTCTTGCATAACTGGTGACAGTACTAATGAACAATCATGGGCATTAAAGAGCTGGAGGACTATATCCCAAATACTGTTTGCAATACAAATAAATACAATACAAATAAATAAATACAAATAAATCGCCTTCCCAAATGCTGTTGCTGATCTTCTTCTCAAGACTTTGCACATGCTGTTTAGTGTATGGGCTATATAAGTTGGAACTAGGAATCAAGTGCTCGACATAAGCTTCGCCATTTTGTTTGGGTTTGTAATCAGAATTTGCTTATGCTGAAATAATTCTGACCCCTGGTAGTTAGTTTTCCCACAGTTAGCAGAATTCATTTTTAGCATGGGAACTGCAAGTGCTGAGGGGGGCAAGATAAAGACCAGACCGGCCTACTGCTTGCATGACTAATTTATGACCTATTTCCAGACCCATTTCCAGACAAAAGGGGAACTAACTATGAGTTATGACCTATGACATATAACTGTTTCTTTTTCTGTAACTATCTGGAACTGTTTTCTTAAGGATGCTTTGGTGTATAAATGTGCTGCTTCTGTATCAGGTCTTGGTCCTGCTTTGAGCGCGAGCCAAGCAGCACCTTTGCTATTTAAGGGCAAATAAAACTTTGATCTTAAGTCCTCTCGTCTGGCTGATTATTGGGCTCCATCCGCCCAGGAACGAACCTCCCCTATTGGGGTCCGGGGTACCCCGATACTTCAGTTGAAGCAGCTGGATTGATCCAGGAACTGCACACACAGCATCTGTCAGTGTTACAGGCTTCTTCATCCAGTTACTATTACTACTACTACTGCTACTCCGATGACAAGTATTGATATACCTCTTTTCCACAAAAGTTATCAAAGCAGTTTACATAGAAAAATAAATATGAAATAAATAAGATGATTCCCTGTCCCCAAATGGCTAGAATCTAAAAAGAAACATAAGGTAGACTGGAGCGATGCTGGAGAGATTCTGTGCTGGGTTTGGAAAAGTTGCTCTCTGCCTGCTATATATCAGAGAATCACCACTTAACAAAGTGCCTCTGCTCAGCTGGCATGGGTTAACTGAGTTAGGGAAACTGCTCCCATGACCATGTGTCCCATTGCTATATTAGGTTTCAAAGCTGTGGTTCCAAAAAAATCTGCATGTTATTATATCTGATTTACCAGCCTAATCATTCCCCACAATAAGCTTCTTGGACAGCTGGAATATTAAAAAAGACAGATAGGCTTACTTGGGGTAGCGAAGTCAGCCATGGGAGGCACACACACACACATCTTCCTTACACCCTTCTCTTTGGAAGCACAGTGGCTAACTGTTTATTCCAGCCGCATGCAATAAAAGGGATCTGCATGACCCAACTCCCTTGCTGTGCCTTACTGTATTTCTTAGCAGCAGGAGAGCTTCATGGCAGAATGGTTCATGCCAGCATTGTACACTTGTATTTGTTTGTGAACACACACACACACACAGGGCCAGTTCGGACAATACTTTCAACACGTGATTAGATTCCTCTACATGTGTACAAATGATCCTCTGAACTGAAAAACATACAATCTCCACTGAAGATTTTCCTTTTTCGCCAGGCTTTTGCCCTGTAGTTTAGCTATTTGGTTTTTTTCTTTTTTGTTAGTTACTTTAGTTTTTAATTTAGAATGTAATTTTAATGCTGTCTTGCTTTGCATGTTTTTGTACACTGCCCAGAATCTTCGGAGTGGGTGGTATATTAAATTTTTCTAATAAATAAATAAATATTAACTCAGCAAAGGCTAGAAACACAAACGTGGCAGGTTTTGGTGATAAAATGCATCAATCCACTTATTCTTCTACTGCTGTCCCCTTAGCTTTTTTAGGGATGAGCTGTTGAGTACGGAACTCTTACTAGGGAAATGAGCAGGACTAGCCCAAGACTGGCAATTCCAAATGTAGGAATTTTCTTCATCCTATTAGCCATCTATGGTTACGTGAAGCCAGGGGCGTAGCAAGGTTGGAGTGGGCCCAGAGACAAGATTTTAAAATGGGGCCCCCCCACTCAAAGTCCAGGGCCTCCGCACACCCCAGGCCCCCAAGGATTTAAGTCTGATATTCCAAAATAAGTATGCTGCCTGGAAATACATTTCACTGAATACACACACGCACACGTCACAATATATAGTGATATACATTGAGTACTATACATTTGTTTTACTTTTAATGCCTAGAACACACTAGAAAGATGAATGATTAAAATGGGCCCCTCGCTGCAGATTAGCCAAGGAGACTTTCAACCATGCAGGGTGAGCCTATGTTTGTTTTCTCAGAATTCTGAACAAATTCAGTCAAGTTTGATTCCAGGAGGTTTTTCACAGGAGGCTTTTAATGCCCTTTAAGACACATCTCCTCTGGAATGGAGGTGCTGCATTCCCATGTTGGCCAGATTGACCCTGAAGTCCCTGCAAGTTATTGGGGAGCAGTTCACACACAAGAAAAATAAAATAAAAGCACCACACCTGCTTCACAGTTCTCACTCAGACCTTCTGGGTTGCAAAACAACTTGAACATAAGTGCATTTATAAATGAATGAATAAAATAAATATAATACTGTTTCTTCCAGAAGTTTTTGTAATTTTCTGCCATGAAACAAGCCACTTATAGGACTTTTTAGATAGTTTTTTTTAAGTCAGCAAATTTTCCAAGCTGTTTCAAAATAAATATTCAGAGACTTCTCGGTCCCTCCTCCCCCACCCCCATATCAAAGCCCTATGGCAGGCAGATCCCTATATATCCGGGTGGGGGTGGGGGGTGGGGAAGGTAACCACAAAAAGGAGTTCATACTCTACCTGGCAGCAGGGGGTCTTCTGCTGCAGAGAACAGTGGAGGCCTCTCTGGCTGCCTCCTCCTTCCTGGCTGGCTTGGGCCCTACTGGAGTTCAGGCTTCACAGAGGCCTACACGAGGCCTCCCTGGAAGCCCCGCCCACCCGCCGATCAGCTGAGAGGCGGGAGAAAAGGAGCTCTTTGCAGCTTGTCTGCTGCCTGGATTGCTGGCCAGGAGAACAAGCTGGAGAGACGGCGAACAGGGCAAGTGGCTGAGGGGCGTTGGGGCTGGGCAGGGGGCAATGGGGAGTCACGTGAGGTGCCTCTGGGGGGCCCCTCCAGGCAGTGGGGCCCCCAGACAACTGTCTCCCCTTGTCCGATCGTTGTTACGCACCTGCGTGAAGCCTTCCTAAGTATTTTAGTGGTTACTTCCAGCTCACCCATCTCATGCTTGGTACATTTACCCACAAATGTGGGGCAGTGCAGACTATACTTTCAACACCGCACACTTTGCAAAAACAAAAGTGAGCATGCTTATTGGCTCCTGCCTTATGAATATTAATATTTTAAAAGATCTGGGGCTTTTCATTTGTTCTGTGCTACCATTGCCCACCCTCGCAACTCTTAAAGCAGTAGCAGGCTGCAGGCAAGAGCATCAGGGAACAACAGAGGGAGGCAGTAGGTACCCAAAATGGAGGCAGAGACAACATGGCTGACTAAGAAATTTAAGGTGAGCATCTCCCACTTTGCCCATAGATCAGATCCACCCCGGTTAGTCGCTATCATGTGATCAGATGATCAGATGGTTAAATGGTGTTTCCCCCGCTAATAATTTAGTTCGAACTGTAAACATAACAGAGCCCAGGATAGGATAGTTCACTCTACGCACTTTGGTCTGTTCATCTGAATTTGTTTTCGAAGTGGGTATTAAAAACCCCACAAATATATTAATAGTGAGTTTTAAAGTATCATCTGAACTGGCCCACAGAGATTTTAACTTCTAGGATGACTATGGACTCCATTTTGGTTCTCTCCTGGGGAGGAAGTGTGAGCTGCCCATAGGAGTCAATGGAGAAATCCAGAACATTAGCATAACTGTAACTGGGCAAGAGCATCTCTCCTCCCACCCCCCACATGAGAGGCAACAGCAAAGATGGGATAAGATAATGCACATTTCCAACTCTAACTTTCTAACTTATTTTTTGTTAAAAATATAACTCGCTTGATGGAGCCCAGAGTAGTGCATGCAAGTGAGCACTGTATTTGGGCTGACAGAAGGCCAAGGGTGGTCGTGGTCTGAGCCTGCAATTTCAATAAACTGATCTATGCTGCAACCCAAGGGGTGTTTTGTATGGGGAATTTGGGATAAGAAATTCAATCCATCCTCAGTCCAACACGTAACAATAAACCATTCTCTCAGCCAGTCCTTCCCCTAACCTACAATATAATAATAACAATAACAACAATAATAATTTGATTTCTATACAATATGAAGAAAATAGGATGTAACGGCATTGGCTGGGCATTTTAAAAATGTTTTAAATTTTTTAAATTCACACAGAATAAGACCCAAGTTTAAAAGGACACAAATCCTTGTCTTTGCTGCTATTTTGTGTTTGGAAGAAGGGCAACATGCAGCTGCTCAATCACAACCCCAGCATAGCATCCCTCCAGTGGCTGTTGCTGGTATTTGCCTTATGTTTCTTTTTAGATTGTGAGCCCTTTGGGGACAGAGGACCATCTAATTTATGTATTTTTCTATGTAAACCGATTTCAGAATTTTGTTGAAGAGCGGTATATAAATATTTGTAGTAGTACACCTTAAGCGGCGCAGCGGGAAAATGCTTGACTGACAAGCAGAAAGTTGCTGGTTTGAATCCTCACTGGTACTATATTAAGCAGCAGTCATATAGGAAGATGCTGAAAGGCATCATCTCATACTGTGCAGGAGGAGGCAATGGTAAACCTCTCCTGTATTCTACCAGAGAAAACCACAGAGCTCTGTGGTCACCAGGAGTAGACACCGACTAGACGGCACACTTTACCTTTACCTTTAGTAGAAGTAGCTGTGCTAAGTTCCTCTCCTGTGACCAAATTCAGACGTAACAGGAAACTGGAGGTCCCTTCTCCTCTGGTTTTCTTTGCTGCATGTCCAAATTCTGCAAACTGGAGTTGAAGAAGAAAAGCAACCTGAGAGCAACCCTCACTAAACGCCCCTCTGAACTTTCAGTCAGAGTGGAGTTTCACTGCCCTTAATTCCAGTTCTGTGCTGCCAGGATTACATCTGAAAACTGGCACCATAGATTTAGCCCCATGGAGCCAGAGTCAAGGGAGGAAGCTTCTCCATCACTCTGGCCTGATTGGCTGTTAGGACTAGGCTTGTGCATTTTGATTCGGGTACAAAATGTTTTGTGCCCAAAAATGGCAATTTCGGAGGTTTTGTAACCAAAACAAAATCAAGAATTAAATAACAGAGATGTTTGTTTACAAATTGAAATGACTGTGTTTCGTACAGAATGCTTTGTTCTTCGGAAAAGCATTACAATTGAAATTGACTTCTCTGACTCTCTCCACTCCAGCTGAGGCAATGAGTGATTAGCAGAAGATAAGATATGCAAAGAGCTGTTGAGCCTGAATGGTTTAGTTAAGTATTTGTTGTATTCAGTGTGATTGAAATGCAAACTGACCTTGCAAAGGGATTTGGAAGACAGCATTTTGAGACAGAAATACTCAAATATCTTTGGGAGCTCAATGCAATTCCAAAGCTCTTGCTAAAAGCCATGGTATAAATTGTGTGGAGAAGATTTTCGAGAAGCTGGTTAGGAAAGTTCTGAAATTACACAGGTTTTTCTTTCCAAAGGTTTAGAAAGAATCTCTTGACTTGTTCAGGGGTCTTTTGAAGAGCTATTTTGTTTTTCTTTTGATTTCTGAGTTATAGTGGTGTCTAAGATTTGTTGCCCAAGTTGAGCAGTCTAATGTAGTTTAGGGCACAATGTAATTGGATGGGACATGATGTCTAAGCCAGTGGTTCACAACTTTTGCCATTGCAGGGACAGGTCATCCACATGGGACTACAGGAGACAAAAGGAGGGGGGTGGGGAATACCCCTGTCAATCTATTGACATTCTCAGGAATCTTAGTTGCTTCTCTCTTTCTTGTAACCATGACCCATGGTTTTGCACTTTCTTAAATGCAGTGATGATAAATCTCAACAATTCTGAACAGTAGGATGATTTGTTTGGGCTATGGCTCACTCCACTTCAGTTAAATGAACATTTGAAGCTGTTCCATAGTACCAAGGCAGTTCATTGGTCTATCTTGCTATCTCAAATGACCTGTGGTCACTGTTCCATGGGGAGGGAGTGTTTTTATTGAAAGATTGCTTGAATCCACAAATGGGTTGTGCTGCTGTGCTACTGCCACAGGGACAGGCTCACACCCGCTGCAAAAGTTTCAAATAACTGTGCCAAAAAATTAAGTGTCGTCATTGTTCATCATTCTTTTCACTCTTTCAACTTGTTTATATGGGGCTTCAGGTGCAAAACAGTGGATTGGGTGGCAGTGCCTCAAGGTTGGTGCACCCAGATTCCAAATAGGGCAAAGGGCTGATTTCTTAGGAATTTTTGAGGTTTACGCATCTTTAAGATTGCCCCATAGGGAATAATGGAGGTTTCAGCAGCCCCTTAACTCCACCTGGGAGGCACTGGGATGGCCTGAATTGAGTGGTGGTGTAGTGCACAGAGGGTGCCAACCACCCCACTGGATTGCTAACCCATTGGGGTACTGGGCTTTGTTGTTTCTGAGGTGTTGCGTTTAGATTCTCTGGTAGCAAATGAGATTTTGAATGAAAAACCATGTATCCACTCTCATATGCTACTAGAGAATCTACTCTCAGAACACCTCTAGAACAACAAAACCCTGTAGTTCATGGGTTGGCAACCTATGTGGGTGGTTGGCACCCTATGTGCACTACACCTCCACTTGCTCTGGGCCACCCTAGTGCCCCTCAAGTGGAGTTATGGGACTTCAGGAAATTCCATTATACCCTACGAGAAAAATCTGAAGATGCATAACTTGATTAATTCTTTAAAAATCAGCCCTTTGCCAAATTCCTCTGAAAAAATTGTGGTAGCTTCCTTGTACCAACTGGGCACTACCACCAACCACACTCCACTCTGGGCCACCCCTCCCCCCCCCCATTTGAAGCCATACTTTTCCTGAAACCTCCATCATACCCTATGGGGAAAATCTGAAAGTCGCGCAAATTTCAAAAATTCACCAAAAATGAGCAGTTTGCCATAGAACAATGGGGGGGGTGGAGTTGTGGGTCCATTGGACTTGCAGTTTTGCATTATGCCTGAAGGTGGCGTGTGTCTGTGTCTATCACAAGTCTATATAGTGCTCACATACTATATTCTGCCATAAAGGACTAAATAAAAATGCAGTAAAACACAAGAAAAAAGTAGCTTCAAAAAGAACTTTTGAAAGTTCTATCTACATATCTTGGTGCTTGTTATTTTCCTACCTATGGTCAGTACTGTTGACTTTAAGCAGCTTTATGGCCATTCTTCAATACTGTGATTTAGTGAATAATATATCAGTGAAAAATATATAAACTGCTTTCAGACAGCAGTCAATTATTGCTTCAGCATCTAAAGGACACAGTAGGAGCTAGGACAAAAAGACAAGCTTATGTAAGTGTTTTGCTGTTGTATTGCACCAGTCTGGATTTTCCACACAGTTTGTAGCAATAAATAGTACCTAGTTAAGCACTGGAGCGTTGCAGATTATTCTGTTGTTCTCACAACACTGTACCCTTTCCTCCTGTGAGGCAGCCAAAGACGTCCCTTGGTTGTATTGACAATCTCTGCATAAATCATCTTTCACTCCATTCCTTCCCTCCTTTCTGAGGAACTAAGAAAGAATGATTTTGTTGGATGGGGAGAAAAATTTGTGCCAACTTGTTGGTCCAAGGAATTGGTGTCTTTTGGCTAGAAATTCTGGCTTTTCTATCTGTGAAGAATCCTAGACTATCTAAATAAGGAGTATTTATCTAATTTTCTGTAGAACCTAACACATTTGAAGTCCACAAATAGCTTTGCCCCTAAGTCTAGTTCTGTTTTAAGTCATAACTGTCAATGTCCTCTTCCCTAGCACTTATCTCATTAGTGGGAATTAACCTTATCAATCTCAAAACTTTTAATTTACTGCAGAATTTGATCTTATACTGGAAATCAAAAGTCAGCTCAGTTGCTAAACAATATAGAGACTTTTTCCTCCAGCTGTGTGATGTCTATTTTGATTACTTAGGACAGGATTTATCAAACTTGAGTCCCAGATGATGCTAGATTACAATTCCCATCAACCCCAGCTACAATGTTAGGGCAATTTTTCAAAGTTCAAGTCAAGACCACGGTGTGGGCTTTAAAGATAAAGGCTGACATCCTGATTAAATTTACTCAAGGAAGTCCCATCAAAATTAAAAGAACTTAGGCATGCCTAGCTGGTCCTTTTAATTTTAATGGGACTTCCTCAAGTAAATTTCGTTGGGACATCAGCCAAAGAGTTTTACAACTTTCTGGATAATGCACCAGCTAATTCTATATAAGACATGAGCTGAGTCTTTAGATCAGTGTGCTTGAAAAATATTATTGTTAGAGTGGGTATTAATCTCCATTCTGCTTTAGGGCCACCTGTCTGAAGAACAACATCTCAGTTGCATTGGGACCTAAATATTTGCTATCAGAGACATAGATCTATTCTGACGATGGCTATTGTGGAAGAATTGTAGCAGCTTAGGGCCCATTCCTCGTTACCAAGTCACATGGGAGGAACTGATAGGTAGACTTAAGGCTTGAATGGTCTACTTTATTTTTCACTAGAAGCTTAAAAACCTTTTATTAAAACTTCCCTAAAAGATAGCTGACCTACTAGTAACGATCTCCTACAGTGTTCAGCTTGTGCATTCTAGGATGCACTTTCTAGTTTGTAGACCAGATAGACCTGGCTAGGTTTCCATTTGCACAGACTGTATATGTGACCCAGAATCTTCTGCAAGGTGCACAGGTTCCATCACAGACATACAGCAGTTCCTCAGCATACATACACATACCAGTGTAGAAAGCATTCCTGAAGATGGAGAGTTTGAAAACCACTGTTCTAGATCAGGAGTTCCCAACCTTGAGTTCCCAGCTGTTTTTTTTTAATTATTATTACTACACAATGCATAATCAACTATGGAATTCTCTGCCACAAGATGTGGTGACAGCCAACAGCCTGGGTAGCTTTAAGAGGGGTTTAGATAAATTCATGGAGGACAGATCTATCAATGGCTACTAGTCTGAGGGCTATAGGCCACCTCCAGCTCCAGAGGCAGGATGCCTCTGAATGCCTGTTACAGGGGACTAGCAGTAAGGGAGAGGGCATGCCCTCATCTCCTCCCTGTGGGCTTCCCAGAGGCATCTGGTGGGCCACTGTATGAAACAGGATGCTGGACTAGATTGGCCTTGGGCCTGAACCAGCAGGGCTTTTCTTATGTTCTTATTTTAACTCCCACCATCTCCAGCCAGAAAGCTGGTCATTGTGGCTGGAGATTATAGGAGTTGTAATGCAACAACATCTGGGAACCCAAGGTTGGAACCCCTGTACTAGATGATCTGCCAGGTTTACAAACAACTGTCACTGACACTCATGAAGAGATATGTAGGACAGGGGAGTGTGGTACATGCATTAAGTGTGTATATATTGGCTTTGTATAATTTATCTTCTTTTCAAAACCATTGTCCTGCAAGCACATGAACATATCTTGGGAACCACCACAGAGCAACAACATATGATTGAATAATCTCTTCCGCTAGGGCTGCCTCTTATTATATGCTTCTCCTTTTGTATTCTTGATGTTAATTGACTCTATCTGCACAATCACCTTACAACAAAGTTAACCATAATGAACTGCAATGCCAAACCCAACCGGCAGTACCCTTAATATGTCCTCTGTGGAATTCCCCTCAAACCAAATTCTTTTAAAATGTGAACTCATTTCCAGGCTCACTCTCATCTCTTTGGCTTTAGATAATAAAAGTTTAAAAAATAAATTAAATTTGCAGCTGCTTGGGGTGAATTTAGAAAATATTGAATCAGGCAGGATTCCAGCTGGGCTACAGCTGCAAGACAGCTATTCCCATCCTCCTGTGAAAAAGCAAGCTAATCTGCTTCTCTAAACTGCAGTAATCTACTCAGAATCATTCCTATGACACTTAAAACTTCACATACATACAAATTGTCACTCCGTAGACAATTTATTCTAAATGCAATGCTCCACATCTTCCCAATGCAGTTAAGCCTTTAAATGAAAGCTGCAAGGCAGAAAATGACCTTATGAAGCTCTGTATTCAGGACTGCATGACATCCAAAATGTGTTCAGCTGCATGCAGATGGCAGGGCGGGGGAGAAAGGAGAGAAAGCTAATTGCCATAAAGATTACCAGAAAGAACAAAAATACCATCCACTTAATTGTTCAAATGCACGCATACTTTGAAGTCTGTTTTCTGTTCACTGGCCATTAAAGTTCTGAAGAAAACGTACTGCCAATCAATAGAAGGGATTCCAGTTCCGATTGCAGCAAATTCTAATTATCACCCCCATCATAAAGACCTGCATAACTATAATGCCACACAGAGCAAGACATGACAACATAACTCCAATCAGTTTTATGGAAGGCTACAGCAGAAATCTCAAGCAGGGGTTGCTTCAAATTCCTGCTCTTCCGAGGTTGGTGGATCTGCTCTCTTTCCAATTGTCCTTCAGGGAGTTTCCAGTCACATGAACTGGCAACTTTGTTGAAGCCCTGCTCAACTTCTGAGTCACTTGGAAATGCGCCTCTCCAGCATGATGGAGTCATTGGCTCTATGGTTCCCCCTCCCCAGGGGTGGGGGTTGAAAAAGCTTGGACAACAGCTAGATCAGGAGTAGGCAATGTGGGGCTCTCCAGATGTTGCTGAGCTACAACTCCCATCACCCTCAGCCACATTTTATTACAGCCAGGGAAGTTGGGAGTTGTAGTTCAGCAGTGTCTGGAGAGCCACACGTTGTTTACCCCTGAGCTAGATCATGCTGGAGGAAGATTCATGTTTAATCAATAGGAAACCAACCATTGCCTGAGCCTTTCCATTCAGGAAGAACACTGTGTTCCCTTTCACCTTAATAGCTTAATTGCTTAATTGCTATTAACTCAGAGTTCAGAGCAATAAGCAATTAAGGTCAGTAGGTGAAAAGGCACTCTGCTATTTCCTATGGAGCCAATGCATGTCTATGGAGCCAAAAATGGATTCTTTAAAAATTCATAAATAAATAACAATAATTCCTATCAACTTGGGGGTGCCTGGGGGGAGTTGAGGCCAGCCATGCTGTGCCCCCAGACCCACCTTTGGGGTGCTCTGGCACCCCCCAAAGGTGGGAAATGGTGTATCCTCAAATCCCCATTATTCCCTATGGGAAGAATACAAAAATAAAAAAAACTTCAACAATTCATGAATAATCAAAGAAGTGTCTGATTGCCTTGGGGTTTGGTGGGTGGTAGGCACCTCTGGGTGCCTACCACCCACCCCAGTTTTTTACCCCTAGGTACTCCACATAGGGAATAATGGGCAATAAAAATTCAAAATTAAATATCGTAGGTGTGTCCGATTTCTTTGGGGTTTGGGTGGTAGTTGGCACCCATGGGTGCCTACCACCCAACCCAGTTTTGGAGGTTTAAACCAAACCAGTTTGAATTGGTTCAAATCAGTTCAAATCTAACCAGGCTCAGAATTCGAACTGGCAGGTCAAACCAATGCCTGGTTTGGTTCAAATTTGAACCATCAAAACAAACCGGTTTCAATTCGAACTGGTTCAAATTCACAACGGTTTGCACATCCCTATCTTTGACAACTACTGGGCAGTTTCTATTCTCCCCTTCTTGGGCAAGGTGATTTAGTGTGTGGTGGCCACTCAGCTTTAGAGGGTCCTTAGAGAGCAAAATAAAAGATATTTGGATGAAATATCTTATCTTGAATCTATTCATTTTGGCTTCCAGCCCAGTTTGGAAATTCCAAACCCTGCTAAAGTGTTAATGAATGATCTTAAAATCCAAAGCTGAGTTCACAGTTGAGGGGGCAGGTAGCATTGCTCTGCAAGGGGCACCTTAACTCAGCAATAAATATCATCTAAACCAACAAAAAATAGGGTTTCCTCAGTGCTAGTTTGCTATTAATGCACAACACCAAATGCTCCCTTCCTTTCCCTTCCCTTTTATTAAAATCACACGACTACTTCCTTCTTTCTTTCAAATATCTCCCCTTTTCTTCCTTTTCTATGAGGCAGAGAGGAAAAGCAGTGTGGTGCCATTTTGCCTTCCTCCCTCTGTAGACCATCTGTGGTGGGGAGGGGTTCTGGGTGGTCTGCTGTGAGAACTCTGAGATCTGGCCACCTGAAGCAACCTGCTTCAAACTGCTTCATGGTAGGGTCATCATTGTTGCCTGCTTGATCTTGTACTCCAAAGAAGTGAAAGTCACCTGGATAATAAATGATTTGCTCATCCCACAAAATATGCTGCAGACACAAATTGCCAAAATGAGCTTGAAATTCCCTAATTATATTGATAAATGTTAGTACAGGCTTTAAAAGACAATGGGGATTATTCACAAACCCCTTACAGTGGTATAGACATAGACATACTGACTTCAGTGGAGCTACACCAAAGCAAATGATATTTGAATCTCACTGCAACCAAAGTAGAGTCTGATATTGGATATAATCCAAGAGAAAGCAATATAATGTTGTCGGGAGAGAGGAGTGCTTTTATTATTGCTATATCTGCAGTGGTATCAGTTATGACTAGTGCACAGAAATTCTGTAGTATATTAAAATTTTTCATGTGTGATAACTTGATTAGGGATGTAGGAGCACTGTGTAATAATATAGCCTCACCATGGATTCCTTTCCCCCACAGTCCACAAAAATAACATTGTTTCCTTTTATATAATGATAAAGTACTCTCGGTTATTCTCATAGCAAATGGGGTTGGGAATCTAACTGTTCTGATGGTGTTTGACAGTCTCAAGTAAAACATTTTGGTTTTAGAAGAATAAAACCTTTGTTGCCACTGTTGGACTGTGAATATATGGAATCCAAATCTGGGAAAGCAGATTTTTGCATAGTTTCTCTTCAAGCACAGACTGGTGTTCCTGGGTAACAGAAAGATAGCTGGAATCAGTTTAACAAACTTTATTGAATTCTAGATTCTTATGTAGTTCAAAAATTTCAAATAAATTCAGAAAGACAACTGTGAGTCAACAGTAAAATCAGATTGTGAAGCAATACTAGAGCTACAAATAGAATAAAAACAATCCTATAACATTAGCTAGTGCTGGCTCACACATTAGGCCTGTTCACATACCATTTGGGGCTGTTGGAGGGTCAGGAAGCAATCAGAACCTCTGTTTCGGTCTGCAAACCCAGGGAACACATGAGTAAGCCAGACAAGGCCTCCATTGCTGCAATTGGAAGGTGGAAGCATAGAAGGCCCTCTGAAAGCCTGCAAGCCCTTCCAAGCATGCTTTGCACTGCCAGTTAGGGATGTGCACAAAACCGGTTCATCCGGTTCGGTTCGGATCCGAACCAGGTTCGAACCAGGAGGGGGTGGTTCGGTTTTGGTTTTGTCCAAACCACCCCCTGGTTTGGTTCGGATCTCAAAAAGTAGCTAGGACGGTAGCTGGCACCCAGAGGTACATGTCGTCCAAACCCCAAAGCAATCAGACACTCGTACGATTTTTTAATGAATTTTTGAAAAATATTTTTATTTTTTCCTCATAGGATATAAAGGGACTCGAACCAGGCCATTATTCCTTATTGTGGAGCACCCATGAGTGCCAACAACCATGCAAACCCTGAAGCAATCAGACACCCCTATGATTTTTTATGAATATTTGAAATATTTTTAATTATTTTCCTCATAGAGTATAATGGGACCCGAACCAGCCCATATCCCCTATTGTGGAGCACCTAGGGGCACAAAAGCAGGGTGGGTGGTAGACAGGCAGGGGTGCCTACCACCCAAAAAATCCCAAGGCAATTGGACACTCCTCTGATTATTGGTGAATTGTTAAAGTATTTTTGAATTCCTCATAGAGAATAATTAGGATTGCAGCAAATGTATAGCTTCATGTTGGGGGGAAAGGGGTGTCGTAGAGTGGAGTGTGGTGGCTGGTAGTTCCTAGGGTGGGCAAGGAAGCTACCTGAATTATTTGAAAGGAATTGGGGGAAAGGGTGATTTTTGGTTAATTGTTGAAGTTTACGTGTCTTTAAGGTTTCCCCCCATTAGATATAATGAAAGGTGTATCGCTTCACGTCGGGGGGAAAGGGGTGTCGTAGAGTGGAGTGTGGTGGATGGTAGTTCCTAGGGTGGGCAAGGAAGCTACCTGAATTTTTTCAAAGGATTTGGGCAGAGGGCTGATTTTTTGGTTAATTGTTGAAGTTTACGCGTCTTTAAGGTTTTTCCTCATAATAAGTTATAATGGAGCTTTCAGCAGCCCCATAAGAGCACTTGGGGGGTGCTGGGGTGGCCCAGAGCGAGTGGTGGTGTAGTGCACATAGGGTGCCAACCACCCCCATGGGTTTCTAACCCATGGGGTACAGGGTTCTCTTGTTTCTGAGGTATTGAGTGTGGATTCTATGATAGCATATTAGAGTGCATTCATGGTGTCTCATTGAAAATCTCATTTGCCCTTTCCCCCCGACTTGAAGCTATACATTTGCTGCAATCCTAATTATTCTCTATGAGGAATTCAAAAATACTTTAACAATTCACCAATAATCAGAGGAGTGTCCAATTGCCTTGGGATTTTTTGGATGGTAGGCACCCCTGCCTGTCTACCATCCACCCCGTTTTTGTGCCCCTAGGTGCTCCACAATAGGGGATATGGGCTGGTTCAGGTCCCATTATACTCTATGAGAAAAATAATTAAAAATATTTCACATATTCATAAAAAATCATAGGGGTGTCTGATTGCTTCAGGGTTTGCATGGTTGTTGGCACCCATGGGTGCTCCACAATAAGGAACAATGGCCTGGTTCGAGTCCCATTATATCCTATGAGAAAATATATATATATATTTCAAAAATTCATAAAAAATCGTACGAGTGTCCGATTGCTTTGGGGTTTGGGTGACAGGTACCCCTGGGTACCATCATGTGTCCAAACCAGTCTGAACCGGTTCGAATGAACCACCCCCAGTTTGGTTCGAATCCTAACCGAACTGGGGGTGATTCGGTTCAGATCCGAACTGCCGAACCAAAACCGGTTCGGATCTGAACCGGTTCGGATATGAACCGAACCGCACATCCCTACTGCCAGTAATGTGGAAAGACTCATTACATCATCAGCTGCCCTCTGACTGGCCATGAGGAGCAGGAGGTGGGACTCAGTCCTACTAAAGTAGCTGCATTGACTGGATCATAGAATTTTATTTGCAGAGTGGTACATCCATGGTTGGCAGCCCCTGCAGCCACAACTCTCTATTGTTTCCAGGCCTGTTTCCAGGGTAGAAAAGGTGAGTGAGTTCATATGACTTCAACTCCAGGCCCTCCCACACCAATGGGAGGAGAGCTGGTCTTGTGGTTGCAAGTATGACTTGTCCCCTTAGCTAAGCAGGGTCCACCCTGGTTGCATATGATTGGGAGACCTGATATGTGAGCACTGTAAGATATTCCCCTCAGGGAATGGAGCAGCTCTGGGAAGAGTATCTAGGTTCCAAGTTCCCTCCCTGGCATCTCCAAGAAAGGGCTGAGAGAGATTTGTGCCTGCAACCTTGGAGAAATCGCTGCCAGCCTGCGCAGACAATACTGAGCTAGATAGACCAATGGTCTGACTCAGAATATGGCAGCTCCCTATGTTCTATGTTCCACCTCTGGGGCCCCCAGGAGCAGCGGTGCCCACAGCCAGACAGAATTTTCTGTTATTGCTGTAAAATAAAAGAATTATAGCATAACTAAAAAAATCTGCAGTTAACTAACCCATGAGGCTATTCCCATGATCAGGCTATTCCCACGATCAGCCTAGCCCAATTTCACCTGATCGTGAGAGCCACCTGCCAAACTACCCCTCCACCATTCAAACCAACACTTGCCAAACTACCCCTCCCCTTAAACCAGGTTTGCAGACCGAGCACTCCACAAACCCGGTTTTTAAATTGTGAGTTGCTGTGGCACGGTTCTGCACCGCAACAACTCACGAGGAGACCCCCGACCGGGAGGCTGAAAAGCAGCTTCCCCACTCGGGGTTCTCTCCAGTATGCCCTGCGTGCTTGCGCAGGGCATGCTGGAGCTTCTGGGCTGAGCCGTGTGGCCCCTGATCCTCGCAGCCCCTGCCAGCTCCATAACAGAGCCAGCAGTCATGTGGGTGGCCAATCTGGCCACCCAGGGCTACTGCCCTGCTCGTCTGCGGGGAGAGCGGGCTAAGTCCGCTTTCCCCGCTAACCCCCTCATGGCTCTTCTCACTAATCGTGAGAAGAGCCTCCATGTGTTGCTTCTTCCACTTTCCCTTGACTGTTTCCACCTCTGCTATGCTACTCAGAGTTGCCTATGCTTTTTTTTGTTCAGCTAGTGGAGATGTATGTTTTAGTAACTGGACAAAATGTTCTAATTCTTCTTCCACCAATAAATTCAGAGTGGAGAATCATATATAGCATAATGACAACTGTGAATTTCCTAAGAGAAATGGGTTTGGTTTTGACTGTTTGAAAAAAATGAGTACCATACCATTCTAAGCAGAATAAATATTAAGACAAAAATAGATGTAAAAATAAACCTACTTTAATCTGTGCTAAAACTTAAATTTGCCATAATGTTTTGAAATAGCGTAGCTAGAGCAAAAAGAAAAAAGAAATAAATAAAGACTATGAAAGTAAAACCTTGAATTCCAGTGTTACAAACAGTTTTGTATATCTGGGGTCCTTTGTCTGTGTCTGGTGGAACGTAATTAAAGCAAGAAGTGCACAGCATCTAAACCATTAAAGTGATAGTCCTTAAATCCTTTACTTCAAGGATGTTCCATGAAGTGAAACTACTCCGCTCTGAAGTTAACATTTCAAGGTTTGAAAACGTTTGGCTTCATCCAGAGACTCGTTTGTAGTACATGGTAAGTCTCTCCATGCGAGCAGTATGGAGAGCCATAATGACCCGCTCTCCCCGCAGATAAGCAGATGGCTATTGGCTGCCCACACAATTATCGGCTCTGTCAAAGAGCTGTTTGGGGCAGCAGGGATTGGGCGCCTCCTGGCTTCTGAAAGTCCCAGAATTCCCTGCGTGATTCATTTTGGTGAGCTCCCCGACACCGGGAGGCTTGTTGTTGCCACCTCATCAAGGGTCTTCTCGTGAGTTGGTGTGGAGCGACACACAGTAAGGTAAGTGGGGTTACCGGAGCATGCATTCCGCTAATCTCATTTAAAGGGGGGGTTAAGGAGGGCAGGTTACTGGGAGCCGCACGGCTTTCATTGCCGCATATGACCTTCAGAAACAGGGCTGGGCTCTCTTAGCCTGGTTTCTGTGGATCGTGAGAATAGCCTCAGTGTGTGGTCTGTAGACAACTGGATTCAAGTTCCACACTTAATAACATAATGGGGCCATTCACATGACCTACACAGAGAAATAATAAATAAATAAGATGGATGCCTGTTCCCAAAG
Organism: Hemicordylus capensis; assembly: GCF_027244095.1. Lineage (NCBI taxonomy): Eukaryota > Metazoa > Chordata > Lepidosauria > Squamata > Cordylidae > Hemicordylus > Hemicordylus capensis. Next base: position 293,660,815 of record NC_069660.1, on the reverse strand, counting down.
GGCTCGCAATCTAAAAAGAAACATAAGATAGACACCAGCAACAGTCACTGGCGGTACTGGGCTGGGAGTGAATAGGGCCAGTTACTCTCCCCCTGCTAAATAAAGAGAATCACCATGTTAAAAGGTGCCTCTTTGACAAGTTAGCAGGGGTTAGCCATGTAGGTCAAGGATCAAGAGAACAGGTAATAATATGAAGTGTCCCAAGCAGCTTGTCCACATCCTCACATACTGAAATTGATCCAATTTAACCATGCAAGAGAAGCTGCTGGACACCTCCACAGTAGGCTCTGCAGTAACTGTAGAGACTAGTTCAGCTCAAATATGAGAGATTTATCTTTTAAAAAATGCATTTAAAACATCACAACGGGTAACTGATGGATCTAAATTCTCATTCAAGGGAAGAGGGGCATGTACTAGCTCTCTCTCAGCCCTAGACAACTTGGCTGGACATAAGCTTGCAGAAGCAATATGGGCAGAAAACACTTCATTGCTGTGCACATCTTCAAATGTGCTCTGTGTTGTAATCTGTTGAATTCGAGATGAGTCTTTCACAACTTGCTCTCTAACCATCTACCTTGCTGCTTCAGCCCTCATACTTCTTCCATATACCAAGGGGCAAATTTAGAAGTGTCAGAGAGGGCACTTAGGGGCAATCATGTCTACTGCCCTAGTAAGTCCATTATTCCATGTCTGAACCAGGGCATCGACATAATCACTGGCAGATTCTTAAATGCTTCCAAGGCTTCTTGGAATCCTACGGGATCCAATAGCCTTTTTGGGCAGACCATCTTAATAGGTGCTTTCTCCTTCCAGAGAAGGGGTATGGCTGTGAGTCCAACCTTAACCAGATGGTGGTCCATCCATGACAATGAGAAAATCAGAGGAGTCTCCACCACTATCATGAAACAGCATCTTGATCAGAGCAAAAAAAACAAATTGGGCGTGTGAACTATGTGTGTTGGTCCCAAGACCATTTGGGATAGGCCCATTGCTGTCATGGCTGCTATGAACTCCTGAGCTGATCCTGACAAGTTGGTTCCAAAGTGAACCAACTTGTCCCCCAGAACTATCAGCCTGCAACACCAATTCCGCAACCAAGTCAGCAACACCAAGACTGCAACACCAACTCCACAATGAAGTCAGCCAGCTCCATTATGGACTCTGTTGGGCAGCAGGGTGAACGGTAAAGGAACAGAAGTCTCATTCTATCCTTGGTCTCCAGATGTAGGTACACACACTCAGTATAGGCCAATTCCCTGACAGGAACCATGGTGAAATAGATATTATTCTTATATACAACAGCCACCCCTCCTCCCTGCCCACGTCCTCTCACACCTGCTCCACAACAGAGTATCCAGCCGGGAGAAGGTGGGCCCAAACTTGACCACTAGCCTCTGCCATCCAGGCCTTTGTAATACATACTGGATCATCTCTATCATCCACAATCACATCATGGATGATTTCTGTTTTATTTTGAACTGACCTGGCATTACAGATAAGCAAGGTGAAGTTCTGTAGGAGGTTAGTACTGTTCTACAAGGTCAAAGAGCTGGCAGCAGGGTAAGAGGCTAACAGCTATTGAATTTCTGATCTCCCTTCCCCTGTAACGGCCTGCAACCCTGCCAATGCCACATCCTCCTCTCCCCCCCCCCGCCACTGGAATAGCCGCAGGGACAGTAAGCACCCTTCCTCGATCTCCAGATACAACAACACACATACCTATATAGACCTAGTTAAGAAAGAGAGAGGCTTTTAAAACAACAGCATAACTTGCTAATCTCTCTTTGCTGTTCCAAATCTTGGCCTGTGTGCTGGACTGCAAGTACGGCCTGACCTAAATTATTTATGTGCCTCTGGCCCTTCCAACTGACTATATGTAGGCCTGATTCCACAGGACCCTGATACCTGTACTCTGTTTTAGGGCAACAATTGTTGATTACTTCCCCACATTTTTCATGTTCATTGATACAAATTCCCCATGCATCAATCTGTGCACTCAGGGTAGGCATGTGCAAACAGGTTCGACGTCGAACATGTTCGATGTTGAACTGGTTCAGTTCAAACATTCAGGGTTGAACCAAACCATCCCCTGTTTGGTCCGATCCCAGATGAAACCCCACCCCCCCACTGTTCGGGGAGTTCGTGGACGTTACAAAAAAATTTTTTAAAGGCCACACAGAAGCCAATTGCACAGGCACGGTGGCCTCTGAAATGGCCACTGCACTGGAGGGGGAAGGCCCGAACGGGATGAAGAGCCAGTCGGTTGGCCAGTATGGACATCAAGGGAAGCTGGCGGGGGAGGGGGAAGCTCCACGGAAACCCCCCCACACTGCCTCCAACAACTCACCTGGAGGGGTTAAGTTCATTTTTTTAAAAAATGTTCACTAAACCCCCCTGAACCAAACTGGGAGGGGGGGTTTCGAGGGGATGCCAGATTGAACTGGCCCAGTCCAGGTCTGGTCCAGACTTGAACCAGACCGGACCAGCAGGTTCTGTGCACACCCCTAACTCAGGGGTGTCTGCCCATGCAATTGGGATCCTTTTTTCCAGAGATCTAAATCCCCTTGATGGAGCTATTGTGCAGACGTCCCTTTCAGACATGAAATGACCACATGAAGAGCAGGGATGGATCCAGCCACCACAATTCTGCTCCCACCCCACACAGAACATGCAGACACTAACATACAAAATGTCTCTGTCTCATTATATAGACTCTTTTCTACATTATCCCCAGTCCCAGCACTTTAAGTGCTCTTTCTCCACTTCTTTGTACATTTTAGTCTCATTCTAAAGTTCACCTACTCAGCAGTCTCTTCCCTGTCTCAGTATGCAACTGGCAAGTAGATGGCACTTCTTAGACATAAAGTGTCAGCAGGTGGCTTTTGAAAACCTTTAATACAAAGGAATGAAAGGTTCAAAAATAAAAGATGCCCAGCATTTTACATGCATTTCTACACATATAATTTAATAGCTTAACACCTTTAAATGCTTTAAACGTATTAAATGCTTTAAACATACACCTTTAAACATATTCAAGAATATGTTGCCATGAGGTATATTGCATTTTATTGTGTCAATAGTGATGAATTCAAAGTCCCTAACATTTGTTTTTGCCCTGTTAAATTCTACAAAGGAGTATTTGTCAGAAAAGTGTCTTTGCAGGTTTTAGCAAGAACTGCAGCTTATGTGATAACTGTGGTTTTCAACTGTTTGCCTGGGAAGTCTAGGATTCCTTGGAAGCTTGTCAGTAGCCCCTGGGAAAACTACATTTCCCAGAGGCTACTTTAAGCCTAACAGGCTGCATAACAATTCACCAGGCTCCAGAGAAAGAAGGGGGAAGAGACCGCCTTCCCTCCAAGCCCAGCAGGCCACTGAAGGAGGCGGCTGGCAGCGGATGGGCTGCATGTGTGCTCTCCTTCCATTGGCTGGGAGCCTGGCCAATGGAAAGAGGAGGGCCAGAGCCCGGCCAGCCATAGAAGGAGGAGGTGGGAACCCCGGCAGGGGAGCTCAGCAGCTCTTCCAGATACTCTGTAGCTCCTCGATACAGAGCATGATGAGTTCTTTGAACCCATCTACTCTATTATAGCTCCATCGCTGAACATTACATTACCACATAGGGGAGAACAGCTGGTAATGATAAGCTAAAAATAATTCTCCACTTTTCATCGATAAAACAATATTTTACATTCTTTTAAAAGTCCAGTAAAACATTTCTCGATGCAACTGTTTCCCAACAAGAGTGCAAAGACTGATACTTACCACTTTGGACTTGAAAACAAGTCAAAAATGGAAGCAAGGTAACATTTGTTCTATAATGCACTCTAAGCAAGGCTGCTGCTGTTCACTATTTGCTGACTTTGAAGCAGAACTCAGCTGCCAGCCTCCTGATGGGAGCAGGTCACTAGAAACCAGCCTTTGCAGTTTGCAGTTGTTCTGTGAAGAATTGAAGGTGCTGGGTTTTCACCTATAAAGCCTTTAACATATTGGGCCTTGCTCAGGCTCAGCCTGAGGCCAATCTGAAGTGCTAAGACAGTGCCGCCCCACCCCCTACCCCTCCACTCCCTCTAGCAGTGGATGAGCTCTTCCTACTCCTCATCAGTGTAGGGGGAACCTTTTCCTCTCCCTCCTCCTCCCCATTCTCTTCCTTGCCCTGTCGCTGTGGCCATTCTGCTTTTTCCTCCTCTTCCCTCCTCTTCCTGCTCCCTAGCTTTTGAAAAGGCCAAATCTGGAAGGAACGACCCCAGTTCTCTACACTTCCTTTCACACTCTGCTCTCCGCCTTTTCAAAAGCTGGGGAATGGGAGTGAGAGAAGGAGGAAGCAGCAGAGGGGGAAAGAAGGGAAGAAGGAAAACTTCTGCTAGTGAGGGAGGAAATTACTCTCCTTCGCTGGCAAGAAGAGTGGCAGCCAGAGGAGGCCAGTCTGTCAATCATCCACCTGAGATGGCCACCATGCCACACCTCATTAGCAAGTCAGCCCTGGCCTTGCTTGCACAAGAGACTAACTCTTCTCCCAAATCTTGTCACAATGTCACATGTCGAATTGCCTTGTAGCACTGCCTGGACACCAAGGAGCATAATGATGCTTGCAAAAGGTATCCCAGGATTTGGAGTTCTAGTCTGGTTTCCAAAATGGAACTAATACGTTAGGAATCCTCCTTTACTACTTAAAAAAAAAATCTGAATGGGCTGGTTCTGATTATACCTAGCCTTATCCTCACACAATTAGAAAGTGAGCATGCCCATCATGCCATCTTTCGCAGATATCCTGATGCCTCCCATTGCATCCCTTTATTGCGCTGCAGGGGAAGATAATCTAAATTGACACTAAACTAATGCTTATGTGTTGAGTGGCAATTTGGAAGAACTCCTGCCCCGTGTGATGCATTGGGAGGATGCTGCAACGTCTGCAGAAGATGTTACAACCGGCACACCTTTTAATTGCATGAGAGGAGAATATCATTGGAACAGGCCTAATGTTGTACAGATGATTGTGCATGCAAAGTTTTTTGAAGCTTTCAGTTCCTTCCATTCATGTCTGTCTTCTTCCACATTACTGATATGGGGATGGCACTTCAGCTTAGTGGTAGAGCATCTGCTTTGCATGCAGAAGGTACCGGGTTCAAGTCGCAGAATCTCCAGATAGGGCTAGGAGGGACTCCTGCCTGACACCTTGGAGAGCCACTGCCAGTCAATGTAGACACGACTGAGCAAGATGGACCAATGGTCTGATTTGGAATAAGTCAGCTACTTATGACCCTGTATGTGTGCACTGATAAAACACTGCAAAAAGGTACTCTTGATGTGACTGTACATATGAATGCATGAGGGTTCTTTTGTGTATTATTTATTTATTTATTTATTACATTTATAAACCGCCTCATCCAGAGGCTCTGGGAGGTGTACAATAAACTTTTTAAAAGACATAAAACCCACAATTAAAACAATGCTAAACAATATAAAAACAATTCAAAAATGATTAAAACTATTTAAAACCAATTAAAATACTTTTAAAAACAACAACACTTTATAAGCCTTGGAAGGCCAGGCCAAATAAATAGGTTGTTAGGGCTCTCTTAAAGGCCAACAGTGAGCCTAAACTGCGGATATCTGCTGGGAGTGCATTCCATAGCCCAGGAGCAGCTGCAGAAAAGGCCCAGTTCTGAGTCGCCACCAGATGTACCGGTGGCAACTGGAGATGGTCCTCTCCAGATGACCTCAATGAGTGACGGGGATCATAACAAAGAATGCGCTCTCTAAGGTAACCCGGACCCAAGCCGTTCAGGGCTTTAAAGGTAATAACCCGCACTTTGTATTTTGCCCAGAAACATGCTGGCAGCCAGTGCAGCTGTTTTAAGACAGGCATAATATGGTCTCTCCGGGTTACCCCAGAGACCAATCTGGCTGCCGCATTTTGGACTAACTGAAGTTCCCAGACTACTTACAAAGGCAGCCCCACATAGAGCACATTGCAGTAGTCAAGCCTGGAGGTTACCAGCTGATGCACCACTGTTTTGAGATCGTTCTCTTCAAGGAATGGATTCAGCTGTCAAATCAGCCAAAGCTAATAGAAAGCACTCCTGGCCATGCCTCCACCTGAATTGCAGCAAACTTTGCATGCTTTAATTCTGGAATTATTTTTTAAAAATTGTCCCATTGAAAGCAGAAGAGTAGGATGCCCAGTAGAGTGAATCTGTGGAACAATAAAGGAACAGGAGAAGTCTGCTCATCCCTAGGAGATCTGGTGAGGCATATTGGCTAAGCATGCTGTAAATTTTAATTTATTTATTGTTTTAATTGATTTTAGTCTTTATAGATGTTTTAATTAGTTGTAAACCACCTTGATAGGTGGTATATAAATGACTTAAATTTTAAAAAAATGTGGGAACCAGGAAATGGCTGGTCCAAGTCTCACCCTGAATAGGGATACTAGCAAATTCCACTATATTTGAAATATTTATTTGAAACTTAAAAAGTATTGTGGCATTTCTAATTTAGAAATACTTTATATTTTCTTGAATGTCCAGTTTAAAAAAGGGTTGAAGAAGAGGGATTGCAAGATTTATATATTTTTGTTTTAGTATCTGGCATTGGTATCCCGCAAGAAAGTTTTTCACCACATGACTATTTACATGTATCAACTTGCCTTGAAATCTAAAAGAGCTGAAGTGTGCCCTTTGGATCACTTTTCAATTTTAGAAGCTTACTTGCTCCATTAGGAAAAGGTTATGTGTTTTCTTCCTCTAGGAGTACAGTCTTCAGTGAATTAACAATCTCGCAGCCTCACATCTACATTCAGATTGATCTGGCAAGGCAAAAGAAGCAAGTTAATTAAAATGCTTTAATGGATGCTAGCAGATTTGCTTTCTTTGTGGCTTTTTCCTTTGTAACAAATGTCAGTTGCCTTTAGAACACAGAATTTTCTGTAAAAGATTTTGTAATACTGACAGCCAGTATAAATGAACAAGGGGGTACCCATGAAAATGTCATGGGCGAAGGGAAGGAAGTAGTGTTGCCCACAGTCCCGTATTTTATGGGAAGTCCCATATATGAAGCCAAAATAGCTTGTTCTTTATGGGACACTGTTTTCCCCATATTATTGGCAGAGCCTGGAGCTTTCCCTCATTTTATTTGTTTGTTTGTTTGTTTGTTGTTGAATTTATATACTGCCTTTCATTAAAAACAACCTCAAGGCGGTTTACAAAAGTTAACCTCAATGCATTTGCATCGAGCCCTTTGAAGTCTGGGTGAACTCCATATTATAATGTAAAAGAAACAACAAAGTTCACAAAAGAAGGCCCAATTGCTCTGCAAACTTGCAGGAGCAATCAACTTGATTAAGAACATAAGAACAGCCCTGCTGGACTAGGCCCAAGGCCTATCTAGTCCAGCAACCTGTTTCACACAATGGCCCACCAGATGCCTCTGGGAAGTCCACAGGTAAGAAGTGAGGGCATGCCCTCGCTCTTGCTGTTGCTCCCCTGCAACTAGTTTTGAGAGACATTGTGCCTCTGAGGTTGGAGGTGGCCTATAGCTACTATACTAATAGCCATTGATAGACCAGTCATCCATGAATTTTTCTAAGCCCCTTTTAAAGCCATCCAAGCTGGTGGCTGTCACCACATACTGTGGAAGATAATTCCATAGATTAACTATGCACTAGGTGAAAAAGTACTTCCTTTTGTTGGTCCTAAACTGGTCCAACCTTCAGTTTCATGGGTTTATTTACATGGATTTATTTATCTCTTGCTAATTATTTACACATCACCCCTCCCTCTGAACACCCTGCTCCTTGACCTACCCTGCAGCCTCCTAGACATCCCTTCCTCCAAACTAGGCCCACTCTAACAAGAAAAAACACTACACACCAAAGCACCTACAAAACCGAACCAGAACCCAGTACACACATACACACAAAAATTAAAATGGCCATTCGCAACCACCAAGACCTAACCAATCCAACAACAAGCACCAGAAACCTGAGCACACAAAAACACATGAGCACCCCCGCAACCTAAAGAGCCACCAAACAAAACTAATGTACTAGAACTAACCAAGAAATATAAATACATTTAAAATGGGGGGGGGTGTTCCTCACCTATCTAATGGGCAAGTAAAGTGGCAGTGGGAAAGCAGGCAGGTCAGGCGATTGCGGAAAGTCGAGCGGGTCAGGCAGTGATGGAAATCTGGGTGGGTCAGGCGGTGACCCAACTGGCAGGCGAGGTGAGTAAGGTGGTGGCAGGAGGGGGTCCAACAGGCAGCTCAAGCAATGGCAAGAGGGGGTCTAACATGCAGGTGAAGTGACCAGGTCAGGTGGCAGTGGGAGGCAGGGGTCCAACAAGCAGCTGAGGCAGGCAAGTCAGGTATCAGCAGCAGGCGGGCGTCCAACAGACAGGCAAGGTGGGCAGGTCAGATGGCAGTAACAGGCAGGGGTCCAATAGGCAGGCAAGGTGGTCAGGCAGCAGCAGGTGCAGGTCCATCAGGCAAATGAAGAGGGGGTCAAACAGGCAGGCGAGGCAGGAGATGAGGGGGTCCAACAGGCAGGGATCCAACAGGCAGGCGAGGTGGAGCTTCAACAGGGAGGCAGGGAGCAGATCAGAGAAGCAGGGGTTGGGCTGGCAGGGCAATCCTCCAAAATGCAGAGCAATCCTCTGAAATCCAGTAGCTGGTCCTGGAGCACAGCCAAACCTCTTCCTGAAAAGCAGGAGAGGTACAAACATTTTGAAACTCCCTCCTTTTTGCTCCCCCGTCCCACATCCTTGACCAATGGGGGAAGTGTTGTCCAAACAACTCTCTGATTTGAATGACAACAAGCCAACCAGAGCAAAGGATATTGCTAGTCAATCAGATGGCAATGGCCGAAAACTAATCAGGAGGGCTGAAATTTTGTAAACAGACTTCAGTAATGGTAGCCACCATGTTCAAACTGGTTTGAACCAGTTTTATTCTAACTGTGCTCAGCTTGGTTTGAACTCAGACCAGCCCCCTCTTTTGGGGGGCTGGTCTGGTTCGAACTCAAACCATTCAAACCAGGTCAGTTAAAATCAAACCAGGTTTGATCTGAACTGGTTTTGCATACCCCTAGTTCAAATTGGCTAGACCTTTCAGAAGTTAGTCCACTTGCACCTCAAACGTTCATGCATTGACCACCTTGAATTGGATTAAATGACATCATCACAAACTATGCTGTTGATGTGTCTCTACAACTCTACCAAATTTGGTTCAAATAGGTCCAGACAATACAAAGTTGATAGGGAGCAGACACACACATACACACACACACACACACACTCATAAGCTTAGGCTAACAAAGAAAAATTCAAAATCAAAGGACTCTAGGGAAAGCCCTGCCCTGGACTACCACCACCCATGGTACACTGGACCAACTCCTCCCCACATAATGGTGCCCAGCTGCCAAGGAAATGTAAAAGTGGAGCAGATGGATAATTTCCATGTGCCCGCCTTTTACCTTGACCTGGGCTCATTGGGGAGGGAAAGGGGAAAGGACGGATGATGCTTCTCATTCAGCACTGCTGACGGAGGAGCATTCACACTGCCCCTTACTGCCTGGTCAACTTCTCCATTGGGTCCTGGCTGACTAAATACTGATGGTCAACAATGCACACTACATGGACAGTTTGTGCAGGCCCTTCAGTGGGCATAGGCCCTCAGCCCATGCTTGACCTGTCCTGCTCCAGACACCATCCTGGTTGAGAAGGGTCCAGTATTATATGATAGTCATAGTTCTGTGATGTATGATCAATGCTGGCTCATTCATACACATAAATCAGCATTTGGTACTGTGCCATGAACATGCATATGTAAACCAGACCCACAGTGCTTAAATCCTTAAAGATCCAAAAGCCTCCTTATTCAAAACTGAACTATTCCACAGTAAGCAGCTTAAACTTCACTTGCATTTTTATGTTGTCAAACTGTCATTATCTTTACACTTTGGGGGCTTTGCAGTCCTAATTTATTTCAACCTCTCCACAGTCCTGTAGCCACTCTAACTCTCATTTTACATGTGGGGAACTGAGGCTACAGGGGAGTGACTTGTTCTTGAAACCATATGGCTGAGCTGGGATTTGAATTCACATCCCCGATGTAAGACCCACCAACAGACAACACCGGTTCCTGCTGAAAACAGCAACACATTTTTAAAACTCTTTTTACTTGTTTTCTCTCAGCCTAGAGGGCATTCATTTATAAAATATAGCTCAGTATCTTTATAACTAACTTTATTGTTTGAGTGTGTTTGGAAGAGGATTTGGTGGAACGGACTGTAACTTTCCACAGACAGTTCTTGGCGCATGGTATTATCAGGAGACCCACAATAGTGTGCTTGGCTGCCAGACGCGAAGTCATTAAAAGGACTCAGAGCTTCCTGTTTCATATTCTTGTGGGATTTGTTAAGATAGCATTTCTGTGGGTTGTGCGGATTTGATTTCCATCTAAGCACCTTTTCTATATGGATCAGAACTGCGATGAAAGTATGTTCAGTGGCATTAGAGCTTAAGATTTGTACCTCATGGAATTTTCGTCTTTTAAAAAATTTCTTCATGCTTTTTGGACATACTGTTTGATCTTTTCTCACTCAAGGGTATTTAACTGTTTTAAAACCAATGCCATGGTAGATGGTAGATGGCTTTCTTTTTTTGCCTTTTCTGCGGTAATATCTTTGTTTGATGTGGCTTGAAGCGTAGTCATCTTTTCTAGCCCATATGACCCATTTAATAAATAAATCCCTCAGTACAACTTTTTCAAAGTAAGGCTCAAATAACTTTTAAAAAGGCAGTGAATCCTAATATGCAGAAAACCCCACCAAAAATATGTCTTCCACTTTGAGGGCACTTTTAAGTGTCACACTTCAACCACCTCCCTGACTGATGTTGGAGTGAATAGGGCACTTTCCCCACATTCATTTTGGTGAATGGAGGGGGGGGCAGAATCTGCTCGTCTTTGCTTCCTTTTCTAATTCCAATGATCTTAAAAGTGTGATGAAACAGTTCCTGTGAAGCTGGCAGCCATTGCTAGGGGGAGGTTACGTGATTGTGATAAGGTGCTGGCTGCTTCTCACTCTCATGCCTTGCTTCCTGTGACACTGAATGCATCAAGCCAGTCAGACAATATTGAGCTGGATGGACCAATGGTATGACTTGGTGTAAGGCAGTTCCCTCTGTTCCTATGAAGCTCTGCCTCCTCCTGGACATCTGACTGACTGAACATTATACTGCAAGAGCATTACTAGGCTGCAATAAATAGCAGATCCTCAAGCCAATCCCAAGTCATTGAGGTCCAGGGATGCCAATCAAAGTTATCTGAGCCTTACTTTGAATCCCCACAAGCATTCACTCCACCCCCCTCATTTTACTGAACTTTACCCTAAACATATTTGTCACCCCGCCCCCAAAGAAATGATCTTTCCTTTCTCTCCCCTCCCCCCCAAAATTTTATGTAAGGAGTTATTCCTGAACCTTTTCATCCTGAACCACCCCTCTAAGAGAAGGGTGCCAGTTGATGCTCTGCTTCAAGAAGCAGAATATCATGGTTCAGCACTGGATGGGTGTGTGTGTGTGTGTGTGTGTGTGTGTGTGTGCGTGTGCGTGCGTGCGTGCATGTGCATGCGCGTATGCATGTGTGTGAAAGGACACTTTAGCATTTGCTGACCCCCACCAAATTTGCTGCCCTATGTCACTGCATGGACAGGCCAGCCCTCACAACTTGCTGCTATTGCCTCCTGCCTAACAATTTTCTCTGGAACGTGACCCTCAGCCTGATCCTAACTACATTTCCAGCTCTGACCTCTTGGACCCTTCTCTCTTTCTCTGGCTCAGCCTTATCTTTTTGAACCATGCACTTGTCTTAGCACCTGACAATCAAGCAGAGATGCCTGCTGAGACCTGAAAGTTATGCTTGGGAAGGTCCAAGCCCTATGTGCACTCCCAGAAAACTGTCATATGTCAGCAACCATCAAGGTAGGAGGAGCGGAAAGTGATCGTATGCTAGGTGTGATCTGTGTAGGGTGGTGGCAGTCAACCCAGATTGTGTACCTAGCACTGTATCAAGAGTGGTGGGAAAGCATATAGCAATAGCACTTACATTTATATACCGCTCTATAGCCGAAGCTCTCTAAGCGGTTTACAATGATTTTAGCATATTGCCCCCAACATTCTGGATACTCATTTTACTGACCTCGGAAGGATGGAAGGCTGAGTCAACCTTGAGCCCCTGGTCAGGATCGAACTTGTAACCTTCTGGTTACAGGGCGGCAGTTTTACCACCAGGGGCTCCCATGCTGTCCTACCCAGATCGAGGCTAGTAGATGATTACTTCCTAATACTACTACCTTCATGTATGCTGACACATGACAGTTTCTTGGGAGTCAGCAAGGGGCTTGATAGGGATGTGCAAACTGGTTCAAATTTGAATCGGTTCAAATTTGAACCAGTTCAGTTCAATGGTGCAAATTCAAACCAAATCAGGCATTGGTTCGACCTGCCAGTTCGATTTCAAACCAAACTGAGCCTGGTTTGATTCAAACCAATTTGAACCTGTTTGAACCAGTCTGAGCCTCCAAAACTGGGTTAGGTGGTAGGCGCCCATGGGTGCCAACTACCACCCAAACCCCAAAGCAATCGGACACTCCTACGATAGTTAATGAATTTTTGAATTTTTTTATTATTGCCCATTATTCCCTATGTGGAGTATGTAGGGGCAAAAAACTGGGGTGGGTGGTAGGCAGCCAGGGGTGCCTACCACCCACCAAACCCCAAGGCAATCAGACACTTCTCTGATTATTGGTGAATTGTTGATATATTCCTCCCATAGGGCATAATGGGGATTTGAGGATGCCCCACCTTTGAGGGGTGCCAGAGCACCCCAAAGTGGGTCTTGGGGCATGGCATGGCTGCCCTCAACTCCCCCCAGGCACCCCTAAGTTGATAGGAATTATTGTTATTTATTTATGAATTTTTAAAGAAATTCCCTGGAAAGAAGCGGCATGTTGAAGCCTGTGTTTCCAGCAAAATGGGTCTCAAAATGGTGCCTGAATCAATTCAGGTTGAATAGGGGGTGATTCTATTCTACCCCTATTCTATTCTACCCCTAATATGCCCCCCCGGTTCAATCTGAAGAAAAATACATTTGGGGTAGAATCATCAAATCAACCCCAATTTGACCCAAATTGATTCAAAGGTGAATCGATTTGCATAGCCCTAGAAACTGTGGCTATGATTTTAATAGAAAAAAGAGCAAGCGGAGAGAAAGGAGAAGGCACCTATGGTGCAGGTGCATAGCTAGGGGAGAGAGGGCTCGTGTTTGCCCCTCTTCCCAGTGGCCCCTTATGTGTACCAGCCATGCCCCTGCATGTGACACCACACATAGAGGTCATGGCCAGCACATGGATGGACCAGCCTGTCCCTCCTGAGTTCATTTCCCAGCCGGCTTCCTTGCTGGCTGGGTGTTTTCTTTGTTCTCTCCCTCCCTCGAGAGAATGAAGAAAATAGGGAGGGGTAGGGGACAAGCCGGGGGACTCTTGAGGGCTTGGTGGCTCAGGTTCTTTGAATGCACCCAGTTCCACCCTTGATTTGGTGTCCTTTTTTTTTTAAAGTCCAACTGTAATCACATAGTCTGAAAGGAAAATGAAAAGAACATACACAAGTAATTTATTTCTCCCCTTCCTTATTTCACCCCATCCACGCCTGACTAGGGGTGTGCATGGAACTGGCTGGCCTGGTTCGCTTCGAGCCCGAACTGGACCGGGCCAGTTTGGTCCGGCACCCCGATTGTGCTATTGTGATGTTTCCAAGAGCAGCAACTTGCATATCTGTGTTTTCAATTAAACCTCCAGACAAAGAATAGAAATGATCAGGCAATGTAATTAATCATGCTGACCTTTCCACATAGCAATAACAATGGCTACCCCTCTTTTTTGGAAGCTCATCTATTAAAGAAATAGGGAAGCATGTAGCATCCCCCCTCCACAACCCATTCCTTTTGAACATTTGCAGAAGTTGTGGTAGTGAGAAGAAACTATTATTCTTATTTCCACCCTTAAACAGTTACAATGTGTAGCTTGAGCAATGCAGGGAGAGTATTTAAGGACAGGAGTGAGCTGTCCCTATGTTTTAGACTGCATGTGATTATTCCTAAGGATCCCAAAGCCATCATACAGTAATAATAATAATAATAATAATTATTATTATTATTATTATTATTATTACATTTTATATCCCGCTCTTCCTCCAAGGAGCCCAGAGCGGTGTACTACATACTTGAGTTTCTTTTTCACAACAACCCTGTGAAGTAGGTTAGGCTGAGAGAGAAGTGACTGGCCCAGAGTCACCTAGCTAGTTTCATGGCTGAATGGGGATTTGAACTCGGGTCTCCCCGGTCCTAGTCCAGCACTCTAACCACTATACCACGCTGGCTTTATTAGGACCAACCAACCATCTACAAAATCATAAGTAAGCTTTTAAGTTCTCCAGAACCCTCCTTCAGGCTTAGTGTTGGACAAAACTTGGAATGGAGGAGGGAAAAATGTAGACCCCGATGTTAACGTCCAACATCTGGTCTGAAAAAGATTTCTGTGATACTTGGAGGCTTACTTTTTACTTAGAAACATTTGGATTGATCCTAAGAAAGGTACTGTCATACTGTGGTATTTGGATCCCCCACACCACAACAGATCAGCACAGCAACTTTGGACTTCAGTGTTTTCAAGGGTATCTGTATCCAGTCTGCCCTATGGCTCAACACACTGAGTAATTATAATAAACAATTACGAGCACTCGTGTCCTAGGTGGCCAGCAATGGAGCATCTAGATGTCCGTTGGGTGGGGAGGTTTAGGGGATCTGTTCTATCTTTTACCATTGAGAGCGGAGGAGCCCATATAAATGGGGCCGCCATGGTTGCATGGAAGGGTGGGCTGGCTCGGCTCATGACCTCACAGTCTGTGGGTGGGGCAGTACCCTTACTAAGGCATAGCCTTCCCAGGAAACTAGCGCTTTCATGAGAGGGTGAACCTGGCAAGCTGCCAGACAGCAGGATTTCAGTTGGGCCTACATGGACAGCTTTGCCAGGGCCACTCCTCACAACATCTTCCCAGGTTATGCTGGGACAGACCACCAAGCATCCTTTGCCCTTGGCTTGGCATGGTAAGGCATTGCAGGGAGTTTAAATAGCATTTAAATGCCATTTCCCTCCTGAGGGCAGGTGGAGCACTCTGAAAAATGCATGATCGTGCTCGGCACATCCCCTCCCAGATTGTGGCCAATCGCTGCTTCCCTGCTGACGTGGTGACACTTTGCTCACCGTCTGGCCATGTAGCTTGCTGAGATCTGCCTTGGAGGCCAAGCAGAAGAGAGGGGCTCTCATCTCCTGGAACTGGAGTTTGGCGGGCCATGGTTTGCTGGACGTTTGTGGTGCAATTTGGAGTTACACATTGAAACTGCAGGTTCGCCTCCCTCTGGTTTCACATTACATATGAACCGGGCCTATGTCTTCTTCTCCATGAGCCCCACCACCCATTGTCATCACCCAGAGAGGTTAATCTGCAGTTGTCACCAGCTTGTCTGGTGGCTACTCAGAAACAGGCTTTCTCCACTGCTACCCTGAGGCTTGGCTTGGGAATAGGCGTCCTGCCAAAATAAGAGCCTCAACATTCCTGACAGTTTTTAAAAGGGCTGTTAACACATTTATTCATTCAGACTTTTAATTACACTTATAGATTCTATCATTGTTTAAAATTGTTTTAAAGTTTTCACTTTGTACTAATACCGCTACTGCTACTACTACTACTACTAATAATAATAATAATATACCGCTTTTCAAAAGAAGTTCTCAAAGCATTTTACACAGAAAAATAAAGTAAATAGATAATGATTCCCTATCCCCAACTGACTCACAAGCTAAAAAGAAACCTAAGATAGACACCAGCAACAGCTACAGGAGGGATGCTATGCTAAGGTTGGATAGGGCCAGTTGCTCTTTCTCTGCTCAGTATAAGAGGATTGCCAGTTTAGAAGGTGTCTTTTTGCTCAGTTTTAACTTTGTTTTTAATCTGCATTTTTTATTGTAAGCTACCCAGAGATGTGAGTTTGGGGTGGTATATAAATATGCTATATAAATAAAATAAGTAAACCAAGCAATCAACTCAGTCATAATGATGGACCTTTTACTAGTTCAATGCTTCACAATTCTAGGATTTCCCTAGAATTCTGAGAATTCTTCCAAAGCCTCAAGCTAGGATTCAAAGAGTCCCTGACTGACACAAACACCTCCACGTATGTTTTCCCTTCTGACTGCTGCTGCTAACATTTCATTGCAGGCCACTTCAGAGGTTTACTTGATTTTTCAGAGCTTTTCCCCCCTGTGAGCATGAGGGTTGTGGTATAAAGGAGGGGCTTCAAAACCCCACTGTGCGCTCTTATAATATCTGCCCAGGGCTCTGTGGATTCCACTCTTGGGAGGGGATTCCAATTAGAAAAATCAATGGCACATTGTAATTACATTTAGGGATGAAAAAACGTGTCTTACATGGATGCTCTAATCCCCTGTCGGAAAATATATTTTGCTCCTGCTTAAGGCAAGTATCCTTTTTACTTTTTACTTGAAATGGGTATTTGCTATAATACATCAATGTCGGTGCTTGCATTAAAACATCTACCCCGAGGGCTGGAAAGGACTGTGCTACCATTAACTGCTAACACCAGTGAGGGCTTCAGTCTCAGCACAGCATTCTTTACAGAAAAGTTGCTGCCCTGAAAGCCACATTTGTAGCTATTCTGGGGTGCAAGTCTGGAAAAAAAAATGTCTTCACCTTGTCACCTCCTGAAACTCTGGCCTCACTGATAAAATTGTTCAGTGACACAAAGGCTTCCAGCAATGAAGCAGTTGAAGAATCTGTTTGAAGCACATACTCCAAGTTCCTAAAGTTCTCTCACTGGCTTCTTAACATTTCCTGTAGTCTTATCAGCAACCAGTTGCATTCACCGTTATATCTAGGGGTGTGCATTTGTTTTGGGGACAAATGGCAAATATTATGAGCAGAACCCATTTCATTCTTTTCAGCATTCATCCAAGTCGAATGTAGTGTCCATGAACCATCCATTTTGGTGTTAAGCTCTGCTCAGGTCTACTTTGTTTCCTCAGTTTATAAGTTCCAGTAGCTAGACACAACTAGAGACAGCGTAGGGAGGAAACTGACAATGAAAACGTTCTAGTTGTGAACACAGACACATTACTGCAAAAAGAAAAAGAAAAGAATACTTGTCATGGCTTTGAAACTATGGTTAAGAACATAAGAACAGCCCTGCTGGATCAGGCCCAAGGCCAGCATCCTATTTCACACAGTGGCCCACCAAATGCTGCTGGAAACCTACAGGCTGGAGTTGAGGGCATGCCCTCTCTCCTGCTGTTACTCCCCTGCAACTGGTACTCAGAGTCATCCTGCCTTTGAGGCTGGAGGTGGCCTATAGCCCTCCCACTAGTAGCCGTTGATAGACCTCTCCTCCATGCATGAAGTTATCCAAACCCTATTAATTAGGCCTGTGCACCAGGAGAAATATTGGATCAGTGCTGAATGATCTGATAATGATATGAAAAAAAATTGGGGAGGCTGATTAGGTTGTGAGCCCTTTTGGGATAGGGAGCTCTGTGTGTGTGTGTGTGTGTGTGTGTGTGTGTGTGTGTGTGTGAGAGAGAGAGAGAGAGAGAGAGAGAAACACTTTGGAAACTGTGGTTGAATAGCAGTATATAAATATACATAATATCCATATCTGTCATATTCCCCAATGTTATCTTTATTGGTATTGGGTCGGCAATGACCCAATAAGAATTACCGGAAGCCAGCTTGGAGAGAAAGTCTCTCCAAGATGGTTCCAGATTTGGATTTAAAGAACTGTACCCTCAAACGTGAGGGGTGGGGGGACAAGGTAACTTCAAGAAGCACCCACTGGTCCAGGAGTGCTTTCAGAGAGGTTACTGTTGTGTTCCCTCCCCGCAATTTCAGAGGTGCAGTGCTTAACCCTAATCTGGATTTTTGGGTGGATCTCCACCCCCAGCTTCGTAAAGGTGTGTGAACAAGCAAACCGCTACACTCCCTGCTATGCTCTTGTTGTCAAACTCTTACCTGGACTCTGGTACATGATATACCCACAAGTATGGCCCCTATTATATATTTATGTTAGTTATATTTATGTTATTAATAAAAATATGACACAGGATAGAAAATGACCCCAAGACCAATAGACTTTCCATGGTGGGGTGGTTTCTATCCCATTCCCATTATAAGTCAATTGGTAGAAAAACCACCCCAGAAATGAATGGGATTTCTATAGTAGGGTGTTATCTTTCCTATGCCCATGATGTTAAGCCTATTGGGATGGGGGAGAACACCCTGTTTCTCTTTGGAAACTTCAGTTTTGTTTCTCTTGATGATGATCAAAACTAGTCTGAGGCACTGTATAGTTCTGTGCTCTCAAGTTAGGGCAGATGAAACCAATCCCTCCCCCAATGTCAGATCTAGTGTTTGGAACAAGTAAATCATTTGGAAGCATTTGACCTTGCAGAAGCAGAGATTTTAGCCATTTTGAATGTTTAGATTGCTAGTCCTGGCTGGTGTGTTCCATGCCTAGGCGAGTCACTGAGAAACCTGCTAGTCCTGGCTGATGTGTTTCATGCCAATAATGAAGCACTGCAGGGACAGTGTACATTTGGGACTCTCCTATTTCTGTGCCATGATGCACTGAGATGATTTGAGGACATCAGGAGTAATTTAAGGTTCAAGCTGAATGACCGGAGAGAAAAGTGATTGCCAAGCTGGCAACTATTACAGGAATCTGGATCTTGTTTATACAGCAGCTGCAGCACAGCAGCATTCCTGATCTGACCCGCAGTCAGTGAGCAGCTGATAGTAGGGATGTACACAAACTGGTTCATGCACTCCCAGGAGGTGGGGGTGAGGTCATTTAAGGGGCAGGGAAGGTGCCCTTACCTCCCCCACTGCTTTCCCCCCACTGGTGCTCTCCCCAAAACCTGCTGCAGGACCAGCGCTGCCTAGGCCGTGCTAACTGGGCAAAGAGGCACCTTTTACCGTGGTGATTCTCTTTATTTAGCAGGGGGAGAGTAACTGGCCCTATCCACCCCCAGCACAGTACTTCCAGTGACTGTTGCTGGTGTGTGTCTTATGTTTCTTTTTAGAATGTGAGCCCTTTGGGGACAGGGAGCCATCTTATTTGTTTGTTATCTCTCTCTGTAAACCGCCCTGAGCCATTTTTGGAAGGGCGGTATAGAAATCGAATTAATAATAATAATAATAATAATAATAATAATAATAATAATAATAGGCCGGCTTTTAAACCTGGCTGTTAGCTGAGATTAAAAGAGCGAGCACTCCCTTACCCCTGACTAGCTGCTCATGTGCACACTGTGAGCATGGGCAGCTTCCAGACCAGCTGCACACAAAGATGGGTGCTTAGGGTGCCTGTCTCTTGGGGTAATCTCCCGATGCAGTGTGCGTGTCCCGGCCTCAGATCAATCCGCGCAGTATGGAGCAGGGCTGATGGTGTGGGAGCGCACAATGACCACACATTTTAAAAGTGGCATGCAATTCTGCAGCAAAACACAGCACAGATTGTGCAAACCCCCCCCCCCCCCATCCTGTCTCTTCCAAAAGAAAAGACAAGTTGGGCAGGGTGCCAAGGTCATCAGCAGACTATTGCGCTCTGGACCTTCACCATACTATCCAAACTTCATCTGTATTATGGATGGAGTTAGCAGCACAGACATGACCAGAAGGAAACAGTAAATGAGATCCATGTCTAAGCTCACAGTCAGTGGCGGCTGGTACAGACAGGGCAGCGATGGGGGAAGAATATTTATTTATTTATTTTTCTATTTATGTATTTATTCGATTTCTATACCGCCCTTCCAAAAATGGCTCAGGGCGGTTTACAAAGAGAAATAACAAATAAGATGGCTCCCTGTCCCCAAAGGGCTCACAATCTAAAAAGAAACATCAGAGAGACACCAGCAACAGTCACTGGAGGTACTGTGCTGGGGTGGATATGGCCAGTTACTCTCCCCCTGCTAAATAAAGAGAATCACCACGTTAAAAGGTGCCTCTTTGCCCAGTTAGCAGGGATAACATGTGAGACTCATTTTGCACTCCTCTTACCTCATCCCTGCTGCCTCCCTGTCTCCTGTCTCGCCCCACCAGAGTCACCTCAGGCACACGGGTTAGTATTCACCAAGCTGGGGAATGCATTCCCAGACCTGGTGAATACCAGGCCAAGCACCTGGGGTTAACTCTGCAGCAGAGCAAGGTAGGAGACAGAGAAACAGACAGAACAGCCAGATGGGGTAAGAGGAATGTGAGGAAGCCTCACTCGTGGCTCATTTTTTGCCCCAGGGCCCCATCTGTATCACCTGCCACTGCTCTTGACCACACCACTGTATGCAGACCACCCCACCCACTGGCCAATTTTCACTGTACCAAGTGGCCAAAATGGGAAGTTCCTCCTTCTGGTCATTCCCAGGCTATAAAGTGAGATACAAAGACAAATGCAAGATAATCCACTTTCTGTGTTAGGCAAAACTGCAATGTGGCCAGTACTTGGTTAATGTTAAGATTATCATTGTCATTCATCTCATGGACATGGTCTTATAGGAGGCAACATTTCCTCAAGGTGTAGTGCATAACATCCTTCAATAGATACTGGAGATAAACAGCCATTTACGGGAGCTTTTGCATACCTTCTTTCCAGATAAACTTATGGCACTGTCTGGAAAAAGAGAATAATTAAAGGCCTTCCCCAGGGAACAAAATGTTAAGCTATACAGACAGGGGCTGACATCCAGACTAATTGAAATATATTCTGTGTGCACAATGAGGAAGGGCAATTTTTGCCCATCTCTCCTTCTCTATCCAGCTGCCTGTGCTTCCCCCAAATATGTCCCTGAAGGTTCTACAACCTGCAAGGACATATTTTTGGGAGCCACAATAGGCTGCAGAGGATACGCGAGATTGCCAAAAACTGTCACTCTCCCATTGTGCTCAAAGAACATTTTCCAGCGTAACATTAGTCTGGATGTCAGCCAGGGTTTGTAGTTATGGTTTTAATTTACAAAATGTTACAACTGAAAAAATTCGTATTTTCATTATATTTCATATCTCCTATAACATCAGCCACTTTTATTCTGTGCACGATCCACTTCCTAGCAATATATGAGTGCCAATAGCCCTCAGTTTATCTGGCAGTACCCCATAATTTAACATATTGGTTTCACATTTCTTGGCCCTGTTATTCTCTGCAGATTTAAAAATCTGCTCCAAATAAAATTTCTTTGATAGTCTTATTTCTTCCATCTGTTGTATACTTCCACCAATGTGAAAGCAAGGCTCCATAGACTTGGCTCTTAAGATTTTGGTAACCTAACTCCACTCTTGGTGCCACTAAAGATGTACAATGTTCGACTTTATCATACCTTTGGCTCTGTAAACCATTTGTGCAAGTGTTTTCCATGATGAACTTTAGGGAGGATTACACAATCTCTCCATTAGTCCATGCAACATATAGTACAGCATTAGTTGCTTTGATCGCTTGCAGGTTTATTGCTTGTCCCGCATATGTTTTTCTTCTTCTTCTTCATTAAATTGAATCCCTAGATATTTGATGTTCTTGAATTGCTCTATGTTCTTTCTATTCATGTGATTTTTTTTTCATGCTGCCTTTCATATCCATTTCTAAAGTGAGGTACAGTTAAAAAAACACTAAATACTTCAAAATATAATATTAAATGGTTTTTTAAAAAACAATCATTGGATGAAAGCAACATGAAAGTTCTGGTATGGCGGCTAAAAACTAAGCTATCCATCATGTCTCTGGTTTGAATCACACCTCTGCCATGTGCCATGAACTTACAGGGTGGTCGTAGGGAGCCACTCCCTCTCAAGGCCCATTCATGCCATGTTATGCTCATACAATGAGTGTACAGTCTACCAGGGGTAGAGCCACCATTGCACAAATGGGTTCAAAGAACCCGGGCCACCACCTCCAAGGAGCCACTGCTGCTGCCCTTTCCACTACCACTGAGCGAGGGTGCCCCAGCTGAAGGCACCCCCTCTTATAGTCTCGGGGTGGGTGGGGGGCTGCTGATACCCCATGGGTCCTGGCAGGTGCATATCTGGCCACGAGAGCCTGCCTCGCAGCTTCCTGAGCCCTGCGCTGCTCCAGCTTTTCCAACCAAAGTTGGGCAGGGCCAGCGAATAAGCAAGCGAGGGAGCTCACTGTCCCAGCTCATCGAGTTTCTGACTCGAGCAACTCTGTTGGGGAGGAAGAGCAGGCCAGCAAATGAACAAGCACAAGGGAAGGAGGGAGAGAAAGTGAGGGGGTGAGTGAGGGAGCCGGTGGGAGGGGGCAAGGTCAAGGGAAGGGGCAAGAGCTGGGATGGACCGAAAACTGTATGTCACCAAAACAAAAACGCAGTGCAGCAAAAAAGAAAAAAGGAGGGGGAGCATCTCCAATACTTGAACACGGGCCCCTTCAGGGCTTGCCCCTGCATTCTATACAAGTACAGATTTGTACACGGGTACAGTTATTCACATATTATGCTGAATGCAAGTACAGAAGTACACTTCCTATCTGTACCCTGCATTTGAAGGGCCTGTATCCAGGTTCACTTTTAAAATGAACACAGTCATTCACACAAACATGTGTATGGGTCCTTTTGCCTCCTGTTAACTGAGCAAAGAGGCACCTTTTTAAAGTGGTGATACTCTTCTATTGATCAGGGGGAGAGCAACTGACCCTATCCAATCCCAGCACAGCACCCCTCCAGTGGCTGTTGCTGGTGTCTGTCTTATGTTTCGTTGTAGACCGTTAGCCCTTTAGGGACAGGGATCCATCTTATTACTTTATTATTGTTTTCTCCGTGTAAACTGCTTTGGGAACTTTAGTTGAAAAGCAGTATATAAATATCCATTGTTTGGTTATACAGACATCTATACACTCATACAGGATAATGTCTGAATCAGGCTTCAGTCTCAGCTGCAATGTGGGGATAATAATACTGACTTACTTTACAGGTCGTTGAAATAATTACAAGATAATATATGTGAAGCACTTAACTCTTGACAGTTTTATACAAATGCTAAGTATTATTATAAATAAACAAGAAGAAGGGGGGGGAGTTTATTAGCAGACTCAACTTCTGAAGGCACAACAGTAAAAAAAGACCTTCATCTGCTTCCAGAAGTATGGCAAAGCAGGAGGCACACTGGCCTCCCTCCCACTCAAGGATATCCCAGGTTCTAAGGTTCCAAAAGAAAAGGCCCTGTACATCCAGGGCTGGCCTTAGGATAAATAGCGCCCTGGGTGAGGAGTGCCTTTGGGACCTCCTGCCATGGGTAGTTTAATCAGGGTTGCCAAGTTGTATGGCTTGTGCAAGCTCAGCTTGGTGTCCCTTCAATAGGTGTCCTGGGCAAGTGCCTGGTTTTCAAGTACTCACAAGGAATGATTACAAAACGGGGATGATTTTTGAGATGCACTAGGGAATGTTCACCCATTCTGCCATATAAGTCTACATTTGTCACCTAGAATGTCACCTAGATATTCATCCGCTCCTCCAAAAAAGATTAACACAAAGCTCAACTTCATTTCTGCATTTTGATTTGTAAATTTTGAGTTTCTTCCTGTATCTTTTGTTTTCCTTGTGGAAATGCATGCACATGTATGTATGTGTGGTTTGGTGTGTGTGTGTGTGTAAAATAGTTGTATATAATATATAATGGCCGACATCCGACACAAAAGTCTGTGCATGTTGCAATGTGCAACTGAAAATTGTGCAGGTGGAAAAATTGTGCAGAGTTGCACGATAGTATGTTCTATTGCACAATTCAATTTGCACAGTTTTTAAATATGCCCTAGAGTACACTTGTGCAATGATGTGCATGTTATGTTACAGTGTGCACACACCTTCGCAGAGCATGTCACACACACACACACACACACACACACACACACACACACGTCTGTGTGTTTAGTTTGTATTTATTTTACTATAATTCTGTAGTGTCTCTCTCTCTTCTCTCCCCCTTCCAACATTTTAAGTTGCTTTGAACCCATGTTGGAAATATGGCATCTACATTTTAAAAATGAAATAAACCCAAGTTTTAATCATGTCTACCTATAGAGAATGTCTCTGGTATGGCAGAGACATGGATTTTAGGCTGGGAAATCATAGAGGCTCATTAAAAAAAATAGGAATATGAGTATATGAATCTGTCTTGAAAACAAGCAAGCCTGTTGTTGCACAAACTAAATGTCCCTTAAAGCACTGTCACATTTACTGCTGGATAGACATCCTGACAATATGAGTCATATGCTGCACTAAAAGGCTCCCCAGCTGATGGAGAAACCAGGACTGACATGCCTCCCCATGGTCACAAGCTGATCCTGCCATTTCTGCATACTTCAGAATCCCCTTCTGTCCTTTGTAATGATATTGGTATCATTTGTGTGATGTCTATCTCTGCAGAGCAAGCTATGCCTAGGGATTAATTAAGATGTTAATGGCTGGAACTTCATTGTTTTGTTTAAAAGGACAGCACTGAAGAGCTGCCCCTCTAGGGAGAAGAGTTTGTGGGGGTTTTTTTACTCCCTCTTTTGAAATTTTGCTTTAGATGCCAACCACAGTCAACAGAAGTTTCCCAAGGGTAGACAGTAATATTTGAATTAGCAGAGAAAGAAAGAAAAATGTGAATTTTCCAAACCATCGGTTGCACTCGTGTTTTTGATCTGCATTAAATACGATGTGTTATATCTCAGAATCAAACTGACATTGCATTTTAAAAAAAATACTATAGCTTGAAAAGATTTTATTTAAGCTGTGTTTTATGGTTTCGAAGCTATTGTTTGAGACAGAGATCATGATAGCTACAGAGGTTTGGAATGTGCCCTTTAAAAAATGTTTTTCCCCAAGTCCCATTTTTTTGTGGGAAGGGCTGGCTGACTTTCATTTTAATTTAGAACCCATATGCAGGGGTACACCTTGCAGCTCCTGCAGCTGCTGACACAGCTTAAGCTACAGCTTAAATAAAGTGAGATAAATGTTAAATAAAAATATGAACATGAATAGCTCATGAATGGGGTTTTGAAAATGAGCCCCATTTGTATCTGTTCTGGCCCTTTGACATTTGTTTCAAGGTGAATGGAAACAAAAAAAATGTGGTCCGTGGTTCAGTTTCTATTCATTCTGAAAACAGATCATATCCCTAACAGAGGATATGTATATGTACTAAAATTTGATAGTGTGTCACTTGCAGTCCTTCCAAGTTATTGGTGGAGCTGCTGTGATGTCATGGAATGTTAACATCCAGACAATCTACACATTACAGTCCCCAAATGAAAGCTGGATTTGCATTCAAGGATTTGAATACAAAACTTTCTGTATGAAGAGCAGATGCTGCACCATTGAACTATGGTTCCTTTCCCCGATTGCTGGATGAGTATAAAAATGTGAAAGCTAGAATGAAGAATGCCGATATATTTCCTTGCTGCTCTAATTAAAGTCCCTCACAATTCTGTCGTCACTTTTTCCTGGAAGAACCCTCAGCAATATTGCAATCGGCTTTCCACGTGGGGTCTGAGGGGCCAAGAGACAGCATGCAGCCTCTAATAATGGATGCATTAATTACAGCATTACAGAAGGCCACAATCTCACTGAAGTCCAGCACAGAATAGAAAGGTCAGCAAAAAAGAGTATCCCTTTTCTAGCTGCATCTGAATTCCCAGGGCACAGAGCTATAATTAAGACCATTTCCAGTGAAGTCAGGCTCAAAGCCAGCATCAGTTCATCTTTGTTACAAGGTCATCTGTGTGTAGTGGTTGCTTGTACAGAAAGAAAGGCTATTTGGCCCCTTGGCAAAAGGAAGACACTTCTTCCCACTGGGCTTCAATACTGGAAAATCAACACTATTAAATGGAATTTATTTTTCTATGACTCCGAGCAGTTAGGGATTTTAAAAAAATAAAATTTTAATAAATCCAAATTATAATTATAATTGTTGTTGTTATTTATATTATTATTGTTTACACAGTCAGACAGGTGTTACTGACTGGTTTGTTTTATACAGACATGGAGTCCTTCCCAAGGACCTGGGATGGCTGGATATTATTATCAGTGTTGTTGCTGTTATTATAGATATCATCGCAGAATATAGGCTCTTCTTCTTCTTCTTCTTCTTCTTTACACAGTCAGACAGGCGTTATTGACTGGTTTGTTTTATCCAGACATCGAGTCCTTCCCAAGGACCTGGGATGGCTGAATTTTATTGTCAATGTTGTTGCTGTTGTTATAGATATCGTCGCAGAATATAGGCTGTTCCCAGTAAAGCTGCTTTTTGTAATTGGCTGATGGTGATTTCTGTGGCCCCTATAGTGTTGAGGTGCTCTTCAAGGTCTTTTGGAAATGCACCCAGGGCGACAATTACCACTGGGATTTTTTTGGTCTTTTTCTGCCACAGCCTTTCAGTTTCAATTTGTAGATCTTTGTATTTTGTGATTTTTTTCTATTTCTGATCTAAGCCTGCAGATTTTATTTTCTAATCTAATCTTCCATTTAGGTGATGTACTGCTTTCTTTTTGGACAGGTCCACTGATCTTATATCCGAGCTCTTGTGTTGTTATTGTTGCTGCACTGTACATCAGTTGGTTTGTTTCTTGCCAATTATTGGTTGTTATGTCTGCAAGTGCAGCATTGACATCTTTTAATGCCTGAGTGAGCAAGTTGTTTTTTAGCAACTGTTTTTAGAGCTGGAAGTCGAACCCTGATGGTTGTTTGGTTCATGTGCTCAGTTATTTTTTGCTTTAGTTCTTGTTGCTTTTCTGTTAAACAGCATTCAGGTTTTGGAGGTTAAGGCAAAGGTGAGGTTGCCTGGTTTTGATTTTGAAACAGTTCAGCAACAGTGGCATCCTCTATTTCCGACACCTCCTCCACCTGCTCCTGAGCAACTTCTTCAGTTGGTGATAATTCTTCTTCCATATCTTGAGCCTGTGTTGCTCTTTGCAGTTCTTCCAGCTCAACTTCTGTGAATACTTTATTTCTTATTATGAATCTTCTCTGGTCTGCTAGCCTTTGTTCTGTTATTTCTGTATCTGGCTGCTTCTCTTTCCAAATTTGGTACATTCTTTTTAAATAACCCCTTCTAGTTGGACTAGACTTGTAATAGCAGATCATTATTTCCTTGTTGACATTTTCCATATTTTTTTTCCAGTTAAGCGATGTTTCTTCCAGTAACCTTGCAGTCTCCAGCCCTGGTTGCTCCACTGAAGATCCTGAGTCCTGTAGCCCACTTGCCACCAGATATCCAGGGACTCCAGCACCTGGCGCGGTCCTTGTTGACCCGGGCGATGACCGATCCAGTATAGATTTATTAAAGTTACATCTCACCATATTGTTGATGGGAGAGGCACACTTTGTCTGGCTCCTCTGGTGAGACCTGTCCAGTATGGTTGGACCTCTGGCATAGCTCTCACCTTCCTCAGAGCACGCAAGCCCCACAACCACGCCAATGTAGTTCCTCACTGGGGGCTGTTGTTGTTATTATTTTACATTTTATATCCCGCTCTTCCTCCAAGGAGCCCAGAGTGGTGTTCTACATACTTAAGTTTCTCCTCACAACAACCCTGTGAAGTAGCTTAGGCTGAGAGAGAAGTGACTAGCCCAGAGTCACCCAGCAAGTATCATGGCTGAATGGGGATTTGAACTCAGGTCTCCCCAGTCCAAGCCCAGCACTCTAACCACTACACCATGCTGGATCTTTTAGGACTTTTATCCTACATTTATAATTAAATTAAAGGTGTGCCTCTCCTGAAATTGTCTAATTCCATCCCTTTCCACAGGACATATTCTCAGAAAATCCAATTGTTATGAACACCTGTGGGTACATCTTACATCATTGGTGCCCATCTACCTTGATATTGTCGACACTGGCTGGCAGCAGCTCTCCAGGGTTTAAGACAGGATGTATCCCTGCTCTACCTGGAAGATTAAAGCTGGGGTGCTCAAGGTGCCAAGCATTTGCTTTACCACTGGCAGGGACAACCCTTTCATGAGACAAAGGGTGGTTGCCTCGATGGACATTTTATTGGGGCAATAATCTGCCCTCTGATATTGTCCTTGGAAAAGCTGTTCACGTCTGATTAGACCATTGCAAGCTCTGCAAGGAACAACACTCCTCACACTCCTTGCAAAGCTTGTAAGGAATTTGAAGAGAGAAAAGGAGGCAGCTGATAACCTTCCCTATTTTCAAAGTTGGAAGGGTTGGCTCTGAAAGGGGACTGGCCCCCACCAGGGGCATGAGGCAGGGAAGTATGTGTGATGCCTCACATCAGGCACTGCAGTACTTTGGGCCTCCTGACTGAGCTATCCCCGGTCTAAAGCTGCATCCACTAGGGTGGCCATGTGTTCTCTTTTGACCTGGACAGTCCCGTATCTGAATGGGTGGTTCGGTATTGGGATCATTCTTGCAAGCCTTGCACCTTCTTGCATGAGAGCGTTTTCCAGAAGCAATAGAAGAGTTAACACAATATTGAGTTTTTCTTCTGCTCAAATTGCTTTGAGACAAGAATGTTTTGACTACATTTGTCAATACAACCAAACTATTAAGATTAAGATATTGGAGTATACTGATTAATGTCAACTCACAAGATTCATGTCCACCAGAACTTGGTAAAGAACTATTTTGAAATGGAGGTCACTGGGTCACCGTAGTGTGGACATCTTCACCAATAATGTCATCTTAGGGACTCCATTGTTCTGTTTTGATACATAGTCTGTGGACTCTGTCATTTATATGGTCATTTCCACTTTGGATTCTATGGTTTCTTGTTGTATATACCACTGTTATATTTACTTCCAGTTGATCGTTATTGAATACACTTCCCAATATAGTTATTTCCCATCATATTGTGGTTATTTCTTCTTTTCCCCCATTGGCTAGTTTGATGGGGGATCTTTTGGGTTCTGTTTGTGGTCCAATATTGGCTCATGGCCAGTAAAGCACAACAATTGAACAATCTTTTTAGCATACTTTCCAGTAGGCTTATGAGATCACCTGGCATTCCATGTGTCTGACCATCCGTGTGTATGTCCCTATCAGCTTTGGAATGCCTGAACCAATATGAAGCAAATCAGGTATAGTTTTAGGAACACATAGGGACAGCTCAACAGCATAATTTGTGATGATGTCATCCACCCCGATTTAAGAAGGCAGACACATGAATGTTTGAAACACAACTGGGCTAACTTGTGGACCACCTAACCAATTTGAACCAAACTTGGTACAGTTCTAGTGAGTGACATACAAGGACACCTCAATGGTGTGGTTTCTGATGATGTCATCCACCCTGATTCAAGATGGTAGACATGTGAACATTTGAGGCACAATTGGGCAAACTTGTGAACCGCCTAACCAATTTGAACCAAATTTGCTAGAGTTGTAGGGACACATAGGAACAGCTCAAGGGCATAGTTTGTAATGATGTCAGCCACTCTGATTAAAGATGGCAGACTCATAAATGTTTGAGGAACAAGTGGGAACCAATTTGGACTAAATTTGGTACAGTTGTAGGGACAGTGAAAGGAAAATAGGCATATTCGTTTGTACTAGAACAACTTGTTTTCTCTTTGTGCTTGTGATTTTCCATTCTAGCCACCAGTGGGAGCTCCCATTGATTTTCAAGCAGTATGACCCTCTTCAGTTCCTGTAGCCTTGTAAAATATAAAATGGCAACCTACAGCAGAGGGGATTTGAGTTTAATAAAAGACTTGCTTAATTTCCAAGGATATGTAGTGAGTGAACCATTAAGTGAGCTATGAAGCTGCAAGTCGGTAGTGACCGGTGCAGGCGCCGCCAGAGGCAAGAGGCACCTTTAAGAGTAAAGTGATGGATGTTTACTTCCATTCTCACTGCACCTGAATGCTGCTCAGAGCAGTAGTGAGCCACCCAGCACCACCTGCAGCCGGGGATCACCTCCACCACTCACCTGGCTGCCAGAAGGGGATCGGCTCTGGTGATCTCCCACCACAGGGGGTGCTGGGTGGTGAGCTGCTGCTCTGAGCAGTGTTCAGGTGCGGCGACAGCGTTGGTAAGCACTGATTACTTTACTCTTAAAGGTACCTCTTGCTGCCCCCCCCCCCGGTGGTGCCCACACTGGCTGCTACTGCTGTAAGGGTTGATGGAACACTCCCTTTCATGAGTGTAAGCCCCATTTAACTCAGTGGGGCTTACTTACACACACATAAGATTGCACTGTTCAGTTGATGGACATTGGGGTCTTTACATCTTTGGCATAGATACAGTCAAATTATCATTATGTGTTGTGCTGATGTAGTTAATATTTAAAAGTAGTTCTCTTCTCACTAATAATTCATGAATGAACCTGCCCTCTTATTTCCCAAGTTTTCTTGCCTCCCCTGCTTCAATTTTCTTTGATTGTTCTGTGTAAATGAAAAAAAGAAAATTATATGTTATTTTCAAAATGCTAATATTTAATTAGTTCCAGTGCTTTCTTCCACACTTCATATTAAAAAAGCTTTCCATTTCTGGCTGGGAACAGCACTTTTTCAGGGAGGTGAGAGGGCACCCAGAGTTCTTGGTTTGTGAGGCAGGTTTATCTTATACAAGTAGTTGCTCAGAAACACAAATCAGCAGATATTCAAACTCTTGAGTGAGCTGGGTGGACAGACAAGAGAAACCACAACTGAATGGGCCAATTCAGAAAATACATTCACTGGTTCTCTCAAGTCTTGTTCAGTTCTAGAAAGTGGGGATGCTGTACAAGCATACATTACATGGAGGTCATTTATATAACCAAAAACTGGGTAGAACCAGTGTCCTACCCAGGTTTGGGAGCTGTGTGTGCTCCCAATTTTCAGTGATGTGGGAACAAACAACTAGGTAGGAGGAGGGAGAAGTGATTGTGTGGAATCAATGTAGAAGGAAAAATGGGTAGGACAGAGCTGTCCTACCCAGCTTTCATACCAGCATTTGACCAAGGTAGGAGGAAAAGCTGTTCTACTCAGCTTTTCCTCCTACCTTGGTTCCACACAATCACTTCTCCCTCCTCCTACCTATTTGTTTGCTCCCAAACAACTGAAAATTGGGAACACACACAGCTCCCAAACCTGGGTAGGATACTTGCCTTATCCAGTTTTCTGTTGTGTGAATGACCTCATGATCTCACAGGGTGCCAGTTAAGTTCACTGTCAGCAGGACTAGCCTAAGGGATGGTCCAGCTGGGTAGTTGCTTAGGGCACCTACCTGAAGGAAGCACCAAGCTTGGTGGCTTAGTCTTTGTTGAATGAACATTGGGAGATACACCAAAGGCACTCCTCACCCAAGACATAATTTATGCTAGAGACCAACCCTAATTATGGAATATATTTGACCTAAAGGCCAACCATTGGCTACCCCTAGCAAAAACCCATTTATATCTACCCTCTCCCTTTTTTTAGACTCAGATCTACTAGGCCTCTTATCTTGAAGAAGAATCTAGCTTCTGTAGAAAACTTTCTCTCTCTCTCTCTCTCTTTCTCCCTCCCCCACTCTGGCTCACATCTATGAGTCTAGTTCCTATGGAAATGTGTAACCTTCTATTATTCTGATCACCTTGGCTTGAATTTTTCTGCTTACTCTTAATATAGTTCACATAATTTTGTCTCCCATTTTGAGAACCATTTAAACTATTTTTATGGCTCTGGGAGAAAGTGATGAAGTAATTCCATCAATTAGAAGCTAGAATGGAGTTTTGCATGACCTCCTGAGGGTAAACATATGGTGTACCATCACAGACATGGAGACCCCTGGGAATTCTTCAATTACACTCTGGGGAAACGAAGGTAAATTACCACAGTAATTTCAGAAATGCAAAGAACTCACCAACCTACCTTGGGCTTGTTTGCACATTATGTTGTGATAAGCATAATTTTCTCTTTCTCTCTAGAGAAATCCTGGGACTTTTCCCCCTGTAGCATCTTCATCAGGTTCACAGGAATACTTAGGACATTCAGAGTTATGTAGCAATTTTTGTAGTTATAATAAACAAATCTGTAGAAAGAAGCAACAGGTTTCCTTCACATGTCACTACTGCAAGGTCACAGATTTTGAAGTACAGAGTCCAACATTTAAACATGTCCGATTATCTGTTATTTATTTTTATTGATATATTTGTATCCTGCTTCACCCTACACTGAAGGAGACCAGCAGCACCGTAAGACATGGCATGAAGTTGCAATGAACATATTTTTTAAAAAACCCACTGTACTTTTATTTTATGTTTCACTTTTCCTCCAGGAAGTTCAGGGTGGCACTCCTGGTCATCTTCCTCCCCTTTCCTTTTATCCTAACAACAAACCAGAAATTTATGTTGGGCTGAGACGGAGGATGGGGATAAATTTCAGTGGACAAGCCTTTTGCTTTGCATGCAGAAGGCCCCAGGTTCAATCCTTGGAACCTTCAAGTAGGGCTGGAAGAGACTCCTTCCCGCAACCTTGGAGAGCTGCTGCCAGTCAGTGTAGACAATATTGAGCTAGATGGACCACTGGTCTGACTTGGTATAAGGCAGCTTCCTATGTAAATAGGGTTCACAACCATAAGCCTTGTGGCTGAGTAGGAGTTTGAACCTAGGTCTGCCCAATCTACCTACCATTTAGGGGAATGTGTGGTTTCTGTGGTTAAGTTTGAATTTAAACCAGACCAGTGGTTTGTGAACAGGTTTGATAGAACCTCCCAGCCTGTTTGGTTCAGAACCGGTTTGAACCAGTTTGTAACGGTTGGCCCATAGCGAATAATGGGGAATAAGCCATACCATTATTTCCCATGGGTAGTGCCTAGGGACACCAAAGCAGGTTGGGCGATAGGGCATGATGGGTGCTACCCACCACTCAACTTGCAAAACAATCGGACATTCAGGCAATCTATACATATATTTCTCCTGGGTGTGCCATGGAATGTGTGTCCTGGCGTCCCAGCTGATTGGCTGGGCGGCGGAGGCGCCTGATTGGCTGGCGCATCCAGGAGAAAGAATTGGCTGGTGACAGGCTGGCCCGGCGATGGTGGCCGCGGGCCCATCCCAGCTGCAGAAGCGAGACAGCAGGCCTGGACGCGGAGTCGAGGCGGTGGCGGGCCCGGCCACGGCGGCTGTGCTCAGCCCACCTAGAGACTGGGGCAGAAGGTAGGGGTGAGGGGAGAGGTAGCCGGCCCCAAAGAAGCTGGCTGCAGAGACTGGCAAGACCAGGTGCCCGCAGGAGGCTGGGGTGGGAGGGAACCAGGCGGCGGGACTTCCATGTTCACTGCCCGGGAGTGGTGGCGGTGGCGGCGGGGCCCTTTTGGGCCACCTGGTAAGTACAGTAAAATAAAATTCAGGGGGAGGATGGAAGGGGGAGGAGAGAGTGGGGGAGGGGGAGGACAAGAGAGCGGGGGAGAGTAGAGCAAGAGAGAGTAGAGCGGGGGAGAGGGAGGACAAGAGAGAGTGGGGCAGGGGAGGGCAAGAGGGAGTGGGGCGTGGGGAGTGGGGGCAAGAGGGAGTCGGGCAGGGTGGAGGGGGGTAATAGGGAGGGAGCAGGGGGAAGGGGAGGGCAAGAGAGAGTGGGGGAGGGGAGGGTAAAAGAGTGGGGGAGGGCAAGAGAGAGTGGGGCAGGGGGAGAGAGAGGGAGGTAGAGTGGGGCAGGAGGGAGGGGAAAACAGCCGGCCCCAAAGAGAGCACAGATGCTCTGTGCGGGTTGGCTAGTTTTTAACTGTGCGGGTTGGCTAGTTATAATTCATGATTTTTTAATGGGTCAATAGTCACCACCATCATCACCCTCCATCTGGGGCTGAGAAGGTCCAGGAACAACCTCCTTCTGCTCCTCCTCAGTCTCAAACAGGGAGTCTGAACTGCCAACAGGGATTGGAGCAAATGGAGAGAGGGATTTTGCTAGGCTAGCAGCTGACGACAACCCCTCCTCCATTCCCTCCAAAGGAAGAGCTTCTTCCCTGACAGGGCCTCGCCCTACATCTACCTCAGCTACCACAGGCTGAGCTGTGGGAGCAGACAGCACTGGATAGGTAAGCCTGCACGCAGCAACCTCAAGGGGGACAGAGACGACTTGAGGAGTAGGCTCCTCCCACTGTCCCCACCCCAAACCAGCATCACCCCTCTCTCTGCCTGCAACCCTGCTCCTAGCTCTGCCCTGCACCCTGCTGGAGGACATCCCTTCCCACAAATTAGCCCCTACTTAAAAAGAAAATGCTCTAGCCTAAAACCAAGGGGGTCACTCTATGGTGGTGGTGGTGATGGTGGTGGGCTTACCAATCCAATGTCACCTTTGGGCATCTTCAGCTGGCATCTGACAAGGAGGCAGCTCAGGAAATCAGGCCAAACAGCACAAACTGGGACTTAACAGTCAGTGGGAGGGCAAAGGGTGCCAGCAGGCAGGTCACCCATCCACTCAAACAAAGAACAGAAATAAAACCAGCTACCAGTTAAGTCACTGGAGTGCTGTAACAAGAAATAAAAAAACAGTTGGCACTGCAAAGGAAAAATAAAGAGACAGAGAGAAGCCTCTGTCTATAGCCCAGCAAGAAGGCTCAGCAGAGCAGGAGTCCAGCAGCAGAGTGGGGGTCTAGCAGAGCAGGCCCAGCAGGACAGGACAGGGGCCCAGCCAGAGCAAGGCAAGGCAGCAGTAGCAGAGCAAGGTAAGGCAGTTCTCTTTTCCGGAATCCAAAAGCAGAGTGCCTAGTTGGCTTTAAATATACTTTGAAACACCCTCCTTTTTGCTCCCCGCCCCATCCCTCCACCATGCCAGCCAATGTGGCCAGAGATTCCCTGAGAACACTTGATTCTGAATAACAAGCAACTAGAGCAAAGGAGATTGCAAGCCAATCAGAAGGCAGTGGCAGAAAACCAATCAGCAAGATATAAAATGACTAAATACACCAAACAAAATGGCGGTCACCATAGATGTTTGAACTGTCAAACCAGTTTGAACTGAACCAATTTGGTTCAATCACAAACCAGCTGTCTTTTCTTCTCTTTCTCCTTCTCCTTTTTGAGGCTAGTCCAGTTTATGATTGAACCAGTCAAACCAGCCCAGTTTGAATTGAATCTGGTTTGATTCGAACTGGTTTGGCACAACCTTACTACCATTCTATGTACTCCATAACAATGTTCTCTTGTTTCAAACAGCAGTATCAAAAGTGAACTAAAATACAGCATTCTACTCCTGAAAGATCAGGAAAGATAAGCACTATGTGCTGCTTTCTGAACACCAAATGGAAGTTGTCTGGATTCTCCTTAAGGAGTTCATTACCCAGGGAGAAAGGCTTTGCTTCTGAATACAATTGAATCTGCCTTCCCAACAGAAGGTCCTTGGAAAAGATTCTTCCTACTTATTAAAGCAGGGGTGGGGAACCTTGGCCCTCCAGCTGTTGTTGAACTACAACTCCCATCATCCCCAGCCACTGGGGATGGTGGGAGTTGGAGTTCAAAAACAGCTGGAGGGCCAAGGTTCCCCACCCCTGTATTAAAGTGTGCATTATAGATATTATAGTGTGCATTATACATATGGGAGCGGGTAATACTGAGCAAGGACTTCTCTGATATATATAGGCAGACCTTGCTAAGAGATGTAGGTAGACTGAACTGGGCCTGGAAACTGACTGGCAGTTGGTGGGACAGCAGTAAATTGTCAAACCAGATGTACATGCTCACCTCCCAGTACCTGCATATGTATAGCTACACCTACTTCATAC
Organism: Hemicordylus capensis; assembly: GCF_027244095.1. Lineage (NCBI taxonomy): Eukaryota > Metazoa > Chordata > Lepidosauria > Squamata > Cordylidae > Hemicordylus > Hemicordylus capensis. The sequence goes on along the minus strand of NC_069660.1, from coordinate 293,625,020 downwards.
CCTTTGCTTCTCTAAATAGTATGACTGTTATTACCTTCTTGGCAGTACACATTGTCATTGAGAGAGGGGGAAAGGTAGCATCATTTAACGTTAAATGTACAAGGTGGCTAATGACATGACAGTGATCAAGCCCAAGTGAAACATCTGCTTTCATGTGCTTCTGCCAACTTAAAAAAAAAGATTCAAAAAAATGTATTCTTCTAGAACCCAGAAAGACCATGTCATAGTCCAATATTATAAAATGTAAAGTATCCTTTCTGACTCCCTCTCTGAAAATTTAAATATAAATATAAATTACACAGGAAAATCCAGCTTGCTGAAGCAATGCTATGAGATCCAGTTTACGAACAAATGTTTATTTATTTAAAAATATTTAACATGCTTTCCCCAAGGATGATTCAATGTGGCTTATAATAAAAACAGAACAATCAACTATATCATTTTTAAAAACCAATAAATTGGAAGCTGTATCAGCAACACAGGAGAGAACATAAACAATTATATACAATTGGGCTGCAGTCCTGTACACACCTAGTGGGGATTAGACCACCCCTGAACTCAATGGTATTTACTTCTGAATACATAGGACTGTACTGTCCGAGTATTAAGTGCAGAAGTTACCACCAACTTGTACACATAACATGATAAGTACTCTCTTTCATGTGCCTTCTCTACTGGGAGGTTGGCGGCCAGCAAAAGCCATAGATTGCAGTCCCTAGAATTGTTGATGATATCTTCTGTGTCCATTTCTAGCCATTCTTTCAGGTCACCCATCCATCCCTTCCTGCTCCTTCCTCTTGATATTTTTCCTGCTAGCTTTCCTTCTAGCATGGTATTTGATATTTTACTCCTCTGAGTAAATACTCCAGTTTGTGTCTCTTGATTGTCTGTATTATTTATTTATGTGTTTTTCTTTTCCAAGTACTCCTTCATTGTTGTTCTGCTGGTCTTTTTTATCTTGAATATTCTTCTGAGACACCACATCTCAAAGACTTCCTTTTTTTTATGTGCTTCTTTCTTGATAGTCCAGTTTTCACATCCACACAGAAGAGAAGAAACCAGATGTAGCATTTCATCATTCTGATTTTGAGTTGCAAATCTAGTTTACTCTCTCATTTGGTTTCATTTTTTTCTTGCTTCTCCTTAGGGATGTGCAAACAGGTTCGATTCCGAACCTGCTCAACGTCGAACAAGTTAGTTTGATGGCTCGATATCAGACCATCCCCCCGGTTCGGTTCAATATCAAACTGAACCCCCCAGCCTCTTGGGGTGTGTGTGTTCGTGTGTGTGTGTGTGTGTGTGTGTGTGTGTTTGTGTATTCTTTTTTCTTGTGCACATTGTTTTAGTCTTTTTTGCATTTTATTTAAGGCCCATTTCCTCACTTTTTGTTGCTATTTCTATGGCTAGGTTTTGTAGATCTTCCTGGAAAGATAAGTACTGGGATGATAAGTACTGGTCCTGTTAAATATGTGCAGTTGATATGTATTGTTGGAGAGAAGGATATCTGACCTATATTGCAGTTCTCTGATTAAGAGGATGCAGTCAATATAGAGTCAGTTCTAATTGGCCTGTAATAATCACATGAGGGGTGAGCTGAGCATGCACATCTCCTCCCTTGTCAGGCACATTGTCCTACCACTGCCCAATCATGCAGGAGGCAGTTCATTCAAGCTGCATCCTCCCCACCACCAGGTGAGGGAAGGATGGTCTACTCAACAGAAGTGAAATATGTACATGATTGAGAGGGCTGGTCTGAGTTTTATCAAAACTGGCCAAATATATACAGACTCTACTTCAGGTGTGTACAATAAGAGTTATCTCCTATTTGCATCTATAATTTGCTCCATAGAGAGTTCCAACTAAGGGCCAATCCACACATGCAGTTACAGCCTGTGGAACTGTACCATTTGAAGCCTTCATGTTTGAAGGTTATCTCCACATCAGTAGTTCCCTGCTCATAATAACCTAGTTTGAAAAAGTTCCTGGTTCTAGCCTAGCCTCCTCTAAGACATGTTTTCATTGTCACGGAGATGCTGATGTGGGAGTCATCTACACATTCCAAAATCTATAGTATACAACACAGCTCTCTTGGGAATGTACCACCTTGCAGTGAAGAAGAGGAGTCACATGTTTTTCTGGTGGTGGTGGTGGTGGTGATGATGGAGAAGGAGGAGGAGGAGCCTTCCACATATAGACAACTGCCATGTCAAGAAGACTAGGCCAGTCCCCTATCCACCATAAGGCCATGGTTGGCATCACAAACACATATCTTTCACCACAAGAAGAGCAATCTTACATTTGCCTTATCTAGTTGCCCCTATCATAAACTGACTTGCTTTAGCTCTGGCTAAGATTCTGAACCACATCAATTCTTCTGAGGTCTTCCACAGACTTTTGCAAAGGATTTACTCAGCTCACTATATCAAGTTCATATACAAAGGCCTAAGACAGAAGACAAGCTCGTATTTTATGCTTCTCTGTGCACAGATGGAATGAGCTAAGGTTGAGGGGACACTCTTTGTTTTCAGACAAGGGCAACAAGAAAGGTTAATCCATCACTGCTGGCTGCCCTTCCTTTGGCAGGAGCCATCCCAATATTATACCCTCTTACAATTGCAAAGTGTGCCACATGGATCTAGCCTTTGGATGTTATTGCTCACTGAATGGCTTTATGGTATCACACACATAATTGCCACATTATGCTAACTCAATGAGGCTATATTCGAGCTTGTCCAAGGACTATGCTTTGAAATGGCTGAAGAAGAATATTTAAATTGCTTTTCATCACACCAGAACCCTTTAGCAGATTTATTACTAATGGTTCTTATTCAGTGTGAAACACCTATCCTATTTCTGGCATAAGCACCTTTCAAGTCACTATAATTTTGAATTACAAAACAACCCAACCTTCCTCCTGTAAAAAATACACATGTTTTGAGATGACTCTTCTCCCACCCCACCCCACCCCCCACCCCACCAACTGACACAAACATATCTGTGTGTAATGTTAACTTGTAATGCTGGCCTGGTGTTTCATAATAGCAAAGTTGTAAGAGGAGAGGGACAAGCTAGCAGAATAGGACTGCATCAAACCCAGAGACTCCGGAGACCAGCTGCAGTGGTTGATGGACCCATACATAAGTGATAAAGCACATTATCTGCATGGATATGGAACCAAAATGAGTCTTTGACGTCTCCAATGGATTGATCCAAAGAGACAGCACTTTCTCAGAGCCACTGCCAGTAAACACTGACAGCATTGGGCTAGACTGAACCATTGTTTGACTCAACATAAATCAGCCTTATATGGTGTTGGGCTGATAGAGAGTTAATGTAGACATTTTGGAAGACATGGCAGTAATTTCCTATCTAGGAAAGCATTCTCTCTTCCAGCCTATGTTCAGTCTTTTGTATCATCCAAAAGAGCCTCTTCCAACGCATCCCGTTTCTGGATCATGACCTCCTTCACCCCCAAGGACAAACACCATTCCTCAGCGTCCATCAATCTTTTCCCTTTCTATCTTCCACACATTAAAAAGCACAAACAAGTTTCTTCCCTCTTACTCTTGCACTATTTTGTCCTTCACCTTTCCCACTACCAAATCTATTTCTATCAAGAACATGAAGTTGGGTGAATAAATCTTTTTCTCCCTACTACTCTATCTTTGCTAAGAGGCTGAAGGTGAAAATCATACAGAGCTTCTAGCAAAAACCTTAGCTGCCAATGTACTTCCAAAACATCCCACACCCTTTGACATGACTCTGCCTACTGTTCTGTGTGTGCATCTGCATGCTAGCAGAGCTGATGCCCCATTTGGGTTTTGCTATTTGCTTTTTATAGCAATAGCAAAAGCTACCTAACAATAGGAATACTTTGCACTTTTTTGTGCATGTGCAAGGACCTCTTGCACCTGCTCCACTGCACCACAATGCATCACTGAGAGACCTTCAAGGCCAAGTTGAAAGATCAGCCTGGAGAAAATCTATCTATGTGGTCACGAAGAGTTGACACCAAATTGATGGCAAATAATCAATCAATCAAGGACCTCATATTAGTGAGAAAATCTGCAAAAGTGCTCACACATAGGTGTTTACAGTGCTCACATTTAGTCACTCATCCAAATGGCAACTAGGGCAGGCCCTGCTTAGCACAGGGGGCACTTCATGCGTGCTACCACAAGACTAATTCTCCTCCAATTTGGGATGCATGGAGGTCAAGAAAGGGGCTAGTGATCCTGATTTTGCTTCCCTCAACTCTATGGACATACAAAGCTTTTGAGGTTAGGCATTAGAAGAGTATTTGGAATTATTACTGCTGGCTGTTTAAATAATCTAACAAAAATTTCAATACATTCACTAAGACAACCCTCCAAAGGACTTGCACTGCTAGTAGACTGGGAGGCCTCATTACATCATCAGCTGCCCTCTGATTAACCACAAACAGTCATGAAGTGGGTCCAGCCCTGCTAAAGCGGCTGCAAGTATAGGAACATACAGTGGCACATTCACTGATGGAAGCCCCTGTAGCCACAGATTTGTATTGTTTCCAGGTTTGCTGCTGATAGAAAAGGTGCCACACAAACAGAAAAGCAATTGAGGAGAGCTTTCATCTCCTCCTACTTGGTTAAGAGCAGGGTACAAAAGCTGGACTATCCTGCTTCAAGCAACCTGGGTTGGAGGGATTTTAATGTTCCCACAACCATGCAAACCAGGGTACAAGGCTTCTGACTCTGATGTTGATTATTGTGTGAACAGGCCTAGCAGTAGGTATGCAGACATATATACAACGTGAATGAAAAGAAAAATAAAATTAAAAACACAAAGCAGTCCTCTTAACTCATATGATCTATGCAATGCTGATGGTATAGACATAAGAAAATACTTAAGTAAGTAGCAATCTTTTTCAAAAGGTATATGAAATTTTTAAAAGGCCAATGCAAGAAAAAAATAAATGAACATAATGGAGAATATGAAAACCCATTTAATTCTTGTATATGCCTCATCTATTAAAATAAGTTAAAATGATGATGGCATGATATTAAAAATGCACAATCCACCAACTTTAGCCTAGAGAGCTGAAATTTGGTGAAATTTGCAAGCATACTTTCTATCAAAAGGTTTTTCTTTAAAAAGAGGCAGTGCTGGTATGATTTCTCTACCTTCTCTAACAGGTTTCATGCAGGGCTTTTAAAAAGACAAATTCAGAATGGCACCATGGTATGTCAGTGTGATTTGCATGCATGCACCACTGCAGCACACACCTGTATATTTTCTTTGTTTGTGCACGCATACTTTGTTGACTTGACCGAATTCAGATGTAACATGAAACTGGAGTTAAACAGGGCAAAGGTTGGAATTCCATTACATCTGAATTCGTGAAACTGTGGTTTCGGGCCAAAACGGACCCGTGGTTTGACTCACCAAACTCCAATTTGAACCTTCAGTTTGCAGTAAGGTTTGCTGCCAAGACCTCTGTTTTGGCTGCCAAAGCATTACATCCTATCCGACAACAACACCATAACCACGGGTTCATGCTGATTTTGAAACCACTATCATAGAGATGGCAGTGCAGACCTGCCTGGGATTGCAGCCATACCATGGCTGTGGTGCTTCTTGCTGGCCTCCACTCTGAGCACCAGCCCCAAACCTCCTGTCACCTATCCAGCTATACAGTTGCCCAGCAACAGGGACATCGATATGTCCCATCACAAGCTTATCAGCCTGTCAAGTGGCACAGTCACACAGGGGCATTCCCTCTTCCCACTATGTCCCTTGCTCCCCCCCCCACCACATGGGCACTCTGCTCACTGAGCATGAAGTGACAATTATGTATATTCACAACTACAAACACTCCTGGTGGCAACATAAGCAGGGTTCCCCATCACAGTGCCGGGGTGGGAACAAATGGCTGGTGGGTAGGGGTACCTGGGCTCAGGTTTAAAAGGCAGCCACAACCAGGGATTCAGGAGCAGCCTTGTTTGTTTTTCACAGAAAGGTTGGGATAGGGGGCCCCAGCCCCTTCCCCTTGGGGGTTTGCAGTGCTTAGTCTTAATCATGAGGAAGGCTGGGCAGCAGGATCAGCATTGCTCCAGTGAAAGGAGCCATTTGACATCTGTGATGCTGGCAGATGCTGACCCGGGCAGACAGCACTCTCTCAAGAGAGTTTCAGGCCATGGGGACACCCCCTCACAACTCATGAGAAGAACTGTCAGAGGGGAGAGAGATATTGAGCAAAATTGCTAATAATGCATGACAACAAAACAAACCCTTCTCCCATGGACAGCTCTCTCACAAGAGTGTCAAGCCATTGGAGCTCCATATCAAGCCAGGTTGCACTATGGAGGCAAGCCGTGGGGATGGCTACCCCATCTAATGCTCTCCCTGTCTTGTCGACTGCTGCCAAATAGCTATCAAAGCTTGTCCTCTGCCAGCCCATCTGTCCATGTGGGCATGTGTACCCTTGCTTGTGCCCCCAAATAGCAACCCAGTCTCCAGGGGTCCCTGGAAATCTGGGGTCCCCTCTCCTGTCATTCCCCGCACTGGCAGATCTGCATACAGCACAACACTGGACCAAATTCAGGAATTTTGAATGGGAGTAAAAATCCATCCATACACCCTGTGTCCGCCCTGTCTACACACATGGCCAGGCTCTGACACATGGAGAGTCAAAACATCCTTTTTTGCATTCAAGGCTTCACAGGGAAGGGGTGGTTGCAGTGCTTCTTTTCTATCTTTTATGAGGGAGAGTTGGGGGGCCCACACAAGCAGGGGCCTCTTTGATTAGCTCAACTCATGAGCATGCATACAACCCCATGCTCCTCCCCAATAGACTGGCCCTCTCATGAGAGGACAAGCCCACTGGCAGCACACTACCAGCATAGCAGGAGTGTGGTTTGATCTGCATAGACTGTTTTGATGGAGTAATCCCTTGAAAGACCATCCTAAGTCAAGGCAGGACAAACCCAGGATCCTTTGCCCTCCCTCATATACATATCCCCTGCTAGGAAGGCTTCATGTTCCCTTCCCTTTTCTGAGTTACAGGGAAATAGTGCCCCCCCAGTCCTCCCCCCCCCAAAAAAAATGTGCTTCTGCAGGACTATTTAGTGCAGTGCTCTTTGGAGGGTAGTGGTGTTATCACTGTCTGAAGAAGCGCTGGCATGGCATTGCTCTTTCCATGCCAAGGATGGGTGGGCCACTCCAAAAATGCACAATTGCACTTGGCATGGCCCCTTCATGATCATGGCCAATCACGGCTGTTCTGCTAATGTTCAGGGATTTCCCCACAGTCTGGCCATGGAGCATGCTGGGATTGGCCTTGGTGGCCAAGCAGCAGGGAGGGGCTCCCCTCTCCTGGGACCAGAGGTTGGCAGACCACAGTTGGATAAACGTCTGCAGTGCAATTTACAGTTTAAAATTGAAACCACGGGTTCACCAACCTCCAGTTTCATGTTACGTCTGCATTTAGAACTTTTGTCACTTTTCATGGCTTTTAAAAGTCTACATAGAGTGGGAGAAAATCCTCAGAACTGGGAATTTGACAGCATTATTGCAGAAGAGTGTTAGATTGATTGCTGAAGACTCTGTGGCAAGTAGCAGTGGAGTTTGCAGAAAGCATCTTTGGCAGAAAGAAAAGAATTTATGATCAAGATTTATGTTCTAGAGGAGTCTGGACTACTCACTTTATTTTTTGTATTGTTATTGTTGGAGCTAGGACCCTGGCAGCATCAGCTCTCAGCTGCAATGTCTCATAGTGACCACTGGGGGGTGGGTGGCTTAGGGTCATGGATAAAAGTGCTGGACTCCTCCCCTCTTTGGTCTTCCAGTGTTATCTCCATTTTGTCTCTCTAGAAATGGCTGTTTGTTTTGGTCTCTCTCTTCATCCATGAGCTACAGCTGAAATTAAACTACAGGATTTCCCACATTTGTTTGTAACATTTTCTTTAAATAAATCCTTGTAGTTCTTCAGACTGTCTCCAGACCACTTGCTTTGCGGCTTTCTCATTCAACGGGTTTTGCTTTGCTATTTGGGGATTGAACTACTATTCTTCCCCTACAAAGGGTTATGGGCCCAGAAGCCAGTAAATAAAAGATAAAAGCCTAGAGAGTTACATAGAAAGCAAAGCAAAGAGAAAAGCTTTGAAAATGGAGACAACACAAGGATTCCAGAAGGTTGAAAAGTTGCAAGGTCCTGAGTACAAACTCTGGTCTTTCTGGAGATTATTATTATTATTATTATTATTAATTCGATTTCTATACCGCCCTTCCAAAAATGGCTCAGGGCGGTTTACAAAGATGCTCCTCAAGAGTCATGGACTTGGCTGTGTTCTGCACATCCAGCAGATGCAGGAAAGGAGCAGAAAGGATGGGAAAGAGCAGATGAAAAGGCATCAGAGATGATTTGATTGGTGGTGAGTGACCCAATCTTAGTGCATCTAAGAGACAAATAAAATGCAAAGAATATGTGGGAAACTCTGAAGGGATTATGTAAAAAGAAGTCTGTGGTTTACAAAGTGCATCTAGTAAGAAAACCGAGCAATAAAAGACTTAGAGAAGGAGAAACTCTGTCCAAGCACATAAATGAAATGTTAGAAATATCTAGGCAACTGCAAGTTCAAGAAGTATTCATGCCAGATGCAGTTTAGATAGGATTGCTGTTGAATAGTTTGCCACATTACTTTGATAATGTGACTAGTGCCTTGGAAGTCAAGGAGGATGCAGACTTACAATTTGTAATTAACCATCTAGAGGACTTTGATTTAAACAGAAGGAATGAAAGGCAACCAAATGAAAGTGAATAAAATGGATTTAGAACCTTGCAAAGAAATAAGAAACATTTTATTTGTGGAAGCCCCAAACACTTGCAAAATAAGTTTCCCAAGTATAAAGAGTTTGCATACAAAAGGCAAGCAAAACAAAGTTGAAAAGCTGCAAGGAGAGTGAGTAATCTGGAAACACAGAGGACAGAACGTACAAGCAATCATGGACTAAAGCTAATAAGCAAAGGATGTACCTTGCAAGAACAGATAAAGTTTTGGAAGCTAAGTCTGAGAAATGCAGCAGTGGTATCTGCATTGACTCAGGTGCTACAAGCAACCTGATTAGAGAAAGGGAGAGATTTATAAACCTAGATACAAATTGTATCCTTATACTGTTCCTTATACTCTGGATCAAAATGGATTGATGGAAAGAAAGAAGTGTTCTCTTATGGAAATGTTGAGATGCATGCTTGTAGATGCTGCTTTGGCTACTGAATTTTGGAGAGAGGCAGTAATGACTGCTAATTACCTGCAAAACAGATTCCCAGCAAAGACCACAGGAACAACACCACATGAGTTATGGCATGGCAATAAGCCCACTTTGAGTCATATAAGAGTGTTTGGCTCTAAAGCATACACCTATATACCAAATGCCAAAGGGAGCAAACTCAACTGTAGATCTGAGGAAGGAATACTTGTTGGCTATTCCGTAGGATGTGTAAAGGATATAGGATTTTAGATCTTGCCACAGAAACAATCAAAATATGCAATGTAGCATACTTCAGTGAAAATGAAAAATCAACCACTAATGAACTGCCAAACCTAGAGTCCAATTTTTAGTTGTAGAAAGAATCATGGCAATATTATCAAAAGGAAGGATCCACTGTAAGTTTTACACCTGGTAGCGATTCAGCAAAAGAAGATGCTGCTGATGAAGAAAGGGTGTGGCCTCAACATGACAAAATAAAGGAGTTCTGCCTAAGAAACGTTCCTACATTGCAAAGGGAGAAAGGTTTCAAGAACCAAGCACTTGGAAAGAAATTGATAACTTACCTGCAACTGAAGCACAAAACTGGAAGCTGCAAAAGAGGAAATTGAATCATTGCACAAAAATAACACATGGACACTCACAGAGCTACCTGAGGGAAGAAAGACTGTGGGGTCCAAGTGGATTTTTAAAATTTAGCAAAATGCAGAAGTGATGTACCACACCAAATGTGGTTCTTTTCTGGGTCAGCGAGCCAAAGACTTCCCAGATGAGAAAGGTTTCCAAAGGCTTTATTTATTTGCTCCATGGTAAGCAAAGGTTCTGGCCAGCTCGTGCTCAAACTCCAGAATGCCTGCCCTGTGACGCGGTAGTGTATTTATACTAGTGATGTGCAAAATGTTTTGGGCACAGAACGATCTGTGCCCGAAACCCAATATCGGGTGATTCGATGATGAGACCCAATAATTTTCAGACCCAAAACGAATCACCCCTGTTTCGGGTCCGAATTTTTCGGGTGTTTCGGGTTTCCTCTATGTGCCCTAGAAAAGTGCCAGCCTTGTCTTCATCTTCCCCCTCCGTTTTCAGTTTGACGTCTCTTTGAATTTCCCGCCTTTTTGCCTCCATTGATTTCAATGCAGAAATTGCTTTCCTTTTACTTTAATTGAAAAGGTCCTGGGGCCAAAACAGTGGGGTGGGGTGCTAGTGCCTAATGGGTGGAGGTTACCACCCCAATTGCAGAGGGATAGGGCAAAGGGCTGATTTTTGGTGAATTTCTGAAGTTTTAGTGTCTTTGGGGCAGACAGGGGGCATAACGTGGGATCTGGACCAAAAGAGTGGGGTGGGGTGGTAGTGCCTAATGGGTGGAGGCTACCACCCCAATTGCAGAGTGATGGGGCAGAGGGCTGATTTTGGTGAATTTCTGAAGTTTACGCATCAATAAAATAATAAAAAAATAATACTCCACAGCCCCGCCCCGCTCTTTGTGTGCCACATGCATGATCCTACAAGCAAATGGCGTTACTGTGGTTCAGGCTATACATCAGAAGGAGATGCCCAGCATTACAAAGTGAGACTGGTGGCAAAGGGATTCTTGTACATATATGGGGAAGATAATGATGAGACATTTGCTCCCATTGTAAAACACACCTCAGTAAGGACACTCCTAAGCATTGCAGCAGGAAAGAAAATGCAAGTGGATCATGTAGATGAGAAAACTGTATTTCTTCATGGAGAAATCAAAGAAGATATTTATATGGAGCAGCCTTCAGGGTTTGTGGAACCTGGTAAAGAAAAATATGTATGTAAGCAGGCTGCAAGAGCCTAGAATGTCAAATTAAAGCAGTTGCTAGTCAATGAAGGATTTGTTTGTTTGTTTGTTATTTGTATACCACGCCTTCAAAAATGGCTCAGGGCAGTTTACAACAAATAAAAACAATTAAAATCAATTAACATTTAAAATCAAAACTAAATCAATTAAACAATTTAAATCATTTAAACATTAAAAGCATTAACATTAAAATTGTTGAAAGCCGACATTAAAAATTTAAACCATGAATCTAATTAAAAGCCTGGGTGAATAAATGCATCTTCAGTGCCTTATTTCAACAGGGAGTGCATTCCAAAGTTCAGAGGCAGCAACGGAGAAGGCCCGTTCCATATAAGTCGCCCAACGAGTTGGCAGCAATTGCAGACAAGCCTCTCTTACCCAAGGAAAGGCTGACCCTTGCCTGAACTCGAGGCTCCAGGACAACAGATGGATCTATATACATACTCCCGCTGATGATCTGATAATTTGTTATGAAAATAGAGAGGGCAGCCTTGAAATAATAAAGCACCTGAATAATGAGATAGAAGTATTGGGCCTGTTTCACACTATCTTGGGATGCACATAGAGAAAGAAGGGGGCTGAACGGCCATTTCCCCCCTACCATTAGCAGACACCTTTTACATAATATAACTTTTACATGACTTGAATGTTTGAAATGCACAAATGCTGTTTTGGAACTGCACGTGTTTTTTTTAACTGCACATTATGTTTCTGGTTGCAGATTTAAAAAGGCCCTGATTGGATGTTATTATGGGGGTTTGGGATCTAGACCAAAACTGGTGGAAATGCAAAAGGGAATGACAGCAATGCCATGCCTGAGATATAACAGAAAGTTTCTCATTACCTGGCAACGTGACTTTCTAGAAAAAACCAGAATGTGAAGTAAAAAAAATTGTTTACCTGATTACAGAAATATATAGTCCTCCATCACAAAAAAGGAGAATTATTGTGCTGAAAGGATTCATTTTTAAAAAATATCAGGGTTTCCTGCTTGCCGACACAGTCCTATTATGTATGTTTTCTGAAAGGTCTTAAGTTGTGTCATTAAGAGTATACAAAACAGTCTTTTTTCCCTTGGAAATGCAGATTAACTTATTACAAAAACAGATCAACAGGGACACTGATGACTCCCAGGTATTTTCTGCTTACAAGGTAGGAACTGTGTCTCACTGCCTGAAGGCTGAAGTGTTCATTAGCATTGCACATAACTCTTCGTTCATAGACCTAGTGATAGTCTGGTGTAATTTTATAAACATTCTTATTATTGCTAACATTTAAATATGCTCTCCATATTATCAGTGGCAATGAACACTGCAGTGCCCCAGCTATCTGCAGTCAAAGCTCCATGGATTCTAAGCTTCACAGGCTGTTGTCCTGAACATGCAATATTTCTGGCTCTATCAAAGCTCTTCAGAAGCATACTTTTCTACATAACCTGCCATCAGCTTCTTTCAAATGAACCACCTGAAATAGTGAAAGACTCCAAAACAATTTTTTGCATTGAAGCAACAAAACTTTATTTTTGTGCATCATCTTGGACAAGAGAAGGGTTAGGTCTGATGGGAGGAGAACTGGTCTGGTGGTAGTTTGCATGAATTGCCCTCTTTGCTAAGTAGGGTCTGCCCTGGTTTGCATTTGAATGTGTGAGCATTGTAAGATATTCTCGGCAGTGGGGGTGGGTTGCTCTAGGAAAAGTATCTGCATGCTTGCATGCAGAAGATTCAAACTTCCCTCTCTGGCATTTCCAGATAGAGCTGAGAGAGACTTGCCTACAACCTTGGAGAAACCACTGCCAGTCTGTGTACTGAACTAGATGGACCACTGGTCTTACTTGGTATATGGCAGCTTCCTATGTTCCTATCCACCTGGATTGCCTAGAGCTGCCTGCTCAGGGCGCTGCTGCCATTGACTTCAGCCCCCAGAAGCCTGCAGGAGAGAGAAGAGGAGGAATAACACCTGCTCCCAGGCAGACCCCAGGGTGAGGGACAGGGTGCATGCCTGTCTGCTTCTTCTTCTCCCCCCTCATTTGCTATCCACCCCCCAGGACTGGCTGCTGTACTGTGGTGAAGCTTTGCAGGACTGGCGCTCAGGGAGCGACTTGGCAGTTTCCTAGACTCCATCTGCCTAGAGCTGCCTGCCCAGGGCTATTTAGGGTGCTGCCAGTGGTGGAGGGCCCACCACCAGTGGGGTTGCCCCTTTGGGGGAACCACTTCGGGGCATGGTGAAGGCCAGGCTTCCTGGCCCAAGACCTCATGTGAGGGGGGGCATTTAATAGTTTGGCTTCTGTTTTTTATTGAGACCCGGGTGAGATTGTTTATAATGTGTCTGGTTTTGGTTGGAGATGGGGAAACAGGCAGCATATCCACTGATTATGGGGTGGCAATTCTGGTGGTGGTGGGGAACAGAAGAAGGAACATTGGCAGGCCAGTTATTATTACAGGGGAAGGGGAATCAGAAATCTAATAGCTGTTTCCCCTTCAAGCTGCTCTGCCAGCTCTTAGACCTCGGGGAGCAGTGCCAACCACCCAGCTAGCCAGAAAAACTTTCATTTTGAGAAGCATCAAAGGAACAGTAGATTGACTGGAAGTTAACAGAATTCTTTTGCACTCTGGGAAAGAGAGCAACCATTCAATATCTAAGATATCAACACTTTGAGGGGGACAATGAAGTAGTTGACCTAAAGAGAGTTTAATAGTCTACCATGTGGACCAACACATTCCCATATTGTATTTATTAATAATTATCTGAAGTGAAACCTGTTTAGTCTGAAGGATTCTGGTATCAGACGTCTTGCCAGAGTCATCCCCTATGCCCACCACATTTCTGTTCACAGAAATCTTTGTAATAAAGCTAGCTGTACCAGATGAATGCTTTTGCATAAGGGCATCAACAGATGTCATAATACAATCTACCTTCTGGCTAATTGAGTTTAAATTTTCAAATATTGCAAGGATGGTCCGAGCTGTTAGTAAACATTGTTCTCTAATAAAATCTACTGATAATCTGGGGCACTCGTCTGGATCCAGCCCTCCAGCTGATGCAAGAGATGGGTTCATTAAAAGCTCTTTATCCTTTGCCAAAGTATTATCCTCCTGCAACTGTCTTTCTTTGATAGCTGTTGCTGCTTCAATTAGCTCAGTTTCCTGTTGCTCCAAAAGTGCAAATCTATTTGATGTGGGAACAGGGTGGTTCAAACTTACAGGCTCTTTTGGTGTCTTACTGTGCTTCATTGCCATAAATCTATCCAAGTGTGTTTGCTTTGAAGTTTCTACCCATCCTTGCACTTCTGGGCTGATACACCGCTCTCTCTGTTTTTGGCCCATTATTTACGTCAGCTCAAAAATTTACAACTGAAAATAATCTGTTGTCCTTTATTAAAAACCAAAGAATCCAAAGAAAAACAAAAGCTAGGCAATCGACCAGCCAGCCAGCTGGTCAACAGTGCTCCAGCTGATTAAGTGCACAACTCCTCCAGAAGACAAACTGCAAACAGAGGAGCAGAGTTTAAACATAAAAAGCAGGGTGGGGGGGAGAGAACTAAAATTAATTAACTCCTCTTCTAAGAGAGTCCATATATAAAATAGCATTAAAAAGGCTTAAAACTCCAGACATAGGCACAAAAGAAAAAAGGGGGGGAAATCTCCACTGAGCAGAGCTAACAAGGCCAGCTGCTTTCACATCACCATCTTGGCCACCTGGCTTCCTGATGAGAAAAGGAAGGTCTTCTGAGGCCCCAGGTTGCTCACCTCCAGGCTGAGAGTCACAAGGGTGAGAGCCCTTGTGCTTGCATCAAGAGGCTCATGCCCCTGGCCCAGCCTGTTCCTTATAGCAACAGCAACAGCTCTAATGATGGAACATACCTGGAGAGGGAAGAGGGCAGAGGGAAACACAACAGTCAGTGCCCCGCCCAGGCTGTGTCTCTTCCTTCCCCCCAATATGCCATATCAAATTGTTATATGGGGTTCAGAGCTGTTCCATCTGTTCCAATTCCAATTCCATGGACATGGTCCAATATAGCAATATTCATGCAATATTCCAGTTGCCTAGTAGAGAGTCTAAACAGTTTAAGGTCAAGAATGAGGCCATTCTGAGGTTGAGCTGAGCTGAACCCAGTTCGATCAAGCGAGCTCAAATGTGGCTTGATGGCTCTAGCAGCCATTTTGTGGTGGGTGAGTGGTGGTGGTGGCCATTTTGTGACATAATGTGTCAGTTTTCCCTTTTGGCTGTCCTGCCACTGCCCAGATTGGCCAGCTGTGTCCTCTTCTCCGGGTGGCTTGTCATCATGCTGCTCGGAGTCATTGTTGTGGCAACGTGACCCCATTGGCTGGGGGAGGATTTTTAAAAACTTTTCTTGGGTCTTTTCCTGCCATAGGGAAGAATGGAGATTCAAAGCAGGCCCATAATTCCCCAGGGTAGAGCCTAGGGACACCAAAATAGGTAAGGTGGTAGGATCTCATTGCAGCAAACTACCACCCAACCCAAAAGGCAGTAGGGCACTCAGGTAATTTTAAAGGAATGTTTATGTATTGTAGATTCTTGGTTGTTAAATAACTTCTTTTCATAGGGAATCCCTATGAAGAAATTATGTCACAACTGAGGATCCACATGTTGGATGCCCAAAGCAACAAGGTGAGGGAATAGCTTTGATTAGCAAGCTATTCCCTCCAGTAGCAGAGCAGAGGAGGAAGCTGCAACATCCGGAGGAGGAATCAGGACGTTCCTGGCCTACCAGCAGATTGGCTGCCTCTTTTCTCCCCTGGCTGGAGGGAGACATTTTTTAAACTGTCCCACAGTGTTTTCTTTTTCTTTTCTGTCCTTTTTTGCCTGGGGGGGGGGGGCATACCACCCTGCCCTTACCGACTGGCTGCCACTGGTTCCCAGTCCCAAAAGAGACTCACAAACTAAAATGAAACACCAGGGAGCCATCAGCTGAAAGTCACTAAGAGGGACGCTGTGCTGGGATACATAGGGACAGATGCTTTTCCCCTGCTAAATTTAAGAGAGACCCCACTTTAAATGTGTCTTTTGCCCAGCTTGCAGGGGAACCTGCTGCTTCCTGCCTAATCTGCCTCTATGGCTTCATCCTGCGCCTCTTCAGGCCTCAGCTGAACTGGTGCAGTACATTTCCCAAATGTATGTGAAGCATAGAAGTCTGAGAGGCAGCTTATACATTATATTAAATTTGACCCTGCACATGTGTTCTCCAAAGCTGCTATTAACTATGGGAGGAAAACTCCCATTTACTAATGGTAGCGTCTCTCCTGGGAAGAAGGATATCTTCAGGAGTTCCTTATATCTGAACCCCAAAATTATTGAACTAGGTTCAGTCTAACTCTTGAGAGAAAGTTCTACAAAGCAGATGCCACCACCAAAAAGACTTATGTTGCTATCCACTGCACAGTGGGAAGATATGGGCAAGACTTCAGAAGAAGATACTATACTTAACCTCAGGCCATTATGATAAGCTATGACTGTATCTAATCCCTTTAAAAGAGAGTCAATCCCCTTTTAATGGTGCATTTGCCATGCTGGACTGAATCATACAAATTTATTTTTTACTGTTTTATCCACACACCCCAATGCTGTCCCTCTTATTGTGCTTGCCTTTATTTTACTTTGAAACCCTTCCCACTTCTAACTCTACAGCATTTATTATTGTGGTATGAGGCTGTTGCTTTTTTTAACAATTTTGCATCTCAGAACATTTTTGCTATTTACGTCAAACCTTCAGCAATGGCCTTCAACAACATGATAGATTTGTTTCTAATCCCTTGTAGGATTTATTACTCATTAATACTTTATTTACCCATTTCTTCACAATATCCTTTTTTAAAAGGATGATCAAAATTATGACTCACTGGGAAAAGTTGTTATTTTCTACAAAGCAAAACCAAAAACATAGTACAATCTTACTTGAGATTATGTCCTCCATCTCTGTTTACTAACTTAATGCATTATTCGACTCCCGTAGAGGAGATTAAGTCAAGTATCGACCACACACCGTTTTAATGTCTGTTCCAATAATGTGCACCTTAATTATAACCATTATGAATTTGGACAAGATTTAATCAGTTTTGCCAAAAGATTATGGGCAGGAGATAACAGATATTCTACAAGGAATAGAAATTAAAACACTTGCACGCGCACGCACACACACACACACACACACACACTTGTATACACAGTGACCTAGCGTACATAATTCAACGTGGATTTCCCAAAAGCTTTCTACAAAGCTCTTCATAAAATATTGTTCAGGGGGAAAATATGCATGAATGGTTCATCCCGAACTGGTTCACCTTGAATTGGGGCCAGTTCAGAGGTTAGATCGTGGACTGAACCATACTAGGCCCAGTTAGGATGAACCAGATCGGGACAAACAGGGACAGCTGGGCAGGGGCAGTGAGAGGGGGGAAAAGCTGCTTTTATACCAGTCAGCATGGCTGTCGGCACCACTGCTCACTGCCGCTCACCCTCCTGGTGCCCCAAGCTCAAAACTAAATGCAAAATCACTGAAACGTTTCATCAAAACAGTGGTTGAACCTGCTGTTTCAATGAAACAACTAAAAACGTTTTGAGTAGGGAAGTGCAAGAAATGGATTTTGCATTTTGTTTTGTGCTCAAAACAAAATGCAGATGGCTGAAATGTTGCATCGAAACAGTGGTCAACCTAGTTGTTTTGATGAAAGAAACTCGAAACGTTTTAAGTGTTTTGGCCATAGGGAACAATGGAGAAACTCAAAAAACCCATTGTCCCGAATGGGTAGCTCCTAGGGACACCAAAGTGGGTTGGATGGTAGGGCATGATGGGTGCTACCTACCAACCAATCCACAAAAGAAATGGGCAAGCAGGAGATTTTAAACACATTATTAAGCTTTCCCCCCAAAGCCCTATAGGCTCCTTTTTAACTTTCTCCCATAGGATCCTACAGAACAGAAGCACACAGTAAAAGGAAATCTGTCCCTCCCAACACATTTCAAACACAGCCTCAAAATGGCCAAAAAAGAATCACTGACCCAGAATCCACTGCCAGCCACAGTGCCTGTGCTGCAGTAACATCATTGGCACAAGTTGCTCTCTCACACACAATTATGACTCCTTACATTCCTAGTATTGCAACAGCTGCCACAGCAGCACCCTTAGCAGCAAGCATAACCATAAGCTGAACTAGAGCAACTTCAGCCACATTTTGTCCATCTGTTTTTAATTTTCACTTATTTTATATCAATAATTGCTTGTCATTTCTGATTTGAATGTATTTTGAAGTATGGATTTCAACTAAAATGTTAAATTGTTGGAGTCCAGTAAAAGAGATGATTCCTTTTAAATCCATCAATGCTGGTGACCATCATCCTGTAGCAGAGAATTCCCTAGATTATTTCTGTGCTCTGCCTCAGGGGTGGGGCTCATTTTTCAACCCTAAATTGCCTAGCAATCAGTTTCTTGAGATGACCCCTGGTTGTGAGAGAGGGAGAAAAATCTCAATCTCTCTCTCTCTCTCTCTCTCTCTCTCTCTCCCACACACACACACACTATGCAAAATCTTATAAACCTCTATCATGTCGTGAAGGATGAGGGTTTTTGTATTTGTATTTTTGTATTTGAGATGCTTATTGGAACCTGGACACTGTTCTGGGTGGGTTCAAAGAGGCTTCTTCAAATTACAGCCATCTTCTTCAACCATCTCACAAAAGGTCAGTATATTAGTAACATTCTTTTTTAAATTCATGGAAAGATAGGTGCACACACAGCTCATAATACTTGCCAAGACACGTGTAACTCTCTTTAATGACCCACTCCCCCCCCCCCATTTTGTAGACAAGCTTTGAGCAGAACCAATTTAAAGTGCTCAGACAATAATTGCTGATGCAGATGTAGCTGGTAGTGTAGTTTTCATTGTGTATTGGATAGGTCTATGTGTAGCCATGCCTAAAAGGAAGTACACATTCTCTAAGATGAAATGGTCTAGAGAGTACAAATGTTTCTCAAAAAGCAGAAAAGGGGAGCACCATGCATTTTGCAGCTTTTGTAGGTGTGACATAGATGTGGGCCATAAGGGTCTAAGAAACCTGACTCAACACAACCTCACTGAGAAACACAAGGTATACATGACAAGTGCTACTACATTTTCCAATCTCGAAAGGTTTTGAAATGTCCCTCTGTCATCACATCAAGACAAAGTTATTTCTTCAGAACTATGCAAGATCTGCTATGAGGTCACACACCATCACTCCTATAACAGCATGGACTGTGGCATGGAGCTTGATAGAAGAACTTATGAGCACTCATCCATGGCAAAAGATAGGACTTGTGGTAGAACGAAAGCAAAAGCATTGTGTAAAAGAGTTCTAGCACCTTTTTCTGTCCAAAACTTTTTGAATTACATTAAGGCTAATGAACTTTATTTCTCTTTGGCAACAGATGTCTCAAACAGGGGGACAACCAAGTGCTTTCCATCTTAAAGTACTTCTGCTATAAGAAGGGAATTCAGGACTGCTTCTTGGACTTCTACAGTGACCGTAACGAAATATCTCAAGCTATTGCATAGAAATATTTCAAAAATTCAGACAGAATGGCAAACTACGGGTCAAATGCCCTCCATCCTTCCCGCACACTCCCAGACTATCATTATCTCCAGTCTAGAAGCTGGCAAAGGGGGTGGGACTGGCTGCACAGGCTTGCTCTAACCCTGGAAGGACACCTGTACCAGCCAATGGGAGGGAAGCCCTTGGGAGCAATTTCCCCTCTTAACTCTCCAGTTAGGAGTCAAATCTCAATCCGTACTTTAAAGAGGAGGGAAAGGACCCTCAGTTGGGTGAATGCCATTCCTTCCCAGGTTTTGAGGTGAAATTGGAACAGCTGTTGGGTCCAGGAACCACCGTTTATTTGGACATAACCGGTGTGTGTGTGTGGGCGGGGTGAACCTCAAGTTCCCAATTATGTCTGAAGGCTGCCAATCAGGGGCGTATCCACTATTGGGCGACTGTGTTCAAATTTTTGTCTGTGGTCAAATTTTTGTCAAATTTCATTTTTGTCTTAACTAATGTTTTTCTTTGTTTTTATTCTGTTGTAAACTACCCAGAGACGTAAGTTTTGGGTGGTATAAAAATGTTTGAATAAACAAACAAACACCCCCCGTGCATCTGTCAGATGCGGGGGGGGGGCTGGTTTAGCTCCTGAGCGGGGCCGCACAGCCCCGTTCAGGAGTTAAATGGCCAGTGCTGCATTCACAGCATGGCCAGGAGCAGCTTTTCCTGCCTTTAAGGCAGGGAGAGCCGCTCCTGTCCACACTGAGAATGCAGCACTGGCCCCGATCTAGCTCCCAAATGGGCCACGCAGCCTCGTTCGGAAGTCAGATGGCCAGCAGCCCGATCTAGCTCCCGAACAGGGCCGCACTGCCCAGTTCAGGAGCCAGACCACTCCCCCCATGTCTGACGTCAGACATAGAGAATGGGGTGGCTGGGGCCGCGGCGGCAGCCAGAAATAGGCTGCCGCTGGCCTGGCTCTGCTATTGCAGCCAGTGCCTTTGATTTAAATGCAGAAAAGATTTCAGCCTATGTGGCTAAAACCAGTATAAATTATGGTAAACACAACAGTGTATATATAAAACTATACAGGATCTTATAGCTGCAAACTGCTTGGCACATGTTGTCCATAATGCTTCAAAGCATAACCTAGAAAGCCTTGCACGGGATGTGGAATCAATTATATTAAAGGTCTATTAATGTTTCAGTATTTCATCTAGCAGGACAAAGCAATTAAAGGCCCTCTGTGAGTTCCTAGAGGTGGAAAAGGGGAAACTCTTAAGACATGTGACCTCTAGATGGTTGTCCCTTTGGCCAGCAATGAATAGACTGCTGATGTGCAGAAAATCCCTCTATAGCTATTTTCAAAGCCAGAAGGAAAAAGACTGTCCAAAAGTCTTGAGAAAAGGCTTCAGGGTAGGAGACAAAACAGGGACTGATAATGATGTGGCAGAGGTATATTTATTATTTCTCAGCCACACTCTAAAGATGTTCATGGACTGCTTTGAAACTCTTGAGCAGAAGCATTTTATTATTATTTCTGTTTGTGGATGGCCTCTGTAGGAAGTTGGAAAGCAGGATTAGGGACAGGTTCTTTGGGTGCACAACAGTTGCTAGACTGAAGAGATTTACTCGGGATGTTTCAGACAAGTGTGTTGAAGACTTTCTGGGTTTTAGGAAAGAGCACAGAGGTATCTGAGTGACAGGTATGACTTCTCCAAAGACAGCTTCCATAGCAAAGTCACAATCTTAGCTCTTCACGAGCCAGTCAGCTTTGCGGATTTCTTGGTAGCAGTTAATGCCTGCAACTTGAAAGAACTGGACAAGGATGAGCTGTATGAAGAGTAATGCACTGTAAGAAGCACCCTATTGTCCAGTGAGTTTGGAAAAAAATGCAGCAGTGCTGAGGAGAGATACTGCATGATCTTTAGTAGAGCACAGGGTTCCTTCAAGCCTTTGAAAAAGATGGCCTCTTATGTATTCTTGATACCATGCAGCAATGCTCACACTGAAAAGGTTTTCTCCCTGATGGCTACTGCTTGGAGAAGCAAAAGAAATAGGCTGGAGGTAGACACTGTTAAAGCAGAGCTCCAGGTGTGCACCAATTTAACTGCAGGGTGCAAGGATATGTATGCCGGATTTCTAAGCAACAGAACACTACTGAGGGCTTCAAAGAGGGGACTGAAGTACAAACAGTAGGGATGTGCGAAATGATTTGGGTACAAAATGATTTGTACCCAAATCTGGCTGATTCGGGTGATTTGTAGACAGAACAAATCACCCCTGTGCTCAATTGCCCAGATTCGGGTACAAAACATATCACCCCAAATTTGGACCCCAAAAATTTGGAAATTCAGACCTCCATATTGTGGCCAAAGTGGGTTGGGTGGTAGTGCCCAATGGATGGAAGCTAACACCCAAATTTCAAAGAAATTGGGCAAAAAGGTGATTTTTAAAGAATTTTTGAAGTTGGCGCATCTTTAAGATGTTTCCCATAAGGAATAATGAGGATTCCATCAGCTTTAGTTATAACTCCCCCGGGGTGGCACCAGGGTGGCCCAGAGTGGCTTGTGGTGGGTGGAAATGTCCAATAGGTTCAAGGAAGCTACCACCCATATTTCAAAGAAATTGGTAAAAGGGTGTTTGTTTGTTTTTTAAAAATTGACGTCTTTGTGGAAGATTCAGGGCAGAAAAGAGGTTTTAGGGGCAGAAGAGTGGGTAAGGTGGTAGTGCCCCAATGGGTACATGCTACCACCCAGATTTCAAAGAAATTGGTATAAGGGGTGATTTGTGTGTTTGTTTGTTTTTAAAGTTTGCGCGTCTAAGCTTTTCCCCCCATAGGGAATAATGGGGGATTTCAGGAGCCCCACAACTACACTTAGGGGGCACCAGGGTGTCCCAGAGCAGGTAGTGGTGTAGTGCACAAAGGGTTCCAACCACCCCCAGAACAACAAGCCCATGGTCCAACATTTGGTCCTGTCAGAGGGGACTATCAGAAGGGACCCACAACTGTCATGGTGGAATTCCATAGGCATTGTTGTCTGTTCGACCCCTCCACCACCCTGCCCTCTCCTCCTCACCCTCCTTTGCCTGGAACTTGGTGTGGGTAGGAGGCAGACTGTCTCACAGCCTCTGTGCTCTGGAGGGAGTGCTCAAGCATCCACCTTGCCTTCCACAGCTTCAGTTTAAAAGGCTTCTCACCACCCTGCTAAGTCCCTTCTTAGGTCCCTGAGTAGTGTGGGTGGTTCTGGGATTCATAGATTTTTTTTCTGAGGCTGCATCCATGGCTGAAGCCCGAGAAAACCCTCAGAAGCACTCATGCCACTCAATGACTCAAAGGAGAGTGCCTTTCCCCCACTATCCTTGAGTGGTGCAGGTTCTTTTAGGAAATGAAGTTTTTCCTGAGGCTTCAGCCTTTTAAACTGAAGGCAAATGTTTTAGGCAAATGTTTGAGTGCTCCTTCTGGAGTGAAGAGGCTTTGATGCAGTCTGTCTCCTGCCCTATCCCAGTCCCAGGTAAAGGAGACGAAGAAGTAAGAGGAGAGGAGAGGAGAGGGCAGGGCAGGGCAGGGCGGGTCCAACAGACATTTTGTGTCTCTGACCCAACACAGCATGACACAACAGTGATTGCCATGTTGGGTGGGGTCAGGTCAAAATCTGCCATTCTGTGTCATGCATAGGTCTAGTGTGTGTACAGTATGGTCAAGGATCTGTTGATATGATCATCTGTATGTTATCACCTCTGGCCAAACAGTTTCTGCAGCATGACAAAAATGCAAAACCTAAAACCTGTTTGACCAGAAGCAGTAGTGGAACTAAAATAAATGAATGTACACACTATGGCCACCAACTTCAACACACTTAAACGTAGACATAGTGAGTCCTCCTTCCAATTAAACTTGCACAGGATCAAGATGTATGAGTCTCCTAATCATAGTAAATGAGCATTCAGAGATGGACAGAATAAAATATACAGTATATGACAAAGTGGGAATGCATACTACAAGAGGCACAGATAATGGCCTCATTCACATGTAACATGGAACCATGTATGCACAATTCCACTCCCCCCACATGCATTTACCTGTTCATGTTTGGATGAAATGGACAGGAACCAAATTGTAGTCCGGGAGACTTCAGAGAGGAGGGGGACCTGGCTGTTTGGGCTTCCTTTTGGCATGAAGGTCTGCCCTGACAGCCTATCAGAGCTGGAAAGAGGGAGGAACTTCCTCCCTCAACTCCCAGTTACAGTGATCTTGGTCTCCTGTTCTGCATTCACATGTAACCCTGGAAGCTGGAAACCTCAGGTACAAGCAGTGAAACTCACTATAACCTGAAGTTTAAAAATGGAGTTTGGCAAGGGAAACCTTGGGTTGCTTTCCTGATGGGGCTAGGGTTTCACGCATTCACACGTACAGGTTTGTCAGCCTCCGGTTCTTTCACCTCTGGTTTCCTGTTACGTGTGAATTCAGCCAATGTAACACTTACCAACAATCCATCTTATATGCACAAATCCCTGCATAAGAAGCTGTGTTCAGCTTGGGGAGGTGTACATGTTGATGTTCATGGTGAATAATGAGCCAAAAGCAATCTGTTCCTAGCCTAGAACTCCAAGCTGATAGGCATTTTCAGAGTGTGCTGTGGAAGCCATGCTCTATAGTGATCTGACACCTATAATAAGAAATGTGCCATGTGTTTGTTATTGCGTCAGGATTTAAAGTTGCAGAAGACTCCAAGTGCTTAAGACCCGTCAACTAACCATGCTCCAAAGTGATACAAATCTCACAGTTTTTCTTTGCACATAAAATAAAATCAAGAGGAAGATGGCAAGACCAGAAATAAAATCTTATCTTTTAAGTAAAATAAAGTGTCATCATAGAAAATACACTGGAAGTCTGCCCTTTAACTAAAAAAAAAAGCCATGATAGTTTCAGGTTGGGGAAAATAATCTCTCTGACAGGAGCTATTTGACAGGTTGTTAAAACACAGAGTTTTACTGTTGCTCATGGTGCCATTTCAGGCTCAGGCTGAAGTTCAACTCTGGAGCTGTTGCCAGCTAGAGCAATGACTACACAGGGACCATGATTCAGTAATCAGATTGATGGAACCAGGAGATGCACATGCACTTCTTGAAGTTGCAAGGGACACTGAAAGTGCCTAGCTTTCTCAGAACATCTTCACATGTACAGTAATCCCACCATGGCATCAAATCACTATCAAATCACTAACTGCCCAATACTAGCCTGCTCTGTCAAAAGCACCCAGTCACATTTGTTGTTGCTGAAGGCATAGGTCTTGTTGAAGCTACAGGCTGGGCACTTCTTGAAGCTGCAAGCCCACCACTCTCCTCTCATCTTTTCATGTATGCTTCTTTTCTTCTTCTTTCACTTCTACCTTTTGAAAATGCAGGAGTGCGAATAGGAGCAGTGACACTGGTAAGAGGGGCACCTGGCGGGGGGTGGCCAACAGAGGGAGCCTGTAGGTGTGAGAGACACACAGGGCACCCTTTGGAAATCCACCACCTCAGTCAATCCATCCCCTGCCGTGTTAACTCACTACACCTCATTTTTGGACCAGCAGGGATATGGATGACCTGATCTTCCCACTTTCAGAGCCTAGTGCTCTACTTTTATTTATTTATTACAGTTATGTCATGCTCATCCTCTGAGAAGTCCAGAGAGGTATACATATTTTTGTTTATCTTCACAACAACCCTGCAAGGTAGTTAGGCTGAGAGATAATGACTGGCGCAGAGTCACCTAGAACATTTCCTGGCTCAATGGGGATTTGAACTTGGGTCTCTCCAGTCCTAGTCCAACACTCTAGCCACTGCACCACACTATCTCTTATGATGCTTCAGTTCAGGAACCCAAATAACCTCTGAATCAGAAGGCTGGTATATTTGATTATATAGTTAGTTTGATTATATAGTTATATCTAGGAACAGGAAAAGGTTGTGTTCTGCCATGCCTTCAAGTGTTAGAAACATGCATGTATTTAAAATACAGTTTTTCAAAAGTGCATTGGGCCAGTTCAAACACCCTGCAGCATCAGTCAAAACTAGGCTCTGTGCAACATCTCTAAGCCTTGGGGGTACACATTCCTTTCCCATGTCTATGTGAGCGTCCACTTGCGATTTTGGTTAAAGCAAGCCAAGATCAGTTGCTACATCTTAACTGACCCATCTTGGCTTATTCTGGCCTGCTTACTTCAAATAAACCAAGATCTATAACTTATTTCAAGCCTTGGGTACATATCTCAGTTTATTTGAAGTAAGTAGGCTAGAATAAATGGAGATTGGCCAGTTCAGAAATCATGGCCGATCTTGATTTATTTTAACCTTGAAGTGGATTTTTGGATGGGCATAGAAGGGGCAAGCATGCAGCACTCCCACTATTAAGGGGCATTGCACCAAGATTGGCTTAAACTGTGATTCAATATGATGTCTGAACTAGGCTGCTGAGTTTAATCTCATGGGTTGGGCGGGGGGAGTGTGAATCTTGAAGAAGTGGGCCTGGTTTCAGAGCAAGCCTACTGGTTTCTGGTTTCAGGACAGGCCTTAAGATCTGTCTTGTCTAGACACCTCTCTCTCTCACACACACACACACACACACATGCACGAAGCCCATGTTTTCCTGAAACACAGCCTCAGGGGAACCAAGAGATGCTATGTAGGTCTCTACTTGAGCATACACGATCTAACACAGTCTGATAATTTCTTCTACCTCTTAGTTCCCCATCTCTGTGTCCATGAGATATTTATCCATTCCTCAGGTATGGTATCATGAAGGAAGACCCTGAATACCTCCTGTCAAATCAACAGAATCTTATTTATTTCTCCCTGTTTTCTGTCCTTACAATCACAAAGTGGAGAAAGAATGGTTCCCATTGGTGATTAGACATCCTGGGTTTTTTTGAAGATGGCTTAACGTAGTTTGATATGTTGAACTTCAAAGAGTTCTATCTTCACCAATATTATACTGCTGCCACCTGTTCTTGATTAAACCTCATTATCCAATTGCTCTCTCTGCTGTCTACAGTATTTCAGAGACACTTATCACTTTGGTAATCTAAGCACCTAGTCAACATGATAAACAAACCATCAGGTAATGATCTTCACTGTCAAATCCCACATCCTTATTGACTGGAATAGGCTAAGTGGGAATTGATTAAATGTGCCTTAAATGAAGCCACTGATCTACTTGGTAAACAACTGGCAGTGTTCTAACAATGCAGTCTGGTTTATAATATAGACCCCAAAATTTACTCAGGGCCATTTTCCATGTTACTAAAATTCAGACCTAGGAACATTCTAGTAATTGGTAAACATTAAAGGGCCAGGGGCGGAGCTATAATTGGAGAAATGGGTTCAAAGAACCCAAGCCGCCCAGCTCCCGGGAGCCTCCTGACTCATCTCTCGCCCCTCACCCTGGCAGCCTAATTTCCCAGCTGGCTTTGTTGTCAGCTGGATATCTTATTTGTTATCTCCTTCACTCCAAGTGATGGAAAGAACAAGGAAAATGCTAGACTGACAATGAAGCTGTCTGGGAAATGAGCTCTGGAGAGACACGCGGGGCCTTCCAGGTGCTGGCCACGCCCCCTGAGTGTGATATCATGCAGGGGGCATGACTGGCACACGCAAGGGGCCACTGGAGAGAGGGGCAAACACAAACCTACTCTCCCCTAGCTATGTGCCTGTTAAGGGCCAATTGACTCATCAAAATTGGCGCATGACACAGACTTCCTTTGAGCTACTTCAAAATCTGGGTGGAAAATCACATGCTTGAATATTCCCTTCTATACGTATATAAACCCTCTCTGTGCATGGGAAGCTAGCATTCGAGCGGCAAGCATCCTAACATAGCCATCTTCCTCATGCACTGGTTTTCTACACATAGAGAGTATTTACAAAAAGCAGCATGCTCATCAGGGCTGTGCTGAATTTCTGTGGAGTTAGGTTTTCACTGCTGTACGTGACAATTTTGGGGACAGGAACTTTCCCCTGAAATTGTATGATTGCCCTAGAACAGGCCTGCTCAACTTAGGCCCCACAGCTGTTTTTGGACTGCAACTCCCATAATCCCCAGACACAGTGCCCAATAGCCAGGGATTATCGGAATCGTAGGCCAACATTTGCAGGAGAGCTAAAGTTGAGTAGCCCTGCCCTAGAAGAAATGGCCTTTCACCAGAAAATCACAATCCTCCCCCCTCTCTTGGCAAAGCACCTGCCCCTCCCCCCAAAAAAGTGAAGGGTCATCTGTTGCATGTATTTAAATTACCTTTTTCAATGGTAGCCTTTTCCATCTTCCTTTTAAAAATATCCTTTTTCAACTACAATTTTAAATCCCACCCTCCCCTCTTTCTTATTACATTTAAAAAAAAAAAACTAGAACCCTGAAATGTCACCTTTCTCTGCCAACAATGAACCACATGAACATTCGCTGCAGCCCTAATAAGCAGCATGCTGCTGGAAAAACTCCGTTGAAAGTCTCATTTGACAAGAAAGGGGCAGGATCAAGCTGTGGAGAGCACTACAAAGTCGATGGTTCCTTTTCAAGTGGCAATTGCAACTTGAAAAGTGGCAAATGCATTCACTCTTGCGCATATCCCCCCCCCCCCCCGCAGGATCACCAGTGATGGAGGAAGCTTTTTAAAAGAGCCTAAATGACTCATGGGAAGGGCATCCTGCTTCCATTTATCACTACTGCTTATTATTGAAGCACTGAAGGCCTCCGTTTGTGGAGCATCATCTAAAAGTGCTGATTGACCTGAAAATCCATTCTAAAAGTAAACTGTCTCAGTTTTGCATCGCTGTTAATCACAAGAAGTGCACTTTCAGCAGCAGATAGGTATTTCTGTACTTCAAAGCATATTTTATACCAAGTATAACATCTATCATTATAAGTACAGTCTATTGGTCATAAAATCCAGGCCATAAGTGCAGGCAGCCTGAAACTGGGCACAGAGCAACTAAGTGACATCAAACACAATGTCTCCAAATTTCATGCAGTTATGTTGAGAAATGCCAGAGAAACAGCAGTTTGAAAACTGACCTCTAACGCTTCCATTCATAAAAATCTGCAAATAGAAAACAAGCTCTCCAGGAAGAACATTAGCTTTTTTTAAAAAGGACAAAGCTCTTCCATGACTTTTGAAGAAGAAGAAGTCTTATATTTTGAAACAGGAACAGCATAACATAGGAAGCTGCCTTCTACCCAGGGGCGTAACTATAATAGGGCAAGGGGAGACAGTTGTCTGGGGGCCCACTGCCTTGGGGGACCCCCCAGAGGCAAGTCACATGACTGACTCCCCCAGCTGCACCCCCTTCTGGGCTTCCTTCAGTTGTATTCATCCTCCGAAACTGATGTGAGTGTTAAGACCTGGAGCTACCAGAACAGCATGTCTTTCTCTAGTACCATTAAATGACTTTCATCATCCACAATTTACAAAACCTTTTAAAAAAAATAATTTAGGATGATGTTCTAGTGTGGCACATAGGAGATATATATAGATATATAGATATAGATATATTAAAAAAAATTGGGGGTCCATTTAAAAATCTTGTCTCTAGGCCCACTCCAACCTTGCTACGCCCCTGCTTCTACCAAGTCAGTCCATTGGTCCATCTAGCTCATCTACACTAACTGCCAGCAGCTTCTCCAATGTTACAGGCAGGAGTTTCTCTCAAGCCTATCTTGGAGGTGCCAGAGAGGGAACTTGGAACCTTCTACACGCAAGCATACAGATGCTCTTCCCAGAGCGGCTCCATCCTCTAAGGGGGAATATCTTGCAGTGCTGTATGTATGAGCACACATTCTGTTATTGCCCCCACACTGTGGAACCCCCTCCCCTTGCAAATACACGTTGCAGCCTCCTTGTTTGGGTTTAGACAGAAACAAGACTCAGTCGTTCCAGCAGCCTTTGGGAAATGAGGGCATTTGCACTTCGTATGCACTTCTCTGTGTGGATTGTGCAATATACTGTACTTTTGTGCCTCCTCTGAGTTACTGCTTTTAGTGTACACTACTGAGAGGGTGGAGTAAGTATTTTGTTTCTTTTATTTAAGTGTTTTGTGTTTTAATTATATGACTGTTTAAAACATCTTTTGTAAGCCATCTTGAAACTGCAGGAAAAGGTAAGGTAAAAATCCTTTAAAATAAAATAAATGGCAGCATAACTTTGAATGTTCTTCCATTGGGGGGGGGGCACCACTCCTTGCATGTGTGCATGTAGAAAACTGGAGTGTCAGGAAGAAGTGATCTGGCTAGCTTTCTCAATATTATATACTGTCCAAAGAAGGGTTTTTTATTATTATTATTATTATTATTATTAATAATAATTTCACCCATGGGGAATCTTGCAGCATGCAACCTCTCCCACCTGCAGCCTGAAATGTTAGAATATAGAGGAAGTATTGTCATTTGATTCTGAATGTAAGAATTGACTCTTTTATTTTTATTTCAAATTTCAGTCTTCTGCTCTTCTTTTAGTGCATGGTCAGCATACCAACTGTTGGAAAAAATAATAATAATCTGATGCAACACAAATACAGTAGAATTCCAATTAACAGATCTGTAGGAGCAAAGCCAAATATGCTTGGATATTCAAGAGTCCAGATAATTGGGTGAAGCAGACAGGGAGAAAATAGACCAGGAAAAGCTGGTGGCAAGTCATTAGAAAGAGAAAGTTATTGGAGAATCGTCACTAAGCAGGGAAATAGATAATTGGGTTTCTTCTTCTACTGTACAAGAAATGATGTGTGTGTGTGTGTGTGTGTGTGTGTGTGTGTGTGTGTGTGTGTGTATGCATTTTCCTATCAAAACACCAGTCAGTCTGAAAATTAACCTAAAGAGGTCGAAACACCAATTAACTTAAATTATATGCTATACAGCTTTGTTTTCTAAGGAGGTATCTGTTCTGATTTTGAATCTGAAAGGCTCATATTCAACATAGTAACAAGCACCTTTGTGTCGTTTATTATAACATATTAAATACTTATCCTTATTGGGTTAACCAAGATGGCCAGAAGTGGGGAAATTGCTTCATATTTCTCCAGATAATTTCACTGCCCATTTGTGCAAAGGAACCAAAAAATTGAGAGCAATTAATCAGGGATAAATCCAATAACATGTGAACTTTTTTAATAGCAAAAAAAGCTTCCAAGTGATATATTCCAGATTGCCCAAAGTAATATTTTTTGTGTGTCCCCGGCTAAGTCCCAAAGGTACTTGAGCGATAAATAATTGGCACAGTAGATGTCACTGAACCACTTGTGTTTCAAAGGAGATATGCCTCTTACTAAGAAGACTTAACACAAGATCCAGGATGTTTTTAAGAGATTCTCAATGAGCCAGAAATAAGGAAGAGGAACTTCATGTATAGTTGAACGTAGAGAATTTCTAATCCAGGAAACCATCTCCACCAAATCCTCATCTGTATCTGCTGGTACTCCTAACATGATGTGAAATTTTAAAAATGGTTTATTAGAGACTCCAAACACAGATTTTCTTATAATTCTTGAGGAATTCACCACCATTCCCAATGTATGACAAAGCAGCTGCTTTTTTTCCTCACCAAGTTCCTTTTGGCATTTAACTTTAAATTATGTGGCTGACATACAGAACAAGTAGGCAAGAAAGCAGCCTTTAGCAGAACTGTGGGATTTGAGCTGCCCACTATTTGGAGTTCTATTTCTCACAGAAAGAAACCACACTTCACAGCTGTGGTTCCTACCTGGCCAGTTTAATCTGGTCTCCTTTCACTCCCCCCCCCCCCCCCGTGCTCATTTTTGTTTTCCTTTTACTCAGTCTTGGTGCTAGGTAGTGAACAGTTTCCACAGGGAAGTGGAAGTTTTTCAGGTCCTCCCCTTCAGAGAAAACTCTCTGTGCCACCTAAAAATATGTCCCTGAAAATTGTGCAGCCCTCAGGACTTATTTTTGGGTGACACAGAGGGCTTCCTTGGGAAGAGATCAAGAATTGCTGCCTCCCTGCTTAGGTGTAAAGTTCTGTTAGGCTGTCCTCATGCTGCAGAAGTGAATTCTTGTTCAGTATGTCACATTCTATGTATGTTTTTTATTGCCTGGTGTTTAATTTTTGTTGTGCTTCTTCTGCTGCTGCTTCCTGTGGAATCTGAGCTGCCCACTATTGGGAGTTCTATTTCTCACAGAAAGAAAGGGCTTGTTCCTTTGTAAACAATGGTATATTTCACAACTGTGGTTCCTACCTGGGTAGGTTAATCTGGTCTCCTTTCACTTTTCGTTTATTTCAGTGCCCATTTTTGTTTTCCTTTCCTTTTATTTTATTCATTTATTTAACATATTTCTATACCACCCAAATCTTGTGTCTCATAGGAACATAGGAAGCTGCCATATACTGATTCTCTGGAAGGGTTACAATTTAAAACATTTAAACATTAATTAAACAATTAAAATCATTCGAACATTAAAATCATTAACATTAAAATCATTTAAAACCCAACATTAAAAATATTAAAATCATATATCTAATTTAAAAGCCTGGGTGAATAAATGTGTCATCAGTGCCTTTTTAAAAGTTGCCAGAGATGGGGAGGCTCTTATTTCAATAGGGAGTGCATTCCAAAGTCCAGGGGCAGCAAAGGAGAAGGCCCATTCCCAAGTAGCCACCAAATGAGTTGGCGGCAACCGCAGGCAAACCTCTCCACATGATCTTAACAGGCAGTAGGGCTCACGGCAAAGAAGACATTCTCTTAAATACCCAGGTCCTAAGCTGTTTAGGGCTTTATAGGTAATAACCAGCACCTTATATTTTGGCCGGAAACATATTGGCAGCCATTGTAGTTCCTTCAACACAGGAGTAATATGGTCTCTCCGAGATGACCCAGAGACCAACCTGACTGCTGCATTATGGACCAACTGCAGTTTCCGGAATACATACAAAGGCAGCCCCAAATAGAATGCATTGCAGTAATCCAGCCTAGAGGCTACCAGCATATGTACCACCGTTCTGAGTTTATCTCAAGAAATGGATGCAGCTGGCTTATTAACCGAAGCTGATAAAAAGCACCTCTGGCCACCGCCTCAACCTTGGACACCAGGGGGAGGTTCCTTCCAGGGGAGCGTGACCCCATCTGGAACTGGCAGATCAAAATATTATTTATTTATTTATTCAATTTTTATACCGCCCTTCCGAAATGGCTCAGGGCGGTTTACAATTAAAAACAGAAATCATAGTCTCATAATCAATAGTCTCCCGAGTTCCGACCCTACACAATAAGTACCTCCGTCTTATCTGGATTCAGTCTCAGTTTGTTATCCCTCATCCAGCCCATTACTATGCTCAGGCAGGCATTTAGGTAGATTATGTCTTCTCCTGATGATGTTGACATGGAGAAATAGATTTGGGCATCATCAGCATACTGATAACACCCTGCACCAAATCTCCTGATGATTTCTCCCACTGGTTTCATGTAGATGTTAAACCCTCTTATGGAAGAGAGCAGGTCTTGTGGTAGCAAGCAGGAATTGTCCCTTAGCTAAGCAGGGTCTGCCCTGGTTGCATATGAAAGGGAGACTAAAGTGTGAGCACTGTAAGCAGTGTTCCCTCTAGGCATGTGCATGTGCGCGCACTCACAAGTTTCTCGATGTCTGCTCAGTAAATTTTAGATCCCGCTCAGGTTTAATCAGGAAGGCCCCACTCTGAATGCATGTATCCACACACTGCCTTGATACTGCCGCCCAGAACAAAACTCATTCCGCACATAGATGCAAAAAATTAGAGTGGCCACTGACTGTAAGATATTTCCCCTCAGGGGATGGATCCGTTCTGGGAAGAGCAGAAGGTTTCAAGTTCCCTCCCTGGCTTTTCCAAGATAGGGCTGAGAGAGAATCCTGCCTGCAACCTTGGAGAAACCACTGCCAGTCTGTGAAGACAATACTGAGCTAGATAGACCAATGGTTTGATTCAGTATATGGCAGCTTCCTATGTTCCCATGTACAAAAGGAAGGTTGATGCCTTGTTATTGGGGAGAGGTTGCAGGAACAGCCTTTCAATTCTATCCTGATAGCTACATTTCTCCTATACTTGTTCCCCATCAATGTAGACTAGGGCTGCACAACGTTGGCCCTCCAACTGTTGTTGGACAACAGCTCTCATCATTCTATTGGCCACTGTGGCTGGGGATCATGGAAGTTATCATCCAACTACAGCAGGAGGGCCGAAGTTGTGCAGCCCTGGCATGGACAATTCTGAGCTAGATGGATCAATGGTCAAGGCATCTTCCTATGGATCTCTGTGCATATAAGTCAACGGCGTGGTGAAATGGACTAGACCAGCTCTCAAGGTACTTCTGGCCCAGTCAATTTCACTACTAAAGAAAACTTTAAAAAAAAAAAAACTTAAATCCTGTACAGGTATGGTAGCAATAGCTAAAAGCAGTGGCAGCCCGTGAATGTGCCGCTGTGGTGGTGGTGCGGGGGGCAGGAGGCACCTTTAAGGGTAAATGATTTCTGTGATTACCTTCGCAGCCGCTGCACCTGAATGCTGTTCAGAGAAGCGGCGTGCCGCCCAGCAGCCCCTGTGGCGGGGATTCACCACCGCTACTCACCTGGCCGCTGGCGGGGGCTCAGCTCCGTGTCTGCAAGGTGAGTGGTGGCAGCGATTCCCCACTGCAGGGGCTGCTGGGCAGCATGCCGCTTCTCTGAACAGTGTGCAGGTGCAGCAGCTGCGGAGGTAAGCATAGAATTAATTTACCCTTAAAGGTGCCTCCCACCCCCAGCGGCGCGTTTATGGAACGCCCCTGGCCAAAAGAATAAAGTTGCCTCATACTTTGTTGTTATTTGTTTTAAAAGGCTATAGCTGCCTTCATATATGTTCATCCATGTGGAAGGATGTGGATTTAATTTTTTTAATAAGTGTAAACCGCACAGTTTTGAACAGAGAATAATCTGAGCAAGAATTTACTAGGACTTAGCTGTGGAATATGTAAGTAATAAAGATTGGACTTTGAGCATGTACAGAGTGCCATCTCTTCACTACTGAATGCCAACAATCAGCCCCTCATATCTGAGAGAGATGAAAAAGTATTCCAGTCAGATCAAGTTATCTTCAGGTGAAAGATG
This sequence comes from Hemicordylus capensis, assembly GCF_027244095.1. Classification (NCBI taxonomy): domain Eukaryota; kingdom Metazoa; phylum Chordata; class Lepidosauria; order Squamata; family Cordylidae; genus Hemicordylus; species Hemicordylus capensis. The sequence goes on along the minus strand of NC_069660.1, from coordinate 293,590,326 downwards.
ACTGCATAAAGTTGCCTTGGTTGATGAATATAGTGTTCACATGAGAAACAAACTCAGTTGTTTCCCCCATTATTTTCTTTTGAATGTCTGCTGATGCCCTTATATTGAATGAATATATTTATGATTTATGATTTAGTAATCACAGACTGGAAAACAATGAAAAGTTAACATTTCCCGTGATGTAGGGACTCATCACTTTTAAAAAAGCTGTGCTATAATTCAATCGATAATAATAAAGAACCTTCCTTTGCCACTCTGATCATGCAATGGGTGATAAAAATGAAGAAGTAAAATATTATTAAGCCAATATACTATCAGCATCACTTGATGGACTGAATGCAGCTGTTCAAAATTAAAACAAATATCAGTCATCTGGAGGCAAGAGATGTTCTCTAATATTTGAAGGAGAACAGCAGCAAAATAATTTTAAAAACAAATGCAGGAAGAGAATGGTGTAGATGGAACAGTATTGCTAAAAATATTGTTCCTTAGTGCTCTGTATATAGCTTCTCGAAACATGGAACTAGACCAGGGATGGGAAAACTCAGCTCTCCCGCTGTCGTTGAACTACAACTCCCATCATTCCCAGCCACAATACATTGTGGCTGGGAATGATGGGAGTTGTAGTTAAACAACAGATGGAGGGCCAAGTATGCCCACCCCTGAATAGGCCCATACTGGGGCAATTAGGGGCTCCATTGGCACCAAATATCCAATTTAAGAATGCCAGATATGTCCACTTTCCAGTGCAAAAACCATTTATTTATTTGATTGATTGATTGATTGATTGATTGATTTCTATATTTGCTGTTGTAGAAGATACACCAGGTCTTTCACAAGTATGCAATGAGAAATGCATTGCACTCTTTTTAACTATTCTTCTGAATAGGGAAGAATACTTAAGTGAGAAGTCTGTGCTTTGGAATTACAAAAGTCGTGCAATTAATATAAATACTTAATAGTTACATACAATAATTGTTGCATATGATTGTTGCATAATTGTTAACTAGAACTTGGGGTCATATAATGAAATTAATTGGCAGTAGATTCAAGGCTGACAAAAGAAAGGACGTCTTTGCACAAGGCATAATTAATTTATGGAATTCATTGCAGTAATTATAACCACAGACTTAAATAGCTCTAAATGAGAATTGGACAGATTCATGGAGGAGTCATGGAAGATAGCTGTGTGATGGCTATATAGAGCCTCCATATTCAAAGGCAGTCTGCTACTGAAAACTCATTGGCGAATGGAGTCGTAGCTCAATGATAGAGCATCTGCTTTACATGCAGAAGGTCTCGGTTTCAGTCCCTGGCATCTCCAGGTAGGGTTGGGAAAGACAATCAAACAAACAGAAACGAGCTAAAATAGATCTAGCAGTTTCATCTTACGTTCTTACATAGCATAGGAACACAGGAAACTGCCTCATACTGAATCAGATAATTGACCCATCTATCTCAGCCACTATCTGTGGCTTTCCAAGGTTTCAGGCAGGAGTCTTTCCGAGCCTACCTGGAGATGTCAGAGATTGAACCTGGGACCTTTTGCCAGTCAGTGTAGACATGATTGAGCTAGCTGGACCAATGGTCTGATTCTGTAAGGCAGCTTCCTCTCTTTCTAACATTCACAACCACTTTGCAGTGAGTTGCTCCTTTTAATCCTGAGAGAAAGAGTGAGAGATGCTACTGTGTCACTAATAGCATTATATTTCAGATGAAGGATTGGACAACTGGGAATTATCCCCAGAGAAAACAAAAGAACCAAAGGTAAGATCATGTGCATTTACACCTGAGGAAGGTGATGATACATTCATGCAGTACATGATAATAATTTTAGTTTTTATTTCTGTCTCTCAAGGTTTGGCCAAGCCCTTTTCTGGATTTATTACATCATTACAGAAAGCAGCATAAGGCAGTTTCATGCTTTCATATATTTGACTGTGTCTTTTCTTTTTTGGCAAATCACTTGTATTTGGAAATGGAAACGTCAGGACAGATTTCATTATCTGGAAGATGACATTTGAGACTAGTACTTCTTTTTACATCAGCATTAAGTATCCCAGGGATTTGGAATGATGACATTGTCAATTGGGAAAGTTAGAATATAGAACCAGCATTATTTGAATGGATGCTGTTTCTTTCATAACCTAATATACAATTTGAAAAAGAAGCCATTTCATTCCTGTTTTTTGTTTTGCCTAAGCAATGGATGTAGCTCTTTGAGTATTGTTGATATCCTGAGTGCCTCGTAGAAATGAACTATATTGCATGTCACAATGTTTCTGCCCTATGAAGCCATTTTAAAAGCAAGAGATGGAGAAAATTACAAAGAATTGCAATTGCCAAAATCTTTACAAGAAATCAACACTTTTAAAAATATATAAAACTGAAAATATTGCAGCAACATTAAAGCATCATCATGAATATGCCATCTAGTAAGATTTCTGTGTGCATGTATAAAACATAAATTCAAACTCTGCTATCCCTGACTTGTTTTTCACACAATTAATCAAACTTGGGGCCAAGGACTGCAGTCCTTACAGGAAGCAGGATTGGGAATATTTCCCATATTTCACCACAGCTTCTCTGGCTCACTATGCCCTGTGTTAAGAATATAGGAATGGCCCTGCTGGAACAAGCCCAAGGCCCATCTAGTCCAGCATCCTGTTTCACACAGTGGCCCACCAGATTCTGCTGGAAGCCACTGGCAAGAGTTGAAGGCATGCCCTCTCTCCTGCTCTTAGTCCCCTGCAACTGGTATTCGGAAGCATCCTGTCTCTGAGGCTGAAGGTGGCCTATAGCCCTCAGACTAGTAGCCTTTGATAGACCTCTCCTCCATGAAGTTATCCAAATCCCTCTTAAACCGATCCAGGTTGTTGGCTGACACCACCTCTTGTGGCAGAGAATTCCACAAGTTGATTATGCATTGTATGAAAAACTCATTTGTTGGTCCTAAATTTCATTTGTTGCTCCTAAATTTCCCTAGCATGGGAATGGCCCTTTTCACAGCTGCCACACATTGAGTCGACACTTTCAACGAGCTGTCCACCACAACCGGAAGATCCCTCTCCTGGGCAGTCACCAACAGCTCAGATCCCATCAATGTATACTTGAAGATGGGGTTTTTCATCCCAGTGTGCATCACTTTACACTTGCCAATATTGAAGTGCATTTGCCATTTTGTCGCCCGTTCCCCTAGTTTGGAGAGATCCTTTTGGAGCTCCTCACAATCTGTTTTGGATTTCACTACCCGAAAGAGTTTGGTATCATCTGCAAATCTGGCCACCTTGCTGCTTACCCCTACTTCTAGATCATTTATGAATAAATTAAAAAGCACCAGTCCCAGTACAGATCCCTGGGGGATCCCACTTCTTACTTCCCTCCATTGTGTAAACTCTCCATTTATCCCTACCCTCTGTTTCCTGTCCTTCAACCAGCTAGCAATCCATACATGTACTTGTCCCCTTATCTCATGACTAGGGATGTGCATGAACCTGTTTGGAGGCCCCTTTTACATGTGATGTGTGTGATGGGTGCATGCGTGTGACAGTGGGTGCACACGTAGACTATACTTCTGCCTTTCCAGCCAAAAATGGGGGAAGGAGCGGCAGGGAGGTAATCTGCTGCCCCATGGATTTTGGAAAATAAGGGAGTGCCGGCGGAGGAAAAGCAACAGGAAAAGCACCCCCCCACCGCCCTTAAAGAGCCACCCCCCGGCGTTGGACTGGTGGAACCACCAGTTCTTTGAACCATTTTGGAGGCCCATAAAGAGCCTCCGGAACGGTTCCGTGCACATCCCTACTGGTTTCCTATCTTCATAATTGGTTTTGTTGGCGGTTTACAGTATTTAGAGATTGTTTATAAGATGGTTAGATCTTAGCTGTATTGGTCAGCTATTTAACTGTCCAAACTTACTTTCTCAAGGATATGAAGGAGGGAGTAGTACTTACCTTCTCTTTCCACTGGGTTCTTTGTGATCAAGGGGACATGTTTCAGGCTCCCCCTTACACTTCCCCACTAAACCACCCAAAACTCCAATGCCCTGTTTGCTGCCCCTGTTGGCTAAACTCTTTTCGCTAAGCTCTCAGGCCTTCACCTCTTACATAAAGAGTAGGGTCAAAACTGATACAAGAATGTGGTTCACAGGAATGTGGCCCCTCCCACCAGGTGTGACTCACTGTAGCCCTAACTGATTCCTCCCTCTGCCCCCCTCCAGGCAGAGAGAAACAACAACTAAATGCCACAGAGCCCCCAAAGCAAGCCCTGGCAAATGCTAGCCCTGTCAAGATACCAACACACACACACACACACACACACACACACACACACAGGACCTTCTCCCTTAAAGAGAAACCAGCCCCTCACAATTTGCCCTCCTCCTGTTAGTTTGTTTGAAGGGAAAAGGCTTATTGTTGTTTTGTATAGAAAAGTTATCTTACCTCCCTGAATCTGTTTCTGTTCTTCTCCTTCTATTCTTCTTTTCCTGCTTACATGAGGATAGTTTTCTAAAATTAATTCCAAAAGTGGAGCTTGCAAAATTCAGAAAACAACATTCATTTCCTTCAGTACATGTGCATCTGTCTCCCATGTTGCCAATATGAATATATTAATAAAACAATGCAAACAAAGCAATCTGGATATGATCTTATAGATTTGTGTGTGTGTGTGTGTGTGTGTGTGATGTTTTATTGGTGCACACATGCACTCCACTGTTAAAACACCAAATAAAAATAATCTCTACTAGCTTAACCCCCTCCACCCTTCTCTCCACCCTCACCTGAGCTGCACTCCTCTTCCTCCATCACATTGCTTCCATCCCCCTCACCTCTCTTGGTTGCTCCTCCATCCCATTGGTCCATCTCTCTCACCCCTTTTGGTCATGGATGCAGCATCGCTGATGCTGATTGGCCAAGCTGCAGCCCCCTAACCCCAGAGACCTTGCCACCCTCACCTGAGCCCTGCGCCTCTCCTCCCTGCAGGAGTAGCAGCAGCAGGTGACCGGGCCCTTCCTCACTGCCACTGCTGCCATGGCTGCTCATTCCTCTCAGGACACTGACAGGCTCGAGCCCATCCCTCACCTGCCTGCCTCTCCCTGTCAATGGCCTCTGTAGCTCCGAGCAGCAGCGATGGTTGACTGGGCCCTTCCTTGCTGCCACCATGTCCACTTGTTCTCCTCAGGCTGTGACAGGCCCAGGCCTGTCCCTCGTCCTTCCCCTTTCTCCCTCCCTTCTTTCTCTCTCCTCCTCCTCTTGCTCTTCCCCTCCCTTCTTTCTTTCTCTCTTTCTCTCTCCCTTCCTTCCTGAGTTAACAGATTTTGTTCATCTTGTTTTCTTATCTAATTTGCACAGTGGCAGCCTCCTTCTCCTGCAGGGTCTTTTTCCTCCCTCACAACCCCTGCCCACTATTCTTTTATAGAGCGAGATTCTTCTCTCCCCACCAGTAACAGCTGCATTCCAACTGACCTTATCCATCACAGGCTCTTCTTCCATATCTGTATGTGGAATTCCCACTGCCCAATCACCACGGTGCTCCTGCACTGTTACCTCAGATTGGTAAAGCACTGTGTGGGCACGGCATCCAATGAACCATTTGCCATGGATCACCTAAGCCTTCTAAATATAGATAGATAGATAGATAGATAGATAGATAGATAGATAGATAGATAGATAGATTATGCCTATGCGGCCTAAGAAATGTTGGATCCAATATGATCTGACCCATCAGAGAAACTGTTGGAAAGGTCAACATGGTCACCCCAAATTGTCAAGTCAGGACAGGTTGGATTAGAAAGCAGACATTTCCTGACATTCCTGTTGGATTCCAGTTAAATGGCCAGTGCACCACCTCTCAAATGACTGGCAGCTTGCTGGCCATTTAACTTGAGTCCATCAGAAATATTGGAACTCTGACTGAGTTCAAACATGACAATGGGGAGCCCTTTCCAAAGTTCCAACTGCCAGGAATCCTTGACAGTATTTGAAGTCATTCCAATAATGCCCAACTGCGAGCATATCGGGTCCAACATTCCAGCTGGACTGACAGAACTGCACAGCCCTAATATATACATCATCACATCTAGATTGCCTTTATGACGTGTTTTATCGACATACACAGATGGTTTAGAATAGGACTGTGCAAACTGGCTCGACCTCGAGCCAGTTCACCTTTGAATTGGTCTGGCTCCAGGGCTTGCACTGGAGCCGGACTGGCCCTAGTTCAGCTTCAGGTTGTTGTTGTTGTTGTTGTTGTTGTTGTTATTTCAATTTCTACACCGCCCTTCCAAAAATGGCTCAGGGCGGTTTACAAAGAGAAATAACAAACAAATAAGATGGCTCCCTGTCCCCAAAGGGCTCACATTCTAAAACTAAACATAAGATAGACGCCAGTAACAGTCACTGGAAGTACTGTGCTGGGGGTGGATAGGGCCAGTTACTCTCCCCCTGCTAAAATAAAGAGAATCACCACAGTAAAAGGTGCCTCTTTGCCCATTTAGCAGGGGTTGAGCCCCACCCACACCGTCGGAATGGCTTGGAGACAGTTCAGGAGTTCTATAATTTAAAAAAAGGTTGTTGTTTTTTAAAAAAAAACCCTCACCACCACCAGGGGGTGCTGCTGTGGGCACAGGGAGGTTTCCAGTGGTTCCTCTTCCCCCCACCAGCCTCCCCTGGTCTCCATGGTGCTGTTTGAGGGCCATTTTGGAGTCATTCTAGCCCTTCCTTATGTGGCAGTGGCTATTTTGGAGGCCGCCGTGCAAGCACCCTGGCCATTTGGGTGGCTAGGGTCATGACCTAGGCTATCTATCTATCTATCTATCTATCTATCTATCTATCTATCTATTTCTGACTTTTGAAGTTTCCCTGCTGTCACTGCAGAACTCCCGACAACAACACCCAACAAAGGTCATGTCGGTCTGAGAGACATATCGGACTGATACAGCCAGGGCTGCAGCTAGGTAATTTTGGAGCCTGGACCCAAAAGGCATCAGAGCACACACCCCACACTTGCTTGGGGGTGGGGGTCGGAGGCAAGTTAAATCTTCTTCTTCTTCTTCTTTGTATGCACAAAGCCCCAAAATGGGCCAAAAATAGCCCATCCTCTCATTTGTGAAGCAGATGGGCTCAAGGAAGGAGCTCTTGCCGTTGCCACCTCCCCTGCCTTGGTCTCCGCAGGACCAAGTGCCCACACACCTCGCCAGCTGCCCCCGTCCCCACCACACAGCGGCGATTGAAAAAAGTTAAAAAGCAATTTAACTTGGGTGGCGGGCACAGGGCAATGGCAGGGTGGGCATGGGGCAGCGGCGGGGTTCTGGGAAGGCCCCCAGAACATTTGGAGGCCACCCCCCAGAGACAGGAGATCACGGACCAAATCCCCAAGGTCTGCGGCTAAGTCCGCCTCTGGACACAACGGCGCAGGCCTAGGATTTACTTCTAAGTAAACTTGCATAAGATTGGGCTGCACAGAGAAGGTTTATAACGGTCGGGCTAGCAATCCTTATTTGTGCACCTGGCAATGATGTAAAACGGAATGTCAGTCTCCCAGAACTGGTGTTCTGAAAATCACCCCCTCATTCCACAATACCTAAGGCAATGGCTCCAGTCTACTAGCGGATATCTTAAACTTCTGCCTTTCACAGTGCAATACCTGAGACTCTTAAAGACAGACATCTTACCAAAATCAACTTTAGTGTTGAACTCAGGTCATGTTTAGAGGACTGTACAGCTGCTCAGTCATGAAGTTCACTAAACAACCATGGGCCAGTCACTCTTTCCCAGCCACAGCTTTTGTGAGATTAAAATGGAATTGTCAGATGTACGAGCCTCGAGGGAGTCAGGCTCAAAATATAATGAATAAAATTCATCATAATCAGTGGCATTTTCAATAGCCAGGCAGCACAAAAATTATAAAACCTGATTCTGGCATTATGTCTTAACTTGTGGCAGATGGTTTTCCTACATTTAAACCAGTCATGAGGAAATAGAGCTCGTTTTTCCGCCCTCAATTTTTGTTCATGCATGTACTGCTAAAATAATAAAATTAATGGTTTCTATGAGATTTGGATTTTTGTTCCTGTCCAATTTATAAGGAGAAAACAATTGCTTTTTAACATGTAGGGCACTTTGTTGCTAAGTCACGCTCATGTATCCCCTCCCCACTCCCAAGACTTAGAAATACCAGTTGATCATTTAATTTTATTTGGCCATGATTATTAATTGGAACATTCTGTCTCCTTTCTACATACCCTGTTTTGTTTGGTTCAGGTTATTCCCTTATCTCTGTCCTTGAAAAATCTGGAATTGACTTACAAAGCAGTCAGCATAATTTAGCTGTCTGCTCTGCATATCGTATCATAGGTCTACAGCAGTTCAAAGGCAATGTGGTAAAGGCAGTGCCTTTTAAGAGATGGTGTTGAAGACATGCTCGTTATGGCTCATTAATTTATAATGTATCTTAAATGCAGTCAGTTTTCAGGCTGCGCAATTCAGTGACCTGGTCAAAGGAGATGTTGGGTGGAGGAGTTGAGGCTTATTTCCTGTTTAAAATATGTGCTCTGCAATCATTATGTGACAAATGGAAGCCAAATATTGGAATTTCCTACTAACCCTCCACCATTTCTTCTATATAGAATGTCTTCATTTCAATTTTGCCTTTATTCACTTATAAATTTCCTTACAACCTGTTGAAATGCTTCAACTGCTCTAAAAATATGTGGAGGCTTTCCTGGCAAAGCATAGCTCACACCTTCTTATACTAAGCTGGTACAAACAATAAAGAACCCAACACACTGGATTATGAAGGGGTGGAGAGCTGGTCTTGTGGTAGCAAGCATGAATTGCCCCCTTTGCTAAGCATAGTTTACCTTGTTTTGCATTTGGATGGGTGATTACATGTGAGCACTGTGTGCTGTAAGACCCTTAGACAATGTGGCCGTAAGCTCAGTGGTAGAACATCTGCTTGCATGCAGACGATCCTGGGTTCAATCCCTGACATCTCCAGGTAGGACTGGGAAAGACTTCCGCCTGGAACCTCGGAGAGCCACTGCCAGCTAATGTAGACAAGATTAAGCTAGAGCAACCAATGGTCTGACTCAGTATAAGGCAGTTTCATATGTTCCTATGACCTACTGAGAGTGCACCCTTTGGGGCATCCTCAACAAATGAAGCTAAGTATGTCTTGGAGGCTACTTGGAATGCCTGTGTAAAATGCCTTGAGTTTTATCATTAAAAAAACAGCTTATAAATATGATTATAAATATTTCAACCCTGTGTTTCATTGCTACTCTCCCATAATGTTGTTTTAAAAGCCTATGCTGCAAACACTGCGATTTGCTGAAAATGTGGCTTGGGTGGGGTTCTTTTTCTTCTGTTGACAGTGCCCTATAGGATATAATGTTAGATGAATTGTTTCAATAGTTATACAAGCAACTATTCCACTTTGACTGAATTTTTCATTTTATTAGGTATAACTGAATATATAATTTCTTTTAGAAAGCTCTTCTTTTATAAACATTATGTTCCCAGCCAGATTAGTATTGTCTAAACACTGGAAGGGTAATAAGTGGCTTTCAGTTGATGAATGGCGAAGCAAAATATCAAAGTGTGATATTTTGAGTTTATCTAAAATGATGCCTAATATAAAACTAGAGAAGATTTGTTAAATAATATTTTAAAAAACAAAATGAGTCTATTTATGTGATGTTAGAATGGAAGCTGTAACATTCATCATGATGGCTGCCATTCGGAGCAAGGAAGCACAGTGCAGTGAGAGAACAGTCTAAGAGAACCTCCCAAACATCTTCACTGGTTGCAGTGGGGAAGGAGCAGTTTTTGATGCCTCCCTTTCTCCAGGAAGCCCCCTGTGCCACCCGAAAATATGTCAGAGCATGGAGGAATCTGAGCACAGAATTTTAATCTGAGCATGGAGGAAACTGACAGAGCTACTTGACTTCTATTTACACCATGTATAAAAATCCTTACAATTCCTCTGACTGCAGAAGCTCCTGTGGCATTCCTGGCTAGAAAATCCAGTTCCGGTGGTGGTGGTGGATAGAAAAGATTGCCAACTTCCAGTTCAAAGAGTGCCTGAGCCCCAAATGAGTGTTTGCCAACCACAGATGATGAATAGAAGCATGCCAGCGAGCCATGTCCCTGGTGCCCTCATTGTCCATGGCCATGGTCCCTGCCACTCCTCATTCAACAATTGTCTGCAGAATGAAGGGCTAACTGTGAATGTGGGGGCAACAGGGGCATCTAGGGAGTGTTTGTTTATTTTTATTCATTCATTTTTTAGATGTTTATACCTCCTCACCCAGATGGCTCTAGGTGACTCAAAAATATAAAAAAAAGATAAAAACAAAATAAACAACTCATTAAAAACAAATAAAATCAAAACCAGTCTAAAATCATTTATGTAATCACTAAAGGCCAGGCTAAAAAGATATGCGTTGGGGGCTCTTTTAAAGGCTAGTAAAGCCCACCCAAGTCCTGCTATGCTGCCTCATTGTGGTGGTTGGAGGTGTTCCTGGGAGGGATGAGTGAAGTACGCCAGGAGGTATACTCCCAGTAGGGTCACCCAAAGCGCAAAGGTCATCCCAGCTGCCCAGCTAAAGCAAGCAGGCACCTATATTGGGCAGCAGTGATATAGGAAGGTGCTGGAGGCGGACGAGCACTTCAGTGACAACGACAAAGGCATCATTTCATACTGTGTGGGAGAAAGCAATGGTAAACCACTCCTGTATTTTACCAAGAAAACCACATGGATAGACAAAATGGAATGATTGTTGATGTAGTGCCAGATGATGGGCCCCTCAGGTCGGATGGTACTCCATGTACTACTGAGGAAGAGCTGAGGATCTCTCAGAGTACTGATGGTGTTTATGATGTGGTTAGACTAAAGCCTTTTGGACATCTAGCAGCTGATGTTGCCATATGGGAAAAGAAAATCCAAAGCTGCAAAGACAGAATTACAATGGGAACATGGAACGTAAGAAGCATGAACACGGGAAAGCTCGACACAGTGAAAGATGAAATGAATCGACTACAGATTGACATCTTAGGCATCAGTGAATTAAAATGGACTGGAATGGGACACTTTCAGTCAGAAAATCATACCGTTTACTACTCAGGACATGAAAACCAAAGGAGGAATGGTGTTGATTTCATAGACAGGAAGGATATAGCAATGACAATACTTGGGTACAATGCGGTCAGTGACTGACTAATATCAATTAGATTTCATGGACAACCCTTTAACATGACAGTTCTTCAAGTCTATGCCCCAGCGACTGATGAAGAAGAAGAGGAAGTTGATGAGTTTTATGCTCAAGCTCAGTCTGAAATTGACAGAACATGCAAGCAAGATGTTATGCTGGTGGTTGGAGACTGGAATGCCAAAGTTGGAAAAGGTAAGGAGGAATACACAGTCGGACTGTATGGCCTAGGAAACAGAACGAAGCAGGAGAATGACTTATTAGTTTCTGCCAAGCCAGTGATCTCTTCATTGCTAACACATTCTTCAAACAACCAAAGCGGTGCTTATACACATGGACATCACCAGATGGAGTACACAGAAATAAAACTGATAACATTATTGGTGCCACGAAGTGGAAGAGCTCAGTTATAACAGCCAAGACATGGCTGGGGGCCAGTTGTGGAACCGATCATGAACTGCTTATGTGCATGTTCCAAGTCATGCTAAAACAGCCATCTGTTTGTTTTCCTGGCTGTCCATGATATCCTCAAAAGTCTTCTCCAGCACCAAAGTTCAAAAGTGTCAATACTTCTTCTATCTTGCTTCTTCAAAGTCCAGCTTTCACATCCATAGAGTGTCACAGGAAAAACCATTGTCCAAACGATTCTAATATTTGTAGGTATAGACACATCATGACATCTAAATATCCTTTCCAAGACCTTCATTGCAACCCTACCAAGTGCTAGTTTGCGGCATATTTCTTGACTTTTGGACCGTTTACTTTTGATGGTCGATCCTAAAAGGCAGAAGCTATCCACCACTTCAATGTCTTCATTATCAATTCTGAGGCTGGTTGCTATACCGCTTGTCATTAGTTTAGTCTTTACATTTAGTCGTAGTCCCATTTTTTCACTCCTTGACTTTCATTACTAGAGCTTGCAGATCATCCACATTCTCAGCTATCAGAGTGGTGTCATCAGCGTAGCACAGGTTATTGATGCTTCTTCCTCCAGCTTTAAAACCATGCTCATCTTCTTCCAATCCAGCTTCTCTCAGTCTGGCATATAAGTTGAATAAATAAGGAGAAAATATACAGCCTTGTCTTACTCTTTTGCCAATGTGGAACCAGACTGTTTCACCATATTCCGTCTGGTCTGTGGCTTCCTGTCTTGTGTATAGGTTTCTCATGAGAACAATGAAATGTTCTGGAATGCCCATGAAACAATGAAATGTTCTGGAATATCATAAGGATATTCCACAACTTGACATGGTCGGTGTAATTGAAGGCTTTTCTGTAATCAATGAAGCACATATTGACTTCTTTTTGTTGTTCTTTGGCTTTCTCAATTATCCAGCGTGCATCAGCAATAATGTCTCTTGTGCCTCAGCCTTTTCTTAAACCGGCTTGAACATCTGGCATTTCCCTTTCCACGTAGGGCTCCAACCTGCGTTGAATTATCCTGAGCATTATTTTGCTAGCATGTGAAATTAAGGATATTGTGCAATGGCTTGTGCAATCAGTTAAGTCTCCTTTCTTTGGTATGAGTATGTAGACTGACCTCTTCCAATCTGTTGGTCACTGTGTCACAGAATACATACAACTCTACTTATTGGACAAGTCTGTAAATTGAATCTTGATTCAATTATGTGAGCATTGCAGTTTTATACCTGTCTTCAACAGGTTTCCTTGGAAATATGTTCCTTTAATTTCAGGCAACTGTCTCCTGCTTAAGTGCATTCATGGTTCCGGTATTCGTCAGTCTCTAGCAGTGAGGTTATTATAGCCTCTCATTATTTTTGTTTTTGTCTGTAAGTGTAGAATAAAGGTGGAATTACTCAAATGAAATGAGGGGAACAAATCCAGATTTATTTTGCTGCCATTTACTTTGCTGCTTTGCATGCCGATTATCCATGAATCCTTTGAGAAATAAATATCAAGCAAATAATTGTGCTTCATCTGTTCAGATATCATGTTGTTCCTAAATGGCAGGAGAGCATGAGAAGCAGATGGTCTTTCTGACTTAGTAACACAAGTCATTTATACAGTCCTTTCAAATGTTCAAAGTCATTAACATACATTGGCCTCATTCACACAAGCATTCAAATCTAGGCTTAAGTGGGTTACCAATATTAGCAGGGATATATGAACTCATGCCAAGGCTGGAAACATCAGATTCATCTCAGGCCATCTATCTATCTTGGTTTGGGTTCACAAAATCACACTAATGTTGTTAACTAACATTAAACCTTGGGTCCAGGTTACTTAAGAGAGTGCCTTCTTCATCATGCCACCTATTATGATTTTCTGGAGAATTCCTGATACTGTTGCCACTGGCTCGTTTAGTGGCGACTCAGGACCGGGCCTTCTCTCTGGCTGCCCTGGACTTTTGAAAAGCTCCCCGGTGAAATAAGAGCATCTCCTTCTCTGTTTGCTTTTAGGAAGACCCTCAACACGCACTGTTTTTGCAGGTTTTTAACTGAAATCAATTTTAAATTTGTTTTTATCAGACTGTTTTTATTGCATTTTGTAAATTTTTAAATGTTTTTACTCTGTTTTATATTGTGTTTTAAACTTTGTACACTGCCTAGAGATGTACATATCATGTGGTATAGAAATATGATAGATAGACAGATATATAGATAGATAGATTTTAAAAAAATACACAAACCTATATTCATTTGATTCTGTGAACCAGGCCATTATCTTGCAGTAATCCGTGCAACTCTGTAAGGTAAACCAGTATTATTACCCTCCCATTGCAGATGCCGGATGGAGAGGCTAAGGCTAACAGGGCTAGTTTGCCTGGGATCACCTAGTGGGTCTATAGTAGAAGAGAAATGAACTGCAGGTGCTGTGAGTTGAAACTCTTAGCCTCTATGCTACCCAAGAACCTATCGCCCAGAAATCCTGATTCTCAGATGCTGACCTATGGGCAGTGGTCTCTAGAGCACACAAGACCCAATCTGGGACTGGAAGAATCAATAACATGCCATGGATCATGGCTCCCGCAGGAGCCAGACGGTCAAGACAGGAGCTGAGAGCCAGAAACATACAGAGGTCAAGCTTGGTTGACAGTCAGGAGCCAGGAGGGTCAAGTCAGGAGCTGAGAACCAGGAACACACAAGGGAGTAAAATGAGTTGGCAATTAGGAGCCAGAGAGTCAAGACAGAAGACAGGAGCCCAGAGCCTGAAAAATCTTAGAGCAGGCATCCCCAAACTGCGGCCCTCCAGATATTGCTGAACTACATGTTCCAGCATACTTAGCCACAAAAAATTGTGTCTAGGGATGCTGGGAGTTGTAGTTCAGCAACATCTGGAGGGCCGCAGTTTGGGGATGCCTGTCTTAGAGGGTCAAGACAGGATCCAAGAGTCAAGAACACAACAAGGATAACACTGAGCAGATCATCAGGAGAATCAGATAGACAAAGGCACCAGCACAAAAGAACATTGATACTGAGACAAAGGCTGTCACAGCCAGGCAATATTTTTTACTTTCTGCTTATAGGGAAAGACCATTGGTGATTCCCTAGGATGGGATTTTTCCAGGGGTCCAGAAACATAGGAGTCTTCTTGCAATATAGCAGGCTGCCACAAGGGGCAGCAAGATGCAGGACAGCAGAACAGGCAGGGCATGACACAATTGATTAGTAAAAGTTTAGTACTGTATACAGACAGAATGAACACTAATACTAAGGACAGACTTTGAATTCAGCACTTGGGCATAGCCCAAAGACACATAATACAACCACCTTGCTAAAGCTCAGCAATTTTGGTTCTGGTCAGTGCCTAGATGGGAGACCACTTGGAATTCCAAGGGTATGCTGCAGCAGCTCCCATTCTTGGGTCCCCATATGTTGCTATACTACAACTCCCATCATTCCCATAAGGCCACTGTGGCTTGGAATGGAGTAGTAGAATGGGAGTTGTAATCCAGCAACATATGGGGACCCTGGTATACTGTTTTGAGCTCCAAGGGGGGGAAAGATGGGCTATATATTAAATCAATAAATAATTTAAGAGTGGAGCTATAGCTCACTGGTAGAGCACATGCCTTACAGTACATGCAGAAGGTCCCTGGTTCAATCACCAGTTTAAACAATCAGTTAACGAGGGCTGACTCAGCATAAAGCAGCTGCATGTATAAAATGCTATGATGTCTGAGTATATTCTTTAAATATATTAACATCCCCTTTTTTAAGAATAGTAAACCCTATGTTCTCCAGGAAAACCCCAGTTTATCAATCATCAGTTCAAGCATCAGTTATGCAACTCCACGGTTGGCTCAGTTGTGGGGGCAAATTGCAACAACTTCCCCTTCCTCGGGTGCTCTGTACCACCTGAAAATCTGTCCCTGAGAGTCACACAGTCCTCAGAGACATGTTTTTGTGTGACGAAGAGGGCCTCCAGGGGAAGGGGAGGTCTTTGAAATTCCTTCACACATACTAGCAGCAATGCAGTTAGTCTGGAACTCTTCAGAATCACTGGTGCTTCTCCTGTTGCACTGGTGCTTTATTAGGCATACCTAACAAAATGACTCCTGAATAGTCCTATTGAAATTAAGCAGTTCTTTAGAGTAACTCCTGAGTAGTACTATTGAGTAAGAGTCTCGATATCAGTCACTGCTTTCTTAACATTCCTGGCAGAAAACCTTTTTAAATGGCAAAGATGTCTACAAAAAGTAATGTAATGAAAACTGATTTTTTTTTTAAATTTTTTAAAAAAATTGTAGACATATTTGCCATCTATAATTTATATGCAATTGTTTAACAAATCTACTCAATTAATCAATGAGAGCTATGATGATCAATCAACTAAAATGCATTTAATCCAGTGACAGCCTTTATATATAGAAACACCTGTGAATGACCTGATATAGTCTCCATATTATAAGGAACAGGGTTGTGCACAAAATGAATTTTGCATTCTGTTCCAAGCTCAGAATCCAGATCAATCTGT
This sequence comes from Hemicordylus capensis, assembly GCF_027244095.1. Classification (NCBI taxonomy): domain Eukaryota; kingdom Metazoa; phylum Chordata; class Lepidosauria; order Squamata; family Cordylidae; genus Hemicordylus; species Hemicordylus capensis. Next base: position 293,574,182 of record NC_069660.1, on the reverse strand, counting down.
CAGAACAACCAGGACAGCCAGTTGTTCCAACAGAATGACCCCGTTCTGAATGGAACATTCCAGTCTTCTGGCCTCTGTGCATGCATGGATGTCATTTTGGAATCCAAAATGACACTCTTCTTGCCCCTGCATATGTGCAGCAGCCATTTGTAAGATGGTGCAGACCATGCAAATGGCTGCCACGCATGCACAGAGGCCAGAAGAGCACCATTTTGTATTATAAAATGGCGCTCGGAACAGGTCAGGGATGTTCCGCCTTGGAACAGGCCATTCTGTTCTAAACTCAAAACAGGCACCCTTTTAAAAGGGTGTTTTGTTTCGAGCTCAGAACACTCAAAATGGCCCATTTCAAGGTGGAATGTTCCGCCCGCAGAACATTCTGCATGTCCCTAATGAGGAAGTTGTAACAGAGGATAAACAAGTGACCTGTGCATTCACTTTCCATGACAGAACTCTGCAAAGCACTATATTATCTTCAAAAACAAGAAATCATTCTGGTAGAGAACACACTCTTTGGCTTTTGACAATCATTCACTAGCAACTAGTAGAAAGTACCCCTGGGGAAGAACTCAGCATTAACAACAGTACAGGTGGCTTATTGGTATGCTCACCTCCTTCCTCAGAAGTCCTTATTTCTGTATGGAAAAGTCTCAGAATGAGACTTAAGACTCTTTAATCTTTTTGTTTTTGTGGTGCCTGATGCTTTAAAATATAAGACTAGAAAGAGCAGGAGATGAAGGTGAGATATTTCCAATTCAGGGAACATCATTAGCAGGTGGCCTCTTATTCAAAATATGATGAGCTTTAAGAATTCTCAGGAAGAATCATGCTGGAGTATATAATTCCAAGATTAAGCATCTTCCGAGCCATCTTTTAAAAAAAAATCCTGCAGCAAGAAAGGTACTCACACTTCGTGCTGGGAGAAAAATGAGTAGGCAATGATGATGCAAGGAGTTCTGTCAAAGGCGTCAGATCCTACCTTGGAGTTGACATTTATGTATAACGAAAGTGATAGGTGTTGTGTGCTACAGGCATTAACCTTCCTTGGAGGCAGAAGGATCAGGATGCCAAGATAAGAGCTCTGCCCTGGAGGCCATCTCTGTTGTTGCAGGCAAAGAACATAGATTAAGGTTTACTCCTGGAGGCTAAGGTTATATTCTAAAAATGAAGACAGTTCTGCTTACATGCAGGACTAATGCCTGCCTGCATACAACACACAGTGAAATGTGTGTTATACCTGGAATGCAAGACAAACGTCTTCTAATATTAGCAAATTAAATTACTTCCTAATATTGAAACCTGAAACTCACATTTACCATTCTCCAAAATATACTAAGCACATAGATGACAAACATCACATCATTTAATACAAGATAAATAAATAAGAATACAGTGAATATTTATATAGCATTTTTAAACAAAAGTTCTCAACACAGTTTCCAGAGATATAAATAAATAAATAAATTTAATTTAATGACGACTGATATCCAGAACAATAGGTGTAGCAATTGCTGTTAACAGGGATGGCTAAATGGAACTTGAGGCAACCTATCTGCATAGGCATAACTATAGGGGGGGCAGGGGGGCACGTGCCCCGGGCACCATCTTTGCGGGTCACATGGGGGGCGCCACCAGTTCCCAAAATTTTTTTTGAAATACAAATTTTGAAATACAAATTTCTCTGGTGCCCCCTCCCCCACGAGCGGTCCCTTCCACGCCCACGCCCCCCCCCCATTGCTTTGCTGGCCTGGCTTTCCGGCAGGCATCTAGTTCCATGCTCTTGCCTTTCCTTGGCTTGCGACGGAACTTATATCCAGCCAGAAAGAGGCCCTCTAGTGGCTTGCCAGCCAGAGTGAGGGAGGGTCTCTAGTCACGCACGCGCGACTTGGCTGGCGTGCCGAGTCGCGCTGCGCATGCGTGCGTGCGTCCGTCCTCCCAGCTCGGCTCGCCTGCACGTGGCATGGTCGCGGAGGAGAGCGTCGTGGCTGGGGCTGCAGGCGCAGGCAGGAGGACACGGACACCCAGCGGCACGGACAAGAAAGGATTCGGCGGGCGGGCAGATTTGGCGGGCGGGTGGTCACAACAAGGTGTGTGTTTTCTCTTCTGTCGTGTCGTGTAGTCTTCTTATTCTTATCAATCCCCGATTCCCCGCCCGTTCTGCCACTTCCTTCCTTCTGCATCTCAGCCTTACATGATCTACGAGCAGCAGCAGCCCAACCCCTTGGTGAAACTTGGGGCTGCCCCCCCCCACTTCAATCTCGCTGCTTCCCCGTCCATTTGAAACCTTTTCTGGTGTAAATAGCGCACGGTTTTGGAAAAGGGGAGTCTTTCTTTAACAGCGGGAGAATAAGGAGTCTTTAGCACTATCACCCTAGCCCCTCAAATTACTCTGGAGTCCTTGGTTTTCGTTTTGTTAAAATACATACAGTCACTCACAGGGTTGTTGTGAGGAAAAACCTAAGTGTAATGTAGGATGTATCATCATTCATTGCATCATAATTCTGGTGTTTGAGATACAAGCCAACTTCACAGGGTTGTTGTGAGGAAAAACCTAAGTGTAATGTAGGATGTATCATCATTCATTGCATCATAATTCTGGTGTTTGAGATACAAGCCAACTTCACAGGGTTGTTGTGAGGAAAAAACACATGTGTGTCAGTCAGTTGTATGTTGGGGGGGGCGGCAGGGGGGCGCGGCGGGGGGGCGCAATTTCAGTGCTTGCCTCGGGCGCCGTTTTCCCTAGTTACGCCTCTGCCTATCTGAGTGGGTTCACACCTGCAATGCTTGTTTGTTTATTTGTTTAAACGATGTGTGTGCCAGCCTTTGCCAAATGGCTTTCATGGCAGCTTAATAAAATTCCATTAAAAACATAATCCTTAAAAAAAACAAAAAAAAGCCAGGAAACACACATTGGGTTTGTTTTCACAACTGAAAGCGAGGTAAGAGGGACGTCCAGCCGTCACCAAGCCCTGTGTGTGCTCCCAAGAAATGGCCATCTGTTGGCAAAAATCTAGGCAGGAGATGGGGAAAGTTTAATTTAGTTACATTTAATTAAATTATTTATTTTCACATTTATATCCGGCTCTTCTTCCAAGGAGCTTAGGTTAGGGCCCATTTGACCCACGAGTATACCCCTTCGGTTCTGGCAACCAGAGTGGTGTGTACATGGTTATGTTTATCCAACCCTGCAAGGTGAGTTAGGCTGAGAGCTCACGGACCGGCCCGGAGTCATCAGTGAGTTTCGTGGCTGAACAGGGTGTGAAGGAGTGAGGCCTAGATCACCTGGGTTTGTGTGTGTGTAAATAAGCTCACATGAATTATGAACTGTATAAATTCTTCACTCTGCATTGTCGCACATAGGATTTCTGTGTTTTCAAATCCCTATGCATGAAGAAGGTGCAGGGTCAAAGGTTCAGTTGTGTTTTTCTGTTTCACTTTTGGTTTTGGCAAATCTGTCAGTTGGACTTTGGAGGGGAAATGATTTTAAGTTATGGAGGGAATGTTTGTTGAGTTCTGATTGGCTGAGCTGAATATACTGGGGAAGTTTGAGAGGGATTCAGTCTGAAGCTGTCTGCTGAAAGAAGTTCAGTGGAATCGAGGAGCAGCAGTTGAGTTTTGGAGCTGAGTTTGAGCTGCTGGAATCCAGTCAAGTCAGGCTGAGAGAGTCTGCAGAAAAAAGAGCTGGCAAAAGTCTGCTGGAAGCCTGGAAGAACAACTGGAGAAAGAAACCTGGGAGGCAACTGAGCAGAGAACTGGTGGTTACTGGAGACCGCTGGAGTTGCCCAGCCCATAAGCCAGGACCAAGAGCTGAAATCACTGACAGTGGGAAAGTAGCCAGGCTGGATTGAGCTCCAGACCGGTGCTATCCCCTGGACAAAGAAGTCTGCCCAGCCAGCCAGAGGAAGAAAAGAGAGACTTCGAAGGAAAATATAGATAGAACTGAGCAGTGTTAAAAAGCCTAGAGCTTGTTAGTTACCCTGACTTGCTCTGTGAGTTTTATTTTGTGATTTTTCTGTAATATTTTAATTGGAACTTTTGTTTTTAGTAAAAACTTCTTGTTAATATAATAGAGCTTGTTGATTGTCTCTACTCCATGCCTATAGGCCTTTCCACTTTACTAAGGTTTGGTTTTTTGAATTCCAGGAAGGGCTGCTGCAGTGGACTCAGCCTTACCAAAAGCCCACTTGGTGGCAGCCATGAAGGAGTCAGCAGAACCAGAGGGCTGTTCCCCACACTTGTTAGTCTGGTGGGATAGCGGGGTCCTCCACACAGGGATTTAAACTTGGATCTCCCCATCCTTAGTCCAATGCTCTATGCTCTAACCATCACACAATTTCATCATATAGGTTATTATGTGCTAGCCGCAATCTGGGTGCAGATTAGATTTTCCCTCCACCCTTGATGCAGTATTGGGTACACAAGGTGGGTTGGCCACCATGTCCTACCCAGCTCATGGCTGCCCAGATGATGGAATCAATTCCCCCTCCTGCCTTGATTTTTGCCTACATACATCAGTTTCTCGAGAGTGCACACAGGACTTGGAGCCTGGCAGGATATTCCTTCTACGCAACTATCGGTCATGAGAACTACCCTACTGTTATACAAAAATGAGACATAAAGCAACAATCAATTAATCAAGCAGCCTGTGAAACCATCTACACCAGAACAGCCAGCAGACAGAGGTAGTTAGGCACCGGAAGAGCATGAGGGCAGCAAGCTGATCCATGGGTGGCCTGATGTAGATGGCTGCAGAGGACTTGGGAGAAGAGAAATAACAATGCCACCTGACGACATCAAGTGGAGGAAGTCTGGCAGGGCCAAGCAGGTGAGTTTCAGGGAAAGCAATAGGGCAAGCATGGGGAGAAGGGGGAGAAACACATAGGAAATATATGGCAGAGGAAGGGGAAGGGGCAAAGAATGGGGACTGTACTTCCCTATTTAAGGGGGGGGCAGTGGCCAGTGGTGACTGGCCTGACCTTAGTGGGAGCCTGAGACTTCTGGGAAGAGATCAGGCTAGGAAGGAGACTGGGGGTGTGCATGCACAGAACTGGTTTTCCCAGTTCAGTTTGAATCCAAATCAGATTTGAACCGGACCAGACCAGCTTGACACTGCCTCCTCCACCTCCTGAACCAGGCCCCAGATCAGTTCAGATCTGAGCCAGTTTGGGACTGGTTGGAAGCCCCTACTGTGCAGTAAAATTGCTTAAAAATTCATACTCACAGCAGCAGCTACGGGGGGAGTGGTGGCTCCCCCGACCCCCACCGTCCTCCCCATGAGTCCCAAGGGCTGCTCCAGGGACAGTCTGGAGCTGTTCCAGGCCTTCTTTGGCCCATTTTGGCCTTCTTCAACCCATTTTGGGTCTCTGTGCATGCATGGCAGCCATTTGTTTGACCTCCATGCATGCGCACAAGCCATTACCATGACCTGGGTCTGGCGAATGGCCTATACACGTGTGTGAAGGTCAAACAAATGGCCTCCATGAACACGCGGAGCCCCAAAGATGGCCAAAATGGGCCGAAGAAGGCCCAGACTAGCCCCAGCCCAGCCCTTGGGACCTGTAGGGAAGCTGGAGGAATCCCGGGGAACTGCCTCTGCCCACCCCCAGCCACCGTGGCCTTTGTGAGTACAAATTTTTAAGCAATTTACTTAAAGTAGGGCAACTGAATTGTCAAGCAATTTTACTTAAAGCAGTAGGGGCTTTGAACTGGGCCCAGACAGCCAGCTCAGCTTGACCTAGAACTGAATGGGATCTGGTTTGGTTCTAGGTCGATCCTTCGAACTCAGCCAGTTCAAATTCAAACCAGCTCTAACTTGAGCCAGTTTGCACATCCCTAAAGGAGACATTGTCCAGCAGAAGGAAATCAAGGGTGATGCAACCCTCTCTCGGCTGCTTGTCTGAGGCCCTGCCAGTCAGCTCAAAAAAGGGGCCAATTGACCATCCAGGAGACAAGGTTGCCACACCGGCCTAACCTCTGCAGACCTTCTAATTATAGTTACAGCTGCCAGCCAGGTTCATATAGGTGCAGGTGCTCCTTCATTTGTTTTTCATTTGATATCTGTAGAATGAAATGGTGGCTTTTGAGAGCATGCCCCAAATCCCTAGTTAATCCCCTGAAACCTTACCTTCCCCTTTCACACCACCCAGAGACATAGGTTTTGGTGGTCTATAGCATGTTAAATGAATGAATGAATGAATGAATGAATGCCCAGTGATGGATTAATGCTGATGCCATCCCCCATTTCATATATGGGGATGGGGAGTGGGGGCAGTGTTTCCAGCACAAATGCAAGAATTCAATGCCCAAAGCTAAAGGATACACACTTTCTCCCATTCAGCCATGATGAATGAGACAAGAGATTCACTTCCCCATGTGACACAGAGCTAATTAACGTTTGGTTAGGGATGCTTCATATGGGACAATTATATCAGCAAAATGATGTGAGGCACAGTTAAATCTTGCTGAGAAAATACAAGCCCTATTTGGAAAGCTAACGTGCATCCCTGCATTTCTATGAGCATTGCCCTGAAGTGCATCTTATATCACTATAATGGCAGAACCTTAGCCCTGAAGGCAGAAATACATCACTGTGATAGCACTTGCTTTTAGAGGAGTGACTTCTACCTGGTTTCTGTGCTGCTTGCCTTAGCCACAAGTTTCTCTTATCTATTGCCAGGCAGGGGGAAGCTAAAGTTCCCTTTGTAAGCACCTGCTTTACAAACAGAGAGATGTCGTTATCATTTTGATTAATCATTGCTATTGTAAACAATATTTATCTGAAGGGCATGTTAGAAGAAGGTAAGCTGAAACATGTTCAAATTCACAGCCAGGCATTAATTATTATAATAGCTCCCGAGACCTCGGTGGGCCATTTAAAGTAAAATCATTAAACCTTTCATAGCATCACTTTGGAAATATCAAGTGAGTGACATTAATTATTAACTAGGTATATTAAAGCAAACTCCACAGAAGTACAGGTAATTATTAATGCCGCTATTTCACTTAAGTGAACTGCAGTTCTGAAGGCCACAGAGCCGAGAACTTCCCAGGAAGATGATTGTTCTGCTGAGGAGGCACAGGGCTTAAAAATCAAATGCTGTAAAAGTAAAAGGGGAACAATCCTGCTATCCGTGTGTGGAAGATAGGATGTGGAGATGCCAGCCATGCTAGGCACACTGCAATATGCTAGCCATGGCATGAAAACATGAGGTCCTCCGTTCCTCCCTGCGTCCTACATCCTGGATACATAGACTGTTCCCGCCAGGAGCAGATAACAGTAGGGCTGTGAATTGCCAAAGGGTCCAGTACAATTCTGAGAGCTGGTTTTGCAGTAAAGTGCACCGTCGAGTTGATGTTGACTCCTGGCAACCACAGAGCCCTGTGGTTGTCTTTGGTACAATGCAGGAGGGGTTTACCATTGCCATCTCCCACGCAGTATGAGATGATGCCTTTTCAGCCTCCACCTGTATCACTGCTGCCCAATATAGGTATTTCCCATAGTCTGGGAAACATACCAGCAGGGATTCAAACTGGCAACCTCTGGCTTGCTAGCCAAGTCATTTCCCCACTGCACCATTAAGTGGCTCAGTAGCATGCATGAATTGCCCATTTATATAGCATTTCAATAGGTGGTATTGAAATGCCCTGGGCAATTGAAACCCAGGGCAATAACTGCCCTGCTACATGTGAGCGCTGTCTGCTTTAATTTATGCCCCTTAGGGGATGAGGCTGTAGCTCAGTGCTAGAGCATCTGCTTGCATGCAGGAGGTCCCAGGTTCACTTTCTGGCATCTCCAAATAGGGCTGGGAGAGACAACTTTCTGAAATTTTGGAGAACCACTGCCAGTCAGTGTTGACAATACTGACAATAAATGGACTAAGGGTCTGACTTACTGTGTTCCTTTCTATGTTTTTGTGACCAAGTGCATAGAGTTGACAATGCATTGCCTTCATTGATCTGATAGTGGAGGTGCATTGGATTGATTCGATGAACTGGGGGTGTGGAGGCACCCCTACAGGTGGCAGCATGGTGGGCTCTCCTTTTCACTTGCACTCATGGGGTGGACAATTCCTGGCCCCCAGTAATGCACTGGGGAAAAATATGTCATGATTTGCTTCCTTCTGCTGGGACATTATGGGCCAGCTGCCGGGGAGAAAAGTGGAGAATTAAAACAGCAAAAGCAGCATTTTTAAGTTACAAGAAAGAAGGAATGTAAACTGCACTGTTCCCAGGTAAGCCCTTCCCCATCTCCACATGGATCCAATCTAGTCCGATACAGGGTAGATACCCTTTTCTCTGATTGGACTGGACCCTTTAGGGCAATATTTCATTGGATCCAATCCAATAAAATATTGTCCAACAGGGCCCACACCATACCACCCACCACACCCCACTCTGGGCCACTCCGGTGCCCCCAACGTGAAGCTATACATTTGCTGGAATCCCCATTATTCCCTATGGGGAAAATCTTAAAGATACATAACCTTTAAAAATTCATTAAAAATCAGCCCTTTGTCCAATTCCTTTGAAATTTAGGTGGTAGCTTCCACCCATTGGTTGCTACCACCACCCCCACTTTTTTTTTGCCCCGGGACCCTTTTTTAAAAATCCAAATTGATTTGGATTCAGATTCATGCACACCCCTATGCAGAGGAGGGCTGGGTTCTGTCTCAGTTTCCACTGCATATGCTACGCTTGACCTCATTCCCCACAAAATCGTGGCATGACCAGGATCGCCAACTAAGATGCTATTTGTCATTGTGCTTCTTGAAACAAAAGAATAGCAATTGAGCTTCTGCTAGAACAAATTGGTTCCCATTTTAAGACAGAGCAAAATAAGAAAGCACATTGTGGTGTTGACAAAAGGCACACCAGCCTATCCCGGCGTGCTGCTGCATAATCAATGAGCAATGCCTGAAAGAAGGTTAGTCATTGTTAATATTACTTAACATGATGCACAGTACATGTTAAACTGGAAATTACAGCCTGATTTCTCGAAAGTGTTCATTAGAAGGAATTCAGCCTTCATTTTACTTTGTACAGGGTGGTTTTAGATTAATGTTGAATAGGAGTACTGTAGCCTACATAATGAATGTGCTTTTATACAGGGGTGTACACAAAACCGTTTTTTCCAGTTTGGTTTGAATCTGAACTGGATACAAACCAACCCGGTCTGGTCAGTTCAAACCAGAGTGTGGACCAGTTCAGGAGTCTACTGATAAAGGGGAATCTGGTGAGAATTCCACTTTACCAGTAAAGTAGAAGTGGGGCTTCCCTAAAGCTAGAGAGCGAGTGGGAGGGGAGTCAGAGCTACTTAACTCAACTTTTAGCGGTAGCAGGGACAGGGGCAGCTTCCACCCCACCGGCTTTCCCCAGAGTAGCCTGGGCCAACGGCAGCCCAATTCAGGCCTTCTCTGGCCCATTATAGTGACCTGCATGCATGCTGGCCTGCGCTGATGGGGGTGAGCACTGGCGGGGCCTAGAGGAACCACTGCCAGCCTACTGCAGCTGCCACAGTGGAGCCACTGTGGGTAAGGTGACCTCCCGCCTGCCACCCCAGCCCACCCTTTTCAACCCAAAATGCAACTTTAGTCACTAGGGTAGGGATCCCCAATGCTTGTAAAGGGGAAACCTCACTGGATTTCCCTTTACAACCATCCCAAACCAGTCGAACTGGGCCAAATTGGTTCAATCTGAACCAGGCCCGGTTTGGTTTGAACGCAGACCACCACCACCCTTCTTGCAGGACCATTCTGGTTCGAGCTTGAACGTTCAAACCGGGCTGGTTCAAATTGAAACAGGTTAGATTCAAACCAGTTTTGCAAACCCCTAATACCGCCCTCCTAAGAGCCCTCAAACAAAACCGTTCCACACAAGCATGAATTTTTGTGGGGGGGTGGGTCTTGAAGGGAACTATTTTCCTGTTACTCATGAAAGGTAAGGGAATATGGTGACTTCCTAGGAGGGGATATTATTATTATTATTATTTATTTATTTATTTATTCATTCATTCATTCATTCAATCAATTTTTATATCGCCCTTCCAAAGCTGGCTCAGGGTATATATGTATATGCGGGAGGGCAAAGGATCCTGGGGTCTGGCTCACTGTGACCAAGGATGCTCTTGCGAGGGCTCACTCTGGGAGAGCAGCCCATGCAGACTAAATCACAGTCCTGCTCCCCTGGCAGCTTGTTGGCAGTGGACTAGCATTCTCATGAGAGGGCCAGTCTAATGGGGAGGACCTTAAGGTCAATCACCCTCAGTCTTCCATCAGACTGCACGCTCTTGAATTGAGCTAACCCATTAACTGGCCCCACACTCTCTCTTGTTAATGATAGAACTATTTGCACTGCAACCCCCTCCTCACGTGGACCCAAAGGAGATTTTCTCATGCAATGTGTCAGAGCCTCACCGCATGTGCAGACAAGTGCAGGCAAAGTTCTCTACTCTTATTCACAATTCCAGGTATCAGATTGGCATTGCACCATATGCAGATCTCCCACCATGGGTAGTTGTGGGAGGGGGTGCCCCAATTTCCAGAGACCCCAGGAGAGTGGGGTCACTGTTTGGGGGCACAAGCAAGGGTGGGCATGTCTAAATGGGCGAACGGCCTGGCAGAGTGCATACTTTGATAGCTTCTTGGTGGTAGTCGCCAAGACAGGGAGAGCAGTTTCTGGGGTACCCATCCCCATGGCATTCCTATATAGATCAACCTGACTGAGTGATATCTGTCGTCCAGCCCCCATGGCCTGCCACTCTAATGAGCGAGCGGTCCATGGGAGAAGGGGATGTCATTGCACATGATTAGCTATTTGGCTTGACACCCCTGTCCCCACAGACAGTTCTTCTCATGAGTTGTGAGGTGGTATCCCCATAGCCTTACCCTCTCGTGAGTAAGTGGTCCACTCAGGATCAGCATCCATCATCATCACATATGTAAAATCGCTGCATTCACTGGGGCAATGCTGATCCTGCTGCCTGGCTCTTCTCATGAGTAAGCCTAGGGACTGCACAGTGGAAGGGGCTGGGACCTCCCCCAAAATCATTGTGGGGGGAAAATAGACCTTAGCCATTCAAGAATCCCTAGTTGGGACTGCCCATTAAACCCAACCCTGGGTATCCCCGCCCAGTCATATGTTTCCATCCCAGTGCTCTGATGGGGTGCCCTGCTTATGTTTCTTCCTGGAGTGCTTGTGCTGATGAGGATACATCTTTGTCACTACATTTTTGGGGAGCAAAGCTCTTAGTTTCCATCCTATCATCCCATCCCTTTCCCCCTCCTGCTTGCCAGGAGAGGGGAGCAAGGGAGAGAGTAGGAAGAGAGAATGCCCCTGTGTGACTTTGTCATTTGACAGGCTGACAAGCTTAGGCTAGGACACAGTGGTGTACCTGTTGCCAAGCAACTACTTTGTTGGACCAGAGACAGCAGAGTGAGTGCTCAGAGAGGCAGCCAGTGAAAAGCATTGCAGGCATAGAGTAGTGCTATCTCAGGTGGGTCTGCATCACTGTCTCTATGATTGCTGTTCCAGAAACTGCATGGAACCGCGGTTATGGTGCCATCCATATTTGGATTTAATGCTGCGGCAGCCAAACCTCAGGTTTCAGCGATGAACCTTTGTGCAAACCGAAAGGTTCAAATTGGAGTTTGGAGAGGCAAACCACGGGTCACTTTTGGCTCAAAACCACAGTTGCATGTGTTTGAACATAATGGAGTTCCATCCTCTGCTCCCATTTAACTCCAGTGTTGTGCTATGTCCGAATGCAGCCAATATATCTTTAAGCAGTTTTCACATAGATTTGCCAAAAAATTTACAAGCCTCTGCTTCTGTGCCTTTAACCAACAGCTAACAATAGTAAGTTAAAAAACTTGTCTCAATGTCATGAAAAACTTGCCTGCTAATTTATTTGGATCAAATAAATTGTTAAAGGTGCAGGCGCAGGCCAAGCCAATTGTTGCATTGGGTGACAACCTTATTTCCACATACTTAGTGGATTTCTGTTTCCACACCATGATTCATGTGGGAAGACATGCTCTTTGGTTTTAACAAAATGTGGCTCAGTTTGCAAACTCAAAAATAAAAATGAATAAGACATTATTTCTCTAAGATCTGGGCATTTATAAGTATTTGTATTCAGTCAATCATATCTTTTTCATTTCAACATTCAAGGTCTGAGATCTTCTGACATTTATAATCACTGAAAAGGGGGGGAAAGCAAATTGATCTCCCAATGTTCAGCTTTCTGTGGCAAATCAGAAGAAATTGTTATCTGAAAAGGTTCTGTTGTAATGGGTTGCTGTGCTGAATTATCACCCTTTTTGCACAGTATTGGAGGATGTCAGGAGGGAGATGGTATTTAATGGCAGATTGCAAGGGAAAGATCATATATGCATTTCATTAACATTTTCCTCTGTTGAAAGATACAAGCACTCCCAAGAAAAGCACAGTGTTATCTGCATTGGTATGATTAATATATCTTTCCAATACAAATTCATATGATACCTGTGATTGGGGCTGAATAAACCAGGAATGGAGTTAGGGTCCAAAATCAACATCATGGTAGCAGTTCTGTAAACTAGTTCTGACAATGGTTAACTGGTAGGACAAGCATTCCACCCATCTTCTGGAGTTGTGCATGCTCCCAACTTCTGATTCTCTATAAGTAAACAACAGGAATTGCACCTCACATACAGTGTTTTGTCTCTTCATAAAAATTCAGTAAGTGTGGAGAGTGGAGGTGGGGTTTCGGAGAGTATTGGCATTGGGTGGAGCTTCCAAACATACTCTCAGGGTCACTGTATGTGAGTACAGCATCTGCATTTTGTAGGACTTTATATGGGGCTGTAGCTCAGTGATAGAGCACCTGCTTTGCATGCAGAAGGTCAACAGTTCAATCCCTGGCATCTCCAGATACAGCTGCTGAAAACCTTGGAGATCCACTGCCAGTCAACGCAGACCAGGGATTCTCAATGTTGGCCCCACAGATATTATTGGACTTCAACTTCCATAATGCCCACCCCCAACAGCCTTTGGTTGGGGATTATGGGAGTTGAAGTCCAATAACATCTGGGGGGCCAACAATGAGAAAACTTGGTGTAGACAATACTGAGCTAGATAGACCAAAGGTCTGACTCAGTATAAGACAGCTTCCTATATTCCTATACGAGTGTACATGTTACTCACTTTCACCAATTGTCCAGCCTGAATATTTGTAAATATTCATTTACAAATAGATGAAATTCATATTTTATTTACAAATATTCTGGGGATGAAAGTTGAATTGTTAAGATTTGAATCTGAACACTATCCACTCTTCCATTAAATTCCAGCTGACCTATGAAAGGGATAGTATTGGTTTTTTAGATGTTGAAGTTACCAATATTGGGGGGATTTTACACACAGATGTCTTCAGGAAACCTATGGATATCAACTCATATTTAAAATATGATAGTTTTCATCCTACTGTATTTTATTAGCACTCATAAGCTTTCTTGCCACTCAAGGAAGTGAAGAGTGTGCATAACAATATGTAACCATTTATATTTTTATTTATTTAGTATATTTGCATACTGCCCCAAACATATGTCTCTGAGCAGTTTACAATGAACACAACGTAACAAAAACAGCAGTTGAAATATTTAAACATTTTAAACCATTCACTTTAAAATCTAGTTAATTCACATTAAGGTCTACTTAAAAGCTTGGGTGAACAGATGTGTTTTAAGTATCTTCTTAAAAGTGGTCAGAGATAGGAAGGTACTTACTTCAACAGAGAGCTCATTTCAAAGCCTTGGGATAGCAACAGAGAAGGCCCGCCCCTGAATAGCCACCAGACCAGCCGATGGAGTCTGCAGGCAAACGTCCTGGATTATCTCAGTAGGTGGTGGGGCTTGTAATGGAGAAGGTGTTCCCTTAAATACCCTGTAAATACCATGAGGAGAATTTCTGGCAAGGAAAAAGTTACTAATCTAAAAACTTACACAAGTTTTAGCCCAATGAGTTATAGAGGCTCAAAGGGAATGAATTATAACCTTTTGAAATGTATCATTAAATGTGTAATGGAAACTCTGGCAGATCCTTATCTCCAGTTCAGGAGAGCTTTTAGGAGCTACTAAAATAATCTGTTTTTAGCACCAGCTGCTCTTAGCAGGGTGGTTTTTACTGATATTGGCCATATATCTTCTATGGTAATATGCACTTTCAGTGAAGAGTATTACCAAGTTCCAGATTGCATGTCCTTCTTGGATGATGGTGGCAAAGTTCTGAAGGACCATATTTCATCGAAACAAGAGGGCAGTGTTCTCCTGAAAGCTAAGTGAAAAGAGGTGCATTGCCATGCTTCAGGATAGACAGAATGTTTGCTTATGGGCAAATCACCTTAGTACCTCAAGACATCTGATGCTGTAGAAAAACCTCAAATGATGTGTCTTGTGTCACAAAGAAGTGGTCATGTACAATTCATCTGCTATCATTCAGTCCAGTTAATTTCTTATACCATAATCACAGCCTGTTGAGCCACTGTAGAAGGGTGATGAAGGGAGGGTCATTGAAGGGCCATTAGGAGGTAACTATGTCCTGTTCATCAGCTCCAGAGCTGAAACCAATGGTGCAGCCTGCACTGATATAAATGGATCTGAGCACTTTCTGGAAGGGCAGCAAAACCTTCTTGGACTGGTTCATATATTTATTGGGCTAATAACAGTCTAAATGCAGTAGAGAGCAAGCAGACCCCCTCCCCGATACAGGTAATATTGTGTAGTTGTCTGACAGAGAAGATGCCTGATATGAGCCTTTAGATATTGGCCCCTCCCTTATCCTAAAGAGTAAACCAGAAGGGAACGCTGTCCTCTGGGGATCAGCCGCTCAGCACACGGTGACCGGGACCTAGAGGGCCTGATGGCAGGAAGTGAAGGGGTCCTTTATTTTCGTGCAGTTGGAGGCAGGGAGGGGAAGCAACAGGTTGGCTGGCCAAGCCATGGAAGCAATCAGGAACTCTGCAGGGGCCTGAAGTCTCTACCATGGTTTTGGTGAGTTCAGGGTAAAAGTCAGGGCTTGGCTTCGGAGAAGGGTTTAGCCAGGGAACCATGTGTTAGGTAGCTGGCATCAGATTTCCTTATTTTAGTGCTTTGCAGATACTTACAACTGGTCTATTGTGTTCTATCTATAATGTAAGAATGTTGTACCTGTGCCATTTTTATCCATCCAGGGCACTGCAAAAGTCTCTGTAACCTTTAAAGGTGCTTCTAAAGGTTCCGTACAACTGGGGGTGCTTTTTGAATTACCTTTGCAACTAGGTAACCAAGATTTTAAAGTGTACCACTCCATCTATCAACTGGAGTGCTCTTTTTGGAAGTAATTTTGTAAAGTACTGAGTGTTTGCTGTTACCTGTAACTGAAGCTGAGAGAGAGAGCCTCAAACTGAAGCCGTCTGTAGTATTTTGAATAAAGGTTATTTTTCTTTTTGGTCCTTTACAATTTTAACGAGCCTCTTTGAGTGAATTTTCAACTCGGGAAGCGGGGGGCTAGAAAGGGGTCTTACTCTGGTGCAAACATGCCTCAAGTTTGATTGCTCAGTAGCACACTACAGAGGTTTTCTCCTCATGTGTAGGCTACACGTGGGAGGTTGTTTTGTATTTTCCCATTTGGTAAAAGAAAGAGGGTTTTTCTGGAATTTCACCCACCCCAGGAAGGATTAAACCCTGTTAAAAAGTGGACGTGGTGGCAGCGATACCAGAGGGACAGTCGTTGTTGAGCGAACATGGAGGGAATTAATTAGCAATTTTCTTTCCCCCACATGGACTTGATCAAAGGCTGGGCTTAAATCTGCCATTCACCAAGTCCCCATTAGTTACAGAGCCCCTTTGGCAAGGGACATAATAGTAACACAAATGGGAATCTACGTGAGTGTCCACCGAATGTATGACATTATTTTTACAGTTGGGGTCAGAGTGAAGTCCCATTCACACATTATGCTCAATCTGTACACAGATTGAGATCTGTGTACAGATCTGTACACAGATACAGTCATTCCCATGTTATGTTGAACGTAGATACAGAAGTACACTTCCTATCTGTACCATGCATTTGAAGGGCCTGTATGAGGTTTCACTTTTTAAATGAACACAGGTACACTCATACAGCATAATGTATTAATTGGGCTTGAGTGTGCCCCTGTTGCAGGGAGAGTAGCAGCTGCGGTGGCAATTCATTCAGCAAAATGGTTGTGATTCTGGCCATTGGTTGTACTAATAAAGACTGAGACTGGTTGCAGTCTTCTGCAAAGCATTTAACTTGGAAGAGGAATTCCTGTCCTTACCATCTGGTGCTATGAAGAGGCAGAGGAAGTAGAGGATGCTGCAGCCAGTACCATGCAAGTAGAGAGTTGGCAAGAGGAAGTTGCCTGGCATGGGCAACTGTCTTTTCAGGAAATGTGTGTTTGCATGATGCTGGTTTCAGCATCCCCTACCTCCTGCACCACCTCATAGCACCAGATGGTAAGGGCAAGAATTCCTCCCCTCCATGAAATGCTGATGATAGTTTCATCTAGTGAATTGCCTTACCAGTTGCCACTACGCACACAGCCCAACAGATGTTTGAATTTAAAAATGACTTTTACTTCGCTTTAGTTATACAAGAAAATGGTATATATGTCAGTTATATGCATGATATTTTATTCTCTTTTTTGTCCAGCTGTAATTGCTTTAAATAGTTGCCTGACCTAAATTCCAGGAATGGGGCAGTATTATTTTTTAAGTTAAAGGGAATTTGATAGAACATAGAGGAAAGTGGGCACCACTTGTCAGAGTTAAAATATGGCAATTTGTAAGATTGTGACCTTAGAGACAATTAATAGCAACCATGCAATGTTAAAGACCAATGCATACTTACAAACCAATGCAAAAATTAATCTAGCAACACTATCAAACAATATAATGGTTGGTAGAGATATCCACGATTAAATTTTATCTGTAATGATGGGTGTAACCCCCCGAGTTCTGCTGAATTTTGGCAGAGAGCAGAAATATTTTTTTATTCCACTCTGCAAAAAAGCCTGGAATGGATTGTAGCCAAGTGGTTTATGTTATTCACACTGATCCAGTGAAAGGAAAGTAATTAAAACTCCCACACCTCTGGATGAGAGACTGAGGAAATGTATAGTGCAGATAACTAACAAAACCATAGAAGCAGTTTAGAACATTAAAAAATAAACATAACTTTTCCTCTCACATATTCCTAAATTCAGAATTGTCCAGAGAAATGCACTGACAGTTGGTGCAGGCCAGATGCATCATCATCATCATCATCATCATCATCAATAATAATAATAAATAATAATAATAATATTTCCATAAGGTGTTGCAAAATGTCCACTGGCTTTAAGGACTTTAGAAAAACAATGAGACACATTCACAGGCCCAATTCAGACATCACGGCAAACCTCAGGTAAACATAGCTGAGGGAGATGTTTCTGGGGCTGAGTTCGGATGTACTGGGAAACTGGAGGTCCCTTCTCCTCCAGTTTCCAAAGCTGCATGTCCAAACTCAGCAAACTGGAGTTCAGGGCAAAAAGGGACTTGTGTTTTCCCTCACCAAACTCTACTCTGCACCTTTGATCAGAGTAGAGTTTCACCACCCTTAAGTCTGGTTTTGCAGTGCCAGCACTATGTTTGATGGCTGGCACTGCAGTTTCAGCCCGATGGGACCGGAGTTGAGGGAGGAAGCTCCTCCCTCACTCTGGCCCAATTGGCTGTGTAGGCTGTCTTTCTGTTAAGAAGGAGGCCTGCACAGCCAGTTCCTCTGCCTCTCTGCAGTCTCACTGACTGCAGGGAGGCCCCTCTCCCCAACATCCAAATGCAGATGGGAGAACAGGGAGAAGGGGACATGGACCCATGGTTACATGCTATGTCTGAACCTGGCCTGATCGAGTGTGTGAAGCTGCAGTTCCATCACCCAAACATACCTCTGTGCTTGCCTCCAAACCTGAATGTCTAGGTTTATCGTGAGTTTTGCTATAGAAACCGGAGTTTCCAAGGCACCATTGTGTCATACAAATTCTGCGGCCACTTTACCTTGGGTTTTGTGTGGAAGCTCCTCTTGCTACCATAGAGGTTAACTCCCAGCAGCTCAGAAATGCATCAGTTCTAGGGCAGCCGCATCTCTCACTGGCTGTCTCTCAGAGTGAATGCTCCGCTTCTGGCATCACCTCACTCCTCCTGATGCTTCTGCTTGCAACAGGGATGATGAATCCCTAGAGTTCCTGCACAGGGACAGAGCCAGATCAAATTAAGCCTGCTTTCCCCTGCTTTCTTTCAACCTAATGTGTTCCTGAGTAAGAAAAGGCTGGGAAGAAAAGATGGAGACAGCAGGAGAGAGTTCTCAAACGTTATCATTTCAGTGATACGAAATGATTTCAGTTTTTATGATAAGGAGATATTAAACCCTACTTACACACATACATAAACAGATGTATGGACTCGGACCAGACTGGCATTTTCATTTTTGTGCACCCCCAAACCCTGGGCATGCAAATAGCCCATGCACATATGCGGTGGCCTTCAAAATGGCCGATGCAAGCTGGGAGAGGGCCAGAAAGGCCCCAAAATGGGCTGAACTGACCCAGAAAAAACCAGGGGGAGGCTGGAAGGAGGAAGGGAAGCTTCAGAGACCCCCTACAGCCATGGCAGCACCCACAAAGGCGGCAAAATTACCCCAGGCTTTTGAACCCCACACCAGCTTCAAGCTAGCCTGTGGGGTTCAGCTCAAGGTTGAACTGGGCCCAGTCCGGTTTGAGGGAGAACCCTCAAGCCAGCCCAGTTCAATGGTGAACCAGCATGACTTTGAGCTGGTTTGCACATCCCATTTTAACCACACCTGAGGTACCCTTGTTCTTGTTCAGTTAATTAAAGAAAGACAATCTTCCTTTATATGTGTTATGTGTCTTTCGGTTAATGGCACTGATAAATCCACAGTGGGACATGCGTACTGGCAGGTAGGGGGAGGCTAGGAACCCAGGGGTTCTGTATTGTTGTCTGAATTGCCATAGGAGAACTAAGGGTTCAGAGAGGTTTTAAGGGAAAAACCTGTGTTGCTTCTGAGGTGAAGGGGATTGGTTTGGGGGATTTTTAGTGCTACAATCAATTGATGCTAGGATTACTTGGGCACCCTCCAATGCACCCCTTAGTGAGGTACCTTGCATGGAGGGCGCCTACTTAGAATTCCTATTGAAAAGAATGTGAAAGCTTCCATGGAAAGAAGAGGAAGAAGCAGGCACGCAAGGAACCCTCCTGACCACAGCAGGTAGCAGGCAGGAGGGTGGGTGCCAGGTGGGCAATGGGGAACATGTGCCTGCCTGGTGCGCCGCCTCTCCCTGCTGCTTTGCAGCAGAGGTGGAGGTCACAGTGAAGAGGCAATGGGGAACACTCACCCGCTCACCTACCTGCCTGCCCTCCTTGCCCCTGCTGCAAAAGCAGCAGGTGGGGGTAGTGGCAGTGAGAAGGACGGATGGGCGAGCAAGTGGATGCTCCCCATCACCTAACCCTAACCGGTGGTGGTGAGGAGGGCAGGCACATGCTCCCTGGTGCCTGCTGAGTGCTCAATCTCCTGCTCACCACTTGCTGTTGCCAGGAGAGCAGGCAGGTGAGTGGGGGGGGGGGAGCAGCCCTGAGTCCCACGTGACCCAGGCTGTCTCCACTCCAAGCAGGCACTTCACTCACTTTAATGGGTGGGCTGGCCCTGAAAATACTGGAAATGTCTTTAGAGTACAGCAGCTAGATATTAGGGATGTGCAAAAAATTTTGGGCACAGATCGATCTGTGCCTGAAATGAGCAATTTCGGGTGATTCGGGGCTGAACCGAATCACCCTCGATGTCCCCCGATATTTTTCGGGGCCAAGCCGAATCACCCGAATTTCGGGGCTGAAAAATTCGGGTGATTTGGCTCATGACCTATTTGGGGGGATTTTTTGAAGTTTTAGTGACTTTGGGGCAGTTCAGGGGCATAGAATGGGATCTGTGCAAAAAGAGTGGGGTGGGGTGGTAGTGCCTAATGGGTGCAGGCAACCACCCCAATTTCAGGGGGATAGGGCAAAGGGCTGATTTTTGGGAAATTTCTAAAGTTTTTGTGTCTTTGGGGGAGATTGGGGCAGAAAGTGGGGCCTGGGGCAGAATAGTGGGGTGGGGTGGTAGTGCCTAATGGGTGGAGGCTACCACCCCAATTTCAGGGGGATTGGGCAGAGGGCTGATTTTTTGGGAATTTTTGAAGTTTTGGTGTCTTTGGGGCAGATTGGGGGAAGAAAGTGGATCTGCCCCAAAAGAGTGGGGTGGGCTGGCAAATAGTGCATAATGGGTGGAGGCTACCACCCGTCCCCAATTTCAGAGTGATTGGGCAGAGGGCTGGATTTTGGTGAATTTCTGAGGTTTTTCTTCATAAGGTGCAGTGTGCTAGATTGATATTCATAGTAAATGAGAGTGTGAAAAAGTGAAAGTGGGGTCATGAGAGTTCTTTAATTGAAAAAATCTCATTTGCTATCATTGAATGAGAAGTCAAACCTCAGAAAATAAGGGAACATCCCTTCAGAAAAACTTCTGAGGTGTGAATTTTCATTCAATGATACCAAATGAGATTTTTTTCAATTAAAGAACTCTCATGACCCCACTTTCACTTTTTCACACTCTCATTTACTATGAATATCAATCTAGCACACTGCACCTTATGAAGAAAAACCTCAGAAATTCACCAAAATCCAGCCCTCTGCCCAATCACTCTGAAACTGGGGATGGGTGGTAGCCTCCACCCATTAGACACTATCTACCAGCCCAGCCCACTCTTTTGGGGCAGATCCACTTTCTGCCCCCAATCTGCCCCAAAGACACCAAAACTTCAAAAATTCCCAAAGAATCAGCCCTCTGACCAATCCCCCTGAAATTGGGGTGGTAGCCTCCACCCATTAGGCACTACCACTCCACCCCACCCTTTTGGGGCAGATACACTTTCTGCCCCCAAACTGCCCCAAAGACACAAAAACTTCAAAAATTCCCCAAAAATCAGCCCTTTCTCCAATCCCCCTTAAATTGGGGTGGTAGCCTCCACCCATTAGGCACTATCACCCCACCCCACTATTCTGCCCCAGGCCCCAATCTGCCCCAAAGACATGAAAACTTCAGAAATTCCCCAAAAATCAGCCCTTTGCCCAATCCCCCTGAAATTGGGGTGGTAGCCTGCACCCATTAGGCACTACCACCCCACCCCACTCTTTTTGCCCAGATCCCATGCTATGCCCCGAACTGCCCCAAAGTCACTAAAACTTCAAAAATTCCCCCAAAATCCGCCCTTTGCCCAATCCCCCTGAAATTGCCTGGTAGCTTCCACCTATTGGGCACTACCACCCCACACCTAAATTTTGCCCCTGGGCCCTTCCCCCCCGAATCGATTCGGATTCAGATTAAATCCGAATCCGAAATGAATCAAGGGTGATTCGGGTGGCCCATATTCGGGCACAAAACAGAACAGGGGTGATTCGGTTCGGGTCCTGAACCGAATCACTGAAAATCCGAATTGCACACCCCTACTAGATATGACTGCCCTTTCAAATCCAGAGAGCCGACACTAATTCCATCAAGCCAACCTGTTCTTTAAACTATGTTGTGTTGAATCCAGATTAATCCTCCTGACCAAAAGTGGTGCTCACCTGACTTTGCCAGGAGCCCACAGGTCCAAGAACCACTCACTACAATTACTGTGCATGAGATCTGCCTTGGGTGCTGGTAGCAGCTGTGCAGTTATGTCACGGCATAAATTCTATTGAACCATCCCTTCTCTCACCCACCCTACCACTGCCCCTCCTTCCCATTTCTCAGTGAGTCTTCTGTGTTTCTCCCCCAAGATCCCATTCGCATCTGGAAAAGCTCATGCCATCCTGGTGTATCACTAACTGTGCATATGCATGGCTGTGTGATTCAGGGATTCCGAGAAAGTCATTGCTATACGGTGTGGCAGGAAAGAGTTAATATTTCTTTTCCCTGCTAAGGGTGGGCAATTGATGCTGAGAAGACATGATCACTCAGAGCACACCCCCTCTCACATTGTGGCCAATAGTTGCTGGATGACTGACATGCTGACACAATGACCACAGTCTGGCAATGCGAACAGAATGGAGATTGCTGGGATGGAACCTTGGAGGACTAGGGAAAGGGAGGAATTATTCTGGCCAGCAGCTGGAAGTAACAAAACTGGAGTTGCTCAGTTATCTGCAGCATGATTCTTGAGTTCAGAAATTAACCACAGGTTTGTTTAACAGCATTGGTGCCACATTCGAATGGGGCCACAGAATCAATAGCAATTAGCCATTGGAAAAGTAAATGAAGCTCCATGGTTAAAGGTAGTGTACATTGTGTAGCAGGTCCTGGGCGCGACTACAGTACAGAAGAGCCATCAACAGAATGACCTTCCAGAGATTTGGGGAGGCAGTATTGGACACAGACTCTATCATTCAGTATGGAAGGTTCTTCCTTGTGAATTATCATCAGATCGTCTCATTAGGAACTGATCACCATGGGACCTATAATATATGAGGCAGGGGCGGGGGGGGGAGCAGAAATATATTATCTCTTCATTTATTTGGGCACTGCTTGCTTGCTTTCTGCTACATGTCTGTACCCTCTGTTTGGTGCAATTGCTGGCCTACATACCACTTGGTCATACAATCTTCATTCTGCCAATGTACTCACTATGAAAGGTGAGTTATGCAACTGCTTTATGAAATAATATTTCATGCTGGCAATTTCAGTTTCTGTCGATGAAAATAGGGTATGTGTGTGTGTGTTGTGAATGTTGTTATTCTCCTTCCAATGTGCATATCTCCTTTCAGTGATTTCTTCCACCCCTTTTGTCAAACAGGGTTTGAAACTCTTCATAAGGGGAAGAGTGCCTTTTCAAGGCAACTGGGCCAGTGTTGCCTGACCCTACACTGGTCCAGTTGTGGTTAGTTAACTGGTTTGAGCTAAATTTAGGTAGGTTCCAATCTAGCCTGGTGCACTGCTTGTGCCCAATGCACATCCCCATCCAGATTTTGCCTCAGCCAGCCATGCAGACCTAAATTTGACCAGAGCTTGGTCTGGGCAAAAGACTCCATTTGGGACAAATTAGGAATATAGGAAGCTGCTTTCTGTCAAGTCAGACCATTGGTCTGTCTGGCTCAGTATTGTCTACACAGATTGGCAGACTTCTCCAAGGTTGCAAGCAGGAGTCTCTCTCAGCCCTATCTGGAGATGACAGGAAGAGAACTTGGAACTTGGAAGAGAGCTGGTCTTGTGGTAGCAAGCATGAATTGACCTCTTTGCTAGGGAGGGTCCATCCTCGTTTGCATTTGAATGAGAGGCTAGAAGTGTGAGCACTGTAAGATATTACCCTCAAGGGATGGAGCTGCCCTGGGAAGAGCATCTGCAGGCTTGTATGCAGAAAGTTCAAGGTTCCCTCCCTGGTATCTCCAAAATAGGGCTGAGGGAGACTCCTGCCTGCAACCTTGGAGAAGCCCACTGCCAGTCTGATTAGACAATACTGAGCTAGCTGGACCAATGGTCTGACTCATTATAAGGCCACTTCCTATGTTCCTATGTTTCTAACTTTCTGCATGCAAGCATGCAGATGCTCTTCCTAGAACAACCCCATCCCCTAAGGGGAGTATCTTATAGTGCTCACATGTAGTCTCCCATTCAAATGCAAACCAGGGTGGACCCTGCTTAGCAAAGGGAACAGTTTGTACTTTCTACCACAAAGCCAGCTCTCCTCCACTATGGTGTAACAGGGCAGGGAATATTGGCCCTGGTGCCTGGACCAAGGTGATACCTTCATTCTCCCCGTCACTGCCCCGCCAAGCACCAGCAGTTCAGGGAACGATGACTGTGAATAGGCACACACATGCACAAACTCCCAGACACTCATACTGAAATAAAGACTGAACCTCAAAGCACCAGCTAAGTACACATGGCACTAGGCCAGGGCTGATCAACTTTGGCCCTCCTGCAGATCTTGGCCTACAACTCCCATAATCCCTGGCTATTAGCCACTGTGGCTGGGGATTATGGGAGTAGTAGTCCAAAAACAGCTGGGGGCCTTAGTTGAGCAGGCCAAGGTGGAGGCTAAATTTCAAAGTGTGTGGAGGGTGGCATATTCTGGCAACATGCTTCCATCTTACTTGGGCATCTTACTGTAAACAAATGCTGTTGGAGGAAGGGAAGGGGTGAATGGATTCAAGGCCAACAAGCCAGTAGGGCATACCAGTAGAATGTTCAAATCTCCATCTGGTAGGAGAATTGCTATCAAACAGCACAACAGTGCAGTTTGTAGAACTTAACAGGACAGTGTGCTCAAAAAGCCACTTTGTTCTTAATGACCATGCTAACTCTAGGCCACTCAACTAATTCATGCAGCTCCTTGGCAAACTGCGAGTCCCAGGTGGACCTAATGAATTCAGCCTACCATCTTGCCCCTCTTTGAATGGCCTGTGTGTGACCAGCAGCATGACAGCAGTTACCGGCCTACCAATATGTTCAGCTAGCTTCAGAATGCACAAATAAGTGTTCTGTAATAAGCTCTCCATTGCTAATGAATCTGGATTCTTCACTGCTAATGAATACTTTATTGAGTATTCCTTGTAGACAGTTATGCTGCTAGTACGAGCACATGCAAAGCTGATTGTGGAACAGTCAGCAGTGGTTAGGGGTCGCAGCAGACCAAATGCCACACACACACACACACACCCTGCCATTTTCTCACCTTCCTCTTCAGCCTTCTTCCTTCCAGCAGTAACTGCCACCTCCTAACTCAGCTTGATATTGACTGATATAAAGAACACAAATGATTGGTGCAGTGAGAAAACAGACTAACAGAACTTCCCAACTAACTGCACTCGTGCAACAGAGAAGTTATTGACACCCTCCCCTTCCTAAGGGCTGCACAGCCCTCGGGGACATATTTTGGGGTGGGGCAGAGCACTTCCTGGAGAAGCAGAGGGCATCAAAAATTGCCCCTTCCCCACTGCACCAGTGCATTTAGTTGGGAAGTTCCGTTCATCTGCTCTCTCACTGCACTGGAACCTTTTGTTGAGAAGTGGTATATAAATGTGCATCATATCCATATTTGTGGTACTTCCTTGCTCTGTATGTCAATCACAGGCTACAAAAAGGGGAGGGGCAGAGGGAGGGAACCGAAGAGGAAATCCGAAGTGCAGTGGTGTAATGCTAAGCTTCCATAAGTCCCCACATTTCCGCTTCTGCTCTCTCCTCCTTTTCATAGTCAGCAGCTTGGAGGACGACGACAATGATGACACAGAGCAACTATTTGCTGAGCAGTGACAGTGCCACCACTTGGCAAAAAGGTGCTTCAGTAACAGCGGGTACTAGGGACAGTGAGAAGAAGACAGGTGAGACATTGGAGGCAGTGATGGAAGAGGAAATATGGAGTGGGAGACACTTGAGCTAGAGCATCTCCACACTTCCTTTTGCACTCCCACGTGCTCCCTCCTTTTCATAGGCAGCAGCTTGGGGAAGATTCAGAGCAGTGCCACCTCTTGGTAATGAGCTCTAGTGAGAGCAGCAGCAGCAGCAAGAAGGAGACAAGGCAGTGCAGGAAGCAGTTGCAGGAGGAATCCCACTGCCCAGATGCCACCCCGACAATCCACCTCCTGAGGCAGCTGCCTTACTGGGCCTCATTAAAGGGCCACCCATGTAATCGGTTATCGTGCTACAGCAGTCGGTGGCTGGCAGGGATGCGACTGAATCCAACTTGCCCTCTTCAAGTCTGATTAGTGTCTTTGTATGATGGTCCATCACAGGCTTGAGAGATCACTAGGATAGGTGCTTCTGATTAGCTTGGTGTGTCACAATTTCTGCAGGCCTTGCCTAAAGCAGAAATAGAGGCTGTAAAAAACTTTAAATAGGCGAGATGAACCCAGCAAACACATCTTTATTGTTAATCAGCAGTAATCAGGTAAGAGCTTTGCTGTGTCATCTATGAGACCGATTAATCAGTTTTTAATAGAAACATGTTTTATCATATTTTACTCTTTCAGTCAGCTGATGTAGAATGGCTAAGGGGTCGCTGTGGGACAGTCTGGGTTCAAATTTTACCTCAGCCACAAATGTACAAGGGTGACTGAGGACATAATTGTATAGATACATACATAGGACTAAACCCCTTTAAACGTGGTGGCTAATCCTGACTAATGCTGCATTTGGTCAAGGACATTGTGCAGGTGCAAGGCTGTTGCACAAGTTAGTTGTTTAAGTCTGGAGCCTGAATTCCAGACTAGTGTTGTGCTAGTGCAAACTTGTTTGTGTTTGTGCAACAAAGTGCACAACCTGTGGCAAGCTTCCTACTATATATTCTGCAGGGAACTCTTTCACAAGAGTGCAAGAGAGTAGAAGTGCAAGAATGCAATTTCAGGCATCCCTGTGTTTTTGCACAGCTATGCAACCTTGCACTAGTGCAACTTTGTTCATTGGACAAGTGTTGCATCAGTCAGTATTTTGGCCATCGGGACTTAAAAAATGCATAGGCTTGCCCTGTTAAGACACTAGTCTTTCAGACACACCCTACCAATTTTCATATAGGTAGTAATAATACTGGCCTACCTGGTAGAACTGTTCTTAGGATTTCAGGGCGATGGCTGACATGCTGCGCAATGCTCAATGAACATTTTAGTGGAATGTGTGTGCAGATGTGCAAGAGACCCCTTGAGGAAAATGAAAAATTCTGCAAACACAGTTGCACAATGGGCTGGCTGCTCATCTTGCAACTGTTTGTGCAATTTTGGCAGTTTGCATAACAGCACTCTGGCACAACTGTGTGCATGTTTCATTAAAATGCACGCAGAACTTTGCGCAGTATGTCAGCCATTGTACACTGAACATTTGAAATCACCATATAAATGCTAGGAATTATCATGGGGGACCAGAGAATGGTCTGAATTGAGACAAAGTCATTCTGCTGCAGAAGCTAAGCATCTTTGGCCCTCTAAGGTGCCTGGAGGGAAGACCAGCTGGAAAATATTTGCAAGCTGGTCCATGTGCTTTGGAGAAAAAGCACAACACAATAAATAAATTATAATCAAGATTGCAATACTCTATAATCTGGCTAGAAGTCAGAAGCCTTGGTATATTTACATTCTTTTGTGCTGATATTCCAAAAAATGTTGACTCTACATGGGCTACTTTGATATATAATTCAGGAATAACCAGATGTTCCCACTAACAAACTCATGTTCTGTTGACCTGTATGTAGCAGGAAACGGTTGTGGCGGGACAAATGTTTGTTTGTCAGTTTGCCCGCAGGTCTTTTGGGAGCTAGCAGATAAGAGTCACAGCTGAGTCCATCCATCTTTGCCTCTGAATGAAATCAGCTCTCATTTGCCCAAACGCAAATGCTTTAGGCATATAGTATATTTCTTGAGCATTAACTATGTATTATCTTACTTCATTTCAGCCCTTAAGACCCCAGTTCAGGAGTGACAAAATTCATGGATAAAATCACAAATCTCAAGCGTATTGGTCAAAAGTGGGGCTATTCTCACGATCGGGGAAAATTGGGCTGGGAAAGCCTAGCCTGATCTTTCCCAATCATAAGAACCACTGGGCTCGGCTGCGAGCCCAGTGGTTCTTGAGTGGGTAACCCGCTTCTGTAGCTCTCCTCTTAGCCCAGGTTTGAGGAGTGAGTGCTCCACAAATCCAAGCTATCTGGTCGTGAGTAGCCACGGCACCGCTCCACTGCGTGGCTAGTCATGAGGAGACCCCCGGAAGGGAGGCAGAAAGCCCCCTCCCAGCTCCGGGGGTCTTGCTAGCATGCCCTGCGCGCTCGCAGGGGCTTGCGGGGGCCGATCGGCCCTCGCTCCCCCCAGCCCCCACCAGCTCCGTCACAGACCCGGCAATCGATTGGGCAGCCTATCCGGCCAGCCAGGGCTACTGCCTCGCTTAGCCCGCTCTCCCAGCAGTATCATCCAAAGCGGGTCTCACTGATCGTGAGACCCACCTCAGTATCTCAAGGAATATCCAGCCAAAAATAAGGCATTGAGTATGTTGCAATTTGCCATAAGATGTTGGCAGCATCTCTAGCTACACCAGAACTCACTATAGCCCTATTCACACATTATGTTCAGCACTGATACAATGAGTGTACAATGTAACTTGAACAGATCTGCAAAAGTTAACAGTTATTGATATGTTATGTTGAATGCAGGTACACCTCCTACCTGCACAATGTATTTGAAGGGCCTAGATCCAGGTTCACTTGTAAAATGACTGCAGGTACAGTCATTCACACAAACATGTGCCCACTCAAACAACATAGAGCTGGTTCAAACAATATCGGACCCAGTAACCTCAGGACACATAGAGACGGCAGGAATGCACTGAACACACACTCGCCCTGACGTCACTGAAGGACATCCC
This sequence comes from Hemicordylus capensis, assembly GCF_027244095.1. Lineage (NCBI taxonomy): Eukaryota > Metazoa > Chordata > Lepidosauria > Squamata > Cordylidae > Hemicordylus > Hemicordylus capensis. The sequence continues at coordinate 293,545,742 of NC_069660.1, read as the reverse complement.
ATCATACTGTTGGGGCATCCTTCAGTCATGAGAGAGGGGCATTCACCTGAATCGGTCCTTTACATGTGCCACAGCCCTCTCTTTAAACAGAGTTTTGGGGTTGGCAAGTTCCCACCCTCTTCACGTGTGCTGAGGGCTGGTGGGGCTGGTATCATTTGAACTGGTCCATAATGTCTGAACAGCCCTATTCACATGTTATGTTCAACAACGTGTAAAAATGTACAGTGTACACAGGTACAGATCTGTACACAGATACAGGTATTCACATGTTAGGTTGGACACAGGTACAGTAGTACACTTCATATCTGTACCATGCATTTCAGGGGCCTGTATCCAGGTTCACTTTTAAAATGAACACCGGTGCAGACACACAGAACCTAATGGCGCAGCGGGAAATGATTTGACTAGCAAGCCAGAGGTTGCCAGTTTGAATCACTGCTGGTATGTTATTTCCCTGACTTTGGAAAACACCTATACCGCACCATCTCATATTGTGCGAGAGGAGGAAATGGTAAACCCCTCCTGTATTCTACCAAAGAAAAATACAGGGCTCTGTGGTCACCAGGAGCTGACACCGACTCGATGGCACACTTTACCTTTACAGCAATTCACACAAAAATATATATGCTGTACAACATGATGTCTGAACAGTTTAATGCTGCTGTAAGCATGAGTGGCAGCTGCAGTGATGGGTGGGACTTCTAGCCCTGTTTGAGTTGCTGCACACTGGTACAACATCTCTTTTTGCTTACAACTGAATGAGGCTAATGTCTGACTTACCTCTGACAGAACTCCCCAGTCATCGTCCAACACTCTAACCACTACACCACACTCAGATATGTGCAGGTGAAGACACTGATATGATAATATGACACATTCTGTGTAGGCCATTGCAATACTCCAGAAGTTCGTTATTCTTGTAGTGATTTTGAATTGAGTTGAATACAACTCTTCTTTTATTCCCCGTTCTTCACATAGTGAGTCACAGTAAATGTAACATTCCCCTACTGTCCAATTTTCCCTGATGAGTGCAGCCTGCAGTCCAATGATTTCCACTGGTCATCTTCAAATGACCTTCCCTCAAAACTGAATAATCTAATTATTGAAGACTTGGAGCTTTAATTTCTTACAGAGCTTTTAAAACTTTAAACCAGATCATTATCCCTCTGACAAGGCTCCTCTTAATGATCATTTCTTGTAAAGATTTTTCTAACACTCTTTTAAGTCCTAAATCAGAGGCTGTGTGATTTAGAAACTTCTGTTCCTATTTACATATAACCCCAGTTCAGGAATATCAAAATTAGGACTAGGCAAACAGCTCAGTTTATTTATATTTCTATGCTTCCTTATCAGAGTACCATTCTAAGTTTGATGTGTTATTTGAAGTCTTTTGGTTAATAATTTGTGAGGAGAAACTAGGGATAGGGGCGATCAAATGCTGTGTGGGTGGAACCTACATTTGCAGCAGTGGGGAGCTTGTGAGGGAAGAGAATAAAAGTTACCACCAACCTACAATCAAAAATGTGACCTTCCAGATTCAGAACACATCTTTCAACTTTAGACTTGTTCACACAAACAAATGAAGTGACAAACCTGTTTCTTTGTCATGAACTCAGCCACCTATTAAGATCACCTGGGGAGGTCCTGTTATGGTTGCCACCAGCTCATTTGGTGGCAACTTGGGACCGGGCCTTCTCTGTGGCTGCCCCGGGGCTTTGGAATATGCCCCCTATCAAAATAAGAGCATCTCCATCTCTGATTGCTTTTAGAAAGTCCCTCAAGACACACCTGTTTCTCAGGCTCTTAACTGAAATTAATTTTAAACTGTTTACTTTTTTATCCTATGAAATTGTTTTTAATTTTTTATTCTGTGAAATTGTTTTAATTATTTTACTCTGTTTTACATTTGTGGTTTTAAATTTGGTGCACTGACTAGAGATACACATAGCAGGCAGTATATAAATTAGATAGATAGATAGATAGATAGATAGATAGATAGATAGATAGATAGATAGATAATTAGATTGCATCACTTTAGACTGCAAGTGGGAGGTTCTGTGATTGGTAATGGTGTCACAATTGAACAATTCTCTCCTCAGGGGGCTCCCCCCAGTCAGGGGCAGACCTATAATAGGGCAGATTAGTCCAAAGAACTCATCGTGCCCTGCACCTGGGAGCTGCCAAATGTCTGAGAGAAGCCACAGAGCTCTCCCTTCCCCCTGGCTGAGGCTCCCGCTGCTTCTGCCAGCCTCCTCCTTCAGTCACTCGCAGCTTCCAGGCTCATCCTCCTGCCATTAGCTCCTTCCATTAACTTCTTCCATCCCAACCAATGGAAGGAGGGTACACACATGCTCCCAATGGGCCAATGGAAGGTCTGGGAGCCGGGCAGCAGGAGATGGAGGCAGCAGCGGATGGCGGCAGCAGTGGCAGCAGGAACACCAGCGGTGTGGGTGACCAGCTTAAGGGGGCAGGCAAACATGGGTGGCAGTGAGTGGTGTGTGTGTGTGTGTGTGTGTGTGAGCATGTGCAATCACATGCATCACCATGGGAGGGTGGGTACCACCATGGATGGAGAGATCGCTCATGTACAGATTGCCTGTGTTCTGCATATTAACACAGGTCCATTCTCCCCTCACTATGCCCCTGACCCCACCTTCCCTTTTTGAAGCGGGCTGTAAAGCTTCTGCTCTTTCTCAAGGCTTTTAATCAGAAGCAACCCAAGGTATTGCTGCACTTCCTATTGGGGGGCCATCCCCCTTTCAATACTGACACTTGTAAGCTCTGAAAGTAGCATTGGGGGAGCAGGGAGGAAAGAAGGAAGGTTGCCAGCATCCCTGTCTGCTCCCCTTGTGCCCTTGCAAGCTTTGCAAAGAGTGTGAGAAGGGGCACTCCTTGCAAAACCTACAAGAGTCAGATCATTTCCAAAGAGCTGGTTTGATGGCATCTTGCCCGCCTGTTGATGCCCCAGTGATCTGCTGTCTGAGGGGGCCATCTCATCTCACCTCATAAAAGAGCCCTCCCCTGCTTTTAACATCTGATTGCCCCTTCTGTATTTTTCTCTTTTTCTCTTACTGCAACTTTGCGTTTTTGTTTTGTCCTTTAGCTGCCTGTGGGAACTTGTCCAAAAGGCAGCATATAATATATGTGTACAAATATATCAAATATTTCCACATGGAGAAAACAATCCCTGGGCATACAAAATTAGCATATCAAGGAGAAGAACTAGAAATGTTTTCTCTAACATCTGGTTTTTCCATTTTGTAAGGAGTGTTGAAAATATTAAAGATCATGCAAACATGCTGCCTCCTGCCTTTTGTCTGAAGTCCAAGACCAATTTTGCTGCCTTTTTTGTTGTTTATGATAACAACGTTTACTTTTTAAACTTTTTTTTCAGAAGCTTGAATATGTTGGCCGTGGATCTACTGAAAGCAACGATTAGTAACATATTACTTAAAATATGGGTTCCACCTGCACACCCTTTGATCTCAATCCTTCTGTAGTAGGGAGTGGCACAGTCCAGGAGTGGTTCTACCACTTCATCTGCTGCTGGTGCAAACTAAACTTAAGAAGTGAGTAAGGCCAGGGATCAATGGACTTGTGTTGCTATTTGCAAAGACTTGGAAAATTAGGGATTTCTTCACTGAGTGGTGGGGGCGGGGGGCTAGGAACAACCACCCATGGGGTTAATTATGTACTATATGAGAATTATGGTGTGTTTATTTTTGGTGTGTAAATACTAACCAACTTTGCCTGGGCTGCCTAGTGTTGCAAACTCTCCAAGATTGACCTGAAGTCTCCAGGAGTCAGTATCCATCTTCAGGTGGCTACTGAATGCAATCCTGAAGATTTCAAGTGGCTTGATATTGTGAAAAATATTGGGGTGGGGGGAATAATGGGTGGGGGAAAATCTCCAGGAACGGCTTCAGCCATGGCCTTTTGTCATTGGCCCCATTTGCACGCAATGGCAAACTGCAGGTAGATGAACCCGAGGTTAATTTTTGTAACTGTGAATCGCATTGCAGGTGTTCCTACAAACATAGCCCAGCAACCTCCAGTTGCAGGGTAGGGGAGCTACTCACTCTTCCTGGTCAGTTGAGGCCACATCCCAGCAAACTCCGTAGCATTTGCATCACCAAACTACAGGAAAGGCATCAGAATATATACAGGGCAGCAGTTATGGGCCACGATCTTCAAGAGGCTGTGCCAAGCGTGATTGTGCCTTTTTGGAATTTACTGCCCTTTTCAGAATGCTCAGCAGAGGCAGCCAGCAAGAAGCATGGAGTAGGCATATTCCTGGGTGGGTCTGGACCACCCTCTGAATGATTTTGGTTCCATAAACAGCACAAAACACCAATTATGGCAGCACCTGTGTTCATACATAACACTGCAGCCTTCAAACCTCAAGATGTAGCAGCAAGACTCACTACAAACTGAAGGTTCAAACTGGAGTTTGGAGAGGAAAACCTTATGTCACTTTTGCTGAGAAACTGTAGTTTTACACATTCGGACATACATGAATTCCAACCTCTGTCCCATTCAATTCCATTTTGGTGTTATGTGCTAATGGGGCCACTGTGCGGGTTTCTGCAATATCTTCACAGCGAAACAGAATGGCTGAAGAAATCTCCCTCTTATGCCCAATCAAAGCCTGCAGCCAGAAATTTTATGATGGAAGGACACTGTGGAAGTGTCTCTCAAGTCAACGTGATCCTAATTAAAAGCAGTCTAATATATTTAAATTAAAGTTATTTATTACATAATTTCAACAGAGTGAAGTATAATGTTAATATCATTAATTTAAATGTATTGTATTACATGTATTTAGGTATTTGCTCTTTTAACAAAGTAAATGTTATTGTGAATAAAATCAGGTTGTAACGTCAAGTGCATTGCTTCTAGGGATGTGCGAATCGATTGGGTACAAAATGACTTGTACCCAAATCTAGCTGGTTTGGGTGATTTGTAGACAGAACAAATCACCCCTGTGCTCAATTGCCAAAATTCAGGTACAAAACAAATCGCCCCAGATTTGGACCGCCAAAATTTGGAGATTCAGACCTCCATTTTGTGGTCCAAGTGGGTTGAGTGGTAGTGCCCAATGGGTGGAAGCTACAACCCACATTTCAAAGAAATTGGGCAAATGGGTGATTTTAAACAACTTTTTGATGATTGTGCATCTTTAAGCTTTTACCCATAGGGAATAATGGGGAATTCAGCAGCCTTATAACTGCTTGGGGGGCACCAGAGTGACACAGAGAGGGTTGTGGTGGATGGTAGTGCCCAATGGGTGGAAGGAAGCTACCACCTACATTTCAAAGAAATTGGGCAAAGGAGTGATTTTTAAAAGATTTTTGAAGTTCACACGTCTTTAAACTTTTCCCCCAGGGGGAATCATGGGGATTTCAGCAGCCCCATAACTCCACTTGGGGGGCACCAGGGTGGCCCAGAGTGGGTTGTGGTGTAGTGCACATAGGGTGCCAACCACCCCCAAACCCACAAGCCCATAGGGCACTGGGTTTTGTTGTTTCAAAGTCTGAGGCGTTCTTCTGAGAGTGGATTCTATGTTAGGAAATGAGTGAGAGTGGATTCTGTGTTCATTCCTCATTTTGCAACAAAGATGATGAATGGACATCTTTGTTCATACATAATCATCTTTGGTGCAAAATGAGGAATGAACATAGAATCCACTCTCATTTCCTACCATAGAATCCACTCGCAGAAGAACACTTCAGACTCTCAGAAGAACACTTCATAATTGAAACAACAAAACCCAGTGCCCCATGGGCTTGTGGGTTTGGGGGTGGTTGGCACCCCATGTGCACTACACAGCAACCAGCTCTGGGCCACCCTGGTGCTCCCCAAGTTGAGTTATGGGGCTGCTGAAATCCCCATTAATCCCTAAGGGGGAAAAGACACATGAAGAACAATTTGTAAAAGATCACCCCTGTGCCCAATTTCTTTGAAATGTGGGTGGTAGCTTCTTTCCACCCATTGGGCACTACCACCCTCCACAATCTGCTCTGGGTCACCCTGGTGCCCCCCCCCACCCAGCGGAGGTATAAGGCTGCTGAAATCCACATTCCCTGCTAACTGGGCAAAGAGGCACCTTTTACCGTGGCGATTCTCTTTATTTAGCAGGGGAAGAGTAACTGGCCATGTCCAACCCCAGCACAGTACTTCCAGTGACTGTTGCTGGTGCGTGTCTTATGTTTCTTTTTAGAATGTGAGCCCTTTGGGGACAGGGAGCCATCTTATTTGTTTGTTATCTCTCTCTGTAAACCGCCCTGAGCCATTTTTGGAAGGGCAGTATAGAAATCGAATTAATAATAATAACTATTATTATTATTATTATTATTATTATTATTATTATTATTATTATTATTATTATTATTCCCTATGGGGAAAAGCTTAAAGATGCACAAACTTCAAAAACAATGTTAAAAATCACCCCTTTGCCCCATTTCTGTGGGTTGGTAGCTTCCAGCCATTGGGCACTACCATCCACCCTACTCTTTTGCCCTCAGCACCCCTTTTTTGCCCCCAAATCAATTTGGATTCAGATTCGGAAAATCCGGGTACAAATCAAATCTGGTGTGATTCAGGGCGGGTGGGGGCCAGATTCAGACCCAGAACAAATCAGGGGTGATTTGATTTGGGTACAAAGCAAATCAAAACAATTTATTTGTGTACATCCCTAATTGCTTCTCCTGCTTGTGATACATTCCAGTTTTGATGTGCTGGGCGCCTGTGGGTTTTTCCATATTTCTTCATGTAAAAGAGAAGCACACAGTTCAAAAAATTGGGTTGTAGCCAAAGTGTTTGCAGCACAAGTTCGCTCGTGCAAGGGGAGGGATGAATCCACCCCTCCCGCTACTGCCCCCCCCGTGCCATCTGCTATCCTTGTTCAGAGACCCCCGCCCCCAAGAACAGATTTCAGGAGAGAAAGGGACTGCACAGGGAAAGAGACATTGGGGGAAATGGCCTCTTTTCCCTTGTGCTTGTGGATCTTCTTCCACTCATGGTTTGAGTACTTAGGATACAATCCAGTGGAAGCTGAACATTCAGGGAAAGGATCTGGAATGTCCTGGGATGATTCAGGACCCCCCCCACACACACACACAGCTTTCCAAATATTATTAAGGGGAGCTGTAGACTTCTTCAGCATCCATAGTCTCCTTCAGATGTTAATCTGATGGCTCACCATACCCATGAGTGGTGGGGTGAAGGAGGAAATTCCACCCCCGCTGTGTCACTCATCCACCCTCGCAATCACAGTTCCAACTGCCACCATGGAGAGGACCTTTCCCTCTTTAGACAAGCCCCATTGGACCCGTGAGCAATGGGGCATGGGGGTGAGGGATCCAATGGGGGCAGGACATCCTCTCTCTTCATCCCCCCTTCATGGGTATGGTGAGCCTTCAGACTAACATCTGGAGCAGCCTTGCATATTAAGCCTTTTCACACACTGAGGCTATTCACAAGTGTGTGCAAAACTGGGCTAAGGGAGCCCAGCCTGGCTTTGCACTCATGCGTGTGCCACCAGGATCGGGCCTGATCCGGTGGCGCCATGGCTGCAAATCCCCCCTATGAAGCCACCCAGTAAAACGAGATTGAGGGGGAAAGCGCTCCCTTGATCTCATTTTTGGGATCATCTATCAGCCGTGGTTGCAAGCAGCCACAACTAGCAGATTCGGGGAGGGGTCAAGTCTAATAATAAAGCACTCATGGGGTGCATTATTCAAGCTCCAGGGGGTGGGTGACATGGGGAGTCGCGTCCTGGCACCCCAACCCTCTGAGCTACCAGCAGCAGCCAGTGCTCATCTGGGTGGGCAATCCGCCCACCCAAGAAAGGAGGGCTGCTCATGTATAGGGGTGGTAAGCATTTTGTGGCTTCCTCCCCTCGCCCCTTTAGAGCCCCTTCTCTAATCATGAGTGTTCAACCACAGTGAACAACCCTCATACAACCTTGCCCTATTCAGACGTTATACTAACGATGCGGTACATGCAGTACAGCATCTAAAGTGGGGCCAGAAGTCACTCCTGATCACAGTTACTCATTCCTGGCAGTGCACTGTTCACACTTACATCTGAAGAGGCAAATGCCAGATGGTGGGTGTTTTCATGATTGGGAGTCGGTGACGTCTTTTGCCTCATGTCCAAAGAGGGCTTCTATGTGCAGTCTGCACAGTTACAGATCTGTACACAGCTACAGTTATTCACATGTGGTGTTGAGTTCTTTTCTACAGCAGTACATTTCCTATCTATATCCTGCTTTTCAGGGGGCCTGGATCCAAGTGCACTTCTAAAATGTATGGAGGCACAGTCATTCGCACAAAAACATGTGTGTGTGTGTACAGTCAAATGAGCGCAGGTACAACATCATGTCTGAATAGGGCTTAAGTAATCAAGGATACTGCTTGATACTGCCTGTTTTCCGGCTTCAGCTGTTGTCCAAAAAGAGGTTTTTGGTGCGATAATGTAGCCTTACATGTGCTCATGGCTGCAGTTGCCATCACACAGATGGACGGAAGCTTGTTATAATGGTTTTAGAAGTCCGTGCTGCGAATCTTTTCTCATGTTAATTAGAAAGTTGATTTAAAGGCAGGTTGCTAATGGAAAAGGCTTTACCCAAGGTAAAGGAGAAAAAAATTCAATAGGATTGTTCAAATGCATACATACCTTTAGCAGCAGGTGATTGCCAAATTGTCACTTTAGTCTATAACCTGTCTACTTGATTAGATTAGATTGTAGGATGAGACTGGTGCTGATTAGATCTGAATAGGGAGAAGCTACACAACAGGTGCCAATGCCATTACTAGTGGGACCAGGATGGGAGAGAGAGGGAAGGGAGAGAGAGAGAGAGAGAATAATTCCTTTGATGAATTCCATGCTGTGTTTCATGATTATCTGTTAAAAAGTGCAGATAGTAGAGACAGCCCAGCCCTCAGAACCAAATGTTAGTTCTATACAGTATAACGTGCCATCACTCAAACCCAACCATTCCTTCTGGGTGCATTCAATACTGTATGTCTCGACTTGCATAAGCCTTCCTGCTTCATTCAGTGGGAGAGAGAAACACCACATATACACAGGAATCTGTGGTCAGAGCTGCTTCAAATGAATGAAAAAGGCTGCACAAAAATGGAGCTGAAACTGGAGAAAATTCATCATTATAGATTGGGGGAGAGATTTCTATATCAACCCTAGCTTCCACTGCCTAGCACTCAGCCTAGCTTCACACCTCTTCTGTGCCTGTATTATGCTCTTGTTGCTGCCGGGGTGCAGCCACCATTAAGAACATAAGAACAGCCCTGCTGGATCAGGCCCAAGGCCCATCTAGTCCAACATCCTGTTTCACACAGTGGCCCACCAGATGCCGCTGGAAACGTAGAGGCAGGAGTTGAGGGCATGCCCTCTCTCCTGCTGTTACTCCCCTGCAACTGGTACTCAGAGGAACCCTGCCTTTGAGGCAGGTTGTGGCCTATAGCTCTCTGACTAGTAGTCATGATAGAGCTCTCTTCCATGAAGTTATCCAAACCCCTCTTAAAGCCATCCAGGTTGTTGGCTCTCACCACATCTTGTGGCAGAGAATTCTACAAGTTGATTATGCGTTGTGTGAAAAAATACTTCCGTTTGCTGGTCCTGGATTACCTGGCAATCAGTTTCATGGGATGACTCCTGGTTAGAACCCCTGTTATGTGAGAGGGAGAAGAATTTATCTTTCTCCACTTTCTCCACATCATGCATGATTTTATAGACCTCTATCATGTCTCCTCACAGTCATCTTTTTTCTAAACTAAAAAGCCCCAGGTGTTGTAGCCTTGCCTCATAAGAAAGGTGCTCTAGGCCCCTGATCATCTTGGTTGCCCTCTTCTGCACCTTTTCCAGTTCTACAATGTCCTTTTTTAGCTGTAGTGACCAGAATTGTATGCATTATTCCAGGTGTGGCCGCACCATAGTTTTGTATAAGGGCATTATAATATTAGCAGTTTTATTTTCAATCCCCTTTCCAATGATCTCTAGCATGGAATTGGCCTTTTTCACAGCTGCTGCACATTGAGTCGACACTTTCAACGAGCTGTCCACCACGACCCCAAGATCCCTCTCCTGGTCAGTCACTGACAGCTCAGATCCCATCAACATATTCTTAAAGTTGGGTTTTTCATCCCAAATGCATCACTTTACACTTACCAACACTGAACCGCATTTGCCATTTTGTTGCCCATCCACCCAGTTTGGAGAAATCCTTTTGGAGATCCTCACAATCCATTTTGGATTTCACTACCTAAAAGAGTTTGGTATCATCTGTAAATTTGGCCACTGCTTACCCCTACTTCTAGATCATTTATGAATAACTTAAACCCCTCCATTGCATGGAGGGGTCCCCCCCCCAAGAACTTGGTTTGCTATGCTTCAATGACTATGCCTGGCACCCCAGCCATGCCCCTTGATATGCAAGGGGCATGGCCACATTCGCAAACAGGGCCACATACCCCATTTGCAAGTAAACTTCGCCCAGCCGGGAATGCTTTTGCCTCCTTGGAAAGGCAGAGAGGGGGCGTTCCCGGCCAGGCGAAGAACCCAGCATGGGCTGAAGCTTCTCGAAAACGGAGCCACCCAGCTGTTTTTGAGACGCTGCAGACAGTGCTGGGTTCCCAGCCTGTCCAGGAATGCACCTCTCTGCCTTTCCAAGCAGAGAAAAAGCGCCCCTGCAATTGTGGCGCTGGCCCAAGTTTATTCGCAAATGGGCTCACCCGTTTGCAGATATGGCCACACACCTGATGTCATCTGATGTCAGATACAGGGTGTGTCTGTTGTCAGTTGCAGGGGGCGTGGCTTCAGCGGGCGGCGGCTTCTCCACACCACTGGTTGCTGATGCTGGCATGTCATCTCCAAGAGAAATAGCGGGAGTTAATAAATTCTTTCAACATTTTTGCTTCGTGTTATCTTCTGCAGGTCTTTGAGAGGCTTTTTAGGTGATGGAAAGGCAGTGCTTTGCATTCCTATCCCCCTTCCTCAAGCCCCAGGTTTGTAGCATACTCATTGCAACCTGTAGATGCTCTTTAAGCATTTTTATGTCAGTGCTGTGGGATGCACTTTTCCATGAGCTCATCTCTTAGTACTAATATAACAATCAAAGGCCCACAACCCTGTGTGAATGTGTGTGTGTACACATATTGTATGGGCGAATTTGAGTCAACCTCTTATTTAGCAGAGAAACTCAGTTTGATGAGAACAGAATGCAGGGAGTAGATCTGGAGACAATTGCTTAAGGGCTAAAACAAGTAAGGTATGTTTTAAGAAGGTACAGACTTAGATTGTGACCTTAAGTGGCACAGCGGGGAAATGCTTGACTAACAAGCAGAAGGTTGCCAGTTTGAATCCCCGCTGGTACTATATCAGGCAGCAGTGATATAGGAAGATGCTGAAAGGCATCATCTCACACTGCGTGGGAGATGGCAATGGTAAACCCCTCCTGTATTCTACCAAAGAAAACCACAGAGCTCTGTGGGCACCAGGAGTCAAAAATGACTTGACAGCACATTTTACTTTACCTTTACACAGATAGAAAGCCTGTGACAGTACAGTACTAGCTAGCTCATGGTGGAAGGAAGAAAAAAGAACAGAGGGAACAAAGAAGAAGGGAGTGGCCTAAGAGTATCAGTCTACCAATCAGGACAGTTAGTGATTGATCGTACGGAAAGAACAAGGGGGCAGCCCTATACTCTCTACCTCAAGTCACTACTATGGAGTCACATCTCCAGCACATATACATATACACATGTATTTATTTATTTAGAAAATTTATATGCCTCTCCATCACAAAAAGGCCCCAGGCAAATGAAATCAATAAACAATAAAACAAGAAGTGTGGGTTGAGACATCACGGCAACATCTCAGGTGGCTACCACCTCAGCGACGCACGCTCCCCCCCCCCATCACTTTGTGAATCTCTACATCCGTTGGAGGTTCTGATATGTCAAGACTGTCCATGTTTTCAGAATGGACCATCTTGGCATATCCAGCCCTACTTCCCTCAGGGAACCCAACAACTGTCATTGACTTGAAATCCCACTTTCAGATGTTGATTCAAATGTCCATTTAGCAACCATGCTCCTGCATGCTGCTAGCTGCACCCCCACCTCATCCTCTGCCTCCTGGTGCCTAAAAGAAAGACGGGGCATTCTACTCACACCCCTATTCATTCACCACAGAGCAGCTGTTCAAGATTTCATCTAGACCCCAAACCCTCATTGGCTGTTGCTGAAGTCAACAGACTCAATTGAAGACCGAAGGCCCATCCACACATTATATCCAACACTTGTACAATGAGTATTCAGTGTACACAGGTACAGATCTGTACACAGATACAGTCATTCACATGTTATGCTGAATGCAGGTGCAGAAGTACGCTTCCTATCCATACTATGCATCTGAAGGGCCTGTATCCAGGTTGACTTTGAAAATGAACACAGGTTGGTACAGTCATTCACACAAACACTTGTATGAGTGTACGGACATCTGCACACTCGAACAGCTTAATGTCTGAATCTGGCTCTAGAAATGAAGTGCAGTGTGGTGAAACAGCTCAACAAAACTGACATGGAATTGTCCAAAACCAAAATGGTAATCAGGAAAACTGAAGCCTTGTCAGGAATTATAAAAAGCAGGGATGCTTTTACCCACGTGCAATGTCCCCAAGAGGGGCTCCAAAGCCTCATGCCCATGCTAATGCTTGATTGACCCATGATCTATAGTTACAGCATTTGTCTGCAGAGAGAGCACTGATATTCTGATTGTGGCAATAATCTATCCAAGAGTACAGTTTTCTAAGCTCCCTAAATTGGAACATTTGTGGTGGCTGGATCAATGGATTCCCACACTTTATTTAATCCAGAGTGAGTGTAGGCTGTATGCACACTGTCAGCCCCAGCCCCTGGCTTGCCTCTTGCTCACTCTCTTGGTGGTGGAAGGAGGAGGAGGAGAAAGAGTGTATGTGCGGGAGTCACAGCCAACAGTGGCAGCAGGTAGGGGTGCGCAAACAGGTTCGACTCCAAACCAGTTCGATATCAATCCAGTTTGGTTTGAAAGTTCAGGGTTGAGTCAAACCACCCCCGGTTCGGCTCAACCCCAGACCAAACAACACACACACACCCATTTGGTGGTTCATCAAACAATTTTGAAAAACATTTATTTTTTTTATTTTTTTTAACTTACCCCTTCTGGAGGGCTTCTCCAAGGTGGGGGTGGGGGTCTGCAGAGGTTCCCCTCCTCCCACTGGCCTTCCTTTTTGTAAAAATCACCCAATTTGGGCGTCTTTGGCCCTTTCTGGGCCTATTTCCACTGCACAGGGTCCCACTGCACAGGCGCGGCAGCCTCCCAAATGGCCATCATGCTAGGGGATAAGCCTGGAAAGGGCCGAAGGAGCCTGAATTTTTTACAAAAAGGAAGACCAGTGGGGGGGACCCTCCGCAGACCCCACCACCACCTCGAAGAAGCCCCCCAGAGGGGGTAAGAAAAAAGAAAAAAGAAAACAAATTCCAAAATTGTTTGATGACCCCCTCCCGAACCAAACCAAACGGGGGTTTGAAGGGGGCCCAAACCAAACAGGCCCGGTGCAGTTCGGGTTTGGTTCACACTCGAACCGAAATGGGCCAGGTGGTTTTGTGCACACCCCTAGCAGCAGGAGGAGAAGAAGGAAGGGAAAGAAAGCAAGGGACTAGGGAGCACTGCTTGGGCAGGGAGGAGAAAGTGGGCACTTGAAGTGGCAGTGGCAGCAGCAGCTGAGGGGCTAGAAGTGAGAGGAGGGGGGCCCTCCCCACCCACAGGTCATTGCCCCATCTACACCTCCCGCAGATACCTGAACCTAAGTGTCTTCCTGCTGAAATCCAATGCACAGAGGCGCTACCTGCACATTCAACACAGCAAAAACCAGGTTTTTGATGTTGTTGCTGAGAAATTACTTATCCTTTATAAGTAATTGAACAGGAAGCCAACTGTAACTGAGAAATAAGAGTTTGATATTTATTACTTGCTAAACAGAGGCTGAGAAAACAATAAACAGGCTAATAGTCTATTATGCAGCAAGAGGGTGAACCTCTCAGTTTGAATTCAAGTCAGCAAATGATAAGACAAAGAAAGTTGGGATGTGCAATTCAATTTGTGTGCAAATAATTTGCACCAAATCAGGTGCAATTCGTGGATTTGGCTGTGAATCAAATCACCCCTTAAATCAGGACTGCATAACTTCGGTCCTCCTGCAGGTATTGGTCTACAACTCCCGAAATCCCTGACAATTGGCCACTATGGCTGAATATTATGGGAATTGTAGTCCAAAAACAGCTGGAGGGCCAAAGTTGTGCATCCCTACCTTAAATGAAGAGGCTGATTAGAGGTTGAATCAAATCAGCCTCATTTCAGCATAAATCGATTCACACCATTTGTGTAGCCATTTTGGCAGGCTTCCCCCCCTTGCTCATTGGTTTTCTGGCCATGGTTTCTGAATGGCTTGAGATCTCCTTACTTCTTGGTGTTGGCGCAAGCAACTGTGCCCCCATTGGCTGGGGGGAGGGATGAAGGAGGGAATATACTTTTGGAGGTAATTTCAAAATGTTTTCAGAGGGACCGGGAGGCAGAAAGAGAGAGCCCTTATGCAAGAAGAGGATACATCAGGAGGTAGGAAGGTTTGATTATGTGGTTTTCTTTTCTCAGCACTGAGTATATTATTGCTGCTATAATTATTTTGCTTAATCTCAGATTGACAAAGGAGAGGGAAAGGAGGGGATTTCAAAAGGTATTCAAAGGTGTGTGTGTGTGTGTGTGTGTGTGAGAGAGAGAGAGAGAGAGAGAGAGAGAGAGAGAGAGAGAGAGAGAGAGATATTTCTTGGTGATTGCTGTGATGAGCTCCATGTCTGTCCTTGAGAGTAACATGTGCATTACTTTCTGCTCTGGCCTGCTCTGAAATCTGCATTCTGCATTGCAAAGTGTACTCACAGTCAAAATATGGCTGAAGATGTTCCTGTAATTGAGCTTATGGCTGTGATTGCTGGCTACTAAGGGTGCTAGTGTGCTGTGGCAGCTGTTGCAAATAAGGACAGAGTCATAATTGTGTGTAAGAGATCAACTTGTGCCAGAGACACTACTGCAATGCAGACACTGTGGCTGGCAGTGGATTCTGGGTCAATGATTCTTCTTTGGCCATCTTTCGACTATGTGTTTGGCAAAATGTGTTGTTCTGTGTTGGGAGGGACTATGTGCGGCTTAACAGTATTGTTTTTCAAGGCAGGGTTGCAAAATGTGTGCACAGTGCACTCTGCTTGTTTTGCCCATAGAGAACAATGGGGAGCTTGAATCACCCCATTGTTCCCCATGGGTAGGTCCTAGGGACACCAAAGTGGTACAGTGTGATGGGTGCTACCACCCAACCCACAAAAGAAATGGAAATATGGGCGATTAATTTTTGTTTCATATATAAATTCTGATAAGATCCTATGGACTCTGGGTTGGGGGGGAGTTAAAGAAATTGCTTTTAAAATGTTTTTTTAAGGTTGATGTTCAGCCTTTTTACTTACTGGAAAATATAGGTCAGAATCAGACATCACATTGGCATTTGTCTTTTGCCTCTCATCAAAATATAAAACATTGTGCAGTGTAACAGTCTCTGTGATAGGATCAAGTATTCTGTAGCCTTTGCTATTCAGTGCATAACCTATGAATATTCCTTCTTCACTTCTGCAAACTAATTTTCTTCTTTGTTCTTTAGGAAAATATGCATATGATTTGCATCCATACTCTAATATGCTTTAAGTTAGGCTTTGTCCCATTCCACAGTTCAGACTCCTCATTTAGTTGGAACTTGTCTATTCTGCAAATAAATCGCAGTCATTACAGCTTCTCCCCAGTATGTATTTCCCAGACCTCAGCCAACAAGCATACTTCTAGACATTTCAATCAAAGTTCTTTTCTCTCTCTCTCTGCCAATGTCTATCGCAAATCCAAACATATTTGTTTTTCTACCTTTTCTGTGGATTTGAGGGCTATTCATGGTAGAAAAATATGGAATTACACATACATCATTTATATGGCCAGCAATATCCACATTCAAGGTGGCACAATTTTCCATCTAGATAGGCTCTTTATCTCTGCAGAGAAACACTGTAACTGTGGACAGCAGGGGGCAGAGAACACACCAATGCAGGACAGAGCTTCAGAGTGTGCTATTGGGGTGCTGTATGTGACCAAGCTTCTTATCATGCCTGAACACGGCTCCAGAAAATAGCATAAAACATCTGATAACATGAAATAGAATGTTATCCTTGCGTCCCTTCAGCCAGTGTGGCTGTAATTTATTGCCAATCAATGCCATGTCTTACTTGCCTTAGCACAGAGTAAAGGTTCAGGCAACGGTTTCAAAAGTTATAAATCAGGGAAGTATCTGTCAAAACAACACCAGTTTTTCCTGCTAAAAACTAATCTGCCTACTTTCCTTTCACTATTGCTACAACTGGACAAAATTTGTTCCAAATCAGTTAGGCAGTTCACAAGTTAGCCCACCTTTGCCTCAAATGTTCATGTGTCTACCATCTTGAATTGGGGTGGATGACATCATCACAAACTATGCCGCTGAGCTATCCCTATGTGTCCCTACAACTGTACCCAGTTTGGTTCATATTAGTCCAAGCATTGCGAAGTTGATGGAGGGCAAACACATAGGTAGATACTGGGACACATGGAGACACAGACGTATGTACGCATGTACACAAGCACACACACAAGTACACACACACAATGCCGGGTGATCTCATAAGTGTACTTTCTGTACTTTCCTTAAGGAAGTAGGCTAAAAAGGTTGTTGGGAAAAGAGGAAATAGGCAGAGGTGATGTGTCCACTATGAAATGCTTTCAGAGGTAATTGGCTTAGCAGAGAAAAGCGAATATATATATATATATATATATATATATATATATATATATATATATGAAAGAAATAAGTGGTTTGTTAGAAATGGCAAGTGTGGGTGTTTTGTTATTACACAGCGTGGATATTTTAGAAATCATCTGGCTACTTGGGTGAAAATCTTTTGAAATTATTTTTAACAATAATGTCCATCTATACCCCGCCCCCAAAAGACCCTTGAAAGGGGAAAGGGGGGGGACCAGGATACTGTATAATATATTTTATAATTGTGAAACATCAAACTTACATTTAAGAAGGCTGTCCTCACAGCAAGGTTCATTGTAATTCAAAATTTTATTGGTGCATTTTACAGTCCTGCAGTCTATATGGACTCTCACTAAGGAGCTGACCTGAAACCACCTATATTTATAAATCAAAGACTATTCTGCCAGCTCCTTTATCATTTCTAACAACAGCCAAGCAACAGAAACATGTTCTCATTCTTCGTTGCTATTGATTTCACATGATGAAGTGTGCTGCGAACAATACTGCTGAGGCTTTGAAAAACAGCAAAGTTGTACTTTAACTTGCAAATATTATTTATCATATCTGTATCCTACTCTTCCTTCAAGGAGTTTAGGGTGGTATATATGAGATTAAGCTACCTTATTCCCACTACAGCCCTGTGAGGCAGGTTAGGATGATACAGCAAATGGCCTAGTATCACAAAGAAGTGAGAGGGGGGGAGAGAGAAGATGTTGTATTTCACACATAAACAAATAGAAAATGGAGTCCAAAAAATCTATTGTAGCAATCTGATGCTCTATCGCTGCTGTTGGATTACAACTCCCATAATCTCTACACAATGGCAAATAGCTGGGGATTATGGGAGCTATAGTCCAACAACAGTTGGAAGACCTTAGATTGGCAAACCCTGGTCTATTGCACCCCACAAAAATATTCAGTATTTAGTAGATATTACTCAATATAAGCATCATTACATAATACTTATGTTCATGATTTCTCCAAAGCATGGAGAAATGTTTTCCTTTGAAAGGAAATGCTTTGTATAATCATGCTTCTCCATTTCATAGAACTACTTATCTTTTGTATCATTGCTATTTCCCACATTTCAACCAACCAATTTCTCACTGAGGTTACTATGCTCCTTCCACATGCTAGCTATCCATATTTCAGCAGCCACTGTCATAAGTTGTGCTAAATCTTGGTCTTCCTGACAAGCCAGATATCAAATAATTGTCCAGATGCTGACATGTTGCACTTTGTGTGACCTTGCATGTATCAGTTGTGTACCATCATGGAGCACGGAAACTTCACACAGCTTTGCAAACTACTTCTCTCATTGCACTAGCACAACGCTGGTCTGTAAGTCAACCCATTTATATTTATGTATTTAGTCACTACATTTCTATCCTGCTGTTCCTCCAAGGAGCCCAGAGTAGTGTGCATGGTTATCCTCACAACAATCCTGTGAAGTAGTTTTGGCTGAGAGAGAAGTGACTAGCCCAGAGTCACCCTGTGAGTTGTATGGCTGAATAGAAAGTTGAATGCATCTCCTCGGTTCTAGCCAAACACTCTAACCACTACACCATCTTGGCTTTTAGAGAAATATAAAGTTATAGATGAAAAATGGTCACCCACTGTATGGATTCTATATCTGTCTCCTGGCTTCTACCTAGGAAGAGTGAGGATACCAAGAATAATCTTTAGCCCTCCGTTACATAACTACAGTTACAGTATGCTCTGGGAAGATGAGATGACACAAGACACAAGGAGGAACACAGGAAGCTGCCTTATACTGAGTCAGAATGTTAGTCCATCTTGCTCAGTCCTGAGTTGGAATGCTCTGTCTACCCAGACTGGTAGCAGATTCTCCAACACCAGTGGAGCACCTAGGGCAAATAGGAGCCCGGCCCTGGTGGGCTTCAAAGCCCCACCACCCCCACCACGAGGCCCCCCATTGTTTTTTTTTAATCTGTGGCTACCACCACTGCTGCTTTTGTTGCCGGGGAGGGGGGTTTCCAAATGACCAAGGGGCCTCCCTAGAGCCCCACCACTATGCCGCTTCCCCATGCCCACCTTGCCACTGCCCCGCCAATATTTGTCATCCATTCCTCACTGCCGGGGTGGGGAGGGGAGTGAGCAGCTGAGAGGAGCAGGCCTCCTACTGCTGCTGGTGGTGGTGGGCCACAGACACAGTGGCTGGCTGGCCTAGCGGCGGGCGCACCTGCACAGTGAGAAGCATCGCATGCCCATGCTCAATACTCACTGTGCAGGCACGCCCACTGACAGGCCAACCAGCCGCTGCATCTGTGGCCTGATGCCGTCACTACCAACAGGGGGAGGCCTTCTCCGCTCAGCCACTCACCTCCCACGCACCCCGGTGGTGAGGAATGGATGACAAATGTCAGCGGGACCCGGCAGGCACGGAGCAGTGGCACGGGGTAGCAGGAAAGGAGCACAGCGGTAGGGCTCTGGGGAGGCCCCCCAATAATTTGGAGCCCCCCCAACAGAGGAGGCCACGGACCTGATCCCCAAGGTCTGTGACTAAATCCTCCTCTGTCCAAGGCTGCAGGCGGAGTCTCTCTCAGCCCTGGAGAAACCAGGGAGAGAACTTGGTACCTTCTGCATGCAGGTTTGCAGATGCTCTTCCCTAGACTAAACTCCCCAAAGCCATAGTCCTGGCTTTGTTTGTCTTGATCTTGCCAAATCCTGGATGAGAATTCAAGTTTCCTGCCCTACTGTCTTTTAAGGAGCTGCCAAGACATTCTCCTGCAGCTAGTAATCATGGCCACTTGTGTCCCCCTGCACCTCCAGCCCAGCTTCTTCTCCTCTCTTCCTCCCAATGGCTCTCTAGGTCCCACCGACCTGGGGTGCTGATTGGTTGATCCCTGGAGTTCACCAGCCTGTCAGTCAGGACAAGGTTCACTTCCAGTTAACTCTTTAGGGGATGGGTGGCTGGTCACTACACATGTAGGCTCCCATTCACATGTAACCAGGGCAGACTCTGTTTAGCAAATGGGGCAATCCATGCTTGCTACCACAAGTCCAGCTCTCCACCTTAAAAAAACTTTGAAAAGAGTTGCAATGATAAGCACAGAAGAGCTTCTTGGCAAAGTCTTTTTCTTCCTCCCTCCCTTCTCTTTCTCTGGAAAGGACATTGTCGACTAATATTCCTGTAATAATTAATGTGGAAAAGGACATTATCCGCACTCCGAGAAAACAAATTCAATGAATGATGGCCAGATTTAATAAACACATGCCTTGCAGCATGGCATGGATTACTGTGAAATATTATCAAATTGATGGAGAAAAGGATTATTGTAATGCAGTTCAAAGTCCAGATACAGATGTGCTGATCACTGTGAAGAAAAAGATTCTCTAAGAAGATTCTCTAAAAAGAATCTTAAAATGGGGATGCAGCAGGCAAAAGAATACATGGAAAAGTCTAAATGTCAAGTAATATTTGTTTTCTGGAAAATGCAGAGTAATAACCAGGAAGAATCAGCTTCAGCTGTTACATGCCATAATTCATTTTTTACATAGGGATCAAGGGGGGGGGGGTCAACTTTATCAGCCCTTCTTGAAGAGGAATTATTTCTTTTAAAATGTCAGCGGAGCTCTTTTTAAAATAATCTGTAAACCAGATTCACTGGATCCAAAATGTAATGCAATGTTACATTTTAAGAAAAAAGAAAATGATAAATATAATAAAATGCTTTCATGACAAGGCAGGGCAACTATTTAGTATCACAGGGCATAATCCAGTCAAAGTTAAGCACTTTCATGTCCCATTAATTTCCAGCAGACTGTTAAGCAAATACTTATTTCCCTTGCATTCAATGAGACAGAGCTGCATTCTGTGTTCATTATATTGCAGAAGTGTGTCTGGACTGTCTCACTGCATATGTTTTCAGCCTCAGTCATAAATGGGCTGGTTTGTATCCAATAGATTGGTTATGTATATTTTAAAATGTAATGTATTTACACAGCAAATGTGTGTTCCTTATTGGAACTAGAGTTGTGGAAACAACAAAAAAGCTATCTCAAATTAATTCAGAAATTATCAAGTGCTTCTCATGAAAATCGAAGAACTCAGATAATTTGCCGATCCAATCCAAATCGGATTGGATTGGATGCATTTTGGGGGGGGGGGGACGACCCGCATGGATCAGAACTGTGATTGGGAGAGGAAATTTTTAACGCAATCCACATGTTCCTGATCCATGCAGGACTTGATCCAGCTGCTATTTATGATTAAAAAATAAAAATAAAAAAGCAAATTTGCAAGTACAAATCATGTTCTTCCTCTAACATTACTTTTGGCCTGAAGAAAGGGAGTAAGACTGATGACCCTAAGGCAGGAAAGTAGCTGGAACTCATTTAACCTTTGATGGAGGCAAGCCTTTTTCTCCCGGCAGTTTGCAGTTGCTAGGCAACAGAGCCTGTGTGCCTGGAGTGCCCAACTGTACCTCCCTGGCTGTGGCTGAACGACAACTCCCATCATCCTCAGCCACACTGGCTAATAGGAGTTGTCTCACCAATAGCTGGAAGGCCTAAGCTGGACATCTCTGCATTTGGACAGAGCCTAAAGATCTTCAGCGGAAGCGGACAGAGGAACCAGCTAACATAGGAACATAGGAAGCTGCCATATACTGAGTCAGATCATAGGTCCATCTAGCTCAGTATTGTCTACACAGACTGGCAGCGGCTTTTCCAAGGTTACAGGCAGGAGTCTCTCTCAGCCCTATCTTGGAGATGCCATGGAGGAACCTGGAACCTTCTGCTCTTCCCAGAGTGGCTCCATCCTGAGGGGAATATCTTACAGTGCTCACACTTCTAGTCTCCCATTCATATGCAACCAGGGTGGGCCCTGCTTAGCTAAGGGGACAAGTCATGCTTGCTACCACAAGACCAGCTCTCCACTCTGGTTGGACAATGGGGGATACTAGCTTCTTTTGGTTTGGTTTAGGTTTGGTCTTTTTTGAAGAACAAAGTTAGCCCATTCCTGTTACAGAACATTACATGGCTCTGTGTGGCAATCCATTTTTAATAGGGGCTGAATTTGCTAGACCTAAACGGTCAGCAACATTGGCTCTGCTGCCCACTGACTCCCTGCCACATGAGCCAGGATGCAGCAAAGGGCTCTTCAACTCCCTGTCCCTCAGTGAGAAGGTCACCATGCCCCAAGTGCCCA
Organism: Hemicordylus capensis; assembly: GCF_027244095.1. Taxonomy (NCBI): domain Eukaryota; kingdom Metazoa; phylum Chordata; class Lepidosauria; order Squamata; family Cordylidae; genus Hemicordylus; species Hemicordylus capensis. The sequence goes on along the minus strand of NC_069660.1, from coordinate 293,523,627 downwards.
TTCCCCTTGTCCTCTCCATTTTCAGCATTTAGCTGCATAGGCAAGTGCTGAGCCAGAGTAGCAGTTTTCTCTGTGATCTCAAGCACTGACTGGCCAACATCTGAAATCATGGAGGAAAACTCACCACAAGTTCATTGCTTGCTTCTGCAGACACATGCTGAGCCTGGGTAAGAGCAGGGGACATGGCTATGGAGCACATAAGGTCTATGGGTAGTGGCTAGCTGGCACACTCCTATTCCCCCTTTCTCTGGGGAGGAGAGCTGGCCTTGTGGTAGCAAGCATGAATTGTCCCCTTTGCTAAGCAGGGTCTGCTGTGCCTTGAATTTAGATGAGTGACTACCTGTGAGCACCAACTGCTGTTAAATCTTCTCCTTAGGCTGTCGTTCAGTGGTAGAGCATCTGCTCTGAATGCAGAAGGTTCCAGGATCTCTCCTTGGCATCTTCAAGTAGAGCTGGGAGAGGCTCCCACCTGAATCCTTGGTGAGTCACTGCCAATTTGTGTAGATGATATTGAGCTAGATGGACCAATGGTCTGACTTGATAGAAGTCAGCTTCCTAGGTTCCTATGTTCCCCTATCCCTGCATTCAGCCTAAGCGTGGAGATAATGTCTGAAGAGGCTCCATGGATATACCCAAATGCAGTTACACCCAAATGAGCCTATACACATGGTTCTTACCCTCCAAAAAGAAAGGATCAGATTCTGGGTACAGGAGGCTATGCGTGTTTGGATGTGCATTAGGGCTGCTCAACTTTGGCCTCTCCGCTGTTTTTGGACTACAACTTCCATAATCCCCAGCCACAGCAGCCAATAACCAGGGATTATGGGAATTGTAGGCCAACATCTGTAGGAGGGTTGAAGTTGAGCAGCCCTGATGTGCACTCTATGCAAACAGGATGCTCAAATGCGCAGAGGTTAGAAACAATGCTAGAGGAGACAACTCCAATTGCCCCCTGCTCCAGTTCTACATAAATGGGTACTTGAATGGGCCTATGGGTCTGAGACTCTGTGTGTGTGTGTGTGTGTGTGTGTGTGTGTGTGAGAGAGAGAGAGAGAGAGAGAGAGAGAGAGAGAGAGAGAGAGAGAGAGAGAGACTGAAATTTGGATAACCTCATCTTTGTTGGGACCTTAACTCTGATAAGTGGATGTTTATGTGCATCTGAATGAATATCAGTGTGTGAAATGACACAGTATGAGTTCATCTGTGCAGTGAAGTGTTGGATAGCAACTGCCCATTTGACTCACCTCCTAGAGTATCTTGTAAGGTGGTGTGTGTGTGTGTGTGTGTGTTAAGAAATTCAGGAAATTGAGTGAATAGCTGTTGGCACTTTCCAACTTTTGTTTCCTCTTTGAAATGCAGACAGAATTTATGGCGTATATTATTCAACTGCTTGGAAAGTTTTGATAGCTTTATTTCTTTAACATAAAGTGGAGTTTGTCTACAAATCTTCTCCAGGGTTTTGCTTTGCTTTGATGCTTCTTTCAGATGAGCTGTTCTCTATCGCAAGAGGCATCCTTTCCCCCTGAAATTGACTGATGCCCTCCCTTGATTGGTGATGCTCTGGGGGATTCTGCGGCTGCTCACAGTTCTATCATAACCGAAGCATTTTTGGTGGAAATAACTATTAGTGGGTTAGATGGTTAGCTTAGGGAGAAATTGGTAGCTCAGTTAAGCACTGTTAGGATCTGCTTGAGTAAAAGACAGTTTTTGATGAGGATGTAGTTCAAATGAAGTTATATCAAAATGATGCAGCATAAAATGACTATTCCAGCTTTTCTTGCTTTAGAGTTCAGAGCTGATGTAGTAGCTAGAATTACAAACTTGTCAAGGTTTCATCCCTGGCAAAATCCATCCATAGCAGATCTCCGCATTATACATAATGTGGTAGCAGAATTCTGGATTACCTAAGACTGTGGGAAGGGGTGTCTTATTTTTGAATGCTCCCACACATACAGGACTTTCTGGGTATAACTTCACAGAACGGTGCACTGTCAAACTAGTTGATACATTAGGCATGTGTTTTGAAAGCATGGGCTTGGTTCTTAATGGTGAATAACAGTTTGCTCACACACAGCCCACACACTCACATACAATGGAGTAATTTAGCCAGATTAAATTACTCATGGGTAGTCCCATTGAAATTAATGGAGTGAGTTAATTGTGACTAAATTTTCTCATTAATTTTGATGAGTGACAATGTGACATGGTCCACCATGGACCATGGTGGAAGAGTGGCGGTGGAGGGGGAAGGCTTTAAGCACACCCTGTTCTGTAATCCCAATATGATCCCCCTCTCACAGCTGTTATTCACCAAGCAAAACTGGCAAATAGCCATGAGGGGAGCATGATCTGGACCATGGCAAGGGTAGGGTTAATGCCCCCTTTCCCCACCATGGTAGCAATCCAGAGTCTGTCCTGATCTTGCTGTTATTTACTGTTTTAAAACCTACACATGTGTGCAGATCATGTGTTTAATGTATTTTCCCCCGGGGGAATAGCTACTATTGTGCTAACAGGTTCAAAGAATCTGGGCCACCAATAAAAAGGGCCACCGAAGCCCCATGGCCTGGGCTCCAGAGGAGCCCAGAGTGAACTCACCCCTCCCATGCCCGGGCTGCTGAGAGCCTGGGTGAACTCTCTGTCGGTTATTTCAGGCACTGCCAGCTGCTCAATAGGACATTTTCCCCTCTCTCTCCCTCTCTGGAGTGACGTCACATGCAAAGTGGCATGGCCCAGGCTGCCGAGAGCCCGAGCAAGCTCTGAGCTCATCATTTCAGGCAGTGCCGGCTGCCTGAGAGGATGTCTTCCCCTTCTCTCCCTCTCTGGAGGGAGAGAAAGGGAAAAATGTCCTATCAGGCAGCCAGTGCTGCCTGAAATAACAGACAGAGAGTTTGCTTGGGCTCTTGGCAACCCGGGCAGGAGGGGGGAGTTTGCTCTGGGCTCCTCTGGAGCCTGAGCCATGCCCACATGTGTGTGACATCATGCGCAAGGGCGTATGTGGAGAGGGCCGCCAAGTGGGGCCGGATCCAGGCTGCCATTTGGCTGGCTCTGCAGCTGTTTCCCCCCCCCTTTACTTCACGAAAACAAAACAACAAAATAATAATCCCCATGAATGTTTACATAATTAAAAGGAAAACAAAACAAGATTTATTTATTTCCTTAAAAAAACACCTTCTTAATCTAAAAGTGATGTGTACTTTGACCAATAGAATAGTACAGGGGCTCCCCAACTTGTCAAATGACATTGTGGTTGGGGAAGATGGGAGTTGTAGTCCAACAACATCTGAAAACCTAAGATGAGGAGCCGCGGCAGCCAAAAAAACTGAAGTGCCCAAGGCAAAGCACCAGATGCTGCCTTGCCTCAGGCCTCAAATGGTGGGTGGCCCCCTCTCAAAACCAGCCCTTGCAAACTTTTACAGTAGTGTAGAGAAGGGGAGGGAGGGAGATTGTCAGGGCCTCATCTTCTCTCCTTTTGCTCTTGCACCCATTGCAAGGAGTGTGGGGAGAGGCCAGTGGTGGCCTGTGGCCACTGGAGCAAGGGGTGTGTGTGTGTGTGTGTGTGTGTGTGTGTGTGTGTGTGTGTGGAGTGGAATACAGAGTATACCTTTGAAAGCAAGTAAAAATTCCAAGTCCCACTGCCTGCAATTCTACAAGGCTACTGGGATAGGCACTCCTTGAAAATCTTGCAATGGTCAGATTGGTCTGGAAGAGCTTCTCCAATGGCAGTGACGGTGTGGTGGTGAGGCATGTTGACACTCACATCTGCCAGCTCCAAAATCTCCACCTGAGGCCTCATCTTATGAAGCATATTCCCTGATGTGCTAGGGTTTGGGTTTGGGGTTTTACCATGTGCAAGTAGCTTTTTTATGTATGTATGTATGTATGTATGTATGTATGTATGACATTTATATCCTGCTTTCCCCCTGAGGAGCTCAGAGTGGTGTACATGGTTATGTTTATCCTCACAACAACCCTGGGAAGTAGGTTAGGCTGAGAGATACATGACTGGCCCAGAGTCACCCAATGAGTTTCATTATTGAATGGTGATTCAAACTCACGTCTTCCCAGTCCTAGTCCAACACTCGAGCCACTACACTATGCAATGGCAGTGAGGTTAAAAACAGATTGTCTCTCCCTGTCCACTCACAGCATAAAGTGGTACAATCCCAATTTTTATAATCTCATTCTACAAAATGTGATTGATTGATTAACTGCCAAATGGCCTTCCTTGCAAAGGAAGGGAGAATCTCTCATTCCATTCTGTAGCTAGGAACTTTCAGCCACTGAGTAGATTAACAGTGAAACAGAATTACAGCACTAGGAACATAGGACATAGGAAGATAGGACACTGCCATATACTGAGTCAGACCATTGGTCTATCTAGCTCAGTATTGTCTTCACAGACTGGCAGCGGCTTCTCCAAGGTTGCAGGCAGGAATCTTTCTCAGCCCTATCTTGGAGAAGCCGGGGAGGGAATTTGAAACCTTTTGCTCTTCCCAGAGCGGCTTCATCCCCTGAGGGGAATATCTTGCAGTGCTCACACATCAAGTCTCCCATTCATATGCAACCAGGTCAGACCCTGCATAGCTATGGGGACAAGTCATGCTTGCTACCACAAGACCAGCTCTCCTCTCCCATTGCTTAAGATTACCATTGCTTAAGATTACTACTACCATTGCTTAAGATAATTATTACTATTCTATCATCATGTTTTAGGCTCTTTTAAAAAAAGGTTAGTTGGTGGTAGATTATTGACATTTGGTGAAAATGTCATGTGAAATCTCTCTCTCTCTTTTTTAAAGGTGCAGCAATATTAATCTAAAGTGGAAAGTTACAAAGGATATTACAAAAATAAATTGAATAAGCATTATTAACTGTGAAAAAAAGGACAGGATAGTCTTCCCAGAGTGCTAGCATATTCTCCTTTATTAGGGGAAAAAAATAGTAGAGTAGATTAAAAACTGCAGGTACATTATTCTTATAGACATAAACTGTACAGCGAGAACATTTCAGAAAAAGGAGTAATGAAACGGTCTGGAGCTTCATATAAAGCACACGCCAAAAAAAAGAAGAAGAAGCAGCTAAATTTAAAAACACTAACTTGGAACTACTGAAAGGACTTACTTTATAGCTTGTAATGAATGTGAGATGCTCTGGAGAGCTGTACTATATTCTTCCAACAATATTTTTTCAGTCCCATGGATATAAAATATACAGCATTATTCAGATGGGAGATCCATTTTATCAGCAGCTGTTCAGTCTAGTTCCAGGAAGGATGTGTATATAAGCCACCCATAGAAAAACGTCTAGAAGTGAGATTTCCTATTAGCAGCAATGTATCTATGAGTCCATCATATATCAGATACTTTTAAAGGGCTTAGGAAAGAGCACAAAATAACCCAAGGAAAGAAATTTCGATAAGGACAATTTTGGAGACATCACAATATCACACAGGTGTCTGGGAGGGGAATTCCAACATCCAGGGCACCATGGAAGAGTGGCTTGAGTCATAAAAACATTTTCTCCTATGAAAAAAAAATACCATGGTGATTTCTCCTGTGGCTGCTTGTTTTATATGATTGTGTTGGTGGGTGGTTATGGTTTTATCTGAAATTCAGATGAACCAGAGCAGATGTATTGCCTGACATCTACAGAAGCATTAGGAGGGTGGAGTAGGAGGTGTGCACTCACAGAGAGGCTGCTTCAGAGCTCAGTGAACATGTTGCTGAGCAGCAGAATGTGTGTGCAAGGGAAGTGAGGTTTTCACTGCTCTCCCCTCTTGCCAAAAGTACTTTTTGGTTTCCAGGAATATGTCCTGAAGGGCTATGTGAGCCAGTCAGAAGAACAGCCAACCAACCACAGGAAGAAATGGGTTATTTTATTCAAGGGCTTAAATACCAGTGGCTCTCAGGCAGTCTGGGATATTCTGTGGTATGAGATGGAAGGCAATATGACACTCCCACCCCATCAGTGGGTGAGTGATCAGCATTTTCACCCCATGATGCCGAAGCATCAGGGGCAGCACATGAATACTCTCAGACTATGGCACTATGCCATTAAGCCAAGCCATGGCAACAGGGATATAAAACAATTTGAGTCATTTTATTGTAAAATCGACAAGAGACATAAGTTTTGGGGTGGCATATAAATAGGTTCATTACTGTAGTTAGTTAGGTTAGTTAGTTAGTTAGTTAGTTAGATGGATATTCTTAGCTTAAGTTGGGGAGGGGAGAAAAATGAACAGCAAGTCCCAGTAGGGTGATGAAGGGGTGATGCAGTGGATAGTAGGTTGGCACTGTAAATGCTGCCCCTGGTGGCTCCAAAGAAGCGTGAGTGTTCTTGGGCAAAAAGATAGGCAACCTGGTTCATAGATTTGATTTGAAGTAGAACTAAGTCCTGCCATTTAGCTTTTCTCTTCAATCTCTTTGGTTTATTATTATTATTATTGTTGTTTGATTAACACTGGACTGAATTACTTGGTGTGTGTGTTTTTAACGTAAGTCCTACATCTCACTAGTGGGTAAAACCACATCCATGCCTTAGTACCACCTATGACGGGAAGGAGTGACAAATAATGAATTGATATTTCGGATCAATAGAAGTTGGTGACAGCAGGATTGTACTGAGGCGGTGGTGACAGGAGGGTTTAGGATGGTGAAATCCTTCCCATTTACATGGACATCTTTCTTTATCTTATGACTAAGTCTGAAGTTTCCTTAATATGTAAATCCCAGAAAAAGCAGGGGCTGATAAACTTTGACCAGAAATACCACAGAAATGGAAAGAAAGGTGATGGAAGCCTTTCATTATTCATGTCTTGCGCTCTCTAAGTAAACAGAATGACAAAGATGTGGCAGACTGCAAAAATGGCACATATGCTGAAATGAGGAATCGGCTATTCTGTTCCAGCAGCTTATCAAATCTTTGAGCTGTGATTATAGGCTTTTGGAGCAACAAGTGCTACTTCCAGACTAAAACAGATTTTGAGTGACGATCACTTAAAGTTTTACAATTGGGCTGAGTAGGAGCACCTGTAATCAAGAATTGGCTCTGAAAAGCTTTCTCAACGGAATGCGAAAACAGGTATCATGTTCCTCAACTTCACAGCAGCACATGACATTATCTGACACACTGATCTCCATATCAAGTTGTCAAGAGCACTACTGCAAAGGGGTGCCTTGGCATGGGAGGTGATGACTCACTGTGGAAGCTTTCAATTACTCATTTGGCAACAGCAGAAGCAGATGGAGATCCCAAAAGTAATGATTGCCCTGAGCTTGAGGATCATCACTCAGTTTTTTTTAAAGCATCTACCAAAAAAATGACCTCACTCTAGCAATAACAAGATTGTTGAGATATGCCAGTGTCTGATGTTGGTTTCATATGGTTCTGGTCTGCCCAACCAGCTGTTGAGAATATTCAACAAGTCGAAAGCAACTGGCGTTGGGCTGGGAATGAGGCTATAGCTCAGTGATAGAGCATCTGCATCCATGTAGAAAGTCCCTGGCTCAGTTCTTGAGATCTTCAGGCAGGGCTGGGAAAGTCTCTTGTGTCTGAAACCCTGGAGAGCCACTGCCAGTCGGAGTAGACAAGACTGAGCTAGATAGGCCAATGGTCTGACTTGGTATAAGGCCACTTCCTACTATGTTTCTCCATAGGGGAGGTGATGGAAGAGTGGAGGAGGAGGACATGCCTCAGTTTGAGCCCCGCAAAGCTATTTGCCCCAGCAGAAAAATCCCATTAGTGCCACTGGTATCAACGGAGTTTTTCCCCCTGGGGAAAATAGTAGCCACAGAGTGTGGGTGACCTGAATTGCGAGCATGGAGACAAAGATAATATTAACTAAGGCTGTGTAAAGCTTCATAGATTTAACTGGTTCTGAATCAAATTGGTCCAATTTGACCCAAACTGAACTACCATCTGATAAAGGTCTAGCTGAAGCTGAAGCTAGCATAATCTATGCAAAGTTGGTTTGGCCTCCTAAGTTTGACCTTCTCTTGTATCCTCCTGTCACTGCCTCTGCACTTATCTTACTGGGCTGGAGGAGAGGCTTCTGGTGGTAAGGGACCAGGAGCTGTGATATGTGTTGCTTTGTTTACATTGTCAGAAGACTCTCCCCACACACACTTTTTTTTTAAAAAAACCTGCAGTCCTCGAAAAGGTACAGGGCTTCTTGGGAGATGTAGTTTTTCAGAGGCTTCTGAAAAAGACTTTTTAGAAACCTATATCTTAACTAGTAACTAGGCAAAAACCTTTTCCAGGACTTTTGAAAGAGCAGCTTTGTTGTCATAGCTCTTGTAGGGGTGTGCCAAACCGGTTCAACCTGTTTGAGCTCGAACCAGACCGGTCCAAGTTCGAGCCAAACCAGGCCAGGTTTGGCATGATTGTAAAGAGGAATATGGTAAGGATTCCCCTTTACAAGCAAAGGCGGAACCCTATCAACATAAATGGGTTGAAAAGGAGGGGCAGGGAAGAGAATTCAGTTCAAATTTGAACTGAACCACCCGAAGCTGTTCCATGCACGTCCCGAAGCTCTTGGTCCCTCACCACTGGGAGCAACTTGCTCTCCTCCTGCCCAGTAAGGTAAGAGAGAGCAGGAGATGGGGAGAAGTGAACCTCCCCTCTAGAGCCACTCTTGCCTCCAAGGACCCTTCGGCCTCTAACATTCTATGATTCTATGGAGTGACACATCTACAGTATCTGCTTCAATTTCCAGATCCTTATTATGGGTTTGTTTTGTTAATTATGGAGCAATTCTGGCAACTTTTTCGGTTCTTATATGTGACAAAAGATGTTTCCCACCTAACTGGAATTGAATTAAATTTGAATCTCAGCTGAGAGGTTTTCAAGCCATCTTGCTGATTTTCTTTGACAAAAGCAAACCACTGCTTTAGAGAGGCAGTCTTTCTTTTCGCATATGGTACTAAAGGAGCAAAACGATTAATCTGATGAATGCATTAGGGAAGTGTAAGACCTGAGGTTACACGTCTTCAACTTTTTAAGGGGGTGGGGAAGCTTGCCCTGAAAAAATGAGGCCTTGTCATCCTGTTACTGATCAATGGAAGGCACACAGCAGGAGAACAACAGCAGTAGGTTTCTGTGGAGAGTTTGCTTTTAGCTCTTCCTAGACGCCTCCAGCAGAGTTCTCCGTTTCAGATTCCTAGATTTCATGTGAAGGAGGCTGTTCAGGACAGGGGGGATCAACAGCTTTAAGTTTCATGCAATTGTCAGCAGGATGGAAATGTGAGAAGCTGCCTCCTCCCTTGCTTTTGACTTGCCTCAGGATGCAATCAGGCGGGGGGGGGGGGACCCATCAGGTGGGTTACAGGCCACCAGCAAATCAGAGATTCCAGCTGCATTTTACAAGCAAATCAGAAGTACTGAACTGATTCCCCCCCCCCATGTAATCAAACAGGAACTGAATGCAGGAACTGAATTATTCACTGCTTCTTTGCTGGCCATGAACTATGTGGGAATAATTGGAATGGTTTCCTTTCCACCCATTCTGTCTTTCCTTAGAGAGATCTTTAAATGAGTCTGACACGAGGCATGGGTTTCAATTGTAAGACTGGACAGCTGGGCAAGGTGGATATGGGGTGAAAGCTGGCAGTTCCATCAAACACTGACCATCGTAGAAGCTTCCCAAAATCTTGCTTTAAAGGGCTGACTCCATGTCTGCTGTGGAAAAAAGGGAGACATGAGAAACTGAAACCATCCAGTGAGCAAAAATATACCATAATAATTTGCATACTTATATATTGAAATAAATGTATTGTGGTTGATTGGGGGTTAATTCATATGACAAGCAGCTATGCATTAGCCTTCTCAATCCAAATGGCAAGTGGCTAAATCACAAATGCTACTCATATATCGCAGCCCATGGCATACGATGGGGGGCTTCTTTTGACTCTGATGCTGTGAGCACAAGCCTAATTTCACAGTCTTCCTTTCCCACTGAGGGGGAACATGTCACAATTTCAAAAGCTGAGAGGGGCCAACATCTCACAGTCTCTCTGTCAGTTCGGATTGGAATGGTTTGGATTGCATTGGATTGGAACCTAACGTTTGGGTCTATGACATGACAAGGGATCATTGGAGATTTAAGGTAACATGGTATTTTGTCCTTATTTACAAATATACAGACAGTGTGCAATGGATACAAATAAACTCCTACTATAGGGTAGCACAACTGATAATTTGGCATTAGATTCATAAAGCAATAGGGAAGATCCTCTTCCTGTAACCAGTTCAGCCAAACTTCCAGTACTCTGTGAAAAGACTTTGTCCAAACCACAAACTAGTTCTGGCTCTCTGGCTGGCCCTTGACAGCCTTTGATAGTCGTGACATTCCAAAGATTGGCCATTAATTGCCCATGAAGTATCTTTTGTTAAGCCTCTGATCTAGTAGCTTATTAACTGCTAGATAGATGAAACCACAGATAGGCCTGTTCACAATAATCCAGACAGCCAAGCTCACAACAATATTGTCCTGAAGTATTGTAAGCCCAGGTATTAAATGATATATACTTTTAGCCAGGGAGTAAGAAAAACATAATGGTTTGACCCAAGCTGCAGATGTTCAGAGGGAGCCTAACATGTCGCTTTTCATTAAAAACCGTATTTTTATAATCAAAGAAGGAATGCTATGATAGCAAAAGTGACTTCACAAAGAAGAGAGCAGTTATATATGTATGCTTTAGACGGAGGAGGACTCTTCCATTTTCCATTTCTAAGGATGGCTGACAGTAACAATTGGGAAAATATAAATTGGCAAAAGAGATGTTAAAGGAAAAGGTCACAGGTGGGCATCTGTCTCCCAGCACTGTGTATGTGTAGATAATCTCATGTATGCATTTGTGAGTCTAATGCAAGGTTTTAATAAAAGGCTGCCTGTGAAAGATGTCCCTTGTGCTAAATCAAATAAATGCCCTCTATATCAAATACATCAGTCAATAGCGCAAAACAGCCTTTAAAGAATAAAAAGTATTCAACTGATAAAAGGTAATGCAGCTCATGGGTCTTGTGTGTCAAGAGTAACATTAGATGAGATACTGGCACAAGATCTTAGCTCATTTCAGCCAATGTGATGCAAGCAATAACTTCTGCCACTGAAGATGAAGTGTCACCCTACACCTAAGAAGCAGCACAACAGAAGGCATGGCTGCAGACTTGAAACTAATGGGCATTAGTTCTCGGCAGGCAGCCCTGGAAAATTATTCTGTGAGGTGAGCTAGAAATCCATGTACAGTATCCATGTGCAGTGGATGCATTCCCACTTCAGTGGCATGAACATTTGCATGCAGGGCGGGGGCACATTTTGCCAATCTCCCCTGGACGCACTCTAGGCAACACACAAATATGTCCCTGAAAGCTGGGTAGTTCACAGGGACATATTTGCATGCTGCACAGAGTGTTTCTGATAAAAGGGGAGATTGCAAAAATCACCACCCCACCATCCCACACAGGAGCACTCACACTGCTGAAATAGGAATGCAACTGCTGAACACATGCTTCTTTATGCTTCTTTTTGCTGTGTCCATGTAGTGTTACTCAGGACAGAGATCTGTCTTTCTGCTAACAGTTCTATGTTAACTGATGATGTCCTTATAATGGGTATTGAAGAATTTTTATTATTATTATTTCTTGTTTACACAGTTAGACAGGTGTTATTGACTGGTTTGTTTTATCCAGACATCGAGTCCTTCCCAAGGACCTGGGATGGCTGAAGTTTATCATCAATACTGTTGGTTATTATAGATATCATCGCAAAATATAGGCTGTTTCTTCTTCTTCTTCTTCTTCTTCTTCTTCTTCTTCTTCTTCTTCTTCTTCTTATTATTATTATTATTATTATTATTATTATTATTATTACAGGCGGCCCTCATTATTTGCGGTGGGTTAGGTTTCATGCCTACAACCACAAATAAAGAAACCGTGAATAACAAAGCATTATATCAATGGGATTTGGGCATTCTGGAGTCCCAGAAAATGGCTTCAAAATTCACCAAAACAACAGGAAATTACCTCAAAATAAATAAATAAAATATGAATTTGAAGAAGAATGGAAAAAGACCAACCATTACAGTTTGAATGCAATACAGTAGTTCCGCTTTCTCCAAATGGTTTGAATTTTTTGTTTCCATGGAAACGGGTCAGTACCTTTTTCTCCCATGGAAACAGGGGCCAATATGTTTGAGTATTAAAGATTTTGATTTGTTACAGCTCTGCAAAACATACCGTAATCTGAGATAAATTGAAAATCCAATCTGCTATGGCATGTACTTTAACACGAAAGGAGTTCCAGTTATCTTCCACACAGTAAACAAATACGAGCTCTAAATATGGTACAATTTTTTTAAGAGCGGTACGTGTTCAGTTTCAGACACTCAACCAAAATATTAATCTTGTCTCATCCTGGGCATGCTCTGTTTTGTGGGGTTCTGCTTAAGCACATGTGTATTCTGTATATTGGATTGACCAGAAAATTCTCCATGGAGAACTTTTGGTTTGAATTTTTGGATGTTTGGGGGTTAAAGGGCTGGGGGAATATAGCATCGCTCTAATGGGAAGAGCAAGGGGTGAAGAGATGATGGCTGTCATTTGCTGAGAGCAATGTGATCACCAGGTTAGACCACTTTCCCCCATTGAAAATAATTGAAAAAGCCCCAATCTCACTGCCTGAAAATGGGATGATGAAATTAGGTGGAGGCCATTTTGGTCAGCATTGCATGAACACAGCAAACATAAATCTTGTCATGACTGTACACGTGGCTGTCCCAAGGTTCTTAATGGGTTGGCTCAGAATATATTTTACTGGCAATTAAAAGGGGGATGTACCAAGAATGTGCCTGTTCTGATGTCTTAATTTTAAACTAGTAATTGGATTCCTTTTTGAGTTGTGGTTCAGACAAACCAGCCCCTCCACACAATAAAGAAACATGTCAGGAAGATGCCAGGATGTCCATGAAAGATGTCATGACCAGTGCCCTCTTGGTACATTCCCTTTCTTAATCATGTGGACTGGAAAATTATTGTCCTAACTGGCTTTTTGTACCAGGGTACCAGAATGCATGACCATATTAGCAAAAACAAAAAACAAAACAAACTCACAGAAACACTGTACAAAAGTAATATTGATGGAATCATGTATACAATTACACCAAGCATGCTTTTGAAGCCTACTCAGAAGCACACCTGAGAAAGGTAGCAAGCTTAACAAACAAACAAGAGGAGGGGGAGATTTTGAGGGGCTGATATCTCTTTAGAGGAGAAGTCCCAATGTGATGTGTCTATGTCTGTCTTTGTTTTTTGCCAGGGTTTGTTTTGTGGCTGTGTGGCTTTTCAAGTTTCATCTCTCTTTTGCCTGGAGAGAGACAGTGGGAGGAGTCAGCTAGGGCTGAGCTGAGTCACACCTGGTAGGAGGGGCTACATTCCTGTTGAGTCTGTTTGCCTCATTTTGAAGCCTACGCACTATATAAGAGGCGGCGGACAGGAAAATTAGTGAGAATGAATTAGCAAACAGGTAGCACAGGCCCCTGCTAACTTGGCAAAGAGGCACCTTTTAACGGGGTGATTCTCTTTTATTTAGCAGGGGGAGAGTAACTGGCCCTATCCACCCCCAGCACAGTACGTCCAGTGACTTTGCTGGTGTCTTATATTTCTTTTTAGATTGTGAGCCCTTTGGGGACAGGGATCTATCCTATTTATATTTGTTATTTCTCTGTGTAAACCACCCTGAGCCATTTTTAGAAGGGCGGTATAGAAATTGAATGAATGAATGAATGAATAGGAGTTTTGCATGGAGTTTAGCGGACAAAGCTTGAAATGAGCCCAAAGAGAAAGAAACAATGCAAGGAGACAATAAGGGATGCAAAAAGAGAGTTTGAGGAGCATATAGCTACAAGTGTCAAGAGGGATAACAAAAACTTCTTTAAACATATCAGAAGCAGAAAACCTGCCAGGGAGATGGTTGGACCCTTAGATGATGAAGGGATTATTAAGAAGGATAAGAAGACTGCATAGAAGCTGAAAGAGTTCTTTGCATCTGTCTTCACAGTGGAGGATACTGACCATATACTCGCTCTGGAACTGAGTTTCCCAGACTTGGAGGCTGAAGAACTGGGCCCATGTGAGGTGATGAGAGAGGGTGTTCTAAACTGTCTTGAAAAACTAAAAATTAACAACTTGGCAGGGTCAGATGGCATCCATTCAAGTGTACTGGAGGAACTCAAATGTGAAATTGCTGACCTCCTAGCAAAAATATGTGACTTGTCCTTACAATCAGGCTCTGTACTAGAGTACTGGAAAATAGCTAATGTAACTCCGATTTTCAAAAAGGGATCCAGGATGGATCTGGGAAACTACTGGCCAGTTAGCTTAACTTCTGTGTCGGGTAAATTGATAGAAATCATACTTTCTAATATACAAATAGAATAGAATAGAATAATTGGGTAATCCTTCCCAAGTTCTAGAGCTGCATACACTCTTCTTTTTATCCCACTTTTCCAAGAAGCCCAGAGTGGTGTGGATGCTTGTGTTTATCCTCACAATACCCTGTGAGGTAGGTTAGACTGAGAGATAAGTGACTGGCCCAGGGTCACCCAGTGAATTTTATGACTGAAAGGGGATTTGAACTTGGGTCTCTCCAATCATAGTCCAACTCTCTAACCACTAGACTACACGGGCTAATCAGAACTAATCAAGGTGAATCTTTCATTATTCACTATATTGAATTGATCATTCACTATAGAGAGAAAACGTAAAGTAAGTAACAAAAACAGCTAATAGAGAAAAGGTTGCTTAATTTCCAATTTTCTGTGCTTCATTTTTAAAGAAATAATTTCAATAAAGGCAATCTCTAATTGGTTAACGAGCCCAGTTAAAGAGGGGAAAATGTTAAGGGGCTTAGAAAGGAGAAAAATAAATAAGATTTTGGCTTGGCCTCTTTTCAATAGACCATCCATTTATCTAGCCAAAATTGACTGGATTAATGTGTATTACAGAGATTCCCAACCCAGGTGTCCCAGACTCCACCAGATCACATCTCCCATTATCCCCAGCCACAACAACCAAAGTCCTTTATCTTCGGGGATGATGAGAGCTGCAGTGCAACAACACCCAAGGACCCCAGATGAGAACCCCTGGTCTGTGTGATGGAAACAGGAATTATAATGAATTGTTGCTAAGCAGCAGCTGGCTTGGAGGGCTTTTTTCCTACCTCATTAAAGAGCTGGGTACAGTTGCTGGGTAGGACAGGGCCCCCGACCTATCTGCGCTTAGCAAACAATTACTTCCTCCCTCTCCTACCTTGCTTGGAGTGGACAGCTGGTTTTTGTGGTAGCAAGCATGACTTGTCCTCTTAGCTAAGCAGGGTACACCCTGGTTGCATATGAAGGGTAGACTAGACATGTGAGCACTAGAAAATATTCCCCTCAGGGCATGGAGCCACTCTGGGAAGAGCAGAAGGTTCCAAGTTGCCTCCCTGTCTTCTTCAAGATAGGGCTGAGAGAGATTCCTGCCTGCAACCTTGGCAAAGCCGCTGCCAGTCTGTGAAGTCAATACTGAGCTAAATAGACCAATCGTCTGACTCAGTATATTTCAGCTTTCCTATGTTACTCACAGATTATCACAAAATGGGAATGCACATAGCTGCCAAACTTAGGTAGGATGCACCTCCTACCCTAATTAGGCTCATGTAAACCAGCCTATTATCTTAGGCCTCTAGAATGAACTCTGTAAGGCAAACCAATATCGTTATACGTGCAACACACATATTACAGATGGGTAGATTTCTGTAGCTGAAAGATGATTGCATGCTATAGGTAATCTAGTGAGTTCATGGATAAAGGCAGAGTTTCTCTTTCTTTGCTCATGCCACTGCACTGGCTCTTTAGATCTTGCTAAGCCATTGCCATTAAGATACCCTTCAAACAAACGGAATCACCCGCTGCACTTTGGACAGTCATCTCATGATGAAGATCCATGAGGAACCTGGTGTTGGGCAAGGTCAATGCACACAAAACACCAGAAGCCTAGTCAAAAGCTGCCTCATTGTGGGACTTGTGTCTACTTCAGAACACCCTCCTTCTATTCAGTTGCCATCCTATGCACAGCTATGCACATTTACTTGGGAATAAGTCTCACTGAAGTCAGTGGGCCTTACTTTGAAGTAAATCAGAGTGTTAGTATGAATATAGAAAAAATAATTATTTTGATTATACACATTTGGGGCACATTTTTATGAGGGGAAATGGATAGCATGGCTTCTGCTGTGTAAAAGGCTGCAGACACATACTATTTGCCACATTACAAACCAACTCAGGGCGTAGCCAGAGGAGAGGAGGCCAGTGTTCACCCCTCTCCCCGGTGGCCCCTCAGAGTGAGGGAAGGCCCCTCAGAGTGATAATGAAGCAAATGGGGAGGGGTGGAGCTGGGGGGCCCTCGGGATTTGGGGCCCTGGGTTCTTTGATCCTGTCCGCTCAATTATAGCGACAACCCTGAACCAACTTCTAACATTTCCAGCATACTTGGCAGAGATGAGTGTTAAAGAGGGGCCCAAAAGGAGAAATTGCCTTGAAATTTCTTGGTGAAGTATAATTTATATTTGAAAGCCAGTTGAGTGCTGTCAATCACAAGTAATTTTCCCCCCTCAATAAAAGTGACTAAATTGAAATGACAAAACAACCACAAGGAGATATGCAGTCTGTGAGCAAATGAGAGCTAGAGGAGGAGGAATTAATGCTATCATAATTATTTTAATGTCCTCTTCTGCTAAATGTTCCCAACCATTTGGACACATCAGTATGCCAGGGCAATTACTGGGCAGCTGTGTTTACTTTTCCATTGAATACTAGATCACATCCTTTTCTGTCCAACCCTGAAAGGCAGTATCACTCCATCCTACGCAAACTGAGTTTTTGTTATCCTGAGATAGATACATGTGTAGGCACTGAAGTGAAGTTATGCCAAGCATTGGAGCCCCTGATCCTCCAAGAATGATTCCATTTTGGGTTGTTTTTTAAAAAAAATAATTTTGAGAGCTGTATGTCAGTGATTTAGGGATCTTCCTGTGCTTCCATACGAACAAGTGTTGGGGAAACAGGAAGCATATGCCAAGTTCTGCCCACATTGCTTCTCTGTGCTCACAGCCACAACAGTCTTCCCATGTTGTAATGTAGAAGTAAAAAAAACAAAACAGCATGGGTTTAAGATGGGTGCTGTGCAGATTGTGGGTGTCAGGTAAGCACTAGGACAGGGGTTCCCAACCTGTGATACTTCAGATGTTGCTGAACTACAAGCAACTTACATGTGGCTGGGAGTGGTGGGAGCTGAAGTTCAGCAACATCTGGAGTACCACCAGGTTGAGAACCCCAGCACTAGCAGCATAATCAATTACTCAAAATAAGTAACTAATGGGATCATGTGGCCCAGATGGTGACAATTTTAAAATATCATAGCTGACATCCTGACTACAGATGGAGCAGTGCTCCAGGGTGAAGTGTCCAGGCTCAGAAGGCTTCCCAACTACTTCAGCACAGGGGTTCATACAATGCATCACAAAAAAAATGTCTCTGAGGGCTGTGTGAACCTCAGGGGCATATTTTTGTGGCATACCAAGCATTTCCAGGGGAAAGAGAGATTGGCAAAATTTGACCCCCATCCCCGCACACTTGATACTGGACAGCTAGGTGTAATGTTCCTTGCTCCCTGCTCCCCGCTCCTAAGGTAAAACGCTTAGTTAGGGAGTCAGTCCATGAAAATTACAACAGACAGACTCTCTATACATTAAGAGGCATTCTTTAGGGAATGCCCCTTTGGGTCTATGTGTGGGGGAAAGAGATAAAATGTCTAGATCTCTACTTTGCAAAACATGGAATAAAGAGTCTAAACTAAAAAATGGTGGTCGTTGCCGTATAATTCATGCCATATTTGATCTCCCCCAACCCTCCACAAGTTGCAAGGTTGTAAAGAAAATATGGGAAGGCAACTGGCAATTTATACAAAATACTAAATGAAAAAGTGGGAGTTTGGGTATGACCCGTGTGTGCTTTAAGTATTTAATATTCACCCATTAGGGCAAAGCACTCCGCCCGCATGCCAACACACCTCTTAGTCTCCCCCCACACAAAAACAAGGGCAATATTGAGGGACAGATTCTCCTCATGATGTAGGATGCTGGCTGCTCAAAACAGCAACTAGAAGACCCAAAACTCACCTTTAAACCCAACTGTTACCTGGGACCAAAATGTAGCTTAATCTGACTTATTAAGTTTATCTTTACTCTGTCAATCAATATCCATCAATTTCCTGTCTCCTCCTTCCTCTCCTGCTCCCTTATCTTTCTCCTCCAGCCTCTTCCTCTACACTATCCATTAGCTATGCTCACCCATTTTGGAATGAATGAAATATTGAACCAAACTGGGCCAATACTGTCCACTTTACATTGATTATGAAACAAATACCTAGGGGGCAGAGGCATAACAAGGTTGGGGTGTGCCCTGGGATGAAAAGTGAAGATGGGCCCCTGCCCCACCCCATTTTCTTTCTCTGAGAATGCAAGGGGAAGAGACTGACTTGGCCCCCTCCCTCAGGGTCATTTGTTCAGTTGTCGCTGTGTCTCTGCTATGGGGGCCAAATATGTGCCCCTCAGGGACATATTCCTGTAAATCAAGAGCACTTACAGAGATGGGGTGAGCAGTGCAAATCGCCTCCCGCTCCCACTGAGCACATGGAGGCCCAGCTCAACTGCATCATCCCCAGATGGCTGTTCTGGCTATCAGCCAGTGTGTTAATAGTCGAAGGGAGCCTGCCAATCTGCCATGCAACAGAGTATGACCCACTACAAAAATAAATGGTGTAATGAAAAGGTGAGAGGACTTCTTCCAGAACAAACACACTTTTGAAATGAACTAAATAGTTAAATAAATGAAAGCATGTATGATGAAAATGAATAGAATCCTAGCATGATTTCTCTCTCACACTCATCTCTACTGTCCATCTTTCCATATCCCTCTCTTATGATGGTGTTGATGTGACATAGCCTAGGTAAGGCTGATGACCCACCAGCTGAAGACCAGTGGAAGAATGGAGTGCAGACTTCTTGCTCTATGATATAGAGTTCAATCAGCACTCTAATATTTCACACACACACCCTTGCAAACCTTAAAAAATTAAGGGCAAGGGGAAAAAAATCTCTTGTTCCTGTCATCCCATTGATCTTTAAAGAGAGTATCAGGCTAGAAGAGAGTAGGTTTAACTTTATATCACTCTGCCCGCTCTATATATC
This sequence comes from Hemicordylus capensis, assembly GCF_027244095.1. Taxonomy (NCBI): domain Eukaryota; kingdom Metazoa; phylum Chordata; class Lepidosauria; order Squamata; family Cordylidae; genus Hemicordylus; species Hemicordylus capensis. Next base: position 293,504,342 of record NC_069660.1, on the reverse strand, counting down.
TCAAAGTAGTTTACAGGGCAATGAGTTAGAGCAGCTGCTGATAGGACAGAAATGGTACGGTGTTGGTGGTGAGTGCAGCATGTATCCCTTTTCCTTGGCAATAGATTATCCTCCATCCCTATACTCAATCTGCTTTAGTGAAGGGTGAGAATATTGGGCAGTGCTCTATACTTATTCCACTGCATTGCCTCTTGGGCTTCTCCTTGAATTTGCAGGAAGAAATAGTAGCTTTAAAAAATCAGAATGTTGGAACAGGCATTACAAACCATGATACTTGCTACTGAAATGTGCCTCTTCCTAGGATAATTCTTATCCTATGGCATAGGATTAATGAAGACAAATGCTGATTACTAGTCCACTTGATTATCCAGAAACAAGCTGTATTTGTTTTCTTCATCATCTAGGGGTGTGCACGAACCGAATATCGCGGTTCAGATCAAATTTGAACTGAATTTGTGCTGAACCGGTTTGGTCGAACTGACCAGCCAATTGGGTCCATTTGACCAAACGGGTTCAGTGGCTAATACTTATAAAGGGGTATCCTGTGAGGATTCCCCTTTACAGGTACAGGAGGTGGGGGACCCTGGCTCTTGTGAAGGTGCAGTGGGTGGGATGGCGAGAAAGGTAGTAAAAGGGTCTGCTTACTGCCAAGCACAATGCCCACGCCACTGCTTGCACCACCACTCGCCCCACCGGCACAGCTCATAGCTAAAGCGGGCATGCTCTTCCCTCCTTTACCAAGCTGCCCACTTGGTGGAGGCACCAGCAGCACTCTTGGCAGTAAGCAGACCCATTTACTACCTCTCTTGCCACCCCCCCCCAGTTGCCCATTCGGCACCGAACTGGTCCATGCAAACTGGACTTGCTTCAGTTCAATCACGGACCAGACTGGGTTCAGTCTGCGATCAAACCTCTAAACCAACCGGTTCAAGGCGAACCAGTTTGGCAGTGAACCCTTCTTGCACACCCCTATCATCATCTATGGAAACACTTGGGATCTGTTTTTGGTAGTGTACAGTTCTTATATTTATTAATATAAATTTCCCCTACGTTCTTTGAAAATTTCACACCAGCCAATGCAAGAATGTTAAACCCTTAAGCTTGAAAATGACATCTCAGTAGCCATTTCCAAGTTCAAAACCAAAAGAAAAGTTTAAATAACATATTAATGTTGTATGTCCTGTGAAGGATGACTTTTGCACATTATATAAACAGATCAGGTTTTCGAGAGACAAAAAATGAACAAGATACAATCACTACTTTCCAAAGTTCCTGATGTTTGGATTTATTTATTTACATTTATAGGCCACTCTTCCTCCAAGAGCCCAGAACGCCAGATTACATTTATCCCCATGTTAACCTACCCTGAGAGGTAGGTTAGGCTGAGAGATAAGTGACTGACCGACAATCACACAGTGGCCCAATTCAAACTTAACACCAAACTGGAGTTGAATTGGGCAAAGAGGTTGGAATTTGTGAACGTCCAAATGCATGAAATTGAGATTTTGCGGCAAAAGCAACCTACAGTTTCTCTTGCCAAACTCCAAGTTCAGCTTTCAATTCATAGTGAGTTTTGCTGCTCCAAACTCCAGTTTGAAGGTGGCAATGTTATGTCTGAATGCAGATGCTGCCATAACTGGGGCTTTGTGCTGTTTATGGAACCTAAATCATAGAGAGAGAGGCCCAGACCCACCCGGGAACATGCCTGCTCCATGCCTGCCATAGTTTTTGCTGACCACCTCTCTGAGCACTTGTCCCACCCACTGTCTCCATGCTACTCAAGCCATTGAATATGAATCAATAAAGTATGTTCACAAGTACATGCAGTCACTGTGGCACCATAAACTGGGCAACCTGATTAAATTGCTGCAAATATAACGTATGGCAGGGCAAGAATATCTGGGGTTGGGTTTAAAAGGGAGCCCCACCCATGGATTCTTGAATTCTGATCTATTTTTTTTATAGTAGGAGGAGCAGTATTAAATAGCGTACGAGGAGCAGTATTTCCTCCAGTCGCAGGAGATATTCCTCCTGTGTGATGATCATGATAACGGATGCTGCTCTGGAGCAGACTGCTCTCTCATGAGAGTGAAAGGTGATGGAGAGACCCATGCACTGCTCATGAGAAGAACTATCCTGGGGTACACAGGGATGGGGTGGAATCATTCGTCACATGTGACAATGCCCTTCCTCCCAAGGACTGGTCTCTCATGAGAGTGAAAGGCCATGGAGACACGCATGTGGGCCAGATGGCAGCTGCCTTCCAGCCTAGTTGCTCATCACAAGCAAGCCACAGGGATGGCTACCCCAGCAACATTTTCCCCTGTCTTGACAACTGCCATGAAGACGCAGTCCAAGCAGTCCCTCTTCCATTTTGGTCATCCATAGGCACATACCAATGCTTGTTTTTGCCTGAAACAGCCACTGTATGTTCCTGGAATTGCTAATAATCAGGGCTCCAATCACCCAAGATTTCCCACAGCAGCCAATCTGCATACACCGCAAAGCCAGTCCAAACCTGGGGAATTCTAATGAGATCAAACATCTATCCTGGTCCTGGTGTTTCTGTAGTCTGCCCACCCGGTACTGCCTGGACACATGGGACACCCACTACCCTTGGGAATATGAAATGGTTGTCCGTAGAGGAAGGGGTCATGGTGCACAAGTTCTATTATTGACCATAGAGAATGGGGGTTTCCATTCCTACCCTTGATTTGGGTGGCCTACCTCATGAGAGCACAATCCAATTGAGGACCAAAGGTCTTGGAGCCTCTGGTCCTCCCCAGTGGACTGGCCTTTGCATGAGTAGCAAGTTAACATGGGGGCAGCAAGCCAACATGGAGAAGGAATATGCTTAGGTGTTCCTGGACTTTCTTGCCAGTGTCTGCCATCTCAAGAGCATCCTTAGTCACAGTGGACCAGACCCCAGGATCCTTTGCCCTCCCTCATATACATATTCTCTCCTTGGAAGTCATCATGATCCCTTGCCAGAAAAATAGTGTCCCTCAGGTCCCTCCCCCCGCCCCCCATTGTCAGAAACTGTGCAAGACTTTTTTGCTGCAGGGCTTTTACAAGGGTAGCAGTACAACTGCGGTCAGGAGAATGGCTTGCATGCCATTTAAAGGGATTTAAATGCCCTTTCCCTGCCGCTAGTGGGTGGTCCATAATGAAAAGTCACAATCATGCTCAGCACGCCCCTTTGAAGTTTGTGGCCAATGGCTGCCACCTTGCAGATGTCCTTATGCCTTACCCATAGTCTGGTGACACAAGCACTATGGAGCTTGCTGGGATGTGGCCTCGGTGGAGCAGGAAGAGGGAGTGACTCCTCTGCCCTGAAACTGGAGGTTGTTGGGCTACAGTTGGACAAAAGTCTGTGATGCGATTCACAGTTACAAAATTAGCCTCAGGTTCTTCTACCCATGGTTTGGCATTACATGCGAGTGCAGCCAATGAGCTTCATGGCTTAACAGGATTTGAACTTAGGTCGACCCAGTCCTTGCCCAACGCTCTGCCCACTACACCACATTGGCTGTCATGTTGAGAGAGGTTTAGAGCATCACTACAGAGAGTCAGCATGGTGTAGTGGTTAGAGTGCTGGACTAGGACCGGGGAGACCCGAGTTCAAATCCCCATTCAGCCATGATACTAGCTGGGTGACTCGGGGCCAGTCACTTCTCTCTCAGCCTAACCTACTTCACAGGGTTGTTGTGAGAAGAAACTCAAGTATGTACTACACTGCTCTGGGCTCCTTGGAGGAAGAGCGGGATATAAATGTAATAAATGAATAAATGAATAAATACAGAATGGACCCAACCAATAAAGAGCCTTTTCAGAACAAGTAAGATAACATCGCTGATAGATAAGCTCAGATAGGTACCTGGAACTTCTAGATTAACAGGCTTCTTAGTTCACTTCAGCAGATGCCTGTTTTTATATGTTTTTATACTCTTAGCATGTTGTTTTTATTGTGTTTTTATTGTATGTTTTTAACTTTTGTAAACCGCCTTGGGGCTATATTTTAATGAAAGGCGGTATAAAAATGCAAAAATAAATAAATAAATAAATAAATAAAATGGTGGCCTGCACCTTTGGAGCTTCCTCCTCAATTGAACTGAATGGAGACACTTTACTGGGCATCCATGAAAGCTCTCACAGTAGCAAAGCCCCTGGTTCAAACTGAATGTACAGTATGTGCAGGACAATCCTAAACATATATACTCAGAACCCCACTGAATTCAGTAGAAGTTACTCAATTGGCAGCATATAGCTCAATCTTTTCAGAAGAAAGTAACTCCCAAGTAAGTTAGCATAGGAATGCAGCAGTAGTTGATCGATGGATGACAGTCTGCTGGTTATACCAATTTTTTTTTGTGACTGGGTGGAGGCAGTGGGGACAAGACCCAGGACAAATTCATCATTCTGTTTCAACAAATATTTTGTTTGCATGGAAAATGTCAAGCAAAACATTGCCTTTACACAGCATATCTAATTCATCTCAAAAAGGCTCTGCTTTGGGAGTTTTCTATTTTTCTTTTATCCCCACCCCACCTCACTATTCTACTTGATATTTAATCTGATTTAGGAAAACACCTGATGGGGAAATTGAAACAGCATTTAAACATACATTATTTTGTGAATTCCCCTCATTTTATTGCAAGACATTGCACCATTTCAAGTTTATAGCTCAGACATTCCCCAGCTGGGACCCCTCGTACAAGGGCCATGTAAAGCCAACAACAGATGACTTGAAAGGACCACCAAATTACACAGGGGCATAAGAAGATGCTTTCTGATGAGTGAGAACCTTGGTCTGTCTAGCTCAGTATTGTCTACACTGACTAGCAGTGGCTCTCCAAGATTTCAGGAGTGAGATTCTCTCAGCCATACCTGGAGATGCCAGGGAGTAAGCCTGGGTCCTTCTGCATGCAAATCAGATGCTCTTCCACTGGGCTCTGGTCCCATCTAGGTGACAGTTTGCAAATGCATGGTGGCATTTTCTTTTAATCTGCATTGCTCACATAATCAGCGGTTGGGAAGTCATGTGGGCTTATATCATTCACTGGTGAGGGAAAGAGAAAAGCATAAGAATGGTACTTTGGAAAAGTCAAGGGGTGCTGGAAGGCTTATTGTTATAAACGTTCTGTATGGTATACCTGTAGAGCATGAGCAAAAATTTCACACCATGCTTGGGATTCCTGCTCTTCCCTATGAAGGAAAATTATCTAAGTGAACAAAGAGATTGCCCTCTATGTGCATATAGCTTTTCCCCTATGCATAATGTGCAATGGAGAAGACCTCTCTGCATGTTAGAAGTGTGGTTGCCGCTGGATCACGTGCTTTCCTCTTTATGTTCTGGATGAAGGAATCTTGTGGGTGGGGGGTTGGATCACAAGGCAAGTAGCTGGGATGTGCTGCAGATGTGGTTACTTCCCTACTTATCGTTTCATCCCATGGCTCCTTCATCTGAGCATTACCTGTGCACCATGGAGCCAGGTCACAGGGTAGTGAGTGAAACCACCTCAGTCTGGTCTCTAGGTTGCTCTTCAGAAATATACCTTGTTTTATACGCCTAAGAGCTGCTAGCAATAAGCTAGTACACATTGGTGGGGGGCGGGATAGACATACCATCTGTGACTGAATAGTTCTTAGGAGTTCAGGATGCAGTGCATATGACTGAATTAACTAACACTGCTAGAGTTAACAAAAGAAGATAAGCAGACTATGAGACTATTCACACACGCATGCAAAACCAGGCTAAGTGAGCCCAGCCCAGTTTTGCACGCATGTGTGAATCGCCAGGATAGCATCTGATCCCGGCGGCAGCACAGCGGCAAACCTGCTTGTGGAGCCTCAACCCTGTCTTTCCGGTTGTGCGTCAGTGCGGCTGCCAATAATGCATCGCACACTTGCGAGGTGCATTATTGGGGCTCCAAGGGGCAGAAGACACAGGGTGGTGCATCCTGGCACCCGACCATCGGAGCCAGTACTCGTCTGTGTATTAACAAGGTAAACAAGGAGGAAGAGCTGCTTGTCTCATCTGTGGGGAAGGCATGTCTAACCCACCTCCTGCTCTGGAGCCCTTCTAATTGGTCGTGAGAAGAGGCTCTATCTGTTTAAAATCAAAATGTTTATCATCTTCTGGAATGACAAAGGATACGGTTGCATTCAGCTGTTTGCATTACAGAAGGTAATGCAAACTGCAAGCTTTAAACTGTAAGATGTTATCTTTATTTCTTCCCTTTCCCCTCTCTCAATAGGTAATTTTGTATTTTCATATTATGAAAGACAACGAAAGGAAAAAGGCATCCTCCCTAATTATTTTTTGGTAGTAGGATAGAAGGATCCAGCACTGAAAGCAGGGTGGGAAGGAGGCAGCCTTTGACAAAGTCAAACCATTGATCCATCTAACTCGGTACTAGGGCTGTACAAAGCTCCAGTGGTCATTTCAATTTGGAACCAGTTCAGCCCAAGCCAACTACCAAAACTTTGATTTGGATCCAAACCAGCAAACTGCAAGTTCCTTCCAAACTGAAGCAACATGTTGCTAAGGATGCTGCTGGCCCCGCCATGTGTGCCGGAAGCAGCAGCACAGGAAGGGGCAGGCTTCAGACTCCTCTCTGAGGGCTGGAGGGTTGACCTGTGCCAAGGCAGACTGTTGATTGACTCAGCAGCTGCCCATGACCCCTGGCCATGACAAGAGGAGATTGGGCTGGGCTGGGGCTGCAGACAGGCCCACCCGTCTGTGCTGCCTTGGGAGGGAGAGATCAGCAATCATGGTGCTCGGCTTGACCCCTCGGGCTAGGATATTCTTGCATGCCAGCGGTGGCAGGCCAGTAGCAGCAGGACAGACTCCTGCATGATTTGGTTGCCCCCAAAGAGACAGCAGGGGCTGCTGCCACCAGGACTTCCACCTGGAAGGCAAGTGGGAATGGTGCCTCTGGAACATAGGAACCTAGGAAGCTGCCATATACCGAGTCAGACCATTGGTCCATCTAGCTCAGTATTGTCTACACAGACTGGTAGCCGCTTCTCTCCAAGGCTGCAGGCAGGAATTTCTCTCAGCCCTATCTTGGAGATCGCAGGGAGGGAACTTGGAACTTGGAACATCCCCTAAGGGGAATATCTTACAGTGCTCCCACAGCAAGTCTCCCTTTCATTTCCAACCAGGGTGGACCCTGCTTAGCTAAGGGGACAAGTCATGCTTGCTACCACAAGACCAGCTCCCCTCCCTAGACCAGCTCTCCTCCACCTACACAATCCTCTGTGTAGGATTGCCCCCTTGTCCTCTCTTTACTCTTGTATTTCTGCTCTAAGTCGCTTCTGATTGGTAGATTGATACTCTTAGGACACACTCTTCTTTATTCTCTTTATTCCTTCCTCTTCCTTCCATCATGAGGAAGCTAGCACAGCATGTAGGCTTTTCTATCTAAGTTTGTTACTTCTTAAAATAAACCTTTATTTATTTCCCCCCCTAAGCAATTGTCACCAAATCTCATCTGTGAGCTCTGTTCTCATCAAACTGGGTTTATCTTCTAAATAAGGGGTTGCTTCATATTCTCCCCTACAAAATAAAGGACTTTTGACATGCAAAGCACCTGATTTCCCGCTTTGTCCTCCTTTATACTTCATGACATGGATTGACAGTGATGTGAACTGCTGTAGGAATAGGGTGTGTTCACCATTTCTGACCATTCCTGACCTGGCTTTTAGAGGGGTTTGGATAACTTCATGGAGGAGAGGTCTATCAATGGCTACCAGTCGGCGTGCTGTGGGCCACTTCCAACTTCAGGGGCAGGATGCCTCTGAGTACCAGTTGCAGGGGAGTAACGGCAGGAGAGAGGGCATACCCTCAACTCCTGCCTGTGGCTTCCAGTGGCATCTGGTGGGCCACTATGCGAAACAGGATGCTGGACTAGATGGGCCTTGGGCCTGATCCAGCAGGACTGTTCTTATGTTCTTATATTCTTATGACCATTCCCAAGACAAGGTAGCTGTATCGGTCCAGCAGGATCATGAAAAGCACAGAGTCTGTGAAATAGTAACTTTTATTAAGAACAGCCTCTCCTTTATCTCTGTCTTCTGTGGAAGCTGGCAATTGCTGATGTATTTTATGGGCTGGCCTATTAGTAATAAAATGTGTAAGCAAAGCGGAAGATGTTTTTTTTCCTGCATTATGGGTTGGATTTTACTGTTATGGGAATGCACTATCAGCAAAGTTCACTTAAATCCTCACCAAGCGTCCTCTTTACAAGGGAGTGTTTGTGATATGACTTGTCAGTTCTGATTACCTTTTGATCAACAACTTCTCTGGAATGGCGCCGCCAGAAGCAGCTGACTGACAATGGGAATGCACTTAATAGAGTTCACTTACATATAAGTTAGTCATTTCACAGCTGGCATGATAAATTATGTTAACTTTTATAGACAATTAAAAACAGGGTGACCTCTAGGGTTTTTATGAGGTTGAACTGGAATTTGGCAAAAAAACAATAAACAACTGTTAGAGCCTGTGGTGACTTCAGAAATGTGGGCTCCTACAGATAGATTGCAGATATGATCTGACAGCAAATCCCAGAGCGGAAAATAGGCCAACCATTTAGAAATATACAGCGCACATTATCTTTACATTTGCTCCATAACCCCAACGTTTACATGACTTTCCTATGGCATTTCATCAAGATTGGGTTTTTGTATTTCTGGCCATTTCCATCTCCTCATAAGTTATGTTGCATGGTGGGTGGGAGGAGAGTTTAAGCCAGGGCTGCACAACTCTGGCCCTTCTGCTGTTGTTGGACTACAACTCCCATCATCCCAACTCCCTGAGTTGTGCAGCCCTGGTTTAAACAAACCACCATCCCATGAGATTAGGCGATGGAGAATAGCAACTCTGGAGAGGAAGCAGGGCGTACTCATGCATGTCCCTCTATCAGTTCTCATTGCAAGGCCTGAGAGCCAGTGGCAGCTGCCACTGATCCTCAGTGCGACTCGCTGCCTCGTTGTTTTTTAGATCTGTGCAAAGCTTCAATTGAAGCCCAAGATTCAGCACAGCTCCATGGTGAATGCTGTGCTTTCCTCAGCACTGGTGGGCTTCCTTTAAGGGAAACAGAGTCCTCTTGAGCCCCAGCACCATCTTGGAAGATGTGCATGGAACCCTGGGAAGTGTAGTCCATCCCAGTATTTCCCCCATAAATCTCCAGGGTAAAGTGCTGGGAAGAACTACACTTCCTAGCAGTCCATGTTCACCGTCTAAAATGGCACTAGGGTGTGACAGGCAGGGACGGAGCCACCATTGCACAGATGGGGCCAAAGAACCCAGCCGCCGCTCGCTGTGGAGCCACCCCATCCAACATAGCCATGGTCCCATTTGTGGGAAGCTTCGGTTCCCAGCATCTTTCTGCCTTTTGAGGCAGGGAAAGGTGCTCCAAGGCAGGTTTGATAGCCCCCATTTCTGCAAATGGCTATGCCCCTTGTGTCCAACATCCGAGGGGCTGGCGGCACGGGTTGCACGCATGCCGCCGCCGGCTTCCTATGTGCCTGGTGACAAGGTTGTGTTTCTTTTAAAGGCCCTCTCCCTGGTGCTGGGGAAAGTGTAGCACTTGCAGCCATCAGCACAGTGGGGAAAGGCTCTCACACTGAATGTTGCTTGACAAAGTAGCCCCCCCACTTGAAAAGCAGCAAAAATCACTGCCTTACAGTATATGCATGTGGTTAATGCATTTGATTAGGATCAGATCAGTTCCAATCCAATTCCGATCATTTTGGCAATGAACTACCTAATTTGTAGTTCATGGGTTACACTGAGATAGCTAAATATTGTCGCGCTGGGCATTCCAAAATGGAATAATCTCTTAAAAGCGTGTGAAGTTAGAATATCTTTCTTTAGGGATATTGGCTTGCATGACCAGGCCCATTTCTAAAGGTTTTGCATTAATTTCCGATCCGAATAGGTAATGCTTTCCAGCCTGTTGGCATCAGCAGTATCCATCCATACACTTTCACTTGAATCACTGAGCTTAGAATATTTACTAGAATAGGTCCCATCTCATTATTGTGCAATAACATTAGATGTTCCTCTCTAGTGTAGAAGTTCATATTTGATTACTTGCAGCTGAATATGTGAAAGGACTATGGTATAGTATTGTGTTTGCAGTATGTTGTGTTATCTGTGCTGGCTCACTCACATATGCAAACTATCACTTGATGAACAAGGAAGTGTGAGTTGGCCATGAGTAATCATTTCATATGATGGTGTTAGCACACACACAAAATTAAAATTAACTAGATGAACCACTCTTTTCCATTAGAAAAAGAGTGGTTTTCTTCTTTGGAAAGAGCAGATAAGAGTTGTTTGAGATGTTCTACCCAGGTATATTTTCATTACATCCTATTTGCCTTTATCTTCTATATCTGCAATTTCTCTTAAATTTAATATTTGTTTAAAAGCCGGCTGTACCACTGGAATTAAGCTAATAGGTCACTTATCTGGCTTACATTTACACCCTTTCTTTAAAAAGAGTAATAATGATCATACTGTGGTGCTTAGAGATCATCCAAGACCAAATTGATTTTGTCCAAATTACCTGCTATTTGTTCCTCTGATTTCTTCCTCCAGGTCTGTGTTAATTAAGATGCAATAACTTCTGTTTCTTTACACTTGTTTGCATTATCCATCCTTTTCAACATGGTCCTGCTGTATACAGCCATTCCTCTCTCTTTGTGATTGTGATTTCCTTTCTGTGTTAGCACTAGTGAAATTCCAACAAAACATCTGCTGTTTCTCCTAATTGTCATCACCTTGCCATCCTGGCAGAACTGGCCATGTAACAATAATATTTGCTATGGAGACACTATTGTGCAGAATCAAGAGAAGAGATTGTTTTTTAAGCCGTTTCGTTGGGCAGTATAGTATTTTGGTGCTTCTATAGCTGGCTGAACATGCTTGCTCAATGGCATTTTTAATGACTAGATGCTTAGTGAGCATTGATGGCTGGTAGCTATTCGTTATGTCACACCCAACATCTTCAGGTGGGTGCTAGAGAGAAAAGAGTTTGAGTGTTATCTCTGGTGACAAAGAGTTGAGTTTTGAAGTTGAGTGGGGCTCAAAATATATCGGGCTCCTTCACATGATCCCTAGCTGGGTAGGAGGAGTGACCAGCCAGGGTAAGAGAGCTTGGAGCCCGCTGGATCGGCAGTGTAATATCAAATGTGTGAGCTGTTAGTGGGGAAAATAGGACAGAAAGTGCTAGTCTCCAAAGATCAAAATAGGAGATGGAGAGAATGATTGTGTGGGAGGCAAGAGCTAGGTAGGATGACCTTTTGTCCATGCTCAGTGAAAGGCTGGGGAGATAATCTGGATAGGGCATTCACATGCAGAGTGGCCACTTCTGGTCCGCAACATACCGGGGTGGCAAGGAGGTACACTGCCGTCCTAGCAGGACCGTTTTTGAGAACAGTGCTGGTAGTGGAAATGTGTGTGGGGGGGGCAAGAGCACCCTCCCCAGTCCTTAAGGTTATCCCCCCACCTTCGAACCAGCCGAACCGCCAGTCTTTTGAACCAGTTCGGAGGCCCATAAAGTCCTATAAAGGGCCTTCAAACTGGTTCCATGCACATCCCAAGCTCCTGCTTCCCACACAATCGATCTCCCCTCCCCTCCTCCTACCTTGATCTTTGGAGACTAGTACTTTCTGTCCTATTTTCCCCACTAACAGCTCACACATTTGATATTAGAGGAATGCCAATAGATAATTCCATTGAACATTAATCTATTGGGATGAACTGTCGGGCACACACTGAGGACACAATTCTGTGTTCCAGGTTGTCCCCTTAGCTAAGCAGGGTCTGTCCTGGTTGCATGTGAATGGGAGATTACCTGTGTGAGCACTGTAAAATATTCCCCTTATGGGGATGGAGCCACTCTGGGAAGAGCAGAAGGTTTGAAATTCCCTCCCTGGCATCTCCAAGATATAGCTGAGAGAGATTCCTGCCTGCAACCTTGGAGAAGCCACTGCCAGTCTGCCAGTCAGACAATACTGAGCTAGATGGACCTGTGGTCTGACTTATTATATGGCAGTTTCCTATGCTCCTATGCAAGTTGAAATCCCAGGTTGATCCCCCACCCCCATGCAAATTTTCAAAGAAGCAGGGAATGCACATATATTGTACATGCAATATCTGCCTTGAATACTGAGATATTGGAATGAAAGCTGGTATGCACATGCAGGCAACAATTCAACAATTCAAATTGAAAATCATTTCAATCCCCACAAATTTTCAAGAGAACCAAGGACGTTTTATCCTACATACAGTGGTATCTCTCTTGAAAACTGAGATATTGGAATACAATTTGGCATGTAGGCTTATGATGTGATTTTCCATTTTAATCCTAATGCCTGCTTGAGTTATATACCTGCTTGCATGTTGGGGGAGGGAAAATATATTATAATGCAATACTTAAAGCACAACTTCTCAAATACTGAGTTTTACTCGTATAATAAAATATAGCAGAAGCAGTTTTTTTAAAAAACTAGACTTTTAACTTGCTCCCTTCCACCATTCTGGAATGTGAGTCCACATTGTGTGTTCTGTGACCTTGTTTTGCTGTGCTTGCAATATTAGCATTCTTGTTTGATGACTGAGGTATTTTCAATTTAAAATGTCTAGTTCCATGCACAGTATTTGTATTTTTGGACCAAAAGTTCTTGGAAGTGGGGCTGGGAACTCTGAACCTAATATATACATGCTCAGCATTTCTATAGCATTCTTCACATTTCATAGCACTTATCGTAATTTATCCCAATACAAATAAATAAATTGTTTGTAAATAGACAGTTGTTTTCTAGTTTCTTCCCTCACAGACACTAAGCAATCTTATATAGATTTAACTAAGAGTTTAATCAGAAACAACTCCATTTTTTTCCTTCTCTTTTCCTCCCTTTTCCTTTCTCACTCCACCCCTCATACTCTCTAAAGGATCCCCACTGGGACAAACATCTAAACACCAAAACGTAAAATATACTGAACAGAATACAACACCAACTAGTGAGGAAACCCTACACCCAGCACCACTAAATAAATGCACTTAGGCTGCCCACACAAACAGTCCTATCCAGGATCCAGGGTCAAGGTTGTCTCTCTGGGTCGCCCAAGTTTATTACTCGGGCTTTTACCTGGGTAAAAAGGGCACAAGCGCACCCTTTCCCCAGATCAGGGGTTGTAGGTGCAGGCAGAATGCACCTTCTAACTAGAATGCCAGGCTTGAGGGGAAATCCCTCAATGCACCACGCTCCTTCAATGGTGCATTAAGGGATATCTGGAGGCCGGACTTCATTTTCCTGGCCTCCAGAGATCCACGCTGCTCAGAGCAGTGCAGATTGTGTAGGCAGGCAAGATATATTGCTACACAGCACATCAGTAATTGTCTGGGGGGAAGGTAGGTTTGGCCCTGCCTCCCCCCTCCTCCCCACCCCAGAAAAGTTCGTGTGAATCACCTTACTGTGTGCTAACAGCCAGTAAGAAACTCAAGATTATGGGGCTAAATCTAGATTAGCCAGTAAGGAACCACTGCTCAGGGAGCTAGGTGAGCTAGAGAAAACCTACCTAACCACTACCTCACCTACCTCACCACTACCTCAGGCTAGGGAGCTGGAGAAAACCTACCTCGCCAGCAATCTGATTGGAACTGCTTGTCACCTAACTCTGCTACTGCTGTCACATCACATTATGGTCATGATGCAACCAAGAATTAAGCAAGTCCACTGAAATATACACTTACCTCTGTTGGACTGTGTCTTATCTACATTTCAGATTCATCCTTTATCTGGGCAACGTGTGTAAGACTCTGAGATGCTTGACTTTAATCAGCTTGACTGTGCCTGCTTAACAGGCTGGCTCCTGCATTACCTTGGCAAAATTGATTGGTCCCAGTCTTGAAAGGAATTATGTTCTTTCCAATCTCCTAATGGAGCCAGTCCTGGCACTGGTGAAAACTTTTGTTCTCCTTTCTTATACTAATTGGAATGTTACTTGAGTAGATCTTATTAGCCTTAATTCGGCAGCCACTCAATGACATATCAGGTTTGTGGCTCCATATCTAACAGTTGCCCTTTGCTTTATCATAAAGAGAGATAAATGGGAGCATTGTAGTGCTGACATAAAGAGGACAAGAAGCATATGGTCCATCAGAAAGCACATATTTCTGGTTTATTCCTCTGCTTAGCAACATTTATTATTTAACTTTGTACAAAAGGAAGAGAACAACCTTGTGACTCTCTTGCCAAGACAAGTCCGATTTCTTGGATTATTCAGGCAACCATTGAACCAGTTAACACTTCCAATGCCTTCTCATATGAGTGGAATTGTATGAGCTCATGAGTGAGAAAACCAGTACAAGGAGAGTATGCAAATATCTGCCATCAGTTAAGACAAAAACAAAGCAAATTACTTTCTCACACTAGAAACATAGGAAACTGCCTTATATCAAGTCAGACATCTAGCACAGTATTGTCTACCCAGACTGGCAGTGGTTTCTCCAGGGTTGCAGGCAGGAATTTCTCTCAACTCTATCTTGGAGATGCCAGGGAGGGAACTTGGAACCTTCTGCTCTTCCCAGAGTGGCCCCATCCCCTAAGGGGAATATCTTACAGTGCAGGGCAGACTCTGCTTAGAAAGGGGACAATTCCTGCCTGCTACTACAATACCAGATCTCGTCCCTTTAGCAGGGCTGGCATCACAGGTGGACCAGTTGAGAATCGGTCTGAAGGCTTACACCTGCCCACCTGGCCAATCCTTTGAGGTGGCAGCAATGTTACACGTGGGCTGACAGACTCATGCTGCCTCTGCTTTCACCGCTGGGTACCCCACATCAGCCAATGGAAGCATTCCACAGTTCCCACTTCAATGTGTGTTGCCTCCATTGGCCAATGGAAAAAGCTGGAGGAGGAGGAGTTGCAGCATGAGTTATGATGCAGTGGCCTCAGAGCATCTCCCATTGGCTCATGGGAAACATTTCTGCTAAAGGGCTCAAGAGCATTGGGCACAGCTCATTTTCTTATTGTCCTCTAAGGTGGGAAGGGGAGCAGCTGTTGTCATCTGCTCATCCACCACTGCGCTCTCCCACCGGGTAAGCTTGGGGGGGCATGGGAGCACACCATGGCAGGTGGGAGCCCCGTGCAGTAGTGATGTGCCCGGACCGGTCTGGAGGCCATTCTACAGGGGTCTGGACCGGTCCGGACATGGGTGGTTTGGGGTTTGGGTGGATTGGGGGGGGGTTCCTAAAGGGTGGGGGGAGGGTTTACTTACCCCTCCCACTGCTTTCCTCCCTCCAGCGCATGTATTTTCCTCAGTAATTGGGGCGGCAGGATACCTCCCTGCCGCCCTTTACCCCGCTTGGCTGCAAAAGGCTTCAAGAATCCTTTTGCGTGTGCACACGCCACACGTTTGCTTCACATCTCCACGATGTGTGCGTGTGTGTGTGTGGCCGCATACGTGTGCATGTCACAGAGACGTGAAGTGCGCTCGTGACATGCGCACGCGCAAAAGGCTTCTTGAAGCCTTTTGCAGCCAAGTGGGGGAAGGGGCGGCAGGGAGGTATCCTGCCGTCCCAATTACTGATGAAAATATGTGCGCCGGAGGGGGTAAAGCAGCGGGAGGGGTAAGTAAACCCTCCCATCACCCTTAAAGGAACCCCCACCCCAGTGCCGGACCGCAGCTCCGTGGTTCCGTGCACACCTCTACTGTGCAGAGCTCTGCCCAAAATGTGATGCAATGTTGCACTGGCGCTGACCTTTTATTAAGCTCTTACTTAAGGAGTAAGGACATCACCTCACAATAAATATTGCCCTAGATCCTGTAGTAGTCTTATTCAGATTAAAGATGTGCATGGAACCAGTTCCATGCACTCCCGGGAGGGTGGGTGGGGTTTCTTTAAGGGGCAGGGGAGGTGCTGCCTACATGCCAGCCCCCATCTTGCCATTCCCCCCCCCACCATAGGCGCTTTCATAAAAAGTAGGCACACAGGACTGCAGCACCCCTCCCTGCGCCCCAGTCAGAATCACCAGGGAAGTGGCCGATGCACGTGTGTGTGTGTGTGTGTGTGAGTGCTGGGCTGCCTCATCTACTGCTGAAGGAATAGATACTTCTAGAAGCAGGATAGAATGTTCATCTGTTTTAAAGATGGAGCCTGGCTTTTTAAGAATGGAAGTGATGGCTTTGAATTATATTCAGAGGTGCTCTTACCCCTGGACTTCGGGGTCAAAATCCAGGGCCTCTATGCCCCTGCCCCCCCCCAATCATCTTTTGTCTGTCCTGGGTGCTGTTGTTTGTGCCCTCAAGAACTTACATGTAAAAAAACATATGTTTAATTTGCTGTGGGGGTGTGTGTGCTCCTCCAAAGGCCTTTAGGTCCAGGCTCCAAAATTACCTAGGCACACTTCTAGTTATATCTTTTTTTAGATGTTGAGGAATTCTAGAGCCACCTTTTAAAATGCAAACTAGAGGTAACCTTCTGGGGCCAAGAAGGAGAGAGAAAGAGGGGTTGTTGTTTTTTTACCCTTGATTGGTTATTGATTATAATTGATTATTTAATTTCAAAGAAGATTAGTTTTAATGTATGCATTTCTTTTAATGCAAACTTGTTTGTAATGGCAAGTTATTCTTATTATGCAAGCTTTTTTTCCGCCCGCCTGCCCACCGCCACCATATTCTTCCCCTCTGGCCACTGCCATTTCTTCCTCCACCTGTTGCCACTGCCCCTTTCTTTTCCCCCCACTATCACTGTTTTGTTTCCCACCTCACCCACCTCCATCGCTCACATTTCCCCTCATCACTCACGTTTTCCCCCATCGCCCACATTTTGTTTCCCACCTCACTGGTGCTGCCGCTTTCCTCTTCCCCTGTAGGCAGGCAGCTAACTCGTGAACTCTCGTGAGAGCAGCCACACATGGGATTAGCAAAGGGTACGCCTTAGACAAATATATATATATATATATATATAGATGTAGCATTTAATTGTGATGCATCCTTCAAGGCTAGTTTTCAGGCTATCAAACTGGTCATTGCTGAAAGCCCTGCTCCCACTTCTTTTGACACCAATAGACACACTATTGAAACCTTTGATACTTCTGAATATGGTTTGGGTGCTGTCTTGACCCAGACAAAAAGTGGACAGGGAAGTTGCAGTTGCTTCCAGAGTGCCTACAGCATAAGAGAAGATGTGTTCTGTCACTGAATATGAAGCTCTAGTATGTTTCTGGGTGGTGAGGCACTTCAGAGCTTTCTTGTGGGGCAGAAAATTCACTTTTTGGTCAGACCATAAACCCCTATATGCTTTATTTATTACATGGAAAGCAGGCCTCATTGCTTATCAAGTGCTTGCTGAACTTAAACCTTACTTAACTAATGGATAGCCATGCAAAAACAAGGTACCAGAACATCTTCAACCATACATGCACATAGCGAGTGAGCTGTCTCTTCTCAATGAGTTGGTGCTGAGGACTGATCATTTGGTAGTGCCAACCTCTTTACAGGCAAAAGTGATCAAAATAGACCACGAAGATTACCTGAGCATGAGCTTGACTAAAAGGTGAATCAGAGAAGGTTTCTAGTGGCCAGATATGGACAAACACATTGAAGATGTAATCAGGCACTTTATGGCTTGTGCTATATCTAACAAATCACACAAGACCTTTACCACCCCTTTGACTCCAATTTGCTTATTGAATATTCTCATTCTACTGAAGGAAAATCACCTTTTGAACTGCTGAGAGGCTGCAAAGCTACCACCATACTTACACAATGGCAACAACTGATATGGCTTTCTGTGTCATCTCACCCTGAGGATGCAGAGATTCATGCCCGGGTAAGGGAGAAGCAACAAAAATATAAATTGTATGCAGAAACGGGGTGCGGAACAGTGAACATTTCTGGTGGAGGAATTTGTTCAAGAACGGCTGCCTTATAAAATGAGAAAAGGATGTTCCCTAAATTCTGTACCAAAACAAATAATTGAAATCCAAGGAGATTATGTCATATTAGATGATGGAAAGAAATGGAATAGTTTGAGACTTTCAAGCATGCATATTATGAGAAATGGGGGGTGGGAGTCTGATCTCAAGAGAGGTAGAGAAATTTGATCTTGTCTCCAGCTTTTACTACATGGATGAGGCTGATGAAAGTGATGGACAATCCTCTGCAAGCATGACTTCTCCCCTTAGCTAAGCAGGGTCCATCTTGGTTGCATATGAATGGGAGACTTGATGTGTGATCACTGTAAGACATTCCCCTTAGGGGATGGAGCCACTCTGAGAAGAGCACCTGCATGCCTGTATGTAGAAGGTTCCGAGTTCCCTCCCTGGCATCTCCAAGATAGGGCTGAGAGAGATTCCTGCCTGCAACCTTGGAGAAGCCACTGCCAGTCTATGTAGACAATACTGAGCTAGAAGGACCTATGGTCTGACTCAGTATATGGCAGCTTCCTATGTCCCTATGTTCCTGTGCCAGAGATCCCAAACATTAGGAGAAGTGTGTATGACAGGAGACTACCAAAAAGGCTTCAATACTTTGACACCAAATTTTAATCAGTTCAATTCTGTTTGTTATAAAGAGGAGGGATGTGTTGTAGTCTTTCTAGCAGTCCTTTATGTTTTGTTGATTAGAAGGTTGTCCCAGTGGGGATCCTGTAGAGTGTGTGTGAGGGGGGTGGGTTGTCAGAAAAAAAGAGAGGGAAAGGAGAAGGAGAAAAAGGAATTGTTTCTAGAATAAAGCCTTAGTTAAACAAACATTAGATTGCTTTGTATCTATAAGGAAAGCAGAGAGAAAACTGCACCATTGTATTCTTACATAAAAGCAAAAAATTGCATAACTGTGTTTGCACAGTTTTTTGTCGTTGTGCAAGGACACACGTGCTCATCTCTATGCATGTTGTGGAACGTACAATACGTCAGCAGTACCTCTGACTTTGGTAACAAGTGCACAATAATTAGAAAAAGAGATATCCAGGTGTTAGCCCAGGGCTTTTGTTATACTAAAAAACATTTAGCATTGCTCATTATATCTATTTTAATTCAGTAACACATGTCCCACAGAAGCCACTTTTGGAGCAAATGAACTCCAGACTACACTGTACAAAGTGTGTGTGTTGTTTTTTTCCTGTGAAATCATTTTTTAAAACAAAGTTCTGCAACATATTCTTGCTTGACCGACCTTGACAGGTGAACAATTTACTTCAAACAGTGTGAAACAGCTTTTGTGTGTGTGTGTGTGTGTGTGTGCGTGTGTGTAGTTAGTCCCTGACAAGCATTTATTTAGACAGGAACACTAACCCAAAGTGTCACATATGGACTGCCAACATACTGCCAAGTGTCAGCATGAGTTAAAGTGTACCCAGAATGAACTCCAGTTCTAGTCTAAAGGTCAACTCCTGGGGTTAGGACAACATGGACCAAGACAGACAATGCAAGTGGAATGGTGTCTTTGCCCTGAGCTTTGCACAGGGATTCTACAAGGCTGCTCACCATGGGCTGCTATTGGGCAGCCTAATTCTTGGCTCTGTCTCCAGCCCCTTGGAAACTTTCATGAGCAGCATAGGTTAGAGAATACTTCAGGGCAGGAGTGACTCTAGAACTAGTCTGGGAAAGCAAATTGCAGGCAAAGAACATTGTTAGGGGAGCGAGGATTTTGCTATACAGTAAATACTTAAGGTAATTAATGTTGTTTATTTACCTTGCCTGGTATTTTGAAAAAAATTCAGAAAACTGACCACATTCCTCGTAGAAAACACAGGCATTTTGGATTTCACCAAACCTTCCAATCTGCTTTCCTGGCTAGTTTTCTCTTCTTCTCCAAAAACATGTAGCAGAAAAGACTGGGTTGGGGAGAAAGGTCAACACCAGGCCCCCTGAAATCTGCAGCTGAAATCTGCAGGGTCACCCCCTGCAAACTTTGGCTGGGTTCGGACGTAGCATGAAGCGGTAGGTCCAATGGGCCCGTGGTTCTGCTCCCCCGCACTCTCCCGTCCGTGTTCGGGTGTTGGGAAGAGAGGCCACTCTGTAGTCAGTGAAACTTCAGAGAGGTGGGGGAGCTGGATGTATGAGCTTCCTTCTTGACAGGACCAATTGGGCCAGAGTGAGGGAGGAGGTTCCTCCCTCAGCTCTCATCCCATTGGGCCCAAACTGTGGTGCCAGCATTCAAATGTAGCACTGGCACTGCTAAACTGGAGTTAAGGGTTGCAAATTTCCACTCTGACCAAAGATACAGAGTGGAATTTGGTGAAGGAACCTGCAGGTCCCTTTTCTCCCTTAACTGGTTTGCTGAGTTCTGCCATGGCTTAGGACCCCGGCAATGAAGGGTCTTCCCGTTTCCCAATACATCAGGACTCAGCCATGGTCTCACCCAGCCCAGTTCCTGGACAAAAAGAAAGAAAGGGATCGGCCTGGTTCCTAGGAATCTGAAGGATTCTTCTACCTACCTGGCTGCACTGGTTTCTGCTGCTTGCTCTGGGGTCTTCTTTAAACTACTGAGATCATTTAAAACAATTAGTTCACGCTATAAGACCCAAATACACTATGCTTGTTTTGCCTGGCACTTTGCTGTCAAGTTCCAGTCTGGTGAATGAGGGAGCGAAAGGGTGACTGGGAAATATGGGGGAGCACCCACTGCTGCCCCTTGCTAATCCTTACAGGCAGCCCTTTTTAATGGGGTTCTACATTAGTACAGTAAAAGCAACTGAATTAAGCCCATAGATCAATCAGGATGGTGGAGAGGCCACTTCTGAGTTGTATGTGGACAGATGTATATATAAGCTAAAGAGAAGCCCATTTTAGTACGGCATCATTCCAGGCAACCCTCTGTTGTGGTTGATCATGTGATGAAGTTGTACCTTGGAGACCTTGGATGAAATCCCCACTTTGTCATAAAGCTCACTTGGCCTTGGGCAAGTCACCAGGAAAGGCTATGTTCCTGGTACTGTTATAAAGGAATATATTGTCTTTTATTTGCCTTGCTTGCCATTCCATCAGGTGAACCCTGTAATTTATTTTCTCTCCTCCCTAGTTATTACATCCCATGTGTGCTGTACTTCATTCTCTCTTTCCTCCTTTCCCCCCCTTTCTCCTGACTCTCTTTTTTCCTCACAGCACTTTCCACTTTGTGCTCGACACAACCTATTTTTTAAGATGCCTCACAACGTAAAGCTAGAAGACAGGGAAGGTAATAAATAAAACAATCCAAATTGGGTGGTAGACGGGGTGGGGGGTGGGGGTAAGGTTCTGTAGCATACACCATGCCACAACCATGATGTGTAAATTTGGCTTTCTGACACCTCCAAATGTGTTTAAGATGATTTGCAACTTAGTTGAAGTGACAGGAGGCTCTTTCAAGGATGCTTATTCATCTCCATGACCCTCCAGAGGGTCTAGAATTTCCTGTCAGAACCTACAGTTATGATTAGCCTTCTTGAGTCTTGACTATGCTTTCCATGAAGGCTATCTAAAAAGCATGTCTGTTCTATTTGGGGTTTATTTTTGGGTTAGTGTTTTCAAAGTTTCAGTGGAGTTTCCAGTCTCTAGAATTGATCCAGAAATTCTCTTAGAAGGTGGTGCTAGGCCTTTCTCAGACAGCAGGCTTTACCATGGGGTTAAGAGTGGAATACTACACATTATGGGGCATATCGGATATTTTGAATTTGCCCCAAAACCCAATGCAAAGAGTGGAATTTTTTGCCCAGACATAAATCGGGCTAAGCTCCAATGCTCAATGAAAAACCCCAGTCATGTATGGAGTCTTCCCCAATAGCTCGCAAGGACTTTGACATAAATCTTTAAGAGATGTAAATACACACCTGTCCTTCCAAAGTAAAATTGCCATCTGGCAGAGCTCCTGAATAAACAGATTAAACAGGCCAAAAACAGCTCTTTGGGTAGAATTTTTGGTCCTAAAGGGTTTAGAGATAAAATAGGGTAATTTGTAGGGTAATTTGCGGGGTGGGGTGGGGGTAAATTTTCTTGTAAAGTGTCAAGGGGAGCAGCCTACTGGGTTTAATTTTAATTTTTTTTCTTTATTCACAATTAATAACATGCTACCTCAGGTGATTGTGACAGCACTATTCATGATTAGGAACATAGGAAGCTGCCATATACTGAGTCAGACCGTTGGTCTATCTAGCTCAGTATTGTCTTAACAGACTGGGGGATTCTGGAAAAATGGCATCTGCTAGTGGACTGACAAAATTATTGGAATTTCTCTGGCTTTCCTGATAAATTGTTTACATTGGCCCACAAATTCTTCATATGGTGCAGAAAAAATGGGAGGTGTGTTTATAGATATTAGAGCATATGGTGGAAAAAAATGGGAGGCACATTTTGGAGCACTATCAGTTGATTCTACTTTTTTTTTTAAAAGGCAGATTTTAAAGAAGTGCTTAAAGCCAAATTGCACATTATGTTAAGCATTACTTTAAACACTGGCGTGTGTGGGTTTTCCCCCTCCTGTGGGATGAGACCATAGAAGTAAGGGGAAATCAACTTTGCCTCTGCCATGGTCCTGATCTAGATTGCTCCACCACATCCATCTGAGAAAGATGTCAGGATGGGGGTGCTTTTGGCACGTCCCCCTTCTGAATTGTTTAGGCCAGTTCTGGGGGGCATATTGCCCCATGTGACCTAAATAAACAAATGAGGAGGGTGTGGGCTCTGCTGGCATTCTCTTTCCTGCCCTTCCTCTTAGAGGCCACTCGATGATAGCAGACTCAGTCACTGAGTCTGCTATCTTTAAGGTGATATCTTCAGCACCTTTAAGGTGACGTCAGAGGCGTATCTAGGGAAAATAGTGCCTAGGGCAGACACTGAAATTGCACCCCCTGTCCAAACATCTGACACTCATCTTTCAGATAATTTCACCATAATATCAGTTGAAAAATAAAAGTCAAGCTCGTTAATCTTTTAATATTTCAAAAACTATTTAGTAGTGGACTTAGCCAGACCAAAAAATGCTGGAAAACTACAAATTCCAGTATGCTGGGGCTCATGAAATACCCAAATACTATGTGGATTAAATTAAAGCTGCTACATTTTGTGAGGCAGCTAAGAATGTTAGACAACAGATGGTAAACCAGATTGTGTAAACTGGAAATTGCTGATCAGGATGAGATAATACTGGTTCTTTGAATATATTATTATTATATTATATGTGTATTATTATGTACTAGTAGACGTGAAGCCCGTTACATTAACGGGCGCTAGAAGAGTTGTGTAGAAATGTTTGCAAGAACAGTCTTTCTTCAAGGGCAAGGTGGGACTGGGTGGGCCGAGTCGCGCTGTGTCTCCGGAGCCATGAGCGCGTCTCCACCAGGTTCAACCTGCCATGTGGGGCTCCACCCTGCTTCTCCCCTTCTGACCCCCACCAGCCTTGGAGTACAAACCATTTCCTCCTCCACCTTCAGGCCCGAACCTCGACCCCAGAACCTGTCTCCTTTGCGGGCTGCAGCTCAGCTTCTGGGTGGCTTTTATGATGGCTCGCAAGAGCGGGTGCTGAACCCGGCGGCGGGCAGCAGCGAGGTGGTGTCAGAGGCGCAGTGCTGCGGGGCTTCGCCCACCACCTGTCCTCCTCCGCCCTTTTCCGTCCCAGCCCTCTGTTCTCCTCCTCAGCTCCCTTCCCACCATTTTCGGGAGCCCCGTCCTCCCCTTCCCTCGTCCTCCTCTTCCTTTGACCCTCCAAAGGGCAGCGGGGCTTCGCCCACTGCCCATCCTCCTCCGTCCTCCTCCTCAGCTCCCTCCCTGCCATTTTCGGGGGTCCCGTCCTCCTCTTCCCTCATCCTCCGTTTCAGTTGTTGCCTTCATTCCGGCTGTTACCGGGCAGCATACTGGAGTTCTCGCAGAATCTCATGAGAGTTCCAGCGCGCCACACATGCGCAGAACACCCGCAAGAGACACGGACGCAGGTACCTTAGGGTTTTATTATATAGGATGCCTTAAATTTTGGTCTATGGCCACAAATAAACATGATACTATGTGGAGCTGTACTTGGAAACCTAAACAGAAGTGCCTGTCTAATTCTCTGCTATGCATTGTAGCATCACTATTACATAAGTTTTAAAAATCAATGGAGAATTTGACTTTTCCCAGATACTCTGTAAATAATTAATGGATATGCAGAGTAAACTGTGTCACCGCTTGGAATATATTCTAGTATTTCAGAAAGACAGTTAAAATGAGAGAAAGAGAGCAAGAAACTCCCAGTGGGCCTTAATACTAAGGATTTCACGCTGATTCAAAGACAAACTCACCATTAATAGCCATATTATTAAGACATCACATTTAACTCACTTATCACAAGAAGCAAAGTAAGAGCAAATGAATACGATCCTAGCTCATAAACTTCAGCTCAGTATTCACAAGCCCTGATTCTCTGTACATAGTGCCAATCTGAATATGTGTACAGTGTCTTATATTAATTTAAAAAAAAATGTTTTTACCTGTAGCCCCTTCGGGGGCGCTTCCTAAATGCCGTGTGTGTGTGTGTGTGTGTTCAAAGGTCCCCCCCGCTGGCCTCTACGGCGTCACAGGGACCATTTGTGCATGTGCGGTGGCCATTTAAAAAAAATAATATATATATTTTTTTAAATGGCCGCTGAAAACAAAATGGCCACCGTGCATGCTCAAATGGCCTCTGCAAGGCCTGGTATGGCCTAGGGCCTCACAGAGGCCATTTAAGCATGCATGATGTCCACTTTGTTTTCGGCAGCCATTTTTAAAAATTTTTTAATTTTACACAATGGCGCCCCCCTTCAAGTGGTGCCCGGGGCACGTTCCCTGCCTGCCCCACCATAGATACACCCCTGGATGATGTGCTGAAGAAGAAGGAGAAGACTAGGCAAGCATATTACTACTACTACTACTACTTTAAATATTTATATACTATTTTCCAACAAAAGTTCTCAACATGGTTTAAAAAGAAAAAATAAATATTAAATAAATAAGATGGCTCCCTGTCACCAAACCTACCTCTCTCTCTCTCTCTCTCTCTCTCTCTCTCTCTGTCACACACGCACACACGGAAGACACCAACAACAGCCACTGGAGGGATGCTGTGCTGGGGTAGAATCGAGCACCCTGGGAGGATATCCCCTCTTCCTTCTCACTCAACCATCTCATTGCCTGACTCCCAGCTTTACAGCCACAGCTTCTCCTTTGAAGAAAGTGAATCATACACTGACCCCATACACAGTGGTTGCTCTTTATCCTGGCAGATGAGCCTGGTACATGTCGCAATGCTCTGATACAGGCATCAGATTCCTGCCATAGCAAGAGACTCCATGTCCCACACTTCATAAGCGGAGAGCAGAACTGCTGCCTGTCTGTTCATTGATTCTTTTTTTTAAAAAAATCACAGATGGAAATGCGCTGAAATATGCAAACTAATGCCATTAATAAAGGATATTATTTCATTGCATTTCAATAACCTGGCTACTTTTAGTCAACTGCAAGATTGTGTCAGGTGAACTGCTTGACTTCAACACTCCTAATTGTAGTCTAGTTCCTTACAATAATTACAAAATGCAAAACACGTCACATCATTTTTGCATTGCTGTAAACATGTGAGACATTTTTAAAAACCTTCTTTACAATGACAGGATACATGGCAGATTAATGATTGTTATTTGAATCTACATTTCAGTTCATTTCGCTTTAGGACATAAGTTAATAGGATATTGATGGTATTCCAACTGCATTACGTGCTTTGTAAGCAGAGGCTGTGTAAACTTCGATAGGCCATCTTGCCACCTGATCTCTCAGACTCAAGTAGAGTTTCAAGGCAGAAATGGGGCACATGACCACCCGCTCGCATCGACCCTTCAATAATTTAAGAGCTGCCTTTTAGACCTTGCCATGGGTCCCTGAGTGTTGAAGGCTACATGAGACAAGGCCTTTTCACCAATGGCACCAAGACACCAGGGCTCTCTCCCAGGAGCTCTGCCCCTTCCTTTTCCAAGTCCCAATGCCAATGTAAAGCTCGACTTTTAAAGATATCTTCAACAAAGGGGTTCCAAAAGTTATCTTCTTCTTTTTTGGCTGCTCAGCTTTTCTTTTTTTCTTTTCACAATGTTTTGCGTACTTTTGCTACATCTAATTTAGGGACATAGCACTATAGGAAGCTGCCTTATGAGTCAGACCATTGGTCCATCTAGCTCAGTATTGTCTTCACAGACTGGCAGCGGCTTCTCCAAGGTTGCAGGCAGGAATCTCTCTCAGCTCTATCTTGGAGATGCCAGGGAGGGAACTTGAAACCTTCTGCTCTTCCCAGAGCGGCTTCATCCCCTGAGGGTAATACCTTGCAGTGGTCACACATCAAGTCTCCCATTCATATGCAGCCAGGGCAGACCCTGCTTAGCTATGGGGACAAGTCATGCTTGCTACCACAAGACCAGCTCTCCTCTCCACTATAGTACTGTCTATACTGACTGGCAGTGGCTCTCCAAGGTTTCAGGAAGGAGTCTCTCCCAGCCCTACCTGGAGATGCCAGGGACTCAGGAGATAACTTGGAACCTTCTGCATGCAAGCATGCAGATGCTCTTCCATTGAGCTATGACCCCATCACCTAAAGGGAATATCTTACAGCACTCACATGTAAAGGTGAAGTGTGCCGTCAAGTCGATTTTGACTCCTGGTGCCCACAGCCCTGTGATTGTCTTTGGTAGAATACAGGAAGGGTTTACCATTGCCTCCTCGCACACAGTATGAGATGATGCCTTTCAGCATCTTCCTATATCGCTGCTGCCTGATATAGTACCAGTGGGAATTCAAACCAGCAACCTTCTGCTTGTTAGTCAAATATTTCCCTGCTGCACCACTTAAGGTGGCGTAGTCTTGATCCAAGTGAAAATCAAGGCTGACCCTGCTTAGTAAAGGGAACCATTCATACTTGCAACTGCAAGATAAGCTCTCCTTCCCCAATTTAATTAATCAGTGGTAGCTTGATGATTTCATGCCAATATATGATATGATGTTATAATGTTGCCATAATAATGGGGTTGTAGCTCAGTGTTAGAGCATTTGCTTTGCATGCAGGAGATCCCAGGTTCACTCCTTCACACCTCTTGGTAAGGCTGCTGCCTGAAACCATGAAGAGCTACTGCCAGTCAGTGTAGACAATACTGAGCTAGATGGACCAGTGGTCTAACTCAGTATAAGGCGGCTTTAGATGTCTCTATGTTGTTCAATAGGAATTTGATTTCCATTGAAAATGATGTGCAAGTAGGATGTGTGTTTACAAGTGTGCTCTTGCACAATTCTGCTGGGGCTGGATTTCATGTGCATGGCAGCCCCAGCAGGAGGGGAATGCCGGCATTAGGCTGTGCATCATAGCAATAGCAATAGCACTTACATTTATATACCGCTCTATAGCCGGAGCTCTCTAAGCGGTTTACAATGATTTAGCATATTGCCCCCAACATTCTGGGTACTCATTTTACCGACCTCGGAAGGATGGAAGGCTGAGTCAACCTTGAGCCCCTGGTCAGGATCGAACTTGCAACCTTCTGGTTACAGGGCGGCAGTTTCACCACTGCGCCACCAGGGGCTCCATGTCAGCCACTAATAAATAAATAAATAAATGATGATGATGATGATGATGATAAACAAACAAACAACCTTTTAGAGCCAATAAGCCCTCAAGTCATTCTACAGTAGTTAATTTCCAGGAATGATGAAAAGAAAAGTTGCCAATAAGATGAAGCTGTTATTGATGGAGAGTCCGTCCTTTGCTTGGCAGCTTGTTAGCTGTGGCTTAGTTACAGTATACTTGCTTGGGCCCCAGCTGCAGGTGCTGTGAGCTGAGCGTCTCCTGCTCTTTTTCATCATGTCATGACAACCTGAAAAGCCACTCAGCCAAGGAATCAAAGTTCTCCCTTTCAGACCATAGCCTTGAAAGTGTTTGAATATGTCGGCACTTCATCACAAACCTACAAAAGCAAGTGAACTTTTGGGCTGTTCACCACATTTGAGGCTACATGTCACAGCTGGGGTTTGACAACATGCCCTCTGTAATTGCAGCAGGATGGACGGACACTGGGAAGCAGGGAGGGGAAGGCTATAATCTCCTTTTTCTAGCCAAAAGGTCAGAAGGACTGTGCTCAAGAAGGCTGCCAGTTTATCACGATACCCCCTTTTAAAGCATATTTAATGCAAATGAACTGCACTGAGTTATGAAAATCTCTTGCTGATCTCCGTTTCCTCAGTACTTTATAACAATACAATGATGATGCCAATGCAAAATGCCACAAGCTTACACAACAGCTTGTAACAGCCACTGATTTGGCTGCCAAAGCTGAAGCAGCTAGGGAAATAGACTCCTCAGCTTTTTCGGTAGGCATCTGCGAGGTTGTCAGCAGAGCCAGCAACCCCCTGCCACTCTATGATGCAATATTGTTCAGAAAGATTTATGGATCCTATCTGATCCCCCTGCCAGCCGTGGGCATTAGAAGTGCCACCACACTCAGCCTAGAATGGAATTCACAGCAGTTTGAGGGATCCTGCTCAGAAAGTTTGCGTTGAGTTAAAAAAACTAAAGGATAAGCTTGTCTAGGTCTGTGTTTATGAAGACGAATTAACTTGAGTCTGTCCTTCAAACTACGTGGGGGAAACTCCATACAAAGAAAGGCGAGCCCCGTGGAAAAAGGAAAAGGTGGAGGAAGCCCACACAGAAACCACCAAAAAGCAAGTGAAAAAGCTAGTATCATCCCAGACTAGTAGGCTACTGTGGATGCAGATGATCTGGAGGTGCATCTGTCCCTTCATCACCATGCTCATCCTGGTCCCACTGCCTCACCAACCTTTTGGACTTCTTTGAGAGTGTCAACAAGTACGTGGATCAAGGTGATCCAGATGACATAGTCTACCTGGATTTCCAAAAAGCTTTTGACAAAGTTCCTCATCAAAGACTCCTGAGGAAACTTAGCGGTCATGGGATAAGGGGACAAGTACATGTGTGGATTGCTAACTGGTTGAAAGACAGGAAACAGAGGGTAGGTATAAATGGAGAGTTTTCACAATGGAGGGAAGTAAGAAGTGGACGTGGTGTCCCCCAGGGATCTGTACTAGGACCGGTGCTTTTTAATTGATTCATAAATGATCTAGAAGCAGGGTAAGCAGCGATGTGGCCGAATTTGCAGATGATACCAAACTCTTCCAGGTAGTGAAATCCGAAATGGATTGTGAGCAGCTCCAAAAGGATCTCTCCAAACTGGGGGAGTGGGCGACAAAATGGCAAATGCGGTTCAATGATAGCAAGTGTAAACTGATGCACATTGGGACAAAAAACCCCAACTTCAAGTATAAGCTGATGGGATCCAAGCTGTCGATGACGGACCAGGAGAGGGATCTTGGGTTTGTGGTAGACAGCTTGTTGAAAGTGTCGACTCAATGTGCGGCAGCTGTGAAAAAGGCAAATTCCATGCTAGGGATCATTAGAAAGGGGATTGAAAATAAAACGGCTAACATTATAATGCCCTTATACAAAACTATGGTGCGACCACACTTGGAGTACTGCATACAATTCTGGTCACCACATCTTTAAAAGGACATTGTTGAACTGGAGAAGGTACAGAAGAGGGCAACCAAGATGATCAGGGGCCTAGAGCACCTTTCTTATGAGGCAAGACTACAACACCTGGGGCTTTTTAAGTTAGAAAAAAGACGTCTGCGGGGAGACGTGATAGAGGTCTATAAAATCATGCATGGCATGGAGAAAGTGGAAAGAGAGAGATTCTTTTCCCTCTCACACAACACTAGAACCAGGGGTCACTCCATGAAATTGATTGCCAGGAGGTCTAGGACCAACAAACGAAAGTACTTTTTCACACAACGTGTGATCCACTTGTGGAACTCTCTGCCACAGGATGTGGTGACAGCCAACAACCTGGATGGCTTTAAGAGGGGTTTGGATGTCTTCATGGAGGAGAGGTCTATCAATGGCTACTAGTCAGAGGGCTGTGGGCCACCTCCAGCCTCAAGGGCAGGGTGCCTCTGAGTACCAGTTGCAGGGGAGTAATGGCAGGAGAGAGGGTACACCCTCAACTCCTGTCTGTGGCTTCCAACGGCATCTGGTGGGCCACTGTGTGAAACAGGATGCTGGACTAGATGGGCCGTGGGCCTGATCCAGCAGGGCTGTTCTTATGTTCTTATCTTTTGATCTGAGATGCACATCCCCCAGTCAAGTCCACTAGTTGTGGCAAAGGCCTTGTTGTGCACCTATAGAACTGGAGTCTAGTTCTATAGCTTGCCAAACAAGCCTTCAATGACCGAAATAAACTTATCTATCTATCTATCTATATCTATCTATCTATCTATCTATCTATCTACAGTTTGAACTTTGAAATGACCCTATTGGCCTTTCCACTGAAGAGAGTCTGACTATTCAAAAGATCTGTGAGAAGCTTGATAGACTAATTCATGAATTCTTATTGCAGGGGTCCCCAACCTTGGTCTCTGTTGGACTACAACTCCCATCATCCCCAACCACAGCAAAAGGCCATGGTAGCTGGGTATGGTTGGAGTTGAATTCCAACAACTTCAGACTCTAAACTCCCCTGTGGGAGTTTAGTAACATAGCCATCCCCACATTACCATTAGCTGTTCTATCCATCCCATTTATAATCCATCTTAATTGATAAGAATCCACCCCATTGACAATGGCCACTGGTAACAGTTCATTACCATTATCTGTTATATCCATCCCCACCCCTCTCCACAAGCCAGCCCTGACACTTATGTAGTGTACGCCCTGAATCCATTCTATCTCCCCTCTGAAAATTTTGTCAATTCACCCTTCAGTGAACCCATATCACATTTCTGTATTGGAGTGACTGCATATTTTTCACTTCCTATATAAAGAATATGTGTTGCTGTGGCTTGTTATCCAGACTACTATTTTGCTACATATACTGGGTGATTGTGCCAAGCTTCAAGGCAAGTCAGATTCCTTGGATTCTGCTCTCCAGCTATATTGAATAATAATAAACCTAAATTACAGCACAAAGGACTAAATTTATGTCATTGATTTGGGTAAACAAAAATAAGAAAGGGTAATAAATAGACAATCCCTCTGTAGAGAATATCTTGGCTCATGGTAGGTTGGGTTATGCATATAATTTGTGAGTATACAGAAGGGATGGCGCACTGCAAAGGTTTTAAGAAATAAAAACACTGGGGAGGATACCACAGTCAAGGTATTTGAGACCACATAATTGGCCAAAATGGAGCCTCAGATTAAATAAGAGTCAGTATACGGATCGTCTCAATGAATTGTATAACGGGATTGGTCACCATTTGATCCGCTTAGCAAGCACAGGAGTGGGCAATTGTGGCTGTTGAACTACAGCTCCCATCTTCCTCAGCCACGATAAATTTATTTCTTTCGTTTTTAGTTTTATAATCCTCAAGTTTTAGCTTTTACAATAACTTAATTCTGATCGTGGCTTTAGCCTGACTTTTAACTTGTTTATGTAATGTGGTTGATTTTATTAGTTTGATTTTACATTGTATCTATTTTATTGTTGGGAGCTGCCCCGAGCAGTAGTGTACTGGAGAGGCGGGGTATACATATATCAAATAAATAAATAAATAGTTTGACAACAGCTGGAAGGACAGGGAGGGCTGCTCGGCTCACCCCCCGGCCACCACCCCTCAGTCACACAGCGCACATGGCGGCTGGAATTCTGGAAAAATGGAGGTTCAGCACAGCGGGGCAGTGGCGGGGCAGGTGCAGGGTGGCTACAGGAAGCCCCCCTGGCCATTTGGAGGCCCCCCAGACCTTGGAGGCCCCGGACTGGGGCCCCAAAGTCTAGTGGTTAGAGCGCCTCTGTCTTTACGATACATTTAAGGGGCCTGTACCCAGGTTCACTTTTAAATTGAACACAGGTATCGTCATTCATACAGAATCATTTATGAGTGTACAGACATCTGAGCACCGGTACAACATAATAGGGCCGTTCTCACAACCAGTAACTGGGTAGGGCAAGCATCTTATTTAAATAAATAAGCATCTTATTTATTTGTTTGTTATTTCTCTTTGTTTGTTTGTTATTTCTCGCCCTGAGCCATTTTTGGAAGGGCGGTATAGAAATCGAATAATAATAATAATAATAATAATAATGATAATAATAATAATAATTATTATTATTATTATTATTATTATTATCATCATCATCATCATCATCATCTTACCAAGCTTCAGGAGCAGCGTGCACTCCCAATTTTCAGTCATGTGTGGGTTAAAAGCTAAACTGGAGGAGGGGAAAGTGATTGTGTGGGAGGTGAGCGCAGGCTTCTATGGCATCATCCTACCCAGCACGGTTACCCAGAATACTACCAAGATAGGAGGAAATGCCATTGGGGTCTGCATCCGCCTCCCACTTGATAAGGGTGTTCACATGTGCACTCTAACTCAGGCTAGGGCAGCCCAGCCTGGATGAGGCTGAATATTTGAAATGCCCGGAGTGAGGTCGCTTCCGGTGCTACCCCTCCACTAAGCTCCACTTTTAAACCCATGTTTAGAACCACCAGTTCATTTAACCTCAGCCAGCAATGATCTGAGCAATCGCTGCTGGGTTAAATGGCTTGCGCCCAACCCACAGCCATTTTCAGCAGTGAGCCGGGGGGGGGGGGATGGCTTGCGCCCCAGGGCACTCTGGGATGTGGGAGGAGGAAGTCCTCCCATTCTCAGCATTTCCTTTCACTGTACCACAGCTAGTGTGGGTGTGCAACCTGCCAGAGGGAAGGACAGCAGCTGCTCGTCTGCCGGGGAAGCCAAGTGAGCTCGTGCATTCCCTGAAGCTTGTCTGCCCTCCCCAGTGAGGTTGTGTTGATGACTTCGGTCACTTTCCACTTCTCCAACCTTGCTTTTAACTCACACATGACAAAAAATCAGGAGTGCACACAGTTCCCAAAGCTGGGTTATTTTATTTTATTATTTCATCTGTCTATCTATCTATCTATCTATCTATCTATCTATCTATCTATCTATCTATCTATCTATTTTTAACACATTTATATACCACCCTATATAAAATCTCAGGGAGGAATATCATTTAAACAAACAGCAACTAAAACCTAGGAATAATATTTTTTTAAAAAAACAGATTAAAATTACCATAAATAAAACTTTAACCTTTAAAACATCATAAACTACTAGTATTTTTAAGCCCGTTAAAATAACGGGCGCTAGTTGCTGCCGCACCACCACGGA
This sequence comes from Hemicordylus capensis, assembly GCF_027244095.1. Lineage (NCBI taxonomy): Eukaryota > Metazoa > Chordata > Lepidosauria > Squamata > Cordylidae > Hemicordylus > Hemicordylus capensis. Next base: position 293,471,110 of record NC_069660.1, on the reverse strand, counting down.
GACCACCCGCCCTCGCTGCGGCCACGGCCGTCGGCTCGCCTTCCTTGCTGCGGCCGCGGCCACCGGCTCCCCTTCCCCGCTTCGTCCGCCGGCTCGCCTCCACCGCCGACTGGCCTCTGTCGCCGCTGCAGCCGCCGGCTGGTCTCCTCTGCCACTGCGGCAGCCGGCTCATCTCTGCCGCCGATGTGGCCGTCGGCTCGTCTCCGCCGCCGCTGCGGCCGCCGGCTCGCCTCCGCCGACTTCCCCTCCTGGCCCCTCCTGGCCCCCTCCCGGTTCCCACATGTCACATTTGAGCTTCTTGCGGCCACTTCAGCGGCAGGGCCGGCCCCGCCGCTGCCGCCTCTGCCCTCCCTGGTCCCCGCTTCTCCTCCTTTCGCGCGGAGAGGCAACATGGCCGCCTGGTGCCTGCGGCCGTATCTTTCTCGGACATTCTGGGCATGCGCTCTGCACATGCCCAGAACGGCCAAGAAAGACACGGGCGCAGAGACACGGGATCACACCCAAGGCTTTTATTATAGAGGAAAAGTCTGATGAAATTTGTTCTGCCCAGTTAATGGTCATGAGAACAGCCCTAATGTCTGAATAGCACTAAGGTCAGTGAGGGACAGATGAGCCTTATGGTCACCCTGAAAATCAATTGTGCCCCTCAAGTGTGGTTATTGAAAATTCAAAAACCCTTGAGGGGGTTCTGAGTGTTTGACTGTAGCTCTCAAGGGACACCATGGCGGGAGAGCCCTCCCTGCTTCAGTCTGGCGAAGGGAGTGGGGTAGAAGTAGCATAGGGGTTCTAGTGAAGACACAGAGGCCTGTTGGGCATCTCCACTCATGGGAAATGGGGATGTGGCTGTAATTCAGGGGAAGAGCACCTGCTTTGTATGCAGCAGGTCCCAAGCAGTGTTTCCTCTAACAGAGATTCCCAGATGTTGTTGACTACAACTCCCAGCATTCCCAGCTGTCAGGGCCTTTGGCTAGGCATTAAGGGAGTTGTAGTCAACAACGTCTGGGAATCCCTGCTAGAGGGAACACTGGTCCCAGGTTCAATTATTTGCATCTCCTGGTAGAATTGGGTAAGACACCTGACTCAAACCTTGGTGAGCTGCTGTGAGTCAGAATAGGCAATACTGATTTAGATGGACCAAGAGATACTTGGTATAACACCTGTTCCTATGAAGTGATGCCCTGTAAATCTTGCCCTGCTGGTAGGCTTGTCATCCAGAGCCATCATCCCCAGCAAGAAATGATGCCCAGAATGTAATTTCCTGCCAGAGGAAAGGCCCACTAGTTTTTGCCATAGCTCCTGAGTCCTGGATGCCTCCTACACCATTATTTTCTCCCAAAGTGAGGCTTTTTCTCCTTGTGGTGCGGAAAGGGATCAGAGGGCAAGTGGAGTCCCAGCAGAATCAAGACAGGGGGCTCAAGGTGGGCTATGCCCATCTCTGTTCTACCGGCTGCACAGGTGAGCAATACTACTTGGATTGTAGACCATTCCTATGGCCAAGACAATGGATCATGAAGACACTCTGCAGACAAGGTTCTCTATGGATGGATAATTTCACCTCACCATGACCATTAGTTAATTGATAGACCTGTTCACATTCACAACTGGGGGGTGGGTTGGAAGGTTAGAGAGTTCCTACTCCTATGGTAGCAGATGCTCCCAACCTCTGCTTCGGTCAGCAAACTCCAGCGCCGCCTTCAGATGTAATGCTAAACTGTGGGTCCAATGGGCCCATGGTTCCATGCCCTGCTGCCCCCAATCTCCTGTCCGTATTTGGACAAAATGAAGAGTGAGCTAACTGCAGTCACACTGACTGTAGAGAGGAGGGGGATCTGGCTGCCGGGGCTTCCATCTTTAATGAAGGACAGCCCCAGAAGCCATTTGGGAGGAGCTTTCTCCCTTATGGTTCCATGAGGGGGAAACTGCGGTGCCCGGATTCGGATGTAATGCTGGTGCTGGATAAATTGAGTTTACGGCAGCGAAACTCCACTTTGAACCAAAGGTTCTGATTGGGGTTTGGGGAGGGAAACCATGGGTCCCTTTTTGCCCTAAACTCTAGTTGCCAACAATCAGACACATGGCTATGGGAAACAGAGGTGAAAGGACCTCCGGTTTCCTGTTATGTTTGAATTCAGCCAGGAAACACACAATTAAGCCAGACGAGGTGTTCATTGTTGAAATTGGGAGTTGTGAATGTGGAAAGCATGCTTTGTGCTGCCGGCAGACTGGAAAATTATATTACATCAGCAGCTGCCCTCTAATTAGCTACAAAGGAGCAGGGAGTGGCCCCCAACCTGCTGAAGTGGCTCCAGCTGCAGGATCACTGAGTGTGCTTTGCAAATAGGCACATCCATGATGGCAGCCCTTGTAGCCATCCTCTTGTTGCTCCCTATTGTTTCCAGGCCTACTGGGTTCCAGTGGCAGTATAGAAAAGGTAAGTGGATCCACATGACCAGAAAAACAAGGTAGGAGAGCACTTCTCTCTTCCTAACTTGGTTAAGAGCAAGGTAAAAAAGCTGGGCTACCCTGCCCTGAACACCTGGGTTAGAGGGAATTTTGTGAGTTCACACAATCATGGACTGGGTATAATGCATCCTAACCTGATTTTAATGGTGTTGTGAACAGGCCTGATTTCTTGCACTACCCTAGGTGTTCTACCCCAGCCCAGCACAATATGGTGACCCAGCAGGAAGTGTGGGGATTACTGATCTAGTAGTACCATAGGACACCAAGGGGTTGTTCACACAGCTGACCAAAGCTGGGTAGGAGTGGGAAAACCAGGAGCCATGGGACTCACTCCTACCTTGCTGCTCCAGATCAGGGCTACCCGGTATATTTACCTCGGTCTTTACCAAGGTTAGTTGTGGTGACCCCAATTCTGCCACACAACCTCAATTGTGTGTGTGATCAGGGCTGTTTGCATCAGCTCCCAGCAGCCCTGCTTGATCTTCACAAGTCAGTGCTGCACATCGAGCAGCCAGAAAGCTGAGAGCTGCTGCATTATGTGGGCAGCCTCTCTGCTGCCTGTGCAATGCATTGTGGGATAATGGAGGACTTCCTCCTCCAGATCCCTGCTCAGAACATCTCTGCCATGCTGATCGTGTGGGCATGCGGGTCTGTGGAGCCCAGTTGAACCATTGTTCATGTGGGGGAAGGCAGGTTGCGTCCTGCTTTCCCCCCAGCCCCAATGATATCAGGCCTGAGAATGACCTTCAAGTCTGCGATCCTTCATACCATTAAGTGCTCTTAAATAGCATGGAAGCCTGTGGTCATTGCGGGCCAAGTGAGAGTTGAATCCATAATGTTGGGGCTTGTATGTATTTCTTAATAAAGCAAGGCTAGAAAGTATCCTCTCCAAACTTGAGCTGTTTTCTTCCGAGTTTTTTTTAATATGTGTATTATCAGTTCATATATTATGAATAATATATTATTCATGACTTGCATCCAAATATCTGACCTTTGTCTGCTGTTCTTCTCTCATTCTACCAAATTGCAAAACAAGCCTGCACATCTTGATAGGCTTCAGGGGATACATTTGAACACTAAAATATTAAGCTCAACTTAATTAGATACTCTAATGATCAAGCATTTGGAAAAAGCACAAGGGCTTATTTTCCCACTTTTTGTTTTGCAAGCAAATTGGCGAAGTTCTTGGAAACAATTCACACAAAAACCTATTAAAGGAGGGAAAAATCAAAAACATTGAACTGGGGCAAAACAAATCAAAAGTAAAAATGTTATTATGGGCTTCCTGGCAGCTTTATTGGTGCCTGTTTTGTGTCTTCTGTATTTAATTAATGCAATTCTATTTGAAGTGCAAAATTTTACAAGGAAGAAGCATCCAAATACATGGCTTTAGAAGGTGGGCAAACAAATAAAATTAAACTGGATGGTTAAAATGGAAAAATATTTTATGTTCATTGACTGTCAGGAACAACCTAGACTGGAACCAGAAACACAGAGATGTGTGTTGTGCATAACCTCTTTAAGAGGCAAGCTTAGCAGCTCAGGATAAGACAGCTCATAAAGAGAGAAGTTTCACTTTTACTGCAGATGTTAATGAGTGTTTGAGAATGATCAAAATAATGCCCCCCATGTCTAATGTCAGATGCGGGGGGCGTGTCGGGGCCACGCTTGCAGCCCGATTGGTGGCAGCCCGGGTTTTTTTAACCCGTTCACCCAATGGTGTCTCCACCCCTGATTTACTGAAAGGAAGAGGACTCTGAATTTAAGACAAGATTTTTTAACAACAAATAATCTGGGGGGGAAACTAGTATTGGATTCAGGTAAATATATTAAGTGATTAACCCAGAGTCACCCAAGGAGTTACATGGCTGAACAGGGATTTGAACCTGGGTCTCCCTGGTCTAAGTCCAGCACTCTAACAGTATATCACATTGGCTCAAAATCAGGGGCGTAACAAGGTTGGCTTGGGCCCAGAGACAAGATTTTAAAATGCCCCCCCCCCATCACCACCTTCCTCTCCTTCTCCTGGCCCAATGTAGACTCTGCTAACTATCCCAACTAGTTAAACGGTGTAAATAACAGCACAGCAAGTCTCAAGATAGGAGAGCTATGCGCACTCCTCTCTATTAAATACATTTCTACATTTCTATTTCTCTTGATATCTATTCACCATCTTGATCACAGAAGTACTTGCACGTCTGAGCCCATTTCCACTTTTGTTATCACTGCTGTTGTGCTAGGAGAAGGCAGGCTGGCCTAATTTGACTCAGGGGTCAGCATGTGGTGTGGTGTGATGAACCCAGCCCCAAACCTGAGCACAGTGGAGGAATGTTTCAAGAGGACAGGAAGGAAAGAAAGAAAAAAGGCGCATTTCCTGCTCTGAATAACTCTGCAAGGCAAAGGTTCACCTTTTTGTCTCCCTGGAGCCTTGAGAAGGTGGACTCCTGTTAGGGACAGGAGGGGCCTATAGTGCAACATTTTGTTTCAGCTCCCAATCTGCACGCTGTCATTCTGAGCAGACAGATAGCTGAGGCTGCACATGTACAAAGTGCATTTTCCTCACCACCAGCAGTGGGATGGGAGTAGGTGGTAGGACATAGAGGAGGACATTTCTAGGCAAACTTGAGGCTGGACCACCTCGGTTTCCACACGTTGAAGCTCTTAGTTAACATTCAATCAGTGGATGACGACGTCCGCCTCCTCCTCCTCTCCATCCAGCCAAAGCGCAACCTACCTGGTGAAGACATCAGGGAAGTGGGAGCGGCGGAACTTAAGGCACGCTCCAGCTCCTCCAGCTGGAAGCTGCTGATTCTGAAGGTGGTGTGGTAGCGGCGCTGCTTCCTCTTCAGCTGCCCAGCTGCGCAGGGAGCCTCGACGGCGCCGGCCAGCTGCCGCCCCCTCTCGGGCAGCACTGCAGTTGCTGCTGGTGCCCCGCGCTGGTGCTTCGGGGCTCCAGGGCAGGCAGTTCCCAGGGGCCGCCACGAGGTGGGGAATGGCGTCCTCCTGGGAGGGAACGCAGCCCCCCGCCCGCATGGGCAGCTTACTTGAGAGAGTTAAAAAAAGAGCAGGACTCCACGGGGCGCTGCCTGTGTCTTTGCTAAAGCCTAGACTAGGAAGGAAAGGAGGATGGAATAATGGCGTCGGCGGCGGGCGACCTCTTCCTTTCTTGCTCGGCAGCATGCGCTAGGCAGCAGCAGCAGCTGAGCCGATCATGCGCGTTTCTCTGCATGAGCGCAGCAGCCAATGGGTAGGGAAGGAGGAGGAGCCCCGTCGGACACAAGGGTGGAGGGTGGGCGGAGGTAGCAGCAGCAGACAGGCAGGAAATATGGCGGCGACGGTGCTCTCCGGAGCTGGACCAAAGGCGGAAATTTTTTTAAACATTTTTTTTTAAAAAAAATACACTTAAGGAAGCTGGGGCCAGCGCTGGGTGGGGGAGGCACGTGACATGTCTCTCGGGTGCCCCCTAAGCTGTGGGGCCCCCAGACAACTGCCTCCCCTTGCCCGATGATCGTTACGCGCCTGCTCAAAATTAAAACAGACAAAATATTCTTTAAATATATAAAATTAATAATTAAAATAAACTAAAACAAGATCCAGATTAAAACTGAGTTTACAAGATATAAATAAGAATGTTAAAATGAACTATTGATAGCATCTTGTAGGACTTTTATTTTCCTAATCTTTAACTAAAAAGAACAGACTCTTTCTTTGCTTTTAAAACTTTTTCTAAACCTCTGTGGGTGAAGCTATTGTTCAGTAAATGAAAACAGATGAGGTAGAGCACATGTAGAAGATCCCATGTTCAGTTCCTGGTATCTGCAGGGGGAACTAGGAAAGACTCCTTTCTGAAACCCTGGAAAGCCATTGGCTAATAGATTATGAGGCTATTCACACGATGGGGCGAAACTGGGCTAGCGGAGGCTCTCCCGATTTCGCCCCATCGTGTGAACCACCAGGCTCGGCTGCAAGCCCAGTGATTCCTAGGCGGGTAACCCGCCTAACTACCCCTGCCCTAAAACCAGGTTTGTGGAGCAAGCGCTCCACAAACCTGGTTTTAAAGATCATGAGTAGCCACAGCGTGGCTCTGCACCATGGTTACTCACAAGTAGACCCCCGGAGGGGAGGCAAAAAGATGCCTCCCGGCTCCAGGGGTCTCCCCAGTATGCCCTGCGTGCTCGCGCAGGGCGTATTGGAGCTTCCAGGGGCCATGCAGCCCCCAAGCTCCCCAGCCCCCGCTGGCTCCGTCACGGAGCCGGCAATCATGTGGGCAGCTGATCCAGGGCTCCCAACCCCGGCTGCCCAGAGATCCCGCTCCGCTCACCCTTCCAAACTAGGCCTCACTGATCATGAGACCCGGCTCTACGCCTATCCACAACACTGAGAAAGATGGATCAATGATTTGATCCAGTATGTGGAGAGCAGAAGGGAGAAACTGCTGTCCTTCACCCTATGCAAAACGAATGCTATCTAAAAGAATATGGGCCCAGCTGTAGTCTGGTTGTTAATATATATTTTTGGAGGCCCTTCTCTGAGAGTGACCCTGCCTTTAGAGATTGGGTAGGGTGAGTGGTGACTGCAGGGCCTTTTCAGTGGTGGTACACTGATTGTGTAACACTCTCTCAAGAGACACTTGCCTAGTTGGGGGTGGCTAACCTGAGAGACTCCCACTGTGGTTGGACTGAATGTGAGGATGGGTTCAGTCCTGCATTTACGTTTTTATTGTCATACTGTAGATTGTTTTCTGCTGCAGTCTCCGTTCCTGATTTTCTTGGGGATATTAGTAGTAAAGCTATTGCATTTTAATGAAGTGTTTATGTTTTTTTCTCAGAAGCTATCTTCAATTGCTTTTTTAAAAAAGTAAAGGGGATATAAGTGTTTTTGAAAAAAATACTGTACACAGTAAATGAGTAACAGTCCTTTGCTGGAGGGACAGGAAAGAGCTTCTGGCTGGCTTCCTTCTTCCGTGGTGATGTTGTACAGCTCATCTGCCCTACTCCACCCCTTCCACACTGTCAGATTAACCGCATATCATAAGAACAGAGGGGAATGTGAGCCAGCTAGAAGTGCCTTTGCTCTAGCAAGATGCTGCTTTAAGAACATAAGAACAGCTTGCTTTGCCAAGGGCAAGTCTGATCATGTCTCCCACCTTCCAAAGAGAAAAGGTACAAGGAGGGCAAGCAGACAAAAATGTGGCAGCCAGATGGGCCTCAGTTAAAATCAAACAATGGTGCAGCGGGGGAAGAGAAATGCCCCTGGGTCCCTGAGGAAGTAGGGCCTGCTGGCTGTGTGACAGCTCGCTCTTTGCTCTTCCCCTCGCATTTCTGAAGAAGATGAGGGTGGGTAAGGATGTGTCTTCACTTTTTGCCCCAGGGCCCACTCCAACCTTGCTATGTCCCTATCAGGGGCAACCTGAAGAGACTTTATTACTACCCTTGGCAGGAGGCTACACTGATTGCCTATATGTTTCAGGGCAAAATGCAAAATGCCCCCCACCCCCCACTTGCCTCCCAAATGACAGGCCAGGCAGACTGTGGTCGGTTTGGGGCCTCTGAACATGCACGGCCACCAGGGGCAGATCCAGAATGAAATAACAGGGGGATCAAGATGAATTCCATGCAACCCACACACCCCACCAATATAAAAATATTGAGGCTTGGATTTTCTCTCTCTTGAAAATGCACGATGTCAGGGATGACAAGCTCAAATCTGGTGGAGGGCCAGACTGGATTCTGATGAACCTCTGGGGAGCTGCATGTAGTCTTACACCACCTCACGCCCACCTCACACCACTTTCTGTCTTCCTCTTCCCCCATTTCTCTCAATCCCTATCTTCCCACCCCTTGCCTTGCTATTTAAATTCGCTGAATACGCTGCTTTTTACACCAAAACACACTCAGAGGAATATTGAATTTTAAGAGATAGATAGATAGATAGATAGATAGATAGATAGATAGATAGATATGCAGAAATTCTGAACAACATACCTGCCGATACCAGATTTTGCCCGCATTATCCTGCCACTCTCCCCTCTTCCTCTCTCCCTTACAGAGGTGTTGCTAGGTACTTAAAAGATCCAGGGCTTGGGCCGACAGAGACTGCCTGGGGCCCACAGCCTCCCCACATTTTGATAATTTGATAATTAAACCCTTTCATGCTTTCTAAAGGTATCCAACATTCTCCTCCCCAATAGTTTACTTTACCGCTAAAAATTAATCTTTTTCTCCTGCATCAGGTTTCTCCTGCAATCAATACACACACATTGTTTAGAACCAGTGTGGTGTAGTGATTAGAGTGTTAAGACTAGGGCGAGGGGATTTGGCATTCTCCAATCAGTCATGAGACCTGCTGCAGGACTTTAGGTGAGACACACTCTCTCTCTCCTCCAGACCTGCCTCACAGAATTATTGTGAGAATAAAAGTGGGGAGGGAGATAATGTACACTACCCAGAACTCTTTGGAGGAAGAACAGGACATGTGTCATAATATATGTGTCTATAACATATACATTTTTAAATTGACCTTTAGCCACATGCATTCCAATCCCCAACATGTAAACTCAGAAGCAAACTCAAACAATTTTTTACACCTATCACAGCAGCAAGCAGTCCAGTTTTCATTTTGTTTGAAGCAAAAAGCATGAACTATAGTGTATGTCTATACATTGCAGTGTGTATAGTGTGTCTATACACTACAGAAGGAAAAGCCACCAATTTTGTTGCAAACAGGACAGCAGAATGTCATATATGATTACCCCAATTTCTTAGGATTTAAAGACAACCAAGCATTTCATTGGCAAGAGAGTTTTCAAAAGGAGTTTCTTGTGATCTGATTTGCAAAGCCTTATTTTGAAGCAAGTGTATAAAAATAGACTTTTGGTGGTGGAGGACGCCTAATGTTCATTTTAGCAATTTGTGAAGCTACCTTCAAAAAGTCGGGGAATTTTAGTCCATTACAAGCTTATTAAAAAGACAATATGTAAGTTATATAAGAGCAACTGTTACCAGCACAAAGCAAAATAAAACAGTAATTAGCTGACCCTGCACAGAACATCTGTGCGGTAGTGCACTCAGCCTTTGGTCTCCCCTCCGGACATTTTGCTGACGTGGCGCAGAGCATCAGCCCCAGGTTGCTTTCCCACCCCCACTTCAGCCCCAGGTTGCTCTCCCCCATCAACCTTCAGCCCCAGGTTGCTTTCCACCAAACCCCCCCCCCCTTAAGTCCCAGTAAGTCCCAGCCCATTACGTTGCAGCCCGGGAATTACTCTCTACTCAGTTGCCATGGGATTATTGATGCCTTTAAAAGCCCTTAGGATCCCCTGCCTGGCTGGCTGCCTCTTCCCATCAGTCAGGCTGGTTGCTGGGTCCCGAAGCCCTCCGCAGCTTTCCTTCCCCCCACTGTCTCCGCCGCAGCTTTGCCCCGGCCACCCCGTCTCTTCCCTCCCACACAGCCGCCTGCCCTCTTCGCCGTTACCTTCTCCCCCACCCCTGCCGCCCATCTGCTGCCACAGTGTCCTCCCCAGCCGGCCCGTTTCCCTGCTCCCGTCTCTGCTGCCTGCCTCCAAGCCTCCCCCGGCATTGTGATGGGTCATGGCCTGCTCTTGGCAGTGTTCGTCTCGGTGGCACAGCTCTGCAGCCTGCCGCCATTTTCTTTCCCCATTTCCCCCTGCAGCAGCTTCGCCCCCACTTTCTCATTGGTCGCAGCTGCAGCGGGGGCGGGGCTTGCCAAACAGACTCATCCCCATCCAGATGCATCCGGACACAGTTCCCTTGCAGTTGGCTGTAAGAGAATTAAATATATAGATAATTATAAGAGGAAACATGTTGAGAAAGAACCATTTTCTCATATTTTGCTATTTAAGCCATCTTTGTCAATAAAAAAGAAGCATATACATATAATTAGTGGTGTTTGCGGAGAGAGAGAGAGAGAGAGAGAGAGAGAGAGAAACCCACATACAGAGACCAGATTAGAACTAAGGAGTTTAGTAGATTTAGGAACAAAAGGCAGAAACAAAAACAGATCTATTTCTTCTCATTCTTTTTAAAGTTTTTAATACATTTGAACTGACTAATTTCCCACAAGAAGATATAGAGGCTGTTCTCACGATTGGCTGAAATTGGGCTAGGGGAGCCTAGATCGATTTTAGCAGAACGTGAGAACCACCGGGCTCACAGGCGAGCCGGGTTGCTTCAAAGCAGGTGAAGCCCTACCCTTAGCCCAGGTTAGTGGAGCGAGCGCTCTGCTAACCGGGGTTTCCGGATCGTGTGTTGCCATGGCACAGCTCCATGATGCAGCAACTCACGAGGAGACCCCCAGCTGGGATATTGTTGGGATAGAGAGCAGGAATAGCAGCAGAAAGTAAAGTTAGTTAACTCTTTTTTTGATGCTGCTGCCACCTAGGAAGTGCCAATCTGAATCCAAATTCACAGGGGGTGCAACTGCACCTTTGCACACACACACACACACACACACACACACACACACACACACACACCAGGATCTGCCCCTGACGGCCACCATTAGAGTGACCTCTGCATGTTCACAGAGGCCATTTGCATCACCACACAAATTGCGGTCCTGATTTGAGCCAAACTGGGAAAATAGGTTCTGTGCACATTCCTTACCACTTCCCTCTTCTATCCTCAAAACAAACCTCTGAGGCATTTGATTTATTTACAGTATTTATACCCTGCCCCGCCACAGTACTACTGCTCAGGGGCCGGGCAGATCACAATAACAACCTATAAGCCCTAAATGACTTAGGCCTAAGACGTTTAAGAGAGGACTGCCTTCTTCATAAGCCTCACACCTAATTAAGATAATCTCAGGAGATCCACCTGCAGTTGCCACCAACACTTCTGGTGGTGATCCAAGTTTGGGCCTTCTCTGTAGCGACTTCTCTCTTCTGTCCTCAAAACAAACCTCTGAGGTAGCTCAGATTAAGAGGTGGTAAGTGGCCTAACGTCATCCAGTGAGCTTTGTAACTGAGCTAGGATTCGAACCCAGGTCTCTTTAGTCTTAACCCACCCTATCTTAGATGATCAAGACTGTCAGATTGAGTATACCAACCACTCATCAGAAACATGCATCCAGGTCATTGGAACATAGGCAGATGCCTTATACTAAGTCAGACCATTGGTCCATCTGGCTCTGTATTATCTACAATGACTGGCAGCAGCACCCCAAGGTTTCAGGCAGGAGTCTCTCCCAGCCCTACCTGGAAATGCCAAGGAACGACCCTGGGGTCTTCTTCATGCAAAGCAGATGCTCCACCACTGAGTTGTGGCCCCATCCTCATATAAAGCTGCAAATGCACTAGTATACAACTTTGCCCACAGGTCTGTGGCACTTTCCAGTTTCTCAACTTACGTTAAAAAGGAGAAAAATGATTATTTGACTGCTTCCTAGGGAACAGATCTTCACCCCTGCTATTTAATGATGCGCCTCTTTTCCATTCCTTTCCGTCGATTTGGTGCACTCACAGCAGATTTGTTGAAACACTTCAGTAGCAAAGCCTGTAAAGTTTCATTCTGAGACCACCCTGATGCCTGCTTCAGATTGCACAGGAAGAGGTGAACAAGGAAGGTGGCTGTTCAAATGGGAGTGACTTATGGGTTATATGAGCTAATTTAACATCATAAATCACTAGAAAGAAAGAAAGAAAGCCCACATCTTGTTAACTGCAATAGTCAGATGCTAATAAGTGGCTCATTAGCTTTAAAAATGTCAACCTGGATGTGCTATCATTGCTTTGAATGGCAGAATAACGAGGGTCCCATTAGCAAAGAGGGCACAACACACTACGGGTAAACGAACTGCATTGCTCATTAAACACAGATACTACAAAGCAGTGGGGAGGACGAAGGAGGTCTTAGCAGGATGGCCCTCATCTGGGGAGCCTTGCATGGCAGAAGTTGCATTCTAATGTGTAAGTTTAGTTTAGTTTAGTTTAGTATTTCTACCCCACTTCTCTTTACAAAAATAATCCAAGTGGCTTACAGAGAAAATAAACTACACTGATAACATAGGAAGCTGCTGTATGCTGAGTCAGACCATCTCACTCATTATTGTCTACACTGACCGGCAGTGACTCTCCAAAGTTACAGGCAGGAGTCTCTCCCAGCCCAAGTTGGAGATGCCAGGGAGTGAACCTGGGGCCTTCTGCAATCAGGCATGCAGATGCTCTTCCCCTGAGCTATGGTTCCATCCCCTAAGGGGAATATCTTACAGTGCTCTCATGTAGTCTCCCACTGAAATGCAAACCAAGGTGGGCCCTGCTTAGCAAAGGGGATAATTCATACTTATTATCACAAGTCCAGCTCCTGAGAGCTATGCGAGGCTAAAAAATGGGGTAAAGAGAACACCACTAAAACAATACATCAATATGACCAATTAGTTTTTTTTTTAAAGTAAAGCAGTAGTATAATAAAACTACAAGCCAGTAGTAACATAAACACAGCAGATCATAAATTAAAAACTAGCTGGAATAAGGGGTGTGCATGAATTGATTTTTTTTGTTTTGATTTGTACCTGAATAGAAACACCCCTGATTTGTTTTGGGTCCAAATCTGACCCCCACATCACCCCAGATTCGATATGTACCCAAATTTTCTGAATCCGAATCCAAATCAATTTGGATTTTAAAAAGGGTCCCAGGGCCAAAAGAGTGGGGTGGGTGGTAGTGCCCAATGGGTGGAAGCTACCACCCAAATTTCAAAGAAATTGGGCAAAGGGGTGATTTTTAAAGATTTTTTGAAGTTGGCACATGTTTAAGCTTTCCCCCATAGGGAATAATGGGAATTTCAGCAACCTTATTGCTCCATGAGGGGGGCACCAGGGTGGCCCAGAGCAGATTGTGGTGGGTGGTAGTGCCCAATGGGTGTAAGGAAGCTACCACCCAGATTTCAAACGAATTGGGCAAAGGGGTGGTTTTAAAAGAATTTTTAAGTTGGCATGTCTTTAGGGCAGATTCAGGGCAGAAAGGGGGTTTTGGGGGCAGAAGAGTGGGTCAGGTGGTAGTGCCCCAATTTCAAATAAATTGGGGAAGGGGGTGATTTTTAAAGAATTTCTGAAGTTTGCATGTCTTTTAGTTTTTCCCTTCATAGGGAATAATGGGGATTTCAGCAGCCCCATAGCTCCACTTGAGGGGGACCAGGGTGGCCCAGAGCGAGTGGTGGTGTACTGCACATAGGGTGCCAACCACCGCAAAACCCAAAAGCTCATGGGGCACTGGGTTTTGTTGTTTCTGAGGTGTTCTGGGAATAGATTCTCTGGTAGCAAATGAGAGTGGATTCAATGTTTGTCATCTTGGGCACTTTGGGTTGCCAGATGTGGCTTTTTAAAAGCCAAATTCTGGGTTACAGCCCCTATTTCACACGAGTATACCCCTCAGGTTCCAGCACAAGTTTGTTTATCATATTTCTATACTGCCTGATATAGACATCTCTAGGCCGTGTACAAAGTTAAAAACATAGCAAATGTAAAACCATATTAAAACAGTTAGAATTCACAAAACAAGTAAAAACAATCTCAGAAGGAAAACATATAATAAAAACATGTTAAATAATTTAAAATTTCAGTTAAAAGGCTGGGAAAATAAGTATGTTTTGAGGGTCTTCCAAAAAGCAGACAGAGAAAGAGATGCTCTTATTTCAACAGAGAGCGTATTCCAGAGCCCCAGGACAGCAACAGAGAAGGCTTGGTCCCAGGTCGCCATGAAATGATCCGGCAACAACCGTAACCGGACCTCTCCAGATCTTAATAGGCAACAGAGTTCATGATATAGAAGGTGCTCTCTTAAGTACCCTGGACACAAGCTGTTGATGGCTTTATAGGTAATAACCAGCAGTTTGTATTTTGTTCAGAAACATATTGGCAGCCAGTGCAATTCTTTCAAAATCAGTGTTATATGGTCACTTTGGGTTTACCCATAGAACAGTCTGACTGCTGCATTCTGTACCAGTTGTAGTTTCCGGACTACATACAAAGGCAGCCCCACATAGAGTACATTATAGTAATTAAGCCTAGATGTTGCCAGCATATGCACCACTATTTTAAGTGGCCATTTACCTCCAGAAATGGGCGTAGCTGACATATCAGCCAAAGCTGATAGAAAGCACTCCTGGCCACTGCCTCAACCTGACAAATCAGAGAGAGTTTAGGATCCAGGAGCATTCCCAATCTAAGTACCGGATCTATCAGGGAGAGTGTAACCCCATCCAGAACAGGCAGTTCCAAACCATCTCTCAGATCCTGCCCCTCTACAGTCAGTACCTTCATCTTATTTGGATTCAACTTCATATGCTGTGGAACTATTCTACATTAGAAACATAGAAAGCTGCCAAATAACTATTACTGAGTCAGACCACTGGTCCATCTAGCTCAGTATTGTCTACACAGACTGGCAGTAGTTTCTCCAAGGTTGCAGGCAGGAATCTCTCTCAGTCCTATCTTGAAGATGCCAGGGAGAGAACTTGGAACTTTCTGCTCTTCCCAGAGCAGCTCCATCCCCTAAGGGGAATATCTTACAGTGCTCACACATCAAGTCTCCCGTTCTTATGCAACCAGGGCAGACCCTGCTTAGCTATGGGGACAAGTCATGCTTTCTACCACATTCCAGAAGATTTAGGGGCATATTCTCAGGCAGGTTCTCATTCATATGGTGCACCTGTCAGATCTTTTGGCTCACTGTGTGAACTGAGCATGTACTCTAGAACAATCTAATACAGTTATGTGGCTGTGCATTGCAAGGAAAGCAAGTGGCCCAGATGTCTTTCCAGAGAGCTTGTCTCCTGTTATTGATCGTCTCATTGAGAGACCCCTGACAGTCTGCTGAAGAATACCTGGAATACACATGTGAAAACCACTATCCTAAGAGGCAGAGTTGTCTTTCTTGTGATACATAAACACCAGCTGACATCCCAAACCAATGTTGCATTAGTGCTATCACAAGGATGTGTTGAAAAAAGCTAGTTGCACTAGTTGGGACCTTGTGTGCTGGACTAGTGCTGAGCATGCACAATAGGATGCACAACCTATGGGCTGTGAAATAGGAATACAGGAAGCAGTGGCGGCACTAGGGGGGAAATGAGTGGAGTTGAGAAGGGACAAAGTGCATTTCTGGATGAGTGACCTATGCCCCACATGTTGGATTTCTAAAACAGAAATGGGTGGCAGGGGGGTGGTATTGGTCTGAGCAGGTGCTTGCCCACCCTTGCCTTCCTGGAGCCGTTTTTGATAGGAAGCTGTGTTATACCATTGGTCCATCTATCTCAGTATTGTCTACACTGACTGGCAGCAGCTTTCCAGGATTACAAGGAGAAGTCTCTCAGCCCTACCTGGAGATGCCAGGGAGTGAACTTGGGACCTTCTGCATCCAAGAATGCAGATGCTCTTCCACTGAGCTATGGCCCCATTTCCCTAAGGGGAATATCTTACAATGCTCACATGTTAATCTCCCATCCAAATGCCAACCAAGTCAGACCCCACTTAGCAAAAGGGCCAGTTCATGCTTGCTACCACAAGAGCAGCCCTCCTCCCACTCTCCTTAAACTTCAAGCATCTCCATGACCACACAACTCGGTAATCTTCTTGCATTTGCAGAACTTTGTAGGTTGTGATAGTGCAGTGTTTATCTGGATGTCAGCCACCAACTTTCTTTTTTCTAATATATGAGGGATCTCTCATTCCATCTGGCAGGCCTCCCAATTAGAAGACTGACCCTGGCCAATTGCAACCCACAGGTGCCGCAAACCTGCAACATTTCCTCCATCCTGTGTCAGACTTTGTTCTGCTTTACAAATTGATTGCACATGAAACACATGACTATCAATGAAAAATTAAGCCAAAGTGCCCGAATATAATACTGTCACAGTTAATTTCTCTCACCCAGTCATGGGTAGCATCTTACTCCCTGAAGTGACATAATGATAAATGGTAAAAAGTAACCTAACTAACTTTTAATCTGTGAAGGGTAGTTTTCTGAGGGGAAAAATAATTCTGAACCTTTGATTAAAACTTTGCTCAAAGCTTGTGAAGGGAACAGAGAAGAAGGGTTTTGTTTTTTTTTCCCCATGGAGACTTCTGGGAGAAGCTGAGCGCCAAAAATCCATGTTGGAATTTGGCTGGAGTCCTAGGATGAACTGCATTAGATAATTTCATAACAATGAGTGCTGAAGAACCTGGCTTTACATCTCATTTGGAAGTCAGAGTTCCAGCAGTGACATATTCACTGAGAGCTGCTGAAGCCAACAGTTCAAGACTGACTCAGAGAATAAAATTCAACTTCTTGCACTTGCATTTTTCCTATCAAAGTCCTGACTTATCCTTACAGTGCCGTTAGGGTTCAGTAATTGTCTGTCCTTTTTTATAGGCCCCTCAGATGTTACATAGAAATGACGAAGAAGAAAACGTAGATGTGTCCCTCACTCACTATTCCCCCCCCCCCACTCTCCCCCCCCCGCCCCATTTCAGCTGTAATCTGTGGGGTGGGACATGAAGATCTCATCCAAGCTAAGAGCTGGTCAACACAGCATGAAACCTATGAACCTGTCTCTGCACCTAGAGAAGTCTCCAGCTACCTGTAGCAGCTACTGGCCCTGACACTTCCTAGAGCCAATCAAAGAGCCCCATTCCAGCCCTCTCAGCCGTGCCATCTCAGCTGCACTCCTGATTAACTTCCTCCCTGTTGCTCCATTTTCCTTGTTCCTTATTCCTTTTGTCTGCTGTGTAAAACTGCCAGGTGTTGTGAAACAGGGTGAACAACCAAGTGCTGGCCAGAGATGGGCCTCCTAGACTTCTTAAAGCTTGGGGGAGAAAATGCAAATGCCACCTCTCATTGTGGTAAACAAATATAATAAAGTAAATGACTGACAAGTTGCTGCTTTTTCACAATATCTCTGTTTTCTCACCCTGCCCAGTTGTATGACAAGCTCTTGTGATGGCAGCAGCAAGCTAAGGAGGCATTGCTGGGTGGGTTAGAGGGAAAACAGCTCTCTGGTTGACGGGTTTTAGCAATTGTGGGACCTGAGAGCCACTGAAGTCATTAAGAGGCTTCTGTCCACATAGGGCATGGTGCAAAGGCCCTGAGAAAACTGGCTGATATTAGTGAGATCCAGCTGAATTCTTGACCCTGATAAGATCCATGACCCCACTTTATGCATTACAGCAGGACAGACCAAAAAATCACACATCATCCCCTCAAGTACTCCCTTAACGCGGCTGAAGGGCTTGTGTCTACGGAGCCGAGGAGACACAGAGATGCGTGCCTAGAGCTCCTGTCTGATGGAGGAGTCCCCCAAGGCACTGTGTTCATTGCACAGTGCCTTGTGGGATACACAAAGACTGGGGGAAAGGCCTGCCCTCTGTTGCTCCGTGCTGCTCCCGGCAGCGCAGGTCATGTGGGCGTGCGGCTTGCATGCTGACCAAATCGAGAGTGGTTGTTGAATCGGGAAGGTATGTTGAACCCTGCCTTCCCCCACACCACACCTGCCTTCCTCCCTGCCCCACTTCTGCAGCGTGCCTGGTCATGTGAATGGGCTCCATGACCCGTTCGACTCTCCGCACCTGTACGGATCTAATCCACTTACCTCTTCTTCCTGGTTTGCAATGTAACTCAACTTTATGTTTGGATTACTCACATTCCTCAATCACACATAGCTGTAAAAACAACAACAACAAACCCTTAGATAAGATTCCTCCATTCTAAAAGCTAGTTTACAAGATTAATTTTCCCTGCACATAAACAGGCAGCCATGGTCTGCAGTTTCATATGTTTTTCTTTGCTGGAATCATGGGAATTGCTCTATATCCACCCATACCCTAACTCTGCCTTTGGTTTTTCCCGATGATCACAGACACATGCATGGCTGAGAAAGGCTTGCATCTATCTATCTATCTATCTATCTATCTATCTATCTATCTATCTATCTATTTGAGTGAGTGAGTGAGTGAGTGATATACTGCCCTTCCAAAAATGGCTCAGGTTTCTTGCTGTTTTCTGCTCTCCAATGCTCATCTTATATTTGTAAGTAAATGTATATTATTACAAAAACACCATAAAGAGATTAGTGAATCTCTTCTCAAACTGGACCCTCAAGCTGCCCCTAACACTTTCTGTCACTCAGGAAGAGGGGAGTGTGGAACTGTATCAATGGTACTCCAAGCACAATCCCTAAATATAACTCATGCTAATTCCACTCCTGCTGGACATATTCTGCCTGCATCCCACTGTTCTTAGTGCAAATCACCAGGTTCCTTTGCATTTTTTGTCCTGAGCCCTCAATTTTTCTACTGCCTAGCAAATCTGGAAACCATTCCAGAGTTAGATCTTGAGAAAGCAAGCTCTCTTATAAGTTATACAGATTTGTGCACTGCCACAAATGATTCTGTTTCTGATCAAGGACTTCCCCAGTTCCCCTTCCTAGACCTGTCCATCTGAGGCCTAATGGTTCCAAACCATGGGCCTAGGGTGACAACTCAAGTTGGTGGAGGACCAGAATCTTTTTTTGCCATGATGTGGCTCAAAAACCATAATTTCAAGATCCTCCACACACTTGTTACCTATGATTCCTGTTCTTCAGACTAAGAGCATTGGTGGGCTGATGATACACTATTCCTGCTATACAAACTTATTTTGTTCATCTTAATATTAAAAAACACATCTAAACTTTGCTGCCTTTTTGAAGCCATTTCTTCACTGTTTTTTCCTTACTTTGTTCTTCACCTATGCAGACCCTACATAACAATAAATACCATACACACACACACACACACACACACACACACACACACACACACTGCATTCACACAGTCACAAGAATCCTGGTTAAAAGGTTAATCAGGATTAGTGAGCCCAGTGGAGCTGAATGTGCGAACCAAGAACTTGGGGGTAAAACTCATCAAACTGCTCCAATTAGCCAGGATTCAATCCTGTTTATCTATCCTGGTTAAATGTGGTTTAACCACAGAGCTTTAACAAGGATTGCTCAGAAATTCTGGGTTCTCTTGCAATCAGCTCTGAAGTGCTCCGTGATCTTAATTCGCTCTTTAACCAGGATCACTGTGATTGTGTGAATGTAGCCTATATGTACCACAGGAGGGAGTTCCAAGGTCAGAAAAGGCTCTCTTCTCAGGAACCAGCACATGCCTAACCTTTGTGGGCAAGGGAAGCTGAAAAAGTTACCTTTAAAAAGTTAGATCTCTCCAACTACTTCCACACTTATTAAACATAGGGTTGGTGTAACAATAAGGTTATACTCACAATCAAAATAGGTCAGGGAGAGCAGGCGGGAAGGCAGGTAGGGATGGAATTACCTTCTCCACAGACAATCATTGCAGTCCTCTGCAGCACGCTGGCACATGCCCACACAATCCACGCTGCTCTGAGCAGCACAGATCGCCGGAGGCCGGAAATCACACAAGGTACCATGTGATGAATGCAATGCCTTGGGCGATACCCCCAGTATTTGGGAGCCCTAGGTGCCCAACTCTGTGTGTGCTCAGGCTGTGTGCAGCCCAGGCATACGCACGACCTCAGTGCTGGGTCAGAGGGCTCACTCCCTCTAACTCAGGTAAAAGCCCAGGTTAAAAAATTGGGCTTCCTGCGGAGGCAGGCCAGGAGCGGCCTCGATCCCAGCAGTGCACACGAGCAGCCATACCCAGGTAGGGCTGCCCTAACCTGGGTGGGGCCGCTTGTGTGCACAGCCTCAATATCTGGTTGCAGAATGTAATCAGAATTCAAAATGAATTCAAAGTTTTGCAGTTCAATACACAATAGCCTATTCCCCCTAGGTTGCAATTACGATATACTTGCATTCCGTATCCATAAAAAAGCAAGGCAGCTTTGAAGATAAGGCAAAGAGAGCTCTAACTTCCGTTAAGTGCCACCTACGCGGCACCATTTCCTTTCTTTTCAATTCCTGGGACATCCCCCCCACACACACACACGTGAAAATCAGCTACAAGTGATTTATCTTATATCCAGTTTTTACTCTGGTCTTATGCTTGTTCTGGCGCTTTGTTTTGTGTTCTGCCTTCCGAGTTCATTAATTGCCTCCCTACCCCGCCCCGACATTGCAACTCTGTGCTTTTAGTTTCCCCTAAAATCCTGCCTGTAGAATCTGCTGAAATGAAGTCGGGAGTTTTATGGAGCAAGACTGGCACCTACTGGCAAAGGACCTTGAATCCATGGCCTGAATAAAGATTCCTTGTGATCATAAATGACAGCTCTTTGAGGCTTATGCCACAGTTTCTTCAATTGTGTTTGGCCCTTATTCTGAATTAATGGCTCACAAAATAGCATGATAAAGCAACATGGTAAGAGGAGGAGGAGGAAGGGAAATCTCTTGGAAGACTGTGTGTGAGAGCAGATTTGTAATACTATTAGCAGTGTGCAGATTGAATCTATTGTCATGCCTTCATTCATTCATTCATTCATTACATTTATAAACCACCCCATCCAGAGGCTCTGGGCAGTGCACAACTAGTTTAAAAAACAAAACAAACATCATTTAAAACACACTACTTAAAACAATATAAAAACAATTTTAACATAATTTAAAACCAATTTTAAAATACTTTCAAACAATTTAAAAACCTTGGAAGGCCAGGCCAAACAAGTAAGTCTTCAGGGCTCTCTTAAAGGCCAACAGAAAGCCTAAACTGTGGATATCTGCTGGGAGTGCATTCCATAGGCCAGCAGCAGCTGCAGAGAAGGCTCCGTTCCTAGTCACCGCCAGACGTACTGGTGGTAACTTGGAGACTCCCCAGTGAGTCTCTTCATTGAGATTCATTGGAGCATTGAGGTAAAAACACGGGAGCTGCTGATCAGTGTCTGTGTGTTTGCAAATATCAAGGGAGGAGGAGAGGAGAGTGATCGTGTGAAAGGCAGGAGCTGGGTAGGAGGGCTTTTCGTCCACCCTAGATAAAATGCTGGGGACAGAATGTGGGCTGGCCACACCCATCCTACTCAGCTCCCAGCTCCCACCTGATCACTCTCCCCTCCTCCTACTTTGACCTGTACAAACACACATGAACACCCATGGCTCTCCTACCCTGGCTGGGCACTCCTCCTACCCTAATTATGGGTTGTGAGCCCAGAATTACCAGCTCCTTTACAGTATCAGGAACTACTGCAGTGCTCCTGGTATTGAGCTGAGCACCAATAGCATTTCCTTTGGGTGTCTGAAAGTGATTACTGTGGCTTTAGAACTCTCTACTCACAACATAACCATGGTGTGAGGACATGCAAGAAGGGGGGTGTCTACACAAAATCTATGCAAATTCAACTATATGTACATAGGGCTGTTTTTGCATGATTTGGAACTATGGAGAGAATGGTACACACATTCAGTTACATATGCATGGGTTCCATGCTGACATGCAACTATATCTGCATCGGTCAGGTGCTCCACTGTTAATCCACTGTACCCCACATTTGTTCACTCATTATGGTTCCATCAGGAGGATAGGAACAGCACACAGGATTGCTATTCTTGGTTTTCCAAAGTCAGTTTGATTCACGAGTAGAAGATTTCTGCAGCAGGAACAGCTACATTTAAGGATGGGATATTGGATAACTAGAGGTCATCCGCACAATCAGAAATTGTGTTCTACCGGGGTTTGCGAGCTGTGTGTGCTCCCAATTTTTGGTTTTGTGGAAACAAGGTAGGCGGAAAACTCCTACTTTGTTTCCCCACAAGCACTTCTATGCAGGTTTTCATCTTACCTTGCTTCCACACAACCAAAAATTGGGAGCACCCACAGTTCCCAAATCCAGGTGGAACACAGGTTTTGATTGCGTGAATGTCCTCCTAGTTAGCTGGGTGTTTGGTTTTTTTAAAATGTACAGAAGTGCCTCAAAACCTGTTATAATGTAAATATATACATCTAGATTTTAAGTGTTATGCTTATTGAACTAATATTGCTCTTTGCTGTGTGTAGTTGTGATTTTATAATGATGTAAGCAGACCTAAGAGCCTTTATGAAAGGCAGGATAAAAACATGTTAAATAAATATCATCATCATTATTTGTGAACTTGTACTGGCCTGTCATTTGGTACATGCCAACCACTGGCACAAAATAAAAATTCTTCATTTCAGGCTGATCAGGTTTTGCCCAACTGAACTCTGCGGTTGTTTTGTATGAATCCTAGAAGGTCCCCATTTTCATTCTAGAAACAGACGAGGAAGCTTCTAGCTGTCATGGTCATGGGCAAACGCTTTGAAATGTGACCTCATTATTTGCTTGCCTTGGGCAATGTTTCTCAAAAGCAGCCACCGTAGCTGCATGTCACCATTAAGGGTACTCCTGTGGCAAGAGAGGATCTCTCAGGGAACACTCTGTCCTCCCCGTCTGGCACATGAAGGCAAGGAAGCATTTGAAGGGTAAGAGATCAGACCCTCATTGCCGAGGTTGCCAGTAAATGAAACAGCTATCTAAGGTTGCTTTTAAAATGGGGTGGCATTTGGGAGAGCTGTCCTGTGAGGATTTCTGGGAAAGTGTAGACAGAGTTCCCAAAGAGAAAAGGGGGTCAAGAATTTGGAAAGAATATGAAGGGCCTAGGCAGAACAGATGGCTAAAGAGGGTAAGAGTAAAGCAAGTGGCACTACATTCCTTTTCCCATTATTCCATATCACATGACTGTTTTCTTGCTCTATGTGTTATTGCTATTCACACACCACACTGTTGTCATCACTGCGGAGGCTGTGAAAAGTATAGTGTGGAGGAGCAACGTATGGCTTCTCCAACTGCACCACCCCATAGAGGGTGATCAAATGCAAAGGAGAAGAGGCTTCTTGCCCCTTTGATACAGATGTAGAATTTTGGCAGCTTCACTTTGTCATACAGCCATGAGAAAACTCACACCTACAAACATTTAATCTTCTACAGAACTTTTAAAGGTTCAGGAAACTTGTCTTTCATTGCATCTAGTCAGATTAACCATGCAGAGACCCAACAGAAGAAGGGGGGAAGGAGATGGGAGGAGTCTTTGGACAGTTGGTAATGGGATGCTGGACTTGTTGTGGGGTAGGAAGAATGACAGGGCTGGGAGGGATAATGCAGAGAGAGTGATAGGCACTGGGGCAGGACTGGCTGGAGGTTCAGGGATTCCTCACAAACTGCCCTCCATGGGCCCCTTCTACCTGGGTGGGTACCAAAAGTGTGGTTCTGCCAGCACCACATGAAGGCTGTGAGCACAGAGATGGTCCCAGGGATCAGCAGTAGGGCGTTCTGAGGATCTTGGGCCCTTGGCAGCTGCCCAATTATGCCAGTCCCTGATGCTCACCCTGTTCTCAGGTAGCAATGCAGAAAGAGCTGGGGCTTCAGGGGAGGTTAGGGATCCTCCTTCATTACATACAATTGTCTTTTATCAGGATAAGCCACCAGTTGTTTTTCATGGGAAATTAAACAGTTTCATCTCATGCCCAAGTATATTTGACCCCAGCACTTTCAATGGAAATTCAGCAATTTGGGGGACTTTTGAGATGTTTGGTGGGGTTTATTGTAGGAGAGAATTTGAATCAGCCACTTATTTAGCACAGAAACTCAGTTGCAGAGCAGAGCACACAGAGGAGATCTGGAGACAATTGCTTAAGGTCTAAAACAAGTAAAGGTTTATTTGTTGAAGTTTGTTTGTTTGTTTTTAAATTTATATACTGCCTTTCATTAAAACAATCCCAAGGCGGTTTACAGCAAAATTTAAAAACAAGATTGTAAAAAAGACACAATTAAAATATTAAGCTAAAAATATAAAACAAATCTGATTAAACATTTAAAACAAAAGCATAAAAGCAATACAGAGTACAAAGAGCAGCAGCAGAGACAATCAAATAAAAGCCAGGGCAAAAAGCCACAATTTAACATGCTTTCCAAAAGCTGTGATGGAGACCAAGCTGCAAATAGCCACTGGGAGAGCATTCCAGAGTCTGGGGGCAGCAACAGAGAAGGCCCTGTCCCACGTGCACGACAACCGAGCCTCCCTCATTGTCGGCACCCGGAGCAGGGCCCCCTCAGATGACCTCATCAAGTGGGCAGCAACCCTTGGGAGCAGGCAGTCCCTCAGGTATCCCGGGCCCAAACCGTTAAGGGCTTTAAAGGTCAAAACCAGCACCTTGAATTGGACCTGGAAACAAACTGATAGCCAGTGCAGCTCTTTCAAAATAGGTGTGATGTGCTCCCACCGGGCAGCTGCAGATAAAACCCTAGCTGCCGCATTTTGCACTAGCTGCAGTTTCTGGATATTCTTCAAGGGCAGCCCCATGTAGAGCACGTTACAGTAATCCAGCTGTGACGTGACTGAGGAATGGGTAATTGTGGCCAGACAAGAAAAATACCATTGCTGCCACTGCAACTCAACCACTCACTCCACCCTGAAAATTATCAAAACTTTTGTAGGTCCTCTCAAGAAAGAGATGAATCTCCCCTCCCATTTTCAGCACCCATGAAGTTTTGACAGAAACTGGGGGTGGGTTTCAGGTGAGCACTGGTTTCATCCAACATAGATTCACAGATAGATCAGTTGTATTGAGGAGGGTTTGAAATAAGAGAGGTCAGACTGCATCTTGTAAAGAACAGTCAGAAAAAAGGCTTGAAAATCATTATGTTCTTACGGATTTGAAACTGAATGGTATTTGTATGCAATACAAATGCAACTAATAACGTCATTGGCAAGCAATCCAATTCTTCCGGATGTAAATCATATTTTTATAGTCTGTCCAGTGTGATATAACATATTAAACATGAGAATTAATTTAAATTATTTGTGCTGTTTTTGAATATCTTCTGGTCTTCAAAACCTAAGTGAAGCGGATACAGCCCTGATATTTCACTATCCATTGCCAAGTAATCCAGCAAGTGGTCAGCAGAGCGAATAGTAACTTTCCAGTGAAATTATCTCGATGTATTTTTATATAACTTATAAATGTCACTTTGAAAGCAAAAGGAAACTTTTCTTATTTCTGGGTCACTCTTGGCCTGGCCTCTTGCATTCTGTAGCCACTGGAAAATGTGAGCACGGTGCCGATTTATTCTCCTTGAAAAGTTGCTTTTCTTTTCCCCAATATAGCAAAAACAGTTTTCCAACCGTTCTGGCAAAGATTGATCTGTGCCCTCTAATCCACCCCTATTCCTCACCATTACAGCACCTCAGGTTGTTTGCATTAAACATGGAAGACTTATAGGGAACGCTTCAGGCTCCCTGGGGTATCTCAAGGCAGCTGTTATGTGATTGTCTAATTTCTAATACTAGAAAACCCCTAAAGGGTGTACAATATTTGTTAGGAGAACTGTCAGTCATGACTTCTACCTTTCTTTGTTGTTGTCAGTTGAGTGCTACCAACAACCAAGCACAGAAAAAGTAAGCTTCTCATTATCCTTAACAAAGTCAACCACTAAGACAGTGTTCTTCATTGTAAGGCCTGTAGGCCAATGGCAATCCCCATCAACCCTAATTGATTAGTTGCTTATTGGGTCTGTGTGAAACTTTGATGAAAGCTGAATACTCCCCGTGCTGGGTGGTGGAGTGGAGTGAGCTCCTTTGAAGGAAACTTAGCCCTCTTGAGTCCTTTCACTATCTTGGAAGGCCGGCACAGAGGGTTGGAAAGTATAGCCCTTCCCAGTGCTCTCCTCCTAGAATCTTAAGAGCTTTTTACTCCATCTCTCATAAAGAGTCCTTCCAGCACTGAGAAAAGTGCAGTACTTTGTAGAGGTCGACACCGCAGGAAATGGCTCTCACACTGAAGTTGTCTGTTTATTGCCCAGGTGGTCCCTCTTGAAAAATGGTGAAGATCACTGCATTAAGACCACTGCCATGGAAGAGGTCACCAAAAGTGACCTGCAAGAATATCCAGAGCTTAGGAACAAAGGAAGCTGCCTTCTACGGAGTCAGACCATTCGTCCATCCAGCTCAGTATTGTCTACACTGACTGGCAGCAGCTCTCCAAGGTTTAAAGCAGAAGGATTTCCCAGACCTACCTGGAAGAATGAGCCTGGGACCTTCTGCATGCAAAGCAGATGTTCTGCTACTGTAGCTCATCCCCAGCTACAGCTTGAACAACTTGAGGCCACCAAGCCAAGCACCCTCCATCAGTCAGTTGTGGTCTTACTGCCTGCCTGAGCCTGCAAAAATGTTGCCCTAAAAGCCATGGGTCTAACTAGACACTCAAAAGAAAGGTGGGGGGGGGGATTTCTAAGGATGCTGAATGGATTAATAAAAGGTTTATTCAGTATGATCTGACACATTTTGAGCAATGGATGCTGTTCTTCAGAGTTAAGTGTATTCTGTTATCTTGCTGAGGATTGTATCTTGCACCAGCAGAAATATCTGTATGTATCCCTATATATATATATATAGCCTGTGTATGTATAAACAGATATTCCTGCTGGTGTGCAATATTAACCCCAGCAAGATAAGAGAAATATACTTGCCTCTAAAGAAGAGCATCCATTGATTGAAACACATCAGGCAATATTGAATAAAGCATGTATTAATCAATTCAGTGCCCTTGGCAATCCCGCCTTTTTATTCTGACATTTTGGTGCTGCATCATCATCTTCCCCACTCTTTCTTTTCCCAGCTAACTAGACATTCACATAAATGTATTTTACAGAGCTACCAGGAACTGGCTCTTTCAGAAGACCAACATTTGTGGCAGGGGGATCCTGATCAATGGCCCCAGTGACCATTCGCTCCTCAGACTCCATCACAGTTTTTAGAAAGCTTGTTAAAGCTTGGCTTTTTATCCAGGCTTTTACGTGATTGTTTTTATTGTTGCTTCTGTGTGTTTTTACCCGTTTATAGTTTTTATGCTTGTATTTTATAGATTTTAAATTTGGTTTGTTTTTATATTTTTAGCTTAATATTCTTATTGTCATTTTATTGTATGTTTTTTAACTTTTGTAAACCGCCTTGAGATTGTTTTTAATGAAAGGAGGTATATAAATTCAATCAATCAATCAATCAATCAATTTATTACAGCCATAGGCCATACAGAGAACATACAAAGATTAAAACAAGATTAAAAGCAAAATATGCCAGTAGTAATATAATACATAATTATCAGGACAAAACAATAGCTCCTAAGAATTAGATCTTAAACAGGATCTTAGTCTAATAGCAACATAAAAGAATTTCGCCACCACCTTAGTAACCTCATTATCTTGATCTTCAAGACAAAAATTCAAATAAAAGGAGTCAGCTCTTCCTGGGAATTGCTCTAACAGAGGGAATATGAGTTCTTATAAATTCAACAATCAATCAATCAATCAATCAATCAATCAATCAAGACTTTGGTGCCCAGGAGAGTTAACTCGTTCCTCTCACACACGTTGCCATTCTGGGGCAATCAGCACCTTCAGGGAGCAAATTGCAGCAAGAAGACGGTGCCACCAGGGGAAAGAGATCACCTCGGCATGGACCACAGTCCCAAGCAGGATTTTGCCACCACCCACCATGTGGTGTTTGGGGTTAATCCATTCCTTGATCCAGGCCAGTTTTTGAATGGGGCTTTAGTTACTTGTATTCCAGTCCTGGAGTAGAGGCAGGTTTAACAAACAGCCAGCAGCAAGAGCACTGAAAATCAGTCTGCACTTGCCTCTCTCTACATAATATCTATTCCATTAAACTATTAATATCCCTGATTCCACTCCACCACTTTGTCCTTGCATACTGCAACTCTTTCCCTTGGATCACACCTCACAGCTGGTGGTTTTTTTCCTGTAAGAAGAAGTGCTCCCAGCTATAAGCATGCCTAAAATGTTTTAGGTGAACATCTGACTTGATCCTGAAAGATATTTAGTGTAAATTTAATTTTCAATGGAAACAGGAAAGAGCAGCAGACTTAACCCATATTAATCAATATATGTCAGGAGAGGATGGTGGAGATGGTTGTGTTTTAGACATTGCTTTATAAGGACAGCAGAGAGCGAAAACAAAGGACTGGTGGTCTGTGGTTTTAACATAGAAGTTGTTGCGCCACTAGCAGGGAACAATACAGGATTGCGGGGCAGCATTTCCTTTTATAGATATGCTGGTCTGACTTGTGCAAATGGAAGAGCATTCACGCATTGCACAAAAGGAGGGGGAGATGATGCACATGGGAAAGGTCCTTTCTTGTGGGCCATGGGGGTGGGGGCAAACATTGTGACCCGCCTCCCCCCAGGATGGCCTGTATGTTAGCAAAATTCTTATTCACAATGGAGGGAAGTAAGAAAAGGCAAGTAACAAAGGATCGGTACTGGGACTAGTGCTCTTTAACTTGTTCGTAAATGATCTAGAAGTTGGGGTAAACAATGATGTGGGCAAATTTACAGATGACACTAAACTATTTATAGTAGTGAAATCCACAACAGATTGTGAGGAGCTGCAAAAAGATCTCTCCAAACTGGAAGAGTGACAAAATGGCAAATGTGGTTCAATGTAAGCAAGTGTAAAATGATGCATATTGGGGCAAAAATAACCCAGCTTCACATATACACTGATGGGATCTGAGCTGTCAGTGACTGACCAGGAGAGAGATCTTGGGGTCATGGTGGACAACTCATTGAAAGTGTCGACTCAGTGCATGGCAGCAGTGAAAAAGGCTAATTCCATGATAGAAATCATTAGGAAGGGGATTGAAAATAAAAATGCAAATCTTATAAAGCCCTTTTACAAATCTATGGTGCAGCCACATCTGGAGTACTGCGTACAACTTTGGGCACCGTATGTTAAGAAGGATATTGTAGAACTAGAAAAGGTGCAGAAGAGGGCCACCAAGATGATCAGGGACATGAAGCACCTTCCTTTTGAGACAAGGCTACAGCATCTGGGGCTCTTTACCTTGGAAAAGAAACGATTAAGTGGAGACATGGTCGATGTATAAAAAATTATGCATGGAGTGGAGAGGATGGACAGAGAGAAATTTTTCTCCCTCTCTCCCAACACTAGAACCAGGGGTCACCCCATGAAACTGCAGGTTGGGAAATTTAGGACCGACAAAAGTAAGAACTTTTTCACACAGCACATAATTAATCTATGGAATTCTTTGCCATGGGATGTGGTGATGGCCACCAGCTTGGATGGCTTTAAAAGGGGCTTAGACAGATTCATGGAGGACAGGTCTATCATTGGCTACTAGTCTGGTGGCTATAGGCCACCCCCAGCCTCAGAGGCAAGATGCCTCACAATACCAGTTGCAGGGAAGCAACAGCAGGAGAGAGGACATGCCCTCAGTTCTTGCCTGTGGGGTCCCTAGAGGCATCTGGCGGGCCACTGTGTGAAACAGGATGCTGGACTAGATGGGCCTTGGGTCTGATCCTGCAGGGCTATTCTTATGATTGGATCCAAAGCTAAACCCTGATAAAAGAGAAAGGCAACCCCAATGAATAAGTAACTCAGGCAAAAATGATATGTTAGTGAGGCTGTGTACATGAACAGCCCAGTCCAGGCTAAGGCAGCCCAAGCCAGGAGTACCGGATCGAGGCTGATCCCAGTGCTGCCTCTGCTGGGCGTGCAGGGCTGGGGTCATGTAATGTTGGCAGTTTTATTTCTAATCCCTTTCCTAATAATCTTGGGCATGGAATTTGCCCATTTCATAGCTTCCACACACTGAGTCAACACTTTCAACGAACTATCACAAACCCAGTCACTGACAACTTGGATCCCATCAATGTATACGTGAAGCTGGGGTTTTTTGCCCCAATATGCATCATTTTACCCTTACCTACATTGAACCACAGTTGCCATTTTGTTGCCCATTCACCCAGTTTGGAGAGATCCTTTTGGAGCTCCTCACAATCAGATTTGGATTTCACTACCCTAAATAGCTTAGTGTCATCTACACATTTGGCCACCTCATGGTTCATCCCAATAGTTCATCCGGATCATTTATGAATAAATTAAAAAGCACCAGTCCCAGTACAGATCCCTGGGGGACCCCACTTCTTACTTCCTTCCATTGTGGAAACTGTCTATTTATTCCTACAGAAGGACAGGTTGAAGGACCTCTTATCCCATGGCTGCTAAGTTTACGCTTTGCTTTCTCTTTGGTGACACATAATACCCTCACCTCTCTTCTGGACTATCTTTTGGTATCTTTTTAAAATTATTATGACACCTGTATGTCCTTTCATGGTTTGCCTAGAGAGACTGTGGGCCCAACTAGAGGGTGGCTAAAAAAAAAAGAAGAAATAAATATATCTGGAAATATTTGCATGTTGCTGTAAAGTGAAGCAGGGATGAAATATAAGTTTGTGTTGCTACCTACAAACAGCTGCAAAAGCCTTATCCTTTAATTGCCTGCAAGAAGATGGAACAGGGCTATCTTTGTCTGGCAACAGTCAGGAGGCAGAAGAATAACTGGGAATTTTTGTTCATAACCAATTAACATCTGGCTTCCCTAATAACAAAGGTTTTACCTTCATTACAGTTCAGATTGGTGTTTTTTTTTTTAAGAAAGAAATGTGCTTAGAAACTACGGTAACAGCACTGACAATTAGTGTGAGTGCCCCTGCTGTTCATGAAAATGTGCAGATCTGGTTATTTCAGAAGGCAGGAAAGAAGCTGTTCACAGCTTGCGTTGTAAAGAAAAAGAGAATACACTCTGCAGCTGCATAGGATGGGGATTTATGGCAGCAGCGCTGAGCCCAAGTAAATACCATGAATGTGACAGTGACAGCGCACATGGGGAGGAAGCAATGGTAAATGAGAGAGGAAGCTAACTTGTCCAACTAGCTTGTTTTGCTATTGTTACCAACCAGCCTTGGGTAACTTGTTGGTTTTGGACTACATCTCCCATCATCCAGGGCCACAATGGCCCAAGGCCAGGGATAATGGGAGTTGTAGGGCAGATGGGTGCAGAACGAGCCGCAGCTGTCTCAATCTTTCTCTCTTACTAGCCCACCCCAGCCTTTCCCCCCTCCCTTTCTTCTTGATCCAACTAGCTTTAACTTGAATAACACAGGCTGGTCATTCGCTGTGTTGAGCCACACAGACTGATCATTTGCTGGCGTTGCCAGTGATTGTGTGAACCCATACCAAGGTGGCATCTCAGATTCCTCTTGGGCCATAAACCATTTTGGCATGGGTTCACACAATCATGCTCATGTCAGTAACCCACACTAAACCTAGTTTCAACTGAATGTGAGAAACAGACCTATGAAATTAATGAGCCAAGTCTGTGTGTGGTCTGTGAACCAAGAGACTGCAGGTTTCTCTGCAGTTTGAATTAAGCTCGAGAAAGGTAAGATGCCAAATCATTTCCCACCCATGTTACAGACAATCTATAGTTCTTTCACGGTGGAGACCACTGACTTCTTCTCCAGTACCGCTGCTGCAGCAAAAACTTTCAAATAGGCTCTGTTCCATATTCAGCCTGACTCAGCACAACCTTTCCAAGACTGTTCCCCAGCTGTTCGGCCAACCAAGAACATAAGAAAGCAGTGACAGCCTTTTCTAAACACTCTCCCAACAGCTTTTATAAGATGACCGCTAGGCCATGCCTTTCACGCTTTGCAGCACTTGTTCGCTGCTTGATTTGCAGTTGATATTTGCAAGACGTCAGAACTTGCATCCAATATTGTTGTTTTGGGTTTTACAATACTGCACCGTCTGGCATTCTGATGGACATACTGGAAACTGCTCTGTTTGTGATAAAGCTGCCACACTTTGCCCTGTCTTGATCACAAAGCTTAATTGTTGTCAGGGATAAACAAACAAGTTTTAAGTATTCTTGTGATACCTACAATCTTGTGCTACTTCATAGCTCCAATTCATGGCTCTGATTCAGCAAAACATTACCAAGTCCTATTGAAACCCATGCTAATGGCTACTAATATTTTGCATTGATTTCAATAGTACCTTGGCTGCAATCTTATTAACACCTATTTAGGAGTTAGACCATTAAACTTAGGAAGATGTTTCTGAATAGACATGCATGGGAACAGGGCATACTCTCCCCCCCCCGCACCACCCTGTAGTCATGCCCCTGCTCTCCCTATCACCACCTCCCATCTTGCTCCCACCTGCATTCCCTGTGGTTGCTCAGGCAACCACATGGCTGGCTTTTCCAGTGCCATGCTGGCCACAGAATAAACAGCCACATCAGAGGCTGTCTTCAGGGGGGAGTTCAGGGGGAAAATCATCATGAGCATGACCAACCAATGCTTCACACATCCATGAACATCCCTTAACAACTGCAACATTAAATTATGGTTTGCATTTGTGAATGAACCCATACCTCCCTATATGCCTGCATGGAGGCAGTGATGGGCTATATGAGATTGGATTCAGAATCCAAATAAGTACTTATTTTGAGGGGTCAGAACCCATGAGACAATTTTGATCTGCTGGTTCTGGGTGAGGTCACATTTCCCCAGAAGGAACAGGTATACAATCTCGAGTGCTTTTGGATCCAAGCCTATCCCTATTGTCTCAGGTTGAGGTGGTGGCCAGAGGTGCTTTCTCTCAGCTTCGGCTGATATGCCATCACAGATGCTTGTCCTCTACCTCAAAACATTACACTTTTCAGTGGAGCCCATTCTCACATTCTGCTGTGAATAATCAATGAGAAATGGAGTGAACTCTCAAGTCATCTACATATATTACACAGTTTCCAAGTGACCTACTTGTAGGGTTGTCGGTCGTCCAGGACTGGCCTAAAGGCTGAAATATTACACCGTGTTCCATATGCCTTTGAGCAGAGTGTGTGCACCATTGCACCAGAGTAGCACCTTGAGCAAGACGCAAGAATTGAGAAAACACAGTTGTGCAATGGATGGCCATTATTTCCAATGAGCGTCCATCATGGAACTGTCTTTGCACATTTCCTGTGTCTTGTGCAACTGCACATGTATTCTGTTAAAAGTTGTGCAGTGTGTCAACCAGAGTCTCCGGGTATGGCATAACTCTCCAGATGTCTATTGAAAGTGATCCTGGAGATGTAATGACTTGCTATTGTCAAAATTAGGACTATAGGGTGGAGACTGCCTTAGTCAGCCAAATGGATGGTCTTCAATGGGGAACTGATGGAGGGAGTGTGACTTTGTTGTTCTTTTTGGATCTCTCAATGGTTTTTGATATTCTTGTCCATAGTATCTTTCTGGAGCATCTGAGGGGCCCAGGGGTGGGAGGCACTGCTTTGCAATGGTCCCACTACTACCGCTCAGGCAGATTCCAGATGGTGTCCTTTGGAGATTGTTGATCTTCAAAATGTGAACTTTTATATGGTGTCCCTCAGGGCTCCATACTGTCTCCAATGCTTTTTAACATCTACATGAAACCACTAGGAAAGATCATCAGGAGATTTAGTGCAGGGTGTTATCAGTATGCTGATGACATCCACATCTATTTCTCCATGTCAGCATCATCAGGTGATGCATAACCTCCCTATATGCCTGCCTAGAGGCACTGATGGGCTGGATGAGGGTTAACAAAATGAGACTGAACCAAAATGATGACAAATTATTATGATTTTTATTTATTTATTTATTATTTAACATATTTTTATACCACCCAAAACTTATGTCTCCGGGCGGTTTACAACCAAATAAAAACAAAGATAAAATGTTAGTTTAAAAAAAAAATTAAAACACAGCAATTTAAAAACAATTTTAAAAACCCGATATTCTAAAAACAACATTAAAACAATTAAAACAATATCAGTTAAAAGCCTGTTTGAACAGATGTGTCTTTAAAGACTTTAAAAAAATTATCAGAGATGGGGAGGCTCTTATTTCACTAGGGAGCGCATTCCAAAGCCTTGGAGCAGCAACGGAGAAGGCCCGTCCCTGAGTAGCCGCCAGACGAGCCGGTGGCAAAAGCAGACAGACCTCTCCTGATGATCTCAGTGGGCAGTGGGGTTCATGACAAAGAAGACATTATCTTAAATACCCAGGGCCCAAGCTGTTTAGGGCTTTATAGGTTATGACTAGCACCTTGTATTTTGCCCAGAAACATATCGACAGCCAGTGTAACTCCTTCAATACGGGAGTAATATGGTCTCTCCTAGATGACCCAGAGACGAGCCTGGCTGCTGCATTCTGGACCAACTGTAGTTTCCGGACTATGTACAAGAGCAGCCCCACATAGAGCACATTGCAGTAATCCAGTCTGGAGGTTACCAGCAGTTGTACCACTGTTTTGAGGTTGTCTATCTCAAGAAACGGGCGCAGCTAGCGTATCAGCCAAAGCTGATAGAAGGCACTTCTGGACACTGCCTCTACCTGGGACACCAAGGAGAGACTTGGATCCAGAAGCACCCCTAGACTGTGTACCTGTTCCTTCTGGGGAAGTGTGACCCCATCCAGAACAGGCAGATCAAAATCGTCTCTCGAGTTTCGACCCCGCACAATGAGTACCTCCATCTTATCTGGATTCAGTCTCAGTTTGTTATCCCTCATCCATCCCATTACCACTTCCAGACAGGCATTTAGGGAGGTTATGCTCTCTCCTGATGATGCAGACATGGAGAAATAGATTTGGGTGTCATCAGCATACTGGTAGCACCCTGCACCAAATCTCCTGATGATCTCTCCCAGCGGTTTCATGTAGATATTAAACAACATCGGAGACAATATGGAGCCCTGAGGGACACCATACAAAAGTTCAGATTTTGAAGAACAGTCTCCAAGGGACACCTCTGGAACCTGCCCGAGAGGTAGGAGCGCGACCACTGCAGAGGAGTGCCTCCAACTCCCAGCCCCCTCAGACGCTCCAGAAGGATACTATGGTCAATGGTATCGAAAGCCGCTGAGAGGTCCAAAAGAACTAACAGAGTCACACTTCCTCTGTCAGTTCCCAGTTGGAGATCATCCATCAGGCTGACCAAGGCAGTCTCCACCCCATAGCTAGTCTGGAAGCCGGTTTGAAATGGGTCTAGATAAACCGTTTCCTCCAAGACTGTCTGGACAAATGACAATGAATATTTATATACCACTCTTCAACCAAAATTCTCAAAGCAGTTTACATAGAAAAATAAATAATACATAATTAAGATGGTCCCGTCCCCAAAAGACTGACAATTAAAAAACAACAACAACAACCAGAAAGCAGATACCAGCAACAGTCACTGGAGGGATGCTGTGCTGGGGTTTGATAGGGCCATTTGTTCTCCCATTGCTTAATATAAGAGAATTGCCACTTTAAAAGGTGTCTCTTTCCTGAGTTAGCAGGGGTAATCCAAATAAGATGGAGGTACTTATTTTGCGGGGTCGGAAGTTGGGAGACCATTTTGATCTGCTGGTTCTGGATGGGGTCACACTTCCCTAGAAGGAACAGGTACGGAGTCTGGGGTGCTTCTGGATTCAAACCTCTCCCTGGTGTGTCAGGTTGAGGCGAGGGCCAGACGTGTATTCTATCAGCTTCTGCTGATATGCCAGCTGACAACGTTTTAAAAGTCTCTAAAGACTTATTTTTTCACCCAAGCTTTTTAACTGGACTGTGCTTTTAAATTGTTTTAAGGTTTTGATTTTTGTCTTAATTTGTGCTGTTTTAAACTGCCCAGAGATGGAAGTTTGGGGCGCTCTACATATTTGATTAATAAATAATAGATAGATAAATAAAAATACTGGGGGAAATATTGGAAAGGAATCTCCAGAAATAGCTTCATTCAGAGTTGGCAGTCCTATCTCTTGACACCTGTGAGCAGAACAAAACACAAAGCACAAAATGTGGAGTCTTCAACTAAAAAAGGCAGCCATAGAACAGTGAAAATACAACTGGAACTGGCCACAATTCAAACTGGCCTCTGGACTGTCTGCAGAAATCTGCAGGTGGGATGTGGAAACAGAATCTCACCTGCACTCCAAAACTGACTACTCTCGGTCAAGGTAAGCATTAACAACTGTAGTCTATCACTGACACAATATAGTTTCAAGTCAGAAGCTTCTGCATTAGTGTCCTGCTACAAGAGCTTATTGTTCATTTTCACATAAAAATCTTTTTATAGCCTTATTGATTTTCAGGTTTCTCCCAAAGATCGATATCTATGTCTTGGATTATTTCTTCCCTAGTGTTTTAGATTATGTTGCTCAAGTTTTAATGAATATCTGCCTACCTTTGTAATACCTTTTCGGTCATTTTACATTTTCTCATGCTCCCTAAGGTTCACAACTCCTCTCTGTTTACCCAACGTGCATATTACTTTGGTGACTCAAGACAGGCACATAAGGCTTATTCGTCGGCATCCATGAAAAAGTCCACAGCCAGGGCTCAAGGTTGCCAACTTTTCAACTGTGGCTTTGCCTTGGGCAGCAGCTTGATGTATTCTGATATTGACATTTAAAGTCCTGGGCCCAAGTTACCTCAGGAACCTCTGTGAAGAGTCATAAAGTAAGTACAATGTCTTCTTAGGGGTGTCAAGGGGGCAATTGCCCTGGGCCCCACTCATAGAGAAGGGCCCCATCCAAAGTATGGTTCAGTATTTGAAATTATCAGATCAGTCCTTTTTCAAGAGGGCAGTAAAACTAATCAGTTAAAATATAACCCCAGGAGTTAT
Organism: Hemicordylus capensis; assembly: GCF_027244095.1. Classification (NCBI taxonomy): domain Eukaryota; kingdom Metazoa; phylum Chordata; class Lepidosauria; order Squamata; family Cordylidae; genus Hemicordylus; species Hemicordylus capensis. The sequence goes on along the minus strand of NC_069660.1, from coordinate 293,434,177 downwards.
TTCAATATTTTTGGTTTCCCCACACACTCCATTTACCAGGCCATTGACTTCATAGGAAACATAGGAAACTGCCATATACTGAGTCAGACCATTGGTCTATCGAGCTCAGTATTGTCTTCACAGACTGGCAGTGGCTTCTTCAAGGTTGCAGGCAGGAATCTCTCTCAGCCCTATCTTGGAGAAGTCAGGGAGGGAACTTGAAACCTTCTGCTCTTCCCAGAGTGACTCCATCCCCTGAGGGGAATATCTTGCAGTGCTCACACATCAAGTCTCCCATTCAGATGCAACCAGGGCAGACCCTGCTTAGCTATGGGGACAAGTCATGCTTGCTACCACAAGACCAGCTCTCCTCTCCCAATCAATAATGAGCCCATCAAACCTCTTCAATTAATAATGGTGATTGCATTGTTTGACCTGTGCATTCAATCAATATATTAATGCCAATATAGATGGTTTTTTGAAAGTTTATATGCATATCTAGCTTCTTTTTTTCAAATTGAGAAAAAATTACATTGGCACAGGACTCAGTGGCTAACATAACATTATCCCTTGCTAAATGAGCAAAGAGGCCCATTTAAAAGTGGTGTCTCTTTATTTAGCAGGGGGAGAGCAACTGGCCCTATCCACCCTCCATGCAGTATCTCTCCACTGGCTGTTGCTGGTGGCTGTCTTAAATTGTGAGTCCTTTGGGGACAGGGAGCCATTTTAGTTAATGAATTATCGATGTCAACCACGTTGGGGGATTTTTGTTGAAAAGTGGTATATAAATATTCATTGTATTTGTATGCCACCACTGCCATTGGGAATCGCTGCTGTGTGGCCATTGCTATTGAGAATAATGGCAGTAGCCACTCAGCAGTGATTACACACACTTGAGTGTGCACATAGCACCCCCTGCCACAGTTCTCTGTGAGGACGGGCTCTTGCCTGCGACCTACTGTAGGTGAGCTCGTCCCAGTCCCAGGGGTGGAGTGGTACGGTGTATGTTAGCCAGTGAAAAGAAAGTGGCAGCTGGCAGGTGAAACTCAAATGAACATTCTGTCCTGGGATCTGTCAAGAGTCTTAGAAATGTCTGGGTTTCATACCATAAGCAAAGAGTTCAGGTGGTTCCTAGGAAGAAATCGTAAGAACACAAGAATAGCCCAGCTGGATTTTATTTAGTTATTTATTGTTGCATTTATATACCGCCTTTCGTTAAAAGACAACCCCAAGGCAGTTTACAAAAGTTAAAACATACAATAAAAAGGCAATAAAAACATCAAGCTAAAAATATATAAAAACATATTAAAAACAGGCATAAAAACAATACAACAAGTAAAAACACACAGAAGCAGCAGTAAAAACGATTATGTAAAAGCCTGGGATGAGGTCCAAGGCCCATCTAGTCCAGCATCCCATTTTGCACAGTGGCCCACCAGATGCCTCTGGGAAGCCAACAACCAGAGTTCAAGAGGGCATGAGTCCTCTCTCTCGCTGTTGCTCCCCTGCAACTGGTATTCATAGGCATCATGCCTCTGAGGCTGGAGGTGATCTTCATCAGCTGATGTCTACACATCAAGAGCAGTCTAGACCAGTTTTTCCCCCTAGTCAGATGGCAACTGTGCAGAGATGTGATGGTGGCAGGAAATTATCTCTACTACTACTACTACTACTACTACTACTACTACAGCAGCAGCAGCAGCAGCAGCAGCAGCAGTGTGCTTTTCAACATGCTGTTCCTCTTCTGCCCTCCCAAAAACAGTTGGCACCAAAATTAGTGCTGCATTGAGCAAGTCTGAAAACTCTGAATTGCCCTACGTTTGCATACCAGAATGTTGAAGATCTTATCATTGCACAGAAGCCCCAGATTCTCTTACTTAAACAAGAATCTTGCACTTAGTGAGCAATAGTGACTCACATTTGTGCAGTGTTCCATGGGAGTTGTGGGCACTGCTGCATCTTCCAAATGCAACTTGCACTAGAATGCACGCTGCACAAATGCCGAAATTCAATGGGCGGGTTGCATGAACGCATGGCCATTCTTTCCAATGTGATGATCAGAATGATATATCTGTGTGATCACACAAGTCTCTTGTGCAGTTCCTTCACTTGCGCAATGCAATGCAATGTAACTTGCATTTGGAAAACACAGCAGAGCCATGGGAGCCGACCAACGGTCAGAATCTGAATTTTGCTGGGGCAGATCCTATAGGAAGGTCTGTGGAAAATTTAGGAAGTATAAAAGTAACATAGAAAAGTCCATTACAAAGGAGGGTCCAAGCTGGGTTGTATTTAGCTTTTGTTTTCTAAATAGCAGTTGTGGATGACCCAATCCTGAACAGGACCGGAGCAGAAATGGTCTTGTGATAGCAAGCATGAATGGTCCCCTTTGCTCTAGTTTGCATTTGAATGGGAGACTACTTGTGAGCACTCTAAGATATTCCCCTTAAGGGATGGGGATGCTCTGGGAGGAGCATCTACATGCTTGCATGCTAGGTTTTCTCCCTGGCATCTCCAAGATAGAGCTGAGAGACTGCAATCCTGACTGTAATCATGGAGAAGCCACTGCCAGTGTGTGTAGACTGTGCTGAGTGAGATGAACCAATGGTCTGACTCGGTATATGGCAGCTTCCTATGTTCTTTTAACCCTTTTCACCTGCTATGACACCATTGGGAGCTTTCCTGTTAAACCATTTTAAGCCTATAGCTTTCCATTTTTGACATTTTGTTTGTTTGTTTGTTTGTTTGTTTGGTCTGGAAATTCATAGCTGATCCTCCCTTCCCTTTTCCTTTGGGATAAAAATTCCTGAGGTCTTGACACACACACGGCAAATGAAACAAGAATGTTTCTTCAATAGCTAAAATGTAGCACTGTTATGATATTCAAGCCTTAGTTAGAAGTCAGTGTTGGAACTAAGCTTTCCCTTCAGGGTTTGAAAAGGTTCCAAAGTATTAACTGAGGTTGATCCATTTTGTATCTTCACTTAAGCACTCAGCCGGGCAATCATAGAATAGTGTGCAACCTGGCATATTGTGTGACCTCAGTACATGTGACCAGAGTGTTGATAATCTTTTAAGGGAAAGATTGTTATTCAGTAATTGCTGCTTCATGGTGTAATGACCAACTAATCCATAACTAGCTCATGTATTCTAGGCCAGAGGCACCAAAAGGAGAAATGAATTGAACTACAGAACTATGTATCAGTGCACTTCATTTAGCTGCAAGCCACATTATTTTGAACTCAAACCCAGGATTGTAACAGGGTAAGATGCTATTCCTTTCTTTCCTACTGGCTGGAAACTACAAAATTAACAGAGACAGTAAAGTTGCAAGGAAGATTTAATGAGCTCTACCACGATGGAAAACATAAGAATGCAATGCATTGCTCTCATGGCTCATCAAAGATCTGATCAAGCCTGTTAGAACAAATGGAAGGATCTCTTTTTATTTTTTAGAGCATTGGGTGATGTGCTAAGTCAATAACAGAAAAAGAGAGAGCATTCATAGTCCAAGCCTGAGCACTGAGAAATCAATGTTCAGTTTCTGTTAAAGCAATGGATTCCGTTATAAGAGGATTGACATCCATCACCCTTAACTATAAATACACCTGTCTAACCCTTAGCTTGCTCCAATTTAGTTCCTTCCAGTAATGGAGAGTTTATTCACCTGCTCTCACTTGTTGAGCTGAGCTTCAGTTTGGCCTCCAGCTTATAAAACATAAGAAAATCCATTTGGGTTTGTAGTGACCATGCTATTAAATGTCGAAACGCATCTCGTTAATTCTGTCGATTCGTGATAGAGGGACTGTTGCAATGGCATGAACTCATTTCAGCAGCATGGAACAGGCTAAGTGCAAATGAAGGGCACAGCAACTGATTTGCCATTGTAATCATCAAGCCCTCCCTTGGAAGTGTTCTATTTCCCACTCCTGGACTATAGTATTAGGATATGGAAATGCAGCCTGAAGCCACCTGAAATAGAGTGAGTCACTCCAAGTTAATTCAAAAAGCTCTGACTAATGTTATGGGGAGCCCATTTCTACAATGGTGATTCAAAATCAAAATGCAAGTCCTGGGTAAAAATATATCTTATGCCAAGACATTTTTTAACCTGATTGATCATTTTGTTGAGAAGGAATATAACCTCCAGTTGTTTCAAGATGTATGTGGAAGTTGATTTTTATAGCATGCAGTAGCCCTGCTAGTGAGGCTCAATGCTTAAGCTATCATATCATTAGGATGATTACAAATATTGCTCAAGAAATCATTTTATTTCTGATGATGAGGGCTGAGAAAGCAAAAATTGATTAATCAGTGCAATTAATCAGTTAATGTTTTTACTGCAGATTTTTAATGTGAGTATATAATTGGATTTTAATTATTCTCCTCTTTAGAAGTCCTTGGGTAGAGATGGCATGGTTATAAAGATGATGTCAAGATGTAGAAGGTGGGTGCAGTCCAGAGAAAATGAGGCCCAGCTAGAGATATCCAAACTTTCCCCTCTGTTGAGAAATTTCATAACAACTGCTTTAACTTCCCTTGAAATTCCTAAAGATGTCTAACCTGAGCAAGATCTCCACCAGTGTTCCCTTTAAGGTGTGCACATATGTGCACACAAACAAGTTTTTTGATGTCCATTCAGTTAATTTTAGATCCAGATTGAACCAGAACGGCCCTATTATGAATGCACATGTACACACACTGTTTTGTTACTGCTGCTCCAAACAAAACACATTCTGTGCACAGATGAAAAAAATTAGAGGGAGCATTGATCTCCACAGAGTGGTGTAGTGGCTAGAGTGCTGGACCAGGACCGGGGAGACCCGAGTTCAAATCCCCATTCAGCCATGATACTAGCTGGGTGACTCTGGGCCAGTCACTTCTCTCTCAGCCTAACCTACTTCACAGGGTTGTTGTGAGGAGAAACTCAAGTATGTAGTACACCGCTCTGGGCTCCTTGGAGGATGAGCGGGATATAAATGCAAAATAATAATAATAATAATATATTTATTTTTGGCAATGTATAACCCTCAAACCAGGGTACAACAGGAGAGGGAGAGAGAGAGAGAGAGAGAGAGAGAGAGCTCAATATTCGCAGGGGTTCTGTTCCTGACTGCAACCACAGATATGGAAACCACAAATATTCAGTCATTGGAAGCTCTGGGATCATGGGAGCTAGCTTCCTGGTCATTGGGAAAATCACTGAAAATTGATGAAAATTGGCCAAATCGGGGTGTGTGTGTGGGGGGGGGAAGCTCCCTACCTTGCTTTGCTGTTCCCCCTGAGTTGTGGTGTGGCCCAAAATGCCCCAAATCAGCAAAAACCAGCCAAAAATTGCCCTTTCTTTCTTTCTTTCTTTCTTTCTTTCTTTCTTTCTTTCTTTTTTTCCAACTGAGCCATTTTGATGCTCTGAAACACAAAATAGCAGCCAAACCACTATTACTAGACCCCCAACCTACAGATACACCAGGTCAATGTATTTTTTTTTCTTTTTCATGTATGCCGAGGTCAGTTGTCTTTTACCTGACCACAGATATGCGAATCTGTGGATAAAGAATCCAAGGATATCGAGGCCCTCCTATATAAGCATACAACATAAAGTCAAAGAATAGCAACAAAATGCAGCAGAAAAAGAAGCAGATTAACACCAAAGAGCCAGAATTAAAACTACAAATCTACCATACAAAGCTGGAGGAGGAGGAGGAGGAGGAATATTTCAACTGCCTCTTTAATAGGACAAAATTTCCAAATCTATTATACTGTAATGGGGAGCTGGTTCCAAAATTTAGGTCTACCCCACAAAGAGCTCATTTTAAGGCCATCAGCCTTAAACCCACCAATAAAATCACAGTCAGCTGGTATTACTAACGAGCAGGAAGAAGGTATTCTCTCAGGTTTGCCTCAGGATACCACTATAGAGAAAATTCAGTGGAGGCTTCAAGATCACTGTGACCCTCCTGAGAAAGTTTGCTAATTTCCCAATTGTTTTAGCTTCCACCAACATTCCCATTCAAATTATCCTCAAATTTCCCTTGATTTAAAAAAAAATGTGGCTGACATCCTAATTGTTTGCATAAAGAACAAAGTGGTGCTAGTGCAAGAAGATCACATGGTGGTGTAAAAATGGGGATTTGAGGAATTGTGCTAGTGTGCTCTTGGTCTCTAGGGCTCTTGTGCAAAACGCTCCTTTAAATAGATGAGCCGTGCCACAGATGTGCAAGCAGAAAAATGCTTGCAGTAGTGCAACACTAGTCTGGAATACAGTCTCCAGGCTTCGCAGCTAGTGCAACAGCTGGTGCTACATCCTTCCACGAGGGGCTCATTAATCAGAATATCAGGCAGTCTCTGTGACCTGCTTGGGAAGTTTCATGAAATATATGCAAATCCCTTAGAATTTCCCTTGAAATTCCTGAAAATGTTTTGCTTGAATAGAAAAAAAACTGGAAGGCCCAGTTCAAATGTGCATCCTGCTACAGGAGAGGCTGCCTGAAATGGACCCATGTGACTAGCCATTTCTATGAAGCATCTCCCCCTTGTGGCTCAAGCGATTTTAATAATGCGGTGGGTGCAGCAGTCTTTGCCTTAACCATATCTTCTTATAAATGGCTTGCCCTGTTGGAGGCGGGCTTCTGTGTGCTGCTATTCCAAGCAGCAGTCTGGGAAGGTGCACAACATTGGTTTTGTCCCCATTGCTAATGGTTCTGTAGATTGGTTAGTAATACGTTAATTCAATAAGATTGTTTACTGACAATCAACTGTAATGACTCCAGAAAAATGAGACCCATCAATACCTGCTTTGAGTCTTAAAACAGAAGTCACTCCTCCTTCTGCTGTCTCTCATCTGTTGTGTCCTCACCAACATGTGGGGAGTAAAAGAGGGCTTTCTTCCCTTCTTTTTCCCTTCCCCAAATTTCTCACCAAACCTGGCATCACACTTCAGCAGGGCATATGAATCTGAAGATGATCTTTAATGTATGAATGAATAGGTGCCTAGGTAGCATTGAGTAAGCCCACCCAAACCCTTACTAGTTTGTGGCTGAGTTAGTGCTCGTAGGTCAATGCTTGTGAGGCCTTGGAAGGAAAGTCAGTGGCTGACATTCTCCGCAGCAAAAGGTGGACAGCTCAGCACGCGCCTGCACTGCTGCATATGCATAGATCCCTTGCCAAGACTCTGGGCCAGCCCACGCACTAGGTGGACCTAGGCAGCTGCCTGGGACAGACGTCTGGGGGGGAGGCATTTCACCCACTGGGTGCCCGTTGCTGCATTCCCTGCCACCTACACTGTTGCACCCATGTACCCACCTCCTCCTCCTCTTCTGCCTCCTGGCTGCTTCTGCTGCCAGTGAGACCTCTAACTGCTGTGGCGCATTGTAATATCGTGGTTACAATGTGCTGTAGCAATTAGAGGCTTCCCCAGCTGCAGCAAAAGTGGCCAGCAAGCAGAAGAGGAGGAGGCAGTGGGAATGGGAGCAGCGGGCAGAGGGGACAGGGATGGGGCAGCAGGGGCGGTGAGTGTGGGGATGGAACTGCAGGTGCAGAGATGGACAGGCTATGGAACAGGGTGGCAATGGTCAGGCCACAGGGATGGTGGGGCAGCAGCAGCCAGGCTTTGCCTGTGATGCTGAAAATCTTTGCGCCAGCCCTGACAACACTATGGATCAAGACGGCAGTACCAGTCCTACTAAACATTGCATACTTGTGGCTGCACACGGCTTCCATTGGGAATGATATAAGCAGTGTGGAATGCACGATTGTACAACAGTTAGTAGGAGCATTATTACTCTCTTGTGCAGCAGCACCAGTGGTGGGTCTGTACCACCTGGGCTTGCTATGGAGAATTGTTCCTTGCTTTAGCTTCTCCTCTCTTTGATACTCCTTCCACCTCTGCACAAACACACGTGCACGCTCCTACGAATATTTATATACTGCTCTTCAACCAAAGTTCTCGAAGCAGTTTACACAGAAAAATAAATAATGCATAAAAAAGATGGTCCCCTTTCCCCAAAGGGATCACAGTCTCAAAAGAAACATAAGGTAGACACCAGCAGCAACCACTGGAAGGATGCTGTGCTGGGGCTGGATAGGGCCAGTTGCTCTCCCACTGCAAAATATAAGAGAATCACTGCTTTAAAAGGTGTCTCTTTGCTCAGTTAGCACACCAGACATTCCTCTATGGGGGAAATGCCCGAGAGGAACACTCTCCCATTGATCTCCTCACATATCTCCCACTGCACCCCACACTCTGTCCCAACTGCTGCCAGAAGTGTGCAGCACTGGGCAGAGCACTGCAAGCACTTGCCTCTGTGTGGCACCGGCACAATGTGAACTTTATTCAGATTATTCTAATTTGGAGTCGCCAAAGCACAGGCCTAAAGTAAAAGTGCCCTTTCCACAACCCATTACATATATTGCTGGTTCCCCATTATATAGGTTGCTGGGAATTGAATGTACAGGTGCACCAACAACAGTGCCTGGGGACTATCTGAACTGTGACCAAAGTTGCCAGAGGCCTCCTGGCTATTTGGAGCCCCTACAGACATTGGAGGCCACGGACTGGGTCCCCAAGGTCCAAATGACTCTGCTCCCATTTGTTTTGGGTTCGTTTGGTGGCGACTCAGAGGCGGGCCTTCTCTGTAGCTGCTCCCGGGCTATGGAATGCACTCCCAGCAGAAATTCGTAACCTTAATTCCTTACTGACCTTCAGGAGAGCCCTTAAAACCCATCTATTTGGCCTGGCCTTTCAGGGTTTTTAATTTGTTTTAATTGTTTTATTGTTTGCCCTGGTTCTCCAGGGTTTTTAGCTGTTTGGATGTTTAATTGGTTTTATTCTGTTTTTATAGTTTTGATTTTAATTGTTAACTGGTTTTACTTGTTTTTATTCTGTTGTAAACTGTCCTGAGCCATTTTGGAAGGGCGGTATATAAATCGAATGAATGAATGAATGAATGAATGAATAGATTTTAATCATAGGCATTCAAAAGTAAATGCCGCTGGACCCAGAAGCATCCATGTCATTATAAGTACATTTCAGGCTGTAGCTACAACTGGCAACCTCCAACTCCTTTTCTTCTTTCCCATGAATAGTAAGAGAGAAGCTGCAGTGTGACTTCATCAAGATGCAAGTTTCCCCATTCCCTCTCCACTTGAGCCAATGAAGCAAAGCTGGAAAGCTTTGAGCACATTGATGTCATGTCACACATAGTGGGCCGGTTTGGATAAGCACTGGCCACAACACAGGGTTTTGGAGCACATGTCGAGGGGCGATTCAGATGAATGCAACCCTCACGCAAGTCAAAGACATTCCAGCAGTACATTGGGTCATCCTCCAGTGACATCAGGGTGTCTGCACTCTTGGAATGACTCCTTCCTGCTCACATTTTGTGGCGAGCATTTATCTGAACTGGCCCAGTGATAATGCTGATCATTATTACTATTTATTTATCCAAACAAAGCTCTGAAGTTAAATCCAGTGGCTTCATAATGCTAACATCCAATGCAAGACAAATATTATGACCCCCCAAGATCTTCTCCAGCCTGGATGTCAATCTGAGCAGAAGATCTTAAGCCCTGCCTCCTTCCTTGCTTGCTTCCTACCTGTTCACCACCCACTCCTCTCCCACCACATTGCTCTGAAGCATCAAAAGTATGGAAGGACATCCCTGCTCCTCTTCCCTCCCTAATACCCGGCATGCTATGATGCCTGCATAATACCAGATGCAAAGAGCACTGGGAATTGTAGTTTCCCACTGCTACAGATGGCATAGGGAAAGAGAGATGTCCCTCCATTCTCCTGCTACTGTAGAATGAGCAATGAAAAAGCAAAGTGCAGGTAAGTGCTTGCGAAGACCAGCACCCAGGAGAGGTTGGAGAGTATTGGGCATTTATGGGGCAGAGTTGTGGAAGAGACCAGATCCAGTCATATTCCCCGTGACAAAACTGGAGGCATGACAAGGACCAAATCACTCTCAGAATTGGATTTTTTTGGAGAAAGTGTTATTTCCAAATTGTAATAACTCATTCTGTCGAACCTGACTGGGAGTGGTTTGTCCAGCACTATTTACAGGTTTCCTTTGCTGAGTGTTATTAGGGAAGAGAACAAGAAGAGTCATGAGACTTCAGTTATTTGTGGCAGGCTTCAATCTCCTAGAATACGTTGACCCACCTTTTTAAATCCTAGACCATTTAGTAGGTTCTATTTCAGAGTAAAGATGATTAGAACAAGGCCCTGTACTTATTAAAATGCTGTGAACTGGAGTTGCAAAATTGGCAAGAAAATCTACACCGTTTTGACATGACCAGGAAATTCAGTGCATCCATTTTCTGAATGTGGGCCTTGAGAGAAAAGAAAGGAGCTACACAATGCAATCAATTATGGTAATAGGTAGTGACAAGCTTAACAGAATAACTTGGCTTTTATCAGTTTGAGTTAAAGTCTTAATGTTATTTAAATGCAGGAGCCTATTTTCCCCCTTCTTCATACACTTACTTAATTCCAATTCATGGCCAATGGAACACGCTGTCAAAAGGGATTGTGCCGTTGTCATCATCAGAGCTACTGAAAGCTGAGCATGAACATACTTTTGTTGAAGAGGGTTCAGAAATAATTAAATTCATTCTACCTTGATGGAGGGTAATAGTCTAGATGAGCCAGAATATGTTCTCCCCATCCCCAACGATTCTAAACAAATATTAGTGGCAATAGGAAACAGTGAGTGGCTCTTCTTTTTGTCTTCTGTGCTTTGAAAATGAAGGGGGGAAACTTAATTGTAAAAGTATGAAAGGCACATTTTGTAAAGCTCTGGAAATTTAATTGTGTTGATGAAGTACTTTCGGATGCTTTTTATCACAGACTGACTCTGCATTGCTTAAAGAATCGGGTAAGTATATACTTGGAGAGCTTCGCCAAAATTGAACAGCTACCCTTTGCTTCCCTTATTTTCTCCTGCAACTTTATGCAAAGCTGTGGGCCAAATGAGACATGACTAATCTCTGGCTTCTGGTGAAAATAGCAGCCATGTTTTCCGTTCTTCCTCTGTAACGTCTAATAAAACGCACCCTATTGACATCCCTCTCTTCTGTGTTTTCTCAGCCCTACTCCACATAGCTGGTTACTATAGGAAGGGGGTGGAGAAAGATCATAGCTCTTTTCAGATAATATCCACCTCTGCACTGAAGAAATGTATGAGGAGGAAGTGGAAATGCACTGCCTAGTCATGCCCCTGATGCTTTCACGGCTGTTTATCATGCTCCTCCAATGGCCATGCTTGTGGGCAAGGGGCAAAGCTGGATTTGGGGAGGGTTCCTCCGTGTGATCTGGAACCCTTAATGGCCAGGGCTCCAAATTGCTTAGAGGAAAACTGCACCCCAGCATTCAAGCTCAGCAAAGTTCAGCTTTGCTGTACCACCAGGGGCATGGCTGGGGCGGGGGGGGGGGGGGTATCTTGGTATCAGGGGTGTAACTATAATAGGGCAAGGGGAGACAGTTGTCTTGGGGGCCACTGCCTTGGGGGGGGTGAGGCAAGTCACATGACTGACTCCCGCAGCTGCGCGCCTGTCCGGGCTTCCTTCAGTTGTATTCATCCTCCGAAATTGATGTGCGTGTTAAGACCTGGAGATACCAGAACAGCATATCTTTCTCTAGTAACATTAAATGACCTGCATTGTCCACAATTTACAAAACCTTTTTAAAAGTAATTTAGGATGATGTCCTATTGTGGCACATAGGTGTGTGTGTGTGTGTGTGTGTGTGTGTGTGTGTGTGTGTGTGTATATATGTATATATATATATATATATATATATATATATATATATATATATATATATATATGCTTTTTGTTACCACTATTCAGCCTCATTTAGGATTCTTTACTTCATGAGCTGAGCTTCAGTGAAAGGGGGCCCATTTTAAAATCTTGTCTCTGGGCCCACTCCAACCTTGCTATGCCCCTGCTTGTTATTATGGTTGTGTAGTCATATACATGATGGGGGAGCACAGGGGTGGAGAGTGGGGGGAAGGCTGCTCAAACTCACCTCTCTCTCCCCCTCCCCAGATGATCACAAGAAGCCTGCTGGAAGCCCGGACCACACTCCCGGACAATCCGTGCTGCACCATGCAGCACGGAACTCTAAAGGCTGGGATGACGCATCCTGGCCTCCAGAGATCCCACAATGCACTGCATCACAAGCACAGTGCATTGACAGGATCCTCCATCAGACGGGCACTCCAGGCACCCATCTCTGTGTCTCCCTGGGCTTCATGGAGCCTGAGGAGACACAGAAGCCCGGCAGCTAGGTTGAGGGAGCGCTTGCTCCTTTAACCTTGGCTTAGAACCAGGCTTGGCATTGGGATTAGGCTGGGCAGGAGTGCCAGAATCTTCACGGATCCTGGTGCTCCACATGAGCACCCTCACTGTGTTTCTGCTTTGACCTCATGAGTTCATTTAGTATAGAGAAGGACCTTTTGTCTGAATAGGGCTCATGCTATCATAACACAAGTAAGTTGTAATTACATGTCGGTAAATTCCCAGAAGAGACACATAGCGGCCATTTAGAGTGGCAATTGTGTGTTTATTGCAGGCCTGCTCAACTTAGGCCCCCCAGCTGTTTTTGGACTGCAACTCCCATAATCCTAAACCACAGTGGCCAGTAGCCAGGGATTATGGGAGTTGTAGGCCAACATCTGCAGAAGGGCTGAAGCTGAGTAGCCCTGGTTTATTGTAACATCTGATTTGGCCCTCAATCTGAGCCAGTTTGGATTTAAATTTATTTATTCATGTATTCATTCATTCGATTTCTATACCGCCCTTCCAAAAATGGCTCAGGGCAGTTTACACAGAGAAATAATAAATAAATAAGATGGATCCCTGTCCCCAAAGGGCTCACATTCTAAATAGAAACATAAGATAGACACCAGCAACAGTCACTGGAGGTACTGTGCTGGGGGTGGATAGGGCCAGTTACTCTCCCCCTGCTAAATAAAAAGAATCACCACATCAAAAGGTGCCTCTTTGCCAAGTTAGCAGGGGTATTTAACTTGTTTAACATAATTCATTTAATTTTACTAGTCTGATTTTACATTGTAACTACTGTATAAATGTTGTGAGCTGCCCCAAGCAGTAATGTGCTGGAGGGGCAAGGTATATTTTAAATAAAGAAATAATAGCACTTACATAGCAATTATAATGAATAATTTTAGTTGAAACTTCTTTTTACTGAAATTGCACTGTAGAATAACTCACAATTTCATTGTGTAAAGAGCACCTCTGAGCATGTGCACAATGTTCTGCTTTTGCTGCTATGTAACTATTATAACACCACCCACAATTCTGGTATTCAGAAGTGTGGCTTCTAGGATGGAAGGTGTTGGAAAATTTAAAGCCCAGAACCTGTTGTATTAGAAATAACGTTGTGCAAAACTCATGAAAGAGTATGAAGCATCAGATGTATTTGGAAAATTTGGAGGACAGCTGTAATCGCGCATTAGGACTGTGAAAAGGCTTTGTTGTTAGAAGCCTATGGAACCATATTCTAAAGTAATTATGATTTTATTCTTTATTTTTTTCCTTTTGAACCTGACATACATACATCTCAGTGCTGTAATTCTGCCATTTTTAAAGCTTTGCATCAGTGGATAATGTCTTCATTCCGTGAATGTCTTCAGTGGATAATGGAGAACAACTTCTTGAAACCTCCAAAGAATTCATTAGGCCCGTTTTTTGAGAACTTAATGCTTTTCTACATGTTTTTTTTTTTAATTTTTTTATAAATTTATGCCTAATTACACTATTTTGATTGAGCATTGCAACACAGAAATAGCATCCCGTGGAATGGAAACTAAATGAAAATTATTACAATGGGCATTAACTCTAGTGCATCAGAAGGTGAGCAAATGTGAACAGATTTTCTTTTATCTGTTATTTAAATAAACTATAAATATATTAAAAAAACATTATCCAAGAGATACAGATTATTTTTTACACTTCAGTACATCAGTTTACCATGTATGTGAATGAATTAAACAGCCTTTCCAACCTACATTTGAATAGAAACAACTGTAAGCATCAGTCCATCTAGTTCACTGTTGCCTATATGCTAAATAAAGTTTTTCATAGAACTATTGGAGAGTGCTTTGGAAGAGGGAAGAGCTCCTACCCTGATCCCTAAAGACGAGCAGACCCTCCATTTGGGAGTGCAAACTCACTACCCAGACAATCATTGCAGCTGTGGTCTCCATTATGAAAAAAAACCTATCGTGCCACTTATCTTCTTATCAAAGAAGATATCCCAGAATGCATTGTGCAGTTGTCAATGTACCAGCAGCTCTCTTCTGCTTGGCCTCTCTAGCTGCAGCACTCTATGACAAACATGGCAACTGGGAGCTACAGAGAAAAGGAAGTGTCAACACACAAACAAAAAACAAGGTAGGGTGGCTCCTCTTTTTGTCCTTTCTTGGGTACAGGATCTCGTATCATCCTTGCCATTCCAGAGGAAATTGACCAATGGTTGTTATTAGGGTGGGAGTCATTGGCTATCCTCCAGATTATTGTATGCTAGTGTACGGGTTCCCAACTGGTGGTATGGCAGATGTTCCTGAACTACAACTTCCATTATCCCCAGACACAATATATTGTAGCTGGGGATATTGGGAGTTGTAGTTTAGCAATGTTTGGAGCACCACCAGTTGGGAATTCCTATACTAGTGCAACAAATGAGGATGCACCCATCCAAGAAGGTCACATAGCAAAGTGGATGCTCTCAGTTGTTCTGTCTCTTGCACTCTTGGTCCACTTGTACAATAAGGATAGTAGGTAGCTTTTCATAATTCCCTGCAATGTATTAGGACTGAGGGAGAGGTTTTACAGCAGGAGGTGTACAACAGGTTGCGTAAACAACACCAGTCTGGAATGCAAGCTCCCAACCTCACAGAACTGGCTAGTGCAACATCCTTGCACTAGTGCAACATGCCTGCACTAGTGCAGTGTTACTCTGGATGTCAGCACTTTTTCAAAAGATTGTGGTAAAGATTGCATGGCAGAGATTGCCCAGAGACTTTAGCATTTGCAGCAGCAACAGCAGCAGCCATCAATAGAGAGACACAAGTTGGCTTCGAATGATCTGTCCGACTCAAATAGTGACTTCAGATAATATTGTTTTGATAAGTCAGCCACTGAATCGCCACCAGACGAACTGGTGGTAAGTGGAGACGGACCTCCTCAGATGACTTTAACATGCGGTGAGGATCATGTAGGAGAAGGCACTCTCAAAGATAACTTGGACCTAAGCCATGCAATAGTGCAAGGGTTATGTAAAAGCTAGGGATAAAAAAAACCAGCTGCTATCCAAATTTAGGCTGATGGAGAGGAACTGTAGTAGCCGACCGATAGAGCACATGCTTGCATCCAGCTGGTACCAGGTTTAATCCATAGCATCTCCAGTAAGACTAGGGAAGACCCCTGTTTAGTATTGCCAGTCAGAGTAAACAATGGTAAGTTAGGTGTACCAAAGACCTCACTAGTATAAGGCACCTTCATATGTATGGAAAATGTTGGGAATTTGGGCAAATGTTTAAACAGATTATTTCAGTAAATCTTTTGGGGATTTCTTTTTTCATCATTTGGTTGTACCCTTTTGTCATGTTTCTGCTGTGTGGAGGTTGGTCTTCCTTAAAGTTGTATCTGGCAATAAGAGTTTCCTAATTATAAAACAATTATGCTTGGGCATAGCATGATGCACAAATATATACATTGACATGTTACATACAGAAGAGAGGTGTAACATTAAAGTGCGTGGAATGCCTGTTTCACAACTTGTAAATATTTTCCTTAGCATATAGACAAACATTTCACCACATATTTGATTAAAATGTGGTCAGGTAAACAGACTGAAATAGCTTTGGGGGTGGCATTTCTGCGCACACAGGCCAAATCTGGCTGTTCTAAGAAACCGGAGGTCACTTAATCTCTGGTTTCCCAAGCCACATGTCCAAATTGATGAAACCGGAGTTAAGGGTGAGAAGGGGCCCATGGTTTCCCTTCCCAAACTCCACACTGAATCTTCGGTCAGAGTGGAGTTTTGCCCCGCTTACCTCTGGTTCTATGGCACTAGCATTACAGCCGAACTCTGGCACTGCAGTTTCAGTTCCATGGAACCAGAGTTGGGGATGGAAGCTCCTCCCTCACTCCAGCCTGATTGGCTGTGAGGGCTGTCCTTCTGTCAAGAAGGAAGCCCACACAGCCAGCTCCTCCACCTCCCTGCAGTCTCTGACTGCAGAGAGACAGCTCTCCTGAATGTCCTAAAAAAGACGGGAGAGCGGGGCGGGGGGACCAGGGTTCCACGTTCTGTCTGAAGGCGGCCACACACAGTTTTCTGGTTGGTCTTCCCTGGAATATAGCATCCTTTGCTTCCTTATCAGCTATTCATTATGCAAACCTTATTAAAGTCTGTTCAAAGTCTCCCATTCAACCATCCCCTTTACAGATTTCATTTTATAACTGCAGTGAAATTAGTGAATCACAATTATGTACTTTCATATGAATAATTCATCTAAAAAAGGGCCCTGTAAAATGAAAGTAGATGATAATATGATAATAGTTTTCCATAGAAGGGGTAATGCACCTGCCCATTAGTTACAACAAGAGCAGTGACAAGTCCCATTAATTATGTCATAAAAACAGCTCTTGCCTCAGATCTTAACTAATGCCGTCCCAGTAATGGTAGCATGAACCACACCTTAGCCTCTGCATTTTAATAAAGTGAAATTGGTAGAATCAAAGTGAACTTTGCATAATCACTGTTTTTCTCCTTGCTGCTGAATTACATAATGCTCCTTTCATAACTGATAAGAGAGGCACTATAAAGGCAAGAAGCAGCATTTTCTATACATTTTCTCATGGAGACAATTAGTTATCTTCAGACAAGCTTTTTGAGTACAAAGTTTTTCTGGGCAATACAGTATTGGACAGGAAGTCTGACAACTTCCAGCTGAGTGATCAATTGGGAGATTGATCCCAAAGGGCCTAGGAGGCAAGTGGCCACTTTAAAAGGGCAGTTTGGTAGGCAGGAGGTAGTATAGCATGAGGGCTGAGAAATAGTTAACCTCCTCTTCCTCAAAGTGTTGGTGTTTTTAGTTTATAAAAAAGGCGACTAAGGGGAAACATGATAAAGGTTTAAAAAGTTAAGCATGGTGTGAAGAAAGGCAAGTTCTTCTTCCACTTTTATAACACTAGAACCAGGGTTCATCCCACAAACCTGATTGCCAGAAAATCTAGTCCTTTTTCACACAGCGCATAATTAATCTTTGGGATTCTTTATCACAACATGTGGTGATGGCCACCAGTTTACAGGTAGATGGCTTCAAACAGGGTTTAGGCAAATTCATAGAGGACAGGTCTCTCAATGGATACTGGTCCTGATGGCTATAGGCTACCTCCAGGCTAAGAGGCAGGTTGCCTCTGAATACCAGTTGTTCAATTTGCATTATGCAAGCATAGACCCATTGAAAATAATGGGCTTACTCTTATGGAACACATTTTGTGCACACACGCAACATTACTAGGCTGACGTATCCTTGCATAGTATGTCAGCCCATGTCCTGGACCCAGAAAATCCAGTCAACTAAGAGTAGTTGAGTTGAGATAACTGTATTGTATGGAATGGCCCTTCTTTAGTGGAGGTGATTGTCAGGTGGAAAGGAATCGGAGAAATATCAACATTATCACATTTGAAATAATCTGATCCAACTGCGTGTTGCTTTCTTTACCCTCTCTAGAATTCTTCAATTCCTAGAAACAATGTTTGAGTTTATGTATGTAGACAGCAAAAGAATTTTAAAAGCCAGTTTAGAATTGCCCAGCAAAATAAACATTGTGAGGAGAACTCTACAGAGAGAAAGATATATTCTAGTTAGAATTTCAGGGGGAAAGTACAATGTCAAACCATGATTAATAACCACGTGGATAATATAAAGAGCCTTTGGACAGCTTACAGAAAGAAGCAAACACAAACAAAAAAGGACAGGAAATCAAAGGGCTATATATATCAAATAATCCTTTCATGGAACTTGTGTTTGTTTTCCAAAGGCTATAATTAATATTTTGCTCCCAAAGTGCTTAGCCTCAAAGCTTACTACAGCTAGCTTTCCCCTGCATTGTTCTTCCTCTTATTCTGCTAAAGCTCATGCAGTTTGGATTAAAGAGCAGAACACTGCCAAGGTTTCTTTGTTTCTGCTGGTGATACAACCCACATGTGGTGTTCGAAATGCATCTGAGAACTACGGAATGCCAAAAGTACAAATTGAATGGTTGGAATATTCCATTGACAGCCAGTGTTGTGTAGTGGCTAAGCATTAAACGCCACATTACTTTCAGTACGCACTGTGCAGTTGTGTGCTTATTTCTTCTGTGTAAACTAGCACACAAGAAGGTCAATCTGAACCAGGAGCATGGAACATAGGAAGCTGCTGGCTACTGAGGCAGGCCATTTGTCCATCAAGCTTAGTATTATCTAATCTCACTGGCAGCAGCTCTTCAGACAGTGATTTTCCCCCCTTCAGTCCTGCCTGGGAGATACCAAGGGTTAAACCTGGAACCTTCCTAAATGCTAAATGTGCTCTCCCACTAAGCAGTGGCCCCATCCCTTTTGATCCAAATAAGGGTCATCGTGGGGAAAGGGTATCCATGGTTGCAGATGGGACAGAAACCCTTTACCCCCTGAGATGTCCAGACGCACACACATGCTCCCTTTGTGACAACGTGAGCAGTTTCCCCAAGAAAGCATGCATGCAATGGGGATGTGCAAAAAATTTGACTGAATCGATTCAAATTTGGATCAAATTTGAATGAATTCTGCTTGAAACTGCTTACACAGAATGGGATTAATTCGAATCGATTCCAATTCACCTGAACTCAAATCAAATTCAGATGATTCAGACAAATCCCATTCTATGCAAGCAGTTTCAAGTTGAATCAATTTGAATTTGATTCAAATGTGAATTGATTCAGTCAGATTTTTTGCACCTCCCTAGCTTGCGGGAGGGGGACTGTGATCTCCATTGAGACCATGGCAGTGGAAAACATTTAAGCCCCTTTAACCACCATGGACTCCCTTTTGCCACCATGGTCCTAACTTGGTGCAGATCCCTATGTGTGCAGTCTTTCCAACCAAAAACCAAAGATGTGCAGCTGCACTGCATGTATTTTTAAAGCAATGTCTAGTTGGACATAAGATGTCTAGCTCTGGGCTAGAAAGTTCCTCATTCAAATCCTGCCTCAGCCATAAATTAACTAGTTGACCTTAAGGAAGCAATAAGTGAATAAATAAAAGGCCTGGTATTCCAGCAGGTTCAGGAGACAAATTTATTCATGCCAGTTGTATATATTCCAATGCATTACAAGGAAATAGCAGCACTTCATCAGAGGACTGTCTGAAATAAAACATTAAAACATGATTAACAGTGACACTTGAAATGTCTTTTCTTCAGGAAAAAAGCAAACCCATCAAATGAACAACAGACAATGCTTGATACAATGACTGATCACTGTTGAGTTTATTAATGTTATTTCGATTGTTTCAGAGGCAGTGATGCTCAAAATACCAGTTGCTGGGAAATAACAATGGAAGAGGGCTGTCTGTTGACACATCCCACTTCTGGGCTTCTTATAGGCATGTGGTTGGCCACTGTAGGAAACAGGATGCTGGGCAGCTGGACCCTTGGTCTGATCCTGCAGGGCCATTTTTATGGGCCAACAAAATAGCGTGGGCGGGGGGGGGGCTGAAAAATAATAAAATAAAATGCATCAACAAATACAGGGGGCTCTCGTTATCCACTGTAAGACAACAAATATTTATATTCCACTTTTCAACAAAAGTTCCCAAAGTGGTTTACATAGATATGAATCACTAAAATGGCTCCCTGTCCCCAAAGGGCTCACAATCTAAACAAGAAACATATTATAGACACCAGCAACAGCCACTGGAGGGATGCTGTGCTAAGGATGGCTGTATCAAGAACCCCTACTTCAAGTGTCCACAGACAAATCTTAGAGACTTGGTTTCATTATCCATGTTATATAAATAGGCAAAATTCGCCTATTCGCAGTTCCTAAAATGGATGGAAATGTTCCAGAAATGACATCCAGTGTGGTTTCCAGGCACCATTTTACAGTGTTGAGTACAGTGTGGTTCTTTCTTTTAAAAAAAAAAAGATTTCTCTCCCTTGCACACAGCCCAAGCATACACAGTCGGTGCCTAGAGTGCCCAACTCCTGGGGGAATCCCCCAATGCATCATGCTCATCTAGCGGTGCATTGTGGGATTCCTGAAGCCTAGGACAACAAGTTCTGGCCTCCAGCAAGCTGTGCTGTATGGAGCAGTGTGGATTGTGTGGGTGTGTGATGGTGTACCCACGAGGACACCGAGGATCTTCTGGAGGGGAAGATAGGTGAAACCTTGCCTCCTCCCACCCTCTGCCACACTGGCAGGGATTGTGTGTATAACCCTACTGAAATGCAATATAAAATGCTAGGTATTTTTTTAAAAAAACATGAGCAGAAGCAACATGGGCAGAAAAGAACCACTTCTTTGCCGCTCACATGCCAGAGAATAGATCTTCAAATGTGCTCAGCGTGAATCTGTCAAATTCACGCTGGCTCTTCCTCAACTTGTCCTCTAGTGTCTACCTCGCCACTTCAGCTCCCATTGTTCTTCTGAATACTATGGGCTGACTCTGAAGCAGGTTGGAGAGGACATTTAAGAGTGATTTTGTCAACTGCTCTAGTGAGTTCATTATTCCATGTTTGTACCAGAGCATCAACAGAATCACTAGCAGAGCCAACTCTAAATCCTTCCAAGGCTTCTTGGAATCCTATTGGATCCAATAACCTTCTCAGGAAAATCATCATAATAGGTCCTTCAACCCTGCAGGGGTAGGCTGTGGTTGCAAGTCCTATCTTAACCAGATGGTGGTCCATCCATGAAAATGGGGAGATGACTGGGGTCCCCACCCATGGAACACACTCTGATCATAACAAAATAACAAAAGAAGAATGTGGCCAGCATCATGCATCAGTCCAGAGACCACTTGGAATAGGCCCATATGCATTCCTGGACACTATGAACTCCTAAGTCATGGCCACTATGAACTCCTGAGCCACTCCTGACAACCTGGTGCCAAAATGAATATTGAAGTCCCCCACCAACAACAACTGCTGTTCCTATCCTGTCTCCACAACCAGATTAGTCAGTTCAGTTAGGGACTCTGTTGGGCGGTGGAGTGATTGGTACACCAAAAGAAGTCCTAGTCTATCCTTGGTCTCTAGGCTTACTAGGTACACACATATAGGCCAGTTCCCTGACAGGGATCCTGGTAAAGGAGATGGTATTCTTGAAGGTCACAGACACACCACCTTTCCCCCCCCCCCATCATCTCACCTGCTCCATCACAGAGTAACCTAGCGGGAGAAGCTGGGACCAAACCAGACCACTCATCTCTCCTTAATGCATACCAGGTCAGCTCCTTCATCCATAATCAAGTCATGGATGATCTCAGAATTATTTTGGACTGGCTTGGCTTTACAGAGGTTCTGTGAGTTGTTGGCACTGCTCTCCAATGTCAAAGAGGTGGTAGGCTTGCTGAAAGGGGAAACAGTGATTACATTTCTGAATTTCCTTCCCCTGTAATGGCCCACTGACCTACCAGCACCATATCTTCGTCCATGCCCCATCACCACTGGAATAGCTGCCCCAGAGTCCTCCCCCACCTCCCCATTTCTGGACAACCCAAGACACATATCTGTACCAGGCCCAACTAATTACTAGGCAACAGGAATATTGTAGTCAGTAGGAGTCTTCCTTTGAGGAGTCCAGAACAATACATTTAGCCCCTGCACTCAATACCATCCCTGAAAGCTGCCACCAAAGGCTGGCCTCCTTTGCCAGCCACTCCCCTTTATAAGGGCCAAAAGTTTAAAAGCCCAACAAATGTGGCTTTCATCCACCCTATTAGGCAAACCCAGCCCAGGTGCAATTAAAGTAAGCAAACACCAGATATCAGCCGCCCAGAGGGACAGATGCACAGGAGACACAGCCCCTCTCTCAATCCAGAATGGGGTGGGGAAGCCAGATGAAACAAACTTCTACCCACAGCATCTCTTCCAGTCACCTTCTGACTGAAGGTCAGATGCTTGTGTTTGGTTTATATTGTTATCTGCTTTGGATTTTCTTTGCAGAGAAACAGAGAGACCAACTGACTGTAAATCAGGGAAGCCCAAGGTATTGAGACATCTGAGGTAAGGTGCCAAATGCTCCTTACCATGCACCTTGTTACTGGTGGAGGCTAGCTCCCTTTCGCATGGACCCTTGCAAGCTTTGAAAGTTCCATACAGGTGGGGAGGAAGGACAATTGCCAGCATCCTCCTCTTCTCCCCTTGTGCTTCTAGCAAGTTTTCCAGATTGGTCCCAAAAAGCTGCTCCAATGAGAGGATCATCTTGCCACCCTGCGGGTACCCCAGTAATCCACTGCCTCGGGTCACTATATCACCTCGCCTCATGAAAAGGCTACCCCTATTAAAGTTATCCCTAGCGTGTGTGTCCCCCCCCCAATTCCCCCCCCCCTTCTGTTTTGCACAAAATGAAGATATTAACATTCCCAGGATTGTTTTCACTAATCAGTTTGTGACTTCTGAGGAAATGGACAGACTGCTTCAGACTGTGCATCCTACAACCTGTTCTCTTGACCCTTGCCCAACTTGGCTTATGTCATCTGATAATCATATTATCAGAGAGGGTCTGGTTAATATTATAAATGCTTCTCTGAGGGAGGGCAGGATGCCTCCTTGTCTTAAGGAGGCTGTTATTTTTCCACTTTTGAAGAAAGCTACACTGGATTCCTCAGAGTTAGCTAATTACAGACCCGTTCCTAATCTTCCATGGTTGGGCAAGGTGGTTGAGCGGGTGGTGGTCTCAGCTCCAGGCAGTTTTGTATGACACAGAAGATTTAGATCCTTTCAAGACTGGCTTTCATGTGGGCGAAGTGTTTGAGACTGCCTTGTTCCGCCTGATGGATGATCTCCAACCAGCTCTTGACAGAGGGAGTGTGACTCAGCTGATCCTTTTGGATCTCTCTGTGGCTTTTGATACCATTGACCATGGTATCCTTCTGGACTGCCTGAGGGAGGTGGGATTGGGTGGCACTGTTTTACAGTGGTTACACTCCTACCTCTCTGGCAGATTCCGGATGGTGTCACTTGGAGACTGTTGTTCCGCTAAGAGAGAACTGAAGTGTGGAGCCCCACAAGGCTCCATACTGTCTCTAATGCTTTTTGACATCTACATGAAACCGCTGGGAGGGATCATCAGGAGGTTTGGTGCTGAGTGTTATCAATATGCTGATGACACCCAGATTTACACCCATGCCGACCTCATCAGGAAATGGCATATCTTCTCTAAATGCTTGCCTGGAGGCAGTAATGGGCGGAATGAGGGATAATAAACTGTTGAATCCCAATAAGACGGAATAAAGTTGAATCCCAATAAGACGGAAGTACTGACTGTGAGGGCCCAGGACCCGAGAGATGGTTTAGATCTGACTGTTCTGGATGGGGTTACACTCCCCCTAAAAGATCAGGTACGTAGCTTAGGAGTGCCCCTGGACCCAAAGCTTTCTCTGGTTTCTCAGGTTGAGGAGGTGGCAAGGAGCACTTTTTATCAGCTTCAGTTGATACATCAGCTATGTCCATTTCTAGAGGTGAATGACCTTAAAACAGGGGTACATATGCTAGTAACCTCCAGACTTGTCTACTGTAATGTGCTCTATGTGGAGCTGCCTTTGTACATAGTCCAGAAACTACAACTGGTACAAATGAGGCAGCCAGATTGGTCTCTGGGACAACATGAAGGAACCACATAACACCAGTTCTAAAGAACTGCACTGGCTGCCAATGTGTTTCCGGGTGAAATACAAAGTGCTGGTTATTACCTATGAGACCCTTAATGACTTGGGTCCAGGCTATTTGAGAGAGCACCGCCTTTGTCATAATCCCGGCCACCTGTTAACGATCTTCTGGAGAGGTCTGGTTATGGATGCCACCAGCTCATTTGGTGGCGACCCATGACCGGGCTTTCTCTGTGGCTGCCCCAGGGCTTTGGAATAAGCTTCCTGCTGAAATAAGAGCATCTCCTTCTCTGCTTGTTTTCAGAAAGAACCTCAAGACCCTCCTTTTCTCTTAGGCTTTTAATTAGAGCTGGCCTGGCGCAGAGCATCTGAGCCCCTAGTTCTCCCTGTCTCTCCCCTCTCCTTTCAGCCCTAGTTTGTCCCCCCACCTTCAGCCACGGCCACCACTTTTTGGCAGCTGGCCGGCTTGTCTGCCACTTCCTCTCACTAGGCGGCACTTCCTCTTGCCGCCCGGCAGCCGGCCTGAATGCTGCTTCGCTTCCTCTCACCGGACGGCACTTATTCTTGGTTGCCAGCACCGCTGCTTCCTTTTGCTGACCGCTCGCCTTCCTCTTCCCTTGCTTGTGAAATCTCTCGAGAGCTGCCACTCATGGGATTAGCCCATGCTAATCCTGGGTATGTCTTAGCGAATTATATACAGAGATTAATTTTAATAATTTTAAATTTTTGTTTTAATTATTCTATTGGGTTTTTTGTGGCTTTTAAATATTTTAAACTTTGTACACCAACAAGAGATATACATATCAGGCAGTATGAAAAGATGATTGATTGATAAATAAATAGATAGATAGATAGATAGATAGATAGATAGATAGATAGATAGATAGTTGCCTGTGGACTGCTGTTGATTCTGGGAGATTCTAGGAAATCCTAGAGGGTTAGGAACATAGGAAGCTACCACATACTGAGTCAGACCATTGGTCTATCTAGCTCAGTATTGTCTTCACAGACTGGCAGCGGCTTCTCCAAGGTTGCAGGCAGGAATCTCTCTCAGGCCTATCTTGGAGTAGCCAGAGAGGGAACTTGAAACCTTCTGCTCTTCTCAGACTGGCTGCATCTCCTGAGGGGAATATCTTACAGAGCTCTCACTTCTAGTCTCCCATTCATATGCAACTAGGGCAGACTCTGCTTAGCTAAGGGGACAAGTCATGCTTGTTACCACAAAACCAGCTCTCCTCGCCTTTCTCCTTGGAGTTGGCAACCCCAAGGAGAAAATCAGGTTATTAATGCTTTGAATAAATGAATGAACAGACTTGGATGGTTTGGCATGAGAGACGAATGGACTAAAGAGCAGCAGTAAGATAATGTGAAAGGCTTTGAGGGAATATGGAGAATCACTAGTTAGAATGTGTTCAGCTTGTTGTCCACATCATTATGTTTCAGCAATGCTCTCATCTGGCACACATTGGATTATAAACACAATTAATGTGCTCTAATTGCTAATTTGATGTATTTAAAGGCACCTAAAACTGTTCTTAAAATCTGCCTATTTATCTAATGTGCTGCTTTTACACTGGGTTATTGCAGGAAGGATCTACTCTTTCTTTTTAAATATTTTGTTTTACTGCATATCTGTAACAGCCAGCAACAAATACTTTAAGTTCCACAAGCTTCATGGGCAGGGATTAAAACACATCTTTAACTCAATGAAACTTTAAAAAGTGTTTACCCTTGGCTAGATTATGTCAAGGCAACCTAATGTGCAGCCTAATGCTATGCTTGTTTACTTGTAAGTAATCCCCTTAGAGTTAATTGGGGCTTACTCCCATGTAAGTTCTTCATAGGATCACAACCTTTATTAGTTCACCTAATCAGCATGCCCATTCAGCTCATGATATGCAAATGTGAATGTTCTGTAAAACCCTATATCATATTTTGAGGTAATTCACTCAGTCAAAAACTGTGTTCTACCCGGGTTTGGGAGCTGTGTGTGCTCCCAGTTTTCAGTTGTGTGGAAGCCAGATAAGAGGAAAACCTGGGTAGAAGTGATTGTGTGGAAGCAAGGCAGGAGGAAAATCTACCCAGGCTTTTCTCCTACCTTGCTTCCACACAATTGCATGTAAAAGTGGCTTTTACATTGTTAACCCCACCTCCCCTCAAAAGCCTCCTTGAAGATCAGAGGACCTTTCAGAGACAAGATGTTGCCATTATAACAGAAAATAGGAACGCCCTGCCCTGCCCTGCCCAAACACACATGCTTCTCCCAATCCCAGATTTCTGCTTTAGTTAATTTGCATTCTATCCTTTTCCTAAGAAGCTAGCAGAGTTAGGGTTACCAAACCGTCAGCCTTCCATTACTGGCCTGGAGTCTCCAGGAATCAACATCAAACTCCAAGTGGTTACTGAAAGCAATCCTGGAGATTTTAATGGCTTGCTATTGTGAAAATTACTGAGAAAATATTGGGGATGGAGTGGGGGGAGAACCCTCTAGGAATAGCTTCAGTCACAGTTGGGAACACTACACAAAGTGGTAGGTTAGTCCCTAGCTTGAAAAATAAATGATCAAGCATAGCTGTCTTATACTGGGTGAGTCAGATAATTGATCAATCTCTCACTGTATTGTAGAAGTCCTTCCCAGTCATTTTATCTGAAATCTTTTTAACTGGGGAGCCCAAGGATTGAACCTAGAACTTTGTATATGCATGAAGAGGATGTACTCTACCACTCAGCAATAGCCCCTCCTCCAGGTGATTTGAGCTCCATAACTTATCAGGAGATGTGATTCCACCCCCCCCCCCATCCAAACCCTGAACTTTAGTGCTCTAAATCAGTGGCTGACATCCTGCACAAGGCTCCATCAGCCTAGGAATGGAGTGTTTGTGAACTTGTGTGTTGTATTCAGTCAAATAATTTTTTGTTGTTTGGACATTTGTCCCAGTGGGGATCTGGTAGAGAGTGTGGGGGTGTAGTCAGAAAGGGAAAGGAGAAGGAAAAAATTGAGTTCTGAATAAAATCCCAGTTAGATATACCTAAGATTACTTTGTGTTATGAAGGAAGCAGTTATAAAACATTGTGCAAGAGCAATTTTGTGCACAACTGCACAATTTTGTGTGATTTAGGGCCATTAGTTCCAATGAGAGTCTGTCATGTAATTGTTGTTGCACAATTGAGGGGTCTTGTGCAAGAGCATTCTAGCACAACTGCGGAAATGTTCCATTCCTAGGCTGATGGAGCCTTGAGCCGTATGTCAGCCACTGCTTCTTCCAATATTTCAGTAACATTATGTTTCAGATTTGGTAATTCCAAAATACTCTGTGAATGTTAATAGATATAGAGGAATTTAACTGAGTAATTGGGAACATAGAAAGCTGCCTTACAGAGGCAGCTTTTTTAAAGGCTGTGAAGTATTCAGCAATGTGAACTTGATGCACCAGTTGATTGCTGATAAACTAGATTGGTACATCCAGTTGAGGCATGAGGCCTATGGGTGATAAGGAATCTAGGAACATATGAATCTGCTTTATCCCGAGTCAGACCATTGGTCCATCTAGCTCAGTATTGTATGCACAGACTGGCAGTGGCTTTTCCAAGGTTGCAGGCAGGAGTCTATCTCAGCCCTATCTTGGAGATGTCAGCGAGGGAACTTCAGACCTTCTGCATGTAAGCGTGCAAATGCTCTTCCCAGAGTGGCCCCTGTCTTACAGTGGAAATATCTTACAGTGGGAATATCTTACAGTGCTCACACATGTAGTCCCCCATTGAAATGTTAGCCAGGGTGGACCCTGTTTAGCAAAGGGGACAATCTGTGCTTGCTACCACAAGACTATCTCTCCTCCCTAATTCCTCATCAAATAATAAGTAATAGTGAAAGAATCTAGCCGTTTTTATATTAATGGTGGTACATC
The DNA here is from genome assembly GCF_027244095.1 of Hemicordylus capensis. Lineage (NCBI taxonomy): Eukaryota > Metazoa > Chordata > Lepidosauria > Squamata > Cordylidae > Hemicordylus > Hemicordylus capensis. The sequence continues at coordinate 293,406,406 of NC_069660.1, read as the reverse complement.
TTTAGAAAAACTCTTTCTATCCAAATGACTACTTTGGGAGGAGGTGGGTACAGAAGACAGTTCAGCGATCATCATTGTCATATATGGCATTAAGAAGTTGCTAACCTTTTTTCAGTTACAGCTTTAAAGGCCTGAGCTATATCTTTTTGACCTTCTGGTCAAACTGCTGATAATTTTTCTCCATGAGGCTGTATTAAAAGGTTGCTCTTGGAAATGTCAAAAATCAATGGCACCATTGACCCCAGTGTGGCGGGGGGGGGAATAGATTATTCCCATGATCTCTACTGTAACTAATCCTCCGTTCAAAGAATCCAGTTGACATTTGCCACAGTTTTGAATAGGAGCCAGATCAAGCCCCTTGCATATGATTATCATGAAGGGGGTGGGGGGGTTATATATCTTCAGGTGTCCAACACCTTATACTAAGTGCTCTGCAAATGTCAGTTTTAAAAAAACCTCTCAACAGAAAAATTTAAAAATTGTTGTTGGGATGCCGCCATACCCGGTTGCCTGTGGGGCTCTGTGGAGTCCAGCAGAAAGCACGGCATCCTTCCATTGGGGCTTCTGTCTCTCCTGAAGAGAGTGGGGGTGAGATGGTTCCAGGCTGGTCGGTCCCAGTGGGGTTGAGTAGGTGGGGCAAGGAGAGTTGCAGGGAACAACTCCAGTGGGGCAGCCATGTTGGGCATGGCAGGAAGTGAGACCAGGGAGGGGGCAGGACTTGGAGTAGGCTTTAAGCCCTGTCAGTTCTGTACTGGGGCATTTAAAGCTAAGACAGCCAATGATGAAGGCTGCTCTTGAGCATGGGAGTTGGGTGTTCCCCTGGAGAGGAAACTGGCTGGATGCAGCAAGCCAGGAGGAGGGTGATGAAGTAATCTCTTCCCCAGGCCTACTCTGAGCCTGACCTTGTATTTCCCCATCCTGTAATTCTGGGTTCAAGAAAGGCCAGGAAGACACTAGGGGTGTGCATGGAACTGGCAGGGGCTGGTTTGAAGCAGGGGGGGGGGAACTGTAAGGGTGGGGGAGGGTGCACTTTACACACCCCTCTGCATTTCCCCTGCCTGTGCTCACTTAAAAACTGGTCTGGTGGGGCATCAGCGTACCTCCCTGCCACCCCATCTGCTCCTCGGACCAGAAGTTGTGCATGCATGTATGCTAGGCTTGTGCCCGAAACATTTCAGAGGCCATTATGAAGGCCTCCAAAACGTTTCGGCGCTGGGGGCAGTTTCGGCACCAAAACGCCGACGGGGGTAGCACTTTAAGGGAGGGGGAGGGTGTACTCACCCCTCCTGCCGCATCCCCCCCGCCGGCGCACTGTCGTTTTGAAGCCCCTCGGGGCGGCAGCGTTCCTCCCTGCCTCCCCGTTTCCCCCATCGGCTGGAAGTGACCGGAAGACGCGAGCGCGCATGCGCCCGTCGTGCGTGTGCACGCACATGGCAGAAGGACGCGCACAGGAATTCCAGGCACTTCCCTGAATTTTCAGCTTTCACTTAGAAAGGAAGTCTAACCCTTTTGCTTGTGGAGATCTAAGGAAAAGTATGAATACTAAGCTCAATTGCTCACTAAGGAACTATCCCAGGGGTTCTTAGTCTTAGGCCTTCAGTGTTGTTGGATTCAACTCCCATCATTCCAGCTATGGCTGCATCCATTTAAAAAACTACAACCCCCACAATCCACCATGCTGCCTGGGGTCCTAAACACATCTATCTATCTATCATATTTATATACCGCCTGATATATACATCTATAGGCAGTATACATAATCCAAATTAAAATATAAAAATTAAAAACAACAGTGTCATAGAATAAAACAATTAAAAACAATTGACAGAGTGAAACAATAAAAACAGTTTAAACTGGATAAAAACAATTAAACAGTTTAAAATTAATTTTAATTAAAAGCCTGAGAAAACTGATGTGTCTTAAGGTTCTTTTTAAAAGCAATCGGAGGTGAAGAAGCTCTTATTTTGACAAGGAGTGCATTCCAAAGCCCTGGAGAAAAGAATGTGCATTTTAAAACTGAAGCCATGGCAGAAGGCAAGCAGATAGGCAGCTGGCTCCAGCCTCCAGAAGAGGACATTGTGCTGCTGTCCTCCGGTCCAGGTAAAGGAGAGGGCAGGGAAAGGGCAGGGGAGGAGAAGAGATGGAGATTGGGAGAGGCTGTGTGGTGAGGAGAAGGGTCCAACATAATCTATTTTGATCCAACTCTGACAGTTTTGAGGAGCCATATTGGCCCACCCAACAATTTCTCTGTCAGGTCAGATTCAGTCAGAATGGATCCAACTTTTTTTTTTTTTTTTTTTTGCCATGCACTGGCTTACTGAATACTTTATACCATCCATATTAATAGATGACTCTCTCCATTAGCTAATTATTAGGGTTAACACCAACATTTTAAGAAGAGAAAAAAGAAACAACAAACCAAACAACAAACAACTACAAGCCAAGTGAACATTTCTCAGGCAGTTTCTGCACATCTCTACATGTTTTGACTTATGTCCCAAAGGACTGGAAGCATTGACAGAAGCATTGGCATGGATCCTGTGTCTTCAACAGCTGCATGACATGAAGGAATTCACCAAGTGGCATTTCTCTCAACAATACATCTCTTGCCAGGTACGGCTGAACTTATTGCATTTCTACTTGTCTTGTGGCTTTAAAGGTTCAAATGTTCCTGTAAAAAAGGAGGAAAACTTAGTATTATTGACCTACCACACATAAAAGACAGGCTGTTTTGATGTTTTCTTTCAAAATTAAGACATAAAATAGACTGTGCTATGCCAGGTATTGAACCTTGTCAGAGTACCTGTCATTCAGCTTGCTCACAATCATAATATAGGTACTCTATATAATGGGAATTAAATGACCAAGCCATTACTACTCATACAAATGTGAAATGAGCAATATGTACATGCATGGATTTGTCTACCAAAATTCCTGCGATTCTACCACCTCAAAAAAGAAAAAAGTGTTAGAAGGCACAGGGGAATCAGATGTAGAGTGCATACAAATGTTTACTCCATCCAGAGGCATAGCCACCATTGGACAAGAGAGAACATTTGTCCCTGAGCCACCACAGTTGGGGGCGCTACCGTGGCGGCCAGTGAAATTTGTCCCCCAGGGCACCCCCTTGTCTTCCCGCCATATCCAGCCAGCAAACAAAGTGCTCACTGGCTGGGAGAATGAGGCATGGCTCTTCTCCTTCCCAGCTGGCATTTGAACTAAGCAAGTAGAGGGAAGTAGTGGCTCTTCACTCAGTCCCTGCTGGCACTTCATTCAAGCACTGGCTGGGCACTTTCTTTCTCTGCCTCGCTCTGAGCAAGCCAGAGAAAGAAACCCAGCTGGCATCGTGTGCAAGGGGTATGACTGGTGTGTGCATGCTAGCGGGAGCAATGGGGAGAAGGGGACCGCTGGGAGGAGCTTTTCCCCTGTTAGCCAGCAAGCTGCCTGCACCCCTGACTCCATCATATGACATGTTATACACATGGAGCTCATTCACACAATCAGAAACTGTGTTCTAGCTGGGTTTGGGAGCTGTGAGTGCTCCCATTTGTTGGTTGTGTGGAAGCAAGGTAGGAGGGAAATTTGGGTAGAAGTGATTGCGTGGAAGCAAGGTAGAGAGGAAACCTGTGTAACCCTTTACTCCTGCCTTGCTTCCACACAATCACTTCTACCCAAATTTTCACCTGAATGGGAAAATAGGGACATGTTGGCTGGTATGTATGCTCTTACGAAGGGTTTGGGGTTATTTACCCCCAGTTTTCAAATATTCTGAAATTAGAGACAATGGCAAGTTATAGCTTGGAGACAGGGCCATGCGTACATACCAGTTAGGGACATGTTGAAATGTTCAATTAATTACAACATTAATTCCTAGCAAGTTTCCTAATAGAAAATAAATACAAACTATACACAATTGATTTCATTTGAGCTTCACTTGGGTTAAAGGAAAGCCTCATTCTTCAAACAGTTGAGTTCTTTTGAAGATACACATTTCTAATACTCTTGGATTTATTGTTTCTTTCTTGCAAGGCCTGTGTTTTGAGTTGCATTTGATCTAACAAAGTTGCTCATAGGCTGGTACGTAATTGCTTTGACAAAGAGAATGTTATCTACCAAATGTCACACACAGAGGCATCCATCTTTGTCTGTATTATCTTCCCATGCTGTATCATGACATATTTACTCAGTACATCAGGATAACATCCCTGTTCAGCAACGTGTCATCAGTGACCTCTGCGGAATGTCCTACTCATTTTTACATAATGTCGTGACTACTTGTACTTCTCAGCTTCAAAAATAGCTGATAGGATGGCGTGCTTCTGCCATAAAACATAACAGCAGCCATTTAATTGCTCTCCTCCAGAAAAATATCACACACCATTTCTTCATATAATATTCTTACTACCCAAAGTGACAATGAAGTCATTGTTACAGGGGAAAAAAGGTTCTTCAATTTCATGGCTGATCAGGGATTTGAACTTGTGCCTCCCCAGTCCTAGTGCAACACTCTAACCATTAGATTATGCTATGTTGATTGTGAGCCATCTTGATATTAATTTGAATGAGGTGGCGTATATATTCCTAAAAATAATAAAATGAATAATACACACTTAATGGGGAGGCATTAGGTTTTTTAAAATTCGATTTATACCCTGCCCTTTCCCCAAGATATAATTCAAGCAGGCAGTGTGTACAGGGTTTCCTAGCTGTACTTTATTCCGTCCAGCCACTGACCACAGCCCGACTTGCTTAGCTTCAACAAGGGTGCAGCATCACATGCCCTCAGACTGTAATCTGGGACATCCCAACATTAGAACCATCCCCTGTTAGAGTTGCCTCTGTATTTTCCCTAAATTAACATTGGAACTGTATTGGGAATTCCCACTCAGGAGAAACATTTGCCATGACAGCAAGGGCAGTCAAAATAGTATTGGTAATCTTAGCTATACATTTCCTACTGGCCACATTCGCATGTAATGCGAAACCAGAGGTAAATGTCGCAGAAGTTGCAACTCGGTTACGTCCGAAAAGCTTTTGCAGTTTTGTGGCAAAAGCATTAAGCAACCTCTGGTTTGCTTCACCAAACTCTAATTTGAACCTTCGGTTTGCAGTGAGTTTTGCCTCTGTAATCTGATTTTTTTCCCCAGTGGCAGTGTTACATCTAAATGCAGATGGTGCCATAAGTGCAGTTTCGTTCACCTTCTGGAGCCATAATCTTAGAGACGATGGCACAGACTGGCCCAGAATTGTACCCGCTCCATGCCTGCGGAGCTTCTTGCTGGCTGCCACCCCACAACTGCCCCCCACCTCCGATTCAACAAAGCAGTTGCCTGGCAACATGGACACTGCCACATCCCATCCCAAGCTTGTCAGCCTGTCACATGGCAAAGGCACACAGGGGTATGCCCTCTTCCCACTTTGTTTCTTTCTTCCCCCCCCCTCCTGGCAATCAAGAGAGAAAGGGGGCAGGCTGGCAAGACAAGCACTAAGTGCTTTGCTCTCTGAAAATGAAACGACAAGGTTATATGTTCACAAGGACATACAATCCAGGTGGCAACATAAGCAGGGCACCCCCTTAGAGCACTGGGGTGGCAACTTATGGCAGAGTGGCGATACTCAAGGTCGTGTTCAAAATGCAGCCCCAACAAGGAGTTGCCTCGGGTGTATTTTTTGTACAATTATGTTGGAGAAGGGAGGCACAGCCCCTTTCCCTTGGGGGAACATGCGCTGTCCCTAGGCTTACTCATGGGAATTGTCAGGCAGCAGGATCAGCAATACCCCAGTAAAAGGAGTGATGCTGTTACTGAGTGGACCGCTCACTCATGGGAGTGTAAGGCCATGAGGATACCCCTTCACAACTCATGAGAAGAACCATCTGTGGGGACATGGGTGTCAGGCAGAACCACTAATAATGTGTGGTGACATTATCCCTTTTCCCACGGACTGCTCTCCATGAGAGTGTCAGGTCATGGGGCCCAGACAGCAGATGCCATCCAGTTAGGTTGCTCTATACAAGCAAGCCATGTGGACGGGTACCCCAGCAACAGGTGTCCCTGTCTTTGTGGCTGCCATGAAGAAGCTGTCAAAGCGTACCCTCAGCCGCCCATCCACCCATTTGAATATGTCCATCTTTGTTTTTGCCTGGAACGGTGACCTGGGGCTGTGGGAAATTGGGGCTCCCATCTCCCATGATTCCCTGCAGTGGCAGGTCTGCATATGGCACAATGTCGGTCCAGACCCGGGAATTTTGAATGAGAGTAAAGTTCCACCCTGGACCTGGTGTTTCCCCAGTCTGCCCACCCAGCTATGCCCAGACACATGAAGGTCAAAATCAACTTTGAGTGTGTGAAAGGCTTCCCTGGAGAGGAGGGGGTCACTATGCAAAAGTTATATCATTAACCAGGGAGCACTGGGGTACACAAGCAGGGGGCCATTTTGGGGGTTAGCTCAACTCATGAGTATGCAGTCCAACCGACAACTGAAGGCTTTGACAAGCCTAAGGTCTTCCCTGGTATACTGGCCATCTCATGAGAGTGCTAGTCCCCTGGAGGCAAGCCACCACAGGGGCAGGAGTGTAGTTTGGTCTGCATGGACTGCTTTGCTGGGGTGAGCCCTCGCAAGAGTATCCTCGGTCACAGTGAGCAAGACCCCCCCAGGATCCTTTGCCCTCCCTCATATGCATATCCCCTCCTAGGAAGTCATCATGTTCCCTTCCCCCGAGTAACAGGAAAATAGTGCCCCTCAAGCTCCCCCAGCAGAAACTGTGCTTGTGCAAGACAGTTTTGTTTCGGGGCTATTATGCAGTCAGTGCAATCGCTGTCAGAAAAAGGGCTTGCATGGCATGGCAGTTAAAGGGGTTTAAATGCCCGTTCCCTGTTGAGGATGAGTGGACCATTCAAAAAAGGCACAATCGTGCTCAGAATGCTCCCTTCAAGATCGTGGCCAATGGCTGTGGCTCTTGTGACATGCTGACATCTTGGCCACAGTCAGCTGACATGAGTGCTATGGAGCTTGCTAGGATGCAGCCTCAGAAAACGAGGAGGGGGGGGGGCTCCCCTGTCCCGAGAACAGAGGTTGCAGGGCTGCAGTCAGACAAATTTCTGTGACGTGATTCACAGTTAGAAAAATTAATCGTGGGTCCTGCAACCTCTGGTTTCACGTTACATGCGAATGCGTCCAATGTCTTTGGGGTGAGAGGAGAGTTTACATAGGTAGCTGCCTTACACTTATTCAAACTATTGTTGCATCTACCATATTTACTTGAATCCAAGATGAGGTCCCTCCCCCCACCGCTCTTCCCTGTTAAATATTGGGGGTGGGATCATCTTGAATTCAGAGTACTCTTTGAGGTAAATACAGGTATAACCTGTACTTAACCTCTATCTTTTAAAACATTGTCTTAAATTCTGAGTCGCCTTCTAGTTGGGTAAATACGGTAGCTCAGTCCTGCCTGCACTGATTGGCAGCAACTCTCAAAGGTTTCAGGTGGGCATTTCTCAGCCCTATCCAAAGATGCTGGGGACTGAACTTGGGACCATACAAATGCTCTACCTCTAAGCTGCGGTACTTCCCTAATAAAGGGGCTGGGGGCGGGGTATCTCACTACTGCATTAGCACTATTAAAGATAGAATTACACTAGCAACTCTGCCTGTGCAACCTGTCAGGTGTTCAGTGGTGGCACCAGAAAATAAATGAAGGGCGAGCACAGAAGGGGCAACGTGCATTGAAGGGTTGGAGAGCTGTGTCCCACATATTAGATTTCTGAATTAGAAATGGGGTGGAGGTGTGGGGCAAACTATTGTCTGAGGAGGCATTCCACCCTGCCCACCACCCCCATTCCTGCCTCTGGAGCTGCCCTTGTGGCTGTTTTCCTCAAGGGACAGCTCCTTCAAAGGCAGTGGAAGGAGAAATTTTCTCTTCAAAAAATCATGCCTGGACAGTGGGCAAGTACAACCAGATAGGATTTTAGATGTAACATACTCCTCCTGAATCATAACTAAAGCATCTTTTTAAACACAAGATTCAAGGGTTGTTCTTTTCTTTTAACTGGATTAAGAACTTAGCAGCAAGGCAAATACCATCACCTCATCCAATGAAATAACACACCTTTTGTAGGTAAACGAGGGAGTCACTACATAAGGACATTTCTGCCATTAGAGGTTCTTTCTGAAGGACATCCAACAAGCAAGACAGTGTGAGCATAACTTGGTGGTGTATTCTATCAAGTAAGCTTCTGTGTTTTGTTGTTTGGAGGTTTGCCCCAGTGGAGATCCTGTAGGGATTGTGGAGTCAGAAAGAAAAAGGAGGGGGAGGGGAGGAGAAAATAATTGAGTTGCTTCTGAATGAAGCCTTAGTTAAACCTGCATAATATTTCTTTCTGTTTACAAAGGAAGCAGTTATAAAACCTGGTCAACTAGACTCTCTCTTCCATGAGCAAAATGTTTGCTTCATTGTTTAAAAAATTACCGTGACTATGAAAAGGTCCAGAAAGAACTAAATGAAAAAGTTACTTTCAGTCCAACTGCTTTGCTTGCATGAGTGAATAGGAACTCTGCTTTTGTGAGAGAATTGAAAAGTCTCTGATCGCCCTACTGACCCTCCTGCTTTTTTACAGGTCACAGCTTGCTAATCAAACAATTTCATTTTCTAATGTCGGTCTCCTCCATTATGCAGCATATGTGCTGTATTGCTACCTCTCCACTCCTGAATTGAAGCATGATGCCTCATTTGCTTTGCAGAGCCCACGCATACACTTAGCATGCCAGCCGACACCCCTATGAGCAATATTGCCCTTTCTTCCCCTGCCTTGTGAAGAAAACTGATATCTACCAACAATGATATATACATAAGGAACCTGGCAAGAAGAAGGGAACAATAGTTGACAATGGAGCTACCCAGGGAAATCAACAAGGTAGGAATATCTGTTTAAAAATCACTTCTAAAATAATAGATCTTACTTTCCTTCCTTTTTGTGTTATTTCTTTTTAGGACTCAGCCCAAAAACCCTCGCCTGCCTCCAACTACTTTGCTATCCTGCTCATAGCTTGCAAAATTAAAGAGGGCTGTTTCAGCAATATTGGAGGAGCACAAACAGGGGTGAAGTGTGGGGCAAACTTACCAGCAGAGGTGGGTTCCATTTTTCCCCAGAAGGTTGAGGGCAGGAAACATTACACTCACTCTGATTGCTTCATGAAGGCCATTTCATCATGGCCATTCCATCATGAAGCTATTTTTATCAGAATGATGGAAACACTTCCACATTCACTCTGTAATCTTATGGGGAGAAATGTTGCTCGGTGAGGAGCACCAAGTGGTAAAAAAGGTGAGTACATTGACTTCTAGAGTGCATATGGTTTTCTGGGTTGTGTTCAGTCTGCAACAGTGTGTACAAACTCCCAAAAAGTTTGCCCAAACTCCCAGAGAGTGTACAGTTGATACTTATATCCCATATTATTTACATTATTACAGTATTATTTACATTCCCTCTGCCAAGCTCCATATTGGTGTCTCAGAAGACAAAGCTCTCTTTTGCCCATAGACTACAAGTCACTTCTCCCATTGACATGTTTAAGGATGGAGTGGGACTCATCTTATCATTGGAAGTAGCTTCCACATGATCCTGCAATCCTACTTCCTTTCTCTTGATGGCCTGGCCTCGTGTCCACTTACACAGGCATTCCTTCAGGAAGGAGTGGCTCACTCTCTAGTCTCCTATGCCACTCAATGGCACCAAGAGAGAAAACCGAAGGAGGGTCCAGAAGGGGTGAAGTGCTTTTATGGGTGGGCAAGCTGTGTCCCACAAGTTAGATTTCTGAAACAGAAATGGGGAACAGGTGAGAGGCAAGCTTCTTGTCTGAGGTGGTGCTAGCCCCCTTATTCCCTCTCTGAGATCACCTTTGGTGCCAATTATAATAGCATAAGAACTGCCCTGCTGGATCACGACCAAGGCCCATCCAGTCCAGCATCCTGTTTCACACCGTGGCCCACCAGATGGTCGTAAGAAGCCCACAGGCAAGAGATGAGGGCATGACCTCTCTCTTGCTGTTGCTCCCCTGCAACTGGTATTTAGAGGCATCTAGCCTCTTAGGCTGGAGGTGGCCTGTAGCCACCATACTAGTAGCCATTGATATGTCTGACCTCCATAAATATGTCTAAGCCCCTTTTAAAGCCATCCAAGCTAGTGGCCACCACATCCCATGGCAAAGAATTCCATAGATTAATAACATGCTGTGTGAAAATGTACTTCCTTTTGTTGGTCCTAAATTTCCTGGCCGTCAGTTTCATTGGATGACCCCTGGTTCTAGTGTTCTGAGAGAGGGAGAAAAAATTCTCTCTGTCCCCTTTCTCTATTCCATGCATAATTTTATACGCTTCTATCATGTCTCCCCGTAGTCGCCCCAGATGCTGTAGCCTTGCTTCATAAGGAAGGTGTTCCAGGCCCCTGATCATCTCTGTTGTCCTCTTCTGTACCTTTCCAGTTCTACAATATACTTCTTATGACCAGAACTGTATACAGTACACAAGATGTGGCTGCACCATAGCTTTGTATAAGGGCATTATAATATTAGCATATTTATTTTCAATCCCCTTCCTAATGAGCCCTAGCACGGAATTGGCCTTTTTCATAGCTGCCTCACATTGAGTTGATACTTTCAATGAGCTGTCCACCACGACCTCAAGATCTCTCTCCTGGTCAGTCACCAACAGTTCAGACCCCATCAGCGTATATGTGAAGTTGGGATGGGTTTTTTGCCCCAATATGCATCACTTTACACTTGCTTACATTGAACAGCATTTGCCATTTTGTCGCCCACTCACTCAAATTGGAGATATCATTTTGGAGCTCCTCACAATCTGATGTGGATTTCACTACCTTAAATACTTTAGTGCCATCTGCATATTTGGCCACTTTACTGCTTAACCCAACTTCTAGATCATTTATGAACAAGTTAAAGAGCACTGGTCCCAGTACAGATCCTTGGAGGACACCACATCTTACTTCACTCCACTGTGAAAACTGATCATTTATTCCTACCTTCTATTTCCTGTGCTTCAACCAGTTACCAATCTACACATGAACCTGTCCCTTTATCCCATGACTGCTAGGTTTACTCCAGAGCCTTTGGTGGGGTCTTTAAACTTTGTCAAATGTTTTTTAGGAAGTACAAGTATACTATATCAACCAGATCACCTTTATCCACATACCTGTTGACAGTCTCAAAGAACTCCAAAAGGTTATTGAGTCAAGACTTGCCCTTACAGAAGCCATCATGGCTCTCCTTCAGCAAGACCTGTTAGACTATATGTTTAAAAACTTAAGTATGCTTTACATCAGTTTACCCAGCACAGAAGTTAAGCTAACCAGCCTATAATTTCCTGGATCCTCCCTGGATCCTTTTTTGAAAATCAGTGTTACGTTAGCTAATTTCCAGTACTCTAGTACAGAGTCTGATTGCAGGGACAAATTATGTATTTTGCTAGCAGATCAGCTAGCAGATCAGCAATTTCACCATTGAGTTCCTTCAGAACTCTTAGGTGGATGCTATCGGGCTCTAGTAACTTGTTAATTTTTAGTTTTTCAAGACAGTTTAGAACATCCTCTCTCATCACCTCACATTGACCCAGTTCTTCAGCCTCCAAGTCTGAGAAACTCAGTTCCCTGAGCAGGTATATGGTCAGGATCCTCTGCCATGGAGACAAATGCAAAGAACTCATTCAGCTTTTCTGCAATCTCCTTGTCCTTCTTAATATTCCCTTGCATGCCCTTATTATGTAAGGGTCCAATCACCTCCTGGCAGGTTTCCTGCTTCTGATATATTTAAAAGGTTTTTGTTCTTCCCCTTGACACTTCTATCTATATGCTCCTCAAACTCTCTTTTTTTATTCTGGCGCAGAAGACAGAGGTACACTGCAGGGTCATGACACATCCCTTACTGTCTCTATGCATTTCTTTTGCCAGAGTTTATGCTCCTTTCTGTTCTCTTCATTTGGGCAGGACTTCCATTTTCTGATGGAGGTATTCTTTTGTAGCTTCCCTGACTTGTTAGGCACACTGGCATCCTTCTGAACTTGGTGATACCTTTCCTCTTTCTTGGTATACATCCCAACGGAGCTTCTATTATTGTGGTTTTAAATAAGTTCCATGCTTTCTGGAGTGATTTGACCCTCTTGACTTTCCCTTTCAGCTTCCTTTTTACCAGTCCCCTCATTTTCGAGAAGTTTCCTCTTCTGAAGTTCAATGCATCTGTGTTGGACTTGCTTGGCAATGCTCCACTTGCATATAAGCTGAATTGGATCACACTATGGTCACTGTTCCCCAAAGGTTCTACAACTCTGACATCTTGCACTGGGTCCTGGGCACCACTCAGGATTAAGTCGAAGGTCACCTTCTCTCTGATTGGTTCAATGGAAAACTGTCATTTGTCTGTGACAAACTGACAAACTGGTACAGTCATTTAGCATGTCTAGAAATCTGGCCTCTCTGTCAATACCCACATGTGAATTTAGTCTCAGTCTTTGTCAGGGTAATTGAAGTCACCAGTTATTGCAGCTCTTTCTCTCTTTGACGCCTCTCTGATTTGCTTCTCCAGCTCTAGGTCACTCACAGCATTTATGGTAGAGGGTGCCTTAATTAAATTTGCAAGCCTCCCCACCCGCCAACTCTCCCCCCGCCCAAAGTATGCTTTCCCTTCTAAAATCAGTAGCCTGTTTGTAGCCTTCTAAAAACAGTAGCTAAGAAAATCAGTTCAATAGCTAGGAAAGCCCGGCCCCTTCAGCCCCTGCCCCTGGAATTTGAGCAGTGCACTGTGGTTAACCGATATTTTCTATGTTCCCACAGGAGGTTTTAGCCACACAAACATATTTCCCAGTACCTCCCCACACTGCTGGGGCAACATGTAAATCTGCCCTTAGGCATGACTGTAGCATACAGATATATGAATCCAGAGAATTGCTGCCCAGCCTAGTAATTACCCTTATCACCTGTGTCAACGATGTTATCTCAGCTTGGACAGGCAGCAATTAGAGCATCACAGATGCTCAGAGCTGCTTGTAGCTAACCCAGAGAGAAAGCTTCTTCTCTATGGGAAAGGAGGAACTCAGAGCCAATGTGTTTGTCCTCTCTTCTTGCGCTTGACATAGCTCTGTTCTGAAGGGCTAAGGCATGTTTGGGCGGGGGGAGGAACTGACTGCATCGTAGTTCAGCTGCATTACCAAAGTCTTACTCCCTGAGCAAAAGACATTTATCTAAGATTACAGCTGGCAGGGCTTGTAAAATCTTATTTTTAACATAAAATGTTTGTTGCTCTCTTTTATACAGGATATATTTCTTTGTGAGCCTGCAACATGTGGGATGCATTACACACTTCAAGGGCAGTGGCCACGACTCTGCCGTTAAGGCTCTGTTCTGAAACAGGCTTACAGTGAAGCATTAATAGCTATTTTTCTCTCCATATATTTTTGGTGTGAAATCAGACAGAGTGCTGCACTCTGCGTCCTTTGAATTTTCAATATAATCCCCACTTGAGTTTACATAAGGCTTGATTAATGGGGAGTGCTAGAAATATGGGACTTCCATAGTTAATTTTCAGTATGTGTCTTTCAATTGTTATACATTTCTACAAAGAAATGTGTATAGGAAGCTGAAACTTTTTGCATAGACCTGGTTGGTGGTATGACATAGGATCTGGAATGCATTATCAAGGGTTCAAGAGCATCCCCCACCCCACTCCGATCCAACAAGAGAAATTTCCATTTGGGAAAGGTGTAGAAGAGAGCAATCAAAAAGATGAGGGGGCTACAACACCTTTTTTTTTTTTTTTACAAGGCAAGGCTACAACATTTGAAACTTTTTAGTTTAGAAAAACTGTGACTAAGGATAGAGTTTTATAAAATTATGGATGGTGTGGAGAGAGGGAGGTTTTCCTCCCTTTTTCACAACACTCACACATGGGTCATCCTATGAAACTGATTGCTAGGATATTTAGGACTGACAAGTGGAAGTACTTTTTCACACAGCACATAATTAATCTATGGAATTATCTGCCATGGGATGTGGTGATGGCCACCAGCTATGATGGCTTTAAAGGGGGCTTAGACAAATTCATGGAGGACACGTCCATCAATGGATACTAGTCTTGTTGGCTATAGGGTACCTCCAGGTTTAGGGGCAGGATGCCTCTGAATACCAGTTGCAGGTGAGCAACATCAGGAGAAGTGGCATGCTTTTATAGCATCCTTGCAAGCTTCCCAAAGGCATCTGGTGGGCCATTGTGGGAAACAGGGTGCTGGAGCAGGAAGATCTTGGTCTTGATCCTGCAAGGTTCTTGTTTTGTTCTTATGTGGAAGGATTGTTCCTTCTTGAAGTGGAAGGAACCTTCCACCACCCAGAGCCTTTGGATGGAAAGGACAGTATAGAAATGTAATAAAAATGCAGATGTGGATATGCAGTCCAATCTGAAATGTAAAGCTCATTTGAACCTCTCTGGGTGAATGCAACTATTAATGAAGTTGAGAATGGAAATTCTCAGCCGGAGTCACTAGTTATTATGTGTGTCTAGAGCTGAATAGGGGCATTTTTGTCTTGCTCTTTTTCATAGCTTAGTAATAATCTCAATGAAACTTGGGGCATATGAGAGGACTTTCCCCCGCATATCACCAACCCCCAATCAACACCATGAAAAATGTACTCTGCTCATCATTCAAGCAAAGGGAGGCTGAGACAAGAAGTGAGGCATCAGTGAGGCCAAGACAACAGTGCTATGTCTTTGGGATATTTATTAAATAACCACTTTTCTAGGGGAAGAAAAGAGAAGAGAAGAAAAAAGGATTGGCATGTATACACAGCAAATATTAGGGAAGCAATACCCTAAAAGATCCTAAAATGTTAATTTGGAAGTACATCCCACTAAACTGAGTGGGACTGACTTTCTCAAAAGTATGATAAGATTGCATCTTAGGATCATATGTATTTCTGACATGGTCCAGTTTGGATGATACTTTGTCCACCTGGCCCATCAAGTGTGATAAGGACACACACACACACTGTGAGCATGCACATCCTTCCCCTCTCCCAGCACACAGGGGGTGATGAATCAGAACTGTCCCTCTATGTGTGCTAGAAATACAAATTTAAACTAGTATTTCTAGAACATATAGAGGACCAGTTTGAACAAACTGTTCTGCCATGCAATTGGGGAAAGGTGTGAAAGGGTGTGAATGGAACCGGCTGATTCAGTTCAGTTCGAGTTCAAACCAGACCTGAACTGGCCCTGGCCAGTTCAGTACAGCACCCCCTTGAACCTCCCCCCCAAAAAAAATTGGTTGGGGGGGTTCGTGAACCTTTTTAGGGAAACAGGTTTTTTAAAAAATCTAAACATACCCCCTCTTGTGGGGTTCTCCAAGGTGGGAGGGGGGTCCATGGAGGTCCCCTCCCCCCGCGGGCCTTTCTTCCTTCAAAAACAGCCCCATTCAGCTGTTCTTTGGCCTGTTTGGGCCTTTCCCCCAGTGCAGTGGCCATTTTGGATGCTGTTGTGCCTGCACAATGGGCCTCTGCGTGGCCAGGTCATGACCACACATAAGTCCAGGCCACGCAGAGGCCCATTGTTCAGGTGCAGCAGCCTCCAAAATGGCCACTGCAACGGGGGAAAGGCCCGAACAAGCCGAAGAACAGCCTAATGGGATCATTTTTGAAGGAAGAAAGGCTGGCGATGAATAGGGAACACCTCTGTGGACACCCCCCTGCCGCCTTGGAGAACCCCCCCCCGGGGGGTAATCGACATGATGCCACACTTTACCTTCATCATTAAATTTCATCTAAAGCAAAATTCAAGGACTCCCATAAGAACAAGGATGCCCCAAGGCAGGAAGAAAGCAGACTAATAGAACTTCCCAACTAACTGCAAGGGTACAGCAAGGAAGTGGCAAGTTTTGAAATATGTCTCTGAGGGTTGTACAGCCTTTGGGGATATACTTTATCTTGAATTACAAATATAAAAGGAACAAGATGGAGTGTTATCTTCTTAACCAGAAACAAAAGATAAAAGCCTTGTTAGAATGTATAGTTCTTACAGATGCCAAGGAAGTCAGTATTCCAATGGAAGCTAACTTTTTGAAGCAGGATGCAAACTGCGAGCTTCTTCCAGACAATGGGCAATATACGGAAGCAACTGGGAAACTTCTATATATTGCCACAATAATAAGATCAGATGATATTGCTGGAGCTGTGGTAATTTTAAGCAGGAAAGTGAATACACCCACCCAAAATAACCAAATTATTATTATTATTATTTTATTATTATTTATTTGATTACTATACCGCCCTTCCAAAAATGGCTCCGGGCGGTTTACACATTGCAGTTAAAAAACTTGGTAGGTACCTTAAAGGTACAGTTCATCTAAAACCAAGATTGCCAGCAAGTAGTAATCTTAGACTAGTGGGTTATGTGGATGCAGACTGGGCAGAAGACAGAACAGACTGCAAATTCACAAGTGGATACCTGTTCTTTTATGCAGGAGGAGCAATTAGTTGGTGCAGCTGAAAGCAAAACACTGTTGCTCTGTTCCTCTCGTTCCTCTCCTTCCCTGCCTGGAGCTGGCATGGATACACATGGTATTGCAAGACTTTGGGGCTGGTGAACCGAAACTAACTGAATTGTTTGAGGACAAAGTTGTATTTTTCTTTCACAAATGGAAAAGACAAAATCCAGAACAAAGCATATTGACACAAAATACCATTATGTATGTAATGTACAAGAAAAGGTCTCGTGCCATTGAAATACTGCCCAAAGGAAATGTTAGCAGATGTACTCACAAAGCCATTGCCAAGAGATCATTTTCTTGCATGGTCTCATATTGGCACAGAGGCTTCTTGGTTAAGGGGTGTCAAAAATCTTGCATGAGAGATTATGGGGCTCTTTGATCAGTGCTCAGGCAATGAGAAGGAATGTTAGAAGTGAGAATTCTAAAGTATTGCTCTGAGCACCACAGTAACCTCTTTTGACCACTAGAGGCATGATAAGATGTTAATAGGTTTGTCTTGGTAAGTTAGAGTCAGATTCAGTTGTTGAAGTTTGGATATGTTGTTAAATGACTCTCTCTCAGTATGTGATGTCTTAATAATTCTTTATTTGTTTTTTAAACTCAATCTACTGTCTCCAGATAATCTCTTGGGCTTTACCACAGAACATACTCTGCTGTGTGAGGACTGTAATGGCCAGGTTCAGATGAAATACGGAACCAGAGATTCCTTCACCTCTGCCTGAACCCAGGGAATTAGAGTTAGAGGGGGAAATGGACCCACAGTTTCCCTCCCCAAACTCCATTTGTCACCTTGGATTATCTTTAGATTTTGTTGTCCCAACCTCTGGTTTGCCTGTGGCAGTGGTACATTCGAACACAGCACCACTGTTAGTCTTCTTCCATTCTGGAGTTGAGGGAACAAACTCCTCCCTCACTCCAGCCACTATTGGCTGTATGGGTTGTCCTTCAGGAAAGAAGGAAGCCCACACAGCTAGCTTCCCCACCTCTCTGTGGTCTTGGTGAATGCAGAGAGGCCTCTCTCCCCAATGTCTAACAACAGATGGGAAAGCAGGGTGTGTGGGCACGGAACCAAGGGTCCATTGGACCCATAGTTCTGTATTACGTCTGAACTGGGCCAATGTTTTTCCTCACACCCCTCAACAGCTCTCTTGATGCACTTGTGCATCCTTGTTCTTTATGTCAGCCAAGGTGAATTTGGAAGTTCCTGCTTGGATAAAACATCTGAGGATTTTCTATGAAAGCTCAAAGAGTTTTGACTAGTGACATTCCTCAGGGAGGCTTTCTTCATCCTTAGTGCAGAGATAATTTTAAATAAGCATGTGAGACTTGAAAATCTCCTTTCAGCCCAGTCCTACTAGGAGGTAGGTCCTGCTGAGCTCAATAGAACTTACTCCTTAGTAAGTGCATTTAGGATTGCCACTTTAATGTTTATTTCAGGCTCAAGACAGGTAGCAATAATTATTAACAAACGTGGATTAGGTTGAATAGACATCTGATGGAGGCTGAAAGAAGAATAGAGGGAAAGTGTTAGTGGAAGGAAAGAGAATGCAAGAAAAAAAGAGGGTGAGATACAGAGAAAAAAGCATTTGGGGGGGGGGAAGTGTTGTGGTGGAATTAGAAACTCTGTCATGATAAGCGATACCAAAACTGTTAGCAATTTAGATGCAGAGTCAAGTTCAATGACAAGATGATTAGGCAATGGACAAATTAGGCAGTTAATCATGTGCTCTTTTAATGAGGAATCGATAAATCAAGGAATTAATTGCTAGCAAAAATCAATGAACTGCATGTCATCTAAATGGCCAAGCAGTTACAGTATATGTCTGAAAGACCATCCTTCCCTCCTTCTCCCTCAGAGAAGGCATTGGCTAACTTGATGCACAGTGTTACATGTTTAGTGATTGAAACAAACATTAATCCCCCTAGAACAAAAAGAAGATAAGAGTGTAAAGAAATGCCAACCATTCCTTCAATAACTATATATGATACAATGGGACTGAAATCTTTAGTTCTGTTATTTATGTACAGTCATTTTGTTTACAACTGTAGGTACATAAGTGAAGTCTAGTCATTCTGGTTCAGAAGTGATTTTGGATTTATTGGGTTATGTTTCTGAAAGTCTACAGTTGGAGTACAAATTATTCTCTTTTGGGCTGAAGCTAATTCCACAGCCCAGATTGCCCAAAATTTGTTATGCCTTGTCTGAGGCCTGGCACTTCAGTTGATGTTATTATTGACCAACATTCACAGGAGAGAGGTTAGGGATGGATCTGTAGCTCAGCAGTAGAGCATCTGCTTTGCATGCAGAAGGTCCCAGGTTCATTCCCTGGTATCTCCAGGTAGGGCTGCAAAAGACTCCTGCATGAAACCTTGGATAGCTGCTGCCAATCAGTATGAATGCTGAGCTAGATGAACCAATGGCCTGACTCGCTATGAGGCAGCTTCCTGTATTCCTATGTCCTTGGGGATTAAAGTTCTGGATCCCCGGGTAAATGTCACCAGCAGATCTCTCCAAACACATGGTTTGGATTCCATAATTAAAATTAAATAAATAAGAGCCTCCCCATATCTGACAACTTTTTAAAAAGGCACTTAAGACACATCTGTTCGCCCAGGCTTTTAATTAGATTAACAGTATGTAATAGTTTTTAATGGTTTTAACATTGTGCTAAATGGTAAATTGTTTGAATGTGTTAATGTTTTAATTCTGTTTTAGTTTGTACTGTTTTTATTTTAAACCGCCCAGAGCTGTGAGTTTGGGGTGGTATAAAGGTACAGTGTGCCGTCGAGTCGGTGTTGACTCCTGGCAGCCACAGAGCCCTGTGGTTTTCTTTGGTAGAATACAGGAGGGGTTTACCATTGCCATCTCCCACGCAATATGAAATGATGCCTTTCAGCATCTTCCTATATCGCTGCTGCCCGATATAGGTGTTTCCCATAGTCTGGGGAACATACCAGCAGGGATACGAACTGGCAACCTCTTGCTTGTTAGGCAAGTCATTTCCCCCTAACCCCTACTGTATTCTACCAAATAAAACCACATGGTTCTGTGGTCACCAGGAGTCAACACCAACTCAAAGGCACACTTTGGGTTGTATACAAATATGCTAATAAATAAATAAATAAATAACCATCACATTCTGGATATTTCCAGAAACTGGCACCAGCTACAACTGCAAGGTTTGGGGCTTTGGGGGTGTTTTTTTTAATGCATTCAAACAAGTAATGGTAAAATGTAACAACAACAAAAGAAGACCTGTATTTCAAAATTACTTCTCCACAGCAGAGTATGAGTATTTCAACCCCATGGCTTTCAAAACAATCAAACCTAAGTGAGATACAGATAAAATAAAGCAATCAACGTGAGCCTTTGATTGTATAAAGTCACCCTTCGGATTCTGAATCTAAAGGAAAGGGAAGCATTTAATTTCCACTGCTTTTCTTTTGTTTATTTGTTTGCCTCGGTGCTCATAAGTGAAGCTCAGTAATATTCAGCATGAATAATTCATAAAGGAGATCTGGTTGCCAACGTATTCATATTCCTGAGGCTTAAGCAAATATGTGAATGAAGTTCTCCCACTGTCATGCATGTGTTATAGCTGGTAAATGCAATATCTCCGGTACGGAGAAAGAAAAGCAATACAAAAGATAGTCAGTGCAGAACTGGATTCAAATCAAACACTGGGGCAAACTCTATGTACTTCTTTTTGTATGTTTCCTCAGCTTGAGGTGCAGCAGGATTGGGTACCACTCATCCTCCTGTCCATTCAAACTATGGGAACCAGGAGAAAATAGATATATGTAAATCTGTTACTGGCCTCTCACTGAATACATATTTTCTAGCTGGTCCACATATTATCAGCATGTCCTAATCTTGCATGCAGTACTATATATTGGTTGCTCAGCTGCATCACCATGCACAATCCATCCATTCCAGATCCTGTTGACTTAGGAGAGAGTAAACGTTACCTTAAGTGGCCAGTTCGAATCCCCACTGGTAGGTTTCCCCAGACTATGGGAAACACTTATGTCGGGCAGCAGCAATATAGGAAGATGCTGAAAGGCATCAGCTCACACTACATGGGAGGAGGCAATGGTAAACCCCTCCTGTATTCCAGCAAAGAAAACCACAGGGCTCTGTGGTCACCAGGAGTCAACACCGACTCGACAACACAACATTACTTTACTTTAAGTATGGGCAACTTCTGAGTCTAGTAAATTCCAGCAGCCTTTCTAAGTTTCATACTAGAAACAGGATGACGGCTGCATCTCACTGTGCTCAAAGAAGATTTCAGAGCATCACAGGAATAATGGTGTTACTCCACAGGCCAAGGCTGATAGCATTATTTAATACACAGTGCATCAAAAGACTTTGTATCGGTTCAGAGAGGCCTAATAGCTGTTTCAGATTCACCTTCAGAGCCAATCGTTGTAATTCCTGGAATCAGTGGTGTGGCAAAATTGGAGGGGGCCCTAGGGCAAGATTTGGAGATGGTCCCCATCACCCTTGCCTTCCTTTGCTGCTGCCAATCAAGCCAATGCAGCTTGCTGACATCACACCAGCTCAATGAGGTAGGGCTGCCCCAATCCCAGTAAGAACAGGCTTGCCTTAAAGGGGCTGCCTGGGTGGATTGGGGTGGCTCTGCTTCAAGAAATGGGCACAGCTGCGCCGGCTCAGAGAGTGGCCAGCATGAGTTGGAGCCAAGCACCAGTGTAGGAAGGGATGGGGGGAGGCAGCCCCTGGACACCCATAACGCAATAATACCTCTGTTCAATATTACCTACTCTCCTGCCTGGAATCCACTGGATTTTGTAAATCACTCTGGATGTTTTTGCGGAATCCAAGAAAAAAATCTACTTCCATGAGAGAATTTCTAATGTGCACTTTATTTGTGCTGAAATTAGTCTGAAACACTTAGTATCCATAGTGTGATACCATTGTGCGATACATAGGAACAGAGGAAGCTGCCTTATACCAAGTCAGACCATTGGTCCATCCAGCTCAGTATTGTCTAGGCAGTGGCTCTCCAAGGTGTCAGGCAGGCGCCTCTTCCTGCCCTTCCTGGAGATGTCAGGGAGTGAACTTGGGATCTTTCCCATGCAAGCAGATGTTCTACACTGAGCTACAGCCCCATCCCCTATGGGGAATCTCTTACTGTAGCTCGTGTTTACTTGTGTCATCCATTCAAATGCAAACCAGGGTAGATCATGCTTAGCAAAGGGGACAATTCATGTTCACTACTGCAAGACCAGTTCTTCTCCCCCATGGCTGTGATACCAGTCATACAATGGACACTGAAAATGTTCTATATCAGGAGATGGCCATCATGTGAATTGATCTTGAGAGTAACCAAGTAGGAAAGGTGATTATAGGGCACAAAAATCAGTTACCCAAGCTGAATCCAATCAGACTGACAGGAAGTATGGCTTTCACCAGGAAACCACCATGTCCCACTTCCTGTAGGCCTGATTGAACCCAGCTTTGGAGTTTGGACAGTCAGATTTGTGATGGGGTGGCTAACAAATAAAATTATTCATTCATTCATTCATTCATTCATTCATTCATTCATAGCTGGAAAATAGAAAACACTATCTGTGTTCTAGAAAAGTTTTCCATTTGTCTCAAAAGAGCCTGAACAGAACTTCCCACTGGATTCTGCTCTTTCACCATGCCCCAGCAAAACTAACAACAATAGAAAATATTAAAATATGGTGTATAAAACAGAAGCATATATCAAGCAGGTCATGCATTTGGACAAGTGTTTCATCATAGTGCAATAAAAAGAGATTATCATCATCTTTTAGCAACCAGGGAGAAAATCAGGTGCCTATAGTATATTACAGACAACATCTGTTTAATTGTTATTTAATACAGTAGCAACCCTTTATTTCTGGTTCATGCTAGAAGTTCTGCAGCCCTTTGGAAATGTAAAAAGAGCTGTGATAAAAACAAGACGTGATAATGTATGATTAGAAAAATCTGTATCCCACCCTTTGTCCAAACAGTGCCATACATGAAGTTATGCCATTTCATTCTTAAAATAAGCCTGAAAGGTGTGGTGGATTGATATCCTAGTGACTTGCTCAAGACCACTAGCTGAGGCTTATGGTTGAACCCAATTCTCCTAAACCTACGTTCAACACTCTGTCCACTATACCACACCAACTAATCAGATCAACTGCCCACCAGATCCTATAAGCATGTCTGGTGATGACTCGGAGGCGGGTCTTCTCTGTAGCTGCTCCTGGGCTGTGGAGTGCATCCCCAACAGAAATCCGTAATTTGAATTCATTATTGGTAATAAGGAGAGCCCTTAAAACCTATCTGTTTGGCCTGGGCTTCTAGGGTTTCTAATGTTCATCCTGGTCCTCCAGGGTTTTTAAACTGTTTTAAATGTTTTAATTGTTAATTGGTTTTATGTTGTTTTCATAGTTTTTGTTTTTAACTGTTAATTGGTTTTACTTGGTTTTATTTTAATGTAAATTGCCCTGAGCCATTTTTGGAAGAGCTATATATAAATTGAATGAATGAATGAATGAATGAATGAATGAATGAATGAATAATAAAATAAATAAGTGTGTATGAAAAGGTTCTCTGTTACTCACTCTAACTTAATTGCCTTGTTCATGTATTCAAAAATCCTGTGTGGGATTCTGAATTCCCTACTGGTCAGTTCTCTGCTGCTTACTTTCATTTGCTTACCTTTTAAAGTCTTTCAGTGCCTACAGTGAGCTTCTCATCCTTCTTGTTACAGATATAATTATTCCACCTGGCATTGACTTTCCCTAAGAAACCTTCTCTCTACATTCTGGGTGAACTTCCCTCACCAAATGAGATAGTTATAGAAAACATCAGTCTATCTCTGCTCCAGAACTGGCCTTAGGCTCCTTGCTGTGGCTGAGATATAGACCAATTGATTATTAAATTAAGCAACCTTTTGATTTAGCAGTAAGCAGTATCCTATTCTGAGGATCGACCATCAACAGCAAAGAATCCAGCAGTCAAGAAATACGCTGCAGACTAGCACTTGGTAGGTTGCAATGAAGGCCTTGGAAAGGATATTTAGATGCCATGATGTGTCTACACTTACAAAGATTAGAATCGTTTGGACAATGGTTTTTCTTGTGACACTATATGGATGCGAAAGCTGGACTTTGAAGAAAAAAGATAGAAAAAGCATTGGTGCTTTTGAACTTTGGTGTTGGAGAAGACTTTTGAGGATACCATGAACAGCCAGGAAAACAAACAGGTGGATCATATAACAAATCAATCCAGAATTTTCACTCAAGGTACAAATGACCAGGCTCAAACTATCATACTTCAGACACATTATATGAAGATCCAGCTCCCTTGAGGAGTCCATAATGCTGGGAAAAGTTGAAAGAAAGAGGACGACCAGCAGCAAGGTGGATGGACTTGATTATGACAGCAATGAATGCACCACTGAGGGACCTTAAAGGCCAAGTTGAAGACAGATCATCCTGGAAAGAATCTATCTGTGTGGTCACTAAGAGTCGACATCGACTTGACAGCACTTAATCAATCAATCAATCAAGTATCCTGTATCCTGTACCCACTTGACTTCTATAGCATGTGGGTTCTAATCATGCAAATAGGTGTAAGAAGATGAAGGAGATTAGCTGTCAATATTGAAAAAGTACTAAAGTGAGCATACTCAGGCAGCATTGCTATAATTTTAGCAAAGGCAGTCCCTAGAGGACTCCTAGATATAGTTACCCGCTCAACTGCAGGCTATCTTTATGGCCACATTTCCATACTGTTCAAGAGGCATATCACTAGTGTAAATAATAACAGCTAAACTTACCTGATGATAGGGCCAGTATGCCCATCAGAAATCTAAGAATTCATCTGCACTGCTGATTAATATTTCATGTGAGCAATTTCAGACTACTGATTAGATCTTTTAATAATTAATGCAATGTTATTGTGCATGATTAAGGCTATTCCTTTTAATGGGAATCTCAAATCACTCCTAACACCTCAGTATGAATTCTTTATGATATCCAGCCATGCATGCATTTCAGCAAGTCTACTATGGAAAGCTCTGTAATTGCAATTCAACCAGCCCTATCATAACAACAGAGAACATAAGCTGGCTTCAGATCTATACTCCAAACACTCTGCAAATAATGCTTTACAGGTTTGGTTTTTAATGCTCTTCTTTTTTCCTACCTGGTATCCTTACTTTAATTAAAAAAAACTTCAACTATTTGTGGAGCTACCCCGACAAAAGACTGGCAATGCTACGCAGGTGAAAATGACAAAGAAATAAAAGAAAAACGGCAACAGAGAAAACTTTTGATTGAATTCAAAACAGTGGAACAGTAATGACAAATGGAGGCAGCAGCAGCTGGGGAGTGAGGCAGGATATCAAATTTCTAAACTACATTCTAAGGCTGTTACAAAACTAGATCACATTTCTGAAAAGATTTCTCATTAAGCTTCAAGCAAAAGTTAAAAACACAAGAAGAGCCTTGCTGGATCGGACTAAGGATCAATATAGTTCTGGGATTTCATTGTATTTTTATTGTGAACTGCTCAGAGAGGTTTCCTGTGAAGACGTTAATTGTCTGATTATTGTTGTTGTAATTTACTACAAAGAGAAGCCAAAGATATGCAGGGGTGGTGTCAAGTTGCTAGGGGCTCTAAGGCAGGGTTTCTTAACCTTGGGCCCCCAGATGTTGTTGGACTACAACTCCCATCATCCTCAGCCACAAAGGCCATGTCTGGGGATGATGGGAGTTGTAGTCCAACAACATCTGGGGGCCCAAGGTTAAGAAACTCTGCTCTAAGGCAAAACCCTGCAATGGGCCCCCATTAGCTCTGTCTCCTACTCCATCCACTATGGTGTTCCACCCTGTACTCCATGACACTAGGAACATAGGAAGCTGCCATAAACTGGGAAGCTGCTGTATACTGAGTCAGACCATTGGTCCATCTAGCTCAGTATTGTCTACACAGACTGGCAGCAGCTTCTCCAAAGTTACAGGCAGGAATCTCTCTCAGCTCTATCTTGGAGATGCCAGGGAGGGAACTTGGAACCTTCTGCTCTTCCCAAAGTGGTTCCATCCCCTAAGAGGAATATCTTACAGTGCTCACACATCAAGTCTCCCATTCATATGCAACCAGGGTGGACCCTGCTTAGCTAAGGGGACACGTCATGCTTGCTACCACAAGACCAGCTCTCCTCTCCTCCTCTCTGCTCCTCCACCTCATTGTGTTCCCTCCAGTGGTGTAGTTGCAAATTGAGAAGTGCAGGCATTCTCTATTATTCATAGTCCCCATGGCTATGTTTATGTACAATCAGAGAAGCCGAGAAGTTCTGGCACTCCGTTCCTGCACGTCCCCCCTCCATGACACCCCTGGTTCCCTCCCACCCCACCCAGCATACCTGAATGGTGAGGGAAGATACATGGTAGCAGACAGATGTTGGCAAGTGTGTAGCTGCTCCCACTGATGAATGGAGGGATGTGGGGGAGCATAGCGGTTCTGCCCCCTCACCCTCAGAGGGTGGGAGGAGGAGGAGAAGCTCCAATTGCTGAATTCCCCCCATTAACCAAGAGTGAGGAGGGAGAGATGTTACCACTGAGACTCCTGACAGCAATGGCGGCAACTCCTCCTCCTCCCCTCCCCTCAGAAAATAGATCTACTTCCCAGAGTCCGCTGCTTGATTGCAGGAAACTCTGGGAGGAAGTCCATTTGCCAAGGGCAGGAGAGGGAAAGGGGCAAGGATGCTGCAAATCTCTCATGCCGCTGCTGCCTTCTACCTGCTTACCATCCACCAAAGGGAAAGGGCATGTTTGTGGGACATTTCAGTTTGTATATGGGGAGGCAGGTAGGAAAGGGCAAGAGAGGTGCAAGAAATCAACAACCCATAGGCCCTGGGGTCTCTGGAGTTGGCCATGGGCTCTCAAGCAAAGCCCGATGTGACTAATCCCAAGACTGAATCTAGGCTAATGCCTCTGGGACACCTACAAGCAAGGCATGAAGAAAAACTCCCTCCTCTGTTTATCCCAGGCTCTGGTGCTCAGAACTATTCTGCCTCTAAACAATTTAGCTATGAAGCCTAATGGCCATTGATAGACCTACATTCCATGAATCTATCTAACCTTTCCTTGAATTGCTCTCTTCCTGTTTCATCAGCAAAACAGAGACGTGAATGTAAGTTTCCTTGGTACCATTATTCTTATCTGTGGATGATCGCTTTTTCTTATCACTAAAATACCTGCAGCTGAAAGGTAGAGTGAATTATAAGTCTCCATTGAAATTAAGGAGCCGTTTTAGCAGGAGTATTGAAGATGGGACCTGATGTATAATGGCTTGTTTTGTACAGACAAAGCAGAAGCATGTGCAGATTTGGGACCTGGCGGCTACCAAATGACTGGGGGGTGAACAGGAAATCCTGGCATCAAATGCTTCCTCCTCCTTCAATAGTTCACAAACCCTGATACAAGACCAATTTGATACTTGACATTTGGACACTGGATATCCTCCAGTTTTAACTTACGTATCTAAACTGAACCATGAACCCCACTGCCCATTGAGATCATCAGGAGAAGTTCATCTGCAATTGCCACCGGCTTGTCTGGTGACTACTCAGGAACGAGCCTTCTCTGCTTTTGCCCCGAAGTTTTGGAATGTGCTCCCTGCTGAAATAAAAGCCTCCCATCTCTGACAACTTTTTAAAAGGCAGTCAAGACACATTTGTTCACCAAGGCTTTTAATTAGATACCCTTTTAATAGTTTTTAACATTGTTTAATAATTCTAATGTTTTAACCTTTTAATTTTGTTCTAATTTGTATTATTTTATTGTAAACCTCCCAGAGATGTAAGTTTTGGGTGGGATACAAATATGTCCGCCACTTTATTTATTTATTTATTTATTTCATTTCATTTCATTTCATTTCTGTTCCGCTCTTCCTCTAAGGAGCCCAGAGCGGGGTACATAGTTATGTTTCTCCTCACAACACCCCTGTGAGGTAGGTTAGGAAATAATAATAGTGCAGCAGGGAAATGACTTGATTATCAAGTCAGAGGTTGCCGGTTAGAATCCCCGCTGGAATGTTTCCCAGACTATGGGAAACACCTATAATGGGCAGCAGCAATATAGGAAGATGCTGAAAGGCATCATCTCATACTGCGTGGGAGTAGGCAATGGTAAACCCCTCCTGTCCAAAGACAACCACAGGTCTCTGTGGTCACCAGGAGTCAAAACTGACTCAACAGCACACTTTTACCTTTACAAATATGACAAATAAATAATAAACAAACAAACTGGAAATTTGATGCATAGAGGTGGAAATGTTTTATTTAAATTGTGGATATCCACCATTCCTCAATTCAATTTGACACCATTGTTTTTCCTGACTGCTGCTGCATTGCTCTTCCTGAATTAGACTGATCCCACCCAGTTAGGGATCATGCTATGAATAAGAAGATAACACCACAACAGAATGTAAGTCATAATTGCTTCTGTGATGATATCACTGAGGGCTAATGAGGGAAATGTAAATGTATAAGTGAACACTTTTGCAAGGTTCTTGAACTGAAATTGAAACTGAAACTGTAGTGCCAAAGTGCTGGGGTGAAGTGCTGGAAACTGAAACTGAAAAGTGCCAAAAATATTCGAGGAAAAAATGATGTAGGGCTCAGCTCTGCTATACAACTAAGCAACATAAGAGTCCTACTGGATCAGGCCCAAGGCTTACTAATCCAGCATTCTTACAACAGTGGCCCACCAGATGCCTCTGGGTAGGCCACAACCAGGAGATGAAGGCATGCCCCCACTCCAGACGTTGCTCTCCTGCAACTGGTATTCCGAGGTATCCTGCCTCTAAACCTAAAGCCTATAGCCATGAAACTGAGTAGCCACTGATAGAATTGTCCTCCATGAATCTGTCTAATCCCTTACAAATTTCATCTCAGCTAGTGGCCATCACCATGTCTTGTGTCAGGATATGGGGCATGGTTTGCAGATGGCCACCACGCGCGGTAGCAGCTGGGAGATGCCCTGCTGGTGTGTGAAGATATCCAGGAAGACCACCAGGATTGCAGAAGTGATGGCAAGTGGGAGAAGGAGCCGGTATGGATCTCCTCTCCTCCTTGTCAAATGGGCTGTGGAAGCCCTCAGCTTAAAAAGGATTCTGCCAGTAATTCAGATGTGGAATTGCGTTTTGGCTCATTCTTAGTGGATACAGTTGATAACGAATTGTTTAATCCAGGCCTACAAATAAGTGTATAAAAGTGTGTATCAAAGTATAATTCAGGAAAGTTTGGTTCATATCCCTAATGGAGTATAGAGCCAGCAGGTTATTCAGAGTTGAGAAGCCTCTCGGTAACAGAGGCCAAAGTCAAGAGCGGGAGGCCCCCTCTCAAGAATGTGGGTTGAGAAGCCCACCAGAGATAACAGGTACCAGGAGTGGTCAAACAAGCCATTAGCTAAATTCCTCAGTCAGCAGAAAGAGGGTCTTGCTGGTACGAAGAGATACCATAGGGATTAAAGTTGTCATAAAAGCCAGTTAGTAACTCATCTTCTCAGGCTCTAGATGACACGTCTGAAATATGTAAGTTTAATAACTAATAACGTGTATTAATAGCTTTGTTGATATGCTTGTATGTTTGAGACCTATAAAAACGAGCCAACTGTGTGGCTCGCGCGTGCAGTATCAGCCAGATGCTCTCTGATGATACTCGTGCCTTTCATGACATGAAATAAAAGCTTTTTTGAGCAATGCACCCTTGTTGTTTGACTCCATTCAGTTAGACAGCAAGTATATCGGTGAGAATTGAGCCCAATCCTCTTTGGTTCTGGCAAGACGCCCCATTCCCTATCCACGATAGGAGGATGAAAGCCAGTGGCTGAATCAAACAGGAAGGCTAGATTCTAGAGGTTTTTCCCGCAACACAGTCACCTCTGCACAATGCCAGGGAAGCTGTGTGGAGTTTTTGGCTTCAGCTCAAGCTTTGATTGATTGATTGATTGATTGATTGATTGATTAAGTGCCGTCAAGCTTTGATTGATTGATTGATTGATTGATCAAGTGCCGTCACCTGTCGACTCTTAGCGACCACATAGATAGATTCTCTCCAGGATGATCTGTCTTCAACTTGGCCTTTAAGGTCTCTCAGTTGTGCATTCATTGCTGTCATAATTAAGTCCATACACCTTGCTGCTGGTCATCCTCTTCTCTTTCCTTCAACTTTCCTGAGCATTATGGGCTCCTCAAGGGAGCTGGGTCTTCACATAATGTATCTGAAGTATGATAGTTTGAGCCTGGTCATTTGTGCCTCGAGCAAAAATTCTGGATTGATTTATTCTATGATCCATCTGTTTGTTTTCCTGGCTGTCCATGGTATCCTCAAAAGTCTTCTCCAGCACCAATGCTTTTTCTATCATTTTTCTTCAAAATTCATCTTTCGCATCAATAGAGTGTCATGGGAAAAACCATTGTCCGGACTATTCTAATCTTTGTAGGTATAGACACATCATGGCATCTAAATCTCCTTTCCAAGGCCTTCATTGCAACCCTACCAAGTGCTAGTCTGTGGTGTATTTCTTGACTGCTGGATCCTTTAATGTTGCTGGTCGATCCTAAAAGGCAGAAGCTATCCACCACTTCAGTGTCTTCATTATCAATTCTGAGGCTGGTTGCTGTACCCGTTGTCATTAGTTGAGTCTTCTTTACATTTAGTTGCAGTCCCATTATTTTCCACTGTGCACAGCTTTGTACAGGCCTAATAATTAGCCAGGGAGTCGCACTTAGGGTTAATGGGAGCTGCTTCTGACTTGAATGAAGAACACTGCCCGAGTGTTATCAGATCTTGTCCTCAAAACATACAACTCAAGAAGTGTTGATCCTCCCTACTTAGTGAACCAGTTCAGAGATTTGGGTCATAGATCTATCAACATCATCATCATCATCATCATCATCATCATCACAAAATACAAAGATCTACAAATTGAAATTGAAAGGCTGTGGCAGAAAAAGACCAAAATCATCCCAGTGGTAACCCTGGGTGCAGTTCCAAAAGACCTTGAAGAGCGCCTCAACACCATAGGGGCCACAGAAATCACCATCAGCCAATTACAAAAAGCAGCTTTACTGGGAACAGCCTATATTCTGCGATGATATCTATAACAACAGCAACAACATTGACAATAAAATTCTGACATCCCAGGTCCTTGGGAAGGACTCGATGTCTGGATAAAACAAACCAGTCAATAATACCTGTCTGACTGTGTAAACAAGAAATGATAATAATAATAATAATAATTCAATTTCTATACCGCCCTTCCAAAAATGGCTCAGGGCGGTTTACAAAGAGAGATAACAAACAAATAAGATGGCTCCCTGTCCCCAAAGGGCTCACATTCTAAAAAGAAAAATAAGACACACACCAGCAACAGTCACTGGAAGTACTGTGCTGGGGATGGACAGGGCCAGTTACTCTCCCCCTGCTAAATAAAGAGAATCACCAAGGTAAAAGGTGCCTCTTTGCCCAGTTAGCAGGGGCTCTATAGTGCTCTAATTCTGGCCAATTCAAACTTACCAGCAGGTGCGTGCATAATCAGCCATCCTACTGTGAGCACCTCCCTCCATTTCAAAATAAGCATGTCACTTTCACAGAGTATAACAGCAGCTTCCCTGTTTTATATATGTGTTTCAGAGCAGAGGAAAATTGGCACAATCAGAAATGCAACTAACAAGCAAAGATAAGGGTGGAAGATTTACAGGCTACAATTAGATATATGTATTCATTATGAAAGGTTAATGCAGATTGTAAAAAGAAGTTGCAAAAGTTACTGCTTCCCCCAGGCAGCTGTAACTTACGTACTGAGCATTTATATGGATTTTTACATGTCCATTAAATCAGCAATTCTGCAATGTGGAGGTGCTTTGAGCAGCTTTGCCTTCATTCGGAGACAAGGCAGTCTGGAAAATGCAGCCCATTTCTTTTATTAATCACTTGTATCACAAATGTCACTTTCCTTTTCCTTTCCACATTGCTCCTAACAATTAAAATAAGTCATCATAAATGAACAGTGATGCTTTGACCATGCTAGAGCAAATCTTCTCCCATAATTAAATGTGTTGATCCCTTATCTCTTTACATTAAAGGTCAAAAGAGAGAAGAAAAGAAACAGATCCAGGAACGTAGGCTCCCGGTTCCTTCCCTGCTCACTGGGTGGGGAGGGAGCAGATGTGGGGAGGAGGTGGAGAATGGAGGAGGAGCACATTTTATTTCCCCAAGTGAAAGAAGAAAGGTAGTCTAAGGGAGTGGTTCCTCCTGTATGTCCAATACTTCTCAGTTATTGGCATATGTATACTAACAGTGACCATCGTTATTCTCAGGAGTTCCATCCCCCCTCCAATTTCCATGGAAAAAGAAACTGCAGATAAAGAAACCTTAAGCCTATGGCAGAGGTGTCAAACTCAAATCCAGTGGGCCGGATTTGATCCCAATGCATCTCCAGGGGGCTGCACCTGCCTCACATTGCCTTCTTGCACTTGCCTTATGCCTTCTGTCTTCCTCCTTCTCCACCCTCTTTCTCTCACTCTCTTAGTTTCTTCCTCCCTCTTTACACCAGAATAGGCTCAAGGAAAGGTTGTTTTGTTGTTGATGATGATGTTGTCTTATAGTTGTCTCCTTGCTGGCCCCATTAGATTTCTTTCCATACCTAAAACTAAAGTACACTGGTAGCCAGTATTCCTTCTAAGGTGTGCACACATGTGTGCACTCACAAATTTTTTAATGTCCACTTTGTTAATTTTAGATCCTGCTCAGGTTTAATCAGGAAGATTCCACTCTGAATGTATGTGTGCGCACACTGCCTTGATACTGCTGCCCAGAACAAACTCATTCTGCACACAGATGGGGGGAAAATTAGAGAGAACACTGCTGGCAGCCCTCTTGAGAACAAAACATCCAATTCAGAAACAGGCTTTTGCCTGAGCAAAGCTTCACCTGACTTTGTGAAACACAAGGAGAAGCAACCTGTTTATTCTTCTAGTCTACTTCTATTTATTGCTTCATCCTAAGCCCCAGGTTTGGCTGAATAAAATTATTCAGAACTAGCTGGCCCAGGCATCTGTGCCTCTAGTTCTCCCCCTCCTTCCCCACTCTCCCCATTCTCAGCCCCCTGCCCCGGCCGCTGCCGCTTTCTATCCCGCCCCACCACTGTTTTCTCCCCCCCCCACTGCCATTTTCTCTCCTTGCCACCGTTTTCTCCCTCCCGCTGCTGTTTTATTTTCTTTTTCCCCACCATTTTCTTTACCCCCTCTGTCCGCACACCTATCCACCGCCTCTTTCCTCTGCCCCTCCCGGCAGCTTGCTCACGAACTCTCACGAGAGCTGCCACACATGGGATTAACGATGGGTACGTCTTAGAGAATTATATATAGAAATTTTAGTTCCACCCAACACTGACTGGTTCCCTCTTATGGTGGTTATTGCGATTGAATAGTCTTCTTGGCTTCCATCAACTGTGGTTTATGGGCTTCTGAGCATGGTGGAAAGAAGCACCGCAGCAGGGGTGAGGGGTAAGGAGTGCTGCAGTGGGGAGGAGAAGCGCAGCAAGGGTGGGGAGTACAGAGCACCATGGTCAGGGTTAGGATCACCACTGCCACCATCGTGGAAGGGAGTGTGGTGGTGTACAGCAAAATATGGTGGCAGAGGCTTGTTGGGGGCCAGACTGCCGAGCTTGAGGGGCTACATCCAACCCATGGGCCAGCAGTTTGACAGCCCTGCCCTATAGGGATTGCTGCATCAGGTTCCTAAGCATCCTGAAATATGCTCAAAATTACAAGAAAAAATGCAGGGGGGTGGGATAAGCACAGTAACTTGCTCTTCAGCTCTTCAGCAATACCCCCAAACTTCCAAATCTTCTTATTTCTTTTCCTCTTTGAAGGTTCTGTTTTGTTTTGTTTTTGCAGAAAAGAGCCACAAAATGGCTCAGCACTACAAAATGGTGACAGGAAATTATGTCAAAAGCCATTTCCTGCCTTTCAAAGACTGTGGATAGGCAAAAACCCTATATTCACCCCACAGATAAAGAAACTGGGTCCCTATGACCCATCTGCAGATACGCGAAACTGCAGATGACGGGACCATGGGTAATGAGGGCCACAAATACTCATTTAGCTTTAGGCCACTTTAATAATTTAGGCCACTTTAATTTAGGCCACTTTAAAACTTTAGGCCACTTTAATGACAGTCCCCAGAGGATCCTGGGAATTGGAGTATGGTGAGGTGTTGAGAATTCAGTGCATTGATTTGATTTGATGTTGCATAAAGTGGAGTGAGGCTGGGCCTGTCCTTCCTGCCCAAAGTGTTGTCCCCATCTATTTCATCTGTCATGTCCACATGGGTACAGAATATGCATATACAGTCCATGAACACAAAATCCAATGCATGGAGCTGTTTTATAGCTGCTTCCCTCATAAACACTAAGTAAACTTATATAGATTTAACTAAGAGTCTATTAAAAAAACACCATTTTTTTTCTTCTCCTTTCCCTCCTTTTACCTTCTGGACTCCACCCCACATCCTCTCTACAGGATCCCCACTGGGACAAACTACATACTTGAGTTTATCTTTCACAACAACCCTGTGAAGTAGGTTAGGCTGAGAGAGAAGTGACTGGCCCAGAGTCACCCAGCTAGTTTCATGGATGAATGGGGATTTGAACTCGGGTCTCCCTGGTCCTAGTCCAGCACTCTAACCACTATACCATGCTGGCTCATTCTTGGGTTCTTGGGTTCTCTGGCACAGGAGCTGTTAGTGATGTTCTTTCTGGTAAAGAGGATTGGTAATCACTTTCA
Source organism: Hemicordylus capensis (assembly GCF_027244095.1). Classification (NCBI taxonomy): domain Eukaryota; kingdom Metazoa; phylum Chordata; class Lepidosauria; order Squamata; family Cordylidae; genus Hemicordylus; species Hemicordylus capensis. The sequence continues at coordinate 293,372,021 of NC_069660.1, read as the reverse complement.
TCAGCCTTCTCAGTGAGGTCAAATTTGGAGGCAATATCAAATTCCTTTCCAGTTCCTCTCCTGAGACCAGACTCCCTTCCCTCTTTTCTTACAGTATGCATGCTGGAAAATCTTGAACACTTCAATTTCTTTCCATCATCAATATGACATAATCTCCTTGAATTTTGATTATTTGTTGTGGTCCAGAATATCAGGAAGATCCCTTTATCACTTTATAAGGCAGCCCTACTCAAACAAAGTCCCTCACCTGAAAAGTTCACTGTTTCACACCCTGTTTCTGATCCACATACAATTTGTATTTCAGTTGCTTCTCCCTTACAGAATCATGAATCTCTGCATCCTCAGGGTGAGACGGCATGGAAAGTCCTATCAGTTGTTGCCATTGTGTAAGTTTGGTGGTAGCTTTGCATCCTCTCAGCAGACAAAAACATGGTTTTTCCTGTAGTGGAATGAAGAGTAGTTTGAAAAGCAAATAGAATTTCATGGATTGCCTCTTTGCAGGGTTGTTATTGTGTAGTAGCCAGTTGTAAACTTTATTTCACTAATCTGTTCATTCATTCTACTAAACCATTCCCACAAGGATGGTACAGGAAATAGTCTTGTGTTTTATCCCATGGTTATGCAAATATTGCTCCATTTCAAATGGGGTAAGCTGTGTGCCATTGTCAGTTGATAGTTTTTCAGGAAGGCCTTCTCTCACAAAAACCGCAGCCATGAATTTGATCACCTTGATTGTAGTAATGTTGGCAGCAAATGAAACTTCTGGCCACCTGGAATAGTAATCCACCATCACTATAACAAATCTTTGTTTTGTGGGTTGGTTATCAAAAGGCTCCATTATATCCAGAGCAAGTTTTTCCCAGGGACCACTGAGATAGTCTACTGCAGTCAAGGGGGACGCAAAAGTTTTCTACGACTTGTCAGATGCAGCACAAGCTATACAGTCCCTGATCACAACTTCAATGTGTTTGTCCATACCTTGACAAACCAAAAACGTTCTTGGATTTTCCTTTTAGTCAAGTTCATACCCAGTTGACCTTCGTGGGCAATTTTGATCACTTTTGCCTGTAAGGAGGTTGGCACCACCAAATAAGCAGTCCTCAGCACCAGCTCATTGAGAAGAGACAGTTCATTTGCATGTATGGTTGAAGATGTTCAGGTACCCTGTTTTTGCATGCCATCCATTAGTTATATAAGGTGTAGATTCAGTAAACACTTGATCAGCACTGAGGGCCACTTTCAATTATTTGGGTCCAACACAATCTATAGATCTTTCTGATATCTCCAGCCCGATATCAAGACTCCTTTTTGTGACACATAAACTTTCCCTTCTGCAATACATCCTTTGTATTCCAGGACAGCAGTAAAATATCCATTTATGGCAATAGGGGAGCCTCCATATCCCCATGGGTGGATGTCTGAAGGCTTCAGGTGCAGATTTGATGTAGTAAGGGATTTCTTGTAAAGCAGTTGGGAAATGATAGTGTACCAAGAACTAGAATCAGCCAGCATCTGCACTTCATGGCCATTAAGATTAACTTAACAATGTGGAGAAACTTGACCATGTGGAGAAGCAGGCTCTGATTCTATCATACTTAAAATGCTGCCTGGAAGTGGTTCCTCTGTGTCATCCTTATCATACAGGTGAAACTCGGAAAATTAGAATATCATGCAAAAGTCCATTAATTTCAGTAATGCAAATTAAAAGGTGAAACTGATCTATGAGACAGACGCATTACATGCAAAGCGAGATAAGTCAAGCCTTAATTTGTTATAATTGTGATGATCATGGCGTACAGCTCATGAAAACCCCAAATCCACAATCCCAGAAAATTAGAATATTAAATGGAACCAAGAAGACAAGGATTGTAGAATAGAACAATATCGGACCTCTGAAAAGTATAAGCATGCATATGTATTCAGTACTTGGTTTGGGCCCCTTTTGCAGCAATTACTGCCTCAATGCGGCGTGGCATGGATGCTATCAGCCTGTGGCACTGATGAGGTGTTATGGAAGACCAGGATGCTTCATTAGCGGCCTTCAGCTCTTCTGCATTGTTTGGTCTCATGTATCTCATCCTTCTCTTGGCAATGCCCCATAGATTCTCTATGGGGTCAGGTCAGGCGAGTTTGCTGGCCAATCAAGCACAGTACACTGTATACTTTTCAGAGGTCCGATATTGTTCTATTCTACAATCCTTGTCTTCTTGGTTCCATGTAATATTCTAATTTTCTGGGATTGTGGATTTGGGGTTTTCATGAGCTGTACGCCATGATCATCACAATTATAACAAATTAAGGCTTGACTTATCTCGCTTTGCATGTAATGCGTCTGTCTCATATATCAGTTTCACCTTTTAATTTGCATTACTGAAATTAATGGACTTTTGCACGATATTCTAATTTTCCGAGTTTCACCTGTATAGTGAATCAGTTATGGATTCAACAGCAGCCTTGCAAAACTTAGCAGTGTCCCCTTTTTTGCATCTGTTGCAAGTGATCTTCCATGCAGGACAGTGAGCAAAATTGGCTTTGTGGGCAGAGTCTCCACACTGGTAGCAGTGGTAGCTCCTCCTTTCTTGTGCTGCCACTTTCTGGGGTAGTACCATATGAGAAGTTTGGGTTTGAAATTATTTAGACTGAACAGCCTGGATTTCAGGAGGTTGGTTTTATGGTACCAAAGAGAATGATTTGGCACAGTGAAGAGCATTTTTCATCCTCCTAGTCATCTCTATAAATTTATCTGAGGTAGGTTTCCACTCCAGTAGCAGCTTTTCATGCAGTTCGGAGCAGTTTGTTTTCATAACAATCTTAGCTCTGATCAGTTCATCAGCAAAGTTGGCAAATTCACAGGTTATACATACAATTCTGTGACATATTGATCGATAGATTCACCAGGCAGTCAGAATCTAGAATAGAACTTGTAATGTTCCGCAATCACATTCAAAAGAGGTTGCAATGAGGTTTGAAAAGCAGCTTCGTAAGAATTGGCATCCCCTTCCAAGTTGATAGGAAAGGCCAAATGATGATATATTCTTTGGCCTTCAGGTCCCAGGCAGTGAAGCACTATAGTTTTCTGCTTTGCTGGAGTAAAATCAGGGATCTGTATAGTGAGGAGGTAATTGCAGAAATAGGACCTCTATGATTTCCATGGAAGAACAGGTTCTCCTGTGGTGGACGAGAAAAACGGTGGTAGCAGGATATGAGCCATGCTGAAATGGGCATCCAGTGAGCAACATACTTCAGGACTGAAAAGGAAAAAGTACCTTCAGGGGTTGTGCAGGTTAGGAAGCTGGAGAAACCATCAGCACCAGGAATAATAGAAAGCAGTTCAGGAATGTAGGCCCAGGAATGCAAGGAAATGAAGTTGCAGGAACATTCAGAAGCTTTGCAGACTCTCACATTTAGTTGGTTCAAAATCTCATCGTGAAATGTTTTATAGCTGCTTCCTTCACAAACACAAAGTAATCTTATATAGATTAAACTAGGAGTTTATTGAGAAACAACTCCATTTTCTCCTTCTCCTTTCCCCCCCCCCCCTTTTCTTTGCTGAATCCACCACACACTCACACACTCTACAGGATCCCCCCTGGGACAAACTTCTAAACAACAAAATATAGAAGAGCATAGATGCAGGGCCTCAGTTGGGCAATCAGTTCCCCAGAAAACATCCGGTAATTAATTACACAATTGCGGATGATGGAACATATAAGTGTAACCCATATGCACATATTCCAGCCCTGTGTGGATGGACAAGAATGGTAGAGATAGGACTTGAACGCTAGGTAGGTGATGAAGACACAGCCTCATTCCACTCAACACAATGGTCTTGATTGCTCCAAGGTGGCATCTCTAGCAACCCTTTAATAGGGATTCTTAGCATCCTCCCACCAGCAATTCCCAGAGCTACCCAGAAGGGGAACTGCTACATTAATTTAAATGCAGTGTAGATAGTAGGGCTGTGTGAAGTGGCTTTGTTTGATACAGGGTCACCTCAGTAGTTTGGCATGCCCTATATGTGCTGTGAACTTAGTTTGCAATATCCAGTTGCCAACAAAAGAGTTCTGTGCATGAGACTCCACAGCCTTTCGCCATGGCTACAGCCCTGTTCTGCAGTTGCCAGATCATGATAAGTAGGCTATGAGCCAAATCACTGTGAATATAGTAAAATATATATTCTATGAGGTATTGGTTCTAAGTGCTTTTCTCCAAAGCACAGCAGGGTTGGGTTCAGCTAGTTGATATGTAGTGAATGGCCTAAAACAATGTTTATTCAATTTGCTTCAAGTTAAGCCTCTTGTAACAAAGCAAGCAACACTGGATTTTAGAGCAGGCAGCTCCTGGAAATTGAAGGTAAACATTTTTATATACACAGCAGAGAGGGCATTGTATTTTTAAACTGATAATTATACTCACGAAGAATATAAAGCCCTAGTTTTGCACTTTGGTCTGCTTCCTGACAGAATTTGCATAAAACGACTACTTTTGATGATTTTTCCAGAAAATGAATGATACCATCTCTCTGCATTCCAGTAACCTGTTTTTCATGAGGAAACCTTCCTAATGTATGCAAATTGTGCTTATTACCAAGCGCATTAGGTTTTGTACTAGTGACTTTGTCTTGTTACATCTAATTAGATTAAAACATCCAACCTCGGAATGTAATTTCCTAGCACTGAAATAGTGGGTCTTTTAAGACTTTCAGAGGTGATGGGCCACAAAAGGACAGATGTTAAAGAAATCTCCTTTTGAAGATAAACATTTTAGTGCTTGTGTGTAAAAATTTTACTGCTTGTGTTAAGATGGGATCGTTAAGCAAATGTATCTCTTCAGAAAACAAATCCAGCTATTGCAATTGGACTATTATGGGGTCAAGCAAATGACTGATCCTGCCCAGCACTGTTCTTCTAGCCAGATGCCCCAGGAACCGCTTCCAAAATACCAAATGGTAACCATTCTCCTTGTATTATTTGTTCCCCACATCTTATAAGCAGAGGAATAAAGGAGCTTCCACACATTGAGCCTGTTCTCATAACCAGAAAAGTTGGGTTGCACAGAGAAAACCCAGCTTTTCCAGGTCATCTGCACCCATGCCCTCACACCCACCCCATTTGGACCGGGTAACTTGTCTTTGGTCACATTTGCACATTAATGCCAAACCAGAGTTGAATGGGGCAGAGGCTGGAATCCATGTATGCCCGAAAGTTTGAAACTACATTTTTGTGGCAAACGCGTCCTGCAGTTTCCTTCACCAAACTCCAATTTTAACCTTCAGTTTGCAGAGAGTTTTGCTGCTCCAGTCTGCGGTTTGAATGTGGCAGTGTTCCATCCAAACACAGATGCCACCATAAGTGCAGATTTGTGCTGTTTTTGGAACTGAAATCATGCAGCCCTGACCCACCCAGGAATGCACTCACTCCATGCCTGCTGTGCTTCTCCAGGAATGCCTCTCTGAGCACTTGCCCCACACCCAACTCTCTGAGTGCCTCATCCCATTCCATCCTAAGCTTCTAAGCCTGTAAGTCACATTGGAGGATGCCCACTTCCCACTGTGCCTCTTGTTCCCCCCTCTGGGACTCAGAAGAAAAAGGGGACAGGATGACAAGACAGGCAAAATTATGTTTGTTCACCAAGAATAAATAGATGAAGAAGTATATTCACAAGTACATGCAATCACTGTGGCACCAAAAACCAGGCAACCCAATGAGATTGGTGCAAAGATTACACGTGACAGGGCAGCAATTACCAGGGTTGGGTTTAAAAGGCTGGCCCACCCAGGAATTCTCTAATGGCTCTGCTCTATTTTTTGTACAAGAAAGTTGGGGAAGGGGGCCCATTCCCTTCCCCTTGACTTTAAGCTTGCGATCTCTAGCATTACTCATGAGAAGAACTACCCAGCAGGCGCAGCATTGCCTCCACTTACAGGAGAGATTCTTCCTATGTGATGAGTAAGGATGCTGCTCCAGAGTGGACCACTGTCTCATGACAGTGGAAGGCCATGGAGAGACCCATTCAGAACTCATGGGGAAAACTGTCCAGGGGTACATGGGGATGGGGCTGAATCACTAATAATTTGCAATGATACCCGTTCTCCCAAGGACCGCTCTCAAATGAGAGTGAAAGGCCATGGAGACATGCATGCAGACTAGATGGCAGATCATGCCACCCAGCCTGGTTGCTCAACACAAGCAAGCCATGGAGACGTGTACCACAGCAACACCTCTTCCTGTCTTGGCAACTGCCATGAAGAAGCAGTCCAAGCAGGCCGCCCATTGGAACACATCCATGTTTGTTTTTGCCCGGCACAGCAACCCTACTCTCCTGGAATATGTGCTGATAATTGGGGCTCCCCTCTCCTGCTATTCCCTGCAGCAGCTGATCTGAATGCTCTGTAACACTGGTCCAAACCCAGGAAATTTGAATTAGAGTAATGATCTCTCCCCGACCCTGGTGTTTCCCCAGTCTGCCCACCTGGAACCGCCTAGACACATGGAGCAGCAACTACTTCTTTGGGGACATGAAAGGCTTGCCTGGAGAGGAGGAGTGTGTACAAGTTCTTGCAGTGTACAAGTTCTATTATTTACCAGAGAGAATAGGGCCCCACACAATCAGGGCCCCCTTGATTTGGATGGCTAAACTCATAACAGTGCAGTCCAATGAGGGACCAAAGTTCTTTGAGCCACTGGTCCTCCCTATTGGACTGTCCCTCTCATGAAGGCCTCAGGCTAATCCCCTGACAGAAAGCTGACACGAGGACAGGAGTGTGCTTGGGTGTCCCTGGACTGCCTTGCCGGGGTCTGCCATCACAAGAGCATACTTGGTTACAGTGGACAAGACCCCAGGATCAGTTGCCATCCCTCATATAAGTCTTCATGATCCCTTCCTGGAGTAACAGAAAAATAATGCCCCTCATCATCCCCCCTGTGCTGGTGCGAGACTGTTTTGGTGTGGGGCTCTTACAAGGGCAGTGGTGCAATTGCTGTCAGAAGCTGTCATGATCCAGATCATGCAAATGTGGCTGCTGCACATGCAAACAGGGCCGAAACGGGACAAAACGGTCCATGGGGAGATGGTGGGGAGGCTGGTGGGGAGAGGAGAGCCTCCGGAAACCCGCCCCCTCCCATGGTTGCAGCAACACCCTGCAAGGACGCAGAATCCCTCAGTGGTAGTAAGTCATCCTTGATCTCAAACCTGCTCGAGATCAAGATGATTTGCACATCCCTAGCATGGGGTAAGAGCATGACCGTCTTATTTATTTATTATTTATCTGTGTAAACCGCCCTTAGCCATTTTTGGAAGGGTGGTATAGAAATGGAATAAATAAGTAAGTAAGTAAATAAATAAATAAATGTCTCCCTGCCAGCCCGTCCCCATAACATCATGTGTAAAAGCTTTTTCACTGAAGATATGGAGGTGGAAGCAGACCAAATAATCTAGCCTTACCCCCAGATGTCCATGTTTAGTGCAATGTCTGAAACATATTCAGTATCCACATGTATCCACATAGCTGCTCCACTTGACTGGGCATCCGAGTTGTGCATGCACCTACATGCATGCAGCTGTATGTGCATAGACACACCTTTAAGACACCATGCTAAATGCACAGCTATCAAGCAGAGGGGCCTAGAAGTCATGGAAACATTGAGTGTGAGCCAGATGGTGGAGGCTGCTTCCCCCAGTCAGATGTTCAGTGAATGTATGCAGGCACTTCTGAACAGACTTTGATATGGAACATCATACCCTTCACCATTTCACCAATGAAAATAAGAACATGTTTGTGGATGAGTAGGAGACATCATCAAATCACCTGGGAGACGGGCATACAGTTCTGACTACTGGTATGCCACAAAGGATTAGCAGGTTATAAAGTGCATGCAGAACATATTATTCTACATTACCCAAGCAGAAGAGCCAAATTTATACCCTTCCCTATTTCTCAGATTAACATAGGGATATACCAACCAATTCTGATACCAGGAATTATTACTGCCCAACATAAATAGAGCCGGTGTTACACATTACTGAAGATTGGATTTCGCTCACTATATGCAGTGCACTGCCTAGTGCCATAGTATAGCATACCCATTTCCATGAAGGTGCACAAGAGATACAATGAGCCTATCAAAAAGGGGGTACAAGGCAGTATACTCGGGGATTCATGGTTGTGTGAACCCAAGGGAATCCTTTCTACCCAAGTTGTTCAAAACAAGGTACCCTGCTCTTTACCCAGGTAGGAGGAAGAGAACTCTCCTATCTTTTTGTTTTGGTTGAGTGGGTGCATTTATCATTTCTAGCAGCTCCCAGGAACAAGCAGTAGTCATGTTAACAATACGGTGCTGTGGCTGCAAGGGCTGTCATTGGTTCATGTGCCACTCTGCAAAGCATACTCTATGATCCTGTTGCTTACTGTACCTTCAGTAGGACTGGACCTGCCTCCTACCCCTTCGTGGCCAATCAGAGAACAGCTGATTATGTAATGAGAGTTGCAAGTCTATTGGCAGTGCAGTGTATACTGAGATGGCTGACTCAATCCTTGGAGGACCTCCTATTGTCCCAGCTCATGATTTCAGCAATAGAAGCCTCTCCTGGCTTAATTGTTTGTGTGGTAGATTTTCTGCCCCAAACAGAGGTTCTGGTTGTCTGTGGCTATTAGTGAGGGGGCCTTATATCCCCCACCAACCTACCCCCATATGGGCCATGTGAAAGGGCTCAGTGTATCTACCCATTCACTTGGAGACTCTGGGGAGGGAGCTGAATCCTCTAGCAACTCATGAAAAAACTGAACTAGGTAGGCATCCCCAAGAGGCAAAAATAGGGACAATGATTTACCAGGAATAGAATCCTGAAAACAGGGGTTTTGCCTAGTAACATTAAATTTTGGCACCTATAAAATGTGAAGTCCATTTGCTGAAGGTGAATGGTGAAAGAAGGTGAAACTGTCCAAAATGTATCAACTGTTTAAAACATTGATTCCGCCCTCCCTGCAACCCTGCCTGTTTGGAAAGATGACCCAGTATACAGAGAAAGAACATCTGTTTAAGAGCAGAAGCTGGTAGGCTTCCTTGAGGAAGAAGTTCCATCTTTCATAATAAAGACATCATGACTGACAGCAGCTGACACCCTGACTATGTATGAAGTCTCAGTGCTGCTGCTGAGTTCCAGACTTACACCATACCAATTGTCATGTGGAGAGGGGAAATTTCTATGAGGGTTGTTGTGCAACCCTCAGAGTCATATTTTTTGGAGGCACAAAGCACATCTGGGAGAAGGGGAAGTTGTCAAAACTGAGGAGTGGGGAGCTGTGTAGGCGTTGACGCTGCGTCAATCAAACCCATCAGCAGCACCAGCATTTTTTCAGTAGCATTCACACTTCATTATTCAGGGTGTCGGACAGTGAAGAAAGGAAGACATTCTAAAATATGGTGGAAGTGGTCTCAGCTGTATCCTGCAAGAGCCCAGGGGCAAAGGCGAGTGATGCAGTACAGGTGAGGAAGTCCAGGCTTGGCCAGTGCCTGGATGGAGGTAGCTTGGGAACCCCATGCATGCCCAAAGAGAAAAGGTAAGTTATAAATATGGCCAATAAATAATGCAATTTCTGACAGAATAATCAAGCTCTACGGCTTGGGTCCAGGCTACTTGAGAGCACCTTGAGAGCACCTTCTCTACCATGAACCTGTCTCCTACTAAGATCATTTGGAGTGGTCCGGTTATGATTGCCACCGATTCATTTGGTGGTGACTCGGGACTGGGTCTTCTTTGCAGCTGCCCACAAAGAATTCGCTCCCTGTTGAAATAAGAACATCTCCTTCTCTGCTTGCTTTTAGGAAGACCCTCTAGACAATTCTGTTTTCCCAGGCTTTTAACTGAAATTTTAAAATTTTCATATTTGTATCTACTGAGATTGTTGTTTTGCGAATTATAACTGTCTATACTGTTTTATATTTCTAATATATTTGTTTTCTTTTAACTTTCTACACCCCTAGAGACATCTATATAAGGTGATATAGAAATATTATGAATAAATAATAAAATAATAAAATAAATATTTGTTTTTTAGAGCAATGCACCCTATGTATTATTTCTCTGTGTAAAGTGCCCTGAGCCATTTTTGGAAGAGCGGTATAGAAATTGAATAAATAATAATTAATTTTATTATTATTATTATTATTATTATTATTATTATTATTATTATTAACTATACTTTACAGGGGACTTTCTTATTTGGGGCCAGTCTTCCTTTGTATCTGGCCTGTGAGTCTGCTTGCCCTATACAGCACTGGAGCCTGCTACCTAGAACTTATGCTATGTTGCTTTTCTCCAGACCCATTCTTGCCAAGTCTCTGCCTATATGGGTTTTTTAAAAAAGACTTTGGGATGGCTTCTGTAAGTCTGTTCATAGGCAAGTGTCCTGTTCTTTCCACAGTCACATGAACAGTGGCCCCACAAAAGCTACAAGGACCATCCGATCTTTAAATTCCAAACAGGAGAAAATTTGGATAGCTACTGGTGATATATGCATACGTTCGGAATTGAATCAAAATAATAATACAACCTGGGACTCATATGGCTGGGGAAAAGGTTATCTAATGGACTGCCTAAGCCCATATCCACCTACCCAAGCCTATAAGACTAGCCAGCCACTTACACAGATATGATTGATGGTGACCAGGGACAGGGCCTTCTTGTATTGGCCCCATGTGGTGGAATGCAGTGCTCAGGGAATTACACCATACCTCCACACCTGCTGTTTTTAAATCGGCCATCAAAACATTTTTGTTCCACCTAGCTTTTAACTTATCTTGGCTTTTAAACTGATGCATCAAGTTTTAGCAGGCTGACTGTTAAACAATTCCAGATTGCTATTTTACTTGTAGTTTTAATTTTCCTATTATTTAGCAGTTAAATAATGAAGAGGAGAGCTGGTCTTATGGTAGCAAGCATTATGTCCCCTTAGCTAAGCAGGGTCTGGCCTGGTTGCATATGAATGGGAGACTAGAAGTGTGAGCACAGTAAGATATTCCCCTCAGGGGATGGAGCCGCTATGGTAAGAGCAGAAGGTTCCCACATTCCCTCCCTGGCTTCTCCAAGATAGGGCTGAGAGAGATTCCTGCCTGCAACCTTGGAGAAGCTGTTGCCAGTCTGTGAAGACAATACTGAGCTTGATAGACCATGGTCTGGCTCAGTATATGGCAGCTTCCTATGTCCCTATGTAGCTTCCTATGTTCCTATGTACTTTGTAAACACGCTACATTTTGGAAAGCAGTATATTAAACATATACTACTACTACTACTACTAATAATAATAATAATAATAATAATAATAATAAACAACTAATAAGCAGCTTCCAGCTGAACAGAAAGGAAACTGCTCGAACACCAGAGGCACAAAAGACCAGCTGCTGATTGACCAAATGATGTTAGAAAATTGCAAGAGGGGAAAAAAACAAATCTAAGCATTGCATGGACTGACTACAAGAAGACCTTCGACTCATTGCTTCACACATGGATACTAAAGTGTTTAGAAACAACTGGTGTCAGCAAAAACATTCAGATATTTATTTTTTAAAAGAAATGAGCATGTGGAGTACACAGTTAACAATCAATGGTGAGACACTTGGACAGGTTAGAATTAGAAGAGGGATTTTCCAAAGGGACTCACTATGCTCTCTGTTGTTTGTAATCGTCATGACTCCACTTTCACAAATACTCAACAAAACAGGTCTCGGATACCAAACATCTAAAACATCAAGTCAAATCAACCATCTGCTGTACATGGACGATCTGAAGTTGTATGGAAAGTCCCAGTCAGAAATCAAATCACTGCTAAACACTGTCCGTATATTCAGTAGCGATATAGCAATGGAGTTTGAACTAGACAAGTGTGCTGCATTAATAATGAACAGAGGAGAAAAAACAAAAGCAGAAGGAATAGAACTGCCCGATGGAAGCAACATCAAGAACATGGAAGAGAAAGAACATTACAAATACTTGGGCATTCTCCAGGCTGATAACATCGCACAGACTGAAGTTAAAAGAAAAATTGGAAGTGAATACATCAGGAGAGTTAGAAAAATCCTCAAGTCCAAACTCAAATGGCAGGAACAACATACAAGCCATAAACACCTGGGCTATACCTGTTATCAGATACACTGCAGGAATAATAGACTGGACCCAGGCAGAGCTAAAGATGCTTGATCGTAAGACCAGGAAAATAATGACCATCAATCATGCTCTGCACCCCCGCAGTGATGTAGAAAGGCTATACCTCCCTCGCAGCTCAGGTGGAAGAGGAATGCTGCAAGTCCATCAAACAGTAGAGGAGAGAAAAGAGGCCTTGAAGAATATATTAGGGACAGTGAAGAAGATGCACTTAAAATGGTCAATAACGAAAAACTATTCAACATCAATGAACCAAACCAGGCCTACAAGAAAGAACAAGTCAAGAACCAAGCAGAAAAATGGAAAAAGAAGCCCCTGCATGGTCAATATTTGTACAATATAAGTGGAAAATCAGACATCACCAAGACCTGGCAATGGCTTAAGAATGGCAACCTGAAGAAAGAAACAGAGGGTCTAATATTGGCTGCACAATCACAAGCACTAAGAATAAATGCAATAAGAGCAAAAGTTGAAAAGTCAACAACAGATATCAAGTGCCGCCTTTGTAAAGAAGCAGATGAAACCGTGGAACACCTAATCAGTTGTTGTAAGAAGATCGCACAGACGGACTACAAACAAAGGCATGACAAGGTAGCAGGGATGATACACTGGAACATCTGCAAAAAATACAAGCTACCTGTAGCCAAAAATTGGTGGGACTATAAAATTGAAAAAGTTGTAGAAAACAAAGATGCAAAAATATTATGGGACTTCTGACTGGAGTTGCCAGAACCTAAGGGGTATACTTGTGGGTCAAATGGGCCATAAGCCAGAATTTGGCTTTTTAAAAGCCAAATCTCGCCACCTAGCTTCCGACTACAAACAGATAAACTTCTGCCACACAATACACCAGATATAACTGTAGTCGAGAAGAAAGAAAAACAAATCAAAATAATCGACATAGCAATACCAGGGGATAGCAGAATAGAAGAAAAAGAAATAGAAAAAATCACAAAATACAAAGATCTACAAATTGAAATTGAAAGGCTGTAGCGGAAAAAGACCAAAATAATCCCAGTGGTAATTGGCGCCCTAGGTGCAATTCCCAAACAACCTGGAGCACCTCAACACCATAGGGGCCACAGAAATCACCATCAGCCCAATTACAAAAAGCAACATTACTGGGAACAGCCTATATTCTGCGACGATATCTATAATAATAACAGCAACAACACTGATAATAAAATTCAGCCATCTCAGGTCCTTGGGAAGGACTCGAAGTCTGGATAAAACAAACCAGTCAATAACACCTGTCTGACTGTGTAAACAACAACAACAACAACAACAATATAAAAGCAGTGTAACTGTAAACTAGAACACATACTTAATTTTTTTCCCCACAATCACCCTAAAACATGAACCCTCCTGGTTCTGGATAAGTGCTTTTCATGGCTGTGGTTCTGGAACATGTGCTATAACTTCATCTTCTGGGGTTTTTTCATATTGGAATGATGCCATTAGTTCAGGATTAATAAAGTGTTCTGAAAGGTTATTTGGTTGTTTGTAGAGATTTGTGTAGTTCAGGTTTCCAAAAGAGCGAACTGAGGCACACAGTGCTTGCTTGCATGTATATGATCAGCATGATCGCATATATTGAGGCTATTCACACAAGAAGCCCTAACTGGTCTTGTACAGCCCTATCAAGGTAGGGCTGCTCATGTGACGTGCCACCAGGTAGCCCAGGAATTTCCCCTGGGCTATTACTGGGGTAGAAGGGCATGAGCACACACAGAGTGCACACAGCCCGAGCGGACACAGAACTGGGTGGCAAGAGCACCCACCTCTGGGGAAATCCCTCAATGCACTGCGCTCCTGGCGTAGTGCATTGTGGGATGCTGGGGGACTTCCTCCTCGGGCTCCCAGCTTTGCTGCTTGCTGTGGTCTGGCTGCGCGGGAGGCAGAGCCTTAAAACTAGATTTGATTGTGTGCAGGGAGGCAGGTTGAAGCCTCCCTCCCTTGCAGCCCACCCTCCCTCCGCCCCACCAGCATTTTTGGTTATGTGAATGACCTTATTATCTCGTTTCTTATTCTCTTCTTTAATACTGATATTTTAACCTCTTTATACGCTCAGTTGCCAGCAATAGCTTCTTTTTTGTTACTTAAGCATATTTCTGTCATGGTTTATACTAGGGATTCCATTTTGATATGTTTAATGAAAACATATCAGACGACAAAAATGTTATACTGCAAGTATATAAAGAGAAAACCACCTCTATGACCACCCACGCTTTCTTCCACCGTCTCCACCACTGATGTACCTGTTCCTTGGCTTCCTTGTCGATCTTGTTTGCTGTAGACTGTAATCCCTCCAGATTATTGGGAATATTCTCTCACATATACTGCTTTTCAACAAATAGAGTTTGTAATCTTCTGTGCAGCTCTGCTCTGCGCATGTGAACTCCAGCTGTCATTTGCTAAGTGGTGAATTAATACAGTGTACATATCACCACTTTGGAAGCTGGTGCTAAAAAATTTTCCTGCCAAGTGTTGAGAAAAAAATCTTACCATATTTCTGCACACATTTCTACACATGATGAGCATTGGTGGGGGGGAGTGCTATCACTGAACAGGAGAACCTCATTATCCATGGAGGTTCCGTTCCCACAGATTGCCGCAGTTAATGAAACCATGGATAATAAATCATTGAGTGTATGGGAACACAGGGGTTAGGTTTCCAGACCAAAAAACAACCCAACCAAAATAACCCCCCAAACACGAAATGGGCCGAATAAAGTGCCCTACTATGCTCTGTGGGCCATCAGGAGTCCAAGGATTCTCCCCACATTTGCAAATGTCCCCACAATTCTGCTTAAAATTGCAATTTTTTGTTTTTGCTTTTAACACTAATGAGCCATTAAATGGCTCCTGCGCTCAAAATGGTGGCCAGAAATGACCTCTGAGGTCATTTCCGGCCACCCCCCAATCCATAGATACACGGAATTAAGCCTTTTTGGCCAGGTTTTTTTTTTCCCATGTATGCTTTATCCAGGTGTCCATTACCCAATCAGATGGAAACGCAGATGGCGAGTCCATGGGTGATGAGGTTCTCCTATAATATTACCATTGTAAGGAGTGTGTGTGAATGAGAGTTGCAGTTAACCCACATGAACATAGTTCTCAGAAGTGAATGTATTGCATAGCTTTGATCAGAAAAGGCCATTGTGACTGGGGATGATGAGAATTATAGTCTGGCAACATTTAGGGACCCAAGTTTGAGAAATCCTGGTTTAGATATATATCATCATCAATGCAGCTGTTGAGTCTTCCATAGATAGATAGATAGATAGATTGATTGATTTAAAATATTTCTATACCGCCCTAAATCTGTGTCTTGAGTCAGCTGACCAAGAACTGGAAGGAAGGAACTCTGGGTTATTTGTTACTCATGGTATCATCAAAAGATGGTGTGAATGCCATTACTCCTCTCCTAGCAACAGCAATCAACTAATCATATTTGGAAGAAAGGGTTCCCAGAAATAGCTGGAACTAATTATCTTTGTTAGCATGACCTTGGTCTTTACTTGAGCCATTCTGCTCATTTCCCCCAGCCTTCCTCTCATTATTTCAGGCAATTAGTGGCAACACATGGTGAAAGGTGTCCCAACTCTAAAGAAGATGAATTTCTTCCATGAAATGGCTCTTTTCATAAGCAGGCGGGAACTCAGTTCTAGGACTGGACCCAAACATACACACACAAACACATCAATTTCAAGGTCCTGTTCACTGACTATGAAAGTATGGGGTTTTCTGAGGTGTTTGAAGTATACTGAAAAAGGAGTGAGCTCATCTCTACTGCAGTGCTCCTCCCAATAGCTGGTGACTGGCAGCTGACATGTTTTCCCCAATTTTGCCCATTTCTCCCCCCATCTCCCCTCCATGTGGTAGCATGCATGAATTTTCCCCTTTCTTGAGCAGGCTCAACCCTGGTTCACTTTTGAATGGGAGACTAAGGGATGAAGCCACTCTGGGAAGAGCATCTGCATGCCTGCTGGATAGGGCTAGATAGGGCTGAAAGAGACTCCTGCTTGTAACCTTGGAGAAGCCACTACCAGTCTGTGTAGACAAAACTGAGCTAGATGGACCAATGGTCTGACTCGGTAGAAGGCAATTTCCTATGTTCCTACTGTATGTTCCCAAATTCACCTAAGCCAGTGGCCATCACCATATTTGGTGGCATCAAATCTCATAATTATCCACTATGTGGAGACCTTCTTTTGCATGTCCTAAATATACTGGCAATTATCCTGAACATCCCTCCTGATTGTTTCTATAAGGATAAATCCCTGCTGCCTAACCAGTTGGTCAGTACCAATGTAACCCTTTCAAGGAATAGGAAAACCAACAGCCAGACCTGCAAATGAATGAAACCTCCATGTTGGCATTTAGGCTGTTGTAGTCCTGTGACATTAATGGGGACCAAACAGCTTCAGTCCATGTGTATGCAGCTTCAGTATTTTGTGGAAGAGAAATGTACTACTGTGTTAAGCTTCAATAAAAGAGAAGATGGATAAAGTTATGACACTGAATGAAACGGTCTAGAAATAAATTATCCAGCAAGGCTCTTACATGATAAAAGAAATTGAATGATTTCATTGAGCCCTATGATCTGTGAATGAGATGGACAGGATCCAAAGAGGTAGTTAATTCCCACCCCCCATCTTTGCAGAATTGGAATCTATATTTTAGATTTCTTTCATTTCCAAAGTAGGTCTTTGGACCATAGAACTTTCTTCCTGGAGCTTTGGGTACCAATATTTCAACTTAATTGCCCTTGTGGAAAGGTTTAACAACCTGCAATTAGGGATTGAGCATCAATGAGAAAACAAATGTTTAGATGCTTAAAGTGAAACATTATTGCTATACAGGATGAGCTATTTTTCTTCTTGTGGTGCCCAGGTCTGCTAAGGCGTCTCAAGGTGAGCTACAACGGTTTTGTTTTTTTCTAATTAGCCACTAAGATCTCACTATTTTTCAGAGCAGTCTAGTGGCTATTCCTGCTGATCAAATCATACTCTTAACCAAATCTAGACTTTCTGTGTTTGTATTTTCCTATCAATATGTAATGAAGCCTAAGTAAATGTACATGGATAATTGCATCTTCTTCCTCAGTTTCTCTCTGCTTTGACTTCCCTACCTTCCCTCTGTTTTCTCCCTTGTGTCTGTTTTCAAATTGTGACCCCCTTCAGGCCAGCATCAGCACTGGGTTGTGGACAGCAACCACCACCAGAAGGAAGGTCAAAGCCTGAAGCCTAGACTGGGGGGGCCCAGCAGAGAACCAGGAGCAAGATCATGAACCAGGAATCAGGGTCTGGAAGAATGTTGTTGCCTCTGGGAGGCAACCTTGAAGCCAACAGTAAAAGCCAAGTGGACAACATAACCAGGAATGAAAAACAAGCTGAAAATCAGCCAAAAACCAGGGGTCAAACCAAGCAGGAATCAGGATCAGAAAATGCAATGCACCATTTCAGCTGGCTGTAACATGGGAGAGCAGTATGCAGGTTCTTAAATTCCCAGCCTTAATACAGGTCACTCTTGACGAAAAAGAACCTGCCTCATTCTTGGTAGAGGACCATAGACACAGATGGTGCTATAGTAGTAGAAGTAGTAATCATCATTGTAGTAGTAATAAGTAGTAATAATACACAGAAATAATAAACAGTAGCACAGAGAAAGTTATATCCAAACAGAAACTGCCTTCACTTCCAAGCAACAGAATGCAGTATAGTGCTTTTGCATACATCAAGGAAAAGTCAGAGAGCAAAAGAAAAGGCAAACATATTCCCCTAAGCCCCACTGTTCAGGACCCTTGGGCATGAAAAGTGGGAAGCCTGCCTTGCAAACTCCAGAGATGACACTGATCAAACATTGTTGTGAGCTGCCCAGAGACAGAAATTTGGGAACTATTTTTTGGGAACGGTTTTTTATTGAGATGTCAAACTACTCAAAAGTTATGGCACAATTATGGTGCTTACAGAGCCTGGAGCATCATACAAAATATATACAGGCAAAAAACTATGTACAAAAGGAAATATTTATATTCTGAAATACCTTACAGTCTGCCGGGAAAGTATACAGCAGTTTGAGAGTGAAACATAAACCAGCTTTAGATACACCTTTGGAGATATGAAACAAAACATTTACGTGATCGGGGGAGGGGGTGGTCACCTCCTCCATCCACTTCCAGAATTTCTCCCAGTCTGCTTTGGAACTAGTATGCTTTTCCCCATTAACAAAACTGGTGAAACTTTTCCAGAAAAACTTACTTTCCTACCAGAAACAGAAATTGGGGGCAGCATACAAATAGATAGATAGATAGATAGATAGATAGATAGATAGATAGATAGATAGATAGATAGATAGAACCGATTAGCTGGGTTGACAAGGGGTACTGGAGCCTATTGACTAGATGTCAGCATGCTTGGGCACCCACCAATGCCCATACCTGAGCAGGGGGCTCATTGTTGAGAGCCCTCTGGCTCTGCTGCATCTCCTTGCCTCTTACTCACCCAGAAGCGATGACCAAGAGAATCACAACAGCAGTGAGGATGAGAATTAGCAGCTTCTGCCATCTGTTAGTGCCTCAGCTCTCTGTTTGGCAAATGAACAACTGTCAGCAGTGGTGACGGAAATGGTGAAGACCGCTGAAGAATGGAGGTCCACATTGAAAGCATCTTGCCTTAGTGCTCCCCAAAACCTGGAGCTGGCACTACTTGGACTATGGAAATTAGATATTAGTTCAACCACTAAGGAATGCTGGTCCACATTGAAAACATCCTGCCTGGAGGTGATACTACTGTGGACGATGGGAATTTGAGGAAACATATTAGTTCAACCAATTTCAGAACAAGCCGAGGATGAAATGGTCTTGGAATTATAATTATGGTTCTCCTCCCTCATCATCCTCACCACCACCACCATCAACAACACCAGTTAACTGGGCCAGAAGAAGCCATTTATGATGCCGTCTGTAATAATCCTCTTTTATCCATAGCTCCTGAACACTCCTTTTTAGTTAAGTATATAGGAATGGATATACTTCATAGAGAAATGGATATATTTCCCCAGACCCCGGCCCAAGAAGACACTTAGACATTCTTTATGGGTAAAGGGCCACTCTTTATTAATTAATTAACAACCAGCAAAGGCGAACTGAACAGTGGGTGATGAATCACCAACGAAACAGTGCGGGCTCCTAGGCAAGGGCTAGGATTACCCTCATCCTGCCCATTGCCACTTTGGGCGACACACCCTGGCTCCGGAAAGGGGGCAGGCACGCCCTGCCCTATTCCATCAAAGCCAACCACCCCCTTAGAAGAGGGGACCTGGACAGCTCCCGGTATTCACCCCCCCGGACCGCGCAGCCCAAAGGATGGTGAAGACCTGGAGCAGGTTTCATGGCCATCAATTACTCCCCGCGCCGCACAGGCAACAAAGGAGCGATTAACCAATCCACCTTTAAATATCCAAGGGTGCTCACCGATACTATACCTTGCTTACCCCTCAGCCCGCACTGTTACCGCTAACGTGGCCAACCTAAAACCTAACTACTCACTGAATACAGAACGGAGTAGGCGAAAAAACCCCCAACCATGGCCAATCGGTTAAGGGCAAAAAATTCCTACTCGGCCCCAGAGGCGACCAATCTCTAGACCCGCTCTGCACCAGGGAAGGGAGGGAGGGGACAATCCAAAAGGACTGGTCGGCTCAGAGCGTGGAACGGCCGTTTTCGGCCGAAACCACGCCCACCAAGCCCGGCCAGCCAATCAGGACCCTTCTTGGTCCTCGTGCTGAGCTGGGCTGGGGAAAAGGACCTCCCCGCAGCACGAGGCAGAGGGGAGGGGAACTTTCCCCAGACCCCGGCCCAAGAAGACACTTAGACATTCTTTATGGGTAAAGGGCCACTCTTTATTAATTAATTAACAACCAGCAAAGGCGAACTGAACAGTGGGTGATGAATCACCAACGAAACAGTGCGGGCTCCTAGGCAAGGGCTAGGATTACCCTCATCCTGCCCATTGCCACTTTGGGCGACACACCCTGGCTCCGGAAAGGGGGCAGGCACGCCCTGCCCTATTCCATCAAAGCCAACCACCCCCTTAGAAGAGGGGACCTGGACAGCTCCCGGTATTCACCCCCCCGGACCGCGCAGCCCAAAGGATGGTGAAGACCTGGAGCAGGTTTCATGGCCATCAATTACTCCCCGCGCCGCACAGGCAACAAAGGAGCGATTAACCAATCCACCTTTAAATATCCAAGGGTGCTCACCGATACTATACCTTGCTTACCCCTCAGCCCGCACTGTTACCGCCACCCAGGGAGGTTAGCCCACGCTTGACCTCCCTGCCCCACCACTGCCCAAAAATTCAGCAAGCCTCCTCTGTATGTTACCTAAATATAGATCACAACCAAGCTCCGAAAGGTGAACCCCATCGGCACGATATAACTCGGGAAGACGAGCCACCACATTAGGGTGGTGTATTACAGCACCACCGGCAGCTATCACAAGTTTCCCAATTGCGGCTGAAGCTTTGCGCCTAGCCTTTTCTAGACAAAGCCCCGAACGGGCATTCCACCACACCCTACGCTGCAGCCAATTAACCCAGAGAATAAGCACCCCGGGCATCCATTCCTGCAATAAGGACAAATCAGAGGAGGCCTGCTGAACAATAGACAGGCCAGTCCGCTTGCCTAGGTCATTTTCCCCTAAATGCAAAACCAAGATGTCGGGCGGGGAAAAACTATCTAAGTGCCCCCTAAGTGCGGGCAGTAGCTGGTTCCAGAGCATCCCACGCATGCCCAACCAGTACACAGCAGCCCGTCTTCCAAACCCAAGCTGGGATCCCCAACGAGACGTGCTAGCCCGCTTGAAGGCCCAAAAGACCAGCGAGTGGCCGCACAACAGGATCCATACTGGAGCCACCGATCCCCCAACACCTGCCAAGGGAAAAAACACAATCAATAGCAGCCGAAAAAAGCCCGCTGTCAGCGCACATAGCGTCTGACCGCCACGGACTTCCACCTCCCAATCCTCCGAACCTCCGCTTCCTGGAGGCCCAACCTCGTGGCAGTAGTAGCTGCCCCAATGCGGAAAGAGTGAAGCGTAATTCCCTCAAGGGGAATCAGGGCCGCGCTAAGGGCCTTTTTAATCACTGAAAGAAACTGATACTGGGTAAGAGGAGTCCGATCCGAATGCGCGAACAAACACCCCCCAGAGTCCGGTCCCAGAGCCACATAGGCTCTGAGGGCCGACACTGGGCAAATTTGCCTATCCCCAGCGGCCGCCAAGCGAACTGTCTGGCCCCTCCCCCGCTGATCCGTCTTAGAGCGGCGAAGAAAAAGCTGCGCCTCTTCTCCTGACAATGACAGGTCGGAGAACTGCAGACAACGGTCACGAGGGGAAACCCTGCTGCGCGGGAGCAGCTCCCCGGGGCGAAAGGCTCCGAAAAAAGCCACTAAAACCGCAGCCCGGAACAAAGACACCTCCCAAGAATCTGCACAGCACCCGGCTAACTGACTGAGTGTAGCGGTCACCATATCCAGGGTAAAGGGCCGCCTAGAGTCTCCAGGGCCAGGGTCAGCCCTGGCCCAGCCCTCCAGCATGCGCCGCACGCGAGGGTCGGAAGAAAAATCACCCACCCCCCTCACCTGCGCCTCAAATGCAAGGGCAGCTAAATAACCACCCAGGGTGGACACGGCCCGTCCTGCTCTGCGTAACGTGACTAGGAACTGTTGCAGCTGACCCACGGGGACCGGCCAAACCTCAGGCAAACCTTCAGCCCTTCGAAAAAGGGCAAAAGCCTCAAGCTTGGCTGCGTAGCTAACTCTGGTGCCAGGCGCCAGAGACGCCGCTATCGCCTGCTGCGCCTCCACCTGCCAAGCTGCCAAAGGAAAGCCGGCATGGGGTCCGGGTGCAGAGAAGCCTCGGGAGCTAACGCTCTGAATCTGTCCACCTGGAAACGAGACAGAGCGTCAGCGATGTCGTTCCGAATCCCCGGCACATGGCGGGAGCGGAACAAAATGTTGGCCCGCAGACACTGCAAAACTAAAGCTCTGACCAGAACCATAACCCTAGGGGAGCGCGAAGACTGAGAGTTGACAACCTGCACCACTGCCTGGTTGTCGCACCAGAAACGAACTGAGGAGTCAGCAAACTCCTCAGCCCAGATGTGAACTGCCACCACTATTGGGAACAGTTCCAAAAAGGTCAAATCCCGCGTTACCCCGCGTTCAAACCAGTCCCGAGGCCAGGGAGCAGCACACCAGCGGCCCCTAAAGTAAAGCCCAAAACCTGCACCTCCAGCAGCGTCCGAATGGACCTGCAGATCAGCCTCTAAAAGCTGCTCCTGTCTCCAAAAAGTAACCCCATTGTAGCCGGCCAGAAAGGACTCCCAAAGGGACAAATCAGCCCTGACCCCTTCAGTAACCCGGACCCTGTGATGGGGAGCGCGCAGGCCCATTGTCAAGTCACAGATCCTACGCAGAAAGGCCCGACCAGGGGCAACAACCCTGCAAGCAAAGTTAAGATGCCCCGTTACCACCTGAAGCTCCCTAAGGGAGGCTTTACGGGCCCGCCCTAAGGCCCTAAGCAGCTCCACCAGCACTAGTAGTTTAGCCTGCGGGAGTCTAGCACAACCAGCAAGCGTATCAATCTCAATACCCAAGAAGGAAAGCCGGGTAACTGGCCCTTCAGTTTTATCCTTAGCCAGCGGTACCCCAAGCTCCTCCGCCAGCCCCATAAAGGAGCGCAACAAGCGGTGGCATTCCCCTGAATTGCCCCTACCGACAAAAAGAAAATCGTCTAAATAATGAGCTGTAGATTGAAGGCCCGCCCTACGCCTGACCGCCCATTCCAAAAAAGAGCTGAAAGCCTCAAAGGCGGCACAAGAGATCGAGCAACCCATTGTCAAGGCCCGATCAAAATAGAACTGGCCAGCAAATGTGAAGCCCAGCAACTCAAAGTCGTCCGGATGAATGGGCAGCAGGCGAAAGGCGGATTCAATATCACATTTGGCCAAAAGGGCCCCTGGGCCCTGACCCCTAACTACTCTGACTGCCTCATCAAAGGAAGTGTAACGAACCGAACACAAACTATCGGGGATGCCATCATTGACAGACAACCCTTTGGGATACGAAAGGTGGTGAATTAACCGGAATTCACCAGGAACCTTTTTTGGAACCACTCCAAGGGGCGAGGTTCGTAACCGGGGAAAAGGAGGGGCATCGAAGGGGCCTAACACCCTACCTGCCACCACCTCCTTAGTAATCTTCCGTAATACCACATCCTCCTTGCCCACCACAGATCTAAGATTACGAGGACTCCCTAGCCCCCGGCGTGCAGAGGAAGGAATCCGGAAGCCATCCCGAAAGCCCAAAAGTAGATAAGAGGCTGCCAACCGGTCAGGGTAGTCCATCAGCAAGCGCTCTAACACGTCAAGCCTGATGGGGCTGGAGCCCCTTACCCGAAGGGGGTGGGGGGGGACCACCCTTCCGATTGTTTCCAGGCCTAAACTTGGACCCGGGACCACCAGGTTTGGCTCGGGAGCACGATGTACTGGGGTGCTTTGCTCCGCAAAAACCGCATGCGTGCCTGAAGCGACAGGGGGAGTGAGAGCACTTGCCGCTGGTGTTATACTCCCAGCAGACCAGATGGGGTTGAACCCACTGCTGGCCCGCCCCCGCTGCGGCCGAAACCCCGGAAGGCCTGGACAACAAGTGTCCACTATCCGAGCGGTCACCTTCAACTGGGCGAGCTGGAGACATGATCACCAGCCATAGTTCCTGCAGAGGTGTATCCCACGGCAGAGTGGGATCCAAAGCTGCCCTCATACGGAAACTCTCATCATAACGGATCCATGAAGATCCAGCAAAATCTGAGACAGCACGGTGAATGATATCCATATACTTCAGGAGAGCCGGGCCCCGAGCCGGCTGCGCCTGAAGTATCACGCCCATGTAGATAGTAAAGCCAGACAGCCAGTTATTCCATGTTTTTTCCACTGGCTTTCTCTTGGTGGCCTCATGCTCCTTGCAAGACTCACCCTCCTTATGTTTAACTTCTGGTTCCCTAAATAGAAGACTAAAGATGTCTACATACTCCCCCTTGAGAATCTTTTCCCTGGTAGAAGGCAACAAGTGATCCCCTAGGGGAAGGCCCATGCCCCCGTAGGGGGCGTGCTGGGCCGAAGGCAGAATCCCCATTGGGTAATACCCAGGCCGATTAGCGGCATTCTGCTCTGAAGAAGGAAAACTGGGGGAGGGGAACGGGCCACTCGCAGGCCGCCCGCCCAACCATACCTGCTCTGCTGCACCCTGTGTACCAGCCGTGACCCCAGGAAACGCCAAAGGAAAACCCATACCCAAGTGTTGTGTATAGGGGGACCAGTAGGAAGCTGGCCCCCATCCACCCATGGCAGGAATCGGCCAGGGAACAGCAGGCCACTGGCCGGTGCCGCCGGGAGGTGTCGGTGCTGCTGGCTCACCCGGAACCAACGGCATAGCCGGATCTGCAGGCGGATGTCCAACCGAAGCGGCAGGCACAGGCAGCGATGACGCAGGAACATCAGGAGCCGGGTCCACGGGAGATGGCAGCACAGGAACAGGCGGAGCCGGGGCTGGTCCCTCAGGAGCAGAAGGCGCTTCCGGCCCCCCGGGGGGGGCCAGGCCTGATGGGTTCAATCCTCTCTCCAGCGCCTCCAACCTGCTAGAAATAGACGTTAGTAGCTGACTCCTGGCAGACCCCCTGGTCCGCCGGGGAACCTTGGGAGGCGGAACCCCACCCCCGCCAGAAGGCCCGGCCCCCGGGTCAGAAGGAGCAGCCTTCGCCTTCTCTAGCGCCTCCATACGGGTGATTAAGCCACGAATAAGAGCCATTTCCTCATCTTCCTCCTCTGAGGAAGAAGGAGGGGGTGCAGGCCTCTTAGGCGGACGAACGGGACGCCCCCCTTTCTTTTCTTTCGCCTTACGGGGCATCACAGCACACAATACCAGATAGGAGTAAAAAATAAACACAGACAAAAAACCCCCCAAAGCAAGCCCCCAAAGCCCAGAGGAAGACTTGTAACCACAGGCCTGCAAAGGCCCCAGCAAAATCAGTAGCCCAAACTAGGAAAAGCCACCAGCACCTTCCCAAAACAGGAAAATGGGGGCCCCCGGAAGCCACCCGCCCCCGCACCGGACCCCACACCCTGGCTTGTCCACCCCCCAGTGGCTAAGGGACCCACAAACCCAACAGGCCGAAGCCCAGAAGCAAAGAAATACGCCGCGACGAGAAGGCTCCACCGGGCCGGAACAACCCCCGCAGCTGCAGCCGCGCCTCTCCGGGGCTACCCCCGACAAGCCCGGAAACCTGTTGCTGCCGCGACGGAACCACCGCCGAATGCCCCCACGCCCGCTTTCGGGCGAAAAACCCCCCCCCCCCCCCACTAGAGGAGAAAGGAGCTCGACTAAAGAGCTCCTCTCTCGCCGACAATCCAAAAGGACTGGTCGGCTCAGAGCGTGGAACGGCCGTTTTCGGCCGAAACCACGCCCACCAAGCCCGGCCAGCCAATCAGGACCCTTCTTGGTCCTCGTGCTGAGCTGGGCTGGGGAAAAGGACCTCCCCGCAGCACGAGGCAGAGGGGAGGGGAACTTCCAGAGAAAGATTTCAGTCTCAAATTAACTCAGTGAACTCCAGGGTCCTCTTTCTCAAAATATGTTGTGGGGACCTATAATTGCAAAACCGATCCAATTCATGGGAGAATATTTCACTCCAGGGTTCAAGTCCTCAATCAGACATGTGAACTGATTGTGGACCATTGCATTTTTTCATACATGGATTAGTTCTCAGAAATACTGTAGGGTAAAAAGTCAGGAATATCCCTATTGCCAATAAGTAACAGAGAACTGAGCAGGAGAGCTGGTCCTGTGGTAGGAAGCATAAATTGTCCTCTTTGCTAAGCAAGGTCTGCCCTGGTTTGCATTTGAATGGGAGACTACATGTGAACACTGCAAGATATTCCCCTTGGGGGATGGGGCCACTCTGGGAAGTGCAAAAAGGTTCCAAGATCACTCACTGGCATCTCCAGATAGGGCTAAGAGAGATCTAAACTGGCAGGATCTGAGATCCTGATCTCCCCTACTCTTCTGTGTAGTAGCATAGGGGGTTTGACTTTTGGTGAAATGAGAGCGGAAGATATAACTTCTTATTCCTTGATGAAACTATAACAGGGTATATGCTATAGAGGTTTAATGGTTGCAAAGTTACAAGTGTACACAGTGTAGTGGTTCAAGGGTGATGTCTTATTTATATACTATGCTCAAGTTGGTTTGTAATCCAGAAGGTCTGAGTGCAAACTGTGAAGCAAGGGGCATGTGTTGTGCTTTTTGTTTTATTTTCCCCCTTTCAAATGCACTATATACCCAAGCTGGTTGAACATGTCCAAAAACCTCACTCAGTAACTCACACTATTCACACTGTATGTCATCAATCAATATGATTCTATAATCATATGAAATGTTAAGGAGGCCCTTGCTGATTCACCCCTAGCCCTGCACCCCACCTAGGGACAGCCCTGGGTTCAGGTTTGTGGTCATCTGAATGCGGGAACCCTTGGTTCCATGAGAAAAGCAACCCGAGGTTTCTGACCACAAACCTGAATTTGTAAGGGAGGAGAGCTGGTCTTGTAGTATCAAGCATGACTTGTCCCCTTAGCTAAGCAGTGTCTGCCCTGGTTGCATATGAATGGGAGACCTGAAGTGTGAGCACTGTAAGTTATTCCCCTCAGGGGGTGGAGCCACTCTGGGAAGAGCAGAAGGTTTCAAGTTCCCTCCCTGGCTTCTCCAAGATAGGGCTGAGAGAGATTCCTGCCTGCAACCTTGGAGAAGCCGCTGCCAGTCTGTGTAGACAATACTGAGCTAGATAGACCAATGGTCTGACTCAGTATATGGCAGCTTCCTATGTACCCTTGGTTCCTCTTTGGTTTCACTGCCGAAACCTCCAGTCAGAAAGTGACGAGTTGTCTACATGCTGCTTCTGTTTGTAACTGGAGTTGAGGGTAGGAAGCTCCTCCCTCTCTCCATCTCCTATTGGTTGGCATGGCTTTCCACGCAGCCAGTTCCACCCCACCCCCAGTCTCCCAGACTCCAGATCGGATCATGCGGGAGTGGAGCAAGGAGAATGGGTGCAAATCTTGGGCCTGTTGGACCCGTAGTTTGCTGTTATGTGCGAAAGCGGCCTCTGGCTATCATCTAACTGATCTCTAACCGTCACCTCTCTTTCTAACAGTCTGACTCTTCCTGCCTTCCAAACAGGGTCTCCTTGTCCCTCCTGCAGGGATTTCACTACTACTGCTGTCAATCAACCGCTGCACAGACTTACACCATTTTACACACAGATCTATACATTAACATTTAATCACATATTTTAAAAATCACATAACAACCGTGGAAAATGCAAAACACCACAGCTACTCTTGAGTTTCCTTGAGGAAGAACAGGACAAAAGCACAGTACAATAAATATAAGTATATGGCTAGCCTGTTCAGGAAATGGAACTATAAATATGGCACAGGAGTGATCACAAGTCATTGTCTGACTGTATCCTGGAGAAAGGCGTGCAAACACACACCGCAAAAATACACCATAGTCCCAATCAGTGTTCCCTCTAACAGGGATTCCTAGATGTTGTTGACTACAACTCCCAGAATCCCCAAGCAAATGCCATTGCAGCTGGGAACACTGGAAGTTGTAGTCAATAACATCTGGGAATCCCTGTTAGAGGGAACACTGGTCCCAGTTGTAACAAGGACTTGTAGTAACCAAATGACCTTAAAGAAACAAGAAAATAAGACTTGCACTCCTAATATATTTGAAGAGTCTGGAGAAAACAAGAGAAGAATACAAAAGCGAATAGACATGCCATTAGTAGCTGCTACACCAAAATCTGGATGTGCAGAGAAGCCCCACCTTGCTGTCTCCATTCCAATTGCATTGCATATACATTTATTTATTTAGCTAATCTATAGGCCTCCCTTCAAGATTCCCAGAGTGGAATGATTAAATTATCATCTTGTTTAGCCCTTCTCTAGCTGTAATCACAGG
The DNA here is from genome assembly GCF_027244095.1 of Hemicordylus capensis. Classification (NCBI taxonomy): domain Eukaryota; kingdom Metazoa; phylum Chordata; class Lepidosauria; order Squamata; family Cordylidae; genus Hemicordylus; species Hemicordylus capensis. The sequence goes on along the minus strand of NC_069660.1, from coordinate 293,343,785 downwards.
CAACTAGTTACAGTGGTCCCTCGACTTACGAACTATTCGACATCCGAAGTTTTCGACTTACGAACGACAAAAATGACCGGAAGTCGTTGCCGGTTTAGATGCGGCTTCCTTGACTTACGAATTTTTAGATGCGGTTTCCTCGACTTACGAATGTTTCCAGACCTCCGTGGGTGCACTTTTCGACTTACGAAAATTTTGACCTACGAACGTGCGTTCGGAACGGATTAACTTCGTAAGTCGAGGGACCACTGTATATGTAACAACTGGCATCTCTGGGTGATGAAAAGCCTCCTTATGCACACTGAAAGAAACATACTGCAGATTCAATGGCACTTAAAAGAGGATCTTCCCAGTGTGCATTTGGGGATTGCATCCTCAAAATGCATGCAAAGGTGCTGCTGCACACACATTTTACGCTGGAACTGGGCATCCAGTTATTCACAGTCTAAAGGTCCTTCCAGATGGCAGTAAGCTGAACAGTGTGAGAAACTTTCACACACATTCCAAGCATGAATGTACTCACCCTCCACAAATGCCGCAGACTTCTGTCTTCCTTCCCAGCACAAATACACACTCCGTTCATCAGCAGAGCATGGTCCTCATGCAATTTTGTAGCCTCACCTGCCAGCCAAATCTTGTTTCCAAAAACAACTTGAGCTGGTCTGTGGTAGCAAGCATGAATTGTCCCCTTTGATAAGCAGGGTTTGCCTCAGTTTGCATTTGGATGGGTGACTACATATGTGTACTGTCTGCTGTAAGATATTCCCCTTAGGGCACATCTTACAGATGGAGTCATAGCTCAGTGATAGAGTATCTGCTTTGCATGAAGAAGGTCCCAGGTTCAATTGCTGGCCTCTCCAGGTGGGGCTAGGAAAGACTCCTGCCTGAAACCTTGGAGAAGCCACTGCCAGTATGTGTAGACAATACTGAGTTAGATGGACCAAGAGTCTGACTCAGTATAAGGCCGCTTCCTATGTTCCTATGTAACCAATGTTTACTATTTTTCTGTCAAATGTGAGTCGATCCTTCTCAGAAAGCAAGAGCTGGCTAGCAAGTGGCACTGCAAAAATTGTGAGAGGTCCCTGCTCTGCATTTGAACAGAATGTGAATTCAGGCTAGGAAGGAAGATGGAAACCTCTTGGGAATGTGTGGAGGGCGAAGATGACAATGATGTCGACGCCAAATATTTATATACCGCTTTTCAACACAAGTTCTCAAAGTGGTTTACACAGGAAAAAATCAAATAAATAAATTAGATATAAACTTGTGCATGAATCCTGCACGAGAATGTCTCAAGCCACACAGCTTATTGCCATCAGGAAGGACCCTAGGTAACTTATCTGATTATTTTAAGCCATTAGATGGTGTGTGTGTGTGTGTGTGTGTGTGTGTGTGGTGTGTGTGTGTGGTGTGTGTGTGTGTGTGTGTGTGTGTGTGTGTGTGTGTGTGTGTGTGTGTTTTGTAGGGATGTGCAAAGTGGCTTGAAATCAAACCAGTTCACACTTGAACCATTTCGGTTCAAAGGCTCAACCTTAGATTGAACTGGGTCCAGTTCGGTCTGAGATAGAGCTGAACTGCTCAGGTCGGTTCAGGCCTGGTTCAAGGGGGCAGGGGGCTTCCCTAAGTGTTATATTAGTAAAATTGAAGTACTTACTCCCAGCGGCAGCTGTGTTGGCCAGGGGGGGCCTGCGGTGGCTCCTCTACCCCCACTGGCATCCCTCTCCTGGGACTGTTTCAGCCTGTTTGGGGTCTGTTTCTTCCCTCTGTGTGTGCAGTGGCCATGTTTTTGGTCTCCAGGCATGCAGAGAGGCCAGAAACATGGCTGCCGTGCACACAGAGGGCCGAAATGGGCCCGGGAGATTCAAGGGAGGCTGTTGTGGGTAGGGGAAGCTGCTGCAGCACCCCCACCACACTCCCACCCTGCAGCTGCCACAGCACCCCCTGCGGCCGCTGTGGCCATTGTGGGGGAAAAGTACTTCGATTTTACAAACATAACACATAGGAAAGCCCCCCATGCCCCTTGCACTGGGCCTGAACTGGCTCGAATTCAAGCTGAGTCAGGTCCTGGTCCCGAGGGGGCAAAACCGAACTGGTCTGGTTCAGATACAAACCTAATGGGAAAAACTGGTTTTGTGCACATCCCTAGTATGTAGGGTTTACATACAAAAGAAGAGAGGTCCATTTTCTGCTAGTAATGCAAATGTAAGTAACTTCTGTAATTTGCAAATGTAATGCGAACAAATCACAAGGTACAGTTTATCTGGCATAGACTTTAGCACATATTTAACTCCTGAAATAGTGAATACTGATAATCAAATATTGACGTTAAAGAAATGAAAGCTAGTAAGGCGGTAAGACCAACTGCATTTTATATCCTAATCTTCTATACCATCCTTGCATTGATTAGATTTGGTACTGTTATGGGCTTGCTCAGAATGTGGAAATGAAGACTTTGAATGAAGCATTGTTGGAGGTTAAGTTTGCTCTCCATACATACCAACTTAATCTGGGTCATAATTCGGTGACCTCTTGCTGTGTTTGAGCAGTTAATTAGAATTCCTGAAATGAAACTGGTACCTTCCAGTTAAGCTTCAGCAAAGTATCCTTCATCAAGCAGAGGCAGAGTAGGACATTGTCATTCATTCCAAGCAGCAGCAGATTCTTCCTGACTTAGGACAACTTTGAGCTCTGACAAGTTCTGTCTTCACATGACAGTTAGGAAATCAAGGACTTTTCCCCCCTGTAGGGCAGGTCTGCACACTCAGTAAAGCTGCACGCAGCCAACCAGCTCTGCCTTCAGATTGGTAGGTTCAAACAACCACCACTCCATTTTGGCCATCCCTGGCAGACAGCAAGACTAGCAATTGGGCAAGCCCCTGCTGGGATGCCAGACATGGTTGGTAGCCTACATTCAGCTTGGTGGGTCATGTTGTTTTGCCCTGCTGTAGTGTGAATGTATGTAGTGTGGAATGTATGTCAAGCTATATTGCAATGAAATGATCACTTCTTAGCGATCCAGCATGGTGCAGTGGTGAGAGTGTCAGACTAGAATTGGGAAGACCCAGATTCAAAACTCTCTTCAGCCATGATGCTCACCAGGGGAGTTTGGAACAGCTACCATCTATCAGTCTGCCCTACTTCACAGGGTTGGTGTGCAGCTAAAATGAGAATGGGAGATGATCTATTACCATCAGCTCCTTAGAGGAAGGGAGGGACATTAGTGCAATGAATAAATACATATTAAGATCCCTGTAGCAATTCCAGAGAAGCACATATCTCTTGAAGATGCTCAGAATTGGCTTTTTAAGGTTGAGACAAAAAAAATTGACTTCTTAGGGTTGGTACAGTGGGGTGTAGACACTATATGCAATGGAATGTGGGTTTTCAAATGTGCTTTACTTCCATTTGTGGAAGTGCTTCTCCACAAGGTCAAGAACATCTTACTCAATACACTAAGTATGCATATATATCAATAAAGCATTTTGGGAGGTGGACACATTTCACAGAGGAGACCATATAGTATGTGCATGCAGAGATTCCATTCTGAGTAGATCTGCCACTGAACTTTTGTCTAAAGTAACATTTAAACCCAATGGGAAGGTTCTTCCTCCTCTTGCAAATTAGAAAAGAAGTAGGGATGTGCGTGCAAAACGTTTCGGATACAAAACGTTTTGTACCCAAAACAGCCTGTTTTGGGTGTTTTGTAGACAAAACAAAACACCCATTTTCCAGATCCAAAAGTTTTGTATACAAAACAAAACGTCCCTGTTTCGGCTACAAAACGTTTTGTTGTTTCGGACCTCCATTTTGTGGTGATCTCTGAGTCAGTGTCCATTTTCTGTTTGACATCTCTTTGAATTTCCCACCCTTCCAGCCTTCTGATCGGTGACCTAAATCATGGGCTGACCGGCTGACAATTCCATCCTTATTCCCCATTGGCTCTTTTGCTTCTTGCCACTCTTTACTGACCCCACATAGGCCAGGGGAAGGGTTGCTAACCCATGGGGTGCTGGGTTCTATTGTTTCTGTGGTGTTCTGAGTGTAGATTCCCTGGTAGCATATGAGAGTGGATTCTTGTTTTTCACTGAATATCTCATATGCTACCAGAGAATCTACACTCAGAACACCACAGAAACAACAGAACCCAGCACCTCAAGGGCTTGTGGGTATGGAGGTAGTTGTCACCCTATGTGCACTACACAACCCCTCACTCTGGGAAACCCCAGTACCCCCCAAGTGGAATTATGGGGCTTCTGGAACCACCCACCACACTCTGCTCTGGGTCATCCCTTTCCCCTTGATTTGAAGTGATACATTTGCTGGAATCCCCATTATTCCCTATGGGAAAGTTCTTAAAGATGTGTAAACTTAAAACATTCACAAAAAATCAGCCCTTTGCCTAATTCCTTTGAAATTTGGGTGGTAGCTTCCACCCATTGGACACTACCACGACCACCCACTCTTTTTGCCCTGGGACCGTTTTTAAAAATCCAAATCAATTCGGATTTGGAAAATTCGGCTACAAAACAAAACAGGGCTGATTCGGATTCAGAAAATTTGGGTACAAAACAAAACGGGGGTGTTTCGATTCAGATACAAATCGAAACAAGAAAATTCCAAAATGCACACCCCTAAAAAGAAGGAAGTTCTTGGCATTCAAACTGAAATGAGAACACCAAATGAGAACCAGTCCCCAAACTTCAGCTACAAGCAGGCTCTAAGCCAGTGGTTTTCAGACTGCCCACCCTAAGGGAATATATTAACAGGAGGAGGAGCCCCCTGCACATCTGCCTCAGAACTGCTGTGCATTGCAAAGGATTGTGGGACTTATTCTAGGGTACAGTTTCCCAACCTGGTGAATACCAGCCCAGGTTCCTGGAGTTAACACTGTCAGGAGGGGAGCAAGGTGAGAGGGAGCGAGGCAGATGGAAGAGGTAAGAAGAGTGAGAACAAGCCACAGTTGCAGCTCCTTCTCTACCACCCCCCACATTCCCACCCCTTACCAGCCACCACTGGTGAATGCTCAGATCACAGGAGGCAGTGGCCAGTACTTTTAGGCTTCAGTAACAAATGCACACCAGAACACATCGAATACTCTGTTGTAGCTGTGCATGACAGGAAAAACTGGTTGTGATGGACAAGCAGTTGTCCCCCTTAGTAAGCTCACTGAAGAACGTGGTGAGTTTCTGAGGAACACTAGGGTTTTCCAGGCCATTTTGAGAAAGCCACTATTCCAAGCCTATATAGAAAACCATGATAGTTTGAATGCATATTCTATCTCTCTAAAGTTTTTCATACATTCTTACAAAGCCTTTCCCTGATTTAAAAAAATGGAATTGAAAGAGGGACAACCTTTTCTGAAGGAGCTCTCCAAGTTGCTAACCTTTCCTTTTACTTCTGAGGAAGATAAGCAAGCTCGGAGAAGTCTTTCATGCATAATCTATAGCATATGTACAGGTCAAAGCATTTGAGGACATCATTTGCCTTGACAGAAGGCAGGTATTCTGCCCTCTCCTGCAGTGCTTCCTAAGCAGAGATCAAGTCAGGTGAGACAGACTTATGGCATTCAGGTTGTACACCAGATTACTTATTCATAGGGATATTGACCACAGGTCTTATGTGCACATAGAACTGCTCGTCGGGCCAATACAAGAAAATAGATTGGTTAGTGGAGGCATTAAATATTGACCATTTGAAATATGCCTGATGCCACAGTAAGCTCAATATGCCTCTGCTCCAAAGAGAACATTAGCAGTGAGTAGATTTTATCCAGAGGCTCGCATAATTCAGAGACTGTAATGGCTATATCTCATGTAGATTGGGAGGCTAAGGTCGTGGCTCTCAAAGGGCAGACCTCCCTACAGATACTCAGGCAAAAGCTAAAGCAGGCAGACACCAGCTCCTTCCTAAACTCCATCAGTTGCCAGAAACCTTGTAGGGAGGAGGAGGCCCATCTTTCTAGGCTTATAAAAGGACTGCTGGCCTGTGGCGGCAGACCCGCCACCGAAGGGGCAACACCAAAGGCAGTCACCCCCTTTTGGTGGGGGGAGGGAAATGAGGGCGAAGGCCTGGTGATATTTTTGGCTTCTGTTGATTTTGGATCCTGGGTGTTCCAGATGTGTCTTGGTTTGTCTGGGGATGGGGAGACAGGGGGTGTGTTCAATGACTGTAGGGTGGCTATTCCAGTGGTGTTGGGGAATAGAGGAAGTAAAGTTGACAGGTCAGCACGTCGTTACAGGGGAAAGGAAGTCAGAAATCTATTCGCTGTTTCCCCTTTTGGCTGTCCTGCCAGCTCTTTGACCTTGGGGAGCAGTGCCAACCTCCCACAGACTCTCACTTTGCTCCTCTGTAATGCCAGGTCTGTCCAGAATAAGTCAGAAACCATCTATGATCTGATTCTGGATGAAGGGGCGGACCTGGTATGCATTACAGAGACTTGGTTGGGGGAGGCAGGTGGCCCAGGCTGGTTCCAGCTTGTCCCTCCAGGGTACTCTGTTGAAGAGCAGGTGCAGGGACGTGGGCAGGGAGGTGGAGTGGCTGTGGTCTATAAGAATAACCTCTCCCTGACCAGGATCCCTGTGGAAGTGTCTGACCATATTGAATGTATGTATCTAAGTTTGGGGACAAGGGATAGACTGGGACTTCTCTTGGTGTCCCGATCACCCTGCTGCCCAATGGAGTCCCTAACTCAGCTGACAGACTTGGTCTCGGGTTTGGCATTGGAGTCTCCCAGGCTTGTGGTGCTCGGGAACTTCAATGTCCACTTTGGGACAAATTTGTCTGGGGTGGCTCAGGAGTTCATAGTGGCCATGACAACTATGGGCCTATCCCAAAGGGTCTCGGGACCGACTCACATTGCAGGTTGCACACTTGATCTGGACTTTCACTCTGATCAGGGTGGTGTTCCGTGGGTGGGGACTCCTGTGATTTCCCCATTGTCATGGACCATCTGGTTAAGGTTGGACTCACAGTCACACCCCACCTTCTCAGGGGTGAGGGGCCCATTAGAATGGTCCGCCCGAGAAGGTTATTGGATCCAATAGGGTTCCAAGAAGTCTTGGAGGCATTTATTATTGGCTCTGCCCATGATCCTGTTGATGCCCTAGTGGAGAACTGGAACAGCAAGCTCCCCAGGGAAATAGACATGATTGCACCTAAGCGTCCTCTCTGATCCACTTAAAAATTGGCCCCTTGGTATATGGAAGAACTACGGGGGCAGAAGCGGAGAGGTAGACAACTGGAGTGCAAGTGGAGGAAGACTCGACTCGAATCTGACAAATTACAACATAGAGCACATTTGAAGATCTATCCTCGGCAATATGGGCGGCAAAGAAGTGATTCTTTTCGGCCCGTATTTGGCCTGTCCGGCGGAGTTGTCCAAGGTTGTGAGAGGGCTAGTGAGTGCTCCTCCTACCTTGAATCAGAATTTGGAACCATCTGTTACCCGCTGTGACTTGTTTAATGATTTTTTGTTGGGTAAAATCTGGCTGACTGGGATTTACACCTCACAATTACTGCAGTATCTGAATTGGAGGTGTCCAGCAACTCCTCTTATATGTTTAGGCTGGATCAGTTTCAGTTTGTGACTCATGAGGATGTAGACAAGTTGCTTGGAGCAAAAAGGCCTACCACCTGTTCTCTTGACTCTTGCCCAACATGGCTAATACTATCTGGCAGGGTGGTTGTTGTAGAAGGCCTGGTAGAGATCATAAATGCTTCTCTGAGGGAGGGCAGGATGCCTCCTTGTCTTAAGGAGGCAATTATTAGACCACTTCTGAAGAAGCCTGCCTGAATTCCTCAGAGGTGAGCAGCTATAGGCCTGTCTCCAACCATCCATGGCTGGGAAAGGTAATTGAGAGGGTGGTGGCCTCCCAACTCCATGCAGTCTTGGATGAAACTGAATATCTAGACCCATTTCAGACTGGCTTTCGGGTGGGCTATGGGGTGGAGACTGCCTTGGTCGGCCTGATGGATGATCTCCAATTGGGAATTGACAGCGGAAGTGTGACAGAGGAAGTTGGTCGTTTTGGACCACCTCAGCAGCTTTCAATACTATCGACCATAGTATCCTTCTGGAATGTCTGAGGGGGTTGGGGAGTGGGAGGCGCTGTTTTGCAGTGGTTCCACTCTTACCTCTCAGGCAGATTCCAGATGGTGTCTCTCGGGGGCTGTTCTTCAAAAACTGAACTTCAGTATGGTGTCCCACAGGACTCCGAATTATCTCCGATGTTCATTAACATCTACATGAAACCACTGGGAGAGATCAGCAGGAGATTTGGTGCAGGGTGTTATCAGTATGCTGATGACACCCAAATCTATTTCTCCATGTCAATATCATCAGGAGAAGGCATAACCTTCCTAAATGCCTGCCTGGAGGCAGTGATGGGCTGGATGAGAGGTAACAACCTGAGACTGAATCCAGATGAGATGGAGATACTTCTTGTGTGGGGGGTCGGTACTCGGGAGATGATTTTGATTTGCTTGTTCTGGATGGGGTCACACTTCCCCAGAAGGAACAGGTATGCAGTTTGGGGGTGCTTCTGGACACAAAACTCTCCCTGGTGTTTCAGGTTGAGGCAGTGGCCAGAGGTGCCTTTTATCAGCTTGGGCTGATATGCCAGCTGCGTCCATTTCGTGAGATAAATGATCTCAAAACAGTAGTACATCTGCTGGTCACCTCCAGACTTGACTACTGCAATGCGCTCTATGTGAGGCTGCCTTTGCACGTAGTCTGGAAACTGCAGTTAGTCCAGAATGCGGCAGCCAAGTTGGTCTCTGGGTCATCTCGGAGAGACCATATCACTCCTATCTTAAAAGATCTACACTGGCTGCCAATAAGTTTTTGGGCAAAGTACAAGGTTTTGATTATAATCTATAAAGCCCTAAACAGCTTGGGCCCTGGGTATTTAAGAAAACGTCTTCCTTGCTATGAACCACACAGTCCATTGAGATCATCTGGAGATGATTGTCTGCAGTTGTCACTGGTTCGTCTGGTGGATACTCAGGAACAGGCCTTCTCCATTGTTGCCCCGAGGCTTTGGAACACACTTCCTGCTGAAATAAGAGCCTCCCCATCTCTTACAACTTTTTAAAAAGCAGCCAAGACACATTTGTTCACCCAGGCTTTTAATTAGATACTGTTTTAATTGTGTTTTAATAGTTTTAACTTTTTAAATTTTAATTGTTGATATGTTTTAATCTTTTTATTGTTTGTTTTTATTGTCTTGTAAACTACCCAGAGACCTTTCATTTTGGGCCGTATAAAAATATGTTAAACAAACAAACAAACAAACAAACATTTCCAGCACCTTTTATTATATTGTGTGTTGCTTCATCTGGTGAGTATAGACCACCTGGACAAAACAGGAAGTGAACCCAAAAGGTGTTTAGAAAATTATATTTATTGGATAGAGCATTCCAGCTCTCACTATTCTACCCCACACATTTTGATCAAATATCACATATCTCTTGATATTCAAGAGATAATCTGGATGCAATGTACAAATGATCATTGTGCTGTATGCACATACAATTATTCACACACACGTGAAAGAGATTTCACATTTTCAAAGAGCCCAGCCCTCGTGCTGGCTTTTAAAACTGAATGCATGTTCACTCATTTACACAAAAATGTGTATGTGCCTAGAAACACCTGTATGTGCATACAAGAATACTACATGGACTAGAACTATTCAGACATTAGGCTTGTTCTCACAATCAGAACTTGGGTAGGAGAAGCCTGCTACCCAGGTTCGGGAGCTGCTCACGCCCTCATTTTTTAATTGTGTGTGAGTTAAAAACAAGGGAGGAGGAAAGGAACTAGGGATGTGCACAAAACCGGTTTGCCTGGTTCGGTTCAAATTCGAACCAGGATCGAACCAGGAGGGGGTGGTTCGGTTTTGGTTTTGTTCGAACCCCCCGGTTCGGTTTGAATTTGAATCGGTTCAAACCGATTCGAACCAGTTTGAACCAGTTCGGACACCCAAAAATTGGTATGATGGTAGCTGGCACCCAGGGGTACCTGCCACCCAAACCCCAAAGCAATCAGACACTCGTACGATTTTTTATGAATTTTTGAAAATTATTTTTTTTCTCATAGTGTTCTTTGTTTCTGAGGTGTTCTGAGTGTGGATTCTGTGATAGCAAATGAGATTTTCAATGAGACACCATGAATCCACTCTCATTTGCTATCATAGAATCTACACTCAGAACACCTCAGAAACAACAGAACCAAGTACCCCATGGGTTAGAAACCCATGGGGGTGGTTGGCACCTTATGTGCACTACACCACCACTCGCTCTGGGCCACCCCAGCACCCCCCAAGTGCACTTATGGGGCTGTTGAAAGCTCCATTATACCTTATGAGGAAAAACCTTAAAGACGCGTAAACTTCAACAATTCAGCAAAAGTCAGCCCTCTGCCCAAATCCTTTGAAAAAATTCAGGTAGCTTCCTTGCCCCTACCTGGCACTACCACCAACCCCACACTGCTCTAGGCCACCCCTTTCCCCCTGATGTGAAGCGATACACCCTCCATTATACCTAATGGGGGGAAACCTTAAAGACGCGTAAACTTCAACAATTCACCAAAAATCAGCCCTTTGCCCAATCCCTCTGCAATTGGGGTGGTAGCCTCCACCCATTAGGCACTACCACCCCACACTACTATTTTGCCCCTGGGACCCGAAATTCGAGTAGATGTCACATCAGACCTTTTTGCATTGAAGTCAATGGGAGGCAAAAAGGCGGGAAATTCAAATAGACGTCATTGCTCAAAATGGAGGGGGAAGAAGACGGCATTTATTGGCCACAAAATGGAGGGCCGAAACAACAGAGATTTCGGAGCCGAAACAGGGGTGATTCATTTCAGCTCTGAAAAATTTCGGAGGGCTAAAAGGGTGATTCTGTTCGGATCCGAATCACCCGAAATTGGCTGTTTTGGGTACAGATCATTCTGTACCCAAAACGTTTCGCACATCCCTAGTGCCAACCACCCCCATGGGTTGCTAACCCATGGGGTACTGGGTTTTGTTGTTTCTGAAGTGTTCTGAGTGTAGATTCTTTGATAGCATATAAGATTTTCAGTGACAAACCATGAATCCACTCTCATCTGCTAACCTTAAAGACACATAAACTTCAGAAATCACTTAAAAATCAGCCTTTTGCCCAATTCCTTTCAAATAATTCTGATAGCCACCCACCACACTCCACTCTAGGTTTTCTACCACCCACCCCGCTTTTCTGCCCCTAGGTGCTCCACAATAGGGGATATGGACTGGTTCGGGTCCCATTATACCCTATGAGAAAAATAATTAAAAATATTTCAAATATTCATAAAAAATCATAGGGGTGTCCAATTGCTTCGCGGTTTGCATGGTTGTTGGCACCCATGGGTGCTCCACAATAGGGAATAATGGGCTGTTTTGAGTCCCATTATACCCTATAAGAAAAAATAAGAATAATTTTCAAAAATTCATAAAAAATCGTACCAGTGTCTGATTGCTTTGGGGTTTGGGTGGCAGATACCCCTGGGTGCCAGCTACCATCCTACCAATTTTTGGGTATCCGAAACAGTTCATACCAGTTCGGACCAGTTCGAATCGAACCACCCCTTGGTTCGGTTCGAATTCGAACCTGCAGCTCGAACCTGATGGCTGGTTCGGTTCGATTTCGAACCTTTGAACCACCCTGGTTCAAATTCGAAACCGGTTCGCACATCCCTACAAGGAACTTGATCTTTTGCTAAGCCTAAACTGGACAGGGAGAGCATGCCCTACCCAGATTTTGTCCCCAGCTGTGGAATGAGGAGGGATGAAAAACCATCCTATACAGCTGGGGCTTAGCAAACAATCGAGTTTGCCTCCAACTTTTTTTTAAACTCACACACAATCTGAAAATGGGAGTGTGCGCAGCTCCCATACTTGCGTAGGAAGAAGAACTGTCTGTAGGGGGTTGGGATCCAAGAGATGGTTTAGATCTGCCTGTTCTGGATGGGGTTACACTCCCCATAAAAGATCAGGTTTGTAGTCTGGGAGTGCTCCTGGATCCCAAACTCTCCCTGGTTTCTCAGGCTGAGGCTGTGGCCAGTAACGCTTTTTATCAGCTTCTGCTGATACGCCAGGTACATCCATTCTTGGAGACTAATGACCTTAAGCCAGTGGTACATATGCTGGTAACCTCTAGGTCTGACTACTGTAATGCACTCTACATGGGATTACCTTTGTACATCGTTCGGAAACTACAGTTGGTACAGAATGTGGCAGCCAGACTGGTCTCTGGGTCTACACGAAGGGACCATATAACACCGATTCTAAAAAAACTGCATTGGCTGCCAATATATTTCCGAACGAAATACAAAGTGTTAGTTATTACCTATAAAGCCTTTAATGGCTTAGGTCCAGGGTATTTAAAAGAGCTTCTTCTCTGTTGTGAACCCTGTCACCTATTAAGATCATCTGGAGAGGTCTGGTTACGTTTGCCGTTAGCTCATTTGGTGGCAACTAGGGACCGGGCCTTTTCTGTGACTGTCTCAGGGCTTTGGAATGCACTACCTGCTGATATAAGAGCATCTCCTTCTCTGTTTGTTTTTAAGAGGAGCCTGAAGATGTACCTGTTTTCCCAGGCCTTCAACTGAGACTCAATTTTTAAATTTTAATGTATTTTAATGTGTTTTTATCTATTATAGTTTTTATCTCTTTATGAATTTTAAATGTGTTATATTATATGTTTTAATTCTGTACACCACCTAGAGATTTTTATACCTGGTGGTATATAAATTCAATCAATCAATCAATCAATCAGTAAAACATTATGTACAGAGAGGCAAGTGCAGTCTGCCTTCAGTGCTCTAGCTGCTGGCTGTTTGTTAGCCCCGCCTCTATTCCAGAACTGGAATACAAGTAACTAAAGAACCATTCAGAAGGTGGCCTGGATCAAAGAATGGATTAACCAAAACCACCACAGGCATGATAACGGTTAGAAGTGTTCTGCTGTACCTGTGTTTAACCTAATGTGTTAATAACTGTACCTGTGTGCACTGTGCTCAACATAAAGTCTGCATAGGGCTAATATCTTCTAGTTTAGTTTTCTGTGTGTAGAGTTATTCTATTGCCAAGAGAAATACACACAAACACCATTTTTCAGCACTGTTGGGGTTCATCTCTTGCATTTCCAGTTTCAATAGATGTTGCCCTTCCTTCTCCAGCTTTGAGAAAACACCATCCTCATCCTCCCTGTACAGAGGGAAGTTAATCCAACACCAATATGGCCTATAGGAGGTGCTGTTTTCCCCTGGTTTACCCTGCTCGGCATTAAACCATCCTATTCAGTTTTGAGATGAGAATATTGAACTGTAGCAGAGAAAGGTTTCCAGTTAGCTCATATTCCTGTAATAGGAATCATTTAATGAACCATATTCTATACAGTTAAATTTACTTCAGAACCTGAAATGTGTATTTCGGTGAAGTTGCTTTTTGTTCTATATGGAGCAAACTCAACATTCTAAATATGCAGGATTAGAAAAAGGAAAAAACCATGTAACCATGGAGACTACCTTTTATCAAAAGTAAAATACCTTGAGAATTATACTGCAAATAAGGGCAGGAAAGATGCTGCAAATGCCAACAATTAAGTGTGTGTGTGTGTGTGTGTGTGTGTAAAACTGTGATTATGATTCCCAAACACTGTGGTTAAAATACTATATATATATACAGAGAGAGAGAGAGAGAGAGAGAGAGAGAGAGAGACTCTCAACCAGTGTTTTGGAATCGTAATCACAGTCTGCAGAAGCACTTCCTTCTAAAGTGCCAGTACTTAATTTGTCCACCAGTAAAAGTAAATCTTTTACACATTTGCTGCTTCTGAAAATATCATAAAGGCTCTGGGAGCTGCTTTGTAGCTTATTGATGTTCTCATTTTATTAGCTCATGTTCAATGTTTATTTATTTGCAATCCAAAATGGGAATGAGCAAATTTCTCCCATGCAGTTCCTTGATTGTTCCTCTGGGTCACTCTGCCCTGAATTCTGCTCATCCTGAATTCTGGTTTAATGAGAAAACTTTTAAAATTCATTTCAGAACTGGAGCATACACAGGTTGTTTCCGTTTTCTGTTCCTTCACTTGGTTTGCTTCTTTCAGCCCTTTTGTATTAGTGATGAACATGCGCACATTGATAAAAACACTGCAAAAGAGCAATCTTGAGGCAACAGTATGCATGATTGTGGGACTACAACTCCTATCCTCCCCAGCCACAACTCCAGGATAATGGGAGTTGTAGTCCAACAACACCTGGGAACCCAAGTTTGTGAAGCCATTATGCAACACCAGCTGTTTTTATAATGAAACCTTTTGAATGTTTTTGGAGGGAACGGTCTTAATGCCTGTAACAGGCATTGAACTCTGTATCAAATCCATTATGAGATTAATTTAACAGGAAATAAAATTCACACTAATGACTATTATTAACTTATGAGCCCCATCAATGTGCGTAAAGCTTTGGTAGCGTAAACAAACAAGATAGGTCTTTTGTCCCCAGGCCCTTTGCATTATAAACATTCAAGAAGGAAGATACTTGCGGTTTTACTTTTCCAGGACAACTTCTAGTAGCAGGATAAGAAATGTCTCATTTTTTGGCAGTGCAAACATGTCATCATCATTTCTGATGCGGATCTCATTTGATAATTTAAGCTATATTGATCCCTTGCCCCTCCATTGCTCTTTTCTTGAGACACATATCTTAAATCAGGGGTTCCCAACCTGTGGTACTCCAGGTATTGCTGAACTACAACTCCCATCATCCCCAGCTACAATTTATTGTGGCAGGGGGTGATGGGAGTTGTAGTTCAGCAGCATCTGGGGTACCACCAGTTGGGCACCCCTGTCTTAAATCAAGGGTTCTTAACCTTTTTTGCATCTAAGGACCCACCAGATCCTCAAGTATTACCCACAAATCCCCACTCCCATATATAATTTTATGATTAAGATGCAAGAAACATAACGTTATTATAAATGTTTTGGAGGAGCTACCTTTCATTATATACTTACTTTCCCATGGACTCCATGTTAAGAATACCTGTCTTGAATAGTAAGCTTCTGGCTCTCATTTAGTACATGCTTGCTTGTTACCAGCTTTTCACTGCCTACTGGAAGATAGGAGTGATTGGTATAGGCAGATCTATCCCCAGCTTGGGCCATAACCAAGAAGGCCCTATCTATCTGTTGCAGTGTGTTCTGTCTGCATGGTGTACAGAGCAAACACCACTGAAAGGTTTTACTTGTGAGACAAAGGCACTCAGATATTAGGACATAACTTGCAGTCTCAAACACAAAGAAACAGGAACAGGAAGGAGAACAGAAACTCCTAGCTAGCCCAAGCAACACAGAGGAAATTATCGTGCCCCCTCTGGCTTCATAATAGATTACATGCAAACTATACAACAAGCTAGGCTGCAGCTGTTGCATATCCCAACACTATCTACCTACTGAATTTCAGTCAGCAAGACGAAACAGAGATGCTAATAGGAACATAGGAAGCTGCCATATACTAGTCAGAATATTGGTCTATCTAGCTCAGTATTGTCTTCACAGACTGGCAGCAGCTTCTCCAAGGCTGCAGGCAAGAAACTCTCTCAGCCCTATTTTGGAGAAGCCAGGGAGGAAATTTGGAACCTTCTGCTCTTTCCAGAGCAGCTCCATCCCCTAAGGGGAAGATCTCATAGTGCTCACATGCAGTCTCCCATTCAAATGCAACCAGGGCGGACTCTGTTTAGCTAAGGAGACAAGACATGCTTGCAACCACAAGACCAGCTCTCCTCCTCCTGATCTGTGCATTTGGGTAGGTAATACAAGAAGAGACGATCTTTAAAAGCCATTGAGGGCTTCAGTGGTCAGACTCAGAAACGACACTTTCAATTGGGCCCAGAAACAATGTGATAGCCAATGAAGTCAGAACAAGATTGGAATCACGTGCTCCATTCTCCAAGCTTCAGTTAATAGTCACTTGCATTTGAGCCAGTTGAAGCTCCCAAATACCCCATAATCGCAGCCCCATAATGGTGCATTACAATAATCCAATCTGGATGTTACTAGGACAACTGGCTCACCTACTGCCTAGGGAGCATTTGTATAGTTGCACAAGAGTGTGTTTGCACAAGATGCTAGAACTGCACAAATGCAGTGGCATGATAGAAGGCCATTATTCTCAAAGGCACTCTGTCCTGCAACTGCGTTTCACAATTCTCGCTCTTCTGCAAGAGTGCTCATGAGCAACTGTGCAAATAGTCCATTGCTAGGAAGAGGAAGTGTTGCATGGTATGCTAGCTACTGTGGCTATGCTATTCATACCATATAAAGTAATCACAAAGTGGCTACATAAAAATTAAGGGCTGATAAAAATAATTAAGTCTTATGATAACAGAATTTGATTTTTTTTAAAATTGCAGAATGTTAGGTGTTTGGTTTGTGAACACCTGTCTCCAGTCAGATGGGAGAGATGGACAATTCACTGTGGGTATCAATAAGTCATTGGAAGCTGCTCTCTACTGAGTAAGATCATTGGTCCATCTTGCACAATGTTGTCTACACTGACTGGCAGCGGCTCGTCAAAGTTGCAAGCAGATGTCTCTCCCAGCCCTACCTGGAGATGCTGCCAGGGATTGAACCTGGGACCTTCTGCATGCAAAGCTGCTATGGAATTATGGTCCCCATCCCCTAAGGGGAATATCTTACAGCAGACAGTGCTCATAGGTGGTCACCCATCCAAATGCAAACTTGGGTGAACCCTACTTAGCAAAGGGGAAAATTCATGCTCATTACTGCAAGACCAAGTTCTCTACCCCAGGAGATGCCAGGGATTAAACCTGGGACCTTCTGCATGGAAGGCAGATGCTCTACCACTGAGCTACAGTTCCACACAAGGGCCATCTGCCAAAGTGCAGTCTCAGCTCAGAACCAAAAATAAAGAAAATATGTTATCTCCTCTGTATTTTGAGTTTTAGAAAGTCTTTTGGGCTCAACAAGCCCCCATAGCAGTCTCTATTTCAGCATTAATGGCACTAATCTGCCTCATTCATATTTAATACGAGAGGGCTCAGCCAAGTATTAACATGACTGAAATTCTCACTAATGCTTTCTGACTGTAAGTACCATCTAATGCCTTGGTGGAATAGCCCTAAACTGCTACATGCATTGGTTGAACAAAAACCCATCCCTCCATGGAATCAGCTTTGGAGCGCACTGTTGTAGTGGTGGATTCTGAAACTTTTTTGCCACTAGTGAATTCTGTGATTAGTTGACATGAGGAATTCAAAACCCATGGCACTTTGGTGAGATAGAAGGAAAGCTAATCTGAAAATGTATTCAACTGAATATTTGCTCCATGCTCAGACCTGAATTTTGCAGATGTATCTAACAGAGAACTCTGCATGGATGAGGAAGGACCATGCAGTATAGCAGTCATAAAGAACATTGCACTGGTGATTGTGAAGACATTTTTTTTTTTACTTTTTACAGAAGGCTGAAAAGACCACGACTCATCAACACTCAAATGTAATTTGGACAGTCTTAGCATCTAACCAGTTATTCCAGACTGTCACCTGTTGCACTTCTCTCAACAACTTATCTCCATCTTAAGAATATTAGCATGAACAAAATCTGTGTAGTCCATCAAAGGATGGCCAAGGGAAGCCAAACAAATTGCTAAAAGGCAGGCAAAGTTTCTCAGGAGCTTTTTGCACATCCCTAGAATGGACAGTGGAATTTTGATAAAGTAAAATTTGAAACAAATTTCAGTGTTCTACTCAAGAAGCAGCTGAGAATTTCAAGGAAAGCCAAATGAGTTTCTATAAGACAAGTCATATAGAAGCCTTATCTTATAATCTTAAAATCCTTGTTTTATAATCCTGCACAAACTTGTTACATTCCAGGTTTTGGCAGCATCTCTAACACCAGTGTTGCTGAAAAGAAAAACCAAGGGAGAAAATACCCACATAAAGCAGCAGCAGTTTACTTTCAATAGGGCTTCTTTCACTAAGCATCCAAATGACATCCTGGTGGTCTGTGGATGTGAGGATTGGCCCCTTGCTGGAACCAGAAATGGCTGAGACTTCCCGAAGAAAAACAGACTCCACTTCTGCCCTCACACATTTTGGGAATTAGTTGACTTCAGAACCATGTCCCCAAAAGCCTGAAGAATCAAGGGACCCCATGGACACAACTGGCTCATTTCCAAGATCCAGACCTGACATGATTATCCCTCCAGGTCCCAAGAGGAGAGATGGCAACAAGCCTGAGAAAAGCAGAACTGTCTCAGGAGAAACAAGTGCTACCATGCATATGGCCAGAATGAGCTTCCCTCTAGTGCAAGGGTGGGGCAGCCAGGGCAACTAGAAAAATCCTCATTTGCTGTCTGGAAATTGCCTGGACCAAGATCCAAATTTCTAGTCCCAGTGATCGCGTGGCCAACTTCTTGCTGTTCAGCCTTCTGGTTCCCAGATTTGACGGATGCTGCTGGAACCATGGACAGCTCCTCCTTCTTTTAGCACTCTGGCAGTCCAGCATGGATGACTTCTGCCGATACTGCTGGACATGGGTGTCATTAGAGGGTGGCCCATGGTGCTTGGGCCCCCAATGATGGCTCAGATCCCTGAATCTCATCACCCACCTCTTACTCAATTGCGGGGGGCAGTTGCCTCTGCTGCTATTGCTGCTGCTCCAGCAGCAATGATCATGTTTTGTCTCTGTCTCCTTCCTAAAAGGTGCTGTGCTGGGGATAAAACAAATGCTTTATCCCCCCCCCCCACTTGCCTCCTCCAGTTTCCCTTTGGAAAGGAGTCAGATGTAATTATTCTTGGGAGGGCATTTTTGAGTTTAATTATCAAAAGGGAGGCTCTGCGCCTGGGATCCAGTCCCTTTAAGCTTCTAGCAGTGCCTCTGTTGCTGGACAACTCCTCTGTCCTTTAGCTCCCTGCCCTTACGACCTTTGATTCTCAGTGAGCTGGCTTGACTGAACAGCTAAATTGGACTGTTCCAACCCGACTAGTTTACAGTGGCTGACCGTGGATGATGAGGTGTGTAGTCCAAACCCATCTGGGGACCCTGTCTGAAAAATCCAACCCGACTAGTTTACAGTGGCTGCCCCTGGATGATGAGGTCTGTAGTCCAAAACCATCTGGGGGACCCTGTCTGAAAAATCCAACCCCACTAGTGTACAGTGGCTGACCCTGGATGATGAGGTTTGTAGTCCAAACCCATCTGGGGGACCCTGTCTGAAAAATCCAGCACCACTATTTTACAGTGGCTGACCCTGGATGATGAGGTTTGTAGTCCAAACCCATCTGGTGGACCCTGTCTCAAAAATCCAGCACCACTAGTTTACAGTGGCTGAAACTGGATGATGAGGTTTGTAGTCCAAACCCATCTGGGGGACCCTGTCTGAAAAATCCAACCCCACTAGTTTACAGTGGCTGACCATGGATGATGAGGTTTGTAGTCCAAACCCATCTGGCGGGCCCAGTCAGAAAAATCCAGCACCACTATACTAAATCCAGCACCCCACATCTAGCCCAGAAATCTTGGAATGTGATAATGGATGCCACACTCACACCTCTGGATTTTGATTTGTCTGGATCAAGTTAGTTCAGAGCAGCATCAGAATTTCAATCGAACCCATTTTCAATCTAACAATATCTGCTGGATTATGTGGGTGCTCCACTGACCACCTTCTTAGGAATTAAATAGCAAAATAGCACAATAGTGTACAATCCACCAAAATAAAAGTTTATAGCATTTATTATTGTTACTCTGTTTTGGAATGAATTAATATTAATATGCTTGTATTGAGCTAAATTGCAGCAGGGACTTTAATTAAGTAAGCCTACAGATGAGAGACTGATAAAACACATATAAAACAAGAATATTGTTCAAAATTTACAAATGATTAAGAGTGAGCCTAGTATGGAAATATGCTTTGCTTTATTTAGTGTCCAAGCCTAAGCAAGTTTACTTGCAAGCAAGCCCCATAGATTTCAGTGGGATGCTTCTCCGGGTAAACTGTAAGCAATCTTTGATTAATATGTGTACCAAATTAAAATGGTTCTGACAAGTAAAAAAGAAATAAGAACCAAGTCTATTTTTAACCAGATCTCATTACATTCTACAGTATTATCCTTCATTCAGAAATGTCATCTGTCAATCATTCTTTTCTTTTTTTTACTAGAAATCAAAGAATGTTTGACATGGCTTTTGCTGCTGCCAAAGAAAGGAAGCAAAGAGAAAAGAATAAATCAGTCTATTGTACAGGCCTTAGTCTAATGTTTTCCAGAAAACATTTTCAGGACAGAAAGAGGCTTTTCAGGGAAAGAGGGGTATTGGAGGAGTGGAATGTTTCTCAGGAGAACTGGCAAAGGTTAGCTTTTTCACTTTTCTTCATTAGTGCTTGGATACTGCTTGGGCACCTTTTGTTTTAAAATCAGTCTTTGTCCTAGTAACAGTCACATCATCACTTAGCCAATCAGAGTTGACTGCATTATGATATCACTGTGGATGTACAAACAACAACAATCAGTTCTGAGTGAGGGCAATGTCCATTTAGGAAGCATTACCCTCACTGCATCATCTCATATTGCACAGGAAGAGGCAATGGTAAACCTCCCCTCTATTCTACCAAAGACAACCACAGGGCTCTGTGGTTGCCAGGAGTCAACACTGACTCGACAGCACACTTTACTTCACTTTACCTTCACTCTGAATTAGCTTTTAGTGGCTTCAGTAACATTTTTACATAGCAAAACCTGACTGACTACATCATTGTGACACTATTACTAGGAAGAAGGGCAATTTGCCTGAAGTGGCAGGCAATTGAGGCTATGAAAAAGCTTCCAATGGGAATGCTACTTGAACGCAAGGTACATAGGAAGGGCGTGGCCTGCCTGTGTTTGGGGGTGGCTGTGGGGGTTAAGGCAGTCTGAATGCATGTCGGGAGGACACATTTTCTCTTTCTGTGAGCAAAACTTCACCAAACAGGCCCCACAATGATACAATAGTTTTAAACTGATACAACAATTATGATTTGGAATAACTGAATTCAGGCATAAATCATTTCCATTGCTAATGACATAATGAGGTCACTCACACAATCAAAAACTATGTTCTACCTGGGTTTGGGAGTGTGTGTGCTCCTGATTTTTGGTTGTGTGAAGCAAGGTTAGGGGAAAACCTGGGTAGAAGTGATTGTGTGGAAGCAAAGTAGGAGGAAAAGCTACCCAAGTTTTCCTCCTTCCTTTCTTCCACACAATCCTACCCAGCTTTCCCTCCTACCTTGCTTCCTTACAACCAAAACTGGGAGCCCACATAGCCCCCAAACCTGGGTAGAATACAGTATTTGACTATGTGAATGACCTCTGTATGTTCGGTTTCTTTCTTTTTTTAAAAAAAAAATAACATGTAGTGATTATTTTAAGGCAAAGAAATACTGACAACTCACAAGGTTTAATGGATGTTGAATCAAAAAAGTTATCTACATTGTTGGAAAAGGCTGGTAACAAGAGAGCTTCTCTTTTCTTTGTTTTATATAAATGAGCATGCATTATTCATCAGTGAAGCCTATACTTGCTGGTCTCATGTGCAATTAATGAGTTGGAGGAACTACATTCCATGCAGCAGTAAAGCCACAGGAATCATGATGAAGCAGTTCTGGCAGCTGATTTGTGGATACACTGGGTAATTAAAAAACCCGACTGATCCTAAGAATGTTTGCTTGGAAGTCCAACTGATTTCAATAGAATTTTCTTCCTAGTAAGTATGCCTAGGATGGTAGCCCTGGGATATATTCCTAACTATATTTCTTGGAAGTAAATCCCACTGAGAAAACTGGGTTTATGGGACAGTTCATATTGACCTGCAGCAAAGGTTAGCTTCGGAGTTATCTAATAAAGTGATATTGACCATATTTGCGCATAATGGGAAACTGGAGGTGAAGGAGCCTGAGGTTGAATTTTTTTGTATGTCCAAATGCATGCAACTGCGGTTATGTCAGAAAAGCGACCTGAGGTTTCCATTTCCAAACTCCAGTTTGAACCCTGAGGTTTTCATGAGTTTCGCTGCTCCTACCTGAGGTTTGCATTCAGCAGCATTATGTCCGAAGCCAGAACTGGAGTTACAGCAAGCTGTGACTGGAATTGTGGGAGGAAGCCCCTCCCTTGCTCTGGCTGTGATTGGCTGCCAGGGCTGTCCTTTATTCCAGAAGGAAGCCCATGCAGCCAATTTCCCCACCCATGCAGCAAGTTCCCCGTCTTCTCTGCAATCTCTGAGAATGCAATTTTTAATGTCTGTGAAGTGCATGGGGGAGGAGGGGAACCGCAGGTCCATTGAACCTGAGGTTTCCCATTACGTGTGAATGTGGCCAATGCCTCTGTGCCATATGATGTGAACACAGGAGGAAGCTGCCTTATACTGAGTTAGACCATTGGTCCATGTAGCTTAGTATTGTCTTCACTGGCTGGCAGTCATGTAGGCTGTTTGGAATCTCCAGGTTTGACGGCAGATGCTGGGGAATAAAAGCTAGAGATGTCTATTGCCTCCAAGTCATGGTTGAGGGTTTCCTGGAATCATCTGGTTGGCTACTGAGGGAAGCAGGATTCTGGACAAGATCCAATAGGGCTCATCTTGTGTTCTTTTGTGAGGGTTGGGTTAAGGTGGAATGAGGGAATCAACAGAAATACATTTGTAAGAAATTTCAGTAGAGAGGACAAAATTAGGAATGGTTGTGTTGATGGGATTCGGTTACAACCAAATAACTTACCATGAGCCTTTAAAGCAGGATGAAATATACCAACCAATTACTAGATTCCTAAACAAGAAGAAATTATCTCAGTGGACACCATCCCCCACTTCATAATTCATGACAAGGTAGAGATGGAGGGCAGGAGAAGAGAGCGGGTCTTGTGGTAGCAAACATGACTTGTCCCCTTTGCTAAGCAGGGCCTACCCTGGTTACATATGAATGGGAGACTACATGTGAGAGCACTGTAAGGTATTCCCCTTAGGGGATGGGACCGCTCTGGGAAGAGCACCTGCATGCTTGCATGCAAAAGGTTCCTAGTTCCTTCCCTGACATCCCTAAAATAAGGTTGAGAGAGACTCCTGCCTGCAGCCTTGGAGAAGCCACTGTCAGTCTGGGTAGACAATACTGAGCTGGAGGAGCCAACGGTCTGACTCAGTATATGGCAGCTTCCTATGTTCCTATCTCAGGATATAGGAAGCTGCCTTATACTGAGTCTGTCCATTGGTCTATTTAACTCAGTATCATCAATTCTGACTGGCAGCAGCTCAACAGGGTTTCAGGCA
This sequence comes from Hemicordylus capensis, assembly GCF_027244095.1. NCBI lineage: Eukaryota > Metazoa > Chordata > Lepidosauria > Squamata > Cordylidae > Hemicordylus > Hemicordylus capensis. Next base: position 293,320,445 of record NC_069660.1, on the reverse strand, counting down.
GGAGCCTTTCTCAGTGCTACCTGGAGAGGCCACAGATTGAACCTAGGACCTCCTCCCTGCAAAGCACATGCTCTGCACTGAGCTACGGCCCTATCCCCAAGTGAAGTGAAACATGTCAGTGACGCTGATCATCTTAAGTATTTTGTGGCAACAGCTTAGCAAGCAGAGGTCAGCACAACCACATTCCATGATGGATACTTGACAAAATGATCAGTGATTGAAACTGGGGTTGTGTCATTTGGTTTTTCAAAGAAAGCTGCAGCAACAGCTTATGTCCCTGGAGGAAGGAGGGTAGAAGATAGGGTGAGGGGAGGACAGATACGGAAGACAAAACATATATTTCAGACACACGGCTTTAGTTATGCTTTATGTGTTCCACAAAGGGCTATCTTCAGTAACAGAGGTCAGTACAAGGACTTGAAGTCCAGTATTCAAAAGCAATGGATATTAGCTGTGCCTATATTCTGAGAGATGCTCCATCCTATTGGATGGATGCAGATTATTTATTATTCTAGTTGGGAAAGGTACACAGTGACATCAAGTCACCAATTCCTGGTTCATTAGAGCACACTATCATGAAGTTTAATCACTATTAAGCAAAGCAAAGGAAAAAGAAACTCAGACTCACCTCTGGATTCATGAGTATGGGCTGAGTTTATAAGGATGGCCTTTTTTTTCATTCTTCTTAGTATCAGGGAGAGCCAGGCAGCTCATTTCTCATCTTAGACACTTCTTCCTCTGACTTGGCTATATGCCAGAGGGATTCCTACAGCACAAAAGTCCCGAATATAATCCAAGGCAAGGCAAGGCAAGGCAAGGCAATCCTAAAGATCATGGAAAGTCTTTCTGTGCCTGCACCCCAGGAAGTATGGCAAACATCCTCCTGTTCTATTTTGCAAATCATAGGAATATAGGGAGTTGCCTTATACTGAGTCAGACCATTGGTCCATCTTGCTTTTTTTGATTGTGAGCCTTTTGGGATCCATTCTATTGGATCCATTCTATATGCAACCAGGGGTCCGCCTGGAAGATATTCCCCTCAGGGGATGGAGCCACTCTGGGAAGAGCAGAAGGTTTCAAGTTCCCTCCCTGGCTTCTGCAAGATAGGGCTGAGAGAGATTCCTGCATACAACCTTGGAGAAACCACTGCCAGTCTGTGAAGACAATACTGAGCTGGATAGACCAATGGTCTGACTCAGTATATGGCAGCTTCCTATGTTTCTATGTTCCTATTGATTGATTATTTCTCTATGTAAATTGCTTTGGAACCTTTTGTTGAAAAGCAGTATATAAATATTTTTTGTTGTTGTTGTTGCTCCTCAGTATAGTCTATACAGACTGGCAGCGACTTCTCCAAGGTTTTAGGCAGGAATCTCTCTCAGCCTTATCTTGGAGATGCCAGGGAGGGAACCTGCTTGCTCTTCCCAGAGTGGCCCCATCCCCTAAGGGGATGTGCTTAAATGCAGTCTCCCATTCAAATGCAAGCCAAGGAAGACCTTGCTTAGCAAAGAGGACAATTCACTCTTGCTACCACAAGACCAACTCTCCTCTTGCTGTGCTACTGAGATGGGCGACTAGGGTCCTGTGGAGCTGGCTGACCTCACAATATTGCAGACTTTTATATTTGGAAAATATTGACATTGAGAAGGGGCTAGAATTTAGTGTAGGGGTTTCCAAGCAGTGGTACTCCAGATGTGGCTGAACTACAACTCCACGCATTCCCAGCCACAATAAATTATAGTTGGGGGTGATGGGAGTTGTAGTTTAGTAACATCTGGTTGGGAACCCCCAGTTTAGTGCTAGAGCACCTGCTTTACATACAGAAGGTCCTAGATTCAATCCCTGGCATTTCCAGGTAGGGCAGGTGTGGGAGGTCCTCTCTGAAGCCCTGGTGAGCCACTGCGTCAGAGTAGACAATACTGGCCTAGACTGGCCAATGGTCTGATTCAGTATAAAGCAGCTTCATGTGATATAACATTTCCCATGAACATCTGTGTCTGCATATGGACATGTTGCTGATCTCAGCTAGCCTCGGGATCCAGCTGCAAATTTAAAGATTGAGTGAGTGAGTGAAAATACAGCTATCCCATCCTCCAGCACTGCTGCCCAGAGTACTTTACATTAAAGAAACAAACAAATAATTGAGTATAAAATCAAAGCAGCAGCAAGATAAAATGGTAGTCAGGACTAAAACTGCAACTGGAAACCCAGTCAAAGCAGCATTTTTAAATGCTTCTTTAGAAAGGAAAGTTTTCAATTTCTTTTTAAAACTCACCAAAGAGGGAGGCTGATGGGAGGGCATTCCAAAGCTGGGAAACCACTACTGAGAAGGACCTGGTACCCGGCAACTGAATCTGTGTTAATGGAGGGGGCTGAGCCTATAATGGAGGTCTGAGGACCTGGCATATTTATATGGGCAAATGCACTCCAACAGGTACGTACCTTGGTCCATTCAGAACTGCAGAACTAGTCAATCAGATCCAAAGCTTAGTTTTGCTATTCATTTCATCCCATACCATGATGAGACAGCGAATCGGTGGAAGAGCTGCTCAGCTGAGTTTGCATCTTTATCATCAGTCAGCCCCTGAGTCCATCTGCAGTTCTTTCTGCCTCTTCCCTCCAGAAGGACACTCTAGATCTTAGAATTAGGCTGCCTTCAGACATAACATGGAACCGTGGGTCCAATGGAACTGTAGTTCTGCACCCCTCTCTCCTGCGCTCCCATCTACATTTGTACTTTTGGGAGAGCAGCCTCTCTGCAGTCAGCAAGACTGCAGAGAGGTGGAGGAGCTGGCTGTGCGGGCTTCCTTCCTGACAGAAGGACAGCCCACACAGCCAATCAGGCCATAGTGAGGGATGAGCTTCCTCCCTCAATTCCAGTTCTTTGGGGCCAAAACTGCGGTGCCAGCATTCGGATATAATGCTGGCACTGCAGAACCAGAGTTAAGGGCGGCAAAACTCTACTCTGGTGGAAGGTTTAGAGTGGAGTTTGCAAGGGAAACCACGGGTCCCTTTTTGCCCTTAACTCCAGTCTCCTCAATTCGGACATGCAGCTTGAGAAACTGGAGGTGATGAGACCTCCAGTTTCCTATTATGTCAGAATTCAGCCATAAAGGCAGGGACCAGAAGTGACTGCCATAAATACTTCTGAATGTCAGTCATATATTGTACCTTTTATAGGTAGAGTATTTTACCTGCGTATAGTTTTTATGTTTGTATTATATATTTTAAATCAGATTTGTTTCATTTTTAGCTTAATTTTTAATTGTCATTTTAATTGTATTTTTTAACTTTTGTAAACTGCCTTGTGATTGTTTTTAATGAAAGGCAGTATATAAATTTAACAAGAAATTAATGAAAGAAAGAAAGAAAGAAAGAAAGAAAGAAAGAAAGAAAGAAAGAAAGAAAATGCTGTTTTGGGAGCCAGTCTCTACTGAAGAGTGGTATATAAATGCAAAGACCCACCAATGCAGATACAAATGTGTGATACAGAAAGATATGAATTGCCAGTTCAGCTGTTGTAGAGGTTCTGTGGATACCTACAAAGGACATAGTGGGAAAGCATATATTCTGCCATAGAGATTGTTGCTGAATCCCAGGCTCTTTGTTCTGTATTTTGTATTCCATTTTCATCCAGCTTTTTGATAGCACAGTGTCATACTTTGCATCCGTTAGCTCAGTTTGGACTCTCTGCTACCCAGGTGGCTGGATCTAAACTGTAGGATCTTTGAGCTTGTCACTACAAACCTTGAACTGTTCACCTTTTCTGCAGTAATCGGCTTTCAGCTTCCAGAAAAACACAGCCTCAGAGATTCTGTTAGATGAGTACTCTGTGCCTCCCCACTCAGTTCTGGGTGGAATGCACCCAATTGTTCACATATTATTGCTTCCCTGTTGCAGGTGTTTGGAAATCTTATCTGTTTGGTCGCTGCTTGTGCTGAATGATAGGTAGAGTTTGGCATCCACCTTGTATTCTAAAAGCCTGAAGCTTTTAGACTACTGTCAGAAGGAGACATTCAGAACCTCAGAGGATGTGGCTCATGGTCAAAATGACAGCTATGGTGCCCTCAGAATTAATACTCATGTCACAGACAGCAATGCAACCTTTTCATAATTTGGAATATGGTTCCACTGGGATACCGCTAAGTGTTTTGTTTTCTGATGAAGTACAAAGGAACTAGGGAGATGGGTACGATAGAAACGGCAGATTAATTAATTAAATGCTACACAGAAGGCACATTAAAAGCTCTAAATTAAATGCTACATTGAAGGAGTATTCAGTATCCAAGTGTTGCATATCTTGACATATGGGAATTTACAAGTGTTAGATCAGCAGCAACTTTTTTATGGATGATGTCATAATCTTCACATTACAAATAAAGGTTTTTTCCCCCTTCAAACAGTAATTCTCAACATGTTGCTCCTGAATTTGGGAATCGGTGGAAGAAATTTTTTAAAATGTAATTTAATAGCAATAGCACTTACATTTATATACTGCTCTATAGCCGGAGCTCTCTAAGCGGTTTACAATGATTTTAGCATATTGCCCCCAACATTCTGGGTACTCATTTTACCGACCTCAGAAGGATGGAAGGCTGAGTCAACCTTGAGCCCCTGGTCAGGATCGAACTTGTAACCTTCTGGTTACAGGGCGGCAGTTTTACCACTGCGCCACCAGGGGCTCTTTAAAATAATAATAATTTAAAATAATCATTCACAGCAGCAGCAGGCTCAGGGCCTGGCAAAAACCCACCTTTCTCCTCCACAAACAAACCTGAAGAGGAAATACAGGACATATTGAGGGCAGAGAGATTGTCTGTCCATAGAGGGAGAATGCATTGGTCTTCTTCAGCAACACCTTTCCTAGAATTAGAGAATAGGGCATATCTGGAGCAGTATAGCAGGCAGTGGCACAAGAGTCTCTCCCTAGGATCACATGGTTCTTGTGACAATGGTTTGCCAATGTCTGTATCCTGGCTTAATCTGCCAGCAGTAGGGAATTGGTGACTGACCTACAAAGTCAGTCTGCAGCGCCTGATACTTTGGGTTTACCTGCTGTGGCCACAAATGCTGCCTGGATGCAGAGCTAATTGGTGGGGTGAGGTGTCACAAAGGGGCCATTTGGCTTGAGCCTCTAGCTCAAAGGGCCTCAAATTTAGTTGGGCTCAGAACTGAACACGAAAAGTGTGAAACGTTCTGTCAGAACAACCAGTTGAGCCAGTTGTTCCAAAGGAACAACCCTGTTTTAGATTCCAAGATGATGCTGGGAACGGAATCAGAATGTTCTGCCATGGAACAGGTCATTCTGTTCCAAGCTCAGAACAGGCCCCACTTTTTAGAGTTCTTCTGTTCTGAGCTCAGAACACTCAAAATGGCCCTTTTCGAGACGAAACGTTCCGACCCCAGAACATTCTGCACATCCCTAAAATTTAGAGCCTTCTTAGTTTTTTTACATTTGATCAGTTTGGTAGCTTGTTTTTATGTGCATCCCTGTTGGATGAAAAATATGACACAATATCTCAGCTTCAAGTCGGTCTCTCTGGGATGTTGCTAAATATCACAACAGCATTACATATTTGTCAGTTTGCCTGCATTGGTGGCTTGAGGTGAATGTAGCTTCAACATTTTGAAGCAGATCCAGAATTATCACCTTTCAACTATGGGACAAAAGCATTTGAATGGGATCACCATGCTTAATATCAACTGCAATACTGCACAAAAGCTAGATTTTTCCTCAATAATTAGTGCATTTGCATGGGAAAGGACTTAAAAGGTATTTGTTTAAAATATTCAAATTATGCTTTATTCTCTTTTTTTGTACCTTATTTTGTTTTCACGTGTCATCATTTTTATTTTATTTTATATTTTTTTGGAGCTAGGGTCCTCAAAATCTTGAAGTGGCCTGGGCCTCTCTGGACCTGAAAGGGCCTGTTTGGTTGTGTCCTCTCCTCCGAGTCACCCAAAGTAAATTTTACGCCTCTTACAAAAACAGCCATTCATGGCAGACTCCAATATCGAAATTAAAATATTAGCAATTATATACCTATCTAAAAACTTGAAGAATAAATAAGTTAGTTGCTGAGAACTACCACAAACCTTTAAAAATATGTTTTCTTCATAAAGATAAAGATTACCTCTGGTATATTGCCTCTGGTAACACTCTCAAAGGTTGCTATAGCAACCCCTGCAATGTAAATTAGCATGAAGCTTTATCACAAGATTTTGAGATTGCTGGATTTGAGGGACAAAACTGAGAACACCAATTGAAGTGAAAAATAAGCTGCAAGATGACCTAGCGGGCCCAATTAACAGTCAACTATGCTCCATTGGTGACTAGATACAATACAGTTATTTGCTTAACACTGCTGTGCTGATATGTCCAACAATAAAAGGCTACTGTGATTGGTAGCCATGATCTTATTTTCCTTTTAAGGATTTTGCAAAAGAAAATGCCCTTGAAGATTAAAACTATTTTAAATCTCATAATCATAATAATAATACTTAACCGTTTCAAGTGTCCAAAGCACTTCATATGCAATCTTTATGACAACTCTGTTCATTGTGGGAGTATTATTAACTCCATATGCAGATGGAAGGCTTAGGTTGAGAGAGAGAGAGAGAGAGAGAGAGAGAGAGAGAGAGAGAGAGAGAGAGAGAGGCTATAATAACGCCAACAATGCTTACAGCAAAGGAAGATCCGAACCAGAAACTTCTTGATTCATAGCTCAATCACCTAGCCACTATTGTAGACCGGCTCTTAAAATCTAACCTAACAACCGCAAACCACTTGGAAATGTTGCAGATGTAATTAGACCAACTGAGATGCCACGCAGTGTGCCGCCCGTGGAAGAGGAATGCATGCATTCAGCCTGTCCTTGATGCTAGTGGAGGCATGAGCTGTTCCGTGCACACAAAGCTTTGCTTTGTTGGATCAGACCAAAGCTTTGTTGGATCAGACCAAAGCCCAGTATCCTGTTTCCAACAATGGCCAACCAGATGCCTCTGGAAACCCTAAAGTGTGATCTGTAAGCAAACAGCCCTTTTCTGTTGTTACACAGGAACATAGGAAGCTGCCATATACTGAGTCAGACCATTGGTCCATCTAGCTCAGTATTGTCTACACTGACTGGCAGCAGCTTCTCCAAGGTTGCAGGCGGGATCTCTCTCAGCCTTATCTTGGAGATGCTGGGGGGCAGGGGGACTTGGAACCTAGATGTTCTTCCCAGAGTATCAGAGTATCCCCTAAGAGGAATATTTTACAGTGCTCACATGCAGAGGCTATTCCCACGATCACCCAAAAGTGTTAAGGGAGCTCAGCCCACTTTTGGGCGATTGTGTGCTGCAACAGAAGCTGCGTGGCTCCCAGCAGCTAGCCATCCATTAGCGATCACTCCATTAACCTTGTTTTTGTGCTTGTGTGCCGCCACGGCATGTGGCAACACATGAGTAAACCCCCATTCAAGCAGTATGCTCCACGCACTTGCGCGGGGTATCCTGGAACTTCCAGGGGGTGCATGGCCCCTGATCCCAGCATCCCCCACCAGCTCTGTGACAGATCCGGCAGCCCCGCTATGAGAGGCTGCTCATCTGCAGGGAAAGCGGGCTAAGCCCATCAGGCGCATTGCACGTGTCGTGTGAAGAGCCTCGTAGTCTCCCATTCAAATGGTGACTCTGGGCCAGTCATGTATCTCTCAGCCTAACCTACCTCACAGAGTTGTTGTGAGGATAAAATAACCATGTACGCTGCTCTGAGCTCCACAGAGGAAGAGCAGGATATAAATATAAAAAATAAAATAAATAACTAAAATATGCAACCAGGACAGACCCTGCTTAGCTAAGGGGAGAAGTCATGCTTGCTACCACAAGACTAGCTCTCCTCCCAGTTCCCAGTTCCTGGTATTCAGAGGTGCATTTGAAACAAGATATTAGAATTTAGAGATTTCCGATTGGAGGGTAGGGATGTGCATGAACCACAGTTCGAATAATGGTTTGAGCACTTTTTGATAATATAACCAAAAAACAACAACCACTCAAAAACCCAGTAAATATGTGGATATAAATTATATTGAAAGTACATCAATAATTTACATATAGTGATCTGGATATATAAAAATCAGATGTAATGACCAAACGTTTATAACAATACATATATACAAACAATAGAACAATAACATCGAAAACTATGAGACCACAACAGTTTTCCCATATTATACGCTGTTTCAATGTGTCTTTTTCAAGTGTCCAATAAGTCCAATACCAGAAAGCTGTTGTGGTCTCATAATAATTGATATTATTGTTCTACTGTTTGTATATATGTATTATATAAAAATTATTGATCTACTTTCAATATAATTTATATTCACATATTTGAGGGGGTTGTTGTTTTTGGTTATATTATCAGGATCTGTTGTTTTGTTTTTATGTATTCCATTTCAGATCCTTCACATTGTTGTTTTGTTGTTTGAGCACTTTTTGGGCAGGAGGAACAACAGCAATCCCACCTTCAGAAACACCTGCATATTTGATTATCCCGATGTATTTTCTTTTTTAAAAAAGAAGTTCCTGTTCTTTTTGAATCCTTGACAGGATTCAAATCCAGTGCATGTCAGAGGAAAGACTTTGGATGGTTCCCTATTTGCACTCAGGGAGATCCACAAAGTGTAATTTTGCACATCTGAATTGATCACATTGCTGCATAGCAGCATCAGTGAAAGTCGGATGAATGCAGAATCATAATACTAGAAGACCAAGAAGGGCTGTTTCAGCCCCAAAATTCTGAATTCTAATATCTTGCATCAAATGTGTTTCTGAATGCCAATTACTGGGAAAGGGCTATTTGCTTACATGTCACACTTCAGGGTTTCCAGAGGCTTCTGGTTGGCCACTGTTGGAAACAGGATGCTGGACTTTGGTCTGATCTTATGTCCATTCTCTCTGTATTATGGGGCATTAAAAGGGTGACTCCCATGCAGGAATTCTCTCTCTATAGCACGCTTCTTCATCTGCAGAGCCCTGCCCATTCTTCTTTTGCATATTGGAGTGTGATGGAATTCAAAAACTGGCTTTAAATAGTGTTTCCTGTACAGGCTTGGCTTTGACCAGGCAGATCACTGAGGCTGTTCTCATGAGCAGCCAGTCCCAGGTCTGGCTGCCCATGAGAACCACTGGGATCCAGTGCTAAACCTTAACCCAGCTCCCAGGGTAGTGTGCCAGCATGAGCTGCTTGCTGTGTCAGCTCATGCTGACACAGAGACAGGCATCTAAAGCGCCCATCCCCTGTGGGAATCCCCCAGTGCACTACATGTTGTTTACAGGCTGCCAGTCATGGGGGTGTGTGGCTTGTGTGCTGCAGGGACTCAGAGCGGCCATGCTGCAGGGACTCAGAGCGGCAGTCAGGTGGAGCCCTGACTCCTACCCACTCACCCACCCAGCCGCAAGTTCAGTCGCGTGAATAGCCCCATTATCTAACATTAAAATGGAGCCCAATGGAAATAACTTCTGATTTGGCACATAGCTAAGGCTTACAGACAGATTTGTTAGCAAGCCGCCATTCTTGCCGCAATGAATGCACCACTGTGAGACCTTAAAGGCCAAGTCGAAGACAGATCATACTGGAGAGAATCTATCTATGTGGCTGCTAAGAGTCGACACTGACTTGATGGCACTTAATCAGTCAATCAATGAATCAATCAATCAATTCTTGCCAGCCTGTGTTTCCATAAATATATTCACTCAAGATCTCAACTTCAAATGTAAATAGCAAATGCCCCTTTTTTGCAGAAATGTATACATTTTCTGGCATAACGTCAAGCCCTCGTTAGCTATGTTATGTAGCATAATGCAAACACTAACTCGTAATAAAAAGCATAATGTATTTTTACATAAACACTTGTCAACAAACCAAAAAAATAAATAAATCCATGATTTTACACTACTCTTGTTCTATGGTGATCATGTGTTTTCCCTCTTATGTATCAATGGTTTAATAATGTAACGTAAGTTACATAATTTACTATATCAACATCACTGTTCCTCGGCTCCCTGCAAGAATAAGTCTTTCATAGGGGAACAGTGCTCTCCTGTGATCAAATAAAGGAATTGCTTGAATCATGGCTAAAAAAGGTTGTTCTCAACAAAAGAGTTAAGAACTAATACTGGGAATTGCAGGCATTTGTGGTAACAGCCGAACAGTTCTATGCAAAATAGTGGAGACTTAAACCAAGACCCAACACCAGAGGAAGCATCACATATATTTGCTTCCATGGCCAAACTGGCCAATTACATTCAAGAAAAGGAGCATAGGCTGCAGTGCAACAGATTTGTATGGAATTACATAGGAACATAGGAAGCTGCCTTACACCAAGTAACACTATTGATCCATCTTGCTCAGTATTGTCTACACAGACTTGCAGCAGCTTCTCTAAGCTTGCAGGAAGGAGTTTTTCCCAGCCCTATCTGGAGATGCCAGGGAGGGAACATAGAACCTTCTGCATGCAGGCATGCAGGTGCTCTTCCCAGAGCATCCCCATTCCCTAAGGGGGATATCTTGCAGTGCTCATTTGTAGTCTCCCATTCAAATGCAAACCATGGGAGACCCTGCTTAGCAAAGGGGGCAATTCATGCTCACTACCGTAAGACCAGCTCTCCTCCCCCTTTAAGTGGCAGCTTTCATATGTCAGTATGTACAAGTTGTGTATTTAATTTAATTTAATGATAGATTACTAATGAATCCATACAGAGTGAGACTTGTATAACATGTTAATTAAAGGAAATCAAATTATATATTCTCCCCCCCCCCCTGTCTGGAGATAACAAAAGCAGTCTCTCACTCTGTTAACATGACTGTTTTCTAATAATATTTTTCTTCTCACAGGGATTCTCAAACTTGAGTGCCCAGATGTTGTTGGACTACAATTCCCATCACTGGTAGCCACAATGGTTATAGTCCAACCACATCTGGGGACCCAAGTTTGAGAACCTCACCTTAGCAGATTTACCCTAGTCCAAGAGGAGGAAACATGCATTCATACAGATATATGCATGTTTCCCCACTCTCAAAAGCAGTGTGCACTAGTCGGGATAGTGCATACTCAGTCAGAGTCAGACTGTATTTATGATGAATACTAATATACACTCTGGCAGAGCTTCAGGGAGCTAAGACCAGGTGGGTCATTGAAAGAGCTGCCTGGATGAGAAGAAGCCCTGTCACAGTGATTCCTGACATCTGTGGCCAAGGTTCCTCAGAAATAACTTTTTCTGGAGGCTATGTTTCACAACAGCTCCCAGAAAGAAGGGGTTGGGATGTGTCCACTGCTCAGTGGAAGAGCATCTGCTTTGCATGCAGAAGGTCTGAGGTTCAATCCCTGGCATCTCCAGGTAGGGCTGGAAAAGTTGACTATAGGAAGAAGATTAAGTGTATGGCTCAAGAGTCATAAGGTGACCATATGAGCTTTTCAAATATGACTTATATGACTATAGCCACCAGTCTAGTAGCCATTGATAGACCTGTCCTCCATGAATTTGTCTAAGCCTCTTTTAAAGCCATCCAAGCTAATGTCCATCACCACATCCCGCGGCAGAGAATTCCATAGCACTTTTTCACACAGCGCACAATTAATCTACGGAATTCTCATCACCACCAGCCACAATGGTCTATGGGCATTGTGGGTGGGGATGATGGGAGCTGTAGTCCAACAACATCTGGCTACCAAAATTAGAGAATCTCACCTTAACAGGCCACCTCCAGCCTCAAAGGCAAGATCCCTCTAAATACCAGTTGCAGGGAGCAACAGCAAGAGAGAAAGCATGCCCTTCACTCTTGCCTGTGGGCTTCTCAGAGGCATCTGGCGGCCACCGTGTGAAACAGGATGCTAGACAGGATGGGCCTTGGGCCTGATCCAGCAGGGCTGCTCTTATGTGTAAAGTAGATTCCCCAGATAGGCTTAGCGATAACCCTAGACAGCAGCAACCCTGCTCCTGAGCCCCTCCAGTCTTATGACTATCCTCCTACGATATCCCTCGACTCAGTCGAGATGGATCTCCCAAGCATCTTCCCAGTCTCACATTATTGGTAACAGTTTCCATGTCCACCACTGATCCTGCTGCCAAAGTTGTGACATAAGAGAAATAATCAAGTAGCAATAATCAAGTGGGAATCAAAGAAAATGATTCCCTTAAAACCTATCTGTTTGAGCTGGCCTTCCAGGGTTTCTTTTTTTAAACTATTTTTAGACTGTAAAGGTTTGGCCTGGTTTTCCAGGGTTTTAAAAGCTGTTTTAATTGTTTTAATAATGGTTTTGTGTTGTTTTTACAGTTTTCAATTTTATCAGTTAATTGATTTTAGTTTTATTTTAATGGAAACCGCCCTGAGGGGTATCAAAATCAAATAGATAGATAGATAGATAGATAGATAGATAGATAGATAGATAGATAGAGTAAGCAAGTAAGCAAAGTATATCGGCCTCACCCATAAAAAAAGAACACCTTAGGGAAACCTCCGCCCACCCCACCCCCACCCCACCCTCTCAAAAGCCAGGCCAACAGCTAATCAAGACTAACAGAACAAAATCTCTTCTGGACCCCATAAGAATGACCAGCCAAAGCCCAGTCTGCTCTTCTCAGCTCAAAAAAGAAGCTGGGTGGTGGGTCACAGTGCTTGACTGCGTCCTCTGACTGAGCATTTGGGTGGGAAAGAAGGCTTTAATAGATCCTTGCTCTGTCTCACGACACTCTGAGCTAATGTAGCTCACAGGCCACTGCCCCCCTTGCTGAGGGGCAGAATGGAACAGAGGAAGCTGCCTTATACTAAGGCAGACAATTGGTCCATCTAGCTCAATATTGTCTACACAGGCAGCGGCTTCTCCAGGGTTGCAGGCAGGAGTGTTTCTCAGCCCTATCTTGGAGATGCTGCCAGGGAGGGAACTTGGAACCTAGATGCTCTTCCCAGAACAGCCCCATCCTCTTCCTTATGCCAGCAACCTTCCCCCACTCCACAGGCTTTTGCTTACATAGGGAACAGCCTTATTCCAAATCAGACCATTGGTCCATATTGTTTACACTGCTTGGCACTCTTATACAAGCCCTATTTCCCAGCCCTATCTGGACATGCCAGGGATAAAACCTAGAACTTCCTCTGTGCAAAACACATGCTCTTCCACTGAGCTAGGATCTTTCCTCACAGCTTTGCTGGGCTGGATAGGGGCCCACTTTCACTGGATGACTATTTTGAGGGAAAGGACACACTGAAATGACTGAAATGGTTCTGTGAACTGGGCCAGTGTGTGTTTTGAGTGAGGAAACAAGAGTACTGTTCTCCTACCACAATGATGTGTAGATTTTTCTACCTTTCTCAATGCACAGCCTAAATTTAAATACCTCTGAATTGTAAGTGCAAGTCTAAATTCTGATTTAGATTTCACACTTACACTAAAGCAGATAACTTATAATTGGCATGAATGTGAAGTACTGAATCCTGTAGCAAGTGTGGGGGGTAGAGAACATATTTTAAATCACTTGTACATTAAAGAATTTCTTCACTCATAGATAGATAGATAGATAGATAGATAGATAGATAGATAGATAGATAGATAGATAGACTTCCACCCAGTTTATTCTCAACATGCATTCACAAATTTCCTCTGCATGTACACCCTTGGGATTAAGAACATATACCTGCTATTTCCCCCCTCTCTTCCCAAATTTCAAATCTTTCCTTGCCACCATGGATAGCAGTGGCATATCCAAGATTTTCAGTGGCATACTCTGAAATTTTCTTAGCACATTGCATCTTAAGGAATTGTATATTAGAGTATTCCTTCTGTGGGTTCCTAAGAATGAAAGGACAGACAATGAATGCAACTCTCAGCTGCCGTTGTGCAATTTTTTTACAATTGCTAAGGTCTTGATTTTTTTAATAAAGTAATGATTGAAAATTGCTCTGTCATGTTCTACCTGTTGATGGCATAAAAATGTATGGTTGCCTCTAGTTGTTAGCAAAATGACTCAAGTCAAGAACAACATATAAAGAGCAAGATGCAACTTATTGTACTGAATCTTGTAAAACACAAGCTTCAGACTTGCCATTTCACGATTTTTTCTCTGGCCGCACAGGACGTCTGGCTCACCACAATACAAGAAAGTTTATTCATATGGTATGACTTGGCAACATGGATTAACATGTTAGCAATAGCAACACTTACAGCAGGGTTGCACCTCCAGCTGTTGTTGGCATACAACTCCCATCGTGCCCAGCCACAATGGCCAATAGTCAGGGATGATGGGAATTGTAGGCCAGCAACAGCTGGAGCTGAAATGTACAACCCCAATTTATGCTATAGTTCCTCACAATCCACAGAGGACACTGATTTTGAGAGCCCTTTCAAATATATTGTTAATTGCATGGTGAAGGCATCCATGGTTTTGTGATATGTGGTAGCTGGTCTCATCACATCTGTGTATAACAGAGTTGTGATCTGTAAGGATGTTTTTCTTCATAGATGACTTGCCAGAGATAAAAAGGAGGAGAAAGAGAAAGCTATCTGTTCTCTCTACATGCTGGACTGTGCATTAATTATTACTATTGAATGAAATGAAGAATGAGTGCTGAAGTTTGGCTCACATTTTGTTTAGATGTACAGGGTCTGCCCCTGCAACCCACTCCCACAAAATAACCTGGGTTGAAGCTCTACATTGACTGTCCCGTAGGGTTCCAAGATGCACAGCAAGGCTCTCCTAAACTGATGAGTCAATGGCAGCAGAGAAGAGCAGACACATCTAACTAATCTGATTGTTTAATACGGTAAAGGCAACAGCAAGAAACATCTTCGTGATCAGATGTTTTATGGGCTCCAAGACAGCTGATTTTTCTGTGGCTGTAATTAGCAACTCGGATGCTGAAGTTGCAGCCAGGGTATGCTTGTTTGAAATTAGCACTTACATATATCCCAGCTTCTGAGGCCTGATTATCCCTCTAGACTATTTTTAGTGGCAACTAGAGGAATTTAAGAAAAAAGAAGTAGAGAGAATGCATTTAGAAGACCATACAATTATTTGTGACTATAATATGGACTTGCGTACAGATCATAGAGCCTCTTCTAGTCTAGGTGTGACAAGGCCATTTGCATGAAAAGTATTCATTAAAAATATAGCTCATATACCTTTTAAATTTTTAGGAAGCTGCATTAGGGATAAGATTTGGGTAGGGATCTGAAAAACATTTTGACATAGAAACATTTTGACTCAAACAGGCTGTTTCAAGTGATTTAAGTTTGAAACTAAATTCCCTTTAAATTAAGAGCCTGCTTTATGCTTGGAACAAAATAACCCCATTCCAAGTCAAACTGTTTCGATGTTTCAAGCACCATTTTGGAGGCCTGTTTTTCGCTTGCTGGTGGATATCCATATCGGTGTGCAAATGTTAAAATATTCATTTATTTATTCATTGTTATATTCTGCCTTTCATTCTAAGACCCTAGGGTAGTTAACAACAAGATACAACAAGATAAAAACAATAAAAATTTCAATTAAAAACATAAAAATAGAAGCTAAATTTTCAGCTAAACATGTAAAGAGAGGAGGAAGCAACTCATTGGCCAAAAGCCTGAAAAAAAAGGGAAGACTTCACTTTCCTCCTAAAGACTGGGAGTCATGCAGTTCTCAGCTGCGAGTGAGTTCCATAGCCTGGGGGCAAAAACTAAGAAGGCTCTGTCCCACATGCTTGACAAACAGATCTCAGCGGGTGTCAACATGCGGAGTAGAACCACCCCCACCAACTGATCTAGTCAGGTGGGTAGATTAAGCTGGGAGCAGACAGTCCCTACGGTACCTGGGGTCCATGCTTCTTAGGGCTTTAAAGATAATAACCAACACCTTGAATTGTACCCAGAAACAGACTGGCAGCCAGTGCAGTGCCTTCAAGATTGGAAGGGTATGTGTGCTGCAAGCAGTCTCAGAGATCAATCTGGCAGTCACATTCTGCTCAATTTGTAGTTTCCAAATACTTTTAAAGGGCAGCCACACATAGGGTTTAGAATAATCCAAATCTGATGTGCCTAAGGCCTGGGTGACAGAGGTCAGAGCAGCACCAAATTGCGCCAATTGTGGAGAGGATCCCTAAAACACTTGTTTTCTCCCCCACCCCTTAAAAAAAGCTCCAAATCACAATAAAGGGTATACAACCCACTTTTTTTCTCAGCAACTTCCTGTGCTAGAGGCTATTTGTCATTATGAGTCCCCTTTCCCTCAGATGCCTGAGAAATACAGCTGTTCTAACAGCTTAATATTATTTAAAGTAATTACAGTGTTCCCATTCTTCAGCTCTGGGGGACAGAGTTCAGTGCTAGTGGCTTAGAATGCATTTGTTGATCATTATAGCTAAAAACGGGATGTATTCAAGACATAATACACTAAGTTTCCCTGCACTTTTCCTCCCAGCAGTCATGACTTTGTGTCTTTTAAAGGGCTTAACTGGAAAACTGACTGTCCATACAATAATATCTCCCCTAGATTGGAATACCCAGGAATGAAAACAGAAACCTCTAACATCTTTGAAACTGTATGTGTGCATGTGCTTGTGCATATACATACATCCACATCTTCAGTAGAAGTCTTTTGAACACAATACCTAGAAGTTGTTCTCATGACCGTTACACCCAGATCTGGGGAGGGCTGGGGGGAAAGGGTTCCTACCCTTCCCCACATGACCACAGTACTGGCCAACATGATCACCACTGTGGCAAATGGTGCAGCGATGTGGAGACTGGGGAAGTGCAGCCCAGTCCCCCCAAATCCCACAATGCACTACGTGAGCAGTGCTGTACATTGTGGAAATGCTAGAGGCCAGGTCGCTCTTTCCCCCCAGCCTCTATTGTTTCAATGGCTGCCAACAGCCTGGCTCTCCATAGAACTGGGTGGTTGGATAGGAGAGCGTGTGCATGCCCTCCTACCTCACTTTTAGCCCGGGTAGGAAACCCGGGCTACCCAGATGAGGAGCACCAGGATCAAGATCTATCCCAGTGGTTCCCACAAGCAGCTGTACCTGGATAGGACTGTTATAGCCCATGTAGAGTTGGTCATGAGAATGGGCTCCTAGAGTAATTGTGTCTTAGTCTGCTCATCCCGTGTCATAATTTTTGATCATATTAAACTTCAGGGCTTCCACTTTGGTAGTAGGGAAATGATAGGGGTCATTTCCATGAAACTGACTGCCAGGTAATAAAGGACCACGAAAAGGAAGTACTTTTTCACACAGTACATAATTAATTTATGGAATGCTCTGCCATGGGATGTGGTGATGGCCACTAATTTGAATGGCTTTAAAAGGAGCTTAGACAAATTCATGGATGACAGGCCTATCAATGGCTACAAATCTGATGGCTATAGGCCACCTCCAGCCTCAGAAATAAGATGCCTTATACTTAAAATCAGCACTGCCTTACGTAAGAACAGCACTGCTGGATCAGGCCCAAGGCCTATCTGGTTCAGGATACTGTTTCACACAGTGGCCCACCAGATTCTGGGAAGCCCACAGACAAAAGATGAGGGCATGCGCTCTCTCCTGCTGTTGCTCTCCTGCAAGTGGTATTAAGAGGCATCTTGCCTCGTAGACTAGAGCTGGTTTCATGGGATGACCCCTGGTTCTAGTGCTGTGAGAGAAGGAGAATTTCTCTTTATTCACTATATCCACATCATGCATGATTTTATAGATCTCTATTATGTCTCCCCTCAGTCATTTTCCCCCACACTAAAAAGCCCCAGATGTTGTAGCCTTGCCTTGTAAGGAAGGTTCTCCAGGCCCCAGATCATCTTGCTTGCCCTCTTCTGCACCTTCTACAGTTCTACAATGTCCTTCTTAAGATATGGTGACCAGGATTGTATGCAGTACTCCAAATGTGGCTGCACCATAGATTTGTATAAGGGCATTATAATATTAGCATTTTTATTTTCAGTCCCCTTCCTAATGATCCCTAGCATGGAATTGGCTATCCATGCCAGTTAGCAACACAGTTGGCTTTCCAGGCCAGTCTTCCTGAGCATATGATAGAGAGGAGTTAAAACTATTTTCTGGGATAAGCTAGTTGGCCTATAATTTTCAATGCTCTACCTGATGATTCAACACTTTCAATGAACTGTCCACCACAACTCCAAGATGCCTTTCATGGTCAGTCACTGGCAGGTCAGGCCCCATCAGTATATATGTGAAGTTAGAAATTTTTTGCCCCAATATGCATAGACTTGTTAACATTGAACCACATTTGCCATTTTGTTGCACACTCCCCCAGTTTGGACAGATCCTTTTGGATTGTAACAGATTACAATCTGTTTCGGATTTCACCACCCTAAATAGTTTAGTGTCATCTGCAAATTTGGCCACCTCAATGCTTACCACAACTTCTAGATCATTTATGAATACCTAAAAAAGCACTGGTCCTAGTACAGATCGCTGGGGGACTCCACTTCTTACTTCCCTCCATTTAGAGAACTATCCATTGATACCTACCCTGCCTCTGTTTCCTGTTTTCAACCAGTTACCAATCCATACATGAATCTGTCCCTTTACCCCATGACTGGTAAGTTTTCACAAGAGTCTTTGATGAGGAAGTTTGTCGAAAACTTTTTGAAGTCCAAGTATACTATGTCAACTGGATCACCTTTATCCACATGCCTGCTGACACTTTCAAAGAACTGCCTTATACTAAATCAGACCATTGGCCCATTCACTTAGTATTGTCTACACTGACTGGCAGTGAACATAAGAACAGCCCTGCTGGATCAGGCCCAAGGCCCATCTAGTCCAGCATCCTGTTTCACACAATGGCCCACCAGATGCTGCTGGAAGCCACAGGTAGGAGTTGAGGACATGCCCTGTCTCCTGCTGTTACTCCCCCGCAACTGGTACTCAGAGGCGTCCTGCCTTTGACGCTGGAGGTGGCCTATAGCGCTCCGACTAGTAGCCATTGATAGACCTCTCCTCCATGAAGTTATCCAAACCCTTCTTAAAGACATCCAGGTTGTTGGCTGTCACCACATCTTGTGGCAGAGAATTCCACAAGTGGATTATGCATTGTGTGAAAAAGTACCTCCATTTGTTGATCCTAAATTTACTGGTAATCAATTTCATGGGATGACCCCTGGTTCTAGTGTTATGGGAGAGAGAGAAGAATTTCTCTCTATCCACTTTCTCCACCCCATGCATGATTGTATAGACCTCTATCATGTCTCCCCGCAGTCATCTTTTTTCTAAACTAAATAGCCCCAAGTGTTATAGCCTTGCCTCATAAGGAAGGTGCTCTAGACTGGCTGTCAATATTTCAGGAAGGAGTCTTTCCTAGCCCTACCTGGTCCTGGATTTGCCTGGGATTGAAACTGGGACTTTCTGCATGCAAAGCAGATACTCTACCACTGAGCTATGGCCCCATCCCATATTACCTACCCTTGGGCTCTTCCTTACTCAAAACACCAAATATATAAAAATTCCACAGTTCCTCTGTCTTTGTTAAAAATTGGCCACCTGTGGCTCTCAGTATCCCTTTCCTCCCGGTGATAATGAAGTTTGCTTGTTTGTTGTTTTTCACCCACATCTCTGAAAGGAGCATGGATCACCTCTGCAGGGAACTGAACTTTCTATAACGATGTCACACGGTACTTAGGCTGCTGCTTAAGCAAAGTTAAATACATCTCCATGCTGCAGACATTATTTGGCTTTTGACGTTTAAAATGGCTCTCAGAAGCTTAAGCATGTGAGCAGAGCACTATGAAAGAAAACAATTATTTGAATTCATTGGTTCTATGCAGTGGTAGCTATGGCATCGCGCAATGGATTTTTGAAGGACTTTATTATCATAGCTGCACAGATGCAGCGCTGCTTATAGTCTCATTAGTTTCAATAGCTGGTATTATTTTCCTCAAGGCAAAAAAAGTGCTTATAGAAAAAGTAATTTTTTTTATCCCATTTGAGTCAGTGCTAGGTAAATACACACATTGATTACAGAATATAAATTAGGTAGCAATGGAAAGCACTCAGTGATTTGCCTTCATGCACTTGGAATGAAATGCTTTGAAAACTTGTTACTCCTTCCTTTGTTACTTAGTCACATCCATATTCTCCAGATGAATATATAGAGTGAGAGCACAATCCAGGTACTCAGAAGCAACTTTTTTCTGAGGGCTGTGTCTGTTGGGCTCACAACATCTACTAGAAGGAAGGGGATGTGGACATAGCTCAGTGGCAGAGCATCTGCTTTGCATGGAGAAGGTCCCAGGTTCAATTCCTGGCATTTCTAGGCAGGGATGGAAGATTCATAACATAAGAACATTCATAACATAAGAACATCCCTTCTGGATCAGGCCCAAGGCCTATCTAGTCAAGCATCCTGTTTCACACAATGGCCCACCAGATACCTCTGGGGAGCCCACAGGCAAGAGGTATGTGCATGCCCTATCTCCTGCTGTTGCTCCCCTGCAACTGGTATTGAGAGGCATCGTGCCTCTGAGGCTGCAGGTGGCCCACAGCCACCAGATTAGTAGCCATTGATAGACTTGTCATCTGTGAATTTGTCTAAGCCCCTTATAAAGCCATCCAAATTAGTGGATATCACCACATCCCATGGCGAGGAATTCCATAGATTATGCGCTGTGTGATAAAGTATTTCCTCTTGTTGGTCCTAAATTTCCTGACCTTCAGCTTCATGAGATGACCTCTGGTTCTAGTGCTGTGAGAGGGGGAGAAAATTTTCTCTCTGTTCACTCTCTCTACTACATGCATAATTTTATACACCTTCAATCATGTCTCCCCTTAGTTGCCTCTTTTCCAAACTAAAGAGCCTCAGATGCCTTGCCTCATAAGGAAAGTACTCCAGGCCGCTGATCATCTTGGTTGCCCTCTTCTGCACCTTTTCCAGTTCTACAATATCCTTCTTTCAATAAGGGGACCATAAAATAACTATTTTTAGAATGTGAGCCCTTTGGGGACAGGGAACCATCTTATTTATTTATTATTTCTCTGTGTAAACTGCCCTGAGCCATTTTTGGAAGGGTGGTATAGAAATCAAATTGATAATAATAATAATAATAATAATAATAATAATAATAATAATAATAATAACAACAACAACAACAACAACAACAACAACAACTGTACACAATACTCTAGATGTGGCCACACCATAGCCTTGTATATGATATATAATATTATATATTAGCATATTTATGTTCATCTCCCTTCCTAATGATCCCTAGCATGGAATTTGCCTTTTCTTTCTTTTTACCACTCCCATGCACTGAATTGACACATTCAATGAGCTGTCCACCACGACCCCAAGATATCTCTTCTGGTCAGTCACTGACAGCTCAGATCCCATTAGCGTATGGATCCTATCATATTGCCTGGAACCTTGGAAAGCTGCTGCCAGTCAGTGTTGACAATACTGAGCTAGATGGACCAATGGTCTGACATGGTGTAAGGCAGCTTCCTATGTTCCTAATTTGCCCAGGGAGTGGAGGTGGAATCCCAGCTCCTGTCTCACCAAGAGCCTTCCCTAGTCCTTAACTGAAAGTCAGCGAGCTTCAAATGTTCTGATACTGCGTATAATGTAGGTGAGATCATGAATATTTGAAACCTGCTGTCATTCTGTGCTGAGAAATGAGACTCACAACAGAAGTATATGTAAGGGATGTCAAAGGAAGCTCTGTAGAACCAAGTTCAAAACCCCTACCTCCTTGGAAAGGGGTGGTGGAGTGTGTGTGTGTGTGTGTGTGTGTGTGTGTGTGTGTGTGTAGTTGACTGTTGTCATAAGGCAAAGTTGTGACAAGTATAAGCCCCAGGACAAGATGCAGCTTTCAACTTTCCTGGACATGTTTCATCCAGCTTGATATCGAATATTCAGTACAACAGCAACAAATACTTGCTTATGCCTCATTAGGCTGCAGAATAAATATGAGAATACACTTGCCCCCTAGAGGGCTGATTGATATTACCGCAGATAACATACTACATACATTATGCAGGACCCCAGGGAGCAGGAGTCATCCCTCATCCTGAAACTGCATTGCATTTTCCAGTTCTAGCAAAAATCTTTTCTGTCTTCTAGCCTCTAATACACATGTGAGCCCACACACACAAACAGAATATGCCCACTGGCATCACAGAACAGTACTTAGAGATGTAGGAAAGTCTAAGCAGAAAGGTCTCTTAATATTTCATGCTACAGAAAGCATTCAAGTCCAGAAATGTCACTGATCTGTGAACAGAGGTAAGAGACCTATATTAACTAGAATAGAAAACACCTAAAAGATTAATTTTTGCAGAAAAAATTATCCTCAAAATAATATAATACAGTCAAACTTTGTTATTTTCCTTGGAGAATGACAGATTATACTAACCTATGTGATTAGTCCAATCTCACTCTCCAAAGTAAATAACAAATAAGTTGCTTTGTATTTGCATAAATTTGATGCTGCTCTCATTGTAACACCTTAATTTAGTACACAATACCAATTTGTGCTGGACTCCTCTGCATAATCTAGTCAAAGCTAAGGACTTTTAATTTCAAAAACAGAGTTATGCATATGCTGAAATCTCTCTCATTGACATTTCTAGGAATTTAGAATTGCTTCCCTGTGGCTGAATCATGCTTTCTTTTTTCCATTTCAATGCTTTAAGATCAGAAGAAAACCAAGACTAATTTTAGACAATAGGCCCATTCACATTTTATGTTCAACATTTGTACAATGAGTGTAGAGTGTACACAGGTACAAGTCTGTACACAGGTACAGTCATTCACGTTTATTAATTAATTCATTCATTCATTCCATACATTTATATACCGCCCCATACAAAAAGGTCCCTGGGTGGTTCACAGTAATCACACGTTATATTGAACACATTGGTGCAGCGGGGAAATGCTTGACTAACAAGCAGAAGGTTGCCAGTTCAAATCCCCACTGGTACTATATTGGGCAGCAGTGATATAGGAAGATGCTGAAAGACATCCTCTCATATGGTGTGGGAGGAGGCAATGGTAAACTCCTCCTATATTCTACCAAAGAAAACCATAGGGCTCTGTGGGCGCCAGGAGTCGAAATCGACTTGACGGCACACTTTACCTTTACGTTACAGAAATATACTTCCTTTCTGTACAATACATTTGAAGGGCCTTTATCCAGATTCACATTTAAAATGAACACAGGTACAGTCATTCACACAAATACGTGTACAAGTGTACAGACGTCTGTACACTTATACAGCATAATGTCTGAATTGGGCTATTGTCTGGTTTCATGCAAAGTAAGTATTCTGCTGATTAAGTGTGTCTTTCCATGGGAAATGACTTGATTAGCAAGCCAGAGGTTGCCAGTTTGAATCCCCGCTGGTATGTTTCCCAGACTATGGGAAACACCTATATCGGGCAGCAGCGATATAGGAAGATGGTGAAAGACATCATCTCATACTGCATGGAAGATGACAACGGTAAATCCCTCCTATATTCTACCAAAGAGAACCACAGGGCTCTGTGGTCGCCAGGAGTCGACACCAACTTGATGGCACACTCTACCTTACCACTCTGTCTTAAGGTAATTCTGCTAGAGGAGAGGAGAGCTGGTCTTGTGGTAGTAAGCATGACTTGTCCCCCTAGCTAAGCAGGGTCTGCCTTAGCTGCATATGAAAGGGAGACTACCAGTGGAAGTGTAAGCACTGTAAGATATTCCCCTCAGGGAATGGAGCCACTCTGGGAAGAGCAAAAGGTTTTAAGTTCCCTCCCTCGTTTCTCCAAGATAGGGCTGAGAGAGATTCCTGCCTGCAACCCTGGAGAAGCTGCTGCCAGTCTGTGAAGACAATACTGAGCTAGATAGACCAATGGTCTGACTCAGTATATGGCAGCTTCCTATGTTCCTATGCTATCAGTAATTTTGCTATCTTGGTATCCAACCAGCAGGGACCTTCAGCATCATGAGTGTTATGATACTGCCACCATGGCCTGGCATCTGGATGCATTCAGCATGTTCAAAAGAGCAAAATTTTAACCTCAAACTCAGCCATTATGGCCAGGGATGATGGGAGTTGTAGTGCAATAACACCTGCACATCTGGGGACCCACATTTGAGAGCTCCTGTGTTAACACATCAGCTTCTGCACTGTAGCAGAGATAAGCCTATAAGAGTGCCTGGAATACCCACAATGTATTGATTTACTGTGTATCAGGCAGATGGGGAAAAATAAGTATGTGATACCAGTTGGGTACGAGGATGATGCTTGTCCTGCCCTAGGCACTGGCTGACATCCAGAGTTACTAACACTGCACTAGTGCAACAAATATGTTACACACAATATGCACACACACAATATACACACACAATATGCACAAACACAATATGCACACACACAAGAAGGTCATGTAGTTGAACAGATGCTCAAAGTTGCTCATTTTGCACAACAGGGATCACATGTATCATTGGGAAAGCTGTCCATGATGGGGGATAACTGTTGGGGATAGCTATCAGGGGACAGCTGTTGAGGATAGTTGATGGGGATTTACATGCACTGTTGTCCATGATGGGATATAGCTGTCTGTGAGGTTGGTAGAGCTGTCTGTGATGGGGGAGTTGGGAATCAGCTCTCCTTCCTGCAAATCCAATGTGTACCAATGAAGATCTCTGCCAGGAGCCATTCATCCCACCTAAGGTGTTAGGAGAAGCATCCACATGCCTAGGATCCACTGTTCCCCCTTTAGGAGCCCAGCATCCCCCAAGTGAGGTCTACCTACCCTAAAGTATGAAAAGAAAACCATAGTTTTAAGATTTTCCACAGGTCAATTTCACATAACCACCAGCCGGGCAGTAAGTCAGGAACTTCTTGATGAAATGTCAGGCTGTGAGAGCACATGTTAGATGTGACATCTGAACTAGCCCAAGTCTGTTCCTGAGATTCTCCACCCGCCTTCTAGATCTTGGGGAAGGAAGTTGGGAGAGCATTGGGAGGAGAATCTTGGGAATGGGCTTGGGTGGATTCAAATATCCTGTCCACCAGGAACGTGAGCTCTTACGACCTGACAGTACCAAAAAGTTACCATCTTAGTGCCATGTGAGCACCCATTTTGAAAGAGCTGCACTGGCTACCAGTTTGCTTCCGGGTCCAATTCAAGGTGCTGGTTTTGACCTTTAAAGCCCTTAACGGTTTGGGCCTGGGATACCTGAGGGACCGCCTGCTCCCAAGGGTTGCTGCCCGCTTGACGAGGTCATCTGAGGGGGCTCTGCTCCGGGTGCCGACAATGAGGGTAGGCTCGGTTGTCGTGCACGTGGGACCTGGCCTTCTCTGTTGCTGCCCCCAGACTCTGGAATGCTCTCCCGGTGGCTATTTGCTCCTCGGTCTCCATCACAGCTTTTAGAATGAGTGTAATATCTTGGCTTTTTGCCCAGGCTTTTATTTGATTGTCTCTGCTGTTGCTGCTCTTTGTACTCTGTATTGCTTTTATGCTTTTGTTTTAAATGTTTAATCAGATTTGTTTTATATTTTTAGCTCAATATTTTAATTGTGTCTTTTTTACAATCTTGTTTTTAAATTTTGCTGTAAACCGCCTTGGGTTTGTTTGAATGAAAGGCGGTATATAAATTTAACAACAAATAAATGTTAGCGGGCATGTGAAGCCGCGCACAGTGCATTTCTCTATCTGAAGCTCTAGGCTTGCTTTGCCACTTAATTTTAAAGGGTGGTGACTATCCCATTACACTGTTCTGCAGATGGGTAACCTGTACAGTTCCACCATTAGAGAAAAATATTGGTCAGGAAGTTAAATAACTCTGATTGTTCAAATGTTAACGATGAGCACAACAGGAAACGTGGCTTTATTTAATTACATATGTAAAGCCACACAAACTCAGCTGAATCGCCTTATTACCATCTGAGTTCATGCTGAGAAAAAGGAAAGCATTAGCTTAGAAGCTAAACATGACTGTAAACAGCCCCAGCTAGGATGAATCAATGCCGTGGAAATGTGTTTTTTTGCCGCTAGATGTTATTTAAGCTCAGGCACATGACTCAGAGGTAATGAGTTACAGGCAGCTTATGCAGCATCAGCACTTTGTACATGATTCAATGATGAGGTATAACTGCTCAAGCATTATGCTTGACTGCAATGATCATGCACCCAACCTTACTTTGTGGATCAGATGCTGTCATTAAGTCTTGTGGAATAAACTGGCTGGGGTGTCAATAAGAGCAGCGAGAACTGGGTTGAAATTGTCACTCAGTGATGAAGCTCACTGAGTCCTATTCACATTTTCTGCACGATGCATGTACAATCTAGTCCTATTCAGACACAGGGCAGCTTCGTGCGTAATGCAGCAGCTAAGGTTGCCATGAGCCATCAGTTCCAGGAGCATGTGGGAGCCCTACATCCAGTGTTGGCAACGATTCGCTGAGCCTGAGTGTTATGAGAGCCCTCCAGTCTTGGCATATCCTGCCCTACTTGCAATTCAGAACCCAAATTCTGTTCTGCACTTCAAGTCTAGATTACAGGTCCTCTTTTCATCCTCCAAAGAAGGATGAAATTCATGTAGGAAAATTATATTTATTGATTTCATGGACTTCAGTGAGCTCATTTATGAAGGTTTTATCTTTTGTTGGGTTTGAACTTTTCTTTGACTAATTACAAATTTTTATTGATATTATATTAATAATAATATGTTTATTAATACTTTCTTTGAGCTTGTGGATATGGGATGGGACCCTTAATGCGGAACACTGTGGATGTTTTGCTCTGTGCCTGAATCAATTATAATACTCATGTATATGTTTTGTTCGTTTTGGCCCTCCCCCCTCTTCATATTGTTTAATTGCTGGATGCTCAATTGGTTTAGAAGCTTGAAGTTGTATGATGGTCAGACTGAGGCACATGTTAACATTTCTTACTCTATAATTACACACACACACACACACACACACACAAAATTACTATTTGTATCTTGCATATAGAGGAGGTTTTTAAGATGAATATGTTCTTGTTTGTAATCATGTATGACTCAGAGATGTAACCTTTTCTGTTTTTACTTATATTACTAATAAAAGCATCATAATTTTTTTTAAAGGTTACAGGTGTCAGGTTCGGATCCACAAGTAGGGCAGGTTTGCATGACATGCTCGATCTCAGCATATCGTTGCTGAGACCGGATGTAGGTTTCCCGCACACTCCAGAGCTGCACTGGCTCACAGCAACGTTAGCT
Organism: Hemicordylus capensis; assembly: GCF_027244095.1. NCBI lineage: Eukaryota > Metazoa > Chordata > Lepidosauria > Squamata > Cordylidae > Hemicordylus > Hemicordylus capensis. The sequence goes on along the minus strand of NC_069660.1, from coordinate 293,293,232 downwards.
GCCACACGACGTGTGAAGCCATTCGCTATGCAATACGTTCTTACAGATGTCTGCACACCTGTGAATAACTCTGCATAGGTTAATTTGAAAAGTGAGCCTGAGAACAAGACCCCTCAAGTGCAAGCTACAGGCAAGGAGTGTAGATAAAATGTGATTTATGTATTATGGCCTTGCAGTTTTGGGAAATGTGTTACATCCATTATCCTTACTTGTATGTAGGCTCAGAGCCTGGTTCCAACTATGGTATCGAGACTGACCATTCAACCTCAAATGGGACCTTTTTTACAACCAGAGTGCACCAGCTCACCCAGTAACATCACAGGGAAGATAACTGTAACAATGGTGGAAGTGTGCTACTGTATGGGGGGCTATTCACATGACCATGTGCGTAGCCTGGCAAGGGGGTAGTGGCAGGGTTCAACCTACCTTCCCCCAGATGATCGTGTGCAGCCCCTGCAACACACAAGCCATATGCCCACACGACCCATGCTGACTATCCACACTGCTCTTGGCAGCACAGGTAAACAGTGGCTAGGACTCATTATCCTGGCCTCCGAGCATCCCACAATGCAGTGGGGTTCCCCCAGGTGATGGGCGCTCTAGGTGCCTGTCTCTGTGTCAGTACAAGCTGCAAGCAGTTTGCACTGACACACAATCCCGGCAGCCGGATTAAGGGCACATTCGCACCCTTAACCTCGGCTAAGAGCTGGGATTTGGTGCTAGGTTTGGCACCGCAGCACCACTGGGATCTGCACAGATCCCGGCAGTTCTCAAAGGTAGCCAAGCCCAGGCTACCTTTGAGAACCTTATGTGTTGAACATAAGGTGTGAATCACTGTACTTGCATTCAGATCTGAACATGCATACACTGTACACAGCTTGTACATGGGCTGAACATAATGTGTGCACAGATTTTCGGTAGGCAGTGTATGCACATATATCTCTGTACACAAGATATTTCTCCTTGGGAGGAACCCTGAAATTCTTTCTGAAGAATTCAAAGATCCCACTTTGAAGAAATTCCTGTTCCAACTGTAGAAAAAAAAATGGTATACAACATTGAGCTCTTAAGAAGGTCAAGATGAAAATGCAATAAGTAAATAAAGGTTTTGGGTATACTAGACTGAAAGTCAGCAACATACTTAAGGCCATCCAGTGTGCATCACGACTTAGCAGAAATTTGAATCCAGGCATTCCCAGGTCAAGCCCAACATTCAATCAGTCACACTACACTGGCTCCCAAATCTTTGCTGTGTAGTTCCTTTAAAGTCCTGAGTGATCTCAGAGTCAGTTAATCCAGGCCTAGTGTCAGGGATAAGACAAGTTGGACCACCAAAATATGAGCCCTGAGGCCCTGGTCAGTGCCCACTGAATGTAAAAGGGCTTTGAGTGGTGGCTCTTTCCTTGCCACTCAGCATGGCCCTCTCACTATGCACTGCTGCCCTTGTGGGGGTTCACCTGGGCAGTGGGGTGAAGGCAGTGGACCAGAGTGTTTTGTAGCAGCTGTGCCATTTTTTCCCCATTAAAAAAATGCATAGACCCATCACTGCACCTGCATGATGTAAGTGCAGCAATAGGTAATCTACATTGTAAAAAGAAAAGAAAAAGATGGTGGCCACAGTGCAAATACCATGAAGAACTCCCAAATGCTGCTTCCTTAATACCTTACTGCAAAAGTAAACCATCACTAGGGCTTGGGGTCCCCCTAGAATATGGAGATGGTCCTGCATTAATACCAAGTGGAATCCTCTAAGACTGAAAATCAAATATTTAAACACTCCTACTAGTGGTTCCTGATCAATTCCATAATTTCCGTTTCACTCATTCAGTTCTCTCTCTCTCTCTCTCTCTCTCTCTCTCTCTCTCTCTCTCTCTCTCTCTCTCAGAATATGACCTTAATAGTATTAGTATTAGTATGCAATTAAAGAACAACAGTATTCACTATAAGATGTTAATAGGTCAGTGACATATTGCTAGCAACAACAGACCCTAGCTAGTAGTGAACCATTTAAAGTGTGCAAGGAGGAGCAGAATTTGAATTATTTATGTCAAAATCTACTGTGAAATAATGTTGAAATTTATGGATGCACTGGTTGAAAGCTGATTTAAAATTAGAGAAAGGAGCAGACATTTACTTCGGGGAAATATTTTCATTCCCTTAATGACATAATCATTCTTAATAGCAACAAGGAAAACACTGGAAATGTTGATATGGAAGAGCTTTTTCGGGAGATATGATTACAGATTCCAAATGTGAGGTGGGTATAGAGGGGATGTTCACCATGGTTTATAGGCCTGCTTTTTGATCTATTCAGTAATTGCAAACATTTTAAAATAATTGTGCATTTTACAAGAATCTGTGCATTTTCAAAGAATTAGTTATGGTTACTTTTTATTATTATACTCTCTCTCACCATTTTTCTAGTGATATTATCAAGCACAAGTGAAACAGTCAGTTATCCTATTTGGAGCCAAGGGATTTGTGGTCTTGCATGCACAACTAATTTAGAGGCACAGGGAAGAACTTGAGTACCTATTATTATAGAGAATGAAGTGGTAGAATTTTGTCTCATACTTCAAGACGTTGATGGGGTGCCATATTTTTAAATTCATCCTTATGTAAGACACCCTTCAGCATATAGTGTATGCTGTAATATAGTATTAAGCATATAGTAGTAAACTAGTATATTAAGGAGAAAGGTTTTCAGGGGTGCAATTACAATTGAACAAGGGGCCAATATTTCTCCTTGGGAGGAACCCTGAAATTATTTCAGTTTTCACTATGGAGATCTTTCCAACCTTAGATTGTGCAGTAGAGGCTATGGACCTAAGCCTCTAAGGTTTAGCAGACATATACAGACACAGGCAGGCAGTGACCCTACGTCCATCAGCCCAGTTACATGGCCATAAGGACCAAAGAGTTTATCAGAGGGTTAATACCCTCAGAAGAAGGGACTCAGGATCTCAGCCAGTTGAGATGTAAAGACACACTTCCAAACCATCCATATTGACACTGTGGTAGAGTCATTGCTTTATAGACAAGATGATTAAGCATGCATCTCAGGCCCAAACTAGCCAATGGCTGACATGATGCACAGGGTATGGCACTGCTGCAGACTTGTACCCATTAGAGATTTTTGAGCAAACTTGATTCAAGCCAGGCTCAACCTCGAACTGGCCCAGTCTGGGCAGTCCAAGTTCAAATCGGACTGGGCCCCCAAAGCAGGGTGCCAGTTCGAGCTGAAACCGAACTGGTTTGGACTGGTTCAGTGGTCTACTGGTAAAGTGGACTCCGGTGAGGAGTCCCTTTTATCAGTAAAGGGGCAGGGGGCTTCCCTAAGTCTAGAGGGGGCAAGAGGGGAGTCAGTTAGTTCTTACAAATATTATCAGTGGCGGCGGCAGCCATGGGACTGTGCCCTCCACCACCACCCTCCCGCAGATTAGCCAGGGCTGGTGGTGGCCCGGTTCGGGCCTCCGCACATGCGTGGAGGCCATTTTACTGATCTCTGTGCATGTCCAGAGGTCATTTGCATGACCATGGGATTTGTGTGGTCATGAAAATGGCTTCTGTGCATGCTCAGAGGTCACTAAAATGGCCTCCATGCATGCGTGGAAGAATGAATCAGACCAGAGAAGGCCTGAACTGGGCCATCGCTGAACCTGGCTACTCTGGGGGAGGCTGGAATGGGTGGGATGGAGCCGCTGCCATCTCCACACACACCCATGGCCACTGCTAGTGCTTGTAAGCAATGTTCCCTTTAACAGGGATTTCCAGATGTTGTTGACTACAACTCCCAGAATCCCCAGCTGCAATGGTTTTTGCTTGGGGATTATGGGAGTTGTAGTCAACAACATCTGTGAATCCCTGTTAGAGGGAACACTGATTATAAGTACTCTAGGCTTACGGAAGCCCCTCACCCCTTTACTAGTAGAGGAATTCACACCAGATCTCCCTTACCAGTAGACTACTGAACCGGTCCGCAAATCGGTTCGAACTGGGCTGGGTCAGTTCAAATCCAGTTTGGATTCGAACCAAACCAGCAAACGCGGTTTTGTGCACATCCCTAGCCCCAGTGCTGTAGTCATGAGCGGGAGAACCTGCATTAGTGCTGCTTGCATAACCGCCCATTCTCTACAGCATCAGGACTGGCTTACAGTCCACAGAAACCCAACTCTGAACGCAGTGGCTCCATCTTGCGGCGCATCACGTCAGCCCACATTCTTATTGAATGATTCAGAGTTGCCTGCCTGGTTTTTCTAGTGTAAATAGCATGTATGGGGGTGGCAAATACAGATCGGAATTTGCAGCAGGAAGACTTTAATACTCCCCCCCCGCCCAACCAATACCCACAGCTGCTATTTGCTCTGAAAGAGAAGATTCCATTGGCATCAATGATATGAACATATGAGGCTGCCTTAGACCAAATCAGACCATTGGTGCATCTAGGTTGGTGCTCACACTGGCTGGCAGGTGTGTGTGTGTGTGTGTGTGTATGCATGAGTGTCTATGTATAATGAATCTGTTATATTTCTACTGAGTATTACAGCTTACTTGCAGTACTAAATCCAGAATGAAACAAATAGAGTTTGTTTAATTCAAGGAAGATAATCAAAAACTGCCTTATACTGAGTCTGTCCAGCTCAGTATTCTCTACATTGATTGACAGCAGCTCAGAGGTTCTCCAGGTCTTCAGGCAGGCATCTTTCCTAGCCCTACCTGGAGCTGCCAGGGATAGGACCTGGGGCCTTCAGCATGCAAAGCATGCTGTAACTCTACCACTGAGTTACAGCCCCTCCCGAATGCATCATACTGTCCAAGTTAGGTGTGTTGTTGAGAATATTTTAAACATTCCTTGCTTCAGTTGTTTCTCTTTTAGAGCAAAGAAGCATCTACATGATTGCGTTCAGAAGTTCAGGCATGTCAAAAACCGATCTCTAGGGTCCTTTCATTTCATCTTGCTTTACATTCTGCCTATTTTCCTGGTGGGGAAAAAAAATCAATAATGAAAGCAAATTATTCTGCCCTTGACTTACATAAAGCAGCTTTGGGGATACGATAGCCGTTCAAGATTTTTTTGTAGGATAGATTAAGAACAAAAGTCTGGCCTGAAATCAAGTAAGGAGAAGGGGAAGGAGAGTGCCAATCAAAAGACATTTTTAATACACATTCCTTTGTTTGCTTCTCTTTCATGATTAGCATTTCATTATTCGGAGAAGCCATACGATATATCAGGGTTTCTTAACCTTGCCCCCACCCCAAGATGTTTTTGGACTACAACTCCCATCATCCTCAGCTGCAAAGGCCATGTCTGGAGATGATGGGATTCATAGTCCAACAACATCTGGGAGCCCAAGGTTAAGAAACCCTGCTTGACAGAAGAAAAAGTACAACACTTTATATAAGCACAGTGAATGATCCTTGCTTCTAAGCCCGGAGTTCTCAAATGTGGATCCCCAGATGTTGTTGGACTATGACTCCCATCATCCCCAGGCCACCCCACAAAGAGCATTGTGGCCGGGGATGATATCTGAACTCCAGCTCTAACCAACAGGGAACTTAGAATGTCTGTGTATATACTGCCTTAAGGTACTTACCATGGTACACAACAGAGCTGCTTGAGCACCAGTGGGCCCACCAGTGAAAGGGCACATGTGATTCATAAATCCAAAGAGCAGCAGCCATTTCAAGAAGGGATGTCAATGCTGTCACTGAAAAGCAGGATCAAACTGTCACTGGAAAGCAGGGTCAAGTAGGGATCCACCACAGAGATGCATGTACATGTTTCTAGCTGTGATGCTATTTCCCTTTCTGGTTTTGGTGTGGGTTTAGTAAAGTCCTTGGTCTCAGGATTTCCGAATTCAAAGCATTTATAAATCACTTTTAAATGAAGGTGGGGCTTGCATTTTTCAACACACACACAGACACCCACCACATATTATATCACATTATTTTAATCCATGAAAGGGGCTTCTATGCTTGGAATCAAGAATCCATATCTGAACTTTGGTCCAGATCTGTTTCTGAGCTGACAGCTTCCAAATTTGCTTTGCTGGCTCTTTGTAGAGAGTAGGGAAGTTAGCTTGGTTATGGGTCAGTTACATGAATTTAGATGGATATAACCCTAACCCCTGGATATAGTTTTTGATCATTCTTTTAATTCTTTTTCATTGAATCTCCTATTTTGAGTTTTATCTTTTGTATCGTATTGCTGAGGCTGCTTTGCTGAGGCTGAATTACAGACTGATTCAGCAGGAGTGGTGAGAACTGCCTACTGCATTCCTGAATATGTTTAAACCTCTTAAGATTTGCTCCTCTAACCTATTTCTGATGTAATTCAAATAAAATGTTAACTTGATTCCTGGTGTGTGTGTGTGTGTGTGTGTGTGTGTGTGTGTGTGTGTGTGTGTTTCACTTTCTGGGCAGTGGGCAAGCAGCTGTTCAGGACCCAATTAGGTGCGTGCAGAACGTGTTCGAATCAAACCTGCTTCGATTCGAACTGGACCACTTCGACTGGTTCGACCATACGAACCAAACTGCCAGCCAGTTCTAATGAATTGTTTTACAGACTGGTAGTTTGGCTCAAATATGGTTTACATCCAAACTGAACCTCTGAGATCAGTTCTGTGCACAGCCCTAGACCCAATTAACCCATAGCTAAAATCTGGCACCTGGGGGAAATAGAAATAAAAATATTCCAACACTAAGTGCTGTATACACATTAAGGCTGCTCACATGACCAGAGGCAGGGCAGGTGGGCAGGGGAAGGCTGTGCTGAATTTACCTTCCTCCCAGATGATCTCCTTGCTCTCCCCGCCACTTCCTAGTTGCACACATGAGCGGCTCTCCCAGGAGCCATAAAGCTTTCTGGAGGCCGGGACATGCATCCCAGCTTCCGGGACAATGCATCCTGGCCTCCAGGAATCCCATAATACATTGTGCAATGAGTGTGGTGCATTGGGGGGATTCCCCCACAGACGGACACTCTAGGCGCAAGCAGCCCAAGCAAACACATGATCCCAGCCCCTTGGTTGCAGCTCTCCATCTGGAGCTGCAGAAAACAGATGAGTTCTAGGCACTCTGTACAAAACTGATGGGCAGCATTCAGTTTGTTTAAACACTGGACATGCCTGACAACGCCACTTGCCTGAATGAGCCGTGTGGGGTACTGCACATATCCCCAAAATGCAACTGTAAAATATGTGTAGAGAAGATCAACTAAAGCCTATGTGTTCATCTATGTGGTGTGTGTAGCATTTGAAGTGGGGGAGGAGAGTATAAGATATCCTGAATTCTTGTCTTTTTCTTATAAAAGCCTCTGGATAACCTTGTTATCATCTTTCCTCTGTCTTCAGATCTTCACTCTACACATTTCTGACACCAGCTCCACTGTGACTAAAATATATTCTTTTTGCAATCCCAACTCACCCTTGACTTCAGCAGAATTCCACTGCTTTGCTACAAATAGGTGTGAAAGCAAATACTGACCTTGGCGCTCACAGTTGTGGCTGAAAGGTTGTCCTCAATCTGCTAGAACGCTCTCTTGACAAATGGAATTTCTTGCATTAAAACGTTATGAAACACATTTCAGAGGGAAGATCTGGGGCCATTAATATAGAGAATGACTAGAAGTTCTGTCAACATAATTTTATTTTATTTTTAATGTATTCTGGAGCATTGTCTTCGATTTCCCAATTGCTTGTCTTCCAACCACCTGTATGGGTGTTTTCACGAATGGTAATAAAGGCATATGTATTTACATTGCAGATTTAAACTGGTTAACAATAATTCCCTTTCCGCAGAGGAACCTAGCATCTTAAGGTATGTGTAGTCTCTAGTTTCAGCACCCTGGCAAAACTCTAGTTCCCAGAAATGTTTGACATGTATGGTGTGGAGAAAGTGGATAGAGAACAGTTTTTCTCTGTATCTCACAATACTGGAACCAGGGTGCTTTCCAGACCAGCTGCTCAGCAGCAGCAAAATGCCTCCGTTCGGGCACGTCGCCTTTGGAATGTAAACAGCAGGGGGAGCAGTTTCGCAGCAACTAACAACCTGAAAAAACAGCAACTTTTTCATGCTGGATATACGGCATCCTTGCTCTATATCGTTGCGATTAAATTTGCAACAAGGCATTGGAAATGTGAACAGCACCCTGCTGTCCGCATAGGGACTGTGGTGTCACGACGCAGGAAGTGTGGAAGCATACTTCCAAGATATGTCCTGAACCCACTGTAGGGTCTAGTCTAGAAAGCGCCCTAGGTTCATCCCATGAAACTGATTACCAGGAAATTTAGGTCAACCAAAAGGAAGTACTTCTTCACACAGCTCAGAATTAGTCTATGGGATCTGTGGCCACAGGATGGCCACAAGCTTAGACAAATGCATGGAGGACAAGGCTTTCAATGGCTGCTAATGTTGATAGCTATATGCCTTGGAATATCAGTTGTAGGGGAGCCTCATGGGAGAGAGGGCATGCCTTCATCTCCTGCTTTTAGGCTTCCCAGAGGCATCTGGTGGACCACTATGGGAAACATGATGCTGGACTAGATAGCTCTTGGGCTATCCCTTAGAGTATCCCAATACTCTAGATAGTATTGCTGATCCAGCAAGGGTCTTCTTATGTGCTTACAGAACAAAGATCCGAGTTACAAATGGAAACCAGGATGGAGCAGCAGGACCAGGGTCTCCTGGTGGTAGCTCAGCCCTGATCTGAGGCATGTGCCTACTATATTTCCTTCTTCCTTCTTCCACTAGAAGAGAGGTGTGGTGATGGGAAGGATGGGAAGGATGACTAGGCTTCACTTAGAGCAATCGCTGGGAGGGTGGGGTGGACCTTTCCTAATAAGGAGAAGGCCTGGTAAAATAAAAACAGATGGGCTGGGCAGGAACCACACTCAGAGCTACCAGCAGAAGAGAAAGCTTTGTTCTGTTTTGTTTAGTTGTGTCCCAAGAGTGCCTTAAGGAAGCAGCTGGCTGAGAAGCTGCTGGGGAAATGGCAGGCCACAGCCTGGAAGGCTGGAGAGAGCAGGAAGATCCCTGCCTGTGAGTAATAAGATAGGGACCAGTTCAGTTATACATATGGGGAAAATAATTTTCCTTTATTGTATCGCTTGAATCTGAGTTGCCTGGTTAATGAATCTCTCTCTCCAGGGGCGTAACAAGGCTGGAGTGGGCCCAGAGACAAAATTTTAAAATGGGCCCCTCGCTGATACACACACACTTCACATTCTATAGTCATGTGACTTGCCTCGGGGGGGGGCCTCGAGGCATGGGGGCCCCCAGGCAGCCACCTCCCCTTGTTTAATAGTAGTTATGCCCCCCTCTCTCTCTCTCTCTCACACACACACACACACACACACAATCAGCTTTATGAAGAGACAATTGTTCTTATCGCATATGCTTGTTTTTCTTTTAATGTAACAAAAAAGCTTTGTTGGTGAAGTGTGCTGCTCCTAATACTCCTCATTTGAGTTTGCCTTAGTCACATGCCTTAGTCACATGCCTCTGGAGTTTGCCTTAGTCACATGCCTCTGGAGGCGCAGCCCTTCTAGGGAGGTTTTTGCCACTTTGCCCAGTGGTTTCGCCCAGTGATGTTCCTTGCAGGGATTTTTTCCAAATGCAGGGAACTCTAGCTTCAAAAATCAGGGGAAAGGGAATCCTACCTAAAAAGTGGTGAAATGCAGGGAAAAATTCAGGCGATGCAGGGAATTTTAGACAAAGTTTCTTTTCCTGTTGAGTTTTCACTACTTTTACTTTACTTTCTAAACTCGTGAGGCATGAGTAAGCATCTTATGATTGCATTTCCATGTATGTATCCAGTTTGTGTTGCCTTTGGGTAAGTAGACTACATAATACATATAACGAAAGGAATCAATAGCCTCTTTACAAAGGGAATAGCCAGAAGGAGTTGTACTGGAATACAAGCAACTACCTCACATGAGAGTATTTATCAGCATAACCCATTTTTTCTTTAATCTCTGGTGAATTTTCTTTTGTAGTGCAAAGAATGCGGGATAAAAATTCTGGAAATGAAGGTCCTTCTACACACACACACCCAAAGCAAGATTAATTCGAGGTAAACTGACAAAAGAAGAAAAAAGAAAGCCATTAAAAAGGAGTAATTGGAACTGCCTCACTTTAAAAGGGTGGTTGGGGGGGAAGTAATACTACAGTTCTGTACAGAACATGGAATATTATAATAAAATGTGGGGAAAGTGACATCAAAAACATGCTAAAACTGCAAAGCATAAAAGTGCAGCTTCATTATTCAGCCTTTTGCTGAGTGAAATCATTTTTAGATAGATAGATAGATAGACTTAGAAATAATTGATCAATTTTCCTGTCTGTTGCGTATAGAATTTTTAATTCCTCCAAGGAATTCAAGGGCAAAAATGGAATTCCTGCAGGGAATTTCAAAGGCAGACAGGGAATTTCTGGGCCTCTTGTATGGAATTTAGGCTTCTGGTATGGAACAACACTGCCTCCACCCCCAGGAATCTTATATGGAGAGTTGGTTTTCCCACATCAAAATAAAGTGGATAGTCTACTGTGAATCCCTTACAGACAAAGATTCACCCCAGTGAACACCCCCCTCCTCCTGTGGCTCTGGTAGGAGCTAAGACAAGAGGTTTTGCCCCAGGCAAGCAGTCCATTTTAAGTTCTGGATGTTGGCCCTGATCTAGCACTGCTTGCTGCTCTTTGGGGCCCCAAAAAGCAATATAGGAGGATCTGATATGGGGCATGTGGTCTAGTTTGGAGTCATTGGGTCCCCCAAGATCTCAGGTTCCTCCTGCAAGGCCAGCTCTGGTTATTCTTCAAGCACTCTGGGTTGTGTTCAGTGCCAGAGATGCATGCAGGGTTCAGCTGCTCCTCCACGTCCCCAGAAAAGGATTTGGGCAGGGGGAGTCTGGGTCCAGCTGGGTCTAACAATTATAACAAACTCATATAATAATGTAATGTAGGAACATAGGAAGTTGCCATATACTGAGTCAGAGTGTCAGACCAGAGGTCCATCTAGCTCAGTATTGTCTCTACACATACTGGCAGTGGCTTCTCCAGGGTTGCAGGCAGGAAGCCCTATCTTGGAGATGCTGCCAGGGAGGGAACTGGAAATTAGATGCTCTTCCCAGAGTGGCTCCATCCCCTAAGGGGAACCTCTTACAGTGCTCACACATCAAGTCCCCCATTCATATGCAACCAGGATGGACCCTGCTTAGCTAAGGGGACAAGTCATGCTTGCTACCACAAAACCAGCTCTCCTCTCCAATGTAATGTAATAGAAAACACACACATTCAAGGAACATTTATTTGAGCATTTTTCTTTATAGATGTTTCTAACCATAACATTTAAAAAAAAAACACTCCAATGCTCCCATGGTTAAAGGTGGTTTAAGAGCACCTCACACAATCAAGAAATTATTTATTGTCTACTGTTAGCCTAGAGTGAGCCTAGGACAGAGTAATGACCAATGGTCTAGGGTATTGCTTCACTGACTGGAAGGCCCAGATAGAAAACCCATTATAAGTGCTCAAATGGGGAATAGGAAAATAAAGTATTAATATGACAAGGGGATTTCCATTAAGACTAACAGCATCTGAAGCCAGCAAGAAGATAAATTCTTTGAAACCTTGTATTCAGGGTGCTGCTGCTTTGCAAAATATAGTATATTCTTCACTCTGCAATATATTAGAGGCATATTACATGCTTGAGTGAGGCCTTTGAGGCACAGCAAGAAATTAGAAGTGAGGAACTTACCATTAGGAAATTATATAGGAAGTTTTGAACCTAAGAAACAAAAAGGTTGTTTCAAACCAAGTAGAAGCGATGTATGTTACAGAGTTAGGGAGAAAGGGTCTGCAAGATATGAGATCATGATCAGTCGAATAACATGAACATTCAGGCTAGGTTGGGGTCCTCATCTGATTACATTTTAGACCAATTAGGCATCACCCCATCAATACCTTACCATTGCGTTGGTAACATCCAGACCGGACTACTGCAATGAGCTCTACGTGGGGCTGCCCTTGAAGACCGTTCCGAAGCTTCAGCTGGTCCTGAATGCTGCTGCAAGGATGCTCATGCATGCAAGTCATTTCCTGAGTATCACATCCATCCTGCGGCAGCTTCATTGGTTACTGGTCTGCTTCCGGGCTAGATTCAAGGTGCGGGTCTTGACCTTTAAAGCTCTACACAGCTTGGGCCCAGGGTACCTGTTGGACTGCATTTGCCCATATGAATCTGCCCTCCGTTCATTGTCTCAGGCCCTGCTTATGGCCCTGCCACTAACAGAGATCCAGTTGGCAGGGACTAGACAGGGCATTTTTGGCTGTGGCCCCTTGGCTTTGAAATGCCCTCCCTGAAGAGCTTTGCCATGCTCCCGCTCTCAGTGTTTTTAAGAAACAACTAAAGACACACTTTATTAAGGAGGCTTTTTAATGATGATTGGTTATATCTGGTAGATTCTTTAGTTTCTAGTTTATATAATTTTCAGTTTTTAGCTTTTAAAATAACTTTTAATTTGAACTATGGATTGTGGTTTTTAACCTGATGTTTGTTTACTCAATTTGTTTAATTTTTTATTATATATTGTATCTATTTTATTGTTGTGAGCCACCCTGAGCAGCAGTGTACTGGAGGGGCAAGGCATAAATATTTTAAAATAATAATAATAATAATAATAATAATAATAATAATAATAATAATAATAATACTATGTTCTTAGCCAGTTAAACTATAAAAGAGAGACTCTCAGATGCTCAGACAGAAATTCCACCCTACTTGCTACTGCTAGATAGTGTATGTTCCCCATCTTGAAGAACACCCACACTTTCTGACAAACACAGACTCTGACTGTTTACCCAGTGCCTGGCCAGCATTATGGTAGAAGGCAGTGAGATATAGGGGCTATTCTCATGACCATGCTTATGGGTGGAAGGGAAGGCAAGGTTCAACCTACCTTCCCCCAGGTGATCATGTGCAGTGCAGGTAAACAAAGTCTGGGACTCGTTATTAGGGCCTCCGAGTCTCCCACAGTGCACCGAGCGCAATGCACTAGGCGTCCACACGGTCGGGTCCCAGGAGCCGGGTTAAGGGCTCTGGGCTTCGGCACTGACTTGGGCACTACAGCACTGCCAGGATCTGCACAGATCCCGATGGTCCTCACAGGCAGCCCAACCCAGTCTTGGCTGCTTACGTGTGGGCTTGGCTGCTCATGAGAACAACCTCTTAGTGGGCACAGCTGGCCTATAGCAGTATTAATTTAACAAGTTAGTTGGTGAACGAAGGCATTATTCTAGTATGTGAATGTGTGAGGGCTTGATAAGGAAAACAGGAACTGAAAAATTGAAACTGATGTACCGGTGTATTGACTTGAACTTGAATTCAAGCCTAATACATAGAAATGATGTGTTGTATTTGAACCTAATCATGTTTATGACGAAAGCCCACATTGTTCAGCACATCAGGAATGATTTATTTCTCCATCTCAGGTAAAAGATCCCAGGTGCAATCAAACTTCTCACAAAGAAGTCTGTTCCCCTATATGAACTGAAGTCTCCCCTGAATGTATTAATCCCCCTATCCACCAAGGTTTCCACCAATGTATTTTGACTGTAACATTACTGCTAGGAAGTCACAAAGCCTTAAGTCCAAACAGATATTACATTGTAGGTGTATACCTGTACATACCTACAGTGTAATATCTGTTTGGATATTTCAGGTACAGGTACCTGTACACACATGTACATGCTTTTGTGTGAATGACTGTACACGTGCTTAATTTATCTATCTATCTATCTATTTATTTATTTTATTTTTACATATTTCTATACCGCCCCAAACTTACATCTCTGGGCGGTTTACAACAAAATAAAAACATTAAAACATTAGTTAAAAGCAAAAACAAGAAATTTAAAATTTTTAAAACAATATTCAAAAATAACATTTAAAAAAATATCAGTTAAAAGCCTGGGTGAACAGGTGCGTCTTTAAAGACTTTTTTAAAATTGTTGGATGGGGAGGATCTTATTTCACTAGGGAGAGCATTCCAAAGCCTCGGGGCAGCAATGGAGAAGGCCTGTCCCTGAGTAGCCGCCAGACGAGCCGGTGGCAAAAGCAGACGGACCTCTCCTGATGATCTCAGTGGGTGGTGGGGTTCATAACGAAGAAGACATTCTCTTAAATACCCAGGGCCCAAGCTATTTAGGGCTTTATAGATTATAACCATCACCTTGTATTTTGCCTGGAAACATATCGGCAGCCAGTGTAGCTCCTTCAATACAGGAGTAATATGGTCTCTCCGAGATGACCCAGAGACCAGCCTGGCTGCCACATTCTGGACCAGCTGTAGCTTCCGGACTACATACAAGGGCAGCCCCACATAGAGCGCATTACAGTAATCCAGTCTGGAGGTTACCAGCAGATGTACCACTGTTTTTAGGGCAACCAACGACAACAACACAACTATCTATATACCACTTTTCAACAAAAGTTTCCAAAGCAGTTTACAGAAAGAAAGAAAGAAAGAAAGAAAGAAAGAAAGAAAGAAAGAAAGAAAGAAAGAAAGAAAGAAGGAAGGAAGGAAGGAAGGAAGGAAGGAAGGAAGGAAGGAAGGAAGGAAGGAAGATCAATTTCCCCCAAAGGGCTCACAATCTCACTGGAGGGGTATTGTGCTGTGAGTGGATAGGGCCAGTTGTTCCCCCGTGCTAAATTAAGAGAATCACCACGTCAAAAGGGTGCCTCTTTGCCCTTAGTTTAGTTTTTAAATGTTGGGGGCAATATGCTAAATCATTGTAAACCGCTTAGAGAGCTCCGGCTATAGAGCGGTATATAAATGTAAGTGCTATTGCTATTGCTAAATGCCTGCCTGGAGTCAGTGATGGGATGGATGAGGGATAGCAAACTGAGATTGAATCTGGCTAAGACGGAGGTACTCATTGTGCGGGGTCAGAACTCGAGAGATGATTTTGATCTGCCTGTTCTGGATGGGGTCACACTTCCCCAGAAGGAACAGGTACGCAGTCTAGGGGTGCTTCTGGATCCGAGCCTCTCCCTGGTGTCCCAGATTGAGGTGGTGGCCAGAAGTGCCTTCTATCAGCTTCGGCTGATACGCCAGCTGCGTCTGTTTCTTGAGGTGAATGACCTCAAAACAGTGGTACATCTGCTGGTCACCTCCAGACTGGATTACTGTAATGAGCTCTATGTGGGGCTGCCCTTGTACGTAGTCCGGAAACTACAGCTGGTCCAGAATGCGGCAGCCAGGCTGGTCTCTGGGTCATCTCGGAGAGACCATATTACTCTTGTATTGAAGGAGCTACACTGGCTGCCGATATGTTTCCGGGCAAAATACAAGGTATTAGTCATAACCTATAACGCCCTAAACAGTTTGGGCCCTGGTTATTTAAGAGAACGTCTTCTTCGTTATGAACCCCACCGCCCACTGAGATCTGCTGGAGAGGTCCGTCTGCAGCTGCCACCGGCTCGTCTGGTGGCCACTCAAGGACGGGCCTTCTCCGCTGCTGCCCCGAGGCTAAATTGGAATGCACTTCCTAGTGAAATAAGAGCCTCCCCATCTCTGACAGCTTTTTTAAAGTCTTTAAAAACACATTTCTCCACCCAGGCTTTTAATTAATGTTGTTTTAATGGTTTTAATGCTGTTTTAAAATATTATTTTAAAATTTTAAAATTGTTGTAGTGTGTGTGTGTCCCCCATTTTTGTCTTAACAAAGGTTTTACTTTGTTTTTATTCTGTTGTAAACCGCTCAGAGACGTAAGTTTTGGGCAGTATAAAAATGTTTAAATAAATTAAATAAATTAAATAAATTAAATAAATAAATAAGAGCTGCAGAATAGATTCTATTGTGCAGCTGCTTGTTGTTTTGTTGTTGTAAAACTAACTCACTGTGTTGCAAATTCCATAAATGAGTATGTTAGTTACTACCTAGAATTTTACAGGCCACAAGCCAGAGTATAACTATGTAAATAAAGCGGGATGCCGTTTAGAGAAAGCAAGCGGGGCAGTCATTCCCTGCCTGCACCCCCAGAATTCAAATAACGAGGCTGGTCTCACATGCAGCCTAACACAGGCTCGGGAAGGCCATTCTGGGTTATGCTGTGCGTGAGAACCACTGGGACTGAGCCCAAACCTGATGGGGCAGCACCGCCTAGCCCTGCTTTGAAACCTGGCTTTTAGCAGTCCACACTCCCAGAAACAGGCAGCAGTCGTCTGGAAGAGAAGGTGAGTTAAACCAGCCTTCCCCCCCCACCCCCACCCTGTGCCCCGCTGCCCCGGTTGTGTGAACGACCTCAGTATGTGATCCTTAATAGGAGATATGTCTCTAGTAGTCGTTTTATGATGACTGCTTATTTATTTAATTTCTATCCTTCAGTGACACAAGACCTGTTATCTAAGGTATATATGTCTAATGGAACTATCCACTCCAACTCCTCATTATTATTATTATTATTATTATTATTATTATTATTATATAAAATGTAATTATATTGTATTACATAATTATATGTAATTATATTTACTTATTTATCATATTTATAGACACTGTCTGATGTGCATCTCTAAGCAATGTACACAATTTACAACACAACAAATATCAGAGTAAGAACAATTAAAATAATTTCACAGAATGAAAATGTAAAACAATCCCATGGGATAAAAACTAAAATTAATTTCAGTTAAAAGTCTGAGAAAACAGGTGTGCCTTGAGGGTCCTCCTTAAAGCAAACAGAGGAGATGTCTTTAATTATATCTTTATGATGTCTGTAAACTGCTTTGGGGTCTTTGAAAGTCAGTATATAAACGTGCAAATAATAAAATACTTATACACACACACACACACACACACACACACACACACCACCTTTCAACAAGTTGCGATCTAGGCAAAGAGGCACCTTTTAAAGTGTTGATTCTCCTATATTTAGTAGGACGCTATGCTGGGATGATAAGGGGCAGTTGCTCTTCACCTGTTAGATGTAAGACAGCCACCACTTGAAATTAGGGATGTTCACAAATCTCGATTCGTGCAAAGATTCGTAGAACAGTTTGGGCACCATTAAAAGTGAGGAGAGCAGATCTGTACCTGCTCTCTCCCCTGCCACTCTACACAGCTTCCTTCCACACCTTGTGTGATGGCTGTGCGGCGGCAGCAAGCACATGGCCACCATGCATGCATGGAGGCAATGTGCATGCCACCACACTGCTGCACTTGGGGGACATTCCGCCACACCAGGAAGCTGCATGGAGCAGCAGAGGAGCAGGTATGGACCTGCTCTCCTCACTTTTAAAAGTGCCAAAGCTGTGCTGCAAATCTGTGCATGAGTTGAGATTCGTGCACATCCCTACTTGAAAAGGTGTGTCTTGCCCAATTAGCAGGGGCAGTGCTTAACTCAGCTTTTTACTCTCTCTATTGTGGTGTAGTGGTTAGAGTGCTGGACTAGGACCAGGGAGACCCGAGTTCAAATCCCCATTCAGCCATAAAACTAGCTGGGTGACTCTGGGCCAGTCACTTCTCTCTCAACCTAACCTACTTCACAGGGTTGTTGTGAAAGAGAAACTCAAGTATGTAGTACACCACTTTGGGCTCCTTGGAGGAAGAGCGGGATATAAATGTAAAATAATAATAATAATAATAATAATAATATATCTATATATCTATATACACACACACAAACACACATACACAAGCACACAGACACACACACACCACATCACACCCACATATACATGCATGCAGTTCCAAAACTGTGCAAGCATATGGGAAGCACGAGAAATATCTGTCGTCATCCATTGGAAAGAGAATACCAATTTATACTGAATGTTGATATCATCCAGCAAGACTCTTTATATGTTCTTATGACATCATAAGAACCTAATACCAGTTCATCTAATACCTGTTCATGTCAATCACCAGAAATGTATGCACTTCTAACCTAGGAGTTTCCAGGTTTGCCACTGCATCATGTATGAAATTACTCTGAAGTCTTTTGCTCCTTGGGAAAAATACAGCTGCAACATTTTTTGCACAAACTGTAGGATGCATTTTGGAAAGGTAACAGCAGATGGCAGTGTCACATCAGAGCTGACATTTCACATTGCCTTTTATCTGGGTTTTGCCCTGGACAATGAAGTAGATGTGCAAATAGTTTCTAAATGTGCACATGTGATTTTCTAAATATCTGTTTGCTGTTGGCCATTGTTGGGGGAAAATGCATATGTAACCTTCAATATTTTTCCTCCTGCGGTGTTCAAAGAATACATACAGCACTGAAAATAATCTGAACTATTCAGATGATGATACCCTTTATATAAAACATTTTAAAAAACCTTTTTGTTTTAGTTTTAGCAATAATTTATTGTAGTTTTGTTTTTAGGGGTTTTTAATTCTATATTTTTATTCTGCTGTTTTACCGTTTTACTTTGTGAGCTGCTCAGAGAACAATAGTTATAGGGCTGCCAATAAATAAAGTTATTTATTTGTCAGACCTAGTCAACAAATAATATATAATGAAAGAATGGATGGCACAGTGCAATCACAATCTTAAATCTCTGCCCTACAGCACAATCTAATGAATGGTTACCCAGAAATAAATACCATTGGCTGACATCCAGATTAGATTACTCTAAAAAGGACCATTCCACAGTACTCCACAGTACTACTTCGGAATTACTCTAAACTCTTGAGTAGTACTGTGGAGTAACTTAGTCTGGAAGTCAGCCAGCGTGTTTCATGGAGCTTGCTCGCTTGCTACCAAGTGGCTGACTAAATTTACTAGAGGAAGTTTGACTGGAATTCAGTCGCCCTTTAGAGTAACTCCTGAAATTTAGTACTCTTTTAGTATGCCTTTAGAGTAACTCCAGTAGTACCATTAATTTAGTCAGGATGTCAGCCACTGCATTCTAGGTTGAGGAGTTTAGAATCTAACATAAAGAAAGGAGTGGCTAGACAACAGAAACTGTACTGGGAGAGATAGGGGTGACAAATGCACAAATGGGACAGGGGTTACAATTTAATAAAAGCTCCTGAAGGGCTAGGTAATTATGGAAGAAAGATGGCTTTCTCTATGGAAAAGAGAGGCTCTGAGAAAAGAAACGGGTTCCACAGTTATAATCCAGAAGGCTGTTTCCTGGAGTAAGGTACAGAAGAGGACTAAACTGTGTAAAAGGGGGAAGAGAGTGAAACAAATTCAGTCCACATCCGGCAACCCAAGTAGTGGCATGTTTCTTTGGATGCTGATGTTCAGGTGCCACAAGCTGCCCTGGTTCCCTTCCTCCTCCCCACTGCCACGGCCACTGTCCGTGTCCCACATGCACCCCCTGCAGCACAGCGAGCCACTCGGACTCCATCTTTCTTCCTTGGTGTGCATGCTGTGCCGAAAAGGAGAAGAATGGAGTGGAAGAGAAAGTGTAAAGGAGAGTGGAAGCCAAGTGAGGCAAAGCAAGGGCAGTTAAATCTCACAGGCAGGGATCCACAAGTTTAGGATTAGTTCACTAGCTAGGCATTATGTGTGGTAACCAACAGTCCCCTCTCTTTCCTCAGATCCTTTTCCAGCACAGGGCTTAGGTGAAAAGCAGATTGTCTGTCATTTGCATTGGGATATGGAGAGGGTAAGAAACTGCGGGAACCCTTTCCCACTGCTTAGAAAGTATCTCTGCTGTGTCTTACTTTCCCAAAATAGCATTGGAAATGAGATCTCTGGTGAAGAGATCTGTGTGGTGCTGGTTGTCCTGTTCGCCAGAGGGCTAGAGGCACTCGCCAGTGGAGAGCTGGCAAGTGGATTTTTAGATGTCTGCTCACAGGGAGTTATTTAGATGATCATGCCTGACCAACACACAGAGAGGGACACAGGTCTGCACATCCTACTAGGGTGTACAAACTGATTTGGTTCGAGTGGTCCAGGCTCGAACTGGCCTAGCTCCCCAAAAGGGGGTGCCAGTCTGAGTTCTAACCAGACCAGCCCTGGTTCGAACCAGACCAGTTCAAACTGGTTCAGGGGTCTATTCGTAAAGGAGAATCTGGTGAGGATTCCCGTTAATGAGTATAGGGCAGCGGGGGTGGGGGTGGCTTCCTAGAGCTAGAGGGGACTCAGAGCTACTTACTTTAATAGGGTGGGGGAGTGGTGCCCCCCCCGCCTCCTCCAGAATAGCCCAGGCCAGCTGCAGCCTGGTTAGAGCCTTCTCCAGCTAGAGGAAGGCTCAAACCGGGACATAGCCAGCTTGGGCTACTCTGGAAGAGGCCAGCAGGGGTGGGGGCAGTGGCAGTAGCCCCGGCTGAAGAAAGCCCGAACCGGGCAGCAGCCAGCCCAGGCTGCTATCAAGGAGGCCGGTGGGGGGGGGGAGCAGATGCCACCCCAACCCATTAAAGTAAGTAGCCCTGATTCCTCTCTTGCTCTAGGAAGCCCCCTTCCCCCTTTACTTGAAAAGGAGAATATTCACCAGATTCCCCTTTACGAGAAGAGTCCCAAACTAGTCCGTAAACTGGTTCAGATCAGTTCAGCGGATGAACCAGACTGGGTCCGGTTCAACCAGAAATAGACCGTGCTGGGTCCAGTCCGATTTAGATGCAAATTGAACCAGCCTGACCACTTCCATTGCACATCCTTACATCCCACTCCCCTTTCTGGTGCTGTTCCAATCTGCATAATCATGTTGGGGCCAGACCATACAAATCACCTCTCACACACAATGTAAATACTATATTCAAGTACTGTTTAAATCACACATGGAGGCAGTTTGGACACAACATTTCCATTCACACCCCACATTGCCGGATCTACATCTGTGTAGATTTGTTTTAAAACAAGCTTCAGTTCTAACAATTTATACATTCACAGGATAATTATTTGAAGGAGGTAAATCTTGTTAAAAGCTAATTTCTCCTGCTAGATCTCTTCCTATTGAAATGCAATTCCAGACCAACCTGCATAAGATTTTACCCACCAAACCAAATGCAGTCATGTATTGGCCCCTGCCTGGTACTTGACACCGCCCGCCCCCCATTATGCAATTCCAGGCAAGAACAGAGGCGCTCATAACCCTGGACTTCCGGGCCAAAGTCCAGGGCCTCCACACCCCCTGGGAGCCCCCAAATCATTTTTAGTTTGTCTGTTCTGGGTGGTGTGGTCATGTTAAAATGTGTTTAAAATACCATTTGTGTGAGGAGCTCAAAAAGCCTTTAGGTCTAGGCTCCAAAATTACCTTAGGTGCACCTACAGGCAAGAACCAAAAAACAAGAGGTGTTCTTCACCCCAGATGCATGCAGCTTGGCAGGCTGCAAGTTGTACAGACCTACACTAAATAGGATGTAAATATATTTACTCTTACCCCTCTTAAAGTGCCACTGTCTTCACATTGGCTGTATACTGAAGGAATGGCTGAAATGAAACCAGAGAGATGATCCTTAAATGAACTAAGCAACAACCACTGCTCTGTGTAACTCTTTTTTGCCCTGATAAGATTTATTTATTTGCTACATTTTTAGTGGCACAGCCAGGAAATGCTTGACTAACAAGCAGAAGGTTGCCGGTTCGAATCCCTGCTGGTACTATATTGGGCAGCAGTGATATAGGAAGATGCTGAAAGGCATCATCTCATACTGCACGGGAGGAGGCAATGGTAAACCCCTCCTGTATTCTACCAAAGACAACCACAGGGCTCTGTGGGCTCCAGGAGTCGAAATCGACTTGATGGCACACTTGACCTTTACCATACCGCCTTTCTGCCTTGACAAAGGCACCCAAAGCAGTTTACAATATTAAAAGAAGCAAATTACAGAATGTTAATAAGACGTTGTCTCAGGCTGTTAGTCTTTTCAGGAGCTCCCTGTCCTGGGCGCCTCCTTTCATGCCTTCCTCTCAGGGCACACTGGTCTTTCCATACTCCTGGGAAGCTCATGCAGTCAGTCACGCTGAACCATGCATGCAAAACTGATACTGAATGTGGTCATTACTGCATAATGTGTAGATACATTCATCATTGGTCAGACATAATTAACAAGATTATATAAAGTATTCACATACAGTGAGGTATGCAAACACTGAAAGCAGTGGGACCCGGTGGGGGGGGGGGCATCTGTGGCTCTGTTTATGAATGGTTATGTAACATCAACAAATCAAAGTCACACAGAGGCTTTTGCTTGATTCCATTGGGGTTTGCTCAGATATTTGAAGGGTTTTCCTTGCCAGATTGCTTCAAAACACAATTTGTAAATTGTCCCAGTGAAAAGGGACACATTGACCCCCCTACACACACCCCTTTCAACTTGAGGGCCTTCACATATGCTTTTAAATTTAAATTTAAAAATTTGGAAATCTACTCATGGACCTCCTACATCTTTTGGCCTTTACTTTTGTTATGAACACCCCCCCAAAAATCCCAATTAAAGAATCACCTTTAAAAAGTTAAATATATGATTTTTATTTTTAAATAACTGTTTGTCTATCCTTACTAGTGGTGGTAATACTACTTTTGACTTCATAACATCATTAACTTTTCTCATTATTTATTGACCTTGGGGAAAGGGAATTGTCTTCTTTTTCTGTGTAACTGCTTTGAGAACTTTTTGGTACTTTATATAAGTAGTAATAGTAGTTTAGATTGTTTGAAAGTTTTCTTGGTATTTTTGAATCTATTCTATCCCCCCGCGTCCCCCCCCCACTTTTTGTTGTTGTTTCTTTACTTTAGTTATGTCATATGATCTATAGAACTGCTGTTCATTCATTCAGGGGAAAATCCTGGAAATCCCATTCAGCCGGTATTGTACAGGTAAAGTTTCTAATATAATAGGGTGTCCTGCTTTTTGCTAACCTCTGCTCCTATGCACCACGATTACAAGACCTCTTGAAAAGTTGCACCTGCAGTACTGAACACAGATTCTAAAATTAGTCCTTCCGGACCAACCCCACTTCATTTTCCAAGAGCTGGAGACTGGTTGGTCAGACTGTGGGCCTGAAGATACTAAACACAAAAGTAGAGCCTACTGGCTCTGTGGGATCTGTTTTGACTAGTCAAAACAGCCCAATGTCCAAGCCACATCCTACATTCTGTTTTGAGTACTGTGGACCATGACATACAGCGTTTCCAAAAGAGAAGCAACAAAACAGACCCAGTGGTCTGACAGCAGATCAATCAGTGGATTTTACTATTGGCTTACATAAGGTAAGAATTTGTTTAAACCTACAAAGTGGATGCTTTGGGAACAAATTAAACCATCTGCTTATGCTCTCTGTGTGCCATGGAACAGCAGAGCAGATGTTCCTGGGTCTCCCACTGAGATCTAAGCAGCTGATGCTCCTTTTATCTCCAGAGGAAGTAGGGGAAGACCCCTGATGTTTCTAATTCCTGGTACACCTGGGAGTAGAGAGGAAATCAGCTGTGTGGGGAGTGAGGGAAATGTCAAGCAAATTGTCTCTAGCTTATATTTGTTTGCAAATAACATCAGATTTAATTCCTCCATATTTGAACTGTATGACCACATTCTGGATATGGATGCTGCTGGATTTTTAGGAAAACATGGTGCAAAATGCCTATTATCACAAATGAATTGGTTGATATTGATCTTTAAATGTATCAGCTGATGTTGATCTTAGATGATGCAATTGGTAAGCATTTGCAAGCTGGAAGGGGGGGAAATGTAAGGGACACAGTTCCAGAATCTATCTAGCAAATAATGTAAAAGGTCCTGTATTATCCCCTTGGGTAATATAAAACAAAATAACAAATATTTATATACCACTTTTCAACAAAAGTTTCCAAAGTGGTTTACATAGAGAAATAACAAATAAGTGAGAAAGTAAGATGGATCCCTGTCCCCAAAGGGAACACAATCTAAAAAGTTGTTATAGTGTTATACTATAAACACTTTTTAGATTGTGTCCCCTTTGGGGACAGGGATCCATCTTACTTTCTCACTTATTTGTTATTTCTCTATGTAAACCACTTTGGAAACTTTTGTACTAAAGAAAATGCATAATAATTGACAATATCAATGTTGGAGAGATTGCAGTCTAAGGCTGATTTCCATATATGGTGGAATTGTACCAAAGTGGGCATATTTTAGAAGATGTGTATATGAACGTAGAGTTTTACTGGGTCAGAAGAAGGTTTTATCGAGTCCAGCATCCTGTTTCCATCAATGAGCAGTCAGATGTTTCTGGAATACCCACAGCTGAACATTAAGGCAATGCTCTCTGAACTTTTAAAATTCCATAGCTAATTTCCATTTATTTATTTTTTAGTATTAACTAAATTTAACCAATTTTTCTTCTTTACAAAAAGGTAAAATGTCTCAGCAAAAGAAAAAGAAAAACATATAATAGACATATACTCAAACACTGGTATCTAACTTTGGGTTTCTAGCCTGGCCAACTTATAGCATTAGCTTATTCATATTCATGAATTCCAAAATCTTTGCCATCCGCTGATTTTTGATGGGTTGTTAACTGTTTCCCACAACTTTGCAAGACAAATCTTGGCAGATGAATAAAGCCGTTGTAGTGCAATCTATGAAACGTAGTCAGCATCATTTTTAGGAAAAAAGATTTAGAAGTCTGGACTTGGGGTCAACAACACACATTATGTTCAGTCCATATACAATCTGAACACAGTGTATGCAAGTATAGATCTATAAGCACGTGCAGTTGTGCACATGTCATGTTCAACACACGTACAGCCGCCAGTACATTTCTTATCTGTACCCGGCATTTGAGGGGGCCTGCACCGAGATTCACTTTTCAAGAGAACACATGGACAGCCTGGCCATCCCACACAAAAACAAGTACATGTGTACAGACAGCTGTACGCACATACAGCAGAATGTCTGGATAGGGCTTATATATCGCATGCAATACCTCCTGGCAGAAATCAGCCTCTAGTCAGGACTCTAGCCAGCCTAAAAGTTTAGGGAGGATTGCCAAAAAGAGTGTGTGTGTGGTGGGGGGGGGGCTTATACAGCCCTCCATCATTCCTAAGTGCAAGCAGCATTCAGTTATTTGTAAATTATTATTTGGGGGGAAATCTAAAGGGTGGGGGAGATAAAAAATTTAGGGGAGGCCAGGCCCACCCTAGTCTTGCTCCCTCACCTACCCCCAGTGGCTACAGATATGTCTAGGTTCCAAAACTACTGACCCAGAGGGCATTTCAGAGGGAGGGCACAGGCCTGGATGTCAACAGAAGCAACTGCACATGAAACAGGGTTTGGAGAGCAGTGAGCACAATCCTGAGAGAGGTGGATGGGGAAGAGAGGACAAGCCGTTGGGCAAAGACAGCAATGCCTTCTTGCTCACTGGTGTCATAGGCTGGGGGCTCAAGCTTGCTTCAGCCTTCCAGCTATTGTGGGACTACGACTCCCATCATCCCCAGGTAGTCACCAGTAGCCAGGAATGGCGGGAGGTGGGTGTAGGCCAATGTCTGCAGCAGGAGGACCATTTTTAGACCCCTGAACTCATGGGCGTTCAAGAGGGGCAGGGGCAAGAGGGGCAGTTGCTGCCCTGCATTGAGTCACTTCCCAGTGAATTCAATGGGGCATACTCCCAGGGAGAGGGGTATTGAATTTCTGGCTTCCCTCCACCCTTGGAAAAAGTCCTGTGGACCCTCATGCCTAAATGCAGCAGAATCTCCACTGACTGATGCTCCAACCAAGCCCTATTCCACCCCCTCACTGGGCTTACACATGAGGGAAAACGGGAGCACACCACATGCCACAACCCCACACAGGCTTGCTGGCTACACATCTGGGCCTCAGTATCTTCAGCACTCACTTACAGGAGGCTACTGCTGACTCTTTAACTCATAAGCAGAGGCATAACTATAGGAGGCAGGGGGGGCACGTGCCCCGGGCGCCATCTTTTTTGGTCACGGGGGGGCGCCGCCATGACAAAAATATATATTTTTTTAATTTTTTGTTAATACAAATGTTTCCTGCTCAGTGCAGCAGCACTGCAGCAGTCAAGGGAGTGCATCGGCACCCCCTCCCCCACGAGCGGTCCCTTGCGTGCCACCCGCGCCCCCCCCATTGCTTTGCTGGCGCCTGGCGGCCAGTCAGTGGCCTGGCTTGGCGGCGGCGGCAGGCGCTTGTGAGGAAAAACGTAAGTATAATGTAGTATGTTGGGGGCGCGGGGGGGGCGCCATTTCAATGTTTGCCCCGGGCGCCGTTTTCCCTAGTTACGCCTCTGCTCGTAAGCCACCCTGAGAGACTTTGGAGAAGGGCAGAGCGGTACTACTACTACTACTATTACTACAAATATTTATATACCGTTCTTCAACTGAAGTTCTCAAAGCAGTTTATATGGAAAAATAAATAATACACAAGTAAGATGCTTCCCTGTCCCCAAAGGGCACACAATCCAAAAAGAAACATAAGGCAGACACCAGCAGCAACTAGGATTAACTAGGTTACCACGGGAGGTGGTAACTGCTCAAAGACATTGTTGTCTTTGTCTCAGGAGTAGAAGACTTTTTTAAAATCGATGCATAAACAAGAAAACATGGGGAGGGGGCACATGCAATGCAATGTGGGAACAGGGCCACATGTGGCATAAAGGTACCGCCTCACATTCAGACTGCCTGACCCATGGAAGCCAGGGGGCATTTCTAGCAAGTGTGATGGCAGGTGGAGGGAAACAGCTAGGCGCATGCATGTCCTCTGCACATTTGAAGCATGGGTGTGGGGGGGTGCCTGGGGGGGGGAAAGAAATTAATGCCTAGTTTGGAGAAAACTCCCGAAGCGGAAGAGAGGAACTGGAGGTGAAATGAAAGTTGCACAAGCAACAGCCTCTGCTCTCCTTCTGCGTGTGTCACTCTGGTCAGGAGGACGGAGTCTCTAGAAAGAAAAAGATCAGTGAGTGGGCAGAAGTAGGTTGACTGGGCAATGCCACACAGCCCAATCTTCCCCATCATGCCCAACAGGGAAAGGAAGCCAGTTGCCTCTCCCAGCTCAGTGGTAGAGCATCTGTCTTCCATGCAGAAGATCCCAGGTTCGATCCTTTGCAGCATCTCCCAGAAGTTTTTCACACCTGGCTTTTAGTTCACATCTCCTCCAGACTTTGGAATGCTCTCCCAGTGGTCATTTGCTCCTCAGACTCCATCACAGTTTTTAGAAAGCTTGTTAAATCTTGGCTTTTTATCCAGGTCTTTATATGATTGTTTTATTGCGGCTTCTGTTTGTTTTCATATTTTAGCTTAATACTTAACTGTCATTTTCATTATATGTTGGTTTTTTTAAAAAAAAAACTTTTGTAAACTGCCTTGGGATTGTTTTTAATGAAAGGCGGTATATAAATTTAACAATAAAAATAAAGAGAGAGAGAGAGAGATGTGCATTCATATATTGGCCAAATTTACCCCGAAGTCCCTGAGAGCTATCGGGGAGTTTGTTTTTTTCATTGCGTGTTAAGAGTGTAACCTGATTTATATCCGGGTTTGCAATAATTGCGGTGGGCGGGGGGGGGCAACTTCAAACTCAGCAGTAAAGCCTTGCAGAAACCCCTAAGTAAAGCCTTCTGTCTGGGAAAGCTCCAGGTAGGGCTGGCTGCTGGGGCCTCCTGCCTAAAACCTTGGAGAGCTGCTACCAGTCAATGTAGGTAGGGGTGTGCACGGAACCGCAGAGCTGCGGTCCGGCACTGGGGTGGGGGGTTCCATCAAGGGCGGGGGGGGCTTTACTTACCCCTCCTGCGCTTTCCACACACTGCAGCTGTAATTATTCTAATAATCGCTCCTCCGTTGGCGGCTCCTCCGATGGCTCCTCCAGTTAAAAAAATGGCCGCCCCCTTGTAGTCCCGGCCCCCTGCTGCTGCCGCCCCCTTGAAACCCCCTCCCGCCCCCTTGAAGCCCCCTCCCTCCCCCTTAAATCTCGCCCCGGGCCCCGATCGATAACTTCAGAGGCGAGCGGCGGGGAGATATCCTCCCGCCCCCTTCCCTGCCGGGCTCAGGCTGCAAATGACTTTAGGAAGGCTTCTGCGCACGCAGAAGCCTTCCTAAAGTCATTTGCAGCCTGAGCCCGGCAGGGAAGGGAGCGGGAGGATATCTCCCCGCCGCCCGTTTCCCTGCCGGTCTGCAAAGGTAAAAGTACTTTTGCAAAAGTACTTTTACTTTTGCAAAAGTACTTTTACCTTTGCAGACCGGCAGGGAAACGGGCGGCGGGGAGATATCCTCCCGCTCCCTTCCCTGCCGGGCTCAGGCTGCAAATGAGCAGTCATTTGCAGCCTGAGTCATTTGCAGCCTGAGCCCGGCAGGGAAGGGAGCGGGAGGATATCTCCCCGCCGCCCGTTTCCCTGCCGGTCTGCAAAGGTAAAAGTACTTTTGCAAAAGTACTTTTACTTTTGCAAAAGTACTTTTACCTTTGCAGACCGGCAGGGAAACGGGCGGCGGGGAGATATCCTCCCGCTCCCTTCCCTGCCGGGCTCAGGCTGCAAATGAGCAGTCATTTGCAGCCTGAGTCATTTGCAGCCTGAGCCCGGCAGGGAAGGGAGCGGGAGGATATCTCCCCGCCGCCCGTTTCCCTGCCGGTCTGCAAAGGTAAAAGTACTTTTGCAAAAGTACTTTTACTTTTGCAAAAGTACTTTTACCTTTGCAGACCGGCAGGGAAACGGGCGGCGGGGAGATATCCTCCCGCTCCCTTCCCTGCCGGGCTCAGGCTGCAAATGACTTTAGGAAGGCTTCTGCGTGCGCAGAAGCCTTCCTAAAGTCATTTGCAGCCTGAGCCCGGCAGGGAAGGGGGCGGGAGGATATCTCCCCGCCGCTCGCCTCTGAAGTTATCGATCGGGGCCCGGGGCGAGATTTAAGGGGGAGGGAGGGGGCTTCAAGGGGGCGGGAGGGGGTTTCAAGGGGGCGGCAGCAGCAGGGGGCCGGGACTACAAGGGGGCGGCCATTTTTTTAACTGGAGGAGCCATCGGAGGAGCCGCCAACGGACGAGCGATTATTAGAATAATTACAGCTGCAGTGTGTGGAAAGCGCGGGAGGGGTAAGTAAAGCCCCCCCCCGCCCTTGATGGAACCCCCCAAACTCCCCACCCGAACCAAAACCACCCCGTGACCGGACCGGTCTGGAGGCCTTTAGAATGGCCTCCGAACCGATCCGTGCACATTCCTAAATGTAGGCAATACTGAGCTAGATGGATGGACCGGTGGTCAGGCTTGGTATACAACAGCTTCCTCTGCTCCTATATGCTCTTGGCAGTGGAGCAGGAAGAACGGGGTGACTACTAGGGGGCAAAGAGGAGGAGGAGTGGCTGGCTGGCTGGTCCCCAAGTTCCACAAGCTTTTGCCAAAAAATAAAAAATAAAATCTGACTTCAGTCTCCAAATAGAACTGGTTTCACGCCTCCCCGCCCCTCTATTCTTCTTGCTTTCTATTCAATTGCAAAAGCTGCAGCCTGATTTGCTCGCCTGCCTGCTCACGTGACTAGGAGAGACGCCGCCCGATTGAAGTGAGGTCCCCCCAGAAGTTGAGAGCTGGAGATGCGGGTAGAGTCAGCGCGCGTGGGCTGAGGAGGAGGAAGAGGGAAGGGGACCGAGCGCTCTTGCAATAAGCGTGGTTCTTCCGTCTTGGAGGAAAGAGCCTGCCAGGGACAGGCTGCAACTCCTGTAACAGCCCAGATGTCCCAGGAGCGGCAGGTAGGACGACAGGTAAGGAAGGAGGGCGCGGTTTGTTCTTTGCGCCTTGATTCGAATCTGTACGTCAAATATTGGGTCTCTTTTTTCCAGCAGAGCTGATGCTTTGGGAAAATAGAGGGATTATTGGCGTCTTTGTTCTTCAAGCGTTGTCTTTCAAACCTGGAACGTTCCTCACAGTCTCTAGCATAAATAATGCTTTGTTAAAAGTATATTTAAAGCAACTTTGCGACTTGCTTTTGTGATTCGTCCTGTAATCCCATTCAGTGGATCGGTGCTGATTTACATGGCGCGCTTCAGGAAAGAGATGCTCAGGCTGCAATTCTGTGCATACTTGCTTGGGAGTGAATCGCACTGAACTCGGTGGGAGCTACTGCTGAGTAGTACACCTGTAATGGATTGTCCTGAAAACTGTTTCACAGTTGTGTGAACCTCTGGTCCTCTGCTCACAGACTCTAAGATCGTTGATTGATTTTTAAGTAGTTCATCGTTTCTGTCCAACTTTGCCCCTTGCTTTGTTTTACTGTTGATATATGATTAAAGGATATGTTGATTAAAGATATTTACTGAACAGTATTGATGTTGCATTGAGGTACTGGACAGATGAAAACAAAAAAACCCAAAAGAGAATAGGATTCACTCTAAAACAAGACTAATTAAAATAAATAAGCCCAGTTTTAAAGATGTCATTAATGTAGATGGATATTCTTGTTGATTGTCAGAGGTGTAACAATTAAATGCTGAATTATGTTGAAAAGGAAGCTGCCCGCTCACTAAATAGGCTCCTGGGACTAGGAGGAACATTAACAAGCTCACAGCTAGACTGATAGCTAATGCCATTGTCCTAATTATGCAGAAGTAGAACCAGTAATTCTGAGCTATTGTCTTATTACATGGAATTGTTAAGCAACATAAGGGACCAGGACTTAATAGCTTAGCTTTGGTGGATGGTTATTCCTAAATGTCACCATTAGTAAACTTCTTCCAGTAGTTGTGCTTTGAGTGAAGCACATCCACAGTAATTACATCAGGTGTTATATTAATCGGAAAGAACAGAATGAAAATTGTTCTTAGTTAGCAGCCACCAAGCAATTCCCTCAGTTTTTAACTTGGGCATCATGATACTGAGCATTATCAGAACCACTGTGGTGCAGTGGATAAGTGGCGTCTGGTAAGGAAGAGCCTGGTTCAAATCCATGAATATCCATTCTCAGCCTGATCTTCCCTGGGCTAACTCTAGGCATATAATCTTGGGGTCCCTTAATAGAAAGGCAGGAAATGGGGGCAGAGGTAGAGAGCTTAAAGCCAGAAAAGACTGAAGCAAGCATCTGAGAAAGAAGGAAATCTTTCTGAAGCCATAGACTCAATAATGTCACTTAAAATGACCAGTAAGAGCTCCTCAATAGCAATCAACATAGCTGCAGTGTTATCAGACTTCTTGTTAAAATGGTTTGTGGGGGAAAACAGATTGTTGTTTTTCATGTTGTAAATTCAATCGTAAGAAAATGACTTCCTATCTGGTACGGTAGAGTTCTGTGCCAAATGGAAAAAAATTCAGATTGTGTGCTAAGAAAACATGGATTCTATATCATGATGATAATGATGATGATGATGAAGATTTCAATGTATATGGTGCTTTATACCAGATGGGTCACTGCCCTGATGTGTTGACAAGCTATAAATAGACTCAAGGAACTCAACAGAGGAGGAGGAGGAGGAGGGAAGTAGGAACAGATAGGGGAAGAATATGCAATTATTTCATGTCCATGTGCTTAGGCTTCATTGCAGTCGGGTATGATAACTAAGGGTTGTGCCAAAGTCTTCAAGGAAAGGTGGGTTTTGAAAAGGGATTTTAAGCTATTTCTATCCCACTTTTCTGCTCAATAAGTCTTCAAAGCTTTCAGTTTGTGGCTAGCTGCTTTTGCTAGCCACGGAGGATGAACAAAGCTATACAGACCATTCAGGCGCCACAGACTGGGTACTGCACATCCTATTTCTGCATCTCCTCTAAGACCTATTTCAATATCTTAGGGGTTAGCATTTCATTGGAAAGCTGCAGCTCTCGTGATCCTGAAATCTGTGCCACTCTCTCCTTCCTGTGCTTGTACAGTGAAATGATGAATGGGTGCATCTCTAGGCTGTTGTCTGAAGAATATTTGAGGCCATTCAAATGCTTTCTTCTTTCCTGTAAGGATGCTCGGAATCAGAGGGACTGGTCGAGCCTCTTGCATGATGAACGGGCTCTCCAATCTTCCTGTGTCCTTTTCTGTAGGAGAAAGAAGGCTACTTTGGGCAGCTGAAGAATGAAGTCTCCCCCTTGCTGCATGTCCCTTTCCTCTGGGGTGTCTGGAGAGGAGCTGGGAGAGAGCACATCCTTGGGTTCTCTGGCGTCTAGTGTCTTCTGTAGCGAGGAGGAGCCGCAAGTGTTGCTGCAGAAGGTGGCTCCATCCTTGGACCGTATCACCATCAATGTGGGAGGTGCCCGCTTTGTGCTGTCCCAGCAGAAGCTGTGCTGCTACCCAGACACTCGCCTTGGCAAACTGGCGGTGGTGGTCTCAGCTGCCCGGGATGTCACTTCCAGTCTCCTGGATCTCTGCGATGATGCCAACTTGGTGGAGAATGAGTATTTCTTTGATCGGAGTTCTCAGGCATTTCACTACATCCACAATTATTACCAGACCGGCCGGCTGCATGTCATGGATCAACTGTGTGCACTTTCCTTTCTTCAGGAGATCCAGTACTGGGGGCTGGATGAGCTGAGCATTGACTCCTGCTGCAGAGACAGGTGGGCAATCATTTGTCTGTGAGCAGAAATCACATAGGGTGGCTTGGAGATGTTCAGGTGGCTATAGAGGGGTGGGCATAGATAATAGGGATAGACACGGGTGGTCGTGGTTGTGTGGCATTGACTTGAACTCCTACTGCATGGACAAGGCAACATCAGGAGTAAGAACCATAGCAGTAGTTGAGGAACAGGGCCATCGCTCAGTGTCAGAGCATCTGTTTTGCAGGCAGAAGTCCCGGGTTCAATCTCTGGCATCTCCAGGTAGGGCTGGGAGAGACTCCTGCTTATCACGCACAGGGCAAGACATGTGCATGCTGTGAGAACTTTATAGCAAGAACTAGCCTGAGTGCAAATGTGGGAACAGTTCAAATGGGGACCACAATCTTCTTATGCAAAATATGCAACATTTATTGAATAGCAATTGGAATACACAACCACATTGGGGGAATCAGTCGCATAGATATCAAATTGTAATACAGATAAATCAAATCATTAACATGGGAAATCCGAGACTAGCCTTGCTTGCATGAATATGAACACAGAAAAGCAACGCATTCAGTACTAACCATTGAAATGAAAGGTGTAACCGTAGAGTTTTGGGAGGTGCAACTCCTAGCGAGTCTTCATGACATTAAGCTAGTTGCAAGTGTGGCAACACTACATGGGGAGGGTCCCTGAGACAGGCAGGGAGTTAAGTGAAATGAGGAACCACAAATCAGAGGAATAGGTTAGTTAGAAAAGGAGAGGATAGGCAAAAACACGTTAGTGTAATGCAGCTGCTTTGGAGGTTGACCAGGTGGCTTAAATCGGTAGTGGCTGCACGTTGTTTGAAAGGCAAGTGGGGAGGGCAGCTTTTGAGAGGAGACAAATCTGAAAGGGCAATTCTCCCAAGTTGGTCACTATAATTTAGGTTGTTAGTTAGTTAGTTAGTTTATTCGATTTATATACCGCCCTTCCAAAATGGCTCAGGGTGGTTTACAACAGGATAAAAACAACTAAAACCAGTTAACAATTAAAATCAAAACTATAAAAACAGAATAAACCAATTAAACGTTTAAACAGCTAAAAACCCTGGAAAACCAGGCAACCATTTAAAACAATTTAAAACAGTTAACAGTAGTTTAAAAACCCTGGAAGGCCAGGCCAAACAGGTAGGTTTTAAGGGCTCTCCTGAAAGACAGTAATGAACTCAAATTGCGGATTTCTGCCAGGAGTGCATTCCATAGCCCAGGAGCAGCTACAGAGAAGGTCCACCTCTGAGTCGCCACCAGATGAACCGGTGGTAACTGGAGACAGACCTCCTCAGATGACCTTAACATGCAGTGGGGATCATGCAGAAGAAGGCGCTCTCTAAGATAACTCAGACCTAAGCTGTTCAGGGCCTTAAAGGTAATAACCAGCATTTTGTATTTTGCCTGGAAACATTGCCAGCCAGTGTAACTGTTTCAAGACAGGCATAATATGGTCTCTCCGGGTTGCCCCAGAGATCAATCTGGCTGCCGCATTTTGAACTAACTGAAGTTTCCAAACTGGGTACAAAGGCAGCCCCACATATAGCGCATTGCAATAGTTATTAGTGGAAAAGGTCAGGGTGAGGTTTTTTTAGATAACTTAGGCAAACTTTGGGTGTCGTTGGAGAAATCTGTTCCCGAATACGGACCTCCACTGTGCTTCCTAGCTGGGCTAGATTCTTGATGATAGAAGCACTTCAGCTCTGCATAGCATTTAACAACTTCTGTATGAATAGGATTATTCCTAAGCCATGATATTTAAAGACTGTTGCTATACACTTTAAATACACTGCCTTACACACTCCACAGTGTGCCACCCCTGGAAGAGTGGAGCACATACACACTGGCTCCATGAGTTTGGAAAGCCCATTGACTCTGCTAGTGCAAAGCCTCCATGGCTCCTAAGGATTGCATCCTGCTATAGCGATGCTGCTCCCATTCCTCCCAATGAGAACAGCATTGCTACAGCGGTGATTCCATCCTAAGGAATCACAGAGGCTCTGTACATTTGCTAGCCGTGTTTACGGGCTTTCCACACTCATGGAGTCAGTGCATATGCCCTGCATTTCCATATGTAAGGCTGTCTTAAGGCAGCATATTTAAAGCATATAGCAATCAGGAGAGGAAGAGCTGGTCTTGTGGTAGCAAGCATGACTTGTCCCCATAGCTAAGCAGGGTCTGCCCTGGTTGCATGTGAATGGGAGACTACAAGTGTGAGCACTGTAAGATATTCCCTTCAGGGGATGGAACCGCTCTGGGAAGAGTAGAAGGTTCCAAGTGTCGTCCCTGGCATCTCCAAGATAGGGCTGAGAGAGATTCCTGCCTGCAACCTTGGAGAAGCTGCTGCCAGTCTGTGAAGACAATACTGAGCTAGATAGACCAATGGTCTGACTCAGTATATGGCAGCTTCCTACGTTCCTATATATTTAGTTCTCTAAGGCATACCCGTGGCTAATTCCATGCATGGCAGCTCTCGCGAGGGTTCAGAGAGCTGTTGGATAGCCATGGGACAGGTGGAAGAAAATTGTGGTGGTGGCTGCTGGCCACAGAAAATGGTGGCGGGTAGGAGGCCTTGACCAGCAGACAGGCAGGTGGCTGTGACCGGCTGAGCAGCTGCGACCAGGTGGCAGGTGAGTGGGCAAAGCTGGCTGGCAGGCAGCCAGAAAACGGTGTCAGCAGCAGGCGCAAAAGAAGAAGATGGGGGTGGGGAGTGGGGAAGAAGAAGAAGGCTGCGGTGGGAAGGTGGGGGTAGAAGAAGGCAGCAGGCAGGCAAAAAAAGTGGGGGGGGGAGAAAGCAGCGGCAGCGAACTAGGGGCACAGATGCTCTGCACCGGATCAGCTAGCAGTCTTTAAATGTCTTGACTTAGGAGTAATCCTATTCATACTGAAGCTGGCCAGACTTCTGCCCTTTGACTGTACAACCCTATTGTTGCACATGTTGACTACAATAATAATGTCATAATTTGTGGCTGGTTATCCTGCACAGGTACTTCAGACGTAAGGAACTGAGTGAGACCTTGGATATTAAAAAAGATGCTGAAGAACTGGATGCCCAAGTGGAGGAAGAGGACTTCTCTGGGAGCCTGTGCCCTGGCATCAGGCAGAAGCTCTGGGAAGTGCTGGATAAACCTGGGTCTTCCATTGCTGCCAGGACTTTTGGCACCATCTCCATGGCCTTTGTCGTCATCTCTATTGCCAACATGGCCCTGATCTCAGTGGAACTGAGCTGGCTGCCTTCGCACCTACTAGACATCCTGGAGTATGTGTGCATTGCCTGGTTTACAGGAGAGTTTGCCCTGCGCTTCCTGTGTGCACTGAATCGGTGCCGCTTCATGAGGAATGTAGCGAACATCATAGACCTGCTGGCCATTTTGCCCTTCTACATCACCCTGCTGGTGGAGAGCTTGCGTGGCAGAGAGAGCTCTCAGGAGCTGGAAAACATGGGTCGTATCGTTCAGGTGTTGAGGCTGCTGAGGGCCCTGCGCATGTTAAAGCTGGGCAGGCATTCAACAGGTAAATCCATATAGTGTTGGAGCTGATCCACTTTCGCCGTTCTACTCAGGGAAGCAGGATTTAGCAAACTTAAATCAAAATCAATGCAAGTGGGGAAGCGTCCTCAAAATTTGTTGGACTTTAAGCCAGTCTAAATGTGTGGTTGCCTAACTCTCTATGGAGCTTGCCACTCCCTCGACATCCTCTCCAAAACAAGTAGGCACAACTCAGCCAGAGGGGTGGGGGGAATTTCCCCAGGGGAAAGCAGGCTGCTGATGAGAATGGAGTTCCCCCATTCATGGTGGCTCAGGCAGGCACTCCTCATAAGTAAGCAGATGGCACAGAACTGAATCCAGTGCTGCCAGAAGGAGCCAAGATAAGCCATGGCATGGCAGCAAGCAGGAGGGCCGGCACCTAGTTACTGATACAATGAAATGTTCTCCAGCATGGCTGTCAGCTATTAGGGAATGGGACCTGGTTAGCCTAGTTGCCTAGGTGATTGGGATGTGCATCTATGTTCCCTGGGTGTTGCTGGGATTTGAGTGGTAGGATGGAGAGCACACAGATGGCCTTGGGGGTTGAGCATGGGATAAGCCCTGTCCAGAGACATCTTGTGTCTGTACCTTTTTCTTGGGGATGGCCCCATAGCTCAGTGATAGAACACATGCTCTGGCTGCAGAAGGTCCCACATTCAATCCCTGGCAGATGCCAGGTAGGGTTGACAAAGATTCCTGTCTGAAACACTAGAGAGCTGCTGCCAGTACAGACCAGATGGACTAAAGGTCCGACTTGGTATGAGGCAGCTTTATACGTTCATGCTGGAGCAGATGAAGAATGGCATGATCCTACAGCAACCTGTGGTCAAAGTAGTCCCTCCTGTGCCCTTAAGCACCTGCTAGATTAAGATAGGGTCTTCTTTGGCAAGCCAGTTTGCAGTCAATTTTGCAAATGGGGGTCTGCTTCCAACTGCATGTATATATCGCCTCTTGGGTGCAAATGTCTTGGTAAGGAGATTAAAAAGAACCATTACCAAAAAATCTCCAAATCCAGAATTAAGATCAGACAGAAGGCATGGTGTCCCATAAAACCAAGTGAAATAAATGCTCTGTCAAATAAAGACCAGGTTAAATGAACATGTTTTTAAAGCCCACCTAAAAGCCAGCAGATTACCGACTTGTCATGCCAGCTTGAAGAGGGAATGCCACAGATGCAGCAGCAGCAGCAGCACTGAAAAAGCCCTGGTATCCATTAACCACATCTGAGTAGGTAGCAGCTAGACAACAGGGCCTGAGATGAAGATCTTAATGCTCAGTTAGACTCATGTGGGCACAGGCAGTCCTTAAGGTATCTGGTCCCACACTTATAGGTAATCATAGTCAGTACTTTCAGTGGATCCCAGAAACATAACCATTAGTTGGGACTGTACAATCTATGGGTCATACATGCAAATTGCCTGGCTCCAACCAGCCTTCTGGTGGCTCCATTAACCCTTAGCATTTATATAGCACTTTGCATATATTCTTATGTTGCAGTCCTTACAACAGCCCTATAAGGCAAGTATTATTATGCCCATATTGCAGCTATATGTTGCCTCATGCCACCTAGTACACAGCAGAGCTGAGATTCAAACTACAGACTGCTCATTTCATAGGTCAGTGTATAGTGCCCTGGCTCTCAGTAAAGGCTGAGTTCAAATGAAATAGGATGCTGCACGTCCCTTTCCCTCCAGTTTCCGAAGCGGCATGTCCAAACTCTGCAAACCATTGGACCCACGGTTCTGTGCTACATCTAAACCCGAACATAGTCTCTGCCAGTTGAAGTTTCCTAGCCATCTTTAAAGGCATCCTTTTCATTATTATTCCTAGCTAGCTAGTCAGGGTGATTCTAAAAGTGTAGGGATAACAATGAATTAGGGATGTGCGAAACGTTTCGGATACAAAACGTTTTTTACCCAAAACAGCCTGTTTCAGGTGTTTTGTAGACAAAACAAAACACCCATTTTCCAGATCCAAAAGTTTTGTATAAAAAACAAAACGTCCCTGTTTCGGCTACAAAACGTTTTGTTGTTTCGGACCTCCATTTTGTGGTGATCTCTGAGTCAGTCTCCATTTTCTGTTTGACATCTTTGAATTTCCCACCCTTCCAGCCTTCTGATCAGTGACCTAAATCATGGACTGACCTGCTGACAATTCCCTCCTTGTTCCCCATTGGCTCTTTTGCTTCTTGCCACTCTTTACTGACCCCACATTGGCCAGGGGAAGGGTTGCTAAGCCATGGGGTGCTGGGTTCTGCTGTTTCTGTGGTGTTCTGAGTGTAGATTCTCTGGTAGCATATGAGAGTGGATTCTTGTTTTTCACTGAAAATCTCATATGCTACCAGAGAATCTACAATGAACACCTCAGAAACAACAAAACCCAGTACCCCACAGGCTTGTGGGTGTGGGGGTGGTTGGCACCCTATGTGCACTACACAACCCCTCGCTCTGGGCAACCCCAGTGCCCCCCAAGTGGAATTATGGGGCTGCTGAAACCTCCATTATTCCCCATGGGAGAAATCTTAAAGACACGTAAACTTCAACAAATCACAAAAGAGCAGCCCTTTGCCCAATTCCTTTGAAATAATTCTGGAAGTTTCCTTGCCCCCATTGGGCACTACCACCCACCACACTCTGCTCTGGGTCATCCCTTTCCCCTTGATTTGAAGTGATACATTTGCTGGAATCCCCATTATTCCCTATGGGAAAATTCTTAAAGATGTGTAAAGTTAAAAAAATTCACCAAAAAAATCAGCCCTTTGCCTAATTCCTTTGAAATTTGGGTGGTAGCTTCCACCCATTGGACACTACCACCACCACCCACTCTTTTTGCCCTGGGACCCTTTTTAAAAATCCAAATCGATTCAGATTCGGAAAATTTGGCTACAAAACAAAACAGGGCTGATTTTGATTCAGAAAATTTGGGTACAAAACAAAACAGGGATGTTTTGATTCGGATACAAATCAAAACAAGAAAATTCCAAAATGCACACCCCTACAATGAATGAAAAGACCCATTGTGCACCAAACAGGACCCGCCTTCCTATCATCCTACCCCAAACAAAACTCTTGTCTGAAGAGTGCAGTTGCATGATGGCTTGAGTCTACATACTTGCTGTAGCTGCATACCAGCAAGTCAGCCAGGTGTTACAACGGTAGCTCTGTTGATTCATGTTGCTTTGGGGGCTTTTAAATGTAGAATTCTGCACAGGCCTCAGTCTTGATAGAGCATCTCGGACACATTCAAAAAAATTTCCTGCTGCCTTCTTCAGTCAGTGAGGCTAATGGCAGCGTTCACCCTCTAGTCAGTTCTGGCCACATACGGTTCTGTAGTCGCTGCGACTGGGAATGGGAAAACTGAAGGCCTCTTCAGATTACTGTTGTTGGCATTACTGTTGTTTTAATACCGCTTTTCAACAAAAGCTTTCAATGTGGTGTATGTAGAATAAAAAGATAGTTCCATGTTCCCAAAGGCTCACGGTCTAAAAAGAAACACCAGCAACAGCCATTGGAGGGATCTGTACTGGGGTTGGATAGGGCCACTTGCTCCCCGCTGGTGCCCCCAGTAATCTGCTGCCTGAGGCAACGGCCTCACCTTGTGTCCTGAAATGGCCGCTCTTGCAGAAACATCAGCCAGTGCAGAATGCTGCAGCCAAAGTGTTGACGGGGCGCTTACAAGCAGTGATCTAATTCCCGTGGTAGAGAGTAGGTGTGTCCTATTCCCTCCAACCTGAACGTCTTCTAATGTGTGAAATGGGCACTCCATGTGGAGGCCAGGTCTGTATTTGTTGATATCTAATTAGTGTCATTCCCTGCAAAAGAAAATTATGTCAGCTAGACTTGCACATGTGGGGGCTTGTGTGTGGAGCTCCTGGATAATGTTGCATTAGATGAGTGGCGGAAGGAGTTCCCACTTCTTCACCATGGAAACTGGAGATGGCCCAATAAAGAGTCTGGCTTGAGCTCCAGTAACCAGTTTGTACAAGAAAATGCCACTGCAGAGGGAAACATCTTTTATAATATTTCTGTGACTGTTTGTTCCTATAAATGTCACCTCATGTGTTGAAACAGACGTACAAGCACATGCGCTTCTTGTATGTGTGAATGATTGTATTACCACTAGTGATTGGCCAGTCCTTCCCCCACATTACTCTTGTTGGGTTAGCTCAGAAATAAGCCATACCATCTCCCAACAAGAAGTTCTGGTGAGAACTAATAAGCTTAATTGCTCACTTGCACTTGGACCCGGGTCTCTCCCTGGTGCCTCAGGTTAAGGCTGTGGCCAGGAGTGCATTTTACCAGCTGGATTCAACAACAACACTCATTCCTTGAGGAGAATGTCTTGACCACGGTGGTAACCTCCAGGTTGGACTACTGCAGTGTGCTCTATGTAGGGCTGCCTTTGTACGTAGTTCGAAAACTTCAGTTCGTCCAAATTCGGCAGCCAGCTTGGGTCTCTGGGATATCCTGGAGAGATCACATGATCATGTACATCTTTGTGATATTCTAACTAGAGTTGGGTAGGCAACATGTGGCCCTCCAGATGTTGAACTACAACTCCCATCACCCCAAGATTTGGAGAGCTATTATAAGCCTGGTCTAAGGCTTAGTTATCACAAACAAGAGATAAGGTAGTAAACCGCTGCAGCTCCATTGTATCCCTGCAGATCAGGGCTCACTGTTCCTTCATTCCACAAAAAAGGCTCCTGCACTTGGAAAACCAGCATGTCTAGAACCCACCTAGCTGCCATGTGCAGGGATTTCCATTTCATCTACATATGTATATCTATCTCTTAGGCATACCCGTCGCTAATCCCATGTGTGGTAGCTCTCGCGAGAGTTCGCAAGCAGTTGCTGGATAGTGGTGCGGGCAGGCAGTGACCAGGACGGCTGGAAGGCGGGGAGGGAAAGAGGCGGCCAGGCCAGCTGGCTGGCAAGTGGGTGGGGAGGGAAAGTGGCAGCCCGGCAGGCAGGGAGGGAAAACACCAGAAGGTGGGCAGTGAGGGAAAGCACAAAGCGCTGCCAGAGGGCGGTGAGAGAAAGCGGATTGGGAGGGGGAGAATGGACTGGGGCTGAAGGGAGTGGGGGAAACAGACTGGGGCTGAAGTGTGGGGGAGAATGGACTGGGGCTGAAGATGAAATGAAGGTGAGGGGGAGAGACAGGATGAACTAGGGTGCAGATGCTCTGTGCTGGATCAGCTAGCTTTTATTATTTAGGCATGGAGGTACACTGTCATATGAGCAGTCTGAAGTGGTATAGGCCAGGAACAGGCTCAGCAGTGCATCTGCATTTTGGGTGATACCGAGCTCTAAGTGATTAATTAAGCTTTCATGGTATTGACGCCTTCTGCACACTCCCACTCACCTTTCATCGCTCTTGGGCTGCTTAATTAGCAGTTTGGTTGTCTGACAGTTTGCTTGTCAGTCTCAAGGCTCAGGTGCTCCCAGATAGCCTCTTTTTATTACTAGTCGTATAAAATGCTTCTTGCATTTGCCTGCTGGGTAAGAAGATGCT
This sequence comes from Hemicordylus capensis, assembly GCF_027244095.1. NCBI lineage: Eukaryota > Metazoa > Chordata > Lepidosauria > Squamata > Cordylidae > Hemicordylus > Hemicordylus capensis. The sequence goes on along the minus strand of NC_069660.1, from coordinate 293,251,779 downwards.
GCATGAACCACCGCTATTTTGCACAGTGGGAAAATTAATAATGCCACGTTCAATACATGCATGAAACGATCAAACCAGAAAGGCATAGCATAGTTTTCAATTGGTGGAAATGAAGTCATGGATTCTTATCCCCTTTGCACTTTCCTGAGTAGTGAAAACTTCCAGGGGCAGCCCTTCCAAGTTTAGTTTGTTTTGGTTGAGGAAGAACTGGGGAAGGTGGCCCTTGTTTTTCTCAGGGGTTCCGTATTCTCCTTTAGGCACGAATACGGAAACCACGAATAACTAAACCTTACCCCATGGGAATACAGGGGCTAGGTTCCTACACTAAGAAGGGCTTAAAAAGCAGTGAGGAGGCAGAAATAAAGTAATGTACCTTGCTCTCCAGGTCTCCAGCAATGCCCCCCTGCAACCTCAAATCCTCCGATTTTCCACAAAATGGCTCTGCATTGTAAAATGGCAGCCAGAAATGACATTGGAAGTCTTTTCCGGGTCATTTCCAGCCACTCAAATCCATGAATAGGTGAATTTTAGCCTATTTCTATACCATGGATAAAGAAACCAGGTCTCTAAGACCCTTCTGTAGATTCCCGAAACCATGGTTGTTGAAACCATGGGTAATGAGGGCCGCCTGTACTTAGAATTACAAACAGACCAGAGGCACTCCTATAATTTTAATGTTTTTAATGTGTTTTTAATCTATAATGTTTATCTTTTTATGAATTTTAAATGTGGGGTGAGTTAGATCTTCCTGTGCTGATTGGGTTACACTCCCCCAGAAGGAACAGTTACGCAGCTTGAGAGTGCTCTTGGATCCAGGCCTCACCTTACTATCTCAAGTGGAGGCTATGGCCAGGAGCACTTTCTATCAACTTCGACTGATTTGACAGCTGAGTCCATTCTTTGAAGAGAACGATCTCAAAACAGTGGTGCATCCAAGTTGGGATTCTACTTGGATCCCACCAGCCTACAGATTCACACATACCCAAACTGTGGCTGCTGCCCCCACCCCTCTTCCCTGCTGCACCCCACTCTCTACTCATGAGGAGGCACCTGACCTGACCTTCATGCACTGAACGCACCCAGGAAGGATAGGTAATAACTAACATACGTTTTAATTCTGTACACAGCCTAGAGACTTTTATACTAGGCAGTATATAAATTCAATCAATAAATAATAATAATAAATAAATAAATAAATAAGCCAGAGAGCAATATAGGCAGCTCCCAAGACTATATCTCATAACAGCATTTCTTAACCTTGGGCCCCCAGATGGTTTTGGACTACAACTCCTATCATCCTCAGCCACAAAGGCCATATCTGGGGATCATGGGAGTTGTAGTCCAACAACATCTGGGGGCCCAAGGTTAAGAAACCCCGTCTCATAACATTCTCCTAAGTTCCCCCTAACATTCTCTCCTTAAGCCCATTCCAATTATAAACTGCCTTTTTTCTTGTGTGCCTATATACCCCCACCCTGTAGTGGCTGGTGGAGGTGCTACTGATGGAGGTGGGTGGCAGGAGGCCCCTTTAAGTGCAAATTAGAAGGTGCTGATGCCCCCACCCACCACACCTGAAAGCTCTCTCCAGCAACAGCGTGCCATCCAGTACCCACGGCGGCAGAAGACCAGCTCCGCCACACAGCTGGTGGAGGCTATTTCTGTGGTTAGCAAATGGCCTCCACGCATTAGAGGCCAGCTGAGTGGTGGAGCTGATCCTCCGCTGCAGCAGATGCTGGGCAATGTGCTGCTGCTGAGGAGAGCTTAACAGGTGTGGTGGTTCAGGAGGTAAGCACCTACTAATTTTCACTTAAAGGGGCCACCCACCTGGCGGCACCCACACCAGCCACCACTTGCCCATCTTCTCAGCTGGAGGGGTGTTCTTCAAACCCTGGTGGGTATTTCATTCAAAAACACAGAGAGATTCCCACTAGCAAGAGACTAATAATTGGCTTTCATTAATGAAACATCAACTAATCACCCTGGGCTGTTGGCCAGCAATCCACCAGACAGAAAAATCCAGCAGCAATAGCACCCTGTATTTCTAGAATTCTTGTACTTAATAACATTTTGTGTTTGTTTAATCAATCAATCAATCAATCAATATTATAGCTCTAACCAAAATGTTATTTAGTACAAGAATTTAGAAAGACATGCTGGTTATAACTGCAGGATTTTTCTGTTAGGTGGATTGGAGACATGAGACATTGAACCCTATATCAGTTTAGAATACCATTGCCTAAATAAGTCTACAGCCCAGCAAACGAAGCTGTTTTTACTAGCCCATCTGTCTGGACATACCTGCATTTGGTCATTTGAAACATGAAAGACAAAATTAGGTTGTTTTAAATTCTGTTGACCCTCCAAGAATGAAAGAAGCCCATGACGTCCACCACAGTGAAGGCAGGTGGTGGTGATGTGGGGGGTTGGGGGGGGCTCCTAAATAGGAAGGAGCTCGTCACCTTGCTGAGAGTCCCTTCAACCCTGTGGCAAGCCTGGACAAAAGAACCAACAGTTGCCCAGCTTCTGCTTTCAATTGCTTGGAGACCGTTTTTTTACTCACCTTGGATAACAAATGGCTATTTGCAAGCCCACAGTAGACCTAGGATGGTTGTTCTGAAAAGCACTATAATTAGCATACAAAAAATGTGACTGCCCATGCCGCCAGTTATAGGTGCTTCTCCATGAGACCATCACCACATATAGGGAGTGCCACTCCGCCCGCCTTTACCTTTATTGCAGTAAGGTTGCAATATATAGACATATCGACAGGAAATGCCACTTTGATGCATTTCGCTGTGTTCTGCCACACTGTTAATAGCATACCCCCCTAAGGTAGACCAGGGCTGCACAACTTTGGCCCTCCAGCTGTTTTTGGACCACAACTCCCATCCTTCCCAGCCACAGTGGCCAATAGTCAGGGATTATGGGAACTGTAGGCCAATGTCTGCAGGAGGGCCAAAGTTGTACAGCCATGAGGTAGACTATATCTTTAGCTCTTTTTGAAACTAGAGCTGGTGGTTTTTGTAGAACAACTACAAGGCAGGAGAGAACGATACATTAAAAATAAGGAATTTCCCATTAAATTAGTGACGCAACTGTCACTAATTTAATTTAAGCCTCAAAGCCTTGCTACACTTCTGAAAAATTCTTGGGCTTTGGCAGGTCTCTAGTGAGAATAGTGTGGTAGCCACCAAGGAAATCTTCCCTGCATATCCATGCTGTTCTTGAATAGGGCAGTGGAAATAATAAGAATTTACTCCTCTTTTGATTGATTGATTGATTGATTGATTGATTGATTGATTGATTGAATTTTTATACCACCCCTCCCAATTTGGCCCAGGGCAGTATTTTCCTGTGTATTTGGAGAAAAAATGTTGAGGAATGTTTATTAGTTGCCTAAAAGTATTAAAATCAGGGCGAATTGTACACATGGAGGTTTCTCTCTCAGTGAATGTGTGACTTTACTCCATTGAAAAGTGTTCTCTTTAAGGTACCAGCTTATGAAATTCTGTCTGTGGTTTTGGATCTGTGATGGCAAATTCACCCATGCTCATAACTGCTTGATAGTGACTGTCGCTGGGACAGTGTGGATGATACTTTGTTCACCTGTCCAACCACAGGCAATAAGAATGCATGTGCGCATGTCCTTTCCCCCTCCCAGCATTGTCCCCTGGTCTCAGGGGGGAAACAGTTCATCTGGACCACTCCTCAATGTATGCTGCAAATAGTGAGTATAGAGGAGTGGTTCAGATACCGTTTCCCCACCTTGCCACATGACTAGGAAAAAGCATGCTGGGAGGGAGGAATGGATATGTGCAGGGGCGGATTAATCTTTTTGCTGCCCTAGGGACAAGAGTAAGGAGGCTGGGCGGGGAGGGAAACTTAATTCTGTTTTTTACCATTAGAAATGCCAATGTGTAGTGGTGGCGGCTCCACCTGCCTCCTAAACCATCACAAGAGGTGAGGTCAGGCACTGGAGGATGGCAGCGAAACAGCTCCACACTCAAGCCCGGCTTGCTCACAAATAAATTTTGGGCCTCTGCACATGCACATGCAGAAAAAAGAATTAGGTTTCCCTCCAAGATGCCGCCCACCAAGATTTGCCGCCGTAGGCTGCTGTCTATACTGCCTATGCGGTAATGCGCCATTAGATATGTGCACTCATGGCATGCACTCACCCTCATTGTGTGTGGTTTGGCTGGCAGACAAAGTTTCATCTGGATCAGCCCACTCAGTGATAAATATGCATCAAGAATGCTTGGGCTCCACAAGGCCATAGCTGTCTGGAGAGAAGGTTTGGTACTGGAATCCATAGAATATAATTCCCGCACTGCCCCTTCTCACAACTCACTGGATCATTACCAGAGATGGGGGCATGCCTCTCATAATCTTCATCTAGCCCTATCTTTCACTGTGATGTTGCATCATTGCATCTCTGCTAACAATTACAAAAAGCCAAATAACCTTCCTATTCCTGGGTCATTCTGGGTTAGAATGTTGTTGCTGTCCACTGCTAAGGCTACAATCCTGCACACTTCCAGCATCCACCACTAACATTCGTTATTTCAAATGTGTTTGGGACTGAGATCTAGGAGACAAATGTCATGTATTACACACAGGAAAGAGTCATCACATGCAAAATGGGGAAATTTACTGGGTAAGCGACAGCACTAAGGACTTTAATAGAACACAGACTGCTCAAGAGCCAACAAACTAAGTAGGAGCCAATCGCGTGAGGCTGCTTTAAAAGGGCAAATGCTAATATGGGTTATACAGAAGTACTGCTTTCAAGACATGGGAAGAAACTGTTCTACTTTACTGAACTCTGGTTAACTCCCAATTGCCAAGGATATCGCATCTGTTTTTTTAGGTTCAGCCATTCATATGGCAGGAATGGCTTTTAGGAATGTTGAAAATTTGTGTTCTGCATTTCTCCAAGCCTTTTTCATTAAGTGAGATCCCATATTCTAGGTCTCAGTACTTCTTTGCTTCTTTTTTGCTAAATGTGCCCTCTTTTCTTGTGAAGTATTGCATGAGATAAATCAGGAGAATGTTAAGACTGGGAATTGTTTTATAATTTTGAGAAAGACTGAAGAAATATAACATGTGCTTCATACATACATATACATATACATATACATACATAGGGATATCTATAGGGATGGCCAGGTAGGCCCTTCAAATCAAACAAGACTGATTTCTTCTTTTAAAGAAAATATAACATCTGTGCATATATTAAGTGCTAGCATTTCCACTAAGAATCTTTTTGAAATGCTATCAGGTGCAGGTCAGTTGAAAACCAAGAAGTTATATGTACAGCCTTTGAAACTGGTACTCCAGACCTAAAATTATCATATTCTATCAAGGTTGAGATCTCTACAAATCTGGGAATATAATTTAGGAGTTGAGTTGACAAGATCTGTTACATTTCCAAGGTAGTTTTAGAGTTATAACTTTTGGTCCTTAACTCTAGTCAACAGTCCTAGAAGCAGTACACTGAGATGCTTACAGTTGCCTGAGGATGGAGTTGTAGCTCATTAAAAGTGTGCATACTTAGTATGCATAAGGTCCCAAGTTCCAGGTAGGACATTTCCAGGTAGGGCTGGGAAAGACCCCTGTCTGAACACCTGAAATGCTGCTGCTAATCAGTGTGGACAAAGCTCACCTAGAAGGACCAATTGTCTGACTCAGTACAAGGCAACGCCATATGTTCCTGATTTATCTCCCATTTTATTATGTATGAAAGAGGTCTTCTTAAGCAGAGGCATGAACTCTTCTCTGAATCCTTTCAACTCATGCCTCCTTGCTTTGTGTTCTCATGCTAAGTCACGACAACATTTTAAGGCCAACCGAGAAAGCTTTCTACTGTTCATTACAATGAAATCCTTAATGGTAAAAGTAGTAAAGCACAGGAATAAGCTGCCTAAGAAAGTTGTGAACCTTCCAAGGAGACCTTCAGCAGGGAGGAGGGAAATGGATAATTCTCCTTAGAAATGCTCCACAACAGAGTGTTTGAATTGGTTGATTGGAATACTCAGGTGCACCCTCCAAGGCCACAGTCAAATAGGGTTGATATCTTGTTTAATAGGCAGGTGTCAGTCTGAATGAATATCCCCTCCTTTTACATAGGAACATAGAGGAAGCTGCCTTATACCGAGTCAGACCAATTCGTCCATCTAATTCAGAATTGTCTAGACTGAATGGCAGTGGCTTCTCCAAGGTTTCATGCAAGAGTCTCTTCCAGCTCTGTCTGGAGATGCCAGCAAGTGAACCTGTGACTTTAGCTTCCACTGAGCTACGGCCCCATCTCCTAGGGGAATATCTTATAGCACTTGCATGTAGTCAACCAACAAAATGCAGACCAAGGCAGACCCTGCTTAGCAAAGGGGAGCATTCATGCTCACTGCCAGAAGACCAGCTCCCCCTTCCTTTATGCAAGAAGTAAACAAATAATAGGGAATTGAGCAACTGACAACTTCTTCTGTGTTCCAGGTTTGAGGTCCCTTGGGATGACCATTGCGCAATGCTATGAAGAGGTTGGCATGCTACTGCTTTTTCTCTCTGTGGGCATCTCCATCTTTTCCACCATGGAGTATTTTGTCGAGCAAAGTGTGTCTGGCACAACGTTCACAAGTGTGCCCTCCGCTTGGTGGTGGGCTACCACTTCCATGACAACAGTTGGCTATGGAGACATTAGACCAGAGACAACCATTGGCAAGATTGTGGCATTTATGTGTATACTATCAGGAATCCTGGTCTTGGCTTTGCCGATAGCCATCATCAATGACCGCTTCTCTGCCTGCTACTTTACACTGAAGATCAAAGAAGCTGCTCTCCACCAACGCGAAGCTTTAAGGAAGCTCACAAAGAACATGTGCAGTGACTCCAACAGCAACATTAACTTAAGAGACATTTATGCTCGAAGTGTCATGGATGTGTTGAGGCTAAAAGGCCGAGATAGAACAAGTACAAGGAGCAGTGGTGGGGATGAGTTTTGGTTTTGATATTTTTCTTTTTAAAGGGAGGCCTAAGAACTGACAGCTTTGACAATAGGTGTTGAACTCAAGGGTGACAATCCTTCAATATTCTCTCCTAATACATTTGCTTCAAAGTTGCTGAACATATGACAGCTAGCATAGTCCAAAGGCATCTTCAAAGAAAACTCTCAGGGTACACTGATGTGAACTCTTACAAAACTAGACATTTCCTTGGAACAAAACGGTGGGTCTCTCTGAGTAGGACAATAGTTCAGATATTTGGCTATCACTCTTTTAAGCTCATTCAAATATGCAAAAATAAAATGTTAGCTAAACAAAAATGTTACGATGTGGTGTTTTGAGTTTTAAAGAGTTTCGGTAATTTATTTTTCAGTAGAATGAGGAAAGCTTGTGAATAGCTTCGAAAGCATGAAAATAATGTATCTCAATAGATACATTATGAGGTTACTATTGACTGTTGGCTTCTGTACTACATTTTTGTAGCAAAAGAAAGAGAAAAGCCTTTCTGCCATACAAAGAGTTTCTGCAGTATGTCTGCACCAGCCCACTTTTCCAAGACCAGCCCATGGGAGGCAAGCTGGTCTTGTGGTAGCAAGCATGAATTGTCCCCTTTGCTTAGTAGCAGGGGCGTAACTACCATTAGGCAAGGGGAGGCGGCTGCCTGGGGGGCCCCCACGCCTCAAGAGCCCCCCCAGAGGCAAGTCACATGACTCCCCAACACCCACAGAGCTTCGGTGCCGTGGAAAAGACAACCCCAAGTTCGGAGCAAAGGCGGCATGCATGCAGCGAAGTCCTTGTCTGCAGAAGCAACTCTGAGCCGGGAGCGCTCTTCCCCATGGCGAGGGTGGAGGGATGGGATTAAAGTGAGGGAGTGGAGTTTTCTAGAGAAGCTGGCAAGAAGCCTTCCGTGAGGACAGTCCCCCTCCCCTCCCTCCAAATGCAGCCTTGGCTGGATGGTGAGTGTGCAGCAGCCAGAAGGGAAGGGAAGGGAAGGGAAGGGGGGGAGCAGTGTTGAAAGTCTGTGTCTGAAAGTCTGGGGGCCAGTGTTGGAAGTCTGTGGGGGTAGCTCCTGCGAAAGGAGGTATTTTCTCCCTGCTGCTGCTCTGAGACCAGGAACAATCTTAGTTCAATCACACTTACTTGGGGAACAACAAGCCCTCTATCCAGAGGGACTTCTTACTTATGAGTAAACAAGCACTGGCAGGGGCTGCATGGCTGCAACCCTGTGTACGTTTACTAGAAGCAACTGGTGGGACTCAATGGGGCTTGCTTCTGAGTAGAAGTGTTCAGGATTGGGCTGTACAAAGGAATGGAGCAGTTGCTCTTCATTTTCTTGCAGCTGAAAACAAGCGTGCAATTCTCTCCTTCAGATTCAAACAAGAGGAGTGCTGACAGCCTGATCTGAAATCATTCTACAGCCATTGCTGTGGATACAGCAGCTGCTCTGAGAGATCATCTCACAACGTCCCCTAACAACCTCCCCCCATTTCAACTTGTTCGGGAAGTTATTACCATGCATCCCATCTCCTGAGTATTAAGTACTCTGAGTTCTGGACATGTAAAGGTAAAGTGTGCCGTTGAGTCGATGTTGACTCCTGGCGATTACAGAGCCCTGTGGTTGTCTTAGGTAGAATACAGGAGGGGTTGACCATTGCCATCTCCTGCGCAGTATGAGATGATGCCTTTCAGCATCTTCCATGTAGCATGTGTATAAATGTATCTGTAAGGGACAGAGAGGAGTCATGAGATTTCATAACCCCATGTGAATTAATGACCTATTCTTCTATATAATTAACTATATAACTATATAAATATAGTTATATTTATATTTATAATGATATAGTTATAAATATAACTATATAAATATCCACCATATTCATAATGGGGATGTGAGTGTGAGTGCACTATATATTGTGAAGTGTGTGTGTATCAGCGAGGGGCCCATTTTAAAATTTTGTCTCTGGGCCCACTCCAGCCTTGTTACGCCCCTGCTTAGTAGAGTCTGCTCTGGTTTGCATTTGGATGGGTGATGTGTGTGAGCACTGCAAGATATTCCCCTCAGAGGATGGGGCTGCTCTGGGCAGAAGGTTCCAAGCTCCCTCCCTGGCAGCATCTCCAGGATAGGGCTGAGTGAGATTCCTGCCTGCAACCTTGGAGAAGCCGCTGCCAGTCTGTGTAGACAATGCTGGGCTAGATGGACCAATGGTCTGACTCGGTATAAGGCAGCTTCCTATTTTCCTATGTATGTTCCATGATCTGTTCTAAAATAGTAACTAGTAACTTTCACAATCTGATGTTAATACTAACTAGCCAACCCGCACAGAGCATCTGTGCACTCTTCTCCACTCCTTCCCGCCCCCACTATCTTGCCCTCCCTCCCTCCTTTCTCTTGCCCTCCCTCTTCCACCCCACCCAACTCTGCAGCCGGGCCCACCGCCGCCTGGCCTCCACAGCTGGGCCTGCCACTGCCTCTGGCCTCCGCCGTGGGCCCGCCGCGATGGCGGCGACCAATCCTCCTGGGTGCACTTCAGCCAACCTGACACCTCCACCACCCAGCCAGTCAGCTGGGTGCCCGGATGTACATTCTAAGGTGCACCCAGGAGAATTAATAATATAGATAATAATAATAATAATTAATAATAATTAACAATAAATATTTACATACCACTTTTAAACAAATGTTCTCAAAGTGGTCCTCTGAGTACTCAGTGGTCTTCTGAGTACCAGTTGCAGGGGAGTAGCAGCAGGAGAGAGGGCATGCCCTCAACTCCTGCCTGTAGGCTGGTGGGCCACTGTGTGAAACAGGATGCTGGACTAGACGGGCCTTGGGCCTGATCCAGCAGGGCAGTTCTTATGTCCTTAAATGGCTTATATACAGAACAAAATAAAGAAAGATGGCTGCCTGTCCTAAAAGGGCTCATGTTCTAAAAAGAAACCTATGACAGACACCAGCAACAACTCTTGGTGGGGGAGATGCTGTGCTGTGGTTGAATAGGGACAGTTGCTCTTCCCTTTACTAAATAGCAGAGAATTGCCACTTTAAAAAGTGGCTCTTGGTTCAGTTAGCAGGGGTAATCCACACCAGATTCCAAGATACTCTTTCAAGCTGTTTCAGAAACCACTTTAAGTTAGTAGCTCAGAAAATAGACACTAACTTTCTCATAAGGTTCTCATAACCACCTTGGGATGAGTTTTATGGAAGGCAGTAAATAAATAAGGACCTTGAGACTTACAATCTGTTTCACATATTTAAGGGCAGGGGGTGCACTTACCCCTCCCGCCACTTTCCCCCCGCCAGTGCTCCTTTTTTAAAACACTTCTTGGGGCGGCAGCATACCTCCCTGCCGCCCCTGCCCCTATTTTCAACCGGAAGTGGCTGGAAGTGCCATGCGTGCATGCAGACAGGCATGACAGATGGGCGGGTGGCCGTGACGTGCACACATGTGTGCGGGACTTCTGGCCACTTCCAGCTGGAAATGGGGGGCAGGGGCAGCAGGGTGGTACGCTGCCACCCCAAGAGGTTTTTTTTTTAATAGAAGTGCCATAGGCAGGAAAGCGGCAGAAGGGGTAAGTGCACCCCCCCCTTAAAGAACACCCCCCCCATGCCATGCCGAACCGAGGAGGCGTGGTTCCGTGCACACCACTACATCTGCTTGTAAGTCTTCTCCAGTTTCCTCTTTCCAACATCTTCCTCTCTTCCAACTTTACTCCAGCTTCATGGGGACCACTAAGTCATGTCTCTTTTCCATGCTGCTCTGATGATGTCAGATCTCACATGGAAGAAGCTGACTACTTCCCACGCCAGTATTGCTGCTCCCAGGAACCGTGCCAGTGCTGGTCTTGTGGTAGCAAGCAATGCATGACTTGTCCCCTTAGCTAAGCAGGGTCTGACCTGGTTGCCTTTGAATGGGAGACTAGAAGTGTGAGCACTGGAAGATATTCCCCTCAGAGCATTGGAGCCACTCTGGGAAAAGCATCTGGGTTTCAAGTTCCCTCCCTGGCAGCATCTCCAAGATAGGGCTGAAAGAGATTCCTGTCTGCAACCTTGGAGAGGCCACTGCAAGTATGTGTAGACAATACTGAGCAACAGTCTGACTCGGTACATGGCAGCTTCTTATGTTCCACAGAAAGAGACCATAGCGTGAACCCCTCCCATATGACCTGTCACTTCCAGTGCACCAGAACAACACTGGAGCAGGACTCATTTGCATAAGTTCACTTATTTACAGACGTTTGTTGCATGATTCTTACTTCTTTTTCAAGTTGTGTTCATGCCCACATTCTAATAAAAAGGGGGAAATAGTCAGAGGCTTTGAGCCAAGATCCTCTGTGTGCCAAGATCTATTGGACACAGTGTCAATGAGAGGACTGACTATCCACTGAAGCAGAACAAGGAGGGGGCTGCAGCTTGATCCAGTCTCAGTAGCACCAACACATAAAATACTGACACTGGCAAAACTGTTGACCCCAAGTATTTATTTTGTGGGTATACCTCATGTCCTGGTCAAGCAAGAGAAGCTTAAAATCAGTCCCAGGTGCAGAACGTGGCGTTTTCCACCGTTTGAATTGAGTTCCACCATTGAGTTCTTTCCCTAGATATTCTTCCTTTTAGGGAAGGAAGATTCTATGAGACTGTTCTCACGTGCAGCCTAAACCAGGCTAGGGGCACCCAGCCTGGGTTATGCTGTGTGTGATAAGTGCCAGGATTGGGCCCGATCCCGGTGGGGCAGCACCCCTAGCCCTAAGAGCCATAGCCTGGCTCTTAGCCAAGGTTATGGGAGCAGGCACTTCCTTAACCTGGACTACGGGCTCATGTGTTCACTGGGGCTATGTTCAGCCCCAGTGGACACAGAGGTGGGCACCTAGAGCATCTGTTTCCTGGGAGAATCTCCCTATGCATCACATGTTTTGCATGGTGCATTGTGGAATCTCCGGAGGCCAGAATGCCTTGTCCCACCCACCAGAGCTCTGCACTGCAGGCACACAGCATGGATTATCTGGGAGTACAATCTGCACTCCCAGCAACTTTGCAGCCATAATTTGGGGAGAAAGTGAGTTTGACCAGCATTTCCCCCTGCCCACTTGCCACCCTGCCTGCTGCCTGGTAATGTGAACAAACTCTATATGTACTCAGGGAAGGATTCTGCATACCTAATCCCTTTTTCTGTGGATGGAAAATTCTTGCTAAGTCAGGGTACAAGGAATACTAAACAAAACATTAAAGGTTGCATATATACATGCACATGCACACACACCAGTGTTCCCTCTGGGAACCCCACACAGGGGTTCCCAGATGTTCACTACAACTCCCAGAATCCCCAGCTGCAATGGCCTTTGGCTGGGCATTATGGGAGTTATAGTCAAGGAGAGCTGGTCTTGTGGTAGCAAGCATGACTTGTGCCATTAGCTAAGCAGGGTCTGCCCTGGTTGCATATGAATGGGAGACTAGACATGTAAGCACTGTAAGATATTCTCCTCAGGGGATGGAGCTGCTACTCTGAGAAGAGCAAAAAGTTTCAATTTCCCTCCCTGGCTTCTCCAAGATAGTGCTGAGAGAGATTCCTGCCTGCAACCTTGGAGAAGCTGCGGCCAGTCTGTGAAGATAATACTGATTTAGGTAGACCAATGGTCTGACTCAGTCTGGCAGCTTCCTATGTTCCTAACATCTGGGAATTCCTTTTAGAGGGAACACTGACGCACACATACCGGATCTGGGTTCCATCCATTGTATCCTTGATGTCAAAAACTCTATTCACACACATTACGTTCAATACTCATACAAGAAGTGTACATTGTACACAGGTACAGATCTCTACACAGATACAGTTATTCACACATTATGCTGAACACAGGTACAGAAGTACACTTTCTATCTCTAGCGTGCATTTGAGGGGCCTTTATCCGGGGTCACTTTAAAAAGGAACACAGGTACAGTCATTCATACAAACATGTACGAATGTACAACATAATTGCCCCATCCTCATGTAATGCTAAACCAGAGCTGAATGGGACAGAGGTCTGGAATTTGTGTAATTCCAAATGTGTAAAACTGCAGTTTCATGGCAAAAGCAACCTGCAGTTTCCATCACCAAACTTCAATTTGAACCTTCGGTTTGTAGTGAGTTTGGCTGCTCCAACCTAGGATTTACAGGTGGCAGCATTATGTCTGAACTCTGATTCCACCAGAACCGTGGTTTTTTTGCTGTTTCTTGCTTCCCTGCTGCACCATTAGGTGGCTAAAGAGGTTATAACCCCTGCTAACTGAGCAAAGAGGCACCTTTTTAAAGTGGTGATTCTCTTTATTTAGCAGGGGGAGAGCAACTGGCCCTATTCATCCCCAGCACAGCATCCCTCCAGTGGTTGCTGGGTTCTGTCTTATTGTTCTTGCTTAGATTGTGAGCCCTTTGGGGACAGGGATCCATCTTTATTTCTTTTTATTTCTCTGTGTAAACCATTTCGGAAACTTTTGTTGAAAAGTGGTATATAAATATTCATAGTAGTAATATTCATAGTATAAAGAAAACATTAAATAAAGTGCAGACTGCACTGAAGATTTAGCTTTATGGCAGTGATCTCGTCTGTTTTTCAAGAGACCACTTTGGCAAAAACAAAGAAAAAACCTTCAATGTGGGAGCCATTTCCCAATGTGCTGACCTCTGCACAATACTGCACTTTTCTCAGGACTGGGAAGGCCCTTTAAGAGAAACAGAGCCCTCTCTTAAGTGTTCTAGGAACATAGGAAGCTGTCTTATACTGAGTCGGACCATTGATCATCTAGCTCAGTATTGCCTACACAGACTAGCAGCAGCTTCAGCAAGGTTGCAGGCAGGAGTCTCTCTCAGCCATATAATCTGGAGATGCCAGAGTTGTTAGCCACCCCATAACAAATTGTTCTCTGGGCGGCTCACAACAGAGGATTAAAACATACAATTAAAACACATAACACATTAAATCATAACAGACAAAAAAGGTGAAAAGAAAATACAAAATACACATAGTCTCCCATTCAAATGCAAACCAGGACAGACCCTGCTTCACAAAGGGGACAATTCATGCTTGCTACCACAAGACCAGACTAGGAGGAAAGCTCTGGGAAGATTCTAAGTTTGTGCAGGGGCTCAGGAGCACTCCATTTCCCTTAATGGAGCGCCCTCCCATGCGGGCAGAGCACGGCATTGCACAGTAGGAATGTTCACCTCCGCATGGTGCCAGGGGAATTGTGCAGAGTATTCAGTTTCAGCTGAAGCACCATGGGGGCCCAATAAACAATTTGTCAAGGAGCCACACGTAAGGTGAATGGGGGCCACCACTAGCTCCCAGAACTTACAATGAACAGTACTGCTTTATGGATTTCTGTGTTCAAGTCCAGCCTATTGGAAAATGTTAGTAAGCCACCAAAACTTGTTCTCTCTCTCTCTCTCTCTCTCTCTCTCTCCTTCCTCTGACTCAGAAGCCTCATCAGAACATTTCTTCCAAAAAGTCCCGCTGAGAGCCATAGGACTACTTATTTCTTGGTTCAGTGGAGATAAAAGGGGCATGCAGGCCTTTGCATGTGAACAGCCATTTAGTGACTTACTAATTGTACAGCCTGCATTATGCAAGCCGCCAAAACAATGCTTGTTTTCTCAGCCCTTAAATAATCCAAAAGGCTAAACGTAAAGAACGTCCTGTAAGCCTGCACTGAATTATTGATATGGATACCTGTTCGACCTACAAAAAGCACACTGCCAGAGCACTGGAGCTATGTGAGACAAGAGGCATAGAAGTCCATCTGGCTGGGGAGAGAAGTCAAGAAGTGGGCACCATTTCATTGTCCAAGGGTCAACACGCCTGAGATGCTAAATACAGCATTTTTGCTTCTGTCTTTTTAAAAGTGGGGGGGGGGATGAGGGCCAAATTGGCATATAGCCATGGGGGGCTATTGGCATAGGCATGCTATGGCTTGCAGGGAGGGCATATTTCACCCTTTCCCCTCACACCACAGTCCCAAGATGTTAACCGTAGGAGGGAAGTTCCCATTGACACCAGTGGGGCTTCCCTCCTGGGGCTAGCCACAGGAGCATAAGAAACTGCCTTATACTGACTGAGTCAGACCACTGGTCCATCTAACTCAATATTGTCTAAAACAATTGACAATGGCTCTCTAAGATTTCAGCCAGGCATCTCTCCCAGCCCTAACTGGAGATGCCAGGAAGTGAACCTGGGACCTTCTGCATGCAACCAGATGTTCTGCCATTGAGTTGCAGCCCCACCCCATAAGGGGACTATCTTACAGCAGATATTTCACATGGAGTCACTCATCCAAAAACAAGGCTGCCTAGCAAAAGGGATAAATCAGGATCACTACTGCAAGACCAGCTCTCCTCCCCAACAGCTTGGGGGGTGCTTTTCGTCAGAACCGTGGTGTGTGCAGAAAGGGTTAAGTGCTCTCTCCCAGGAATCAGGATCCCAGTGCTGACCACCCATTCCACAGCTACAATTTTGATTTGAAAAAGCAAAGACAGGAGCAGCAAGGGAATGTTAGAAGCAGCAATTCCCATAATCCCCAAGCAAAAGCCATTGCAGCTGGAGATTCTGGGAGTTGTCATCAACAACATCTGGGAATCCTTGTTAGAGGGAACAATGAAGCCCGGCTGCACAATTTTGGCCCTCCAGCTGTTTTTGTTGGACTACCATTCCCACCCACCCCCAGCCAGAGTGGCCAATATTATGGGCGTTGTAGTCCAACATCTGTAGGAGGGCTGAAGCTGTACAACCCTGGTTTAGAGTTACCTGTGGTTTGTCCATCAATATCAGTTTGGATCAATGAAACAAGATCTTCAGTGGCAGAAAGCACACCGGCCACATTATAAAACAAGATAACAATGAGTGACATAACCCACAGCTCTCCAGTAGGGGCAGGAGGGCTTCAGGTGACCTGCAAAGAGCCTTCCGCATCACTGTGGGGAGCCGTGGAGGTGGAAGGGAGAGTGATTTTTGCATCTCTTCCCTTCCACCCAAAGTCCTTTCTACTTGTATAAATGTGTTCCTGAGGGCTGCACAAATGGATATTTTTTTCATTTTCATTTTTCATATTTTTTCATTTTGTTGTAAACTGCCTAGAGACGAAAGTTTTGGGTGGTATAAAGTTTTGGGTGGTATGTCAAACAAACTAATAAATTTGCAATAAAAACAACTAAAAGTCAGATAGGAGCATAGGAAGCTGCCATATACTGAGTCAGACCATTGGTTAATCTAGCTCAGTACTGTCTACACAGACTGGCAGCGGCTTCTCCAAGGTTGCAGGCAGGAATCTCTCTCAGCCCTATCTTGGAGATGCTGCCAGGGAGGGAATTTGGAACTTCCACATGCAAGCATGCAGATGCTCTCTCCAGAGCAGCCCCGTTCCCTGAGAGGAATACATGTTTCCCATCAATGAGAAACACTCACACACGTCTCTCATTCAAACACAAACCAGTGTGGACCCTGCTTAGGAAAGGGGACAATTCATGCTTGCTACCACAAGACCAGCTCTCCTAGATAGAGCTTGTTTCATTTGTATCCCACTTTTCCTCCTGGGAGCCCAGAATGGTATGCTTGGTTATATTTATCCTCACAACAACCCTGTGATGTAAATTAGGCTGAGAGATAAGTGACTGGCTCAGAGTCACCCAGTGAGTTTCATGGCTGAAGAGGGATTTGAACTCAGGTCTCTTCAATCCTAGTTCAACACTCTAAGCACTACACCACATTGGCATTGTGATGTCAGAGCATTGAAATGAATCATCACCCTGCCAGAAAAGAAATCACTTTGTGGTAGATTGACCTCTGCAGCTCTTTATCTGGATCCTGCTCCCCACATTCACCATGCTTTATCAGGCTGTGCTTAAGTGTTCATGCTTTGAATTCAACTGCTGTCCATGAAACATCTATAAGAGAAGGTAGGACTCTGAGAGGATTATTTGGGACCATTTTGCACATAATGTCAGATGCCCTTTGCTTAGAAATATTCTGGTGGCAAAGAGTTATTACCTGCCAGAATCAGCAGCTAGGGTTATTACTCTTGAAGAAAAGCAAGCAAATAACACCTATGGGTGCACCTAGGTAATTTAAGAACCTGGGCCAAAAGGCCTTTGGAGCCCCCTGGCCCGGCCCTGGAGGAGGCCCTGGACTTTGCCCGGAAGTCCAGGGGTAAGAGCACCTCTGATAACACCACATGGAAACATGCCTACACCCTCTCAAGTGTATGTCAAGGTTTCTGAAATTCCGTGTAGCAACTTGAGAGCTGAAACTCATTGTTGGGAAAGAAAGGCACATACTACAAAGTCAAAGACAGAAAGACAAATCCAAGGAACACACTGGACCGATAATGCAATCCAAACCTGGGTAGGAGGAGTATTCAGCGGGATCCCGGACCTGGGTGCACTCCAGGAAACTTGCTGTGGGTCCACAAAAATTGAAGTAGGAGAACAGAAAATGGAGCATGTGCTAGCCACAGTCTGGGTAGGATGGTGTGGTATATGCTTGCCCTCCACCCTCAATACAATGCTAGGAAAACAAGGAGGGTGTTCACACAACCGAAAACTGGGTAGGACATGCATCCTACCTAGGTTTGGGAGCTAGCTTGTGCACTCCCAAATTTCAATTGTTTGTGGAAAGACAACTAGGGAGGAGGAGGGAGAAGTGATTATGTGGGAGGCAGGAGCTATGTAGAAGAGTGCCGTCTTACCCAGCTTGCATACTCAATAGCTGGGTAATATATTCAATATTTGAATAGCTGGTTATTTAAGCTTCCATAGCCAGCTAAACCCTGTTCATGTGGTATATTCATGTAGCTCATGTGAACGCTGTAATATCCATACTGAAGTGCACCTACAATTGCAACAGAAATTCTTTATTAGACACTAGACCGGCCTGCTCAACTTAGGCCCGTCAGCTGTTTTTGAACTACAACTCCCATAATCCCCAGCCACAGCGGCCAATAGCTAGAGATTATAGGAATTGTAGGCCAACATCTGCATGAGGGCCAAAGTTGAGCAGCCCTGCACTAGACTAGCAGGATGCATCTTCTTTGGTAGTCCCCAAGGCACCGTTGCAATCCTCTGTGTGACTCTACTTCTGATATTAATTCACAGACATACAAATAAGCAGAATATCTTTTCCAAAAGTATTTCTGCTAAGAAATACCAAGAAATTTGTCCTAGAGCAGGGATGGGCAAATGTGGCCTTCCAGCTGATGCTGAACTACAGCTCCCCTCATCCCCAGCCACAATAAATTGTGGCTGATGATGATGGGAGTTGTAGTTCAGCAATAGTTGGAGGGCCAAGTCTACAAGGATGCACTGTAGTACACAATGAACTGGGGTTTTGTTGTTGGATAAAACAATTCTTGGTGCTATGCAGGGTAGAAGATGCTAACTTCAGGTGTGATGCTTGGCTCAATGGGTCTTGAATAAATAACATATATTCTGCATATTATTCTGAATGCATTTCCTGTTCTAGCTGCACTGCTGTTAAACTCTATAGGCACTAAATAATTGATACGGTGGCTCTGAGCTATACTGGAATCCCAGAGATAGCTGCCTGATTATGATAACATGAGGACATCTCCTTTTGTTTGTGGCTCATATGTCATCATGCCTGTTCTTATGCAGTCTCCTGCTGGACAGCTGATGAATGCTTTCAGCAACAGTAGCAATTTATACATTACATTGATGCCCACTGGCACCGTATCAGGGGGATCATCTGTTGGCATTTCCATTTCAAGGCCTGTAGTGTCTGCCGTTGCTTGGTTTCCCCTCTGTGCATATGGACGTTGTCTGCACAACTGAGTCCATCAATTAACTGTGCCTGCTGAATCTCTTGGCTGTCAGGAGGCAAATACATACCCATGCTCAGAATGAAGGATCTTTCAATAGCCTCAAAAGAAAGATTTGCTAAACTGAGCCACGCAGTACCACCTTTACATAAAATGAAGAGAGAGAGAGAGAGAGAGAGAGAGAGAGAGAGAGAGAGAGAGAGAGAGAGAGAGAGAGTTGTACTTCGCCAGCTGCGCGGGTTCTGTTCCTGGAAACCCTCACAGTTGGCAAATTTGTGGTTGGTGAAGCATAGGATTACATTATAATCAGGGGTTTAGGGGAATCGTAAATGCCAAAGTGCCTAAAATCTACAAAAATTGTTTTTTAAAATCCCCCCGACCCCTAGAAATGACCCCGTGACCCCAGAAATGATCCCCTCAAACCCCCCAAATCATCCCCAAACTCTCAAAAATCACCCCCAACCCCCAAAATCACCCCCTGACCCTCAGACTGACCCTGTGACCCCAGAAATCAGCCAAAAATCCAGCCAGAATTTTTTTTAATGGCGTCAACTGTGAATACTCAAGTCGCAGTTGGCGAGGGGGGTGGCAGTTTGCCAGTCACAGATTCTCAAAAAACCCACCATTGTGTGTGTGTGTGTGTGTGTATAGTTTGCGCATGAAACAAAACAAAATATTGAGGAGTAGTGGTCAGGAGCTCCATCCACTGAGAGGAGTGCCATATAGCTGTAATTTACCAGTTCAGAAGTCGAAGGGTGCCACTCTAATGTGATGAGCAGCTGATACCATCAGCTGGTTGCAAAGTGAGTCCTTTGCAAATGAAGTGAAAGTGAAATAAAGCCAAAAAGAAAAAAATGAACATATTAATATCTATCTATCTATCTATCTATCTATCTATCTATCTATCTATCTATCTATCTATTTAATACATTTCTATACTGCCCAAAATGCAAGTTCTTTGGGCGGTTTACAAAACAATAAAAACAGCCAATAATAGAATAAAACATTTCAACAATTAAAATTAAAAAGTTAAAACTATTAAAACACAATTAAAACACAATTAAAACACAATTAAAACAGTACCTAATTAAAAGCCTAGGTGAACAAATGCATCTTGACTGCCCTTTTAAAAGTTGTAAGAGATGAGGAGGCTCTTATTTCAACAGGAAGTGTGTTCCAAAGCCTCGGGGCAGCAATGGAGAAGGCCCGTCCCCGAGTAGCCACCAGACGAGCTGGTGGCAAATGCAGATGGTCCTCTCCTGATGTTCTCAATGGGCAGTGTGGTTCATAGCAAAGAAGACATTCTCTTAAACACCCAGGGCCCAAGCTGTTTAGGGCTTTATAGGTTATAACCAAAACCTTGTACTCTGCCCGGAAACTTACCGGCAGCCAGTGTAGATGTTTTAAGATAGGAATCATATGGTCTCTCCAAGATGACCCAGAGACCAATCTGGCAGCCGCATTCTGGACTAACTGCAGTTTCCGGACTAGTAAAAAGAATATGCTTTTTACTAAGTCAGACCATTCCCTCAATATTGTCCACAATGACAGGCAGCAGCTCTCCAGAGTTTCAGAAAGAGTTGCCAATCCTCCAAGAATGGCCTGGAAGCCCCAGGCATCAAGTGACTACTGAAAGTAATCCTAGATGTCAATGGCTTGATTTTGTGAAAAATATTTGAGTGGTGGCGGCATCTAATGGAATAGCTGCAGTCAGAGCTGGCAACCCTAGCTTCAGACAAGGGTCTTTCTCAGCAGTGTGTGTGTGTGTGGTGAGAGGGAGGGAGGGCGAGAATTCTGTAATTAAAAGATGGGATCCTGGGAAGGTGTTATCAGGCTGAAAGTGGAGCTCTTCATTCAGACTGAGCCCTTTTATGGGAAGGGCCATACTTTTAGGAGAAGAGGCCTTTTAGCCATACCTAAGTGGTAGAGTGTATGATGGGAATGCAGAGAATCACAGCTGCTATTCTGGCTGTGGGTGATGGGAGTTGTAGTCCAGAAACATCTGGGGGCCAAGACTGGGAACCCCTGCCATAGATAAAGAACTGAAACAGTAACGGTTGCGCATTTGTTGCATAAAATGATGATTGTATGGAAGGACAACTGATTCTGGTGGGTCATCCTAATAATGTTGCTAAGACATACCAATGGACGTGTCTAATAGAATTAGTCTGTCCTCTGGCTAATTACAGACTCTAAAGAACTGTTAAAGAATACAGAACAGCTACTGTATTGCTCACTAATAACACTGCCCGCCCCCCAAAGCATTCCTTGGCTATCTTGTTGGTTAGATCCTTCACAATCCATACAGTGTTGTTTATGCTGAATCATTTAATTCTCATCAACATCCCACCCCCACCTTATGAGGGTCATTTTCTGTCTGACATTCTAAACTGTCTGGCACCAGATAGGTAATTTTTGTTTATCACACTTCTTCCCTGCTCCTCTTACAAAAGGTTCAGAGCAGCTATAAATGGTTCCTAAGCAGTCTCCTATAAAGGCCATGTACAGCGTCAGGCCTGCTTAGCTTTAGCAGTAGATCTGTCTCGTATGCCTTTGGAGTAAATAGTCTGTGATGGCTCTTATAGAACAAATAATGACCATGCTATCTTATTCTTGGCAAAAAGGCTATAATTATTCATAGGACTGTACTAACCCTGTAGCTTTGACAGTCCTTGAAGGCACAAATGATGTCATGAAAGGAGGGAACAAGGGTGATATTTATTTTTATAGCTTAATGGGACCACACATGTGTGCTCACACACACACACACACACACACACACACACACACACACTGCAGTTGCAGTTGCAGTTGCAGGTGCTATTGATCTCTTAAGCTTGGTAATGTTAACCAGAGTTCCCATCATTTGAAGCTGATTTGTAAACCCTAGTTAAGAAGGAACTCTCATTGGTATCAACCATGGTTTGGCCCAGTTCGGACAACACAGTAACCCTCACCTGAGATCGGCATTCTTCATTGTCTGAATGCAGGATTTCCCCACAACTGCAGTTCCATTGCCACCTTCAAACCGAGGATTGGACCCTCGGTTCGAAGTTGGGTAGCTTGCTGGATCCAGAGCTCCGCTGAACCCATTGTGTTATTCGAATGCAGCAACCTGGGATTTGTGCTCAAGCTCCTCCCACGAGCACATCGCCTCCCACATCAGGGCCAATGGTTCCTGGGCAAGTGGTTGATGCCCTTGGTTGATGCGCTCAGTTGATGCGCTCAGCGAAAGTGGGAGAAGGATCGCAGGTGGAGGCAATGGAACCACAGCTGCTGGATCATTTACAGAAGGCCTGCTCAACTTAGGCCCCCCAGCTGTTTTTGGACTACAACTCCCATAATCCCCAGCCACAGTGGCAAATGGCTAGGAATTATGGGAGTTTTGGCCAACACCTGCAGGAGGGCTGAAGTTGTGCGGCCCTGGTCTAGTATGATTCTTGGGTTCTGAGGTTAACCTCAGGTAAGCCTACCCTCACTTGTTTATCTGAATGGGCTTCACTTGTTATCTGAATGGGCCCTTAGAGTAAAAGACCAACTAAACCAGGGTTAAAATCTAGAAGGAAACAGAGGATAAATTTGCACCTGAGGGGAGGGGGATGAAGGACTAGGAGAAAGTGGATGGCCTACTGCACAATGTCACATGCACATTATAACATAACATTTGTACAGTTGAACAAAAGTGTTTTTGTGCAAATGCAAAAATTATTGCATTTGCATGACAGTACAGGCACTATTTCCAATGGTTGTAATATCACACAACTTCATTTGTGCAATTTTTGCACTTGTGCAACTGTACAGATTATTCATTGCAACACACATATATTGCGCAGTATATCAGCCAATGTGTCAGCCACTGGCCTATGCCCAATCTCTACTACTGTTACAAAAAATCACCAGTGTGATGTCTGCACGAGATCACACAAGCTACTTGGAAGCCAGAATTCCAAGGAAGGGTGTGGGGTACAACATTTGAGGTCCATCAGAATGTGAGGAGTGGGTGGTTGAGCCAAGAATAAGGTTTAGAGGCCCTGGAAATCTCCCATGTTTCCACAGTTTCTTCCTTCTCATTCACTTTTGAGATGAGTTATGCTCCTGGCCTGAACAAACAATGCAAGTCATTTTGCAGTGATCTAACTATTATTAATATTGCTTTTGGGTGATAATGCGTGTGTGTGCTAAAAGCATCTGAGGCCTATTTTTAACCCATCAGTATTTTCGAACACAAAGGGGGAAAATGGGAATTTACCATGAGTATTGCCCTTTTTCTATGTCTCTGTTCGTGGTCTTTGACCATGATAGAGGAGGAGGAAGAGGAGGCGTAGAAGGTTGAGGTTGTGTTTTCTTTCCACTAAAAGGGCAGTCAGTTATGTAGCACAGAGGTTAGAAAGTGCCCAACACCATGATGCCAAAACATAGGATGAAGAAAACTATACATGACAGAGAATAGGGGAAGAACTTGACATAGGGATGCCATCTTCAGTGACAAAATCATAAGAATCTGCATACCATCTTATTTTTAAATGCTTTGCCTACCACTCTGAGGTTAATCTCAACAAACAGAACTCTTAAAATCATCTGTAGCAGGGATGTGCAAAACATTTTGACATTGAAATGTTTCGATTTGAAATGGGCTATTTTGAGTGTGTCAAGCTTGAAACAAAACACCTTTAAATAAAGGTCCTTTTTGAGCTTGGAACAAAACAACCCTGTTTCAATTTGAAATGTTTCAACATTTTGAAATCTATTTTGGAGGTCTATTGTTCCCTTGCTGATTGGTTTTCTGGCACTGGCTTCCGATCGGCTTGCGATACTATTGGGGTTTTGGAGAAAAGTTAAAAAAAATTAATCACCTGCTTGCTCAGTTCTTTTGTGGGCTGGGTGGTAGGTAGCACCCATTATAACCTACCACCCAACCCACTTTGGTGTCCCTAGAAGCTGCCCAGGGGAACAATGGGGTGTTATGATTTTACCCATTGTTCTCTATGGCCAAAACATTTAAAACTTTTCAAGTTTTGCTTCATCAAAACAGTCAGCCACTGCTTCAACATATGCGTGCTTCCTTGCTGATCAATCACTGGATAAACATTCCAGTGCAAAAATGTATTGAAATTTTAAAAAGAACGTTAGAAAGGGGAAAATATTTTAATTTTCATTTATTCTCATTTTTAAAATGTTTAGCTACCCATTCACAGACTAGAAAAAGATTGCTTGGGCTTATTGTGACTAGTCTCCAAATAAGAAATGTATGTTCACTTAACTGAGCATTTCACAAACATTTCATGTGCACTTAGGAATTATTCATCTGAAATGCTTAGCTTTTTTAACACGTTCATATAAGATCAAGTTGGCATTGCGTATGATTCATTGAATAACCACACACACACACACACACACACCCTTGCTATATTATAAATGAATAGCAGCAATATAATAAAACATTTTGGTAACTTGTACCAGCACTAACATACAATCAGATGAGAGGATGAGCTAAAAAGAGAAATGTAATAACATATTCAGTCAATGGGAAGTTCTATTTTATTTTATTTTATTTTATTTTATTTTATTTTATTTTTTGCTAAACTCAATAAGGACAATCTGTTGTCAGCACTTAATTATCATCACTACTCTAAGCACTGTATAACTTTCATTTTGTTCTAAACTTGTTTACTTTGATAGTTTTAAGACAAAAGAAAGGATACCCCCCCTCCACCCAAGAATACAGAAAAGGAATGTACTGGATTTACCTGAACCGAGACTATGTTTTACCCCAAGCTCTGTGATATTAGAAATAATGGGGTCATCTTAAATTCATTGTCCTCTTCCTTTGGAGTGAATATACTGTAGGTATAACCTGTATTTTAACCTCTATTTTTTTAAGTTCGATCGATTGATTAAATGCTGTCAAGTTGGCACTTAGATTCTCTCCAGAACGATTTGTCTTCAACTTGGCCTTTAAGGTCTCTCAGTGGTGCATTCATTGCTGCCATAATTGAGTCCATCCAGCTTGCTTCTGGTCGTTCTCTTTGTCTCTTTCCTTCAACTTTCCCCAGCATTATGGACTTCTCAAGGAAGCTGGGTTTTCACATAATGTGTCTGAAGTATGATAGCTTGAGCCTGGTCATTTGTGCCTCAAGTGAAAATTCTGGATTGATCTGTTCTGTTCTATGATCCATGTGTTTGTTTTCCTGGCTGTCCAAGGTATCCTCCAAAGTCTTCTCCAGCACCAGAGTTCAAAAGCATCAATACGTTTTCTATCTTGCTTCTTCAAAGTCCAGCTTTCGCATCCATAGAGTGTCACGGGATAAACCATTGTCCGAACAATTCTAATCTTTGTACGTATAGACACATCACAGCATCTAAATATCCTTTCCAAGGCTTTCATTGCAGCCCTATGAAGTGCACGTCTGCGGTGACTTTCTTGACTGCTGGCTCCTTTACTGTTGATGGCTGATACTAAAAGGCAGAAGCTATCCTCCATTTCAGTGTCTTTATTATCAATTCTGAGGCTGGTTGCTACACCCGTTGTCATTAGTCTTCTTGACATTTAGCTGTAGTCCCATTTTTTCACTGTGCTACTTGACTTTCATTACTAGATCATTCTCATTCTCAGCTATCAGTAGTAGTAGTTCTTTTACTGCAGCCATGGGCCAAACAGGTCAGCTATCAGAGTGGTGTCATCAGTGTAGCACAGGTTAGTGAAGTTTCTTCCTCAGACTTTAAAACTATGCTCATCTTCTTCCAATCCAGCTTCTTTCAGTAAATAAATAAGGAGAAAGTAAACGTCTTACCCTTTGCTGATCTTGAACCAGTCTGTTTCACAATGTTCCATCTGGACTGTGGCTTCCTGTCCTATGTATAGGTTTCTTATGAGAACAATGAGATGTTCTGGGATGCCCATTCCGCTAAGGATATTCCACAACTTGACATTGTTGACATGATTAAGTCTTTTCAGGAGTCAATAAATCACATACTGACTTCTTTGGGGTATTCTTTGGCTTTCTCAATTATTCAGTGGGCATCAGCAATAATGTCTCTTGTTCCTCGTCCTTTTATGAAACCAACTTGAACATCTGGCATTTCCTTTTCCACATAGGGCTCTAATCTGTGTTGCATGATCCTGAGCATTATTTTGCTACCATGTGAAATTAAGCATATAGTGTGATGGTTTGCACAATCTATTAAGTCTCGTTTCTTTGGTATGGGTTTGTAGACTGACCTCTTCGAATCTGTTGGCCACTCTTTTCTCCAAATTTGCTGACATAGTTTGACTGATTCTTCTTCTGTTGCCTGCCATATTTCTGTAGCTATTCCATCAATTCCTTTAGCCTTCCGACTTGGTAATAAGCAGAGTGCTGATCTAACCTCAGCTTCCCATACTAGAGGGTCTTGCAAGAAGGGAATATCTTCTAGAGTATCTTGGATGCGGACATCCCTGCTGTACAGATTTTCACTATACTCCTTCCATCTCTGTTTGGTCTTCTGTCCTTTGGCATCCCTTTACTATCTGTCCTTTGGCATCCCTTTACATACCAATTCACATTTGGAACCTCCTTCTGAGTTTGGAGATCTTTTGGAAAACGTTCCTTGTTTTTCCATGTCTATTTTCATCCTCAAGGTCTTTACAGATGTCATTGTAGTACTCGAGCCTTTTTTAAGAGGCTCATTTTACATTCAGAGTCATCTTGTATTTGGATAAATACATAAAAAAATAATTATTTTTGGTTATTAGTATTACAATATTGTAGCATGTCTTGTCACATATACAGACTTTTCTTTCCCTTTTTACATTCCTCTTCTCTTTCCTGCCCATATCCTTTCTTTAATTAAATTGTAGCCCCATGGGCAAGCTGTCTTATTCTTTAATGTTTGTACAGTGCCTAGCAGTTCGAGGTGCAATCACAACAAAATTATATCTGTTGATATAGCATTGGCAGTGAGTTTGCAGTATATGTCATTTCACACAGTGGCATATGGGGGGGAAGGGCAAAAAATGACACACAGTATATCTTTTCATGAATACTCAGAGGAAGGGATTAGATACTGTACATGAATACTGGTGCTGAAGGCATATGATGCAGCAACCTTCCTGAAGCTCAGCAGGTCTAGATCTGGTCATTGGTGTTCATGGTGGAAGACCACCTGGAAGCCACAGTTTACATATAGAGCAAAGATGCTCCACCATTGCATTGAATGGTTTGTTGGGAGGTTCTCAACAGAACCTCCCAACAAACTGCACTGGTGCAGCAGGGAACTGGCAATTTTTAATGCTTTCCCCTTCCCCAGAAAGCCCTTTGTGGCACCCAAAAATATGTCCCTGAGGGTTGTGCAGCCCTCAGGGGACATATTTTCTGGTGGCACAGAGCACTTCCTGGAGAAGGGGAGGCCATCCAAAACTGCCACTTCCCCACTGCACTGGTGCAGTTACGAGTTGAGGAGTTCTGTTATTTTGCTCTCTCGCTGTACTGGTGTGTCTTTGCTCTGTATGTCAGCCCTTATGTACAACTCCTTGAGTCGCGTTCTGAAAGAAAAGTGGGATATTCATACATGTAATACACACATCACTATAGAGCTCAGCAGATCCATCTGGCCTCCCAGTCCTTCCATTGGGGGCTCTGGTCATTGCTTACAACAGGACATCAGTGAACACTACCCAAATGGCCACCCACTCATATCTTTCTTCCCCAGAGTCCCAGAGAGCAAGGTAGGAACATAGAAAACTGCCTTATCTCAAGTCAGACCATTGATCCATCTAACTCAGTACTGTCTATACTGACTAGCAGCAGCTTTCCAAGGTTTCAGGCAGGAGTCTCTCAGCCCTACCTAGAGATGCCACAGAGTGAACCTGGGACCTTCTGCACGCAAGCAGATACTCTAATCACTGAGCTAAAGCCCCAGTCCCTATGAGGAATATTTTACAGCAGGCAATGCTCACACATAGTCACTCATCCAAATGCAAATTGCTTAGCAAAGGGGGCAATTCATGCTCACCATAACAAGACCAGCTTTCCTCCCCAAGGTACTCCTGCCTGGACCATGAGTAACTTGCTGGCCAAGTCTCTGGGCAGGAGGAAAAGGAGATAGTCTGAACTGTTCGTGCTCTGGTTGCTTCAGTTCTCTCCCTGCATCTAATCCCTAACCAAGGTGCACTATGTGGCCTTTTACAAAAAGTGCTGTCCATGGTATATATTAGTTTATACTGTATATTAGATATCCAGGGCAACATCCTGTGACAATTCACCCATTTATTCTGCTTTGTGCACCCAATAATTTTGTTGTATGCAAAGAAGCATGTTTATTCCTCTGTGTCGATACAGTTGCCACATTCAATGAAGCTCAAACAGCATTAAACCTCCAAAACAAGTTTTCATAGGAGAGACAAGCCAATGGGTTTGTATGCTTGCTGCCAATTAGATACACTGGTCTCTCCAACATTCACTGCTTTTTGAGATCTTTAAAAGCAACAACACCGTAGCCTTCCTTTCTCTTGTTAAATATACAATATCAATTTGTTTGAAGCAGAACATATTTCAAAAATATTTGAAAGTGACTAAGAGATCAGTTAAAGATACTTGACTGCAGGGATGAAAGACAGAAGCAAATGCAGAATGAGAATAATATTTATTGAGAGCACAAAAGAATTTGCCTTATACTGAGAGTTACACCCATAGTTCATTTAGCTCAGTATTGCTTACATCAGGGTTGCACAACTTCACCATTCCAGCTGTTTTTGGACTACAGTTCCCATAATCCCGAGCCACAGTGGCCAGTAGGGATGTGCATGAACCAGTTTGGAGGCCCTGTTATGGACTTCCAAACTGGTTCGAAGGGCAGGCAGTTTGGCTGGTTCGACGGTGGGGGGCTTACCTTTAAGGAGCATGGAAGGTGCTCTTACCCGCCACCACTACCGCATTTCCCCCACCAGCACTGTGTTTAAAAACGGTCGCACAGGGCAGCAGCGTACCTCCTTGCCGCCCCAGTGTGTGTCAGATCGGAAGTGTCTGGTGTGCATGCACATGTCACACACACATGTACACAAAATGTATGCATGTGCACATCACACACATGCACATGCACTGGGCACTGTTACCAACTGAGATTATTCTGCCCACTCCCAGAAGCCTCCCTGGTTGCAACTGCATCTCCAGGCTTGGAGACTGCACTTTTGCTATGCTCAGGAGTTGCACCACAATGTGAGCTACCAGTCTATGTTATACATGAGGACAAGTCGCTTAGTTGGCAGTTGACTGGTCGCCCCTAGATTCAACTACAAGCAACACAAATTGGAAAGGGGATTAGCTTCACACTCTCTATGAGAGGTACCCAGCTAAGCAGACTCTAGAAGTGGCTACTGCAAATGTCCGGCATTCAAGATCATTTCGGACTTGGAATGAAATCTAAACTCCCCTCTTCCTCTCACAAGAGAGATAACACCTGTTGTTAATGAAGCACTCAGGCCAGGAAGTGAAGGCAGATAAGACAGCAGACTCCATTACAATAGGGATGAACCAGTGATGGAACTTTGAAGAGGTGCTTATTGAAACTCTCGACAGAACTAGTGGGAAGTCCTTCCCAGGACAGGATGCTCTGGACACACCTGCACACTCCAGTTGTCCCCACAATCAGCCTTGAATACAATAGGCGCTTCACACACCTTCCTACTCAGGAAGGACAATCAGACACAATGCATTCCGAAGAAGCCTGTAGGGGCTATCTTATTCAGCAAAGTATGACAAAAGAAAAGTGCCCTCAAGGAACGTTTTGGGATATAAGTATTCCTAACTCCATGACCCAGTGTGCTTCCTCATGCATTATTACACCTGGGACTCCCACTGTGAAACATCTCAGTGCCTCTCACTCGGGACCCCATCAGATTGCAACAAGAGACTCCAGAAGGCCATCTTGGTGTTCAGGACAGATGATATAG
The DNA here is from genome assembly GCF_027244095.1 of Hemicordylus capensis. Taxonomy (NCBI): domain Eukaryota; kingdom Metazoa; phylum Chordata; class Lepidosauria; order Squamata; family Cordylidae; genus Hemicordylus; species Hemicordylus capensis. The sequence continues at coordinate 293,222,057 of NC_069660.1, read as the reverse complement.
CCTCTTGCCCGGCTCCTTCAGGGCTGAATCTATCCCTTTCTCTTATTTCTGAAATCTTGTCTCTCTATCTTACAGTACCTCTCTAGCCCGCCTGGGAATGTACACATAATTTGAAACTTTCAGCTACATGTGCCTTACAATAGTGTATTTTTTAAACATTGAATTGCTTTTATGTTAGGATCACCTAGTAAATTATATTTCTTTCAATAAACTCCTTTTTGTTAATTAAAACCTCTCTCCCAAGCCGAATCCATATGCTTGCACAAATTAAGGCTGATTGGGACTGTCTCCCCTTTTGAGCTAAATTCCCCCATATTTGCTCAAACTGGGGGTGCTGACCAAATACCCTCGAGGCAGTTTCATCAACAGCACTTCCAGTCCAATGCACAATGGGGTGGCAATGAGTTATGCTGTCGCTCCGCGGTACCATTTTTAAACACAGCGCCGGCATGGGAAATGCGGCGGGCGGTAAGAGCACCCTCCCTACTCCTTAAAGGTAACACACATCCCACCATCGAACCAGCCGCCGGCAGTTCCGTGAACATCCCCAGTGGCCAGTAATCAGGTATGGTGGGAGCTGTCATCCAAAAGAAGGGCCAAAGTTGTGCAGCCACTGGCGAGCAGAGCAAAAACCAATGTGTCTTAGGATCTATGGATATACCAAACAAACAAAAAAGATCCACCAAAGAACAAACTCCAATACATTTGATGCCTCATTTAAAAATAGACATAAATGCTATTTATTAATCAGCATCATTCAAAATAGACCGTGAAGTTAAAAAAAAATGGATAGAAGGATAAACTTTAGTACCGTGTTTGTTCAGTATAGAAACATGAAGGAACATAATGCCACACCCATGCAACAACGTAGCAACAATAGTAATAGCTCTCAATACCCCTGCTGCCAGCAATTGTGCTTGTGAAAGACTGTTCAGCAGTGGGGCTCTTATGAGGGTGGTGGTGCAAGTGGTGTGAGGGAAAGGGTTTAAATGCCATTTAAAAGGATTTCAATACCCTTTCCCTGCCGAGGGCGAGCGGGCCATGCTGAAAAAGTATGATTGTGCTGGGCACGACCCCTTGAAGATTGTGGCCAATGGCTTGTGCCTTGCTGATGCCTTGCCCACAGTCTGGCAACATGAGTGCTACAGAACTTGCTGGGATGCAGCCTCGCCGGACAAGGGTTCAGGAATTAACTTCAGGATCGTCAACCTGCAATTGGGCGTTATGTGTGAAGGCACATAATGCCAAATCATAATGCCAAATCATACAGCAGGGGTATGTGCGTGTGTAGACAAAATCTCTATGGGGTACCTGAGCTGAAGGCTTGAGACAGAACCCCAGGCCTAGAGAATGTTTTGAAAAAGCAGAGAAATCATATGTAACTTTCCCCCCTTTCTTTGCCAAAGGAAATGTAAAGCCTTTTCACCTCATACCCTCAGAAAGGCATATCAAGTAAGCCAAAATATTCAAAAAGCAAGTGTGGAAACAATTTGTGCTATTTTGCATGTTAGAGATAGATAGATAATTTGATGAAAGGAGGGTGAAGTAATGATAAAAAGAACAGCAAATAACTGGGGAAATTTAACTTGTCAGGCATCAAGAATTCATCCTCAGAAAGCTCTTAAATTTTGATTAGAATACGTGATAAGAATAATGACAAAAGCTTAGGTTCACAACTTGGCAATAGATTCCTGCTAGTCCTTGAAGAAGGGTCTAGTCTGAAAGCACTTGAGACCTTGCAGGAGCTAAATAGGTCTGAATCTAGACATAAGATAAACTCTTATGCACCTATTGCGTTTTGCCCTACACAGGTCTTTTAGACCTGTTTGGCCTTTGTACTGAAAGGAAGCACACCCAGCACATTTCAATAGGACAATGATACATCCTGGGCTTTGTCCCTTTTGTCCACCTTCTCAAGGTGTTACCTGCATGATGCCCTTGGGCAAGATTTTTTGCTATAAGTAATCAAGACACAATCAATCAGTGTGTGTCTATCCCAGAGTGGTCATTCAGGATTATGATTTGTGGCCGTTCAGGATATTTATTGTTTATTTATGTATTCATTTTTTGAATGTGTATGTATTAATGTTTTATGTTCACATGCCATCTGTTATGTTTATATGTATATATCAATATAAGTTGTCTTTATAGAGAATCAATACTACTTAGTACTTATTGTTATAGAGATTAGTATTGGCAGGTGGATCAGTTATTTGTGTGTGTGTGGGGGGGGTATTTTGGATCCTGGTATGCCTTGGTTTTGGCTGGACTCATCATCCCCAGCCAGGGATGATGAGAACTGTAGTCCAACATCTGCAGGAGGGCCAAAGATGTGCAGTCCTGCTAATGACCATACTTAAATTGAACTCCTTATAACACCATACTGATGGTCCGTGCTTGGATGGAAGTGCCATGATTGAAGTGTTTCCTTCAATAAAGCAAAGAACAGAACATAAAACCAATTAATTTGCTTGAGAAAGATATTTAATTTTTCATTCCCTGGCAATTAACAAACAAATAATTGATATCTATCATTGTAACAACCAGTAGACAGGAAACAGGGGGAAATAGGTTTTTGCCCACAACCTTTAATGCAATTAATATTAACTGTATCTAAGGAAACCTTTATATAAGGGGTTAAAAGCAAGCAGTTTCTGATTATTTTAGAACATAACTGTCATAGTGCAAATGCTTCAAAGCAAAGCCAGAACATTATATAAAACATGCCAGATGGGAACCATAGCATAGTATAACAGAAGCTGCAAATGAAATCACTTAAGAGAAAGCAAGAATCCCCAAAGTGGATATAATGATGGATTCATTTTCTGACTGTTCTATTAAAAAAGCAAAGTCCTCATGTACATTTTGACAGCATCTACAACAACATAGGAATGAGTAGCAATTGCTGGCATATCTTTCACCCTATATTCTGGAAATATTATTATATGATTACTAGGAAATACCAAGAAGACAAGGATTGTAGAATAGAACAATATCAGACCTCTGAAAAGTATACAGTGTACTGTGCTTGATTGGCCAGCAAACTCACCTGACCTGACCCCATAGAGAATCTATGGGGCATTGCCAAGAGAAGGATGAGAGACATGAGACCAAACAATGCAGAAGAGCTGAAGGCCGCTAATGAAGCATCCTGGACTTCCATAACACCTCATCAGTGCCACAGGCTGATAGCATCCATGCCACGCCGCATTGAGGCAGTAATTGCTGCAAAAGGGGCCCAAACCAAGTACTGAATACATATGCATGCTTATACTTTTCAGAGGTCCGATATTGTTCTATTCTACAATCCTTGTCTTCTTGGTTCCATGTAATATTCTAATTTTCTGAGATTGTGGATTTGGGGTTTTCATGAGCTGTACGCCATGATCATCACAATTATAACAAATTAAGGCTTGATTTATCTCGCTTTGCATGTAATGCGTCTGTCTCATATATCAGTTTCACCTTTTAATTTGCATTACTGAAATTAATGGACTTTTGCATGATATTCTAATTTTCCGAGTTTCACCTGTAGTTAGAATTTTGGACTAGGATGGTAGAGACCTGAGTTCAAATCCCCATTCGGACATTAACCCCACTTGGTGACTTTTGGCCAGTCACTTCTCTCACAGTCTCGCCTACCCCATGGGGTTGTTGTGGGGATAAACATGACCATGTAGACCATTTTGGCTCCTTGGAGGAAGAGCTGGCTATAAATGTAAAAATAAATAAATATAGTTTCTGTCATTATGAAAGGTAGGCTATTTATAGAGGGGACCCCCGGTATAAGAACAGAGGGGAGCCCTATAATCCAGAAATGACCCCGATAGGCAAATAGTTTCACCCTACTAGAATATCCAATACATGGTACACTTCACATCAACTGCCCAACCTGCCACCTCATTTGTGATATGACTTGTCATGAATACAAAGACCTAACACAGTTCCTCCAATATTCATATCCCTTGGTTATATCAGATGACTGATCACTCCTCAGATTTGTTCAACACAGGAATCAGTTACATGATTTTCTTGCACTGGTGCAACTTTGTTCATTAGTGTGGATGACTTTACTGATATGCCAGCTACATCTATTTCTGGAGATAAATGAGCTTAAAGCAGTGGTGCACATGCTGGTAACATTCAGGCTTGACAACTGTAATGCACTCTATGGCTGAATTCAGACGTAACATGAAATAATGGGGCAGAGGCTGGAACTCTTACATCTGAATGCATGCAACCGTGATTGTGTGGCGAAAGCGACCTGTGGTTTAGCTCACCAAAACCAATGAGTACCCAGAATGTTGGGGGCAATATGCTAAATCATTGTAAACCGCTTAGAGAGCTTCGGCTATAGAGCGGTATATAAATGTAAGTGCTATTGCTATTGCTAAGTGCTAATTCGAATCTGGTTTCCAGTAAGGTTGGCCACCGAAGCGTTACATCCAAACCCACCATAACCATGGTTTTATTCTGTTTTTGAAACTGCAATCATAGAGATGGCAGTGCAGACCCACCCAGGATCATGCTGGCTCCATGCTTTTGGCGTTTTTCACTGGCCACCTCTCTAAGAAACAGCCCTGCCCCTCCTGTCACTTATCCAGTAATGCAGTAGTCCAGAAAGAGGGACACTGCCATGCCCCATCCCAAGCTTCACAGCCTTCCAACAAAGTCGCACAGGGGCATTCCCTCTTCCCACTCTGTTCCTTGCGCCCCCCCCCCGGCAAGCAAGAGGGAGTGGGGATGGGGTGACAGGATGGGCATTAAAGTGTTTTGCTCCCCGAGAATAAAGCAATATTTAGAGAATAAAACACTGCAAGTGGCAACATAAGCAGGGCACCCCATTGCAGTTCAGGGAAGGGAACAAATGGCTGGAGGGGGTACCCAGGGTTGGGTTAAAAAGGCAGCCCCAAAAAGGGATTTGTGATCAGCCAATTTCTAATCCAATTTCTAATCCCCACAATTGATTGGCTGCCAATTAGTTTTCAGGCTCAATTCAAGATGGTGGCTGATCTTTAAAGTCCTTCAAGGCAAGAGGCCTGCATTTTTCAGTGAATTAGTCTTCCTGTACCTACCCTTGCCTATAAAGATAATCACCAAGGTCCCTGCTCTGTCTCCCATCTGCCACAGTGGTGAGAACTATTTCATCTGCCGCCCTGAGGCTTTCAAACACAGTTTACCAAAAGAGGTTTATTAGGCTGGTCTTTTTAAAGAAATATAAGGCCCATATATTTGTTCAGGCCTTTTCTTCAGGCCTCCTCAGTGACCACTCTAGTTGTGATGTTTAATGTGTCGTCGTATTGAGAGGCATCTTGCCTCTGAGGCTGGAGGTGGCCAAAAGCCACCAGACTTGTAGCCACTGACAGACTAGTAGCCTGTCCTCTATGACTTTGTCTAAGCCCCTTTTAAAGACATTCAAGCTAGTTGCCATCACCACAATCTGTGGCAGAGAATTCCATAAGTTAATTATGCACTGTGTGAAGAAGTACTTCCTTTTGTTCGTCCTAAATTTCCTGGCTTTCAGGTTCATGGGACATCTTAGTGGCACAGAGCACGTGCAAACCTAGCAATGCCCTCCGGCAATCCATTATTTACAGTTGCACTGGGATGCAAAAGTTGTTGCAAAAGAAACTGCCCTAGACTGAGTCACACCATTGGTCCATCTAGTCCAGTACTGCCTGCTCTTGACTGGCAGCTCTCCAAGGACTGAGGAACACATCTCTCCCAGCCCTGTGACCTGAGATCCTTATAACTAGAAGTGCCAGGGATTGAACTTGGTACCTTTTGTATGCAAAATATGTCTTCTACCACTGAACTATGGCCCCTCTCAGGGTTTTTTTTTTTTTGTTTTTGTTTTTTTGGCATTTCTCTCTGTTTGTACTGAAAGTGACCCTTTAAGCATTGTCTACTGTTTTCACTGTGGTTTTGCACATCATCTAAAAGTGCCCTGCTGACCACTATTGTCCCTTGGTTTGTATTTATTCACACACATTCCACATTCTAGAATGATGAAGCATTTATGCAAATATATTGTGCTAGTGCAAAGCTGTGGTGGTAGCTACTTGCACTAAGTCTGGAGTTTGCACAACAGTGCACACAATCTGTGGCATGCCGCATATGTTTTACAAGGAATGTTTGTGCAATAGCACAAGACCTCAAGCGTGAAATTTTGGTCTTCCTCGTGACTTTGCACAGCTACTGCACAGAACCAAAACTTTTAAGCAGCCATCTTGTGCCAGTAGGAACATCATGTACAGTTGGTGCTCCAGGTTTTTTTTTTCTGGTACAAGGAATATGTTTTATGCCAAGAACAGAGAGTTAAGATAAGGAAAGGGTCAGTATGTATGATCCACTGAGAACATTCCAGTAGGGTGCTGAATGTTTTCTTTTGGGTTAAGCTTGGTTAGAGCTGTTGCTGGGAAGCATACGATACAAACATACTTCTTTTACACAACTTTCAAAGATTTATTTATTTATTTATTAGATATTTATACCACCCCAGATACAAACCTCTGGCCAGTTTACAAATTTAAAAGCACAAACAACTATTTAAAAAAAACATTACAACAATTACAACAGTTTAAAAATAAGTATCAGTAAACTTTGAAACTTATGAACTAGAAGCCTGATGAAACAGGTCTGTCTTCAGGTTTTTCTTAACAGCAACCAGAGATGGGGAGGCTCTAATTTTGTTTGGGAGTGTATGCCAAAGACTTGGGGCAACCCTAGAGGAAGTCCAGTTTGGGTTCCCATTAAACAAGCCGATAGCAACCGCAACCAGACCACCCTGGTCATCTTAATAGGTGGTAGGGTTCATGAAGAAGAAGGCACTCTCCTAAATACCTTGGACCCAAGCCATTCAGGACTTTCTAGGTAATAACCATCACTTTGTATTTTACCTGGAAACTTATTGAGCCAGGTCTCACAATCCATGAGACCTGGTTTGGGGCTGTGAGCGGGAAGGAAGCCCTGGGCAGCTGGATCAGCCGCCCACACGATTGCTGGCTCCCAGACGGAACCAGTGGGGGCTGGGGAGTTCTGGGGCAGCGCGGCCCCCAGAAGCCCCAGTATGCCCTGCGTGAGAACGCAGGGCATACTGGGGAGACTCCCGGAGCCGGGAGGTGGCTTTTCGCCTCCCCTCCGGGGGTCTACTCATGAGTAGACATGGCGCGAAGGCGCGCCACAGCTCTTCACGATAATTAAAACCAGGTTTGTGGAGCACTCGCTCCACAAACCTGGTTTTAAGGCAGGGTTTCTCGAGCGGGTTACCCGCTCTAGAACCACCGGGCTCAGCTGCAAGCCCAGTGGTTCTTACGATTGGCAAAAATCAGGCTAGGCTCTCCTAGCCCAATTTTTGCCGATCATCTGAATAGCCACATTGACAGCCAGTGGAGTTTCAGAATAGGAGTTATGTGATCTCTTTGATTAACCCTGGGGACCAATTTGGCTGCCTCATTCTGCACCAATTGCTGGTTTTGGACTATGTAATAGGCAGCCCCATGTAGGCTGCATTCACACATAATGTGAATTGTAAATCGCATCGCAGACATTTGTCTGGCAAACTCCAGATCCAGGAGAGGGGAGCCCTTCCCTGCTGCTCAGACGCCGAGGCCAATGCCAGCCAGACTGAGGGCAAAGCATCAGCATGTCAGCAGAGCAGATGCAATTGGCCACAATACTGAAGAGGATGTGGCGAACCCGATCATGCATTTTTGGAGCAGTCTCCCTGTCCTCAGCACGGAAAGGGCATTTAAATCCCTTTAAATGCCATGCCATGCCAGAGCGTCTTCTAACAGAGATGGCACCACTGCCCTCCTGAGAGCCCTGCACCAAAATAGTCCTGCAGAAGCACGGTTTTGGAGGTGGGGGCACTATTTCCCTGTTACTCAGGAAAGGGAAGAGGAAATGATTACTTCCCAGGAGGGGATATGTATATGAGGGAGGGCAAAGGATCCTGGGGGGGGGGTTGTCCCACCGTGACCTAGGATGCTCTCTCTAGGGATCACCCCGGCAAAGCAGTGCATGCGGACTAAACCACACTCTTGCTTCCCTGCCAACTTGCTGTTGGTGGGCTATTTCTCTCATGAGAGGGTCAGTCTCCTAGGGAGGACCATGGGGTTGTAAACCCTAGTTCTCCCTTAAGACTGCATGCTCATGAGTTGAGTTGAGCTAACCCAACAAAGGGCCCCCCACTTTCTCTAGTAAAAAATTAGAACTTTTGTACAGCCACCCCCTCCTCCCCTGGGAATCCAGCTTGCACTCACCCAAAGGATATTTTTTACGTTCCATGTATCAGAGTCTGGCCGTGTGTGCGGACAGGGGGAATACGAGGTGTGGGGATGGATCTTTACTCCCATTCAGGATTCCCAGGTTTGTTCCAGCATTGAGCCATATGCAGATCTGCTGGTGCAGGGAATTGCAAAAGATGGGAGACCCAGTTTCCAGTGAGGGCTTGCCTCCTCCCCTGGGATCCTGCCTCTGAAGCTGGAGGCGGCCTATAGTTCTCAGCCTATCCCAGTTTTAAAATAGCAGCTGTGGGGGGGGCCTGATCAGGGTTGAGCCTCCCGTGTCATGGGAGGGGTGCTTTGCCCTTTGTCGCTGTAACAATTTCCTGCCAAAAATCACTTCCAAAACTGCTACTGCAGAGATTCTCAAACTTGGATCCTCAGGTGGCCAATGGCCAAAGGCTATTATGGTGGGAGTTGATGGGAGTTGTAGTCCAATAACATTTGGGGACCCAAGTTTCAGAACCCTTGTGCTATTGGACCTTGAAGGCAGCATTTGTTACACTGACCCCTTCAGGACTCCACTGAAATTTCAGCAGAGGGAAGGGGTTGGTGGAGAAGTATCACAGATGCAAAGGCTTAAAAACCCAACCTCTGCATCCCAGGCCCAATTCAGGCCAGGCCCCCACCCAGCTGTTGAGTTAGAGTAAAATTTTACTTTTAAAGTGAAAAATAAGCTTGAAACTAGACGACGATGTATTCAACGTCTTACCTAGTTACTATTGTGAGCATTGTTTTAGCTATGCTGTCGCCATGTAGTTTATTCATTTTAGCTAGACAGTAGGCTTTAAACTGCTGTTTTAATTATTTCTGTAATGGTTGGCAGTCTTAATTGTTTTATGGGTGTGTATGTTTTGTTGTAAGCCATTTCCAGTGAAGGAGAAATGAGTATACATATGTAACACTAGATTAAAAACACATACACATTATCCAAGTGAAAATCAATTCAACTATCCAAGAAATTCCAGATGTTAAACTTTCTACAAGCTGATTTTTCAACAGAAAGTAATTCTTTTGACAATGGATATTTATTTTTTAAAAAAACAAAAAAACACCTCAGCATACATTTTAGATCTTCTGTGAACTTATAATTAAGCTTTGACCTAATTCTTTTTAAAAGTGCATTATTCCTTTGTGTGTATGTGTGGTTAGAAAACTAGGTGGTTCATGCAAATAATGCACATGAATACGTTTCTGCAATGTACACTGTCTCAATCAGAACAGGCTGGAATCTTTTTGAAATGTTAAATTTTAAAATGTTATTAACCTTATTTCCTTATTGCAAAACCACAATTTAAATAGAGCTTATCAAATAGAACGTACTAAACTGACTAATTGGCAGCATAGATTTCTCTTTTTAGTGCACAAAGAGACCACCATTAACATTATATTATATTATAGAACATTAAAAATAGCAGTCTAGTGTTCATGGGCCATTTTCAAGATGAATCTTATCTCTCTCTTTTCTTTAAATGGCATAATCTCTGAAATCACGGTGGCATGTTTTTATAAGACCATCCATATAACTGTCAATCAGGGTGAGCATCTTTCAATAAAGGCACTTCAGATAAAGATCAGTCACACATGCACACACAAAGAAAATGCTTTAGAAAAGACGTGATTGCAAATTGTGAAATTGAGTTCAAAAGACCTTCTGTGAAAGACAGCTGGAGGTGCTTCCCTGATTACACTTTTTAGTGCTAAGATTTTATCCTGCTCTGAAACCAGCCAACAAGTGGCATCTTATGCAGGCTTATTCTACTTGAAACTGAAATGCAATGGAACTACAAGTAGACTTAGATGCTTGGAGCTTTTCTAAGAATTTCAAGCTCTGTTTTAATGTTTTGTTTCATTTTTCATCAGAGTTTGGAAGCCTCATCTGGAAATGCTCCTAACAAAGCATGGTGCAGAATAGGTATTTGTTCATTCACGTTATTCTTAGGAGTTGGCAGGGTCCTCCAAGATGACAGAGTCCAAGATTTTGATTTGGGTCTCTTCACCAGATCCACTATAATCACTAGGCAATGCCACTATATTTACAGTCTAGGGAAACAAAATCCTTCTGCCCACAGTTCTAGTGTCAATAATGTCTTTCCCCCATCACCATAGTGGATGTTGCCATGGAAATGGGAGGAGTGTCACCTGATGAGCCTCAGGTATGTTGTTCTCTCAGGGGTAGCAATACCATGAGGAGCTTATTTAATTTGCAATTGCTTTTTTCTTCCTAGATTATTAATAGGCATACAAACCAACAGGATGTTATACAGTTCCTGTAATTTTTTTTTATTGCTATACATCTTTGGAAACTTAATATGCCATTGCCTGTAAATTAATATAATGCTCAGACACTGAGTCTGCACAGGATTATTCTGACAGAATTACAGCTAATGTCCTGCTTTCTTTTGCAGAAAGGAATCTGATTATTGGCATTAGCTATGCAATATACCACATTTTCATGTGCTATCAATATTTTCAGCAGTATCTCAACATCAAAATCTTCTTCTAGTGCCAAGCAAATTACATTCATAAAAAACCAATAAAAGACCTAACTTTTCAGTATCTCTTTGAAAAAGCCGGACATAACTCATTATAATAGCAAGTCCCTTGATAGATAAAATGTTGGTCTTTGAAGAAGTTAAATCTCCTAGGTGCTAGAGACCTGAGTACTTAAATCATCATCATCATTCATTACGGTCTAAAACCAGCCAGCAATTACAATAATCAACAGTTACAAACAACATAACTTGAAATACTCTGATATTAAATAATACTGAATAACACTAAACTACTAACCCACCACCAGAGTAACACATATACCTTACATAACGTAAGGGGTAACCATTTGTTTCCCGATGTTGCCAGCAGTGGCACAAAATTTGGCCACACAGTAGGTAAGCTCGACATCAGAGTCAGAAAGGAGAAAATTGCATAAAAGTCATCCAGCCTGCCTGGATCATGTAACAGAATTGGGTCAATAAGAAGAGAGCGTATAGCCCTATAAAATACACTATACAATAATACATGGGAAGTCTTGAGGGTCTTCCTGAAAACAAACAGAAAAGGAGATGCTCTTAGTTCATCAGGAAGCATATTGCAAAGCCCCGGGGCAGCCACAGAAAACGCCCAGTTCTGAGTCAGCACAGACAAGCTGGTGGCAACTGCAACCGTACCTCTCCAGAAGATCGTAAAAGGCGGGCGGGTGCATGACAGAGGTGCATGGGCAGGTGCATGACAGACCCTTAAATAGCCTGGTCCCAAGCTGTTAAGGGCGTTATAGGTAATAACCAACACTTTTTATTTCAACCTGAAACATATCGGCAACCAGTGAAGTTCTTTCAAAACGGGTGTTATATGGTCCCTTCATGTTGTCCCAGAGACTGACCAATCTGTCTGCCGCATTCTGTACCAATTGTAGTTTCTGGACTACGTACAAAGGCAGCCCCACGTAGAGCACATTACAGCTGTCAAGTGTGGAGGATACCAGCATATGTACCACTGTTTTAAGGCCATTCACCTCTAGAAATGGACGTAGCTGACGAACCAGCCGAAGCTGATAAAAAGCTCCTGGCCACCGCCTCAACTTGATAAAGCAGGGAAAGCTTTGGGTCCAGGAGCACTCCCAGGCTACGTACCTGATCTTTCAGGGGGAGTGTAACCCCATCCAGAACAGGCAGATCTAAACCATCTCTTGGGCCCCAACTCCTCACAGTAAGTACTTCCGTCTTATTTGGATTCAGCTTCAGTTTGTTATCCCTCACCCAGCCCATTACCGCCTCCAAGTAGGCATTTAGGGAAGATGCACCATTTCCTGATGAGGTTGACATGGAAAGGTAAATCTGGTTGTCATCCAGCATATTGATAACACCCAGCACAAAACCTTCTGATGATCTCTCCCAGAGGTTTCATGTAGATGTTAAAGAGCACTGGAGACAGTATGGAGCCTTGTGGGACTCCATACTTCAGTTCTCACTTTGCAGAGCAACAGTCTCCAAGCAACACCATCTGGAATCTGCCAGAGAGGTAGGAGCGGAACCACTGTAAAACAGTGCCAGTGCCACCCAATCCCAACCCTCTCAGGCGATCCAGAAGGATACCTCCTAACATAATGATCAATTTTGCACAATGAGTGACCTAGAAACCAAAGGCAACCCACCAACTATGTCTAGAATCCTGAAAGGTCTTTGACAAGCTCCTATCCTTGCAATTCGAGGTAAGCAACAAAATTAAGAGGAACACCACACATGCCAGTGAGCTGCATTGGTGAGTCACAACTTGTGCATGCCTGGTGATAAGTGTTGTGTGGCTCAAATCAAAGTACTTGTTTTGACTAAGGTTCTAAACATTCTGACTCAGATTATCCAAAAGCCCACTACCCAGTTTGAACAGCAGCAGAAGTCTCTCTACATGTTCCTCCATCATCTGAGTCGTTGTAAATGGGCATCCAGGAGACGGCGTTTTGAGCCTTGTCTCCTTAGTTGTGGAGGGCCTTCTTGAATGATGCTCCAGAATTATTAGCCTTCCAACTGCATAATGAAAATATGGCTGTTTTATAGAACATTTGAAGGAGGGCTGGACAGCAACTGTACTGTGACTTTCACTTCTGCTGGTCTAGCAATTCTTTTCCTTCTAAGAACATAAAAGCCTTGCTTGATTAGGCTCAAGGCCTATCAACTCCAGCATCCTGTTTCCCACAGTTGCCCACCAGAGGCCTCTGAGAAGCCCACAAGCAGGAGAAGAAGGTCTGCCCCCAATCCTGCCATTGCTCCTTGCAACTAGAACCTGGAGGTTCTAGTCATCAAGACTAGTAGCCATTGATAGACCTCCATGGATTTGGCTAACCCCCTTTTGAAGCCATCCTAGCTGGTGGCCACTGTCTGATTATTTTGCTTATTTTGCTTGCTGATGTTCAATGTGTTTCATAATGTTTTTTAAAAATTTAAAATTTAATTGATCTAACCCTGGGATCTTCTACCCCTGCCTTTCAGTCTCAAAGCATATATATATATATATATATATATATATATATATATATATATATATATATATATATGGATTGTTCCACTATATTGGAAATGCTTAAAAAAAATTAATGATCACTCTCCAACCAGCATTATGCCTTGTAAATCCTATTGAAATCAATGAGAGACATTTAAGTATGTACTTAAATCTCTCCCTCTGAAAAAATGGGATTGAAAGTGCTTAAGTGGGGGTGAGTCATGTCTAATATTATTAGTTCTGATATTTCTAAGATCTCTTCATATGTGCTCGAGAGTCACTTTTGCTTCATTTTGTTGCCTTAAAGGAAGAACAGATGTTCTTTCCAATTAGATTACTCTGGTAAATCTTAAAAAGATGATTTTTTAAATCTTCATATGAACAAATGAAGCCCATTTTTTTTTAATTCTGAAATATATATTGTACACCATATGTCATATTTTTTAATTGCAAGAAAATCATGCTTCTGTAGGTGGTTGGTATGTTACAGCAAATGGTAGCAGCAGTTCTTATATTCTTTCAGAAAAAGTTGTCTTGTATCTACAAGTCTAGTCTACAACTCCTTTTGGTCAACCATAGCCCACTAGCCATATATGAGATTCCACCATGGACTCAATGCATCTCCTGGCTTTGACTCAATGCGTCTCCTGGCATCTCCTGCATTACATGTTGTATAGATCTGGCCTGTTCTCAGCTTGTAATGATGAGAACTGCAGCAAAAATCCTGATCACGCTAACTTCCAGATGCTAGAGGAGGAAAGGCTACAGCTTCTGGAGCTCTTCATCTTTTTTTTTAATTTAACATATTTGTATACCACCCAAAATGCAAGTCTCTGGGTGGTTTACAATTAAACAATACAACAACAAATAAAAGGGTTAAAACATTACAATAATGTAAGATTTAAATCAGTTAAAGTTTGGAAAAAGGAGATGAAGGGGAGACATGATTGAGGTGTATAAAATCATGCATGGAGTGGAGAGAGTGGACAGAGAGAATTTTTTCTCTCCCTCTCACAACACTAGAACCAGGGGTCATCCCATGAAACTGAAGGTTGGAAAATCTAGGACCAACAACAGGAAGTACTTTTTCATACCACACGTAATTAATCCATGGAATTCTTTGCCATAGGATGTGGTGATGGCCACTAGCTTGGATGGTTTTAAAAGAGGCTCAGCCCATTTCATGGAAAACCGCTGCCAGTGAGTGTAGACAAGACTGATCTAGACAGAGCTAGTTAAGGCAGTGTCTTACGTTCCCAGTATCCTCCAAACCAGTTACTTTATTCCTTTTACCCTGATTGTTGCTGTGCTCATTACTGAAATGGGTAAATAGCAATAGCAATAGCACTTACATTTATATACCGCTCTATAGCCGGAGCTCTCTAAGCGGTTTACAATGATTTAGCATATTGCCCCCAACATTCTGGGTACTCATTTTACCGACCTCGGAAGGATGGAAGGCTGAGTCAACCTTGAGCCCCTGGTCAGGATCGAACTTGCAACCTTCTGGTTACAGGGCGGCAGTTTTACCACTGCGCCACCAGGGGCTCCCTAAATGTGTTATGATTTTGAAACAGAATGTTATTGAAAGGTTGGGTGGATTGAATGAACCCTTGAAAGTCAGGTGTCAGTGGCAGCCAGAAAGAGATTGGCTGGGGAAGATGGTGGCAGCAGAGCATGTGGCAGGGGGCAGACAACCTCCACAGCTTACAGCTCCTAGGAATGTGCAAACTGGCTCAATCTCAAGCTGCTTTGAGATCAGGCCAGTTCATTTCAAGGGCTTGATCTTGAACTGGTCCTGGTTTGGCTCAAGGTCAATGAGGCGAACTCCCTGGGCCAGACTGAGCCCAGTTTGGGGGTACTGGGTGACATTAAAAAAAGTTTGGCTTGCCATGCCAAGGGCTTCTACAGCCTCGGGGTGGTGGTGCTGCAGCTGCAGGGTGGTCTCCAGCAGCTCCCCATCCCACTTCTGGCCTCCCCCTGAGTCTCCATGGGCCGGTTTGGCCCATTTCTTTTTTCTTTCTTTTCTTTCTTTTTTAGATTTTTAAATGTTTTATTAGTATTATAAGCAAAAACAGAAAATGTTACATCTCTGAGATTCTAGCAAGCATACATGTTTACAAACAAGATCTTATCCATTAAAAAAAACCCATTCATAAGAAAGATACAAAAATAGTAAGAGTGTGTGTGTGTGTGTGTGTGTGTGTGTGTGTGTGTGTGTGTGTGTATGGAGTAAGAGATATTTAATTGACTAGCCACGTGAAATCTAAATCTAGGTGTCCATATGGAATTTTGAACCTCTCAGGGAACCAGCTGGATAAAGAAAGGAGAACCAACTCTGCCATATAGGTAATATAAGTAATTCAAACATCCACTGTGTTCTGCAGTAAAAATACCCATCCCAAACATTAAACTATATTCTTTAGAGAGAATTTAAATTTCCTCTCTACCAATTCATGCTTCATCTGATTTAAGTCCTATGTGGATGGAGAGAAAAGAAAAAAAGAGAAGAAGAAAAACATCTAAAAGCTATTCAGAGACTTTCAAAATCCTAAATCTAATAAATCTAATGAAAAAAGTAAATTTTAAAAATTTTACCGTGTTTTTCAGTACTAAATAATAATTTTCTAAATAAGAAGAAAAGATTTTAAAAAGTCATGGATCTTCTAATCTTTTTCGTCCCAGCTTCTCTGAACAGCAAATAAAAAAGTTCCATACAGGATAATGAATGATTTATGCAGTGAGTACAAGTTCCTTTAATTCTGTTCATTAAACTGATGGGCAAGTGGAATCTTAAATAATCGAAAAAGAATCCAATAGTCTAGAAAAAAGCCAAAGATATTCATTATCACTAGAAATCCTTATTCTGATAAGACAAGGACATTGAAAAGCTTCTATTACAGACTTCTCCAGTAAAAAGCTATAAATCCACGTACACCTATCTCAATGCTGTAAGTAGCAGATGGAGAAATTCATAAATGCAATGCTGTTTATAAAAGCTCTAAAATAAGTATGCAATTTTCATAGTTCCATCAGGGTAGAACATAAGTTGGATAAAATAAATATCCAACTCTGTGCAAAATACTATACTGCAAAATCTTAAGCAGATCACATCAATCACTTCACACTGGCTCTCCTCTCCATAAACTGTTTGGCTTGCCATGCCGAGGGCTGCTACAGCCTGGGGGTGGTGGTGCTGCAGCTGCAGGGTGGTCTCCAGCAGCTCCCCATCCCACTGCTGGCCTCCCCCTGAGTTTCCATGGGCCGGTTTGGCCCGTTTCAGGGCTGTTTCAGCTCTATTTGCACATGCGGCAGCAACTGAACCAGCAAACTGGTTTTGTGCACATCCCTAACAGATCTTTTACAATGTAGCTTATCCATAAATGCTGTTGCCTGCTCAGGTCACACTGTAACAGGAGTTGTTTATTGACATAAATAGTATCTCTCCTTGTAACTTGCCCTAATTTGTTCTCATTGCTGCTCCACAAATGAATAGGCTGCCCGATTCTAAATATGTTATGTAGAAGCGAATCTCACAGAATTCAGTCGGATGTCCAAGTAATCTGTTTAGCACTCGGCCAGCAGTGCTTAATGGGAAGTTGGAAAAACAGCTATCAAAGGCAATTTACTTCTCATCATGGTGTGTCCCAGGGAGATAGTCCTTTAGAAAGCCAAGGCATGAATCGTCTGTGGCTCCACCTACTACATGAAGCAGAACAGGGAAGTTTTGAGGTGGCAGAATGGCATGCAGCATTTCAAGTTGCAATTGTGTGTGGTCGGGGAGCGGGGAGATGAAAAAAAAATCTCTGTAAATAGAATCCTAGCACAGCAGACCAAACCTCTTACTTTGTTGGATTCTGGTTTTCTTCTGGAAGGGCATGTTCATATGGAAAAGCTGTTGAAGCAAGGACCCTGGCAGCATCAGCTCTCAGCTGCAATGTCTCATAGTGACCACTGGGGGTGGGATAGGGTCATGGATAAAAGTGCTGGACTCATCCCCTCTTTGTTCTTCCAGTGTCAGTCTCCATTTTGTCTCTCCGGAGATGGCTGTTTGTTTTGGTCTCTCTCTTCAGCTGCAGACTTTCTCATGATCATTTGTAACCTTTTCTTTAAATAAATCCTTGTAGTTCTTCAATACTAAAGAAGAACTGTCTCAAGACTTTTTGCTTGGCTGCAAGCTTTCTCAACAAACTGATTTTGCTTTGCTATTTGGGGACTGAATGGCCATTCTTCCCCTACAAATGCATTCAAAAATGGTATCTCTTCCCTGCAATATAGAATGGTACAGTCCATTGCTGCATATGTCGACTCCAACCTAGCATGTGCCTCTTGGCACAAACATTTTCCTTTTGGGTAATCTTCTCATGGTGTTGGGCAGGTTGGATTCAAGTAAGCTGCTAAGTGGTTTTTAATTAAGGCCATCCTTAATTAAGGATGAAATCTTCCCTACTATTCTGGTTTTGTTCAGATAATTCTCAAAAAACACATCCATTTTAAAATTGTGTTTGGACAGCCTCTTCAAAACATTGGCTGTGTTTCATTCAGGTCCTGTGTCTAGCCCCACCCATGGAGGCCTGGCCTGGTGGGCAGGTTTACAAAGGGTATAGATGGTATGACCTGCTGAGTTTTCAGGCTGTGAGGTTAAGGAGTTGGCTGGAGTTGGACCAGGGAAGGCCCAAGCATTTTGCTGCCAGCAGTGAAAGATAATATGATTGTTGTGAATTGTGGGTAGTGGAAATGTTTCCTTTCCTGACTCAGGCCAGGTTAATGATTAATCTCCCTGACCGGTCTAAACCAGTTTTCAGCAGCTTCCTCAGTTATCTAGCTCACGAGGGACTCTTATCAGCTGAGTCATTCATCTGAGAGCTCTGAGAAGCTGTTTGGCTGTTAAAAAATCTTTAACTTTCCAAAACCCAGAAAGAAAGAAAGAAAGAAAGAAAGAAAGAAAGAAAGAAAGAAAGAAAGAAAGAAAGAAAGAAAGAAAGAAAAGAAAATATTCCGGTAAACCCAAAAGTTCTGGTAGTTTAATCTTGCTGCCACCAGATCTCTCCTAAAGGGCTACTCTTAACAGGAATTGGAGTGATCAAGGATCCCCGTCCCTTTCCTGCCCCCCTCTTGTGAACAAGCAAGAATAAAGAAAAACCTTTCCCTCCCATGTGTTTTGCCTGCATGTGGAGGCAGCATGTGGCCAAGCTCTATTTGAGACGTGCCCTGCACCAGAGTAATCCCCCTTCCCCCCTGCTGGGTTAATAACCAGCTCTCTGAGGCTTGTAAAAAGAACAGAGGGGAAAAAACTTTTATTCAGTTACTATACACTGGTTCTGAGGTTTTTAGCTTTTTAGAAACACTTGAAAATACTTAGTTACAAGAACTTCAAAGAACGACAAAAGTGCCCAGATTGTTCTGGGGTGGCACACATTGAAATCTTAGTTATTCAGTTGCAAAGCACAGATATTTAGGAATATGCATAGCAACACACACAGAGAAATATAAATTCCTGACATGAAGTCTAACTAAGCAAACTTTCCCTTACACTAAATTCCTGAAGCTGAAGCCCTGGCTTCTTGTCCCTACACTCAACAAATTCCTGATGAGAATCAAGCCTCCTGCAAGCCTGTCTTACAAGGATCTACAGTCACCCTGCAGTAGCAAACTCCATTGCTGCATGCCCTCCATGCTCCCAGCACAGACTTCCTTTCTTCTTCCCAGAATTCCCTCTGCAGCCCTCATGTCCCACCCACCTGGTGGACTGATTAATTAAGCCCTGCAGTTCACCAGACTGCCAGTCCAGACAAGGGCTCACTTCCAGTTAACTCTTTAGAGAGCGGGGAGACTTGTCACTACCAGGCTTTACTCCAAGGTTCACGTGTGCATGCATGCACATCAACTCCCGGGCCCCCACACAGCCATTTCTGGTGGGCGTGCAGCCTCTGCTGCACCCACAACCGCCGCCCAACTGCCCAGCTCACCATTTCCCCATCTGGGAAGGGAAGGGAAGCATTGTGCCATTTCCCCCTCTCCCTGGCCATGCCGCTGCAGGGCCTCGGCCTCATCCTCCAGCCAGAGGAGGATGGAGGGAGGAGGACGGGTGGTGGCAGCTCCCCCACCCAGCAGCCCAGAGAGACCAGAGGTGGGGTTTAAAAAGTTGAAATTTTGCCTGCCACGCTTTGTGCAGCACATTAATTATTTCTGGGGGGCTGAGGAAATAAAAAATAAATAAACTGATTCCTGGTGTGTGTGTGTGTGTGTGTGTGTGTGTGTGTGTGAGAGAGAGAGAGAGAGAGAGAGAGAGAGAGAGAGAGAGAGAGAGAGAGAGAAATGTTCGCACACTGCCTTGATAGTGTGGCCCAGAACAAAATGCTTTCCGCTCACTCGTTATAAAAATTAGAGTGAACACTGGTCACCACCATGATGCCCTCTCCATCTGCGGGTGGGGGCTCAGCATTCTCAGGACGTGTTGCGGAGACCCAAGCCAGGCAGTGGTGGCAGGGGCATTCCTAGCTCAGGTCAGGTGGGGGAGACCAAGAGGTGTGCCCCAGAAGGGGGAGGGGAAAGGCTAAGAATGCCCCAGGGGGCTGAGGAAGGGCAGTAGTAGATAGTGGGGTGGTGCCCCATGGTGGGAGAGGGGCTGCACACCTTCCTGCCCCTGAGGCGGCCATGTCACCCTGCCTTGTGGAAGGGCCACCCTGAACTGACTTTCATGGGCAGTGCTCCCTTCTGCTCTCGGCTGTGGAGCTTTTCTGAGCTTGGCCTTTGTGCAAGGCTGGATTATAACATGCTGAGGCCCTAAGCTACACCCTGTTCAAAAGACCCCATCCCGTTACCAAAAATATATGGACTATTCTTCTACTACTACAAATATTTATAAACCGCTCTTCAACCAAAGTTCTCAAAGTGGTTTACATAGAAAAAGAAACAATGCATAAATAACTAAAAGGACAATTAAAATAGAAGTTAAAAAGCTTTATTTTTGCATGGCAGAGATGGAACAAAAAACCTCATAATCTAACAAAAACAGCTATCTTGCAATAAGCCTGTTTGCTTTAGAAAGAGCTTTCAATGAAAATGCATTATGTAAAGCGTGAAATTGAGTCATTTTTTGTATTCAGAGACCCCCTATAATGTAAGTCCCTAAACTGAAGCTTCCTTTGCTTGTGCTAAAAATCTGGGACTGCCCTTGTGGATATGGCCCAGCTGTCGGAGCCCCGAAAAACAATTCTCTGGTGCCTCCTATAATGCTGCACAGATCCATTCAAGCAGTGCTTTTTGTCTAGGATGTGGATGGAATATGGCAAAACACTTTCAGTGTCCAGGTAATTTGCAGACCGATTTGACAAAAACATTCTCCCCTGTCAAAAATGAAAACATCATTATGAAATCGAGAGCATACCAAGGTTCAGCTCAATCCTAATTTTAACTCCAGAAGTGAGTGCTTCTGCTGTAATGTTTCTAATTCCTTTGCTGAAGACCAGAAATGCACATTCTCAATGTATTTTAAGCTTGACACGTTTTCTAAATCTGCACAACCTAAATTCAAATGTATGTGCCAAGGGAAAAGAGCAATGAAGACTGATTTTGCTATAGTTTCAGTGTTTGGTTTACCAGTTAAAACATTTCAAAAACCCAGAACATAGGCAGCACTAAAAGTGAAAAGGAAGTGGATGATTTCATGAGTGACATCTCATATGCCTTTTTTTCTGTAACCCTTTTTTTAAAGCATTGGTGAATATGTTAATGTTGCATGCAGCATGCACTATGGGGAATAACCCATTTTTCATCTGAATTATTTTAAATTTTAAATGCATTTCAAATGAGCTCTTGTAGATGTGGCTTCTGAATTTGAATTATCTGTCAGATGTGCATGTTCCTGTATTTGGGACCTTCCAGACAGCAACAAATTGCACAATGTTGCAAGCTTCTGTATTAGTTCAAAGTAGTGTCTTACTGACCATACACACACACACCCAGGGTTTTCTGCAGTCCTTCCTATGAGGATCTAATTATCTGGCCACACATTGATCAGAGACATTGGCCACATTTGCACGTAACATGAAAGCAGAGTTGAAGGAGTTGACATTTTAAAATATCTGAATGCATGCAACCTCAGTTCGGACCGCAAATCTGCCTGCAGTTTCCAACACAAGACTCCAATTTGTACCTTCGATTTGTAGTGAGTTTCTCCACCTCTAACTTTGATGTGGCAGTGCCAGTGTTAGATGTGAATGATGTGCCACAGTCCTACTCAGTGGCAACCAGAGTTGAGGGAGGAAGCTCCTCCCTCGCTCCTGCTGCGATTGCCTGCTGGGGCTCTCCTTCAGTCAAGAAGGCAGCCCACACACAGTCCAGCCAGTTCCCCCTCCTCTCTGCAGTCTCCCTGACTGTACAGAGCCTCCTGTCCCTTACATGTAAATGTGGACAGGAGAAGAGGGGAGGGGGAGTGGAACCACAGGTCCATTGGATCCACGGTTTCCATGTTATGTGCAAATACGGCCCTTGTGTGACTTTCACACTGCCACCTTCTGGCCAGCGCTTGCATTCTGAGAAGAACCCATTCGCTTTTCAGTACCACTTTTGGGGAGACTGCTGGATCTTCTTAAAATGCGAGCACTGACCAGAGGCTGGTGCTGCGAAAATCACATGAGGTCTCTAATGGGTGGCCAGAGAG